>NC_140593.1:195042218-197480968 GCF_964204655.1 Triturus cristatus | reverse complement strand
TTAGTCCACATTCTAATGGTTGGAAGGAAGTGGACATAACCATGGTGATACTTGGCTTCTACGAGCGTGACCAAGGCGTAGAGCTGAAATGCTTTGTTTTTTAATTTGCCATTAAAAGAGATTTGCAGCACTATATTGAGTCCGAGTGTTCCTGTAATCTACAGTGACTTGGGCAAAGAATAATATATATATATATATATATATATATATATATATATATATATATATATATATATATATATATGCGAAAAACAACACCGCCCCACTCCTTTGCTCTCTGCAGTGCGGGTGCGCCAATTGCGCGGGCGATAGCGCAAATAATTCCTGCCAAACACCACGTCTCTGGAAAAAACGTGCGGCGCACTCGGGCTCAATCCAAAGAAATTAACTTCATTTGTTCTTCTCCGTGAAGACTAACACACGCGTTCCGGCACCCTGGCCTTCGTCAGTGTTAGTTTGTCATGTTCAAAACACACATATAAATAATAAGTACGGTCATTGGTCGATGGGACTAGCAAGTAACATCGACAAGGGACTTCACAGTTGGTTAACCACAATTCATCGTAACCACAGCGGCCATATTTGAATTGCCGCACAGACATGTAAATCATGTATCGTACCTCATAACACGTCATTGGATCACAGTGAACATCTGTATATAAACAATGTAATGACGATAATTATCCAAGAAATTAAATATGTGCAATTCATGTACTATATTTTCAGTCAAATTATTTTTGTGACCATCCAATGACATGACTAACTGTAACTGTGGCTAAAAGCATCTGTTTCCCAAAAGCTTGGAATGTAAAATTGCGCCCACCAATGGGCGTAGCCACAGCTAAAATGCACGCGGTACAGACCTAATTCATTAACTACCGGTCCTGTCGATGGTGCTTAATCAAACTAAATGTTAGAGAAGAGAAGGACGAAAAGATGAAGGGCATTCCCTCAATCTATGCAAAGTATGTACAAAAATGCATCAATAATTCAAAGAACGCAAAATTGAGCCCTCCAATGGGCATACTCAATAAAGACATTCAATAAACAAACAGGAAATGGGAGGAAAACACTCAGTTCACAGGCATTTCTTATATATATATATATACATTACCTACTGGCGGTCGCCAGTAGGTAGTTATAGTTATGACTTATAACCATAGGAAATTCGTAACATTCTTTTCCCAATAACTTTGGCGTCGGTTGACGAATCTTCGGGGTGATTCGGCAAGCGGGGGCCGAGAAAAAAGGAGGTCCCAAAACGTGTTTTCTCCATGTTAATTCCCATAGGAAACTTTAGACATAGCTACAGCCCGAACTGCAGAACGGAATTACACCAAATTTGGCGAAAAGTTTGCCCTTGGTTCAGAAAGATCCCTTTTTGTTAAATGGTGTAAATCCGTTCAGTAGTGAATGAGAAATTAGAAAAAGAAAAAGCTTCAGTATCAGGGCGGAGCCCAACGACACATCTCATCGTGAGATCTGATTGGCTGTCAGCACTTCATCCTGGAATTCCTGGCAGCCATCTTGGGACCATTATACATGATAGTACCCCATTGAAATGCATTGTAGTGAATCAAAGATTTTGAGGGTTACCAAAAGGAGAACTATAAAGGGTGATAACAGACTTTAGTTACATTATAATTCATTTGTTGATGGTACCATACTAATTTCAGGAAGTGTGGTGTGTTCTAAGGTGATGAGAGCATATTTTCTGTAATTTTAAATTATCTTTCTCAGTCATGTGAAAATGAAGTCTGTCATTCTCAGTAAATCATGTACAGTCAACAAGGGCATAGACTGTCAGTTGATTCCTTTGTGTTCTACTGCAGCTTCCCAGAGTGTTCTAAAGAACAACTAGAGCGCTAACAGCCTTACTTATGACAAAAGTATGGCACACCTGAAGCCATCTTGATTGGAATACACTGGTAACACTTAAAACATTTAATTTTAAAATGAACAAAATTATGGAGTTCATTTTGTCATAGAAATTATGGTTAGTGCTGTAGAAAGAAAAATTAGGACATATTTCAAGTGTGATCTCAAATATCTTCCCGTTATATTTCAACAGGAGGAGCCTGTCAGTTGATACCTTTGTGTTCTACTGCAGCTTCCCAGAGTGTTCTAAAGAACAACTAAAGCACTAACAGTCTTACTTATGACAAAAGTATGGTACACCTGAAGCCATCTTGATTGGAATAAACTGGTAACACTTAAAACATTTAATTTAAAAAGGAACAAAATGATGGGGTTCATTTTGTCATAGAAATTATGGTTAGTGCTGTAGAAAGAAAAATTAGGACATGTTTCAAGTGTGATCTCAAATATCTTCCTGTTATATTTCAACAGGAGCAGTCTGTCAGTTGATGCCTTTGTGTTGTACTGCAGCTTCCCAGAGTGTTCTAAAGAACAACTAGAGCGCTAACAGTCTTACTTATGACAAAATTATGGCACACCTGAAGCCATCTTGATTGGAATAAACTGGTAACTCTTAAAACATTTAATGTAAAAAGGAACAAAATGAGAGGGTTCATTTTGTCATAGAAATTATGGTTAGTGCTGTAGAAAGAAAAATTAGGACATGTTTTAAGTGAGATCTCAAATATCTTCCTATTATATTTCAACAGGAGCAGCCTGTCAGTTAATGCCTTTGTGTTCTACTGCAGCTTCCCAGAGTGTTCTAAAGGACAACTAGAGAGCTAACAGATTTAGTTATGATAAAATTATGGCACACCTGAAGCCATCTTGATTGGAATAAACTGGAAACACTTAAAAATGTTTTTTTTAAAGGAACAAAATGAGGGGTTTCATTTAGTCATAGAAATTATGGTTAGTGCTGTAGAAAGAAAAATTAGGACATGTTTCAAGTGTGATCTCAAAAATCTTCCTGTTATATTTCAACAGGAGCAGCCTGTCAGTTGATGCCTTTGTGTTCTACTGCAGCTTCCCAGAATGGTCTAAAGAACAACTAGAGCGCTAACAGTCTTACATATGACAAAATTATGGCACACCTGAAGCCATCTTGATTGGAATAAACTGTTAACTCTTAAAACATTTTATTTAAAAAGGAACAAAATGAGGGGGTTCATTTTGTCATAGAAATTATGGTTAGTGCTGTAGAAAGAAAAATTAGGACATGTTTTAAGTGAGTTCTCAAATATCTTCCTATTATATTTCAACAGGAGCAGCCTGTCAGTTAATGCCTTTGTGTTCTACTGCAGCTTCCCAGAGTGTTCTAAAGGACAACTAGAGAGCTAACAGATTTACTTATGATAAAATTATGGCACACCTGAAGCCATCTTGATTGGAATGAACTGGAAACACTTACAACAGTATCACTTCCAGTTAACTCCCTGGTGAGCAGTAGCTTTACTACAGTGATCTAATGAACAACTAGAGTGCTAACTTTCAGAATTTATGGCAAATGTGTGACACATCTGAATGGCTTCTTGATGGAATCAAAGTAAAAAACTGAAAGCATTTCCTACTGAGGACACTGTAGTAAATGAGGAAATTAGGAAACTTCATAACAAATAAGTCTCCCAAGATGGCCACCAGAGAAAAAAGAGCCCAAATGTAGCACAAATATCACCCAGATGTAGCCCACATATAGCCCAATGACAGAAGTGTGCAAAACACTTTTTATTTTTAGTTTTTCTGCAGTTTTATATAGTGCAGACTGGTCAGGTATTGGAGCGTTACATCTTACTTGGACCCCTTATTGCGTATTTTGCACGAAGTACATGAGATTGATCTTGGAAACATTGAACTTTACGATTCTGTTAACCTGAAGTTGCTCTGAACCGGGCTTTGTAACACCCGTTTTTACTTACTGGTTTTAAGTATTAGGAAAGAGGATTTACTGTTTTTATGTACACTTTTATGATCTATGTTTTTAAATCAGATCAAATAAAGTTTAATTAATTCTATGGCAGGACGGAGGCAAGGATTATGCATATCTTTCCTCACTTTATTTGCATAGCAGTTCAAAGAAAACGTAACACAACAATCATTAAACAAAAGACTACACAACCCATGAACCATTAGGGGGGTAGTCTCCAAGGCAACTATAGTCCAATCATATCACAGTCCATCGAATATAATATTGTGACGTCCCTTTCGCTTCCCCTTTCTTCACTTTCTGCATTCCTTACATTCTTGGCTTAATCTGACGTTGTTGCTGTTTGTATAGCGGTTTCTTGTGCACGTTATTAGCATTATTGCCTTGGTATTGTTTCATATTCCCTGCGCAGCAGGCTCTTGCCCGAGAGCGTTCTCCCCCTCGCAGCTTCTCCCGCTGTCCGCTCTGCGCGCGGTAAGAACCTGTCATGTGCGGCTGGTCAGAGCGAGGCAGCTCCGTCGAGCGCTCCCGCTGGTCTTTACGCACGTTTGGGAATCCGGTCACTCCTTTAGTGTCTGCTTGATTCCCGACAAACCCTCACCTAATTTTGACACCGCTATGTGGCGATTTCCCCACACGGCCACATTAGTGACATGCGCCACCTGGTGGTGGTAATTGGTATTGTGCCTCAGTCTATTCTTATAACAGCTTCAGGGAAAGCCCAGCTGTTGGAGCACCAGCGTGGGGGTTGCCTTAAGGATTTTAAGGGCATTTCTTCTGTGCTCACACCCTCTGCTATCATGTCTTCTCCAGAAGACCATTTTTACCCCTCCTACCAGGAAGTGGAGGAGGAATGGCCCCCAACTTCTCCCTCCAGCTGTGGACCAAGCCCTCTCTCTGGCTATTTCTAGGGCGCTGGCTCCTCTTAGGGATCAGGTTGATAAGCTGGCGAAAAGCATCCATGCGGTGTTCAGTGACCCAGATCTGGTGGTGGCGGGTCCCAGTAGCTCCCAAATGGGGAATAAAAGGGCCGTTAAGTATAACGCGGGGCACTTGGAAGGATTTGATAAACTTACGGAGACCTTCCTCAAGAATGCGCGAACGTTAAAACGTGCACCCTGCCGGGAGGAGGAGAAGTCCGCATAAAATTGCGACGCTGTCACCACTATTGTAGACCCCGACGGAGGGTTTCCCTTAGAGGAAGAGGGTGTATCGGAGTACGATTTCTCCTCCAATGAGGATAAGGACTCGGGGCGTCCCTGGCATCCAGAGTCCCACTCCTCTCAGTCGCGGGTTGGGGACGGGGTCCACTCGGACATGTTCGAGCCTACCAAAATTTACCATCCTAGGTCGGCGGAGTGGACCCCTGATACCAAAGTGGCAGAGTATGTGGTGGGGGAAATCCATCAACCCTTGAAAGGGAGGTCAGGAATAGGATGAGGGAAGAATGCCCCAGGCCCTCAATGAAGGGGAAGGTGGCACACACGCCTGAAATTGATGAAAAACGATGTACCTTTTTCTCCAAGTATATGAGGGATCCCAAGAAAGGAATTGATAGGTCTTGGACGTGGTAGGGCGCTTGACCCAAATTATTCAATTGGCGGAGCGTTCAAAAGAGTCAGGATTCCCTTTGTCCATCGATATTGTGGCTGGTTGGGTGCACTACCCTAAACCCTAAAACACTACCCCCTCCACTACCCAAACACCACTGCACTACCCTAAACCCTAAAACACTACCTCCAGCATAACACCCTACACTACTCAAACATAACTGCACTACCCTAAGCCCTAAAACTCTACCATCAGCACGACTCCCTACACTACCCAAACACAACTGCACTACCCTAAACCCTAAATCTACCCCCAGCACAACCCCCTACACTACACAAACACCACTGCACTACCCTAAACCCTAAAACACTACCCTCAGCACGACCCCCTTCACTACACAAACACCACTGCACTGCCTTAAACCCTAAAACACTACCCCAGCACGACCCCCTACACTACAAAAACACCACTGCACTACCCTAAACACTAAATCTACCCCCAGCATGACCCACTACACTACACAAACACCACTGCACTATCCTAAACCCTAAAACACTACCCCCAGCACGACCCCCTTCACTACCTAAACACAACTGCACTACCCTAAACCCTAAAACACTACCCCCAGCACGACCCCCTTCACTACCCAAACACCACTACACGACCCTAAACCCTAAAACACGACCCCCTACACTACACAAACACCACTGCACTACCCTCAACCCTAAAACACTAGAACCCAGCACGACCCCTATACTACACAAACACCACTGCACTACCCTAAACCCTAAAACACTACCCACTACACTACACAAACACCACTGCACTACCCTAAACCCTAAAACACAAACTCCAGCACTACCACCTATACGACACAAACACCACTGCACTACCCTAAACCCTAAAACACTACCCCAGCACTACCCCCTCCACTACCCAAACACCACTGCGCTACCCTAAACCACTACCCGCATCACGACACTCTACACTACCCAAACATAACTGCACTACCCTAAACCCTAAAACACTACCACCAGCACGACTCCCTATACTACCCAAACACCACTGCACTACCCTAAACCCTAAATCTAACCCCAGCACAACCACTACACTACACAAACACCACTGCACTACCCTAAACCCTAAAACACTACCCCCAGCACGACCCCTTCACTACACAAACACCACTGCACTGCCTTAATCCCTAAAACACTACCCCAGCACGACCCCCTACACTAAACAAACACCACTGCACTACCCTAAACACTAAATCTACCCCCAGCATGACCGCCTACACTACACAAACACCACTGCACTACCCTAAACCCTAAAACACTACCCCCAGCACGACCCCCTTTACTACCTAAACACAACTGCACTACCCTAAACTCTAAAGCACTACCCCCAGCATGATCCCCTTCACTACTAAAACACCACTGCACGGCCCTAAACCCTAAAACACGACCCCCTACACTACACAAACACCACTGCACTACCATAAACCCTAAAACACTAGAACCTAGCACGACCCCCTACAGTACACAAACACCACTGCACTACCCTAAACCCTAAAACACTACCCCCTAGACTACACAAACACCACTGCACTACCCTAAACCCTAAAACACTACCCCTATCACTAACCCCTACACTACACAAACACCACTGCAATACCCTAAACCCTAAAACACTACCCCAGCACTACCCCTACACTACCCAAACACCACTGCACTACCATAAACCCTAAAACACTACTCCCAGCACAACCCCCTACACAACACAACCACCACTGCACTACCCAAAACCCTAAAACACTACCCCTAGCACGACCCCCTACACTACCCAAACACCACTGCACTACCCTAAACCCTAAATCTACCCCCAGCATGACCCCCTACACTACCCAAGCACCACTGCACTACCCTAAACCATAAAACACTACCCCCAGCACGACCCCCTACACTGCACAAACACCACTGCACTACCCTAAACCCAAAAACACTACCACCAGCATGACCCCCTACACTACTCAAACACCACTGCACTACCCTAAACCCAAAAACATTACCCCAGCACGACCCCCTACACTACCCATACACCACTGCACTACCCTAAACCCTAAAACACTACCCCCAGACTTTGTTGTAAAGGCATGCGTGGTAAATGACCATGCGTTCTAATACAATGTGTAGTAATGACTTTGCGATGTACAACGCATGCATTGTAATTGTATCGCAAATTTAAAAAGTCACTGTAACAGCTGTTTACCGATCAAAGCTGGCCCCTGTTTTTCAGTGAGACATTTATTTGATTAATTAGGAGGAAGGAACGTGTTTTTTTTACCGAAAAGTGCATTCCCAGCTGTTGTATTGAGAAAGTGTCCGTTTGGCCTGGTTTCACTTCCGGTGAGAAAGTGGAAGAGTCTGTTTGGATCTAAAGGAGTTCTGTTGTTGGACGGGGCCGGCGCGACACGTCATCAGAAAACATAGCTAATGGAAAGCGTCCTCCCTGAAGTGTGGAGCAGTGCCATGAGATGTCAACGAGTGTGCGTCCCACCGCAGTATGACCGTACCGCGTGACCCATGTGCCACCTACAGGGTACGGGAGGCAGAAGCGGCATCGCAGGTCCTCTTGAAGACCGTTGTAGCACTAATTCTACATTTTGGTACTAGGGCATTTTAACTTTGTTGTTCCTGCCAGATACAAAGAGAAGATCCTGTGTTATTCAGTGCCCTCGTTACCTTTATTGTGGGTTGTGGTGCTCGTCACTTCGCTGCCCCGCCGGTGCACATGACTGGGCACCCCACCTCGTGTGCCATCTTCAGGGCCTCTGCCCTCTAATCACTGGTTTTGGTTTCTGGAGTGGCAACATAAACAGTTGCTCCCAAAGGACTAGCCTGAACACTTAGGTGAATATCCCCTGCACCAGCATTCCACGGAAATTCTTTCCTAGCTCTCCCACATCGACGAGGACGTCATACTAGCATGGCTCCGCTTGCTACACCATATGACGTCATCAGAGCCATAAGAGGACCTCGTCGGCATGCTGATGTCAGTTCCACCCATTTTTTCTGTGCCACTGAGGCAAACAGGCGGACCGAGACATTTTCACATGTATACATAGTATAATAAATATATATATTCACTGAAAAAACCCTAGGTTTGAGGCACGTTATAGTTAGAAATTAGCATAGAAAAAAACCTTAGAAATTCACTGAAAAAACATAGGTTTCAGAGCGTTATAGTTATTTGGACATTTCACTCATACAAAACCATAGAAATTCCCCCGTTATAGTTAGTTCAGCTAACTATAACTCGCGCGCCCGCAATGCACTGCTGATGACGTCACATATTACATCACTTATGACATGGTCAGTGACATCACTCATGACATCACTGATGACATCTCAAATGACATCACTGATGACATCATCCAGTGAATGTGTGTTTGTCTGAAAATTAAATATGTTTTATATATGTATATCTCAAAGTCGATGGAAGAATAAATGGGTATATAATGGGTGATTTTTTTTTAATGTAAAATTGATTGTATAATTGACGAATTAAGTGTATCTTAGTGAATACATGTGTTAGTGAGTAATGTTTAAATATGTAAATATCTGTATCAGTCTCTCACTATGTGTATAAGTGGCTGCATGGGTTGGTGAGTAGCTACATGAATGTCCATATGGGTTATTATTTGGTTTTTTGAGTATCAGTATGAGTGTCTGTATGGTTTGTATGTGTTGAAGACAGCATGTGTGCAGGACTGTATAGGTGGATGAGTGTGTTTATGATGATGTCACATATTACATCACTCATGACATGGTCAGTGACATCACTCATGACATCACTCATGACATCTCAAATGACATCACTGATTACATCATCCAGTGAATGTCTGTTTTTCTGAAAATTAAATATGTTTTATATATGTATATCTCAAGGTCGATGGAAGAATAAATGGGTATATAAGTGTCTTAATGGATGATTTGTTTTTGAAAAATTGATTGTGTAACTGACTGATTAAGTGTATCATGGTGAATACATGGCTTAGTGAGTAATGTTTAAATATGTAAATATCTGTATCAGTCTCTCACTTTGTGTATAAGTGGCTGCATGGGTTGGTGATTAGCTACATGGGTGTCTATATAGGTTATTAGTTGTTTTTTTGAGTATCAGTCTGAGTGTCTGCATGGTTCGGTGGGGGTATTACGTAGTGCATAGGTGCATGTATGAGTGACTCACTGTTTGTATGTGTTGAAGACAGCATGTGTGCAGGACTGTATGGGTGGATGAGTGTGTGTATGGGTGTGTTAGTGAGTGAATGACTGTCTCAATAGTGTCTTTATGAGTAACTACATATGTTTTAAACTAGTATATGTGACTATTGGTGTATATAAGTGAGTATATGTGAGAGTGAGGGATTGAAAGAGTTCCTGTATGAATAAGTATGTGTTTCTATAAGTGATTGTTTAAAAGACTAAGTATGTGTAAGTTTCCGTAGAAGTAAGTGTGGTGGTGTGTGTATAACTGTATATGCAAGTAAATGTATGTTTGATTCTTTATTAGCATGAGTGACTATGAGTGTGAGTAACTCTATGGATGAGTGGCATTGTGTAACAGGATGTATAGGTGTATGAGTACATATGATGAGTGAGTACATGTATGAGTGACTGTATAGGACTGTTGGTGAATGAGTGGATGTGTATGTGGATCTTAGAATTACTGAAGAGGTTGTTGTAACTGGTATTGGTATGTCCATTGTTTTGCAAATTTTAGTCTCTATTTTTGAATGTGTGTATCAAAGGTTATATTAGGGTGAGAGGAGGTCTGCCACTCTATCACAAGGATGATGTCATCAGTGATGTCATCAGTGATGTCATTTGAGATGTCATCAGTGATGTCATGAGTGATGTCACTGACCATGTCATGAGTGATGTAATATGTGACATCATCAGCAGTGCATTGCGGGCACGCGAGTTATAGTTAGCTGAACTAACTATAACGGTGGAATTTCAATGGTTTTGTACAAGTGAAAAGTCCAGCTAACTATAACACCTCTGAAACCTATGGTTTTTTTCAGTGAATTTCTGAGGTTTTTTAAATTCTAATTCCTAACTATAACGTGCCTGAAACCTATGGTTTTTTCTGTGAATTTCAAAGGTTTTTTAAATGCTAATTTCTAACTATGCCTACAGAGATAGGACATGTGAAGAAAGAAGAAAAAATGCACAGAAAGAAAAAAAAGAAGTGCAGAAAGAAGCAACAGAAGTCCTCAAAGACGAAGAAAAGTGCAGGAAGAAGGATAACGTGCAGAAAGAACAAAAAGAAGAGCAGAAAGAATCCTTGTTGCAAAATCATCCTGTACCCTCAACTTTTTCAGACGGATACTGTTGGTAACTGAGTCTGACTAACTAGTCCTAGAGCCAGTGCTATGTTAAAAGACACTTAGAATACAGTGAAAACACCTACATACACTAGGGAACATTATGCGTTGGGGTCCCCCTGTGAATAGCATGACCTCCTCTGTAAGCCCCTAGTATATAATAGGGCAGGGGGATTAAAACTACCTCTTACAACAGGCCACAGGGCGTTTTTGCACACGTTAACTCAGGACCCGTCCCCTCCCTTCACCACTGTGTAAACACGCCCTGTGTCCGTTTTTAATTGGGAGATTAAGTTCATTTGAATCCTGAGGGTCCCTAGGGTCCAACTAGCCCACTAGGTACCACCAGTAAGTGCCACAGAGCTGCGTTGCAGAGAGGTGTAAAAAGTGGCACAGCCTGGACCCCCTCTCTGCAATGCAGCTCAGTGGCGCTTACTGGAAGCACTTGGTGGGCTAGTTAGCCCCCAGGGGCCCTCAGTATTGAAGGCAAATTATATCCCCAATTTAAAACGTGCCATAGTGCGTGTTTGCACACGTCACCTCAGGCCCCGTCCCTCCCTTCACCACTGTGTAAACGCGCCCTGTGGCTGTTCTAAGTTGAGAGATTAAGTCCCCTTGAATCCTAAGGGTCCCTAGGGTCAAACTAGACCACTAGGTACCTCCAGTAAGCGCCACAGAGCTGCGTTGCAGAGAGGTGTAAAAAGGGGCTTGGCCTCAGAACACCTGTCTGCAGCGCAGCTCCCTGGCGCATACTGGAGATGCCTGTTGGGCTAGTTCGACCTCAGGGACCCTCAGTATTGAAGAGGAATTAATTCCCCAACTTACAACTCGCCAGGGGGCGCGTTTGCAGAGTGCTGCAAGGAGGGGGCGTGGCCTCCGGCACGATGCCAGTCTTTTATTTATTTTAATTTTTTAAGAAGGGGGGCTGTGTGGTTCCCCTTCTTATTCTAATTTATTGGCCCTGATGACCCCATCCCCCAGGGCCTGTCTCCTAATTATATTTTTTTACCCCAATCCCCAGGGCCGGCCACCGTTTTTTATTATTTTTAAAAAATATATATTTATAGACACACCTAGGACATGCTGGACAAACCGTACGTACCTATCACCATGACGATTTGAGTGATATTCATTAAAAGGCGACTATGCATACAATGAATCCACGTGGAATGTATTTACACCACTAGTGAAGCTCTGACATGTCTGATGCCCTACTGTGCCTAATCCCGGTAGACACCCTTGTCGTTTATTTATACAAACATGGGTAGCTATTGACGGGCACATTTAATACACATGCACACCAAGCCATTCAAAGGGGATTCGACAAAAATTCGACCAAAACTATGTAAGAAACCCCCCTCACGGTTAATAAAACACACATCCACTGCTGGATGTGTAATACTTTTTATTTTACTCTCTGGAAAGGGGACGAACATCACTTGAGAGTCACAGCGCGCTCCTGGCAGAACCCAATGCTGTGTTACACCCACCATTGCCTGCCGAGTGCCACACACCTCTGTGTTGTATTCCACCAGCTAGTGCATATGCTATGACACTCTCTAGCCCATGTGCACTGTAACACCACCCCGTGAATATGTCATGCCACACTTGTCTTCGCACGGGTTATATTGCCCCATCTAACGTGCCTTCCTCGATGCCTATGTTATAACGCACAGTGCTATGCCATACATATTACAATCTGGGATCCATATCTTTGTCACAGTGCATATGCAACGTTACACTCCCCAGCACATAATTTATATTACAACTTTAGAGACTAGTTAGGTTACACAACACTGCCCTGTGCATATTACACTCCAAGGCGCACATCGCATAGCACGCGCTAGTGCCTGTGCTATCTTGCGCTCTCCAATAAATCTGTCATTGCGCACAATGTATTGCATATTATATTTCACGCCTGGTTCATCTTATATCACACTTTTTGGTTTATACCATACACTATATATAGTTTTCATTTTCAATCGTGCTCTCAGGACTATGTTCTATATAACACTGTGTTCACCTACCCTTTTCACGGGCATTACATTTTGCGATAGGGGGTGGAGGGTCAGGGGGTGTTTCTGCCAAGTGAGCCTGGAGTCACAGTCACAAACGTCCTCTTCTTCCTGAATAAAAGTGAGATTATGCTGCATACTTGTTCATATTTTAAGTAGTTCGCACAGACACACGTTTTAAAAACATTAAAGTTCGCAATACCCGCCTTCTCTGAACAGTTAGCTTGCTGCCCCATCCCCCTCCTCCCTATCCTCTGTTGTGTGAATCCATGGACTAGCCTCCTCCCTCCTGCCATGCATGGTCTGATGTGCTGCCACTGCCCTCAATTTAGTATGATGTACCAGTCCCCTCCTCCTGCCCTCCATTGCCCAATTCTATGCCCCATCATTGACCTCCTGCTTAAACTCTGTGCTTAGCTTGCTGCCCCTATTCTCCTTCCCCCTGCCCTCCGATGTCTTTGTGCATGCCTCTGCTCCATCCTTTTTGCCCACCATGTTCCATGGACCTGCCACTCCTATCTACTCTGAGTGTTCTGTTGAGCTGCCACTCCCCTCCCACCTGCCTAGCATTGTCAGATGACTGTAACCTGTCCCTGCCACCTCCACCCTGCCTGTCCACATGCCATGCCCCTATCCTCTTCCTCCTGTCCTACATGGTCCATTGTACTGCCACACCCTTCTGCCCTCCCTGGTCTGTTGTGCTGCAACTGCTCCTCCTGCCTGCCCCATGCGGTCTGTTGTGAGGCCCCTTCCCCTGAACTTTCTTGTCTGTGCACAGGTCCTGACCCTCCCTTCTATCCTCCATCGTCCTTTGTGCATGCCCCTGCACCCTCCTTCTTGCCCATCATAGCCATTGTGCTGCACTAACCCTCCCACTTGCCATGCATGGTCTTCTGTGCTGCCATGGCCCCTCCCACCTTCCCTGTGTGGTCAGTTAGCTGCCCCTGACCCCCTCCCACCTTCCCTCCATGGTCTGTGTGTATGCCATCACAGTCTCACTGTTGCTCTTCATGGTGTGTCTTGCTTCTAGTGCCCATCCTGCCTGACCTCCATGGCTATCTTGCTGCTCCTGCCCTGCCCCCTTGCCCCCAGCCCTCTGTTTACATGTGCAGACCCCTACTCCCTCCCTCCTGTCTTGTCTGTTCGTTGTAATGCCCCTGATCCGTCCCTCCTGCCCTTTATGGTCTGTTATGCTGCAGCTTTCTCTCCTATCTGTCCAATATGGTCAGCTAGCTACCATTGCCTCTTGCCCCTCTGTTCTCTGTTGTCCATCTGCATGGTCCTGTCCCCTCCCTCTAGCTTTCTATGGATTGTTGTGCTGCACTCCCGTCCCGCATGCCCTGTGTGGTGCATTGTGCTGCTGCAAACCCTGATGTCTGCCCTGCAGGGTCAGTTTGGTGCACCTCTCCATGTCCCTCCTGTCCTCTGTTATCCAAGTCCATGTCCCTACCCCATTTCCTTCCATGATCCAATGTACCATACTTGCGAACATTTTGAACTTGGTAAGAGGGAGATTTTGAAAAAAAACTGGGGTATTGATTTTTCCCTTTGAGTTACATTGAAAAAGAGGAGATTGTAGACAGGAGACAGATCAAATAAAGCCCATTTGAGCTTAAAAACATTGGACGTTTCCTGACTGAATCGGGTCTGTTGGCATGTATGGTTGTACTACCATTGCCTCTTCCTTCTGCCCACAATGGTCTATTACATTGCCACAGCCTCTCTTGCAAGTCCTGTATTGTTGGTTTGTTGCCCCTGCCCCCCTTTCCACTGCCCTCCATAGTCTGTTGTGCTGCCACGGCCCTTCCTGCCTGCTCAGTGTGGTTAAATTGTTGCCTTTGCACCCTCCTACCTGCCTTCAATTTTCAGAGTCCTTGCCCCTGGCCTCTGCCTCTCAACAGTATCCTAATGAACAACTAACATTCTATATTTATTACAAAAGTGTGGAACGCCTGACGTCATCTTGATGTAATCAAAACTGTAATACCTAGAGCATTTCCTTTAGAAATTACATATATGAGAGGGTCTTATTGGCATCACAATTATGGTTAGTGCTCTAAAAGACTAAAATAAGGACATATTTTCTGAGTTTTCAAATAGCGACAAAGCACTTTTAAATTATTTGTTATCTTTATGTTTTTTTATCCAGTTGACCACTTGATTAAATGTTGCACTTAGGGGAGAGGATGTGGTGTTACTTCCAGAACTGCAGACTTTGCAACTGGGGAACCAGGTTGGAGTTTCTGCTTCAGCTCGACATTCTGTGATTCTGGTCAAATCACTTAGTCTCCCCATGTCTACAACCAAAATTAATTTGTTCTTGTGTGATGTAACCAATGCTCATGTAAAGCACTCCAATACCTAACAAGTCTGCACTATATAACACTGCAAAAACACAAAATAATAAGTGTTTTGCACACTTCTGTCATTGGGCTATATTTGGGCTACATCTGGGTGATTTTGGGCTACATTTGGGCTCTTTTGTCTCCGGTGTCCATCTTGGGAGATTTATTTGTTATGAAGTTTCCTAATTTCCTCATGTACTGCGGTCTCCTCAATAGGAAATGCTTTCAGTTTTTTACTTTGATTCCATCATGAAGGTATTCAGATATGTCACACATTTGCCATAAATTCTGAAAGTTAGCACTCTAGTTGCTCATTAGATCACTGTAGTAAAACTACTGTTGACCATGGAAGTCTGCTCCTGGTATTGAAAGTGCATGTTTCAGTCTGCATGTCAGAATTTTTTAATGAAATAGAAGAGGATTTGAGAAGTCACTCAAAATGTGCCCTCATTTTCTTTCTTCAGCATTAATCATAATTTCTATGGCAAAATGAACCCCCTCATTGTGTTCCTTTTTAAATTAAATGTTTTAAGTGTTACCAGTTTATTCCAATCAAGATGGCTTCAGGTGTGCCATACTTTTGTCATAATGAAGACTCTTTTTGCTGATTAGATCACTGTAGTAAAGCTACTGCTCACCAGGGGAAACTGCTGCTGGTATTGAAAGTGCATGTTTCAGTCTGCATGTCAGAATTTTTTTATGAAATAAAAGAGGATTTCAGAAGTCAAAATGTGCCCTAGTTTTTCTTTCTGCAGCACTAATCATACTTGTTATGGAAAAATGAACCCCCTCATTGTGTTCCTTTTTAAATTAAATGTTTTAAGAGTTACCACTTTAATCCAAGCAAGATGGCTTTAGGTGTGCCATACGTTTATCATAAGTAGGACTGTTAGCGCTCTAGTTGTTCTTTGGAACACTCTGGGAAGCTGCAGTAGAACACAAAGGAATCAACTGACAGTCTCTGCCCTTGTTGGATGTACATGTTTTACTGAGAATGTCAGACTTCATTCTCACATGACTGAGAAAGATAATGTGAATTTACAGAAAATAAGCTCTCAGTTTAGCTTATAGATCACCTTCCAAACCTCTGTGGGAAAAGCATGAGAAAATATTTTTCTCTCAATCATGATATCCCAGCAGAAGGCTTTTTCACATGGTGAAATCACCTTAGAACAGAGGTCTTCAAACTTTTGGATGCCGAGACCCCCCTGTCAACATTTTGAGGCGTAAGGACCCCCTCTTGACAAAAATGTCTAAACCTGTTGACTAAATTGCGTGGGATGAAAATGTAAATAAGGTTATGTGATGCCGCGTATTTTGGGATAGCATTGCTTCATTATTTTGATATTTGTTACACACAGTAACGCTGAGGAAAGATTTCACCCAATCAGTACCCATTTATAACCAAAATACAGCAATTATCATCAGAAAGATTTCAAGTCAACGTTTGTGAAGGGCCTTCCACTCTGCAGCAATACGTGCTGCCACATTAGAAGCTCACCTGGCCCTGACCGGAAGAAGCAGGGGTCCCTTAAAACCCTGGCGGTTTTGTGTAGAGTTAAGCCTTTTACCCATGCAGCTTTCCTCTCACCCCCTCCCTTCCATCCCTCTCTCCTCTCCTAACCCCGGATCCCTCTCTCACTTTGCAGGTCATTTTCTTTCACCCCTTTTTACAACTTCTGAACTCTCCCCATTCAACCTCTCACTTCACCTTTAATCACCTCTTGCCATTCTGTCCTTTCACTGCCCTCATCTCTAACAGTCTCTCACATTTATCTCATGGCCTCTCTGGCCCTGTCACCTCCCGTGCCCCTCAGCACTTCTCATTCACCTCGTCTCTTCATTCAAATTTTTGTCTATTTGTATCTTACACCTCTCCAGTCCCCCATTCCTCTTTCACATCTCCCCTTTGTTCTAACAGAAGCCCTCACCTTTGGATCACACTCACTTCTTGCGTGTCCACACTTCTCTTCGGCAATTCACATTTCTCCTCATCCCTGACCTCTTCAATCAAATTCTCTCACTCCCTTGCTGTCCTCTCTCATTTTGGGTGCGGATGCAAGTTCAGAATGGGATTAATGAATGTATGATTACTGATGGGCTTGTTTGAGTGAGTTGCATATTGAGTAGTGAGGGGGACAGGTGAGTGAAGTGTCACATGAGTGCAGGATGAGTAGTGTACTCGTGTGACTGCAGGTTGAGGTATAGTGTGAGCAGGACAAGTGCATTTTGAGAGCAGAGTGATCACTGTGAGTGCAGGGTGAGCGGGTGAATGGTGCAAGTGCATGGTGATCAGTGTGAGTGCATTGTGATCGCTGTGAGTGCAAGGTGAGCGGGTGAATGGTGCAAGTGCATGGTGATCAGTGTGAGTGCATTGTGATCACTGTGAGTGCAGGGTGAGCGGGTGAATGGTGCAAGTGCATGGTGATCAGTGTGAGTGCATTGTGATCACTGTGAGTGCAGGGTGAGCGTGACAATGAAGGGCGAGAATGAGGAATGAGTTGTCTGAATGCAGGGTGCATTCCCAGACCCATGAAGTAACTCAGCATGTTATTGACGGGGCGTAGACTTTAAGATCTAAGTTAAACTATTGCGGCATTAATCGGGGATCGAGGGTGAAGGAAATAAATAATGTGCTGATCCTGCAACAAACTTCCAGTCCTATGGTTAGGGTTGCCAGCAGATTATTTTGGTGGCCCAGTCGGTACAAAAAAAAACAGTCACCTAAAGCGGTATTTTCAGCGCTTATCTGTGCATACTTCCCAGGGCCAGCTTTAGTGCTGGTGGTGCCCTGTGCGACCATGTTTGTTGGTGCCCCCCACAATGACCACCCCCACCACGGATTCTCTCACTAGCACCCTTTAACAGTGACCAAGTCTCCATAACCCCACACTCTCAGATGCATTGAATTAGTTATATAGTGCCACTCATACCAGTGTAGGGTGTCCGAGCACTTTGCATCACACACACATTACACAGAGACAATCAATCATAAGTGTGTAAATCAGTGTATAGGAAATGTTACATAAGCCAAAGGACTAAAAGTATAGGAGTCACATGTCATCCATACTGGTAGGCAGTATAGTTCAAGAGTGCTTGGTGTGGAGAAGCACAAACTCAGAGTCGAAAAAGAAACAGCATAGTTGGGAGTTTCCTTTAATAATAAGAATTGATTTCTAGCCAAATTAACCCTTTTTGCAACATTAATCAATGGTCTAATAATGTATTCTTTGTAGTGTGTATGCTGTTCTAGGATGAAAGTTAATAGCTCACTATTCTATATTAGGACTTTAAGTTATAAATTGCAAGTAACAAAAGGATGTCTCTTTTGAAAGCAGTAACCTGCTGATCTCTTCACATCATACGCACTCTGTAATCTACTTGGTACACGTTCTTTGCAGCAGGCATATTAACCCTCTGCACTAACATCACCCAAGTCAAAACCTCAACTATACAACATTCTGATCTCTCTCAAGGAAGATAATTAATCACACAAGTTATCTTGACATTTATGTGAGTCCTGGTAATTGCCGGGGAAAGAAACGCTGCAGCAGGTGCTTCAAAAGCACAATAAACTTTCACTCACGGCGCCCCCAGGAAGCCAACTTTGTATTCCTTTCCATGAAATGCATTCTCACACTAAGGCAGTGAATGTAAAATCCAAATGTAAGGAATAGGCACAGTGGGGACCCAGGGGGTACTGGAACCAGCAAAAAAACCTAAGCCTCTGTAAGCAGTTTACAAAGGCATGTTAAAATGCAAATGGTCTTTAAAGACCTGTGAAAAAACACGGGGGTGCCGGAGATAGGAATCCAGACACTGCCCAGCTGAGCCCCCAGCAGCTCAAGTTTCACTGCAGCAGCCCGGGCACACAGGACGGGGGAAGGGGGGGGGGCTGAAGCCCTTGGGCCTGGGCAGAAGTGTGACTGGGAAGGCGCGACCCCCTTTGCATCACTCCACGGCCCCCCTGGGGGTCGCGCCCCACAGTTTGAAGACCCCTGCCTTAGAACATACCACAATTCCTAAACTGAGTATGGTACCATCAACAAATGATTTATAATGTAACTAAAGTCTTAAAACCTTCTATTAACTGCAATGCTTTTTAATGAGGTGCTATCATGTATATTGGTCCCAAGATGGCTGCCAACACTTCTTGGATGAAGTGCTGACAGCCAATCAGATCTCAGGAGGAGATTTGTGGTTGGGCCCTGCCCACATATATATATGATTTTACTTTTGATTTTCTCAGGAACTACTGAACAGATTGACACCAGACCTGCAAAAGGCACTTCCCTGAGCTGAGGACTACCTCTCTGCCAAATTTGAAGTAATTCTGTTCAGCCGTTCGGGCTGTACCTTGGACTAAAGGTCCCTATGGAAAATTGCATGGGGAAAACGCGTTTTGGGACCCCCCTTTTTTCTCAGCCCCCGCTTGACGAATCCCCCCGAGACTTTCAGGGTAGGAGCGGAGCGGAGCGCCCCACCTATTTTGAAAATTTCGCGATGATTCGTCAACCGGCGCCAAAGTTATTCCAAATAGAATGTTGCGGATTTCCTAAGGAAACACGGTCCTAACTATAACTATCTACTGGCGACCGACAGTAGATAATAGATAACTTTTAGTTCTTGAAATGCGAACTGCTGCTGGAAACTGGACTTCACATTTAATATCTCTTTTCTAAGCACACAAGAATACGAAAACTTCTGGTCTCTATGAATTAAATTATATAAATTTTGAATTTCCACAGAGATGGAACTCAGATGACCACAATGCTTAAATGGAATTAAAGTCTTTACCTCAGAGTACTTCCTCGTAGAGTGAATTTCCGCTCACGAGCACTCCACGACCACAACTATTCTCTGTCAGGAATTTTCCTCACAGAAACACTACTCACTGGATTCTTTTTTATAGAAAAAGCTACTCATGAGAAATCTCCTTACTAGAAACACTACGGTCTCGGATTCTGCTCACAAAGATGGTCGAGACACTAACGTGAACGTGAACATAGATTCCAGAAACTCTAGTTTCTCCTCAGAATATACTTCTTTGTCAAGCGCGAAGATGAGACACTGTCATCTCCTCAGGTGGATCAGTTGAAGTGCAATGAGCGCTGTACACACGCGCACTCTCACTTGTCTTTGGTTTTAGACAACTAGACCGCATCACTTCTTCCTTTCTGAAGTCGGCACCCATCTTGGAATTCGCTCTATACCAATGTTGCATGACTTTCAATAATACCTGAATTAGCAGCCTTCTGAACGGGTACAACTTCTTCCACATGGGGTAGTGTTTATTCCAAAGGTATTTGGCATTACTCTTTCTTTTCTTTGAGCTTGTTATGTGACAGGATAGTTGATTCTTGAAACAAGAGCAGTGACAAATAAAATTCCAGTCGCCATACATTGTTGTTGCATCACAAAGAAGCTTGTTGAAAAGGCTCAGAGTGTGTTAATGAGAGGAAAAGCAGTTTGTAGCGTGTGCTGTTTCACAGCGGTAAGGAACAATAGTAAGCAACTCCCAGGTGGCTGCTCAGTGGAAATGAACAATGTGAACCTAACAGAAAATACCGGATGACCTCATTTACGTTCCCAGTAATGATGAGCGGAAGTGGACATGTCTCTCAGGGTAAGACATGTTTCTGTGAACACATTGGTACAGTAGCACACATGTCGCACAGTAGCAGAAAATCGACGCATCGCTCTTTTTGCGACAGTTTTTTGACACAGCACCGTTGTGCGAGAAGAATCTTCATGCATCGCTGCGCCACTGCAGAAACCAACGCAGCGCCTGTCGCCGCTGTAATAACCGATGCATTGAGAAGGTCATGGCTGAAGAACACGCCTCAGAGCCCCTCGACACCGCCGCATCGATCACTGACGCATACCAGATTTCCACGCATCGCATCTGTGCGGCAAGTTTTCCCAACGCATCACCCGCGGATCAGAATTATCTTGGAATCAACGCATCATTTCCCCCTACAGACCGGACACAACGCATCACTTCTCATGCGTGCAGCAGAACTGTTGCATCGCCTCCCCATGGTCTCAGGAACTGGGGCATCTCAACTGCAGGTACTTTGAGAGAAATCACGCATCCATAGTTTTCTATGGACCCAGTTGCTTAAAACCTTTTAAAAGTCATTTTATTAATACTTGTATGTTGGATTTTTTTGTCACTTTGGTCTTGTTAAGTTTAGATAAAGGTACTTTATTTTTCTAAACTGGTGTGGTGTCCATTTGTGGTGTTTTCACTGTGTTACTGTGAGTGTTGGTAGAAATACTTTATAGGATGTATGACGTTACAACGCACACTTTTACAACGCATGCACTTACAACGCATTTTTTACAACGCATAATCCATTACAACGCATGACATTACAACGCATGACACTACAACGCATTTTTAAAAAATACCTTTACAACGCATTACCATTACAACGCATACTACCTTTACAACGCATACCATTACAACGCATAATATTAAATTACATTTAAGGTAAGTATTAGATAGTATAGGGGTAAAAATTACTATTCTAACTCCAGGGGGTGCAACAGTAGGGTAAGTGTTGGATAGTGTAGGGGTAAAAATTACTATTCTAACTCCAGGGGGTGCAACAGTAGGGTAAGTGTTGGATAGTATAGGGGTAAAAATTACTATTCTAACTCCAGGGGTTGCATCAGTAGGGTAAGTGTTGGATAGTATAGGAGTAAAAATTACTATTCTAACTCCAGGGGGTGCATCAGTAGGGTAAGTGTTGGATAGTATAGGGGTAAAAATTACTATTCTAACTCCAGGGGGTGCATCAGTAGGGTAAGTGTTGGATAGTATAGGGGTAAAAATTACTATTCTAACTCCAGGGGGTGCATCAGTAGGGTAAGTGTTGGATAGTATAGGGGTAAAAATTACTATTCTAACTCCAGGGGGTGCATCAGTAGGGTAAGTGTTGGATAGTATAGGGGTAAAAATTACTATTCTAACTCCAGGGGGTGCATCAGTAGGGTAAGTGTTGGATAGTATAGTGTAATATTATGCGTTGTAATGGTATGCGTTGTAATGGTAGTATGCGTTGTAATGGAATGCGTTGTAAAGGTAGTTTTTAAAAATGCGTTGTAGTGTCATGCGTTGTAATGTCATGCGTTGTAATGGATTATGCGTTGTAAAAAATGCGTTGTAATGGTAGTGCGTTGTAAAAGTTGCGTTGTAAAGGTTGTTCCCCTACTTTATACATTGCCTTTGGTATAAGCCTGTCTGCTCGTGCCAAGCTACCAAGGGGGTGAGCAGGGGTTTTCTAAAGTGTGTATCCCCCTTTCCCTGACTAGAAGCAAGGGTCCCTATTTGGACAAAGTTACCTACCTTTGCCAACTAGAGACCCCCATTTCTAACATCTAGTTATCTAATTTCTGGTCCTCATTGGATGACTTGAAAGCCCTTTATGTCCAACCCCTCTCGTCACACAGCAAGGTCAAATGGAAGACCAAGAGATGTATGAATATGGAAGTGATAATTTTTTCGGGGCCCAGTAAACACTACAGCATGTGATAATAACCTAGCTGTTGGTTACTATTTACCATGAGATTTTTCATGGGTATCAAAATCAAAACGTTTGCACTATGTGTCACATTTTTGTTATGGCTGGTAGTGGCAGATATAGAGATCTACTGACCATTGTGCCAGGAACAAGGGTCCACTTTTGATTTAGGTTAGGCACACCATGTAAGAGGTCCTTGTGCCTTGTGATAAAGCAGTAGGCAAAAGACACCACAGGTTTGGAACTTGCACCTTCTGCGGCTCCATCAATGATTATTTTGTGTTTTTTATTGTTGAATTTGTTGCATCAGACAACAAAGACCTACCAAATTTAAGCACAAATACAATAATATAGAGCATATAATATTTTCTTCAATTTGGATTAAAGAACTATGATCCTTGCAAGGTCTTTTAGATAATCAATATTTGAGCCCTCATTATATGGCACCCCCAGCTCAAGGGAATGGGGATAATTTCCTTATCTGGTGGCATTTCCAATCTCATTTGTATTTTCCTTTACACAACATTGTATGCAATAGATTTAAATCTCTGGTGCAAAAACCCTCGGCACTTGGAACTAAATGAACATTTTCCATTTGGGAGTTTTCTCTTGGCTAGCAAAACATGGTTTGTGAGACTATTCATTGTAATTTGGGTCTCTCTCATGGACTCTTGTAGTGATTCCATAAGCTAGCTGCCTAGAGTGCCCTAATGCAGCACCATTCTGGTGTTTGAGGTGGTCATTGCCGATAAAGGGGTTGCCACCTCTGCACTTTCTTCTAGACCTTTGGTTTTGTTTCCAGTACCTGATAGGGGTTACAAGTAGGTCTTCTATAAGACGTGATTGTCTTGTCACAATACATTTTTAGGTCTCGGCTAGACAGCGCATGCTTTGTCTCTAAGAGACATGTTGTGTGTAATCTGTGGGCTTCAACCCACCCACAGGCTTCCCATTTGCTTGTTCCATCATCTGTCTCATATTCTTTATCACCATTTGTCCCTGACATGCATGGTCATGCCTCTTCTTCTGTTTGGCCCTCCCCCCAGAGCATGGACCAAGTACCTGTAAACATCCACTGCTCCTGCTTTTGTGACCATTGCAGGATCTACTTTCTGCTTTCTTTTTCAGCATTGTGCACAGTGCTCGTGCTATTACCAGCTCTGTTCCGACCTGCCCTCATGCTCCATCCACAGATCACCCCCTCCCTTGTCACTGCTTTTAACATCTGTGCTGCATTTAGTTTTCCCCTCCTCCTTCCTTCTGTCATGGCTGGCTCCCTCACACTCCCCAGTGCTTGCCCCATCCTAAGATCACCCCATCCCCTGTTAATGCTTTTCCCTTTGTTGATGCTCTCTGTTTCCCCCACCTCCTCCCTCCCATCTCTGCTTCCTCCCTCGCACCTCCCGGTGCTTGGCCCATCTGCAAATCACCCCCTCCCCCGACCCCGTCACTGCTTTATATTCCGATTATAGTCTGTTTTGTTGTAGTGAGTGGGGTGTTCTGCTCTTTAATGCCCTGTTAGTGTATAGCTGATGAGTGAATTGGAGCATGTGTGCATGGCTGCTATTACTTGTCGCACGTGTAGTCTATATTTTCCATGCGTGTGGGTACTAGATTTGTGTGCATGTTTACTCCATATGTGGTGGTTCGGCAATGGTGTTTATAGCTTGACAACCTGACCTTAAGTGAATCAGGTATGCGGATATGTCAGAGCTTCTAAATTACCTGTGTCTTCTCCTGCAACTACATAGACACGTTTCTCCTGTGCAAAATGATTAAACTGTTTGTATCTCACCTTGTTTCTTCTCATTTCATAGGGTGGGACTCTATTTCTTCAAATTTCTCCTGTCTGGACACTCTCTTACTTTTTCCGCATTCACTGGTGATGTGTTTCCATGCGCCATTGTTGCGTAACTTGAATGGAGACAGGCTGAGTCTTGATGTCATCAAGGGATTCCTGCTCCTCAGTGTCCATGGCAAAAGTAGTCCTTTTAATGTGATTGCTGTTGCGATGTATTTACTCATGTTCACTACTGTAAACCAGCCTAACACTGTGATTCTTTCTGTTTTTTTGACCAGTTTTATATAGCGCCAACAGTGGAGTGCTTTACATTAGCACCAGTTACTTTTTTGTGTAGTTTTATATAACGCCAACACAACCCGAAGGTATGGAGCACTTTACGTTAGCACCAGTTACTTTACACAGAGACACATAAATTTTTGTAGGCACAGCGAGATTAAGTGATTTGCACAAAATTAAGGATATTAAGCCAACACCGAAACTCGTACCCTGTTGCCCAGCTCCATAGTCGCCAGCTCTGACCCTTACGCCACATCCTTTCCCAAAAGGACACCACATCATCTCCCTAGCCTCAGCTTCAGTTCCACATTTTGTGCTTGCTTTAGACATTCCTGTTAACGTTTTTTTGAAAGCAAAGCCAATAGGTTATGCCACTCCATAACACATGGCCAAAAGACAATAACATTGACAATGCCAATAGCTCTTGGTTTAACGAGACCTATTGGCTTTGCCAATGCTTGTTAATATGGCAAATCTGCCTATGTGTGCTTTAAAATTTGTTTCGGTAAAATTTCTATAGCTTGGACAACTACGTGGCAACCCTAGCTGAAGGCGCAGTATTTATTGAGCTCCCTGGAGTGCAGTATTGCTTTTACACGGCGCACACATGAAAAGATAATAACTTGAAAGCATGGGGTACAAATAAAGATGACAAAGTTGACAAAGTTTGTATCATAACAATAAGTTCCTAAGTTCACAAAGGATTATAGTGGTGATCACATGGATGGGGCCTTGTCATCCAGGGAACTGTTAGCTTGAGTGCACCAAGGAAACTATGGGGGATATTCACAAACTGCATTTTGTAGTGCATTCTCTGGTACTATACTAGTACTACAATGTACTACAAAATGCTATTCACAAACCTACATGCAGTGTTTACACCTCTGCCTCTCCTATTTTTTAATGTGTGGATATCTTTGCCCAACGGCAAAGTCTCCATAGATGCAGGTATATCTTTTAGTACTTCATGTCGGAGGGACAGAAGGGACCAGCTGGAAAATAATACTTATGAATAAAAGGTAGAGGATTACAGCGGAGTAAGGAGGGAGTTAGCGAGGGACAGGGAGTAGCAGGTTGGGGTTTAGGGAGGGACGTCAACTCACCAATAAATGAATAGGCCCATTGCTATTCACAAACTGCACTTCATAGTTACTACAGCCAACAAAGAACCTAAATAATAACCATTTTTGCATTTAAAAATGTATGTAACAATACATTTTCTTAAGCTATAATTAAAATACTTTTTATTAATTGTATACATTACTTTTAATAATTTGTAATGCAGAATAAAAATATCTTTATTTTACTTTAGGTGTGAATTATTTTTTATAATTTAAACTTCAGAAAAACAATTTTAATGTAATATTTTCAAATTAAATACAAACTTTATTTAGTTTGTGTGGAAATTAATTTTTTAATTTAAACTTCAGCAAAAATGATGTTTATTCAATTTAATATATTTACATTAATTAAATATTTAATACAAAATTAAGTTAATAGTGCTGTAGCATTTCTTTTGACATGTAAAATAAATATATCAAATTATTTACATTAATATTCAACATAGAATAATTCATATTTTTCATGTTTAATAAATGTATTACCTTTTTCCTATATAGTTTACAGGGTGCAGCATGTTAAAGGATAGGGAAAATTGAAAAAGTATATTAAACTAGAAAAAATGGAGTTACTCCTTTTAAACTACATGTGGGGGAAACCAATGGAGTATTCCTAAAATTCACAGTGTAGTGGACACCAAGGGTCAAACCGAGAAGCACCAAGTTTACAGGTAAAAAAGAAATGCCAAATGTAATACTAGCATCTATGATTAACCAATGCAGAACAATCAGAGGACATTTGGACGAGATGTGACCAAGTAGAATGCTAAATTGAAATTAAATGTAGAGCATCAATAGAGGATTTGTGTAGGCCAGCTAGTTGTGCATTGTCACTCTCTTGACAACACAAGCCTGGATTACCAACATATAGGGCCTCATTACGATATCGGTCGGAAAGCATTCCAACCGACTCCTTGTCGGAATGGTTTCCGACCGACTTGGGTTCGGGGAGTCTGACCGACCGATTACGATGGTTCCAAACACCGTTCGGTTGGACTCCGACTGACTTCAATGGGAGCCTGTGTTTTCCGACCGACAACACAGGCTCCCTTTGAAAAAAGTGTGGGTGCCGAAAACCTTGCACCCTGTGGCAGGCACCCGATGGTCATTGCCACACTGTGCATGGTTAGAAAGAGGGGACCCATGGGTACCCTTACGGGCCCCAGCCGGTGGCCTGCGGGTGAAAGGGGACCTGCTACAGGCCCTCAAAGTCGGTTTCTGACGGCCGATCCATGTTAGACAGACCGAGTCAAATCGACTGTCTGACATCGTAATCAGTCGGTCGGAAACGAGGCCCATAGAGCTCTACGATTTGGCTCGGACTCACACTGACTCTCTGAACGCCAGTCAGGACCGATTCAAAAAGAACGACCGACTACCTTGTATCGTAATCGGTTGGTCAGAAATGTTTCCAAGTCGGTCAGAAACTTGGGTTTCGACATGGGTTCAGTCAAACCAAATGCCATTAGCACCCTTTCTGACCAACATCGTAATCAGCCCCATAGTCTTCAGAGGGTAAGAGAGATTTGATTTTCTGTCCCAGATTCAGGGGCTAATTTATGAGAGCCCAGCATCGCTTTTGCACCACGTAAAGTGGTAAATGCGAGACTCGGGGCTCTCATTTCGATTTATGATGCCACTCAAAGACACCCTGTCTTGTTTTGAGTGGCTTCATAAATCATGAGTAAGTCAATGCAGCACAAATTGTTGCGAAGTCTTACTCTGCAACCAGGAGGCATTCCATGGGTGTTGCAGTGGGTTTTCCCACACAACCCCCATGGAATTTGACCCTGCCAGATTTACAAAGTCATGTAAACATAGGGAAGTGACAAATCTGTATGACTCCCAAGCTGAGGAGTAGCAATGAGAAATATGTTTATTTCTCCTCGTTTTTTCCTCTGTCTGTGTATGCTGCATTCTGCAGCACACAAAGAGGAAAACGTCTCCTAGGATATTTTTTTGTGCAAGAAGGTGCTCCTTACTGCAAAAGAACCATCCTGCATGCAACAGAGGCACCCTTGCACCATGGTGCAAGGGTGCCTATGTCGGAGCTAGACTGCCAAAACTGTCAGCGCAGTATGAAAGGACAGGAATGCACCATGCTGCTAAAATACAGGGCATTCATGCCCTTTCACCTTGGCATAGGACAGCGCAGTAAGGTGCCTTGTTGTGCTGCCCTATGCCAAAATCCCATATATAAGACCCGCAGTTTTTAGGCTTCATACTAAGAGGGTCATTAGGATGGTGTGCGGACTTTGTCCGCCCGCCATCCTGCCGTGGAATGGGACTGCCCGCCATTGGTGCGGGGGTCCCGTTGGTGAGATTAGAATGTGCCCGCCACACTGGCGGGCGCATCCTGCATTCCTGACATTGCGGCGGGCGGTGCTCTCAGCACCGCCCGCCGCAATGCCAAGAAGGCATGACGTGCACCTCCATGCACAACGTGGCAGGCACCGCGCGGTGCCTGCCATGTTGTGCATGGAACTGCAGGGAGATACCATAGGTACCCCCCATGTGCACCCCCCCCCGAATCCCTGGGGGCCCGCTACGGGCTCCCAATGGCAAAAACCGCCTGCCTTTCCGAAAGGCAGGTCCCCGCCTGCATAGTAATATGGATGGCAGTGTCTACCAGACACCGCCACCATATAATCTACTTTTCCACCCGGTAGGCAATCGGGCGGATTGCTTACCAGTGGAAAACCGGAGGACGGTCTTCCCGTCTGCCGGGGCCCCCCCCCCCCCACCATGGTAATGTGGCGGGGGGAAATTTGCAGCGGGCGGATCGCCACCACCGTACGGGCGGTGGCGATCCGCCTGTTATCCTAATGGACTCCTAGGTGTCTTTGGCAATGTGAATGTCATGCTCCTGATACATTTATACTTCTGCACACAAAGCTCATAAAGTTACTCTCTTGAAAAAGTGAAATAAAAAAATAGAGATAACTCCATAAAGCAACAAAGAAGATGGCAGCAAAGACTTGCTGGTCCTTTCCAATGCCCATTAACAGAGAGTTTTTTAACCCAAAAACATCAGTGTCAGAATAAAGTTACAAGATCCTGAAAATCTGGAGGGTGAAAAGTCCTCGTCCTTGTTTGTTGATGCAAGCAATGTTACATTAGGGTCTGATTTGCCATTCGACAGAGATAGTGGAGAAAAACTCACATAGCACGTTTGCTACTATGCATAGCCAAGAAAAACCATGGTGTCAAGGCCAATGGTGGAACAGGAAGGTATATTCAGAAAGTGAGTGAACTTCAAGTGGCACTTACAGTCATGAAGGTAGGGGCCACAAGTGTTGTAATGACCTATAGGGCAATCTGGTAGTGTCTGAACAGCTGGCCTACCCGAACAGAGAGTGGCCTGTTTTGTTGCCTGTTTGTGGACCTGTTTTATGTTCAGGTGATTCTGTTTTTACTGTTCATTCCTCTGATATTACCACACACATTGCCTGAAATAAGTACAAATGCATATAGTCTCCCATACCTTGCAAAAACACCTGTTCAGATAGGCTTTACAAGTTCAAAAATGCCCCAATTTGCAATTGTGGGCCACTCTTTTAGCTATCTGATTGACAAATGTGGGCCACTTATTTTTGTGCCCAGGTATATTTTCTGTCCCAGCCTAAACCTGTAGGCCACTGCTTATTCCGAGCCCAAAACAAATTGGCAGAGGAATTGGCCAGATGCAAAAAAAAACCTCCATAGCATTAGTTAACAGATAGGTTGTATAACAGAACACCTTCTAAGAGGCACACTGGCCTCGGATGGGATTTGCTGCTGAAACCTCTACTTGAGTCACTCAGCAATGGTGGGTTCCTCGATGGGTTAATTAGTCTCTGGACTATTCAAGGACTGGGCTACAGGATTAACTTGGATTTGGTAAGGCTTCATTACATCACTATGGCAGTGCTGAGGCTAGGGAAAGGTGCAAGATCCAGGCCCTATTGAGAAGGACAATCCAGTGATGCTGTAACATCACCAGATAATGGTAGAGGATAGCATAACTCACATCGGTTACGGTTCCCTTTCTCATTTACCTAGTGTCTGGCAACGTTGTGAGAGGAAAGGGGCTTGTGATCACAACTCAGCAAAGTTGGGCTCATCCAACCTAACAATAGTAAAATGTGGCAGACTCTTTAGAATGACAGGAAATTCAAATAATCTTCATTAATATTAATTAAATCAATATTTTTTTTTACTCTTGGATATTCATTATGGACATTCAGAAAACATCACTGGATATACCTAATTGATAAGCTGAAGAGTGAAACCAGGGGCCCTTGACTTGGCAGTAGAGGTCCCCAGTCAGGGGTGACAGACCAGAACCCTGATTTCCTTAAAAGCTAATGGATCTTGGGAAGGAGGGGTAGAATGCTAACAGATGAGCATTTGTAATGAGTGGGATTCATGTGTTAAGCCTATGATTCAAATTAATTAAATGTATACAGAAAAAAAACCTTTCTACATAGGGCTTTGGGCCCAGGCTATCTTTTATAGGTCAAAATGAATTCTATGACACGACCCACTTTTTAGCAAAACAAACTTTCACGCCTACCTAGCTTTAATGGACATGAGGTGGGTGATTTTTGTAGGTAACTAAAGCATCGTGTTGTAGCGCACTGTCATTTAGAAACCGCAATTTTCCATTGAAATGATCACTAAATTTGCAAGGGCTTACAGTTTTTCGAATAAAACTATATTGTATACAAATGATAAGGTGTGGAAATGGGTTTCAGTGAATATTTATTATATATGCAATACCAAGTAAAGTGTCTTGATATGACCTGATCCTATTAAAGTCTTTTTAAATCACACTTCAGAATTATGTGCTTCACTTTTTTGCTTTCCTAACTGCTGAATGTGCACAGTTCATTTACAGGTATTTACATGTGTTGTGTGTGACCAAAAAAAGACATCCTACAGTCTGTCCTTTCACACTTCATTTACCTCATCAAGGCTGTCACATAATTCATTTTTCTTTCTGTGACTGCCTAGTGAGAGGAGTTTGTAAACTACAGTCCTCATGTTAAAATAATAAGCAGCAGAAGACATAGTCTGACATGTGACCTCTGTCTTTAAAGAACAGCAAATATGACAAGATAAAGACAGAATTTAAAGGCATCTTTATTTAATGCCTGGACTTTCACGTCCCCCCACCGACCAACAGTTTGGAAAACACAGCTGTACTATACAGGGACATGTCTGTAGCCTGGAGACAACTCATCTTATGTTTCAACATTCTGAATGCTAATTCTAGAGAGAGATAACATCGCTCCTATGGGAGGCACAACTGACTCATGAAACTGAGTTTCCGGAAACGTTTTTTTTCTCCAATGGGACAACTAATTAAAACTATCAAAACTCTCTTCACCCTAAAATGCAAAGTCAGGCAATCCAGAACTCTCAGCTGCTCGACGGTAATGGGCATGTCCATCCTGTCAGTCTGCAATGTCCCACAGTCCAGACATGCTTCTAAGCAGCCTCACCCCTAGGGTTCTTATCAGCCTGTCTCACCCTAAGTGCCTCAGTCAGGGGATACGTACATGATCTGCCATCCTGAAACGTTTTACAAGAGTCCAGCCTGGCTCGCCTTTTGTTTGTTGGTGGGTCTGCACTCACGGTGTCTCTCTTCGAGACATCTGGTGCACGTCCTCGTATTTAGTTTCATAAGAATGCAAAGAAGGGCATGAGCCATGCCTTTAACAACTCTATTCGTCATGTCATCTGACGTTATCTTTACTTGCTTTAGGTGCCTAAGAACATATTACTTGCGCGGATTCACTGGATGCTAAAATTACAACTTTTGTAATTGAACCACAATGGGGGAATTAGCCATCTGTCATAATTCTTTCAAATGAGTGTCTGGGCAGCGCAGAAAAAAATATACTTTTTTTAAAACATGTCTGCCTCGTTGTTATTGTTTCCGGTTCTATAGCTTGGGGCCTTGTCTAATCTAGGAGTATTAAGTGACTGTACCAGGGTCTAGAATTTCTTTAAAATGTGTTGAGTTCTCATTTTTGGAGGAACAACAGCACAAGGTTTTTAAATCAGCTGTTTCTGTAGTTCTCTCACAGGGTTTGTGTCCCTTCTACTGTTGCAATTCTATAACCGGGGACAGTATTATTGTTCTGCTTGTAATTTACGACCAGAAGAATATTTAGCAAACCAGCCTATGCACTTATAAATCGGTTCACCGAATAAGATATCAGGGTGGTAGCAATTCGACTTGTAATTTGGTTGGTAGCAAATTGTGACTTTCTCCGATTGGTCACAGTCACAACGATGGAGGCCTGTAAGAGGAACCAGACCACTATAATCCAATTGCTTTTATATAAAGTAAACGGATATTTTTTTAATGCAGTCCGATTTCCCCAAAGGAAACATGGTTGTTTTTTCTTTTAAATTTCAGTGGGTCACTGCCTACTTCCCTTCATACATTTACCCCATTACACAAAGGAGAAGGGGTGCAAAGGAAGAGGATGTGGTCTGACGGCTAGAGCTTCCGACTTTGGTGCTGGAAACCAAGGTTTGAGGCTGGGGGTAGTGTCCACATTCTGTGATTCTGGGCAAATCACTTAATCTCCCTGTGCCTACCAAAAAAAAATAAAAATGAATGTGTCCTTGTGTAACGTAATCGGTTCTCTTGTAAAGCGCTCCAATACCTTTGAGTTAAGTTTGCGCTATATAAATCAAAAAAAAAAAAGGGGGACCACTTACCTTTTGCGAATCAGTAAATATCCAAACCTCTGGGTCAGTAACTTTACGATGCAATGCAACTGCTATTAGTCACAAACCATTGTTAGGTACGGATATCAATGTTGAAGGGATGCCCACAACACACCCCATCCAAACTGTGATCCAGTATCCAGTTGCAGACCCATTTTAGGAGTCAGTAAAACTTTCTGAATTCCTAAAATGGGTGTGTTACATGGGGAAACACTTTTAATGCAGTTGCAAAGCACACATTGGAGTATCTGTGACTACAAAAATGTTTTGCACATGAGACCACAATACATTTTGCACATCCGGAGGGGGTGTGGCAGCCATCATCAAGCTCTCCATCAGATTTTCCACCCTCACCGTATCGTGTATCCCTCAGGTTGACTGCCTTGCACTCAGACTGGAATCCCCAGCATCACCCCTTATTTGTGTGTTAGTCTACCGCCCCCCGCAGTCCATGCCTGACTTTCCGTCTCTGTTTGGAGATCTTTTTTCCCAGGTAGTCATTAACAACTCTAAAATCTTAGTCCTCGGAAACTTAAACTACTGGCCCCAGGATGAGAAGGAAAGCGCTTGTTCGGTGGCCTTCTCCGACCTGCTGTGCAGATTGAACTGCTGCCAACATATTAACACCGCCACGCATACCAAAGGCCACTTACAGGACCAGGTCTGGACCTCCAATTTAGTGATCTCGGCCCCCCTCATACTGCCGTGTGCTTGGTCCGACCATTTCCTTATTTCCTTCTCCCTCAAAACTCCCAACTGTCCCAGCAGGCCCCTCGAAACTAACCTCTCCGCCCGAAACTGGAATAAAGCTGACATCAGTCAATTTATCAACCTACTTAGTACCTCCATCCCCCTGGAATCCGACTCATTAGATACACATGCTTCTAACTTAAGCCATTGGCTTGAGTCCGCCAGCGACGCGGTCGCTCCCCTCAAACGGATCAAAATCAGACGCCTTCAAGAAGCTCAGAAATGGTCCTCCGAGGACCTTAAAGTTTTAAAACTCGGTCTCAGACACGCCGAACGCCGGTGGCGCAAAAACTACGCCTCCGAAGCCAGGGTAGAGTTCCTATCCCTACTCAAAGGGTATAAATCCTCTATTGCGTTTGCCAAAACCACGTACTTCTCCAACAAAATTGTGGAGTCAGCCAACAAAACTAAAAGCATCTTCTCGATTGTGGAGGAGCTATCCTACCCCGACAGAGTTTCCATCAAACCCCTCCCTTCCCAGAAGCTCTGCGACTCTCTCAACCCCTTCTTTATCGAGAAGATCGCAAAAATCAAAAACATCATCTCGGTGCTGCCCCTATTGGACCCTTCTGTGCCCCCAGCCAACCCCCACGCTGATCCTTTTTACCCCCAGTCTCTCACTCAGATTCCCCTTATTACGGAGGCGGACTTCCCCACCCTCCTCAGCAAAGTCACTTCAGGATCTCCCACTGATTGCTGCCCCCCCAAGATCTTATGCAAGGCCTTTACTGCTTGCCCCCCCCCCCCCTTGGCACTGCTGAACAACTCCCTCACCTCCGGCCTAGTCCCTAGTATCTTCAAGACAGCTGAGGTAGTACCCATCCTAAAAAAAACAACAGCTGATCCCACGATTATGAGCAACTTCCGCCCCATCTCCCTCCTCCCTTACCTTGGTAAAGTGCTTGAGACCCATGTTACCAACATCCTGAGCTCGTTTGTTGAGCAGTCCCACTTTCTTGACTCCCAACAGGCCGGCTTCAGGCCCGCCCACTCTACTGAGATGGTCATACTTTCTGTCATGAAAGAACTGCGCAGGGGAGCTGACTCTAACACCACACAGGCCCTGGTACTTCTGGACCTTTCGACCATGTCATCTTGGTCGACCGTGTCAGGCAGGCTAGGATAGGGGGTACCACCCTTGACTGGGTCCGCTCGTTTCTCACCAGCCGCCAACAAGCGGTCTGGCTATCCCAGTTCTCCGCGGACAGGGTTGGGCTGACCTGCGGCGTGCCTCAGGGATCCTCTCTGTCCCCACTCCTTTCTAACCTATACCTCACCCCTCTGATCAGTTCTCTCCGAGATAAAAATGTCTCTGCATTTAATTATGCGGACGACATCCAGTTAGTCTTTAACATTGACTCCTCGGACCAGTCAGTCTCCGACTTTCAAGCCACCCTCTGCCACATCAGCAATTGGATGGGGGCAAACCACTTGAAACTCAACCCCGACAAGACCGAATTGGTTCTTGTCGGAGGCCCTTCCAACCCCTGGAACTCCAACTTCTGGCCCATCAGTCTGGGCCGTCCTCCGCGCCCTACTGATTCGTCAAAAAGTCTGGGGGTTATCATCAGCAAAGACCTTTCGATGAAACCCCAGATAAATGCCACTGTCTCCTCTTGCTTTTTTCAACTCCGCAAAATCCGGAAAATCGCGCGCTTCCTCACCACCGAAGCCCTTACCTTGGCCCTTTTGGCTTTAGTCATTTCCAGAATTGACTATGCCAACTCCTTGTACGTAGGCATCCCTGACTACCAGCTTAAACGCTTGCAGCTTGTTCAGAACCAGGCGGCTCGCCTCATCTTCCATCAACCGAGGCACCACCACACCCGCCCTCTACTAAAATCCCTGCACTGGCTCCCTGTTTCTGAACGCTGCAAATTCAAGTTAGGCTGCCTCGTCTTTAAATCTTTGGTCGGCCTTGGCCCCTCGTTCATTTCCTCTCTCATTCACCCGTATGTCCCCTCCCGCAATCTGCGCTCGGCTCATCTGGCTCTTCTCAAAGTCCCCAGAGTCAAGCACAAGAAATGGGGGGGCTTAAGATTCTCGTTCCTAGCCCCATCTCTCTGGAACACCCTCCCCCTGGACATTGGATCGGCTTCGCCTTACACTCACTTCAGATCCCTCCTCAAGACTCACCTATTCCGCTCGGCGTACAACTAAACCAAATTTCCTTCTTTTTCCTTGCTCCCCCCCCTCCTCTTCTTCCTCACTTCTGCCTTCACTCTCGCCTCCCTCTCATCCCTCAGGCAGTTGCTTTCCGTTTTTTACCTCAGCGCCAAGAAACTGTATAGTGTACGCCGCGCTTTACAAATGCTTTTCACATCACATCACATCACATCTGTCTCTTAGAGAAATGGCTTCTTATCTTAAGCACGATCTTGTACAGTTCAACCTCTCATAATTTCTTCAGGAGAAGGAAAGCAAAGAAACTCAAGCACAGCCGAATAAGATTAATTGCAATTGTATTTATGTAGTGCTTATTACCACTGATGAGGCATTGTAGCACTTTTCGGCAAGAAAAGTGCCACTCTGGAACCCAAAGAGAATTAGTGATGGATAGTAAAGGGAAATCTAAGTTGTTAATTTGAGCAGTGGACATTTGAGCCTGTTAGTTGGATTGAATAGGATAAAAGAGGGACAGAGGAAGAAACAGTCTTGAAAGTGTTATCCAAGAGATCATAGTAGTAAAAGAAGGTTTGGGTTATTAGGGAGATCATTGTAATAAAATGAGGTTTGGAATAAGTCAAAGGAAGTATAGAGGAGCTAAGAGTCTAGAAAGTGTTATTATGGAAATCTTAGTAGTAAAATGAGGTTTGGGATGAGTCAAAGGAGGGATAGAGGAGGGAAGAGTCCAAAAAAAGTTATTAGGAAGATCATAATGGTACAATGAGGTTTTAGGTGAGTCAACTGAGGCCTAGAGGAGGGAAGAGTCTAGAAATGTATTAGGAAGATTATAGTGGTACACTGAGGTTTGGGATAAGTCAGAGAGTGGAGGTAGAGGATATAATGAAAGAGGTATTGGATGAAACATAGATCAGCGAATTGGAGAGAGTTGAAAGTTTTATTTTTTATATATTCATTCTTTTTTGTATTTATTTATTCCACAGTAAAAGTAGAGTAACACACATATATATGTGTGTATATGTGTATATACCCCCCGGCGGTCGCCAGTAAGTAGTTATAGTTAGAACCTAGTTTCCATGGGAAAAGCATTTTTTGATTTGCAAATAACTTTGGTGTCGTTTGACGAATCTTCGCGAAATTCTCCATAAAAAAGTCTATCCAGGTCAGCTCCTATCCTGAAAGTTTTGGGGTGATTCGTCAAGTGGGGGCTGAGAAAAAAGGGGAGTCCCAAAAAGTGTTTTCTCTATGTGAAGTTCCATAGGAAACTTTAGCCAGGGCTACAGCCCGAACTGCTGAACGGAATTACACCACATTTTGCAAAAAGGTAGCGCTTGGTTCAGAAAGCGACCTTTTTTTTTAAATGGTGTAAATCTGTTCACTAGTTTTTGAGAAATTCAAAAAATAAGAGTCAAAAAATCAATTTCCCTTAGGAAACTTTATCCAAGGCTACAGCCCGAACTGCTGAACAGAATTACACCAAAGTTGCCAAAAAGGTAGGTCTTGGTTCAGAAAGCGACCTTTTTAAAAATGGTGAAAATCCGTTGAGTAGTTGCTGAGAAATTCCAAAAATTAAAATATCTATATCTAGTTGCGTGGTGTATCCGCGCACCCTCCCGAGCACGAGCTTTATTCTAATTGGCTGTCAACACTCCAAACCAGGAATTGTTGGCAGCCATCTTGTGGCTCGGTAGAACCGAGTCAGGAGAAAATAGAAAAACAAAAGCGAAAAAAAAGAAAAGGGGGCAGGGTAGAAGCACCCTGACCCCCTAGGCCTGCTCAGGGGGTCCCAGAAGGACCCCCAGGGCCAAAAAAAGCATTACAAAAAATAATAAATCAGCCGAATTCGCGCGGGGTGCGCGAATCCAGACGAAAAATTAAAAAAATCGAAGCTCCATTTAAATGAGGGCCATGTCCCGGGGGTATTGCCCAAACTTCTGTGGCATGCCCCGGGGACTGCTATGTCCCCGGGGCACTAAAATGGAAATGTGGGGGTCCGTTACGGACCCCCGAGCCCCGAGGACCACCACCTCCCCGGGGCTATCTAATTAAATGGAGGGAGGGCAGTGTGGACCCCCTCCTGGAGCCTGTGATGGCCCTGGGGACCACCATGGCTGCCTCCTGCAGTGTCCCGGGGTGCCTACCCACGGGACACTGCTATTTGCTATGGCAGGGTGGGAGCCGTGTGGCTCCCACCCTGCCATAGCAAACACTGCTTTGTCTTTTGAAAGCAAGAGCAGGGAAACCTGCTCTCCCTTCCATAATCCAAAGCAGATTGCTTTTCCACACGGGGAGCTGCTTCTCATCAGCTCCCCATGTGGAAAAGCAATGCCGGCTCCCGCAGGAGGAGGGTAGCCGGCAGGGACCGTGGGGGCATTGGGGGATTGGGGGTCCCCAATGGATAAAAAGAAGTGGACATGCCTCGGGGAATGGGATCCCCGAGGCAAATGTTAATTAGTGAAAGTGAGGTTTTTTTTTTTTTTTAAACGGAGTCGCGACCCTAGCACTGGTCTCAGCGCGGCCCCCAGTGTGAACACTAAGGGAGCGCGGCTCTCAGCGTGGCCCCCTATGTGAACGCGAAGGGTGCGTGACTCTCAGCACGGCCCCCTGTGTGAACACGATGGGTGTGTGGATTTAAGTCGCGCTAGGTGCGCGAATCCAAGCAAGAATTTTGTTTTTTTTTCCAAAAACTAAATTATATGTTGGGTTATTAGGTGGCTCTAAAAAGAGTGCTTGTGTTTATTGGCAGATTTTTGTAGCTACAAGTAAGTGCTGATGCAGAGCCGTAGGTTGTTGAGAAGGACTCTGTTTCCCTTATCTGTGAAATGTACATCATCATTCCTGTAGATGCCATCCATATTGAAACGCAGATTGTTGTTGTATATGGAGCCCATTCTATGGACTCTGAGGTAAGCAGAAACAGTTTTATTGACATTTTTTCTAGCTTTCTCATTCTGAGGACAAAATTGATTGGACCAGTTCCATTTCAGTCTTTGGCATATGTTAGAGTATGCAAAGGCAGTTTGGGGGAAAAGCAACATCAATTCTGCAAAGGTGTCCTTCATTAGCATTTCCAGACCTACCCCACTCAATGTGCCTAGGTCATTGCCACAACAGTGCACAATCATGAGGTCAGGGGGTTGGAGATGTAAAAAGGTTTTAACCAAAGGCATCAGTTGGTGCCACTTTAATCCTCTTTGTCCAATCCATTTAATGTCCACATTTTGCAAAGCTAGATCTTTGTCAATACCTCTGTGTTCAGCATACCTTTTGCACCAGAAAACATAGCTGTGTCCCACAATCCACACTCTAAGCATCTTGAAGGGAAGTCTGGATGCACTGAAAAGATGTCATTAGCTGAAGTAGGCAGTTGGTAGAATAAGAGGTATCTGAAATGGTGGATGAGATGCAGTTTTAAAAAAAGAAGAGAAATGATTGGCTGTTTAAGAACATTATAGAGTGAAAAATAGGGTGCACGTTTCTGTCTTTAAAAAGCATGTTTTTTATTGGTTAGAAAAAAATGTTTGAAAGGTAGATTAGATAGGATAAGGTGATATTTTGGAAAGTCAAGCACACTTGCTGTTTGTATTTGCAACATTGTGTGCTGAACTTGTGACTTGTGAGTTCAGTTGAGTGCCCCATGAACTGTTAGTATGGAAACAGGCATTAAGCAGAATGGGGGTAGAATTGAAAGTTATCTGTGGCATTAAAATGTGTATTTGTTATAAATATTAAAGTAATATGTTATTGCAGTGAGATTTTCCAAGTCAGTGCTATGGTTAGAAGTGGTGTGTTATTAAAAAACAAGTGCTAAAATTACTTGTAATATATTTTTGAACTCTCGCATGGATTCGCGGTTCCATCACTTACGGTGCGCAGTCCAGTCGCGACTCAATTTCGGTTCACTTAGAGGTCAGTTGGCAAGGGTTGATATGTGTAACTAATAGAAATGTGTTTTAGAATTTGAATTAATCTGGGAAGCAATGTGATTTGTTATTTACATGTATATGTGAGGAGAAAGAGAGGGAAACTTTGCAATTTTGGGGTTTTGTAAGAGCAGTGCATTATATTCATTGTGTGCATAAGAAAGTCTGGTGTGAGATTCTGATACTTCATAATCTACATCAATTTGAAAGGTGAGTTATCAATTTGTGAGGTGTACTGTGTGGTGCCTTTGTTTTTAAAGATAAAATATAAATAATGAAATTTGAAGTTTGAGATATATTTTGTAATGAAGAAATGTTTATTGCAGTTTTTTGTAATGTATTTAAATGTTGTTTAATATAAATTTTATATAGTATTATGTGTGTTTTGGAATAGGTATTGCTGATTATGGCAGTTTGTTTCAGTGTGTGGATATGTACATTAGTAGTATACCGCATAATTTTAAGTGTTGACTTCAAATTGGAAATGCATATGTTGAGTTAAGGTATTAGTGATGAGACTAGTTTTTATAAGTCTCTAAAGAGGTACAGTTGAAATATGCAACATAATTTTTGCTGTTTGGTTTAAATTTGAAGTTTGTTCTGTGAATTTATGAGGTGTAGATAGTGTTGTGGTAGAGAGACACCCATTTATGTTTTCAGTGATATGGTGAGACTTATAGCAGAGAAATGTGAATGGTTCCTGCTTTGTATTTGGCTAGGTGTAATATTAAAAGTAGTTGTAAAATGGTAAAGTAGCAGCTGAGATTTATGCACTACTTTAATCTCATAAGCACTGTCCTTGCAGAGCTGGTATTGCCCTGTTACTACTTATACACTCCTCCAATCACCCATCCAGCAGCATACACTTATTCATTCAGTGCGCCAATACCTAATCACTTATAAATTCACCATGCACTCTGTTTGCAGCACTGTAATCATTCCAGTTACTAGTCATGTACTTATGGAATGGCCTAACCAGTAACAGTAGTACAACTACAATATTCTGTGCACTATGCATGCAGACCTCTAACCAGCTACATACTATTGATACAGTCTTCTAAATACTCAGTTAGCACCTATGCAGTCTAGGAATCCTCCTGTCTGTCCCATGCACTTCTCCAATCACCCATCCAGCACTATCTACTTATCCTATCACTCCGCCAATACCGAAGCACTTATAAGTTCAGCATGCACTCTCTGTTTGCAGCACTGTAATTATTCCAGTTACTAATCATGTACTTATAGAATGCCCTAGCCAGTAGCACTAGTACAGGTACGATATTCTGTGCACTATGCATGCAGCCCTCTAACCAGCTACATACTATTGATACACTCTTGTAAATACCCAGTTAGTACCCATGTAGTCTAGGAATCCTCCTGTCTATCCCATGCACTTCTTCTATTATCCATCCTGCACTATCTACTTATCCTATCACTCCGCCAATACCTAAGCACTTATAAATTCACCATGCACTCTGTTTGCAGCACTGTAACTATTCCAGTTTCTAGTCATGTACTTATGGAACGGCCTAGCCACTAACACAAGTACAGCTACAATATTCTGTGCACTATGCATGCATACCTCTACTCAGCTATATACTAGTGATCCACTCTTCTAAATACCCAGTATTTATTCTAGTTACCAGTCATGTACTTATGGAATGGCCTAGCCAGTAACACAAGTACAGCTACAATATTGTGTGCACTATCCATGCAGACCTCTAACCAGCTACATACTATTGATACACTCTTCTAAATACCCAATTAGTACCTATGCAGTCTAGGAATCCTCCTGTCTGTCCGATGCACTTGTCCAATCACCCATATAGCACTATCTACTTATCCTATCACTCCGTTAATACCTAAGCGCTTATAAATTCACCATGCACTCTGTTTGCAGCACTGTAATTATTGCGGTTACTAGTCATGTACTTATGGAATGCCCTAGCCAGTAACACTAGTACAGCTACGATATTCTGTGCACTATCCATGCAGACCTCTAACCAGCTACATACTATTGATACACTCTTCTAAATAACCAGTTAGTACCCATGCAGTCTAGGATTCCTCCTGTCTGTCCCATGTACTTCTCCAATCACCCATCCAGCACTATCTACTTATCCTATCACTCCGCCAATACCTAAGCACTTATAAATTCACCATGCACTTTGTTTGCAGCACTGTAATTATTGCACTTTCTAGTCATGTACTTATGGAATGGCCTAGCAACTAACACAAGTACAGCTACAATATTGTGTGCACTATCCATGCAGACCTCTAACCAGCTACATACTATTGATACAGTCTTGTAAATAACCAGTGAGTACCCATGCAGTCTAGGAATCCTCCTGTCTGTCCCATGCACTGCTCCTATTATCCATCCTGCACTATCTACTTATCCTATGACTCCGCCAATACCTAAGCACTTATAAACTCACCATGCACTCTGTTTGCAGCACTGTAATTATTCCAGTTTCTAGTCATGTACTTATGGAATGTCCTAGCCACTAACACAAGTACAGCTACAATATTCTGTGAGCTATGCATGCAGACCTCTAATCAGCTATTTACTATTGATACACTCTTCTAAATAGCCAGTTAGTACCTATGCAGTCTAGGAATCCTCCTGTCTGTCCCATGTACTTTTCCAATCACCCATCTAGCACTATCTACTTATCCTGTCACTCTGCCAATACCTATGCACTTATAAATTCACCATGGACTCTGTTTGCAGCACTGTAATTATTCCAGTTACTAGTCATGTACTATTGGAATGGCTTAGCCACTAATACAAGTACACCTACAATATTGTGTGCACTATCCATGCAGACCTCTAACCAGCTACATACTATTGATAAACTCTTCTAAATAACCAGTTAGTGCCTATGCAGTCTAGGAATCCTCCTGTCTGTCCGATGCACTTCTCTAATCACCCATATAGCACTATCTACTCATCCTATCACTCCGCCAATACCTAAGCGCTTATAAATTCACCATGCACTCTGTTTGCAGCACTATAATTATTCCACTTACTAGTCATGTACTTATGGAATGGCCTAGGCACTAACAGAACTACAGCTACAATATTGTGTACACTATCCATGCAGACCTCTAACCATCTACATACTATTGATACACTCTTCTAAATACCTAGTTAGTACCCTTGGAGTCTAGGAATCCTCCTATGAGTCCTATACACTTCTCCAATCACCCATCCAGCACTATCTACTTATGCTATCACTCCGCCAATATCTAAGCACTTATAAATTCAGCATGCACTCTCTTTGTAGCACTGTAATCATCTGGTCACTACTCACGTACTCTTGGAATGACCCAGGCACTAACATATGCACTATTACAATACCCTGTGTACTATCAATATAGATCTCTAACCAGTTACATACTACAGATTCACTCCTCCAATTCCCTGGGTAGTACCCATGCAGTCCAACAATCCCGCGGTCTCTGCCCATTCACTTTTCCAATGATCCATGCAGTACTATGTACTTATGTAATCAGTCTGCCAATACATTAGCAGTTATAAATTAAGCATGCACTCTGTTTGCAGCTCTGTAATCATCCAGTCACTACTCATGCACTCTTGCAATGAGCCAAGCACTAAGATATAAAGTATTCTAATCTTTCAGTCAGTAGCCATGTACTTATGCAACGATGCAGGTACTAACTATGCACTTCTACAATCACATGTGTTGTACGAATGCTGTGCTCTAATCTCCTAAACACTACTCATAGACTTGTCCAATTATCCAGGTAGTACTGTTCCACTGCTCTAATTATTGATGTAGTATGATTGTATGTATTTGTACAGTTATAGATGTGAATATTTATTTATAATTATTTCAATTACATTAAATTGTTTTCAAAACTTTAATTTTTTTGCAGATATTTTGTATAATTATCAAGACGCAGTTACAATGATAAAAAAAGAGCAAAGAAAAAGAAAACGAAAAAAGGAGGCCTATGTAAAGAAAATAGCAAAAGAACAATTAGATCAAGTACAACATGGATCTTTAAAGAAAAAGCCTTCTGGTAAGAGAAGTAAAGAATTTTTGAATTTTTTTTTAAAGAGTCTTATAAATTCTATAAAAGAGAACAGAGAGATACAACAAGTACAGTGAAAGAAACGGTAAAGAAAAATATACAAAGAAACTACAAAATTAGATTATCAAAAGAAACATTTGGAAACCGGAAAGAAACAATTTTTAGAAATTCGGAAAAGATTATATAAAACTAGAGTTCTCCACAATTGGTTAAAAAATTTAAAAAATACAAAAGGAGATCAGCATTTTACAAACAAAAAAGGAGGTTCTAAGTGTTATTGAAAAAGCTTTTGAATTGAAAAAACGATTGTTTATCTTAGTTTTAAAAAGATTGAAAACTTAAAAAACAATAATGCAGTCTATGAAGGACAAATGTAAAAGAAAACAAATTGTGAATAGAACTAACTTTTGTAAAATATTTTCTGGAGAATGGAAGCATACTTCTACTACAGAACCTTTTTTTAATAAAGAAAGCTATTTTCAACAAAATGATTTAGTTCATGCAGTTGATACCTGTGGTCGTTGTCATGAAGTTAAAAATAGTTGTCCATTTGAAAAAGAAAAGATAGTTCCTAGAAACGTGGAAGAAGTAATAGCTGAGGAAGTTCAAGTGAGAGGTACACAGGCTCCAGTGTTTACATGGGATTGTAGTAGTATTTGTAGTATACATCAAGATTCTTTTGATATTTTACTAAATTTCTTAAGAGAATATGGGAAAAAACTGTGAAACAGAAGATTAAGATATTGCAAGGACTGGATCCTTGCAAAGTGAGAAAAAATACAGGGTTGCAAGGTCATTTTCTGGCTTGTCTTTCTAAGAAAGTGTGTCAAAGTAATTTTCATCCTTTAAGAATGTTTGCAGTACATCATTCCGAAATGCGGAAGTTAGTTAGAAGATTACACTATGTGAAAAGTCTTGCATTACGTCTAAATGAAATTAATACAGCTCTTTTGCATGGTTCAGTGTTGGATGTAAAAAAAGTTTGTGATGATTTAGAGTTATGTTTCTTTGCTGGTCAAGAGGAGTGTAGAGAAAGTGAAAGTTTGATAAGTGTAGGTGTTGAAGAAGAGGAGGAAGATACTACTGATGTAAAGTCTGAAAAAGAAATAACAAAGTTTAAAGTAGTTTCTGGTGAAAAGTCTTGCATTACGTCTAAATGAAATTAATACAGCTCTTTTGCATGGTTCAGTGTTGGATGTAAAAAAAGTTTGTGATGATTTAGAGTTATGTTTCTTTGCTGGTCAAGAGGAGTGTAGAGAAAGTGAAAGTTTGATAAGTCTAGGTGTTGAAGAAGAGGAGGAAGATACTACTGATGTGAAGTTTGAAAAGGAAATAACAAAGTTTAAAGTCGTTTCTGGTGAAAATCCCAACTATGTTTGTATTTGTTGCGACGTACTCATTATAAAATTCAAACTAGGAATGTAGATGTGTTTTTAAAAAGTGAAAAGGAAAACAATCATACATGGAGGGAATTTGCTGTTTATTGGTTTGTGGAAGGTCGTTTTGAGTTGGATAGTGAACAATGTATTTGTAAATATTGTTACAATAAATTAGAAGACAATAACATGCCAGCTAGAGCTGTCCTTAATGACCTAGAATTAGTAACTATACCTCTAGAACTTAAAGATTTAAATATATATGAGTCCATCCTTATTCAATCTGTGCGCCCGTTTCAGGCTATAATTCGTATGGAGCCTAAAACAGGTAAGCTGCCTCCAACTGATCTACAAAGAGGTTTAAAAGGAAGAGTTGTGTATTTACCTTTAGATTTTAAGAACATTTTTGAAATTGTTGGTGTAGAAAAAGAGGATACTGAACCTGTAGTCATTCTTGTTAATGGTGTACCTACAAAGAGTAGGAAAATATGGCAAGACTTAGTAGATGTGAGGAAACTGCAAAAGGCTACATTATATCTGCTGCAAAACAATATCTATAAAACTGTAAATATAGAATCACAAGGAATGAGTTTAGAAGATGATACAGACATTTCAAGTGGACAAATAGAAAAAGTGGAGAACTGCAGAAAGGAAGAGATTTATAAACATTATACTATACACCCTCTACATTCAAAAGAACTGATAGGAGACACTATTGAATTGTTCCAGATGAAAAAAGCAAAAGGAACTCCCATGAGTGTATGGGAAAAAAGTTTGGAAGCTTGTTGTTTTCCACAGCTGTTCCCTACAGGAAAAGGTGGACGATATGATGAACGACCAGTTCAGATTCCAGCTTCAGAATATCGTACTTTACGACTACACTCAAAAGAACCAAGATTTCGCCAGTGTATTCCATATTTGTTTCATCTTTTATTTGACCTATCTGCACTTTCATATGCAGTCAACCACATATTGAAAACAGGAATTCATCTTTCACATGTTACTGCAAAGGAATTCATGGACAAAGTTGAAGAAAGAGACGATCATTTAGAATCACAGTTAATTAGTTTGATGGCATGTCAATGTGGCACTAATGAATATTGGCATTAACGTCATGGGGAACTGAAATGGATGTTATGGAACTTAGGAACCCCTACGTGGTTTGTTACACTTAACTGTGCTGAGTACGCATGGGATGATTTACTACGACAAGCAAATTCAAATATAGAAAATATTGAATTGAAGACACCTGGAAAACTGTGTTCCCTGGATCCTGTAAATGTCTGAAGATATTTTAATCATAGATTTGAAGCTATGATGTCTTTCATCTGTAATAAAAAGAATCCACCTATTGGTGATGTTACTGATTTTTTCGTGCGAAAAGAATACCATGCTACAGGTGCTCCTCATATACATATGCTTTTATGGATCAAGGATGCACCCAAATTTGGAACTGATTCGGATGAGACTGTTTTATCTTTTATTGAAGACTATGTTACCTGTGCTATTCCGAAAGCAGGAGGAGAAAATATCTTAAGACAGCAAGTCTTACGGTTTCAAAGTCATTGATGTGAAAAATATTGTCGACGGAAAAGTCAAAGGAAAAATGTTACACAAAATGTCGATTTGGTTTTCCACGTCCATTAATTTCCAAAGGAAGAGTGAACAGTTTTATGTCTGCAGTGAGGCATACTATCACTCGAAAATCACCCAAAAATACTTATAATATAAAAAGAACAGAAGAATCGAAATACATCAATGATTACAATCCAGTGATTTTAAAGATGTGGAATGCAAATATGGACATACAATATGTTGCAGATAACTCAATTGCTGTTGCTCACTATGTCACGTCATATATTATGAAATCTGAGAAGACAGAATTGAAAGAAATGTGGGAGGAAATTTCACAGGAGAAGACACTTAGCAAACAATTGTACAGCTTCAGCTTGAAGATGCTGGATCATATGAATGTTCAGATCGATTGACATCTGCAAGTTTATATGCAAAGTCAAGAGAAATCATCTGGATAAGTCTAGGTCTTGCTGCAACACGAAATCGAGTTTTGAAATCTGAACAAGAAATTGAATACTTGGCACTTAATGAACCGGAAAGTACAGATATTCTGAAAACAAATATGTTGGATACGTAGTATCCAAATAGAAGTCCATACCTGGAAAACATATGTCTATATGAAATTCTGCAACATTATAGTTTTTAAAAAAAGTTACGGAAAATATAAATGAATGAAAATACGCTAAAATTGGATCAGAAGGATATTTGGTAAAGCATGCCAAAGGAAATGTGATTAATCACAGGAAACTAAGTTGCGATACTCCAGATAAAAGAGAGTTTTTCTATTTAGCTCTTCTGCAACTCTTCAAACCTTGTCGGACTGAAATAGAATTACTTGGAGATTGTGACTGCTATGAAGATTCTTTCAATGCATGTAAAGATAGCATTGAATGTACAATTTTACCAAATTATCTCCAAATGTTGAATGAAGAGATTAATCAAGAAAGAACTATTGCAACTGAAATAGCGAGAGATAGTTCTCAAGATAGTCAGAGTTCTTCTCCACAAAGTCAAGATCCACTAGGAGAAGCCATACTTGAAAATGAAGCGGAAATAGCAATGAGTGAAGTGGAAAAGGTGATGCAGCAAGCACAACAGCAGAATATTGATTTGGAAAATTTAGAGGAACATCTGAATACTGAACAGAAAGAAATATATCACCAAGCTACACAACAGATACAACATGGATTACTGCATGAAAAGAATGATTGGCAATGTACATCATTTAGACCTATTCTTATGTACATCAATGGACAAGCTGGAACGGGAAAAAGTTTCTTGATCAAATGTTTGTCAAATTATCTACAGAAAACAACGGATTCACATTTGTCTTGTGTAACTGCTCCAACTGGGTTAGCAGCACACAACATTAAAGGGATTACTTTACATCGTCTACTTATGTTACCAGTAGAACATGAAAATAAGTTGGAATATCACAAGCTATCTGGAGAAACTTGTTTAGAAGTTTCAAGAGTACTGAAGAAAATGAAACTTCTGGTAATTGATGAAGTAAGCATGGTCTCAAACCTAATGCTTGCATTTGTACATTTGAGGATGCAGCAGCTTTTACAAAAAAATTACGATGTTTTATTTGGAGGAAAACATGTAATTGTATATGGTGATCTACTACAACTCACACCTGTGAAAGGCCAACCGGTTTTTAAGACCCTTCTTCATGAAGACACTAAAAAATCATTGGGAAGTAGTGGAAATGTGAAAATTTGGACTTATTTTGAATATAAGGAACTTACTAAGAACATGTGTGACAAGCAAATGACGAAGATTATGGTAACATTCTTCAAGATATTAGAATTGGTGTCTTAACAAAAGATGGAAAAAAAGCTTTAGAAAGTCGGCTACTAAGAAACTTGTTTCCAAAAGAAAATATTGCACCTGAAACAATCTACCAAAAAATTGCAGAAAAGAAGTCTATAATTTGCCTTATGCCAACACTGAAAGAATGCTCTACATTCAATGAAGAACTCTTGAAACTGGAGAGTGAACCGATAATAAAAATGGAAGCCATTGATAAAATAGAACATGAAGGAGTAACTATTCTTTTGTCAGAGAAATTACAGTTAAAATTAGACTCTTTGAAAAAATCAATATCTAAGACTGCTGGTTTGGAAAAGACCTTATATGTATCTGTAAACTGCCGGGTAATATTACGGCGTAATTTAGATGTTGAGAAAGGTTAAGTAAATGGAGCAATGGGGAAAGTTGTTGACTTTGTTCGTTGTGCAAATAGAGATGGGATTGAATTTTTGAAGATTAAATTTGATCAGATTGAAGAGGTGATGCAGATTGGACGTTGTTCTGTTCGTTTCTTGCTTGTAAAAGATTTGTATGTTCATAGAAAACTGTTTCCTGTTTGTTTAGCATATGCAGTGACCATTCATAAATCTCAAGGTTTAAGTGTAGACAGTGTTTGGTATATATTGGAAATTCTGTGTTTAAAGAGTGTATGGCATATGTTGCATTGTCTCGAGTAAGAACGTTATCCGGATTGTATTTGATTGATTTTGATGAGCAAAAGGTTAGTGCAGATGTAAATTGTGTAAAAGAGTACAATAGGTTAAGAAGACTGCACACTCCTAGCTTAGGTGAATATCCTATTTATGAAAAATGTTTAATACGACCAAAATGAAAATATGAAAAAGATTTTACTGAGGTTGCAAAGAAAAAAAGAATTGAAAAGAATGATGAGTCTGGAAAGAAAATAGAAGGGCACCCGATTGCTAATATTGTAGGATATAGTTCAGGTATCAACTGCTATGCTAATGTAATCATGAACGTTGTCTTTTATTTACAAAATCTACAGCATGCAATTATGAAAAATTGAGAAAAAAGATTTTGTTCTTTGTTACATTATATTTTTGAAAAGTTGAAAACTGATAAAACGAAAATCCATACTGCTTCTGATGTGCGAAATCTTCTGGATGTATGTTCTTGTTCTTCCCAATTTACACAGAATGTACAGCAAGATGCTCAGGAATTTCTTATGTTTATGCTTGCAGTATTCGAAGATAAAGGAATACAAATTGAAAATCTGTTTGGACTACATTACAGATGGGATCATACATGTGAGAGCTGTTCATTTTCATCTACCACTAAAATAGACACTGAACGATTCATATTTTTGACAATACCAGATTTGAAAACAGTGTCTTTCAACAAATTAGTGAAATCAGTTAATCAAGATATGGAATGTACTCAGTGCAAATAGGAAATGTTATCAACATTATTTATAGAAAAATGTGGACAATATATCATTTTAATGCGGAAACGTTGTAGAGGAGATGGGACAAAATTGGAAACCAAAATTAAAAAGTTTGTGGCACGTCAAGTGTCAATTTCAGGAAGAACTTTTAAAACAGTGGCTATTGTTTTCCACGATGGACCTACTTCAACATCTGGACACTATACTGTGTATTTAAAATGCAATATAGGATGGACACTGTGCAATGATGCACATTTAGAGTTCAAATGTCGGTTACCTTATGAATTACCAAATTCATATCTAATATTTCTGATGCCAAAATTCGGAGAAGATGTCAACATGAATTAATCAGTATATTTTGGATATATTCACATCAAATAATTTCATAAACTTCATTCAGCCTATTGGGAAGGTGTTAATATGAATTCAGAAGTTTATTTTGGATATCCTCAATGCAAATGTTTTCAGAAACATCATTTTGCCTATTGGAAAGATGTTCAGAATTACGGTTTGAATAATTTATTCTGTTTTTTCATATTGCATTTTGAAATATGTGTTCGAAAAAAGGTGCTCATATATTTAATCTTTCTATTATATGCAATGTTAATAAGGATGTTCATTTGTGAAAATGTAAATAGAGAATTGACTTTGTTGTAGATATTTTCAAGATACATGTGTTTTTTTTTTAACAATCTTATTGATTGTATTTTTTGCCCGCTGTCACCTTATGATTCAAATTGAAATCACTGTGTATGGTGAAATTTAATAGATTCTGAAGACAGTAAAAAAGGCAATATGAATATCTTATGTAATTATAAAATTATGTTGTGTTCCTAAAACTATAAAATTATAAGTAATAACAGTATTTTTTTCTCATCTTTTACAGACCCTACTACTAAAGTTTAAAATATTTTAAATTTACATTAGAAAAAAAGGGAAAAAATGTTTCAATAAGTTTCATATCTACTTCAAAACAGGTAAGATTAAGTCACCCAAGCACTACCCATGCACTGCTACAATCACCTGTGCACTATGTATACAATCCTCTAACCACGTAAACACTACTTATTTACACCTTCAATTACTCAGGCAGTACCCATACAGTTCAACAATCACCCTGTCACTCCCTATGTACTCCTGCTATCAGCCATCAACCACCATGTACTTATCCAGTAACTGCCAAAGCCGAAACACTTATGAATTCACCATACACTTTTCTTGCAACACTGTAATCATCCAGTCCCTACCCATGTTCTCATACAATAAGCCAGACACTAACAGATGCTCTGCTACAATAACATGTGCACTAGCCATGCAGGCCTCTAACCAGGTACACACTGCTCATTGACATCTTCATTTTCACAGGTACTACCCATGCACTCCAGCAATGACATTGTCACTCCCAATGCACTCCTCCAATAACGCAGTCACTACCATGTACTTATCCAATCACTCTGCCAAAACCCAGGCATTTATAAATTCACCATACAGTCTCCTTGCAGTATTCTAATAATCTAGTGACTACCCATGTACTCATGCAATGACCCAGACACTAATACAAGCTGTACTACAATCACATGTGCACTAGCCATGCAGTACCCTAACAACCTAAACAGTACTGATTCACTCCTGTAATTACCCACGTAGTAGCCATGCAGTCCAGCAATCACACTGTCACTCCCCGTCCATTCCTCAAATCATCCTGACAGAACCATGTCCTTATCTAATCACTGTGCCAAAACACAAGCACTTATAAACTCACCCTACTCTCAACTTGCAGCACTGTAAGTATGCAGTCACTATCCATGTATTTGTACAATGACTCAAGCATTAAGACATGCAGTGCTTCAATCAAATGTGAACAATCTATGCAGTTATCTAACCCTCTCCATACTATTGATTCACTCCTGCAATTACCCAGGTAGTAGCCATACAGTCCAGCAATCACACTATCACTCTCCGTCCACTCCTCCAAGCATACTGACAGAACCATGTTCTTATCTAATCACTGTGCCAAAAAAAGCACTTATAAACTCACCCTACTCTCAACTTGCAGCACTGTAAGTATCCAGTCACTATCCATGTATTTGTACAATGACTCAAACATTAAGACATGCAGTGCTACAATCAAATGTGCACGATCTATGCAATCATCTAACCCTCTCCATACTACTGATTCACTCCTGCAATTACCCAGGTAGTAGCCATGTAGTCCACAAATCACACTGTCACTCTCCTTCCATTCCTCCAATCATCCTGACAGAACCATGTCCTTATCTAATTACAGTGCCAAAACACAAGCACTTATAAACTCACCCTGCTCTCAATTTGCAGCAGTGTAAGTATCCAGTCACTATCCATGTATTTGTACAATGACTCAAGCATTAAGACATGCAGTGCTACAATCAAATGTACACAATCCATGCAGGCATCTAAGCCTCCCCATACTACTGATTCACTCCTGCAATTACCCAGGTAGTAGCCATGCAGGCCAGCAATGACACTGTCACTCTCCGTCCACTCCTCCAATCATCCTTACAGAACCATGTCCTTATTTAATCACTGTGCTTAAACACAAGCACTTATAAACTCACCCTACTCTCAAATTGCAGCACTGTAAGTATCCAGTCACTATCTATGTATTTGTACAATGACTCAAGCATTAAGACATGCAGTGCTACAATCAAATGTGCACAATCTATGCAGTCATCTAACCCTCCCCATATTTCTGACTCACTCCTGCAATTACCCAGGTAGTAGCCATGAAGTCCAGCAATCACACTTTCACTCTCCATCCACTCTTCCAATCATCCTGACAGAACCATGTTCTTATCTAATCACTGTACCAAAACACAAGCACGTATAAACTCACCCTGCTCTCAACTTGCAGCACTGTAAGTATCCAGTCACTAACCGTGTCTTTGTACAATGACTCAAGCATTAGGACATGCAGTGCTACAATTAAATGTGCACAATCTATGCAGTCCCCTAACCACCTCCAATCTAATATGCTCCTCATGCGTTAGAAATCCACTTGTGCAATCATGCAGGCTCTACTGATGCATTCATATAATCACCATGCACTACTAATGCATTATTTCAATCAATCATGCTCTACACATATACTCAAGGAATCTTTCAAACATTACCATGCAATTCTTTTTTTTTTGTAACCAGATAAGGTAGTTCTGAAAAGAACTCTTTTTTTCTTCTTTTTTCTTTTATATCTTTTTAGTATTTTTTTAACAGTTTAGAATTTTTTCTGGTGTTTTTAAAAAAAAAACTGGAAAAAAAGGGAATAGAGTAAAGAGTTAACTTTTGGAATTAAATGTCATTCCAAAATCAAAAAACAAAAAAGAAATTAACAATGGTGGTTGCTGTGCTGCACAAACAGCATCCACCGACTGCTCGCCGTAGCAAATCACTTTTTTGCACTTATGCAGTGCTGCTTCAGGGAAGCAAATTCAGGCCTAATGTCCATAGGAGGTAATGATGTTGATGCTCCTGAAGTGCTTGCAACACCTGGTGCTGGATCTTTTGATTCACGTTTCAGCTCTTCCCGTGCTAGATTGCGGGGGTGAATGGTGCGCAGATGTTTATACATATTTGCTGTACCACATGAATATTTTTTGTCACTGCCTCGCGACACTCTCACAAAGCAAGGAGGTCAATTTCCTTGCATTCACCTTTTTTTCTCCAACAGGAAAGGTAAAAAAAATTCCAAACCACAGATTCTGGCCTTTGCTTTCGTGGTTCCTCCTGCAAGACTTCTTCATTTGAAGAAACATGAACTTGTTGCTGTCCAGATGCCATTGCTCCAGAGAAGTTTTCAAACAACACCAAAATAAATGTCTGCATGCAGAAGAGATGTCTCTCATAAGCTGGTCCAAACAGAATTATTAAAATGGGTGGGGTCCTTCAACTGTTACAATGGGAAATGTTATGAACCAATCAAATGCCTTTTTTTAAGGTCACATGAGAGTCGCGCACCAGCACGCTAGAGGTGCGCACCCGACGCGACTTCACGAAAATATATTTTACAATAATATAAGATTATTACAAGTACAAATATATTATCTTTATAAATAGTTTAGGTAATCTCTTGCCCTGATATGTAAATTAAAGTTACATACATATAGTTTCACAACATACATTTTTTTACGGGATTCGCGCACCCGGCGTGACCCAGCGTGTATATGACATCAAGCTGGACCGGCCATCGCGCACACGTCGCATACGAAAACGCGCACATGACGCTACCTCATTTGTATATGACGTTACGCGGGACCAGGCGTCGCGCACCTGTCGCATACCAATCGCGCACATGGCGTGATGTCATACGTATATAACGTAACGCGTAGCCAAGCACCCGTCGCAAACCTTACGCGGCTCCTTCATGACTTTTCCAGTATGGCGGCTGGAATACACGTACCCACCGTGTTAGGTGTGCGTTGGGTACGCGACTACAATATTTTTATGAAAAAAAAATATATATATATATTTTAAATTATAATTATATTAAAATAAAAATTAAAATAAACTAATTATACAATATTACAGTTTCCCCCCTAAAAAAAAATTTAAACTTGCAATTTTCAGAAAAGCATATATGATTGTATAATAAATATTACATTTACAAATTAGCAATTAAAAAACTCTAGAAATTCAGTGAAAAAACCATTGGTATCAGGACCATAATATTTAAGAATTAGCATTTAAAAAACCTTTGAAATTCACTGAAAAAAACATAGGTTTCAGGCCCGTTATAGTTAGAAATTAGCATTTAAAAAACCTTAGAAATTCACTGAAAAAAAACATATGTTTTGGGGACGTTATAGTTAGAAATTATCATTTAAAAATCCTTAGAAATGCACTGAAAAAAACATAGGTTTTAGGGACGTTATAGTTAGAAATTAGCATTTAAAAAACTTAGAAATCACTGAAAAAAACACAGGTTTCAGGGACGTTATAATTGGTTGGACATTTTGCTCGTACAAAACCTGAGAAATTCAGCTGTTATAGTTAGTAGAGCTAACTATAACTTGCACCCCCGCAATACACTGCTGTTGATGTCACATATTACATCACTCATGACATGCTCAGTGACATCACTGATGACATCATCCACGTGATCATCTGATGCAACTTCTCACACACTAATGCAACCTTTCATACACCCACTCTAAAATACAGACTACCAATATCGAAACCATGGACACACCAATAGCAGTTAGTACATACCCGCTCAGTGATTCATACGTCTACACACACATCCACCCACTAACTCATACAGTCACTCATACACGCAGTCATTCATCAATACAGCCACTGATATATCCACTCATACACCCATATAAACACTCACACACTGCCACTCACCCAAAGAGTTACTCAAAAACCTATTCAGTCACCCAAAGAATTAATTACTCTGCCATTTACTCACCTATACAGTTATACACACCCCACGTCACTTATTCATACACATACGTACTGTCTTCAACAATTACTGACATAAGCACACACTTATCCATACAGCCACTGTCACAATCACTCACTGTCACATATACTCACTTATATACTCCAACACTCACAAATACTGCCTTTCACATATGTAGTTACTTACACATATACCACTAACATATCCGTTCACTCACCAACACAGCTATACATACACTCACTCACCCATACACTCCCTAACACACACACTCATAAATGCATACACCCAGGGAATCATCCACTCACACATTCATGCGGGGAGTCACACACCCCCCCACCCACACATACACTTCGGCACCCATACAGGTTCTCAGACAACCAATCATTCTTCAATATACCTTGGCATATATAAATATAACATTCTTGACATTTTTAGAAACACTCAGTCACTGGATGATGTTATCAGTGATTTCATCAGTGATGTAATTTGAGATGTCATCAGTGATGTCACTGAGCATGTCATGAGTGATGTAATATGTGACGTCAACAGCAGTGCATTGCGGGGGCATGAGTTATAGTTAGCTCGGTTACATTTCCAATATAATTAATAAAAATAAATAAGCCTCAATGCTTCATATTGAATCAAATCCAATGAAAATAAAATGTCTGTGCACTCATTTCACATCAGCCCTCCCACTTCGGTAGTTATCACTATGTTAAAGACACTCCTCACCTGCCCTGGATGTAAACAGAGATTTACTACAGGTGTCCGTCATATGGTACACCATCCCAGGCTTTGGATAAGCCTCGACCATAGTTGATAGGCAGTGTCTGTCAGTGGCGGCTCTAGCCACCTAAAAATGAATCCAAAGCACATATATATATATATATATATATATATGTATAACTACATAGAAAGGTATACATGTATATGGAAAATAATAAAGAGATATAAAGTTGTATTATATGAAAGTCCCATATGTACATGTATGGTCAAATAGTTAGAAACTCCGCCTTTGATGTGTTGCTGTACATAAAGCTATTTTCTTATGAATAAATGTTTTGGGGGGGAATTTGTATGTTTTTTTTCTTTCTTTCTTTAATTTATTTATTTATTTGTATTTATTAATTTGTATTTAATTTTTTCACAATATCTCAATGGTAAAAGTCTTATAGATTCAATTGTCATGATCATTTTTACACATTGTGATAGATAAATATAAAACAGAAACCCATAAGCATATAATCAAATAACTTCTATAACTTATCACATATTGGGATTGATAAAATAGAAACCCATAAATATATAATCAAATAACTTAAAAGCAAACTAATCAGCGACCTATATAAATGTTAACCATAAGTAATAATTACATTTGTTATGCAGACCTATGAGAATATCTATATATTTTTAAACCATAAGTAGTATATATATTTAGTTAGAAAATGGCCCTCTCTGAAGGGTCACCCTGAAGGGTCACCCCTAACTTTTTGCCTTCCTCCTCTACTTTTTCTGACCTTCTTTTTGTTGTCTTTAGGACTCTGAGCACTTTACCACTGCTAACCAGTGCTAAAGTGCATGTATTCTCTTCCCTAAACATGGCAAATTTTGTTTTGTCCTCATTCACCTCTGACCGCAATAGCCTCTCCAAACGTCGGTACCCATCGCGCCCTGGCAGCAGGTGTGGAAAAGATATAAAGTCTTCCCCCCTGCGGGTAGACCTGTGATTTGGAAGGCATTACCCAAATAACAGGAAAAAGTCACTCTTCCAATTCAATCCAATATAAACCGGTGACTGTTTAGATGTCCCATAATGTAAAAACATGTAAGGGGCCCATCACAGTCTAGTGAGACTCAGAGAGGTATAATCATAGGACAAAGCTTTAACCATACATGGAAGAGGAGCCCTGTTTTGTTTACCTAGCGTCCGAGTCCAACCATCTTATTAGTGGGTTCCAGAGGGAAGTCTTCCTCTTAGATTGAGTCCCCCTCAAATACATCTTTGATGTTGAGATTACCGATTCTATCCAGTCCGAATGCTAGGAAGGCGAGCATTCCACCCATCTGCAACAGATTTCCCTTCTCGCTAGTAATATAGCATAGAAGAGAAAGGCTCTCGCAGGGCCTGTAACTTGACAAGAAATTCTGAAAATAATCATATCGAGGCATACCTTGACTTGGGCCCCAAGGATAGCAGAGATAGTATTACTAACCTTCGTCCAAAACCCAAGAATTGCCGTACATTCCTGGAACATGTGGATGTCGGAAGCTCTCTCGAGTCCACATTTCTTGCATTTTACCGGAGGACCAGTTGTTATCTTCGACAGCTTTTGAGAAGTTAAGTAAGCCCTGTGAACGGAAAAAAATGACACCTCCTTAACCAAGCTGGCTTAACCGTGAAGAACAGTGTGTTCAGTGATACTTGCCAGAGATCTTCCCAGGAGACTCCTGGTAGGCAGGCACCCCATAATTCTTCAGCCAATCTGGAGTCTCCATCAATTGTTTCTTCAATCTCCCAGTACCACCTGGACTCTTCTTTTTTCCCTGGAGGTTTGCCACCAAGTGTTCTTCTAAAGAGTTACCTGCACCCATTGGAAGCTTCAAATTCTGGGCCCAACTTTTCAGCTGGATATATTTGAACCTGGAAAGCTCTTCCTCCAGAGTGGCCTGTAATGTTGACCAAGGTTGGATCGTGCCCTCCTGAGCGAGATCTCCCCAAACCCTGAGCCCAGCATTCCTTATTGGCTGTGCTAATTTGTCTTTCAGACACCCCGGTGTTCTGGGGGAGTCCCATAGGGGGGCGAGACTGGAATAGTAAATCCCGTTAATCTTCTGATACTAGCCCATGTTCTGGCTGCAGCCTGTAACACCTTTAGTCTTACTTTTTTAAAGAACATAGGGTCCCCATATTTAAACGGGAAGCCCTCTTTGCCCAATTCATCCCCCTTCAGCATAGCTGAAACATGGACCCTACCCCAGAATCATTAGGGTATTTTAACAGCATTCTGGAGTGAGTCAGCAGGAATGCCCATGCGTAATACTGAAGGTCTGGAAGGGATACCCCCCCTTCTCCGTCCTGTATCTCAGCTTCTTCCAAGCAATTCTAGTCCCTTTATAGGCCCAGATAAACGAATTTATGGCCTGCTGGAGCTTATCAATGAGTTGCTTTTCAATATGTAGAGGGATAGTATTGAAAATGAAAGTAATTTTTGGTAGTATTGTCATTTTAATCAAATTTACCCTCCCAAATATTGACAGGGGAGGTGAACCCAACTCTTCATAAGCTGCAAGCACTATCTTGTGACACTAGACATGTTGACTCCGGCGATTTTATCAATCTTCTGTACTATTTTCACCCCCAAATATCTCATCTCTTCTGTGGTTTGGTGTTGAGTTGCCTCTAAATTCCTCCAAGTCATAACCTCCGTCTTCCCCACATTAAACTCGTACCCTTAGACCTTCCCAAAATCTCCTGCTTGTTGTAAAACAGCTGGAAGAGTGGCTGCGAGATCTGATGAGAAGATCAATCTATCGTCAGCATATTGGGCCATCTTCCTTTCCCACTCTTCGTACTTAAAAGATGGAATGTTTGCCAGCTTCTGAGCGAAGGGCTCAATGTAGAGGTCAAAGAGAAGGGGGGATAGGGGACAACCCTGTCTAGTACCCCGGGTAATTTTGAATGATTTAGTTAGTTTCCCATTAACCAACATTTTTGGTGTGGGGTTTTGAAAGATCAGCTGGATGACTCTGCGGAAAATCGTACCAACTTTGTATTTTTCCAGCAAGGCCACCAGATACACCCAGCTGACTCTATTAAAAGCCTTTGTGGTGTCCAGCGTCATCACTGCCAGAGGAAGCAAATGTGTTGAAGCTAGGTCTAGCGCCCCAATAAGACGGTATGTGAGTTCATACAAACGTCTGCCTTTAACAAAACCCTTCTGATCGGAATGTAGCATATCACCAGCTACTCTGCCCAACCTTTCTGCTAAAATGTTTGTGAAGAATTTATAGTCTGTGTTGAGCCGAGATATAGGTCTGTATGTCTTGCATTTTACTGGATTTTCCCCTGGCTTTAATATTAGGATGATAGTGGCCTCGCCCTAGGAGTCCGGTATTTTTACCCCTTTGCTTAAGATCTCTTTGAAGAGCAAGGTCATGACTGGAGTTAATACCTCGCCCAAGTTTTTGTACCGCTCGTTTGGCAGTCCATCTCAGCCTGCCGCCTTCCTTCACCTTGCTTCAAACTATAACACCCTTAACCTGTGATATATCCTTCTCTAAGATATACTGTTGCAGTGCTACCAAAGGTTTAATCATATTCGAGCACAGCCATTCCTCTACTTGCTGTTTATTCACCGTAATATCTTCTGTGTATAATTTCTGGAAGAAGTCATAGAAGACACCCTCTATTTCTGCATCGGTAGTCAGTTTAACCTTACTCTCCTCATCTTCAATTTCTCTGATTACATTATGGGTCTTATCAGTTTTTGCTTTCCAGGCTAGCAATCTCCATGCCCCTTCTCCGTACTAAAAATGGGCCAGCTTACTCGCTCTCAATCTCTTGGCTACCCTCGTTTGTAAGATAGAGTCGAGCTGTTCTTTCGATTCCTTCAGTTTATCCCTGTACCCCTGTCTCTTCTCCTCTTCCTTAGTATGCCACATATCTGCCTCAATGGTCTTCATATTTGCTTCTATTTTGGCAACCTCCTCCCTGTACCTCCTATTTTTAAAGCATAATCTGCCAGAGATTTTCCCCATTGGTTACTCCTTCAAGGTATGCCAGACTACTGGGATAGAGGCAGTTCCAACATTGAGGTTTAGAATTCCTTTAACTCAGAAGTAAGATAGTTCATTTCTTCAACATCCTGGAGAAGTGACCGGTCAAGAGTCTAACCTCTCTCGACCTTTCTACTTTTCTGTTCTAGGTACACCCCTGAGTGGTCTGACAAATGAGCCGTCATATACCCAATATCCTGGGGTTTTTCCCTGAGACTGAGGCTAATTAAGACATAGTCTATTCTGGCTTTTTCGCAAAGAGACGGTGCACCAAATAAAGTCTTTTCAAATGATCCAATTTATGTTCTTTTATTCTTTGTCAACTTTTTAAAGATTCGGACTCAGCCAACGCGTTTCGTTCTTATGAACTTCGTCAGGGCTGAAAAAATGAATATAGATACAAACATATATATAAAAAACACTATATGTACATCACAAAACACAGCATACCACGATACTCGTAATACATAACAAAAATATTTCAATACTATACACTTATATACAAAGGAGAAAAAGGAAAAATAAATGACACAAACTGCACATATAAATACACCACAAACAATGTTAAGAATTTTTTAAAAAACATTAACCAGTAAAGTATAAGAGAGAAGAGTCAAGCAATTGGAACCACTACTTAAATGTCTAATCTGAAATTGTATACAGACTAACACATAAGATAGAGCATTTGATGTAGAGGTAATATGACAAAAATCCCCACATGAACCAATTGATTCCAGGGCTTTAGTGGCTTCGTGTCAATTGCCCCATATGTTAAGTGGCCTGATGAGTTATAGTGGTAAAAAATCAATCAGAAATGCTTCTAGAGGGATATTGGCAATTATTAAGACTGACGCTCACCTTCGACAAAAAATTATTAATTATATTTTTCTGCCAATTCTTACCATGAATAATAGTTCAAAGGTAACCTCCAGACTTTTTGGTAAGTGTTCAACTTCCAGATAGCGTTGTTTACAGTTATTCAAAAAACTGTGTGGCCTAGTGAAAATAAATTACGAAGTTACCGTATCCAATTCAGTTACCGAAGGGTTAAAGAAAAAAAAGGAAAAGAAAAAGAAAAAACGAAGTGAGTACGGAAGACAGGAAATTTCAAGAGGAAAGCAAGCGTAATCTTACCTCTTAGTTAATCAAATGGTGCATATACGGTTAAATTCTATGTATACCACCGAGTAAATCAATTGTACATAAGACTTCCAAGTAGATCCAAGGAAACGAATTCACTGGTAAATCAACATTGTAGTTGCATAATTTAGTGCCAATGTATGAGCTCCATTTTCTAAAAGAAAGAATGAGGAATACCATGAGCGTATAATTCTAATCCCCCATCACACCAACCCAATTCCAAAAATGGGTCCGCAGAATTAAATACGGATTCATAATCCATTGTTACATGTAATGCGGTGTTAATGGGGCCACTATCTATCACCGCGAAAATAAACGGGGCGATATGTTTATAAGTAAGTCATTGACCTATTTTTACTTCCAGTAGAAAACGATAATATAAAGAAATGTTTAATATATCTACAACGTGAAGTATTTACAATCAAAAGCATCAGAGATTACCTGCAAGGATTCGACATAGCAAGATTGCTAGGTTGCTATGTTAGAAATATGCGCCAAGTATGGTCATAAAATATTCGAATTGAAGTAAATTCCCGCCGTACAGACTAAAGACGAGTACTAAACAAATCCTAATATTTCTTTACATAACAGTTGAGATATCTCATATGGATTACACCGAATATCTCTACGAGCCACATGATTTAAAAGGGCTACATAAATATTCCATCTCGTAATAAAAACGTAACAAAAAGCACCGGTATCCCAGTCTTACCGTATGAAGGAGTATTTTCTCAGATTAGCAGCGAAACCGTATGCCATCAGTCGAACTCTTTAAATAGAACCGCCCTTTGTGTCACATGTTAGGGATACGCATAGAAACATGTAGAGCAACGTTACGATATGTGATCAAGGTTCCGAATAATTGGGCGCCATATTGAAGCGGTATGTAGACTAGGCGATTGAATATGAGAACCTAACTCCCGATTATGCCGATCAAATGAAACAATAAGACATAAGTTTTAAAGAGGATTCTACGGAATGATTGAGAGTTAAATGTATCGAGAGTAATCGGTCCGATGTCGTAATAAGTACATTTCATGTACCTTAAAGAATTATATCATGAGAATTAAGGCGCCATATTGGAATGGTGCATGGACCTTAAGATTGTATATAATATTCTGGCTCCAATTGAACTAATCAGTTTAAAAAGAAAAGGAACGACAATTGAAGTTTAAACACCAGTGTCAACGCGATTATTCCTTTAAATTGAATAGGAAACAACTACTCAAGAAGGGGGAGAAAAAACATACAAGATCGTGAAGGAGAAAAGTTTTTGGTCAAGAACAACAAATAATTGTTTTGTGTTAATGTGCTATTATGTAAACCTCAATTGAGAACTCCAAGTGCAAAACTCTATTCAAGACACTATATAATCCACGATTTGGCATATTGTCTAACAGTCTATTTAGTAATGCACTCGGTATATAATGCCTTATTGGCAAGATGGCAAAAAGGCCATTCTAGGAGAGTGCCATGCCAAACAATACAAGTCGATGTAAAAAAATATCTCTCTGCCGGTAATTGATATAATACTATACCCGGGCTCTATTGATCATTAAACAAGTGTAAAAAACAGCCGTTTTTACTTCAAAATTGACCCTTATTCCCATATCAGAACAAATATACTTCTAAGGAGCAACCATATGTTGGAGTTTATGGTACACCTGGTGAACAGCGTGTAGTGAATTAAGGCAAGTAATTTACCGAATGTGGGTAGAAAGTATCATTCCTAAACATGTTTCTGAATATGGAGTGACCCACATTCGTTAATACTTGCGCAAAGAACCCTTTGTATCACAACAGAGTTATAGAAAAGGGGGAAGAACGAATAGATGATAAACCATCATAAGGTCCTAAATATCCTAAATACGGACAGAAAGACCTAAAACAGTGATGGGGAAAAGATCAGCATATTGGTTAATCATAGTATTGGTATCTTATAGAAAATAATGCATTTCCCCATCAGTGTTATGTCCCAGACTAGTTGCTCCCAGGCGACATATCCATTTCGATTCCTTTTGTCTTAGCAACAGGTCCCTGTTGCCACCTCTCTTTGGTGCTGGAACGTGTTCAATGGCATGGAACCAAAATGTTACATCTTCGGGATGTTCCTTGACATAATGATTGGTAATTGAATACCTGGTGTCATTGGTTCTTATAGCCCGTCTGTGTTCCTGAATTCTTAGTTTTAAACTGCGGATGGTGCTGCCGACATAAATGATGCCGCATCTACACCCCAGGACATATACCACATAAGTGGTGTTACAATTTATGAAATCCTCAATCATAAATTGTCTAGAGGCGTTAAATGAAAAGACAAGGGTTTTATTTCTACCCAATGGGCAGACATTACAAGTTCCGCAAGTAAAAAAACCTTTAGGTTTATTTGGTAGCCAGGTTTTCGTTGTTTTTGGAGTAATTACATAACTGGGACATAAAGTTCTTTTTAAAGAGGTACCCTTTCTGTATGTGATAGATGGTTTACATTCAATCACATCTTTTAAACCAGGAACTCCCACCAAGAGATGCCAATGTTTGCGGAAAATATTGAAGATGGTGTTACTATGGGAAGTATACTGGGTTATAAATCTTGCTTTTGTGTTGGTGACAGTCCTGATTTGTTTATCTTGTAGTGTAACATTCCTACTCATCTTGCTAATTCTTAATTCCGCTCTGTCCAGAATCCTTTGGTCGTAACCCCTTCTAAAGAATCTATTCCTGGTGTCACTGATGTGTGTACGGAATGTCGCATCCTCGCTACAATTCCGCCTAATCCTCACCATCTCACCAAAGGGAATGTTGTTCTTGACTGAACGAGGGTGTGCACTTGTTGCATGTAACACAGCGTTACATGCGGTCTCCTTCCTATATAATGTACTATGTATTTGTCCCTGCTTGATATAAAATTGGACATCAAGAAAGTTGATACGTTCTTTGTGACACATCATAGTAAATTTTACATTATACGTATTGGTATTTAGAAATGATACATACTGTGGAGTTGGTCAGTGGACCCAGACCAAAGGCAGATCACATCATCAATATACCTCCCCCAGTACACGATGTAATTGGTCCAGGGGGAGGCATCTCTGTTCCAAGCAGGATATACACATTCGCAAAGAAATTTGATGGGTTACAGGGAACTGAGGATACAACTAAGAAAAGAACAAGGGAAAACAGAGATGAAAGTGAGGAAACAGGTTCTAACAGTAATCTGTCCCTGTCTTCACTTGGTAGTTCCACATCCAGTCATGTAATACCAGATGTCCCTTTAGAAGAGGGGGCCTCATCCCTTCAAAAAGAGCTGGCCAACCTCAGAATAAGCAACCGCCTCCAACAGAAAAGGGATCAAACAAAACGAGGCGGGGAGGGAGGCGATCAAAGAATAGACAAAAGGGGAGGCACGACAAACAAATCAGGTGCAGTGCCCAAACTGAAGAAATAGTCATTGGTGAACTTGGAATCACAGGGGACTCCATGAGTTGTCAGAATGTAAACACTGATTTAAAGATCGTAAATCTTTCAAATAAAATCTTGGACAATGATGAAATGAAGATTTTGAGTAAGGGTCTTAATTTTTGCCCCACACAAGGGGGTGATTTTGCGAATACACATATTGACCTTTTTAAATTCACTAGGGTATTGAAACTCAAGGACTTTTTTGCAAATAGACCTTATGATCCCGGTGGTGATGAGAGGATTCAGAGGGTTGGAACACACACTATACGTGAAATCCGTGATATTCACTGTTTACTATCTTTGAACCCTGAGAATGAAGTGAATATCACCACAGTCCTTGAGGATCTTGACATCTGTCGCAGTGCGAGTACTGACAGTGGACTTCGTCCTCAATCCAAATTTATACCAACACACTCGTACCACCGCAATATCGATGAGTTTCATAATAAGGTCACAGAGGACCTATATGATATGGAAACCCCTCGTAGATTCACTTCCAAGTCCGCCAATAATATCACGGCGGCAGAAAGATCGGCTCTCAAAAGGTTGAACAAAGATACGAACATTGTTATAAGAGAAGCCGATAAAGGTGGGAACATCGTTCTAATGAATCATATAGACTACATGCAGGAGATAGCGAATCAGCTTAGTAATGGGTTGTATTACCGAAGGATTAAGGAGAATCCTATTCCCCAAAGTACTATGAGGATTAACGCTAAATTGTTGGAATGGAGAGAATCAGGTCTTCTTAATGAGGATGAATATCGTTTTATGTGGGTCAATTGTCCAAGCTTCCCATGCATTTATGTACTGCCAAAGGTTCACAAGGGGGGCAATTTCCACCGGGCAGACCAATTATCTCTGGGGTGGGATCACCGACGGAGAAAATTTCACAAATTGTCGACTTGAAATTACAAAAATATGTCCCTGATTTACCTTCATATGTCAGGGACAGTAAGGACATTTTAATGAAATTTAAAGATTTTGACTGGTCTGAGGAGCTTATGTTTGTAACTCTAGACGTAGAGAGTCTATATACCTGCATCAATAAGAACTTTGGTATTAAAGCTATACAATCCTTTCTGGATAGAGATGATGCAAGTCTCTATGATTACAACGAGATGATTGTATCTATGATCAATATCATCCTGGATAATAATTTTTTTCTCTTTGATGATCATTGGTTTCAGCAGATACACGGAACAGCGATGGGTTCCAAGTTTGCTCCCTCTTACGCATGCCTCTTTATGGGCTGGTTTGAGAGGGAGCATGCTTGGAACAGAGATGCCTCCCCCTAGACCAATTACATCGTGTACTGGGGGAGGTATATTGATGATGTGATCTGCCTTTGGTCTGGGTCCACTGACCAACTCAACCAGTATGTATCATTTCTAAATACCAATACGTATAATGTAAAATTTACTATGATGTGTCACAAAGAACGTATCAACTTTCTTGATATCCAATTTTATATCAAGCAGGGACAAATACATAGTACATTATATAGGAAGGAGACCGCATGTAACGCTGTGTTACATGCAACAAGTGCACACCCTCGTTCAGTCAAGAACAACATTCCCTTTGGTGAGATGGTGAGGATTAGGCGGAATTGTAGCGAGGATGCGACATTCCGTACACACATCAGTGACACCAGGAATAGATTCTTTAGAAGGGGTTACGACCAAAGGATTCTGGACAGAGCGGAATTAAGAATTAGCAAGATGAGTAGGAATGTTACACTACAAGATAAACAAATCAGGACTGTCACCAACACAAAAGCAAGATTTATAACCCAGTATACTTCCCATAGTAACACCATCTTCAATATTTTCCGCAAACATTGGCATCTCTTGGTGGGAGTTCCTGGTTTAAAAGATGTGATTGAAAGTAAACCATCTATCACATACAGAAAGGGTACCTCTTTAAAAAGAACTTTATGTCCCAGTTATGTAATTACTCCAAAAACAACGAAAACCTGGCTACCAAATAAACCTAAAGGTTTTTTTACTTGCGGAACTTGTAATGTCTGCCCATTGGGTAGAAATAAAACCCTTGTCTTTTCATTTAACATCTCTAGACAATTTATGATTGAGGATTTCATAAATTGTAACACCACTTATGTGGTATATGTCCTGGGGTGTAGATGCGGCATCATTTATGTCGGCAGCACCATCCGCAGTTTAAAACTAAGAATTCAGGAACACAGACGGGCTATAAGAACCAATGACACCAGGTATCCAATTACCAATCATTATGTCAAGGAACATCCCGAAGATGTAACATTTTGGTTCCATGCCATTGAACACGTTCCAGCACCAAAGAGAGGTGGCAACAGGGACCTGTTGCTAAGACAAAAGGAATCGAAATGGATATGTCGCCTGAGAGCAACTAGTCTGGGACATAACACTGATGGGGAAATGCATTATTTTCCATAAGATACCAATACTATGATTAACCAATATACTGATCTTTTCCCCATCACTGTTTTAGGTCTTTCTGTCCGTATTTAGGATATTTAGGGCCTTATGATGGTTTATCATCTATTCGTTCTTCCCCCTTTTCTATAACTCTGTTGTGATACAAAGGGTTCTTTGCGCAAGTATTAACGAATGTGGGTCACTCCATATTCAGAAACATGTTTAGGAATGATACTTTCTACCCACATTCGGTAAATTACTTGCCTTAATTCACAACACGCTGTTCACCAGGTGTACCATAAACTCCAACATATGGTTGCTCCTTAGAAGTATATTTGTTCTGATATGGGAATAAGGGTCAATTTTGAAGTAAAAACGGCTGTTTTTTACACTTGTTTAATGATCAATAGAGCCCGGGTATAGTATTATATCAATTACCGGCAGAGATATATTTTTTTACATCGACTTGTATTGTTTGGCATGGCACTCTCCTAGAATGGCCTTTTTGCCATCTTGCCAATAAGGCATTATATACCGAGTGCATTACTAAATAGACTGTTAGACAATATGCCAAATCGGGGATTATATAGTGTCTTGAATAGAGTTTTGCACTTGGAGTTCTCAATTGAGGTTTACATAATAGCACATTAACACAAAACAATTATTTGTTGTTCTTGACCAAAAACTTTTCTCCTTCACGATCTTGTATGTTTTTCTCCCCCTTCTTGAGTAGTTGTTTCCTATTCAATTTAAAGGAATAATCGCGTTGACACTGGTGTTTAAACTTCAATTGTCGTTCCTTTTCTTTTTAAACTGATTAGTTCAATTGGAGCCAGAATATTATATACAATCTTAAGGTCCATGCACCATTCCAATATGGCGCCTTAATTCTCGTGATATAATTCTTTAAGGTACATGAAATGTACTTATTACGACATCGGACCGATTACTCTCGATACATTTAACTCTCAATCATTCCGTAGAATCCTCTTTAAAACTTATGTCTTATTGTTTCATTTGATCAGCATAATCGGGAGTTAGGTTCTCATATTCAATCGCCTAGTCTACATACCGCTTCAATATGGCGCCCAATTATTCGGAACCTTGATCACATATCGTAACGTTGCTCTACATGTTTCTATGCGTATCCCTAACATGTGACACAAAGGGCGGTTCTATTTAAAGAGTTCGACTGATGGCATACGGTTTCGCCGCTAATCTGAGAAAATACTCCTTCATACGGTAAGACTGGGATACCGGTGCTTTTTGTTACGTTTTTATTACGAGATGGAATATTTATGTAGCCCTTTTATATCGAGTGGCTCGTAGAGATATTTGGTGTAATCCATATGAGATATCTCAACTGTTATGTAAAGAAATATTAGGATTTGTTTAGTACTCGTCTTTAGTCTGTACGGTGGGAATTTACTTCAATTAGAATATTTTATGACCATACTTGGCGCATATTTCTAACATAGCAACCTAGCAATCTTGCTATGTCGAATCCTTGCAGGTAATCTCTGATGCTTTCGATTGTAAATACTTCACGTTGTAGATATATTAAACATTTCTATATATTATCGTTTTCTACTGGAAGTAAAAATAGGTCAATGACTTACTTATAAACATATCGCCCCGTTTATTTTCGCGGTGATAGATAGTGGCCCCATTAACACCGCATTACATGTAACAATGGATTATGAATCCGTATTTAATTCTGCGGACCCATTTTTGGAATTGGGTTGGTGTGAAGGGGGATTAGAATTATACGCTCATGGTATTCCTCATTCTTTCTTTTAGAAAATGGAGCCCATACATTGGCACTAAATTATGCAACTACAATGTTGATTTACCAGTGAATTCGTTTCCTTGGATCTACTTGGAAGTCTTATGTACAATTGATTTACTCTGTGGTATACATAGAATTTAACCGTATATGCACCATTTGATTAACTAAGAGGTAAGATTACGCTTGCTTTCCTCTTGAAATTTCCTGTCTTCCGTACTCACTTCGTTTTTTCTTTTTCTTTTCCTTTTTTTTCTTTAACCCTTCGGTAACTGAATTGGATACGGTAACTTCGTAATTTATTTTCACTAGGCCACACAGTTTTTTGAATAACTGTAAACAACGCTATCTGGAAGTTGAACACTTACCAAAAAGTCTGGAGGTTACCTTTGAACTATTATTCATGGTAAGAATTGGCAGAAAAATATAATTAATAATTTTTTGTCGAAGGTGAGCGTCAGTCTTAATAATTGCCGATATCCCTCTAGAAGCATTTCTGATTGATTTTTTACCACTATAACTCATCAGGCCACTTAACATATGGGGCAATTGACACGAAGCCACTAAAGCCCTGAAATCAATTGGTTCATGTGGGGATTTTTGTCATATTACCGCTACATCAAATGCTCTATCTTATGTGTTAGGCTGTATACAATTTCAGATTAGACATTTAAGTAGTGGTTCCAATTGCTTGACTCTTCTCTCTTATACTTTACTGGTTAATGTTTTTAAAAAAATTCTTAACATTGTTTGTGGTGTATTTATATGTGCAGTTTGTGTCATTTATTTTTCCTTTTTCTCATTTGTATATAAGTGTATAGTATTGAAATATTTTTGTTATGTATTACGAATATCGTGGTATGTTGTGTTTTGTGATGTACATATAGTGTTTTTTATATATATGTTTGTATCTATATTCATTTTTTCAGCCCTGACGAAGTTCATAAGAACGAAACGCGTTGGCTGAGTCCGAATCTTTAAAAAGTTGACAAAGAATAAAAGAACATAAATTGGATCATTTGAAAAGACTTTTTTTGGTGCACCGTCTCTTTGCGAAAAAGTTTGTATATCTGGTTCCCAGTAGAGCATAAGTACGGCCTGCTCTGGACGTGTCTTTGCACCAACCAGAAATTTGAACATTTACCTGGATATTGATGTGCTCAACATTGGTCAGCCGTACTGTTCTTCTATCCGTAGTCTATTCTGGACTTGTTACCGTATGTCTGGTTATAGTAGGATACTCCCATCTAGAGGCCAGATCTTTCTCTCCATATATCGCTCAGCCCCAACTGCGTCCTAATTAAATGTAGAAATGCGCGTGAGTTAGATGTTGCTGCTGCTCTGCTATTTGGAGATTTGTCTAACTTCCGGTCTAGTACAATAATAAAATCACTTGCCATTATTACCGGATCTGGATAGCCTAGTAGGTTCGCAAAAACTGATTTTAAAGGTGCCGGGTCATCACAATTTGGCCTGTAATATCCTACTGGGGTAATGAGATAGCCCAAGAGTGAAATTTTTGCAATAACCCATCTTCCGCAGGTGTCGAGTACTGAATCAATTATATGTGCCCTAGCTTGTTTCTTTACTAATATTGCCACTCCCCTTATGTTAGCGCTGTGGTTAGTGCAAATCATATGGTCAACCCAGTTTAAATTTTTAAAGATAACTTTACATTCGTTTTTTATCAGATGGGTCTCTTGCGAGATAATTATTTGTGCAGGGGAGTCCTTAAGATACTGCAAGATTTTAGCTCTTCTTTTTTTAACGCGTAGCCCATTAACATTCCAAGATAGGAATTGTGCCATTTGTGAGGTACAAATAAATATTTAGACCATAAGTACCAGGCTGCTGCATTTAAAAAAAAATGTTTTTGACTGAGGTGAAAGAGGTACATTTTTTGTTTTTTTCCCATACGCTACCCACCCGGTGCGCCTCTCCCCCCATGCCCCTGCCCCCCACCCTGGAGAACCTAACCCACCATTTTCCAGAACTAGATGTAAATCCTAGATGTTGTGTCCGGAGACACCCCGCCACCAAAACCCTCATACGTGTAACGCCTATTGCCGCACTAGTGTATTAGGTAACTGTTGTGTTCATTTGTTTGCCTCGCTCTACCTGCCCCACACATAGCTTCCGGGGATTATAGAAATGCCTTTTCTTCTGGTTCAAGAGTAGCTCCAGATTGGAAAGGGATGCTCTAAAGCAGAATGAGGGGCTGTAAATCTTATTTCTCTCCTTTCCTAATGCTGTCTAGAAGCTCTTCAGCCTCTTGTTTAGACTGCACTTTGTGCATTTTATTCTTGTGCATGACTTTCAGGGACGCCGGGAATTTAAGTTGGGCCACTGCCCCTATTTTTTTTAATTCATCCAGCTTTTTTCCTAGCTCCCATTGTCTGTCCAGGGTAGCCAAAGCAAGATCCGATCGAATTTCAAAGGAAAAGTCTTTCCCCTTTAACGATTGTACTTTCAAAGCCATATTCAAAATGTTCTCTTTTGAAAAGTATGTGCGGATATTCAGAATAATTTTTCTAGATTTTGTTTTATTGGGGTTTCTTCTGAAAGGATATCAGTGTGCCCTTTGAATGTCTTTACTCAGTTCTTCCTCAGACTCCTCGATCTGGATTGTTTCTTTGATTAATGTGACAATGTAAGACCTGAGGTCATCTCCTTCCTTTCTCATCGGATCATTAAGGATGCAGAGGTTGCTCCTCCTAGAATTGTTCTCCAACTATTCTAACTTGTCCCGAACCACTTGCTCTTCTTTTTTAAGGACCACTATGTCCGCTTTTGCAGAGCTTAGCTCAGTTTTTAGTTTCCCCACCAAACTCTCAAGCGCTTCAGTCCTCAAACTCAGAAGGTCAACGTTTTTCTCTAAGGATTCGCAGAAACCCCTGATCTTTCCTTGATTGGTTTCAGAAACTGGAAAGCCTTTTTTAATTTCTTCAGAGAGGGTATGAAACATAACTTCCATGGGCACGGATGGGTTCCTTATGGAATTGCTCGGGGTTAGACCATCTATACCTAGCTCTGTCTCTGATTCCCCGCTCTGGAGCTCACTGGGGTGATTTTTTATCCATTGTCTCAGTGGAGGGATTCCCCTAGCTATCTGCAGAGCTCAATTGGAGGGCGTCCTCTATATCCGCCATGGTGTTAGGGCATACTAAACCCCCTCTTCTAAGTGCCTCTGCCTGCTTAGTAATGTCAACTACAAAAGGTTGAACCTTGAAGTAGGACCTTAGAGAGGGAGTCATTTTAAGTTTTTCCGCTGTTTCTAGTTTTTCCTCCCCCCTCCTCTCCTGCTTCTGTGGCCCTTCACCTCACACTCCAAAAAATGTGTGTGAGTCTACTCCTTCCTCCAAGTCTTGTGGAACATTTTGTGAGGGGGATGGAGAAACCCTCCCCCCTCTACTTTTGGCACCCTCTCCCCTCGTTATTCCCAGCTTTCTCCCTCCAACTGGGGGTTTATATAAATTTGGGTGCACCCCCTTACCCTCTTTTCCTTGCTCTAATGATAATGCCAGGAGCAGAAGATCCTCAAGGGTATACTGGGATGTTTCCCAAAGCTGACCTTGTTTAATATGCCTCCTGCCCCTCCGTCCTGCCTCCACAAGTGTGCTAACTTGTGCGCAGACTTGATTCCTCCTTGGCAGGGCAGACTGAGCATGTAACGCCACTGCTGCCCCAGAGCAGGCTGCACGGTGCTGCTATGCAGCTCCTCCTGAGCTCCAAGAAAGCCTCCTTCCAGCGAGACCCGGCTCCAGAAACTGCAGAGGCTCTGAGGAGTGGTGGAACTGCGTAACACATGCCCGAGAAGGTGATTTTAGCGAGGGGGGGGGGTCTTATGGTCCGTAATTGCAATGGCTCTGCTGAGTTTGAGCGGCTGCGCTCGTGGCAACGGTGTGGGTGTTCCCCGGCGTGCAGCGGCTGGCTCAAGCAGCACCCGCCATTTTCTCTGCCCGACTGTAGACTTCTTGTCTCTTGTGACCTAAACATGGTGACTTTAGTGTATACACAATTGGCATATTTAGTTTACTTATAAGTCCCTTGTAAAGTGGTATACCATATACCAAAGCCTGTATATTAAATGCAACCAGTGGGCCTGCAGCACTGGTTGTGCCACCCATATAAGTACCCTTTCAAATCTGTCTCAGGTCTGCCATTGCAAAGCCTGTCTGTGGAGTTTACTGCCACATCTACTTGGCATTTAAAACCACTTGCCAAGCCTGAAACTCCCCTTTTGTTAAACATAAGTCACCCTTAAAGTAGGCCCTAGGTAGCTGTAAGGGCTGGGCACTATGTAAGTAAAAGGTAGGAAATGTACTATTAAGTTTCACCAGTCCTGGTAGTGACACCCAAATGTGTTTTTCACTACTGTGAGGCCTACTCGTCTCAAAGGGCTGATTACCTCCAACTGACAGTCTGAGCCATGGCTGGGAATAAAGGGAGACCTATGCACTTCAAGGACCTGATTTGAAGTCACCCCCACTTTAAAGGCACAACTGGGTATACGTACTAGGGCTCTGACTCTACCAAGACAGTACACTACTGGAGCTGTGAAGAACTCTGCCAGAAGTAAAACTGCTGTGCTAGAAGGGTTGCCACTGTCATTGACTGCTGCTCTAGGAGGACTGCTTTACTGCTTTGGACAAGGAATAATCTCACTTGAACCCAGAATGACTCCAAGGGCTTGTTGGCTTGCCCCCATGATCTGAAGTCCCAGGCCCATGAAAGACTTCCTTTAACCCTACAACAGCACAAGGACTCCGGTCCTTCTGCTGTACAGAACCATAACAATCGAAGCAGTGACGACTTTGTGCCGATCGAAAGCAACGCATTGCCCTTTGATCCAGGAGCCGATTGATGACATTGATTCTACGAACTGCATGGCTCGACGGCGACGAACAGCATAACTTGATGATGATGCAGTGCCTGCATCGTAAAGGGATTCGTCGAAGAAACCTTCATTGCCTGCACGGATCAAAACCGAAGCATCAAGTCTTCGACGTCAAAACTTCCTCCTTCCAAGGTACTATATCAGCGGGACCTGTGTGGGTCCTGTAGCCGGCCTGCCCTCCATCGTGGTCGACCTGAACTTTGAATTTACCTCGGTCCAGCGAGACCTGAAGTAACCCCTAAGTTCTATTTGACTCTAAGCACTATAATTTAATTTAATATTCAAAAATTCATAACCCTGGTTCTACTTACTGGATTTTTGTGGTTTGGTCTTGTTTTACTCATAAAAATATAATCTAGTTTCCTAACCATGTGGAATATTTTTGTTGTGTTTTCCATGTGTTACTGTGTGTGTGTTTTGCACAAATACTTTACACATGGCCTCTTTAGCTAGGTCTGACCGCTCTGTGCTAAGCTACCAGAGGGTGAGCACAAGTTATCTTTTAGTGTATCTAGCTTACCCTGACTAGAGTGGTGGTTCCTGCCTGTACAGTTTGCATACTCTGACAACCAAAACCCAATTTCTAACAAATTTGTACAAAGAAACGAACATATCTAACTATGTACACATAATAAAATTATGCGTGTTAACATACACGGGCATATGCTGAACATTTGTGAGTATGGGGATCATGTAAGAAAGAGCCAACTCTGGATTAGTCTTCTGAAGATAAATTAATAAGTCTTCCGAAGATAAAATAGTTATCCATGGATCGTATGTTTGGAGGTAGTGAATTCTATTGTTTGGCTGCTTGAACAGAGAACGATGTACCACCCTTTTTTATTTCTTGTATGCTTGGGTTTTGAGGTGTGCGCCAATCTGGAGTGGAGGTTCCTTTGTATTTGGTGATATTATTCCTGATGAAAAGTGGTCTATTCAATGCACTGCTTTGTGGATCATACAAAGCAGCTTTAAAGTGGATCTTCTGGCAACCGGTAACCAGTGTAGGGCCCTCAAGGAAGGGGAGACTTGGGCTTGTGGCTTTGCATGTAGGAGTAGTCTGGAGACAGATTTCTGAATCCTTTGTTGATAAGGATAATCAGTGCAGAGGCCATTGGTGTAATCAAGTTTAGACAGTACAAGAGAGATTGTAGCTTGGATTTTGTGTCAAAATCCTAGGTGGGGTTGATACATGGAAGAGTTTTCATAGTAATGAAGCTTCATCTTGCCAACTTATCCACTTAGGCATTCATTGATAGCTTGAAATCCATGGTAGTGTGGAAATATGGATTTTTATGATCAGTTATGTCCCCTATCTTGGACCCCAACGGTTTCATGTATAGATCATAAGTACATGTATGTTTCCTCCAGTTCCAGTTATGAAGACGCAAACACATGTGCGTCCACCGTCAACATGTCCTCTTTCAGATCCGCCATGAATGGGCCGGATATTCTATTTCTAAGTATGAAAGGCCACCGGCTTTATATGGTTCACTTCCCACATTTCTTACAGTCCAGGCGAGTAGGCCCTGATTCTGCCATCAAGCCTTTTCTGCCTTCTGCCTCTGAAAGCTCCAGTCTGAGCTCGCATCTGTATCCATGAACTTTGTCCTACTCCCTGCGCGGCTAACGGTGCCTGACTCCAGCCTGTTGCCTGCCAAAAACTGTATTTCACCTTCAAGATTATCTGCTCTGCTCCGCTCTTCACCCAATGCATTCCTGTCTAGTAGTTTAAGTAAACATTCTTTCAGCTACCGAGCAAAAGGCCCGGCTTCTCTGTCTTTATGCAAGTAATTCATAGCCCTGTTACTATGGAAGATTTCTGTCCTCGCTTCTAGTGTAGACACTTAGACGCTTGTACACACACTAACAGTCAGTATAGTCAGTATAGAATAAGATTCTATCCTAAGAGACCTTTCTTTTTGGATAACACAGTTCTTTAAACATAGGATGTTAGATATGATTTGGGATTAGGTTGACATAACCCCAGACTTCTGTCTCCACATGTAGAGCTAAATGTCAAGTCCCTTTCACCCCCTAGTTGCACGTCAATCACACGTCATGCTGCTGCGCGCGCATCTCTGCCAAGTATTTCTGCTGACATTGCGAAATTCTTCCGTGGAACCACCCATTTCTGACATCATATCCAATGACGTTCTTTAAGTTACGCCCAGTTACACCTATTTTAGTTACGCATGTATGTTCTTATCTTTATTATCAACTGTTACGCCTCCTGCATCTGTTTCACTGTAATGCCTATTGTATAAAAATGATTACTTGTCAATAAAGTTTGTTCTTCACTTCCTGAACCTTCGTGGTGATGGAATATGGAGACCATCGATTCGAATCGATTTTGGAATAAAGCCCGTTCCGAACCTCTAATACCACGGATTCTGCCTCTTATTTTACTGAGCTATTATTATAGTTTTTCCGCATCAAATTAAGTCCCGGTAATTAAATTATTTACCACATAAATGGCGCCCGAACAGGGACACTTTCTCATCTCACGCGCCGGAGGTGCGTTGCAGGCCCGGTCTCCTGTCACAGCTGGACGGACAACAACGCGTACCCACAGGATTTCCTGTATCTCCCTCCTGCCGAGCGGGGGTAACTGAGGCTGCGATCAACACCCAGACGAGGCGGTGAGAAGTGCGAAGTATCCCGACCAGAGCCTAGCTGAGAGAGCAAGATCCGAGGTATACAGAGGCCCACCAGGTTCTGAAGTTCCGAAGTTCCGAAGTTCCGAAGTTTCGAGTCGAGTCCAGTCCGGTCCGAGTCCAGTTCAGTTCAGTTCCGAGGCCTTCCGTTCCGAGCTACCCGGTGAGTACCATTGTCGGGGAGGCGTTCTGACGTGCACATAGGTTGTGCCGGTCAAGACGGGTTTGGGTACACAAATCCGGTCTGCACTGTTTCAGCAGTGTATCTGTACTGTTTAGCAGTATATCAAGTATGCCTAGTATATAATCCAGAATTACCTAGTTAGTGCCGAGTATCATGTTTAGTGACTAGTTCCTCAAATGACCATCATTGCTGTTCATTAAATGTTAAATGTTAAAATGTTTTAAATACGTTCTGCATATTGTGGTGTGAATGACTGTTCATTATTGTGTTTTGTTGTATTAAACGTGTTCAGAATTAGGTATCAGATCAGATCAGTTCTCAAAAATGCCGCTCTTTTCGAAATTAAGACAGATAAAAACTAGAAAAGGGGTACTCGAAGAAGCTGTTCCCATTCCTCCTAGGGACACTCCAGGGTACTTCATGTATCATAAACATGGCCTAGACGCCATATTATTTCTTGATTTATGGGTAGACTACACCAAGGAATTACCAGAAAGTCAGAGGTGGCCCGCAGCTGGGACCTGGGATGCAGATTGCATCGTGAAAGTAGAGGAAGAATTATGGAAAAAGAAAGCTAGACAATCACAGAAAGATGCCATTGAATTATGGCGTAAAGAATCGTATAGACGTACAGAAAAAGCACGTAGACAGGAAGAGAAGAGTAAGGAGAATTCAAATAAAGTTCGAGAAAATATATTAATTGAAGAAGGTGCTCGAGTAAAATCAGAACAAGTAGACAGACAACGAAATGCCCTTATGAATGGTATGTATCCTCTTTTGGCCGAAGGGTTATCTAAGGCTACTCCGGAGATACCAAAAGACTTGCCACCCCCATTGTTCCCGATAAAAGTACATCCCAAAGGGCATCCCAGAACCGCAGAAGATGTTTTTCTTTCCACTTATTTAGACGACGCAGCTCCCGAGTATGCTAGTGCTGCGCCACATAGACCGCCTGCCGAGGGGGTTCAACGCCAAGACCCTCCTCCGTCTGTACCTCCGCAACAACAAACTCCGACACAAGTTCCGGCAAGCACATCTGTTTCTACAGCTGTACCCACATCTATGGTTGCCATATCACGTTCAACGAATCCTTTCACATCCAGCACCCCAGGTGGTGCTACAGGAGGTACAACAAACAATTTTTCCACGCCACCCAGAGTAAATAAACTTTCCTTTCAAGAATTAGCCCACCAACGTACGCCCAAACTAGTAACTCCCGACGCGCTTAAGGAACTTCTAATAGATTGTAGATATGACCCGGTGCCCGGAAAAGGGGACGAAATGCTGCTGGCATCATTACGTATCCGACGAGCTGCAATATATTTAGGGAGGCTACCAGGAATGACTACACATTTAGAAAATATATATCACTTTGTCCAGTCAGGACGAGATTCCGAAAGTATTAATAGAGCCTTGGAGTACCAGAAAGTGGAGATACAGGGGGAACTGTTACGTTTCCTCATAAATTGTGTGATCAGAAATCAAGACCGACCAGGGGTAAATCCGGAAGAAATGCAAATTCTTACCACCTGGAGTCGGAATATATCAGAGGGGAGACATGATAAACGATCATGTATAGTAGCTATGTGCCGCAAGATCCGCAAAGAAGTAGAACGAATACACGAAGAAAGATTAGCAGTAGACGAGCCTGAACAAACCGAGGAAGAGGAAGAATTGGAACTGCCCACAGGACAGTTAGAAACTATGGCCTATGTAGGTAGAGGGAAATATTGTAATAATACTAGATGCTTTACTGATCCGATACGTCCGATACGTCCAGATAATAACAGAAACTTCCAAAACCCAATAATAAATGTAAGGTCCCCCGAACATTCGTTCCAAGCCGCTGACAAATTGCTCCGAGAACGAAGGGGTTATCATATACTTGATTCTATGGACGAACAAGAATTAGCCAGGTCAGCCGTTCATTGGGTTGACAGTCCCGGAAAATATAGTGATGATACACTAGCACCTCTAATACCACGGATTCTGCCTCTTATTTTACTGAGCTATTATTATAGTTTTTCCGCATCAAATTAAGTCCCGGTAATTAAATTATTTACCACAGTAGTTCCAAGGTTTCTTACTTCCTTGGATACTTTAGGAGGTGGTCCCAGATCGTCAAGCCAGGCGCAGAGTGGATCATAATTTTTCCAATCGCAACATGTGAGTATTTTGTTTTTGGATGCATTCAATTTGAGATGGCTCCATGTCATGCACTAATCAACGTTTCCGAGGCAACTGAAGATTTTTTACTTTCTAATGTAAAAATAAATATTTGTGTGTCATCTGTGTAACTACAGCATGTGAGTTGAAAATCATTGATCACAGTCAGTAATGCCTTCATGTAGATGTTGAAAAGTATAGGTGAGATGATAGAACCTTGATAGAACCTTGAGGGATCCCTGCGTTTGTAAAGAAAAGTTTAGATGAGAAAGGGGGAGTAAGGATGGCATTTGTTTTATTGTGATCAGATGAGACAGCACCATCACAACAGACGAAGCTGAGGAGTGTGAAAAAATCCTCTTTAATAACATAGGTCTAATCTGACAATAAGAGCCATAGTGACTGCTTACAGGCTAATACACTCACCTTACTCGTACAATGAACAATCAGCAAAATCCACCACTCTTAAGCCTCTCATATATAACGACACAACTCCAACATCATTAAAATATCTCACATTCCTTATACCAAACGCCACCAGAACTAACTTCACCAACTGCATGACCACGGTAGTAAACTGGATGCTAACCAACTGCCTGAAGCTTAACTCTGACAAGACGGAAGTACTGCTCTTTGGAAAAAAAGACATCCCCCTGGAATTCCACGTGGTGGCAGTCAGAGCTAGGACCATCAGCCACACCCACAGATCACGCAAGAAAACTAGGGATCATCCTAGAAGACAAGCTCAACATGACGGCTCAATTTAGCACAGTATGAACCTCCGGTTTTCACATCCTACTTATACTGCGAAAGATCTTCAAATGGTTGCCTCAGAACACCAAGTCAACTGGCACACAAGACACCAGCAGGCTAGACTATGGCCAATCTCTCTATGCCAGAATCTTCAAACAACTCCTACACAGACTCCAAGCCATCCAGAACTCAGCCGCAAGACTCCTACTTGACCTCCCACGCTGCATCCACATCACACCACAAGAAGCTTCGCTGGCTCCCTGTTCAAAGCACAGCCAATTCAAAATTCTCACACACACACATACATAGCCCTACACAACACGGGACCAGAATACCTGAACAGCTACATACACTTTCACCAACCCACTAGACACCTACACTCTGCCTCACTCTCACTTGCACACACGTCCCGCATTCTGCAAAAGCAAAACTGGCCGTTGGACGTTGCTCATTCTCCTACATCACAACCAAGACATGGAATGACCTCCCTCAACACATTAGAGTCTCCTCCTCTCTTACTGAGTTCCGCAAAAAACTGAAGACTTGGCTCTTCATATGAACACCTTCCGACCACACATCTTCACACCTTGCCAAAGCACCTCTCGGGTGATTAGTGTGCTATACACCTGTCCTTCTCCTTCTCCCCCTACACTATTGTCCACCTGCCATCCTTACTAGAGCATCACAGATCAATTTGTCCCCAAACCTCAATTCCCCTCCCTGAACTGGATCATGAGCTTAGGGACCAAGACAACCCTCCTGTCACCAATCCAACTTTCACCCACCTGCATCAGGAAAATAACTCCTTGAGGCTTTATGTACCCCATTGTTTTCCTACTCATCACCCCATTCCCTAACACGCCACCTTCCATTCACCCCCACAGAACTGTATTCGTTAACAATATTCATTCCTAGGAATAATAAGTGACCTCCAATTCCCAGTCCGTCACACAACCTGCATTCCCCAAATGTAGTATCCTTATGGCTAATTAGATCATCACCTTTCTTTTCCATCTTGAACTTCTGCCTTGCTTTATGTCTTGCTGATTTTCCTTAGAGTCATACATCCCTTGTCCCCAACTCTGCTTGTGGCGCAGGTCATCACCACCCATCGTCTGGACCATTCTCTGTATCATTAAGAAGTCTGAGTAAACCCTTCCCTGTTATGAATTTGTCGAAATGGCCTCATCTCACACTGCCCATCAATTCTCTCTAAATTCCCTACAATAGAACTACAATTGAATCCCAAAATGTATTTTCTCAGCTTACTAAATTGCAAATATGTTGTTCAATGGACAGTGAACCTGCCACCCTACCCTCTCAAAATTCCTTCAGTACAGCATACTTTACAATCTCTGTCATGGCCACCTCGAAATCAAATTCTCCACCCAATGCTTCTTCCTAAAGGCCTGGTAACTGAAGTTAAAAACCAGTCTAATACCACCCCCCACACAGGTGCTGTGTATCACTCTGCAGGTAAAATTCTAATCAATAATCAGAGACCTCCTATATAACTGACATAGTGGTCTTTACCTGCATTTCCCTGGTTCTCCCTCTTTTGTTCTGTGGCCCCTTTGTTACTCCCCCAAACACATTAAAACCATGTACAACTAGATGGTTAGCACCACAGTAGCACATTTATGCTTGAGCCTACAGAATACAATGCTACAGAACCCCTAATAAATGACCAGCATGCCTCATCCTCTCCCTCAGCTACACCTAACCCAGCTTATGAAACCTCCCACACTCAAACAGGTTGGTACACATAAGAAAGGGCAATTCTGGACTAGTGAACCCACAGGCTATTTTGATTGGTGGCACTGTCCTTATTGGGGTCATCCACTGTGGTCACAAATGCATATCTATCTTGCCACATTGTTCCTCTGCATCCTGTCCCATACGTATGTGAAACTATTTGCAATGATGCATCCAGTGATTCATTTGCAAATAATAATTATAATAGAAATAATAATAACGGTTACAGGGGCCTAACGTTTTTCTTCGGAGCCCGCCACCAGTGCTGCAGAATACCAGGGAATCTGAATACCAAGGCTGTTTAGTTTTTATTCCACCATGTCTCTTCTTTCCAGCACCCTATACTTCCTGTTTTTGTATGTCATGCTTACAGGTTCTTTACCATCTCTGTTTTTTCCCTGTCCTATGTTTTTCTATTTTTCTATTTTCTATTATGTTTTCTTCTTCCTTTCATTCTCTTCTTTCACCCTTTTCTGCCCTACTTTCTCTTGTTCTGGGTCAAAGTCTAAATGATAAACAATAAATCCTGGTTCTCAAAAACGAATGGCAGTGGACACCAGCTACAATACCTAGCACAAATAAAGCACTAAGTGCACCCAATTCATTCCACCAAAGTATGCCCATGATTTTTATATACAATTGATATCCTTAAATAATATAGTGCACCATTCCAAGTAGAAATGGTAATTGGCTCCCACTAACTCTCGCTCATCCCACATACATTTTTCATTTTCACACACCTCCCTGTGCGATAGTTTGAAAACATCAACCGACTCCCCTTTCCAAATTTCCTTCTTCATTTTTGGCATCAAATACTCCCCCAATTATTTGGTGCAGTACCTTCAATTTTGCCATTTCTCTTTCAGATGTTCCTGGCCTAAATTGTCTTCTTCGATCTTACTAATTTTTTGTCTTCTCTCATCTTTCTTCCTCCATCTACATTCACCCCCTTTTTTGTTCATTTCTTCCCCATTGCCACCTTCCTTGAAACTGTACCCACTCCAGCAGCCCTTACACACTCTTCCTCTGTCCCGTCACATCACTGTCATCCTCAATTCTTAAGCCTCCTCCTCTGAAACGCTGCCTTTCCACAGTCTCGGATATGTAGGCCGCTTGTCTTGCAAATTTACCCTCTTCATGGTCACCATCTTCTCCTCTTCTTCTCATGTTCTACCCTTTGGGTTCTTGCTCTGTTCTCTAACCTGCAAAACACCACCCACTCTGACCTTGTTATACATACAACCCTCATTCCCCTTTGGCCTGTTGTCCATCACCTAAACTCCAACCATAGGTAACTGATGGCCCCATCCTCGCTGTGGTGCATGTCTGCCCTCTTGCTCTTATCACCTCTGTCTTAATATTTCCTTCCTCCAGGTTCTCCCCATCCTCTCGTCCTGTTAATCCAGGTCTTGATCTTTCCTTAGCACATCCACAAATGTTGTATTCATCCTCTTAAGATCCGTCACCATTAGGACCTTCCTCCATCAATGTCATCGTCCAAAAGATTCAGAAAGTATTTTCTTGAAGCAGACATCAAGTGGGCTGTGCTTGACTCCTCTTACTTAAGACGAGTGTCTGTAAACTGCTCTTGACTCTATCAGTATGCTAAATACTTCACTCACCTTACATGCTAGTCATATGTACCATTTCCCTGCCTGGTCAGCACAAACAGAGAGTGCTTCACCCGTGAGATGGGAAACATTTGGGCCATCATAGACAGTTCACTTGTCCTATCTTGCCCCACCTTGCGTGCCCCTTGCCACCCATCCCACTCACTCATTCAGTCTACTCCAAATCTTTCTCTCAGCCTTCTTACAAGATTGTCAATTTCTAGGGCCTGTTTCCCGCTCTTCCTTCCCTAGATCAACATACTCCACACCACATTCCCAGCTGAGCCTCTCTTCCTAGATCTTCCTCCCTCATCCCTCCCCAAGTCTTTTCCCTCCAATGTGCTCCCTACCTTGAACTCTCCCTCACACTCAGGATGCCTAGAATTACCACGGAATAACACCTGCAACTTAGCATCATCTCCCTTCTCTGCTGCATCTAGCACAAGTGCCACTGCTGGTTTTTACCAGTTTTGATTGATGAAATTACAATATTTGCCCTCCAGCGCCCCTAACTTTACCCCAATCCACACTTTCCCAAGGGATCCAGACCCAACAAATCATCCCTGCCCTTTCTTAAGAACTTTCTTACCTCTTTCACTTGTTTAGTGATATAATTCTTTACTATTCCTAACATTGAAAGGCTGATTTTATCAAAAACCCTTTTGTACTCTGCACCAGCGGTCTGCTGACTTTGCGGCCTGGTGTGGATCCCTGCACTGCCCCAGTTTCAGACTTCCTCCACAACCTACCTGTCCACATTGCACGTCCCCTGCTTACCCCTCTTGACTTGCTCAAAGAGACTGATTGAAACGGCAGGGTGCCTCAATTCCCCCAGAAATAAATAGGCACTCCCATCACACTGCCAAATATATTATAACCTTGCTATAACTCAAAATAATTTGCATGCATTCACCTGAATAACACTTTTGTCAATATATCTGAGAGTACATGGTTTGCCCAAAGCAGCATTAAAGTTGATTCACCAAAAGGGTAGTGGCAACATACTCTTTGGCTTTTAATTACATTATTGGGTTGACCCTTGACCTTTTCCCCACTGTTAGCCACTGAAGAGCTTCCTATTTGCTGCAGAGGAGCCAGCGGTAAGAGAACGAGTGGAAGCTACGAATATTAACAAGGCTCAAAAAGATCTGTTTACTTTCAGTTCCTGCCACTATCTCTGTTAACCCTGGAGATGATGAAGCATTGCCTGTGCCTGGGGAATCAAAGGGCAAGCCAGTAGCGGCTGCTGCTACCTTGGCAATCCCTTATTTTTCTCCCCTACAAATTACTCCAGCATATTTCATAATTAAAATGATTTGCACGCATTAGATGTGAGAATCCACTGGGAAGGTTCATGAACCCCCAAATACTGTGAGGGTGCACACCACATTTACAATAACAATGCATCTGACCTTTGCCTGGCGAAACCCATATACACATGTAACCCTAGAGTTAAGGAAAAACCTGCTGTGACACTATCTATTTGCTGTCCTAAGAGGGACTTAGAATTGCTCAACACCTGATTGACTCTGCAAAGCAGGATTTCAAATATGATACTCTATATTCACATTATAGTGAACATAAGTGTAATTCGTGAATTTAAATGTTTTGTGAATGAGACTCAATGTTATCGTTTGTAGGTCTGCTCTGAAAATTATGCAAACCATCCCCTTGAGATCTTGAAAGATAATTCCCCACATACCTTTAGAACAGTTTTCTCCTATACATTAATTTGTCTAGTCACCTGAGCAAAACTGGATGTGGAACCAAAAGCTGCCCTGAAATGTATTTTAATGGTAGTCTCACAATGCACTAACCGCTTGTCGAAAGCCTTGCCTGCTTCAAGTTTGTCTCCCTCTCATTTAAAAAAATAATTAAGCAAATAGTTCACTTTGTAGCAAAACATTCTACTTATATTACAATATACAGGCTTGATATGGATCTTAAGCAAAACATTCTACGTATATTGACATGTATAGTTGTGAAATGTTTTTTTGAAAAAAATACCAAAATAGACTAATGAATTAATATTAAATTTATAAAGCGCTATCTTAGCCCAAGGGCGTCAAGGCGACTAAAATTTGTAATGCTGTTTATGTGGAGGCCACACACAGCAAGTGCATCATTTTTGTTTTCCATGAGGTAAAAGGGAAGTTATGCCACCAAAGAGGAAACTACAGCGTCGTTCTAGTCCTATTTAAGGGCCATGTAGGTATTTCCCCCCCCCCCCCCAGCACAACGTTGGGGGAGTTTCTTCATTTTGTCTCTTTTTGTTTTGTTACCAGGACTATCATACCGCTGTAATTGGAAAGAGGGTACCAGATGTCAGCTGTCCCAGCCCTCCTCTACCTGAGAACAAATGGGGACAGAGGCAACTGATTGCTTTTAGCAATAATGACAGATACAGCAGCAGCAATCCGGGCATCTGTCCTAGTCACCCCTGCAAAGAAACAAAAGAGCAAGGATGGCCATGGCACTGAGCAGCTGCCTCAGTGCCATTGTTCACCACTGTGAAGAGGGTACAGGGCAGCACTCAGATATTCCTGTCATGAAAAATAACTACTCTTGGAATAACACAGCCCCCAACAGCCCCTGCAGTGCAGGGAGCCCCCAACCCTCCCGGGGGCCTGTGACCCTTCAAGGGGTCCCATTCAGACCAAGGCCAATCAAACTCTTTGATACATTAGAGACTCGGTGGCCCCTCATCATATTCTGCGGGGGGGGGGTGCAATCATTTTGTATTACGCCACTCCACTGTTGCACATTGAAGAACCGGGCTCATTAAGCCTGGCGGCGCAGGGTACGCCTGAAATCTTCTGAGTTCGCCTTCCAAATTACAGAGACACGGAACACTCTGTTTGGCATAGGAACTTCAATTTATTAGCTGCAGCTAGGTACAGTTGTCCTAGAAGTACATCAGTGGTAGGTTCTCAGGAGACTGCCACTTCAATCCGTGGCTCACAGTCTTTTGTAGCGCTTGAATCCCCTAAAGCAACAACCCCCTCAATGTGCAATAAAAACACAAATCATCCACAAGAAAACATTATTTGTACAAGATACAGGTTGATGGGTAATACAAATTCCTTCCCTAAGGTCGTGTTCTCTACCCGACCCTACAGGTTAGGTGGCATAGCCATTCCTTGGTTAAATTAAATTATGACAGGACGTGTTTGCGTGTTGAAGATGGTGATTCGTAAAACAACTGTAGAAGCCGAGAACGGTCACCAAGGGTCAATAGATGGTTATCTCGGGGATTAGTTGCTTCGAGCCGGGCCTCAGAATGGACTTAGCTCAGGGAAATAGGAAAGGTCGTGTAATATGCGCAACAGTGTAGAATGTGAAAGAAACGCTACGAAGGTTGAAGGTGCCTGAGTGAGGGCAACAGCGTAATGGTGTTACTAGGGAAGATGGGGCCGTATTCTAAATTTCCTCAGAACCTCCTCTTGCCATTACTCAGGCAAAGAAACCAGAGGCTGTTGTTAATCCGAATCGACTTCAATAGCCATGAAATCTACAAGCTGTTGTTGCAGCATTATCTTTGTGTTCGCTGCTTTCTGTGATACCGGATTTGGAACACACAGGGTGGCGCATAGCCCGCATATAGCTGGACCACATTGTAGGCAAAGGCAACATGAGAAGAGAATAGCCAAAGTCACTCCGACAAAGGTAAGAATCTTCCATCCCCATGTAGACAGTAGTCCCCCAAACCATCCCATCAGAGACCAATTCCCTTCATCCTGGTGAACGGACTCAGCGATCTTATGTAGCTTAGAGAAGGCTTGGTATACTGTAGGGGCGTTGTCTGGAATAAAAATGCAACAGCTAGATCCGATCAATCTGCATACGCCCCCACGGTCAGCAAGGATGATATCTAATACCATCCTGTTCTGAAGCGTGACAAGGCGGTCAGCAATGAGTTCTGCAGTGAGGTTACTCAAAGCTCCAGCTGTTTCATTGACAGTGGCTTCTACAACTCGAATTAGTTGTCAGTCAGTCAGTCAAAATACTCTTTATTCGATTCGTTAAAATCATAAAAGACATGGAAATTACATACATACAACATACAACATGAAAGAACACTCAAATTCATATTTTAAAAATCAGTAAAAAAACCTTATCAATTCATATAAGACAATTGATTATTGTTAAAACCCACTTAAAAACATAGTTAATTAAAACAATGCATTGAGAGGGGCTTTAATTTTTTAATCCTAATTGCTGCCACTAAAAAACTTGCCACACAAAAGATGATACGGGTGGACCCCAGGTGCTGAAGATAGATTAGTGCAGGCCTAACCTGAGTAAAGCCAGCCTCTTTCAGTATTGGTGACAGGTATCTTTTCCTTATGTCCCTGTAAGTCTCACAAAACATGATAAAATGCATGGTATCTTGTTGCTAAAATGTGTCACAATTACAGGGAGGACCCAGTTCAGGTTTTGCCCAAGAAGGGTAGCTACCCAGAGTCAGATGGATCAAGTTGAACCTAAATTTGGTCAACAAAAACCTATGTAAAGGTTTAGTAACAATTTTGAGGTAAGTCTCTAGTGAGGGAGAAAAAGTTAGCATAAAGTGCGACCTGACAGCTGGTTTCTCAAGTTCCTTTTCCTCCCGATCCAATCTAGCCCTTTCTAAAAATTGTGTCTTGATACAATTAACATCCTCCCTCCTAATGGAGGCTGGCAACTGGAAAAGTTCTATACGGCCCAACTGTTGGAAAGTTTTTTTCAAATAAACCAGCCATGGTATTTTATTTGCCTGATTCATTTCCATGAGATCAGACATAATGTCATGATTCAGAGTTAGCTCTGAGTTGAGCCATGTTTTTAACCAGAAAATCAGTGGGGCCAATTTTAACCTGTCTGTGACATAATCCAGACCTACCTCCGAGTGAATAGCAAAGGTCGGGGAGGATTTAGGGAGAGACAAAAGGTATCTAATGAATCCCTTCTCCACTCTTTGTATTTTTTCCACAGATGCATGACCCCACAAGGGTGAACCATAGGAAGCAATCAAAATGCATTTGGTGTTATAAATTTTCAAAAGAGCCTCCATAGGCCTGGACCCAAGTCTCCTTGAGAATCCCATAAGGGCTGATGACAAACGGGCCATAGATATACTGTTCGCCTTGATTTGGGGGCCCCAAGATCCCTTTTCGTCAAAAAGGACGCCCAAGTAGGGAAAAACAGCAACTCTGGAGACTGGCTCCCCTTCACAGAAAAAGGTTTTTATTTTTAGCCTACTTCTGCATTGACCTACCACCATCGTGTGTGACTTTTTGGCATTTATTTTTAGGTCTAATTGAGCCATGAAGGCCCCAAATTGGTCCAGCAGTCTTTGAAGGCCAACTCCTGTACGAGCTGATAATACTGCATCGTCCGCATATTGGAGAGCTGGGATTGAAGTTGCTCCTACACGCGGGACGTCCGCCCCCACTTCCACCAAATGTTTTCCCAGACCATTAATGTAAATGGTAAAGAGGAGGGGGGCCAGGATACAGCCTTGACGAACCCCCCTTTCTGACTTAAATCGGCTTGTGCACCTACCCTCCCTGGTGACCCTGACTACAGCAAACAGCTCCTGATGAAGGGATGCCATAAAATGGACAAGTGTTGGATCGACCCCGAACTCAAGTAAAATTTGCCACAACTTAGACCTATTGACCAAATCAAAGGCCGAGGAGAGGTCCATAAAGGCCAAAAATAAGGACCCCTCCTTAGCCACCATATACTTTGAAATCAAGAGGTGGAGATTCAAACATTGGTCCATGGTGCCTCTCTTCTCTCTAAAAACCATACTGGATGTTAGAGAGACCCCCCATTGCACTCAATATTATCCCTTAGCCTGTACAATAAGACTCTGCCCAGAATCTTAATGGCAGAGTCTAACAGGGAGATGGGTCTATAGCACCCCGGATCATCTCGCTGCCCCTTTTTAAAAATCGGCACAATAATTGAGGTAGCCCATGCGGAAGGGAGGGTATTACCGTTGGCGGCGCAAAAGACGTTAGTTAGCACCTTTGCCCAGAATTTCGGTAAGTAGGTGTAAAGATCTGCTGGCACACCATCAGGGCCGGGTGCTTTATTTCTGGAAGTCTCCAGGATTGCGTTCTCCACTTTCTCACAATTAAAGACAAGGGGAGCACACGCAAAAGCCACTGTAAAATTATGTTGTGTGTTGGTGGCTAAGTTCCCGTGAACTTCTTGAAAATGGAGCAACCATTTCGAATCACAAATTACACTATCCATAACAGTATTATCTGATTCAGAGAAAAAGGGGTGATTAATGATAGCCCAAAACTGGCCGCTATCACGCAGGGCATCGATTTTAAGTAATTTTTCCCATGCGTCATTTTTGATAGCATTTTTCCTACTGTTGATGGTTAGCTTATACTCCTTCCTTAATTTGGCAATAAGGGCCTTATCTCTCGGAATGGTTAACAGTGCTTTTTTTAAAGCCCTGTGAGCTTTCGAACAGTTTGAGTCAAACCATTTACAAGGTTTGTTACCTTGCTGGTTCGATGTGATCATCAGGTCATTAGATATTTGAGCACATATTCCCTCGAAGGCCCCCATTATTTCTAAGTTTGTGGCTTTTGGGTCCTGGCAAATTACTATGTTATTCTCAATTTTGGGGAATAGAGTTTCAATAAAAAGTTTCGGGACCACCTTTGCCCACTTAAGTCTTCTCCCTTGATCCGTTGGTACTAGGGCTGTCGCCCCACCCAGGGATCTAGACATGTTAGCCATAAGTTCGCCCCAGAATAACTCAAGCAACAACGGGTTATGGTCACTATAAATAGAGCTAATCACTCTATAGGTCACTGCCCTATGTAAAATACCAGGGGTCAAAAAAATATAGTCGATAACAGAGCCGTGGTCATGCCCCTTGTAAGTACATGTGCGTGTCCCCCCCTCGGTATTCATTAATTCCAGTATATTAAAGTTGGCCAACAGCTCTTCAAGAGCCTCCCCTAATTTAGTATGCTCAAAATGAGGGGCCAATGAACCTGATGGTCCCTCAGGTTCACCAAAATGGCAAGAATCGCCACAAGGGTGAATGTTAAAATCCCCCATTAAAAGAAGATCGAATTGAGTATGATTATTTAGACTGAAATTGTACAGGAATTTTTCCAAAGAGACAATATGCTCATTCCCATATTCCCTTTCCCAGGAATTATAAAAGTTGATTAATAATAATTTGTGGGTGGTGGAAACTACCCATTCCACAATTAAAAGGTTAGGCGAGCCTGAGTCAATCATTTTTAATTGGCCTCGCAAATTTAAAGAAAAAAGAAAGATAAGGCCACCTTTGGTTCTACCTGCGCTGCTAGGGGTTGCTGGAACAACAAAGCTAGTATAACCATCCAACCAGAAACTAGGGGAGGGGTCCCAAGACTCCTGAAAGGCAATAATGTCATGATTTGTGACAAAGTCTAACCAAGCTGTGTCTGTCCTTTTCACTCTAATGCCAGCTATGTTCCAGCTAATAAGTTTACAGACTACTGGAATATCAGTTTTGGGGGCGTCATTGGAATCTGTGGCTGTATTAGTTGTCTTATGTCTCTACTGTTGGCTATTGGGCCCCAGAATGGAAGGAGTCCTTTCAAGACATCCCCGACTCCTTGTCCTGGCGTATCCTGGTCAGACATCACCCTTCTTTTCTGTAAATGATGCTTGGCATCTGCTATATATGTAGGGGGCAACAACCAAGCGATATAACAAGTGCCTTTCCAATTACCTGGTAGAGAAGTGTAAGCCTTATTTCCACACACAAAGTATGTATTACGTGAGGGAACCATGCAAGGCCAATCTGTCCCATTCAATGTCACAATATGTTGGCAATCGTTTGTACCTTTGTATTCTAACCCTCCTTTCCTAATACAGAATGGTGCTTGTCCAGGTACCACTAGAAAAGTGTGTCCTTTCCGAGAGGTTCTATTAGAGGGCAGAAAATACAAATCCGTAGATTTGGTTTGGCGATCAGCATATTCTGACTTCTCACTATCCGTCCCATATATCCTTTTCTGTCCCGCCAACATAAATGGTATAGATGTACTCCCAAGCTCCTTACTTCTCGAGTATCCCCATCTCCAGAAAATACCCAACTGGCGCTCAATTCCCACCATGCACTACAAGAGCCATTAAATGAAAAAGGAAGGGTAATGTATGGCATTCCAGTATTCACCGAACTTGGCAGAAGACCACAAACCCAACAGTTCGTCCCATTAGTGGCCAATTGATGTTGGTGTAGCATGGAAACAAATGTGGTGTTGCGGAATTCACTCCTTCTTGACTCAACATGAGGTGGTAGAGTGACATGTGTATGCATTTCAACGGTAACTTTGGGAGTAGGCTGTGTAAAAATTACGTGTAGTCCCCATCCTATACAAGACAATATAATACACATCAAAATCAATATTATTAAAGCCACTATAAAACGATTATGCAATAATTTACAATGCTTCGTGCTCATTGTTTGTATTTTGTCCATTCCCTTGTTAACAGTCATTTCCAGCTCTAAATATTGCCCGTGACGGGAGGTTGCTTCACTCAGCTGTGATTGGCTGTAGTTCTTTATACTTTCCTACAAGTCCCACAGGCCTAGAGCCACATCTTGGGTCACAATTATGTGACTTACTATCACGGCCCTGCAATCATGTGGAAATCGGGATGAAGACAAAAGTCAATGAAGCACTACTGAGGTATTTTTGTTCACTCTGGGCCTCAAATCATACCTCCGGGAACCAGGTACAGTTTGCTCTTGAAAAAGGAGATGTGGTCCAATTTCACTGCCGGTGGTATAGCTGTCTGGAGGACCTCATCGTCGTCTTGTCCTGCTCTGGCAAAGTCTAGGCGTGCATTGCTGAATATTCCAAATCTTGGTATTCTTCCGGTTTCAGAGTCGCTAATTTGTTGATGAGCCCATTGATCATAAGGCCATGGTAGGGGCACTTTCTTGCAATGTACCCCATGTACCCAGTTCTTTTTGCCGACCACATTTACTGCAGTACGCGTCGTCAGTAGTACCTGACGAGGTTCTCTCCAGCGAGGTTCCAAGTTCTTTGACCTCTGGAAGTTTTTGGCGCAGACCCAGTCTCCCGGCCGTATGGTGTGACCAGGATCCGTTGAAGCCTGGGGCAAAGTATCTTGTACCTGTTGGTGAAGGACACGTAACTTAGTGGTTAGGTCATGTAAATAGTCAATCAACAATGGATGTTCTATCTCTGAGTATTTCTTTGGCCTTGGGACTCCCCAAACATTTGCAGGGCGTCCCAAGACAACCTCATAAGGACTAAGCCCCATACGGGAATGGGTGGTTGTTCTGGTGGATAAGAGAGCCAAGGGCAAGGCATCAGGCCAGGCAAGACCCGTGCTGGCTTGTATTTTCGCCAGTTTAAGCTTAAGGGTGCCATTATAGCATTCCACCAAACTTGCTGACTGAGGATGGTTTGCTGCGTGGAACTTTTGCTTAATGCCAAGGCCTGTACATACTTTCTGCAAGATCTGACCCACAAATTCACTTCCGTTGTCAATCCAAATAATTCTCGGTAACCCAAATCTTGGCAGAAACTCCTTCAAAAGGACTTTTGCCATGGATAGAGCAGTATTATCTTTCAGGGGATAGGCCTCTACCCATCGGGAGAAGGCACATACCACAACAAGAACGTACTTCAGATTGTTACATCGTTCCATGTGGATGTAATCTATTTGTAAAACTTCAAAAGGGTAAGTTGGGGAAGCAAAGTGTCCTGCTGGTGTAGGTGTTCCCTTCCCTGGGTTATGCATCAAGCATACAATACAATGCTTAACCAGATTGTCTGCACATTTAGGGATCCCCACATTATTCCATACCGGAGCCAGAAGCTTGCAAATACCTTTAGCGCTAATATGGGCTGGACCATGTGCCATGGTAACTACTGGGAGTACATAAGCACCTGGTAACAACCAGCGTTGATGTTCTGACAAGTCTGTCCAGCACCCTGTCACATCCAATCTTCCTATACTTTCTTTCCATGTACTCAATTCTTTCTCTGTGGCCTCTGCCTGGATCATTTTCACACTGTCCACAGTATTCTCACACATCCCTCCTTGTGCAACCCATCTAGCAGAGCCCGCAACATACATGCGGCTTGTAGTGTCTCTAGCTGTCTCTTTCGCTATGTGGTCTGCGAAAGCATTTCCTTGACCTACATCATCAGTGATCTTCTTATGTGCACTACACTTCACAATCGCTATCTGAGTGGGCAAGGTGAGTGATTCAAGGAGGTCATTTACCAATTGGCCATGCTGTATCTTAGTGCCATGGGATGTGAGAAACCCTATTTCCTTCCACAGGCGGCCAAAACTATGGGCCACTCCAAACGCTTACTGACTATCAGTATACACATTCACCCTTTTTCCTTCAGCCAACACACAAGCTCTAGTCAGTGCTATCAATTCAGCTGCCTGGGCTGAGTTATGTATAATACGCGCTGTTTCTACAACAGTGTATAAGGTAGTGACTGCATAGGCTGAGGTCGTTTCACCATTGGGAAGCTTAAAACAAGAACCATCCACCCATAAGGTCCCATCCGGGTCCGGGAGTGGAGTATCCTTTAAATCAACTCTGCCTTTTGTCTCTTCCTCCGTGCAGAGGAAGCAGTCGTGTTGCTCCTGAGTGTCATTTTCTACTGGATTTGGCAGCAATGTTGCCGGGTTCAAGGTATTACATCGCGTAATGTGTATGTGGCTAGCCAAGAGCGTCAATTCTTACCCCGAAAGGTGTGCACTCGTGAGGTGTTGGGTCTTTGTTCTATTTAGGAGGGTGTCTACTGCATGCGGTACCATGACAATAAGGGTATCATCTAATACCAATCCAGCAGACTGGCGAATGGAAACTGCCGCTGCTGCTGTAGCCCTCAAACAGCTAGGTAATGCCTTGGCCACTGGATCTAACGTGGCCGAAAAATAGGCACAGGGGCGTTTGCTTGTCCCCAAATCGTTGCGTTAAAACTGATAACGCGCAACCTTCTTTCTCATGAACATAGAGTGTGAAAGGCTTACTGTAATCAGGAGTACCTAACACAAGGGCAGAGCACAAGGCAGTGCGTAAATCAGTGAAACTTTTCTGACATTCCGCAGTCCATGGAAGCAGGTGTGGTGTATCTTTAAGAGTGAGTGTCAACAAGGGTTTTGCCAGAAAGGAAAAATTGGGGATCCATTGTCTACAATAAGAGGTAATACCTAAAAAGGCACGCACCTCTTTTTGCGTACATGGAATAGGCATTTGGGCAATTGCTTGGAAACATTCTGGGGTCAATCGCCGTCCCTCCTTTGACAAGAGATGACCTAGGTAGGTAACCTCTTGGCAGCAATATTGCAATTTTGATGGTGAAACCTTGTGGTTGTGGTCAGATAAGTGGCGTAACAGTGAAATGGTAGCCTTTTTACAAGTGTCTTCAGAATCTGCTGCAACCAACAGGTCATCCATATATTGAATGAGAGTGGCCCCTTGTGGTAAACACAAAGTATCGAGCTGTGATTTCAATGCTTGACTATAAATGGAGGGGCACTCGCAATAGCCTTGAGGAGCTCGCTTGAACCGGAAGCTTCGGCCTGCTGTGAGAAGCCAAAAATATCCCTACTTTCCTCAGCAATGGGAATGCTGAAGAAAGCATTTTTGAGGTCAATGACAGAAAACCAGGAAGCTGGGGCTGGTATCATTGTCAGCAGGGCATTAATATCCGGGACAACAGGGAATTGAGGTACCACAATCTTGTTGACCTCTCTGAGATCAATCACAAAACGATAGACAGGTGGCTGGGAAGGGTTGGTTCGTTTAAAAACAGGCAGAACAGGGCTATTGCATACATTTCCCCTAGTCTCTTCGACTACATCGTTTTGTACCAAATCATGAACTATAGTCAAAAGAGCTTTTTCGCCGTCACTGGAAATTTTATATTGTGTAATGCGAGGAAATTTAGTATTAGGCTTGAGTGTTACAATGTAGGGAGAAATCCTCAGGAGGCCCACATCATTGGGGCCGGTGGCCCAGAGGGTGGCTGGAAGAGATTGTAATTCAGGGGGAAGCTGATCTTTAGACAAGTACATCGGTGAGGTCAATTTCTTACCTAAGGTAAGAAGTACACCAGAAGGGGAACAGTGTAATGTCGCATACAATCTCTTCAATAAATCCAAGCCCAACACATTTTCACCACAACCAGTTGTTAAAAGGAGCGGGGCCTCCAATTGGTAAGGACCTATTGAAATGGGCAAAGGGCATGAAACTGGGTTTTGAACTCGGGTGCCAGAAAAACCTACAGAAACATTTGTACCGCCAGACAAAGTTGCCCCAGGGAGTTTAGAGTGAATCATAGAGCTCTTTGGTGCACCAGTGTCTAATAGGAATGGCTCTGTAACACCTAGTGCTTCCACATCAACATAAGGCCCACTTTGGTCCACTGGAACTGATACTACTCCCTTACTTTGTCCATGGCTGTCCTAGCTAGGTTGGGAATTCTGACTCTCATCCTCAGTATAGTAATCACTGTTGTAATAGTTGGTAGACTGAACATTTTGCTGATCAAAATAATTAGTGGAGTTTCCAGGGGGCATGGAACGTTGGTTATTAGGCGGCGTACCTCATCCTCTACCTCTTGGTGCTGACTGATAACCACCCTGGCCTCGTGACGCGGGAATACCGCTCGTGCGCTGTAACAAAACCGGGCAATTATACTTTAAATGGCCTTCTTCTTTACAGTAAGCACATTGATTTTGGCCCAGTGGGGGTCGGGGAACGAGAGGCCCAGACCTCTGCAACTGTCTCTGGAATTGTGGAGACGGCTGATATTCACGTTGGGCAGGGCGAGGAGGATAAGCTTGTTGCAAAAGAACTTTTGTTTTCAACTCTTTGGTCTTTTTATCAAGTTTCTCTCTTTCCTCTTTATCCCTATTTTCATAATACTGGGCAGTAGCCAATATCTGGGCCGAAGAGGGGACCGCCCACGCACTTTCGGAATTCTTCAATTTATTAGATATTTCCGGAACCAAATTTGACACAAATTTGTCTACAAACAACCGTTGGCCACCTTCTGTGCTCATATCCTGACCACTATGATCGATGAACATCTCCTCGAAACGAGTGAAGAAATCAGAGACGTTTTCATCCGCTTTCTGCTTACAAGCTGCTAACTTATCCCAATTAACTCGCAGAGGGGGCATCATAGTTTTCAGTAAGGCAATGATCCTAGCTGGGAGTTCTGTAATTAGAGCCTCAGGTTTGGCACCACCCACTTGGAGTCTGTCCGCGGTGAGTATGGCAGCCCAATCACCCCCCAGTTCCCCCACATGGTCCTCCTTCCGAATGCTAGCCCATAACGGTTGTGGGACCACATTACCCATTGGCATGTCTATATCGGCCAAATTCATAATACATGCATCGACAGTTTGGGACAACTCTTTGTAGTACCCAGCAGGATTTTTACGGGGGTCCGGTAAGGACTGCTTAAGGGCCAATACCTCAGATCGTTTCCAAGGAACGTGTACCCATACACGTTGAAAGTGAGCAGGTATAAGAGGATTAGCACCCTGAGCTGCAACCTCCTCTCTCCACACTGGGGGAACCTCTCTCATGGGATAGTGTTTTAATTTTCGCCTGACGGACGAATCGCGTTTTGGCAAGGACCGGCAGGCAAGCATCATTCTAAAAGTGACAAGCGTTCCTACCGCGTCCTCAACCTCTGCGCCCACAATCAGCCCTTTATCAAACTCGGCCTGCACATCGAGCAGGCCCTGAGGGGCTCGTCCCAATCCCATATCCTCCCACTCTTGATATAAAATGTTACACATAGTATCAAAAACATATCTCTGCGTTGGTGCCTCCCACTGCTGAAAGGTGACCATAATATCTTGCACACAATACTTGGGGCCATTTGTGATCCACCTTCGGGCTTGAAGATCTAGCACTTCCCGTTCCTCCGGACCTGGGAGCTGACTACGAGTTTGTCTACGAGGAGGAACAGGGGTAATTTGAAATGTCCCAAAGAGAGGGGACAAAAGGCCAGAAACGGTATCGATCATTCGCCTCCGAGCGGAGTGAGAATTCGTCATTAGGACAGGAGACAGAATATTAGGCGGGGCAGAAGAGGGAGTAACATTTACGAAGGGAGCCGAAGGTAAGGGAGAGCTCGGTAATACCGGAGAAAGCTGTGGTGGGGGTGCAGGACCCGATTGAGGAGCGACAGGTGGGACAACAGGCGGAACAGGCGGGGCAGGTGCTAATAATAAAGGTGCATTCGCTCCGGGGGCAGGCGGTAATCCAAAAGGTACATTAGCTCCCTGCGCATAGGGCTGGGGTAATCTCAACAGATGGGACATTAAAGGATCCTTCTCAGGGTCCACATTTTTCTCTTTAGGGGAAGTTGGCAACACTGGATAACATTTATCTACAGCCATACGATGTTGCCTATCTGAGACCTCAATCGCATGATCGGTTTCATTATTTTTAAACTGTTGCGCAGCTTGTAAAATAGACATATCCCTCCTATCTCTTTTATCTTGTTTTATTTCTTTCTGTTTGGCCTCCTTACGCCATATGCGAAAAGAGTCAAACATAGCCGGCCGGGCTTTTCGCTTAAACAAAGTGTTTTCCAAATTATCTAAAATATTGAGCTCAAAACTGCCGTTCTGTGGCCATCGTAAAACACCATCTTTCCTAGTATAGCGAACCCATGCCTCATTAAAAGCTATGGGGCCAATACCATGTTTAGAATATACTTCATAAGTGGGAGTTCCGGCCGGAGGAATTGGACAAGAGTCCTCCAGTCGGGAAGCCCTATCGCGATTACAACAAAACCATCTTCCAAACGTACTGAAACCAGGCATTGCTACCACAATAGTTTCTTTACAAACTTCAAGGGGTTAATTAGTCACTTTATAGTACAAAAACTGCACTCACCCCTCGGTTTCGGCTTTTGCAAAAGTCGAACAAAGACAAAACAAAGACAAAGGAGTGGCCACTATACTTAACTTAACCAGATGTTTCCGTACACCAACAGAGGTCCGTCTGATGTCTCGCGATACCAATTACCAAGGGAGCCAAAGCGTGGCCGCAGTCAGGGCAGCAGGTCTTTGCAGCCGTTGGAAGGGAGAAGCCACACGGTAAAAAACCTTTGGTCCACTTACGACATGCAGGGGTCGATCACGTGGTGCGCGTCCTCTGGAATTTCCTTGCGGGGCTCCTCACGATCCTCGGGGCTGGACCCACGACCTCTGAAGCGGCCTCACAGAGGGCACCAATTGAAGAACCGGGCTCATTAAGCCTGGCGGCGCAGGGTACGCCTGAAATCTTCTGAGTTCGCCTTCCAAATTACAGAGACACGGAACACTCTGTTTGGCATAGGAACTTCAATTTATTAGCTGCAGCTAGGTACAGTTGTCCTAGAAGTACATCAGTGGTAGGTTCTCAGGAGACTGCCACTTCAATCCGTGGCTCACAGTCTTTTGTAGCGCTTAAATCCCCTAAAGCAACAACCCCCTCAATGTGCAATAAAAACACAAATCATCCACAAGAAAACATTCTTTGTACAAGATACAGGATAATGGGTAATAGAAATTTCTTCCCTAAGGTCGTGTTCTCTACCCGACCCTATAGGTCAGGTGGCATAGCCCTTCCTTGGTTAAATTAATTTACGACAGGACGTGTTTGCGTGTTGAAGATGGTGATTCGTAAAAGAACTGTAGAGGCTGAGAACGGTCACCAAGGGTCAATAGAAGGTTATCTCGGGGATTAGTTGCTTCGAGCCGGGTCTCAGAATGGACTTAGCTCAGGGAAATAGGAAAGGTCGTGTAATATGCGCAACAGTGTAGAATGTGAAAGAAACGCTACGAAGGTTGAAGGTGCCTGAGTGAGGGCAACAGCGTAATGGTGTTACTAGGGAAGATGGGGCCGTATTCTAAATTTCCTCAACATAACCTTCTGCTGCATGGCGTGAATCTAGGTGACATCACATTGCGGTTTGTCCAGGACGCTACCTGAGAAAAGGCCTGCTCTGCCTCTCTGTATCCTGCAGACCAGCATCATCTCTCTTTCTTCCTGCTTCTTGTGTGATTCTGGATGCACCGTTCCCATCTTGAAGAACTTCAGCCTTCTCTTTCATCTCATTTTCTCGTGATGTTCTGTTGAAGCAGAGCCACATTTCCACTGTATCTATTTTTAAAGTTTACTTCCCTGTCAGTTTAGCCACTCTAGTGGCTAAAGTTGAGTGACTCCTTCACATTTTGACATCAGGGACTCATTCACAAATGTATCTTTTCATATTTCTGCGAATCTTCTAATCAATCCAGGGGGACACGGTTGACCAGGTAAGTTTGTGTTTATTGGGAGGTAAACAGCCAACAATCTAACAGCTGCCTTCACCCCCCACTTACTGCTGTTAGTAGAACCCCGCTTCTCTAAGTTCCACCATCTGGAGTCAGGGCACCAATGACACTCCAGTGATGCTTCCTGTTTTATACAAACTAAAAACAATACATCTCTCTTCCTAAAAGATGAACAAAACATAAGGTTAAAAAATATAATTACATCTAAAAACAATTTACAATGTCCTTATAAGTGAGAAGATATGTGAATTAAATCATTAAGCAAAATGAATGCATAACCTTCTTGTCAAGAAATCAAGTCAAAGTCCTGGTATTGCAAACTTAACAGCCTTCTAAAATAACTGCACTGCCTTTCACTTCAACCTACTTAGGTCTGGACTATTTGGACTCTTCCTTCCTTTCAGGGTCCGTATTACCATATGGGCGCACTTTCTCTGTTTGCACTTTGGCGTACCTTATTGTGAATGTGCTGCCCTCAGGGCTGCCGCAAAGCAGCGCTGCCCTGTGGGCATTACATTCAAGTGAAATACGTAGCGGCTGCTACAAAGCCTCCCAGTGTTTCACAGTGCAGGCGGCACTCACCTGCACTTTCAAGAGCGAAGAGAGATATCCTTGCAGGGTGTGCAGTGAGTGACTGCACCCACTTGCAAGGGTTGTCTGCGGGGTCCAGAAGGCTCGCTTTCGGAGGAGTACTGAAACTGCACCACCTTTTTGTGGTGCACTGAAAATACTCCTAATAGTCCTGCTAAAGGCATGATTGCCTCATCACTAGCATCCGTAATACGGTGCGGGCACAGAGGCAAAGTGATTCCCTCAGTTGTGTGGGGCCACGCCCCATGCAAATGAGGTAATGCTCTCTAATGATAGCTCCAGCGCTAAATGTGTGCCAGCCGTATCTGTATTACAGAAGGGGCGCACAAACGGCTGCGGCCCCTTCTCTTTTAACAAAGTGCCCCGGGGGCACACAAAGCAGGCACACATACCGGTTGCTTCGGAGGGCACTCTTTGTAATAGGGCCTCAAGTCTTATTTCTTTTTGATGGAGTGTAATTTTTATTTTGCAAAATTAAACACATTTGTTAACAAAGTGTGATTTACAACGTTAAATAAAGTGCCTATTTATCTTATAATTTGTAGTAGGTGATACAGTGCAAACGCTGTCCACTAATTTTATGACAATAAACACTGGATGTGACAACAAAACCACACATGAAAACAAATGCGAGTGAAGACGAGAATACAAGCACAGTAAAAGAGTGCTGTTAGCTGTAGAAATAGAAACAATTCCTATATTGTGTGTTTAACATGTCCAATAATCATCTTTACAGAAGGGTACCCAATGTTGAAATGAAAATTCAAAAAAATATGCATTGATAATATGCAAACTAATATAAACTAAACTTGATTGTAACTCCACAAAAGTTATCACACCCAACACTTCCATTGTAAGACACTTATAATCAATTGCACATTCTCTGCAACAGACAATTAATCTATTCTACCTATTAGGTGTCTCCATCAGGCAACTCGCTAGTATCCTTGAAGTAGCTCCCTGAAATGCAGTCCAGCGCAGCACGTCTATCAACTTTGAAAGTGGTAGCACACACATCTCAGTATATGTGCAGTGGCCACCAACCAAAGCAATGACATGGCCACACTCTTATACACAAACACACTGTAACAGCCTGCCATACCTGCAACATGCCGACCTGTTTCTACTCTCAATTAAAAAAAAAATCACATGGAGCATGTGCTCTTTACAAGCCCCACTCTATTAATCTTACAGTACCAGTGGAAACTGGGTCAGAAAAGAAGTGTCAACAGTAGCCATGGTGGAGTCACTAGAATGTGGGACATCCAGAGTGAACATATGTGATAAACGCGAGCTTAGAGCCCTGCTGCCAAGAAGAGCAGGGTGGAGACAGGTAATGGTATTGTTTGTTTCAGACGGTGGGAGTGGGATTTGCATGTATGTGTGTCTATTTGTTTACATGTTTCTCTATGCATACATGCACTATTATGTATGTATTGTATATGTGTCGTGCATTGTGTCCCTCTATGAAAGACATTTTCTCACCCTGGAAGTCATTCCTGATGTCAGTGAACACCAAATGTATTTGATGCTCCCAATATTAGAGTTAATCTCTGGCACAGTTATAAAATAATACTGGCATAATAATAGTAAATCTGGGCATTTATTGAGCATCTTTTGACTAATCTTGGTATAATGACATTGATCGGTAGGAGCTCTTGTTATAGAAAAGGTTGGAAACTCCTTGCTTAAAAGGAGTGTTAAAATATGCTGGCCCTCTAATTTTGTGGAAAGTATTATTATTCAAATAACATCCTCAGTATTTATTATGTACATATTGAAAGGAGTGAGAGTGAACACACAACCCAACCTCACACCATATTACCTCTGTACTATTCGTTTTAGACTGTCCACAAGGGCACCTTTGTAAAAGCCTAATGTTTTAAATATATCTGAGAGAGAAGGGATACTTGAAGCCAGGGACTCCTCGACTACCTATTTTTCTCCACCTGTCACAATCCACTTAGGGGCATATTTAAAAGGGTGTATCGCCACCAGATTGTCACCGCGATATGGCTTTCTCCATATTTACAAAGCTGCATTATGCCACTCTTTGCGGCTTAACACCGCCTTGTAAATAAGGCTCCTTTAAATGCATCTCTTAGTGTAAAGGGGCGTGCAATGGGTGTTGCTGTGGGCGTTCCACCGCAACACCCATTGCTTTTGACGCTGCCCCAGATTTACAAGGAGGCACATTAATGATTGCTTATGTGCAGGAAGGGACACATAAACAATCATTAAATAATGGCGATTTGCTACTTCTATATGTGCTGCATTCTGTAGCCCACTTGAAGTAACAAATCGCCATTAGTGATTGTTTATGTGCAGGAAGGGACACTTTCCTGCACATAAAAAATCATTCCCGGGAACGCAGGCACACTTGCACGATAGATCAAGGGTACCTGCGTTAGCGCTAGGCAGCTACATTTAGCGCCAGTGCTAGGGCAAACACAGGGATGTGCCGTATTCTTGTGAATACGGCACATCCCTGTGTTTTTGAAAAGCCCTCGGATGTTCAAAAGTACCCTGAAGGAGCACCTCATCCCCGTAGCTAACTTACCAACACTGAATCTGCCTTGGTAAATCTGCATATATAATTATTCACACAAGTTATTTCTCAACATCTATCATCCAATGCATGCCATCACACTCTCAAAGTATGAACTGTAAGTATTTGTTTCCTCTTTCATAAGTCTGGACTCTCCATACTTTGTTAGCGGACGATTCATATTTTCACATTGTTTGATCCAGGCCTCCCACTTCGGTTGAGTCACCGCTCGGTGTTGGTATGTACCTAGTCTTCCCAGGTTTGTTCTCTTATTGTTATTCTGACACTTTTCTATTTCTAGGTGTTGGATAATGTACTAGCTCTAACATTTTGAACTATTTTCAAAATGTTTAAAACACACTCTCAATGTATCCACTCAAAGCTGCTAATATCCAACAGTACAGTAACCCCATTGCTATGTACATAATGTCTTGTCATAATGCTCTGTAGTGTGCTGACTAATCACAAAAACAAAATGGCAGTGGAGAAGCCTACACAGGCTCAATGTAGTGGTACCTCCCTTGGGCAAAGCACACCCTTTGCCTGTTGGATGAGTGCCTCTGCATTGTGCTCAGTACACATCCCGATCTGAAAGCTGGTCTTTGTTTTAGAAAAAGTTTCTGTGCGGTAACTCATTCCATCAAATGAGCGAGTTCAGATATGACTGGACGATGTGTTCTTGGATGCAGCAGATGCTGAAGGTAATTCTGATTACCGGGGCAAGACAGTTTTTTCCCTGTGTGTGGAGGCAGTAGTTTCTCACTCCCTTATTATGCCTTGCTACAGCATGAATTTAATCTTTTTAGTTATGTGAGGTGAACGTTTGGGATACAGTCAAGCAGTGCATCGCTGGCTTCTAGGTGTGGCAGTTCCAGTGCCAGAATGGGAGTTCTGAAGTTGTGCTCTCGGAGAAATAGGGCCCGATTCACAAAGGCAATCTGAGACAAAAATCTAACTTTATGACTTTTGGTATTCACAGAGGTCATTTACGAGTCGCATCTTTATGTCCGCAATCGGGCCAGAATCTCCGCACCTGGGCGTACTCACTGGCTCCAGCTGTACTCTCCGGCTCTAGCCGTACTCTCTGGCTTGGGCCGGACGAAGTGTAATCAATGGGTCCGGAATACAATTTTTTACAAAAAGGAACATTAGGAACGTGTGCTAAATGATAGAAGAGGTCATGAAAATGCACCAAGGAAGAGAGTATTCCGCAGCATACTCTGAGAACTGTTGTACAACCGGAACTAGTGTCTGTGCGACAGCCAGCTTCCCAAAGAAGAGGGTACATCACCTGGAGTCTTTACTTGCTAGAACAGCATTAGCCCTGAATTAAAGCACATAGAAGGCAGCCTCCTTGCTTAGAGAGCGAAAGAGCTTGTCAAGCTGCAGGAGGTTTGACTATCCAGAGAATGACAGAAACCACCAAACTCTAGTGTGGAGGGTCTACCAAGAGAAAGAAGAGAGCAGAGAGAGATCTGTGAGTCAGAAGAAGGTGGGTGCAGTCTCTCCAGAAGTGTAATTCCAAAATTGAATCGTGGGCAGACAGCCAACCTTGCCGCTTTGCAATAGGAACAATCACGGCTGACCTACCTGTTTAAATCAAGAGCTGTGCCTATGGTGAATGTAGCCACAGAAACCTAGAGCTGGTCCTATGGCTGACGCCACCACAGAAGTCAAGAATTGTGTCCATGGTAGACATCACCGACAAAGCCAAGACTTGCGTATATGGTGGTCCCCACTGCAGTATCTACAAAGTGCATCTCGAGCCTGCTGCCTGTGTAAATGGTGGCCCATCTGCTGGCCAGTGATCCAGAAATGGGTCTAATGCCTGCCATGAGCCCTCACTGACTCACATTACCTTCATTCACTGAAGGAGTCATGGCTGTTGCTCTGGCTAAGACATTCTGCTGCAGCCTACCCAGATAGACGGCCACTCCTGCAACTGTGCCGTCTCATCCTCGAAGCAAGCAAGATCGGAGACATGTGTTGCTGAAACACACAGAGATCTGCATTATGCTGAGACTGTATCTAGGAGGCTATACTGAACTGAGCAAAACCATAATTGAACTAAGCTAATTGCACCTGAGCCTTGATTAATGTCTCTCAAACCTAACCTAACGGGGACGTGCCTAGACTCACAAGAGCAGGGACTCATGCAAAAGAAAGAAGAGGAAGATAGTAAAGACAGTTTGCATTAGTCCAAGTCTCGGTGCATATTATTGCACCTGCTGCAGTATACCGTTTTATGCGGGTCTACTAAAGTATGTTTCTTATCCAAATAAAGCACTGGGTTGGACAAACAGATATTGCTTTGCTGGGTGATATGAGTTTCAATACCCCAACACTACCTCCCTGAAACGCATGTCACTGCTCCAAAATGCTACCACTGATAGTCAACTGCTGAAGGGGTTGTTCATGGCCTAGTTTGCGAAGCCACCATAGTAGAACAGACTCTGGGTCATCTGAAGCAAACCACCCCATACCCCATGGCTGAAGCCCAGTAGCTCCTGCTTGCCCTATGCCCCCTGTACTGGATATGACACAATCTCTCCGCCAGAAAGGCTATGTATTCAGTGTCCAACTATAACTGCACGCTACCTAAGTCTATATAGTCAGTATCATTCACTTAATACTAAGTTTTCAATGGGAGTCAAGGGTGCAATGGGTGCAGGTAGGAATGGTGCAAGGGTCTTAGCACTAAAGCCATTAAAGGAAAATAATGAAACTATGGTGATTTTGAATAAAACTAATACAGTTATAAAAACCACTTAACTACTTTTGGACAATGACCAGTACTCCACAACCCATGACATAAATCCATTTATTATTCTTGAAGCGCTAATGTACTCAAGTTAATATATGGTGCTACAATGTGTGTTTTTTCGCACCTTATTGGATGTGTTTCAATACTTCTGAGATGTACTTTTTAGGCCTGGCTTGACAGCAAAGCTGTTGGCATACCTTGGGTGATAAGCAGAAAAATGCTTTAAGAAGCACAACTGTCAGAGACTTTTCTCCACCCACATGTTTACCATAATTACAGTATTTGATTGGGCAGAATTTGTGTGGTGCTGCCGAGAAAGAGTGCAGTGCTTGTTGTACTCCTATTGACTCCTGACTGGTATTTCCTCACCTTACATGGCTGCCCCATTAAAACACAATAACGTGGCAGGGTTCAAGAAAAAGACCCTCTACAACGATGTTATAGTACTGGCTAAGAATATTGCTCAGTGAGCAAGCAGCAGTATAATTGGTAGAGGTATTGGTGAAAAGAGCTTCCCAATAAGGGATTTCCCCTATCCAAAATGGTTGCTATTTTCATCATGATTAAGCAATGGCATCTGAGTCTGTTTGTTTTTTCCTTCTCATTTGCATTAGTGACATTCAGAACAAAAAACGGTGTTTTGCCCAACCTTCCTGGCACTCTAGAAGTGCTGTTCACTGCACCCTTAGCCTGTGGTCGTGTGTCGCAACAGCCTCATGCCAGTCCCCTGTCCTACACTAACCTACTGCTTCAGTTCACTCTCCCCAATTTCACCTTCCTCCCCCACCCACTGCTCCCATCTCAAACAACAGTTGCAGCCTCAGTGCACTCACCCCCTCAAGTAACAGCCCCTGCTATGCATGCCAACAGGGCCAAGATGTTAATCTACAACATGGCTTCAGAAGCAGCAAAAACAGCATGACTGGCCAAAGGTGACCCCCCCCCCCCCACACACCTTTCTTCACAGTGGCTGTTATGAAGGTCACTGGTTCTCACTCCCGGGACAACAAGTACCTCTTGAGCTGTAATTTATTCCCCAGCCTGCACCACACCCTTAGCCTGCAGTCCAGTCAACTCCCACACCAGCTCACAGCCTCAGTTGCAGTGTTTTATACTTAGTCTGTTGTCCTGCCTCCTGCCTTCCGCTGTTTATCACTCCCAGATGGAACAGAATAGGCACGTCATGCTCATATCGCCCCCCACTCTTAAATGCCGAGGGCAGCCAAAGGTCTAGCTACGCCGCTGCCAAGCCCCCTACCCTTCAAATAGCAGCTAAATTGCATACCATAAAACAACAAACCTGGTCTCAAACTCGGTTTTCCTGCTAGACAAAATTCGCTTTAGCCTAGGCAATTACCTTATTTCACTTTACTGTGCCTCCATATCTTTTATGGTCCCTTTTAAGGGTATCTTAAAATAAACTCAATTTAGGATGTGCCCTCTACGAAAACGTAAATTGTATGTTTTAATAGACTTTAGTGTTGCTCATATGATATAAAAATTCAAGCGAGGTTCATATGACAACTGATTTACGTGGTTCACTAAAAGGCAGAGCCAATGGAATTATGCGGCAGAGGATGACCAAATTATGCAGCAGTTTTGATTAAATTATGCAGCAAGAAAAAGCAATTTATGTGGCTTAATGTGGTGCCTTTTGTGATAGTGTTACTTCATTATTTTACCGTTTTTACACATGGTAACACTGTGCCCGATTCACAAAAGTAATCGGAGACAAAATCCTAACTTTACGACTTTTGGTATTCACAAAAGGCATTTAGGTGTAGTAAAGTTAGGATTTTGTCTTAAATTTGTCTTAAGTTTTGGTCTTAAGACAAAATCTGTGGGTGTTGATTTGGTTGAACAAAGTCCTCTGCCCCAACGTAACTTTAAACAAGGCACTCTTCCGCTTCATGTTTTTTTTGGAAAAAAAACATCAAAACACAGAGACAATGTATCTTTAATCTCTGCAACATCTGGGGTGGATATATCCGAGCCTGCAGTCAGTGTTACTGTTGCTATAACAGAAGGGACAATAGATACAACAGAAGGAACTTTGGACTCAGACTCACAGGCTTGTGGTTTGCAAGGGAGTATGGGAGATAGAGTCCAAACCGATTTATTACATGCTGCAGGGCCTGTTGAGATTCCCTTGAACATTGTCTCTAAACTTTCGGAAGAGGCGTTAATTCTTTAAGAGGGTGGTGAAAATTTCTACTCATTGTCTGATCATACGTCCGATGATAGTCTAATTCGTAGCAAAGACTGGGCGGACTACACTGCAGAGAGTAGTTTCTTAGGAGAAGACGAAGATGATGGGGACATAAGAACCATTTTAACTTCACCTAATGCAAGTGTCGCAAGTGTTGCCACAGTCAAGAGACGTAAAAAGAGAGGGTCTTCTAACCGTACTCTTACTAGACCTATTGTAGCAGGCACTGAGAATATTGATCACGCAATTTCGCCTGATACTTTTCTAGAAAATAATTTGGAGGCAGAAATTAGGTCTGAATCTGTAAAGACTTTTGAAGATGGAAATAATCCGGTTGAAGATCCCACCGAAATTACGTTAACTATCATCTATAATACCATGATGGCACATCGGGCAGAGAGTAAATCTGAAAATCTCCGCACTCAAGACACCTGTACTAAAATGAAAAATACTATTCGTCGAGCAATTAAAATCTCTGCTGAAACTGCTGACAGAGTAAACGAAGCTGAGGCACGCATTTTGGCTTTGGAGGAAGAGTCAAGGTCCCAGAAACAAGAACTTGAGAATGTTAAAGCCCATAGGGATGACCTTTCCTATAAGTTAACGGGTCTAGAAAATCAGGCTCGTAGAAACAACCTACGATTTCTTGGAATACCTGAAAGGCAGGAAGGGACTGATACTAGACAATTCATTATTGGACTGTTAAATGAGGCTTTTCCTGATTTAAAATCATGGGACTGGGCAAAAGTAGTCCAAAGAGCGCATCGTTTCCCCTTTTCAATCAAGAAACCTCGTCAGGGTGAGATAGATTATCCCCGGGCAATCCTTGTCAGCTTTAATAACTTCCTCGCTAGAGAGGAAATCTCAACTTTAGCCAGACCTGAGAAAAGAGTAACTGCTAAAGGATGCACATTTTTTGTGCGGCCGGATTTCTGTCAGGCAACAGTGGCCCAGCGGTGGCACCTTCGACAATTAATATCTGATTTTCAGGAAAAGGGGGCCACCGCTTACCTCCAGAATCCAGCCAAACTAAAAATCTTGTGGAAAGGGCAAACAAAATTTATTCTATCGGAGATTAAGGCTAAGGAGTTTATACATACATTATAAAATTTAAATTTTCACTAGGCAGAATATTATGTCTTTACTTAACCAATAATTTCACTACACTACATTAAATTTAGTCTCTGAGTCATTTGGGTTATACTGGATTCTAATTGTTTTTTGTTTTCTCTACTTTCATTTTTTTTCTCTTGTGGTGTGCGGAGCCGAAGGGACGCGGTACTCCATATTTTACAGGAACTGAGAGTTCCTGAGCCTCATATGTGGGGGAGGGGGGTGGGTTGCTGGTCTTGTACCAGGGGTGGGAGGTTGTGGTGGAGGGGGGTGGGGTGTAATACAGCAACAATAGCTGATCCGGGCTTTATTAGACAGATTAGATGGACTTATATAAGTTATAAGAGTCATAAGAATATCAAGAATCAATTAAAAATGCATTATTGTGTTTTTTACAATTTTAAAATGGGGAGAAAAATCAAAATGTGTTCATTAAATATCAATGGTTTGAATGACTTAAAAAAATTAGGGATTTTGCGGCATTTGATTCAGTCTTTGCAATTTGATATTTTGTGTCTACAGGAGACACATGTTCCATGGTCTAAGAGGAGTTTGCTGAAAAATCTGGGTTTCGAGCTTTTAACCTGTTCTAAACAAATGGGAACCACAAGAGGAGTGTCTATTCTTATAAAACAAAGGATTGGTAAATGTGTTAGAACGTCAGGTGATAAATGGGGGAGATGGGGAATTGCAGAGATTATTATTGAAGGGACTAAATTTACTGTCTGTTCTATATATGGTCCAAACTTAGATGATAAGGAAGTATTTAATCTAATAAATTCCGAGTTAGCTGATTGGAATTATCCTTTAATTCTCTGTGGAGATTTTAACATTAATATCGATGCGAATTGCAATATTAGGAATACCTGGAATTATAAAGGTCGTAAAATCCAAACTTTTAGAGCTCTTAGGGAATTAATCTTAGGGAACGGATTGATAGATGTGTGGAATAAGATTAGACCTATGGAACCAGGCTTTACTTACTTTTCAGCTCCACATCAAAAATTTGCTCGTTTAGATTATTTTTTTTTTTTCTGCAAGTTTACTGAAAATATAAGCATAGATGTTCTACCACAAATCATTTCCGATCATAACCCTATCGTGTTAGAATTATTATTTTCCCCTCGGGAGTATCCTCAAAAAAGGCCATGGTCATTTCAAAGAAATTTACTGCTAGACCAGGACTATTTAGCTCACATGGCTATGACTATAAAGGAATTATTTTCGAATAATAATAATACGGCTTCGATTCAGATAGTTTGGGACACTTTCAAAGCGACTATCAGAGGGGAGACCTTGAGCTTTTCGAAATACCGTTTTAAAAAATAACAAACTTAATTTAAGGCCGCCCTTGATCAAATAATTCAGGCAGAACTAAAACTAGCCTCTTGTATCAGACTGGGTTTTGGTGTACAGGAAGCTCAAAAAGTTCTGGCTTCTGAGCGGTCAGCCGTCTATTCTTTTTTAGCTGAGCAGGTAGCAGCGAAGTACAAATTATTTAAAAAAGAATGCTATGAACTAAGTGAGCAAACGGGTAGAATATTAGCGCAGAGATTGAGGCAGAAAGCAGCCATCACTGAAATAATTAAAATTACTGATCAAGATGGTCTAAGTCAAGAATCTAGGTCTGGTGTATTAAAGGCATTCCGGGATTTCTATCAATCATTGTATAATCAATCAAACGATGGTACAAGTGTAAGGAGCGATACGTCTAGCTATCTTTTGAATTTAGATCGTTCTCTTTCCCTCACTGAAGATCAACGAGCAATACTATCTGCCCCAATTACTTGGGAGGAGATAGAAGGGGCTATTCTTGGTTTAGCTCCAGGCAAAGCAGTCGGTCCGGATAATATCCCCCTGGAATTTTATCGAATGTTTCGTAATGTTCTGAAATTAGAGTTATTGAAAATCTTTCAGGAAGCATTCCTAGGCCGGCCCCCTTCCTCATGGTCACTAGCTACCATAGTTGTATTTAAAAAAATAGGAAAAGATTCTATGGATCTTGGGTCATACAGACCAATTTCCCTAATAACTTCCGACAGTAAGATCTTTTCTAAGATTTTAGCAAACAGGTTAAACGATATGATGCCTAATTTAGTAGCTAAAATTCAACATGGCTTTATAAAAAAGAGAGATACAACCGATCATGTGAGAAGAATTATTGCTCTTTTGGATTGGGCGCAGGCCTCGGGATCCCCAGTCGGAGTGGCCCTACTGGACGCCGAGAAGGCGTTTGATAGGGTCGACTGGGGGTTCCTCTGGCATGTTTTGGCCTGGAAATGTTTTCCTGTGGAATTTATAACGGCTATTAATGCTCTATATAATGAACCCAAAGCCATAATTCGAATAGCCTCTGATACTTCTACTACATTATCAATAACAAGGGGGACTAGACAAGGGTGCCCCTGCCCCCCCTTGTTATTTGCGCTTTACATAGAACCATATCTTCAAAAACTCATGAATCAGGAAAGTATCCCTCCGGTTATAATTCATCAACTTGAATATAAAATCTTTGCTTACGTTGACGATGTTGCGATTGTCACTTCAAATATCAATTTAGCATTACCTAAGATCATAGAACTAGCTCGTGAATTTGGCCTATATTCTGGCTACAAACTAAATATAGCAAAAACACAGATAATTCATTCTGCTGTCGGTTCACCAACCGATTTGACACTTTCAACTACGGCCCTTTACTTAGGTGTGAAACTGTCTGCTAAGGTGGAAGAAATTATAGGGCTCAATCTCGATCCTTTACTTTTTTCCACAAATAGGTCTCTTGAAAGGTTAAACAATTTACATCTTTCTCTTTATGGTCGTACTAATGTTGTCAAGATGCTTTTTTTCCTAAATTTCTTTATTTTTTCGGACTATACCTTTATTGTTCCCCTCTAGTTTTTTTTAGCAAACTAGATCGAATAATTTTAAGATTTTTATGGGGATACAAAAGAGCTAGGAGGTCTCTCAATTGGTGTACCCTACCTATGCTTAGAGGCGGGTGGGGAATGCCGAATTTTCGTTTATATTACTTGGCTGTATCGCTTAGGCTTATGAGCGTTCTAATTTTTCGAGAAATAATAACAGATGATTCCACATATCTATCAATTTATGTAATGATTCTTGGTACTCAAGCACGACGATGTCTAGTTCGTTTTTCTGAACCAAGTTATTATAAAAAAACAAGATTTAAAGTCATCCTAACGGCTTACCAGATATGGAACCAATTTAAGAAAAGATTTTGTCTGAATATTAATTTTAGTTACTATACACCACTATTTGATAATCCAATGCTCCCAACAATATTCACAGATCATATTATACAACGCTGGCAAAGTCTAAACATATCCTGTTTAGGGGATCTCCATCAAGAAGATCAATTTGTAACGTTTATGTATTTACAACAACAATATAATTTGCCCACAGCCGATTTTTTTAAATATTTGCAAATACGTAGTTTTCTAAACACAAAAAATGTATTGAATACTAATAAAATTCAGAAAATCGATATATTGGAATGCTGCCGGAGACAAAATAGAATTGGGGTGATCTATCAGACGATGATAAACCAATTAGAAGACAATCTAGAACTATTTAATATTAAATGGCAAAGGGACTTGGGGATAAATAGTGTTAATGTCTCTGATGCATTGGTACTGTCCGATCTAGTTTTATGTAATGGATCTTTAAAAAGCCAATTCTTTATGAATATATTTGATTTATATTATACCCCTGCTAAATTATTGAAGTGGAAAGCCAATAGAGGTGATAAATGTAGCCGATGTGGATTTCTTGGTGCAAATTCCATTCATATGTTTCTTCTCTGTCCCAACTTAACCCAATTTATTGCTGAAATTCAAAAGTTCTTAAACAACATCATTAATTCATCAGTAACACTTTCTGCTGAACTCGTAATACTCGGCATCCAATCAAATCCTGATAGGCTGCAGACAAGAGCTGAAGAAGGTTTCCTATTCATGTCCATGTCTATTTTTAGATATTATATAACTTCTCATTGGCTTGATGTTGATCCTCCTTCATTTTTTCAGTGGCAATCTAAACTGTTAAATATTTATCCATTAGAGAAAGCTGTGTACTGTCTAAAGGGGAAGAAAAAGAAAGCTTTTGGTTTAAACATTTGGGCCCCTATTTATAATTGGATTCAATCCTAAAAATCTTTTCTGTCTACTCATGTTATTGTTGTTAAAGCGATGTCTAGCTCCGTTTAATTATTTATCTCAATTATTTGCTTGATTTGTAATGCTCGGTCAACTATTTTATTTGCGGTCATAAAAGTCAATAAAAAAATAAAAAATACAAAAAATAACAAAATCCGAACTTAAGTTTAATTTAGCTTTTTGTTTTAAGACCAAAACTTAAGACAAACTTAAGACAAACTCCTAACTTTACTACTCCTAAATGCCTTTTGTGAATACCGAAAGTCGTAAAGTTAGGAATTTGTCTCAGATTACTTTTTAGAATCGGGCCCACTGTCGCTGAAAAGACTTCACCTTATTAGTACCAATTTAACACCTAACTACAGCAATAAGCAACATAAATATGGCCACTCAACCTTTGCAAAAGGTCTTCCACAGTGCAGGAACATGTACTGCCATATTTTTTGTAACTTTTGATGCATTCAAGCTAGAAACAATTTTCTTTTTTGTTAAAATCAACAGATTATGCAGCAGACAAAGGATTATGTGGCAAATCCAGTATTTAAAAAAAAAAAAAAATGCTGCCGGCCCAGAATCGCATAATTTCAGTGGCCCTGCTAATAGCATCATCATCGCTGGAATGAATGTTTTGAAGTCGACGTTTAGAAACTGACTCCTGATAAATGTCACAGTCAACAAAATTCATACTAGTATACTGAAGTAAAACACTTCCAAGTTAAAGAAATATACTTTTTGAAATTGTAGTCTTGGTCACATTTTTAAATGATGAATTCAATATCACGCAGATGAATCAGTTCCTGTTTTGGAGCCAAACCAGAAGATTTGCTGGGCTCTGGCTCGGCACTCCCTATTCATGTCCTTCCTGCCCAACTTTATATTGATAATGAAATTCTCTCTCTCAACCTGGCAGCAACAGCGCATAACAAGAGTGGGGACAGCAGGTGGCCGTAAGCAATTAAAACTGACAAAGATACATGATCTGATAAATGGTTGTTTGAAGAACTGCGAAATTCTGTGGATGAGGTCAAGTCTGAGATGTCAGCCCCCCACCCGGGACAGTTCAAGACCTGCCTGTGCACTCCACAGTTCAAGCTACGCCACACAACGACAGGGGGCAAGGCTGTAGCCTATTTAGCCCAATGGGTGTTGTGTGCCTGGACCAAACCATATCAACATTAAAGCCTTAATTCAAAGATTTTAATTCATACACCTCACCAGCCCCTCCGAAGAAAACCTTAATAGCATGTACATCGGGAGTGCATCATCACTAGTGCAGAGGTGCATCAGCACCGGGGGTAATAGGCCCACTGCAGCCCAATTAAACATGTCTCTTTCCACCAATCATGTGACTTTGCTCTAATTGCATTGGAGCCAGCAGATCCTCTGCAGTATACAAAGCGTTAAAAAAAAGTGATGGTGTAATGCTTTAATTAATATCAGCCACTGGTTGTTACTTCGGCCGCAGCCCATTCCAACACTATTTTGCACACCATGCCACCTCAGTCTGCACCCAGCCATATGCAAATTAGTCTTGACCCTGGCCAATGGGAACAGTCCAACCCAAACAGCCATGCGGAGTCCTTTCTGATTTGGAACACAGGCAACCCAGGACGCGTTTCACCCTGGTTGGGGCTCTTCGTTCAGGTGTAGATTAGTTCCAGTGGCACAGTGAGCAAAGGTTCTATGTTCAGACCATGCATGCATTTACCACGCATTCATTTCCAACATGGAACGAACCACGAATGCATCTTTACAATGCATTCCTTTACCATGCAAGTCATTACAACAACCTGCTTTAGGGAATGTGCTGGACTTTAGAACATTATAAAATTACAATTTCAACTCCAGTCTGCGCAACAGTAGGGAAAATGTTGGACTTAAAGGCAAAGCTTTTCCTAAGGCAAGTCGTTGTAACGACTTGCATGGTAAAAGAAGGCGTTGTAAAGACACATTCATGGATCGGACCACGTTATAAAGCACAGCGTGGTTTGAGATGCTTTTTAAAGGCTGGTTCTCATGAGCAAGAGACCCACGTCTGGGCATATCCTTTTCACTTAGTGCATCACACTGAAATATACAAAAAGTGTTGGTTGGAATGCTTGAATTAATCTCAGCCCCTGGCAATTACTCGGGCTGCATCCAGTCCATCCTTGTTTTGCACACCATACCACCTCAGTTTGGATTCAGCCATATGCAAATCAACCTTCACCCTGCTCCAAAAAGAACACTCCAGCTCGAACTGCCAGGCCAGGTCCCCCCAGAACCGGAACACAAGTGACCCAAGATCACTTTCCCCTTATTGGAGCTCTTCAGTTAGATATAGGTTGGTTCCAGTACCACGGTGTGCACGGGTCCCACGTCTGGGAACACCTGTCACACTTAGGGTATCGAAGTGAAGTCTATAACAAGTACTGGCAATGCCAAGAGGTCTGGCTTTAATGGACTGTTGCATGGTAAGGTGACGCATTACAAGTAGAGAGCATGGGAATGATTTGTATTTGTGTGGCAGCAAAGAACAGTAGACAAATATCGGTGTAGTTTAATAAGTTGGGTGACAGTTGCACCATCAAGTCAGAACTGAAAATCCATGTAGGTTAATCACTGCCTTCCTCCCATCTGTGCTGCAGCCAGCGGAAGACAAACACATTAAATTATCTAGTTATCTAAGACACTTCTACAGCATTACAATGCCGTGTGTGCTCCTGAAAATTCAACCTCAGCCAGCTGGATAAATAAAAGGATCACATCAGAGGTAGAAAGGCTGTGCTGATCCTACTCGACCTATCAGCCACATTTGATACCATATCACACAGCATTCTCCTATCAAGACTCAAATCCAGCGGTATCTCGAACATTGCCTTGGAATGGCTAAAATCCTTCCTTTCCATGCGCAGACAAGCTGTGTCCCTTGGAACTTTCCCATCTGTGAAGCGCACCATCCATATCAGGAGTGCCACAGGGCTCTTCGCTAAGCCCACTGTTATTTAACATTTACATGACTCCACTCATCTCACTAATAACATCATTTGGGATCGAAGTTACCTCTTACGCAGACGATACCCAAATGATCCTATCCCTAGATCAAAACTCCAAGGAGGCCGAATTCAACTTCAAAAGATGCCTCACCAAGGTCCTCCAGTGAATGAAGGCTAACCACCTCAGGTGAAACACCGATAAAACTGAGATCCTACCAGTAAGGAAAAAGGTCTCATTCTCGCCGGGCGAGTGGTGGCCAGAGGGTACGTCACCTCCACCTGATACGGTAAAGGTGGCAAGAAACCTGGGAGTTCAGTTTGACTCCGTCCTCACCTTCCAAAGGCACGCACTGATGGTAGCAGGGACCTGCTTCAGCCTTATAAAATCTTTGAAAAAATTATTCGATCTACTTCCACTTGCGGCAAGGAAATTAGTAGCAGTCGCCTTGATCCTGGCGTGACTAGACTACTACAACAGCCTCCTGGCAGGAGCCAACAAACAAACATTAAAAAGACTCCAAGTAGTCCAACATGCAACGGCGCGGCTGGTTTTGAAACTACCACGAAGGTCCTCCGCATCTGCAGCCCTGAAATCCCTTCATTGGCCCCCCCTACATAAGAAAATACTCTTCAAGATTCTCCGAATCACCTTCAGAGCCTCACTCAAACTAGGGCCAAAATACCTCGCATCAAGATTTACCCCCCACAGTACAATCAGAACCCTCAGGTCATTGTCAGCCTACCTATTCAAACCTCCCAGTTTTAGATGCAAAACTAGGGGAGGAAAAGCAATGGCTGTACTAGGTACCAGAGCCTGGAACCTACTGCCAATGCATCTGAGAACGCATAAACCTGAAACACAATATAGGAAAGCACTAAAGACTTTGATTTTCGGAGCTTCAGATGAACTCTGCCTCTCTCTCATCTAGAACTTCAGAGCAGCCGTTCACCTCCATTCCAGCATCAGGATGCTCCTTTCAGAGTGGCAGTCAGCGCTTTATAAATATCACTTTTCATTTAATTTCATCTGCAGTGGAGGGAAAGCACTTTTTTGTGGAAACATACAACTTCTGCCCAAGCAACATGTGGGCGGAGTCAAAGCCCCTCTCTAGTGATGCTCACATAATTGTCTGGCAACAGCTGTGCTGTCAAGCCAGACCATACAAAAGTGGGTGATATGTGTGAATTAACATCAGTCACTGGTAATTACTTTATTTTGCACACCATGGCTACTCAGTTTGTACCCAGCCACATGCAAATTAGTCTTGTACTCTGCTTCAACAGAAACACTCAAGCCCGAACTGCCAGGCAGGACCGACCCTGAACCAATACACAAGCAACCAAGACTGGTCTCATTTTGGTGGGGGCTCTTCAGTCTGGTGTAGCTGCGTTCCAGTGGCAGAGAGAACGAAACCCCATCTGCACATACCTGTTGCACTTATAGTGTCACACTGAAGTATACAGAGTGATGGAAGGAATTAATCTCAGCCACTGGTAATTATTTGAGACAGCATCCCAACCATCATTATTTTGAACATTATGTCACCTCAGTTTGGACCAAGCCATATGCAAAACAGTCCTGACCCTGCTCCAATAGGAACAGTTCAGTCCAAACACCCACTCGTTGTTCTTCCTGGACCGGAACACAAGTAGCCCAGGACCAGTTTCATCCTGTGGAACATCTGCAGCAACACTGCTACCCCTACCTCTAAAATACCCACATAATTACAACATATCCCTAAAGTTGCATGGCTCAATCCAAAGACTGCATTATACATGGGGAAGTCTGAAGTTAAGGTTAATTATTTTGCTAGTAAGAAGTAGCTAATAGTGTAAAGCAAGTACCTACCATAACATGCCTGACTTATATTTACGTCTGTAGGCAGAGGTCACCGCAGGTGCAGGAATGGCACTTCAGTTATTGTGCTACATTTGAGCCCAGCCATCCAGGATAAACGCCACGGGCTATCCATAAAACAAGTTCAGAACTGCATCTCAGAAGACTTAACAGGATGCTATTTTTGAGAGCAAACATGACAAGGGAGGATGCGTCAGGAAAACAAGAAAGACTGGGTGGATTCCATTGTAAAATGTAAAAACTGACGATCAAAGTTAAATATACTGTAGAGCCACTTAATGTGAAATACATTTATGACACATGGGAAAGAACCTGAACTAGTTTAACAGACCAGCCAGGGCTGCCACTGGCATGTATTTCACCAGTTAAGCTGCGCATGATGCGCAAGGCCAATGAACAAATTGGGAAAGAAGCAAATACCTGTATTTATTCCCCCTGATATATGAACTTTATAACAGTAACTATAAAAGGAAAATATTTTTTACGGTTTTACAGCTTTCTAAACTAACACTACTTGTTTATTAATCCCACTCCATCCTTATTTTGCACACCATGCCACATCAGTCTGCACTCAGCCATATGCAAATTAGTCTTGACCCTGGCAAATGGGAACAGTGCAACCCAAACGGCCAGGCCCTTTCTGATCCGGAACATCAGCAACCCAAGACCGGTTTTACCCTGGTTGGGGATCTTCAGTCAGGTGTAGCTTGGTTCCAGTGGCACAATGAGCAAGGGTTATATGCTTGGACCATGAATGCATTTACCACACATACCATTACAGCACAGTCTGAACCACAAATGTGTCTTTACAATGCATTCCTTTGCCACACAAGTTGTTACAATTACTTGCCTTTGGGAAAGTGCTGGACTTTGGCATATTATAATTTACTATTCCAACACCCGCCTGCACAACAGTATGGAAAATGTTGGACTTAAAGTCAGTTTGGACCCAGCCATATGCAAATCAAATATCATCCTGCTCCAAAAACAACAGTCCAGCTCAAACTGCCAGGCTTGGTGCTCCCTGAACCGGAACACAAGTGACCCAAGATCAGTTTTGACCTTATGGGGGGCTCTTCATTCAGATGTAGCTTCGCTCCAATAGCAGTGTGCATGGGTCCTACGTCTGGGCACACATCACACTTAGGGTGTCATAGCGAAGTTTACAATGAGCACTGGCAATGCCAATAGGTCTTGCGTTAAAAGACTGTTGTATGGTAATGTAACACATTACAAGTAGCTAGCACGTGAATGATTTGGATTTGTGTGGAAGCAAAGAACTGTAGAATAACATTGTTTTAGTTTAAAAAGTTAGGTGACAATTGCACCATCAAGTGAGATCTGAAATTCCATGTAGGTTAATCACTGCCTTCCTCCCATCTTTGCTGCAGCCAGAGAAAGACAAACACAATAAAGTATCTAGTTATCGAAGACATTTTTACAGCATTACAATGTCATGTGTGTGCCTCTGAAAGTTCAACCTCAGCCAGCCGGATAAATAAAATGATCACAGCTGCAGTGGAGGGCAGACACATTTTTGTTGAAGCATACAACCTCTGCCCAAGCAAAACATGTACTCATGGCTCCCAACATGTGGGCAGAGCCAAAGCCCCTCAATAATGATGCTCACATAATTGTCTGGCAACAGCTGTGCTGTCAAGCCAGACCATAAAAAAGTGATGGGTGATATGCGTGAATTAACATCAGTCATTGGTAATTACTTTATTTTGCACACCATGCCTCCTCCGTTTGCACCCAGCCACATGCAAATTAGTCTTGTACTCTGCTCCAACAGAAACATTCCAGCCTGAACTGCCAGGTAGGACCGACCCTGAACCAATAAACAAGCCACGCAAGACGAGTCTCGTCCTGTTGGGGACTCTTTAGTCGAGAGCAGCTGGGTTCCAGTGGCACAGAGAGAAAGGGACACCATCTGCAAATACCTCTTGCACTTATGGCATCACAATGAAGTATACAAAGTGATGAAAAGAATTAATCTCAGCCACTAGCAATTGCTCAAGACTGCCTCCCAATTCATCATTATTTTGAGCAGTATGTCACCTCAATTTGGACCCAGCCATATGCAAAACAGTCTTGACCCTGCTCCAATAGAAACAGTCCAGCCCAAACAGCCACTCTTATGTGCTCCCTGAACCGGAACACAAGCAACCCAGGACCGGTTTCATTTCGTGAAACCTCTGCAGCAACACTGCTACTTCTACCTCTAAAATATCCACATAGTTACAACATATCCCTGCAGTACGATGGCTCAATCCAAAGAATGCATTATACAAGGGGAAGACCGAAGTTAAGGTTAATTTTGCTGGCAAGGAGTAGCTACGAGTGTAAATCAAGTACCTACCATAACTAGCCAAACTTATCATTAAGTCTGTAGGCAGAGGTCAACGCCCGTGCAGAAATGGCACTCAGGGTACTGTGCTACACTGGAGCCCAGCCATCCAGGATAAATGCCATGGGCTAGCCATAAAACAAGTGCAGAACTGCATCTCAGAAGACTTAACAGGATGCTATTTGTGCGAGCAAACATGACATGGGAGGATGCGTCAGAAAAACAAGATAGACTGGGTGGATTCCATTGTAAAATGTAAAGACTGGCAATCAAAGTTAAATATACTGTAGAGCCACTTAATATGAAATACATTTAAGACACCAGGGAAAGAACCTGAACTAGTTTAACAGATCAGTCAGGGCTGCCACTGGCAAGTAGTTCACCAGTTTCGCGGCGCCTGGTGCGCAAGGCCAATGAACAAATTGGGAAAGAAGCAAATACCAATATTTATTCCCCTTAGATACGAGTTCTGACAGCAAATATGAAAATAAATTATTTTAAAACTTTTTTTTACAGCTGTCTAAACTAACACTACTTGTTTATTAAAGGAAACACAGAGGATAGCTTGATAATAAAACATTTTACACAAAACTTTATTCAAGTCCCTGTGTTACTTTGCCCTCACCCTAAAACACACTTTCTCTTCATTCCTCCCCTTTCACACTCCCCTATGCTCCATGTTTTGTACCCCATCCCACTCCCAGTGTTAAATGGATTCAATTATTTTACTGGAGAATGGCAATTGAAAAGTGAGCTGCCTGCTTGCATCCTATTTTGTGCTTCACACTCACTTTTCTTAAAACATTTTATTCTGTGTTCTAACATGGTTGTCTACCATGTTAGATTAGTAAATAAACCAGCATAGGAAATGTGATAGATCTTGCATTTGTTTCAATTAGAGCTATTGGCATTGTAAATGACAATATATTTTACCTATGTGTTATGGAATGTCTGTATGTGGTGTGTAGTGGAATTATGTGTGTTGAATTGGCTTAGTTGGGGAATTGTGTGGCATGGAATTGTGTCGTCTGGAGTGGATTTGTGAAGTGGAATTATGTGACATGGTGTGCTCTGGAAGTATGTGCAGCAGGATTGTGTGTTATGGGGTGAAATTATGTGGAATCGTATTTTGTGTTGTGGAGTGGTATGTAGTGCAGGTTAATTATGTGGTGTGCTGTTGAATTTTGTGGCATGATGTGGGATGTTGTGTTGTAGATTGGATATAATGTGGTTAGTGTAATTGTTTTGTTGAGTTGATTTATGTGGTTTGGTGTTGAATTATGTGGTGTGGATTGGAAATGTGTGGAGTTGATAGATCTTATGATGTGCATACAGTGAGCCTAAGCACTGAAGAAGAAAACAAGAAAGAAGGAGAATAGTTGGAAAGATGGCGGAGATTGTAGAGGAAAGGAGAGTTATAACATGGTTAGTTGTGTGCATATTGCTCCTGCTGCATATAGGCTACTTAAATGCTTTCAGATGGAAAGGAAGACTGAAGGAGTTGAAAAGAATTGTAGTGGCAGGAGAGAGGAGGAAGAATTATGACAAGATGCCACACATTGGTTGGCTGTTTAGTGGTTATGCTTCAGTCTGCTTCAACGCACTGAGGGGAACTGAAGGGTGTAGGAAGGATATAAATCGGATGGAAGGAATTGCAGGAAGGGAAGTAAAGAGTGTGGTGTTATATCATGTTGGGTTCTTGTATAGAGCTTACACCACCCTTTCAATGCTTCAATGAGCTAAGGAGAACAGCGGAGGTGAAGAAAAGAGAGGGAGGACAAGAAGATGGAGGAGATGACAGGAGGGGCATAATGCCTTGTTATGTTGGTTGCTTATATGAACCTTACACCTACCTTAGGCTTCTTTAAATCGCTGTGGAGGGGCATAAGAGGGAGTAAGTGCATGAGAGGATATGAGTGATCAAGAATGAGAAGAAGGTTATGCAGTGAAGTGGAAGGAAGGAAACAGGACCATTTATCATGTTGGTTGCTTATATAGTGTCTATGATGGTTCAACAGCTTGAACTCTTGCTAGTATCTGCTGTGACTTGCAGGGCACAGGTTTGTAGCCGAACTCGGCCTTTCATCCTTCTAAGATGAAAAAATGGAGTACCTCACAGAGACAACAAAAATATGCAAATTAGAAAAAGGAAAACATTATTTCTATGATAGAGAGTATCCCAATTTAAATCACTGAGGAGCTACCGAAGAGGTAATTGGCAGTAGAGTAGTGCACAGTCTGTCATTTTAAGGCACTACAGAGCTTTTGGCAGTTCCAAAAGGGTTATCCAATCTGAAACGTTCAGAACAAATAACTGTGTTAAGTTAAATCATGCTATGCCTCTATGGGTATTTGTATACTGCTTTATGCCAACCAAAGATCACATGAAAGCACTGAGTCAGGATAGGAACGATGGAAAACATAGACCAGGAAAGAGAAAAGGGCAGACAAAATACAGGGGAATGTAATGGGAGCGTCGCAGAAGGAGTGGTCGGTCTCAAAATGTTAATAGGCATGGCACAAGTCCTAACAAGCAGCCTAACACAACAAGCAGTGTGAGGGTGCAGTCCCACAGGCTGTCACTAGGTGTCCTTTAGGACCTCTTTCGGCCACATAAGGTACTGCACCCTGAAACATGGCTAGGCAAAGGATATGGCGCAGCAGTGAGAGCTGCCGACTGGTGAGCTGGGGATCAGTGTTAGAGTCTGCTTTCGGCTCAACATCCTATGGTAATGGGCTGATTGTTTAATTTCCTCAAGCGTATATAAATAAAAGTGACTAATGTAAAATAACATAAGAATTCAATGCAGCAGTATAGTGCAGGGTGGTGGGGGTAATTGGCAAAGGGAGATTAAACGAGGCCACTGCACACGAAGATTAAGCAAGGGTACTGCAAATTATGCGTAAATCAACCAATCAAAAAAACGAGCAAAACAGCATCTCTGAGGGGTGATGGGAGCCTGCAAGCAGTGTTGTGGGAGGGCTGTGGGGGGGGGGCACAGGGAGATTAAGGGACAGCAAGCAGAGTCAGGAAAGTTTCATTGCAACTAAAAAGAGAGTCCTCTCCAAGTATAAATAATCTGAACAGTAAGAACACATGTAAGAGGGGCAGTCTTCATGGGAGGATACAAAAGTCCAAAAGGCGGGACTATCAATTATATATTCACGAATGAAAAGCCTGCATTTCTGAAGCACAGCAAGAGGAAACAATGGAAAAAATGGGAATTTTTTCAAGCCCATATCCTAGATACATGTATTTAGCTTTTATGGATTTGTCATGCGCTTTCAACACTGTGAACGAAGAATTGTTTTGCCAGAGAAAATTAGTGGTCCACCCAGGTCTCATCCGCCAGCTCCCTGGTTTACTGAGGCATTACGGGCAGAGAAGTCAAGATGTAAGGGCCTGAAGAGATCCTGGAGGATTGGGTATGATGAGGATAGTAAACTCAGATATAAAACAGCTTTGAGAAACTATCAGGGGCTATGTAGAGCAGCACGTGCCACGTTTTACTTGGACCAAATTACACTGGCTAATAATTGTTCAAAAACTCTTTTCAGAATGGTGAAGGAACTTTCTGACCCAAACAGGATTCTACCAGTGCCAGTATTGTTGCAACCTCGGTGTTAGGAAATGGCATGTTTCTATGTTAAAAATGTGGTAGATATTCAGCTCGTACTAAAAACAGGAGTGAAGAAGAGTTCCCCGCTAAGTAGTACTGCAGGGCTGCCAGTCACTAAGGACCTGATAGGTCAAGCCTCCACAGGAATGTGTCATAAACTGATGGCATGGGACACGCTGGATTTGACTGGGTTCCTATCACTACTGACATCAATCATATCTTGCTCACCTCAAGATCCTATTACGGCTGCCAGGATTAGTGTCCTAGATTCGGACAATCTGCAGTTCCTGGTGGGGCTGCTTGATTTTTCTTTAAAGCAGGGACAGATTCCACAGGCATGAAAACAAGCCATGGTCCGTCTCCTTTTGAAGAAACCTGATCTAGACCCTGATAAGTAGTCTAATTATAGACCAGTTTCTAGGCATCCTATCATGGCCAAGAAAATGGAGAAACATGTCCAGATTTAGGGAGTTCCAAGATTGCCTTCACCCTTCTCAATCAGGGTTTAGGGGGTGACACAGTATAGAGTCCGCCCTGTTAGAAGTCACAGAACATCTTAGATGGCTCTTGGGTGGGTACAAGACGGCTGCACTGATTGTACTCTATCTCAGCGCGGCCTTCGACACTGTGTTGCACGTGGCTCTCTCATTGAAGCTGGCTGAGTTGGCACTTCAGGTAACGGCCCTTTCTTGGACGACATCCTGAAGTGACCAGTCTTTTCAGGTGTTCTCACCCACTGCCTCCTCCATGCAGCATACCCTGACTTCAGGAGTTCCTCAAGGATCGTCCCTAAGTCTGGCACTATTTAATATCAATGTGCCCCCACCGGTGGACTTGGTGGAAAGTTGTGGTCTCACTTTATTTTCAAACGCAGATGACATGCAAATCATATTCTCATTGTCATCTGCATAGAGGCAAAACTCAGAGACTTTAAACTCCTGTATGGGCCTGGTCGAGGAGTGGATGAATAACTATTCACTCAAGCTCTACGACTAGAAGACTGAGGTACTGGTGTTGGGAAAGAATCCGTCCCTTTGGGGTCCCCAACACTAGCTGGAAAGCCTGGGTCCTCTTTCGGTACCACCCCTCAAGGTTGAAAATCTTGACTTTGTGTTGGATGACAAGTAGTCCATGAAACCCCAGGTGGCGAATGTGGCCACTAAATGATTCGCTGTACTGAAATGGCTGCGGAATATTATTTGGCTGCTCCCAAGGAAAGTGGTTCAGGCACTCATTATGTCGAGGCTGGACTATGGCAATGTACTATATCTAGGAGCAGATAAAGCCTCCATCAAACGGTTGCAGGTGATTCAGAACCCGGTGGCTAGGATGCTCTTTAGCAGGGTTCTCCAAAGTCGGTCCTGGACGGCCGGATCCATGCCAGATTTTTAGGATAAGTACATTTATCTAAATGAGGATGTGCTAAAAATCTGGCATAGATCGGACCCTCAAGGACCGACTTTGGAGAACCCTGCAGACTCCCAAAAGGTGCCACAGCCTCTAGTCTCATACAGGAACTCCACTGGCTTACAGTGGAGAAGATAATTCACTTGAAATCCTTGTGTTATATGCACAAAGCAAGAGCAGGGGTTGGCCCACAGTATATGTATGAATTTATTAAAACCTATCAACCTTCCCGGACCCTCCGTCCCAGTGAACTTTCCTTGTGCGTTGTCCCTTTACTAAAACGCACACGTATGGGAGACCAGTCTTTTGGGTTTCGGGGTCCTAAGCTGTGGAACGCTCTACTAGAATCTCTGAGAAATTGTCCCTCACAGATGATTTTTCAAAGACAGCTGAAGATCTGGCTGTTCTGAATTTAGTGAAACCGGAATGACATGACATTTGTAGCGCCGGGACACCCCAATGGAGTAGCTGAGCACTTTCTAAAACTTCTGAATAAAACTGTTCTAAAATTATGTGCAATCTGAGAAAACCTGGGGAGCAGAAAAAGCTTTAGTTACACTTGTACGCCAACTCCTTTGGAATACTTCAGTTATTATCAGTTTTGGACAGAGGGGGGAAATGCACATCATCTCCATGTAGCAACCAGGTACTCCGCCACGGCTGTATCTTAGCGCCTTTTTTATTTTTTATTTATATAAACTGTCTTGAAGGGCACTTAGAAAGAAACTAGCCATCTCAAGGGTGGGCAACAAGTACATTTCTGCTCTTCTTTAAGCCAACAATGCGGTCGTCATAGCAAGAACCGCAAATGGCGTACAGAGGTCGATGGATACATTTTGCGAGTTCATGACTTCTTTAAATTTAAAGGTAAATCGTTCAAAGTCTTTCACAATATTCTGAGGGAGTAAAGGCACCAAAACGAAAGCCCATTATATTGACGGAGTTTGCATCACCAGAGTAGATAGCTTTAATTATGTAGGCATCCCTTTTGATTCTCAGCAAAACTTTCTAGTACGGCTGGAGCAGTATTCCGTTTTGCATCAAAACTGGGTCATAGGCCAGTGAAAGAGATTCATAAATCTAAATGTGTTTCGGTTGCCACCTATGGATATGCAGTTTAGGGGCATTGCCACTGTGACAATCTACAAAATAGCTTTTTGCATAGACTACTAGCGCTCCCTCCCAAGACGTTTACTTTCTACTGCCATTCGGAGGTGGGTTTGAACTATTTGGAAGATCTTCTAGGTCAGGTCCCTCTCTTGCTATAGTTGAAAATCTGGCAATTCCCCAAGTTAGGCTTTACTAAAACTATCCTTTTAGAATGCTTGTCTTTGGACAAGTAGGGTAGCATTCCCTGGTTAGCTTATGTCAAGAGCACTTTTGTAGGATTGGGGGTGCTACAGAACTTCTCCAACCCAAAATTATTAGGGTCTTCTGCAAGAGCCTGGACGAGGTTCCTCTTTTATGACCAGGGTCAATATGTGCATTGAACCAAGGGCGTCTAGCTGTCTTCTTTTGGAAAATGACCATGCTCTACCCCTTAGACATCAACTGGAGCTATATTTAACTTATGCAGACAATACCCAACAGAGACTATTTTTAACCAGGTTACACTTGGGCTCATTACTTTCTTTTAGTCTTCCCCCAACATGGTGTGTGGTTCAAAAACCACCGACATGCCCCTGTGATAACTGTTTACATAAAAGTACAGTTCATTTTATGCTCTCTTTACAAGTCCTGGCGAACCCTTTTTTAAATCCCAATGTTACGTTTTTAAATTTCAACTTGTAAGTAGTGAAAGTCCTTCTTGTACAACAGCTTGGTTGAGTGGAAGTATGCAGCACCATCATTAATTTTATACGAGGGTCACTAACCCTCAGAAAAAGATATTTTTAACCAGCGCCTGTTTAGACTTTGTCATGACTCTTCTCGATTTGCATTTAATAGCTTTAGCGACAAGTTTTGTATGATGGTTTGTTTTTATTCAGGCATTGTTTGATTTTTACAAATTTTCATCGTGGTTTGCAGTGATTGTTTGAAAGTTTCTATGATGTACTTTTATGGCAGTATTGATTGACTGACACTTGTGCTGTTACTAACCAATCTATTGGATACTGTAACCATTAATGTAAGCATTTCGTGGAATGCTGAAAAGCAACACAAGAAATGAATTGGCAAAGCCACCAATTGGGTTTGTCGTTTTTTTCCAACCCCACAGGTGCCTTAACAATAACAGGCACAGAAACCAAAAACCCACACAGTGCACATGTAGTTATCTCTAACAAATCAATATTTCCTAGGTATAGCAAGCAAGCATAGAACTTTGAGTTAATGACCAAAATGCACAGCTGCATAAATTAAAGCTAGCCCTTTCCACATTCAGGTTACACGTATTCCTCAACTCAGACTGTCGATGTGGAAGTGGGCGCCTTCCATGATACAGCTCACACTGTAACTAAAAGGAATAACAGGCAAGCGGAGGTTGATGCACACGCAAAAGAAGGGCTTCGGATGCGATATAGCTGCTTGTTAGCAGTGGACAAAGACTTTGTGAGTTAAGGCAATGCTTTTTTGGGCACTTCAAAGGTAAGGATCCTCCGAGCGGTAATATGAAAGAAATGTGGTGTGATACAGCTTGGCAAACTTTCATACTGCTAGCAGTGGTAACAAAGGAAAAGACCTTTGCAAGCGTCAGTGCCAGAGCAGAGAAAGAGACTTGTAGGAGGAGCACATCTGGGCAATTCAAGACACTTCAGCCGTTTCCCTCCCTCTTTTCAGAGTAAAGCCAGTGCCTATGCTCGTTCAGCGCTTCTTGTCTGGATTAGAGCTCAAGTCTTACTCAGTGGAGATCTCCGACATAAACAAGCGTCTCCTCATTCAGCGGTTTGAGGTATAGGAATAGTGCAAACATTGAATCGAGGCATAAGAGCCTCCCTAGGCCCTCTTTATGCTGGAGTTTACGGTCATTAGGATGACATGTTTTTGTGCATTGTACAATCTTGCGGTGCTAAACAGCATAGAGGAAACCGATTTATGTCAAGAGGGAAAAAAGTCGCCTTCACAAAAAGTTACCAGGCCAGTGACCCATTCATAACACAGACTCTTATTTTCTGAAAGGTACCCGACTGCAGATTTCCATCAAAAGTTTCCGTTCCTATGGTTTGACCCAGCAGTACTGGCTGCGGAGTGTTCTGGCAAAGGCTAACACACCCTGAGGTACAATGACTCTGCGGGATCTACCCCCTGCACAGCCACAGGCGAAATTAGAGGCTATAATAAAGTGTTTGGCCTGGCTCTTCTACCCTCGTCATTAATTTAAGGAAAGAAACACATTTAGCAGGCTTGCAGGTCAGCCATTGTAACACTCTTTGTGATAAAGCTAGAGGCCGAGGCTTTGGGCAAGCAACTGTACCTGGGATACTCGCACCCCCGCAACTCACACTTCCTGGATCTGAAAACATCTTCTTGATTCTCAGACCACAGGTTCACATGTGATCGATCCACCATCTGCTTATGGCGCTTGTTGGAAACTACAAGTTGGGATGTATTTGGGTTACTTGCCCATAAACATTGCCACCTCTAAGGGGTGTGACACTCAAAGAGAACTGACACCATTAGGGAGGGTTCACACATGCGCGCTTTCGGTCCGGAGGATCCGCAGCACTGCTGCTAGAGCCCTGTTTATTTTTCCCTAGAAAGGAGTGCAATTTGCAACCCTCTGCACTGATGTGGATGGTCAGAAGATAAGCCAATGGCAACTCTCAAAGCCAAGCAAGAACGAAAGGGAAGCTTTGAAAAACATTGAGGAACAGCCAGGGGCTGCTGGACACCAAATATTAAATGAGCAAGACCGGACTCTGTCCCGCGCGTTCAGCAAGCAGTATCCAAGCAGCCCCCGGCTGCTCTTACCTGTGGAACAAGGTCAGCATGATGTTCATCAGTGGATTCTGGTAGCAATGCATGCAGGGCGACAGGGTGCCAAACAATTGTTATTATGGCAGGGAAAAGAAGCAAGATGCTTGGAAATTGTTCTCAGAATCAGAGATACGTTTGCATCTGATAATGACTTACTTAATGAATATTGAGAAACAACTTCCACTACTAGTCAAACATCAGACAGCATATTATTGGCATTATGAGAACCAACACTAAACCATGGGATCAAAGAACTACTGGTGCTCCGGTCCTTCCCTTGCTTATACTCTGTGCTGCCTATTATTTTGCTCAGCATGAATAAAGTAGACAGGTTGTATTTCAGCATGTCTTCGATTCCCTCTTTTTGTGCAGAAAGAAGTTACGATGTCAGAAGAGAACAAAATCAGGCAGACGACAGAGAAAAGAGTCTGCTCTGATTCACCTATGAGTTTACTGGTTCACACCTAGACAAGACTTTCACAGGCAGTACCAGTTATTGTTACTTCATGCAAATGGTGGACAGTTTATCCACCCCAGAGAGATCCTTCATGATCAAAGCAGTGTATATCGCGCTATAACAAGGTTATAGGTCTGCACTTTGGACAGCGGAGGGATCCTCCAGCTGTTGCCTTCTTTGATCATGAACCCAAGCCTCAGAAGCTCTAGTGCAACACACATTACCAGCTCTAATGTCCTGCCCAAATTATCTTCTCCTACACTTGCTTTCTGCCCCTCCATGTGCACTAAATATATACCTTAGGAGAATTGTTCATTATCTTTCCCCCCAGGCCCGTAGGCAGACAGTGGTTGCGCTAGTGGGTTCAAGGTTGGACTACTGTAATGCACTGTATGCAGATATTAACAAGGGTCTCATCTATCGCCTTCAGGTTGTGCAGAATGCGGCAGCAAGATTTGTTCTAGCTGCACCTAACACCTCTTCGGCTACTTTGGCTAGGAAAAGTTTGCATTGGCTTCCAATCCAGCACAGGATCTTGTTCAAACTTCTGTGCTTGGTGTATAGAGCCCTTTTGGCTGGCTCCTTGGATGCCTTAGGTTCATTACTAACCTGTTATATCCCTGGCAGGTGTCTCCGCTCCTCTGAGATGAATCTTCTTGTAGTTCCCCGCTTCAAGAAAGTCAGATGGGGCAGCAGGGCTTTTTCCAATGTGGCCCCTCGTTTATGGAATGCCCTTCCCTCGGAGATTAAGGCCCAACCTTCATTAGCCCTCTTTAAAAAAGCGCTCAAAACGTGGTGTTTTATTAAGGCCTACCCGTAAGCACGTCCATCTGTTTCAACCAGCATTTTTGGGTTAGGCGCCTTGACGCCCATTGGGCTTAGTAGCGCTTTATAAATTGGATTTCATTTCATTTCACCTCTTCCCCCAACCATTGTATCAATGCCCCTCTCCTCTTCTTCACACTTCCTATGTCCCACTCCTGTGCCCACTGGACCCATCTCTGCACAAATATCTCACACCAAATCCTCCTTCCATTGGCTTCTCTTCTTCCACTTATCCCTCTGATTACATTAGTCTCCTTATGACTGACTATACACAATTGTTTTCACTGTACAAATGCCCAAACTGAATATAATACATGAATCTGTGCTTGTGTACAAAAATATCAAATTCAATAACGCAGCTACTGGTATCTGAATGTTAGAAGAGAGATCTCCATTACGAAATAAAAGCAACCATAGATTTAAAAAAAAAAATGCCAAGTCCCATATTAATTTTTATTGGTCACAGAAGTAATTGTTGCTTCCAAAGTTTAACTTACTGCCCAATATTAGGGACATTTAAAGGCTAACATTATTTTTGACTTCGCTTTCGACACAGTGTGAAGGAAGTGTCAGTAGTTCCTGGTGGTTCGTTACCAGAATTCCACAGCTTTGCCAAAACCATCAAGAGGTGTCAGTTGCTCAAGAGTGCCTTAAGCCAAGACATTCTTTGCTATAATTTTATTTTTTGGGTGGTACATAATTAAAAGATGTACGGAAATGTTTCAAAGTGGTGGCATGTATTAATGTTGGGATAATTACATTATTTTAAGACCTGCAGTGGAGAATGTATAACTGTGCCACCGACTGCACTTGTGAAAAGTTGTCTAGTTGGCAGACATATTGACGAATGTTGGTTGAGCAACTGATCAATGGTTCCATTATCTGCAGGTTTGAAGAATTCAAACAGTTTATACGGCTGTTCCTCTCTCCAGGTTCTGCTTGATCTCCGCAGTGTATTTGCCGTAGAAGCGCTCCGCTTTCTTGTTGAACTTGGCATTCCTCTCATTGATGTAGTCTATGTCTGAATCGTCATTGTAGGCTCGTCTTCGGCTGTACTTTTCACGTTTTTCAATCCTAGGGGGAATGGAAATAAAGTGGTTATATCCAAGAACAAACTGTGTCCTCTGCTAGCAGCTGATCAGGTGTCTATCAGAAGGTCTGAATCACTATATGCTACATCATAGCATGCCTCAGCAGCAGGTGCCTGACCTTAAAGACATACCATTACCCCAGCACCTTGTAGATTGGACCAGCATCAAGGCACATAGAACAGCTTCTTCCATACATACATCATGCAAATACTCTCAGAAGGAAGTAAGGACGTACAGAGGGACCCTGCTCCATACCCATCACCTGCCATTCAGAGGAAAGAAACAACCAGCACGATCACCCACACGCCAGGCAAGTTTCAATCTTTAGCAAGAGTTTCATCCCAGAACAAAGGTGTTCCTCAGTTACAAATTGAATATTTTAGGTGCACGGACTACAAACAATGGCTCGCAGTGATGATGCCCTAGATTAGAGACAGTTCATTCCCAAGCAGCGTTTCCAGACAGGCACCTCTTACAGATGCACAACATTCACACCCACGCTTTGCCCTCTGTGGAGCCCAAAAGTGTGATGTGTTTGAAATGCACAGCCTGGAGCGCTGCAAGTAGGAAATATGAGGAGGTTGAAAAGGGGGGGGGGGGGCAACATTTACTTTAATATGCACTAGAAATTAAACATGCCAATGCTCTTCTACCTTTTATCAGTAAGAAGTCTACAGCTGTGAGTAGCGCAGCAGATTTTGATTCTAGACGGTTATCGCTGGCACTGGAATAGTTCTATCTGTGTGAATGCCCAAGAACATACTTCAAAGTCGGATGCCACTGGACGCTTCATGCGGAACTGTCTGGGCTCACTGGGCCACCACATTTGTGAAATGACCGACTCATCGATTTTAACTCTGTTTGTTTACACTGCCTGGTTGGCCACCCATCAACCAGGCAGGCAGCAACATTGCAAACTACTTCATGCTAAATAACTGTTCCCTTCAAGCGAACTCAGCCTCCCGAGTCGCCACAAGCACTCAGTGGAGTGAGACCTATGAAGGCAGCAGACCGAGGGCAAATATAACACAGCAGACACAGCAGAGCCTGGGAACTGCAGCCGCTGTGCCAGGCCTGATCTCTCAGTCTAGGAATGCGGGTGGCATACTTTTAAAATAGTTCTTCTCATTCAGCGCCTATGAGAAAATTCTTCTCTTAACAGGACACAATGGCTTCGAAAATACTTCCTTGTATTGCATCCGTGACGTTGAGAAACAAGTCTGCTAACAAACACACATATTCCAGCGCTGCAGACAATGGACTGCTTTCACTGGAGGGCTGCAGAGCCGATTAAAATAGTTTAAGCAGCAGAATTTCTTCCAAAGAAAGCAAACGAGGAGTATTTTGACCTTCCTTTTATAGAAAGAGTTTTCTGGTAAATGACGTGGCTTCCACGGAGGTATTTACACCTGATAAGCAGGGAAGCGAGTTAGCTAAAGCTCAGGGTTACATGTCAGCTGTGACACAAATGCCAGTCGCAAGAGGCCGGGTTACTGTGTGGGAAGCAGTGTATCTCAGTGTTCTTTTCAAGCAATTAGACAGTAAACTTCGCTAAAACTTTTGTCATGTCACCTTGTGTAGTCTTGTATACCGCAGCATCTCTTCTTCTTTTATGGGTTCTGCCTGATAGGGTACCACGACCTTGGCATCGCTTTCCACCCCATGCGAGGCTGCCAACCTCCCTCTCGCATCCAAGATCTATTGCATCTCACCCCACCGCAGACCTTACTCCACTTCACTCTTTCGTGAAGGCTTATTCTCGCCTCCTCCGGATCCAACTCTCACCCCGCCACACCCTTCCTCTGGATGCTTTTGCGCTATCAGTTCGAGACAGAGCGCAGTTACTAGCTTCGCATGGCAAAAAAGGGCTGCAATAATATCTCAGCAAGAGAAAAGAGTTGTCTGAACCATCCTGTTGATCAGCATTCCCACACTGCAAGCCACCTGGCTCAAGTCAGCAGTGAGCTGATCAATCTTTATGACAGATTGAAGGTGAAACAAAGAGGTGGCATTATTGTTCGATTCCACTGATGCCTCATTGCAGTGATGGGGACTTTGACGAATCCTGCCTCGGGATGCTGAATGACTGAATTACACAAGAACCGCTCTTAAAAGTCACTGTTCTAAGGCAGTACAATCAAAGAGCTACTTGCATCCACTGCAATGTTTAGCTCGAGTATTTTAGGAAACTTGTATATGCATCTGGCAAACACAAAACTTTCTGGCTAGTGATCTCACATCAGCAAGTATGAAAGACTAACAGAAGTCCTTACAATAATTCCTTTTAAAAAGCAGCAGCACTACATTTTCATCTTGTTTAGGATCCAGCGACTCACACAGTAAATTATGAGGTCCTACCGCACATCCCGACCTTTCTTTTAAAAATAGGATACGTTACTTACCTGTAATCCTACTTCTCTTCCAGGGATACTCATCAGTAATAAGCACTGAAGAGTCCTGCCCATGCGTGGGAACCCCAGAGCATATAAAAATACATATATACATGTATGTTTAAAGAGTTAAATGTACGAAGTAGCCTCAAACATAAATATATATGTATAAACATATACATGCAGGCTAGAACACCATAAAAGACTAAAATGCCAAAATTGCATTGAATTTCTCATTTAAAATAAACATATCTAATAGCATTACCAATCCATACAGGTGGTTTAATTTTAGCACCTCTTAGAAGACACAATGCAAATGGTGGGCATTTGGTAAATATTCGTGGTATACTCAAAGAATATGGTGCTCCTGGATTTAACAACACCCTACTACTCAAAGTGATTATTACAGTCTAGGTCCTGTGACCCCGACTGTATACAATATTATTGAGATTGGCAACCCAAGCACTCAATATGTATTACATAAGTGTAAGATCCAAAACACTTAGAGTATTTAAAATAGAAACAGGTTTTATTCACCACAGTCAGCATTATCGTATTCATCTGTACAATCCATCTCTACAGGTGCTTCCTTCAGAAAAACAGCTGACGTGTTTTGTCACCAACGTGTCTTTTTCAAGGCTTGCAGGTTTAGAATACTATCCATAAAGGTATGTTTTTTGTCCAAAGACTTATTTCTAGGGCTTCATAGAGAAAAGGGAATGTAAGGTCTTCTCCAATCCCTCTATTAAATAAGGGAACCGTGCGAGGTTCTGATTTCTTCTTGAAAACAGCCAGAATATTTAGTTACTTCGTGCTGCAGGAATATTGCAATCAATATAAAGTGGAAGTAATTCAACATCGGGTGCCACTAGTAAAATAACTTAGACAGCATCCAAAAGTGCCTAATGGACGTGCATCTAAAAGTGCCTAAATAGGGTCAGACGCTAGGAACACCGTGTTGGATAGGAGCTTATTAAGGGGTCCTTCCGTCCATTAGGCACTTTTGGATGCGGTCTACGTTATTTTAGTAGTGGCACCTGATGCTGCATTCAAACTCAAAGAGGGGATGCTGGGGTTGTAACACCCTCCACTGAGTTTGGTGAGTTGACCCGGAGAACATAGCAACCTCCTGTGTGGGGTCTCGGACAGGTGAAGAAGGTCCAGGTACCACCAGTGGCTAGGCCACTCCAGTGCGACAAGAATCATCCTGGTCTTGGCTCTGTAGAACTTGTTGATGACCAGAGGAATGAGCCGAATTGGAGGAAAAGCATAAAGTAATGTCTGACCAGCTGATCAAAAGCACATTCCATCTGGATCCTGGTTGAGGATGCCTGGAAATGACGCAGCATTTTGCATTTGTCACATCCGCAAAAAGATCGATGTCTAGAACTCCCCATGGTTTGAAACTATCCTGTTGTTTAACACCCAGTCGTGAGTTTCGTTGAAGTTGCGACTGAAGGCATCTAAATGGACATGGAGTGTGTCTGGGAGATGGATCAAAAATACATTCCACTGTCTCGCCAGTAGCCACTTCTATATGGCTTGGGCCTCTTGTGATAAGGGTCTTGACCTGGCTCCACGCTGTTTGTTCAGGTAATGCATAGCTGTGGTAGTGTTCGACTGAACTAACAGGTAGTGCAACTGGAAGGAAGGGAATAATGGGAGGCGCTAGGTGGCGCACAGCGGAATGGCTGCCTTCGGGTGAAGCTCCCGCAGCCCGGCGACGAAATCCTCCATTATCCTGCCTGAAAGTCGTCTTTTGCTGCCTGCGCAGACATGAGTAGACGCCCCTATATCCCTACTACGGCCTGAGCGCTTTTTCATCCTTCGTGGCCCGGTGAAATCGACCCGGGGAGCCGCTGCGGACCGCACCGGACGAGGCGTGCGTCCCACTGGAGCCGAGACCGGGGAGCTGCCGTAACGAGAGGCCGGTGCTTCCCACGTGGACGCTGGGCCTCACCTCCGGATCCGGAGCCGCGGGCGACGGCCCTACGGCGCGACTGCGGGGATTGTGGTGCGCCCAACTGCATACCCCGGATCGGAGGCGAGCGGAAGATCTAGGTGGCGGCGGGGGGCCCGGCGGGCGCTAGCGCTGGTGACGGGTGCGCCCGGCTGGTGCCGCGGCTGCGGCGGCCGCCCGCCCTGCCCTCCACTGATCCTCGCTACGGTGCGGTGCTGCCTCGCTCGCCTCGACGTGTGAGGATCTCCCGTCCCCCCCCGCTGGGGCCTGGCTGCCTGCCCACTGGGTGTTACGTGACCGACCGACAGATCGTCGGAGCTTGGAGGGACTGCCTGCCTAGAGTACTACTCGCTGGCCCTCCTGCGCTGGTGCCTGCTTTGTGGTGTCCGCCGGTGGGGGGGGCCTTTGGCCTGGAGACGCCGGACGGAGGTGCATGCCTGTGGGGCTCGCCCCGGAACCTTCCTCCCCCCGCCTGCCTGGTTATTATTCACTGGAGTTCCGCGCAGAGGTCGCCCCGGACGCACAGGTGAGGAGCTGCCTGCTGAGCAGATGAGGGGACTGCCTGGGTGATCGCGGTCGTTCTCTGGAGCGAGGGTTGGCCCCCAGCGGGGTCCCTCATAGCTGGTGGAGGGGGTCGAATTGTGGGATTGTGGATGATCCTGTGACCCGCGGTCCGATCCGGAGACTTCCCCCCTCCCCTGCATTGCCGCACTCCCCCCCGTTTTGCTGCTTGCCCTCGTGGCCTGACCTACGGCCTCGGCTTGCCCGGACGCGCCCTCGATCCTGCCGTGGGCGGCTTGGCAGCGCTGCCATGGGGAAGCCGGACAATCGTCAGCCTCGCCTCACTTTCGAGCCCAAGAAGCCGACCAGGTCGCAGCCGGGGCCCGCTGCGGGGGGGACGACGTCGGCGGAGGCTCCACCGGAGGAGGATGTTAAGTCCATACTGCTGGATATGCGGCAAAGTCTAGCGACCATAGTGGACAAAATGGACTCCATGCAGTCCCGCATGGACTCGATTGTGCATAAGGTTGACAGTCATGGCGAACGCCTCACGGAGACGGAGAGACGTATCTCGGACACCGAAGATCGCACATCGGAACTGTCTGCCACTGTGGCGCGCATGGACAAGGTCCTACACGTAATAGCAGCCAAAAATGAGGACTTGGAAGCGCGCAGTCGAAGGAACAATATTCGCTTAATTGGCATTCCAGAATCGACCCACACGGGCAAGATGGAGGACTATGTCGAGGGTCTCCTGCGAGAGGTGGTGGGCACGGACTCCCTTTCACCTCAGTTCATCGTCGAAAGGGCGCACAGATCTCTTGCCCTGAGGCCGCCGCCGGGGGCTCCCCCCCGCCCTATCATCGCACGCTTGCTGAACTTCCGTGACCGAGATGTCGCGCTTCGGACGGCGAGGGAGAAGAAGACCCTATCCTATGGCGGCACAACCTTCACCATATTCCCAGACTTCACCCCGGTGGTTCAGGAGGAGCGGAAGAAATTCGTCCAGGTCAAGCACAAACTGCGAGCTGCACAAATTGACTATGCGCTTCTTTACCCGGCCCGCCTGCGCATCACTCAAGGGAAACAACTCTTTTGCACTAAACCCCAACAGGCGGAGGAGTTCTTGAAGCGACTCAAGAAACGTGACCTGGACTGCCCCTCTTCGCCGGCGACCGGATGATGGTGCTGCATCGTTACCTGGTCGCCTCCGAGACTGTTGCTTGTCAGCTGGTAAGGTGTTGCACGGGTCTGCCGTGGTGAGACTTGGTATGGGGACCCATGGCCCTAATTGTGTTGACTGTGAGGGGATGTTGTTGGAGCTCAGCGCTTTTCTTGCTTGCACCAGACTCTCAGGACCCTCTCACTTCGCTGGGCGCCCTTTTGTCCTTGGAGAGGGCTCGGCTCCCTGCTGAGTGCACTCTTCTGAGTCGAGGGGTTACTGTGTTTTCACCTAGACTGTCCTCCCAAGGGTATTACCCACTTGACTTTAAGTTTACATGTTGCTCCCCTCTGGCACTTGCTATAGAGGGGGTTTGCTTCGGGGTGGGGGGGTGGGGGATTGTCCAGATAGCATGTTTGGGATGCTGCTGTGGGGGGGGGGGGGGGAAGGGGGGGGGGAGTTGGGGATTTGTTAACTATGCTAGTTTTGAATGGAATGTGGCGATGTTAGCATTGTTTTCTTCACATTATTCGGGGGGCGGTGGTTGCATTGTGTTGTTGTACTTGAGTCTTCTCCTTCTCCATGAGTGATCCGCAGACACGTAGGGACTTTACTGGGCAGCTTAACTTTTTGACCTGGAATGTGAGGGGCTTGGGAGACCATAGAAAGCGTAGACACGTCCTGGCATACCTGGACAGGCATCAAGTAGGGGTGGCCTTCCTCCAGGAGACGCACCTGGATCCCTCCCGGCCTGTACTGTTTGCGTCACGTTGGGCTGTGCACCGCACCTTCTCCTCTTACTCCACCTACTCGCGTGGGGTGGCCATCCTCATTAGGAAGCATACCCCTTTTGTGCACATGGGCGAACGGATGGATCGGGAGGGCAGGTATTGTGTTGTCTGGGGACGCATGGGCGTGGACACGCTCACTTTAGTGTGCTATTATGGCCCCAATACAGACGATCCGTCTTGCCTCCAAACGCTCTGGGGGGAGATCTTGAGCATCGGTTCCACTTACCTAGTGTGGGGAGGCGACTTTAACATTGCTGTTGACCCCGAGAGGGATAGGGCGAATCCTGGCCCACACCACTACACCCGCTCGCAGGCGTATGTGCATGACCTCCTTACTGAGCGTCACTTGCTGTACACGTGGCGCTCTAGGAACCCGGCGACACGGGAGGGCACGCACTGGACTGCTGCGCACTCCACGTGGGCGAGACTGGACTACATCCTAGTATCCCCGGGACTTGCTCCCACGATAGGCTGGGTTAAACACCTGGCTCGCACATACTCCGATCACGCCCCGGTCTTGCTGAGCGTCGAATTGACGGACCTCGCTGGCTCCCCGATGTCCTGGAGACTGCAGCCCACTGCCCTGCTGGACGACGTCTTCCGGTCCGAAATTGCGCAGGAAATTGAGAGCTTCTTCCAGCGCAACGGTGGCACGGTGGATAGCGTTGCCGTGGTGTGGGAGGCTTTTAAAGTCACAATTAGAGGACTATGCATCTCGAAAGGGGTGGGAGTCCTCAAGGTTCTGCGTAGCGACCTTCGCAAACTTGAGTCTGATCTTAAGGATTTGGAGACCGCCCCCACGTTTCACACTGATGCTGGGGCGCAGGCCCGGTTCCGCAAACTTTTGTCCGACTATAAAGAAACTGCGGACAGGGAGGTTCGGTTCAGGGGGAAATACTTCCAGGCTCGCAGGTACGGGGAAGGGGAGCGACCGGGTAAATTCCTGGCTTGGGCAATCCGACCGCCTCGTTTTAACAACCAAGTTCTCGAGATCCAGGATGGCTCGGGGGTGCTCCACAGGGACACCCGGTCTATCATGCAAGCATTCGTTGCTCATTATACTGAATTATACTCCTCCGTTCACACTGAACAGCCGGAGTTAGGCCAATATTTGGGGGAGATCACACTGGGATGGTTTTCTGACGCCCAAAGGAAGTTCCTCATGGAACCTCTTGGTATTGACGAAATTCGCGAGGCCATCATGCAAATGGCCTCTGGGAAGGCCCCGGGGCTCGATGGGCTCCCGATCGAGTTTTATAAAGCATACATAGATATCCTTGCCCCGATTTTGAAGGTGGTGTTTGAGGAAGCCCACACGCTGGGGAAACTCCCCCCTACCATGAGAGAGGCCTTGATCACCTCCCTCTTGAAGCCGGGCAAACCGGCGACCTCCCCTGACTCCTATCGGCCCCTGTCCCTCCTTAACTGTGACGCAAAGATCCTTTCCAAAACTCTGGCTAACCGGTTGACGCTCCTCATGGAGGGACTGGTACTCCCGGATCAGTCGGGCTTTATACCAGGTAGGGCAACATCGCACAACTTGCGCACGCTATTTGCTACTTTACAGAATGTGGCCCCCAGTCTCCAGATGGTGGCAGTCTTTTTGGACGCGACGAAAGCGTTCGACTCCCTAGAGTGGGATTACCTGGTGGCGGTGCTGACTAGTATGGGCTTTCCCCTAGTTTTCCTGGGCTGGATAGCTATCCTTTATGGCGGCCCTTGTGCCAGAGTCTTAGTCAATGGGAGGACATCGGAGCCCTTCGGAATTGCCCGTGGGACCAGGCAGGGGTGCCCTTTATCCCCCCTCTTATTTGCACTGGCGCTGGAGCCCCTCGCCTCGCGGTTGCGACAACGTCATCAACATAGGGCACTGTTCTGCGAACAGCGACAGCTATTGCTGTCGCTTTATGCAGATGACATTACTTTGTATGTGCGTGACCCCCAAGATAACCTGAACCCGATACTCCGGGAGTTCATAACGTACGGAGAGATGTCGGGTGTACGAATCAATTGGTCGAAGTCTCAGATCCTCCATCTGACGGATGGATGTCAGAGGTTCTCACTTGACTATCCCATAGAATGGTGTGATTCTGATGTAAAATATCTTGGCATTAGGATTTCTCGTGATAGGGAGGAACTCATGCGATCAAATTACGGCACGGCATTGACGCACGTCTCCTCTTGTGTGGACCGTTGGTTAGCGCTCCCCCTCTCGATGGCGGGACGTGCCGCCTTGATTAAGATGGTAGTGCTCCCCCGACTTTTATATCTGTTCATGAACATCCCCTTCCCCCCGGGCCGGCATTTTTTCACTCGTTTGCGTTCGGAATTGACTCGGTTGGTGTGGGGTGGGAAGAGACCTAGGCTGAAGTGGGCCGTGATGACCTCTCCTTATTCGCGGGGTGGTTTGGATATACCGGACCTGGAACTATATTATCACTGCGCTCAAGCGCACTATGCGTTTTATTGGTTCCACCCGTTGCATTTATGCCCCAACTTGCCGCGGAGGACTGGCTAGCGGCTCCCCTGCCCCTGCGGGGCCTATTGCACAGTACACTTCCTCATAGCACCGCTAATTACAACGCCTTGCAGGGTACAGTGAGGGCGTGGCTAGAGATATCTAAGCGAGTAGCGAGCTCGTTTCTGTACTCGCCCCTTCTCCCCATTGCCTACCATCCGCAGCTACCCCTGCTACAAGAGAAATTATTCCAAGATTTGATTCGCAAATTGGGGATTCAGAGGTGGGGAGATCTTTTCTCCGTGGGGCGCTTCCGCGACCGGGAACATTTTTTTGACGGGTACGCGCCTACCCCTCTGGAGCTTTTCCTCTACATTAGATTGAGGCATGGAATGCAATCCATATTGCAGACATTTCCGGCTGAGCCCGACATCACCGGTCCACTGCATAGAGTCCTACAGGCATCCTCGCCCTCCCACTTGGTCTCCATACTGTATCATACTGTACGCTCTGACACTGCACTCAGCACTTCACGGGCCCGTGGGGAGCGGGAGTTGGGGCTGGAGCTGGGGGATGACAGGTGGTCCTATTGTTGCATACAGACAGAGCAGATTTCTGCGAGCAGTAGACACCGTGTCATTCACTTTAAATTCCTGAATCGCCTGTACTGCACACCGGTCACCAAGTACAAATTTCAGCTGCAGAACTCGGATACCTGCGAGAGGTGTCATGCCCCTCATGCAGACTTTCTGCACCTGTCCTGGGACTGCCCTGCTAGTCAAACCTATTGGACCCACGTATACTCCGCCGTTTCGCGGATGGTGGACCTACCCCTTGTGCCCGAGCCGGTGCAGGCGCTATTGGGATATACCAAACATATTCCGCGAGCGCGTCGCAAATTTGTCACTACGGCGCTGCTGTTGGCGAAGCGGCGTGTAGCTTGCCGGTGGGGTCGGGGGAGGGCCCCGAAATTCAAGGAATGGCTTAAGGACCTTGTCTACTGCCAAGAGCAGATACTGACATACTCTGACCTGCTCCCTGTGCGATCCCGCCCTGCTGATATTTGGGGACCCTTACAATGTTACCTACTGCAATACCCGGGAGCCCTGACGGAGGATGCTCCCCCTCTGGCCCATGATGACCCTGCTTCTGGTGCTCTTGACGCACATCCTGTGCAAGGTGACGGATGAACTGTTGCGGGACTGCGGGGGTGGGAGTTGTGCTCCCGTGTCCCCTGGCCTCCCCTTTTCCCCGAGCGGCCACTCTGGTCTCTCTCCTGCGATCCCCACGCCCTGTTGATTGGTTGACATGCTTGTTGCCCGAGGTATATGGATGGCGGTCACGCCTTGGGCGAGGTGTAGCGCACGGGAGGCTTCCATCTGCGGGACCCCACGCTTTCATTGCATGCTTACTTTGTGTATGACCCTACTGCCAGCTGTTGCCGCCCCGTGTCCCTCTGTTAAGACTCATGCCGTTCTTAAGTGTTGCTGTTCCCATGCACCCTGGACACTTATTGAATTTTCTGATGTAATGATTTACGACTTGCAATGCCACTGAACATCGCTTATGGTTCTAGTATGACTGTAATGTTTTGGTACAAAATTCAATAAACAAAGTTTAAAAAAAAAAAAAAAAAAAAAAAAAAAGGAAGGGAATAATGACTTGAGAGCTATATGTACGGCCCTCAGTTCCAACATGTTAATGTGATACCTCTTCTCTGCTTCTGACCACAATCCCTGAACTTGAAGAGAGCTCATGTGAGTTCCCCAGCCCTGGAGGGACGTGTCCGTGATGACTATCTGGCAGGGAAGGTCCTGATAAAAAGGAACCCCTTTTAACAAATCAGGACGCTTCATCCACTATCAAAGAGAGTCCTTGGCCATCTGAGGTAGAGTCACTTTGTCCTGCCAGCAGTCCGAGATTTGTGACTAATGATCCTCTAATGCCTGCTGGAGAGCTCGCATGTGCAGCCTGGCATAGGGGACAATGAAGATGCAGGACACCAGGGATCCCAGTAGAGAGGATAACTGTCTGACCGTGGGATGAAGGCTGCAGAGGAGAGTGCAACAATTTTTGGTGATTGAGGATAAACTCTCATCTGCGGTATCCAGAGTCGCACCCAGGCAGTGAATACTTTGGGTTGGGTTGAGGATAGGCTTTTTGTAGTCGACTTGACTTAAAGGCCCAAATGTTTTAGGACGCAAATGCAGGATGGTTGATGTTGCTGCAGTAGATGAGGTGACAAGCACTTGAGCAACCAGCCGTCTAGGTATGGTTAGACAAAGAACTTCTGTTTCCGCAGAAAGGATGCTACCAGTGCAATGCATTTTGAGAACGTGCGGAGTGCTGATTTTAATCCGTATGGTAGGACCTTGTACTGGAAGAGCTCTGATGCTTCCTGGAACCATAGGAATTTCTGATGTTTTCTGGCAATTGGTACATGGAAATGTGCATCCTGTAGGTCGATGGCACACATCCAGTCCCCTTGATGGAGTTGGTAGAAGATTTGATGCAGAGCCAGCATCCTGAACCTCTCCTTGCTGATGAACTTGTTCAAGAGTCTTAAGTCGAGAATGGGTCTGTACTCCCGGTTTTGGCCCTTCTTTAACATCAAGAAATAGGGGAGTAAATCTCCTGCTGTTGTTGGGACAAGGGAACTTTTTCAATGGCTTCTTTTTGCACCAGAATAGCTAGCTCCACTTGAAGCAAGTCTTGTTGATGGACACCATGGTGGAACTGACAGAGGAGGGGACTTGAATCTGATAGAGTAGCCATTCTTTACAATATGGAGCACACATTTGTCTTTTGTTATTTTGTGCCACTCGTCCAGGTGTGCCTTGATATTTCCCCCCACTGGAGTGGGAAACAGGGATGGGGGAAGCAAACGCTCATTGTTTTGCTAGCGGCTTAGCAGAGAAAGCGGATGGTCAGGAAGCTCCCCGTCCTTTGTCCTGGCCAGCGCTGATGTCAGTGAGGCCAGGCCTGAGGCGGTTGTTGCGTTGCCCAATGAGGGGTTTGAACCACTCATGATAATTGCGAGTTGTATGGGTGGAATCTGTGCCGAAAATCGCTGCGCTTCTCCAGACCCACTGCCTTCCAAGTGTCTAGCTCAGACTTCATTTTTGCCATTTCATCATCGGCATGAGTGCCGAATAATGAGGTTCCACTGAAGGGTAGGTTCAGTATCCTGTGCTGAGCCTCTGGTTGAATTCCAGTGAGCCGTAGCCAGGAGGAGCGCCCAACACAGATTCCATGCGAGTATCCGTGGGCTGCGAGGTCCGACGCATCAGCTGCCGCGCTGATCACCTGATTCAACCACTAATCCACTCTACTGGAGAATCTCCTGGAAATCTCGCTGATCATCTTTTGGCAGTTTTTCTGTGAACCTAGATAGAAATACCATAGCCCAGATATGATATCTTCCTAAAACTGTTGAGGCACTAGCAACTTTCATATAGGACGCAGAGGTGTTGCACATCCGTTTACCATTTTTAGTCAGCATGGTGAAAGATTAAATGGTGGCGTCTATTGCTCTCGAATCAGAGATCCCTCCAGAGTAAGAGTGCTGGGGTGGATGATGTGCCTCTTGATGTTGACCATCAAGATCTCGACACTGATCTCTGTGATTCAGCCACTTGTTCCTCTCTTGACGTAGAGGGAGGTCTCGACGTCAGCATGAATCTGGACGCAGAGTGCGTATCTGCAGGCGAACCAGAAGACCGCCGTCTCTTTGTTGGAAGCTACACAGGCGAAGACAAAGGACTCGATGCTAAACGCCTTTACCTTGACGTCAGTGAAGCAGTCGACATCGACCGTCTGTGTCTGGATGACTACGAGGCCCTCTAAGTCGAACATCTATGTTCTGATGAAAGTGGAGTTTTCGACATCAACCTTTGTCGATGGGTTGTTGAAGTCAGCCGGTTAACTGGTAGAGAAGTTCGACGCCAACCCAAGTCTGCTCTTCAACTCCAACTTATTTATCACCAACTACGTAGACGATCTTTAGACTTCAGCAACTGATGTCAAAGTAAGCAGTCTCAACGTCGACTTCTTAGTCGACCGAGCTGGTGCAGAATGTCTAGATGGCGATCCTCCCTCAACTTTGTCGCATCCTGCAGAGGCCTTTACGACGTCGACCTGACGCAGCCGGTGAGCACACCGGTATCTATCTTGACAAGGAGCTCCTTTCCGTCAACGGCGAACTAGAGTGATGTTTTCCCTTTTCCTTTATGCCCCTGTGCTCAGACCTCACGTGAGAGATAGGGGCTCTTTGAAAGGCTGCTGAGAACCTTCAAGGCCACTTGTAGATCTCACCTTTCCTCATTCCTGTATGGCATGAAGTTTGATTCTTCCAATCACGCAGGGTCCTTCCTGAACATTGTTAAAAGTAATACATTTGTCTGGCAGATGACATTATGGCAAACACATAATGCAGACAGAGTGTGGATCAGATTTTGCCATTTTTTTTTCCACACAGGACATTTGTTGAATAAGGCTACCATTTTGGACTAAAAATTATAGCACAGTAGTCAGAACAAGCATTTGCAGTGCAATCGGTCTCGCCTTTGGGACCTTATATGTATTTAGCTATGCAGCACATTAGCCTGGATGCTGAAACATCTACTGTTCTTTAACATGGAGGGAAAGTAAGCACCAAACTGCGTGACACGCCAGGTATGGGAACACATTGAGAGAAATATTGCCTTTCAGCGGGAAATGGTATAGTCCAAAGATCTGTTTTTAATATAAAAGCAGCGCCTGTGGTGGTCATATATCTGAAAATACAGGATTGGAAAAAAATATTATTGTCGAAGGGTGCTCGTGGAAGACAATTTCTATGGACTGGAATCTAGAGAATGCTAAAGTGATTCTGGTATTTTACTGACCTCTGCTGGTCGCTTTCTATCAAGAAAGTTAAATAGAGGCGTTTGCCAGAAATATTTTTTATAAAAAAGAAAGTCTCTCAGCAGAAAGCAATTTAGGTATTTTACTGACCTCTGCTGGTCGTTTTCTATCAGGACAGTTAAATAGAGGCAGTTGAACAGAAAAAAAGTCCCCAAGCGGAAGTCATAGGGCTTATCTCCAGAGCCCACAAAGTACATACACATTTAAGTATATACTAAAGTATATACAAGAGGTCTCGAGTGCTCGACCTAATAAAGTGGAGCAGGTGAGCTCCGTATACACGTCAGGGGACAACTAATTTGTATTCTGTGTGAGGCCAGGACCATACCTCTGTCTGGGGGTATAGGATAGGCCTGTTTGCCCTGGATCAACACTCTGTTTGCTCATCAGCCTATTTTACTGTCAACACAGGTGAAAAATGTGTCACCGAGCCCCCACTCACCCGACACCGTGACCCGGGATGTGGCAAGCCTCGGTTCATATCCAGACACCGGAGCACGCTTGTGCCACGGCGCAGTCACCATACACCGTCAGTGCATGGCCACCCTGGGCCTTTAAGACATGCACGCCTCGGCCCCGGTTATTAATCCCCTCTCTTATAGGCCAATTTTGTTAGTTAAATGTTTTGTTTGCGGTGCGGCTCTCATTAACTTCGGACAGTCATTCGGCGCAGATCTAAGCCAGGGCCCAGATCTCATTAGATAAAACCAATCAAGACGAAAAGAAAATGGAGGTTCCGCTAACTAAAGCTTGTAATTGTGTAGACTCGCTGTCAGGAGGGTTTATCTCAAATCTGGGGTTGGAATCTGCACATCAGGCTCTCCACAAGAGCACTTTCATTAATGGAAGAGACTGAGAGCCCCCCATTACCACTCCTGTGCATGCAGAGCGAGAGCTTTCTGTCAGGTTTGCAGGGCCATTTTCAAAACACTGCATCAAAAGCAGTGTAAAAAGCTTTCTAAAAAAAAGGTTTTTTCTATCCCGAGAGCGAGTCCTAATGTAGTCCTTCCCACCTAGGTGCTGCAATTACCGAACTAACACAGTTGTTAAGGTGTTTCGCCATCAAAGATCCCTCCATTTTAGTTGTAGTTACCATCTCTGGTCGTGGACTGCTGCAACCACAGGAACGCCAAGAAACCCTACGCCCCAAAAATCGACTTACATTGGATAAATGCGCCTCTGGTTGACACACAGGGCGTGGGGCAACATAATGTCTTGAAGTCATGAAGTGTGGTGTCATCCCTAATAGAGAATGGCAGAGCTCTGTGGTCGATGCTCAGGTAGATGCGTGCAAGGGGCATTCTGGTATTTGGAGTCCTCCATTCGAAGGTGAGAGATAACTACAAGTACCAGAGCCGGCAAACAATCACCAGGGCTGGATTAACTACTAACTGTTATAAATGCATGTAAGCACATTTGAGGTTCAGGCCTCTTGGAGCTAGGTAAACTACAGACTGGCACAAGGAGAAATCAGTGAAGGCACTTTGGCCTGGAATACAGTATGGGAGACAACACCTTAACCAATTCGAGGCAGTTTTAGATTAACTGAATGATGCGCACGAGACCTGCAAAAGAGCCCACAAAAAGGTACAGACTGTACACAGTCAGTATTATTTTGCATGTCCTATCAGCGATGCACCCATAAAGAAGGCCTTTGGTATTTTGTGGTTATGATCAATTAATCATGTTATTTTGTTTTTGATAAAAACAATAAAATATTTTTGAATATAAAAAAAAAAAAAAGATCACCGAACACTAGGACTTTAGTACAATTATTTATCTGGAGAGAACAAAGACTTGGGCCACCTGAATGCACTGGTATGCTCCTTGAAAGCCGAGGCTGGAATACAGCCACCCTGCATGCGACACCTTGGAACCCACAGGGCACACGGCTGCTGCACACACACAGCACCACAATGTTACTTATTTGAGAAGCCATGAGTTTGCCAAGGACAGTGGGGTGGTCTATAAATATTCGCTTTGTTACGGCTCCAGTCCACACATGGTTGACTTCTGGCTGGTGTTTTCACACTCACTTATGGGCAGCACCTTGAAAACTTGCTGGGTGAAGTCTGCCCTCTGTAAAAGAACGAATAAACAGGCCCTCTTGCTGCGCTCTTTTACAACTCCTCGAGGGCTGTCGCTGCCCAGTGGAGGCACCACGCCTGAATGCAATGGTGAGTGCCCGTTGGCAGTAGGAAGTAACACCCCAAGGGCGCTGCTGCCCATGCCCCGGTACAACCTAGTGCTTACCTAATCTTTGACTGTCCTCTGCGTCTCGTTGAGAACACCACCAGTACCTGCTAAGACTCCGTGACCTCCAGTGCCCATACAGCATACACACTGCCCCGTCGTGCCCACCATAGGGGCTGAATCGCCCTCCCAATCACCATTACCCGCTAGCAGCTCCCTAACCACACCCGTCCCATTCACACCCTTCTCTGGTGCACACACAGTGTTTGTGCACGGTTCACAAGGTTTGTTATTCACCGCAGTGATGTCATGCGACCGTCAGCTGGTTTACCCCCGATGCCACCCTACCCCCAACTGATTTCTCCTGGCCAGTGGTGCCAGCTACACTATCAAACAATAGTGCTGTTTTCTGCCTCCTAGCCAAAGTGCCTGCTGCACTGTCATGAACACAAGTGCCTTCCAACCAGTGCCTGCTTCGTAATCATAAACAAACACCACTGCCTCCTCCATGCTACTGAACGCCAAGAACTGTTGCCCCACCGCCCCTTTGACTATGAACTCTCTCTGCTTTGCTACCTAGCACCAGTTCCCTGCCACTTACCACCAGTTACTGCTCTGTCAAATCGCGCCTGCCCCTCTGACCACTCATGCCTAAATCACAGTTGTCTCGCCAGTGTCGGACGTCTTCCCCAGTTTTCTGCCGCTCCGACCACGAGCGACTGCTCCTCCCACCACAAGGTGCCTACATTCTGCTTCTTAGGTCCGCACTTAGCGTCCTGCCTGCGTCACCACTGGTACACGGTCTCCCTCCACACTTGCCTACTCCGGGCATCTCTTCCTGCTCAGCGACTTCCTCGGGACACAATCGGTGCCCACTGCCCGCTACCTTCACCTCCCCATGTCCCTTCCCTGCAATGCCCGAACATACCCTCTCTGACCAGCAGCGATCGATCCCTGTCTGATGACATGTGCCCCACTCTGTTACCTAGCCACCCCCTGCTTCTCTCATCACTTGCCTCACTCTCTCCACCAGCAGCTACCCCACTGCTTCTACCCCACTGCTTCTACAATCACTCAAGTGCGTCATCCTGTCCACCAGCAACTACCCTACCGCATCTCTGATCACACGAGTGTGGACTGTCCACCAGCGACTACCCCGTCGCTCTGATCACACAAGTGCCCCATCGCTCTCTGACCACCAGCCATTCCCCCATGCATTTGATCATTTCAGTGTCCCGCTCTCCATCAGCAACTATCCCCTGCCTCTTGATCACACAATTGCCTCAGTCTGCCAATCAGCCATTCTCCCCCTGCCTCTCTGATCACAAGACTGCCTGCTCTCTGGCTGTCCCTTCTACCGCGCCTGTCCCTACGTGCTCATAAGGCCAGACCTGGTCTATGAGAAAAACACCACATCTTACAAATCAAAGCAAAACACTACACGTTACGAAGTTCTGCTGAGGCATTTATTCCCAGTGTCCCGGGGTGGCACCCTGCACCTGCCTGTGCCACAGCGAGGAAGCCGGGTCCCATAGAGGGCAGTAGTACCCGCACACACCAGTCTTACCTCGCTCTGGGATCGTGACAGCCTGACAGCCAAGGGAAGAGGCACCGTGTGCTGTCTGGCCTGTCCGTGGGGATGGAGAGAAGCTCCCGTGACGAGAGACTAGGGCGAGAGCGGAGGAGACACGTGGACCGCGGGAGTGCTTCCTCCCGACCGACCCCTGTAGTTCTTTGTATTCCTGGGAGCGGAGCTCCGCTGAAGAGGAGAAAAGAAAACAGCAGCAACGCCAAGAAACAAGCATTGGCAATGCAACAGGACTCGCATTTACGCGAGATCTATTGCATTGCAAATGGCAATGCGTGCGAGCGACGAGGCATGGGGGCGGCGAGAAGGCATCGGACTGCGGGAGGGGGGGCACGGGAAGAAAGTCTGTGCTGTAAAGGGGCCAGTAGCCATGGAAGGATACAAATGACTGACATGGCTGTCATGGGGAGGGACTAACAAGCTTAAAACCAATGGGAAGGCAGCATTTATAACCTAAGCGGAGCTTCCAGAAAGCTTCCACACTACAGTGTATACTGCATGCCTCGCAAAGCGATGGCAGCGCATTCGCGCTGCAACGCTAGGCAAGTCCTAAAAACAGGTTAGAAGTACAGATTGCACTTAAAAACATTGAATGAAAGTCTAAAAACCAACTTCTATATAACAATTCCTGACAGAAATTCACAAACAGACAAACTCAATGCTCCAGGATGATCACAGAAAGAGCCAGAAAAAGAACTGACCTAACGGTCACCTGTGAGACATGATGGCAACATGGAGGTCTTGGAGGTCTTAAAGGCACAGCGCCAGTTTGTTCTGCTGTGGTTTATCTATGCAGCCTATGAGCTAACATGCCTTCTATTACTGTGCCTTTTTCTTTGAAAATAAAGGCTTTGTTTAAAAAGTGGAACTGTGCATGTTCTATATCACAGAAATGCTATTAGATATATGTTTATTTTAAATGAAAAATTCAGTACAATTTTGGCATTTTAGTTAGGCTGCATGAATGTCTCTATACAAATATATGTATTTATGAGGATACTTGTACTTTTTACATGCATATATGTATTTTCTATATGCTACGGAGTCCCCACGCTTGAGTGGGACTATTAAGTGCTTAGGACTACTCAGGACAGAGCTGCTGTTGCCTCTCTGAGTGGTTGTATCTCCAAAGGGAAATCAGGTTTTTATGGGTGAATGCTAACAGACATCTTTTGGCTGACTCGAATCTCTCCTATACATCTCCATCTCATAAACCACCACACACACTGGAGGAATAATATCTTCAACCTTTGTTACTAACCTCAAATGTTTTCACCCACGTACAAATTCAATTAAAACTAGTTTAACTTTTACAAGTAATCAGGCCAACCTTACGGAGTTATAGGTTTCATGGATTTCACTATTCTAAGACGCTTTCAACTCTTGCACACTGTACGCACAACAAAGCCTTGAGCTCAGGATGGGGCTTAAAGAATAAACCCATGTCAACATCTTAGAAAAAGGACCACAACTGCGAAGCATATGCACATCAGAGAAAATACCCTCAGGGTAATTTATAACATGAGAAAGGATGCTGTACTATGGACAAAACTTTACAGTGGCTCAACAAGCTGCACTTCGAGAAACTTCTCAAAGCCGTAGCAAACCTGAATGACCTAGACCCAATCCACAGGAACAGAATATTGGGCAGCAGTAGTCTATCAAAGAAGCAGAACAACCAAACATGCCCTGCAGATAGAAACAGCAACAATCCAAGGGCTCTTCCTAATTTGCACTAAACAGGTTAAATGTGATGTCAAAAGTATGGTAACAAAGAACTATCTATCTTTTAAACACTGACGACTATAAACTCTCGAGCCTGTCGCCAAATCCATTAATTCATTTGCACTGCTTTGTTTGGTTTTAGCTTGAGGAATCCTTAATGGCAATATGAGGACTTTGGTTGGCTTTGCATGGACTTTTAGATAGAATTAATGGTTAAGGATTTCTAGATGATGATCTTTTCAGACACCTTTTGATTGTGTGAATTTCTGGATAAACAATTATATTTAATTGCCATACATTGTTTAGAGCTATTATTTATGTATTATTTGGGTACTAATTTGAAGTCAGGAATTAAGATCAAGCAAGAGATCAATTCTTGGTCTGTTCCGATGAGAAGGTTTCAATGGTGGCTTGACTCGGAGGGCCTACGTATAGGACTAGGCATCAAGCACACACAGGGCGAATTATTGAAATGGAAGCCTAATTTAATGCAGTCAAGTGATAAGACATGCCATACCAGGGGCCGTATTATGCATTTTCATTGTTTGCGCCGGGCTCACCTATTAAAAGGAGCGCCTGGTGCAAACAATGATAGTGCGCCCTATTGCCGTGAGTGTGTTGACCTGGGGCCTGCCCACTCATGTGAAAACAGAGGCAGCTTCCAGCTGCTCTGTGTTTTCACAGCGAAGGCGACACCCGCCTGCACTTTTACAGGAGATTAGAGATCCCTTTGCAGGTGGGTGCAGTCAGTGACTGCACCTGCCTGCAAGGGGATGTCTGGGGGTTCACAGGACCCTCTTTCCCCCTGCAGATGACTGCTCTCAGAGGGTGCACTCAGTGTGCCACCTTTTAGGTAGTGCACAGTGAGTGTGCCTTCTGAGAGTGTCTTTGCCTCTGCACACGCATCGGTAATAAAGCGTGTGCGCAGAGGCAAAGGAATTCCCTCATCTGCATAGGGCACGTCCCCATGCAAATGAGGGAACGCCCCCTGAAGGTAGCGCTAGCGCTTTAAGCGCTATTGGTATCCGTATTACTTAAGGTGATGTACAAGCGTCTGCGCCCCCTTCTGTAATACCAAAGAGCCCTGGGGGCACGCAAAGCGGGTGCAAATGTCCATTGCACCCTCGAGGCACTTACTGTATTATGGCCCCAGGAGTAAAGTTTCAGGGACAATACACATTGTTGGATTGAAGTCTATTAGAAAGTAAAAGATATAGATTCCTCATATGGCATTAAAGATAAATTTATCAAACTTGCCTCATAACATGCCCAGGTGTTGTTCAAATAAAAACGCTTCATTGATTGTATTCCACCACTCATTAAAGTCATGCCTCAAGATGTTTTCAAGCTTTTTGCAATTAGATGGCATGCTAAAGTCGCTGAAAAAAAAACGTTTTTTGGTTGGGTGGCCGAAAAAACGTTGATATATTGATCAGGAAGAGCAGAAGTCTTGTACATACTGCATGGTGCCTCAAAAACCTCGGCCCAGACAGAAGTCAGCAAAGAGGACCATTTGAACTCATGGAGCAAGAGCAAAGGAAAAACTAGGACACCTTTGAGGCGCTGCCTTGCATCAAGTTACGATTTTAGCTAGAATCAAATAAAGCCTGATAACATTGGATATTTAAATATAGGGAGGTATATTTTATATGCATGGTTTTAATAAAGTCAGAATATGGACATCAATATTCAGAATCGTCAAAGAAGACCACTTTGTTGCCGATGTTGTCAGACTGTCAAGACCACCATTCAAGAACCCGATATTATGCATTTAGAAGGATTAAATATCTGTAGCCAATAACCTGTTGCAGAGAAGTAAAATCCTGAAAAAATGTCTGATTTCCTTTAAGGCGGCCAACCACATTTTTTGTTTTGTTTTATATTTTCAAAAAATATATAAAAAATTCTCTCAAATTACTATTAAGTGAAACTTTGCCATTTTGATTGCAAAAATAGCATGCATGCCAGGATTGTGCCATCGTTTAGCTGTGATGTGCAGTCCAGGCATTTTAAGAAATTTTCTGATCTCAGGCCAAACCAGAATGAACATAGCTAAGATCTTGAGTGTAATCTTGAAATACTTTGATTTGTTATATTTTGACAGTGTCCCTCAGGAGTAATTGCATAAAAGATGCATACAACAGAGGTTTGCTGAACTGAGTGTACAGCCAATTGAGTTAGCTGACTGCCTAGGGCAACCCAATATTACAGCATCTAATTGGGAAGAGCCCAACCTCCTCTTTCCAATAGCATCTGAAAAGATTTGTAGGCTTGTCTCAGTTGCTTATGGTTCCAAGAACATCATATGACAGCATAATTTAGTTTCTTTTAGAAAGGGGCTGGACGTACTAGGGGAGTGAACTAAATAGATCTAAGAATTTAGGTAAGATAACCATCTTAATTAGGTTAATGCATTCCACAAGATAAATCAGAAGGCCGATTTTTAATGTTAACTGGTTTATCATATGTAAGGATTTGTCAAGTAGAAGTATATACGTTGGTATGCATGCGTAAGCAGTAGTGCAGATCAATCACCCTAGGACAAATATCAAAGGTTTTTAGTTGCTCAGCTGGATCACAACAGCTCAATATAAAACAAAGACAGACGGCTGGGGGTGGGGGGGGGGGGGGGGGAGGCAAGTTCACTGCTTGACAGAGTTAGGTACTGACATGATGCTGTTCATACACTTAATGCCTAGAGATTTGCGTGTATCAGCAGAAAAACTTAAACTGGCAATGGATGGCCCAGTGTGGTACCACCTGCCACATAAACTGCCTCGAGTGTCAAGTAAGATCACAGCAGTAGGTCCCTGAAGAGTGTTGGCCTGATCAACAAGACTCACGGCAAGATTTTATATAGTAAGTTGTATCTCAACTGGGAATAAATCCTGGTTTTCACACTAGGACTCTAGCTAGACATTTTGCTATGATTTTTGGAAATATTTCTGAATCTGCCTTAGAAATAGATAGGAACGGTTTTCAGCCCAATTGTGACCTATGTTTATTTGTACTAAGTAACAAGGAAAATGCTACAGTGCAGGCATCTTCCGCAAACAAAGCTTCTCAAGAAGACCGCTCTGGTGGTAGCATATGTGTACCGCTCCGTGTTTTCCACGGTCACTTAATTTTTACAGATGAATACAGACAGGAAAATAAATGGTTTCTATCTATATATTTTCAAATGTGGATAAAAACGGAAATTAGGTTGTTCTTTACAGTGACTCAGACTGCGATCAGTAAGGCCTGCCAGGCAAACAGCTGTGTGGATTGAAAGCTAAGGGGGGGGTAAAAAATCGAAAGCCATTCCAAAAATGAGGAATATACAGCAGCAGATATGCACAAAATTGATCCTAAAATGTGCACGTTTTCATATACGTGTATTGATCTATCATCTGTATATACTGGTTCAATAAACGTGGAAACTGTAGTGTTGGCTTTCCAGCTTATTCACTGCTGTCATCATTTGGAATGTGATTATTCATGATGACAGATTTAGAATGTTGGGTTCTGAGCTTGAGTCAGTTGGTAGCTTGGGACTGAGCTGGAAGGTGACAGCTCCTGGTGGGGTTTTTTACCTTGGATTTATCTTGATACTCATAATTACCACCTTGTACCATCTTACTCAATAAATACCTCATCACAAGTACCTACGTGGACCTGATCTTCATTACCTTCACTACAGATTTTGGCGACGATTTGGGCACTTCAGCTTTATTTGACTTCTAATTTTCAAGCAACTACAAATGACTTTCTTCAACAAGGTAACCATTTAAGTTTTACTTCCTTCAATTGACTTACTGGCATACTGGCACGTTAAAAAGGCCCCACCAGTGACCATGCCACTCTATTGGTCGTCCTCATCCTGACCTGCCAGTCCCTGCTAGTCTTTCTTCTACCCAAGTCCTACTACTTTAATTATACAGCAGCAATTGATTTCCTTGCCTGCAGGGTTTTAATTTCTACATGCCTGCTGTCTTCGATTTTTCTGCCATGAATAAAGTACTTTCATTTTCATTCCTCAACGTTATTTATTTCAATTTAACTTCAAAAACAAAGGATTTCCATGCCTGCAGCAATATATATTACTTGCCACTTAACTCCCGTTTCGCTGCCATGAAGCAAATGTCATTTTGCCCGTGTTTCATGATTCCCTGCTTCCTTTATGCAGCGTTGCACACGAGACTTGTAACCCTTGTGAAATCTAATGACTATGCCTTGCTTTATTCATCATCATTAATTGCCTTCAAGTGTTTGGGATTTAAACTATTACGGATTTATGGCGATTTCTACATTGTATATATGTATTTACCACTCGCCTCTCCGTCTCGGCAGTTAAACCGCCACCTTTTGATTCAAATGAGGCTCGTGTTAACACACTGCGCGTTCATCCAGCGCGTGCAGCCTCACATAAGCTCGACGTTTCTTCGATGCTTCTTCGTTTGCTGTGACTACGTCAATAAAGCTGCGCTGTTATTATTGGTGCATATTCCTGCCTTCAACCACCCTGCACGACGTCAAAAAACGTGCCGCCATCTTGAAGAATACCACATTTCTGCCAACCATATTAAGCCAGCCACGTTTGTTGCGCAGTTTCAAGAAAGTTTTCATCATCACGCAGCAACTCTGTATTTCTTCAGTTGTTCCAATTCTCTTTTAGGGATCGATTTCATCTACCTAAATCTCCAAGTTACTGGTGAGACTCCTTTTACAGTGTTCAACACGTTGCTGGTATTCTAAGAGAAGGTAACATTGGAGTGCAGAGGTACTTTTCTAATCTTCAAAATCTCTACAGATCATAAATGCTGTGCATGTCTTCCTTCTATCGGTGACATGCCCACCATTTATTTATTTATATTACGGCAAGTTCAGTATTTTATAAAGTTACACTGTTATGTCCCTACTACAAGTTAATTGATAAATGTTATTCTGCTGTGTTTTTGACTACGAAACCTCTGCGCTGATTCGCAAAGCCTTTTACATCCTTTAATTCATTTCAAAGCGCATTGACAACGGTGACAACTTTATTTTAGTTTATTGTTTTCTTCTAACAAATTACAACAGAGACCACTTTACTTATTTTAGTTTATTGTTTTTACTATTAATTATTACATATTAGGTGAGAGTTCACTCACCAGCTTCTATTTCAACTATATTTGATGTATGGTACGTTATGATTTGAACTAGGGTTTTTGGTGTCATGCCTTTTCCTATTTTATATGCAATATGATTTTATGTTGCAGCAAGTATAATTACCAATTATTTAAAATTACGTAAATTTTTCTTGATTTAATGCTCGATTATAATTTCATATATGATTCAATGCTCATTATATTTCCTTTTATGATTTAATATCATTTCTATGATTGCTATATGCACTAGGTATAAATTAGTACCTGTTCTTTAGTTACGCTATATTTTAATGATAAATGCGTCGTTTTAATTTCATCTTTATGATCCATGACGCAGTTCTGTTATTGAAGTTATGTAATTGATTGATTTATATTTCTGTATTCTTTTGACCGGTTTTTAATGTTATATTCTGACGTCAACCGTTAAGGTTCAGTACTGTTTACCTTCTATTCGAGAGCTCTATGATTGTTATTATTTTTCACTTTTGCGCTAAAGTTTTGTTATTCTAAATATTTTCTTGTGCGTAGACGTACGTTACATGAAATTTTGTTATTATCATATTTATAACTCATGAGTTTTAAATGTTCTGTGCACTTAATGCTTTTAATGTTTTTATGTGATTTTTATGCCAGATTCTCATGGCCTTTTTATAGGGTTATATCAGAATTAATTATTCTTACTGGCAACTGAGGTTTTCCTCTGTTCGTGCTCTTGTTAGGTGTTAATTTTCACCTTCTTGTTATTATTACTGGAGTTTCTATTTGTTTTCTCCTGTGGAGCACTTCTTTTATTCTTATATATACTTTGTGGTCCTACCTTTCACTTCTTCGTTTGTTGGTTCACAATTTCTCCAGTCTGGCCAATTGGTGTATTTTGTGTTACTTTCAACGTTTGTGGTCAGTGTCCACCTTTGTATTATCTATTTCTCTTTGTCCTTTAAAGAGAGGATGTGTCTCTTTCTTATTTTTCCACCTTTGTATTAATTCTTTCTTTTTGTCCTTTAAGGAGAAGATGTGTTCTCTTTCTTATTTTTCCTTCCTTTATTCACCTTCCTCATTACTTCTTTCAAATCTTCTCAGTTTAATTCTTTCTTCATTTATCACCACTTGTGTTCAACGTTTCTTATATTTATGCTTTCCCTCATTCATGTTCCTTCTTACCTGTTTCTACTTTTCTTTCTTATATTCTTTGTTATTATTTGTAATTGCTTTGTTCACATCTAAGTTTTGGTTGCAATTGCAAAATGTATAAAAGGGGAAGATGTGTAATGTTGGCTTTCCAGCTTATTCACTGCTGTCATCATTTGGAATGTGATTATTCATGATGACAGATTCAGAATGTTGGGTTCTGAGCTTGAGTCAGTTGGGAGCTTGGGACTGAGCTGGAAGGTGACAGCTCCTGGTGGGGTTTTTTACCTTGGATTTATCTTGATACTCATAATTACCACCTTGTACCATCTTACTCAATAAATACCTCTTATCACAAGTACCTACGTGGACCTGATCTTCATTACCTTCACTACAGAAACATACTAGTTTCATCTTTCAAAATAAATATAAAAATTAGCAAAAAATAAATATGGATACATATAGACAGAAATGTCAAAAAATAAATAACAGAAAACTGGGAGCCCTGCACATACATGACGAATATTCAAGTCAAGGCTGCGATTTAAATGCAGACTCTAAATTATCCATCTAAGAGTGATGAGGGTTTTGAGAGATGTGTGCGGCTTGATTCCTAAGCGAAGGCTTTGTCTTTTAATTTAATACTGCCAACAAGCACAAAGGCGTAAATACCTGCAGAGTGGAGGTGAGGGTAGCAGCCACCCTCAACACATCCAAACACCGAGCCCGGTTCAGTGTGCAGCCTTTGGTTGAAGTGTGGTTCCACAGTGAGGACTGATGAGAAACACCATGAGGGAAGCTCAGGAGAAGCTTAAGGAGGTAATTCAAAGAAGCGGTGGTGAATATATGGAACAGAGACTCTCTGCAGGGATGGGGCCCGATTACATCAAGCTTTTAACCCCTTCGATGCTGCGCAGATTCCGCCGCTGTGCTGACGGAATCTTGCGAGGGCGTGGTCATGACGGAATGGGTCCGTCATGAGCACAGCTCAACCGTGGGTCATGACGGAACCATTCCGTCATGAGCACCGAAGGGGTTAAGCACCTGCACAAACATATGTAAACAAAGAAAAAGGTTTTCGCAAGAACGCAGGGAGACCAGGAAAGCGGCCCCCACTGTGTTGCTGCTCTAAGTGCACTCATTGCGTCATGGTACTGGGAAAGCGGTGCTGTCGAAGCTAAAATGAACGAGGAGTAGAAACAATGTAAAGGTGTGAAAGTACAGCAGAGGCTCGGGCTGTGATGTAAACCTAGGCCGCAGCAAGCTTTAACAGGCGAATGGGCACAATTAGAGTGAATAGACACTGATCTGCGGAATGAGGTCAGGTGGATATCTGCCAAGGGGAAAGACAACTCCAGCAGCACTGGACAGGCATGTGTAATAGATCGAGGGAATGAACGAAAAGGCATCGATGGCATTCAAACCACAGGAGCAGGTTTCAGACTTCGCGTGTACCAACGCACTGCTAATAATGTGGACTGGCCAGTATACAGTACGGTATGTAGAAAATGCGGGAGGAGAGCTCGCAACTCTTGAATGTAAAAATATATAGGTATTTTGTAAATGTGGTGCTAGAAATTGGAATATTAAGGTAGGAGGGGTAACCATTACCAAATTATTAAATATATTCTGAGTAGGCCACTACTCTGTTCTTAGAGAATCTCTGCACAATCCCTTTTTTTTTTTTTGCAGAGTTATAAGGCGCAAACTCGACCGGAAGGTATTGGAGCGCTTTACATGAGCACCAGTTACGTTACACAAGGACACGTTCATTTTTTTTTTTTTGGTAGGCACGATTAAGTGACTTGCCCAGAATTACAGGATGTGGCCGTGACCAAGGCTCGAACCTTCATTTCCAGCACCAACGTCGGCAGCTCTAGCCGTCAGACCACATCCTCTCCCCTAGTGTATCCCTTAGATATACCACGCCCAGCAGGGCATTCCCAGAGAGTGCCTATTAAGTTCAAGCAGTACCAACAATTTTAAATTTAAGAACACATTAAAAAAGTCCAAAATCTCTTTAGAAAAAAGTACAGGGAATTTCAATAAGCAAAAAGACACCAAGATCATTCAAATTACATGAAGGGAACCAGATATAGGATTTTTTTTTAAAGTTTCAGTGAAAAGCACCTGGAACAAGCATTGGCATAGCCAATAGGTCTCGCCTTTGGGACCGTATACGTTTTTAGCCATGCAACAGTTGATATGGTTGCACCAAGGCTATTATGCTGCATAACTAAATACTTATAAGGTCCCAGAGGCGAGACCTATTGGCTATGCCAATGCTTGTTTTTATATTGTGGTTATGATAAAATTAATAAAACTTTTCTGAATTTACCCTTAGGTTTTTTTTTTATAATTATGTAAGAAATGAGTGGCCTTTTGTCAAAATGATCTCATATGAATTCTTTGCTCCATATGCCTTTTAAATTCCCCGCTTTAAATCCAAACGTAATCTTCCAACTCCTCTTCTAACACTCCTCTTTGAGAGTACAGATGTTGCTTGAATATGAGACTTTCTAGGGCCGTTGTAAACAACATATACAAAGTCATCCAGCTATTACCTAACAAGTCCCCTAACAAAAAGCCAGATCTTGTTAGATTTGCCTGTGCTTGTTTTTAACTAGCCGTGCTGCCAACATACATAGTTGAATTTACAGTCATGCGAGGAAACATGGAATGACATGCAAAGGAAGAGAATGCCTCGTTCTGGATTTTGCCTTTTTAAAAATAAATCAACAAGAAACATTGTTTTCTGCGTATGTTTATGTAGAAACATCAGTAGAAAATGAAAATCTCTGAATGCAATTCATAATCTACTTTTATGTGTCTTGGAAAAAGAGAGTGGACTGCCCAGTTCAATGAAACGATTGTAATATGAAAAGGTGAACCCTTCACCAATATTTCCATAGCTATGGGTGATTTCCAAAATTAGTTTTAATCTGTAATTATATTTTTATACTTTGTATTGAGTATATAATCACATGTAAGATGTTGGAATTTGCAGTTCCAGTAGTGACGTAAACAAATATTTTTAAGGTGGCAAATCTTTATTGTCTCTCTTTTTTCTGAGAAGAGCATTTTTTTTGCCTTCTCAGCTTGTTAGTGGTTTTAACCTACTCTATTTTGAACAAGCATAGACAAAGCCACAAGGGCTTGCCTTTGATATCCCCATTTGCAGCATTGCTCAACAGTGAAAAAGGTTGTCACTTGACTGGCCATGTCGTCTTGTGGGCGCATGCACTATTCATGCGGAAAAGGTGGTGTTGGGCCAGAGCTACTGACTATGGAACTAGGGAAACTAGATTTGAGTCTCTTTATCGGCAAAACATCATGTGATTCTTGATAAAATAGAATAATCTCCCTGTGCCCAAACTAACAAGTGACCTTGTGTAATGTAACTGCAAAAATAAAATGTATGTGATTGCCTACGAAATGACTCGACCACCTTTTTTTTCTTTTTATTTGCCGATTAGAGTTGAAATGGCAAATAAACAGAAAAAAATCATCAGCCAGAGTGTTTTTTCAAGCGTGGGTGGGTGTACCAGCATGGACCGCGGTTGGGAGGGAAACAGGGCATTGGTGGCGAGGAAAAACAATGTACATGTTGCAAAGTGGTGTGGAAGAGGAAGAAGACAGGTGCAAGATAATGGGGTGGTACATACTGTGGGCCGACATGAAAGAGCGATGCATAAAGGGTGCACTCTGGCGAGTGAGCTACACGGATTGCAGTGGAAGAGAAGTATATGAGTGAAACAGCAGCAAAACACATGTTCTATCCTGGAGGGCTTAATGAACAAGTCCTAGGACCAGCCCTGGTCAGTGATTGTGGCAATCAGAATAACAAAATGTAGCAGACTGCTAGGCCAAACAATGTATGTCTTTTTTCTGCAGAAACCATAAATTTAGGATACACACGCTGCTTACTTCGTGGGTCTTGTGCGGTCATCTAGTGAACTCAACTCTGATGTTGCCTGGCAAAGTGCTCACATTCACTGTAAAACTACCTATTCGAGCCACTCTGTGTTCTACTTCTGTGTTCTGAGATGTCCCTATGGAGCCAAATATAGGAGCTGCAGGCACTCCTTTACATAAATCTCAGACATGCGCACACCCAGCCATGCTCCAGATGGTGCACTCCGCAATCAAGACTGGGCATTCATGAATCAGACCCCCACAACAATTTTACTGCACAATCATAAAGCATGCTGGGAACTTCACATGACCCTGAAAGGAGGGCATAGTTTTAGAACTGCAAACTGAAGGACAAGAATCGGAGAGAGTTCGAAAGGAAGAGATGTAGGTAAGAATAGGCGGTTAGAAGTGAAGCGTGGTAGCACAAAAATAGGGTTCAAAAGAAGTGTGCTTTATGAAGTAAAGAACATGAAGGCGATCGTGGATGTAAATTATAAGAAGCATTGGCAAAGTAGGTCTGTCTGGTGTTGGCTGTCAGTGAATGACGAGATCTGGCTGAAAACCCGTTGAGTATATAATACTATAATTATATAAAGCGGTATTGTCTTATGCCAGACCGAATAATATCAAAGGGACTCCACTAGGGCAGGGCTTGAAAATGGGAAAACAGAGCAACGGAGAGGAGGTTGGAATGGAGACTGGCAGGAAAGATATGTGTTTGCAATGAACCAGGACGAACAAGCCTTGAGAGCTTTTACAATCGCGAAGCGAGGATAGTGCTGGCCCGGGAGTGGTGCGTGCGTGCGCAGCCTGCTCTTTTTAGAAGCACATACTCGTGCTTGTGGCGCGCCGCTGTGTGCTCCCGCAAGGTGGATGCCGCCACAAGCACGAGTATGTGCTTCTAAAAAGAGCAGAGCGACGGCTAAAGGTCCTCCTATGCAGCTCATGCACGCTGCGTAGGCGAGACCTAAAAAGTAAGTGCCACTGAAAAAACAACAATTTGTGGTTAACCGAGACCCAAGTGTGAATTCCGAATGATTGCAATTGAGCGGCGGTTGGATACGCCAAGTTGTGTTAGCTACTAAAGTTTTTACCGTCTGACAGTCTGAAATAGGAGACAAATTCCTTCAGCAGGACAACGTCAGAAGCTGTGGCTGGCTAGGATACTCTGTGACTGCTACATCATCATCAAACTCTGACTGAACCCATTGGTTTAAGCGCTAACAACTCCAAGTGAGATAAAGCTAGATTTTGTGACCAACTGAGGTCCTCTGGCAGGTGGATAGATTTGCCACCTCTCCCCCGTGAACAGTTTTAACATTAGGTGTACTCACTTTTTTGGTTCTCAAAAACCTCCAGGGGACCAAGGCATTAAAGGGATAATACAGAATATAAAAATAAATTTTCTTATAGGGATAAGGGAATTTTCCTTGCCACACTGCAATGCCTTTAAAATGCAATCTAGTGAGATCACATTGGTGTTCCTAATACCCATATATGTTTGCCCTTTATGTGAGTGGTGTAAATAGCCACTGCAGCACACATAGGCATTAAACTTCCACTTGCATTTTCTGCGCCATCTATTATAGCCTCACAGGAAACCTAAATAGACCAATTGGGTGAAACCAATATTATGGATATCAGAGTGCACACACTGTGACACTGAATATTAGTATCACATCAAGCCCTAATAACCCCAAAAATTTGGACCAAAAAAGGTGAAAAATCTAGGATGACCATGCGGAAAAGGTGAATAGGCTACACGTTGTATCCATTTTTTTATAGCAACATCAAAGAGCATGTGCAAAATAAATGAGAAGAATAATGCAGGCCGAGTGGATGGTTAAGAACAAAACCAGTTTGAGTATCTGCCACCAAGAGCCAAATATCTGACTATTTCTTTATGAAGTCCACAAATGTGCTGTAGTGTAGTTCCTATTTCCCTTATAGGCTCTGCGCATTGGAATAATATACACTATAGTTTTCGCATAGAACTAAGGTCAGTATGCTCCTATCGAGTACATTAAACTTAATTACTTGTGTGTGCCAGCTAACTCAGAGGTCACTAGAAACTTCTCGAATGAACAAGAAGGGATTAGTTTCTGACAAACGCATAAACATGACAACTTTGTTTCCCTTAGAATCGGAACGCGTCTCAGAATCGTGGAAACAATAGATAACAGTTTCACTCAGTCAATCGTGCATGCTTAGTTTCTCCAGAGTTGCACAGAAATAGATAGACGGGCGTTTCAATAAAAGGGTTTATTGAACAGTCTTGTTTCTCGTGTAAGAGATATGAGCTGTTACAATCATTAGACAGAAAGCAAGATATAATACGCACAGCGTAAGCAGTAAGAAGAAATAATACTGCAATAGCATTGTCTTTTAGCTAGGACATATTCATATATACATACATAAATAACAGGCTAAAAAGTGAATACTCGCCTGATGCTTCTAAATAGTCCTACCCTCGTATAACTAACCTAAGTGTAGTGCAAGGTAAGAAGTAGGTACTGTTTTCTATAGTATGGTATATACTAAGTTTATTATGCCAAGAGTCCCTCTAGGTTCTAGTCGGCTCCATACCTTTAGAATGAGCGAGGTGGGAATCTCTATCCGGGTCTCAAACTCTAACACCCTGTGAAGGGAGTCAGAACACTGGAAGCTGGATTCTCTGCGAGCAGGGATGACAGCGTCTGGTCAGTGCGTCAGGCCGGGATATGGACTTGCCGTGGCGAACCGTGCAGTCAAGTCGTGCCATGGTAAGGGAAGGCATATTTAGACCTGGAAGGTGCTTAGGAATGCTAGCATTGACGTAAAGTCGGGCAGAGGAAGACGTCATGGATGAACCCCTAAGGAATAGTAGTTCATGCATAATAGATGAGTACTTGGAGAAATCAATAATCCAAGCTAAGCAAAGTCCCGTTCGGCTTAAGGGTCTGGTTTCTAAGAACTCATTGTGACGTGGGATGGACAGATGTAGGTGACCATGCCTGTATTTGGTTAGCATGGCTAATGCCTAAATGAGGGCTGGGATTCTATGCTTAAATAAGGGCAAAGCGAGTTGTGCCTATATAAGGACATGATTCAGGGAAACCTATACACGGGTATCTAAATCGAAACACAACAGTGCGTTAGAGGAAATGTTAGTCTTAGTGTGCCATAATCTGGGACATGTACGTGCCTCACAGCCAGTAATGAGCAAATATTGGGCACCTGACAAGTAATAAAGGGGTTATACTGTGCCAACATCACCATTTTTGTGAGCACTAAGGCATTTAACAAAAGGTAAGGTGAAGCGAACATCATGCCAGAACTGGAAGAGGTACCTCCCAATTGCTCTGTGAAATTGACCCAAACTCCTGAAGTCTTGGGTGAAGTGGGAAAGAGTTAGAAGTTGGGCAATGAGATACGTTTTTGTGAGAAAGTGGAATATTAGCGGAGGTGGATGGTAGCCGACCTCAAGTAATAATGGCACTAATCTTCTTAGGTCCAGTAAAGGTTTCAGTTTTAATTTAAGGTCAACCCCTAGTAGCTATGGCACAGAGCACACAGGCTGAACTTAAAGAAAATGTGTCAAGCATTTCGAAGTACTAAGCAGTTAAAAAGTCAGAAACACAATATAATAAGAAGCACACACCAATTTATAAAAATAGAGAACATTTCCACAACCAAAATGACAAAAATCCAATAACGGGAACAGGAGATATACATTTTTTAAGTTAAAAAAAGCGGGAAAAAACACAAAGCACCAACTGTGGGTATCTGATTGCACTAGACCAGATTTGTATCAAAAGTTACGCCAAATCACTAAGGAGGGACGCTGCGCTTTTTGAACAGGTCCAGCATACGTGCTCAAACTTAAGATACAGAAAGTATGCTGTTCCTAATTATGAGACATGGGAAAACTAGTGGAACCGGTTTTGTGTGGTCATGAGATGTAGGAGGATGGGGATTCCTCCTCTTGGAATTTGGGGCCCTCACACACCCGGCTGGGTCTCATGCTTCTTCATAGGGCTGCTCCTCGTTAGGTCGGTGCTGCAATACCTGACGGGCTCTCTATGAGGGGCTCTTTGGCAAAGATCTTTTATTCCAAATCGCCGTTTGGTGCCGTGTGCATTAGTGGCCTAACCAGTGTAGATGAGTGAGTGGAGGTGTTATTAATGCTATAAATACTACATGTGATTTTATACAGCACATTGTTTACCTTAATAGGGTGATCAGCCGTTTTCAAGCGTAACGATGTTTCAAAAGGCTCATTTTGGAAATATAGATGCTCGACCAAGATTTTCAAGGTATCCCTATGTACACCGAGTAACCAATGTTGATCCGTGATTTAACAAAGGCTTTCATCGCCTGAACCCATTGTGGAAAGCATAATCGCAAGAAAACCCTTCTTAGAATAAACTCAAACTATGTTAAAAAACAAGCTTTAGTGGTGGTACCTACAAGTATCATCAATGAAATCCCGCAAATCAACAAGTACTATGCCGGAGTTAAAAGAGGCAATACTTTTATACATTTGCTATTGCAGATATTGATAGAGGAGGCTGTCATTTTACTACATCAATTTCTCAAAATCTACTTTGGAAGAAGGCTTAAGCATTTCAAATACAGAAGTACTACACACTTCCTTAGGCCCTTGGGTATCTAATATCAGTTCGTTCTCAACTATAATAAACTGATCCTGACACCTCACTTTTTCGTGAAACAATGAACCCAAACTGTTAACAAGGGCCTTAGATAATATCTCACTTAACACTGAACTTGGATTAGCTACATTTTGCAGCTTCTCTTATTAATATATAGGAAAAGGTCGTAGAGAATGAAATGTGCATGGAACCGCTAGAAGGGTGTTTACCTCAATGCACCTGGTAGCATAAAAAGTGGACAACTTAAGGAGAGGTCGATGTACCATCGCGCGAACGAGTGCTGTGTGACATGAAAACAAAGATTACCTCTGGTGGCACACCTACTAAGCTGCTCTTGTGCTTTCTGAACATTTATGAGGGCTAGCAAGACCACCCAACTTTAATATGCTGCATACAGACCAGACTTAAGCACCACCGATTCTATTGCCTAAGCTATCTTCCGCTAATCGATATTGGTTTTATCCGCAACACAAGTTGGTGGTGTATGTGTCAAGGGGTAAGAGGATGGTTTCTAAATAACAAAGAATGAAAGGGATTTATAGCATGGTACTGGGTAAATTACAATATGACAAAATCTCTAGTGTTGACGCTGTGAATGGACACAAGAGTATTCAGTCCATGCTCTCATTCACCCTCTCGTCCACGCGCTCTGCCACTCGCATATGCACGCACAAATTCAACCCGTAACCCCTGCACTCACACATTTATTGCCACGTTTTCCACTCATCCAGCTGTACAACCACGGTGCATGCCTACTGGCGTATGCAATAAGTGAAACAAACTAGCAGGACTAGCAAAAAGAATTCCTGGGTGAAAATGTGTTTCCATGCGAGTGTAATATTGCACTTATCCGGATTACTTTGCGTAATTAGCACCATTTTTTTTCTTACAGATATGCTCTTTGCAGGCATAAAAGAGTAGAAAATGTCATGTTGACAACTGCACAATACACTGAACAGGTATGTCACGTGATCTTTGTACCAAGCACCTACCCAGAGTGCACATTTCACGTCTGCCAAACATCCAGAGTAGGAATCGCTTATGACTTTGGCGCACACTGGGTACATTTTTAAAGCAGATAACCACAGCAGCGTAAATTAGGTAAAATGTTGAAAGTGCTTTTACGCACACTACATATGGATAAACACAATCCGCAGATAAAGAAAACAATTTTGTTCTCATTGGGAATTTAATTTGACTAATTAGACAACCATCTGAGACTATTTGTTCTAGTGATCTTTAATTACAAGTAATCAACAAAAAGCGTAAATGAAAAACACGTCTGTGATCCTGTTGTGCAGCCTGTGTACCTTTGAAAGATTTACATGCGGCAGGCTTCCATTGCCACACGCTTGTATCTTCTGCCACCTACTGGCAGTATCCTGGAATAATCTACAAAAATCATTAGGAAAGTTGAGAAAGATGGATCAATGAGCGGGATACATGAGTATTCTTGATATAGCCTCACTGTATTTAGCTTATAGAGGACGGAACACTGTTTAGTGGCCCTCGACAAGGCACCAAGTAAGGATGGAATATTACAGCATGTTTAAAGCAAGTGCAAGTATAGACCTGCATCGAGCGAGTGAGAGAGAGAGACTTCTGATGGTCTCGCACTCACTTAAGCGGTGTCCCGTGTCTTCGTTCCCTCGGTGCTGCCTGGCCCAGTGCTGCACACCAAACACCTGGGCATCCTGTGCTGCTAGGATTATCCTGTATTCCCCATATAAAGATAACGGATAAGAAAACCATCTTCGTCTGATCGCGCTGAGGAAAACCCCCGTCCTTAGAAGACTAGCAACCGGTACAGGAGATCAAACCAGCATTGAACTAGTTACTTTACTGAATTCCAATGCAACAAATCTAATTCAACATCCTACGTGCATACACAAGACCTTCAGTAACAAGCATCGCAATATGCAAGAACCCTCAATGCACTGCCATAAGGAAGCTGTGGTCCAGGCATGCACCAACGATCTGCTGCATCAAGAACTACCAATAGAAAACAACAGAGGAATGACTACCAAAGATGTAGTCGCGCTGCTATAAAAGTTCACGTCTCCAAAGGAATGAGCCCGCCGTTCTCTCCTTCCTTTAAAGATCAAACCACTGTTAACGTGCTCCATCATTCAAGTCTGCTGGGGTAGGGAGGGGGGGGGATTAACTGGACCATCTTAACGATCACATTACTCGCATGCGCTCCTAAAAGTTCTAACACAGCTTTTTGCTTTAGTCGCAGTAGCACAAATTCACATATTTAACACTTTACCCAAATTCTTAATAAACACATATCATTTAAATATTCCCTTGTTTCAGCCTTGTTCATCCTCAGGAAAATGAGATATATACACAATTTCACTAGCTTTGCAAATTTTAGCCATTGGTATACTGCCCAAGGATAGCAACAGTTGCCCTACATAACGGGCCTAGTTTTCAGCCTGGGATTGAGACAGGGTGAGGCCCAGAGGTGGAAGGCGTGCCCTGATCACGAACGGACCTCGCATACACACCATTGACAATCCTGCCTGTCGTGTGGCCCGCGCTGGCCAGAGATCGCCGGCCCGGTGTGGTGGCGTGGTGAGCCGGCCTTCCGCTCACGCTTTTGAGACATGGGCTTTTGCCATGGCGAAGGACAAAGAACCGAGACCCCCGCGACAGGGGAACATGGACAAGTTCACCAGAGTGCTCTCCGCACAGCAGAGGCACTACTCCTGCAAGCTATCCAAAGCTCCAGAGAAGTCCTGGAGGGGAAAATCGGATAAGTATGTTCCGAGGTGTCATTACTCCGACAGGATCTCCGCAAAGTCTCAGAGAGGTTGGTGGAAGCGGAAACCAGGGTGTCGCATGTATAAGACGCGGTCAAAGACCTCCAAAAAATGACGAGGGATCTGCGAGGTGCTGCAGCGGACATGCAATGGAGGATCAATGATGCGGAAAACCGGGCCCGGAGAAACAACCTTCGCTTCATGGGATTTCCTAATTGAGCAGAGGGCTCCCAACACCGTAGCGATTCTGACCAAATGGCTGATGGACCTCCCGGCAGAACAGTTTTCCCACTGCTCTGTCACAGAACGAGCACATCGGGCGCTAAGCGCTAACCAGCCTCCCTGGGCCCCGCCAAGGCAGACCACCAGACAGGGCTCTCTCTCCACAGTCTGAACCAGAGGAACTGAGCGTTGCAACCTGACACCGGCAGAAAAGCACCCCTATGTCAAAGACCCCCACCGGTTTCTCCTTTGCAGCGTTCCCACGCTTTGAACTGTTGATTGAGCGAGTGAACTACTGAGCAACGAACTGTAAGAGTTTGGAGTTCCGGGGGTATGATTTAAGTGGGGGGTGGGGGGGGGGGGGGGGGAGAGAGACAACAGACCGACCTACTCTCCTTAGCCAAGGGTCACTTCCAGTGATGGGGGAACAGAAGGCTGTAGGGCAATGGGGGGGGGGGGGGGGGGGGGGGAGGGGAAATCGAACAGTTGGGGTTTCACAGTTTTCTATGTTGGTTTGTTACACGCAAGGATCAGGTTGCCAGAACATCTTTACAGACCGAAACGCACTCAAGACTCCCCTAGATTTTAAAGCCCCGGGTCCGCAACGGATAGACACCTCATGTCCCACACACCTTCCCCAACGGTCATGCCATGGAATATAAATGGGCTGGGAGACAAGATTAAAAGCGGATTAGTGTCGCAATCTCTTAAGAGGCTTCACCCTGATATCGCAATGTTGCAGTGTGGTTTTATTGGCTGTGGTCCATACAAAGTCCTGGCACATGCTGGGTTCACTTCTGTGGCGAGAGGGGTGGCTATCCTGATTAAAAAGGGTCTCCCCTTCCATGTCTTACGTCTTTGGCAGGACCCCCTGGGTAGATGCTTGGGAGTCCTGGGACTATGAGGTTAGATAAAAGTCGTACAGTTGTGTGTGTACACACCACCCAGGCTACAAGCGCCTACCATGACTAAGGTGATGGACATACTGATAGAGACGCCCTTAGCTCTGCACATAGTGGGGGGCACCTTCAATGACATTATGTATTCACAGCTAGATCGCTCGGGAGGGGGAAGACAGGCTTCCAATGACCACTCCCCTTAGGCGGTTCTCCACAACATTGGGTTCGATAGATGTCTGGAGGGAAAATCATCCCCTAGTCAAGCAGTTCTCCTTTCATTCCGGGGCCCACGACACATATTCTAGGTTGGACTACATGTTCATCCCTAAGGGTGAGCTATGCAATGCCGGGACAGCAGAGTTCAAGGCTCGGGGCCTCTCGGACCACTCCCCGCATCTGATTGAGATGGGCCTGAGGGAGCGGGAGGGCACTCACACTTGGAGGCTGAGTCCATGGGACTTAAACAATGCCAAGATAGCTCGTGGACTCAGGGCGGACACTGAAATCTATTTCCAGGAAAACAAGGACTCGGTCTCCTCTGGGGTGACGGTGCGGGAAGCATACAAGACCGTGTTACGTGACAGAGCCCAAAACCACATAGCGTGGGAAAAGAAGGACAGAGATAAAGCCATAACAACCTTGAAACAAGAGATCCTGGAACTTGAAAGGCGGGTGACCTTGGGCAACGACCCAGTCAGTACATGCCGATTGGCAGCCCTGAGAGGGGAATATAAGGAAATGGCTACAGAAAACGCCAAAAAGTTATATCTGGCCATATTACATCGCCTTTATGAGGTAGGGGACAAGGCTGGAAAGCTCCAAGCCTGGATCAGTCGGCGAGAGGTACAGAACAGATGGGTGATGGAGGTGTTTGATTCTCAAGGCACCGTCCAATCTACCGATGACTGGGTTGCCAATGCCTTCGCATGGTACTATAGGGACCTATACCGGGCCAAAACGTCCAAGTCCAGGCCTACCTGGACGGGATCCCCGTGCCGCTGTTGGAGGAGGTGGAGGCACAGAGCCTGGAAGGAGACCTGATGTTAGCAGAGGTCCAGGACGCAATTGTGAAACTTCGTCCCGGGAAGACGCCGGGCACCAACGGGCTCCCCGTGGAATTTTAGACACGATATGCGAATATCCTGGGCACCCATCTCCTCCGACTCTTCATTGATTATCACGAGGAAGGTATTCTCCCACCTGACTTGCGGATGGCCACCACTGTGATCCTACACAAGGAGGGCAAGCCTAGTGACCAATGTGGGTAATACAGACCCATTTCCCGGTTAAACTCGGAAGTCAAAATCCTGGCCACCATATTGGCAACACGTCTCCTGGAGGTGATTGAGGGTCTGGTCCACGAGGATCAATCGGGATTTATGTCGGGCAGATCCACTCGTTTAACCTTAGACACACCCATAACTGGCTCATGAAGGTACGGAACCGGACCAGCCTGCAGGTGTTCCTATTGTTAGACGCCGAGAAAGCATTTGCCGTGGTTAACTGGCTGTTCCTTGATGCCACCCTGGCCAAACTTGGGTTAGGGCCGAAATTTCGTAGCTGGGTTGCACTTCTCTACAACTGGCCGATGGCTGCAGTTCGAGTCAACGGAAGGTACTCATCACCCTTTCTTATCGAGAGAGGAACGCATCAGGGATGCCCCCTTTCCCCTCTCCTTTTCACACTCACCCTTAAACCCTTGGCGTGTGAGATACGGGCACACCCCTCCATCCGTTGTTTCCATATTGCACTCACAGACACTATAGAGGAAAAGATTTCTTTATACACCAACGATATCCTGCTGTATATTTCACATCCGGCAACGACCATCCCAGCCCTATTTGAATTGATTATTGACTACGGCAGCTATTCGGGATATAAAATAAACTGGAACAAGTCCACACTTTTCTGCCCGACCGCAACTCAAATTGACTGCCCCCTGCCGGGAGACCTCCGAGTGGTGCAGAGCGGCTTTAAATATCTGGGTATCTTCATTACTCCCTATCCCGAGGTTTGCAGAAAGGAAAACTTAGGATCGGTCCTCACTAATTTTAGATTGGATGCGGAACGGTGGAGAGACCTCCCCATTACTCCATTGGGTCGTGGGGCCATTTTTAAAATGATCACCGTGCCTCAACTTCTCTACGCCCTGCAAAACTCATACCACCCCTTACCCATCCTGTCTTTACAGAGATTGATGGTATACACCGAACACTACTGTGGCAAGGGGGCCACCCCGGAATCGCAATTAAAACATTGCAACGCAATCCGTACAATGGAGGTATCGCCCTCCCTGACATTGAGGCCTATTACTGATCATCTCATCTGATACCCATTAACGAATGGATACACAAACACAGAACACCCCACATACCGACTCGAGAGGGAGGTAATATTACCCCATACATGCCTGCACTACCTATATGGAGGGAAGGGCGGCTCTCGCTTGCTACCCGTGACTCAGGTGACCCTAGTGGCATGGACGAGGGTGACTATCATGGGCTGGATGGGGCGGGTGACGAAGGCCACCCCACTTTGGGAGGGGACTCGCTTCAGGGAACTAAGCAAGCTCACTGGGTTCGGGGCCTGGGACCTCCTCGGGATTTTCACAATTGGTAACATAATTGTAAAAGAGGACTTCATACAGTGGGCCAAACTCCAACAAGACTATAATATGAGTGAATCACAATTCCTTAAATACGCTCAGCTGCGCCACGCATGGCTGGCAGAAAACGTTTTGTGTGACCAACTTCGGAAATATGCACCCTTGGAGGGTAGACTCCTGAAAGAGGAGCTCGCCCAGAAGGCGGTCTCATTCACATACAAAACTGTTAACAACAACACTCCTGACGGACTGGGGAGACTTAGGTCGCGATGGGAGAATGAGGTAGGGGCCATGGAAGACAGACTGGGAGGCGGCGTTAACGCACCCCAGGGAGGTGGCCATAAAGGCGAGACTCAGACTCATTCAGTTGAAGATTCTACATCGATCTTACTATGATAGAGATAGACTACATAGAATGAGGAGGGCGGAGTCTCCACTTTGCCTGGCCTGCGCTGCGGCCAATGGCTGTTTCTTCCACACGATCTGGGCATGTCCTGTACTCCAGCCATTCTGGGGACAAGTGCTGGGACTACTGGGCACTGACCTGGGGGTGACGTTACCAGAGGAACCCAGGTTCTCGATACATGGGACACCGAGTGAGGTGGAAATCACCAGAACGCAACTGATCTTTGCTTCCTTGGGGTTGGTGGTCGCAAAGAGAGACATTGCCAGGAAATGGGGGGTGGCATTTAAGCATACTATTAAGGAATGGACGAGGGGCATGGATATGTACATGATAGCCGAACAGACTACTTACCGAAGCAGAGGATGCCACAAGAAATTCCCCAAAATCTGGGACCCCTGGAGAAGACACTTTGGACTTGTCAGGGGGGGAGATACGCAACAGTCCACAGCAATTACTACGCAAGGGTCCCCAACTCCGAGGACTAATGATGTGTTGCCCTCGTGATCACTGGCAAGGGCAAGACACCACTGTTCCCAGACCTCATGTGTAAAAGCGGGACCATAGAGAAATTACATGTGTGGAAAATACAGGTCTACGAGAATCCTGGGAGGGAAGGAGAGACGACCTGGTGCTGGTGAGAAAATGTATGCATTGATTTGTGACTATGCTTTTGTGGAGATCTTGTGAAAACTTGTACTGCGCTGTTTGTTTTAAAAATAAAAATATATAAAAAAATAAATAAAAAAGGATAGCAACAGTTGCAGTCTTTACACATGTCACGGGTGGTCTCCGAGAACAGGAGACTACCCATTCTGGCAAAGCATAAACTTCCAGACGCTCCCAACTCCCACTTCCTACTCATGGTTTCAACGCTACATTTCCACGAGCGGGTGGGCTGAAAATCACACGTTTGAATATTAAGCCCCTGTCATAGATCACCGAAAAATACAATCGTAGGTCGTAGATCAGCCACAAAATACAATTTGTAGGCAAAACAGGGACAGTCATAGCTTCGAGACTGCAGGACTAATGCTTGTATGTACCATGAAACTGGATTTGGAGTATACCTTGGGCCTGTGTATAGACATATAGACAATAGACACATGGATTGTTTAGATACTTCTTTAAAAAAATAGTGTAGACATTTGAAGACGTTCCAAAACAAATGATGGCAGAATGAGATCACAGGTTTATGACCCAGTAGAGTGCTGCAAAGTCAACCCATCTTTGAACAGCGACATCCCGAGGTGGCTGTAGCTGGTGCTCTTGTCATTCATTCATTCATTGAAGAGCACCGGTCACAACAGCTGCTGCTATACTGCGGCTGTTTGATGCCCACTGCCCTGTGTATCCAAATGGCATATTTTGATCCTGTATCTGAATATCGCATTCGTTTTTATAATGTTGACATTGGCTTCATAGTCTCAACTTCATCCTTTGTCTTCTGCAAGTTTCCTACCATCTCGGCCCAAAGTGTGCTGCCATACAGGGGGACGTCATGGACCTACAGCCACATCTGAATCTCAGAGGTTAATTTTTTTACATGCAGTCGTCATACCTATCACAACGTGATTGATAACAGTAGCTTTCGAGATCACCGCTTGATCACTGACTTCCAAAAGCTGTAAGTATTCTAGAAGGCCACCGACCAGCTTTCCTTCTCGATCATACCCTCAGGTGGATATTCCAATAGACTTCTAGCTTCTGACTATAATTGGATATTTTAAAATATAATTATTGACAGCACACAGAGAACAACGGTTCATACACACTGTGCCCCAATGTACATAGCTTATTAATATCCCTACTACAAGTAACTGTACTCAATAGGGAACTCAACAGAGAAAAAAGAGCTCCCCTGCGGATTCGAAGTGTCAGCCACGACGTCTACTATTATGAGGGGACCCCTGGTGATGACTAGGCCTGGGCGGTAAATTCCGTTCCGCTCGCGGAATTTGCGTAATTTCGCGTTCCGCGGAGAACGCGAAATTGCTAAAAAGTCTGCTTTCCGCGATTTTGCGAAATTTTTGCTTGTTCGCGATCTCAAAATGCGTGTTCGCGAGATATTTCTCCCCGAGCACGCAAACAGCAATTGTGAACAGGAAAAAAGCATCGCGAACAAGCAATTCCGCGTGTTCGCGGAATTTCTGCGTGTTCGCGGAGATTTTTTACCGTTTCGCGGAGATTTGCATAACGCAATTCCGCAAATTCCGCCCACCCCTAGTGATGACGCGGTTATCTCTGGGCTCTGGTACAGTAGCAAGTGAAAGGATTCAACTTGTTTCTCCTCTAGAGAGCTTGCAAGGATCTAATATTGATCAATGGTGACTCCTGCTTGCCTACAACTGTATTCTACAATGGTAATGCTCTGTGGAGAAGACCAATGAAAGTAACTAGTCTGGTGATTAGAGATGATGACATGATTCATTTGCCTGTTAGAGCACAAGAGAGCCCGAAAATCACATTACAACTAATACATCTCATCAGGCATGTATTCTTCCAACCAATCAACTGGGGGCAAAGAACTCAATGTAGGTGTGGGTCTAGACGACTCGGCGAGATTCTACAAGAATACCCAGAATCGCAACTTTTCTGGTGATCAATGTGCTTTTGATTCAGCTTCAGTCTTGGCTTAGCATCTGTGTGGCACACTACTGCATCAATGTAAATAGTGCGGCATAAAACATCTGGGAAGCTCTAGGTATCTGGACATTCACAACATTGCCACCGCCGTTACAATCAATATTTTTAAAGAGTAGCTTGCAGAGGACCAGACAGCAAAGGAAAAGGAACACGCTTAGGGAAACGAGCAGACTGCACCCAAATCTCAAAATCCGGATTACAAAAGCAAATTACATTAAAAGGTGAACAACTTGTCAATTTTTAATAGTTGTCCTAAAAAACTGCACCTCGATCAACTATTCTGAAAGAAGATTTAGAGAGGAAAAAAATATTAAAGGATTAGAGTCGCCAAGAAAAGAGCTTTCATAGAGAGGTTATAGTCCACATCAATAATTGTTTTTGTATTTAAGTTTGCAGAAACAATATGATCAGATATATAGTCCTGAGGTGAGAAAGGCAGACAACTTCCTGCTGTGGACAGGTAATAAATAGCTTTATATTGAAAGCTGTAGATACAAGTTGCTTAAATAAGAAAAAGAGAATACAAACTGCGTGCACATGGCTGTGCTGATGTCACTTTAATTTGAGGAGCCTGTGCAAATCCAAACATGGGATACTTAATATATGTATATTTTTAAAAGTAACTAAGGGCCACATGTACAAACCATTTTTGTGGCGCTAATGGCCCAATTCGCAGGATTTGTGACTGCAAAAATGCTTTTTGGCATGTACAAAACGTATACAGCGATTCCCTAACTTGTACCCGAATCGCAATTTGGGTTTTGCTATTCGGTATTACGAAGGGGGTTGTTTAGGGCATCCCTCCTAGTATCGAATTACAGTGGTATGTGTGAATGTTTTGCAACTTCACATTTTCCCACGATTTGAATAATGGTGGAAACACATTCGCAAATGGAAAGGGGGCCCAAGGGACCCCTTCCCCTTTGAAAATGGTTGGGATAACATTTGTAAAGAGCAAGCAGTAGACCACCTGCCTACTCTTAAGAAATTAAAACACTTTTCATTTATTTTTCTGAAACGCATCCAGTTTTCCTCTAAGGAAAACGGGCAGCATTTTTAAAAAGATTGCTTTACTTAAAAAGCGATCAAAGACAAAGTGGTCTGCTGACCCCAGGAGGCCACCATCTCTGTGATGGCTGCGATTCCTAATGAGTCGCAAATTGTGACATACCTCAATATTCATGAGACAGGTTGATTTGCGATCCATTTGTAATCGCTACTTGAAATTTACGTTTTCCTACATTACGAATTGCGTTTTCCTAATTCACTAAGAATCACAATTAGGAAATCGCAATTCTGAAGTCTTGTACATGTGGCCCAGAATGTCTAAGATGGCGAACACTAAGATGGTCATAGATAGTGGTTTTCCACCATCCAGACTTTAGAAAAATGAAAAATAGGACGACGTGATTAATTAATTGCATATTTTAATTCTCCAGAACAATTTATAAGCACAGAAATGAATAGGGCCCAGTCATTGCGAACCGCCAAAACTCTGCATCCAAGGTTATAAATACATGATCTGGCACAAAAATAATGAGCAAATGTGGATGATGAGGAGTGTAGCTAGGGGCTGAAGATGAAGAAATAACACATTTCACTTACATTCTTGCAACTGCGCTAGCCATAAAATTAAAAACAACACATTAGGCCCTCAATGACCAATTCTTCGTCGCTACATCGATACTTATCGCATTCAATGAATTATGGTACACTGGGTTTCGTTACTCATTGCATGCAGGAAATATTGCAGCAAATACCCAGTTTTGTCCTCAAAATAGTCAAAACACGCACATTTTGGTGCTTACTGCACCAAGATCCGCATATCCCGTTACTTATCAGAGCTTGTATAATCCGTTATATCTTTAAAGGTGTGGCCTGCAATACTTATCGGGTGAAAGGTCTGACTGTCTCCTGCTCGAGCGGTGTTCATGATTATAGCAGCAAAGGGCTCAACGGACCGGAGGGGCGCCGAGGAGGCTGTCAGGGAGGTGACAGACGCCAGTGTGTGCTGTGAAAGGCACGGATGAGGGACTTAGCCTTGTGTGGGTCACGAATAACATCCGAAGAATGCTGAAAACAAGTACTTGAAGAGACACGTGTGGGCGGACTATGCAGTCCAACGAGAGGGTGCAGCTGCCACAGTTTCCTATGTAACTTATCGAATGAAGTACCAGTGTTTGCACTGACCTGGAACAAAGTTTTGCCTTTATTCCCTTTTCTGTGCCAACCAGGAGTCGGAAGAAGAGGAAGTGGCTGCCCCTTTAGCCCAACAGCATCATTTATATACAGTGAGAGATTACATTAGCTGGATCCACTGACTCCCCTGGGTGCTGATCTACAACGTCACCGGGGTGAATATTACAGTTTAAGCAGGACCTTTTAGGTTCCGAGACTAGATCTCAAGTGGGCACAAGGTGCAGATATTTAGGTCGTGTTCCTAAGGTTCCTCAACAGTTGAAGATGTTTTTCTAATACATTAATTGCAAACATCAAACGCTCACCATTTCAAATGGAAGAGTGCATTTATGTAGACTGCCCTTTGTTCTCGTAGACTGTTATATGACTGTTAACAAATGGCTTCCAAACATGGTGTACACTCTTGCAACACATGTAAGCTTTCTGCACCCTGAGAACTTTGGCTAGAGTTAACCTTTAATTACTCCAAGTTAAAACAGGTATCGAATGACCAACCTTTAATTCCCTGACCAGGCGCCCTATTGCTGAGCTAACGGAGCTGCTTCTCAAGCTATGGGAAATAGCAATAAAGTTTTATGATTTATTTTTATTCTTTTCATTTACGCAGACACATTCATCTTGTACTTATCGTCAACATTTGGATGCCGTTCACAGTGGATTTCACCATGATTTTGAAGCAAAACAGTTTAAGACAGGCTATTTCAGAATAATAGAAACCGGTGCTCCTCGAATCGTGCAAATATTACTGTTGAATATGTACTTACTGTTTGTCCAAATCTGCAACCATTCGATCAATTCCTTCCTTAGAAGGCACATGTGTCCCATGAAGAAGAGTGTTGGATGTCGGAAAAAATTCTTCTCCGCTGCACAAGAGCAAGACCACAGAATATAAATTACAACACATGCCAAACAAGCATATCAGACATTGTGACCATGTAACACGCTTAGGGGTCCACAAGCATGTTTATTCAACAATTCCTCCCAATAGATGTATCACAATCTGAAATGGCATGGAAAAAAGATATTAGCCATGCAAAAAGATGATGGACGGAATGCTGAATATTGTCAAACATTCACCCCCAGTCTCACATCTGGGTTAAAGACATGTTTTGTTTGCTCACCATGCCACCCCAGTTTGGACCCAGTCATATTCAAATCAGTCTTGACCCTGCTTCTCATTGCACCAGTTCAGCCCGAACTGCCAGGAAAGGTCCTCCCTGGACCGGAAACAAGCATCCTGGGACCGCTTTCGGGGCATCACCCCATATCAGCCAGGCTAGCTTGAATCCAGTGGCAAAGTGAGAACGAGACCCAGGTCTGGGCATACCCTTTCCACTTAGGGCAACTTTAGAGCTACTAACATATGATATACGGAATGTTGAACATTGTCAAAACATTCACCTCTGGTCACAGATCTAAGTTAAATCCATCACATTTTTTGCTCACCATGCCAAAAAGCAAATGTCATATGCAAATCAGTCTTGAGTCTGCTCCCCATGGGAACAGTCCACTCGAACTGTCAAGCCAGGCCCTCCTTGGACTAGAAACAAGCATCATGAGACCGAGTTTGGGGTATTACCCCTTATCAGCCAGGCTAGCTTGCATCAAGTGGCACAGTTTGCTATGATCGCTCTAAGCTGCAGGGGAATGCCCAGACATGGGTCCCATGCTCACCGAGCCACTGGATTCAAGCTAGCCTGGCTGATGAAGGGTGATACCCAGAAACCGTTGCAGGATGCTTCTTTCCGGTCCAGGGAGGACCTGGCCTGGCAGTTCGGACTGGCTGCTCCTGTGGGGAAGCAAGGTCAAGACTGATTTGCATATGGCTGGGTCCATACTGGGTTGGCATGGTGAGCAAAAGAACGATGGATTTAACCCAGATCTCTCGACTGAAGGCGAGTTTTTTTTCAGTTTCAGCACTCTGTCCATCATCTTGTGTTTGCTATGGATAAAAGACATGCCATACATGTGAAACATGCAGTCATTAAAGCTGAGCGCCAGAACACTGCCACAAAGAGAAAGAGAAGAGGGAGTAGAAATTATTTACTAGTAAAGCTGTAACAAAACAGTGCACCAACCACCTCAGACTGCACCATCACGACTAATGTTCATCAAACAAGTGCCCACATTACCAGGTGGCCACTTTAAACCCATAAATCATGCGAGAACAGGGAAGGTTGCACCGGGGATACTTCAATGCCCTTAGGAAGATCTGTCAGTCCAGTCCAATCAAAGGAGTTCCAAGGGCATGGAGACTTGGTAGCGAAAAAAGTTATTCCCAAAGCGTTTACACAGAGGATGAGGACTTACAGAAGGTTTTGGGATGCCAACATAAGTGGTCTTGGCAGCTGGATATCTAGTAAACCACTTGGAAGACTGGTTCAAGTTAGGATAATATGTCAAATCAATGCACAGCTAGCATGCCCTTTATCCAACAGACTTTTATGCAAGCAATATACATGTATGTACAATATATACAATACAAAGAGATAAACAGGGAACTTTGGACTTGCCACAGAAAGTACAGCTGCTTTGTTGAATACTGACATATTAATACAGTGGTATTTTTGATTACAGGGAATAATAAAATCAATCCAAGTAAGAGCTAAAGGTTAAAAGGCAGCAGGCACATTCACTCACTGGGCCATGCGAAGTACAAGGAGTGTTTCATGACATAAGGTATGCATGACGGCTTCACAGTAAGAATGAATCTCTTCGTTTTGGGCAGCGAGGTGTGGGCAGGGCAGAAGAGGCTGGGATGACTTACAACTCGATCTCTTCACTCACCACGGTGATATGATGTACAGACTGCACATGGTGCAGCTGGAGACCCCAGCAGGCTAGGGCCCTGGTCAGGAAAAGGTCTGGCTGCGGCCCAGCTCTGGGGCCAGCTGAAGGAGGCCCCTCCCTCGTGCAGTTTTGTAAAAGGAAAATAAAAGAAGCAAAATGAAGAGAACTTGAAAATAATCCGAAAAGTGGCGTTTTCTCTTCCAATGAACAGAAAAATAAAACGTTGATTTGTTTTGTTAACTAGTGATTGCATATTTTTAAATATGAGCTGCTGTGTAATTTACATGCTAGCAGTGAATGGCTCTGCTCGTGATTAGCCTCCTGGACCGGCTCTTCCCTCAGGACCAATCGCCAAAGTGGCAAAAAGAGGGCAGTCTCCCACCCAGTGCAGACAGGGGTCTAAAATAAACCTGGGTCTTTGACACGTTACAATGCTAAGGCTCCACCACGTGCATCAGCATTAAATACATTAGTGCACAATATGGGATAAAGTACCCAAGCAGCAATATTCTATGCCAATGAACATTAATGAAGATGTTCCTATCTAGACTCTAGAACAAAACTACTAAGGTTGATGGAAATTTAAAAACGCTGTGTTGCTCTGATTTTAATGTATTTCCACTACAAATAAATACTGATGTAGTTCTTTTAAATGCAGATTCTTGCACGTCTTCCAAACATCAGAATCGTATTTCAATTCGCGAATAACACATTCACGTGTTTAACTGCAAGTAAAATAAACGCGCTCTCTCACGAGCTGCCCTCTCCTCCAACTTGGTATCGTCCTCTCCCGAAGCAAGGGGAGGCCTGGGTCTTTCAGTCTGCTCTCAGTGGCAGGTGAGAGGATTCACTCAGCAGCGCTTTTGGGAAGGAGGCATTAGTCACACCACGCGTGAATGGCTGCCAAAATGAATTTTCCACAGAGGGTGCAGTCAGACTCAATGCTCTTTTGTTATGAAGCCTGGAACTCATCAGCGCAGAGTCAACACTTGCACTTCATGAAATCTACAACTCTGCATTTTATTACACCAAAAGTTATCTAGCCCAGGGCACTTTATAGAATGCTGCTGGATGATGTAAGAATATTAGATTTACCAACTACTTAAAACGACACAAGGTGCTGTTATAAAGGCACATCGTTAAACAACAATAAGGTATACCCAGAACACAACTGGACTGGGCCAATAATAGTACGTACAAGTGGTCCAACTAACCGGTAAGCTTCTCAAGGAGCAACCGTTAATACTGTAAATTCTTGAGATATTCATTAAATAAAACTTTTTCATAACCAAGGGGCATATGTATCAAAGGATTTTGTATTCGCAAACGCTGCGAATCGCAAAAAAACAGCGTTTGCGAATACAAAATCGCAAAAGGAGATGTATGAGGCATTTCGGCCTCGCAATCTTAAGGAATCGCTAAATTTGCGATTTCTTAAGTTTGCGTAAGCCTTTAAGAAATCGCAAATAGCGATTTCTTAAATGCAATGTAACACGCACCCAAGTTGTGCGATTTCTCCTTAAGAAATCGCAAATTACCACCAACTTCAAGTTGGTGGTAAGTTGCGATTTCTTTGAAATATGCACTTTTTTGCATATTTCAAAGTGCCTTGTGGTGCACATACATGCCCTTAGGGCATGTATGTGCGCCATATGTGCACACATGCTCATTTTAGGGGTGCATCAGGGTGTCATCATGACACCCTTGCACCTTTGAAAATATTCTCAATTTGCGATTAGCAAATAGCGAATCGCAAATTGAGAAGGACTTCTCATTCATTGCTATGGGCCTCCTGGCCCATAGGAAAGAATGGGAAGGTATTCCTTAATTGCGATTTCGCAATTTGCTAATCACAATTAAGGAATTTTAAGAAATCGCAAAATTTGTGCGATTTTTTAAATACATCCCGTTTTGAAATTCTCAAATAGCGATTCTCAAAAAAATCGCTATTTGAGAATCGCAAATGGAGATGATGATACATATGCCCCCAAGAGATCTTAGTCATTGTTCTATTCAATATTTGTTTGGCGTTTCACAATTTTTTCCTCGAGAAGCTTACCGGTTAGTTGCATCACTTGTTGTACGCACTGTTACAAAGGCATGGCCTGATCTCAACATGAAGCCCACATACACGGACGCTTTATAAAATATCTGGTTGTTATAATAAGTTTATATGGTACATAGACTAGTTAAGAGATGGTAATGTCCCGGTTTGCTGAAATATCAGACATGATGCTACATTCCCAGCTGCGAATCTCCGCCTGCAGGTCAGTTCACCGACTGGTTCCTTTGACTTACCTCCTTCTACTCTTCATCTCCTTCAACATTTGATTTCAGTTCCTTCTCACTTCTAGTACCCCCACATTACTTCTAAACTCCTTCCCACCAAAACCTAATCTTCTGCATTTTATTCACCTTACAACCTGCATGGACATCTTGAAATCCTGGAACATATTTGAGTATAAATACTCCTGCCATCAATAAAACATCTCACTATGCAAGGCACAAACTGCTTGCTCTCTTATTAGTAACAAGCATTGGCATAGCCAATAGGTCTCGCCTTTGGGACCTTATAAGTGTTTAGCCATTCACCTTCAGAGCACGTATGGCTCAAATAACACGCAGTTATCCAAGTGCCAAACATATGCATCTGGATTGGCGAAGCAGGATATGGCAACAAACTGGACTCTAGATTTCCGGCGTATGGCATTTTTTCTCTTGTAGTCACAGGATCACATCTCAGAATATTGCCGCGGCTTTGGGACAGCAAATACATCTGGGCCACAGTTATTTTTGGGCTGAGGAGGGATGTTAGCAACGAGGCTTTAGATGTACAGAAACCAGTGCAATCACAGGAGTCAATGAAGGCAAATGAGGCATAAATTGCAAGGATAACTGCAAAACTATGTGAAGAATAACTTGGGATTAATGCAAATTGCAAAGATGTGTGTGAGTGGAAGCTCTATATGAACTGCACGCACACACTGGCTTTTGAAGCCCCTAGAAGCAGAGAAGGAGCTTTTGCTGATGCTGCTGGGACATCTGAAGAAGAAATTGGCTAAATGTGAGGTACAAACAACTGCCATGTCCTTTCCTCGACTGACATTTAACGGACAGTCCAACCTCTCTTATTGAGACTACAGGATCAGTTCTGGTAAGAGCGAAAGGTCCAGTCGGTTTGGTCCAGCCAAGACAGCTCAAACAACAGGCATTTTCACTCATTTGTCACTCCCAACACGAGGAAGGTACACTTAGCAAAGGAGATAATAGGTGGTCTCAGTCTAGAAATGCTCTTGGGGGGGGGGGGGGGGGAGCTAGATGGTTCTACCCTACCCATTATTTAAATATTTCCATCAACACAACGGAGATTGCTGTGAACAGAACACACATGGGGAGGAGTATATTTTTCTTTGGCATTTGTTAGCTTACGGCTGATAATGACTTTAGAAATAACATGGGTGGCATACACAATGTCAGCACAGAGTTTCTGCTCTCAATGGGAAAAAGCATGCCTTGCTCGCCACGCGCCCCCTCTCCCCAACCATCTGACAGTTCGTAGCAACAAGGTTGAGAAAAGCAGAAAAACAATGTCAGAGAGCGGAAAGCTGTTCTGTGCAGGAGACATTAAATGAAGACAGAAAGAAGAAATGGCTGGACTAACACAGAAAGCTCCGCGGTGTAGAAAGTAGGGAAGGTGAGACTCCTGAATGCGAGTGTATGAGTATGAGGAAGAAGATCAAATAGGGAGTGAGTAAAGTCAGGTGAGGGTCGGGGGTAAAGGTGTGGGGGTGGAGTGTTGGGAAAGAGCCCTTACAGTGTGAAGGAGAAAGAGTGTGCGAGAGAGAGAAAGAGTAAACGAGGGGGGGAGGAGAGAGAAACATGAAGTGATCTTGTGTAATGTAATTGGGCGCTCATGTAAAGCGCTCCAATATCTTTCAGTAGAGTTTGTGCTATATATTTAAAAAACACTCCAGAAAAGCGAGGGAGACCGGGAAAGAGAGAAAAAGGGAGAGAGAGAGGAATGAAGAGAGAGAGATATAGGGGCAGTAAGTGAGAGACCAGGAGAGAGAGAGAGAGAGAGAGAGAGAGAGAGAGAGAGAGAGAGAGAGAGAGAGAAAACAAGCACTCAAGTGGTGCATGCATGTGCGTTTTTGCATAAAGTGCAACTCCCAATTCTTCTCATGACTGGTTTGAAATTCAACAGCGCATGAATGTGAGACTGCAATGGAGCGGCTATGCAGGTAGTGTCGGGGAAGGAGCCAACTTGTGTATGGGAAGTAATGGATGCGGGTGTTAGACCTGGCATCATTGGCATGAGTCTCTCCTCCATTTTTTCTGTTTGCCTCCTCTGTTTACGATGTTTTTGCTGGATTATTGCTTTGGGCACTGTGCCACTGCTGATCAGTGCCACAGTGCAAGTGCTCCCTATGCTAAATTGTTACATTGATTGGTGTTACCATGATTGGCTTGGTTGACTTACTGTTCAGACCCTAGTCTAGTGCACTGCGTGTGCCAAGGGCGTGTAAGTTAACTGCTGCTGGTGGGCTTGCAGCACTGGTTGTGCCACCCACAGAAGCAGCGTGTAAAATGTGTCTCAGGCCTGCCACCGCAGCGCCTGCGTGCAGTCCCTGACTGCCATGTCGACTTGGTAAGGAAACCTACTTACCAGTCTCTAAAACCTTCCCTTTGCCACCTTTCAGACACCTCTATGGTAGGCCCTAGGGCAGGGTGCATTGTTGGTAAAAGGTAGGTCATGCCCTGATGTGTGTGGCATGACCTAATAGTGAATTACAGCCATTTTCGTTTTTCACTATTGAAGGGCTACCTGCCTCCAATAGGCCAGACTGGGCAGACTGATTATTAACTCCATTATAATCTATCTGACTCAGGGAGCATGGTAGCAAGTCGAGTTTAGTATCCCTGAACTCAGAATTTAATAACACACCCTTTAGGATGGATGGTTTTTAAATTCTATGTTTGAAAATAGCACTTTTAGAAAGTGGCTATTTTCTTGTCCAACTATCTACCGGTCTCTGCTGGTTTGGTGTGTGTGTCAGGGGCTGGGTGGCTCCAGAGGTCTGAATGAGTCAGTGTGGGGTGAATGGGGCGTTTACACATAGAGTGAGGGAAGAGTAGCCTGCCCTGCCTGACACAAATACTGGCTCCGCCTCCTGCTGGGCGACTGATAGCCCTGCTCCTACCAGTGACAATACTGGCTCCGCCTCCTGCTGGGCGGCTGAGGACTCTGCCCTGCCCAGTGAATAGGCCAGGTGCCTCTGCCTGGCAACACCCACAACAAACCTGAGATGGTGGGAATCGCCCTGCTTGGACAAAGGGAACAAAGGGAAAAAGGGGTATAAGAGAAGGACCCCTGAACCAAGAACTCGGATCACTTCTGACAAGGAAACCTGTACCAAGGACAAGAAGCCTGCTGATCTAAGGACTTGCCTCCCCTTTCTGCCAGAGTGCTGTTTTGCTGTGGAGGAACCTGAAAGCCGCTTCTTTATTTTTGCCAAGGAACAAGGAGAGAGGAACTTGGTGTGTACTCTCTGAACACTTGCTAGGAAATCTCCAAGGACTGGAAGAGTGCCAGTCTCCTGCTGAAGTCACAGGGCCAAAGGACTTCACCATTTGCTGAATTGCTGGAAAGTGTTGTTTCCAGTACACAAGGGGAAATCTGCAGTCTCGACGCCGCCGACGCCGCCGAATCCAGCTCGACACCGTGAGTAACGGCTCCAGTGTCCCGAGCCTTCGACGCCGGCCGCCGGGCCCGATCGACGCCAGCAGCAACGCCAGTGAGCAGTGGGTATCGGCCCCGGCTCCAAGTGACCCCGTCTCGACGCCGGTATCGACGCCAGTGAGGAGTGAGTATCGGCTCTACCTCCAAGCGACCCCGTCCCGACGCCGCTGCTGATCGCATCGACTCGACGCCCTTCTCGACGCCGTGAGCGCTGCTCCGGCCCGACATCCCTCGACGCCGCTGCGGATTGACCCGACTCTGAGGCACGATCGACGCCGACCTCGACGCCGACATCTCGACGCCGTGGATCCTCGTTTTCTTCGTTTCTCAAGGTACTGTACTTGTGGGGTCTGTTGCGACTCCAGGCTCGACGTAGCGCTCCTCGCGGTCGACGCCGAACCTTGGGAATCTTGTAGACTCGACGTCGTGTGACTCCTGTGGGGGTTACATTGTTGCCAAAGAACTGTGCTCAGAAGAATACTTTGCTAAAGAACTATTTGCCAAGAAGAAACCTTACTTGAACTATTATTTTTTCTTCCAAAGAGTATTTATTAAGACTGTGGTATATTTTTGTCGTTATTTGGTCTTGTGCTAAGCCTTATATAAAAATACTATTTTTATAATAACTTCTGTGTCGTGTCCATCTGTAGTGTATTCACTTTATTACTGTATGTGGTCATAAATGCTTAACACACTGCCTCTGAGATAAGCCTGTCTGCTCTGCCAAGCTACCAAGGGGGTAGCAGGGGTTATCTGAGTGTGTAATCCCCTTTCCCTGACTAGAGTTGGTTGGTCCCTATTTGTCAGAAGTGTATACCTCTGCCAACTAGAGACCGCCGGTTCTAACAGCGGGCAAAAGAAAATTTGAAATGACCTGCTGCAGTATAGAGAGGCGGGGGGAGGGGGGGGGGGGAGTGGAGTCCAGCAGAGTGACGCGATCTGTGGTGGGGGATGGGGAGGGAATTGAAGCACAGAGAGAGGCACGCAAGGCTTAATGAACCTTGAAAGAAACCCACATGGTAGCTGCGCGCGTGCACACAAGCTTGAGGCCAGTGGTAGCACTTTGAAAACCCCCTTACTAAAAGTCGAGCAAGCAGCACATGCGCTGCTCTAGGCTCGACCTAAAAACAGCTATCAGTTGGCTATGGTACAGTTCCACTTTAAATCAGGTACCATACATACATGTGTGGAAATGCTGCATTCTCCACCAGCACAGCAAAGCCTACTTCCGATGACTGTATACATGCTCGCTGCACCCCTGCGTGGTTGAGGTGGAAATGAAATGACCCTCTATTGAACGTCCTATGCTTGCATCATTACCATACTATCTATAAGCACTAGAACCCTTTACTATTATATCTTTGCCCTTGGAATAGTATGGTTTCAAAACTACATCACCTTCGGAGCATCGTTTAATACCCAGAAACATTATTTCACACTCCCCCCAACTATATCATACGCGCACCTATCGCCACATTTTGCAAGCAAATTGGCTCACACAACGGCTCTGCTGCTGTGGACAGGGAGGGGGGGGGGGGGCAACAATAAATGGACGACTTAATGCTCCCCAAGAAGCCCTGCTACTGGAATCATCTCAGGGCTCGTAGCAGGAGATATGAGTGATGTCTCGACCCGCCAACACCAACAGGAGAGACCTGAGAAGACTGCATCACCTGACGGAGCCCACATCGTGACTCTGGTGCATCCCCCCTTCTCCCCCTTTCCCTTTGCCTGGTCTCAAGATGGCGACCGTGCTTCACGGCAAATAATCTCTATGCAGGGCAGCCCAAGGGCTGGGGGAAAGAGGGACGATTGGTCTCGGACCCGTGAACTGCCTCTTAATGCCGATCTGTCGCGGATGGACAGAGCTTGCCGTGAATGGCAAATAAAGAAAGGGACAGAAATGATTGGACCCTGTCTGAGGCTTGTATATACCTAAACCTGCTCCCTTTTCTGCTGAAGCACTTCCTCGGCCACCTGATCTCCCACAAGCACCTCCTTTGATTAGGAGGGCGAAACTCGACAAAGAAGGGCTTGTAGTGAAAAAATTGGTTGTGAGAGGAGCACGGGGGCTGGAGTCTTCATTTCCCAGACTAGGATGCCGGTACATAATTGATCTTACTACCAATAGAGCTACGTAAGGTTGCCCCCCCCTCTTAGTAAATATCAAGGCAAGCAATGCCAGACTAGACTGCGGGTAACACAGAAGTTGTGGATTTGACTGTTGGGAGCTGGGCCCCCATGAACCAAGCAGGAGCAATTCCCCCCCACTGGAGGAGCGAGGAGATATCTAGCACTACTCTGAAGCAGGAAAAGGGAGTAGCTTACGCGTTGAGTTGAGATCACAGTCAGGAATTCTCCCTAATGCTTCTGGGGACTCCCCCCTAAAGTAGCTAGATCACACAAAGACACTTTAAAAGGTAATCTCTGGCGCAGCCACTGGTGAAAGTTTGGTGCCAGTCTCTATTTAATAGAAACAATCCAGCTCTAAATGCCACCGAAGAAATCTTAGACAAATAGGTTATCGAGCTACTTGCAACCGGCAGAGGAGAGAAGATCAACGCCCACCTGCACTCTCGACTGGTGCAATGGCTCAAACTAAGGAAGACTCAATATCTTCTCTCCAGAACTTTAAAACGGAACTAAGGGAGGAGTTCAAGGCCGATTTCACTTCTTCTTCAGATACTCTTCGGTCAGACCTCACCCAGAAACTTATTGCTTTCCTAGAGGATGTGAACTCTGTTGGAGCACGGACACTTGAATTAGAAACTACCTGTCAGACTCTAGATCAAAGGATGGGCAGACTTGAAAGCTCCTCTTCACATCTTCAAACCCATCTAAATGCTACTCTACCAAAATGTGAAGACCCGGAAAAAAATTCCAGACGCGACAGTATCAGACTGACATTTTGAAGAGGGAGCAGAGGGGCCAGATCTGGAGGCCTTAATAGTGGGAGATTCTCAAAGTTATTGAGGAAGAATGGCTCCAAAGTAAAGCTGTATCGGGTCCATAGAATAGCCTCCCCAGTTCAGTGTGAAGGGAGGCGACCACCAGACGCCCTAGCGAAAATTCACTCCTTCAAAGTTAAAGATGCAATTCTACAGGCGGTGAGAAAGGTGGAAGATATTTCCTTTCAGAGCGCATCTTGCACCTTGTTTCAAGATATTGCCCCAGCCACTCTTGCTTGGCTCTTTCTGACAAGCTACGCAAAGAAAACATCAAATATAGATGACGTATCCCTTCGGAATAGCTTTCATCTTTAAAGATAAGCCAGTCCACTTAACAGAGCATCAAGCGGCGGCAGCTTTTCTGGGCTTGAATTTTGGAATCGGATCACCCAGAAATTTCACCTGAAGGCCAATCGATGAGTAACCTGGCTGGCCCTAGCACACAACAATGCCTCTCACAAAGACGCTCAAGACGACAGGGGAAACAAAAACCTCCAGGCGACAATGTTCGTGTGGATTCTTGAATACACGCCAAAGACGACCCAGATGAGGGAATCTACATTGCTAACTGAAGAAAACTGTTCTAAAAAAGACAGAGGGTTTGCTAGCGGAGTAGTCTGCATTACTTCAGGAATTCATTTTTCTCTATCCCCACGAATTTCCGCAGCTACAGGGGAGACTCGGATCAAGATTCAAAACCCGAGAGTAGACAGACACGACTCCTGTTACTAACCTATATTCGATCACCTTGACCAAACGCTACCACATCAGGAGGGCGTAAAGTGGTTTATGACAATCACGCCTACACAAACACAATCTATCTTATCCTTACCCACTTGTTGGGGAAGGATTTACTCAAAAGTTCCTGTTATGTTATTCAACTTTTCTATCACGAGTGAGAGCATATTCAAATGCATAGCAGGGCTCCAAAATTCCACTTGCCCGCTTGCTATGGCAAGCCAGATTTAATCAGAACGAGCTATTTTTAGGGCCTACCGACCCTTTCTGGCGAGGAGTTAGACAAACTGACTTTTGGCCTCTGTCTCTGAAAGCGGAGCAAATGTGACAAGATAACGAGATTTAAAGGCATCTTTATTGCTCACAAAGTGAATGAGCAATAAAGATGACATTAAATCTTGTTATCTTATCACATTTGCTCCGCTTTCAGAGACAGGTGAAGTACATTACATTTAGGTCGAGTAGATTTCTCAAGTTACTAGACCTGCAGGTCTATTAACATTTTAATTATTTTTTTAACCCTGCAGTGTGGTGGCAAGGTGGGCGGGGGATGGGAGGATGGGGAGATCTTGAGGAGAGGGACGACAAGATGCCAGGGACAAGTTTCAAGAGATGACCAGACTTACTCCTAATTATCATACACTATCATTGTGTTAACAACAAGAACGTGGAACATCAAGGGCCTTAATTACCCAGCGAAACGACACAAATTATGGAAGTATCTGTTGGATAAACAATAGGATCTAGTCGTACTGCAAGAAACTAATCTTAAACGCAGTGCGCATAATAGACTATCACACAAAGCATACCCTAAAATATACAGACCCTCAGTTTCTACTTAGCATAATAGAGTGGCTCTTGTCTTCCACTCTTCCCTACAATTTCAAAGAACGGGCAGCAAAACAGATGAGGAAGAGAGGGTGATGAGGGTTAAAGGGACACTCTTAGGTAGGATGTGTACAATAGTTTCGATATCCACCCCAAACACAGCACACGCTACCTTTCTCTTCCCTTTCCTTACTCTTTTGGGAAGATTTGTAAATGGCGAAATATGGGACTTCAAACTCACGTGGGATCCAGAAATAGATACCACTCATCCACACAGAGCAGGCACAGGCAGCTTTACCAAAGCTTTACCCCTTCGATGCTCATGACGGAGCGGTTCCGTCATGAGCATCGTTTGGGCTGTGCTTATGATGGAACCGCTCTGTCATGAGTACAGCCCCTGGGGATCAATTTTGGCACCACTTAGGGGGATGGCAGCGGAAGAGTTTCCGCTGCCACCCCCGAGCCCCCCCACGCTTCCCCAGGACGTCAGCGCGCACAGCGCACGCCGACGTCATCAGGAAGCACTGGAAGTGCTGGAAATCATTTCTTTCCAGCGCGTCCAGCGAAAGAGGTACGTGTTATGCCTCCGGTGGGGTGGGGGGGCCAAATCAGGATGCTTTGAGGCATCGGGGAGAGGAGAGAGGAAAGAGTATTTCCTCTCCCCTGATGTCTCAATGCAGGGCCACTAGACACCAGGGACTCATTCATAAAAATGAAATGGGAGTGACCCCTTGGGCAACGGTCGCTGTTAGGGGGCATATTGTTTTTGTATGCGTATTCTGCCCCGCCCCCTTACAGATAAGCCTGTTTTTTTTTGCCTTTCTGCCCGGGGGGGGGGGGGGGCTGAAAACCCCACTAGACACCAGGGATTTTCTTTTGTGAGTAATGGAAGCGACGTGGTTGCTTCCTGGGGACAGATCTGGCCCTTTTTTGGCCTTTCTGCCCTAGGCGGGAGGGGGGAGGCAGAAAACCCTACTAGGCACTAGGGATTTAATACTTTTGCAAGGGGGCAAATTTCTGTCTGCTGTTTTCTGCCCCACCTGAGGGGCAGATTGGCCTGGCAGACAACCTCACCTGATCCCTTGGGCAAGATCACCTCCTATTTTTCTCAGCCCTATTTGAAGGCCTATCTGGCCAATTGACCATTTGGGTAGTAACATAGCGTGTTATAATGTTAATTGTTTTATTTTTTGTGAATTGCAATTGTAATGCTTTATATTTCCTTTTTTGTTCTGGGTGAAGCCTTTTGCTCTTAAGACTGTTCCAGGTTGCGGTTTCGCTACTGGTGGTTCTGCTGTTTGTGTAGTTGCATGTGTTTGGTAAGAGACGTTTTTTTGTACAATGTAAATGAGTTTCATTTCTCTGCATGAATTTGTTTTTTGCAAATGGTGTAATAATAGCAGTATGTTTGGCTTCTGGTTTTTGAGTGTCAAAAACTTTTTGCATTTGTGCTCGATGTGTATTTTGTTGTCTTGGGAGTAATTTGTTTTGTTTTTTTCTTCTAGTGGGATATCGTTGGTTTTTGCTATGTCTCTGCAGAGTAGGTGCTGGTGAATGTAGCAGTCTCTTTTAAGTAAATTGTATAGTTTTTGAGTATATAGATCTTTGTGATAAAGGCACACATTTTTTTACTTGTTTTGCACAGTGTTGGTTGTTGTTGACTTGTTTGTGCAGTCTCCTTTCTTAGTAAGGATAATGGCTAGCCGCAGGATTACTAACACACAAGTGAGGCACCATTTTTATCGGGAGACCTGGGGGAACGCTGAGTGGTGGGAAATTTGTGTGAGCCCGGTGATGCCACAACTTTCCCACACAAAAATGTGTGAAAAAAGTGATTTTTTTCAGCTAAAATTGAGGTTTGCAGGGGATTCTGGGTAAGGAAACGTTGGGAGATCCACACAAGCCATACCTCCCTGGAAGCCCCCGGGTGTTTCATTTTCAGAAATGTATGGGTTTGGTAGGTTTCCCCAGGTGCCGGCAGCGCTAGGGTTAAAAAACTACAGCTAGGCACTTTGCCAAAAAAGGGTCTTTTTTCACTGCAAAATTGAGGTGTGACCACGTTGCGTTTTGACCCGTTTCCTGTCGCGGGCACTAGGCCGACCCACACAAGTGAGGTACCATTTTTCTCGTAATACTTTGGGGAACGCGGGGTGGGTGGAAATTTGTGGATCCAAGCAGATTCCAGAATGTTCCACCACAGAAATGTGGGGAAAATGTGTTTTCTTTGACAATTATTTAGGTTTGCAAGGGATTCTGGGTAACAGACCCTGGTGGGAGGCAGTCAAGGCACCCCATCCTGGATTCCCCTGGGTGTCTAGTTTTCAAAAATGTATAGGTTTGCTAGGTTTCCCTAGGTGCCGGCAGAGCTAGGGTTAAAAAACTACAGCTAGGCACTTTGTCAAAAAAGGGTCATTTTTCACTGCGAAATTGAGGTGTGACCACGTTGCATTTTGCGCCGTTTCCTGTCGCGGGCACTAGGCCGACCAACAAAAGTGAGGTAAAACTTTTCTCGGATGGCTTTGGGGAACGCGGGGTGGGTGGAAAATTGTGGATCCACGCAGATTCCAGAACTTTCCACCACAGAAATGTGGGGAAAATGTGTTTTTTTGGACAATTTGTTAGGTTTGCAAGGGATTCTGGGTAACAGAACCTGGTGGGAGGCAGTCAAGTCACCACATCCTGGATTCCCCTGAGTGTCTAGTTTTCAAAAATGTATAGGTTTGCTAGGTTTCCCTAGGTGCCGGCCGAGCTAGTGTTCAAAAACTACAGCTAGACACTTCGCAAAAAAAGGGTAAATTTTCATTGTGAAAATGTGGTGTGTTCACGTTGGGTTTTGAGCCATTTCCTGTTGTGGGCACTATGCCTACCCACACAAGTGAAGTACCATTTTTATCGGGAGATTTAGGGTAATTCAGATTTGTAAAGCAACTGTTATTACCTATTGATTTTTGATGCATTTCTGCCTTCCAAATGAAAGACACTGTGTAAAAAAGAAGTCATTTTGAAAAATGACTGATAATTCTCATGCTAATAAGAGTTTTCCCAATTTAGAAAATGTGCAAATATGTACTGTTTCTAAACTCTATAATTTGTTCCCATTTCAGAAATACATAGGTGTCTTTCATACCGATTTTTCTATGTATACATTTTCCCACAAAAATTGCTATATACCCGGAACATAATAAAAAACCATTGCAAATTGCTGCTCAGTTTTTGACTCTGGGTTCGTCGGGTTCTTGGTGAACCTACAAGTCCTATATATCCCCACAACCAGGAAGGTCCAGCGGATGTAACGGTATATTGCTTTTAAAGAGCTGTCATAATTAGAAGAAGTTACAGGTGAAAACGTTGACACCAAAGGCTATTTTCTTTCAACTAATTTTCAATTGTTCCCATATTTAACTGTTAGTTTCTATAAAGAAACCTTGATGGATCAACACAAATGACCCCTTGCTGAATTCAGAATTTTGTCTACATTCCTAAAATGTATAGCTTTCCAGGATCCATTATTGCTTTCACACCCATTTCTACCATTAACTGGAAGGAGGTTGAAAGCACAAAAAAATAGCAAAAATAGGCTATGTCCCAGAAAAATGCCAAAACTGTAATAAATGTTGGTTTTCTGACAACAGTGTCATTCCCTAAAAGCTGGGAAGATGGTGATTTCAACCCCACAAACCCTTTTTTGATACCATTTGCAGAGAAAAACCCAGACGCTTTCATTTTTAGCCCGTTTTTTCCCCATTTCTCCCCCAAACAACAACATTTTGCTGTATTTTGGCTAATTTCTGGGACCCCTCCAGGGGAATCCACAAACCCTGGGTACCTTTAGAATCGCCATGATGTTGGAATAAAAGGACGCAAATGGGGGGGGGGAGGGGGGGGGAGAAAGTCTAGCAGCAACGGGGTTAAAAAAAGCTATCCCTCTATACCTAATGGATGCCTGAAGAAGGAAGCACCCGTCCACTCGGGACTATACCTTTTTTGCCCACTCTCATCGTTCCTACTTACGTATTGAGTACGTCTTTCTCAGCCAATCTCTTGAACATGCCATTATGGAGATCGACTTTCACCCTATTTCTCTATCTGATCATGCCACAGTGGTACTAACATTAGAAACGGCTTCTCCTCCACCTAAGCTCCGTCCCTGGTTTTTCTCGAGCTCTCTAATTAGGGACAGTCTCCTACAAGATGCGCTACGGAAAGTGATTTGAGACTACTTCCAATTAAATGACCCGAACTACACTAATCCCTTTACTACCTGGGATGCTTTCAAGGCAACAATTCGGGGTACGTGCATCTCTTTGATGTCCATATTAACGAAGCAGAACACCAAAGATAGACTCACTCTTGAAAACGAGCCTCAGACAGCAAAGAAAGAGCACAAAGAAACTCACACTACAAAAGATAAACACAATTTATACTAACATAGCAGAATATTCACCGCACGCCTCAAACACAAGACATATGATAAGGGAATAAAGCAGGCATACATTTGGTTCAACATTTTAGGATAAAACGTGAGAAAGATTATATCTCACATCTTAATGTCAAATCAGGAAAAAAAGCCCAGACTGAAGTAGATAAAGCAAAAGCATTCGGTGACTTTTACATAACCCTATATACATCTAAGCCACCAAGGGAAGAGATACAATTCGAGTATCTACGGGATGTGGAACTGCCACAAGACACTGCTTATCAAAATGAAATATTGAGTAGCTTCATCGATGAGGCGGTACGAACAGCGATTCACGCACTTAAATTACAGGAATTACCAGGGAAGGTATATTCGAGTGCAAGAATATTTTTTTCTTAGGGCATATACAAAGACTTACTTTAAGGAAATTGAGGCCTCGGTTACATCTGGGGTGACAGTATGGGAGGCTTACAAGACCGTCCAGCGAGACAGGGCCCAAAACCGAATTGCCTGGGAGAAAAAGAATAGGACTAAACAGTCAGAGGAACTAGAACAGAGCATAGTTGCCCTTGAAAAACGTATCATTAATACAGGCGATCCAGGGCTCACTCGATGACTAGACACCATACGCCTTGACTAGACACCATACACAAAGAACATAAACATTTGCCTATGGATAACGCCAAAAAACAGAGATTGGCGATGCTACACAGACTTTATGAGGTCAGAGACAAAGCAGGGAAACTATTGGCATGGCTCCATAAGAAAGAGGTACAGACCAGCTGAGTCTAGGAGGTATAAGACAATATGGGGAAACCCATGATACGGACATCTCGATCGCCTCAGAGTTCACAGACTACTACAAATGCTTCTACAAAGCACGCCCCCTGGAAAATAGCGCTGACTTTTCCAGATACCTGGAAGACATAGCAACCACGGTACTGAGTGGTGAGGGAATGGCTGAGCTAGAAGCAGACTTGACACTACAGAAATCCCGGGAGGTGGTAGCTAAGCTACCGACAGGCAAAACCCCCGGTCTTAATGGCATACCGGCTGAACTATATAAGAGATGCATAGACTTGCAAGGGCCTCACCTACTGCAGCTTTTTAAGGACTCACATCAGGAACAGATCTTACCCATAGATCTGTGGTCCGCCACAATTGTAGTACTACATAAGGAAGGTAAACCAGGAGGGCGCTGCGATTCCCATCGCGACACTAAACACAGAGGTGAAAATCCTGGCCATGATTCTTGCAACATGAGTTCTAAAATACATAACTACCCTGGTACATGACGATCAATCAGGGTTCATGCCCGTCCTGCCACTAGATTCAACATACATAGAACGCACAACTGGTTGATGAAAGTCAAAGACTGCGCATGCACCCCACTTATTTCTCTCTTTAGATGTGGATAAAGCATTTGACGCAGTACACTGGCCCTTCCTTGACCAATCGCTCATTAAGTTCGGCATTGGGCTTCAATTCCACAGTTGGGTTGCACTGTTCTAAAGAGGACCGGTGGCCATGTCCCGGGTGAAGGGAGTAACTTTGCAAACTTTCACCATTGGTCGAGGAACGAGGCAGGGATGCCCGCATTCTCCACTCCTCTTTGCACTTACCCTGGAGTCATTGGCATGTATCATCCGTTGCCATCCACAAATACGAGGTTTCTGAATAACCCCTACCGATGAATGGGAAGAAAAGATCTTCCTTCACGCAGATGACATACTCCTTTATATTACAGAACTGGAAATTACTGTCCCCACCCTGTTTAACACCATAGAGGAATATGGGAGGTATTCGGGGTATAGAATCAATTGGCATAAATCAACGATATACAGCTCTAATGGAATACCACTGAAGCTGCCTTTGCCAGCTGAACTGGGCATAGTTCCTGACGGATACCAATACCTGGGTATATTTATCACCACACATAGAGAAACATATAGGCAAAGAAACCGAGATAGAGTGAGAGCAATTTTTTAAAAGGATGCAGAGAGGAGGAGAGATCTCCTCCTCACTTTAATGTGATGTCAGCTCTCTTTAAAATGATTATGTTGCCACAATTATTATACGCCCTCCAAAACGAATATGCTACTTACCAGTATGCATCTGTTCTTGGCATGTAGGGCTGCTGACATTCATATCTGTGCATAGATCGCCGCCTAGTGTTGGGTCCGGATGATTGCACATTGTTGTCCTGGAAGAGTCTTCGAAGTATCACGAGATAGGTGGCTCCTCCCCTGGACTACAGTGCACATGGGCATCCTCTCCAATCTTAGATTGTTTTTCGCCATTGTGGCAGTGATGGAGTAGATACAGTAAGTGATGACCATGCTATACAGTAATTCTGAGTGCTGCAGCCACTACAGGCGCCGGGGAGGAGGGTGGGCGATATGAATGTCAGCAGCCCTACATGCCAAGAACAGATGCATACTGGTAAGTAGCATATTCGGTTCGAGGCATGTGGGCTGCTGAATTCATATCTGTGCATAGATTATATAGCAGTCCCTCCATTAGCGGCGGCTGCCCGTGCCAGCTGCAGCAGTCTGAAAAAGGGTCTTGAGAACAGCCTGTCCTACAGCTGCCTGCTGTTTTGAATGCACATCTACACAGTAGTGTTTAGTAAATGTATGAATAGTGGACCATGTGGCTGCTCTACATATTTCCTCTAAAGGAATGTTCCCTAGGAAAGCCATGGACGCCCCTAACTTTCGTGTTGAGTGGGCTCTGGGAGGAATCGTTAATGTGCGTTTAGCTTTTTCATAGCAAATTTGAATACATTTAACGATCCATCTGGCTATCCCTGCTTTGGAAATGGCGTTGCCTTTGTGTTGTGGAGAAAAGGCAACGAACAGTTGTTTTGTTTTCCTAAAATCCTGTGTCCTGTCTATATAGTACATGAGGGCCCTCTTTACATCTAGAGAATGGAGCATTCTCTCTGCGACATTTTCTGGATTTGGAAAGAAAACAGGCAGTTCAATAGTCTGATTCATGTGGAACTGCGAGATCACTTTAGGCATGAACGTGGGGTTGGTACGTAGTACAACCCTGTTTGCGTGAACCTGTATGAATGGCTCTTGAATGGTTACTGCCTGGAGTTCACCAACTCTTCTCAATGAAGAGATTGCCACTAAGAAAGCTACTTTCAAGGTGAGGAATTGAATCTCACATGAATGTAGAGGTTCAAAGGGTGGACCCATCAATCTGGTGAGGACCACATTTAGGTTCCACACTGGTGCCGGTGGGTGTGTTGGAGGAATCACTCGTTTGAGTCCCTCTAAGAAGGCTTTGATGGCAGGCACTCTGAATAAAGAGACGTGCTGCCTGTTTTGAAGATAGGCCGCTATTGCGGTTAGATGTATACGTATGGAGCTGTATGCCAGATTGCATCGGTATAAGTGTAGCAGGTAACAGATGATGTTCTGAATGGATGCGTCCAGCGGATTAATGTCATTGTTTTTACAGTAAATGACAAACCTTCTCCATTTAGCCGCCTAGCAAGCTCTGGTCGTGGGTCTCCTGGCCTCCTTGATGATATTCATACATTCTGGAGGCAGGTTCAGGTAGCCAAACTCTAAGACTTCAGGAGCCAGATCGCCAGGATCAGCTGTTGCGGATCTGGGTGCTGAATTTCGCCATGGTTCTGTGTTAAAAGTTTGGGTGTTAGCCGCAGTCTTTGAGGCGGCACCACGGAAAGTTCTAGGAACGTGGTGTACCATGGCTGGTGTGCCCACATTGGAGCAACCAGGATGAGTGTCATTGAGTGTTGCCGTAGTTTGCGTGCCACTAGCGGTATTAATGGCGCTGGGGGAAAAGCGTACGCAAATCTGCCTGACCAGTTCATCCATATCGCATTGCCCTGCGACTGTGGATGTGGAAACCTGGCGGCAAAGCTTTGGCATTTTGCGTTTTCCCTTGTGGCGAATAGGTCTATCTCTGGATGACCCCACTGCTGGAAGTACGGTTGGAGTACTGATGGATGTAGCTCCCACTCGTGCATTTGGTGGCTGTGTCTGCTGAGCAGATCCGCCATCTGGTTGTCCTTGCCCGGGAGGTGTTCCGCCATGAGGAACATGTTCCTCTGAATGGCCCACTTCCACATGCTCTGAGCCAGATGAGACAACTGTGGAGAGTGTGTTCCTCCCTGCTTCTGTATGTAGTACATGGCAGTCATGTTGTCCGTCCGGATCAACACGACTTTGTTGCACAAGTGTACTTTGAATGCCTTCATTGCCAGGAAGATAGCCATCAGTTCCAGAAGGTTGATGTGCATCTTCTGTTGCTGTGTCGTCCATAGTCCCTGCACTGTGTAATTGAGTACATGAGCTCCCCATCCCAGGAGAGACGCGTCCGCCGTCAGTATTATTTGTGGAACAGGCTCTTGGAACGGTCGGCCCTTGCAAAGGTTGTGTGGATTCCACCAATGCAGAGAGTTGTATGCCCGACCGCTCACCAACACTAGGTCTTTCAACTGTCCTTGAGTCTGATTCCATGGACGTGCCAAGCACTCCTGAAGCGGGCGCATATGTAGTCTCGCGGGCGGGACTATGAAAATGCAGGAGGCCATCATGCCTATCAACTGCATGAGCACTCGCGCTGGAAGGGAGTGTTGAGGTCTGAACTTTTTTATCAGCAGTTGCATGCTGTTGATTCTCGCTAAATTTGGCTGAGCTTTGGCAGCCAGAGTGTCTATGGTCGCGCCCAGGTACTGCCGTACGTGGGCGGGTTGAAGATGTGACTTTGGATAATTTAGTGAGAATCCCAGACTGTGAAGAAGGTGAATGGTGTGGGATATGTGGCTGGCACACTGCTGGGCTGACTTTGCCTGAACAAGCCAGTCGTCCAGGTAAGGGAAGACGTGAATGTGCTGTCTCCGTAGGTGTGCAGCCACTGTTGCTAGGCACTTGGTAAATACTCTGGGCGCCGTTGTTACTCCGAAAGGGAGTACTTTGAACTGATAATGCTGATCCTGAAGAGTGAACCTGAGATATTGTTTGTGTGATGGGTGTATGGGTATGTGGAAATACGCATCCTTCAAATCTAGTGTTGCTAGGAAGTCTCCCTGACTGAGTAACGGCAGAACCTGCTGAAGGGTGAGCATATGAAAATGCTCTGACAAAATGTATTGGTTGAGAGGTCTGAGGTCCAGTATAGGTCGGAGAGACCAGTCCTTTTTTGGGATTAAGAAGTACAGAGAGTACACCCCTGACCCTCGCTGTTCCACAGGCACAAGCTCTATGGCTCCTTTCTGCAGCATACTTAGTACTTCTTGCTGCAAAAATGTCAAGTGCTCTGCGGACATAGGACGGTGTCTTGGTGGTATGTTGGGTGGATTGGATGTTAATTCCAGACAATAACCATACTGGACTATTTCTCTGACCCACCTGTCTGTGGTGATGGATCTCCAGACTGGCAGGAACCGTTGGAGTCTCCCCCCGACCGGTGTTATGTGGGCGGGGGGCAGTGACAAGACGTCACTGTTTGGTATTGGCGGAGGACCTGGTGTTGTTGTGTCCTCTTCCTCTACCTTTGGTGCTGGATCCACGATATCCACCCCTATTGTTCTTATTATAGGTACTCTGGGTACCTCCTTTACTGTACTGCTGCTGGGACCCCTGACCTCTAGCTGCTCCTCTATTCCCGGGGCGACGAAAGGAGCCGCTCCGAAACTGCTGCGACTGTAAAGCCCCCATAGATTTCGCAGTTTCAGTGTCCTTTTTAATCTCATCCAGTGTAGCGTCAACCTCGGGGCCAAATAAAAAGTCTGGGTTGACTGGTTGATTCAAGATATTATTTTGAATCTCAGGTTTGAAACCTGATATTCTCAGCCATGCGTGCCTCCTCAACATCACACTAGTGTTGATTGCCCTCGCTGCAGTGTCAGCTGCATCTAGTGCGCATTTGATGGACGCATTTGTAATGAGTTGCCCCTCTCTGATGAGGAGCTCCGCTCCATCTTTGTATTCATCTGGTAGGTGTTCTAGCAGTGTTTCTAGGGTATCGTAGTGTGACCTGTTGTATCGTGCCAGGAGTGCCTGAGTGTTGGCAATGCGCCAGATGTTTGCTGCTTGTGCTGCTATCCTTTTGCCTGATGTTTCTAGCACTTTGGACTCCTTGTCTGGAGGAGGAGCATCACCTGTAGTTTGCGAGTTAGCTCTCTTGCGAGCATTAGAAACTACCATGGAGTCCAACGGCAATTGACCCTTAATGTACATTGGGTCTCCTGGGGCTGGTTTGTATTTCTTCTCTATTCTCGGGTTCAACACCCGTGCCCTGGTTGTCTCCTTAAAGATGTCCTTAGCATGTTTAATAACCCCTTTTAACATTGGTAGAGTCTGGACCGTTCTTTCTGATGTGAAGAACGTGTCCACCAAGAAATCCTCTTCCACAGAGTCAGAATGAAGTTCCACTCCGTGATTGGCAGCTGCCCTTTCAATGAGGGCGTTAAAAGCAGCAGTATCTTCAGTGGGAGATGGTTTAATATTATAAAGAGGAGTGTCAGGAGCATTTTGTGGGTCTCCTGGGTCATTAGGGTCTCCCCATACTTCATCTTGGTCTTGCTGTTGTGCATCAGGGTCAGTATCCACAGGATAAGTGGTATCATCCTCAATATAGCCCACTCCTGCATCCGCCTCCGAGGGTGTGGGAGAAAAGGATGGTGGTTCCTGATCGTAGGTGTGGTAAGGTTCTACAAGCACTGGTGTCGAACCTGACGCCATTTTCCTTTTTAGTGGAATCTTGTAGGAGTCCAAAGCCTTCTCTGGAACAATTCTCCGCTTGCGGAACAACAGCCTACCAGTGTCGGCGTCGATAAACTGGTCCTGTGAGTCTTCGACATCGGTTCTTTCTGTGGACACCGTTCTTGGTTGTTCGATACTCTTCCGAAGTTCGAACATCTTCGGTGCCCCTGGTGGTGGCAATCCAAACTTGATCGGTGCCGGCGCCGAGTGAGCCTTGGCGACCTTGTGCGGTTCGGGACCCGTTTTCGGTTCGAGAGTGGCCCGTTCCCTGATGGGCTTCAGGGACTCCGACACCTGTTGCAACGTGAATGCAGACGATGGTTTGGAACCGACAGGCTCTTTGGAGACAGGCCTCGACGCGGTCTCCGGTTTCTTTCCAGCCTTCGGGTTTTCGACCCGAAGTTTGGAATAGACGCCCCGTTGATCCGATATTTTGGCAGTCTCAGCACTCTTCGGTGTTGATGTAGTCGGATCGACCACCTTGAGCTTGGTCGTTGGTGCCCCAACCTTCGGTGCTAGAGGCCGTTGCTTCTTCTCGGGACCGAGGGCCTTCTTGTGTTTGTCGGTGCCGAAGTCCTTTTTTGGTTTCTCGGTACCGAAGTCCTTCTTTCTTTGGTCGGCTCCGACGTCCTTCGTTTGTGTCGACGGAGTGAAGTGCTTCGATGCCTTCGATCCGACCTGAACCAGTTGCACTTTCCGTTTCGATTTGACCGGTGCAGGTTTTGGTTTCGATTTCACCGAATCGACTCCAGTCTTTTTTGATATTTCTGGCTCTTTTGAAATGTTCTTAGCCGGGCCTTCTGGCGGGGCTGTAGAACGATCCGACCGATCTTGGGTAAGGCCCGCAGGCGATCCCTCGACCAGAGCCTTATCAAGACTATCTCCTTCGGCCTCCGCATCGACGGATTGGCCTAGCTCCTCGCCTGAGCTATCTTCCTCGGCCCCAAGGGCCTCATCGTCGTCTCCTACTTCGTCGACGACGTCTTCGTCCTCGAATATCACATCATCGTCGTCATATTGGGATTCATGCTCCGAAGCATGGCTCGAGTCTATCTCTTCGACGCTCTCGACTTCTTCATCCTCGGTGCTGAATATGTTAACCGGGTTAGGCACCGATTGTTGGGCCTCCAATCTCGCCGCCTGTCGATTCCGAAGTGTCTTCTTTGACCGGAACCGGGCGCAGGCCATACACCTGGACTCATGATCCGGAGATAAACATTTGTTACACACCGGATGGACATCGATGTGTGGATATTTCGCATGACATAGAGGACATCTCTTGAAGGGAGTCCTCAATTCCATCCTCGAACGTCGATCGATGTGTGGATCGAAACTCGGTCCGAGAAGGGTGAATAAGTCAGAGAACAAGTATAATAAGTTATCGGTACCGAGCGCAAACAATACCGACGATACCTAAAGGCTTTTGGCCTGAAATAAAGTTTTCCTAACTTGAGCTAAGATAAGCACATCCGAACCCAATGGCGGAAAAAAACAATCTAAGGATGGAGAGGATGCCCATGTGCACTGTAGTCCAGGGGAGGAGCCACCTATCTCGTGATACTTCGAAGACTCTTCCAGGACAACAATGTGCAATCATCCGGACCCAACACTAGGCGGCGATCTATGCACAGATATGAATTCAGCAGCCCACATGCCTCGAACCACGCATCATCCACTCCCAAGGGCTGTGTTTACGGGACTGGAGGGAGAAATTCGGTCACTGCTATGGCAGGGAAGACACCCACAAATAACCTTAAAAACATTGCAACACAACCTATACAACGTCAGCGTAGCATTGCCAGACAGAGGCATATTACTGGTCCACACACCTCACCCCCATCAATGAATGGATCCACAAATCATGGGATTACCCCACATATAGGTTAGAGAGGGAGGTGATAGGGCCCAAAAACTACTACACTATCTCTATGGCAGCAAGGGGCAATGCACACTACTGCCAGCAACAAGGGTCACCCTGGAGGCATGGGACAGAGCCACAAAGGGTGTGGGCTGGATCAAACAGATCACAAGAAATACGCCATTGTGGGTGAAAGGATGGTTCAAGGAACTGGGAAAGCTAAAAGGTTTCAGAATGTGGGATCAGCTTGGCATCTCCCTGCTTGGAGATGTGATTGACAAAGGAGATCTTAAAACCTGGACGACATTAAGCGCGGAATAAGGCATACACAAATACCAATTCTTCAAGTACACGCAACTATGCCATGCATGGCGCTCAGAGGGAATAGCATGCTCCGAACTCCCCGAATATGCCCCTCGGGAAGAAAGACTACTACAAGAGGAGATGCGGGAAAAGGCAATCGCCTCCATATATAAAAAAATAAATAATATGCCGGATGGCCTTGGGAAATTGCGTGAGAGATGGGGAGGGAGATGTAGGAGGTTTTGGCACCCCCGATGAAGTATTGAAGCGCTTTTTTGGCGAGTAGCACAGTGCTATGGAACCCATAGAGGATTAATGGCAAATTAGAATAGTGAAAGATGAAAGTAATTTGAGCAGTGGATATGTTAGTCAGTGAGCTGGAGTGCGAAAGACAGTGGAGGGATAGAAGAGGAAACAAGCATTTGCAATTCAATAGGTCTCACATTTACGCGAGTTTGAGCTTTTGGCATTGTAAATGGCAATGCTTTTTTTAGGTTTTTGTTTTGAAAACATAAAAGGAATTGTCATTTATTTTTTTTACTTTAATAAGCGCGGTGCCGTCTTCACGGACACCACGCTATGCAATGCAATAGGTGTTGCTTTTGGTATTGTAAATAACAATGCCTTTTAATTTTTTGAAAGACATTGCCATTTACAATGTCAATAGCTTAAAATAATGTCAATGAGAGACCTATTGCATTGTAAATGCTTTTTTTTTGGGACTGAGGCCTAGCAGGGTCTTGGCCCACGGCCCTTTCTGACCTTTCTTCAGGAACTGTACCAGCGCGTGCGTTTTCTGCTGGCACTGCCCACTAAAAGATGCAGGACCTGTTTGCAATGCTAAATAAAATGGTCAATTAACCTTTCCTGCTGTTTACCCGGCTGTCTGGCAAGTATTACATTTTCACACCTGTCCGGCACAATGACACTAAAAATAAGACTTTTTGTTATTGGTTTTGCTGGCTACTGCACAAAAAAAGCTCATTTTATATTCATCTTGCAGCCCCACTAACAATACGTTTTTTGTCGTGTATGCACCTAACACGCCAAAACAAAAACCTTATAGATGCTTTTTGCAGTTTATCCACCTGTTGATTTCACGGAGAAGTTTAAGATGGAGGTGAAAATCGCCCGCCTTGTAACACACGTTTAATCGTGTGGTCAGTTTTTAAAAATCTCGCTAAAACATTTCTGCACATGTAACAGAGACAGCATGAACGTTCTGCGGTAGTAACGTGCACCTTAACTTCACCAATGCCTTTAACAAAGAGCGCCACAGCTGTACCACTGCTTTAACACCCCCTGTGCAAATACGATGACAATTGGTTTTATTCGACTTTTAAAACAAAACTCCCTTCTTAGAATAAAACGAAAACGTGGCAGTCTGACATATAGTGGATGAAAGCCAGGGGGAAACCGTGAAAGACCTCATGCACATACACAGGCAGGGAGAGGAGAGGTGGTCCAGCAGCTTTCCAGGAACCAGGAGGGAGAGAGTTAGGGAAGAGTCAGACAGCTTCAAAGAAATGTTTGACAGGAGGGATCGAGAGCCCGCGGGCCAGGATTGTTTGGGAACCATTGGGGCCTTATCACCTGTACTCAATACGAGAGATAACACAACACGAGAAAGGGGAAAAGTGGGATTAGCTTCTCCGTGTTTCTTCCCAGGGTGGGGGGTGATGGTATTACAACGATACAAACAAGCGCCCCCTCCCATCCCTCAACAGTTCTTCCCCCTACCTGCATGCCCACGATACCGAAGATGCTACAGCAAACAAATGATGGACGGAATGCTGACAATGCAAACATTCTCCCCCAGTCAAAAGATCTGGGTTAAATCCATCGTGATACTAAAGGGGCAGAGTGGTTTCTCCTACATTGGGGTCCTCCTGCTTGAGACCCCAGGTGCCTGGCACGGTGCAGCTTTAAAGGCAGGGCAAATCACCGCAGTGCGCTAACCCCGGAGAAGGATAAGGTGGCCTGAGGGGCACAGTGACACTTTAAAGTAGGGTGACACTGTGCCGGGGTTAGACGAGTGCCCACCTTGCAGATCATGACAGGACATACACCAGAGCAACTCCTCTAGGCGCCAGCACCAATCAATCAATCCACGGGCAACAAACACCACACACACAGTATTGGAGGGTTCTGAACCCTCCTCCCGCTCTGCCTTCTGCGGGGTGCAGCAGGTCCCGGGTTGGATCCCAGAGATACCACTGCACTGCTGTCTGTTCTCGCATGCATGCACTGGAGGGAAGCAGGGGGTGCGCGTGCTTGTGTCCCAGACCTGCCTGTCTCACGGCTTGCAGTTAATACTGCCTCACGCGGAGCACACAGACAGCCCGCATGGGTGCGAGCCCAGCTACCTCCCTTCTCCCCCAGGAGCAGACCACCCACATGCCATTGGCCAGCACCGAGAGGGCTGGGACGGCTGGGCGGGACCTGTGCCTCCCTCCAGCCAGCTAGTTCGCCGTGGAGAGTAACAACGCATGTGTAACGCCCTGAACGTCTCAGGATCGTTTAACAGACACGACAATGAGGACGCAACCACTTGTGAAGGGTTAGTTCTTTTAATGAAGGCAAATAAAATACAAAGAACGAACAAAAGTTATAGTCACTGGAATCCTCCAGGCTAAGTACGTTACCAGCCCACAGCACGGATGGTCCTAACCGTCCTCTGCATATACGCCGATCCCGGCGTATGCCAACAGAGGGCAGAAATGAAATGGCCGACAATGCCAATCGGTAGGCTGTGAGGGGCACGAAGAGTGTTGGGGAGAATCGAGGAGTCAGGGAAACACCCAGCCGGGGTCTCTACCTGAAGGGAGCAGCCGCTCAACCTCTTCCTCAGACTGCACCGGGACGCGGAGTCACCTCCTGGTGATGCGTCACCGATACCCCAATCACAAGCAAGAAGACTGAACCGAGAGCAGCCGCTCGATCGATCCTGTGGACTTCCGAGCCTGTAACGCGGCAAACACCTCCTGGTGTGCGTTACAGCTGGCAGTCCCTGTGTCTCTGGTCGGGCTGGGAGTTACGACTCCAACCAGCAAAAGCGCCACTGCGCTTGGACTCAGCCGAGTCAAAAAGCGAAGCTCAATGGTTGACCGGTAGAGCTTCCGGGTCCTTCACAGGTGACGATGGGGCAAGACACGGCCCAGGGAGTAACGACTCGACCTACCTCCGTTCTTGCCTTACTGGAGCACCACTCCGGAACACTGCTCTTCACGAAGCAGGTACGTCGGTGTAAACACAATATCCGACAGCCTTGTACCTCCCGGTTCCTCCCTTTATAGGGCGTGTTTTCCTTGAGTTATGTAACAGCTCTCCTGTTTACATAAGGGCGTGTTTCCCTTGAGTTATGTAACAGCTCTCCTGTTTACATAAGGGCGTGTTTCCCTTGAGTTATGTAACAGCTCTCCTGTTTACATAAGGGCGTGTTTCCCTTGAGTTATGTAACAGCTCTCCTGTTTACATAAGGGCGTGTTTCCCTTGTATGACAGGAATTCTTGACAGCATGCAAACGAAGCGAGTGGCCATGCTTTGGCTGTAGCGGGTCCACATGCACGGTATGTTGCGATGGAAAAAAATCCACTCGCTAATTCATTCGTCCTTTTCAGGCAACACGTCTACTCCATGTGAGGTGTAATGTACTGTTTCTATGCACGAGCGGCCATGCATTGTAAAGTAAGCCTATCACGGTGCACTTCGTGTTACGAAAAGCTTTAGTTCATTCATACCTTCATCCATTGATTCATTTGCATCCATGCAGCTCTTCGAAGAGCAATTTACAAAAGCGATCGGACCGTAACGTGGTCATTCTTGTAACTGATAACGCCATATGATTTGAGGCGCTATATAAAATCCTTCATTAAATCATGTGCCTTTGTCTTGTAATTAACTACATATAGGTGTACTGCAGCTAACCGAATGCAAACCAACTAAGCACTCACTGTTACTATTCCTACTGCATAGTAATCAGCGTCACACCAAAAGTGTTATTTTTTTTTATTTATTCACTCAAAAACTGTAGCAGGTCAGCGCTATCTAGATTGTAACAAAAACAAGAAACGCCCGCCATTTTTCATTAAGGGAAGCATTCCGGGAGTGTTGTGTGCGGCCCGCCATGTAAAACGGAAAGCGCATGGCCCGCTGAAGAAATAATGAAAGTGAAAGTGTGCAAGGTACCGCGCAGAAGAATAAACAAACTTGCCTGGTCTGTTCTTTAATTGATATTGTTCCAGTCGCTAACCAATGAGAGAGCCAACAGGCGCATGCTCCAGGCGTGAAGGCAGCATGGTTGCAGGAAGCCCGGAGCGTGCAGTACACATGACGCCTCCTAAAGATAAGAAATCAATTTGCGACACACGGAAAGCATATGAGCCAGTCTATGTGTGCCGGACAAAAAAGCGAAAGGGAGGCAACCCAGAAAGCTTATTTCCAATGGCAGGCCACCGTTTACCATAAACGGTGACGAAGACCAATGGGAATAAGGGGCAGGGCTTCAAGCCCTTCTCTCAAACTCCTCATTTACAATAAATCTCGCCGAGCGAGCTACGCATGTGCGCAGCAACGCTAGGCGAGACCTAAAAAGGTTTGCATTTATATGCCACTTGCTACCCCGCATGAGGTGTTTAAGCGCTTTTTCGTTGAGAAGCATGCTACTCCGGAACCCAAAAATATTGTTTTAGATCTCTTTTGAAAGCAAAACAAATACCTGGTAAAGTCAACTAACCGTTTTTCATTACAGTCATGTAGTGAGCTGCGAACAATACCACTAACGCTAAATTCAACATCACGGATAACAATCCAAAACACAGCACAGTTACGTTCGCACTAAATAATTGTTAAAAGAAGATATGTCTTTGTTTAAAAATACATTTCACCTACAAATCCTGCTAAAGCCAACTAAGACTTCCATTCTTGGGAGCTCGGTAATTACACTGGGAAGCAGCCAACTCCTGTTACTTTCAGTGGAAGGAAAAGGCTCAAGTGCAGTGTGAAGTCTTACCACGAGTAAATCATTATTAATATTAAATCGAATATCCTTAGTGGAAATTCGTGGAGAATAGATGAGATGTCTTGAGATAATCTGCTTTGCACATTATCACAAAAGAATTCTGGTCAAATGATGAAGCCCAGATGTGATCGCACACCTCCGGGTTCCAACATCAACACTGTTCCACATCTAATTCCATAAATTAATTCTCATCTAGAACGATTAACAGTCTTGCAACTCCTGCTTTGTTTACCTTCACTTTTCCAAGACTACCACATGTCAGGTAGGACTGTAAAGCAATACCTCAGTGTGCGGAATACAAACCTACAGTTCCTGCACATCAGAGTTTCAATAGTAGGGTAGGGTAGGTATGCGGCAAATCAGATTACCAGAGCTGTGCAACACCAGTACACAGGCTATCAAAGCAAAGCTTGCTCAGTATCCACTCTTCAGTGCTATCCTGCCCCACGTGGTACTACAGCTGTTTTTTTAATTTTGGCTGGAAATTAAGCATGAAAAATGAACGTCTCACTTACTGCTTCTCTCGTAATTGTAGGTATTCTTCCATATCAGGTTTAATCTGCTTGGTCAGCCTGTTGTATTGACGCAACTGTGCAGCTGCAAAATCTGCAAATATAAAAGGAGTGAATCAATATTTAAAGAAATTAAACATCTGCTAACATGATTTAAAAGAAGAGCTCTACTTCACCTGAGGGCAGTCCACCTACATTGTGTGTAGGTGAAGATAACCTTAATTGAAAAACAACATCTACTGCCAATTTAGAAACATTTAATTTATGATCAACCGGAGGTCATTCTGGAAGTTTATTAAATGGAATTACTGTGATATGCAGTTTTTGTACAAACCCTACCCAAATTAAGGGGTGGGTTAGTATATAGCTGGGTTGTGGACATTAATGGGGGAAGACAAAGTTTGCGCTAAATATTTTTTGAACCTAGGCAATAAACCTACAGTGCTTATTAGCTCAGCTGTGAAATTCCAGATAGACCCAAGATGCTATGGGCTGAAGGGTATTATAACAGTGCTGAAATTACCTTTTTCTATTAAGAAGTCTCAGACGCTGAATGACAGCAGATGGTATGCAATCATTCCATTTTAGTCAATAGCTGGAAGTCTTTCCCATGCCGTAAAAAAAAATACAAAGAGAAACTATTGGAATTCTATGATGTGCTATGTATCTAAACTCCTGGCCTTGCTTACGTGCCCACTAATTCAAAGTTTCTACCAAACAGCATAAATGAAATGAATCTAGGAGCACAAATTGTGTCAACAGCACCCACAAATTTCAATCGCCGATATATGGCCTTTAATAGGTACAAATGATACTTATGATGGGATAAAACTGTTACTGGCAGGCTATAATTTTATTCTGTATTTTTGGGAGTCAGGTGTAGGAACAATTATGTTCTCAGGAGGGTCAGAGAAATGTACATTTCAATGTTGTGAACACGAAGTCACACCTTTGAAAAAATTAATGCACATGCAATGTATTTTGCATCCTAACTATTTGTAAATTTACACCAAAGCATGCAGTATTTGCCTTACTTCTGGTCCTCCACTCCTTTGTGTAACACAAACTTCAATAATGCACTGTTACTCTGAGGAGGGCAAGTGCTACATTAAGGTACTTGAACCCTCAAATCTAAGAACCTGACATGCAAGCATGGAAGTGTAAAAACAACTCAAAACAGTTGACAAAATTCTACATCCAAAAGTCTTATGCTCTTATTAAAGTCGGGAATAGCTACTACCGATTCATTCATGCCGATTGCCCTTTGCAAAAACCTTTGGAGATCATATCAAAACTTCACACCCACCACCTAGCTCTGTGGATATGGATCCTGCTCAAAAATATCTGAACCCTTAGACAACCAAGTCAAAAAGAAAAGCCTAGACCATAAAGCCTAGTTCTTCGGTAAAACAGGTAAAGTAGACAAGAAGCAACACTACCTATCCTCCATCACCAGTCCCTCAGTCTGCACATCTTCACTCCTCTTAGCTGTCTCATTCAGACTCTGTGACACTCCTTGTGTCCTTCTACAAACATGGATCACAGGCCAACTCGTGCCACTTTTAGAACTTCTCATCGCACCAAAATACTCCTTTATAAAAAAATAAACCACATACATCAAGTAATTACTCAAGAAACCATATTTAAGGCCTGATTACGGTGCCGGTCAGACTTTTGTCTGACTGGCACCGTGGCGAAAGCAGGACCGTCTGACTAGCTGACGCGGTCCTGCTACCCGTATTAGGATGCGACAGCCTTCAAGGCAGTCGCAATCTGTATAATTTGTTTTGTGGCGTGTGCTGTAAGGTAAAGTGTAATTTCTGATTCCCTTATGCAATCTCTTTGTTGACACTGTTCTTCCAAATAGCAGCTTCAATGCATCATGCGTTTGAATATTTTAAACCTAATTTTCACTTCTACCTGTCCACCTGCCCATCTAATAGATTTAGTGAAGAGGTAAGGTAAGAAGATTTCTTTTCAGGACAAGTAGATTTCTGTACTTTTTTTGTACATTAGACGAGTAGATTTTTTAAAAAATTACACACCCCTGTCTAGGAATGCAAGGTTAGAAAAGAGTTTACGCGTGTACAAAAACAGAGTAATTTTGCAGTGTAATTTAAATGTTGAGGAAGAGTTAGTAAATGGTGCATTGGGTAAAGTGATTGATTTAATTAATTTTCCAAATAGGGATGAATTTGAATACTTAACCATAAAATTTGATCAGATTGATGGCGTTATGGAGACTGGCAGATGTATGGTAAATCTTTTGCTTGTAAAAGACTTATTTGTCAGGCGACAGCAGTTCCCACTTTCATATTTACATTTATGTTTGAGTAGTCAGGAGTAGAGGTGGGCAAACCAGCAAATTAACATGGCGAGCCGAGCCAAAGGTCTTGCTTGTCTCTTAAAGCTTGTGTACAAGCCAAGCTCTGAAAAGTCTTTCCATGTAAATCATACAACAAAGTACATCACGTCAAGTATGATGGTCTCTTTAAAAAAGTGTATCTCTTTAACATATGAAGGCTTTGATATTAATATGCCATATTTTAGCACCGTACCGAGAAGTACTTATTATTAAAAGTGATAGTTTTTAAACATGAACATAGAACCATTCCTCCCTGCCCCGATACTGGTGACAGTGCCATTAGCCAACTATAAGGCAAGACAGTTGTCACATGAACCCTGTATATGGCCCAAATTCTTATAGACAGATCAACATTATAGTCAGTTAAATTAAAAACAACAGGTTTTTGTGCAACTGGAATTATGAAATCACGTGCTTTCATATGTGAAAGTGAAGAAAAAATGAGGATCAATGAAATGAAATATTTGCTGAAGATCACACAATTTGGTTAAGTGGGGAAGCTGTGATTTATGTAGCTTTTATGGTTTCATTTATTACAAGTCAGCAACTAATTGGGCATCTATTTGGGACTCCTATTTTACCTCAAACCCTATTCTTTGTTTTTACTTCTGTGCAAGAGGGTAGAGGGAGAGTGGCAGGCCGGAGCCTAATAAAAATTGGTCCGCTTATTAGGAGCTCGAGGTTACAGCACGACCTCGAGCTGAGCCAGAGCCAAGCTTTATGCCCGAGCGTGGCTCACGTGGTCTCCACTCAGGAGTTTATGTGGAATCATTCTAAACATCTCAAAACCGATTCACAAAACCTCAACTAGCTGCAATATAGTTGTGCAAATCACAGGCCTTTACAAAATCAAAATCCAATTCCTGATCCTTAGACTCAATAGTGAGTAATTTACTCAAACAGTAAGTCTGCCAGCTTGGTGGAAAGTGTATTTAAACAACTGTGCTCTTTGGGTGCGTTAGTGTGCAGTTCAAAGTGGGCCTTTTCTGTAAACGAGAGTGAAAACTGTCAAATTTGCATTTGTGTCAGTATTCAGAATTTTTTTTCCAGGTAGTTTTCCACTTATAAAATCATATTTGGTTTATTCATGTTAAGAATATGATATTTATTTTCAGGGTGTAATTTGAGAATGGCAAGACTTAAAATTTACGAGAATGTAGATAAAGGGGTAAAATATTTTCCTTTGGAGAAACAGAAAGTTACAAAGTGAAAATGAACTTTTTGTATGTGGAAATGAACATGTGCATGTGGTGAAGTGTAAATGAATGTGTGCAATCTTGAAAATTAGCAAGGGTTGCAGCTTACTCCTAGAATCACATGAGGATTGAGTTGGATCTTTACACATATATAAGTGTTAGCTTAGATGTGTAAATGACCAAATTGTGAAATGTTAGTTCTGTGAATGTGCTCTCTGTTTTTGCATTATTGAGTACATGTTATGTCTGTTTATTCTTCTCTTCTTTACAGGAAATTTCATGAAAGAAAATGCCGTAAAAACCCTTTACTTGTGAATACTGTTTTTGTTGCTTTGTATTAAAAAAACCTTACTTTAAATTTGAAAAAAAAAGTTCTGTGAAAGGAACCCCTTGGTGGCACAGGCCTGATTCAGAGTTTTCTGTAATTGGGTCTTCCTTCTGACTTTGGCGTAAAGAGTTCTGGAATTGCCTAAAATAAGATTCACTTACCAATGGAAAACACCATTTGTAAATCAGGTATATTCAGTCACTAGCGTAGCCAAATAACAGAGTCATTAATGTGTTTCTGAACTGACGTTTATTAAGGGGATGTCCTTTGTAGTCTAGGCGTCCTGGAGTATCTATGGGACTAGTTTTGCTGGAGTCAGACCAATCTCTGCAGGGAAATGTTTCCTTCACTATAATCAAAGACAGCTGTGGGATAGCCGATACATTTGGAGGGAAAAATGCGAAATGGTGGCCGGCCCCTGGTTGGTGGCGCAGAGCTATGTACGTTAATGTGCCTTGTTTGCAGTCAATAAATAAATTTAAATATAAAACAAAAAAAAAATAAAAAAAAAAAAAATCAAAGACAGCTGAAAGCTTTGTCCCCCATGCTCTGCAAGGGTCAACCCTGCACTGCTTTTGAGTTCATGAACTACTACTAGAGGAGCCGTCCTTGTTAACAGCTGCATAATTAACTCAAGCATTTGTGGTGCAGCGACCCATCTTCCCCTGAATAAAACAACACATGCTGTGCAGTAAAATCAGTGAAAGGGACTGCAGTAGAGATATGCGATGTTAAAGTCTTACCAGCACCTAATTACTTGTATGCAGTGTACTGTTTGACTTAAGAGTGAATACGCCAGAACCCAGAGAGCCGAGCCCACAGCATCTACATGAATCTCTGGGCACATGTGACATTCAGAAGATGTAGAAATGTAGGATCTGCTTCTATGGTTACCCCCATTTTTTGCTTAGTGCTAAGCTGTTTTTAGGTCTCGCCTAGCATTGCAGCGCACGCATGCGCTGCTCGCTTGGCGAGATTTATTGTCAACAAGGAGTTTGAGAAGAGGGCTTGAAGCCCCGCCCCTCATCTCCATTGGCTGGCGTCACCGTTTATGCTAAAGGGTGGCCTGCCATTGGAAATTAGGGGTTTTTGTTGACGCCCTTTTGCCTCCGATCCGGACTGGGTCACCTGCTTTGCTGCTGTCGCAAAGCACTTTCTTATCTTTATGGGGCCATGTATTTCTAATTAGAAACACATGACCTCATAAAGACAAGAGATCGATGCTTGTTTTTTCTACAGTGCGCACATATTCACTAAGAACGTCTGTTCAACATACTGTTTGCACGGTTAGAATATTTTTACAAAGTACACAAGTAACCATCCATGTCTCATCTAGAAATCACAGAGTTCAAGTTGGTCAGGTGATGCATTCGAGGCATCAACATTCAGCAGATCAATTAACAGTTAACTCGCCCAAGCAGGACTTGTCCTTTGGAGAACGCACCGTGTGAAGTTTTCCTCAGCTTCGCCTCTGGCTCCCAGTCAGGGCTGAGGGCACTCTCCGAGAGAGCCCTCCCCAGTGGCCAGCGCTGCTTATTGAGTGAATTAATTAAACGGTGCCAAGCCTTTTCATTAAATGGCATGGCAGAGGGGACTGAGGCTGCCTGCACTTGATAGTCTCAGGGCATCCATGGGGGCTGCATTGTCAGAGATCTATCTAAAGTCTTCTCTGCATCCGTGTGTTTTATGGGCAGTTTTTTTTAGTTACACAGAGGTGTGCGTTTTTGAAAGAAAGCAGTCTGGCCCCTGAAGTTCCCACTGAGTGTGACAGCTGTCCGTCTCACCGCAGACCTGCTCACGGCTGAAGCCGCCTCGTTGGGTAGGTTACCATTTGCTAAGCCTGGGGGTGCCGCAGGGAAGCTCCAGACTTCCGGCAGGCACCGAGAACAGGACAGGTTCTTCAAAGATGAGTTTTGTTTACAGCCCCTTGAGCTGGCAGGGCGTTCTACGTCATGAGCAGGTGTACAACTGTCTGAGTTATTTATGTTTATTGGTGGCACGGTAGGCGGCGAGATGTGAGCTGGGCGCAGTACGCCCTTTTTGGCCCCTTGAGCAGGCTTGAAAGAAGTCCTGGGTTTTCTGGTGTAATTCGAAGAAAATTATTGTGTCCCGTACAAGAGACGCCCGGCTTGGACTGTAACATGGAGGTCTGCGTTCAGCAGCGGCTCCCGAGGTTGGCTCCAAGCTAGCCGGCTCACTGACCACAGGCTGCACCCATGGGCGACACCATGACATTAAACCTCATCTCCTTGCTGTGCAAGGACATCGTGCAACTGTGGCTGCTCCTGAAGGCGAGGACAGATGTGTCAGGAGCTCATGGCTTTCTAGTTGTGTTTTTTTGCTTTAATGTGTGTGTACTGGAGTTCTTTCTTGTGATGGAGAAGAAGTGGAATGATTAGCACAGCGCCTTCTTGATTTGCAGTGTTTCTGCTAAGCTTTGACCAGCTGATCTCGATTAATATTCCCTGCGACATGGAAAGAACGCTACATTTGCTATTTTTACTTCCTTCTTTGCTTATCTGTTGGTCGTTATTCATGTTTTTGGACATTTTGCATTCTTATAAAATAGTCTTCCATTTAATTCTATGAGAAAATATTTTTCAAAATATTTGATAAATACTCGGTTATCCGTTTGTAGTGGGAACTGGGGTTCTTTAATGCAGGAGCCTGCTATTCTCTCACCATGTCATTCCTTTTGGAAAGTGTTTCACTGGAGATACTGTGGGCAACAGAAATCCTTACTGACATACTTGTCTCCAAGTGGGGAATTGGGGTGGGTGCCTGAGGCCCAGCCCAGGGACTGCAGATGCACCCCAGGCATTAGTAAACTCTCTGTTGCTTACTGCTGAGCAGGTGCTACTCAACAAATGGGTTAAATGGCTGCTCCCAACCACCTAAGATAGGAATGCAAAAGTATGCTATATTATGGGGATGGACTACATCTTCTAAGGTGTACTAGAGGAGAAACAGCACTATGGGCAGTTTTGGGGTCCAGTATCAGACTACTTTGCAGAAGACTACATGACACTGAGGACCTGAGAATTGTAAGAGCTTTACATATAGCACCATGGTGAACCATCAGTCCTGAAGCAAGACAAAGCCTACGAATAGTAAGTAATGGGCGGGCTGTGAGCCTCTGAAGATGTTTTAATTACAAAAGATTTCACAAGCACAGAGCAAGTGCTGTGCAGGCAAAACCTAACAAGCATTTGCATTGCAATAGGTCTCGCATTTACGCGAGTTTGAGCTATTGACATTGCAAATAACAATGCCTTTTATATTTGTTTTCGTTTTAAAAACATAAATAAAAGGCACTGTCATTTACAATGCCAATAGCTTTAACACGTGTAACTGCGAGACCTATTGCATTGCAAATGCTTGTTGACTAGTCTGACTGGGATCCTGCTAATCAGGACCCCAGTCTCTCTGCTTTCTCCCTTAAAGTGTTGTGGTAAGTACTTGGGTACATTCCAGATTTGATACTGGGGTACCCTTATAAGTCCCTAGTGTATGGTACTATGGTACCCAGGGCATAGGTACCCCAGTGTTCCCCCATGGGCTGAAGCATGCATTATGCCCCCATGGAAGACCATTCAAAATGGAACTACAGGCCTGCCTTTGCACACTGTGTAATCTGGTGCTAGCACCACTTAAAAAAGCTGTAGGTTTCCTATATGTAGGGTCACTGCACTTAAAACCTATAAGTCATCCCTATAGTAGACCTTTGCAATCCTAAAGGCAGGGTGCTTGGTTCTAAGTGAGCAGGTGCTCCCGGATGAGCAGGACACCCCTAAAGCCTCCGGAGTCGATTCTCCCGTGTTGTCAGTGAAGCAGCCATATACCATATAGAGGGGCACCGCATCATCACACGATGACCATCTCGAAACTGGCTGCAACGAATCCTATCATGTTTGGTATAAAACATGTTGGAATCATAACCCACACCGTAAACGATACCCTAAAGACACTTGGCATACACTCAGGTGCTCACACACACACTTATTACATACAACCACCCTGGACACACTGCTGCATACACTGACACACCCAGGTACACATTGATTCATTCACTGACATACTCCGAAACTTACTGATACATACACTCAGACACACAGACACCCATCGACATACTGATACACTTATACTTAAGCTGACACAACCAAGCACACACTTATGCATTCACTGGCACACTCAGACACCGAGTCATACATACACTCAAGAGACACTTGGACATACTCATGCATATACTGACACACGCAAGCATACACTGATGCAATAACGGACACTCATACACTCACTCAGACACCCAAGGACACACTCATATATACACTGACCCTTCCACGCACACATGTATTCATATATTTATCAACGTATAGACAACGATACAAAAGAATAAAGAGAAAGACTCATCTCTTTAATGGATTCAATGGTGGTAAGAACCATTTGTTTACTGTTTTAAAAGACTTTTTACGTTTTGTTTTAATAAAAAAAAGAAATCTTCATAAACTAACCAAAAAACAAACAAAGTGGATGCAAGAACTTAGCATTTTTAACCCCTTCGCTGCCAAGCCTTTTTCCCCTCCTGTGCCATGCCCTTTTTTGGCTATTTGGGGTAGTGCGCGCTGAGGCCCCTTTAACTTTTTCACCACATAAGGTATCCACGCCAAATTTGCGTCCTTTTCTTCCAACATCATGGGGATTCTGAAGGTACTCAGGATTTGTGGATTCCCCTGGAGGGGTCACGGAAATGAGCCAAAATACAGCAAAATTTAGTTTTTGGGGGGAAAAATTGGAAAAACAGGCTGCAAATGAAAGCATCTGGGTTTTTCCCTGCAAATGTTATCAAAAAAGGGTTTTTGGGGCTGAAATCACCATTTTCCCAGCTTTTAGGGGATACCAGACTTTTGTCAGAAACCCAACATTTTTTTACACAGTTTTGGCATTTTTCTGGGACATAGCCTATTTTTAATATTTTTTGTGCTTTCAACCTCCTTCCAGTTAATGGTAGAAATGGGTACAAAAGCAATAATGGATCCCGGAAAGCTATACATTTTAGAGAAGTAGACAAAATTCTGAATTCAGCAAGGGGTCATTTGTGTAGATCCATCAAGGTTTCTTTATAGAAACTAACAGTTAAATATAGGATAAATTGAAAATTTGTTGAAAAAAAAAGCCTTTTGTGTCAACATGTGAGGCACCGTTTTTATCGGGAGACCCGGGGGAACGCTGGGTGGTAGGAAATTTGTGTCAGCCCGGTGATGCCACAACTTTTCCACACAAAAATGTGTGAAAAAGGTGATTTTTTCAACTACATTTGAGGTTTGCAGGGCATTCTGGGTAAGGAAACGGGGGATCCACACAAGCCATACCTCCCTGGAATCCCCCGGGTGTCTAGTTTTCAGAAATGTGTGGGTTTGGTAGGTTTCCCTAGATAGCCGCCAAGCCCGGGGCCAAAAACTCATTGGACCACCTTTGCAAAACCAGATTGTTTTGGGATAGGTAATTTTGATGTCTCCTCAATTGGTTTTGGGCCTTTGCCTGACGTGGGCACTAGGCCTACCCACGCAAGTGAGGTACCATTTTTCTCGGAAGACTTTGGGGAACGCGGGGTGGGTGGAATTTTGTGGACCCACGCAGATTCCAGAACTTTCCACCACAGAAATGTGAGGAAAATGTGTTATTTTGGACACATTTTTAGGTTTGCAATGGATTCTGGGTAACAAAACCTGGTGAGAGCCAGTCAAGTCACCCCATCCTGGATTCCCCTCGGTGTCTAGTTTTCAAAAATGTACAGGTTTGCTAGGTTTGCCTATGTGCCAACTGCGCTAGGGCCCAAAATCCACAGGTATGCACACTGCTAAAAAAAAGTCGAAGCCCAGTGGGCTTTCTGCCGCCCTGGGGGCAGAATCGGGGAAGGGGGTTTCATCCTTATTTTTACTTTCTAAAAAAATCCCTGGTGTCTAGTGGGCATTCCGCCCCCCCGAAGGGGCAGATTAGGGGCCAATGCCCCATCTGCCCCCCAGGGGGGGTAGATAGGCTGTAATGATGGCGGGTGGGTGGGGGCATTGGCGTACCCGTTTCGGCAGCCCCACCCTAAAAAAACCTAAAAACAAATCCCTGGTGTTTAGTGGGCTTTCTGCCCCACTGAAGGGGCAGATTAGGGGCCAATGCCCCATATGCCCCCCGGGGGGGGGGGCAGAAAGACTGTAATAATTGGGGGGTGGGGTGGGGGCATGGGCCTGCCCGTTTTGGCCAGCCCCCACCCCTATTTTTTTTTTTTTAATTCCCTGGTGTCTAGTGGGCTTTTTGCCCCCCCCCGGTGGAATAGATTGGGGGCTAGTGCCCCAATCTGCCCCCCAGGGGGGGCAAAAAGACTCAATGGTGCCAAAGTCATATGGGGGGAGCAAAGGCCCTTGCCTAAGGGGCCGCTCCCCCCTCCCTGGTATCTAGTGGGTGGATCCCTGCTTGGGGATCGCCCTCCTGTGGCGATCCCCAAGCAGAGAGATTCTCCCCTTTCCAACGATATCTTTCCCGTCTTTCTACGTGCTCAGGGGGCTGAGATAGCCCCCTGAGCACGTAGAAAGTGAAACTGAAATGAGCCTCTTGGCTCATTTCAGTTTCAGTGTAATGACGTAAGCGCGATGTGCGCGCTGATCGTCATTACACGGAAAGCAGGGGGGGGGGGGGCCTCGGGAGCTGGGGAAGCTCTTCCCCAGCTCCCAAGGCTATTTTTAATTAAAGGGAATCCCTCTGGTGCCCGCACCAGAGGGATTCCCCAGGGACTCGTCATGGGCACACGAGAACTATGTGCCATGACGAGTCCAGCTCGTCATGGGCATTCAAGGGGTTAAATCACAATGGTGTTGTGGAACAGCAATGTAATATGAAACAAGCATTGGCATAGCCAATAGGTCTCTCCTTTGGGACCTTATACGTTTTTAGCTATGCAGCACATTATTCTGGGTGCTTAACATTTATAGGTTTTACTACGTGCAGCACTGGGTGGGAGATTGCAAGCAAAACAAACTTACAACAGAACACACTGGAATGGGCTGGGCGAGGAAGATGAGACACCGATAAAGAGTGGCAGAAAGAGGAAGTAGTAGGTAGACAAATTGAGGTAGAGAGATGGGTGACGTTTTAGAATGTGGTGAGATAGGGAGAAGGAAATGTTGAGGAAGAGTTTCTGGGGCACACTGAAGTTGAGGTAATTTAGAAAAGTAAGTAAGGCAGAGAAGGGTAGAGGTAGTCATGTAGAGAGGTGAGGTAAAGAAGAATAGAGTCAATGTAGAGAGAGTGGTCAACTAAAGGCCAAATGAGAAGAAGTACAGAAAAACCAGGCAGGTTAAGAGTAGTGAGGTATGGGGAATAAAGGCCGTGGTAAAAAAAAAAAAAAAAAGGAGAGTGACAGGTGCAAAAGACAGAAAGGGTGAGATAGAGTTTTGCTTTAAACAATTGTTTGAAGGGGGATATGTAGAGGTAGATGAGGTAGAAAGGGGGAGCTGACACAGAAGGAGATGCAGAAAAGATTACAGAGAAGTATAGAAAATATTGAAGAGAAAATAATAAGTAGGTGAGGATAAAGAACAGAGGTAGAAAGAGTGGAGGTATAGAACAAATGTAGAAATAAATTGAGAGGTTAGGTAGTGAGAGAAAGTTAGGGTGCTACGGAGAGAATGAGTTAGAGAAGAGAGGTACAGAGTGGTGAAGTAGAGAGGTTAAGTATTTAGAAATATGAAGTAGATGGAGGCGAGATACAACGGTCAGATGTAAACAGCTATAGAGTGAGTGGCAAAAAAATACATAAGTAGTGGTAGATCCAGAGAGTGATAGAGAGAGAACTGAGGTTGTGGCTGCGGGTTGGAGTAAATAGAGGTGTATGGAGAGAGCTGAATGAACAATGGGTAAGCTAGAGAGACCTGAGGTGGGGGGTTTGAATGAAAGATGGGAGACGGGCAGTACTGGAATTGGAAGCCATTTACAACACAAACTGATAGATTGAGGGTGAAAGTGTGGCAAAGGTCATGGGGAAGAGTCAAGGGGTGTGGAGTCTGTCAGGACACCAACAGATTAACTATTTGAAAACTCTGTGGCAAACTAATTAGCAATAAGTAGAAATGTGACAGTAAATCTCTAGTGGTTTGCTGAATTCGTCCAAGAGAGGCTGCATGCAATTTTTTACTCAGAAAGTTGCATGGAAAGCTAACGTGCCTGCTGCAAAGCTCATTACGTAACATGTGAATCACAGATTTGTATTTTATCTGGATAGGTAACAGTTAATGCTTTTGACACAGAGGCTCTGTTGTTAGGTGCACTTTATTAGTTGAAATACTTCCGATATACCAAAGTGAGTTATGACCAGTATTAATGAACGGACTGCAAAGTGCATGTCACGGGTTCAGAACTTTGTATTTTTTCCTCAATCTGTCTTCATTGTAAAGTTTTTTTAAAAGGGTTCCTTTGAATACTAACAGGCTACTCTTATACAACGTTACGAAGGATCTCCTAACCATGCACTCTTCAACGCACAATGCCTACGCAACAGTCACCAACTGCCCAAGAGTGCAACGGTTATGTTTGGATGCGTGAATCCTTAGTGCCTGGTGTCAGGTTAAAGCAGAAACCATTGATAAACATTACATACTTTTACTATAATGGAACGTCTGATAGTCCAATCCCATTACTAGGAGGCACCTTTAATGTGGGGGTGCTGGGCCATTGTTTTCTTTACTTTCAAAACATGTCTGCTCACAAAACCAGTGCTTTCAACACAAGTGCTCGTGTGTGCAAGATCGACACATTTTGCGAAGCAGGCCAGGCAGGAGCAGCGAACGGCAGAACTGGCTGCATATTTGAAAGGCCTCAGTTCAATTTGCAAATACTAGAACTCACCAGTGTGTCTTGTGCTTTTCTCTAGGTGGTCTTCTGCTGCAAATATGAATGTAAAAATTGCACCGAAGAGCGTCACGTATAAAAGCGGACTACACAAAGTTTTTAGTATGGTCTCCAGCCTTACCCTTTTGTGCACCGCAATGAAGACGGCTAGAATTTCACTGCAGCTACGAAAATTGGCAGCATTGCACCAGAACTGTTCGTGCAAATAGAATGTTTTGCAGTTGTACCTCAGTATTCTTTCAAGTGAATGGAGTATTAAGCCACTAACCTTGGTGTTGCTCAGGATAATCCCGAGCAGAACTAGCCAAGGACTAGCCAAGCTCCTGCAATGAATGAAGGGTTTCTCAAGCACTAAGGTGACATCATCCTGCAATGAATTAGGGCTTTCTCGGGAGCTAGTGCAATGTAATTGTTTTTATGACGCCTCCTCTCCTCTAGCAAGAGCACACAAGGTCACTTGTGAAACTCGCCCTGCTCTGTGGTGCATGAGAGCTGGTTATAATAGCGCGCAGATTCCACAGCAATTCTAAAGAATCCTCGGAGAGGGCAGGGGGAAGCGAGGGAGGGGTTAAAAGAGGAGACATTGTCTTCGCTCTATAGGGAAGGTGTTAGAAAATGGAGAGCACTAAAACTAGGCTAAATCCGAAGTGAAGCAAAGCGCACATAACGGAAGGCCGGGAGAGGAGGGGTGGCAGCTGCATGCATGGGGCGGACTATTCACCAACAAAAGAGACGACAGTGAGTGTGTAATGTTTACCTCTAACACTGCACGCATAAACAAGAAGTGCGAGCAGGACGGAGAGGCGGAGTGAAGCACGCGCTTGGGAGTGCAGTCTGCTCATTTTCAAGCACTGCACTCGTGCTTGTGGCGTGCCCCTGCTCGCTCCCACAAGGTGGATGCCGCCACAAGCACGAGTGCGTGCTTGAAAATGAGTAGAGCGACGGCTAAAGGCCCTCATATGCAACGCATGCGCGCTGCGTAGGCGAGAACTAAAAAGAAAACACCGGTGCTTTTTTACTTCAAAAACATAATCTGAAACATTCTGCACTCTCAGTGCCACAAGCTTGTGGCAGGTAGCACAGAGAGTTACCTAACTTTGTGGAGGTAGCTGCCACAGTAATTACCGCCTAATTCCTATTTCCATATACTCGATGTTCCATGGCTGTAGTTTTTTTTGCAGTTCCACACAGTAACTTCTTCCCACAGAATTTGCATATGACAACACTGACAGTTACCTTCTTCTCTCCAGACAGTATAGTGAAAAACTGCCACACCTCGCTCTCTCCTTCATCGAAGTAGATGACAGTTCTTTTTATTCTTCATCTCCAGATGGAGGTGGAGCACTCCCTTCAGCCATTGGAAAAAAAACTGCAACTGGAAGAAACAGCAAGCAATGCTTCTCCCAAAACAGCTTGAAGAATAACTGTTTTAGGGAGTGGTCCTAATCAAAACTACGTGTGGTTTAACATGAACCAATAGAATGGGAAAAAACGTATTTTCATATCAGGCAGACCCGCGGTTCTCAGCAGCAGATTTGCGAGTTTGCCAAAGTCATGAAAACACTTATTTAAAAATAATTATACTGTAGGTACTTTGTACTTCCATATATGTGCAGCCGTATGGTACATTTGCAAACAGTCTCCTATATACTTAAAAACCCGTTTTTTACTTTGCCCAATCTACAGATTGAAAATGGCGGATACGTTCTATTCACATGATCGGAACTAAAACCATAGAGTATTGCCCGTCTGTGTTCCAAGGAGGAACCGCAGAACCCAAAACATGTTGAAAAACAAAATTATTAAAATAATACATTTCGAAAGACGCTACCTTCACTTTCTTTTTTAACCAACTTCCACTACTTCTGCGTTTACTCTTTTATAGTATTTAATGTTGCTGTTTCTGTAATTTTTAAAGTGCATTCTCCTTGCTTTAATCCCATTTCTGCCTGTCATATATTACTTTACTGTCAGTGTCTACGCTTTGCTTTCCCACTTTCTAAATATTTGTTTTTCACTTTTCACCCGAATTTTAAATCCACAGTCACACTAACACTCGGACACCTACTAACACAGGTATTCTGCTACTCTCACATTCACTCACAAACCCACACACCCACTCCGAGACAGTCACTCACACAGCAAGTAAGCGACCTCCACGGACACTAACACAACCACTCTGAAATCTTGGAGGTTACAGTAAGGATAAAAAAAAAACCTCTGAAATTCACCAAAAAATGTAAAAGTTACAGATGCGGTATATTTACGAAAAGATTTTTTTTTTTTAAAGTAGAAATTCACTGAATAAACATATGGTTGCATGGATATTATAGTTAAGCTTACATTTCACTCGTAGAAACCCATAGAAATTCTGCCATTATTGTTATCAGAGCTAAACATAACTTACTCTCCCGCAGTGCACTGCTTATGGCCTCATATATCACATCAATCATGACATGGTCCGTAACATCACTGATAACATCTCTATTGACATCGCTGAAGACATCATCCACAGAAGCACTCACACACCTCCTCATACCTCCATACAACCTCTAATAGGCTCACTCAGACACCTACACAACCATTCACAAACCCATTTAAGGACACACACAACCACTCACTCATACAGCCACTAGCACAGCCAAATCCCCCACCCATACAGCCACTCATACTAGCATTCACTCACCCATAGAGCCACTCACAGAGCCACTAAGTCACTAATACAGCCACTCACACAGCCACTCATTCACCCACACAGCCACTCACACTAGCTCGCACTCATACAGCTACTCTCACATCAATTCACTAATCCAGTTAACTACTAAATTACCCATTCACACATCCATACAAGCAGTCACACACCCACTCACTCACCTATACAGCCAGTCACATAGACACTTACTGTACAAAACAGCCACTTGCACACTGACCTACTCAAACATCCATTCAAACAGTCAAAAGCTCACCCATACAGTCACTAACACACCCATTCACCCACCCATAGAACCACTCACACAGCCACTCAGTCACCGTAACAGCCACTCAGACACTCCCCCACCCATACAGCTAAGGAAACCTCTCACACTCACCCATACAGCCAATCATACTCAATCACAAATACAGCCACTCACAGACCCATAAAACTACTCACACACCCCTTTATTCACCTATACATCCACTCACACACATACACCACTCAGACACCCACTCCCACAATGATACAGTCACACACCCACTTGGATGACATATGTTCAAAACAGATTCACTCAGTAGTTTAGAAAGAAATTTCAAATTAACTGATGCAGTAGCTTATTATATTTTAAGTCTCAGAAACATTTACAAAACACTCACTGGATTAGGACGTCAGCGATGTCCTTTGAAATGTTATTAGTGATGTCACTGATCTTGTCACGAGTGATGCAATATGTGAGGGGGCGTGGCTTGATAGCCTAAGATGGTGGACGCGTGAGCCTGTAGCTCTGCACCGGCCTGCCAGTTATCCTGTTACATCAGTGGTCGCAGGAGCCCGGTTGCCCAGCGGGAGGGGCTCCGTGCGCAAAGGGGGCTCAGAAAGAGGTCTGGAGCCACTCGCTGGCCAGGAAAGCCCAGATGATCAAGGCCCCGGAGAGTAGGCCACACTCCGTCAAAATGGCAGCACAGATTCCTGGTAAGACGGAGGCGAGCAGGGCGGCCTGGGATCAGGAAGCCTGGACAAGACGGGCTAACAGCAGCTAACAGCGAGAGGGAACCTCTGAGCTAGCCTCCTGGTGAAGTAGAGAGATCTACGCGGTCTGGGCTGCCGTGGTGCGATCGGAGCCCGGGGCGTCCTGCTGCAGCCTCAGCGATGCCGTGGCGCTGCCGCAATGATGCGAGAGTGCTGACATACAGACTGGCTTGGAGGTCAGGAGGACGCCGGAGGTATGGTAAGGGATGTCGACGAATACTCTGGCTTGGATCGCGGCCCGGTGGTGACGAGGGACGGAGTGAGTGCTGCTGGCAGACGCGGATGCCTCCGTGGCGCTGGTGCGAGTGGAGGCCCCCTTTGGGCGGAATATTCACGGGCCCAGGTGGGGGCCTAGCGCAGTGAAGCGATCTACGAGGGAGGCATGGCTATTGCAGGGGCGTACACTCTCTGTAGGGTGTCGGGGACACCCAAAGTGACTCCCTGCGGACCGGACTCCAGAGAAACAAACACCACAGAAAGAGCTGAAGTATTTGGACGCAGACAAAAGAAGACCCGAGGCAGGACCCTGCGGAGGGTAGATAATTGGAGAAGGCCTTGCCAAAAAGTAAGCGTTCCGGGGGCACTCACATCATACAATGCGTTGCCTGATAGACCCTTGACTGGTGGGCCTGCCTGACCAGGACAGAGCTCCCAAGGCCAGTAGAAAGTCAGGCACAGGAAGGGTTTCCCCTATGGGGGATACGAGCAGCAGGGACTAGAGTGGACCCACACGCACTTGCTGGGTCCCTGACTTTTATTAAAACAGCGGGGGCACCCACTCGGTAAGTGCCCGCTACTGCTGGCTACAGGATCTGACACTACGTGGAGGATTATCCACGTTGGGCAGCTGCCTTCTGAGGGACTAATTGGGCTGTGCACCACCGTGTTGTAAGGTGACATGGTTGCTGGTTCGTCTCGCTCTACTGTCACGATATCGGTTTCAGAACACTTCTTGTAAGATGGGCAAGCCTAGAGCGTGGCAGACGGGGGTCACCCAAGATCAGGAAGCTAACCCTCAAGAGCAAATGCAGAAGGACCTAGGGATCGTCCCCCCGGAGGACCCCATGCAGCAACAATTGACCAGCATATTGGAGGCCATAGCGGACACCAAAGTGACATAGCACCAGGACATAAGTACGGTGTCAGTAGGGCTGGGTCTCCTCAGAGCACAACATAAGAAACTAGCCGAGAGAGTGAAGCCGACTGAATCCTGGAATGTGGACATAGCACTGGCACATCAGGCACTGACCCCCACAGGTGGGGGACCTCTCTGACAGGGTCTGCACGCTAGAGCGGAGGGCTGAAGATGCAGAAGGCCGGAACAGGAGGACTAATATTAGGGTCCTGGGTCTGCCGGAGGGAGTAGAAGAAAGTGGGAGCATTGGCTCTGAACAGTGGTCGCACCGGAGGGCCTGTCATTGTCACGTGGCCGATAGGGACATTGCCGACATCACTAAGTTAGCATGGCTAGTGGAGCCATGATGCTGCTTTTGCGCACGTTACAACTGTGTTTATGACTTTCACATGCCACTTAGACAAAGGATGTGGGAGCACACCGCTGACCTCTCAGGCAAGGTTCGCCCGTGGCATTCTGTGTAATGCAGTCTCTTGTAGATTGTTCCGATATTTGAGTTTTTCGCCAAGGTTGGCGCAGATAGTGCTGATCTCTAGACACGTGTTTCTGGTTTATTAACCGTCATCAGTAGAGAATACAGTCTTGTATTTTGGGGTTTGCTGAGTAGGCTGCCAAACATTAGATCAGTTCCAGTACCTCGTACTGGCGCGCAGGTGCTTTATCCATTAGCTCGTCAGCTAAATGACTCACGGGAGTACTTTAAATAGACAGCAAGAAGTGGGAGCACACCGCTGACCTCTCAGGCAAGGTTTGCCCCTGGCATTCTGGGTACTGCAGTCTCTTGTAGATCGCTCCAATATTTTCGACGGTTTTTGCCAAGGTTGGCACAGATAGTGCTGATCTCTAGACATGTTTCTCTGGTTTATTAACCGTCATCAGTAGAGAATACAGTCTTGTATTTTGGGGTTTGCTGAGTAGGCTGTCAAACATTAGATCATGTCCAGTACCTCTCACTGGCGCGCAGGTGCTTCATCCACGAGCTGGTCAGCTCAATAACTCACAGGAGTACTTTAAATAGACAACAGGATGTGGGAGCACACCGCTGACCTCTCAGGCAAAGTTCGCCTTGTTATTCTGCTCTGGTCAGGCCCTAGCACCTAGACAAAACATACCACTGAAGCTGCGGCTGGAGACTCGTGCTTTGATATTACAGGGACACAAGTTTTAAGTGACACACACTTGGAGAGTGACATTTCCAGAGCAATATCCACCTTCGATATAGAAATCCTATCTATGCTCTAAGATATTGGATCTGCTAAGAAAACCCGGAGATCTTCTATTATATAATACTACATATTCTATCCAAGGGGAGGGAGGTTAGGCACTATAGTCCTTTTTCCATTGTCTTTGTACGATGACATCTACCTTCATAATGTATGGACTGGTTGCGATGCTAACTGTATTTCTGTTATGCATTTTTCTGCTTGTTGTGTAGTTTGCGCACCACTAGTGGAATGAGTGGGAGAGGCGGAAAAGCATACGCAAATTTGCCTGACCAGTTCATCCATATCGCATTCCCTTTGGACAATGGGTGTGGGTATCTGGCGGGCCAAGGTTGGGCATTTGGCGTTTTCGTGGGTGGCGAAGAGGGCTATCTGTGGATGCCCCCACATTTGAAAGTATGGGTGAAGAACTTGTGGGTGAAGCTCCCACTCGTGGACCTGTTGTGTCTGTCTGCTGAGCAGATCTGCCACTGTGTTTTGGACTCCTGGGACATGCTGAGCTAGGAAATAGATTTTCTGGGTTATCGCCCATCTCCATATGCTCTGTGCTAGGTGAGAGAGCTGTGGAGAGTGTGTGCCGCCTTGTTTTTGGATATAATACATGGCTGTCATGTTGTGTTTCCGGATCAGGACTGCCTTGCTTGAAATTTGAGTTTGAAAAGATTTTAGGGCTAAGAAGATTGCTAGTAACTCCAGATGGTTGATATGGAGTAACTTTTGTTGAAGTGTCCACTTGCCCTGTGTGGGGAGATGTAGTAGCTGAGCTCCCCAGCCGGAGAGCGATGCGTCCGTTGTCAGTACTATTTGAGGAACCGGGTCCAGGAACGGTCGACCTTTGGAAAGGTTTGTGGTGTTCCACCACTGCAGGGAGCAATGGGGGCGACCGTCTACCAACACCAGATCTGTTAATTGACCCTGGGCCTGGTTCCATTGGCGTGCTAAGCACTCTTGGAGAGGACGCATCTGGAGTCTTGAGTGAGGCACTATGAAAATGCAAGAGGCCATCATCCCTATTAGTTGCATAAACACTCGAGCTGGAAGGGAGTGTTGTAGTGCGAATTTTGCGTGTAGAGCTTGAATGCTTGTAATCCTGGCCGGATTGGGTAAGCTAGTGCTCTGGAGGTGTCTATGGTGGCACCGAGGTATTGTTTTATGTGGGATGGTTGGAGATGGGACCTCTGGCGGTTTACTGTGAAGCCCAGCTGGTGGAGTAATTGAATGGTGGTAGATGTGTGTTGAACACACTGATTGTACGACCCGGCTTTTATCAGCCAGTCGTCTAAGTATGGGAAGACGTGGATGTGTTGTCTTCGTAAATGTGCTGCTACCACTGCTAGGCACTTGGTGAATACCCTTGGCGCTGTTGTGACCCCGAACGGGAGCACCTTGAATTGGAAGTGTTGTCCGTCCACTACAAATCTGAGGTACTTGCGGTGAGCTTTGTGCACCGGAATGTGAAAATACGAGTCTTTTAGATCTAGGGTGGTCAAGAAGTCGTTTTGGGAGAGGAGCGGAAGTACCTGCTGAAGCGTTACCATATGGAATGGGTCGGAGTGTATGTATGTGTTTAGGGGCCGGAGATCTAGGATGGGCCGTAGAGTTTCGTCCCTTTTTGGTATGAGAAAATATAGGGAGTAGACTCCCATGTTTTGTTGGTTGGTAGGAACGGGTTCTATTGCTTGTTTTTGTAAGAGGGAGACTACCTCCTGCTTTAGGAGTATTAAATGTTCTTGTGACATTGGGCGCTGCCTGGGTGGAATGTTTGGGGGGGGGGGGGGGGGGGTAGATATGAGTTCTAGGCAGTAGCCCGATTGAATTATTTGTGTCACCCATTTGTCTGAGGTGATGGTAGCCCAGACGGGAAGGAAATGTTGGAGTCTGCCCCCGACCGGAGTGGAATGGTCTGGGGGGGGGGGGGTGGGGGGGGGGAAGGGAGGGAAGTCATTGGGTAGGCGTTGTGGCAGAGAGGGCGTTGTTTGTTTTGCCTCTGCCTTTATTATTGTTACCCCTATAGCCGCCTCTTTGATAACCCCTCGTGAAGGTGGACTGAGTGGGGGATTTGTACGAAGTGGACGCGGTATCTGAGGAGTAGCCTCTAGATGTACTGCGAAAGGAAGAGTGGCGAAAGGAGCGTCTAGGAGGGTGTGACTGTAAGGCTCCCATGGACTTCGCCGTATCTGTATCCTTCATTTTTTCTAGGGCCTCATCTACCTTTGGGCCAAATAGATGTTCCTGGTCAAAGGGATGGTTAAGGATGGAGGCTTGTACCTCCGGTTTAAACCCCGATATTCTCAGCCAAGCATGGCGACGCAGGAGGAAGCTTGTATTGATGGCCCTGGAAGCTGTGTCTGCTGCATCTAAGGCACAGCGTATAGAGGTGTTTGCAATGGTTTTACCATCTTGAATTAGTTTGTTGGCCCTAGCTTTATATTTCTCAGGGAGGTGGTGCATTATGCTCTCTAACTCGTCATAATGTGCCCTGTCATATCTGGCCAATAGCGCTTGAGTGTTGGCGATACGCCACATATTGGCTGCTTGTGACGCAGTGCGTTTCCCTGATGCATCCAGTAGCTTCGACTCTGTCAGGTGGTGGTGCTTCGCCTGACGCATGGGAATTTGCCCTTTTACGTGCAGTGGATACCACTAGAGAGTCTAGTGGCGCTGGCCCTCTGATGTAGGAGGGATCTGTGGGGGCAGCTTTGTATTTCTTCTCGATGCGCGGGTTAATGACCCTGGCTCTAACTGGGTCCTTAAAAACCTCTGGTGCATGCTTTACCACTCCTTTAAGCATAGGTAATATGGAGGTAGACCTAAGTGTGGTGTCGAACGTGTCAAGGGGGAAGTCTTCCTCCACAGGGTCGGTATGTAAATCTACCCCGTGATAGTGTGCCGCCCTTTGCAGTAGGTGGTGGAAACCCAATGAGTCTTCTGGTGGAGATGGCCTGGAGGGGTAAAGGTCATCTTGTGGGACGTTGGGGATATCAGGCATATTGTAGTCGTCCCATGGGTGTGGGGATCCTGTAGGAGTGGGGTCCCCTGTGGGTAGGTCCTGTGGAACATCCCCTATGTCATCATATGGGTCCCAGTGATCATCATCTTGTGGAGAAGGGGTGGGAGAACAATGAGGTTGGGGTGGAGAAGGCGGAGGGGGTGGAGAAGGTGGAGGAGGTCGGGAAGGTATTCTGAATGGGGAGGTAGCAGAGTCCTTCCTCTTTGGAGGCGGAGATGGAGCAGGCTTCTCCAAATGTCTCTTTTTGGAAGAAAGGGTCAAATGTCCAGTTTTTGGATCCTTGGTGAGTGTTTCTTGCAAGGGATCCGGTGTAAATAAGTCCGGTGAGGCTGGTCTGTCCGTCGGCTCCGAAGGAATCTGTGCCGCTGGCTTTTTAGGCTTTTCCGTGCCAGTTCGTTGCTTGGAACCTGGTTTGGGAACCTCCGGACGCTTGGTCGGCGCCGAGATGGAATTCGGCCTCGAAGTGTCGGTGCCGGTGGCCTTGTGTGCTTTGGTCGGCACCGAGGGTGTTGTCGGTGCCAAAGAGCTGTGTTTCGACCCCGAGTGCTTCGGTGCGGAGCTCGGTGTCGATATGGGGGTCGGCTTCTTTTTCGGCACCGAAGCGTGTTTATCGGTACCGGGAGTAGGCTGGCTCGAGCTGCCGGAAGGTTTGCTTGGCTTCTTCACCGGGCCCGAAGGTGGGGTGTTGGAAGCAGTGTCCTTGGTCTTACCTAGGCCCGGAGGCGAAGGTGTGACTGGAGCCTTTTTCGGTGCCGGCAGGGGTGGGGGGAGGGTATAATCAGTACTCACGACCCTGTGCGCCGGGGTGATGTCCTCCACATCTCAGTCGTCTGCTTCGGAAGCGCTGACAAGGCCCTCTTCGGTGTATTGCTCTGGAGCGTCGATGCCTTCTCCGAAGATGTCGTCCGGAATCATCGTCGAGGAGTTCGCCATAGTTCTTCTGGCTCTTCGGTCCCGAATAGTCTTTATGGACCGAAGGACTTACACGCCAGACAGTCTCGAGCCTCCTGTTCAGGGGAGAGGCAGAGATTGCATACCTCGTGGAGATCGGTGTGGGGGAATTTGGACCCACATCGAGGGCACTTTTTAAATGGAGTCCTTTCCATTTGCCAGGACCGAAGCTTGGAGGGGCCCGAAGGCCACCGTTGACGACTGGAACTGAAGTTCCGTGCCGATGAGAAGGCGTGTCGAGTGGGGGAGATCGCGATCGAAACAATACCGCGGTTTAAGGTGAGGATTGCGCGTCGAACTGGAAGCTGTTTGGAGCCGGAGCGCGAATAATCTGAGGATGGAGCCGAAGCCCATGCGCAATACGATCCAAAGGAAGAGTCACCGACCTCGTGACTTCCAAAGACTTTCCAAGAGGAAAACCAAACTGCAAACATCCGGGCCCAACACCAGATGGCGATCTATGCACAAGTGTGTAATCTGCAGCTCAAATGCCACGAACACACAGACGAACACAAACACACACACACACCCAAACACACACACACACACACACACACACACACACACACACACACACACACCCCTACCCCCCCCCCCCTTTCAATATATAAATCGCTTATTTCCTCAGTGAGTAATTTCTCCTAGAATTATTGTATTGCCAAATGTGCGTCCTCTTTAGTAACTGTATGGGTTTCCGTTCTCCAAAGAAACATATATATATATATATATATATATATATATATATATATATATATATATATATAATCTATACACACAACCCTTGATACGGGTCTTTCGCAGGCTGGAAGCCTCATGCTCCTTCCCCTTCAATTGACGCGTTGACATGTATACACACACACACACACACTTATGTATTCTAAAGGCACGGTTTGCTGTTTGTCTATGACCACATGACACCTGCCCATGTTTGAGGTTTTTATAATATTCAATCTAAACAAAATGTGCGTTTGTACAATAAAAAAATAACATGTCCAGCTGCTTTTCTCTCCTGCAAGCAGGAATCCTCCAGTCATTCCACTGAGGTCAACTCTTTAGTTATAAAAGTGCCTCATTTTTCAACAGCGAAACTTATTTCACACAATGTCTGGGGAAACGACAAATCCTAGACTAAGTTTTCAAATCTGCCATCAGGTACTTAACGATTCATTGCTCTGCTCAAAAAGAAGTTTCCAGTGAAGTTTGTTTCAATTACCTGTGCCAGAACAGCTAGATCCCTTTACGTGGAGGAATAACTTGGCATCTGTACATATGCCCCAGGCATGGAGCGAGTAGATACAGCTCATTTACGTTAGCTTTTCCAGACCACCAGTGAGCAGGCTTGCTGCCAGCCTTTTTGGGTGGAGAGGAAGTGATGGAAGCAGTGTGTGTATGCAGGTTATACTGACATGCATAAAAGCCAAGGTTATGCTAAACTTCAAGTATGAAAAAGAACATCTTAGTAATTTAACCTGCCACACATTACTAAATAAGATGGGTGATTCACAGTTTTTTTTCAACAGGATGTGTGAGGGGGTTGAGTAAAAGTCAATGGAGCCTTCCACGTTAAGGCTTCCTTTTTAATCAACGTGTGGATTGCTGTGACTAAATGTCATTAATTTCAAGATGATGTTCGATGGCTTGTCATCTTGGCCTAATCCACTTTACAAAAAAAACATCATTGCAATCTGCATTTATAACTAGAGAGGCACATCTGCGATGTACACGAGTCCAGTCCATAGTAAACACCAGATTGGACTTTTCTTAAACTAGCAATTTAAATCAAAACAGCACGTATGAAGGATCAGAAGAAAAATAATGTGATTACTAACCTGAGAACCCTATATCTGGATTCCTTTTCTTCTTTTTCCGTTCCCATTTTTCTGCATCTTCTGCACTGATTTCCAATAACTTAGCCCGCTGATAATCTTCACCTTTAGCTGCACATTCCTTATTCACCAGGGAACAAAATTAGTTAACAGTCAGAATTAAGAGCAGCACACAGAACGGGGAGAAGTTCAAAATGTTCACTCTTAATGCATAATCCCCCATAATGTCAATTGGAAGGGTTAAGACCTGCTTTGAGCACTTTATGTAAATTCAATTAGAAGGGCTTAGACATGCTTTGAGCACTTTATGTAAATTCATTGTTCCACAGAATAATTTCACTTAGACCCCTTGTACTAGGAGTATAGAAAAATGAGGTATTGGCGAGATCTGCGGTATTTCAGTATTTTCCTCTCGCACCTGGCTGCCAATCCTTACTACCCCTTCACCCCTCACTGGGACCCTCGACGCCTGTCCCCCAAGTGACAGCATTATTTCCTAACTGCCCTGCCTGATCAGCTTACTCAAGTTCTCATCACATATAATTACTACTCGTTCTACTCTGCTTGGCGCCGTGATGGAGTGTGGTGCACGGCGGCTCCTTTGGCAGAGGAGAGACGCAGAGGAACCGATTCAAGTTAAGGAGCTTTGGACACCGGCTCCCTGCTGCTGACTCCTCTCCTCTACGGCAGAGGCTGACTCACTCGCTATCCGGTTGGAAATGCAAGCATAGTCAGCAAAGGCTTGAGGGGACATCGGCTGAGGGCTCTCACTGCGGGGGATGCAATGCCAAGGGCAGAAATTGCTACCCAGCTTTATTTCAATTGGGGCTGCGTTACTGCCGCTGGTCTATACTAAAGTGATTCTAAAGGAAGTTTGGCATTTTTACTATCACTCATCTGACTTCATCTGATTTGCGCTGCATACACTGCCTGCTGCTTGCAGGAACTCAAGCTTGGCCGATTTGGGGCTCTCCTCCGATGCATGCCTGCAACTGAAGGTACCAAACAGTATTTACTTTCCTGTTGTCACTGCATATCATACTTTACTAGCATAGACGAAAGCTTCATATCATTAAAGAGCTAACAGTCAGACTCGATGGCTAGAGTTAAATCCAGAAACAATAACCACACAAATCCTGGGCTGTTTAGAATGGAGACTCGGAAATTCCTTAAAGAAAGTAATGGCAGAAGCAGACAAGAAAAACTTAAAGTTAACCGAGGAGGACTAGCAACAGCGTAAGCAACTCTACATGAAATGTCAGTAGCAAGTCCTAGTATGTCTAATGGACTGCAACACTAACGCTGAGATTTGTCATCAAATATTTGGTGGCAAAACATCTAGAGATGATATTGCAAGTTTAAGCTTAATGAGAAAAGCCATCCCAAGCACTCCATGTGCAACAGCTCGATTCATAGCTAGTGCAGGCAGGAAAACTGCTATGTCAAGGGGTGGGCACCCCCGGGACAGAGCTGGAGCCAGTCCTGGTGGATTGGGTCTCCAGGGCCATTAATGGCTTCAAGAGGGCAGCAATGTGGCCACGTCGCATTTCATGGTACGTCCAAGCCCCAGGAAGTGGCAGTCCCAAGGGCCAAAATCGTCCCAGGAGGGGGTTGCGTGGCCTCTCATCCCGGTTTTGGCACTTGGCCAGGCCCTGAGGCGTGGCAGTCTCGAGGCTGAAAACAGCCCAGGGAGGACCCCCTCTCCCTTTTCTAGAATGGCCTGGCCCCAGGGAGGTGGTGGTCACTGGGGACGAAATAAGCCTGGGGAGCGCTGGCCGCACACACCACCCTTCCCAAAATATATACACTCCACTCCTTGGGACCTCCCCAATTCAGGGGACATATACCAAATAAGTGCAGATTCACTGTAAAAAAGTTAAAACACAATAACACCGTTTTTGGCCACAGGTGGGGTCCCGGTGAGATCCCATCACCACGCCTAGGGGGTCAAAGTATTCCTACCTTGCCCCCTTCTTTTTTGTCTTGCCTTTTTTCTTGGGACTCAGACAAGTCTGAGTCCCGAGATGACAAAATACTTCCAAGTTGAGATGTTGGCAGCCAATCATATCTCAGCACAAGATCTGTCTGATTCGCTTCCCTAGAAATACAAACTTATTTTTCCTTTAATAACTTAATTGTTTGTTGTAAGTTGTAGCTTGGTGGGCAGTTGTGCAATATAAGATACTGAAACTCCCTAAAAGTGTTATGACTTTTGAGAAAGCCATTATATTGTGCAATAACTGGTGGTAATATAATGCAGGGAGATTAGAAATAGGGCGGTGGACAAAGACAACAAAAATAAAAACACATGCACCGGACAAGCACGCTGGAGTTTTTGGCCCCTGTGCAGGAAGCTGGCTCTGTCTATACCATACCAAAGTGAGATACAGTGTGCACAGAGTCCAGTGGAACACCAAATATAGGCAGTGGTAAAGTTAGATAGCACCTCACTCTCCATTTGTGGTAGTGTGGTTGAGCAGTAAGGCAGTATCAGAGGACAGTGTTAAGCATGTGTTGTACGCACTAAGTCAGCAAATGAATTCACACACTCAAAGACTGAACTTCAGACCAATTGTTTTTTAGATTACTTTTCTTACTCAGAGTACTATACCTGGATACTACTCTGTGGCATTTCCTGTCAACAGGTAAGTAAAATCGTTTTTGTTAGTTAGTACAATTTTAAAGAATTTCTTAAGGTTTTCAAACTCCACACTTAAGAAGTATTTTGTAGTGGGAGTTGAGGTTCTGGGGGTAGACTCAGGAGTCCCCCAGGGTCACGGGTGCACTCTAGGTACACCGTCAGCGGCACTAGGGCGGTGGGTGGAGAGTGCTGAGGCCCAATGTTATCCAATGGGGGATGGGGTCCTCCGGCTGGTGGCTGCTGACAAGCAGGCCACTTGGTTGTGGGAGCAAAGCTCCTGGACATTAGCTCAGGGCAATTGGAGCAGAGGCACTAGGGCGGCCGGGTGCTGTTTCGATGCCGGGTACCCTGTTTTCAATGGAGAACCTCCGGTTTGCAAAGGCACTGCAGGCTTGGGTGCGACCACCACTTCGAGAGGTAAGTTGGGAAGTTAGGGGTTGGTTAGGCACCATCGGTTTGGGCACCCAAGGTCATGGGGCGTCAGGTGCTGGGATGCCTTTAGGGGTCGGATCTTCTTACCAGCTCCTGGTCGCGGTTGGGGGGACCTTCTGGATTTAGGCGCTGGCGTCGGCTGGAGGCTTGAGGGAGGTCAGGGGTCACTGGATCTTGGGTCAGGATCGCCGGGGTGACCTTCTCATGGGGTTTGCCCACTCGAGCTCGGGCTGTCTACGGCGGGAGCAGAGTGGGGCAGATTTGCGGTGCCCGGCTGGAGCCAGAGGTTTCAGATGAACAAATCCGGTGTACACAGAGACAAAGTCTTTGTTCTTGAAGGCAGGTAGGTCCTCCGGAGTTTGAGGTTGCTGGCTGCAGGACACACCGGGATTTCGCAGGAGCAAATTCGAGGGGGAGACAGGCCGGTAGGGCTGGGGCCAAGTCAGTGGGCGTCTATCTCTTGTTTGCTGCTGCAAGGCTGTTCTATCCTTCTTCTTTTAGTTTCTTCTTGTCTGAGGAAGCAAGTTTCAGGTAGGTAAAAGGCGGGGACCAATGGGTCCCTTCCCTGGGGTGGAAACACCCATTATTATGCCACCCTCCAGTGGGAGGAGGGCATGAGCCTTTCCCTGGTTGGCTGAGTCCTCCCATCCGCATGATTGCAGGGACTGGGAGTTGTGCTTCACCTCGCCTCCCCCACCTGAGGGGTGGAGTTGGCAGAGGTGGGCACACCTCTCTTCCTCACTTGTTTTTCTCGCCGGTTCTCCCGCCCAAATTGGGGGTCAGAATCAGTGGGGACCAGTTGCTGAATGCAGCAAGTGGCCTGAGGAAGCTCACAAAGGCGGCAATTCCTGTGATGCAATATGCGAGGTCATAAACAGTGCGTTGCGGGGGGCCGAATTATAGTTACCTCAGCTAACTATAACTGCTGAATTTCACTGGTTTTGTACGAGTAAAACCGGAGCCCAACTATAACGTCCCTGTAACCTTTGTTTTTTTTCGTTGATTTTCTATGGTTTTTAAACTAACAGTCACATATGCAGATTGGTGGAGAACGGGGAAGGAGCCCCCGAAGACCTCTCAGCAATTCCACTGTGCGGGACTTACTGGAGGTAACAGGAGGCCTTCAATCCCCCAACCAACAGTACGGCTGGAGGTGTGTTTGCAGAGTGGTGGAGTAAGGGGGAGTGGCTTCCGGGCCCACACCAGTACTTACCCACCCACTTACTGACTCTTAGATCTTCACGTACATCCACTCACTCACCCATACAGCCACTAATACACCCACTGACTCACTAATAAAGCAACTGAGATATACACTCACACCGTCAATCACACACCAAGCGAGTCACCCATAGAGCTACTCACACACCTAGTCACTCACCCATAGTCACACAGCCACTCACTCGGCCATAGGGTTACACACACACGCCCACTAACTTACTCATACAGATACTAACACACACTCACTCACCTATACAGATACTGACAAGCACAAACTCACCCATACAGCCACTCTCTCATTCACTCACTCACCCATAAAGTCACTCATATACCCCATCACTCACCTATAATGCCTTTCACATGCCTAGTTACTCACCCATATACCACTGACACATTCACTTACTCACCCTCATGGCAATACACATACTCACTCACCCACCCACCCACATAGCCCCTCACACATGCACTCACTAACCCATACACCCACTAACTCACCCACTCACTCATCAATACAGGCAGTCACTCACCCCCAAACCCACCCACACAGACATCCATACAACCATATAGGTATCAAACAACCAATCACTCACCCATACAGCCACTCACGTACCCGCTCACACACCCATTCAGCCACTTAAACACCAACTGACAGACTGATACAGACTTTCACACAACCTAATCACTCACTCACCCATTCATTCACTAAGACACCTAATCACTCACTTATACAGTTAGTCACGCACCCACTGATTCACCAATACACCTTGGTATATATTTTAAACACTCAAACTTTTTTAAAAACACACAGTCACTGGATGATGTCATCAGTGAAGTCATAGACCATGTCATAAGTGACACAATATGCAAGGTCATAAACAGTGCTTTGCGGGGGGCGCGAGTTATAGTTTGCTTAGCTAACTATATATGCTGAATTTCACTGGTTTTGTACAAGTAAAGCCCGAGTCTTAGTATAATGTCCCTGTAACCTCTGTTGTTTTTTTTCAATGAATTTCTAAGTAGTTTTTTTTCAATTCCATTTCCGAACTATAACGTCCATGTAATTTATTTTTTGTGAATTTCAAAGGTTTTTTTAATGCTAATTCCTAACTATAACGTCCCTGTAACCTTTGGTTTTTCAGTGAATATATATCTGTCTAACAGAGTGCTATGAAGTGCTGCAAAGCAACCAGTATGAGGTTAAATAAAATACCATAACACCTTAAGTGGGTAGAAATCATAACACACAAGGAAACGTCACTGGCTCCCATTCCCTGCATTCCTACTACTTTTTCTGCTCAGTAGATTGTGAACCCTTATGACGTAGAACGTTATGACAGACGTCAAAACATTTTCGCAGTTTTTTCTCAATGATGGACAATGCAGAACAGAGTGAGAGAAAAAATGACTTGTTTGACATGTGCAGTTAAGACAAAACAACTTCTATGGGCGTGAAATAAAGCATATTCACTCACATAGCACAGGTATAACATATTTCTATAAAACTGCAACATCTGTAATGGAATTGAAATATTGCAATATAGACTATGAGTTGAGCCACATCACAACAGCCACCAGCTTAACAGATTAGACTATGCATGCCTTTTTCAGTACACCTTCAAGCATTCTTTGATAGAAGAATACTTGGAAGGAATCTCAAATAATTCTAAAAATTTGCCATCTCCCAGTAAAACAAATTGTGCTGGCAATAGTTTGACTACAATAATATTTTTGTAGGAAAATGGTATGTTTACATGCAATGCGGCATGACACCATACAAGACCTGGAACACCCTGCCTCTTCTAAGGCAATCACTGTCACAACCCCAATTCAAGAAGGACCTCAAACCCTGGCTGCTTAACTGAACCATAGTGCCTAGTGACAGATCTGCAGTCATCCCCTCCCCCAGTACCTTGAGACCCTTACAAGTGAGTAGTCGTACTTTACAAGCCACTTGATTGATTGATTGAAGGGTGCCCTTTGTTCCCATTGCAATGGCGATGCACCCACTACTAAACAGAATGAGGCAACCACGGTCTACACATGGAGCGAATATTAAGGATGACTTGCATGCTGTTTCTCGATATGCAGACAACATTCATCTCTACCAGTGTGATGTTAATACAAACCTAAAGTCCATCATGGAACGTTTACAGGTCTTCAACACAGTATGAGACTTCGTATTCGATAAAGAGAAGCCATGACTATCTCCTATAAAGTTTCACAGTGCCACTAGAATGATAACCACAATGTCTCTTGATTTTAAGTAGGACCAATATACCTTTAGGTATCTAGGTATTCAGATTTACATGCGTCTGGAAGAAGCAGTGGCAAGGAATGTCAATAAGGCCATAGCAGATGCCAGACCCGCAAAGGCTTTTTGCAAGCACCATCCTGTGTCCATGTTGGGTAGCCATATCATAAACAATAACTTCTCCCTTAACTGTATATTTTACCATCTGTGCCCCATTTAAGCAAAAATCGTTTGGACCATAATTCCTTGCTAGTTTACCTTTACAAAGGAGTGGGCAGATGTAGAATTTTATACCTACCTAAAGAGGAGGATGGACGCTTCTTGTTTGATTTCATCCCAAATCGAATGAAAAGCTACCATGTAATAGTGGAAACCCTATTGCTTCTTTACTGTAAATAAGTAGCAAGCGGAAACACTTACCTGGAATCTAATTTTTTTGTTTTATTGTCTTACATACCCATAAATTACATGTAACCTCATATCCTGATCAATATCAAGCTGTTTATTGACCAGATGCTCATCTTTGCTGCTTATGGTTATTTGAGACGACCTCTACAACGCAGTCCTGGATACTCTACCTGGTTTTATTTAAAGGTTTTGACTGAATGTGTGTTCTCATTGATATGCATCTTAATGACTGATATTAGCATTTTTACAGATTGGCAACACCATTCTTATAAAACTGTTCTAGATATCTCCCAGTTCTACAAAAAGGTTCATAAGCAATTTACTGGAAAGGAGTAATTTAGCATAATAATTAAGAACTATGGAAGGGAGATGATCGTAAACAGTGCCACCCTTCCTAACAACCAGTGTTTAAGTTGTCGCGAAAGATCAAACTAGCTGACAAATTCTGATCTACAACTTGAGCCTTCTTATGCGTACTTTCTACACCCAAATCAACGGAAGACAAATTAACTCTATTCTCAGAAGTTCAACAAGTTGATTCATTCTCTGCATCTGAAAAAGTTTTATTTTGCCCCTAGATGATATTAGGTTTTTTGGAAAGTAGGATCTGCTTTCATGGTCACCTCCACTTTTTGCTGGTGTCATTATGTTTTACTGACTAGTCTGACTTGGATCCTGCTAATCAGGACCCCAATATCTGTGCTTCTTCCCTAAATTGGACATGGTGAGTACTTGTATACATCTATATCTACTACTGGTGGACTCTTGTAAGTCACTAGTATATGGTACTAAGGTACCCAGGGCATAGGTGACCAAGGGGTCTCCCATTGGCTGGAGCATGTATTGTGCCACCAATTAGAGACCACCCAAATTGTGACTACAGACCTGCCAGCGCAGTCTGTGTAAGCTGGTGCTAGCACCACTTACGACAGATCAATGTTTCCGTATATCTGAGGTCACTGTACTTAAAAATAATAAGTCACCCCTAAGGCAGGCCTTTTAATCCTGGAGGCAGGGTGCTCGGTTCTAACTGTGAGGGTGCCCCTGCATGAGCATGCCATCCCAATAACTTTCAGAGTCCATTCTCCCAGGTTGTAAGTGCATCAGCAATTAAGATACATAGAGTGGCCATGTATCATTACGCAATGGCTCTCTCTAAACTGGTTGTAAGGAACCCGGTCGTGTTTGGTATCAGACATGTTTGAATCATACCCCCACAAAGTAAATAGCCCTCAGTGCTCTCAGAATCCAGTCTACTAGACCTGGACAGCAAACTATGGCTGCTGCCGACAAGAGATACGATTCTGCCCTCCTGCTGCTAAGCCAAGCTCCAGCAGGGGAAGGCAGGACAATATGTTTCCTGTCACAGGGAGGTTTGACCACCTCCCGGACAGGACTTAGTGTATTGGGACGGGGTGGAGGCGCTTGCCAGCACCACTAGACTGCAATATGCAAGGAGGGCTGCAAATGTGTCCTTCAAAGCAGTTGAAACTAGTTCAGGGAGCCGTTGGCTCCCGCTCTGAAATTAAACTGGACAAAGGACATGGAAGTATCCTCCCCACTGTCCAGCCCCTCCTCTGAGATGGACCCCCTGAATCGTGCCGACCCTTCCCTTAGGGTACTTAAGGGCTTACCTGTGGGTGGAACCATAGATTCGTCATGAGAAAAGATTCAGATCCAATACCACTTGAACTTCAACCGTCTCTGCACTTTGGACTTCGCTGGACTTCACTTTGGGAACAGAGACTGCAAGTGGGAAGATTCCTGCTGTTCCTGGTCTTGTCGTCCTGCAAGTCTGCTGCAACGTCGGTGCCTGTGCTCTATACAGGTTCTTCACAGGACCTGTGGACATCCAAGACACCCAATGAAATCTCCCTCGGAGTGAAGGAGTCACTCCCCTGCATCTACAGGCACCGCAACACAGCTGACCGGTCTGCTGATCCTGGGCTCCCACGGACTCCAAAAGGCTCAGCAACACAGGTAGTGGTTCTGCAACTCCCTCAAGGCCTGCACTGTCTTCTTACAGAGTTTGAGGCCAGTGTCCCTCGTTGGAACCGCTGTAACAGAACCCCTGTGCACCGCGTCAATTTTCCATTGCCTAGGCTTGCTGACTCTCTCCTCCAGAGATCTTTATGCTCCAAGCTTCTCCTACAGCCAAGATCTTCACCTGCACTGCATCCTTTGCGCCGTGGACCTTCATCCTTTGGTGAGCTGCTCGAGGTCCTCTTGTGACTCCTGTGCCTCCGGGCCGTGGGTCCTCTCGAGAGCCTGCTTGTTCAGGGCCTGCTCGGACTTACCTGCTCGTGGTGAGTCACATGGCCCTTGCTGGTCCTGACACTGCACCTTTTTCTACAACTACTTTGCCAAGGCTCTTGACATCCAACATGGGAACTCGAAAACGGCTCCTGGTCTTCCACAGCGTTGCCTGGTCCACACAGCTGCAACTTCAAGGGCACCGTCATCTCTCCTGCATCTCCGACATCGGAGGGCATTCATATTCCGTGCCTTCTGGTCACTCCTGAGTGTCATACTCTGTCCCCTCTTCTTGTAGGTACCTCTCACCTTGAATCCACCTCTGGGTTCTACATGACTCTTCTCACCTTCTTAATCAGCAGCATCTTCCTGAAGTACTCCATTGTGGTCTACGGCAGTTTCCAATGCCAATTTGCACCCGGCTTCCCGGGTGTAGGTGACCTGGTTCCTGGGGTATCCACGGGTAGGGTGGCTCTCCAACCTTCTGTCTCCCACTGGGTTTCTTCAGGGTTCGCTAGGAAGGGTCCTTCTTTAAAATTGCAACTGCGACTTACCCAATTACTTGAATTGAATACACGGTTGTGTTCTCACATTGCACACTACCTCCGTGGGGTTCCTAGATACTCACCTTGGGTGGTTCCTTGGGTCCCTGACTCTTCTACATCTTCTGGGTCCACTCTTGTGGTTCGCATTCCTCTATTTACGTATATGGTTTGGTTTTCCCCTGGGGACCACTGTGTATTTGTGCTTTTTACTTATTCTATTGACAAGTATTGTGTGTATTGTGCATATATCTCCGGGTAGGAGATGCTGTATTGCGTTGGTGAGTAAAACAAGCTGCTTTACACTCTTTCTGGACTAAGCCTGAAGGCTGCTCTCCACAGCTAACACTTAGAGAGCCTTAGAGAGCCTTCAAAGGTTGTCTAAGAGCACTACAACCACCCCAAGAGCTGTCTGAATTAGTGCAGGGGCTACACTTAAATAAGTGTGCACATATACCAAGCCAACCTCCTACAATATTAAAAAAGGAATCCATTTTCATGAAATGTGTTACCATCTAGACATCTATCATAAAGGGTCTGCCACTTACAGAAGTACCTCACCTGGATAGAAGAAAACTGTATCTCCTCCTCTGCCCCCAATCCAAAGTTTCAACAATGAATAGGAATATTTTTAGATCTGGAATACGAATAATTCCTATACACAGATTCTGCACATCTTATGCCCATTCCAGTACGCAAGAGTGCCACAGATCGAAAGATGGAATATCTTATCTATCTAGCCTAAACCACCTTGCTTGTGTATTTTTATTGTACTTATAAAGCGTAACATTCCTTCCAAAGGGATATCACAGCACTAGTTATAGATCACCAACATTGTAAAGAGTTTTTTTACAGAGGCACCAGCAATTAGGTCCTGAACAGCCATAATGGTCGTCAGTGAGACGAAGGTCTAATACAAGTTTATTCTATTGTACAGCTGCCTGGCACGAGAAAGAGCGACCTCTCATTCTAACTTTATTTATACGCCTAGTTTTGGCCAGAGCGGGTGGAAGATCTCAGTTAAAATTCAACTTTGTTCTGCAGGATTTGGGGGCTAATCTTGTATCAAGCTTTACGTGAATGGCACAGTGGTGTAAACTTAGCTCTTTTGCACATAGGCAACCAATGTAGCACCTCCAAACATTCTGATGGCAATCTAAACGTGCTGCATTTTGGTTCACCTGCAATCATGAGAACAAGTAATCTGCCATACCAACATATAACGCATTCCCATAGTCCAGTCTACAAATTATCAAGACCTGAACAATGGTTTTCCTCCAATTACACAGGATCCATTTAAAATGTCTCCTTAATAATTTTAGCATCTAACAACATTTGCCGCACAGTACTTTTACTTGATCTTGCATAGTTAGTGCATTGTCTACCAAGACGCCTAGATTTTTAAAACCCCATTTGGGTACTGGCACAGACTAAATGTGCTACCCCAAAGAGAAATATCTCAGACTTCTCTGCATTTAACTTCAGACAATTCTCGTAATCCAATTTGTGGTTTCTGAAAGACAGTTGACCAAATTATCTCTGGTGTCCTCATATCTTTCTCCTATTGCTATCAGCAACTGGGTGGCACCTGCATAAGAACAAATGCTGAAACCCCATTTCTTCCCAATCTTGTATACATGCTCAATTCCTGTTCCCATGCAGAATTATAGGTGTGCTGCAGGGTAAGACCAAAACTGTGCTGGATGGATCATTTTGCTTCCATGAGTGTTGTAGGTAAGCTTCATATATGTTAAGAAGTTGAAAGATTATCACAGTTACGGAATAACAGGGATTTCAAGTTTAAAAAGGTTTAAAGCTTATAGAAAGAAGACATCTAGAAGGGCAATACATTGTGATGAAGGCGGCCTAAGGGAACCATGTGAAAAAACATGCATACCTTAAACTTAAGAAAGGAAACCAAAAGGTGGTGTGTGAAATGTGAAACCTAAAAAAAAAAAAAAACACCATCATTTACAGGTCCATTATCTGAACCTTGTTCTCCTTCCCTCTACTGGTGAAGTCTCCATTCCCAATCATTAAGGATGAGGTGGACCTACCTCTCCAGACACCATTATAAACAATTTTTTTCTTACTCTCTTCCATTCCTCTTGCAGCAGGGTTCAGACACAGTTGCACTATTTGTACTATTTGTTTGTGTCACCCATGGTTGAGTCAATCAGTCATGCAGAATGAGGCATAGCTAAGGGCAGAGCGGTGTGCCTGAACCCACCAATCAAAAGACTTGTCACCCCCTCCTGAAGTCTTTTCTGATCACGGAGGGAGTGCTCAATCACTTTCCAGAGACCAACTCTTTCATGCTACCAGGCAAGATTCAGGAGCGGCTGGGCCCTCGCTACAGGGCTCAGCTAATTTCGAGGAAGCACTTCAATCTGAAGAAAGAAATGAAGGAGAGGTTTCTGACTCACTAGGAATCGTAGTGAGCCATCAAGAGCAACAGAAGACACAAAGGGCTTGGGCGACAAGCCAAAATAACCCAGCCTCAGACATATAATAACAAAAATTGCAGGAGGTAGGTCTTTTTGTATTGACTCGAACTCATTACAGTGTGAACAGTAAATCCATGCCAATGAAAGAAAACAAGTATCCTCAAAACAGACTGTGGAAGAATGACAGAGGCAGTTTAAGGTCTAAAGTGGTCCAATGAGAGGGATGTGATCAGTTGGTACCCTAAAGCTGTCAAATTATGGTATTCTTGTGAGATGGATGGAAACATGCATAAGTCCAAGAAGACTTGGCTCAAAATCTCTAAAGGGAGAGGAGCCAGGATAGGGCTCAATCTCTTGAGTACCTTTTCATGTAATTTCGTAAGCAAGGTAGGGAGATAATATTCGAAACACCAATAGAAATATTGGTGGAGCACAACGTTTATGAAGTACTAGGGCCCATTTAGCCACTATCTTCTCTATTCTCATTTTACTTACTTGAAGATTGGTGGACAAAGAGGGTAGCTCACTACATGACAGTCTGGCCATTGCATGGGAGGCACCCGGAACTAGAGGTCTGCTTATATACACCATTTCAGGAGAAACATAGTCAAAATGGTACATGTGATGTCAAGGGTGTCATCAGGCACAATAGGAATTGCACCTGAGCAAGTTTTACCCCCCCATTTCATACCAAAGTGTCCATCCTTGAAGATCAGACACACCCGACGGATCCTTGTGCATCATAAGCTGTCGAGCAGACACAGGTGTGCTACAGTAGCACTGTAGGATAACAGTCCCAACCTAATGAGTGGATCAGACAGCAGAAGCACTTTTACTTTAAACCGATTCTTGTGGGTATATAGCCATGAAAGGAGTTGCTGGAGGGACAACTACTGAAATTAACTATTGGTTAGAGTGGAATTATAGTGCACTTCTTTTTACGGATGCCTGATCTGATGCATGTCGGTCAGTGGACATTGCAGCTGGAGTATCAGTGGTGGCTAAGGACCTTGTGAAGAAGAAAAAAAGGGAGAGCGGATTCTTAAGGGTTAAATCCTCAAACTACGTTGTTGGGTCATAACTGTAGGAACATCAACTGCAGTATATTGTGTTAGCCCACAACATTAGTATGGAAGGGCCAAGCTTTTGGTACTCTGAGAAGTAATTTTTCCAATGCTCTTGTTTCTCCCATTGCAGCTAGTAGAGTTGTGCTATGAGTAGTGTGTATAGGCATAGTTATATGTTAGGCGAATGTGTGAATTTCAGTGACTTGTTGGTGAATGTTCTTTCTAAGTATTTGATGGGCGAGACAGGAAAGGTGTAGCCACTTGCCTCTAGAATAGCAGGCATGGTCATTGCTCAGTAAGAAGGGAAAGAGACAGCAACAAAGTGCTGTTAGCTGCCAAAATCTTTAATTAATGGCATAACTGGGCTGTGCTGGATAGATCTTCTGTTGTATGATAGCATATGGTGTGTCCTGATGAAGAGTGCTGGTGTGAGCATGGTGAGATCCAACAATGTTTCTTAGCTCCGCTGTGCTGCATATGGGTGCACTGTACTATCATCGGTGTCCTATTAAGAGTTTGAATGTTGGTTTTGGTCAGAATTGTTCAAAAAAAGGTGGTGCGAAGATGGAGGTAACCTGAGTGGAGGAATTGGGTGGCAGTAGATAGTAACTACAAAGAGGGATTGTCTAGAAGAAAGTTTGTGCTGCTGAAAGAAGAGAAAAGGCAATGTGAATATTGCATGGACAGCCTATGACTGGAAGGAAGAAGCAGCTGAAAACTACTGACACGAGAGAGAAAATGATGGAAGTTAGTAGATTACAATCAGTGGAAGAGATGGGCCAAATGCCGCACAAACCAGAGCCTCCTGTATGTGGTCGAATGATAAAGACTGTGGCAGTGGTGACTGGGCAAAAGTCATAGTGGAAGGAAGGCCATGCTGTGGGGCCAGGTTTCAGGCAGTGGATTCTGGAGGTACAGAATACAGGGCTGTAGCAAGTACTGTGGCCATAATAGGATTTGGGCACATGGTCTTGCCAAATACCGCACCACAAACCCATACCATGGCACATATAATAAAAAGCCAAAAGCGGTGGGTTCTAGGGCCATCGCTGCGAACAGGAGGTACTGGATGCTTGGTGCATGGTAGAGAGCATCCACGGCAAATGACTCAAGGCTTTGCACAGAGAGTCTTGCTTTTGTAGGGGCTGAACACAAACATGCCATAGGCCACGACAAAGGCCCAGAGATTACTGCACACAGAATAAGGATGTGCACAGTGGTGGTTGGGGACCATAGGGGGAAAAGGGGAACTCGGAGGGAAAACTATCAGAATTGGCTGCGTGGCTTCAGAGTGAAGCCCACTGGGCATGGCTGAAGGGAATACCCAGTTTGGTCTAAGAGCTGGGTCTGGCGCCTGACAAAAACCGAGCTCAGCACCACTTTCTAAAGTGCCTACTGGCCTCTTCTTTTGTATGTACTACAAGGTCTGTGCACACGGTGCGTCCCTTGTCCAAACCCTGCAGTGAGTGTGCTAATCTCTATAATAGCAACAGTGATCTAATCAATTGTTTTAATGATGATGGGATCTGTACCTTAACACCAACGTTTTTACCTTTTTTAATAGATTTCTTGAAAGACATATGAAAAGAATAATTCACCGTATCTTCACGCTAAATTTAATACATCAAAAAAAAGTGCAAACAAAATGTGCCTTTAGTTAGGTCTACTGACCTAAAAAAGTAAAACAAAGGGTAAGTTTCTTTTGAAAAGTGCTTTGAGATCCTGCACACAGCGGAATTTCTTACAGTCAAAATTCCTGCCCGACTTAAGCAAATGATTAGATTCCATCCAAGGTCTCTCCGCCCGGTTGATAATTGAAGCCGTAAAAAAGCCCTCAGAAATGATAAGATTTTAATCGGTGCCACTTGGGGCAGGTCAGCTTAGTTTTCAGAGGAGCAAGCAGAATGGGCCTGAAATTGTTCTCCGGTACAAGAACATTTCTCTTTATTTACATTTCAAAACCATTCTAGTACAATAATTAGATATGCAGTAACGGAGAGGAAAGTGAAGATGAAAAGAAAAGCAGCACAGTAAACACGTCACCATGCCCGAAGCCACATCAGAGTGTGCAAATAGCAGAGTTAATAATGAGTTTTCGCCTTATAAACATTACTAGTGGAGAACGGACTGGCAATCACGAGCGCAAAAATTAACAATTCATCAAAAAGATAATGCAGTACGAGCCTTGAATCATGAAACTCAAAGAGAAGTTTCAACGAAGTACTTTCTTCGTAAGCTTTCGAAAATAAAGCACCAGAAAAAAAGTGTATAAATCAAACGTCTAACAGATGCATCAGCTTAAATGTTGCAATACTAAATACCATGGCCTCCAAAGCAACAGAAATACAAAAATAAACCTTTTCCAAGGTGCCTCGAACTCTGTGAGAGGGAAAAAGTAATATAGAAAGACACATAGTGGACATACATCTGCGCCAAACTGTCAAGCAGACGCACAAAGGTTTTTGGGAGAAGGGCCGATTTAGCCAACTGAAAAGAGTTTCCAATGCCCTACAGCAGACAGAGGGACACAGGATTTCTGGGAGGGGTTCCAGACACAGAGCTAACGCCGCTCTTAGAAAGAAAAGTGGGCGTCCCCAAGTTGATCAAATGGTGTCAGCTCTCAAAAGCATGAAGGAACAACATCGAACTAAAGGGGCATAATGAGGTAGTAATGGTTTTTGACTTAAGCTCCAACAGACAGTGTCTCAAAAGTGTAACCCATCAACCCAAGGGACACTGGCTGCTGGGAAAGGACCAGGATGAGAGGCCGAGACTATGGAAAGAAGGTTAAGACTGAGAAACACAAGCAATTGAAAGAGGGACAAGGGGCTCAGGGATTTTGGCCTGAGTGGGACACCTGCTCCTCAGATGGCACTGACTCAGCAACAAAAGCTTCTAAGAGAGACAGAGGAAAGAAGCAGCTACAATATTTTCGCACAGTTTAGAGGGATTTGAACAGCCACAAAGGACTAAAAAACTGACGTACAAATGTGTTGCAAACTGCACAGATTTCCAGCTCTTGGTCACAAAGTATATGACACAAATGTTTGTAAGGGATGTAAAGTACATAGACGCATGACAAAATTTCAGTTGCCTGGAAAACACTGTACTGCCTTATGAGGTACCACATGTGAACATGTGTTCAACTAGCCAGATCAAATAGCTGTACTTGTTAGGTCTCGCCTAGTGAACGCAGCGCATGCGCTGTTTCGCTTGGCGAGACTATTGTTGAGGCTTTGGTGAGCGAAGGGAGTCGAACCATGTGCGCGCACGGACAGGCGATGTGCACGCGCATGGCGTCTCCTCCCTGCCTCAAACGCTCCCACCGCGCGCTCATGCGCTCCCACCCCGCGCTTGATTTTAATAAAGAACTGTCTCTGAAACCCGCAGATTCAGAGCCTGTTTTCCTGGAAATGCAAAAGCCTCAGTTTCATGAGCTTTACGGAATTCTTCTTATTGGGCCGTTTTCAATAAAGATTTTTCTCCATTTTCGGCAGTGTCGCAATAATATTTCAGAAGGGGAAATGGAGGGCGATCCCCTTCGCCCCGCACGAACCTGCAGCCGCCCATCGAGACACAGAAATGTGCTTGTTGTTACATGTTTTTATTTTCTGCTGATTATACACCAGGCAAGCTGTAAAGAGAACTAGTTACATGCAATGCTATTCCTCGGAGAGGCAGGCTGCAGTGGCTTGCTACGCTGCCGTGCCCTAGGGACTGCAGGGGACACTTTAAAGGCTCTTTTTATACTCCTGCTTCAGCATTGCTTCTCGCTAATGTCATCGGCGTATGATCGCGGGCGGATTATTACCAATGAGTTTAGCAGCAGTCAGCACATCAGCAACCCCAGTGGAGAGAGATGAAAGGGCCATGATGAGGACGGGAGCTGGCTAAAGCCCCCACACATTCATAATACTATCAGCACCTAACATTTGCGAGTCACACCGCATACACTGACATGCCGCCCACAGGTGGTGTTATTGGTTGTGCTTTTATTGAGTCAGTCGTGTCATTGTTCGTTCCTGTGATCTGTGTTACACACATAGGTGTCCAACTAATAATGCACCCTGCGTCTTCTCATACCTGTATCTCGGAGCCAATGTTTTGTTCCCCTGTCTTTTACCATCTCACATCTGTTACTGTGTCTTCTAATACCTGTATCTCAGAGCCAGTGTTTTGTTCCCTGTCTGTTACCGTATCTTCTTATCCCTGTGTCTCAGAGCCAGTGTTTTGTTCCCCTGTCTGTGACTGTCTCACGTCTGTGACCGTGTCTTCTAATACCTGTGTCTTGGAGCCAGTGTTTCTTTCTCTGTCTATGACTGTCTCACGTCCGTGGCCGTATCTTCTAATACTGGTGTCTCTGAGCCAGTGTTTCTTTCCCTCTCTGTGACCGTCTCACATCTGTGACCATTTTTAGGTCTCGCCTGACCCAGCGCATGCGCTGGTCTGGCGAGACTTATTGAGAGGGCTCCAAAAAGAGCTACCATGCCAGCCTAGAGCTACAGTGCATGTGCGCGGGCACGCGCGCCGCGCTTTACCGAGATTACTTTCACTTTAGCGGCCGCTTCGATGTTTGATCGTGATCGTGATCACTTTTACTTTCGCGGCCACTTTGCATAGCCAATAGGTGTTGCTTTTGGGACCTTATAAGTATTTAGTTATGCAACTGTTGCATGGCTAAACACTTATAAGGTCCCAAAGGCGAGACCTATTGGCTATGCCAATGCTTGTTTCTAATACCAGGAGTATAGCAAGCATCCTGGACACTTTTGTTCTTCTTATAACAGTTGCGACTACACCAGGCCCGACATCAGAGGTTTTGCCCTACTTCTCCATTCCACTCCTATACCATTCCCCTGGCACCCACTGATGCCTGCTTTCTCCACAGCCTATCATTTATGTTACCTTCCAACAAGATGCACATCAGAATAGCCAACCGCATCAATGTCAGCTTTGCTGTACCACACAATGTCAGATGTGACATAATGAAGTACTGCCTGCAAAGGATACTTCTAAATCACACTCTAATTGGATCTAGTGCCAACAAATCTATTTGAAAGTCTCTTTAACACAACAGAACATAACACCACATGCTATTAGCTACTTGGTGTATAATTCCACCTCCTATGAGGAGCTTGCATTGCCATGCACGAGGGACTACGTGTTAAATTCGTTTTTTCAAAGATGCACTGTATATCAAAAACAATCGTTTTCGTTTTGCTATTCAATGCTGCAGGCTTTTTTCAAAGTTTAAAAAAAAAAAATGTTTCAGTCACTACTCCTTAAAAATTCAGAGCAGGACAAACAATATTCAACACGTATAGCCACATCCGGTATTTTCACAGCATAAAGACATTGACAGGAGTCATTCATTCATTAATGATCGACTTCAGCTAATTTTATTGACAGTATCACAAACCTAACCAGCCACATAAAATGCACATCTCGCGCCCAAGGGCACAGTCTTATTACAGGGCAGTTTCAGTGGTCTGTCGTGATTCCTGTGACTTTGAGATATAGAGCTTCCTCTTCAAACATTAGATTTTGATCCACAGCCCATAAATATCACACATGTGCCTCTTGGGCCTCGAGATCTTTGCGATAGTGAATAGTAGCTTCTGCTCTACGAGGGCCAGGACCTACCTACTATGTGCAGTGAAAAAGAAACAAGCATTTGCAATGCATGAGATCGCACATTTGCGAGAGTTTGAGCTATTGGCATTGTAAATGACAATGGCTTTTATTTATGTGTTTTGAAAACCTGCAAGCGGTGCGTAAACCCTTACTTTGTACTTATAGTCCTTGCTTGAGAAGCAAGGCTGGCAGTAACTGTGCCTCTTTTACTGCCAGCCTTGCTTTTCAAACAATGACTATAAGTACAAAGTGCGTGTTTACGCACTGCTTGCAGATTTTCAAAACACATAAATAAAAGCCATTGTCATTTACAATGCCAATAGCTCAAATTCTCGCAAATGTGAGACCTATTGCATTGCAAATGCTTGTAGAACAATGGCAAACGTTTACCATATATATCTTACCCTCTTCTAATGATTTAATAGCAGTCTTCTAAAACGTTTAGATTTAAAAACCTGCTGGTATAAGAAGGCATTACAATAATAAATCTCTAGACATTCAACTGTTATTGTGGTCAAACAGGTAGCCTCTTTATGGCCATGGTTTTTAGTGAGCTGCCAGGAGCAATTTCACATTAATACTGCAGGCATTATGCTTGGTCTGAGAGCTGCTGTCACCTCAGAGCTCTCAATCATTTCATGACTTCTACTTCTGCACAAGTAGAGGTGCAAAACTGGGTTCTGTGCCAATTTAGAATGAATAAGAAAGTCAAGAGCCATGTGGTAACAAGCTTGGTCTATGGAAGTGCAGTGAAAGGTAAAACGCCAGCAGAGAGAATGAAGGAAAGGAACCATGTGAAGGGCAGACAGCAGAGTTGGAGCAAGCATGGTCTTTGTAAATGGAGTGGTGTTCAAAAAGACAGGAGTATAGTGCCGAGGTGTTGGGGACAACATGGATGTTCTTGGCATGTAGGGAAAGAAGTGTGACAGGTAGAGCAGGAGGGGACATGAAGAGTAGAGCCAAGTGGAAACATACATTATGTTTCTGAAGGCAGTGGCCAGCACGCAGACAAGATAGGGAATGGTAGCAGTCTAAGGAATGAAGTATGCTAGCTCATTAGGAAGGGGGACATAGAATACAGACCACGTGGAAGCACAACAGGCCCTGGGAAGAGAGTGGGGAGCACAAAGCTGGGCAGACATCCTGAAGGGCTGAAAGTTTTGCAGAAAAGGGGAGAGACTTGCAGGGCAGAGAGCTACATGGGCGCATGCACTGTCTTTGAAAAGGGGTACTGAGTAATTTTCTAATTATTTTTAGGTTCTAGTGAATTTCCAAGATTCTGTCAAGCACTCACTATAGTGGTTACCTCAAATGAGATTATTATTTTTAACTCTGTAATCTGTGCAGAAAAACCACCAATCAGCATAATTACTTTTTCCTAAACTGTATTACCAATATTTCTAAACAGAAATTAAGGAGTAAAAAGTACCAATACAACTAGAGCCAGTCACTATAGTGAGTGTGTAGCAGAATCTTGGAAGGCGACTCAGATCTGCAGGTGTGTGGTGCAAAAGTGCTGTGTGGCAGAGCACTTTTAATGTCACACCCATGAAATTGATGGAAAATTAAGAAATAAAATGCCCAAATAAGATTATAGTGCTACAAGGGATGCCATAAAGAAGTTAACCATTTATGTGGCCATACACAGAAACTGCATCATGCCTGATTTAAACAGTAAAAAGGTGAGTTTGCATGGATCAGCAATTACCTACGACTCATCATAAATCAGTTATAACAATTAATTACATTTTTCATTCAACATGTCATTCAAGGCTACTCCTATTCAAGCCACAGCTCCAAGGCGGACTCTGCAAATGCTCCATATGGTAGAGTTACTTCCGTACTACTCTGTATGTTGTAATAATTGCAAACAAGAGCTGTGTGACTTATCTACAAGATGAGGAACAACTCTCCTACAACTCCTGCCTTCAAACTCGTTCACAGGGTCTGTATAGAGTGCAAAAGAGCGGAATTCATGCCTCTCTGCCTCACTGATGCATCAGTTTAGGGTAATGACAGGCAACATTTAAAACTATCATTGATAACGCTTATATGTCTCGCCTATGAAAGCTATTGGCTTTAGCAATGTTTTGTAGTCACGCTATACAGCAGCACAGATGCTTTGCACTGTAGCTAAAACTAATTTATGAAAGCCCTATGACGCAGTCAGATCTAATGCGCTTTTAAATAAAAAGAAAAAAGTGAATTAGTGCTGGATACAACATAGTCTTGTTTTTATCATTTTTAGCCATGCTGCTAAGCAGCATGGCTGCAAATCATAGCCAAAGTCAATAACGCCCAAGCTGTAAAGCATGAACAAACGGTAATGTCAGAGTCAATATTCTCTTCGATGATAACTATTGAGCAAATCAAATAATCCCTCATGCGTGAAAAATAAAAAGGCATCTGGCAAAAAAATCCTATCACATTAAAGAAAGCAATTGCGTCCATGTCTTGGTGAAATACATTTGGAAGCAGATAACATGCACATCGTCACAATAATGGCAGATAACATCTGTTGTCACAATAAAAATCTATTTCAAAGTAAAAAGAGCTTCTTTGAAGTGTGTGTGGCACAGTAAAACAAAGCTAAAATAGAAAGACAAATCAACAAGGATGACAGGGAAGTAAAAACTAAATAAAGATAGAGCCTCAATCACAGCATGATCAGCGAAAGGACAGAAAGCAAGCTGAAGCAATCAGTACTTGGTCTCTTCTCCAGCCGAAAGAAGAGGAAGTCAAGTCAGCACTCTCTGACCAATTAGTAGGCAACAAATAAGAGTGACAACGAAGCCAATAATTGTTAAGCAATGGGCGGACTAGAAGCCCCTTGCTTGTTTTGTCTCTCTTGCAAGCAAAAGCGCTTGCACTATCTCACACGAGACCTAAAAAGCCATTCTTTGTATAAATACAGACAAAATATGCATCTGAGGTCAATGGGTCTGACACACTGCTTTCAAATAGAGAATATAAAGTGAGGTCTGGCACATTCAACATTTCATCTTACAGAGCCTTTCCCTCTGTAAAGTGCAACATAACAGTTTTATTTGACAAAACAGAAAAGACCCTCAGTCAGTAGAAAGCTAGAAACACCACCACCACAGGAACTCACCTTCAACTGAGTTTTTACAGTTAAATTATCAGTCCAGCCAATATTGAGGGCCGGCTAAAATATACTTTTTTTGTCAATTTTACTAAAAAATACCTTCATCACTAGAAAAAGCATATGAATGACTGATATCTGTTTTATAAATAATTTATCTTTGCCGAAACTGAAAAACATTTTACGAAAAGGAGTAGCGGCATTAGACAAGTGCATCTATTTGCGCTGTCTGTTTTCTAACCTGAACTCGCGCCTAGAAACATATCAAGCCCACTCCTATATAATTGGTAACCTAAGGGTGGTAAGTTGCCCATTAATAGATGACAGATGCTCAAACTTGCAGAAATATCCAGAAGACAATGGTACCTACGGAACCATGGTGAACAAAGGGAGAGAAGAGAGAACAGTAGTACCTCTGGTCTTGTTGCCACTGAGAATCTTCCAATGAAATCTCAACATCATTCAACATACCTTCTTCTTTTCTTCTTCCTTCAGCTCCCATTCTAATCGGGCTTTTCTTGATTCCCAGTTTGCCGGCAACTTTTGTCTTTTATCTTCCTCAACAACTTCCTGGTGATTAAGTTTACGAGCTTCATTCTACAAAACAAAATCCGTAGTCAATATTGCAAGTGCACCTGAATGCACAACATGATATCAATAGCTAATTTATTTGCAAAACGTAAAGATTTGGGAAACAAAACTAGATTTTAATTAACTGTTTCTAGATGCAACACCATCCAGAACAGCACAGCCTTAAACATGGCTACTAAGAGAAAAGGAGAGGGCAATACAAAGCAAATGAATAAACAATAAAAAAACATTTAGTAGGATAAATGACAAGCAAATGCGGAACAACAATAACAGTAGTCAGCATGAAAATTAGATTGTTATTGTATTTCATATTTTCAATTATATGTTTTCAACTGGCGATCTATCAAGATGCACAGGTACAGTCAATCATAAAGGTTTGTTTGTTAGAAGCCACCAAAGGAAGAATTAGTGTTGATCATCAACCAGAGAGAACTGTGAATTAAGCGAGTGTACATATGGTTCTTACAATTAATATAAATTGGCAACGAAGAGATGCCAAAAAAAGATAGATTTTGTTTTGGAATTAAGCAATATTGCTGGACACGACAAATATAAACTCCAATTGTTAGGCTACACAATTAATGTAGAGCAGAGATGAGTGAAAAATTAATGAAAAAAACTTTTCCCACCAATTTTGAATGAGGCCTGAGCACACTAAATTACACTTGCACACTGCATTCTAACTTCAAAAGTAGTGCATTCCGGAAATGCAAGTCCTCAGAGGGCCTCCATAGGGCCCCAAGGAGCACCGCACAGCCATCGAAGGAGTGACGTCAAAAGAACATACTTAAAGTTGAGAGTAAACTACTGCACATGCAACATACTAGTGGGATTCCTAAAGGTGGCTTTCAGCAAACTCCTAATGGATCATGCAACCAGCAGCGTGCCTAACAGTTTAAATGGAGTCAGAAGAGGTCGCTTCATCAGTAGGAAATAAAAGCGGGGACGGCAAGGAAGGTGTTTCCTCTTCTCATTGTCTGGAGCTATATCAGCTAAGTAAGTATTGAAAAAGTTAAGAATTTTAGCTTTTGCTTGGAAGGATGATTTGCAGGCTTCACTAAAACACACAGCAAAGGAGCAGCATGGGCAAAAGCCGTTTGAGTGAGTTGGGAGAGATTAGGTTAGGGAGGTGTGGGTCAAAATGCAGTGCGCGGGCGTTTGAGCTGAGGCATGATGAGGTGCGATTTAGATGAAGATGAATTTGAGAAGGTGAAGCTGAGGTGTCGGAAATCATGGGAAGCTTTGGTTCAGTTGGGCCGAGGTAGACCAGGGGCAACAAGTTTACTGGCGGCCAAGGAGCAGCAGCTGTGCAGCACATGATTTCGATGGGCAGAGGGCAAGACCTTAGAGGTCAGTGAGAAGAGTATTCAGTCCATCTTCACACATGTACCACAGTCCATGAATGGATGAACAGTAGGTAGTAGGCTTTTTTTACTTGAGGGGCTTTGTTTAGGATTATTTTAGTTCTGCACTACAGAGGCGATTAGTGGAGATAGATTAGGCGACAGAGAAAAGTACAATGAAGCAATCCCGCCTCCACACTTCCGCCCCCAATCAAAATGTTACTGATGATGAGCTGCAGTGTGTGGCCTCTGGGCTCAGGGACTCCCATCCCAATATTTCCACATGTTTACTTGCACAAAATGTATCACCCGGCCATACATTCACTAGGAGTGCCGCAATATCATGTAATGCAACCAGAACAGTTTTAGCTTTGGTAACGGTGGAAGAGAGCGCCTGGAACTAGGGCTGGGCAGAATTATTAATTATACCGGCGGAATCAGAGGAATTTGATAATTCTGCATTACTCTTGTAACACAGTATTTCTAATAAATTCCACCGCTCTGCCAGTGGAATTAATCTGCAGTGTTTGGTTTCTAAACAGGTCTGAAAAATGGAGAAGTCCTTCAATGTTTACTGCAGATTAAAGTTTAATCTGCAGGGATTTATAAATGTAGAGGGACAGCTCCCTCTTCGGGCTCTGTTAAGAAACCACCGATTGCACTGCAGTGCATGAACCTCTGCACCCTTCTATACTGTGCAGTAATTACTGCAGAGTATGTAAGGGCGCAGAGGGGTATGCATAGCATACTCTGCAGTAATCCAGGGACATTTTATGTATTTTGGGGACCCTGTGCCAAACGTATTTTGGGGGTCCTGCTTTGAACAGCCTTGAATTTATGATCCAGTTTCAATTCTTTTATGCCCTCTTTGGTCAGGTCACTGACCGTGCACAAGCACACTCATCCAAATTCAAAATATGTTTACATCTAATATTCAGGGATAGCGACGTGTGTTTTCAATTCAATTTATTTTATTATGTTTTGGCACTCCAAAGAGGTCCACATAAAACAAGATACACAAATACAAATACACATTCTCAAAGTAAAATTGACAACTACAACATTTTCCACTGAACAAGGTAATCAGCGACACATACCTCCATATTTCATCAATAAGTAGCTAAAAAACCTTTAAAAAAGTTAAAAATATTGAAGCAAAACATTTCATTTGGAGGAATATATAAGGCCTGCAAAAAGGAATTCACATTGAGGATACCCAATTGCAAGCATATCGATCTTAACCACTTCGAACGAAGTGGACGCAATGCGGGACATATAAACAGTACATGAGAACGATCCTGAGTAGACATATTACAAAAGTTACATGTGGGAGAGGACCCATGCCATTTTGCCAAGAGTATTTAGGGGCAGCAAGTCCTGCCTTAGGAGGAACCAAAATCTCCGAACACCATGTGGTAGGTTCCAGGTGACATAGGGTTGGGCAAGCTTCATTGAATATGTGTTAGCAAGGAGATCACCTCACCTCTTTACTAGCATGGACTTCTTGTCCAGCGTAAAGCAAAGAGCCCAAGAAGCCTGTTTCAAAAGAGATTTTAGCTGGGAAGGAGAAATAGTAAAAAGGGTACTCTCTTCCAATTCAAGAAGTGCCACAGCCTTTCTAAAATTCTTAACAATTTGGGAGTACTCTCTTAAGCTACCCAACAATTCCCCCTTGAGAAGGGATCTCAAAGTCCCCGTTTCTCCTCTAGCCAGGCTGGCAACCCATCGTACTAGAGCGGACAGGCCCTGCGCCCAACTACTACGGAGACCGAATTCAAGTCTACAGGCAGCCACAGAACAGGCGGGGTTGAGAGAAGTTATAGACCTTAATAATTTTCCTTCTACCGTCTGTAGAAAACCCCAGTGCTTTAAGTCAACCAGTTCCATTCCGTACAGGAGGGTTGATGGAATTTTTGCCCTATAGACCTCCAGTAAACAAGCAAAATGTCTTCTCCCTGTGGCGGAATAAAGGGCGCTCAGACTTTTGCCTTGGGACAGGGCTTTACGGGAATTATTATCGATGTGTTTTCAATATTGTAACAGCAGCAGCTCATTAATACTACTGCAAATATTCTCTGTGACATTGTCCAATTTCTCATATATGAGGTACTGTTTTGACCTAAAACAAACTTTTTTATGGATGTTGCATGAAACAAACAACATTTCTCTGTATGTCTGTATATAGACTCTCACACATTAAAAATAAATTAAAGGAAAATGGTAATTAAAACAATCTGTTTAAGAATTATTCAAGGTCATCAGGGCAAGAGACTGCAGAACAGAGCTGGCTCTTTCAGGGGGGCACCTGAAAGGCTGGGGCCTTGGACCAGAGCACACTTTGGCAATGCCTTAAAAGGGCTCTGCAGTAATCACTGCAGAGTATGTAAGGGTGCAAGGGATATGCACTTGATTGCATACCCCTCGACACCCTTACACATCCTGCAGTGACTACTGCAGAGTATGTAAGGGCACCGTGGAGTATGCACTACAGTGCATTGGTATTTTGCAGCGCTATTTCTTAGCGCAAAAGGCATCCTCATATTATTTTTGGACAATAGGATGAAATTGCCCTAAATGCCCACTCTGCCCCATCGCGGAATTCCACCGACTCCTGCAGAATTTTAATGTAATTCCACAGAATCAAATTCCGCCCACCCCTACCTGGAACTAGCCTTCTTTTGTACGTTTACAATTTATTTCTCTAAAAAGAGCAAAACGACAGTATGGAAAATGTAAAGTTTGAAGAAAGCATAATTTTTATAGTGATGCAGATATCACATTTTCATTATTTGTTAACCATCGTGTTAGTTAGTAAAAGCCAAATTAAACCCTATTTGAATAAATATATGTATGAGAAAGAAATTAAATCAAAGGATTCTAGTTCTATTCTTTCATGTAATATTTTCACCCACTTATGCTTCTTTCAAATTTAGCTCAAGTCAGCCACAATGCAGATGCTCTGATGAGTCCTACATTGAAGTGCACACTTTAGTGACATCCCCGCATGGAAAACCGCCCCACGAGTTTGTTGCTCAAAGTCACGTGACCCCACTTTACTTTTATATTATTAGCCTAAATTCAAAATTGTTCTCACTGCTGCAAAATTATCCCAGTTCTGATGCAAATTGTTCCATTCAACTGTATTTCGATAATGCAGTTTTGACTTCTGGAACACCTCTTTTTCTAATGAGTTATAGATTTGAAAGAAATCGATTATCTCACTACCACGATTGGTCAATTAAGAGACTTTTGGATGAGGTCAAACGTGCATGAAGAAAATGCTTAAATGTGTGCCACTTGAGAGGACCACTTTGCTTTCTTTACTTTGGTGCGACTATGAAGTTGAATTAGAAGTTGCATATTGAGGAGTTTCATAATTCCATGACTGGCTGAGCCAATAAGCACAACACATATTCAGGCCATGTTGAAGTTTATAAAGACAAGAAACATCCACTTTAACTTACTGAGGCAGACTCACTCCCAGTATATCCCTGTGGCAATTCAAAAGGAGCAGAATATACTTACACATCCTCACGTGGATACTTTCCATTTTTTCAATAATGAGCTTGCACTTACTTTTATTCTTTATAAATAAGAACTTGGTTCGAAATAGTGCTTTGAGTATTCACCAGAAATGTGCACGTTTCCTGGGAATAAATGCATTTGGCGGTGAGGATGAAAAGGGAAGACACCCGCAACTGATCTGATCATACAAGAAGGAATTTTATTAGAGGGAAAAATATTTCCAATGGATAAAAAAAAAAAGTTACATTTAGAAGTGCAAATGCATTTTTGGATCACATTTCACATGGGAAAATGTACGCATATTAACTTTCATAGACAGAAATAGTTCTGCAATTGAATAATCCTGGAATTGGGAGCCTAGCCAATGGGCCAAGATGGCAGACATCTGAATAGGTGTCTTCGCACCACCTTCACCTACTGCCAAAATCATTTAGTGATCAGTGCTCAATCGAGAACCATCAGAGCAGCGACTGCTGTGTGATAAAGTGGCGTGTCAACTGCCGCCTTGAATGATTCGGCCTATCCTAGCCAGTCAGGGTGAGGGGAGCTACCGCTAGTATGCAGACACTATGGTGCCCAGCTCATCTGAGGCACCACATGAGATGTTGAGTGGCTGCTGAAAACTTGCCTCCTGTCTTTCCAGTGCTGCGGTTGACTGGGACTTTCAGGGCCCTATGTCTGGAACACAGGCTTTGCTGCTGCCCCAGGGGACCTGGGGCCTGCAACATCTGACTGCTATGTGGACTCATTGGAGCCGAGGGATGGCTCTTCACATATTTTCACCTCTGATTCCCACTAACCAGTAGTACATAATCTTAGAGCTTAAGACATCCTTGAAGCCTGGGTGGCACTGCCACCATGTTCAAAGATAGTGGTGGCCATCAATTGCAGGCAAAGATGGATTGTTTTACCAGAGCACCTCTGGGAGAGTTGGACAGGGCATCCTCCAGACCCCAACCCACACAAGGGGGAATGTCCTCCTCAGTTGAGATGATACTCCAGCCCATCAAGGACATGAGGCTACCATTGGTGGGCAAGATGGAAGAGCTTCAAACAGATGTCTCATTGCTGAGACAGGATCTTCTTAAGATGACAGAGAATGTAACTGAAGTGGAAAAGTCCATATCTGCATCAGAAGATCAAATTCATTGGATGCAGGCTAATGTTTCTAGGCTACTAGAAGCCATCAAGCGCCTAAAGGAGAGAATAGAAGATGTAGAGGGCAGATCCCGGAGGAATAACATTCAAATAGTGGGATTGCCTGAGGGAGTCAAAGGTGCAAATGCAGACCTCTTCCTTACAGATTGATTAAAAAGCTGGGCCCCATCTGGAGGCTTTTCCAACTGCTTTGTTGTGGAGCGTGCTCATCCTGCCCTTACGGCGAAGCCCCCACCTGGTCTGCCCTTGAGGCCTGTCACTGTACGCGTCCTCAACTATAACAATAGTGGAATTTATCATCAGAGCGGCCTGAAAATTAGGGAAAATCCCTCATGAGAACCACAAAATCATGCTCTTTCTGGATTACACTACAGCGGTGCAGCAGCATCGACGATCATACCTTGCAATTAAACAGAAGCTCAGAGCAATGCAGGTGGAGTATTTGCTTATATATCTAGCCAAACTCAAGGTCCACTTCAGTGGTAAATCTTCTTCGACAGACCAGAGTCTACATGGGACTGGGTGGAGGAAAGGAAGATGAAACTGAGGCGGCTGGCACATTTGAATGGGGAGCCCTGGACTGCTGTAGTGGAGGGACATAGGAGATAGCAGAAGAGAACCCGACAGCATGGGGAGGCATGATGGGAGCACCGCGCCCGATGGCACTGGTGCTGCCTTAAGTGCCTATCATGATGCACAGATGGGAGCGTTACCACCTTCCATTATACTACCAGATGATGTGGGGAATCCTATCACTACCCATTGGGAGGGTAATGTCCCACTTTGGAAAGGACCAAAGAGACAGTGTGGCAGGCAGTGTGGCACTCTATCTTGCACAAAGACTCCCTGACTCAGCCTAGACAGCAATGTGACGACTGACTGCAGGTCAACCAGGTGCAGAATCATTCCCCTAGGTGCACATCTTAGCAAGGGACAAACTTTTAATATAAGATGGTGGGGAGATGCATTACCACTCACCGTTAGTTTTTGGTTTCATTGTTAACTGTTCACTGTTTTTGAACTGGGTGGCAGATACTTCAGGAGTGGAAGTGTGGGGTGGATAGGGAGGGGGGGGAAGAGTTGAAATGTTTGTGCTACGGTACACTTGTGTTGGTTACTTGGAGTTCAAAACGTTTTGTTTTGCTACAGGTAAGGAGGGGGAGGTGTGGCAATCTAGCTCAATCATTGATCCTCTCGACAAATAATTCCCCTGAAACTAAGGTTGCTGAAATCTAAAGGGTCGGGTCCATGGTTCGCAGAATCTCTGGAGGAGAAGAAATTGCACTGTAGAAAGATGGAAAGGCAGTGGCATAAACTCTACTTATCTAAAGACAAGTTAATACTTGAAGATAGCTCTAAGTGAATAAAAAAGGGAAATCCGGAGAGCTAAAGAGAGCTACTTCACAAGAACCATTACAGAGGCAGCTAATAAATCTAAGAAGGTATTTGACATAGTAAAAGAGTTGACATCTCCAGACTGCCTAAAACAAACAGTTGATCCTTCACAAGATCTTTGTGACACCATCTCACTTCTTCCAGAATAAGGTTGATGGGATTATGAAGGAGATAAAAATGGATAATTATCTAGAGCAGTGGAATGGCTCCATGAATATAGATCTATTAACGACCTGTACTATAATATCCATTGATAACTTTCATCACAAGGGAACTCTGGATAAGGTGGGCCCAATACCAGATGAAGAGTTTAAAATTCTTGCCCCTTCAATCCCCTCTGGCTCCCCGATAGACCCAATCCCTACCAAAATTTGAGAAAGATATAGCAGATGAGCTCTATCCAATTTTACAACAAATTTGTAATCAATCTTTAGTCACAGGAGCAGTCCCAGCAGTTTGGAAGAAGGCGCTGGTCACACCTTTGTTGAAAAAACCTCAAGCTGATGTAAAAGGCCACAATTTCTTTGCTCCCATAACCTGCCAAGATTCTGGAAAAACACATTACTAAAATTCTGGCAGGTTTCCTGGAACATAATGATTTGCTTAAGCAAGAATAAATGGGCAGCATTGGTCGTGGCAATGGATGACCTAAGAATGAGCGTTGACGGTGTTCAGGCAGCAATTTTGATCCTGTTAGACCTATCAGCTGCTTTTGACACTGTCAACCATAAAATCCGTTTTCATAAATTAAAGGAGGTAGGGGTTGGAGGCGTCCCCCTGAACTGGACTGTCTCATATCTCTCTAGGAGATGCCAAGCAACATCTCTTTCCCCATTTAGGTCAGAATTCAAAGAAATTGTACATGGGGATCCACAAGGATCAGCCCTAAGTCCCATTTAGTTTAATAGCTACCTTCGGCCACTACTGTCCTTAATTAAATCTTTTGGGTTGTCAAATATATATTACGCAGATGACACCCAACTACTTTTTCTGTTAACAATGATACCACGCAACTAGAAAAGCCCCATCCCTGCCTAACTGAGATGGCTAACTGTCTCAGCCGGAACACACTCAAATTCAATGGAAGCAAGACAGAATTTCTGTGCTTCCCTGGCAAAAACACATACCAACAAGTAACTTTTGGTCTTGGATACATAAAACAGACCTATTAACAGCTTGATCAGTTCTAAATATAGGAGTCCCATTTGACGAGAAGCTCATGTCAACAAAACTGTAGCTACCTGCCATGTACTGATGAGGAATCATAGCAAAATTGTCTCCTTATTACCTCAACCAGCCAGCTAACAGGTAGTGCAGTCTACAGTCTTAAGCAAATTAGACTATTGTAATTCTCTTCTTCTGTGGGCCCCAGACTATCTTTTTAAAAGACTCTATAGGGTTAAAGTGTTGGCTGCTAAACTAGCACTGAATAGAACAAGATTTGATTCTGCTTCAGTCACCATAAAAGAGCTTCCTTGGTTGCCTATTAGGGACAGATGCACCTTTGAGGCCATGGATATGGTCCGTGAAGCCGTGAATGAAATGGGACCAAGAATATTACAAAATAAATGTTGCCAATACAGACCTCTAAGAGCTTTAAGATCATCCTCAGCAAATCTGCTCTACATACCAAAATTTGAAAAGATCAGAATGGGTGGAAAAATACTGGAATAAGCTGCCACATTCCTTTAGAGAGAATGTGAATCTGCGGAGTTTCAGGAAGAGCCTGAAGACTTGGCTTGTTCCAAAGTAGATGAGTTGGACACAGATTCTCCTGTGTGACCACACTTTAAAAGAAGGTACCTGTGTTGTCTGATGATTCAGTTAGCGCCAAGATTCCCGTTGGGTGGAAGTCACGCTTTACAAATAATTAAACAATAAATATGGTATGAGATATTATGCAGAAACGCTGCTCTTGAGGTCCCGATATGCATTGGCCCTTCCAATTTTATGAGCAGTCCGATGTCATTACAGGAACATTGCACACACATAAGACTTAACAGACCCAAGGGATTTGTCCACACCGCATTCTATGAAAGCTGTGGACACAGAAGCCCTTCAATAGGAATGCATCGCCGTTACACACAAACACCCACAACACACATCCTGGAATGTAAACAGAGTAAACCATAAAATCAAGAGAGGAGCAGTGATGCTTTACGCTAAGAAACATGATCCTGACAGCCTTTTGCTCCCGGAAACCCATTTGCTAAGCATCAAGTGTGACTTTCTTTGTAGATATGTCTACGTTAGAGTTTTTCACTGCCTTTACAGAGATCTTCCAGGAGGGTTGCAATCCCGTTTCAGAAAGCATTCACCTTCTCCTTGTCCAACACACAGTTGCATTAAGACATCTCGGGGTCATTACGTGGCAAGTGGAGTGACAATTGTGGATACTTATAAGTACATATTTCCCCCTGAGATGCAAAAAGGCACACTCAAACATATTCCAATCTTAAATCTGTTGCCTGAGAAGAAGGTAACAGGTGGAGATTTTAACTCTGTATGCATCCAATACTGGATGTACACTGTGTCTCGCGTGCACAGGTGCCCTGAGCAGATCGGTTACATCTCTGGATCTAATCAACACATGGTGTCTAAGGCATGCAAACTAGCAGTAATTTGCTCATTACTCAAATGCACATAACTCCAAATTACGGATAAATTATATTTTTATCCCAGCAGTAGATACAGAAGCTGTTACACAAGTATGTGTCCCACTTGGGGCAGTCTCCAACCGTGAACCCGTAGAGCTGCGTCTCAGGGGTGCACAACAAGGTCCTAGCATAGTATAACGTACGAATGCCTAGTGACCACACAATGAGTAACTGGCTGATGTACTTAGAAATACTATAGTGGATTTCTTTGAGGGTATGGTATCCTCACAGGCGTTAAGGGACAGTTTAAAACAATAGTGAGAGGGTGTGCCATGTCCTACTGTAAAGGCAAAGAGTAGGAAAGAGTGAAACTAGAGGAGCAGATAAGAACACTAGAGAAACTGTCCCTCTCCCTCCCCTCCAGCCCCCATTCCCCCCTCCACTGCACACAAGTAGAGGGTAAGCATTTGCTATTAGAAATACTTAAGAATACTTTTAGCGATAAGCTACTGGATTACGCTCATTACGCCTGGTTGCACTCCCAACACAGCACATGAATAGGGAGACAAGACAGGTACGCTGCTCTACTGGTTCGCCCACATAGATACTGAGGGACGACTAGTCCCTCCTTCGACTAACAAATCTGGCCATTTGATTACTGCTGTTCTTGCAATTTTAGACACCTTGGCAAATTACTATGCAGTGCAATACGCTAGACGAGATCCCCCACAAATAGTAAACGAATGCCCTATAATTTACAATCTCCCCATGACAGTTCACTTTGCAGAAGATCGGTGCCAACTAGACATCAGACGAGATCTAATGTGTGATCAATCAAGGATATTCCCTCTTGTATGGCCCCTGGACCTAATGGATTCCCCTTGTAATTCCTTAAGAAATATGCTCACTTTGGTACTGTATCTGCAATTACTCTTTAAGGAGGCACTGACCACAGGCACACTTTCAAGAGACCTGTGGGGTGATCTAATAGGAGTAATTCCGAAATAGGGTAGATCCCTCCCCGACATCCAGACCCATTTCGCTAATGAATGTCTACACCAAACTTCTGCCAAAGATCCTTGCCAATAGACCAGCTAAGGTAAAAAGTACCATAATTCCTAGTGATCAGAATGGCTTTATGGCCACCAGACGCACTAGACACTGCATCTGGTGCCTTCTGGTGGCCCTTGTGCGTTTGGGGGGAGCTGGACAGACAAGCAAACTTGTTATCGGTGGACTTTTAAAAAGAATTTGACCTGGTGCACTGGCTCTTTATGCATCAGGTACAGGTGAAGTGGGCCTTCGGCCCCCACTACCTGAAGTATGTTACGGTACCGCACTAGGCACAAGTCATGGTGAATTGAGTGCTGTTCTTCCCTTTCCCCCCCCCCCCCCCCCCATCATGAAAGTCAGGGGTGTCTACTCTCACCACTTCTGTTTGCGTTGGTGATTGAGCCTCTGGTGGGTAGAAGTGCCTGGATGTGCAGGTAAGCGGTTTCTGGTGGCATTGAAGACAGCGTGTCGTCGTACTCTGATGATGATCTACTCTACATTCAACGACCCAAAGACACTATTCCACGCCTTATCCAAATGCTTCATATTTATGGGGATGTATACAGCCTTCGGGGCAACTGGGGGAAATCGCATTACCTACCTGATGGGAGGGCTGCCAGCAAAGCTCGGTCACACTAAACTGTGAGTCACAAAAGACAACTTCTGTTACTTTGGCATGATGGTGGTAAAAGGTGAAAAAAGGTTCTGGGATCTCAACATTGCCTCGCTATTGAAGAAAACTAGATGTGAATTGCCAAGATAGGTGTCAATGCCCCGTCTATTATGGGGTGGGGAGCCCTCTATAAACTGGTTATGCCTCCACACCTCTTTTATGTTACTCAAAACTACCCTTACTCACTAACGAAACAATTCTTCCAAGCCCTCAGATCACTGCTTAGTAACTTCCTATGGGCTTGTAAAATTTCTTGAGTTTCATACAAGAAATGCGTGCAATCCACTTTTGAAGGCGTATTGGGCATACCAGATATGCAGCAATACTATTAGACTTCACAATTAGTTATTTTGTGATCTGTTATTTTCGGCTGTGTAGGTAGAACTGGAATTTGCTAGATTTTTAGAAACCCTATTCCGTATGCTCTCCCATCTATCACAAGAGGCCCACTTATACGCAAGGACGCAGTTCTTATACTAATTGAGTGGTGAGGGAAACTGACCAATAAGACCAAATTATGGCGCAGGACATTGCTCCTAAACGGTGACATTCTCTTGGTCTTTTGCAGGTGGAACCTCATTTGCATTTCCACGCTGGGAGATGTGTGGGAGCAGAGACATAGCAAAGTCTTTTAACTGGTGAGAGACTGAGCTTAGCAACATACAGTTCTTTAGATATTTACCGCTTTGGATCCCTACAGAGACAAACTAGAGGCTGCGCAAGAATTCTGCCTATTTGAAACAGAAGTAATGATGGAACAGCTGGGTAAAAAGACACTTTACGGTTTTACAAATCCCAACTTCTCAGTGTGATGGATCCTCTCCTCTAGCCCAAGAGAGAAATGGAAGAGACCTGGGACCTCCTAAGAACGATGAATGGGTGGAGGGTAAACTGGCCTCATGCCACTTGGTTATCGCCTCCCGCTTGAGGCTAATAAAATTCAGCCACTTACACAGAGTGTACTACCCCCAGGCTAGACTGTGGCAGATGGGGAGGGCCCCCTCACTAAATTGTCCAAGTTATGCAAAACTTAACGCAAATTCCTGCACGCAATTTGGACATGCCCCAAAATAGTGACATACCTACAGCACACCCAGAGGAACTGGTGGCAGTGGTAGGCCATCCACTGACCATGGATCCTAAAGTAGCACGATTTGTGGTCATGGATAGTTGAGAGGGGACGACTGGTACTAAGATCCAATCGGTAATTGAGTTTATTGTGGTCAATTGTGATACTGCATGGAAATGGAGAAGCAGTGATCCCCTTGCCCCCCAGTGACTTATAGGCAGATGGGCATGGATATATGCTCATTCACAGAAAAAAACATGTGGTTTATAAAATGTGCGATGGAATACTCTAAAATCTGGGGCACATAGTGCCAAGAGGGGCCTTGAAGAATAATACTGAATGCCAAATGGGGTGAGCACACAATTGATCCCACTACGCAATGCCTATGTTTGGGTGATGGCTGAATGGGGAGGCTTCCAGATTACGTACTATGTACTTTAGGTGTGGCAGTGGTAATACTATAACTTACATGCGGGCCACTGGATTTATGTGGTCTGCGGGTGCAGCTATTTTCTGCATAATTATAGATTTCCTGCAAATTGTTTCAGCTCAAACAAATCAAAAGTTACTAAGAAAATGGCAATATGTGTTTGTGCATAGTGAAAGGCCTTTCACTAGGGTTTACTGTTCATCTTTCAGTTGCTTGCACCAGTGAGGTAAACTATTTGCGCAGACAGTATTACCACATGTAAAAATGACATATTAATGATGTATTACCATCATAAAATGTGCTGCGCTATACCGCATAATTTGGTTTTTCTTCCCACATAATTTAGTCAAGCCTACCGCATAATTTTGTGTTCCCCGCCACATAACTGCAGAGGCCCTGCTAATTTGGTAATATAAATAATACCTGTATTTTCCTGTGATTTTTTTTTTTTTTTTTTATAAATGTCAGTTACAAAAAAAAAAAAGAATGATCCTGGAAATATTTTAGAATTAAAAAGTTGGAAATTAATGTAGACATAAACAGATGGGTGCAAATTCCCAATATTTATTTAAAAATATTTCAGGAGTGCCACCCTAGTGGAATACACTGGTAAAGGTAAAAAGCATGGGGCCAGGACCAGGCTCTTTTAGGAAGGTCGTGTAGGCCAAGGATCATTCTTATATGGGTCACGTGTAGGGCTCAAGGGTTTATGGTATTTATTTTTTTAATATTTCCTTCTGTATTTATCTACATTTATTTTTGGGCCATTTCATTGGTATTCATCCACATTTATTTTAAGAAGAGATGAGGGTATAACTCTCATATTTCTGAATTTATGTAGCAGATAAATGTGCACTCATACTTTGAGACTTTTGTAGGACATTACACAGCCAAAAATAATAAAACAAACTCAAATTTAAAAAAATAGTATAATAGCACATAAACTGCAGTAATTAAAGCACATCCCATTGAGCTTTGTAATCCCCCATGGTGCAAATATGTACAGCTATTGGCCTGAAAGTGATTCATCTCAGCATGGTGAGTCACTCAAAAGAAGACAAATTATCGGTATTGTTCCGCTTTTAAAAATAAATACACACAGGAAAGACAAATGTTTTCTGTCTGTATTTATCAGTATAAATCTGTAAAAACAGAAAACAGGGAGCCCTAATCATGTGGTTGTTTGCTTTTCTACTTTCTGGAGGAGAAATAAATCGTCTTTAGAGTTGCTTGCAAAACAGAGGACCGCTGTGTCTGAGTACGTGGGTGCCAAGAGGGCTGTAAAAGAGAAATATTTTTCTTGTTGGTGGCTTTCAGGTGTGAACCAGAACATTGTATCATCAAAGAGAGATGCACAGCTACTAGTTGAGTAAAACAGGGGGTGCCGCAGCGTAGTGCTGCTGGCCTGAGACTTCCTTCTTTGAACTGTGACTGCAGCTTCATTCCCCATAGCATGTGGTCCCGGACTAAGTGACAGGATTCAGCCAGGATGGGTCAGGCAGCACGAAACCTGCATGCAACACCTGCACAGCCAGATGAAATTCAAACCAAGAAATACGAATAGGGAATGGAACTGTGTAGATAAGATTGCAAAACAAGCACACACTGTGATTGGCTGTAATTGGGATGAATACTCCCACTGTATTCCATGAGGCATAGGACAGAGAAAAATCGGTGTTAACATAGCTATGCATTCGGAGGAATTGTTAGTGAGTATATTATTGCAATATACATAAAAGTGTTATATTTCAATGAATGGAATAACATTGCATAGGCATTGTATTTATTTTGAGTGACGGGCGGGATATCTGAAGAACACGTTGTATATTCTCGAAGATTAAGCACAAAATCCACTGCAATTCAAAGCCTAAAGATGGGCTTGACAATTTAGTGAGCTTGCAGTAGTATTGTCGGGTACAGAGGCAATACTTGTGACAAGAATTTCCTAAAGGCTCTCGGGTCTCAAAGGCTCTGAATAAATGGCCTGACAGTATATTAGTTGTTCTCCCCTCCTGTTGTACTCGGACAAATGCACCAAACTATAAGCAAACAAAATAATGCTAGTTATAAAATGTGCACATCTACCATGTATTCAATGAACCCATTTATTATACGCTGTTTTTATGTTGTTCGTTTTATGTTATGTGACAACACAAGTTTCCACAGACTGCACAATGACAAACAATCCAAAACAACAGATCAATATGTCAAATCTTTATATACCCACAATCGCTTGTAGTTTATCAAGATTGCTTACCCGTTTCAAATGAAGTTCTCTGAACTTCCTGAGACGCTCTTCCCTTTTTAGAGCAGCTTCGTCACCAGCAAAAGTTGAAGATATTTCCTCTGAACTACAGGGACTTGCCTAAAACGTGTCATGGAAAAAACATGTGTTAATCTGCATTTCCTTGATGTACACTTCTCACAGGCATTTTTTCAACAAGAGTAGGGAAAGAAGGCCTACCCATACTGCCATGCATAATGAGGGGAGATACCAAGATTCTATTTAATCGCATTAGAATTTGTCTCCTCAGTGAGATATGCTTACAAGGAGACATTGACTTTAAAGGATAGAACGTGGGCTAATTTCCAGGGACATACAATCCAAAAACGAAGGGGTGAGTGAGAAGTGATGAATGCATTTTCTCTCATTTCTGAAAGCACTGGACAGATATTTCAAGTACATATAGAAGAGTGGGATCATTACAGCTTTGTTTGATCTACCATGGGGCCAAAATTCAGAAAAGGAATTCTTCTTTAAATCTTTATTTCGGCAATATTTCAGCCATAAAAGAGTACACAACATATTATACACATTAAAATTACAATGTTAAAAGAGCATCTAAAATGACATAGGCAAATGCAGATCAGGAATGTAAATCAATGTCAGTATTAATATTAATTTTAGGACACACATTGTATCTGTAACTGGCGTTACACAAGCAGAAAACATGCCCGGCTACTAGGCAGTATTAGATAGTATAAAACTCCTTTTAATCCAGAAAGCATGCAGATACTTGGCTAAGGCAAATACAATGTGACCTGCAGTTTCAGTCTTAAAAACCCTTAGTGCGTCCGAGCATTTCCTAAATCCAAGGTTCCTACAGATAGGTACGATCCAATTCTGCCTTGCTCTGCTATAGAGTGGACAGAAAAAAAGAATGTGGCTTTCATCCTCTTTAATCATGTCACAGCCAATACAGTGTGAGGACCTAGTCGGGTACCATTTGCTTGTTAAACACGCTAGGGGGAGTGCACCAAACCTCCATTGTATGTATAGCTTCCTAGCCATAACAGGGAAAATTACATCCAAGAAATCTTCGAATGAATAAACAGATTTGGTCTCTATGAATGCTTTCACCATGGTACCATTTTTTGAATCATGGAGCCACGCATTAGAACATCGAAGTCGGTATAACTCAGTGAATGTTTTCCCTGAGATCTCTCTGCAAGCTATTGCTGGATTCACCCACATATCTGCAAGACCCAGATTCGTAAATTCATCTTTGATATAGGAAAGCCAGGTGATATGTGCTGCCCTGCCTAATCTCAGTATTTCTTGAAGCTCTGTTTTGTACTGCTCCAGCTCGGGGGTCAGCCAGATCCTCCTCCAAAACCTGAGAGGTTTGATAGCTAGTTCCTCCTGGATGGGGAGTATACCTAAGTCAAGCCTCAGCGGTAGTAGGGGTGTACTTTGGGGGAGCGCGAGCAGTTGTCTCAGGAAGTTGTTCTCAACCTTAGTCAGTCCTGGTCTAATAACGTGCCCCCATAGTTCCCCTCCGTATAGTGCAGCCGCTCTGGCCCTCATCTTGTAGATTTCAAGACTAGGGCTGATGGGTTTAAGAGTAGAGGCATTTGTCATCTTTAAGATTCCCCCAGCTATTTGGGTCAGTTTAAGTTGGGATTTTGCAAGATGTGGGCCCCAGGAAAGTTTTTCGCCTAGGGTAACACCAAGATATTGAAAGGTGTGAACTCTCTCGAGTGCAACTGAATCAAGGGTAGGTGGTGGCCTAGTGTGTATTGGGGGATTAAAAATCATGTATTTGGTCTTATCTACATTGATCTGTAGTCCGTGCTCCCTACAAAAATTGCTAAATCCCTCCAATATACGTTGGATGCCCATTGGTGTCTTGGAAAGGAGCAGGGTGTCATCCGCAAACATTATGGCTGCTACTTTCCTACCTGCCAACCTGGGTGCATCGTTGTTAGGGACTGCATCCAGGCTGGCAATCAATCCATTCACATAAATACAGAACAGAGTAGGGGCCAAGACACACCCTTGCCTAACTCCCTTGTTTACAGCAAACCTGTCAGACAATACACCTCCTCTTACACACCTGACCTGGGCAAAATTCTCAGTATGTAGCCTCACCAATATACCCAGTAGGGAGATGGGTACACCCAGATCGCGTAAAACAGCCCAAAGTTTGCCCCTAGGAACAGTGTCAAACGCAGAGCGTAAATCAACAAATACCATGTGGAGACTGCCACCCTCCAACGCCACAGTCTTCCAGTATAACATTACTAGGCGGAAGATCTGGTCCATGGTAGATGTTTTACTTCTAAAACCAGCCTGATAGGGAGAAAGGATATCATTCTCATTGATCCAGTCCTGCAAGCGATCTAAAATAAGTCTTGCCATTATTTTTTGGGGGACGTCAATGAGGCTGATAGGCCTATAATTAGCGGGGAGCAGGGGAGAACCCTTCTTATATATCGGTACGATTTCCGCTCCCAACCAAGAGTCCGGGACCTCCGTACCGTGCAAAATTGAGTTGAAGAGTGCACAAAGGTACGGTGCCCATATCTTAGGCTGATCTTTGAGCAAATCCCCGGGTATCTTATCTATGCCCGGTGCTTTACCCATTGCCAGTTTCCCTATGGCAGTCGTAACATCATCTACGGTGAATTCCAGGGCTTCGGCATCCCCCACAGACGAAAGCCGAAAAGGCAAGAGATCTAGATCAGAAGTGGCAGCGTAAAGAGTTTTAAAATGGGATTCCCACACCCCCGGGTCAAGATTAGCTTCGATGGCATTGCGGGGTTCCGCGCACCCAGAATTCACAATGGCCCAGAATCTGCTCAATTCCTTATTTGCAAGGGCTGATGATAAGCTTTCCCATCTCTCCCAATCCCAATCTATCTTAGCCTGTTTTAAAACTTGTTTGTGGGCAATCCTAAGTGAACAGATTGTTAGCTTGTCACTGCCGGTTTTGATGGCATTAATCAAGACAGTTTTAGCACTCCTGCATGCGGCATTATACCAGGATGGCGGGATAGTCCTTGGTTGCCTAGCAGGAACTATAGGGTTTAAAAAGCCTGCAAGGGTATCAACTAATTCCCGGTGGACATTGAGGAAGCGTGCAGAGTTATCCTCGGACTGCCCTTTGTCCCAGATGTCACTTGCCATCTTGAGCAGGGGGAGAATAGATGAGTATAAGCTTGGCAATGCATCCCGCCTTTCACATAGGGTTTCCCACTTAACCCTCCTCCTATTGTTGGTAAGAACCAATCCTAGTTCAACAGTTGGTTCCGTATGGGCTTTAGCAGAGTTTGGCATTTCCATTCTCAACAGTAGGGCGTTATGATCGCTGTCCGATCTATTCACGACCTCCAAATCCATAATTTTAGACCATAACCTGGTCTGGACCAAAAAGTAGTCCAGATGGGATTCATGGTCTTTTTTGTTATAGGTGCATTTGGATGGAATGTCCGAAGGCATTCGGCCATTAACCGCCCTAACTGAAAACTGCAAGGTTAGAGTCATGACCTGGATAGCCAATGGGGTCCATGCCTTTGCATAGGTGGACCTGCACTGTGGGATACCCCAAAACTCATCTTCTTCCTGCAATGCCCCCTCACCCAGCCCTGGGAGGGGCTCAAAGTGGCAATTAAAATCTCCTGCAATCACACAGTTAATATCATGGTCCAAGGATTCCAGGAAAGATGATAGTTCCCCTACGGTGTTTGATTCTTTAGCCATAGCAGTAGGGCGTGAATATACATTCACAACTGCCAATTTATATGAGTTGGGCCAAGACAGTTGGACACAAAGGATGTCATCCGAATTGGTCTGGATCAAATCCACACTGCAACCCAGGTGTACACCTATCCATGTTGTCAGGCCACCAGAAGGGCGGCCCTTGCCTCCCCACCGAGCTGCGATGTTAAAGGAAGCAAACCCGGCTCTATGAACCACCTCCCTGGCCCAGGTCTCCTGCAATAGAATCACGTCAGCAGTGTCCACAAAAGAGCCCCATTCAGGACATGCTAGCTTATTTGTTAGGCCTGCCACATTCCATGATAGTAAATTCATACATTGGTGGCGAAGTGTGTGCTGGGATGGGGGATCTGGTACAGACGAAATGCTACTCTTCTGGTGGGGATCAATTCTCCCTATAAGGGTGGAACTAGCACTATGGGAGGCGGCTGACACTGGAAGGGAAGCAGAAAACTGCAGGGGATGCGCTTGGGGATTGCCATTAGTACTATTGTAACTGGTCTCCCCTGTACTAGTGGTGCAGCCCATGGTGTCAAGAGTCAGATTCCCTTCCTCATGCAGCCCAGGGGGCTCTAAACCTAGATTACTATCCCCCATAGAACCCTGAGCTACCTGCATTGGCTTGGCCAGTCAATCGACCTGGTCGAGGCAGCTAAACCTGTTTGAGCAAATAGGATAAGCCCATTCTGCGTCGGAGGGCAGATGCCTTGATTTCCCAGCACCTCCCCTTTGTCTATGCGGAATATATGTCCAACCGCTCTCTTCTATCCTCAGATGATCATTTGGGTAGAAGTAGGAGAGGGGGCGCACCCCAATGTTGGTGTCTAAGCGGGGTTTTTTCCAGTTGCAGATATAATCTGCTGTCCTGGCATCCCGGAAGTTAACTATGACACAGTCGCCAGTTAAATTTTTAGGAGTGTGCCCTACCCACCCCACCCTTCTAACCATAATGATCTCACAACTAACCTGCGGTGGCAGGGGCCTATGGTTTGAGAGCCAGTGGATTGCCTTGTTTTTTAGGTTCAGGAACTCCTCAGTACTATGATCATTCATTTCAGGAACCCCTGTTAGGACAACCATGTATGGGCTAGCTTCCGGGGGCAGATCTATTCTAGAAGTCATCCTAGTAGCCTTATCCTGGGTTCGCTTTCTCACTGTCCTCATATTGCCACTATTATTACCCAAGGGGGCCTCTCCCAAGGTGTTACTATCTGTGTGATGGTCAGTAAGAGGCCTAACTTCATGATGTTCTAGTGAGGGAATGTTAAGTGTGGCTGGAATTGCCAGTGATGTAGCTTTCGGGACAGATGGTAGCCGTGGAGCTATGCAATGGGCCGCCGGGACTGGTAAGGCCCCGGCTATAGTGGTACAGTGGCAATTGCAAAAGCATGCGGGGAATACTTTATTGTTGTTGGCACCCTCAGTGTGATCCTTAATTCCTTGTTCAAGCTTAGTCAGAAGGGTGACTATTCCCTCCAACCTGGATTCCAGGGGTGCCAGTAGCGCGCGCAGCATTAGATCTAATTGTTGCGGAACTATTGCGTCCCCTTGTGACTGTGTCATCAATTCAGGCAGAGCTAATGCCTGAGCAGGGTGATCCCCAGGAGACTTAAAGGAAGATGAAGCTGGAGGGAGGGAGCAGCTACCCTGACCATCTCTAGCCACCAAGTCTGCCACTAAAGCTGCACCATGGTGTGCAGATTTAGCTCCCCCTGGCTTAGAGTGAACTCGCCTGGTGGCTTTTGGTTTAGAGTTTGCGGACAGCCCTACCTTAGTGGCCCTTTTTTCCCGTAAAATCGGTCCCGACCTAGTCACTGGGGGGGATGTAGTTCTAAGGTTGACCGCGGGGTCGTTGTCACTAGAAGCTTCACTTCTAGAAGTCTCATCAATAAATTGGGTAAGAGGAAGGGCATTACTACCAGTGCCATTTGGGGTGCGTGCAGATGCAAGGAGGCCCAAGGAAGATCTTCTTGCTAGGGCCAGATCCTGCGACACTCTGCGCTCCATGAGGACAATACCCTGGTCAATCACCGAGTTGGCTCTAACTATGAATTGATCTAGTGTACCAGTGAGATTGCCTTTAGTCGCATGATTCCTACCCTCTTTAGCTGCCATGCTCAATTAGGATGCAACACAGTGCGCAATTACTCTAATATAGCAGCGATGTGTCCTCCACAAGACAATATGAACAATACAACCACATGCAATAGAAATGGCATGTAATGAACACATACGCGCTAGAGCCGTAGGTGAAAGAGGGGTAGCCCGGTCCGGTCTCTCTCGGTCTCGAACGGGCTACAACGGGCCCGCCCTTGGCCCGGGCTTCGCCCGCACTGTGATCCGCGCTGCGGATTCACGTGGACATAGTTAAATAGTAAGGAGGGCGGGTCATCAGGAAGAGGAGCAGGTGAGCCTGGTTAGCGGAGCGCAATGCTCCCCGGTCCTCGCAGTCCCGTTGTGTTCAGGCGATCCTGGAGCCCCACAGCAGCGTAGCGTCCTTGCACAGGGAGAGAAAGGGAAACCCAACCTTCGTAGCACAAGCCGAGTTTTTAAATGGTGATGGAGCCTTCGAGCGGCACCCGCGCAGCGGGGGCCGCGAGGCGTGGCGTGGTGTGGGCAAGGTGGCCAACGGGAAGAGGAGCAGGTGAGCCTGGTTAGCGGAGCGCAATGCTCCCCGGTCCTCGCAGTCCCGTTGTGTTCAGGCGATCCTGGAGCCCCACAGCAGCGTAGCGTCCTTGCACAGGGAGAGAAAGGGAAACCCAACCTTCGTAGCACAAGCCGAGTTTTTAAATGGTGATGGAGCCTTCGAGCGGCACCCGCGCAGCGGGGGCCGCGAGGCGTGGTGTGGGCAAGGTGGCCAACGGGAAGAGGAGCAGGTGAGCCTGGTTAGCGGAGCGCAATGCTCCCCGGTCCTCGCAGTCCCGTTGTGTTCAGGCGATCCTGGAGCCCCACAGCAGCGTAGCGTCCTTGCACAGGGAGAGAAAGGGAAACCCAACCTTCGTAGCACAAGCCGAGTTTTTAAATGGTGATGGAGCCTTCGAGCGGCACCCGCGCAGCGGGGGCCACGTGGCGTGGCGTGGCGTGGGCAAGGTGGCCAACGGGAAGAGGAGCAGGTGAGCCTGGTTAGCGGAGCGCAATGCTCCCCGGTCCTCGCAGTCCCGTTGTGTTCAGGCGATCCTGGAGCCCCACAGCAGCGTAGCGTCCTTGCACAGGGAAAGAAAGGGAAACCCAACCTTCGTAGCACAAGCCGAGTTTTTAAATGGTGATGGAGCCTTCGAGCGGCACCCGCGCAGCGGGGGCCGCGTGGCGTGGCGTGGGCAAGGTGGCCAACGGGAAGAGGAGCAGGTGAGCCTGGTTAGCGGAGCGCAATGCTCCCCGGTCCTCGCAGTCCCGTTGTGTTCAGGCGATCCTGGAGCCCCACAGCAGCGTAGCGTCCTGCTCGCGCATGTAGCAGCCTCTCGCTGCGATGGAGGCCGCTGAATTCACCTCAGGGCTCACGACCTCCACCGCCTTACGACGTGACGTCATGAGAGGGCTGCGGCCGCTGGATTCATTAGCAAGATCGTTAGCACTGTCTCCTGTATCATTAATTTCATCCTGGTACCATTTTATTGTTAGAAGCAATATAAATGTCTGACGTACTAGGCTGCATACCTATAACAAGCAGATAGATACAGGCTTCTGAGTGAGGCTCAGATACGATGGATATGTGTTGGGACACTAAACAAATGTAGAAACTGGGGAAAATTCTTAGTTTACATAAAATTCATGACCATGTGTTTCAGTTCGACGCTCACTGAAGTTCAATTAATTAATATCATGACATCTTAGCAAAAATAAAAAATGTAACTAATATAAGACATTATAAAAACAATATTTCATAAAGGAAAATATCAAGTTTGTGATCCCCTTGTAGGGCATCAAGCTCCCCACTCCCAGGTAGCCAACACATCACACGTACTTTCGCCTCATACCCGACCTCAGTCATGGAAACCACATGGCGGCACAAAGTTCTACGTTTTTGCCTCACACAGGCCCTTATTCATGGAAACCACATAGCAGCATACAGTTTCCTGACCCGATGCTCGTAAAGTGCAGCCCATAAACACAAGGTGCTCCATACTTAATTGGTATGAAGAATAAGGCCCATTACGCAAGTCCTTACTTATGGAGACCTCGAGGCAGCATACGTTTATAGGATGCTTTGGGCAAAAGGTGCTTCCTAGCTCATTATCACTGAGCTGGGCTAAAGTGCTCTGTGCTTGGAAAGTACGACCCAGGTGATCAAGGGCTACCCATCTGGTAGGCCGCCGGTTTTGAGACCATCAAGGGAAGTTTAGATAACAATTACTGCTTTCTGATTGCCCCCCACTGGTGCAAAGTGCTCCGTACCAGTAAGGTGAAGACTAGAGAGTTCAAAAGTGCTCCATGCTTACAAGGGTAAGGCCATCATGGACATTCTGAGTTACCAGTAATTGCTATCTAGAACTTTAAAAAGCACCCAGATAGCTGCCATGGTTCTCCTTTTCAACAAGATAGAACAGCTGCCCAACACGTCCTCACATTTCAAACGTGAAACACTGGCAGGAGCCAGTAGCACCTCAAAGAATTTAAGAACATCACAAATGCAGATCACATGTATTTGTGCCATACCATCTGCATTATGCATCAACTTAACCCTCCTTACGACCATACCAATAACGCCTATGGGGAATTGAACAAATGCTGGTTCTCATGGAGGGTGTACTTTGCATGGTTTGGGACGGGTGAACCCAGGTAACCAGGTATGGTACCTGGGGTGTAAGGGTTTGTGGCCCAGCTGCCGTGGGATTTGTTTTTTAAGTTCCTGAGATTCTGATCCCAAGAAATTGTCTTTGCTAGCTTCATTAACACTTTTGCTGTCGTTCTTTTTGGTATGGTGTTATTTATTAGGGCTTCCGCACTCAAGGCCTTGATACAAGTTACCAAAAGCTGGTCCCATATGGAGCCGGGCTCTTGGAATTTTTCCCAGAGCAGATGTTTTATTGAGCTAATTGGGGGCATTTTCAAAGTCTGGCAAGAAGAAACAAATCTGGCCAGCAAAACCAGATCCTCCTTTGATAATTTAAATTCTAGTCTTATTTGTAATTGGCTAGTGCAGTATGGAGTGCAAACAGGCGTTGATAGCAGATACAATGCTGTTTATTTACCACTCATATTGGTGATCCATAAACACCATATGTTAGTGTGGGCATCAGCTTCGTTGCTACCACAGTTAGTAGAGCATGTGTTTTGGCATGCAATGCTTCTCTTTAGTTGGGCCATCCTGCAGAACAGTGATTTTTGCCATCAATTTCAACAAGCGTCTGCAATGCAATAGGTCTCGCATTTACGAGAGTCTGAGCTATTGGCATTGTAAATGACAATGCCATTTCTTTTGTGTTTTGATTTTTAAAACAAATAAAAGGCATTGTCATTTACAATGCCAATAGCTTAAATTCTTGCAAATGCGAGACCTATTGCATTCCAAATGCTTGCAGGCATAGCTTCGATCTCCCATGGCCCCTGAAGATCTCCCCGTTTGCTACGAGTTAAATTAACAAGCTGGTGGTTACAACTGCGCACGAGAGATTCTCCTGCAGGAAGAGAAACTCATTAAAGAAAATAGTGCTTACAGACTAAAGACGATGTACTGTGTAACAACCAAAGTAAAAGGGTCAGTCCTCATGGGAGGTTACAAATTAAGACAAGGCGGTACTAACAAGCCTAATAACGAATCAGAAGCCAGCATTTACAAAGGACAATTACACAAGCCAATGACAAATATGGGCGGGGAGTGGGCAGGGCTTCAAGTACATACTCCAGCAGGGCTCGCAGAGCATGCTCTGCCCAGACTCAACATAATAAGCCTAACTGTGCTTCCTTATGTGCTCTTTCATCAGGCGTAACCCCCAAGGTATTTAAAACTTGTTATTCATTCTAGTCTTAACCCTCCGATGAATCTGGCACCCTTTTTAGGTCTTGCCTGACCCAGCGCATGCGCTTGTCTGGCTCTTGAGACTTTTTGTGAGGGCTCAAAAAAATGCTACCATGGCCAGCCTAGAGCTACAGTGCAAGTGCGCGCGCTTAGGAGCAGAGGCTGGCAAACCTTGTCATGCTCATTAAGCGTCTGCGATCACTTTCGCGGCGCCCCTTTGATGTTCTCGTTCAAAGAACATCAAACATCAAAGAACATGTTATGTTAATGCTTTGCTGCGCACGTTTGACTTGCAATGTGCTTTCTCTTTCTACAAACTCGATGTTTGTGTTCCTTTATTTTGAGATGCTTTTAGTATTACTGTTTTGTGACTTAAAGAACATTAAGGAAATGTTACTGTGAAACTGGACAATGTTCACAGTGTTTATTTCTGATCGCAGCGGCTGCTTCATGTCTGTTGCACCATTCAGGGAGTCCTTTCGTTGGCGCTTTCATGAGGACATGATGAGGAAGCTGGAATCTTTTGCCACATTCTCTTTAAAAGCACAGCATGTTGGCGACTGGTTAATCGATTAGACCTCTGTAGCGCTTTAGATCTCAAAGCGCTATGGTGGGTGCAGCAGTTACAACTCATGAAATATGGGGTGCAACTCACAAGGAGGGGCAGGTTTGAGTGCACATTGGCTGCAATCGAACTCTTAAGATGATGGGCTGTGTGTATCCATTATCAGCACTCAGTCATCGCTAAGTGATCTGGTTTGTTTTGTTGTTGTGTTAATGCTTTGCTGCGCCCGTTTTGACTTACAACGTACTTTCTCTTTCCACAAACTCAATGTTTGTGTTCCTTTATTTTGAGATGCTTTTAGTAGTACTGTCACACACACAACCACACCCACACATACATACACACCACACTCACACACAACCACCCCCCCCCCCCACACACACACACACACAACCACACACACCAAGCATTGGCATAGTCAATAGGTCTCGCCTTTGGGACCTTATAAGTGTTTAGCCACGCAACAGTTGATGTGGTTGCACCAAGGATATTGTGCTGCATAACTAAATACTTAAAAGGTCCCAAAAGCGAGACCTATTGGCTATGCCAATGCTTGTTTAACAGGCATCTACTAAAAATCACTGTTTTAGTCTTTTAAGGCTGATGGTAATATTGTTTGTTGCACAGTATTATTCAAGAGCATCCCGCAATCTCTGGTGGCCCATGTTGGTGCTATCGAGTACCGCCATGTCATCTGTATATTGTAAAATTTGTATTTTCCTCTTCATCAGGCAGGGTGGGCAAATCCTTGGGACTACTAGATGACTTTCAAAGTCTGCCATATACAGATTAAATAGTACAGATTCAAACTTTAATCTTTTACTTTCTACAGGAAAAAATGACAATAATCTTTGAAGTGCTATTTTTAATATTTATTAAAAATACAATTCATTGGCAAAATCTCTAAAAATAAATTTGTAATAAGTATTATAGAAAAAATTCCTTCTAGAAGGTTATCTGTTCCCTGCCTGAGCATCCCGAAGGCGAATTAGCCTACTGACAGCTGGTCTGCCGGTGCTGACCAGAAAGTGTGGACCCAGAATCTTCATTAACTTGAAAAGTGCCTACCTAATCACAAGTAAATGTAAGGGGAAACCGGAGGAAGGCAAACGTTTTTTCCCACAGCCAGGCTGACTCCAAACCCGTTGGTAGGGAAGCTACCTTTCAGAACCTGTTTTGAGTGACCATAAAGAAGGGTGCTACTCATTCTCATGGATACACTTCTGAGAGGGCACATGCTCTGCACAAGGAAGAAGGGATTTTTCCATCTTGGATTTTAGGAGAAAGGTGCATTGTGGGACCATCTGCAGTAAGGCAAACAGGAACTGATGAAAAATAGGGTAGGGTTGCCCCTGGGACTTTTTTACCCCATTGGTTAGGGAGGATCAAGGAGTCACCCCCAACCCTAACCAGCTACTGCGAAACCTCGGTGTGACACCCTAAGGAACACTTTCTGGACCTGCCCAAGATCAGAAGACGACTGGACTCTGCTTGCTGTAACCTTAAAGGAGCTTTGAAAGACTGGATCTGCTTCCTCCTGCCCCAGGAAAAAGAAGTGGGCAGAGGCGTTCTGTATGCGCTGCAGTCGTTTCAGCAGTTTGGCCGGGGCTCCCGCATAGAGGGCGTTTCCGTAGTCCAGCCTTCTGCTGACGAGGGCCTGGGTGACCATTCTTCTTGTGTCGGTTGGGATCCACCTGTAGCTCTTCCGGAGCATGCGGAGGGTGTTGAAGCAGGAGGATGAGACGGCGTTGACTTGCTTGGTCATGGAGAGTGTTGAGTCGAGGATGAACCCCAGGTTGCGTGCGTGGTCGGTGGGTGTTGGTGCGGCTCCCAGGGAGGTCGGCCACCAGGAGTCGTCCCAGGCTGAGGGGGTGGAGCCGAGGATGAGGACCTCCGTCTTATCAGAGTTCAGCTTCAGACAGCTGTTCTTCATCCATTAGGCGAAGGCTTTCATTCCTTCGTGGAGGTTGGTTTTGGCGGTGAGGGGGTCCTTGGTGAGGGAGTTGATCAGCTGTGTGTCGTCGGCATAGGAGACGATGTTGAGGTCATGCAGTCTGGCGACGTGGGCGACCGGGGCCATGTAGATGTTGAACAATGTCGGGCTGAGGGATGATCCTTGGGGTATGCCGCAGATGATCTTGGAGGCCTCAGACTGGAAAGGGGGGAGGCGGACGCTCTGGGTTCTGCCTGTGAGGAAGGAGGTGGTCCATTTCAGAGCCTTGTCTCGGATCCCTGCGTTGTGGAGGCATTTGCGTAGGGTGCGGTGGCAGACAGTGTCGAAGGCGGCTGATATGTCCAGGAGGATGAGGGCCATGGTTTCGCCTTTGCCCAGCAGGGCCCTGATGTCGGTGGCGGTGATGAGGGCGGTTTCGGTGCTGTGGAATCAGGACTGGGACGGGTCCAGGATGTTGTTCTCCTCGAGGTAGCGGGCCAGCTGGTGGTTGACGGCTTTCTCGATGACCTTTGGCGGGAACGGGAGCAGAGAAATGGGTCGGAAGTTCTTGATGTCTCTCGGGTCCGTCTTGGGTTTCTTGAGCAGGGCGTTGATCTCGGAGTGCTTCCAGCTCTCCAGGAAGGTCGTGGTCTCGAAGGAGATGTTGATGGCCTTGCGGAGATGGGGTGCGATCATGGCGCTGGCTTTGTTGAAGATGTAGTGTGGGCATGGGTCTGACAGGGAGCCGGAGTGGATGGTGTTCATGATCTTGATGGTGTCGTTGATGTGGGTCCAGGTGAGCAGGGGGTCGCTGTGGGTGGTGGCCGTGGGGTCTGAGGTGTCGTTGGTTGTTGGGGTGGTCAGGTTGTCGAAGCGGTCGTGGATGTCGGCGATCTTGCGGTGGAAGAAGGTGGCAAGGGAGTTGCAGAGGTCTTGCGATGGTGGGATGTCGTTGGTGTTGGAGCTGGGGTTTGGAGAGTTCCTTCACGATGTTGAAGAGCTCCTTGCTGTTGTGTGCGTTGTCGTCAAGGCGGTCCTTGAAGGAGGTCCTTTTGGCGGCTCTGATGAGGTGATGGTGTTTGGCGCATGGCCTTCTTGTGGGCTTCTTGGTTCTCCGGTGTCTGTTCGCGGTGCCATTTCTTCTCTAGTTTTCGGCAGGTTTGTTTGGAGGTCTGGAGTTCTGCAGAGAACCAGCTGGCATTCTTGGTGGTGTGTCTGTTGGAGGGTTTCTTGAACGGGGCGAGAGTGTTGGTGCAGTCGTCGATCCAACGCCTGAGGTTGCTGGCGGCGGGGTCGGCGGGTGGGCGTCGGCCGAGGGCGGTGTTTAGCTGGTCTTCGGTGATTTTGCTCCAGCTGCGGCGGGGGACCTATTGGGTGCGGTGGTGCATGGTGGGTTTCTGGAAGGTGAAGTGGATGCAGCGATGGTCGGTCCAGTGGAGTTCGGTGGTGTGGCTGAAGGAGACGTGGGAGCTTGCAGAGAAGATGGGGTCAAGCGTGTGGCTGGCGGAGTGGGTGGGCGCAGTGATGAGCTGTCTGAGTCAGAGGTTGGCGAGGTTGTCGGTTAGGGTGGTGGAGTTGGTGTCGTTGTTGTTCTCAAGGTGGAAGTTCATGTCTCCAAGGAGGATGTAGTCCGTGGAGGCGAGGGCGCGCGTGCTGACGAAGTCGGCGATGGAGTCACTGAGCTGAGGCCGGGGTCCGGGGGGTCTGTAGATCAGCGTTCCTCTGAGGGTGGTGTTGGGATCACTGTGGATCTAGAAGTGCAGGTGTTCAGCGGTGCTGAGTGTGTCGTCGGAGTTGGTCAAGACGTTGAGGGTTGTCTTGTGGATGATGGCGAGTCCACCTCCTACTTCGCTGGTGCGGTCTCTGCGGGTGATCTTGTAGCCATCCGGGATGGCTATGGTGATGCCGGGTGCCGAGGAGTCGTTCATCCAGGTCTCTGTCAGGAAGGCTACGTCTGGGGAGGATGTGTCAAGCAGGTCCCAGAGTTCAACGGCGTGATTGCGTGCGGAGCGGGTGTTCAGTAGTATGCATCTGAGGTGGCTGAATCCTGTCCTGGTGGGCGGGTTGGTGGCTCGGAGGCTGGTGAAGCTGCAGTTCCGACATAGGAAGGGTCCTTTGGTGTGCTTCTGGGTGGCCAGGGAGCAGGCGTGTGCTCGTCCGGTGTTGAGTGCATGGAGGGTGTTGGCGTTGTAGTGGCATAGGGTGTCGTGGTGTTCGCGGAGGCCAGGGTTTCTGGCGCTGGACAAGGTCCAGGCGGGCTTGCCTTAGACTCGCCAGCGGTGCGGCCGCACAGCGGCCGCCATAAAAAGGGTAGGTGGGAGGGAGGTGCAGCTGGGAGGTGGGAGCAGACGAATGGGAGAATGGGGCCGCAGGGGACGCAGCGGCGGGAAAAACGGGAGTGAGGAACGGCGAGGGGTACAGAAGGCAAAAAGGGGAAAAAAGGCAAGGGCACAGTAATGGCACAAGAGGGAAGGAGGAATAAGAAAATAAGACAATTAAACAAAAAAAGCAAATTACAGAGAACAAGAGCAAACCTTTGGCCTACCACTGGCCACCAGGGATGAGGCACAGGTGGTAGCCTGCGGGTGGAGGAGGGCCTCGAACTTTGTCAGCGGCAGCTGGGCTAAGGGCACAGGCACACATGTGGTGCTGTGCGGCATGGGGAGCGACCTGCCTAAACAGGGTCAAGAGGTCAACATGATTCTTGCCTGGGCTGTCATATGATCAATGGCAATTCATCAGGACCAAATAGTGAAATAAACAATCTACACAATGGTTGGTTGTCTGGGTTAGTAACCAAGATAAACCAAACTCATAACCTACAGTGAGGTACCTAGTTGATATGGATCGACCCAACTTGGGTAGGTCACCATCAAATATTGGCAGAGGGAACACTAAGAAATACCTAGTGATGCTTGCGTTGCGGCAAGTTGGGGACGGCATACCCTCGCTCCGCCGAATAGGTAAGTTCTACAGCAACCATAGACTATCATTGGTCGTAGCTCCTATTGGCACTATTTTCACTTCAAACTCATATCTCCATTTCCCTTTCCTGGTTTTTTTCCCCTCATTTTGTTTACTAAAGAGTACTCTATTATTCTAATTTGGTTGGGATTTTTATTGTTTACACATTACCCCAAGGTAAGCGTGACTACTCTGTGTCATAGCTTCTAGGGGTTTGAGGTCAGGGTGATTTAGTGACTCTCGGTGTTTACCCTGAGAGAGCAGTGTTAATATTCCTTGAGCTGGGTGACTGCTTACCTCAAATAATAATCCACCTTCTCACACATTTGTATTAAAACTGCTGAAAGCTAAAAAAAGGTACATGTACAAAGTGAAACTGAGAATATAATGCCAGCACGTCACAACTAATGGGCAGAGAAGTGGACAGAATAAAAAATGTATTGAATAGTATTGTAAATCAGACAGGTGTAGCCTACCAAGATGCTGCAATTTGATTGGCTCGTAGCAAGATAAGATATACCCAGGCGATTCACTGCTTGTAGCTTAGCCAAAACCCATCACAGCATCAACCGACATATCTAAGAAAAGTACCGAGAGTCCAAAGAAAACCGGGACTGTCCAGGTAAATGCAGGACGCCTTTTCACCCTACCTCTGCGGCCATACTTCCTTCCTTCCCTTCTGCAAGCTCTTGGACTCAGATTCACAACATTAGGCGCGGGAAGATTACGTCATTGCGGTTAACAAACGTTTGCAAAGAAATCAGACATGAACATAGCGATAGAAAAAGGACAAAAAAAGCATCTCATTTGTACAATCTGTCGGCCATTTTGAAACGTATGGATCTTCTATTGTACATTGGACGCAGTTCAGTTTTAATTCTGGCAAAGCTATGGTTAAGCATGGATTTATCAGCAACTCCTGGAAAAAGAATTGAGGATGATATACTAAAAAAGTAATATTTTATTTTTTTCTATCTATAATTGAATTTTAAATTAAATATCGTGGCAATTGAATCGTTTTAACACTAGCGCTTGGCTCTCTTCTACTGCTCAAATCGGAAAATCTTAAACCCCGTTGCTTCTTTTAAACGAGGAAGAAATCCACGCTTTCATATTGGTACGACTCTGTTGCGGAGACTCTGTTATTCGCATTTTAAAACTTGTCTGCATACCGTGTTCGTCCTCTAAATCAATATCCTGTTTTATGATGGCCACCAATAGATAATACGTCATGAGCGTGTTAGGCAATATGAGTTGCCTGGCAACCGTAAACTAGTGCTCACCCTGTGCTGTCACGAATGAGGTATGAGAAAGTATCTTGAAGGATTCTATCCAGGCGCTAAAAGCTTGAGACCAGGTGTGAGTGTTTAGGTCCTCTTGTATAATTCGTGATCAGATCAGATCATTACATATAAACGTTTAATCTCATAATGTTAGATTAAATATTTGTGTGCATAAGTCTGGAAATTGTGAGCCTGAATACAATGTGACTGGGGGTCAGTGCGTGTGGGTCCACACACAGTTAAAAAGAGCAACATATTCTGACTGTAGCTATTTTGTTGGATCGTAATCTACTGGCAGCTGCTTATGTAATAGAATATACCCACCTCTACCTTGTGTGTCCCTCGCTCAAATTAACCAATGGCAGGTCATCAGTAGAAAAAAGTCTTACGCCTGGGCATAAGCAAACACTCGTGGCGGGTAACACTTATAATTATTGCCGTGAAAGTGCTTTGTGCACAACAAAGTAAAATAAAAAAACAGGGACATTAAAAAAAAGTGTCACTCGTCTTGGGGTGTGCTTTTCACGCCTGCAGCCTTATTGTGAGCTGCTGAGTTAGTTACCATTTCTGGGTTGAGCCTATCGTCACGATCAGTTTTCAGTGTACATGCAACATTATTTTGACCTTATGATGTGTGACGTGTAATGTCAGTTAATTGCGTCATTGCATCAATAAATCAATCAATCAAATACCATTTATAAAGCGCCTGGTTACGCCAACGGTGTGTCCCCGCGCTAGAATCCGACCAAAGAAGAGAGAGCAGGCAGGATAGTTACAGCACAAAGAAACCAGAAACTAGAACTTACATAGCCAGGTTTTTAATTGTTTGCAAAAGTTTTTTTCTACTGAACATGCTTTCACTGGAACGGGTAAAGAGTTCCAGGCTTTTGCAGACAGATAGCTGAACGGACGGGCACCCATTCCTGCTTTCCGGATTCTGGGAACCTTAGCTTGCAAGGTTCCATCTGACTTAAAGGTGCGAGACGGAATATGGGGCGTAAACAAAGAACGTAAGTAACTGGGGCCCCTATTCCACCAGATTTTGTGACAGTAACACATCGCTTTAAACGTGATTCTTTTCTCTACTGGTAACCAGTGAAGGGTATTAGGTGCTTTAGAGGCTAACAATCTTCTAGGGAGACCCAGTACCAGGTGGGCTGCTGCATTCTGAATGCATTGAAGTCTAACCAGACTTCCCTTAGTTGCACCTAGATATAGGACGTTGCCGTAATCCAACTGTGATGTGACCAAAGCATGCACAATGGTCTTCCTGGCTGTTAGAGGGAGGAGATCAATCAGTTTGCTTAACATTTTAAGTATCTCAAAGCACTTGCCCGCAGCTATTCTAATTTGATGATGAAAGGATAGTTCTGAGTCGAACCAGATCCCAAGATTTTTAGTTACCTTTTTGGGAGTGGGGATCAGACCCAGAGATGCTGGCCACCAAGCAGATGACCAGATAGAAGGCGACTTCCCTACAATTAGCATCACCGTCTTATTGCCATTAAGTTTGAGGCAATGATTTGCCATCCAAGTGGCTAACTCATCTAGGCAAAGGGAAAAGCGAGTGGCCGAGGCTTCAGGGTCTTGTGATAGCATGACTATCAGTTGTGTGTCATCTGCATATGACATAATTGTCACCTTGTGCCATTCCACAATATCTGTGAGGGGGCCGATGTACGAATTGAACAAAGTTGGACTTAAGATAGAGCCCTGTGGGACTCCTTGCGCTAGAGGCATACTTTCCAAGAGGAAAGTCATGGGACCCCTTTCTCATTCCCTTTCTGATCCTGTCTGTATCCGTCTGTAATAAATCTTTCATAAATGTGTCATGCTGATGCCCTAAATAGTTAGAAAACAGGCCCATGAATCTGAACCAATGATCAGCGCTCATTAGTATGTTTCCTTCTTTTGCTAAACTACTAACTCGTTACCGCTCACCTTGAACAAATGCAATGTAGAGCAGCTCCCATTACAGTCCCTAAGTTGTATTCCTATCGTTGAGTGATTTGTGCCTCACTTATTCCGTCCTTCCCCTTTTACTTGCAGAGCACAGGTTGAAAGAGGGATAATGTGATTGCATGAGCATTGCGTTGACATGTATGAGTTAAGCTCCATATGTGCTGCATTGTACCTAACTGAAAATGTAGTGCACCCCTCCCATCAAACCTAATTTTAGGGTGTCAGGATTGGCGATGCTTTATCTCACCCAGCCTTTTGGGAGAGTACTCTATATGATAGTTCATGCACAGGCCTTTGCCTTGCATAATTGTTTTGAATGAGGAAGAAAAGAGAATTGAGGTAAATGCTCTTCTCTCTCATGGGCTTCTCCGGGCACGTTTTCAATATGTGGGCTGCGTCACAGTTCATTTATTTGAATAGTTTTATAAAGGGCAAACAAGACCCATAGGGTATCAGAGCGCTGTACAAAGTTGGCGCCAGCAAGGGTAAAAAAAAATACACGGAGATATTAGGACAATGATCCTTTTTAACTCCGAATATACACACCTTATTTAATTACGTTGAAATTGAAAATGGGATGTCATATCAGGTGTTGTTGAGGAGCAGATGAGATCTTCTGTCTACAGCATGGGTACTCGCAAACTTTTTCCAAAGGGCCACAAACTTTGGTCTGAGATGTGACCGAGGGCTGCATCAATGCCAGCAGGGTGGCGATCCAAGAAGGGAAGAAGAGTGGTAAGGTGGGTATAGGGGAAGCAAAGCACATACATCTAGTGGCTGAACTGCACAATGTGAAACCAGAAATTATGTGATCCTAGGCAATCGCTTTATTTCTCCTTCCCTCCTTTTTCTGTTATCACATATAAGAGGACCTCGAAATACATGACTTCAAGATGTGCACTGTACAAATCCTTCTCATGTTTTTGATTTATTAAACTAATTATGTTCATGTATAATAGGAGTCCACCCTAAGAGTGCACATAATAAGTGAACTGCCTCTTAGTTCACTATTGGCATTGTTGTCAGTGTGGGGGGGAAGAATGAATGTTTCAAAATTCACATTTGAAAACTATCACTTACAAAATACTTCTCAATGCATTGATACACTAATATAATCTGATATACTAAAGTGGAATGGTTCTGCATGTTAAAGAAATACACATTTTGAATTCTGAAGAGACCTTATCATATTTTTACACCTTTGCTGCAAGATGGATTTGAAAATAAAGGTGTTCCTAGAGTTAAGTGGTGCAGGACAGCCTAGTTACTTCCTTTAACTTCAATTCATTTTTAAATAAAGGCTTGCCTGTATACTTAACATCTTTTTAATGTTAAGCTGTGTTGGGTGAACAGCAGTCCAGTTCTGCTGTTGATCAGGGGGCCACATGCGGCCTCCAAGCCGTACTTTGAGTATCACTGGTCTACAGCTTTGTTCAGTTCTAATTAAAGGCTTTGTTGTCTGATCCACCCAGAAACAGACAGTTTTGTCAGGTGCAAGTCACAGTGTCCTGGTTTCCTTGTACTGTCACCAAAGTCACTTCACCCTGCAATGGTGTGTTTGTCTGCATATGTGAAACTGTTTGTTATCTAAAGCATGATCCAGGAAAGTATTGATCATACGAGGCACTCAGCGGCCAGGGGCTGTTCTTTGACATTATAGAAGGTCATACAGCCCTACCACCTAACCACTACCACTACTTGTGTGTAATATTAGTTTACTAGTCAATCAAAACCATAAACATTATTAACATACACAATTGACATCACAAATACATAAGTAAAATTAGCAGAACAACCAGTCATATAGGATCAATGTGCACAGGATCAATTTAGCTAGTAACTGATATTACCAGTGCGTGCAAAATAGCGTATAAGGTGTAATAGTGCAGGTCTTCTGTCTTGTTTAATCAGTAGCCAATGCAATAGGTCTCGCATTATAAAAGTGTGAGCAGTTGGCATTGCTAATAATAATGCAACACTAGCTATTGGCATTGTAAATCATAATGCCATTTATTTATGTGATTGTTTTATAAAATAGATAAAAAAGGCATTGTCATGAACAATGACAATAGCTGAAACTTTTGCAAATGCGCAACTTATTGCATTGCAAATGCTTGTTTCAGTACTGCAGGCTTTTTAAAAGTTTTAGTCACTACTCAAAATGAAATCCATTTTATCAGCGTTACCAGTTCTCCTTTATGTTTAATGCCCTAAATAAAACACAATGTTCTAAGCAGATTCCTAAACAGCATCTCCAGCCCCGATCACAATGTCTCACTTCATGCTGGACAGTGGGCACCCTGTTTTTATGCAGCGCCAAGACGGGGTGAACTAATGCACAGACTGAGGTCTGTTAGCCTCCGAGGCTCAAAGCATTCCTTGCAACAGTCCGCTGTGTCAAGGTTTTGCCATGTGTACAGCACACACTCTGCAACAGCAAGTGGTTTCAAAGTTGGGGGTGACTTTCCAAACTTTCCCGAGTTGTTCATCGTGTTTGGTGACAGTGTATTTATGCTGACAGCCAAAAAAACAGTTTGTGGTTGTGTGTGTTTGTTGTGTGTGGTTGTGGTCGTGGTTGTGTGTGTGGTTGTGTGTGTGTGTGTGTGGTTGTGTGCGGTTGTGGTTGTGTGTGGTTGTGGTTGTGTGTGTGTGTGGTTGTGTGTGGTTGTGTGTGGTTGTGTGTGGTTGTGTGTGGTTGTGTGTGGTTGTGTGTGGTTGTGTGGTTGTGGGTGTGTGTGGTTGTGTGGTTGTGGGTGGGTGTGGTTTTGTGTGTGTGTTTGTGGTTGTGTGTGTGGTGTGTGTGGTTCTGTGTGTTGTTGTGTGTGGTTGTGGTTGTGTGTTGTGGTTGTGTGTGTGGTTGTGTGTGTGGTTGTGTGTGTGAGTGGTTGTGTTTGTGGTTTTGCGTGTGGTGTGTGTGTTTCTGTGTGTGGTGTGTGTGGTTCTGTGTGTGTGTGTGGTTCTGTGTGTTGTTGTGGTTGTGTGTGTGGTTGTGGTTGTGTGTTGTGGTTGTGTGTGTAGTTGTGATTGTGTGTGTGGTTGTGAGTGTGTGTGTGTGTGGTTCTGTGTGTGTGTGTGGCTGTGTGTGTGTGGTTGTGTGTGTGTGGTTGTGTGTGTGAGTGTGAGTGAGACCCATAAGCACAAAGAGTTGAAATAACAGGGGAGAGGCACCCACAGTATGCTAGAACAGGAAAAGAGAGCTTAGAGTATAATAAAGCATGAGGAAGAAGATTGAAGGCCCAGAAAGAGGCAAAAGAAAAGAGAGGGGGTCTAGAAGGAAGCAAGACTACAACAAAAGAAAGAGCAGAAAGTAGAGAGTATGAAAAAAGTGCGAGTGAGAGGGCTGAAGGCCAAGAAAGGGGCGAAATGATGAGGCAAGAGGCAAAAAAGAAGAGAGAGTGTGGAAAAGTGTGAGAAAGAGGGCCAAAGGCCCAAGAAGAGGCGAAAAAGAGAGGCAAAGACAGAAAGAGTACCTGAAGAGGGTGCACAGAAAGTCAAGAACCGGCACGAGAGAGAGAGTGAGAGGAGAGCAATTGAGACTGAGATGGAACAAGTGTCAGAGAGAGGAGAGGAGAGAGGATGCTCCAGAAAGATTGAGGTGCGGAACTCGAGGCGCAAGGCTGGTGCAGGAAGGGTCTAGACTGGTCGGAGGATCAGTACCAGATAAGTGGTGGGGAAATGGGCCTAGTGGCTCCAAACCTCTCCACTTTCCCTTAAATGCCACGCATCAATGCAACCTTTCAAGTTTCCCTAGGGAAAATGTGTGTTACCACACCGATTTCCACCGGTAATGCTGCAATTCCATAACTTACTCTGGGGAGAAAATTTGGCACATTGGCCTGGTGAAAGTTTTTCTGAAAACATTTCATATGGATTTACCGCATTACTCGGAATTCTTGAGTTGGGCTGTAATGTAGTACCAGCCAAACCATGATTGACCTCAAATAACATTTTGACCCTAAACTGGGCAATGGTAAATTAGTATTTATTGCAATGCTCCTGCTAACGATTAAGTGGCACATTCTTCATTGGAACCATCTACTCAGTGAGCTTCTAAAAGGTTAAATCAACACTATAATATGGCCGTTCCCCCTTTACTTCATTATATCAGAAACAAATGAGCGCTCTACAACGTAAGGTCAATTAGATCTGCTCTTTGCCTTTATATTACACGTTTATGTTTTCAGTAAACGCAAGGAAGAATGAAAACTCAAGTTGTGTCTAGGTATTTCCGCCGCCTGCCAACCTTCTGGTGAACAAGGGGGGTGGTGGGGTCCTTTGTGAAATGTGTGGTTCATTTTGCCTTTATACCAGTGCTTTAAATGGGCTTCTAAAGAGAAATGGAATACTTTTAATTGGAGAGTACCAGCACTTCTCAGAAACAAGCACTTCTATTTTTCCATTTCAAGCACTGCTGCACACACTTTATTAGCACAGTGATAACAAAGCCATAAGAACAATTTACAAAATATATAAGCATCATTTCAGTATACATAATTAAATGCATCCACGATTTCGAACCAACTGCTCTTAGCAGCGCGTGATGTGGTGCCAGCACTTCTAAATTTATAGCTACAATGAGAGCTTGGAATTTATAGCTAATTTCAGGCCATATTATAAACTGAACCTCCCTGCCATCTCTGAATAAAATCATGCAACTGATGAAAACAGTATTTCTACTCAAGCTGGCAGGCGTTCCAGCTAGTGAAAGCGCGATCATTAAGGCGGCCCCATGAATTTCCGCGAGAGTAGTGGCAGTCTAATAACCGCATAATGCCCACTGATAAAAATTAATAATTTCTCAAGCATCGTTACTGCTTAAATAAATAGATGTTGATTTACTGGAGGTTAATCGGGCACTCGACAATACATAATGGCGACATCCCATTGGAATCCACTCCATCTATCGTCCACTCTGAAGGTTTAGACCTTCTGTAAATTGCACAGAAGAGTCCCGATGCAAATCAAAATAACAATATTCGCTCGCGAGCTGAGACTGTCTACAGCTCTGTAATTATCTGTAATTATCTCTCCGAGGCACGCGCGCGCCCTTTGATTCGTTTTCCATAATTTGAGTTTTTCACCGACGCTTGTTTTCATAGGCCGAGTAACAAACCCCAGGTAGACGCAGCCATTTTTACAGGATGTGACGGTAGCTTCACAGGGCTGCTCAGTTAGAAACAGACATTCTATCAGACGGGTGCGACTGCAGAGGATCTTTTGCAGGTTTCCTCGGTTTCAAGAGGAAATTCAAAGTTAATGTGATATCAAAGGGTATCTTGCACAGTATGCTTCCATAGGGCTCTATGCTTTTATGTGAATTGTGCATGCTTGTTAGATCTGACGTCCTACCGCTAGTAAATAATTAGGATCCTATCTCTTTATGCATGAATTGGTAGAGATTTTAAACACGAAACGTATGTTGGCTGATGTTTATAATACAGTGGTGCAACTTTAAACAAGCATCGTGGCACCAACGTTTTACTTTTGATGTTATAAGTAAAGCGCGGGTGCCTCGATTATACCAAAAGTAAAGAAATAGAAAAAAAAATCTATTTCTTTACTTTTGGTATAATGGCGGCACCCGCGCATTACTTATAACATCAAAAGTGAAGCGCGGGTGCCGCTATTATACCAAGTGTAAAGAAATAGATTTTTTTTCTATTTCTTTACTTTTGGTATAATCGTGGCACCCGCGCTTTACTTTTGATGCACACATTCTGTGACCCTGCCTGACTGGAGTTCTCACTGACAACAATGCAAGCAGAGGAGCTCCAAAGAAGCTGACGAAAAGGGAGGGGGTAGTGCAATCAGAGATGACGCAGGGAGAGAAGGGAGGGGGAATTGCAGTCAGAGGAGCCTCAAGGAAGCTGACTAGAAAGGAGGGGGTAGTGCAAAAAGAGCGGGGAGAGAAGGGAGGGTGTAATACAAACAAAGGAGCCTCAATCTATAAAGCTAATGAGAAGGGAGGGGGGAGTGCGAGCTGAGGAGCCATTAGATACCAGCTGTGCACGTGCACGCGATCGTGCACTCAAGCTTTAGGCCAGCAAAACAGTGTGGGTAGCACTTTGAAAATCCCACATACAAAATGTCTCTCCGAGCCAGCGCATGCGCTGGGCTCAGCGAGACCTAAAAATGAAAACCAATGAGCCCTGATTCTACCAGGCATCCCATAATGGTGGTGTTCTTATATAAAATTGTCAAAGGCCTATGCTGGGTGCAAGATTACGTGCAAAGTGCAGCTGTGCTGATATTTGTTCATAGGGGATGTTTGGATGAACTTTGGCAGATATCCAACCTGACTGGATAGGGAACTGACAAGCACAGGTTATCCCTAGCAGCCCGCCAAGATGTGGATGGATTTTCAGGATCCACCTTGACCCCGCCTAGGTCTGAGGGTTCACTTTGGCAAGATTTTGTAGAATTGTACCAATCAAATATTAAGTATGTTGTTCCTTGGATCTAACGACTCAGTTAGTGCTTATCTACAATACCTAATCCATAATGCATTAAATTCCTTTTTCAACATGCTTGTTCGCTGATGGCCTAGAGCAGGTCAAATACAGATGACATGCTGCAGAGCTTCATTTGCCTGATGACGTAAACAGCATTTCTGGTACCCCCTTTGACCTTCTTCCATCCACTTTGGTAAAAAGTCTAGAGTTGGAATATCACCAAGTCTCCGTGTCATTAATTTCTGTTTGATCTTCAGTGAGTAAGTGGGTTCCATGAGGGGGAGCTCTTTTGGACATCGCAGGATTTGAGCACCAGCCACCCACTCTGTTTGTCGTTCTCTCCTTCTTTTAATTTCTTCCTGTCCTTTTACTAGTTCTGGAGCTACTATTTTCTCTTATTATTGTTCTTTTTCTTCCTCTCCTCTTCTTGATTTTTTATTCTCTCTCTCTTCATTATGGCTAATGTCCACAATATTAAAGTTGTCTCACTAAATATTAAAGGATTACGTCATCCAGTTAAGCGTACAAAAATTTTAGATTATTTAGGTAGTTGTAAGGCAGATATTTGTTTTGTTCAAGAGACTCATATAGATGACAAAATCTTAAATTATATGAAAAAGAAATGGGTGGATACTATTGTTTCATCACCTGCTAATGGTAACAAAAATGGTGTGGCTATTTTCGTTGCAAAAAAATTACATTGCCAAGTCTTAAATAAAATTTCAGATGCGGATGGAAGATATATTATAGCTAAAATTAAAGTTCATGATTCAGTCATATTTTTACTCAATGTTTATGGTCCTACTGCAGATGACCCTCTTTTTTGGTCTAATATTACCACTGAGGTCCTAAAGTTGGGTAAATTTCCTTTAATTGTTGGAGGTGATTTTAATGTTATTGCTGACCCATTATTAGATAGACTATCTAGTACAAAATGTCGCCCTCCTAAGGTTTTTCATGCTTTTAAATCATTTATTCATACCACCAAGTTAGTTGACATTTGGCGTTTGCATTCCCCTACAGAAAAATGTTTTACTTTTTTCTCTAATCCAGTGGTTCCCAAACTTTTCACTCCTAAGCACCCCCATTGAGTCACTACTGGCAGCCGGGGACCCCCAGGCAATTTTGTATGATTTAAATGTCAAACAGTAAAACTGTAATTCGAAGAAAATAAAACACACACGTATGCACATCAAACAAAGACTAGACTTAAATTACTAAAGATTTTAGTATTTTTATATTAAAATATTTGCAAAAATAGAAAAATCCTAATGGGAAGGTTGGTGCTGTATCTCACGACTAACTTTTCATTGTTTGGTTTTATTTCACAGCCCGGGGCTCCTGCTCCTGCCAAGGCTAGACTGGAAACTTAAAGCTGCTCTGACAAATGTTGTCAGACTAGTCCCCATACATTGCACACCAAGTGCAGCGAGTGAGTCTGACCACTACGAAGGGGGCATTGGGGGCCTCTCCCCCAAGAAAATTTGGGGGAAAATGGTGCATTTTACAACACATTTGTCATATATTGAATTGAAATAATGACCTTACTATGCACCAGCATACAACAATCTTTTGTCAATCTTCATTGATTCCCTCACTACTACCCTCCAACAGTGCCTCTCATCTCTCCATAGCTCCACTGTCACATGTATTTAATTTGTTTTATAGCACCTCTCATACCACTGTAGGGTGTCAGAGCACTTTACATCACACACATACAGAGACAATGAATCAAACGTCTGTAAATCAGTGACTAGAAAATATTACATAAGGCAAAGTGGAGTACAAGGTGTAGTATTCACAAGTCATCCATACTGGTAGGCATTTTTTAAGAGTGCTTGGTCTGGAGAGCACAAACTCAGAATTCAGAACATAACACAGGGGTTAGCATTGACTTTAATAATAAGGATTTATTTCTACCCAAACAAACCTTTTTAGCAGCATCGGGATAATGAAAGACTGGGAAAAAGCATAACTTACTAACTTGTACCATGCAGTTTGCTGGCAGCTCTTTAATGTCAGATCACAGCTCACTGTGCTCAATGCAATTGGAACTTGTGAACTGCATAATAACAATAGCGTCTCTGGCAAAATCAGGAACTGACTGAGCTATGCACAAAACAAAATACTTATTTTTTAAATGCATGATAGACATTTTTTGCAGCAGGCATATTAACCATGTGGGCTTCCTAGGATGACTCAAAGCTGCCACTGGAAGAACCCCCCATCTCTCTCCAGCAGGTACATTAATCATCGGAGTTATCTTGACACTTTTATTGGTGCCCAAAAACTGCTGTTTATACAAGGAACTTTGCATTGCTTTTAAAACTGCTGCCTGCGGACCCCCTGGGAATGTGTCACAGACCCTGGGGGTCCCCGGACCCCAGTTTGGGAACCACTGCTCTAATCCACATAATTTGCATTCTAGAATTGATTATTTCTTAATCTCCACACAACTAGTCCAATCTGTAAAGACTCCTAAGATTGGTAATATTGATGTCTCAGATCATGCCTTGATTTCTTTTGATCTGAATTTAACTTCAACTTTTACAAACCAAACTAGATGGCGTATGAATACTGGAATTGTTCTTAATGAACATAATAAGCCTAAAATCTTAAATGCCATTCAAGATTACTTTTTACTTAACCCTGAAGATTCCACATCTATGGTCAATAGATGGGACGCCTTTAAAGCTTACATTAGGGGTGTAACTATTTCTATTATGGCCTACGAAAAGAAAACATTCAATGCGCATATCAGAAGTTTGGAAAAACAAATTGCGAAATTTGAAAGGCTTTTTATTACGTCCAATGATCCTCAATTCAGAGTCAAGCTACAAAAGCTTCGATATGAATTTAACTCAATCCTTAGTACAAGAGCTGGCATCCAAATCTCTAATTCTAAGGCAAAATTTTGTTTTAACCTCTTCTGTGCCCATGACAAGATAGTCTCGTCATGGGCACAGCGCGACCGTGCTCCATGACGAGACTATCTCGTCATGAAACCCACCCGCGTGGAAAACGCCCGGCACAGGAGGGGGAAAGGGCGTGGCACCGAAGGGGTTAATGCCAACAGATCTGGGAAACTTTTAGCTAATTATTTACTTACGTATAAAAAAAGATAGAACGCAAATTACCTCAATTCATGGCCCTAATGGTAAAATTGCAATATCTCACAATGATATTGTTAAAGAATTTTTGGATTTTTACTCTACTCTATATAATAAGCCCGATTTTCATGATCCCTCCTTACTTGACTCTTTTTTAAATACATGTGATTTCCCCAAAATTTCACAATCGGATAGGCTTGGGCTAGATTTACCCATTACTACAGATGAAATTTTAACAGCCATTAAATCCATTAAAAAAAATAAGTCCCCTGGCCCAGATGGTATCCCAGCTGAGTTTTATAAAGAGTTCCAGTCCCAACTTATGCCTTATTCATTTCAACGTTTTACTTTTTTTGGTTCGTCAGGAACTATCTCAGGATCTTTTACTGATGCTTTAATTATTGTACTTCCCAAACCAGATAAAGACCCCACTCTTGTTTCAAATTATCGTCCTATTTCTTTAATTAATCAAGACTGTAAATTGTACGCTAAAATACTTGCTTCTAGATTGGCCCCTGTACTAGATTCTATTATACACCCTGATCAATCAGGTTTTATGAAGAATAGATACTCTACAAATAACACAAGAACCTTATTACATGTTATTGAACAGAGTTCCACTTTAATTTCCCCCGCAGGAATTTTGGCTTTGGATGCAGAGAAAGCTTTCAATAAAATCCATTGGCAATTTTTATTTCAAACCTTGTTATCATTTAATTTTGGTTCTTCGCTTATTCGCATGATTTGTGCTCTGTATTATGCCCCTACTGCTCGTTTGTTTATCAATGGCCAAATGTCCAGTCAGTTTTCCCTTTTTAGAGGCACAAGACAGGGTTGTCCCCTTTCTCCACTTTTATTTCTCATTGGAATTGAACTTTTCCTTACTCATATAAGAAAATGTGCTAATATTAAAGGTATTAAGATCTTCTGTTATTTATTAGTGATCCTATATCCTCAATGCCCTCCTTATTAGAAATTATTGCAAAATATTCCATGGTTTCTGGTTACAAACTTAACATTAAAAAAACTGAATTTTTCCCCTCAACATCTTTTGTACTCCTGATATGTTACCTATGGCTGATATTATTTGGCAAAAAGATTAATTAAAATATCTTGGTATTTTATTTTCGTCCTCCATAAAAGCAACATTAACATTAAATAGTAACATTATGCTAAATTATATCAAAGATAAAACGTCTAAGTGGTCTTCACTTTATCTCTCTTGGTGGGGTAAAATGGACTCCATTACAATGACTTGCTTCTAAAACTTTTTATACCCTTGCTATGATTCCTATTCAATTTCCATTACAATTCTATAAAGATATTGATAGACTTCTCTCCTAATTTCTATGGAACAATAAATCACCTCGTAATGGTTATAACAAATTAAAAATATCCAAATGTAATGCTGGATTTGGCCTGCCTGACCTTTTCTCTATCACAAAGCATTTATACTGAAACAAAGTTCTATATGGTTTACTCCTTCCTCTTTGAATAATCGTCCTACTTGGCTTCATATAGAGCATTCTCTTGTGGATCCTTTTCCATTGACCACCTTGCTAACAATGTCTAACAGATCAACATATTTGCAAAAATCGGTTATTATCAAATCCACTAAACACGTTTTTAATGACCTGGATTCAAATGTTCTATCTCCTATGGTCTATACCAGGGGTACTCACAAACTTTCTCTCGGGGGCCAAATTTAGAGTGTGGTTTGTGGCCGAGGGCCGCACCGGTGGGGGCGGAGTCAGTGGGGGAGGGGGCGGGGCCAGTGGGGGAGGGGGCGGGGCTAGAAAAAAAAACTGTGACCATGAGCTTGAACACAGGCCCCTGCAGCGGATGCCTTCGTCCACTGAGCCACCAGACCCAGCATGCACATCTCTCTCTCTCTCTCTCTCTCTTTCTCTCTCGCTCTCTCTCTCTCTCGTTCTCTCTCTCTCTCGTGTTCTCTCTCTCACTCTCCCTGTCTGTCCCTGCCTCTGTCTGTCCCTGCCTCTGTCTGTCCCTGCCTCTGTCTGTCTGTCCCTGCCTCTGTCTGTCCCTGCCTCTATCCGTCTGTCCCTGCCTCTATCTGTCTGTCTCTGTCTCTATCTGTGTCTCTATCTGTCTCTGTCTCTATCTGTCTGTCCCTGCCTCTATCTGTCCCTGTCTCTATCTGTCCCTGCCTCTATCTGTCTCTGCCTCTATCTGTCCCTGCCTCTCTGTCTCTATCTGTGCAAAAGTGGGACAGGAAACGCTATAAGAAATCCTACTGACTTTCCCCAGCCATGCTGACATTGCCCTGCAGTCAGTAGTTTTGGTCATTGAGACTTCACCTGCCCCCTGTCTGAGCCACTCAGCAAAGATTAGAGCCGAGAATGTAAAGCAGTTGTCACAACAACAGACTGACAATCTGATTACCAGGGAAACAAAAGGTGCTTCTAGTGGCCCTGCCCCCCCCTGGCACTGGGCAGTGTGACTGCACCAAACACCCTTTCATGTGCTAAGTGTGTTTGCAGAAGTCTCCTCTGCTGGTGTGAGCAGCCTGGGACATCAAAAGCACGCAAATGTGAAGCGAAAACGAAAAGTTGTTCCACCAATTACAAATCTCAGGTATATTTTCCACATATTAACGCGCCGTTGACTTAATATGTTCCTCACAGTGAGAACCTGTTAAACATTTGGTTGGTACATTTGAAAAAAGCTGTTTTTCAATAAATACAACAAAAGTACAGTGTTTAATGTCATAAGAATTTGATATCAACTCATACATGCCAACATTTCAGAAAAGCAAAGTGGGAGAGTTAAAAAAAAAAAAATTCAGGAGAAGGGGGCCTTCAATCGGGTTTCTGTCCTGTATGGACTTTGGAAGTGCGCTGCTGCAGGATCGGACATTTGAAAGCAAATTCACGTGTTTTTTTAATCACCTTTCAGAAGCATGGAGCGCAATCGCAGGCAGAGAAAGAGGGGGATGCAAGAGTTTGAACTGGCCTGGCAGGTTGCGGCCAGTTGATACACCTCCCCCCCTCCTCCCTCCCCCTCCTCCCTCGTCAGCCCGGGCTGAAACAGCTTCGGGCACACACACAGCCGCCGCCCCCCCCTCCCAATACTTCACAGACCATTGCTTGTTAATGGGGCTTTGTTGGTGTTTCACCTCTTCTAGACCTCCTGCATCGCCATTCTGACTATTGCTGGAAGAATTAGCCCGTTACACAATACCAAGCCCTGTCTGCTGAAACCCCGAGGAATCGGGTTTTTGCTTGCAGGAATCGGGAGGTGGGAGACTAGCCATGAAATCGGTAGTCTCCCGCCTGAATCAGGAGTGTTGGCATGTCTGTTAACTGTATGCTGGGTGAAAAACGTCGTGAAACTGTAATCTTACACGGCAGGGACGCTCGGCATCCTGTGATTCTGGGCAAATCACCTAATCTCCCCGTGCCTAACAAAATGCAAGTGTTAATCTGTAATTCAGCTGGTGCTCATGTAAAGCACTTCAATACCGTCAGGTCGAGTCAATGATGATCATCAAGTCCTGGGAGAATTATAGAAAACCTGCTTTGTGAATTTATCAGGGTTTATCTGCAAAATTTGCACTGTGTATTTTTAAGGGGCAAATAAAGAAACTGGGGTAGATTTTTGATGGAATCTGCACGCGTTTTGCTTTTGATGCCACAAAAAACAAGTGGCAGCACACCGATAGTAGATATGACCTGAATACATTTAGGGAAGGTGGTTTATTTGGAAGAGGCCTTTGGGCGAGTCAATTTCTGACAGCTTCGAGGGGTTTCCATGCATGCCACGGTCAGCCAAGAGGCAAGATTGCTTGCCTTCGAGGAGGCCTCATGGCACGAAGGAAGGCTATCCCGGGTGGTAACTCGAAGCACCATGTGATTTTCGACAGCTGCTCCAAAGTGCTCGCACTTTCCCTCCAAGTCACATAATTCTGTTAGCGCCACCACTTGAACGTCTGCGCTCGCGCAGTCGCTTGAAACGCGGGCCTCGGAAATCAATTTGATTACCTCTCTGAATTAAGTATGCACAACTGAGAGCCCCAGCGGGCCGCCAAGGAAGGCTTGCCGGGCCGCTGGCGGCCCGCGGGCCGTACTATGAGTACCCCTGGTCTATACTGAAGATTTGACATTATGGCATAGTAATATTATTAAACTGAAAAGAAATGTTAATTTCTGGAATTCTTTGATTAAGGCTGGTATCTTTTATCTTAAAGATATTTATTTCGACAATGTTTTTATTTCTTTTGAAGCTTTACAAACAAAATTTAGTTTACCTCAATCTGATTTTATTAAATTTGAGTTTTTATGTAATTCAATTATAGATTCTTTCCCTCATGGTATTCCGTCTAATGTTAAAGCAGATTTAGTAATATATAGTCGAACTATCTATACGTCATCACATACTGTTTCTATTTTATATAAAAAATTATCTAATTCTATAGGAAACAATTTAAATATAATTTCAACATTTTGGAATGCTGAGCTTTCACTCTCTTTACATAATGATACTTGGAAGATTATTTGGCTTAATAGTATTTCGGGCTGGCTGCCTGTTTCGCTTTACCAAACCAATTCTTATATTTTATTCAATTGTTTATGGACCCCAGTACGTTTATTTCGTGCTAAACTGCTGCAATATGACACTTGTTGGCATTGTAAATTACATCCTGGATCATTACAACATATGCTTTTTGATTGTCCATAAATTTCTAAATTTTGGTCTGATGTTTGGGATATTGTACAAAAGATATTGCATATCCATGATGTTATTTCTTACAAAATGTTAATATGTAAATCTGTTGGTCTTTTGCATAATTTAACTGAATAAGAATTTAAACTGTTTAATTTTTTAATATCAGCTGCTTTAAAATCCATTACTTTTTGCTGGAAGGATAGTTCGTCATTATCAGTTCATGCTTGGTGGTCATGGGTCATTTTTACAAGAAGAGGTGCTCAGTTATCCCTGAATGGGATTAATCATAACTCTAATTTGTTTCGCTCTTTTTGGTTACCTATAGATGTATATTTATCTTCATAATTGTATATTTATACTTGATATATCGTTTTACAGTCATTATACTTAAATACTTATATGATAAACGTAGCTCTATTTTCTAATAGTTTACATAGTATTTATACATGGCTCCCTCCCTTCCTTTCCTTTTTCGTTTATCTTCCCTTCTTTAATTGAATATTTATACTTCTATACCTATTGTAATTTATTATTGTTTTTGTAAATTTCTTATTTTGTATAGGTATTTTCGCTCATGGACAATTTTTTCTATATTGTCTGTATATGTTCATAAATGTAAATGTAAATGTATGTGTCTTGTAAAGCGCACTGCTGCCCTGAGGCGTCGTGGCGCTGTAGACCGCTGGGGAACCCGTCCTGGCTATCCCTGTGAGATGGTCCCTCCTGGGTATCTCCAAGGTGAAACCAGGCATCCCCGGCGAATGTGGGGGGCCGTTGTGGAGATGAGGCAAGCTAATGCCCAGAGTTGCCGAGTGTGTTCCTGGTTAGAGTAGGTACCGAGGCGAGAATTATCGAGTCCGTTTTGACCCTGGTCCACAACCCTGCCGCGTCGGGAATTGAACCCTGGTCCCTGGCCGATTCTCTGCTTGCGGATCTGCCGCCTCTAACCAGTGAGCCACACCTCTCCACATTACTATGAAAATTCAATAAAACCTTTTGAACTTAAAAAAAAGAAGTCACGCACCCTTGTGGGAGTTCTGGTTCCAAAACCACATTTATGGAGCCACTTTTCGAGACCCATCACATCAGTTACCACCGAAGATTGTCATCTTAAGCCATATTTAGCGGCAATGAGGCATCCCCTGAAGGAGGACAGAATTAGGAGGAGACGATAAAACACCAAAGTACCAGAAGATTCAAACCAAGAACATCAGGTATGTAAAGTAAACCAGCAGACAGAAAATCATGCAGCATCTAGGAAAGCAACATGTGTACCGCATCTAAAACCAAAAGGGATGCCCTCTCCTCCTAGAAGAGTCTAACCAAACTCTGAATTTTCGGTCAGGCAATGATATTATATAGCGACCTATTTCAAGTCATCTCACGGAAAAGCAAAAGACATAGGCCCCAAAAACCAAAAGGGCCTTTAAGATACAAGCACATTATAACAATAAGTACTGCTCAAAAAGTGCAAAGCAACAATGCATGCAGGTAATATGCTCTAATACGAAACAGCATTACAAAAAAGAGGCAAACGGGGCTTCCAGATCAGGTATTTTGGTCATCATGGTGATAAGCAGAGCTAAAAGGATTGTGTTAAATGTAAAGATTAGTTCCCCATTTCCTGGACTTTACTTACCCTCATTATGGAAGGACTGCGACAAGATAGAGGGAAAAAGTGGTAATGAATAGGTAAGAGGGCTGACTTCCTCTCTGGCCAATAATATTAATGTTAAACTTAGTCTTCATTGTTCTCTGGGCCAAACTACTCATTGTATGCTTAGCTCTGACCCCAGTGCGAGCAGCTGCATCATATGTAAGGCTTCTGGTTTTCCGTTTTTACTGGTTTTTACAGATAAATACAGACAGAAATCAATGTTTTTTCTTTCTACATTTATTTTTAAAAGGGAATAAAACAGGCAATTGGGCTTCTTTTAAGTGATTCTCAATGCTTTCTCTCATGAATTGTAGGCTGACAGCTGAGCAGATAGACAGCATTGGGAATAAAAAACATGATGACATTTCTTTAAATAATGGCATATGTCAACATAGATTTGTGATATAGTGCTAATATTTACCAGTGGGTGTATTGTTATGTTATATTTGGCAGCTTACATAGCTAAAACAAGACAGACATCATATTATGACTGAGCATCTATCAGTTAAATAAATATGGAAAATGTAGAATTTTATATCTTCATTTATTCACAAACCACAAAATAAATATGGATAAATACCAATAAGATGGCCAAAAAATACATATGGATAAAAACAGACCAAAATGTTAAACAAGCATTTACAATGCAATGGTCTCGGCAATATTATAGGTAGAGCTATTGGTATTGCTCATTATTTTTTTTATTATTTTTGTATCCTTAAATAAATGGCATTGTCATTTCTATTGGCATTAGCTTTTTTTTTGCATATGTGATACCTATTGCATTAGCAGAGAGAGAGTGAGGTAGTGAGATAGAGAGAGAGAGTGATGTATTGAAATAGAGAGTGAGGTAGTGACAGAGAGTGAGGTAGATAGAGTGAGGTAGTGAGATAGAAAGTGAGGTAGATAGAGAGTGAGGTAGTGAGATAGAGAGAGTGAGGTAGTGAAAGAGTGAGGTAGTGAGGGAGAGGGATGTTGTGAGGTAGTGATATATAAGCATAGAGGGATGTTGTGATGTAGTGAGATAGAGAGAGAGGTAGTGAAAGAGAGAGTGAAAGTGAGTTAGTGAGATAGAAAGAGTGAGATAGAGAGTGATTGAGGTAGTGAGTGAGAGAGAGTGAAGTTGTGAGGTTGTGAGCTAGAGAGTGAGGTAGTGATGTTTTGAGAGAGAGAAGTTGTGAGATAGTGAGGTAGTGAGATAGAGTGGAGTAGTGAGGTAGAGAGAGTTATGTAGTGAGAAAGAGTGAGGTAGTGAAACAGTGATGTAGTGAGGGAAAGGGATGTTGCGAGGTAGTGAGATGTAAGCAGAGTGGTGTTGTGATGTAGTGAGATAGAGAGAGGTAGTGAAAGAGACAGTGAAAGTGAGTTAGTGAGATAGAAAGAGTGAGGTAGAGAGATAGAGAGTGAGTGACGTAGTGAGTTAGAGAGAGAGTGAAGTTGTGATATAGAGAGTGAGGTAGTGAGAGAGTGAGGTAGTGATCTTTTTAGAGAGAGAAGTAGTGAGATAGTGAGGTAGTGATATACATAGAGGGGAGTAGTGATGTATAGAGAGTTATGTAGTGAGAGAGAGTGAGGCAGATAGAGTGTGAGGTAGTGAAAGAGTGAGTTAGTGAGTGAGAGGTATTTTCTGATGTAGTGAGATAGAAACAGTGAGTGATGTTGTGAGGTAGTGAGATAGAGAAAGATTGAGGTAGTGAAAGAGAGAGTGAGGTAGTGAGGGATGTTGTGAGGTATTAAGATAGAAACAGAGAGTGATGTAGTGAAGTAGTGAGATAGAGTGAGGTAGTGAAAGAGTGAAAGAGTGAGTGTAAGTGACTTAGTGTATTTGAGAGAGAGTGAGGTAGTGAGATAGAGAGAGTGAATTAGTGATTTAGAAAGAGAGAGTGAAGTTGTGAGGTAGTGAGAGAGTGATGTAGTGAAGTTTTGAGAGAGTGTTTTGTGATATAGTGAGGTAGTGAGAGTGAGATAGAAATAGATAGTAATGTAGTGATAGAGAGTGAGGTAGTGAGCTAGAGAGAGAGTGTGTGGCTCATCGATTCCAATATAATATACTTTAATGAACTCGAGTGCAACTCGCCCCACCCCCGACGCCATAACCACACACTTAAACCATCTACCTTACCGATGCACATGTATCACATTGAAATGCCTTTTACAAATGCCTCAGCCTTTCTGCTCCAAGCTCGGCAGACGATCCCCTGCCCCCGTGTGTGCACCAATCACTCATTTAGCCCCCAACTAGCCTGCAGCTTCCATCCGTCGGACCCGGTCCCGTGCACATCCTCTCGGCATAGAAGCGCAGCTCGTCGGCGCGAGCCAAGGTTGTCTGTATGCGCTCGTGCCGCACCAGCGCCGTCAGCAAGTTCCACAGCAGGTCCAGGCGCGAGCGGGGCCCCTGCCCCATGCGGCGAGCTACGCGGCCATGAGAAATCCACAGAGTAGGAAACAGCCGCATGGCGCCCAGAATAGGTGCGTTGGGTGAGAGTAAAAGCAGCCGATCGCCAATTTGTCCGGTGCTGCAGAATAGAGGTGAACGATGCCACCGGAAGTGAACAGTACAGATTGGAAGTCGTTGGGACTTATTGCTGGAAGTCAAGTGTGCCGAGCGGAAGAGGTGGTTGATGTTGTTGTTGCCGGAAGTTAAACTGTGCGGGGCGGAAGTGCTTTATTAGTGCTGCTGCCTGAAGTGGTAGAGATAGGCGTAGTGGATACCTGCAATGTACTACAGATCGGCTATTGTTCGTTACAGACCCTAACAAGCACACCACTGCCTTTCTCCGAGGCGAAGCAGAAATGCCTCGGAGAAACGCAGCGGCGGTTTCGGATTCGGGGGCGTGTTTTCTTTTTCTCTCCTCTTGCCATTGGCTGGAGGAGAGAAAAACACGCCCAGCGAAAAGTATAAAAAAAACACGCCCCCGAATCCGAAAAGGACGGATGGAAGCTTCAAAACTTTTTCGGCTTCGAGGGCGTGTTCCTGCTGTTCTAAAAAGGGCGTGGCTAAAGAGTGGAAAGAACAGCACGGAACACGCCCCTGAATCTGAAAAAGACAGAGCCTATTTGGAGGGACGACTCTCTCCTCCAATGGCTGGCCTCCGTTTAGGAAGCCAGCCAATGGAGGAGAGCCAAAAAGAGAGGCGGGCTAAATAGCCACTCTAAGAAACATAAGATCTCCGGAATTCCGGTTCTGCCTTCGGGAGACCGGACGGTCCCTCGACCTAAAAAGGAGCAATAAGTGGGATAACATTAGCAGCTGTTAAATGAGTCGCTAACCCAGGTGCACAATATACGACACAAAAACTTAGAAATCGCCCCCACGAGAAAACCTCAATTAAAAGATTGTTCGCTTGTATATACAATTAGCAAACAAAACTGCTCCCACTGCCATAAATCCAATACTCACCATTTGCCACCACTCTAAGCATGGCTGAGTTGTCACTACCAACCCACAACTAAAATAGAAAAGGTCCTGCGCAACATCCCTTTTACGCCGTTAAATGCTGCGGCCACGTTGGAATGATAAAAGTAATGTCACAGCAATAGAGGCCACGCTACTAACATTCGTACTGTTTGTTTTAGATGGAGATTGCTTCTCGCTAAAGTCGTTTCTCATTGTTCGTACATCAGAGGGAACTGGTAATCATTTGTCAATTGATAAATAAACTATACCTCCGACCCAGATTCTATTAGCGAAAACTCCCTCAAATGAGTGCATGCAAGGTTGCCATCTTTAAATGCAGCTCCGTTAGTGAAACTGTCTGAAAGAATACATTAACGTACATAAACTGCACGTTTTAACTTGCGATTTAATTTTTTATGACCACTAGTGGTTTTGATGGGGAAGAAGATGTGGTGTAAAGGCCGGAGCTGCCGACTTTGAAAGTGAGGAACCAGGTTCGAATCTCGGCGTCGGCTCAACATCCTGCGATTCTGCGCCACTAACTTACTTTTACCCGTGCATACATAAAAACATGAATGCGTCCTTGTGTGTTGTAACTGGTGTTCAATAGAGCGCTCTAATACTTTCGGGTCTAGTTAGCACTATATAAACTGCAAAAAGAAAGTTTAACAAAATGTTGAATGACAAAAAAACACCGGGAAACTCTGTGCTGCACTATCAGGTCCTCTTTTCAGAAAAGTAGCACATTTTGACGTTTGGAAACGTATTTTATTTTGAAATTGAGAGCATATAAAACGCGCTCCAATGACGAATTCATACATTTGTTTGGAATGCCTTCCCTTGCATTCTGCATCTATCATTCTGCCGCCGCAAGGTGACCTGTCAAACTCAAAGTCCATCACAAGTGTGACAGGCCGGCTTTAGTAGAGCGCAGAGCACACTACAATTCCCATGGTACAGCATGCACCCCAACTTCCTTGACACGCAGCGTACTAGCTTATTTCTGTTCCTCCCGCTCACTTCAGTTTACTTCCTGTCGGGTTTCAAGCAAAAATGGCGGCTGTGCTGCAGCAGGTTCTGGAGCGCGCTGAGCTCGCCAAGTTACCCAAAGGGGTGCAAGGCAAGCTCGAGAGGTTTCTATCAGACCAGCAGACCGAGATCGAGGCATTGCGCGCACGCCATGAGAAGAGTCGCGTGGACAGCGGTGAGCATGCGAGCGAAGGCGACCCTGTCGTGTCAATTTCACGTAATATACTCTAGTTTCATCTATGATTCTTTATATGTATGACTGAGGAAAAGTTCATCCGGCAAGAGCTCTCTGCTAACTTTTGCCGAAGCGTTATGTTTTTCCTCCTGTCGGGGGCAAGCAGTTTCTTGATTTTATGCACTGTCATTACTAGATGCTGCTTATGGCCCCCGAATCCGAAAAGGACGGATGGAAGCTTCAAAACTTTTACGGCTTCGAGGGCGTGTTCCTGCTGTTCTAAAAAGGGCGTGACTAAAAAGTGGAAAGAACAGCACAGAACACGCCCCCGAATCTAAAAAAGACGGAGCCTATTTGGAGGGACGGCTCTCTCCTCCAATGGCTGGCCTCCGTTTAGGAAGCCAGCCAATGGAGGAGAGCCAAAAAGAGAGGCGGGCTAAAGAGCCACTCTCAGAAACATTAAATCTCCGGACTTCCGGTTCTGCCTTCGGCAGACCGGATGGTCCCTCGACCTAAAAAATAAATACCACATAACCAGGAGTCCTAATGTATGATCTGTGTGCCTGGTTTTGTCCCACCCCTTTGACCCCAAAATAGCTGTCAAATGGAAGCATTGTTTTTTTGCCAAACAAGCAGGTTCGAAGTTGGTTGAATTACTCCTGGTTCAGTTGTCAACATATACAAGCATTCCTCAAGCTAGCTCTGTTGAATCTTCTTGTGAGGTTGCGGGGTATATAAAATATCAAGGAGTGTGCGATGAAGTCTCAAAGTGGTTAATGTCTCGTGGATTGTACGGTGCTGTTGTTGCCTTCTTTATCTCCACAAGAGATAACATCTTAAAAATAAAGCAGCTCCCACAACTTTCCATTCTCAATGAATTTGTGTGGGCCAACGATAGTGTAGGAATAAATTCTTCCATTTAACTTTGGCAGCATTGGCGCCTTTTCACCATTGATGGTATAGACGTGAACATTGCTAGTGAAGTGAGTAGTCACCACTAGTACTTCTGATTTCTTTTTCTGTCATTGAGGAGGGGACAAGAGGCTGCTTGTCAGGTTTTCTGGTTAATACAGTGAATTCCCATCCAAGCCTTATGTCCGAAAGGAATGCCAGACAGAACTGGAGACGACATTTACATCGGGGTCATCACACCGTGATGCCATTACAACGCGGTCGATACAACGACTGCGTTGTTACCACACAAAGCCATTACTACGCAAGTCATTACATCGACTTGCAGTAGATGGCGTGCTAACATTAGGAATAGTATAGTTTACTCTTTCAACACCTTCCCTACTGTTACGTAGGCTGGAGTTGGAATATTAAATCATACATTTCTGATGTCAGCGCGCCATCTACTGCTAGTCGATGTAAAGACTTGCGTAGTAATGGCCTTGCGTGGTAACAACACGGTCGTTGTAACGACCGCGTTGTGATGGCACGCGATGTAATGACTCGCGTTGTAATGCGACAGAACATGCAAGGTAAGCAAAACTTTCAACTCTCATTTATGCATCTGATGTCTCCTGCAGCTTTAATTACTCCACCAAGACAATAGCTCGAACTTCCACTTGAGTGCTGTTTCTCACTGCATACTTGTACCATTGTCATCAATGCTTGAGTCTAATAAAAAAAACTATTGAAATGAAAAAAGACAATACCTAGAACTTTCCCTGACTATGACATCCAGCTGTCTGTGACATTTTGTAATTGACATACTAGCAACTGGAAACTATTGAATTCAGTTATATTTCTTTTTTCCACTTTTCGGAGCAGTATTTACAGCAAGACTTTTCTTCGAGGGAAGATGGATCAATGCACGGTACAGATTTTAATTTTAATATCTGTTTTGGTTTTTCCAAATATATTGTAGGGTTAGTTAGAGGTAGGCACTGCTACTTTTGTTTCAATTATTATTTCTTGCATGTAGGTTTCAGTACGTTTTTTAACAATTGTAATGATTTTTATTGATCAAACAATAAAGACTTACTACTACAGTAAGTTATTTAGATACTTCCACAACATTAAATGGGTTTCCGGTAATGCTAGGGCCAGTGGCCGTGCTCACAAGCACACTTGTATCATATTTTGTTATGCTTTGTTGTCTAGCATAGTCTTCTCTAGTACCAAATTCTGCAAGAAGCCTGCATGTTTGTGTGTAAGAATATGCAAGTTTTCTTTGAAATCTTATTTTTTTTATTTTTTTTTTAGAAGTAGCAAGTTGGCAGTTTTTGAGATTAGCAAACTTGAGGCAGGAAAAATGATGATTGCTGTCAAAAGACACATTTATTTGTAATAGACTAACTATAATATTACTCTCTTGTATGTGATCGTCAGTTCGTTTTCACTCATTTAACCCACCTCTTGGACTTTTATGAGATTTTGCAGGACTAAAAGATTCAACGCATCTACCTTTCTTGCCTATTTCTACTATTGTTTAAGAAATTAACAGATCCCCCATTGACACATATTGGCTCCATGTAATTTCAGGTCTCTAATCACCATGACGTAATTCTTTGATGTTAGTATCACCCCCAAAAACGGGATAATTATACTCCCAGTTATTTGCAGCTCTTAGAAATGATGGCAAGGAGCACTTTTAAAAACACATTATTAACGTTGACAAGTACAATGGGGTGGAAAGAGCATTGTGGTAGAAGGATCCAAAGCATGGAACATATTGCCTCTCTGTATAAAAACAGCACCCAGTCTCCTTGCCTTCAGGAAAGATCTAAAGACCTGGTTGTTCAGGTCCTGGTAGCTTATGTGGTTCTGTGATACTCTGAGCCAGAACTGAATAGCGCTTAGATGACTCTGTGCAGTAATGCACGCTACAAACCCGCTAACATAACATGTCTTTTGCTTGACTGCAAAGATAATTATCCAGAGTCTGTATAGGTTGAAAGCCTGGTTTGCTAACAACATCTTGGGGACATTCAGAAAGCTTCCCTACATTCCTCCCATTGCTTACCATTGGCATTGTGGTTTGTAACTCACATTTGCGTACTTTCTATTTGCTGGCTCTATTTGTTTTAGGCTGCCAATTTGAGTTCCTCCTTTAGTTGCCCAAACCCTATTTATTATATTCTTCCATCTGTACTGGATTTATGTAAACAGACCTTTCCATTTTGTTCTTATCTTGGCACATTGTTGTGCATTCAAAGACAAAGGTCACATTTTAGGCTCTGTCTTCCATGGAGCTTGGTATGTATTTTTCTTTCTCTGACTTCAAAGTGAGAGGATTTACGCAACAATCATGCTGGCTTCTAGGGGTCTGTTTGAGGAAGGCTTCACGATGTTATGTTTTTTTTCCAGCACACAAAATGTAAATGTCTGCAAATGAACTGTGCCGATGAACAAAACAGATCAATGCACTAGGTGATGACATTTCCAGTCATTATTGTTTGTGCACTGTACTATTTGTATCAGTAAAACTATATGCCAGTACAAATGTAATGGTCATTTTAATTGAAGATGTGTTGTTTCTAATGGCAGTACATTACCATGCCATGCATACTCCTCGTTACCCCACTCCACTCTGCACCACTCCACGTCACTGCACTCCACTCCACTCCCCAGTGCGTCACTGCACTCTACTCTACACCACTCCACTCTATGGCCCTTCACTCTACGCCTCTCTACTCTATACCACTCTACTCTATGTCAATGCACTGTAACCCACACTGCTCATCACCGTTGTACTCTACATCACTCTGTGCCACTCCACTATATGCCTATCTACTCTGTCACTTTATGCCACCGCACACTACCACAATGCACACTACTCTGTACCACTCCACTCTAAGCAGTGCACTCTATGCAAATACACTCTACTCTAATCTACTCACCCCCTTGCACACTACGCCATTCTACCCTGCACCACTGCACTCTACTCTAAAACAATCTACCCTACACCACTGAGCTCAGCACCACTGCACTCAGCGCCACTTCAGTCTACTCTGCACCACTCTACTCTAACCACTGCACTCTACGCCAATCCCAAAGTCAAACAAAGCTTTATTCGATTTTCATGAAAAAGACCATAAAAGCATACACATATGAAAATAGTTTGCGGAGTCATAATCATGAACAATTAAACTATTAAGCTAAAAAAAGTCAATAAAACCTCATTACTAAATAGCCATTTGTTTCCTAAGATGAATCACAGACCATAAAAAGTTAGAAATCCTACAGAAAATCGGCAAAGAAGTGAGTTGTAAAAACGCAAATGCAGTGAGGCATTGTTTAAAATTATTATCAGGAAGAATATGTAGTATAAAACATTTCTGAGGGGCCTTATAAAAAGTGCAAAAAAATACAATTATGCAAAGTGCATTGGCTGGATAAATCATCACAGGGGCATTTGATCAATACGTCCGACGAGTCATTAATGTTATGAAAAGTTACTAGACAGAAAATTATGTCTAATCTAAAATGCGTCAAAATGAACCTATGATGACAATCCTGCACAGAATTAAGATATGGCTTCAAGCCGTCAGTTACAAGGATTATCTGATTTTTGACAACACTGGATTTCACCAATTCCCGTGATAATCTTCATTCTTCGAGTAAAGACTGACATTGTTTCTTTAGTTCGCTTCTGCTGATGGAGTGAAGTAAGGCAGGGTTCTCAAAATATTCAACATGATCCAGTTCCGAACAAAACTGTGTACGAAATTTGAACTAAGGGATTAAGTGTACCCGGGACAGTTTAAAACAATCATTAATAAACTTGCAGTTTAAAACAGTGTGTTCCCAGGTCTATACTTTGTGTCATAATAAAACCAGCTAGATTCCAATCAAGTGAGTTAAAAACGAGACCCCGAGTTCAGTATGGCATACAAACAAAAACAGCTCTTGGGGCCTGACAACAAAAGATTCCTAAAAAAAAGCATTCTCTACCATCTCCTGTTTGATGTTGCTTTAGCCCAAATTCCCACCCTATATAGACCTACCGACACACACTTGGCATTATATATAGTTATCATCTCCCAAACAGGTTTTTTGCCGAGCTTAATGGCAAAGTTTAGCAGTACAGAAGTAGATTTATGGAAGTGCAGCTTCCTGTTATATACGGCCGGATTCCATGAGTCTTGTGCCTGAAAAAAAAAACCCAGATAAGAGAAGGTTGGAGTGAGGCTTAACTTACCATTGCCAAACACAAAATCATGAAACTTCCTGACTTTTCTCCCACATTGCATTATAAAAGTTGTACCTATATTAACATTCTGTTGCAGGGATTCTGCACATATACAGAACTATGCGCAGGAAACCAGGACCACGGTGTATAGTGGTGTACCAACTACCGACCTTAGTGCCCAAAATCCCAATCCGACTAGCTATAGTGTCTCATTCGTTCTCCGTACTACAGCGAAGCTACCAATGATTAGACAACCTAGAACATCTCTCCGGACTCTCTCCGGAATCGCGGGAGCAAGAACACTCTTTTGCTCACTCACTCATACTTGTCCACAACATGAGTAATCAGAGACACGGTATAGTTTAAAATGTTTATTTTAACTAACGTGCTCTAAAATGCAGTACACATGCTATTACTAACAGCAGAATGCATAAACGCAATATAGTGAGAATTGTTACAATTCCATAGAATATGAACGGGGATATCATTTTATAAAGCTAGTGGAAAACAGCCTACTGTGCCTTACCACCCTCCCCATGCTAAGAACTAGTTTATAAATATAGAAGACCTCTGGGCTTTGACAGGGGGACCCCATACCTCCAAGTCTAGATGCAAAGGTTTACATCTCCGGATATGCATAGCTCTTCTCTCTGGAAAGGTTTTTCTCCAAGTGTCTCTAATAGATGCATGCATGCAATATTAAAAGCACTCGATTTTCAGCAGTGCAGCTGTGCTTCATTTTATGTCTAGGTGCGGGGGACTAACAAGAGCAGACTAACAAGGGACATTGTTTTTCGACCTTGCACATCATGTACAGACGAAAATCACAGAGAACAGCAAGGAACGCGAAATAGACGGTTCTCATGTGAACAGGCACAAGCAGAGTTTAGTGAAAACAAAGTCATGACGTGACATGCGCAAAAGCAGCAGCATGGCAGCCAAGCTTGTGCTAACCTCACTACAATTCAAGCTGAAGTCTAACATGTGGTTGACAAAAGAGGTAAGTAGTCACTGCAAACTCAGCGGGGTAAGGGACATGGATACGGTGTCATTGGCATAAAGCAGACAGGGAATGGGTCTGTGGCCAATCTGGGGCAGAAGCCTGCAGTTTTATTCAAGACAGAGCCCAGACTAATAATATAAAGAGTAAATAGGAAGGACGCAGCCCTGTCTGACCCCTCTCTCAAGATTAAAAGTGAAAGTGCATTCACCACTAGATCCATAACAAACCCTTGCCCTGCCCCCTGAATACATTTCTCTGAGTAGGGATATTATATGTAGTCCCACCCAATTCAGATAAAATTTCCTGCAATTTATTATAGAGAACACAGTCGAGTGCACTCGACAGGTCAACAAATGCTAGGAACAGTTGACCTTTTTTCATTAAAGCATATTTTCCAATTACCAAATTAGAATTTAGCCACTGTTCAATTGTCCCCAGACCTCTAGGGAAGCCATATTGCAAGTCTGAAAGGATATCAGTGACATCAGCCGACTCATCTAATCTATTCAGTAATATTCTCCCTGTGACTTACACCAGGGAGTCAAGTAATGATATTGGGAGGTAACATGCTGGATTTGAATGTTCCCCTTTCTTACAAATGGGCAGTATCATGGACTCCAACCAGGTATTCAGTATGCTGGAAAGGCAACAGGCCCCTAGTCCCCTGGTCAACATTGGGCCCCACAAGGGTGCATTGGCCTTAAAAAGGTCAATTGGAATGCCGTCCAGACCAGAGGATTTACCATCTATACTGCCAGGAAGTACCATATTAATTTCATCCAGAGTGAAAAATAAGTAGCTGGTGTCAAAGCCAAGCCTTCAGCAATTATAGGGCCAGACCCCTGGGTCTGCACACTAGAGATAGAATAGATCATTGAAAAGTGGGCCACCCAATCAGACTCGTTAATTGAAACCTCAAGTCCTTTAGTAGGGCGACGTTAATTACACTCCAGAAGGCTGAGGAATCCTTGGTCAAACTAGTGTCAATCAAGGATTCCCAAGTCACATTCTTTAGTTTGTTCTTTCACTATTTTCTGCGCTAAACTATACTCACGTCTGCACATACTCACTTCCAAAGGGCAGCGCAGGATCTTATGAAGAGCTGTTGTGAACTGCGTGTGGGCTTTTTGAACAATTACGATCAAACCATCCCGGACTACCAAAACTAGACTAGGGCAAGGATCTAGTTTATCTTTCTTTAATCCCTCCGGATATATTAAGGAAAGCTGTCTTGATACCATCATTGGGGCATTTGATCAATACGTTCGACCAGTCATTAATGTTAGGAAAAGTGACTAGACGGTAAATGATGCCTAATCTAAATGCGTCAAAATTAACCTAAGATGATAATTCTCCAGAGAATTAAGATATGGTTTCAAGCCATCAGTAACAAAGATCATCTGATTTTTGACAACACTGGATTTCACCAATTCCCGGCATAATCTTTGTTCTTCGAGCAAAGACAGACATTGTTTCTTTAGTTCGCTTCTGCTGATGGAGTGAAGTAAGGCAGGGTTCTCAAAATATTCGACACGACCCAGTTACGAACAAGACTGTGTAAGAAATTTGAACTAAGCAAGGCCGGACTGGAAACCCAAAGCAGGCCTGGCAATCTTCTCGGACCTGTCCTTGGGGAAGCACTGCCTGACCCCAGGAGGTTGGAAACGCTTGTTTGTTGCTTTCGTTATTGGGGTTCGATCTTACAGAGCTGCTGGAAAACCACCCCCTGTAACAAAACTAGCCCCCACCACTGCAAAACCGTCCCAGGGAAACGCCCAATGCTCAGCGCAGCTTGGAACTAAGGGATTAAGTGTACCCCGGACAGTTTAAAATATATCATTAATAAGCCTGTGGTTTAAATCAGTGTGTTTCAAACAAATGTCTATAGCATCCCTGCGAACAATAACCACTTTTTCAGGAAAGTTATCAGGGTTGACCAAGAACCAAAGTAATGATGCTCCATTTTAAGTGGCTAACGCAGTATTATCAAAATTGTGTTTGGGATGATTGTTTTACATTTATACTCTGGGGTAATATTCACTCCTTGAAATGGGATGGGCAATGAAATTGGATATTAGCTTGCCAAGTGTGGTGGAGGAAAACATATAATCAATGCCGGTATTATGGCCACAACCATTAAATGTGGAGTTAAAATGAGGAGATGGGGTACACAATTCATTAGAAACAAGCATTTTCAATGCAATAGGTCTCGCATTCACGCGAGTTTAAGCTATTGGCATTGTAAATGACACTGCCTTTTATTTAAGTTTTAAAAAAGAAAACAAAAATAAAAGGCATTGTTATTTTTAAATGTGAGTAGCTCAAACTTGCGTAAATGCGAGACCTATTGCATTGCAAATGCTTGTTCTGCAAATGTAGAGGGGAGTAGAATTACGTGTTGTCAAGTAGAGTGGAAATATGCAGAGTGAAATTATGATGTGTGGGTTGAAATTATGTGGCATGAAAGTATGTTGAGTGGCTTGGAACTGTGTGGCATGGAGCTGAATTGTGAGATGTGGAATTCTTTGGCGTGGTGTGGCATAGACTGCAATTGTATGGAAATGAATTATGTAACCTGGAGTTAAATTATGTGGCATGGTGTGGAATTAAGGGATGTGGTGTGGAATTAGTTGGCATGGCGTGGAGTAGGATTATATGGTGTGGTGTGGAATTGTGTGGAGTGGAATTGTGTGGCATGGAATTGTGTGGCATGGAATTGTGTTGAGAGGAATGGAAGTATGTGTCATGGAATGGAGTGGAAATATGTGGCATGGAATTAAATTATGTGGTGGACTTGAATTATGTGCCGCTAAGTGGAATTATGTTATTGAGTGGATTCATTAATAGTGGAGTGGAATTATGTGGCATGGAATTACGTTCCATGGAGTGTAATTATGTGGTATGGCATGGAATTAATTGGTGTGGATTTGTGTGGTGTGGCCTAGAATTGTGGGGTGTTGAGGGAAATTGTGAGACATGGAATTGTGTGGCGTGGTATGCAATTGTGTAACATGGAGTGCAATTCTGCGGAGAGGAAGTATGGGGGTGGAGTGGGATTATGTGATGTGGTGTGGAATTATGGGGTGTGGTATGGAATTATGTGGCATGCAATTGTGTGCCATGGAATGGAATTATGTGGTGTGGATTTATGAGAAGTGGAGAGCACTTTATGTGGCATGGAATTATGTGGAGTGGAATTATTTTGCATTCACTGAGATAGACATGTTACTGTGTGGCGTGAACTACAATTATGTGACGTGGTGTGCAATTGTGTGGAGAGGAATTCAGTGCCGTGAAGTGGAATTATGTGACATAGTGTGAAATCAAGTGGTGTGGCATAGAATTAGGTGGCAAGGAGTGGAATTATGCTCCGTGGAGTAGAATTATGAGATGTGACATGGAATGGTCTGGCATGGAATTGTCTGGTGTGGAATTGTGTGGTGTGAAATTATGTTGGTTTGGGGACATTAAATTTAGGTGGTACAGTGTTGTACAATGTGGAATTATGTGGTATGGAGTGGAATTCTGTCTCATGGAGTGGAATTATGTAGCATGATGTGGAGTCGTGATGTTGCATGGAGTGAAATTATGTGGGATGGAGTTGAATTGTGTGGCATGGAATTGTGGGGTGTTGACTAGTGGAATTATGTGGTGTAGAGTAGAATTAGGTGGCATGAAATTATGTGGAGAAGAATTGTGTTGCATGGAATTGTTTGGCATGGTATTGTGCGGCATTGAGAGGATTGGAATTATGCGACATGGAGTGGAATTATGTGGCTTGGATTGGAAATATGAGGGTGGAGTGCATTTAGGTGGCATGGAGTTGAATTGTGTGGTTCAGAATTGTGTTGCATGGAGTGTAATTGTGTTGACTGGTGTGGAATTGTGCAACGTGGAATTGTGTGGCGTGAAATGCAATTGTGTGATGTGGAGTGCAATTGGGTGACATGGAGTGTCACTGAGTGGAGTGGAAATCATATAGCATGGAGTGGAATTATGTGACATGGTAATGAACTGTGTGGTGTTGAGTGGAATTACGTGCCGTGGAATTATGTGGCATGGAGCCGAATTATGTTGATTTGAATTGTGTGGCATGGCATTACATGCCATGGATTGGCTTTAAGTGGCGCAGAATTTTTTGGCATGGAATTGTGTGGTGTGAAATTGTATGGCGTGCAATTGTGTGCCATGGAGTGACATTTTGAGACATGGAATTGTGAGGAGTGCCACTGTGTGACATGGAGTGCAATTGTGTGGAGTGGGATTAAGTGATGTGGAGTGGAATTATGTGACGTGGTGTGGAATTATGTGGTGTGGAGTGAAAGTGTGTGGCATATAGTAGAATTATGTGGCATGGATTTATGTGATGTGCAATTGTGTCGCATGGCAAGGAATTGAGTTGAGTGGAAATATGTTGATCTGAATTATGTGGCACGAAAGGGAAGAGGCATTATGTGACACAGAGTGGAATTATGTTGTAGGGAGTGAAATTATGTGGCATAGTATGTGGCATGATGTGGAATTATATGTTGTGCACAGAAGTGGAATTATGTGGTATGGAGTAGAATTATGTGGCATGGAATTGTGTGAGTGGAAATTTGTGGCATGAGTGGAATTATGAGATGTGGAATTGTGTTGCATGGAACTGCGAGGCCTTGAGTGGTGTGGAATTATGTGGCATGGGGTGAAATGATGTGGTATGGAGTGGATTGAAAATAGGTGGAGTGGAATTATGTGACTTGGAGGGGTAATATATGGCATGAAATTATGTGGTGTGGAGTTGAATTACGTTGCGTGGAACTTGGTTGCGTGGGATTCTGTGGTGTGGAGTCGAATTGTGAGACATGGAATTGTGCAGCATGGAGAGCAATTGTGTGGCATGAAGGGCAGATGTGTAACTTGGAGTGCAATTGTGTGATGTGGAATGCCATTGTGTGGAGTGGAGTCATGTAGGGAGGAGTGGAATTATGTTACACTTTGTTGAATTATGTGGTGTTCTGTCAAATTATGTGGCATGATGTGGAGTGGCATTATGTGATGTGGAGTAGAATTATGTGACAGAATTGTGTAGCAATTGTGTAGCATGGCGTGGAATTGTGTTGCATTGAGTGGTGTAAAATTATGTGGCATATAATAAAGCATAATTATGTATAGAGGTCATTTAAGTGCCTGCTGCTTGTTTCCTCTGACAGATGGTCACTTGAGAGCAATGTATCGGAGTTTGGAGCTGATCAATAATGTGTCCACAGGACCCTATGTGTTCTCGGCTCAGAGGGGAAACAGCAATTAAGGAGGATGTCTGTGTCTCCCTTCATGCCCAGGGAGGAGGGAGATGCGAGCAGAGCATCAAAGGGCTGGGTGAGAAGGGAGGGGGGAATGCAAGGGTCAAAGCGGCGAAAGTGAAAGTAATCGAGCAGAGCATCAAAGGACTGGGTGAGAAGGGAGGGGGGAATGCAATTAGCAAAGGAGCAGCTGTGCACGTGCATGTGATCTTGTGCACTCAAGGTTTAGGCCAGCCAAAAGTGTGGGTAGCCCTTTGAAAATCCCACATATAAAATGTCTCTTCGAGCCTTTGGCTCGCGAGACCTAAAAACAAGGTTGTACTTTGAGATTAGATCATTCAATTTCGCTCCATACTGACATGGGTTTGATCGTTGTTGTGTATGCCCACCATACCACAAACCTTTTTAGTTGGAAAATGGCATAAATAAATGTTAAAATGTCCAACACACAATACAAAGGCCTGGGAGCGACCATCATCCCCTGTAATCCTCCACGCCATGAGCAACATCGACTCCCCCAGGATCAATGGGATGAGGCCGATGATCCAGGTTGAGCAGAACCTCAGGAAATATGGGGAGAAGGATTGAAAACTCCCAAGAAAGTTCCAAAAGAACCGGAAACCAACATTTGAGCTCTCCACAGCGGAGTGACCATCACCACCTCCGTCCATTTATGCCTGATGTGCGCCGAGGCCCTCGTAATCATTGCAAACTGGGGAAACGCATAGCCCCTCTCTTGTGACCAGTCCTGAAGAAACGCGTGTCAGAAGTCAGGCTTCATGTACCATAGTGAGACTACATCTCCCAGAAAGCTTAGCGGGAGATGTGGGTTGTGCACTCTCCCATACTGCTGTGGGAATGGTCAGGTGATTGGGAGGTTTTAAGCCTTCAGCTGCTGGGCCTCAGTACTTGGCTTTCCTCATTTTGTATCTTGCCCTGTTCCCTGGTTGGATAACTTCATTGAGGACTCCTGGTTCCCGTTATACTTTCAAGAACTGCCAAAGCTACTATTCAAAGTATTGGACTTCCTATCATCTGGCTTCTCGTAGCGCGAGGATGCGCTGTTACCCCCTACAGAGATACTTCCCCTGGATTTAAATTGGCTTCCACTTTTTCCTTGTGGTCTTTTACTGAGTACGTTATCATGCTGTGTACACTTCGCTCTCCTGGTAAATTGGATGAGCAGCTTTCCTTTCTTGTTTATGGTGTAACCAGGTGCATACCTTTTTAGGTCGAGGACTACCGGTCTGCGAAGGCAGAACCGGAAGTCGGAGATTTAATGTTTTCTAGAGTGGCTATTTAGCCCGCCTCTCTTTTAGCTTCTCCTCCATTGGCTGGCTTCCTAAACGGAGGCCAGCCATTGGAGGAGAGAGCCGTCCCTCCAAATAGGCTCCGTCTTTTTCAGATTCGGGGGCGTGTTTTTTGGTGTTCTTTCCACTTTTTAGCAACGCCCTTTTTTAGGCGTGTTTTTCTCTCCTCCTGCCAATGGCAAGAGGAGAGAAAAAGAAACACGCCCCCGAATCTGAAACTGCCGCTGCATTTCTCCGAGGCATTTCTGCTTTGCCTCGGAGAAAGGCAGTGGTGTGCTTGCCTTTTGCTCTGCCTTGTTTGGATGTCACATTAACATGGCCGCCGGAGCCATAAAACTCAGTTGCCCACGTGTGTTTCCCCTCTCTCGTTTTTCTTCCCTTTCTTTCGCTCCCTTCTCGCTCCGCAGGGTATGTGGTGCAGCTCAGTTTCTGTGGGGTAAGCAGGGTATGTCGCACGCCTCTTTGTCCTCTGCGCCCCAGGGTACGTGGTGCAGGCCTGTGACGCAGCACCTGTGGGCCGAGAGCCAGTGCGGGTCTGACCAGCCGTGACCCAGCCCCTAAAGGGCCGGTAGGTGGGCTCTAGCGGTCACTAACACCTGTGCTCGCTCCAAGCGAGGCCTCTGCAAAAAAACAAAAAAACAAAACGAGCCAAGGCTTCGCTCACACCGGCGCAGGAGAGCCGAGCCAAGGCCTCACACACACCGGCACAGGAGAGCCCGAGCTAAGGCTTCGCACTCCGGCGCAGGAGGAGAGCCGAGCCAAGGCCTCGCACACACTGGCGGGCCGAGCCAAGGCCTCGCACACACCGGCACGTGAGAGCCCGACTAGGACAGGAGGAAACATGAGGGCCGATGAACAGGGCAGGTCCGACACCAGCGAGGGCTCCCGGAGCCTGCTCTCCACCACCGGGGCAGGTAAGAGGAGGGTGGAGGCTGGTAATGGCCGGGAAGGGGTGGCTTGGAATGTCTCCAGATCCCGCTGGCCTCCTCCAGCAAAAGTACCAAAGGGCCCACCCCGCCATACTTTAAGTGACCTGTTGGTGCGTCGACCCCAGCACCAATTTTCGCCCTGTCCACCTGATACGTTGTCTTCTTTCCCTAGCCCCTTATTCCCCCCTCACTTTCCTAGCTTTCCATTCTGACCCAGCTCACTCCAGTAGCCTCTTCCCCTCCCCTTTCAGCCTAGATTTGCCAATGTCTTCATGTCCCATTCGCACCCGCGTTCCACTCCATTGCTTTAATTTAGAAAAACAGTGCATCCTGTGAGTTGTAGTCCTGGGTCAATCCAAGTGAACCGATTCGATCAACATACCAACGCTTTGTAAAAGGGAAAGTTATGGTCTACATAGTTCGTGTGCTAATGACGTGGGTCATATTGGGGGAACAGCACTTGAGGCCCCACCCGCTTTCCCCATCTCCCTTTTGCGTTTCTGCCCCTCCTAGGTTTCTCCTCAGCCCCTCTTGTGTCCTGGTGGCAGTTTTTCTAATTCTTGTGTCCAACCCGCAAATCTGTTTTTGCTCCATGTTCTTGTCTTCTCTGTTCAGTATCCCCTTTCGTTAACGTGCAAGAGTGCTGGAGTTGGGGGAGAAAAATACTTCATCATCCCATAAATTGGGTGTCAGTGTTTGACAGCGGCAAGAGGGTGGAGTCCCAAGGGGCAGTCTTAATCGGAGTCTGATGGTCAATATAAACTTTAAAAAAAGATGTTAGCAGCAAGGGCAGATGTTATATCAGTCTGTTGTGGTTTACTTAATTAGTCACAGAGTTTTCATTTTAAAATCTTATGGGGTTAAAGCCCCAACTGCTTTCAGGGCGCGACAATGTTATGGCAACCCTGGTATTTAATGTACTTGCTGGCGGGATCTGTGTTTGTCTATTCACAGTTTTGACTCAAAGCAGCATTCAGGGTTAATGTGCCTGCTGCAAAGCACATTGTGTAACATGCAGATCGTGTTTGTGTAGATATGTAATTGGGGGGTGATGGTGTCGCTGCCTTTGACGCAGAGGTCCTTATGTTACTTGCTGTTTTTTCCCCATCAGTCTGACGTTATTCTAGGGTTACCTCCATTTAGGGCCACGGTGTGAACGAGAGAACACCCATCGATAGCCAGGCCTGATACATTTGCACTTTACCTTCTGCCTTTTGTTGGTGGTGATCAATATTGGAATTGCCGAGAGCAGCTCTGTTATTTACTGTCACTGTTTACATCTGCAGGAACGATAACACATTTTACACTATCACTGCACAGTTTTACTGCTCTGCGCGGCTCTAATTGGGGTGAACGATGGTCTTTGAGCCGATGACACGGGGCCGCTCTGCTTTCTCGCGAGAGTCTATGCCTTTGGGGGTCAGATAGGCTCGAACTTTGGTCCTGGTGTGCAGAACGCGCTCCTCACGCCTTTGGCTGCGACCGAGGTACTCTATTCCCCTTTACACACGGAAAACTCTGATTTGGGTGTCACGACTTCATCGGATACTATGCAGTTTTTTTTAGAAATGGTGTTGAGTGTGGTCGTTTTTTTTTTTTGTCTCCCATTTTTACGACGCACTTGAGTGAGCAAGTATAGTTGTTTTGTAATAGACATTCACAATAATTTGTTCTTGTATTTCCTCAGCTGCATGGATGCTATCTGACTCTAGTGTTAGCCGGAGAGAAAAAGCAAAAAAAAGAAATAAAAGCAAGGACTCGCAGCACCTGTGTCACTCTTTAACCAATGGGAATGCCTCTGGCAGAGCTCATTTCATTGTTTAGGTCGGTCATCCGTGACGTTATAAAAGTGGACCAGTCGTATTCAAGTCAGTGTTGGCCCCGCCTTATAAGGAGGAGCTTTGCGCCCCCCTCTGCAACTCATTCTGGAGCCTGTATCCTCCAGCCAGGCTACTTGATTGATGCTGCAATGGGCCTATAATTGTTTTTCATGTAAGGGTGCACAAGTCCGAGTGCCGCTGGCTAAAATGCCAAGACTGGGTTAATGTCTTCCACATAACATACCTTACCTGACCTCAAGTGCGGTATTTAATTGCCAAGATTGTTGTTTTAAGTTGACTTAATTTTGATTGCACTAACTCACTCTTTCACTACCTCACTCTCTCACTACCTCACTCTCTATCTACCTCACTCTCTCTCACTACCTCACTCTCTATTTCAATACCTCACTCTCTCTCTCTCTCTTTCTCTCTCTATCTCACTACCTCACTCTCTCTCTGCTAATGCAATAGGTATCACATATGCAAAAAAAAAAAAAAAATGCCAATAGAAATGACAATGCCATTTATTTAGGGATACAAAAATGATAAAAAAATAATGAGCAATACCAATAGCTCTACCTATAATATTGCCGAGACCATTGCATTGTAAATGCTTGTTCTTTTTTGTCGTCACCGCCGCCTCGGATTGCTAACAAGCTACCTTTTCTTTCAGCAACCCGAGTACGCGTTGAATTCTTCACACGCGGCTGACGCCCACGGGGGATGCATCTCCATTCGTTTTAGTTCAGTTTCAGATTACGGGCGCGATTCAGTCCGCCTTTTGTTTTTGCCCAGAGTACGGGCGATGTTCATGTGTAAAAGGGGCTGTCATTAGAAAAACGCGCTACCTTTTCATTTAGCTAAGCGTTTTTCCTGAACCCGAGCCCTACTTCATAGTATTTACAAGAATGTTTGATTTTTTCTGAACAACGGCACAACTTTGTAAGCTCTGGAGCGTTTCAGATTTTCTAAAGTCATACGCTGTGTGACCTTGATCCCTGGAGTGGCAGAGAGTTGCATCCTGAACTATATTTACATATAGAGCAGACGTATGCTCTATGGATTTTATTCTTTATTTACTAGCACTGGATAACGAGACAATATACTCACCAGCCTTTATGCTTATTTTCAAGAGACCATCTTGTTAGAGACCTACCAGCCCTTAAATCAAGTAAGTGTGGAGGAGTGCACAATTTATATTGCTTGTTTAAGCATTGAGTCTATAGTGTTTGCTCAGATATAACTTGCTGTGATCACTGATGTTTATTTTTTGTTGTTACTTCCACTATAGAAATTCCCCATGTTATTGGACTTGACCTTCTCCCTGATGGCTGTTTTGGGACTTCTCTGGTGGTCCTTCTTGGTCCCTTCATTTTTTGGGGATATTGGCTTCTTCTAACGTGTTCTGCTTAAGGCACTGGGGAGGTTGTATCTCTAGAAAAGGAGGGGGCACTCTCTTTGCTCCCGGGGAACGAGCGCTTCTGCTGGAGGATCCTATTTTCAGGCCAACAACACGTCTGTGGCTGCCGCCACAGGATCTGACTTCCAGCTGAATAAAAAACTTGGGCATCTGATGGTCCAGTCTCGACGCAAAGAGTTTGACTGTGAACGGAACCCACTTCTCCCAATAAGAAGAAAACACAGTCGGGTGGAGCTTCCACAGACTCGAATCCCGGAAATTGCGGGACTGGAAGCCCGCCAACTGATTGGCCTGGCCCAGCAAGTACTCTTCCGAGACTGAAATCAGATGGTCCCGGCAATATTGCCAGAAGCTGATGTCCAGACCCGCGAGGGCCTTGGAGAATGTGCTTCCCAAGTGGTTTATGTATTGCACCGCCAATACGTTGTCTATCTTGAGAAGGATACACGCCTGCACCGAGTTCTTGTTCCAGTATCTCACCGCAAATGAGCCTGCCAATAGTTCGAGACAATTTATATGTAACTGTTGTTTGCGAGGAGACCATGATCCTCCGGAGGAGATTTGCCACATCTGGTACCCCAACCTGATCTACTGGCGTCTGACTCTATGACGATGTCAGGAGCCGACCCAAAGATTGCCCGACCGTTCCAGGCCTCCATATTGGTCAACCACCAATCGATCTCGGCTCATGCCTCTGCCAAAAGGGTTACCATCTGAGAGTAAGACAGGCCCCTGTGCAAGTATGCAGCTTTCGATCATTGTAGGGCTCGATAATGTAGAGGGCCGGGAAAACTGGCCTGAATTGAAGACGATAGGAGGCCCACCACCCGAGCTAAAAGGCGCAGTGAGACCCGCTGCCTGGTCAAATTTCTCTGCAACTCGTGTCGGATCATTGTCACCTTCCGATAAGGTAGACTGAGAGTAGCTTCAACAGAGTCTATCAAGAAACCTAGAAAAATCGCCTTCTAAAAAGGAATCAGGAGGGACTTGGCCTAGTTGACTATAAATCTCAAGCTCTGTAGAAGGTCCACTGCTGTTTGTAACTGGAGCACAAGCTTGTGGGGACACTGCACCATGATGAGGATGTCGTTGAGATAGACGATCAACCGGAGTCCTTGCGCTTGCAGGCGTTCCATGAGAATGGCCTGAGAACCTTCGTGAAGTACCTCGGGCGGAAGAGAGCCGGAAAGGCAGAGTGGTGGACTTGTAATTTTGGCCTTGCCATAGGGACTACAGGAACCGCCAGTGTGGTGGGAAAACGGGGACCGCGAGATAGACGTCCTTGAGGTCTAGACGCACCATCCATTCCTGGGGACGAAGCACATCTGGCAAGAGGTGGATTCCCTCCATTTTGAAATGGTGGTAGACCAACCACTCGTAGAAGCCGGGGATGATGATAACTGGCCGCTGGCCTCCACTGGCCTTGTTGACCAAAAAGACATTGCTGATGAAGCCTCGCAGGTGCTTGGTTGCCCGTGAGATGGCCCCTTTGGCTAAGAGGAGCGTGCCTTTTCATCCACCAACTTCTTCTCGGTCTCCAAAAAATTGAGCAGTCGCGGGATGGCGGCCTGCCAGGGGGAATCCTAAAACGCTATTTGAAATCCCTGCACGGTCTGCAACACCCAGGCATCGTTTGTGATGGAAGTCCAATCCAGGAAGAAATGCGCCAGCCGATCCCCTACTTTTACAAGGAAAGAAGGGAGAACACTCACCGGAGCTGTTGGAAGCGGCTGCGCCTCTGCCAACTCTTGCTCTGCGACGTCGCCCTCTGGTAGGGTGAAAAAATTGGCAAATCTGGCCTGATCCTGAAGCTGGCCATGGTGGGAGCTTTGTCTCCTGGGAGGGTATTGGCTATTTGGGCAGCCGGACAAGCGTCCCCTACCTCGGCCGGCCCCATGGAAGACCCTGTTGGGGAAAACCCTCTCATGGAAGGTTGTGCCTTGTCAAGATAGGTAAATGTATTTACATACTTCCCTAACTTTTTAATAAAAGGCGCCCCAAAGAGTCCCCCTTGAGTGATAGGCCCCCCCCTCAGAGTCAGCTAAGTCACCCAGTTTGGGGTTGACCTTAATCAACAGTGAGCGGCGACGCTCTGTCAATAGCACACAGTTTGCGTTTCCCCAAAAGATGACCGCTCTCTGTGCCCAGACCAACAGTGTGTCAGGTGAGATCACTGAACCTGATGCCTTGGCCTCCTTGGCCATATCCCAAATTTTTGTAAGGGTACCCAGGGCATCCAGAAGCTTGTCCTGGCACGCGCACCAGGACCTATCAATTCCCTTTTTGGGATACTTCATAAACTTCTGCAGGAAGGTGGCAATTCATAGGTCAATTTCTGGGGTCAGGGCCACCTTCCCTTCTAGGGAGGGACGAGGGGATTCCACTCTAAGGCAGTTACGTGCCTCTTTTTCCAAAGGCTTCAGAATGCGCCCACCACATAGTTTGTTACCTTCTCTTCCGGGGCCATTCGGAAGACCTCAGGTGAAGGATGTCATCCAGTCTGACATATCAGAGCATGACCCCTGATCCCCTGGGGCAGGTATTAGAGTTTTGGAAGAAGGTAACCAGGGTCTTGAGGTGCTCTCTTTATCTGTATCTCTGTGGTCTTCCCCAGTTGGAGTCCCTGTGGCTGTCAGTTGAAAAACCCTGAGGAATCCCAAGATGGAGGAGGGGTGTGGGCCAGGGCATTGCTGGCTAAAAAGGCCAATTTAATCCTGACAAAGGTATCAAGGTCCACACCAGCCTTTTGAGGGCATTTTGCCGGAAACCCATCCTGGTCAAGGGGGGCAGTAGGAGTACCCTCACTGGGCGTTTGGGGGATAGCCGGTCCTGGGGCAGGGCCCGCAATTTTTGCCCAGGCCTGTGCGATTTGTAGAGAGAGGCGTTCCTCTAAGGGTGCCATGGCCTCTGATACTACCCTATATATTCAAGCATCCACTGCTTCATAAAAGCTATCATCCCAAGGGCGGTCCGCCAGGGGGTTCTCCTCCCAATGGTCCTCATCATAGGGCTCCATTATACGGGTAAAAAACCAAATGGGCTAGTTGGATCCCTTCCACAGCCTTGGGCAGGTGACAGAAAAGCGTGGGTAGCAAGCTCTTAATCTGTGAGCGCTGGTCATAGCTCAAAACAGCATTGGGGCTGTAAATTCGGAGGGCTGACAGCCCAATGTACAGTGGGGCAAGCCTCACTGTCACGGGTAACGCCCAGGGATACCACCAAACACCCCCGGTGCACACTCAATGGGGGCCCTCCTGGCAGTGTGTTCCCGCAGGCATCAGACCTGCAATATCCAATGCAGAAACTCTCCCGCTGGTGGGCTTAAAAACTAGGCAGTACTGACCCTGAGTAGGGAGTTCAGAAATGTAAGGAAAACACGGCTGTCCTGCCGATACAGACCCCCCCACCCCCCACCCCCCCCAGGGGGCATCTCTGTCCAGGGGGAAAGGTTAAGTGCCGACAGCACGCAGTTCCGATTCCTCAGGAATGACAGAAATTGCAATTGTGTGCCTCGGTCGAGTAACGCACTCAGGCGCCACCTAAATGCAGGAGGACAGCACCGCGGAGCCGCACCAAAACAACAAACGGCCACGGAGGAGCGAGAACGTTCCCGCGGCTGTGAAGGACAAAACTAGGCACTCACAAAGCAAGGAACCATAGCGACGGTTAACACAACAATGAAATTACATAAAAGATATGCAAATATCACCTTTATATAGTCTTTGACACAAGAGAGAGAAAAAGCCACTTATCTTGGCTGTGAGCAGCAAAGAAAGAAGCATGGGGAACAGAGATGATGGACCCTGTGGACCATGGCTTCCCTCTCATTGGCTGGAAACCGGAACTGACTCCTGATTGGACTATCTGTTTTTTCTTTACCACATTCCCAAGGCATCATGGGAATTGTAGTTGATTGTTGTTTAGTTTGAATGGCTTCTGTAAAATAAAGCGGAGAAAGTAAAGCATAATACTAGCATCCGGTCCTGACATAGAATCCCCTTTACCCCACTCCACTGTGCTCTGCACCACTCCACTCCACTGTGCTTTGTACCACTCTAGACTACGCCACTTCGCTTTATGCATCTCTATTCTGCACCACTCTACTCTATGCCAGTGCACTCTACCCCACTTCACTATGCATCACCGAACTCTTCTCCACTGCACTCTACACTACTCCAGTCTAGGCCACTTCACCCTACTCTGTCCCAAACCACTCTATGCCACTCCCCTCTAGGCCACACCAGTCTGCAATACTGCACTCAATGGCACTGCACTGCCACTACACTTTACCATTGCACTCTAGCCTGCACCACTCCACTCTACCCTGTACCACTCCACGTCACTTTACTCTACTCTGAAACAATATACTCTAAGCCACTGCATGCTTTGCCATGGCTATCTATGCCACTGCAATCCACTATGCGCCACTCCACTCTGCACTACTGAACTCTACACCACTACTCTATAACACTGCATTCTACCCTGCTCCACTCCAATCCACTGTACGCCAATCCACTCTACACCACTCTAATCTACTGTGCACCACCGCACTCTGTGACACTGCATTCTACGCCACTTCACTCTGTGCCTCTCTACCCTGCACCACTCCATTCTATGCCACTCCACTCTACTCTGAAACAGTCTACTACAAGCCACTTCACTCTACGCCACTCTACTCCACTTTGCGCCACTCAGCTCTATGCTGCCGCAATCTATGCTGCGCCACTTTATGCCGCTACACTCTACGCTATGCCACTGTACTCTAAACCACTGCACTCTACACCACTGCACTCTACACCATTTTACTCCAAACCAATGCACTCTACACTGTACTTACACCAATTACTTTGCACCACTGCACTCTACACTACTATACTCTACTCTGCAACATTTTACTCTACGGCACTGTATATAACACGACTACATGCTACGTCACTCTACACCATTGCATTCATTATCACTGCACTCTATGCCACTCTATTCGTATCTGCACCATTGCACTCTACACCACTTCTCTCTGCACCACTCTACATCAGTGCACTCTATGCTACTGCCTTCTATGACACCCTACTCTGTAAGACTGCACTCTATGCCACTGCACTCTTCTCTGCACCACTACCTCTCAACTCTACACCACGCTGCTGCACTCTACACCACTGTACTCTATGCAACTATACTCTACTCTGCTACACTCTGCATCACTCCACTCTATGCCACTCAAATCTATTCTGCACCACTGCACTCCAAGCCACTGCACTCTACACCACTGTACTCTACGCCACTCTACTCTACATCTATGCACTCTACTTTGAAACAATCTACTCTATGCTATTTCACTCTACGCCACTTCAATCTGCTCTGCCCCACTCTATTCTGTGCTACCGCACTCTACGCCACTCTACGTCACTGCACCCTACCCCATTGTACTCTACAGCAATTTACTCAAAACACTCTACACCAATCTACTCTGCATCAATGTACTTTATGCCACTTCACTCTAGGCCACTCTATGACACTCCACTCGATGACATTCCACTCTATGATACTCTACTCTGTGATGTTCTACTCCATTAAACTGTGCTCCACTCTGACTCTCTACTCCACTCTATGCCATTCTATGACACTACTCCACTTTACGATACTCTATGCAACTCCCTCCATGCCACTTTACTCCACTCTTTTCTACGACACACTACTCCACTCTTCTCCACTCCACTATATGCTTCTCCACTCTATGACACTTTATGCCTCTCAACTCTACAACTCTCTACTCCATTCTAAGACAATCTAATTCACTCTATGCCACTCTACTCTATAACACTCTATGCAACAACCTGTATGCCTCTCCACTCTGCTCTACACTACTACACAAAACTCTATGCTACTCCACTCTACTCCACGTTGACACTCTACTCCATTTTACTACACTCCTCTCTACTCCAACCCATGCCATTCCACACTATGGCACTCAACTCCCTCCTCTACACCACCCCACTCTATGCCACTCCACTTCACTCCTCTCAGTGCTACTTACCTCTACTCTACCCCGCACCACTCCACGCCACTCCATAACACTCCACTCTACTCCACTTTATGACACTCCACTCCATGCCACTCTCCTTTACCCCACTAACTTTTAATCTTACTAAACAGCAGCCACGCTGGTGTACAACATGGCTCAAACATAGGCGAGACCTATTGGCTTTGCCAAAGCTTGTTTTATTGGTGGTAACCTGACAAACATAGGAACTCGATAACTGGATCGGATGAGGATTTTGATGGGGTCTACTGTAAGAAGGATTAGAGCTTGTTGTAGCATTGGTATTAATGCACCCCTTAACTCAAGTGTAGAAGCTACAGAAAGCTGGATATGGTGGAGAGGGGGGTGTATGCAGCTCAGAACGATAACGTGGTTACAGATTGGTGCTGACAAGGACACCCTAAAGCATTAAAGTGGGTACATTTTAACTCTGTTGCTGCTATAAAAGTTATGAGTAAGATTGTCGATGAAGCACGTGCCTTTTGAGCTAAAGTGTTGTTTCTTTGCACTTTAGCAAGCTGTAGAAGAGCAGCTAAAGAAGTGCGCCTATAAAAGATCTGCTGATGTCCAGGAGCTATACCTGGCTAGAAAGTGAGTACATTTTCAATTGAGATTAAAACGAATACTCACTACTGATTTGTTCAAATGATTTACAGTATGTGTTGATTTAACATAAATGTAAAGTGTAGGCATTTACATGTCTATTGTGACTATTATAAATCAAGTCAAGTCAAATAAAGTTTATTCGGTTTATCAAAAACCATAAAAGTTATACATATAAGAGTGCATAAAAACATAAAGCAGATAGATAAAACAGTAATTCATTAAAACATATTGAAGTCAAACCTCTTTTACAGGTTATAAATAAGGTCCAAAGCCCACCTTAATTTGTTCGGGGCCTTCGTATGTAAAGTACTGCAAGAGCATGACCTCCAGTTAGAACAATGCACAAAATCAGCTAACCTGATAAAACCTTAAACATCCACTATCTACACATCCATACAGGCCCTCGATTTCACAGAAGCTTTTAACAATCCTACTACGAAGATAATGCAGTCCTCTTTTAGCAATTGAGGGTACATAAGGGCAGGGCGGGCCTGACTAAAATTCAATCTTTTTAAAATAGGAACCAGAAATTGCCTTCGGGGAGTTTCATACAACTTACATAAAAACTTAAAGTGTAGCAGATCCTGCGGAGACTATCCGTCGCAGCCGCAGGGAGCTAACACTTGGCCTCTATTATATCCCTTGGGCCTAGCTAGCAAAAGGTGAAAAAGGTTCATACGGAACCGAGTTAATAAAAACTTCTCATGTGTTGATAAAAAACCCCATAAGTTAAGGCTCCGTTGTCGGAGTTGTTTGAGTAATAAAAATGTGCGGACACTAGGTTTCAGTAACTCCCGTGCTTCCCAGTACACTTTCCTTAGGGACAGGAAGGCTGCCCTGATAGGTTCCACGTCCATCTTGACAATCAATTCTGGCTTACAAAATAGATCACCACGCCCTACCTTTTCCAGGCTACTTTTAATGTACTTGAGCCACGGGATTCGGGTTGCATTATCAAGGAACATGCACTCTCTTAAGATTATGTGGTTGAAGGTTAAGTCTTTATTTAACCAACACTTCAACCAGAAAATCAGAGGGCGCAGTGCTAGAACATCACTTGGGTAAGAGACCCCCAATTCCTCATATGCCACTAAATTGGGGGTTCTGCGCAGGACACACAGGAGGCGTTTCAAAAAGTCATTCTCCAACACCTAAAGCGAGTCCCCATATTTTACTACCGCAGGTAGCTTTAGCCACACTTTTGGCTTGGTAAACCTTTAGCATAGCTCCTGTTGGTTTCCTCCCTGTTTTAGTGGCAAAATTAAAAATTGACGCATTAACCCGGACCACGTCCCCCCTTTTCCTCACGATTAAAGGACCCCATTTTATTTTATTGTCAAAAAGAACTCCTAAATAGCAAAATACATTAGCACGGGGGATCTTGGAAGGGCCAACACTGAATTGAAAACTCTTTTTAGATCGTTGCCCCACTTCCATTACATAAGATTTGGAATTATTAATTGTTAGGTCCCGATCAGACATGAAACTAGAAAAGGCTGTTAGAAGGGATTGCAGACCCATTGCCGTCCTAGATATAAGGACGTCGTCGTCCGCATATAACAGGAAGGGAATACCCCCCCGCCCTACATAAGGGTAATGCACTTCAGTTGCTCTTAATTCAGTCTCCAGGTCGTTGATATAAAAATTTAACAAAAATGGGGCCAAAATGCAGGCTTCCCGTACACCCCTCTTAATCTCAAGGTCCCTAGTAACCCGAAAGTCTTGGGAGAACCTGACGTTAGCCTTAGTTGATTTGTGCAAGTACTCTAAAAAAATAAACAATATTGTTATCCACCCCCTTTGCCCTCATGGACTGCCACAATTTAGCTCTGTTAACGCAATCAAATGCAGAGGACAAGTCCATGAAGGCAAGATAGATTGTACCGGAACGTGCCAAGGTATATTTGGTCAGTATCATATATAAGTTAAGACACTGAGCAATGGTAGAGCGGCCCGACCGGAATCCGTACTGGACTTCTGACAGAATCTCTTCCTCCTCTGCCCAGGTTGACAATCTCTGCAAGAGGATACGTCCTACAACTTTCACCACTGAGTCAATGAGAGATTTGGGCCTGTAACAGTGGGTGCTATTTCTATCTCCCTTCTTAAAAACAGGGACTATGGTGGAGGAAGCCCATGATTTAGGGCACCCAATTTTTGCCGCTGCGTTAAACACAGCCACTACAATTGGTGCCCAAAAAGGGGGGTTGGACTTGCATAGGTCCGGAGGAATCCCATCTGGGCCCGGTGCTTTGTTAATGGATAGACCTTCAATACCATCTATAACCTCATCCTTTTCGAAGAATATTGGCGGGTCATTTACGACCCGACTCCTTTGGCAGCTGTGCTCCGTGGGGCAGTCAAACATGGATTGAAAATGAAGCACCCACTCCTCCTCGGTGATGTGTGAATCTAGGGCCCCCCCACTTCCTGACAGAGGAATGGTTTATTCACAGCGTTCCAAAATCTGGAGCTATTCCTAAGAGTGCTAACGGCAATCAATTCCCTCCAGGCCTCCTCGGAGGCCTGGAGGGAATTGATTGCCGTTAGCACTCAGGTCACCCTTCTGTTTAACTAGAGCTAACCTATATTCTTTACAACAAGGGCGTACATCAGATTGGCTCCTTGGTGTGGCTGACAGAGCTTCCCTCAGCTTCTTAGCTGCCTTAGAACAGTGAAAGTCGAACCATCTAGGGCCATGGGTGACAGTTCTACTAGCGGGAGCACTTAAGATTTCACCAGCCTTATGCGCTATTAGTTCATATGCGCCCATAATCTCTTTGGGAGAGGAGCCAACAGCTGTACAGCATGATAGCTCAGTGGCACAAGAAACTTTTACTTTATTGTGAAATTTATCTGGGGAGATCTGAGACCATTTAAGTCTTCGCTTGCCATCAGTCGGTCTTAATACACCCCTCGGTGAAATCACTGATTTGTACGGATAATGGGCCCGACATATGAACACAGAGTGGATTGTGGTCACTAAATTCACTCTCCATAATAATAAAACCATGAAATAAAAATTGCAAAGAGGAGGAGATTAAAATAAAATCTATAAACGACCCCTTCGAATTTGGTTTTCGGGCGGTTAAAGACATCAAGACCACCATGTCTATTTCATTTATCATGTTATTCATTGATTCCCCCTGGGCATGATGTTCAAAATGAAACACCCTCATACGGGGACATCCTAACTCAGAAATACTGGATAAAGTAGGGTTACCACAAGGATGTATATTAAAATCACCAGAAACCAGAAGATTGTGTAAGATAGAGCCAAAAGATTGTCTTATAAAAGTTCCCACGGTGATGATATTACAAGTGCCATTTGTGACTATTTTAAATCAATCCACCTATTTAATTACATTCTGAATCGTTCAAAGTGTATTTGTCAGAGACTCAGAGGACCCCGTAACAACTGAGCAAATTCATTATTTGACTCTTGTCGCGATCATCGGCCAAAGGAGGTATTACACTACAATCCCCAGAAGCCCCGAAACCCGTCATCCCGGAAACAGGAAGTTGCCCCCGCCCAGCCGGAACTACAAAGAAGCACCGCTCCCACAGGAGGGGGCTTGTCAATCCAGAAGTTCCGGATCCTTGAGCTGCTCGCTGTAAACCCACAACCAGCGCGTCGCCAGGAGCGGCGCTTCCTCAGGCTTCGGTGTTTGTTTTCCTGGTGCCAAGCCTTCGGGATATTTGCCCCCATTCCACGAGACTCGGTCGGCGGAAGGTGTTGTCCCCGCAGGACGACCGAGTCTCATTCCTGCCACTGACCTCAGGACAAGGGTAGCGGTTGCAGACGCTTCCCTCCATCGTCGCCCTGGTACCTTGGATTCTGCGGTGACGTAACCGTATGGAATCCGACATTTCCTACTGCACGACGGACGCTACGGTCAGGTAACGAACAGGCCCTGGATCCCCAAGGCCTTGCTGATTTTGGTTTTGTTTCTTGTTGTTTTTGTTTTGGTTTTCAGAGAAGCTCACGGGCCAAAGTCACGTGTGATACTTCTAGCGCCTGCGCTTTTCCTCCTTGCTGATTTTTGGGTGCATTACCTACCTCGAGTTGCCTGTTCTTCCTTGATTTCACTTATTATTCCCCGGAGCACTATTCCTTCAACGTCACCCTGATTGCTGCTGGGAGAACCGGTCCAGTCATCCCCGTGCTTCATTTCCAGCTCCATTCCCAGAGCACCCCAGCTCTCTCACAGGTACAGACAACGTCAGGAAACCGAGGTCCCGCAAAAGGGAGGAACGGGGGTGGGTCTGCCTACCTTCTCAATTGTTCTTCTCTCTCTCTCTTCCCCTGTGCAGTTCCTTCACTGACCTGGCTGAATTCTTGAGTTACCCGGAAGACCGGAGAAACGCTGTGGTGTCACACATTATTTCCCCTTCTTCCGTACCTTCCCCAGAGGGCAGTCCCCATAGCGGAGAGTATTCCCATTTCCCTGTGAGGTGCTGCGCCCTGGGGAATCTAAGGGGTTATTCGTCAGTCATCGTTCCTGCTGGTGTTCTACAGAGGTTAGTGGCTATCACAGGTCGCAAGCTGCTAGCGTCTCGACAACTCTATACCATAGTAGAATGTAGCAGATACTGACTAGTTGTCAAGAATTCCTGTCATGCGAGGGGAGGAAAATGGTAACCAGCGAAAACGGACTACATCTCCCAGGATGCTTAGCGGTTGAGAGGTTGTGTAAACAGGAGAGCTGTTACATAACTCAAGGGAAACACGCCCTTATGTAAACAGGAGAGCTGTTACATAACTCAAGGAAAACACGCCCTTATGTAAACAGGAGAGCTGTTACATAACTCAAGGGAAACACGCCCTTATGTAAACAGGAGAGCTGTTACATAACTCAAGGAAAACACGCCCTTATGTAAACAGGAGAGCTGTTACATAACTCAAGGAAAACACGCCCTATAAAGGGAGGAACCGGGAGGTACAACGCTGTCGGATATTGTGTTTACACCGACGTACCTGCTTCGTGAAGAGCAGTGTTCCGGAGTGGTGCTCCAGTAAGGCAAGAACGGAGGTAGGTCGAGTCGTTACTCCCTGGGCCGTGTCTTGCCCCATCGTCACCTGTGAAGGACCCGGAAGCTCTACCGGTCAACCATTGAGCTTCGCTTTTTGACTCGGCTGAGTCCAAGCGCAGTGGCGCTTTTGCTGGTTGGAGTCGTAACTCCCAGCCCGACCAGAGACACAGGGACTGCCAGCTGTAACGCACACCAGGAGGTGTTTGCCGCGTTACAGACTCGGAAGTCCACAGGATCGATCGAGCGGCTGCTCTCGGTTCAGTCTTCTTGCTTGTGATTGGGGTATCGGTGACGCATCACCAGGAGGTGACTCCGCGTCCCGGTGCAGTCTGAGGAAGAGGTTGAGCGGCTGCTCCCTTCAGGTAGAGACCCCGGCTGGGTGTTTCCCTGACTCCTCGATTCTCCCAAACACTCTTCGTGCCCCTCACAGCCTACCGATTGGCATTGTCGGCCATTTCATTTCTGCCCTCTGTTGGCATACGCCGGGATCGGCGTATATGCGGAGGACGGTTAGGACCATCCGTGCTGTGGGCTGGTAACGTACATAGCCTGGAGGATTCCAGTGACTATAACTTTTGTTTATTCTTTGTATTTGCCTTCATTAAAATAACTAACCCCTCACAAGTGGTTGCGTCCTCATTGTCGTGTCTGTTAAACGATCCTGAGACGTTCAGGGCGTTACACTAGTGTAAACAGGCTTATGGAGGAAGTACATTTTTACTATTATTTAGATGTGGGTTGTGAATTGTGTGGTGTTATAGGGTAGGAAATATTTGAATTTTTAACATTTTTATATATTTTTCAATTAATTTTAGTTTTTTAAATATTTTTATTGTTGCTAAAATTTTGTTTGTTTTTAATTTTGAACTGAGAATATTAATTGTTACTCCTCTGCAATCCAACACTTTCCCTACTGTTGCACTCACTGGACTGGGAATAGTAATTTTTACCCCTACGCTATCCAACACTTTCCCTAGTGTTACACTCACCGGAGTGGGAATAGTCATTTCTACTCCTCAACTATACAACACTTTTCCTGCTGTTGTAATCACTGGAGTGGGAATAGTAATTTTTACCCCTCTGCTGTCCAACACTTTCCGTACTGTTACACTCACTGGAGTGGGAATACTAATTTCTACCCCTCCGCTGTCCAACACTTCCCCTACTGTTGCACTCATTGGAGTGGGAATAGTATTTTTTACCCCTCTGCTATCCAACACTTTCCCTACTATTGCACTCACTGGAGTGGTAATAGTAATTTTTACCCCTCCGCTATCCAACACTTTCCCTACTGTTACACTCACTGGAGTGGGAATAGTAATTTCTACCCCTCCGCTATCCAACACTTTCCCTACTGTTGCACTCACTGGAGTGGGAATAGTAATTTTTACCCCTCTGCTGTTCAACACTTTCCCTACTGTTACACTCACTGGAGTGGGAATAGTAATTTCTACCCCTCCGCTGTCCAACACTTTCCCTACTGTTGCACTCATTGGAGTGGGAAATTTAAGTTTGAAGATATATAAATAGTTTAATGTTTTAATTTATAATAGCATGTTTTTTTAGATCTTATGTTATTGGTACACATATATATATGTACATTTTTATATAATTTTAAAATAAATTAAAATTAATAGTTTGTTAATTGTTTTAAAGTAAATATATATGAATTATTATATATGTGTGTTTAATATTTTGTTACGTTTTTTTATTATATATTTTTTAATTTATATAAAATCTACTTTTTTTTAATATTCATTTTATTATTTAACATATTTAGTATTTATTATGTTATATATATATATATATATATATATATATATATATATTCAAAGAAGAGTTGCCCCTCGTGGAAAGGCCCTCGCAGGTGAGTAAATGCTTCTTTTGTGAGAGCCGCTGCTCAGGACATCCTACATTCCTTTCACTCTCTGTCCGACGCGTTTCGGGACTACGCCCTTAATCATGAACAGCTTAGATGAAAGACAGCAAACAACGCAGAACCACCAGCAGTTCCTCTTTTATTTTCGCTCAGGTGAGCCCCTCTTTTAATTTCCGCTCATGTGAGCCAGGCATTATGGGACTGGTAGTTCACAGTGGCTACCCAAGTGGGCTGCTGCTGTACAGTCTCTTAAAAAATTTCACAGGAACCAGCAGATGTCTTAAAGGGCCGCTCTCATGACGACGAAGCCTCTCCTGTTCCGTAAGTCTCGTGTTTGTTTCACCAAGACGGACCCGCACTGATAACGCGGTGGTGCCTCTCCGTGGCCGGGCCGGCCACTAACAAAATTCAAAGAAGAGTTGCCCCTCGTGGAAAGGCCCTCGCAGGTGAGTAAATGCTTCTTTTGTGAGAGCCGCTGCTCAGGACATCCTACATTCCTTTCACTCTCTGTCCGACGCGTTTCGGGACTACGCCCTTAATCATGAACAGCTTAGATGAAAGACAGCAAACAACGCAGAACCACCAGCAGTTCCTCTTTTATTTTCGCTCAGGTGAGCCCCTCTTTTAATTTCCGCTCATGTGAGCCAGGCATTATGGGACTGGCCTTTCCACGAGGGGCAACTCTTCTTTGAATATATATATATATATATATATATTCACTGAAAAAACCATAGGTTTCACACATGTTATAGTTAGTGGAAATTTTACTGATAAAAAACCAATGAAATTGCCCCGTTATAGTTAGCGCAGGCAACTATAACTCACGCGACCGCAATCCTCTGCTGATGCTAATACTGTATTTAGACACTTATTTGCCCATGTCTTCTTCCATACATTTTTAGCTATACATATATTACAAATATTTTTTTTTCATAAAGACACATATGTCATCAGCAGAGGATTGCGGTCGCGTGAGTTATAGTTGCCTGCGCTAACTATATGGTTTTTTCAGTGAATTTGCAAGGTTTTTTAAATGCTAATTCCTAACTATAACGTGTGTGAAACCTATGGTTTTTTCAGTGAATTAGTACGGTTTTTTAAATGCTAAGTTTTTTTCCCTTATAATAAGCCCTGTACATTTGGTGGCCTACGGCCACCAAAAGCACAGGGGGTGGGGTAAGTGTGGATAGTGTTTTTTTCCATTGTAATAAGCCCAGCACATTTGGTGGCCTTCGGCCACCAAAAGCACAGGGGGTGGGGTAAGTGTGGATAGTGTTTTTTTTATTTTTATTTTTTTACCGTACGCTTACCGTAAGCGTACGGTAAGCGTACCCCGCGAAATTGCCGAAAAAAAAATAAAACCGTTTTTGCACTTGGGGGATGTTTGGGGACTCCCTCAACATGACTATGTGGGAGGGAGTTGTCAAATCAGCCCCTTTACATGTTTTTGGGCTTCCGATTTTAAAAATCTCTCTCAGTGCGAGAGACAAAATGGCGGCCGCCGCTTCCTGGTTTCGGCCGATTCGAATGTTTACTAAGATCTAAGAGCCAATCAGAATCGCGCTCGCGCACGCCACCGTACGCTTACCGTAAGCGTACGGTAAGCGTACCGTAAGCTGGCTCAGATATATATATTGATTTAAAGGCTATTTTCTCAGAATCTACTGAACAGATTTACACCAAACCTACAAAAGGCACTTCCTTGACCTAGGGACTACCTCTCTGCCAAATTTTGAGTAATTCTGTTCAGCCATTCGGGCTGTAGCTCGTTCTAAAGGTCCTATGGAAAAATGCATGGGAAAAACGCGTTTTGGGACCCCCCTTTTATCTCAGCCCCCGCTTGACGAATCCCCCCGAGACTTTCAGGGTAGGAGCGGAGCGTAGCGCCCCACCTATTTTGAGAAATTCGCGAGGATTCGTCGACCGGCGCCAAAGTTATTCAAAATAGAATGTTGAGGTTTTCCTATGGAAACGTGGTCCTAACTATAACTACCTACTGGCTATCGCCAGTAGGTAATATATATATATATATATATATATATATATATATATATATATATATATATATATATATATGTATATTCCACAAGAAAACACAATGCCCTTGCAGCATGAAAACAAGCCACTCCAAACGTGCTCAGCAATTTCTTTATTTGAGGCAAAGGTAGGCATGCAGGCATTACGCGTTTTGACTCGGCTGAGTCTTCATCATATGCCACTGTGTCCTGGTGGGTTTGTTTGCATTTTCAAAAACGTAACTAACAACATTGAAAAAGGACAATGTCCATTTCTTTCCAATTTTTAAAGAGGCAGTGAGTTCTTTATCTATCAGTTCGTTTTTATGCAGCAAAACTGTAAAAAAACTTGGTGGTAGCTGAACTTTCTTTTGAGTGACTGTGCCCGCTTATGGAACTTTCCTTGTAAAGCAATGTTTGCAAGCGGTGCACAGTGAAACAAGGGTGGTTTTGCCAAAATCCAACATTGAATGCCATTAAGGAAGTAATGCGGCAGTTACATAGCATTATGGGATTTGTGGTTCTTTACCACATAGAAAACGATAAACTAATGCTGCAACAAAGGGAAACATATTTAATGAACACTGTTGTTCTAAGGATTCAACCTGATGAAAAACGAAATGTTGTACTCACCTTTGCTGCATAAAAACGAACTGATAGATAAAGAACTCACTGCCTCTTTAAAAATTGGAAAGTCGCCAGTAGATAGTTATAGTTAGGACCTATTTTCCATAGGAAATCCGCAATATATATATATATATAAAATTCGATATTTTGTACAACTATATTTTTTACATCGATATTTTTTTTCTCAATATTTTTGTACTTACCTGTTTAAGTATAGGGAGTTGATATTTTTGCATGAATATTTTTTACTTCTATATTTTTAACATCGATATTTTGTCAGTGAACCTCAGAAGACATCATCACACAACCACCCACCACCACCAAGAGCACCCACCATCCAACAAACTGGAGACGACTCACCACAGAAGATACTGCTAGATTTATGCAGACCATACATTCAGTGTCCCCACAGATCCCTGCCCTCACCACATTTATAGCCTGGGAAGAACACTGATCAGCACCAACCACACCGGGCCCGATTCACAAAAGTAATCTGAGACAAAATCCTAACTTTACTACTCCGAAATGCCCTTTGTGAATACCGAAAGTCGTAAAGCTAGGATTTTGTCTCAGAATACTTTTGTGAATCGGGCCCACTACCACCATCAACTCCTACAATCTTAGCAGAACCTTACCGGACTGCTGGAAACAACTTCTCTCCTGAAGAAACCCTCGGCAACCCTAAAAGAACAAAGCAACTACAGACCCAACTCGCTCCTTCCTAATCTCATCCAAAGTCCTGGAGGAAGAGATCAACAAACAACTCTCCATTCATCTAGAACAGCACCACCTCCTGGACTCCACCCAGTCTTGGTTCCTCAGCAACCACAGTATGAAAACTGCCCTCCTGGCTGCAACTCATGACTTCCGGTCCATCATGGACAGAGGTGAAACCTCAGCTCTCATTCTGCTCGGCCTCTCGGCGGCCTTTGACACCATCTCCCATGGCACCCTCAACAAGTCAGACTCTCCCATAGAACTCAAAACCCAAGAAACGCATCTGCAGAGTCCCCCAGTACCCCTAAGCCCAACCCTGTTCAACGTGTACATGGAACTCTCACCCGCATCATAAAAGCCCACGGCATCAACATTGTCTCCCACGGCAATATCACATGGCTCATACCTCACTCACCGACACAAACAACACCACCAGGGCTAACTTCACCCCCTGCATGACCAACTGGATAAGAGAGAACTGCCTTAAACTCAACATGGTCCGAACTAAGTCCTACTCCTGTCACCCCCAGACAATGCTAGAAACCTCTGCATCATCCTTGATGACACACTCGCAATGAATAAACAGGTTAATGCTGTGACCGCATCCTGCTGCCTCATCCTCAGAATGCTTCGCAAGATCTTCAAATGGCTTTTCTTGCACACTAGATGCACTGTCACCCAGGTCCTCATAACCAGTAGGCTTGATTACGGAAACACGCTCTACGTCTAACTCACCAACCAGCTCACGAAAAGACACCAGACCATCCAAAACACCACCGCCAGTCTCATCCTTGACATCCCCAGAAGTGCTCACATCACTTCCTACCTTACTGAACTACCCAGCTACTCATGCAGAAACGTTGCCAATTCAAACTGCTCATCCAAGCCTACAAAGTCCTCCAAAACACCAGACCAGCATAACTCAATGATAGCCTTGAACTCTACTAACCGCCCAGACAGCTACACTCTACTTCTCTCACAGGCCACACGCATCCGCAGAAGCAAGTCAGAAGGGCGTCATATCCATTCATAGTGAATCTTCAGATTTAGAAATGTTGCGGGAAAATCGGAATGCCATAAACTCCAGTATGTTGTCTGAACCTTCCATGGTAAAGAGGTATGCCATCCAACTGAGCAAGTCAAACGAGCACACATGCTTCTCATATCCAGAAGCCGTTAGGAGCATATCAGGGCATCCTGCGTTAACTTCGATGAAACTCCGATCTATGAGGTGCTGCGCACGAGCACAGGTACTCAAGTCTGCCGTTAGTCCAAGTAGAGTATTGCACACCAGGCGCCTACCCATGGAACATTCCTGGTCATGGGCCTTTAATGTACCCATTAACAGTTCGTAATCCAGGGCAGCTTGGGTTGTATTGGAGAGGCACACATCCAGGGCCCATTGAAAAGGGCACCGGAGGCAGTGAAACACAGGTTGCACGCAGGTGAAGTAGGCATAACGGAAGGTCAGCCAATAGTCGATGTCAAGAGCTTTCAATGGCATTGCTGCAAAACACTGACGCATCTAGTCACAATACAGCTGCAACTGGACCAGGTTTGGCAGTTCCACAAATCGAGCCGCCATTGCGGAACAACAACAGAAGTACAAGTACGCCGCAAATTAGCAGGCACACCAGAGGACACCCTTCGAAGGCGCTGGAAAAAAAAAGAATGAATAAAAGCGGGTAGTACCCCAAAAATAGTCTGAAAGCAGGTGACAAGACCGGATCTCACAAGTTTAAAAAAGTGGGCTAGGCCCTCACTATCAGACACATTAAATATTTGGTGAATTAATTCTCCAAAATGGAGTGGGAGATTCGTGTTTAGTAGTGAGTGAATCTCACTTGCGGTTCTCGCCACCTGCAATTCGAAGGTCTCACAGGCTGATGTGACAGCCACTTCTTGTTGAAACAATAGCGCTTTGAGTCTGCTTAGCTCATTGAAATCTGTTTCCAAAGTTGGAATGGAAGGCCAAAGCGAACTATCTACAATCCCATGTGGGGGTGGAAAGAGAACATAGCTGCATCATGTAATACATTGGGAAACTGTTACTATATATGGGATGCATGCCCGTAAGCCGCAGCAGTCGGGGTTATTTAGAATAAGATAACTGCCGTTAGAAAGCAACGTTAGTGCAGGAATAACAGCTGGGACAGGGGTACCTTTCAGAAAACAAGCCAGATTAGGGGCCGAGACATTGCAGGCTCCGTGAAGTTTAACTTGTTTACAGACTATGGAATGTCCCACTGTTGAATCTCAATCCTCCTCTGTAAGGAAAACTTACTTATCCACTCGTTGACATCTAAAGGTGAAAGGCAATTACCATAATTCATAAATATAGCTATTGCTGAGGGGCTCATATCTACCAACCAGATAATGTTTCATACATGCTGTAAACTAAAAACAGAGTTAGATAGGCAGTGAAATAACCCCATGGATTAACCATACAGCTGAATTAGTCTCTACAACAGAAAATGGTAACTTTTCTAATTGTTCAATATGTAACAATGTGTATGTTGCGTCTTTCATTGACATTAATTTCTGTTTATCAATCAAATTAAATGGCAAAAATAGTGCAGAAAAATTCAGGTAATCCCACAGTACTTTTCCACTTTTGAGCGTTTGTAAGGTCCGTGCAAATTGCATTACAGAACGTAACTGATTTTGACCATGATACAAAACAGACACGTTATGTTCAACAATGTCAGTGACTGATGATACAATAGTATCTAAAGTATATATACGGTAAGACAGTGTATTAATGCTGTTATCGACTACTGCTAGAACTTTTTCTAAATTAGCCTGGTCAATTTAGCGCGGGCGCACCACGGCTTCCATCTGCGATAGCTTCCAAAATTCATTATAGACTGCATAAATAAAACATTTTGCTCGAGGGGACTTTGGACCTAAAAGAAAATCAGCAAGATCAATTTCACATGACAAGAGAGAAAGGTGTTGTTTCACAGATGATAGTGTGGAATGTTCCAACCATTGCTGACACAATATACCCACTAAATATGTGGTAACCGCATGGGAATGTGGGAAACGTGGATCAGGTCTACTTTGTGAAAAACCTTTTGTGGCATTCAAAAAACATAATTGACATGCATTGGAGCTCGTTGGCCACAGTAACCATCCCAAGGGGTCAATAGTGGAAGAATTAAGTGTGCCATTCTGAAACATGACTGCTAAGTCTTCAATTGTGTAGTTGGTATGTGTTTGCCATGTTTCATAAGGAGCCAATAATGGAATGGAGGGAATAGTGAGATTTTTGGCTGTTGCTAAACCAAAACAAGTAGTCTCTTGTACCCTCTCATTTAAAAATATGATCTGCCGTATCAGACATGTGCGATGCATTGACTCAGTGCCCTGCACTTGCCAATTTTTGGTACCCCTTATAGATTTTAAATCAATCGTGTCCTTCCAAATACTCCTAACCTTTCATGGACAAATCATTAATGAAGGAAAAGTAGTAAACTAATTTAGTGTGGGTCAGCATAAATTTTGTGCGGTTGGGTATCTTTAGTTTATAAAAATAGGACTGAGGGTCAGAAAGATTGTAACCAGTAAAATACATAAATTTACTTTGTTGGGTCTTGGAGATTCCCTTTAACGCTGTTGGGCAATACTCCCATTGGGTATAATTAAAAGATGGTCTCTACTGGTTTTGTCTAAAAAATGATGGCCATAATGTTGATAACAGAACAAATTGGCATAATTTAGCAGAATTAAAATACAAATCTTCAGTATCAAAAGCAGTTTAATATTTCAAATCAGAGAGCAATGAATGAACAGCATGAATATCTCAGTCATCCGAGTGTATGCCAGGTAAAACCACATCTCCTAAGGAAACGCGGAAAACATGTGGAATGTTAAAAATTTCAGTTGGGCTATGGACTACGAATGGCACTTTATCCCAAACAATGCCGTCAACAACTGGGTATGCTGAAATATTAACTAGTGCTTGAGCTCGTTTCAATTTATGAGATGACGTGTGAGGGGCCAGAACACCGTCAACCAAGTTCACAGCAGAGCGTTCAGGTAAGTAATGGCCATTGATCAAGAGGAAAAACACATTCATGAACCCAATCCACATGAAGAGGAACACCATCGTCAGCACCATCCAGACATATGTCCAGGACAGGACTAGGTAAGTCTTCTTGAACCAGGAGATGAAAAGACTGGTATGTGTAGGGGGCTCTGCCACAGATGATTACAATGAAGACGTATCAGAAGAAAAACTATTACTGTCCATATAGTAACCACTGGACCCCAGCTGAAGCAATGGAGGTTGCTCTTCATTGGAGCGTGAATGTATTGTACTTTCAGGAATGTCAATTATAACCTCAGCTGGAGGAGTAGTATACTCAATATCCACAGTTGTGGATGTAGATGGTAAAACAGGCAACAAAGCAATTGAAGATTCCATCTCCCCCTCCATTTGTTGGGGATTATTAGAAGAAACAGAAGCCATCGTTGTCAGTAAAAGATCCCAATGTGGAATGCTTGGAGGCATACTATTCAGTATCGGCCATATGGTGTAGCTTGACATGTTTGATTGAAATGTAACGATTCTCCTTATGACCAGATAGTGGAGGGAGGATCACGGGTGCCTTTCAAACCAAGGACTCTGACCGGTGCACGGTATGATGGACCAAATTCTTTTTTGTTCTCCACCTTCTCTCAGACCAGATTTCCAACTTTAGGAAGCCAGCCAGAAACAATATCAGCACCGCTGCATCCGTGGAAGAGGGAAGATGGGCTTTCGCTTGTGAATCACAAGCTTTTGGTAGATCCTGTAACATAGCACAATGGTTATCTACGTCAAAGGTTGCGGCAGCCACCACAACGTCTAGACCATCAAGGTGTGGCACAAACATTTTAATGCCAAAGAGCATTTTGTTTGGGGTCCGCCCACCCAGGGATCTTCTAGGGAGATTATTGAGCACACGTTGAACTCCATATAGATGAGTCAACCAGCCCGACCAGTACCTAATACCCTCGCTGTATGCTTTAAGTCACGGTTCATCAGCTTCAAAACAGAATTGCGCTCAGGCCGATACGGAGACGAGAATTGCACCTGCACCCCCAGAGACTTCATAGCATCCCGGTAAGCCTTAGAGGCAAAAGCAGGACCTTGGTCAGAATGGAAGGCGCCACAAGCAAAAGTCCCTGCAAATACACGCAAATCTTTTATGCCAGTTTGAGCGACAGCACTGCGTTATGGCCAAACCCATAGGAATCTAGTGCACGAATCCACTGCAACCAAGATATGTTTAAAAGCAATGTTAGACGACAAAGGACCGCAGTGATCAAGATAAATACAGCCAAATGGCTGATTCGAAAAGTAGAAGGCTTAATTTGTTGACAAAATGTCACAAGAAAGAACATATTTATGTGCCTGTTGGTATAAACCACACCACCAAAAATGTTGCTGTAAAAGTGAAATTGTCGCAGTTACTCCGGCATGGGCAGAAGCCACATCTTCATGCGTGGCAATGATCAAAGAAAGTCTGCGGTCCTCCTTGGGAATCAGCCAATCTCCAGTGGATCTAATAGTTGCAAATGGAATTTGATCAGACGACAAGTGGTATGTGTAACGTGAAGGGAAACCTTGGGGAAACTCTGTTCCCTCCTTTGTCGCTGCTATAGCCGCCAACATACCATCATTAATCATAGTCATAGACCTAGTGACTGCTGCTACTGAACATGTGGCTACTGCAGATTTGGCTGCCTCATCAGCCATTGGATTACCAACAGCGTGTGCTCCCACACGTTGATGTGCCAAAGTATGGAAAACATGTGTGAATGGCAAACGTTCCTTAAGAGCTGCCACTTGGACCCAAAGCGTTTTATGCTTAATTGCGCTACCTTTCGAATCAAGAAAAAAAATTTGTGTCCAGAAGAAAAAATTGTCATTGAAGGATTATACACAGTAAAAGGAATCACACGCCATAAGGGTGGGGACTTCAGGATCAGCGAATTTCAGAGCCAAAAAGCAAAGCACGTAGCTCTGCCAATTGATCTGTGCAGTCTCCAATTGATCGTATGTGCACTAAGGAGGTTTCAAAATCCCCATCAACCATCGAACCTGCCAGAATTGCGCAGGCTGCAGAATAAGCATGTTTAGAACCAATGGCTTCAGCGCAGACCCATTAGAGTAAATAATGCATTTGTACTGATCGAGAGGGAGTAATGATAATAGGAGAGGATGAACATGATTATATTGAAAAAACTCCTGTTTTTGCAAAGAAGGATCAAAGATAAAGTTGATATCAGCCGATGTCAAAGAACTGGCCCATTGTATCCAACGAGGATGCAACGTTTGGAATTCGGGACACTAGCCTTTGTGACTGCTTCTAAAGCAGGTACCCTCAAAACAAATGAAAATGCGTTTTCCCTGAGCCAGGGAGCATTCCTTAAGGATAGCCATCTGCACAGTGGTCAAAATTTTTTCTGTAGAAGAGAAATGCATCTCAACTGGAGTACACAAATGCGATTTATATACAATGGGGACAGTGTCCCCCCTCATTGAACGTCAAGTAAGTAAAGCCTTAGGCCCCTGGTACAATCCTTATGACCAAATTCGTAGAATTGTCTCATGTTAACAAGACGTTAGTGGCAAGCAGATCGGACTGCAGTGACCGAAGAATTGTGGTATGTTCCCGAAGCCAACTGGAAGACGAAAAAGAAGGTTGTATCAAAGAGTAAAGGGGTTTGATACGCTGGGCATAATCAGGAATGTATGTCCTCCCGAAATAAATAAAAAAAACAGCAAAGATTGCATGTAGATGGAGGTTGCAATTGAGCACATTCTCCAGAAAGTGGGGTGCCAACCCCCTACCTTCATTATTGAGTTTGTAACCAAGAAAAAGAACCGCCAAGAAGACATTGTGAGACTTAGCAAAGTTGAATTTGTAACCCAAGTTTGCATAATGTGTGAAAATGCGGTCCAAACCCAAGAGATGTGGCTGTAATTAATCATCCTTCAAGTATATGTCATCGACGTACAAGAAGGCAGCAGGATCGATCTCAAGCAAAAGGAACACTATACATACTGCAAACACACCAGGGATTTTCTGTATCCCATAGGCAACCTTACATAGCGGTGCTGATTGCCCAACGCACTGAATGCGGTCAAATCACAGCTCTCATAGGTCAAATAATGACTGAAAAATCCATTGGAAATATCCAAAGTGGTTTTGTACTTTTTTCGAACAATGTTGTTCACTAACGCAGACCTATGTGTGTTCTGAACCGCAAAGGTATGAACATGACTGTTCAAATGTCTGTAATCTAAAACTATACGATATGAACCGATCGGTTTCATTATCGGAAAAAGAGGATTATTCATCGACGAAACACAGGGTTCAATGACACCCTGATATTCCAAATGGGTCAAAACGTCACTCATGGACACTTTAGCGTCTCGTTTGATTGGATACTGTGGTTGGGGCTGTGGTAGAACGCAAAGGAATCACATGAACCGGGAAATCCTCATCCCAACCTGTCTGATTGCGGTACAACGCCGGGGCTAAGAATAAAGCCCACTTTGAGGCATAAGCCAATTTGTCGTCATCAGAAATATATTGTGAAAAACTGGGCAGAATAACATCCTCCCCTCTAGAGGAAGATAATACAAAAGGGAGAGGCCAATCAACTTCCCCCAATAAAATATCATAGGAAGAAGTGAGATTTTCCCAAAAGACTGCTCTAACCGGGAGTTTAATATCACCTTCAATTTGGAGGCTTACTTCATAAAGCCTATCAGGAGGAGCAACTCGAGTGTCAACTGTTTCTACGGTAATGAATGTATCAGTTGCTTTCACCTCCAGATGCTGGTGGAATGTTTGCTGCATTATGGTAACCTCTGCCGCGCTGTCGAGGAGGGTTACTGCCCCACTCCTGTCAAGGAGCAGGGTTCTCACCGTCTGAGGCATACTTTGCAGTCAAAACAGCAACTTTTTAGGTCGAGCTCTGAGCCAGCGTGCAAGCGCTGCTCTGGAGTTGATCTGGGGCAGTTGAGTATGGGAGAGAAGCCATGCCCACTCCCCCGCCCATCTTGTTCATTGGCTTGTGTCTTTGTCTTTTACTAATTGCTGCTTTTCATTGGTTTATAGGCCTGTTAGTCCCTCCCTATGACGGCCATGTCGTCATTTGTATTCTTACATCGCTACTGGCCCCTTTACTTTGCGTACTATTTTCTCCCCGTGCCTTCTCCCACCCCTCCCACAGCCCGTGCCTTCTCACCCCTCCCAGCACTCCTGTTGTTCGTGCCTTCACGCCCCTTTCCCCCGCTCGCTCGTTTACAATGCAATAGGTCTCATGTAAATGCAAGTCCTATTGCCTTGCAAATGCTTGTTTTCCACGCCCCTGATTTCGCCTGTCGATGTACTTAAAGTGCCAGGCAGAGGATGCAAGCCTCGCTCTCTAATAGATGCAAAAGAAGGACACAGAGTATTGCATCTTCAGGGACAGCTGTGGAATCATGGTGCCCATCTTAAAGCTGTTTTTATGTTCAGTACATCCTCTACAGTTAGGTGTACAGAAACAGCATAATAAAAAAGCGAACTAGCAGCGTTAGTGTAGGAGAAATAATAAGTTTCTGGAATGTGTATCCCGTCTATTTCAATATGTTTACGCCTCTTTAAAGGGGAGTTTTCATTATATAATAAAAAGAACTTTTCAAATATTTGAGAAACTTTAATGATATATTACTTATACAGATTTTTCCTATCAGGGTTGCCCCCTTTGTTGAATTAGTATTTTAACTTACCTAGATGGCCGTCGACGTTACCCACTCACCCTTCTTTATCTTCTATTTCTCTTTTGTCATACTTCTTTGGCAGGCCAGGCCCCCGAATTTTGTCGGCTCCCTACTGCCAATGGAAGCCGGGCGCCTGCGTTGAAAATAGAAATAGAAGATAAAGAAGGGTGAGTGGGTAACGTCGACGGCCATCTAGGTAAGTTAAAATACTAATTCAACAAAGGGGGCAACCCTGATAGGAAAAATCTGTATAAGTAATATATCATTAAAGTTTCTCAAATATTTGAAAAGTTCTTGTTATTATATAATGAAAACTCCCCTTTAAAGAGGCGTAAACATATTGAAATAGACGGGATACACATTCCAGAAACTTATTATTTCTCCTACACTAACGCTGCTAGTTCGCTTTTTTATTATGCTGTTTCTGTACACCTAACTGTAGAGGATGTACTGAACATAAAAACAGCTTTAAGATGGGCACCATGATTCCACAGCTGTCCCTGAAGATGCAATACTCGGTGTCCTTCTTTTGCATCTATTAGAGAGCGAGGCTTGCATCCTCTGCCTGGCACTTTAAGTACATCGACAGGCGAAATCAGGGGCGTGGAAAACAAGCATTTGCAAGGCAATAGGACTTGCATTTACATGAGACCTATTGCATTGTAAACGAGCGAGCGGGGGAAAGGGGCGTGAAGGCACGAACAACAGGAGTGCTGGGAGGGGTGAGAAGGCACGGTGTGCTAACGGCGGCGGCGGCAGCATCTCCTGCTGCTGCTGACGGCTCCTCTGCTCTGTTGCTCGTCCCGTTCTCCCCTGAACCCTGCTGTCAAGTGCTGTGTCACTCAGGATGCGAGGCTCGTGCACAGGATGCTAAGCTCTGCGGTGCTCTCTGGCGGAGCTGGCGACGGAGAGGAACTGTCAGGCACCTCCTCCACCCCGGTCGGGGTTCTCCCCAGCTCTTCAGCGTGGGCTCTGCACGTAGAGCTGCCCTCCCAGCAGTTAACGGAAAGGGAGAATTACATATGAGGCTTGTCTGGTCTTTTGTCATGATGTGACTGTCACTGTTTGATGTGACTGTCACTGTTTGGAAGTCCAGCTTTATGTTGGGAAAGGATCCCTGTGTTTTAGTCCTCCGTGCTATCTATAACGCCCTTTAGTAAAGTTCAAACTTTTTAGGTGACCCTCAGTAAAGCAGAGCCACCTTTATTAGCGGCGACCAGATGGGTTTACCATGAAGTGCGAGGGGTTTACCCGTTTTTTGAAGTGGGTATTAACATCATTAATCACATAAGTAGGGTAATCACTTTATCTTTAGCTGTCATTTTCGGTACATTATTGCTGGGCGAGGGTACTGATAATAAGTCATTTCATTGCTACAGAATAACACTTTTGCAGTCCCAGGCTTTCCTTTTACAACTTCTTGTGTTCAGGTGTTTTAGACCATATGGTAACACTATAAGCCAGTTTTGTTACATTGAAATCCATTACCATGAAAGGATTGTTTTGTCAACAAGTAGTTCAGGGGTATCGTCAAAAATTGCCCAATAAGTTGCATGCCAGGTGTGAGAGATGGTTTGTTAATCTTTAACCCGTGAATCTTTGTTTAAAGTGGGGTACGTTTGTGATGAAGTTATTGCCCCTTGGACAGATATAATCAAGTTGTAGGTAGTGTGGCTGTCACCTTTACAATGGGGAGAGCATGAGGTGTGTGGTCAAGTTGCTAGGTCATGTCTGTTCTGGAAAGAAATCTCCTCCACCCGTCATATGTGCAATTTAAGGAAATCTTTTACTTCGGTAACTTTATAGTTAGGCTCAGGTAATGTTATGAGGTTTTTTATAGCACACGTTTTGGCTCCCATCTCTTCCTGTTGCCGAGTAAGGTCTTTTTTGTTGATGACTGGTATGATGTCATATTGGGCGATGTATTATGTTGCATTAAGCCATCCAGGAGCGCTCTGGCAAATGAAGCTGTAGACCTTGTCTTGTTTCATGTAATGGAATCCGTAGGTAACTGATGCACTCCGACACATCATTAAGGGCAGGTGCAGTCAGGATACAGAACTAGAGTTATGGAAAACAAGCACAGGGTTTATTCACACCAGTGCATCTGATTAAACAGATATCAGGTGTGTGGTCAATTTGTTTGGCGTTCGCTGCCCAGACTCTGAAAAAGCTTTAAGCTCTGTCTACGCAGAGCTAACTAGCACCTGTTTGCAGGTAAGCTGCGTGTGTTTCCTAAACAAGCAGCGCAGTGGTATGCAGGATGTTCTGCAAACAAACAGGATTGAGCAAGCAGAGAGGGAGCGATTCTATTTTATTGTCCCAACTCCGGGTTCAGAAAGACACTATCAGTTTTTTATTCTGCTCCGAAAATAATGTGTTTATATAGTGTTGACTGTTATACTTTTGCCATTTGTAAGTGTTGTGAATAGCATATTTAACTGTTGCCTATTTAGTGACCCCAGATAGAAGGAAAACAGAGTCTGCCTTCTTTGGATTCACATTTATGACCTTCAGATTGCTACATATGTCAGGGGCGAATGTTCAACGCATCCTGCTGGATAATAGAATTTTACTGACCAGCATAATAGTCATATGCGGAGCTAGCTACCAGTGAAGAACCAAACCGGGCATTCTTGTTGGTGCAGGCATCCAGACTCACCAGATCAAAAGTGCTTGGTCGATATTTTAATTTGTGTAACTCTTGTAATTCTCCCAATCCCCATATCAGCACTTTCTCTATTATCAAAAAAACTCTTCTTTTTTTGCCTAGTGACAGGTGAGATTTTATTATATTTTATTTATTTTTTCCCCTTAAGGCATATGCAATAAAAAAGATATCCCAAATCATAATGGGATACTTAACACTGTGTAGCCTGGGGCAGACGTTAAAATAACAGAGTGCTAGCGCAATGTGTCTATTTAGAATTATTTAAAACATCTTCAATTCTTAAGCAGAGCTTAAGCATACAAGCACGCATAGAGCGAATGGCCACTTTAATGGATTCTTTTACTGGCAAAGGTAGGCTTGACTGTAAGGACATGGAGACGAACATTATGAAGCTTCTCAACAGCACCTGACCGATTTACCAAATTATCTACTTTCTCAGTCTGTGGGATTTCACTTTTGTTCATTTGTCAAGATGACATATTGGTTGTCTTTTAGGGTCGAGACAAATTTATTTATTTTCTACAGAGCGTATGCTTTGAAAGGTTAATGAAACTGCTAGTTTAAATGTTAATAAAGGATACACAGATTAATAAAGAATGCACAAATACCGGTTCGAACACGTACAGGCAAAAATATTAAATTTTGTTGTTTTTTTGCTGCCTACTTATGAGCATTAATGTGTCTAGGATTTGAGGGCGTTTCATGACCTTTCTGCTTTCAATTACTTCTGTTTGATTGTGTTCGTGATAGATAATCAAATTCTTCAGCAGGCTGCAATGTGTTCCTCTAGTCAAGTCAAGTCAAAGAGATTTCATTACTCCCCTTACAGAGCAAACTGCTAGAAAAACATATCAACACCCACCTGTCCGCATTCATTGAATCTTCCGGCTGCCTTGACCGTTCACAATCAGGATTTCGTCCTCGACACAGCACAGAATCAGCTTTAGTCAATGTCATAGATAACATTCGAGTACAGACGGACGCTGGCCGAGCAGTAAATCTCATACTGCTTCACCTGTCCGCTGCCTTCGACACCATTTCACACCAGATTTTACTGGAAAGACTACAAACTATAGGAATACAGGACATGGCTCTAGACTAGCTAAGGAACTTCCTTAAAGGAAGAACCCAAACAGTAAACCTGGGTCCTTTCAGTTCCAAGACCACGTCGGTCACATAGGGAGATCCTCAAGGTTCTTGCCTCAGCCCCTCCCTTTTTAATGTGTACGTCGCTCCTCTGGCCACTCTCCTGAGAAACATTGGATTCACTCCACTCTCTTACGCTGACGATACTCAACTTCTTTTGATAAAGACTCCCCCAACACCAAAAATATTTTTTCAGAAGGCATGAAAACTATAACATCATGGATGAGCAATAACTTCCTACAGCTCAATGCAGGAAAAACAGAAATAATGCTATTCAAGGATGCAGTTACTAGCTGGGCACCGAGCTGGTGGCCCGAAGAACTAGGCCCGCCCCCCTCCCCTAAACCAGTGATTAAAAATTTAGGGGTTCTAATTGACAGCAAACTCAATCTGGATGAACACATAAATTCAACTAAACGTACATGCTTCCATGTCCTTGGCCTACTCCGTAGAGTATTCCATTTTCTCCCTCCTTCCACTCGGAAAACATTGATACATGCTCTAGTACTCAGCCGTCTGGACTTTAGCAATGCCCTACTTATCGCCGCAAAGGAGTCCTCCCTGAACAGCTTACAGGTGGTCCAGAACACGGCAGCTCTCCTGTTAGCCAGTGCACCCTACCGCACACCTTCTCTTCCCCTACTCCGTAAACTACACTGGTTACCTATACGCAAGAGGATCCAGTTTAAAATTTGCTGTTTGGTGTTCAAAGGCCCCAATCATATGGGACCAACATACTTGGCGGACAAACTAGTTAGGTATTCCCCTTCACGTACCCTCCATTCCCAAGGAAAAGGTCTCCTTACCATTCCAAGGATAAAACATACCAGATTGGGAGGCAAGTCATTTTCCTACCTTGCCCCCCAACTTTGGAACCAGTTACCTTTGGACATCCGGCTCTGTAACAACTACCTGTCTTTTATAAAAAAACTTAAAACAACACTTTTCTAAACTCATTCAGCCTTCACCCTTTTCGTCCTCAGCGCGGAGATACCCCACCCGGGGTGATTCAAGCGCGTTACAAATGACATAAATAAATAAATAAATAAGCGCACATATCACCCAAGTGTCTCATAGTGGACTTTGATGAGGACCTCTTTTACGTTTGCTAGCAATAAGTAGGTCTCCTGTGAGCAGCTTACTCTACTAAATTAGACTGATCCAGTCTTGGTAGCCGCCTGTGCCTTGTACGATGCAATAGGTCTCGCATTTACGCAAGTTTAAGCTACTGACATTGCAAATAACAATGCCTTTTGTTTTTTAAAAACATAAATAAAAAGCATTGTCATTTACAATGCCAATAGCTTAAACTCGCATAAATGCAAAACCTATTGCATTGCAAATGCTTGTTTTGTCTGGAATTGGGGTCGATAGGGAGTTGGTTCCTCCTGCTTGACTTTTAGTTCAAACTGGCGCTGCGGGTCATATCTGACTTGCGCAGACTCGCTTTGTCTGCTATCCGGACATTCTCCCCAGCAGAACTGTTGATCCGACGATTCCCAAAAGGAATGAGGAGAACGAGGATCAGGAACCTAGAACCTCTCCGGTGTCTTAATATTAGAGCGGTCACGGAAGTCGTATCTATGCTCAGAAGCTTCAGGTGGAGGCAAACCTGTATGAGAACCAGGGTTCTGTTGCTGCTGCCGCTGCATCTTGTTCCAAACCTTTTTAGGAAAGACTGGACGACCCCCCTTTTCAGGAGAGTGTTTAGACTGTGGCTGAGCAAATGGCCGAATGCCCAAGCTATTGCGACCTAAAGATTTATATACATCCGCAATGATAATCGGCAACTGTCGCTGCTGGTCCAAGTCTGGCACTGCCGCTAGGCGTTGACATACTTGTAAGCAAACCGCTTCACCTTTAATATTGGCTAGAATCATATCGGAGACAATAGGGAACATCCCACTAACTTAATTCCCAAATCCAGGGCTACACCAGCCCTGTGCTCATCCTGTAACTTCTTTAGAATGCTCAGCAGAACATTCATGGAGGGGGTGCCAAAGCACAGTGTATACACCAAAGCAAACACTGTCCCCCAGGTGGTGCAGTCAGCTAAAGCGGGAATCAGACCACTCGGCAAACTCATTGTAAGGATCCTGTGTTTTTCAACAGGAGTAGTGTGTGGAAAAACAGCTTCAATTTGCTCAAATTTCTGTGCAAGCCAAAATGGCAAGTCATCACAATTTTGAGGACGAGGGCCCATCATCAAATTAATCATGAAGGGACTAATGTCCAGACCACTGCCATGTCCTGGTGGGGGAGGAATAGCTCCAGCCGGAGCCGCTTAAAGCGCACGCAACATATTTTGTATGACACTTCTGTGAATATGAAGCAACTGCGTATATAACAGGCATAGCTCTGCGACAGTACCATTTATATACGTTGGATGCGGTGTAAAACCTGCCAAAACCGGGCCAAGTGGCCCCATCGATAGAAAAGGGGCCCCTACGAACAATAATAAGAGGGTGAGGAAGGGCACCATTAAACCAAACAGTATGCTCCCAGGCTGTCAACGGAACTTCAAGTAATGCATAAGGACGATATGCTGCCGGAGCCGTAGCCCTCGTATATCCGTGAAACAAATTATCATTCCCATCCACTGCGGGGAACGTAACCCAAGAATAAAAGACTTTGAAGCAAAAGCAGGGTCCACCTCGACAACAAAAATAATGTTAGCCCCTGCATTGGGGACTCCGTGTTGAGTCAAGTGTGCTGTAACCGCCAAGCGGTTAGGCGCCGTAATAGCGACCAGTTGTGCCATGTTTATAAATGGAAGAAAGAAACCAGGAAAATGGTAGTGTAAAACAGGGTAAAGAACAACCTTTTAAATTTCAAGCTTGAAAAACCTATAAATATACAAATATAGGAGGCTAAGCCCCCCCCCACCACGGACGTCTCCAGAAACCGGTGAGAGGGAAATTGTGGATAAGCACAAGCGCTACTCAGGGGTCTCAAGAATAAGTACCAGACCAAACTTTGGTGGCACCATGTTGCAGGGATTTTGCACAAACACAGATCTATGCGCAGGATTATAGGACCTTGGTGTATAGGGACTGAGTCACCCTACCACCTTAGTACCCATGAGCCCAGGACCGACTAGCTATAGTGTCTCACTTGCTCTCCTACTCACTCACAGAGAAACAAATGATTAGACACCCCAGAAGACAACACACCCAGATCTCTCAGGAATCACGGTAACAAGTCACACCCTTTCGCTCTCACTCTTGTACTTGTCCACAAAAAGATCTGACAGAGCCACTAGACAGTTTAAAATATTTATTTTAACTAATGTGCGCTAACATGTAGTATACGTGCCACAACAGGCAGGAAAATGCATCGTACAAATACAGTCAGCATAGCAGCTAGTCCATAAATCATGAAGGAAGATGTCATCATGGAAAGACAGTAGAGCGTAACCTCCCTCCCCTTGCTAAGAAGCCGTATTATTATATATAAGAAGATCTCTGGGCTTTGTTAGCAGACCCCATACCATGAATTTATGATGTTACAACGCATGCAATTACAACGCATGCTTTTACAACACAGTCTTTACATCGCAACTACCATTACATTGCATGATTTTACAACGCATGCCATTACAACGCATTTTTTAAAACTGCGATTACAACGCATTCCATTACAACGCATATCATTACAACGCATACCATTACAACACATAATACTTTTAGGGTAACAGTAGGGAAACTTGGTGGATAGTGTAGGGGTAAAACTTACTATTCCCACTCCAGTGAGTGCATCAGTAGGGTAAGTGTTGGATGGTGTAGGGGTAAAAATTACTATTCCCACTCCAGTGAGTGCGACAGTACGGAAAGTGTTGGATAGTGTAGGGGTAAAAATTACTATTCATATGTACCCCAAATCTCATAGACACCCTAATATTAAACAAAATCTCCATTACTTACCTTAGAATGCGTTGTATTGGCATGTGTTGTAATGGCATGCGTTGCAGTGACATGCGTTGTAATGGCATGCACTGTAATGGCATGCGATGTAAAGGCAATTGCGTTGTAACAGTTGTGTTGTAAAGGTAGATCGTTGTAATGACTGCGTTGTAATGGATGTTTCCCCATACCTTAGATTATAGATGGTGTATCTACATCATTGGTGCTATCTTGCTCCTCTCCCTGGAAAGGTCCCTCTCCAAGTGTGTGCTACCTATTTGTGTATTCTAAAAAGACCAAACTACGTTTGTCCAAACAACACCTGCATTGGCATTGTTGTTCTACCTTGCACAAAATGCTTAGTCAAAATCCCAGAAACATGCAGAGAGTGAACACAGCGATGAGTTCCTATGTAAAAACAGCCATAGAAATTATTGCAAAAATTAAAGACGTGTAGTAACGTGCGTAAAGCAGCAGGCAGGCTGCAGCGTGCTCATGCCAACTTAGTGAAGATGACAATGTCCCTATGGGCCACATGACATCAGATCAGCTCTTTCATGTCTCAATTTCTGCAAGAAATGGAAGGCCTGTCTCTTCAACCAGGAGCTTCGCCCTGCCTATGTTCCTGCTCCAGTGCCTGGATACCCTCATGGGTGATTAGCTGCGCCATACAAATCAACTTAACATAACATAACAGCATCTCCCAATCAAACATTTTGCGGCCATCGTGACTGATCCCTTGGTGTGTGATGTCTGTTGTGTCAACACATTTTGTTTACATTTTTCCTCTCCGTCTTCAGTCCCTCCAGTCTGGCTCTTTCTTCAGAACCATCTTGTTTTGCTTCAGTCCAATCATCGAGTTGACTGTGTGTGGTAGCACCTTTGGGTTTGAACTGTCCATTCCTGCTTTGCCCACAGCATCCAGGAACTTCTCCAAGTCTTCAGGTTCATCATACTCTCTCGTTTTAACATCCACAGTAATCCACAATCAAACTGATTCCAAGAGGCCTTATCTAATTTCTCCCTTGTGCAGTCATGGATGGATAGAGTTCAGGAATTCCTTCCTCTAAGCCTTTTTTCTCATTGGAGAGGTTTGCTGTTATGTATGTTTGCTGATATTCATAGTGGTATGGGCCATGCTTCCTCGCTGCCCGTATAATCTGCCTCACTTGTTGGTGCTGTAAACAACATGCTAGGATGCGTTGTGGTATGCCTGCTTTGTGGTCATACTAATACCTGGTTCCATGGGCCCTTTGGAATTTTAGTGATGAGTGAAATATATTTTGACCCAGGAAAGGTATCATATTGTATTTCTCGACTTTCAATGAGACTCCTGTAATTCCTAAGTTGTCTATCTTACTTCTGTTCTCTAAGTCAGTGTTTTTCTTGTCTAATTTCCAAATGTTTAGGCCCCATTCATGCCGATTGTCTAGCCTTTTCTAAACTTCCATCATCTGCTCATTGGTTGGTTCTAGGCAGCATTAAAAAGCAGTAATATCCTTTCTCACTGATAAACTTCCAATGCTGTGTGTGCTACTGTGGTATTTACTGAGCCTTAGTATTCGCACGTTCTTTAAGACTGAGTGGGATATGGATATTTATTCGGCCAGTTCCTTATCCTTTTGTTTAGGGTTGCCTTATTTGCAACAGCTTCTGAGAACAGAAGCTGTCTCACTGATTTTGCATTTGACATATGCAAGAAAGCAGTCGAGCTGTCCACCAGACGTAACACATCTGGGGCTACACCTTTATGCTCCTGATTCCTATGCCCTCTATTGGGCTGTATTGGAGTATACTGCCCAGAACAAACCCGAGCTGACATTATGGAAGAATCAGTGCAAGGCAAAGTCTTGGCTCCAGTATTCTTGTGTTGTCAAATGTTTTCCATGTATGCTGCTTAATCATTCAATAGAAAATAAGGAGGTACAAAAACTGCATAGCCTGATCTGTGTTTTTTATGTCCAGAAATATTCTCAGGTTGTGAAATATCAAGGTCCAGAAGCCCTGCCACTCCCTCACAGACAGACATACAGAATCCTCCTTCTCTCCTTATATGGCTTGCATCATGTCACATACCAAGATAGCTACTGCCAGAAGTTGCCCACATTCCTTCTTCTATTGCAATCTGTACCGGAGACACGTCTCTCACTTTCTTCACCGCCATCGTGAGTTCATCTCCTCTATGCCATGCCCCACTATCTCACCACTCTGTGGCCTGCCGACCTTCTCTTTTCGGTGATGATGTCCACTGTCCTGCGTGTACTCGCCCAGGCGCACTTCCATTTGGAGCCAATTCTCAATGCTTTCCGCTAACTGCCTTCACTGCATGTGTCCAGTTTGTGAGCTGCTCGCTCATCACTGGCCTCTGCACCTGCAGCTCCCCTCTCCGCTGTCACAGTCTCCGCTTGCACTTAGGCGACACCGCACAGGGTCTGGTGCCCACCAAAGGTAAGACCACCAACACACTGGCAGTGTGCTGATTATAGTTTCTAGTTGTGCCTAGGGCCTGCAGGTGTTGCGCCTGTCCATGCACTGATTTTGTTATTTTTGAAATATATTAGTTTAGGGGAGTCAGGACTGCATGCCCCCTTCATTGTCTATGTAACCAATATCGAGCAGTTCGTAACTGGTGGACTTTCCTTCCTGTTTGAATCAGGATACGCAACTCTGTGTCTCAGGACTTACTAACTAGGTGTTTATATTACCTTATTCAAGCTTTAATGAAAGTGTGATGGGGGGGAGGGGGGATACATTTGCTATTAATACAAAATACAAATATACAAAAAATACAAAAACACATTGTATTCCAATAATTATGGTTCTACTTTACTTTTCCTAGAGGACTGATAGAAGTTACTGACTTATCAAGGTTCCAGACTCTAAAATACTTGTGGCTGAACCATAACAAGGTAAGAAGTAAAGTTATCCTGAGCCTATTTACTGGCTAATTACTGAGTTCATGATTTAATTTTGATATCAATCAAGCAGCATTTATAAAGTGCATCTAATCACCCAGGAGGGTATCCAGGTGCTGAGGGTCTTGCTGCTTCAGGAGGCTTCAGTTGAACAGCCAGGTCTTGAGTGCCTTCTGCAATTCAAGGAGAGAGGGGGAGGTCCGGGGGTGCAGGGGTAGGTCGTTCTAATATTTAGCCATGAGGGAGAAGGAGCATCCTCCACAGTTGCTTTGGTGGATGTGGGGGGTGTGTGCGAGTGAGAGGGAGGTGGAGCGCAGGTGTCTGGAGGACTGGTGGAAGTTCAGGCGGTGATTGATCTAGGCTGGTCCTTGATTGTGCAGGGCTTTGTAGATGTGGATCAGGATCTTGAATTGACATCTCTTCTGTATGGGGAGCTAGTGGAGTTTCTTGAAGTGAGGGGTGATATGGGTCTGGCAGTGAAGTTATGTATGGCTTGCAGTCTCTGCAGGAGGTGAGTGGTAATTCCCACGTAGAGTGTGTTGCCGTAGTCCAGGCAGATGGTGACTAGGGCTTGAGTGACTGCACGTCTGGTGTTGATGGGGAGCCATTTGAAGCTTTTCCAGAGCATGCGAAGAATGAGGAAGCAGGTGAATAAGACAGCATTGATCTGGGTTTTCATGGTGTGTTTGCTGGCAATAATGCTGAGGTTATGAGCATGGTCTGCTGGTGTGGGTGAGGGTCCTAGTTCAGAGAGCCGCCAGGAGTCATTTCACAGGAAGGTGTTATTGCTGAAGATCCGCACTTCTGTTTTTCCAAGTTGTGTTTCAGGCAGTTGTTTTTCATCCAGTCGGCGATGCTTGTTATACACTTGTGGAAGTTGGCTCTTGTGGTGTTAGGGTCGTTTGAGAGCGAAATGATGAGCTGTGTGAGGATCAGGGCTTCCGTTTATACCAGTTCGGGGAGTGTTCTGATGTCATTGGTGGCAGCAATCAAGGCGATTTCAGTGCTGTGAATGGTACATAATCCGGATTGAGAGGTCTCCAGAAGATGGTTGTTCTCCAGGTGTTCTGTGAGTTGGCGGTTGATGGATTTTTGGAGGACTTTGGCAGGGAAGAGGAGCAGAGAGATGGAATGTAGATTTTGAGTTTGCTGGGGTTGGCGAACGGTTTCTTGAGAAGGGGTTTGACTTCTGTGTGCTTCCATTCTCTGGAAAGATTGTGATAGTGATAGAGGCGTTGAAGAGGGTAGTGAGCTCGCTGCTGATCTTCTTGCTCCTGAGGTTGAAAATGTGATGAGGACAGGGGTTTGTTGGGGCTCCTGAGTGGACTGAGTTGAAGATTGCTGTGGTGTTCTGTGTGATAAGTTGCTCCCAGGTGGTGAGTTGGTGGTTGGGGCTTGCTTCTGTGGGAGTGAGGTGGCCGAAGAGGTCGGATGGGGTGGGTTGGGGTTCAAAGTTCTTCATGTAGATGGTGGAGATCTTGTCGTGGAAGAAGACCGCCAGGGTGTCACAAAGTTCCTGGGAGGGGGTGATGAAGTTTTTGGTGGCTGAGGGGTTAGAGAACTCTCTGAGAATGTTGAAGAGTTCTTTGCAATGGCTTTGATGCGGTCAGCCAGTGCGTTTTTTTCATCTTCTACAGGAGCTGGTGGTGGTCGTTGAGGGGTGTCTTGAAAGTGGCTCTGTCTGCAGTTTCCATGCTGGTTTGCAATTTTCTTTCCAGTTGCTTGCGGTTTTCAGCTCCATGGTGGAACATCTGCCCTGTTTGGTGGATCTCTTGCGTTTGCTGGGCTTGATGGGGGCGACTCCATCGGCGCAGTTGGTGATCTAGGTGGTGAAGTTCTTGACAGCCTGTTCCAGGTTGGGTGCGGTGTCAGGGTGGGAGGTGTTGAGGGCTTTGGTCCATTGGCTCTCTGACACTTTGAACCAGCTGCAATGGGGAATACTGGGTGATTTGGGGACTGTGCTGGGGGGTCTGGTGATGGCAAAGCGGACAATGGCATGGTCAGTCCCGGTAAGCTTGGTGACATGACTATACTTGACTCCATTGCTGGCTGTGAAGATGGGGTCAAGTGTGTGTCCTGTGCTGTGTATGGGGCTGGTGACTAGTTGGCCGAGGTCAGTGTTGTTCTTGGTTTCGAGGAGCTCGGCAGTGTTGGTGCCGTTGAGGTCATCTAGGTGTAAATGGAGGTCTCTGAAGAAAATGTAGTCCTTGGAGTGTATGCAAGCAGGGCGATGAAGTTGGGAATGAACTCGGTGACATGAATGTACATTGCTCTGTTGCTGGCCATGAAGATGGGTTCAAGTATGTGTCCTGTGCTGTGTGTGGGGCTAGTGATTAGTTGGGTGAGGCCTATCTTGTTCACGGTGTATAGGAGGTTGGCGGTGTTGGTGTCATTGAGGTCGTCGAGGTGAAAATTGAGGTCTCAGAAGGAAATGTAGTCCTTGGAGTGTATGGTGGGTGCGGTGATGAAGTTGGGAATGGTGTTGCAGAAGCTGGGGCATGGTCCCCGAAGTCTGGAAGCGAGGGTGCCTCTCATGGTGGATTTGCTGTCTGTTTGGAGTTTAAAATTGAGGGTGCTCTATGATCAGGGTGAGGGTCACGATGGTGTCTGATGGTGTGCTTGCAGAGTGATCGTGTGTTGAGGAGGAGGAAGTTGAGATGCTATGAAGTAGGTGCGAAGTGTTGCTTGGTCAGCGTGGTGGTGGTCGTTGTGCGTGCAAATTCTCCAGTGTTGCAGGAGAAGTGGCAGTGCAGGCAGGTGAAAAGTCCTACCGTTAATCGCGGAGAGGTGCAGCAGCTGCACAGCTGCACTGAGCCCTCCATTAAGTAGGCCTGGGAAAAGGGAGGGGTGCTGGGTGGTGGTGGGCGCGGCTGGTGGGAAGCTGGAGGCAAGAGGCAGCAGAAACAGGCAGGAAAAGAGAAGGGGATGAAAAACGGGGCAAAATACAGGAAAAGAAGGTAAAACACAAGAAAAGCAGAAACAATACAAGAAACAGGCACAATACAAGAAAAGCAGACAAAGACTAGCAGATAGAGGCAGAATCAATCAGACAGAAGCAAAAGGGGTGGAACAGGCAGAAGGGAGTGGAAACAGCAAATTGGAGCAGAATGGGCAAACGAAAGAGAGGTAAGGCAGAAGGACCATAGGCAGGGGTCAGCAGGCGGCACAAGCAAACAGCCTGCTGAACATGCTTAACAATGTTCAGCATTCCATCCATCATCCTTGTGTGTTGCTATAAGTTGCCCATAGTGGGAAGGGTATCCCCGGACGTGGGTCCCGTGCACGCTATGCCACTCAATTCAAGCTATCTGGCTGAAGAGTGGGGGGGGGGAACCCCGAAACCGGTCCTAGGATGCTTGTTTCTGGTCCAGGGAGGACCTGGCTTGGCAGTTCGGGCTGGACTGTTCCCATGAGTAACAGGGTCCAGACTGATTTGCATATGGCCAAGTCTAAACTGGGGTGACATGGTGAGCACAGAATGATGGCTTTAACCCAGATCTCTTGACTGGGGGTGAATGTTTTGATTTGTTCAGCATCCCGTCCTTCAATTGTGTGTCTTTTGAGGTATTAGCATCAGCAGATGTCAGTGGTGGAGTTTTGCTGAGGGCGGTGGTAAGCTGTAGTGACCTTGTTCCAACGTCTGTGAGGGTAGCGGTGGTGTATAGTTGGTTTGGTTAAAGAGAAGTAGACGCAGAGTGGGTAGTTCAAAGGAGCTTGGAGGTGTGGCTGACGGTGAAGTTGTCACTGGCAGAGAAGATGGTGTCCTGCTGAGTGGGTTGGGGAGGTGACCCGTTGTTTGAGTCCCACGGTGCCGAGGTTCTCCAGCCTGGACACAGTGATCTTGTCATTGGGTTTGTCCAGGTGAAAGTTGAGGTCACCAAGGATGTGGAGGTGAGAGTGTGGGGTGCAATGAAGTCAATGATGGAGTCTCTGAAGGGTGGATGGAGTCCAGGGGGTCTGTAGATGAGGATGCCGCAGAAGGTAGTGTTCAAGTTGGTCTGGACCTGGGAGTGGAGGTGCTCCACATTGGCAAGTAGTCATCCGAGTGGGTGGTGAGGCGGAGGGTGCTTTTGTGTACGATGGCGATACCTCTACCTGGTTTGTTGATGCGGTCCTTGTGATGATAAGATCCATGTAGGCATCCGGGATGGCAGTGGCGGTGTCCGGGACGAAGGTGGGGTTCATCTAAGTTTCCATGAGGAAGGTGATGTCGGGGTAGACGGAGTCGAGTAGGTCCCAGATTTCCACAGCATCTTTTTGGGGGGAGCGTGTGTTGAACAGGATACAACTGAGGCGGTTGGGTCCGGTATTTGTCAGTCATGCAGTAAGTGGGGCTGGTGTGCATTGGCAGACAAAGGTACACCTGGAGTTTCTGTGGGAAAATGAGCCCTGGGTGTCATTTGCCGATGCTAGGTAGTAGGTGGGGTGGCATCCATTGTTGAGGGCATGGAGGGTGCTGGGGTCATAGTGGCGCATGGTCCGAAGACCAGGGTCCGTGGTGCTGGGCGCAGTCCAGGTGCCTTCAGTGCGCCGTAGGCTGGGCCACAACGCGACCCCCATTGAGTAGCATGAGGGGGAGGGCTGGACAGCTTGTAACAGCAGGAAGCCCCGGGGGACAAGCATGGGCTCAAAGTGTTGCTTGGTTCACATTATACTGGCTGTGATAAAAAGCTCAGCTCAGGAGAGGAACACGTTTGTTGTGACACATCAGGTCTCCGGTATAATTCAACTTAATGAGTGTTTCACAGGCTAAGTTTTTTAATTGCTTGATATATTTCTTAACACGTCTTTTTTAATGGATTTTGGCTATGGTCTTCTGTTTCCTTTATAAGTGTGTCACTTGGTATATGAAAGTTTATGAAACTGTAATTACTAAATATTAATTTGTGACACATTATATGGCCTTCTGGCTCTGATAAGGTCGGAATTGGCGAAATACGTATTTGCTAGAATGGAGGAATAATAAAGATGACTTTAGAATATCCTCGGAGACTGTAATCAGGTACGCAACGCCAATTGGGCTAAAAGGGCTTCAGTCCCCCCGCCCCCCCCCCCCGTCGTGTCGGTCAGACCGTGCTGAGACAGCTTCCCGGGCACACAAACAGCCGCACCCGAACACCTCACAGGTCTTTAAAAGACCATTTACTTGTTAATGAGGCTGTGTTGTTCTTTCACCCCTCCTTAGAGCCCCTGCATCTTTACTCTGCGATTGCTGGAAGTATTAGCCCCCCCGAAAGTTTTATTAGACCCCCACCCAAAAAAAAATTCACTCTAGTTGCGCCTCTGACTGCAATGCTCATTCTTTGGATGACTGGAAAAGGAGAGTGCTTAAGGGATCATTGTTTAACTGTTTGGGATTTTCCCACTGAGTAGCCAGCCACTCATTCTCTCTGGAAGCATTATTGACTTTGAGACTACAAAAATTGATGTGATTACATAGGCTGTGTGTGCCCATTTTCTCATGGATGCCATTGGCAGTGATAAAGCTTTTCATGAACATTTTTTTAGATCCTTCTTAAAGACACTACTCAACTCTCCTAGTATGTAGTCTTTGTAACTATAGAATTATGGGATATTCCCTCTAGACATCTTTCAAGGTTTGCTTTACAATAAAGGTCCTCGCTTCTTCATGAAAATGCAAGCTGTTTTGCTTTTTATTTTAACTGTCATGCTTTACACTGACTTGGCAGGGACCATTTATAGAAAACTGTTGAGTTTTTTGGCGTAAACCAGTGAAAAGTTAATTCCATCTCGTATAAAAGTTCCACTTCACCTCTGCTAGCAGAAGTATACCACAAAATCACAGCCCGTCTTACCCCTCTCCATTTCTTAAGCCCACCACCAAGATGTGTCCACCAACAAGATGTTTCCATAAAACACAACGGGGATACTAAAAATTTCTCCCTGGAGGTAACATAACTGTGTGGAGAAATGGGCACCTTGCCCACATATTTAACTTATTCAAAAGCTCAAAGATTGTCCAGGAAAATGGCAATAGTCGGAAATTTTGAGGGAGAGGAAATATTTTGGATTTTACCTGCATTATTGTGGGAAGGAGCTTAGATTATTACAACACACTATCTTCAGGTTCCAAAAATGTGGGTCTGTCTGATTCCAATCTACTGGACAATGTCATGACCAGAACAAACACAGTAAAAAACATGCACTATAAAGTCTCAATATAACAACCCTTGCCTTCTACACCCCCGTTAGCCTGTCTTAGATGTGTACAGCAGAATCCAAGTTTAGCATCCGTATTTCCACCCAATGTGTAGCCCTGAGTGGGCAGTGTCTGTCATTAACTACTTTGCCCGACTAAGCCATCTCTAAAGATGTTCTCCAATTACCCAAATGTTTTGCACCATTTGGGATTTAATGTGATGTAACGAACATGCTTAAAAGTCAGGGAGGTCCGAAGTGAACAACCTCTTTGCCCAAGGGTTTTGCCCAAACAGTGCCCCCTCACTTTGCGCCACCTCCAACAGAATGTGATGCCACAAAAAGCCCTTGGCAAAGCCAAGAAATAAAATGCTTCCTACTCTTGCTCTCTTCTCATTCCCTCTAGTCAGCAGTGAGATTCCTTCATGAGGGTGATGGGTGACAGAGAATGTGACATGGGCTCACAGGGGTTAGGGGTGCTTCTTAACCCCTTTGCTGCTAGGCCTCCCCCCCCTGTGCTAAGCCTTTTTTTGGCTATTTGGGGTAGTTTGCGCTTAGGCCCCTGTAACTTTTTGACCACATAAGGTATCCATGCCAAATTTGCGGCCTTTTCTTCCAACATCATGGGAATTCTAAAAGTACCCAGGGTTTGTGGATTCCCCTGGAGGGGACCCAGAAATTAGCCAAAATACAGCTAGATTTTGATTTTTTGGGGAAAAATGGGACAAAAAGTGCTGCAAATGAAAGCATCTGGGTTTTTCCCTGCAAATGGTATCAAAAAAGAGTTAGTTGGGCTGAAATCACCATTTCCCAGCTTTTAGGGAATGACAGACTTTTGTCAGAAAACCAAAATCTTTTACACAGTTTTGGCATTTTTCTGGGACATAGCCTATTTTTGTGCTTTCAACCTCCTTCCAGTTAATGGTGGAAATGGGTATGAAAGCAATAATGGATCCTGGAAAGCTATACATTTTAGAAGAGTAGACAAAATTCTGAATCCAGCAAGGGGTCATTTTTGTAAATCCATCAAGGTTTCTTTATAGAAACTAACAGTTAAATATCGGACAAGTTGAAAATTAGTTGAAACAAACTGCCTTTAGTGTCAATGTTTTCACCTGTAACTTCTAATTATGACAGCTCCTTGAAAGCAATATACCGTTACATCCGCTGGACCTTACTGGTTGTGGGGATATATAGGACTTGTAGGTTCACCAAGAACCCGACGGACCCACAGCCAAAAACTGAGTAGCGTCTTGCAATGGTTTTTTATTATGTACCGGGTATATAGCAATTATTCTGGGAAAATGTATACATGGAAAAATGTGTATGAAAGACACCTATGTATTTCTGAAATGGGAACAAAATATAGAATTTAGAAACAGTAAATATTTGCACATTTGCGAAATTGGGAATACTCATACTAGCATGAGAATGATCGGTCAGTTGTATCAGGAGACGGGGGAACGCTGGGTGGGACGAAATTTGTGGATCCATGCAGATTCCAGAACTCCCGGCAGAGTCCGTACAATAGGATCAACGCGTCTGTCGACATACCAAGCGTGATGTGAGACTCTGAAGTCGGTCGAGTTGTTACACACGAAGTATGCTTTAGAGCCTGCTGACCCATTACGTTGAATGATTGTCTGTATGAATGTCAAGCATTTGAGGCCTAAGTATACACATTTTTTATGATTTGAGCACTGATTTGCAGAGTGACTTCTCTATTGATCCTGATGAATGCCACGAACACTTTTGTCACTAGGCAGAAACATGTTGATCAATTTATAGGGTAACTTTAACCCTATACTCACTTGCTTTTTAATATCTATCATTTAGGCAGGAAGAATAAAATTGTTGCCCCTAAATAGATAGTTTTTAATCTCACTTTTTTTGCACTCTGCCCCTCATCACCATTCCGAGTTGGTAGTTCCAACACGTGCTTTTGCACTCCTGCTCCTTCCCCTTTTGGGTTAAGTCAAAGCCCACAGGGATACCTTGCGGTCCCCGTGTGTTGGAGGAACCCAATGATGAAGCATGTCACCCTCGGGTGAGTGAGGGTTTTCGTCCATAATTGGCACATGCCCAAGAATACGACAACATTTAGGTTTTAGTGTGCTACCCTATATTCTATGTGAGATTGATTCCAGAACTTTCCCACACAGAAATTTGAGAAAAAAGTGATTTTTTCAGCGAAATTTGAGGTTACACAGGTAGGAGAATGTTGGGGGACCCACGCAAGCCATACCTCGCTGGACTCCCCCGGGTGTCTAGTTTCCAGAAATGTGTGGGTTTGGTAGGTTTCCCTAGATGGCCGCCGAGCCCAGGTCCAAAAATTCATGGGACTCCCCCTTGCAAAACCAGGTTGGTTTGTGATAGGTAATTTTGATGTTGCCTCAATAGGTTTTGTGCCCTTGCCTGTCGCAGGTCCTTGACCCACCCATGTAAGTGAGGTACCATTTATATCGGGAAACCTGGGGGAATGCTGGGTAGGAGGACATTTGTGGATCCACGCAAATTCCAGAACTTTTCCACACAGAAATTTGAGAAAAAAGTGGTTTTTTCAGCAAACTTTGAGGTTTGCAGGGGATTCTGGGTAGGAGAATACTGGGGGACCCACGCAAGCCATATCTCGGTAGACTCCCCCGGGTGTCTAGTTTCCTGAAATGTGTGGGTTTGGTCGGTTTCCCTAGATGGCCGCCGAGCCCCGGGCCAAAAACTCATGGGACCCCTTGCAAAACCAGGTTGGTTTGTGATAGGTAATTTTGATGTCTTATCCATAGGTTTTGGGCCCTTCCCTTCTTCGGATACTTGGCCCACCCATACAAGTGAAGTACCATTTCTATTGGGATACTTGGAGAAATGCTGGGGGGTTGAACATTTGTTACTTTCTGCAGTGTGAACATTTGAGCACATTAATGCAAGGAAAATGTCACAGTCACATTTTGAGGTTTGCAGGCCATTATGGGTAAGATAACTAGTTGGGATCCACAAGAGAGATATCAACATGTACTCCCATGGGTGTTTAGTTTATGACAAAATCTACAGTTGGTAGGTTATTCTTAGCTGAAATGTACACATTGGCAGAGAGACAATAAAGACAAAGATTACTGCACAGCCATCTATTCCTCAAGCACTCACACATACTGGTTGGATTTGGCATGCGGGCGAGTGATGCTTCAATATATAAAATATTATTAACAAGAGATTTCCCAAAAATGAAATGCACTGTCAATAATTGAAAGGACAAGAAACTGAACCATTGACTCACAGCTTGTGAGCTGTAAAGCTACGACAAGGCACCAACCTCTTTACAGGCCAGTCATACACCTTTCATACGTGTGACACATAAAAAACCATTCACACCGCCAGCCGCGGGCCCAGCACATTACAACACTCTCACCAGCAGACAGCGCCATCCAATGGCCTATCACTTTCACACGCCCACATTCCTGACACAGCAACCACACCAGCTCATGGATTGCATGGAGTGGCGTTTGACTAGCAGTGTGTGTAGTGACCAGCAGCTAGTTACTACTCACACACCGCCAGCCAAGTGCCAGTCCACGTACACCGCCAGCTGAGCGACAGTCCACGCACACCGCCAGCCAAGCCCCATTCCACACAAACTGCCATCTAAGCGCCAGTCCATGCACACTGCCAGCCAATCACCAGTCCACGCACACCGCCAGCCAAGCACCAGTCCACGCACACCGCCAGTCAAGCACCAGTCCACGCACACTGCCAGCCAATCGCCAGTCCACGCACACCACCAGCCAAGCGCCAGTCCAAACACACCGCCAGCCACGCGCCAGTACAAACACACCGCCAGCCAAGCTTCAGTCCACGCACACAGCCAGCCAAGCGCCAATCCAAACACACTGCCAGCCAAGGGCCAGTCCATGCACACCACCAGACAAGCACCACTCCACGCACACCGCCATCACATTTAGGATTTTTTTATACAAGTAAGAAAACACAAACAAATTGCAAATAGATACAAATCTATTAACACAAAATCTGAAACTAAAAACACTACACAAATGCCAACCTTGAAACTGAACAAAAAATATTAATAGAGGCCAGGCAGTTCACTTTACCACTCATGGATGCTCTCAAAACCTATTTTGCGTGTGGTACATTCTAAAACAAGCAGGCACACACAGCCCAGGGTTAGAAGGACACTCGGGGCAGTACATACGAGTCTCCTTCCGCGTACCTCTTCTCCAACAGACTCTACATCTCCGACTGGTAAAGTCTTTTGAGGGTGTGGTAGGAATGTGATCAGGAAAGTGGCGATCTTTTAATCTAGCAACATCCTCCACCACTCCAACTCTAGGAACACTTGCCTGTTCCACTAAACAAGGCTGCCTATTACAGACTCCTGAAACTTAGCAAAAGTCATCTTTGACTCAGGACAAGAATCCTTGAATACAACAAAAGCATTAAAGGTTGCCAAGTGAAAAAGATGGATAGCCAACTTCTTATATCAAATGGAAGCCTTACGAAGAGCAGTGTAAGGTTCCAACCTCTGATCTACTCTTTCAACACCACCCATGAGCCTATTATAGTCTAAAATACACACAGGCTTGCGCGCTTCAGCAACCTGACCCCAAACAGTCACAGGTGAAGTGCTTTCATCATGAAGAGTAGTCAGCATATAGACATATCTCCTGTCTGAAAACTTCACAGCTATAAGTTCCTTGCAACGCAACGCTCTGCACAGTTCCCGCACAAGCTTTTGTCAAACTAGTTCTTTAGGGAAACCATCACGTTTAGAGCGGATTGTGCCACAAGCAACAGTGTCCACTTTGGCCAATTCCCTGAACAACTGCTCACCAGTGTAAAAGTTATCCACATATAAATGGCGCTCAGCAAACACTTTGGGGGAATACGACGCTTCAGAGTCACTGACCTCCTCATTTCTGCCACCCGTTTTCCTGCCTGTTCCCGCCTCCCGCCGCCGCAGTTCCAGCAAGCGCGGCCGCGGAGTGGAGGTGGGGACCACACATCCCAGGCTCCTCAGCGGCAGGCAAGCCGCGAACATTGTTTCCGCGCCCGGAGGCGTATTTAACGGAAGGCCAGTCCCGGCAGAGCGGGCGCTCAGCAAACACTTTGGGGGAATATGACGCTTCAGAGTCACTGACCTCCACATTTCTGCCACCCGTTTTCCTGCCTGTTCCCGCCTCCCGCCGCCGCAGTTCCAGCAAGCGCGGCCGTGGAGTGGAGGTGGGGACGACACATTCCAGGCTCCACAGCGGCAGGCAAGCCGCGAACGTTGTTTCCACGCCCGGAGGCGTATTTAACGGAAGGCCAGTCCCCGCGTCGCGGTACCGCGCGCGGGCAGCGCCGGGCTAAGCCCGGGCAAAGGGCGGGCCGTCTGTGGCCGTCAGGGGCCTGAGGAGGCCGGGCTGGGCCACCCCCTATGGACCTGTAGTTCAACGCAGATCATACCCTCAGGTGACTGTTACATACACACGGGCGGTTGCCTTATTAAATCACTGTTGTTGGTTGCATTAGGGTGTGTTTAGAATTGCACAAGTATGAATAGACGTAAGGGTGCGGTGGGGACACTTGATGCATTTATGATCAGGGCAGAGAGTTTACTCACGCATGAGATCGAGCTAACTGAGCGGCGATTGTCCTTAGATTTACTAACGGCTCAAAGACGCTCTTCATTGGAAGCTCTAACCCAGGGAGACATGCTACATCCCCGGCTCTATGTATCACCTACCCTTTCTCCCATGTCTGAGGCACCTCTTCCCCAATCCTCCTTATTAGTAATTCCGGACTCCCCCTCTGTTACTATTTTAAGTAGACAAAAAGTTCGGACCCGTTCCCGCAATCCTAAAAATTCGACAGAGTCTAAACCTAAGGAACCACCGGCCAAACGCAAAAGGGGCCCCAACCTCACATCCAAATCCCACAATCGCTCTGGAGCTTTTAGTGTTGTTCCTTTACAAATTTCAGCTGTTTCAACTACTGCGTCCGTTGGTACCCAAACTGATGATATAACTTGCCCCCCAAGCAAAGATGACATTATGACTGCCATGGAGTCGGGCTTGAGAGCAATAGTTAGCCATTCCAAGGCTTTATTTGATAAAAACTTCTCTCTTTTACAGGAAAGACTTGCATGTATGGAGCAATTGTTAACCCGGGAGCCAGTTTCTGATCTCCCGGTTGTTAACCGCAATCCCTTAATTACAACTACTCATACGCAGGGGGATCTCGATAACCTAGGTCCCAGGACGGCTGACGCTAACAATAGGACCCAGTGTCCACCTAGTAGCTCACAGCAACAGCACTCTGCAATTGTCCCCCCTCGAACATCGGACCCTGAAGTAAGACAACCCACCATAGATCCAATGCCGCCAAAGACTTTTCCTAAAACTGAGGTTCTGAATCTTCCCCCTGCCTCCTATCCTTATGTGATAATTTTGGCAGGAGTTCCCTGCTTGTCGGGTTCTAGGAAGGAGTCATGGGTGGATCTTCGAAACAAATGTGTGGATTGGCTAAGGAAACACAAAGGGTTTGACCCGGCCAGACTGCACGAAATCTTAATGGTGCGAAGAGTGGAATGGGTGGGCGAATCTGCTAAAAACATTATATGCGATTGTATTGTTATCAATTTTTGTAGTCCCCACACCGTTCGGTCCCTAATGCAAACCTGTGAGTTATTGCCGGGTCTAAAGTTGAACATATTTATGTTTACCCTTGGTTATTTTTATAAACCTGATATTAATGCATATGCGCCTATGCCCAAAGCCCTCCCTCTGGTTAATCGCTTTTCAGCTCTGTCAGATTTAGATGTTCCCGACTGACAACCAAGAGTGAGTGTTGAACCCCTTGCCCTGTTACAGATTGAGGCTACTCCTGCTCTTTCTCCAGTACCAGCAGTTGCTATTCAAAATAACCTAGACAGTCACCCAGGGAGAGTAGTGTAAAAGCGGGCACCTTAAATGTTTTAAGTTGGAACGTAGCAGGCCTCCGACAGAGATTACGCGATCCCGGGTGGCTTAGTTTAATTCAAAGTCACAACATAATTATGTTACAGGAGACATGGGCTACTACGGGACTGCACGTTAACGGGTTCCATTGCTATAACACTCTGGCAACCAAATCTAGAATGGGTCGTCCCTCGGGAGGCTTATCTATCTGGGTCAATATTACCGTTGGAGGCACTACCAGGGTTATACCAAGGCATAATCAGAATTTCCAGGCTATATTATTTACCCAGAAAATACGTTTTTTCCTGCTTAACTTTTATAACAATGATTTTAGTTCATTGCCAAATATAAATTTAATACATCTTTTTAACCTTATTACTACTTTGGAATCTAGGCACAACTTTGATGAAACTAGCGGGTTTGTGTTGGGAGGTGATTTTAATGCAAAACTTAATGCGGCTTGTCTACCCATGGGGGAAAGTAGCTTTGGTTCTGGGTGTCAAAGGGGAGTGGAATTGACTTCCTTTTTGAATTCACATAACCCGGAGAATGTAATGGATATAATGGCTAATTGTTTGTCAACAGTTCCCCTAGTACCTACATTCAGAGGCAGAGATTGTTTATCAATTATTGATTATATTTTTATCCCTCCTGGGTTGGCTGACCGTATTAGTGAGGCTATAGTAATTCCCATGCCTCAAGGGGATAATAACCCCATTAAGGTTTGCCTAAAATCAATCCACCGCCCTGTATATAATAAGGAATGTGGAGCTAGGAACCTCTCCATATGTTCAAATCATCTTAGATTAAAATGGAGGGGTATTAATAACAAGGGGACTTTTAAGACACTGGTTAGAGATAACTTACCCCTCTTCTTTTCTTGTTTGTCTGACCTAAATCCAAATCCTGAGGCAGTTGAGGATTTTGTTAAGATTTGCTCAGCCTGCCGAGCCCAACTTATGACCCCGCGGCGCATAGTCTCGGATGGCCCGAGATGGTTTGATCATGAGTGTTCTCTAGCCAACCGCGACTTGCGGCATGTTTTATCTTCCCGCCCGAGGAACCCGACTGATGTGAAAAATGCTAGGATTCGATACAAACTGGCCATTACGAGAAGGAAGGAGGAGATCCTAGAAGAGCGTTGGGAGGTGTTAGCGCGAACTGCTGATCGCGGAAGGGGGGATATCTTTTGGGCCGCGGTCAAAGACTTGTGTTGCTCAGGCCAGCTTTTGACCCCAATGGACTGCACCATTTCTGGTGCAACCTGGGTGGACCATTTCTCTAAGATTTATGCCGCCCCGCACTCAGTAACAGCTACCCCAGTATTCAACCACCCCCCGTGGGTAGAAATATCATTATCTGAGGTGGTAGAAGCTATCACCCAGAGCGCGGGGAATAAGGCCCCAGGCCCGGATGGCCTCCCTATTGATATTATTAAATCTTATCCTGATTTGTGGGGCCCTCTATTGTTGAACGTTTTTAACAATCTAACATTCACCTCTCTACCACCAACTTGGTCATCGAGCACAATAGTGCCAATCTTCAAGAAGGGAGATCGGTCCCAACCATCCTGTTATAGGCCTATCTCCCTCATTGACAATACCCTAAAAATACTTCGTAGAGTGTTATATAATAAAATCTTGACCTGGGTCGAGGATAATCACATCTTAGAGAGCTGCCAGCTGGGTTTTCGAAACAAGGTTGGTACGGCAGAGCAATGTCTTAACCTCAATCTTATTTTGGGTAAATACACCGTAGCTCGTAAATCCCCAATTTACCTCGCCTTCATGGACCTATCCACTTCCTACGACCTCGTTAATAGGTCGATGCTTTGGAGGGCCCTATTGCAATATGGCCTGGATGAATCTTTGGTTCATTTTCTGGCCTACTTGCATAGAGATCTGAAGGCCTGCATTAGGATTAGCCAAGGGGTTGAGGTGACTGATGCGGTAAGAGTGCATAGAGGGGTTAGACAGGGATGTGTTTTAGCCCTTCTTTTATTTATTATTTATATTAATGGGCTGCATAAGTCCTTGGTTTCTTTAACCTGTGACGTTCCCAAAATAAAGGGCAATTACCTTCCCGCTCTGCTATATGCAGATGATGCGGTCCTTATGGGCCGCACCCCCAATGCGTTACGCATCTTAGAGAATGGTTTCGTCGACCATATGGACTCCTTGGACTTAAAGACCAATTTTAAGAAAGCCTTTGTTATGTCCTGTGGCCCGAAGAAACGACACATTGGAAGCATCGTTGTGGGGACAGAGAGATTGGGGTCTACTAGTAGCTTCCCGTATTTGGGAGTGGTCTTTGCTGCGAACAACTCCTGGAGTGGGCATATTGCCCACTCCAGGGGTAGGTTCTCAAAGGCCATTAACTCTATCCTGAGCCTCCCCCGCCCTAAAAGGACGGGCGCGTTGGTTGCCACTTAAAAAATATATAAGGCCCAATGCGTGCCGGTTGCAACGTATGGAGCTGAGGTTTGGGGAACAGCCAGATGTCCGCACATTCTTGCCGAGGAAAATAGATTTTGCAGGAAGCTCCTTTGTGCCCCCATCTCCTCTCCCCACTACATATGTCATAAAGAATTGGGGTTGCATTTTATAGGGGATTTTATTCGTGCTCGCCCTGCTCATTTTTGGCTGGCTATTTGGAAAAATCCTGCCGCTAAATTGACTAGGGATATTATAGAGGATTGTTTATGTTGTGACAGAGGCATGTCTATCCCTTGGCATTCTGGGGTGCAGAGCGTTCTTGGTAGTGCGAATTTTCAAAATGTTTTTTCTGATCCTACCACCATCCAGCTCCCATCCAAGTCTGTACTCAAACAAGCTCTCTATACACTGTTCAGTGACTAAAGGGTTGTGAGAGAGTCCTTGAAACCTAGTTTTACTAGATACCTAGCCCGTAATCTTTTAACTTATCCCATACCCAGCTACTTAACTCTCCCAATGAGCCACTGGGAGCGAGGCCTCTTATTTCGCCTTAGGGCTGGCACTATCAAATATGCTCTTAGTTTCCCGCTATGGAATCATAATGATCAAATTGTTGAGCCATGCCCATGTGATTGCCGGAGTGATCAAACAATTTTACATTTCTTATTCTTTTGTAAATTTTATATTAAATATATTAAATGGTTTTTAACTCCGTATTTTAAAAAATTGAAACCGATTAGCCTGGATCTCGCACTTTCAATGATATTAACCCTGGATGATCATGAACTTGTTTTCCGTGTGGGTTCCTTTTTAAAAACTGCGGTTCGTGCCCTATTAACTATGTCTTAAAGTATGAACGATTTGTTGTTTTTATCTTGTAAATACTTGCATATTGTACATTTGCAATGTGAATTGTATTTTGTGCTTTTATGGATTACTATTATCCGAATAAAGTTTTGAAACTTGAAACTTGAAATGGTGACCTTTGTTAAAAAGTCCTCTACCAAGTTCCCACACAATTTTCTCAGTCACTCCAAAAGTGGACGGACAACCAGTGGGGTTAATCCTGGATTCCTTACCGGTGTACACCCTGAAATTAGAGACCTATCCAGTTCTACTGTCACACAGGATATACAGCTTAATTCCATAGCGTGCCCTCTTACTAGGAATGTATTGCCTAAAAACCAAGCAGCCCTAGAACCAGACCAAAGACACATCCACTGCTATTTCTTTCCCTAGAGCATAGATCTCAGAAAATCGATCTACAAAGTGATCAATGACAGGTCAAATCTTAAAAAGACGGTCACACTCAGGGTGAACTCGTGGCAACGCTAAGCCATTATCAACAAAATGCCGCATCCGAAGCAGAAGCAAATACCTATCCCGACTCATGACTGCCAGAAATATAGCCGTTGCCATCAAGGGACTAGTAGACCAATATGAAGACATTGATGGCTTCCTTGGTAAGCCCATCAAAAATGTTAAACCCAAGAACTTCTTCATCTCTTCCAGATTTGTGGGAGTCCACCAGGTAGCTCTAGAATGGGGCTTAAGGCTGGCACTGTTGTCCCTCAAAAACTGTTCGGCATACAAATTAGTCTGCTCAACAATCTCTGCCAAAAACACATTATCCAACAACAGAATTTTTTTTATCTGCAAAAGGTTCTCTGTATTCACTCTACATCCTGGAACACCAGTAAAGTCTGGCAATGCCGGCTGCACCATGCCTGGGGTAACCCAGAGGTCATCACTTTCAACGGGAAGCCTTACAGCCCCAGGCTGCAGCCCAGATGCCTCTTGCCACACTATACCAACGGAAAGCCTTGCAGCCCCAGGCTGCAGCCCAGATGCCTCTTTCCGCACTATCGGCACCACAATGTCCTCCTCTAACACAGGCACTTCATCCGCATTAAGAGTAGCTTCATCCGCACTGAGAGTAGCTTCATAATCCAATGATTCCATGTGGAGAGAAACCTCAATGCCTGAATCTTCCCCACCCTCCTCTGCCTCAGATCCAGAGTCAGTCTCTGAACCATGGTCAGAGGAAGACTCAAAAAGCATACCAACAACCTGCTGAGTAGTAATCCTGTGGCTAGCCATTATCCTTACTAAGAAAGGAGACTGCACAAACAAGTCAACAACAACCAAAACTGTGCAAAATAAGTAAGTAAAAAAAATGTGTGCCTATATCATAAAGATCTATATACTCAAAAACTATACAATTCACTTGCAAGAGACAGCTACACTCACCAGCACCTACTCTGCAGAGACACAGAAAAAAATAACGATATCCCACTAGAAAGAAAAATACAAAACCAATTACTCACAAGACAACAAAATACACATCGAGCACAAATGCAAAAAGTTTTCAGATCAGGATTTCAGGAGGGGGAGGGATCCGATGGGACGCAAAAGGGCGATTGTGGGTTCTATTAAGTGTAATTTTGACTGCCTTGAAAATCAATAAAATAAAGTTATTAAAAAAAAACAGAAGCCAAACATACTGCTATTATTACACCATTTGCAAAAAAACACATTCATGCAGAGAAATGAAACTCATTGACATTGTACAAAAAAAAGTCTCTTACCAAACACATGCAACTACACAAACAGCAAAACCACCAGTAAAAAAACTGCACCCTGGAACAGTCTAAACAGCAAAAGCCTTGAACTAGAACAAAATGGGAGAAATAAAGCATTACCATTGCAATTCACAAGAAATAAAACAATTAACATTATAACACACTATGTCACTACCCAAATGGTCAATCGGCCAGATGGGCCTTCAAATAGGGCTGAGAAAAATGGGGGGTGATCTTGCCCAAGAGACTGGGTGAGGTTGTCTGCCAGGCCAATCTGTCCCCCAGGTGGGGCAGAAAACAGCAGACAGAAATGTGACCCCTTGCAAAAGTAATAAATCCCTGGTACCTAGTAGGGTTTTCTGGCTCCCCCCTCCCGCCTACGGCAGAAATGCCAAAAAAAAGGGGCAGATCTGTCCCCAGGAGGGGCAGAAAAAACATTAACCAAATGTTACCCCCTTCCATTACACAAAAAACAAAATCCCTGGTGCCTAGTGGGGTTTTCTGTCCCCCCCCCCCCCCCCGAGGCAGAAAAGGCAAAAAAATGGGCCGATCTGCCCCCGGGGAGGGGCAGTATACACATATAAGAAAATATGCCCCCGGAAGCGACCCTTGCCCAAGTGGTCGCTTCCATTTTAATTTTAAAAAAAGTCACTGGTGTCTTGTGGGGTTTCCCCTCCCCCCAGAAAGGCCCAAAAAACACCAATCTGCCCCCAGGGGAGGCAGAATACACATTAAAAATAAATTGGCCCATTGGAAGCGACTCTTGCCCAAGGGGTCACTTCAATTTCAATTTAAACTAACTCTCTGGTGTCTAGTGGGGTGGAAAGGCTAAAAAAAAAGGGCAGAATTCCCATAGTAAAATAATTGGCCACCTGGAAGCGACCCTTGCCCAAGGGGTCGCTTCCATTTTAATTTTTTAATTTTAATTTTTTAATTATCCCTGGCTCTAGTGGGCTTTTCTGCACCCCTCCCAGGGCCAGAAATGCCAACAAATTCGGGTGATCTGTCCCCAGAGGGGGCAGAAAAATCTTAAAATAATTTTTCCACTTAGGGAAGTGACCCTTGCCCAAGGGGTCGCTTCTTTTAACTAAATAAGGGATCCCTGGTGCCTAGTGGGGGCATTTCTGCAGCACGATCACGACGCTGTGCGCGATCGTACTGCAGGAATGTCCTGCATTGAGACATCAGGGGAGAGGACATACTCTTTCCTCTCCCCCAGTGCCTCAATACACTGAAAAAGGCCCCATCCACCCCACCGGAGCATACAAACTTCACTGCTCCTCCTGGACGCGCTGGAAACAAATGGTTTCCAGCACGTCCAGCCATTCCTGGTGACGTAGGCGTGCGCTGTGCGCGCTGACGTCCTGGGATTGCGTGGAGGGAGTCGGGGGTGGCAGCAGAAACTCTTCCGCTGCCATCCCCCTTTGTGGCAACATCTTGGGCTGCCCATTGGGGGAGCGCTGGGTGGGTGCCATGACGGACCGGTTCCGTCATGAGCACAGCCTAACCGATGCTCATAACGGAACCGCTCTGTCGTGAGCATCAAAGGGGTTAAACCAACTTTTTTGTTAATAGGAAAGTTTTCGTAGAAAGACGTTTCGCCCATATTATTTTCTCGGGCCATATTTATGTAATCTGAAACCTATTATCTGTGTGCTGTTGCAAGAGAACAGGAGGACTAACGCAAAGACTTTAAAGGTGGAGGGATGTAGCCTTAAAGCTAGAGCTACCGACTTTGGAGCTGAGGAACCGGGTTAGAGCCTCGGTGTCTTCTCAGCATTCTGTGATTCTGGGCAAATCACTAAATCTCCCCGCGCCTACCATAAAACATCTATTTGCAGTGCAATAGGTCTCGCATTTTGGCGGGTTTGAGCTATTGGCATTGGCATTTATGTTATGGTTTTTAAAGCATAAATAACAGGCATTGTAATTTACAATGCCAATAGCTTAAACTGAGGTAAATGTGAGACCTGTTGCATTGCAAATTCTTGGTTTTACTGCTTTCCGGAACGCTTCATTGGTCTGCATGTGCATTTTTGGAGTCTTAAGGGCTCTTCCACACTAACATCATTTGTAAGTCATGCTTGCGTGGGGTTTGGTAAAAGGAATGCTGGTAGGCAAAATAAAAACATTTTTATATTCAAAGTCGTGCATTGTAGCCATTGAAGTTGCTATTTTGACCTGGAACGGATTTAAATTGTTTTCTTCAATGACGGTTTGTTGTCACTGTTTGAAGGTTTTTATCTTGTCATTATTAGATAACTATGATGTACGGAATACAATGAAGTAATAAGGCAACAGTAAGCTTTAGCACAGGGTATAATATTTTTTATCAGGTGCGAAATAAGTGAGAAGATGGGTTGCTGAGGATAACACCGTTTAATGAACTGAGAACAACTTCTAAACAAACGATCTACCCTATCTGCTGCAAACGATCGGTGCGATTGCCTTTTATTGTGGACGTTTGTCCTGATTATTCGAGAGATGATTTGAGGTTCAGTAATGTTTTATTGACACCATGTTATTTTTTTGTTATGGCTCGTTACATTTTTACACCATACAATAGACTCTGATGACGCATGTTTGTTTTTTTACTGTTTTTTTAAACTTGCTTAATACTGTATGATGATATCAGCCATTTAATAATGATTAAATAGTTGTACTTAATATACCCCAACCCAATGGCACTTATAGTTTTTCAGTTACATTTTTATAGAAATGCTACTTAGATGTTTTAATTTGTTTTTTAAAGGAGACTTATGTTGATGCTATGAATTAAAACTAGGGTCTGCAAGTAACACAGACATCTCTGCACCAAGTTCTCAACCCACCAGGTTACCTTTCTAAGACAACTAAAGAAAGGACTAAGCATCCATTAAAATATTTACCACTGGTACTACATGTGCACAACCTGACTTGGAAATCAAGTCAGCAGCATGTAAATTACTCTGTTTGATCTTGAGCACATCATGTCCCCTTAACGCTTAAATTGACAGTGTTAAGCAGTAAGATGGCTGCACACGCAACCCTCTGTATCAAAATGTACATTTGCACATGGGTAGCTCGAAAGGAACAGTCTCTATTGCGCTTTAGTAACTTTGCAAATACTCATAGTAAGAGTGTAGTTTTCCTCGTAATTGCTACTTAAACATAACATTGTTCTGCATTTACACTCGACTATCATCAAAAGAGCAGCTTTGCCACAATTTTGACTGACAAGGAATGTTTTTCGGTGGATTAAATTTGTGTTCTGGCGATGTGTGTTATTGTGCCAATAGCTTAAACTCAGGTAAATGTAAATATTGTGGGATTAGACTGGCATTTCTTTTACTTTCTTCAGGGCGGGGAGGGCTGCTTGGGCAACCACAGTTCTTTTAACAACTGCAGCCATTTACCATTGTTTCGGGGTTCCCTTTGAAGGGGGCACAGGACGTCACAGCTGTCCTGGTGCCAGGCTCTGCCAGCCCCTCTGAAGGGAACGTCTGTGGAGATTGACAGCTGGGAGTGGGGGGCGTTCAAGGACACATACGGCACACATACCACCCAAGGAGTGCACAGGTGGGGCTGATTCACTAAGCACTTAAGGGAGACAGTGCGTAACATCTCAGCTCAGATGCTAATGAGGGAGTCGGGCCTGGAAGCACCTGCAATGAGCTCACATGGGCCTCTTATCGGTGCAGGGCTGCCGGCTGCATTCCTTCCTTCTCGCAATAAATGATGGCTCGAGCTCCATAAGGAAGGAGCAGAGGGCAGTGCTGGAAGGGTAGTAAAGAACATTGATGTGTAAGATGTATGTTTCTGGTGCAGGCGTACGTGTAGACTTTACATTTGCACACTGTCCCAGAGAGCACAGCTTGCATCTACAACTCCCCCTCTGCCACTCTCCACTTAGGTGGGAGATCCAGCTACTTTTAGTCACACTATAACTTATTCGCCAGAATCTGTTGCACATAGGCTCTTTTCTACGGAGATGGTGTGTCTTTCCAGCCTGGGGTGCTTGATGTGTAATGACTGACTCAGAGTTCGTCTGGCAGATATTTCACTTCCACTGATGATGAATCAACTTAATGCAGGCCCTTAAAGCCCCTAATGTACTGGGGCACCCCAGGCATTCAAAGGCCCCTCAATACTCAAAGGACTCCTCATTGAATCCCAAGGTCAATGAATATCATATGGGGTCCCTCCTCACATTCTGCAGTGGGCTCCCATCATGTTGCATTGCGCCACCTATCATGGCAAAGGGTAGTCCACCATATTTAGACATTTCTGCCACTGTGACAAATTGTTTGCAATCCCTCTCGCATAATATGTGCCAGTCTTGGCAATTCCACTTGAAGACTTTCCGTTGATAGAATTTCTGTAAAGTTATGCTGCATTAGTACCTCTAATTAATAGATGTGCTATCACCATTCGGGGTCCCCTCCCATGGATCTTGTGTTGAAGTGTCTCTGCATCATGGAGAACTCAAAGAAATAGCATTGGTAGCACCATTGCCAGTGAGAGAAATACCAATGTATTTTCTGTGGCACAATAACAAGGCCGACAAATGTGAGCCCAATTTCTGTCACTAAACTTGTTCACATGTACACACAAGCCGTACGAGTGGAAACAGATTGTTGCTTGGTTTGTGGCATTTGGAAAATTCCTCAGAAAAATCTTCCATCATATAGGTGGACTTTCTGCCATGGCAGGTTCACCACAACCTTTTCATGTGGAGTTAACAATGGCCATTGGCAGAGCTAAAAAAAAAGTGGAATTTCTACAGTTTTGTGCAACTTTACATTAGCCTTTTTAGGTCGCAGCCAACTTTGCTAAATACCTCTTGGGGACATTCAATGGACATAAAAATGCATTTAGTTATTGCCTACCATTGGCTTTGTGGTTTGTAATTCATATTTTCTGGCTTTATTTGCTTTAGGCTGTCCAGCTCAAGTTTGTTCCTCCTATAGCCCAATCGTTGTTTAATGTATTCTTCCACAAACTGGCTTTCTGTAAACAGGCCTTTAAATCTTGCTCTTACACTATCTTACTGAAAGTTTGAGCTATTGGCATTGCATGATTATTATCAATGGCAGTAGCTCAAACTTTCAGTGATGCGAGACCTATTGCATTGCAAATGCTTGTTAAACTTGGCATGAGGTACCTTTGTCCCAGACTCCATTACTGGGTCATAGGGGTTTTCTAATTCATTGGCTCAGCTATGCAAGTACGTTCTATCTTAGCTCCTGCATATTGCCGATTTGTTGCAAATTCGACTAAGAGAACTAGCGGGCACTGTTTATATGCCCTCATTGCAATGATTCACATTTTTAAAGATAAGGGGTGCGTTGTTATTATTTTTCTCGACCATGGACGATATCTCTGACTGATTGTATGGCTGACTTGGTGGGATTTACTTTTTTGGGCATGATGAGTCTCTCATTATTTTGGTCCCACAATTGTGTTGGCTGCTCCTAATATGACTGAGTGTACAGGTATAGACCCTAGTACAATATACTTTTCATCGTGTGTCTATCTTTCCTCATTTAGAGTATCTATGACAGAAGTCTATCACTGTAGACATATTTCAAAAAAGCAGCTTTTCTTCATCATGAGTTCTTTACTTATTCGCCCTTTTGCCGGGCGTGTGTTATAAAACAAGACACCATTCTAGCCTGCAGTTTTGCTATTTAACTGGCCTAGAGACCTTCCTCCTCCCTTTGTCTTTGACCTTTCAAGGTAGTTTAAATAGGTACTGAAGACACTGATTATTGGATAGGTACTAAGTGAGATATGTATTACTTTTGTTTGTGGTTTCATTTATAGTCCCTGTATGCAATTACTTGCATTCCATATTTCGGGTTCCAGCAGAGACCTCACTCAGATCGGTTCTCAAATTTTCTCAGAAATTACCAAGGTACGATTGTACTTTGTGAGATAGTTGTCTTTAGATATACAGCCCATCCATTTATTATTTAGGTAACCATACATGTTTTTATTTCATGTTTTTCTATCCAGTTCGTTCACATGTACTGGATCCATCATTCGGAACTCCTTTCCAATACATCGTTCCTAACTCCTCATAGTTTAGGATTTGGTAAGCGTCCAATTTCTTGCCTCCACTGTTCACTTCATTAGTATACCTTACCACTATCTAATTTTTTGTCCATGAGAGCACTATCTTGGGCTTTTTCACCCTGATTTTCTATTCTTCTGAGGCGAGCACGGGAGATTGTTTTTCTGTTATGACTGTCTGATTCACACATGTACTTCGCTGATGGAATTTTTCATTGAGGTATTTTATTTGTTTTTTATTGTTTCTTTGTCATTGATTCTTTATTTGTTAGGTTAAAGGCTAAGGGGCCGATTCCGATCCAGGTGGGAAGGGCACCGAACGCGATCCGGACAGAAAAACTACAAGCCGTACGCGTGTTTTCCGCCCGACTCGTACAGCTGTACGAGCGAGCAAGTACGATGCGAGCTACGTGAAATTTACCGACCGAGTCGTTTCCGGGTCCGGACCGCTCCGTACGTCTCGGTCGGAAGCTAACCGTGGAGTGCAATGGAAGTGATTCACGACCGAGCCAGTACGATGCACGCGTCGGACAGCCTGTGCGAGCCAGAGTGTCCGGCTCGCAAAATGTCCGGGTAGTTGCCTTTGGGGGTCCGTGTCGGACCCCCTGTCACCCGCAGCCCTACAACTCGGACACAGAGGGAGACCCAAGGGTCCCCCAACACAGGCATGTACGGTGTGGATGGCACCGACGCGTACTCACTGTAGGGGGCGCACTTGTCCGCGACGTACCCATTCAGTCAATCGGAGCCCATGTACGTGTCGTACGACTGGCCCCCATTGACTTCTATGGGAGTCTGACCGAACCGAGTCCGACAGCATACGGCCGCATCGCACTCGCTCGGTCGGACTGCAGGACTCCAGCTCGTTCGGAAAACACTCCAGATCCGGCTCGGTCGGAGTGCCTTCCGACCCGGATCGTAATCGGCACCATAGTGTACATTTTTATTTTTAGGCATATTGTATTGGTGGCTTTCCTGATGAAGATGCTTGTGTCGCCAAAACACTCGTAGACATAATTCCATGAAGATCCATCAATGATCAAGTCTACCACATTGTGTCTCTCAAGATGAATAATTATATTGGAAAATAAATGTTTCCTTCTAGATTAAACGTTTTGTTCTAGTATCTTTGACAATTTTATTCACATTCATTAGTAAAACTGTTATTATCCTACAATAACATGGTAGCATGATGGTTATAAATGTATTCAAAGTATTTGAACATTGGATTGCATTAATTGAAAATATATTCATCCTCCTTGTTGTTTCTAAGCACTGAGAGAACAATGAGATTCTGATATTTGTTGTTTTTAATTGCCATGTGATTTCACAGGCAGTGTTCATCAATGACAATTCTGTATTTATGTCATTTTGTATGAATCCTTTTTTTTTATAATTCATTACTTTGTGAAAACGTAGCTTTTTCCATCATCGTATAGCAATTATGTTTTCTAATGCTCGATAGAATAAAAGTTGCTTAGGGATTTGTCCTGAACAATTGCGGACTCTGAGGCACCTGCAATTTGTGAGAAGTCTTGGGTACTTGGGGAGTGCAAGCTGGACACGTGACTGTCTTGAGGAACATGGAGTGCTATTGTAGGAAGACCTTCAGGTCAGGAGACGTCCAAAAGGGACAGATGGCAGGGCAATCCAAAAAACATCCAGAACATACATAAAAAATGTAGAGTCCATGAGATCCTTGTCACCAAACAAGCTCGAGGTAATGTTGTGACAAAGGCTAACCAACAATAATCCACCCATCTCCTACCTGGAGGGAGATGGGATGTGGAAAAAATGGTAATCCTGCATCCACTCCCTTCAAGGCAAATGGAATTGAGAAAAGAGAGGTAGAAAAACACTGGACCTGGCCCGACTGTTAGATCTTAACATGGTTATCATTAAAAACTTGATAAATTCCCCTCACAATTCATACTGTGTTCACGGTTCTCATGTATGTGCACTCCTAGAAAATACGAATGAACCGATATTACTTTGTTCACTAAAGTGAACATAATACCATAACTTCTCTGAACAACTTACCTGATAGTCCATTTAGGGGCAGATGACAACCTGAGAGGCTCCCAGGAACCCTCAGCAGACTCAGAGACACCAGCAGTTGACACACGTGTAGAATGTCCCCTATGTCACCCCTCAGCTGACAGACGATGCATGCTGCTGGGTAACCTGTTGAATAGAGCATTGCCTCCACCCAGGTGTGAGATGACTAGGGCATGGACTGGGGTTTTTTTAAACTGATTTCTGGAAGATAGGGTTTCACCTTTTGACCACTGACACTACCCTGAAAGAATGAATGAATGAAATAAAATTTATATTGCGCAACTAAAACCCGAAGGCATCAAGGCGCCTACAAAACAAATCAAATCAAAATCAGAAGGCAGAACACAACTACAAGTATGACCTCGCAAAAAGACGGGTTTTCAAAGCATTTCTAAATAGCTGTAGAGTGGGAAGGGACCTAAGTTCCAGTGGGAGATCATTCCACCACTTAGGTGCCAGAATGGAGAAGGCTTTGCCCCCCCATTTAGTTTTCCGGATACGGGGGACTAATAAGAGAAGTCTGTTGGAGGAGCGCAAGTTCCTGGAGGGGCTATAGAGAGATAAAATAGATCCAACTCCGGAGGAGCTACCATTAGCTAAAGCCCTATAGGTCATGCACATGGTCTTAAACAGTATCCGGTCCTCTATAGGAAGCCAGTGTAACAGTTTTCTGGCAGAGGTAGCCGAGGCACGCCTGGGCAAATCCAGGACAAACCTAGCTGCTGCGTTCTGGGCCATTTGCAGGCGCTGCAGCAGACTTCTATTCAGTCCCGCATATAGCGCATTGCAATAGTCCAGCCGGGAGCCAATGAGAGCAACAGCAACATGTTTGCTTGCCTGCTGCGAGAGATAGTGCCTAATTTTCCTCAGTATGTGTATAATGCCCCAACAGGTAGAGACAGTTCTATTAACTTGTTGACACATGTTGAGGGTGGAGTCGATCAAAACTCCTAGGTTCTTGGCCGACGAGGCGGGAACAGGACACGCTCCCAATGAGTCCGGCCACCAATCGGATGACCATACCTCTTCCTTTCCTCCAAACACCATCACCTCCGTCTTCTCCCCATTCAGTTTCAATGAATTGTGAATCATCCATTGGCCAACTGCCTCCATACAAGATCTAAAATTGGAGGCAGTCGAACTAACTGACTGGGAGAGAGAGACGGGGATCTGTGTGTCATCTGCATAGGAAACTACCTCCATCCCAAAAGATCTAATTAGTCTGGCAAGGGGGGTCACGTATATGTTAAAAAGGGTCGGACTTAATGCCGACCCCTGAGTGACCCCACATTGCATAGACATGGATGGAGATAGGAACTCCCCCAGCTTCACTCTTTGCTCTCTTTGGTCGAGGAAAGAGGTCAATAGACACAGGGCTGCTCCCTCAACCCCAATCTCCCTCAGACGAGATGATAAAACTGAGGGAGAGAGGGTATCAAAGGCTGCCGTGAGGTCCAGCAGGATCAGGAGGGCGGTCTGACCCCCGTCCACACGTGTGCGGATATTATCCAGCACTATGGTGAGGGCCGACTCGGTGCTATGTTCCCTCCTGAAACCATGCTGGGAATAATCAAGGCAGCCTGAACTTTCTACAAAAGCTGCGAGATGTTTATTCAGATGAGTTTCTAACATCTTCGCAGGGGCAGGGAGCAGTGAAATGGGGCAAAAGTTCTTTAGGACCCCAGGATCAAGAGATGGTTTCTTGAGTAAAGGCTTCACTACCGCCCTTTTCCATTGACGGGGGAAAATACCATCCCTCATGGACCTATTCATGATGTCAACGAGAGGGGGCAAGAGGGTTTCCCTGCATTGCTTAAGGATCTTAAGAGGACAGGTATCCAGTGGTGAGCCTGACTTGGTATTATTCAGGAGGATCTCTAAATCCTGCAAGAAAAGGGGAGGGAAGGACTCCAAACGTCCCAGAGAGGAATTCTCAGTAAAAGCAATGGGAACAGGAGCCATATCCCCAAGTACAAGGGGCTCAGTTGTTAAAGTCCTCTGCTGTTCTAAAGCGGAATAAATGTCAGAGATCTTCGTCTGGAAAAAGACAGCTATGCTGTTACAGAGCTGCTGCGAAGCAGTAACAGGGTCCGGGGTTTGAAGGGACATAAGAGAGTCCACTATCCTGAAAAGCTCCTTAGGGAAGGAGAGTGAGGAGGTAAGGGCCGTGAAATATTCCTGTTTAGCCCTTGTCACTTCCATCTTATATTTCCTCATCAGGGTTTTGTGGGCCTCCTTGTCCACCCGATCCCAGCTAGTATGCCATAGCCGCTCCCGTCTCCTAACTTCCTGTCTGAGAGATCTTAAATGCTCCGAAAACCAAGGGCCAGAAGGCTTTTTTCTCGCTGAGTAACGCGCCTGGATAGGAGCCAACTCATCCAGCGCCTCAGTGACAGCCTTTTCAAATTGCGCGAACGCCACCTGGACATTCTCCTCATGAGGAATGGACAGGCTAGAAGCCCAAGGAGCAAAGGAACTATTAGTGATTTTCTTAAAATCCCTACGTAGTTCCATTTTGCTCAGAACTTTTTCATACCTGTCGACGGTCGAGCAAGACACCTCAAACGGGACGGCCAGATGATCGGACCATGAGAGGAAAAAGGGGTCCTTTACCACCAACCACCCATCATTCGAAAAAATCGCATCTAGCGTATGACCCGCTCGATGGGTAGCACCTCTGACCAGTTGAGTCAGTCCACAGGCTGACATAACATCCAGCAGGGAAAGAGTATCAGTGGCCTCCAACAACTCTAGGTGATAGTTTAGGTCTCCCAGAACAGTTACATTTTCGCGGCCAAAATAGGGTTCTAAAATATGGAGCAGCTGTTGTCCAAAGTCCCCTCTAGGACCAGGGGGACGATAAATCAGAATCCCATTAAAAGTGGTCTCATGAACACCTTTTAAAGAGAAATACAAGGCTTGAAAGTTATCCTTGGGGTCTGATAGAGGTAGGGTATGGCAATAGAAGCTGTCTTTATACAAAATCGCTAAGCCTCCTCCCACACGACCCATTCTATCCTGCCGGGACAGGCAGTAGCCCACAGGGACCGCTTCAACAAGATCTGGACCAGAGGAGTCCTTTGCCCACGTCTCCGTGACAAAGACCCACGAGGGTTTCCTGTCCTGTACAAGCTCCTTAAAAGCAGTATTATTCTTTATCAGCAAGCGGGCATTAATAAGAATACAGTCTTCACTCACCAGACTGATTCCTATATCAATATTGTGTCTTGACGAATGGGAGGATGGGGGAAGGATCGGATCCCCAGAACCTACCAATGAGCATCCACAGCCTAGAGGAAGTAGAAGATCATCCGGAGCGTTCTTATGGGAACATGAGAGTCCGAATGGTTTCAGCCTGAGAAGGTCGTGCCTAGAATATCTAAAGGCCATAGGATTCCCCCTGCGATGACCAGACGTCCAGCCGGCCAGCCCGTCCTCAGCGCGGATGGGCGCAGACAGGCTGGACTCTGGCGTGACTCCGGCGTCACTGTGGCGCACACGCTGCGCGCAAACGCTGCGCGCCATGATGTCCAGTTAAAATAGGGCTCTATCCGGACCACCTGACTGCTAGAGCGCAGAGTGAGGAGAGAGCTTCCCTAGAACCCACCCAAGATGGCGCCCAGTACTTGCAGAACGCGAAGGTCAGAGCGGCCAAATAGCGGTGAGGGGCACGATTATAGTGCGGCAATGCGGAGGGTGAGTAAAAGCAAGGAGAAGCAGTAGACAAAACTAAAAACAAAGTAAAAGACAAAACGGGATAATTAAAATCGCTGAGGCGTCTTAATGCAAGCGCATCGCGCAGTAGTGTGGAGCCTAATAGGTCGTTCCTACCTCAAGCCGTGCTTATAAGGGTAATGCCCAGGAACTGCCTCTATCCAGTCCACCTGACTGCTAGAGCACAGAATGAGGAGAGAGCTTCCCTAGAACCCACCCAAGATGGCGCCCAGTACATGCAGAACGCGAAGGTCAGAGCCGCCAAATAGCGGTGAGGGGCACGATTATAGTGCGGCAATGCGGAGGGTGAGTAAAAGCAAGGAGAAGCAGTAGACAAAACTAAAAACAAAGTAAAAGACAAAACGGGATAATTAAAATCGCTGAGGCGTCTTAATGCAAGCGCAACGCGCAGTAGTGTGGAGCCTAACATGTCAACATCAAAGGACACATTTCTAGGAAAACTTAAATAGAATGTATATTAGGGATGTTCCACCACTAGTCTGCTACAATAGTGACGTTTACTCATCACCAATGTATTTACCAGGGACTCTATTATTCATTTAGCCATAGAAAGCTATTGTGACCGGCATTTTCTCCTGAAACGGCTACTGCTTGCAAGGCAGCTCCTCCTGCAGGGAGAAAGAGGCATAAGGACTAGGACAGTGGTTCTTAATATGTGGTCCGAGGACTCCTGGGGGTCCACAAACACTGCTCAGGTGGTCTGCTACTGCTCAAAATGTAATAATATTAAAATACTAACAAAGTGGTTATAAATAAAGAAGCAACATTTAAAATTTGAAACGTTCCTTAAATGTGAAGGAAATTGAAGGCTAAAAATTAGGTTGGGGTTCTTCAGATTGATTTGTGGGAGCTGTGCAAGTGCAGCGAATAGAATATAGTGTGCACAACGAATGGCCTCAGCTGAATTTAGAAAAGCTCCAACCTTCCCAGTAAAATGTACATATATGTGTGTATGTGTATGTGTGTATTTGTGTGTGTTTGTATGTAAGTGTGAATGTGTGTGTGTGTGGGTGTGTGTCTATTTGTGTGTGTGTGTATATGTGTGTGTGTATATATGTGTATATGTATTTATTTTTATATGTATATGTGTGTGTGTATACATTTGTGAATTAAATAAACTTTTTATAATTTTTGTATTTTTTTGTGGGGTCCTAAGTTTCCAGTAATGTCTCTGAGAGTGTCTCCAGAGTCCAATAATCATTCAGTGGGGGTCCCCAGGTTAACGTGATGATTAGGTGGGGGTCCACAGAAGTCAAAAGGTTAAGAACTTCTGCACTGGGAGATCCATTAAGCCAAAGCAGCATGGAAAAACTATTATCCTAAGTCCTGGAGATAGATCTCCAAAGTATAGGAAGTTTTCCTAACATTTCGGGGTGTTTAAAAAAACTGCCTTGTTTCAGTGGCAGTCCCTGATAAATGGAATGCTGGCTGAAATTACATCCAATGGACCACTCTAAATATTTTGTCTGTCAAAAGGCATTCAAATGGCAGATGCCAAATTGGCAGACTAGAGATATGACATTCCTACTTTTTGGAGGAAGCCTTTGACGACCTACCTCCTGATGAGGCCCTTAGCTCTTTGGAAAGAGATGAGTTTGTGTGTTCATAGATTGGTGAGCAGTAGGAACGGACTGGCAAAGGATTCCACTCAAACAGTAGATTTAAATTGAGCATCTGATTTCTTGACTGTGGGAGATGTTTTGAGCATGTCGGAAGGGTTGGATACAATAGAACAGATGGATTCAGGGATAGCCAAGGCAGGTAAATAAAGGATATATGTCTTATTGGTGTTCAGCCTTAGACAGTGCAGACCCTCCACTGAATAACGTTTGTAGTATACAGATTTTGGTTTGGAAGAGTAAGTACAGTTGTTAGATAGTAGGTAAACCCATTGTAAGAGATATCATAAGGGTGTAATGTAGAGAGTTAACAAGGGAGTTCAGTGGACTCAAGCTTAGGTTATGATAACGTTGAGTAAGGTCGATGATGATTTCCAGGAGACTGAAGGCATAATGATTGATAAAGGTCAGTTAGCAAATTACGAGGAAAACTTGTCAAGTGTCATGCCTTGAACACCCAGGAAAGAGAGAGCAGGAGCAAGTTCGAGCAGTCAACAGTGTTGAATGCAACAGAGAAAATGGAGAAGAGATGGTTGTGGTGGACAGAGGTGAGATATCTTGATATATGGTTGTTAATTATTTTGGTGGATTGAAACTTGCAAAACCCAGATTATACAGGATTTAATATGTAGTCGAAGAAAAGGAATTAGTACACTGTCTGACTTCTAGATGATTAGGGTTTTTCTTTTAAAGAAAGGAAGTTTAGGAGACGAGCCATTGATTGGAGGGGGGATTGGATCATCAGTTGACAATCTGAGCATGGGTTGTACAATCACTTTTTTTAAAACGTATTTAAATATACCTTTACTATACCTCAAATGGCATAAGTAGGAAAAAAATACCGAAATGGATCCTAATTCTTTTAAAAATGTGCAGTAGTTAATGATAATGTTGTGAAGAAAATATTTCAAGCTTAGGCATAGAAAGTATTTCAGTTCACAGTAATTCTGTTGGTGAACTAATAACAACATACCAAATATAATGTCTTTTCTCATATTTCAGATACAGAAAATAACATGCTTGACAAATAACTACTGTCTCTCAGAACTATATCTGAACAACAATGAGCTCAAAGACATATCAGGTACTGTCATATTTTCACTAAGTGTGTTTTACCTATAAATATGAAGAAGACTCTAGAGCTTTCCAAAGCTGTCAGAGTTTAGAAACCAGGTGTTTGTGCTGATAGAAAATGCTGCTCAATCCATCATCTCTATAACTACCTGAGTTTTCCAAAATATACTCACAGTTCAAAGACATAGGGAAAACATGGAAACGGGGGGAACAAATAAAGGAAATAAGGGGTGACACTCCAGTTATTGTCACTATCCAAGAATGCTAATTGGATAACAGTGGTGAGTTAAACAATGACTAAATGTCAGTTCATTAAATCAATTATAGATTATAAATAACCCTGACAGTCTTTAATGGACTCTCAGAACCCTCCCCAAGTGTTTAGACAGGACCTCTGAGCACGAATAAGGATGAGAGAGTGTGGGTGCACCTAGGAACACAGCAAAAGTGCTCATTCAGGCTTCCGAAAGGTATAGATAGAATAACGTAAAAAATCAAAGTTTGACTTTACATGTGACCATGTGCTTTAAGTAATATGTTACTGTATACTTGATGCTTATATGTATAGGATGGGTTTAGAAGAGATGAGGTGTAGTGTGTTAGTTGTTGACCTTGAAACTAAGATCAGGAGTCTAATATCAGCTGGCAAAATATCTCACCTCCTTGTGCCTTAAACATATTTAAAAAAATGTGAAATGGAAAAAACTATCCGTTGTGTTCTTTCAGTTAATTCATCCCATCATCTCTACTGGTGATCACATCATAGTTTTGGTGATCAGTTCTCAACCAACTGCCAGGCGCATACTGATTTATGAACTCCACCTCATATTGGATGGGGTCCTCCTATAATAAAAATAGTCTCGGAAAAGTGCTCTGAGTCTAACATCTAACATCAGGCAACACTCTAGCTATCTACACCCTAGGTGCCCTCAATCTTTTCACACTCCTTATGTACCTCCAAGTATTGACCTGCCTCTGGACCCGGTGGTGCATTCCCTGTTCACGTACTATATTGGTATATTATCTTGGGTTCACTGATAGAATATCGATGTTAAAAATATTGATGTTAAAAATATCGAAAAAAATATATAGTCTACAAAATTATCGACTCCATACCTACACAGGTAATAAACAAATATCCAATCCAAAATATCGATGTAAAAAATATCGATTGAACTATATATAGAAAATAATATATATTAAATACATTAAGGTGCCGATTCCGATCCTGGAAAACCCGGGTACGAATGGTCGTACGGAGCGTATTCCCCGTACGACTCGTACCCGGGAAATCCACCTTACAAAGCCGCAAGTACGAATCGTACGGAAATACCATTTCCGTACGATTCGTACAAAAGTACGTGCGGCGAAAAAATACCCACAATTCCGATCCGGGACATCGCGTACGTGACGTCCGGACGGAGTAAGGCAGCGTTTTACGGACCAGCAAGTACGGACCATTTTTTACGGCAGCCAAAAACTGCGAACGAAGCGAACATGGAGGGGGGGCGAGGGGCAGGAAACCTAACCCTCACCCAAGTTAAATTGTAAATATGTCCTGTACATACATGATCTCCTGGCTCTGGTCACTTCGGGGGGTGTGTCCACCACTCCCTACATACCGTCACAACGGAAGTGGACGTGGACGCGTACCCGTCACCACGACAATGGTGGTACGGACCGTACCCACGCTGTGGGAGCGTGGGTACGGCCCGTACCACCATTGGAGTGGTGATGGAGGGGTACGCACCGTACCCATGCCCTCAGAGCGTGGGTACGGCGCGTTCCCCTCCATCACCACTCCAATGGTGGTACGGGCCATACCCACGCTGTGGGGGCATGGGTACGGCCCGTACCACCATTGTTGTGGTGATGGAGGTGTACGCGCCGTACCCACGCCCTCAGAGCGTGGGTACCGCCCGTACCACCATTGGAGTGGTGATGGAGGGGTACGCACTGTACCCACGCTTTGAGGGCGTGGGTACGGCGCGTACCCCTCCATCACCACTCCAATGGTGGTACGGGCCGTACCCACGCCCCCACAGCGTGGGTACGGTCTGTACCATCATTGTTGTGGTGATGGAGGTGTATGCGCCGTACCCACACTTTGGGGGCGTGGGTACCGCCCGTACCACCATTGTGGTGGTGATGGAGGGGTACGCGCCATACCCACGCCCTCAGAGCGTGGGTACGGCCCGTACACCCCATGAATGCGGGGTTAGGGTCCGTCCCACCCGTACCCCTACGGCACCAGTACAGAATGGACACAAGGCGTACACACGCCACGAATGTTGGCATAGGGCCTGGTGCAGCATATAAGCAGTATAATGGTGTGTGTGTATGCACAGGACAGCAGTGTACTGCACCAAGGGGGCGGGTGGGTGGGTGGGTGGGTGGCTGCAGAGGACTCTCAGCAGTGGACAGAGACATGGGGGTGGGTGCCTAGGACTCCCAGCAGTGGACAGAGACATGGGGGAGGGTGCAGAGGCCTCCCAGCAGTGCCCAGACATATGAGGGGTGGGTGCATATCACTCCCAGCAGTGCCCAGACATATGAGGGGTGGGTGCATATCACTCCCAGCAGTGCCCAGACATATGAGGGGTGGGTGCAGAGGAATACCAGCAGTGCCCAGACATGTGAGGGGTGGGTGCATATCACTCCCAGCACTGGACAGACATATGAGGGGTGGGTGCATATCACTCCCAGCTGTGCCCAGACATATGAGGGGTGGGTGAAGAGGCCTCCCAGCAGTGCCCAGACATATGAGGGGTGGGTGCATATCACTCCCAGCACTGGACAGAAATATGAGGGGTGGGTGCATATCACTCCCAGCACTGGACAGACATATGAGGGGTGGGTGCATATCACTCCTAGCAGTGGACAGACATATGAGCGGTGGGTGCAGAGGCCTCCCAGCAGTGCCCAGACATATGAGGGGTGGGTGCATATCACTCCCAGCAGTGCCCAGACATATGAGGGGTGGGCGCATATCACTCCCAGCAGTGCCCAGACATATGAGGGGTGGGTGCAGAGGCCTCCCAGCAGTGGCCTGACATATGAGGGGTGGGTGCATCATCCTCAGATGACCACAACTCCATTGGTCCATGAATGCATCCCCAATGTGCGACTATGTTGAGAGTGCCATATCAACACATCACTGACAGCAGTGTCCCACTTCCATGAGGATGGATGTCATTCCCCCACTGCATGACACACCACATGTGGGTACGATGACAAATGACACATGCATACCCACCCCTGGCGGATGCAGCACAATACACACACTGAGAACCACAGAAAATGTAACAAGGGCACTGAATAACACAGGAACTTCTCTTTGTATCTGGCAGGAACAACAAGGTTAAAATGCCCTAGTTCCAACATGTAGAATTAGGGCTACAACGGTCTTCAAGAGGACCTGCGATGGATGCCGCTTCTGCCTTCCGTACACTGGAGGCAGCACATAGGTCACACGGTATGGTCATACTGCGGTGGGACACGATTATCGTTGACCTCTCATGGCGCTGCTCCACCCTTCGGGGACAACGCTTTCCATTAGCTGTGTTTTCTGATGACGTGTCGCGCCGGCCCCATCCAACAGCAGAACCCCTTTAGATCCAAACAGACTCTTCCACTCTCTCACCATAAGTGAAACCAGGCCAGTCGGACACTTTCACAATACAACAGCCGGGAATGCACTTTTTGGTAAAAAAACCCCCACATTCCTTCCTCCTGATTTATCAAAAAACGACTCACTGAAGAGCAGGGGCCAGCTTCGATCGTTAAACAGCCGTTACAGCGATTTTTTACTTCGCGATACCATTACAATGCATGCATTACCACGCATGCGTTGTACATCGCAAAGTCATTACTATGCATTTTTTTAGAACGCATGGTCATTTACCACGCATGCCTTTACAATGCATTTTGTTGTAAAGGTATGTATGGTAAATGACCATGAGTTCTAAAAAGATGTAGACAATCCACGTCATGAGGAAACAGAGGCTATTCCGTTTCCTCAGAACGACGTGCACCGCCCCTCAGAGACGACATGAAGCAGGAACCATGAGCAGAGAGGAACCACGAGGAGTGAGAGGTATTTATTTTTATTTATTTTATTTTGTGATTTCTAGAGCGCCTGGTGACCCGTAGGCATCCCCGCGCTATAAATCTGTGCAGACCAGGAGAGGGGGAGAGGGGGAGGATTATTTAGGAAACAGAAGGGTCTTGAGTTTTTTACGAAACAGGGTGTGCGAGGGTTCCAGACGTAGGCTGTGAGGGAGTGCGTTCCAGCCTATAGAGGCTTTGACCGCAAAGCGACGGCCGCCGGTTCGAGCCTTCCTGAATTTTGGTACAGTGGCCAGATGTTCGGCGTCAGAGCGGAGGGGTCTGGAAGCTTTATATGGGGTAACCATGTGTCTTAGTGCGGCTTGGCCAACTCCATTGATAAGCTTGTGGGTGGTGCACAGGGCATTAAATTCTACTCTCTGGCGGACCGGGAGCCAGTGTAGGGCTTTGAGGGCAGGCTTGGCTGAAACTCTGGGGGGGAGGTTCATAATGAGCCTGGCCGCCGCATTTTGGGTGCGTTGGAGTTTGGCCAGGGTGTATTCCGGAGCCCCAAGATAAATGGCGTTACTGTAGTCGAGCCGGGCTAAGACAAGTCCCTGGATCAGTAATTTCCTGGATAGCGGGGGGAGAAGGGGTAGGATCTTACGCACGGACCGCAAGAGACCAATGCACGTACCAGCAGTCTTGGTCGCCTGCGTCTTCATGGTCAGGTCGGGTTCCAACCATACTCCTAGAGTTTTGATCTCCTTTTTAGGTGCGGGGATTTCACCAAAGGAGTCAGGCCAAGCTGAGGGTGGAATGGACGTCCATTTGTTGCCCAGAAGCATGATCTCGGTCTTTGCACCGTTCAGCTTCAAGGCCGAGTCACACATCCAGGTATGGATGTCCTGGAGACAGTTCAGCAGGCTGTCAGGATGGTTATCCAGGTGAGACAGGGAGACGACTAGTTGAGTGTCGTCTGCGTAGTTTATTATTTTTATACCATAGGGGGCCACTACGTCTTCCAGGGGGGCCATATAAACATTGAACAGGGTGGGGCTGAGCGACGACCCCTGGGGGACTCCGTTCTTGAGAGGAAGTGGGTCTGACCGGGAATTACCATCCCACACCTGAAAGGAGCGGTTGGAAAGAAAGGATTCAATCCATGCTCGCGCTGTGCCCACAATTCCTGCCTTGGCCAGGCGATGTAATAGGACACGGTGATCCACCGTATCAAAGGCGGCACTTAGGTCCAGGAGGATCACTGCCACTGATCATCCTGAGTCCAGAATGCCCCTTGTCTCCTCGATGACAGAGAGGAGGGCGGTGTCCGTGCCATGGCCGGGTCGGAACCCGGTTTGGGATTGGCGCAAGAGATGGTTGGTCTCAAGGAATTGGGACAGTTGCGAGTTGACTAGCTTTTCCGTCATCTTACTGATACAGGGGAGCAGCGAGATAGGACAGTAGTTAGCCATGTCCTCCGGATTGAGTTGGGGCTTTTTCAGCAGGGCCTTAACGACTGCATTCTTCCAGTTGGGGGGCACCGTGCCTTCCGACAAGGAAGTGTTGATAAGGTCCTTGATGATAGGGGCTATATTGTGAGCTACCTTTTTTAGGACTCTAGCCGGGGCTGGGTCGAGGGGGGAGCCGCTCTTCATTTTCTCCAGCGTGGAAGTGACTTCAGAGAGAGAGACTGCTCTGAAAGTGTCCAGCTGTGGAATATTGGTACCGTCCGCTATGTCCGAGATGGAAGGGGGGCTAACGGTGGGTAGGGAGTCCAGTATCCGCAAGATTTTAGAATCAAAATAGTTGGCCAGATCCTTACTTCTGTCTGGGGGGGGGGGAGTGAGAAGAGGGTGCTGTAGGGATGTTCAATAGTTCTTTAACTATCCGGTATGATTCTTTGGAGGAGTTTGTCGCGGTTTTGATTCTAATGTCATAGTATGTCGCTTTGGCTGACTTCAAGGCAGTTTTATAGCGTCTTACTGCCTTGTGATACAGGTCTTTGTTACTGTGGAGCCAGTCTTTCCTCCACACTCTCTCGGCCTTTTTGCACTCTTTGCGGAGCGCTCTGAGGTCGGGATTATACCAAGGTGCGTGGCCCTTGGTCTTATTTTTGACCTCTCGGTTTTTAAAGGGGATGAGGCTGTCAAGGGAGGAGGAAATCCAGTCTCTGACTTGAGTGTCCGCAATGGCGGGGTCGGCTGTGAGACTGGGGGTGGTGGCGTCCAGAGCCAGGGCCCAGTCTTCCACCGAAAGTCTGGCCCAGGATCTGTTCTTGGTGTAAGTTGGAGGTTTATGAGGTTTTTTAAAAGAACCTGGAAGGTAGACCGAGACCAAGAAGTGATCTGTCCACGGGAGGGGGAGGGAATTAGTAAACTGAAGGGAAGGGATGTTCGAGAACACAGGGTCGAGCAGATGTCCTTTCAAATGCGTGGCTCCTGAATTAGCCAGGGAGAGGCCGAGGGCGCCCAGCTCACAAATTAGGTCGGATGCTCCTGTGTCGAATGGGTCATCGAAATGGATGTTGAGGTCACCTGTAATCAGGAAGTTAGATGTTAGGTGGGCCAGGGATGAAACGGTTTCCAGAAAGGCGGCAGAGAATGGGCCGAAGTGCCCTGGGGGCCGATAGACCAGAAGGCCCGATAGGGAGTTGGTCGGGGAAAGCTGGAGCGAGAAGTGGCAGCTCTCCGACTCCTGGCTCTGAATCTCCGTAGATCGACAGGTGAAGTAGTCTCGGTGAATGATGGCGAGTCCGCCTCCTCGACCAAGAGGGCGGGGTTGGGACATGATAAGGAAGCCCGGGGGGAGGGCTGAGACTATGTCGGAGTTAGAGTGACCGGTGATCCATGTTTCAGTTAGAAAAAGTATATCTAAATCGTATTCGACGATAAGATGGTTTATGAGTAGGGCGTGCTTGGGCAGCGATCTGCAATTGAGTGTCGCTATGTTGAGCCCCGGGAGCGAGGGAGTAACACTGGGAAGGGATAAATTTCCAGTTTTGCAGGTGTTGCATCCAGTGAAGGGGTCGTTGGGGTCGGATATGACATGGCAGTTGCTGTTGCTAATAGGTCTGAGGCTAAGGAGATCACGACGAGAATAGTGTCTCCTTAGGGCGGTGGGGTCTGGCATAGTGTCTGGCCCTGTGCCCGGTCGTGCGCGGACGGGCGCAGACGGGCTTGCCTTAGGCGCGCCTTCGGCGCGCAATCGTCGCGCCCGCTGCGCTCGTCCGCTGCGCGTCCTACCAAGGCACATGATTTATGGTAATGGGACAGGATGTTAGAGGGGGCGTGGCCAACAGAGGGGGCGTGTCTGTGGCGCGCCTCGCGCTCGAGGAAGGCGTCTGAAGGAAAGGGGTTCGTTGCAGCGTGTAGCGCTGTTGTAAGAAGAAGGCAAGGAGTGCAGGTAGGAGGGGGGAGTTAAAAGCACACAGTATCACGATTAAATTTTAAAAAACAGAGAAATGCTTTCTCCCGGCTTCTTCGCCTCAGGAGTCCAAACAGAAGTGAAGCGCCTGGCGTCTGCGCCCACTATATGTAGTAACTGACGAGGGGGCGTGGCCAACAGAGGGGGCGTGTCTGTGGCGCGCCTCGCGCTCGAGGAAGGCGTCTGAAGGAAAGGGGTTCGTTGCAGCGTGTAGCGCTGTTGTAAGAAGAAGGCAAGGAGTGCAGGTAGGAGGGGGGAGTTAAAAGCACACAGTATCACGATTCAATTTTAAAAAACAGAGAAATGCTTTCTCCCGGCTTCTTCGCCTCAGGAGTCCAAACAGAAGTGAAGCGCCTGGCGTCTGCGCCCACTATATGTAGTAACTGACGAGGGGGCGTGGCCAACAGAGGGGGCGTGTCTGTGGCGCGCCTCGCGCTCGAGGAAGGCGTCTGAAGGAAAGGGGTTTGTTGCAGCGTGTAGCGCTGTTGTAAGAAGAAGGCAAGGAGTGCAGGTAGGAGGGGGGAGTTAAAAGCACACAGTATCACGATTCAATTTTAAAAAACAGAGAAATGCTTTCTCCCGGCTTCTTCGCCTCAGGAGTCCAAACAGAAGTGAGAATGGGCATGGGGTGGTGGTTACTTTTCTAGAGTTTAGGGTAGTGCAGTGGTGTTTGAGTAGTGTAGGGGGTCGTGGTGGGGTAGTGTTTTAGGGTTTAGGGTAACGCAGTGATGTTTGTGTAGTGTAGGGGGTCGTGCTTGGGGTAGATTTAGGGTTTAGGGTTGTGCAGTGGTGTTTGTGTAGTGTAGGGGGTCGTGCTGGGGGAAGTGTTTTAGGGTTTAGGGTAGTGCAGTGGTGTTTGGGTAGTGTAGGGGTCGTGCTGAGGGTAGATTTAGGGTTTAGGGCAGTGCAGTGGTGTTTGGGTAGTGTAGGGGTTCGTGCTGGGGGTAGTGTTTTAGGGTTTAGGGTATTGCAGTGGTGTTTGGGTAGTGTAGGGGTCGTGCTGGGGTAGTGTTTTAGGGTTTAGGGTAGTGCAGTGGTGTTGGTGTAGTGTAAGGGGTTGTGCTGAGGGTAGTGTTTTTGGGTTTAGGGTAGTGCAGTGGTGTTTGGGTAGTGTAGGGGTCGTGCTGACGGTAGATTTAGAGTTTAGGGTAATGCAGTGGTGTTCGGTTACTGTAGGGGGTCATGCTGGGGGGTGTTTTAGGGTTTAGGGCAGTGCAGTGGTGTTCAGGTAGTGTAGGGGGTCGTGCTGGGGGAGGTGTTTTAGGGTTTAGGGCAGTGCAGTGGTGTTCGTGAAGTGTAGGAGGTCGTGCTGGGGGTGGTATTTTAGGGTTTAAAGCAGTGCAGTGGTGTTCGGGTAGAGTAGGGGGTCATGCTTGGGGTGGTGTTTTAGGGTTTAGGGCAGTGCAGTGGTGTTTGGGCAGTGCAGGGGGTCATGCTGGGGGTGGTGTTTTAGGGTTTAGGGCAGTGCAGTGGTGTTCAGGCAGTGTAGGGGGTCGTGCTGGGGGTGGTGTTTTAGGGTTTAGGGCAGTGCAGTGGTGTTCGGGCAGTGTAGGGTGTGGTGTTTTAGGGTTTAGGGCAATGCAGTGGTGTTCGGGCAGTGTAGGGGGTCGTGCTGGGGTGGTATTTCAGGGTTTAGGGCAGTGCAGTGGTGTATAGGCAGTGTAGGGGGTAGTGCTGGGGTGGTGTTTCAGAGTTTAGAGCAGTGCAGTGGTGTTCGGGCAGTGTAGGGGGTCATGCAGGGGGTGGTGTTTCAGGGTTTAGGGCAGTGTAGGGGGTCGTGCAGGCGGTTGTGTTTCAGGGTTTAGGGCAGTGCAGTGGTGGTCGGGCAGTGTAGGGGGTCATGCAGGGGGTGGTGTTTCAGGGTTTAGGGCAGTGCAGTGGTGTTCAGGCAGTGTAGGGGGTCTTGCTGGGGGTAGTGTTTCAGGGTTTAGGGCAGTGCAGTGGTGTTCGGGCAGTCTAGGGGTCTTGCTGGGGGTGGTGTTTCAGGGTTTAGGGCAGTGGAGTGGTGTTCGGGCAGTGTAGGGTGTCATGCAGGGGGGTGGTGTTTCAGGGTTTAGAGCAGTGCAGTGGTGTTTGGGCAGTGTAGGGGTTTGTGCTGGGGGTGGTGTTTCAGGGTTTAGGCAGTGCAGTGGTGTTTGGGCAGTGTAGGGGGTCGTGCTGGGGGTGGTGTTTTAGGGTTTAAGGCAGTGCAGTGGTGTTCGGGCAGTGTAGGGGGTCATGCAGGGGGTGGTGTTTCTGGGTTTAGGCAGTGCAGTGGTGTTTGGGCAGTGTAGGGGGTCGTGCTGGGGGTGGTGTTTTAGGGTTTAGGGCAGTGCAGTGGTGTTCGGGCAGTGTAGGGGGTCATGCTGGGAGTGGTGTTTTAGGGTTTAGGGCAATGCAGTGGTGTTCAGGCAGTGTAGGGTGTGGTGTTTTAGGGTTTAGGGCAATGCAGTGGTGTTTGGGCAGTATAGGGGGTCGTGCTGGGGTGGTGTTTCAGGGTTTAGGGCAGTGCAGTGGTGTACGGGCAGTGTAGGGGGTCATGCTGGGGGTGCTGTTTCAGAGTTTAGGGCAGTGCAGAGGTGTTCGGGCAGAGTAGGGGTCATGCAAGGAGTGGTGTTTCAGGGTTTAGGGCAGTGCAGTGGTGTTTGGGCAGTGTAGGGGGTCGTACGGGGGGGTGTTTCAGTGTTTAGGGCATTGCAGTGGTGTTCGGGCAGTGTAGGGGGTTGTGCAGGGGTGGTGTTTCAGGGTTAGGGCAGTGCAGTGGTGTTTGGGCAGTGTAGGGGGTCGTGCAGGGGGTGGTGTTTCAGGGTTAGGGCAGTGCAGTGGTGTTCGGGCAATGTAGGGTGTGGTGCAGGGGGTGGTGTTTCAGGGTTTAGGACAGTGCAGTGATGTTTGGGCAGTGTACGGGGTCGTGCTGGGGTGGTGTTTCAGGGTTTAGGGCAGTGCAGTGGTGTTCGGGCAGTGTAGGGGGTCGTGCTGGGGGTGATGTTTCAGGGTTTAGGGGAGAGCAGTGGTGTTCGGGCAGTGTAGGTGTCGTGCTGGGGCTGGTGTTTCAGGATTTAGGGCAGAGCAGTGGTGTTCGGGCAGTGTAGGGGTCATGCTGGGACTGGAGTTTCACGGTTTAGGGCAGTGCAGTGGTGTTCGGGCAGTGTAGGGGGTTGTGCTGGGGGTGATGTTTCAGGGTTTAGGGCAGTGCAGTGGTGTTCGGGCAGTGTAGGGGGTTGTGCAGGGGGTGGTTTGTCAGGGTTTAGGGCAGTGCAGTGGTGTTCGGGCAGTGTAGGGGGTCGTGCATGGGATTGTGTTTCAGGGTTTAGGGCAGTGCAGTGGTATTTGGGCAGTGTTGGGGGTCTTGCTGGGGGTGGTGTTTCAGGGTTTAGGGCAGTGGTGTTCGGGCAGTGTAGGGGGTCCTGCTGGGGGTGGTGTTTCAGGGTTTAGGGCAGTGCAGTGGTGTTCAGGCAGTGTAGGGGTCTTGCTGGGGGTGATGTTTCAGGGTTTAGGGCAGTGGTGTTTGGGTAGTCTAGGGGGTCGTGCTGGGGGTGGTGTTTCAGGGTTTAGGGCAGTGCAGTGATGTTTGGGCTGTGTAGGGGTTCGAGCTGGGGGTGGTGTTTTAGGATTTAGGGCTGAGCAGTGGTGTTTGGGCGGTGTAGAGGGTCGTGCTGGGGTTGGTGTTTCAGGGTTTAGGGCAGTGCAGTGGTGTGCGGGCTGTGTAGGGGGTCGTGCTGGGGTGGTGTTTCAGGGTTTAGGGCAGTGCAGTGGTGTTCGGGCAGTGTGGGGGGTCGTGCTGGGGGTGGTGTTTCAGGGTTTAGAGTAGTGCAGTGGTGTTTGGGCAGTGTAGGGGTTTGTGATGGGGCTGGTGTTTCAGGGTTTAGGCCAGTGCAGTGGTGTTCGGGCAGTGTAGGGGTTTGTGCTTGGGCTGGTGTTTCAGGGTTTAGGGCAGTGCAGTTGTGTTCCGGGAGTGTAGGGAGTCATGCTGGGGCTGGTGTTTCAGGGTTTAGGGCAGTGCAGTGGTGTTCGGGCAGTGTAGGGGTTCGTGCTGGGGGTGGTGTTTCAGGGTTTAGGGCAGTGCAGTGGTGTTCAGGCAGTGTAGCGGGTCATGCTGGGGGTGGTGTCTCAGGGTTTAGGTAGTGCAGTGGGGTTCGGGCAGTGTAGGGGGTCTTGCTGGGGGTGGTGTTTCAGGGTTTAGGGCAGTGCAGTGGTGTTCGGGCAGTGTAGGGGGTCGTGCTGGGGTGGTGTTTCAGGGTTTAGGGCAGTGCAGTGTTGTTCGGGCAGTGTAGGGGATCGTGTTGGGGGTGGTGTTTCAGGGTTTAGGGCAGTGCAGTGGTGTTCGGGCAGTGTAGGGGGTCGTGCTGGGGGTGGTGTTTCAGGGTTTAGGGCAGTGCAGTGGTGTTCGGGCAGTGTAGGGGGTCATGCTGGGGTGGTGTTTCAGAGTTTAGGGCAGTGCAGTGGTGTTCGAGGAGTGTAGGGGATCGTGCTGGTGTTTCAGGGTTTAGGGCAGTGCAGTGGTTTTCAGGCAGTGTAGGGGTTCGTGCTGGGGTTTCAGGGTTTAGGGCAGTGCAGTGGTGTTCGGGGAGTGTAGGGGGTCGTGCTGGGGCTGGTGTTTCAGGCTTTAGGGCAGTGCAGTGGTGTTCGGGCAGTGTAGGGGGTCGTGCTAGGGGTCGGTGTTTCAGGCTTTAGGGCAGTGCAGTGGTGTTCGGGCAGTGTAGGTGTTCGTGCTTGGGGTGGTGTTTCAGGGTTTAGGGCAGTGCAGTAGTGTTCGGGCAGTGTAGGGGGTTGTGCGGGGGGTGGTGTTTCAGGGTTTAGGGCAGTGCAGTGGTGTTCGGGCAGTGTAGGGGGTTTTACTGAGGGTGGTGTTTCAGGGTTTAGGGCAGTGCAGTTGTGTTCGGGCAGTGTAGGGGTCGTGCTGGGGGTGGTGTTTCAGGGTTTACTGCAGAGCAGTGGTGCTCGGGCAGTGTAGGGGTCGTGCTGGGGATGGTGTTTCAGGATTTAGGGTAGAGCAGTGGTGTTCGGGCTCCCGCCTGCCCTTGCAGGGCTTGGGGCTGCAGGGCACGGGGACTGCAGGGCTTGGGAGCTGCAGGGCTCTGGGGCTGCAGGGCTCAGGGGGCTCGGAGACCCCGCACTGGGCTTCAGGCATGGGGAGGCCCGCAGGAGCTCCCGGGGCCCGGACACCCGGGGACCCATGAAGCCAGTCCCAGGCACTTTGCCTCGCCGTGGGCTGGAGGAGGAAGCCCGAGACGCCGGGGAGGTGTTGTCCAGGCTTAGCACATCTGGTCCCCACCTGAGAGCCGCCATCCCCGGGAGGGGCGTCCCGGCATACCCTGCCCTTAGTAATCCAGAGGAAGGCTTCCCCTCTTTCTGGGAACCTGTGCGTACCGAGTGACGGAGGGGACCCAGGGCGCGAACCAGCCTGGCCTCCTGGAGCCCTGGCTAGGATCGGGAAGGCGAATGAGCCCTCATCGGGACTTCCAGGGAAGCCCGGCCATCTGGTTGCCCCATTGGAAATCATTGCGTGCGACCAGATGGCCAAGGGGAAAGGTGCAACCAGATGGCCGGGACTGAAAGGACTCCCATCTGCCCACACCAAGCCTTTGCAGTAGGGCTACTGCCTGCCCACGCAGGGCTCAGGGTCTCCACTTCCCGGGGGCTAGGGGACCCAGGCTGGGCCTCAGGCACGGGGAGGACCTCCGGAGCTCTCGGGCCAGGACGCCTGGCGGAGGACTACCCGGGACCCATGGAGCCTGTCCCGGGCACTTTGCCACACCGTGGGCCAGAGGAGGGAGCCCCCGGAGAGAGGAGAGGTGTTGTCCGGGCATAGACCATCTGGTCCCCGGGAAAAGAACCGCCAGCCCGGGGTTTGGTGTTCCGGCATACCCTGCCCTTACTAATCCAGAGGAAAGCCACCCCTCTTTCTGGGAACCCGTGCACACCGAGACTCTCAGGGGACCCTAGGCCCCAACGCACCCGACCTCCTGGAGCCCTGGCTGGGATCGGGGAGGCGTATGAGCCCCCATCGGGACTTCCAGGGCAGCCCGGCTATCTGGTCGCCCCATTGGAAAGCATTGCGTGTGACCAGATGGCCGAGGGAAAGGTGCGACCAGATGGCCGGGACCGAAAGGACTCCCGTGCCGAGCCATAGCTGTAGGGCTTCTGCCTGCCCTTGCAGGGCTCCGGGGCTCTGCACCAGGGACCCTTGTCCCGGGCAGATGGACACTTGGCAGGCCGCAGGACGTGGGCTCCCAGGCCCTGACCGAAACTCAGGAGGCCCGGAGCCGGTCACTGCTTCTCAACCCAGCCAAGCCAGGGAGATCGGGGAACCTGCCCAAGCACGAGGGACCCCTGTCCTGGGCACACGGTCCCTCAGGTTGTGCACTCGTTTTCCACAATTGTTTTCAAAATTCTGCGTAGTTGCGCTACGTAAAGTCCGCCCAGCCCTACTCAGGACATGCGCTCGTTTTCCACAATTTTTTTCAAAATTCTGCATAGTGGCGCTACGTAAAGTCCGCCCAGCCCTAGTAGCGATGGCTAGCTGTCTATTTGGTGCCAAGTCTTGAAGGACACATTCGCCCGTGTGTATAACTTTGCATGCTGGGATTTTTAGTTCTGCTTTGCCAGGCATAACTGAGTGTCTGAAGTTTATTACTGCATGCAAAGTGTTGGTGGCTAAAATGCCAAGACCAGTTGAAGTTGTTTTACATGTGTGGCGGTGGGGGCCCTTGTTAGCTATGCCCAATCCTCGCAGCCAGAAGCGCCCCCTGATGCAATTTACTTCGCTATCTTCATTGATCGAATGGTCAAGGCAAACGTGGAAATGCGCAGGCACACGGCTGTCACCCCTCAGGACCGGTGTACAATGAGTGCTAAAATGAGATCCGAAAATAAAAAACACTTGCAGAACCCGCGCTTCACTCCGGATGTCTTCTTTGTCCACTGGGGCAATACAGGAGACAAAATAAAAAAAATAAACACGTTGAAGGTCCGCTAGTCGTTTCACTTCACTCCCAAGGCACATGCTCTCATTTATTCCTGTTTATGAAATGTACAGAGATAGGCAATGCAGAGGGGAGTGACAACCCCAACCAGCTGCGTCAAAAAGAAAACAAGCTGTTGCCATTGCGCAAAGGCAGCAGCTTGTTTATGTTTGCATCACGCTTTCACTTTAACAATAGCTGCTGCCTAACACAGCAGTCGCGGGGTGGGGCGGCAGCTATTGTTAAAGTGAAAGTGCAATGCTAAAACTAACATGCGGCCCACATTGCCAAAGACGGCTGAAAAAAAAAAAGTGCTCACCGACTAATGAAGGAGACGGTGTAATGCCGCAAGATAAAGATCCACTCATTATGGGCAGTCACAAAAGGAGACAGGGCGGTAACAAGAAGGGACTAAGAAGTCTCATATTGAATCGGAAGCCAGCATTTACCAAGGACATTGACACCAGCCAATGAAAAATATGGGCGGAGGCTTCCACAGCACTTCTACAGCATACCCTACTACAGCATGCCTCGCAGAGCGAGCAATGCATGCGCTGCAACGCTAGACTCGACCTAAAAAAGAGCTATCAAGAAAACAACATGGTGGTAAGAGCAAGTTATAGTGTGTTTTGTGTGCATAGCTAACGATAACTGTCTGATTTCAGTGGTAGTGATCATTTAAACCATAACATAGCTTCTGTGTTTTTTTAATTGAATATATAAACATATACTGTGTAGTTATAGTTAGGGTTGTTTTCCCATAGGAAACACATTTTTTGGTTTGCTTTACCTATAGCGCCGCGTGATGAATCTTAACTAAACATTCCCAAAAAAGTCTCATACACCTCGGCTCCTTTCTGGAACGTTTTGGGATGATCGATCATGCAAGGGCCAAGGAAAAGGGGGTCCCCAAAATTAATTTTCCCCCTTCCCCGCTAGGAAAACTTGAAAGCGATACTGCAAAAACTGCTGAAAGGAATTACACCAAATTTGGCAGTAAGCTAGATTTTGGTCCAGAAATTGTGCTTTTTGTGATTTGGTATAATTCCTTTTAGTAGTTTTTGAGAAATTAAGGTTGATAAAATATAGATATTTCACACCACAGAGGAACCGCAACGGATCTGCGATCAACAAGCTCAACTTCAGGTTTTGATTAGCTAGCCGCAACCTGAAAATAAAGTTATGGCTGCCATCTTAGGACTCAGGGACTCAGTCTCCAACTCCTAAAAAATAAAACAAAAAAATGTATAAGGGGGCAGGGCAGAGGCACCCTGACAAGCTGGGCCTTGCGGAGGGGGCGACTCACCATAGGGTCAATTTTAAAAAAAATGTATTTTGGGGGGGGATCCATGGATCCACTGCGACACCCTCTTGGGATTCATTCTGGGGTTCTGCACCTGCAAGAGATTGCATGCCTGCAGGTGCTTAGGTGCAGGCCTAGCCAGGCCTTGTGCCCAAACCCACGCTGCACATGACAATAAATATTTTACTTTAGATTAAAAAAAGCATAGAAATTCTCTGAAAACTAAAAAAAAGCAAAAGTTAAAGTAACATAATAGTTAGGAATTAAGAAAATATCTTACTTTCGCATAAAAAAGCCTTAGAAATTTACTGAAAAAAAACAAAGATAAAAACTATGTTATAGTTACCTGAAAATCTCAGTTTAAACATGCAGTTTTAAACTAACAAAACCACAGAAATTCACCAGTTATAGTTATCTCAGTTGACAATAACTTGTGCCCTAAGGTGATTGTAACTTAGGTCCTCGTCTGCGGCTAAGCCCTGTGGCCTACCCCAAGCATGGCATTTGCTGTAGGTATGTTAATAAAATATTACTTTACGTTAATACAAACCTAGAAGTTCACTGAAAAAAACAAAAGTTCAAGTAATGTTATAGATAGGTGAACATTTCAGTGACAACGTAATGTTTTAAACTAAAAAAACACTGAAGTTTACCAAGGGCTTAATTTGTGAAAACATAAGTGCCAGGGCCCTTGTCTGGAGGCCACTGCAGCTTTCCTCGCCCATTACCCCTGCCAGCACTGCCAACGACACTAGCAACTCAACTGCTAACTATGATACTCCTACAAGTGTCACAATTCACACTATTCTAGGCCCCCAAAGCTATAAGAATTGCCTAGGAGGCAGGAATTAGTCATTTTCAATGTATATTGAATCAATTACCAACTGATGTTGTACTAATCTCCAAATTAGACAAAAACACCAACATGTGACAGACTTTCATAAGTCCTGATGTTAACAATTAAGTGTTGATGCCGAGCACCGGAAATCACTGGCTCAAATTAAGCACTGAATTCACCAGTTATACTCATCTCAAATAAATATAACTTGTGTCCTGAGGCATCTATAACTCACTCAACTCTATACCTATAACTAGTACAACTCTTCTATCCCCCAGTCTGCCAAAGCTGGGTAAACAACATCAAACTCCTTGTCTAGTATAACAAGATTTATGTAACAAAATACCTCTTGTGGGCTTTAATTTCATTTTGCTGCGCCTGCATTTAAAAAAAAAATGAAATTCCTTTAACATGTGTTGTTGCTACCTTGTAAAATATCGGCTAATCTGAATACTCTTAGCGCTTTTAAAAGATTTCTTAGCTTACATTGTTATTTGCACTGACCTCACTACCGCATACGGCCACTTTTTAAGATAGCGTCCTTTTCTTTCACCGCAGCCATTAGCGGGCTGATTAATTGGAGGGAGCTATCGGGGAAGTAGGAAAAGACTTACTTCTGCTGTGCCGTGGGCTAGCCGCCATCTTGGGAAAAGGCGGTCTAGTTCTTCGCTCTCAGGACAGCCTGCCAAGTCGAAAGGAGGCTATGGTGCAGAAGCCTGTGCCCAGGGTGAGTCACCCTGGTCCCGCTCCTCAAAATAAGTCAGGTAACATCGGCTATTCTCGAGAATCACTATTAGCACTGAGACCTACTATTACTGCTAGCTTGGCAAACCCCTGTCATCATGGCATTAACAATGAACAACTCATACCTCAATCAAAAAAGCGGCCAAACCAAGTAGGAAAATCTGGCCAAACGCAGGAAAAGAGTCCTGGTCCTAACATCTCCAACGTCTGCTGCATGCTTTTAAACACAAGATCCCTAATAAAACACCAGTTAGACTTCTATGACCTTGTCCAAACGCAAGACATTGATGTGGCATTTGTAGCAGAAACCTGGGCAGATGTGAGTCATTGCTGCCACACCCCCTGGATACGCAGTATACAGACTGGACAGACAGAAAAAAAAGGGAGGTGGATTGGCGATCTTTTATCACAACCAGTTTAAAACAAAATTCGAACCACTAAATGCAACAGGCTTTGAGGCCTTAACCTTTTCTGTCCAGCCACCAGAGGCATCAGCTATTAAGGGGATGCTGATTTATCATCCGCCTGGATTAAGGAGTAGCTTCACCAATAATCTTAGTATGGTGATTGAGTCTCTAATTATTAATGATAAATTCACAGTACTAGGGGATTTTATCTTTCATTTGGAAAAATCGACTAACCCTCAAAAACTGATTGACACTATGGACTCCGTTGGACTCACACTAATTAATAAGGGCCCAACACATAAGGCTGGACATATGTTGGATGGCATCTTTTTTTTTTTTTTCTTTTTAAGTTTCAACAAAACCTTTATTTAGCAGGATGAAACCATACACAGCCCCTTCGCCTACAACCATCCAGTGGCCGGCGGCAAAGTATACGAGATGAACGATGGTAATTTACACAGCTGTCCGCCTACAACCCGCATGGGGCCGGCAGCGTCACACTAATCTGCAACATCTGTTAAGGCTGTAAGTGAAGCTGCACCATTCTGTTTGTCGTGTAACCTTTATGCTACTTGTGACCATGGGAACATTCATAAGTTGTGTCTTATACAGAGCCGACCTGCGCGGCGGCCCCCCACTCCCTATCTTCAATATAGAATATATCTCACCCACAGTGGTAAACCATCGTTGTCGGAGGCTCCGTGAGGGGGCATCCCCATCCCGCCACCCCCCCGCACCAGTTGAGTGGGCTGTGGCAACTCCCGGCCACCCCGCCAGTTATTAACGGGAGTGCCGATCTGCAGGGCGGGGGCGAGATATATGGACATCTGCACCGGATGGAATCTCCCCTACCATCCCTACAAGCAATTCAACCCAGTGGAATCAGTCGGTCAGGGTCTGAGCAATTGGTCATCTGGGAGCGTGCTATGTCTGAGGATGTGATAACAGATAATTTGTAAGTGGACTCCAGATATCCACCGGTCGGGACGCCGAGGGTAGAAGTTCCGCATATCTAAGCAGCGTGTCCTGGCATTGTACCATGTCTTTGATCCAGTCTTTGAACTTAGGAGCCCTGCCCCTCCCCCACCTACATGCTACGAGTCTCTTCGCTATGAGAAAAGCAACCGTGGTAAACCTGCGAATCGGTTTTTTGACGCTTTTTGTGTATCCCAGAAGTGCCTGCGTTGGGGAAGGTGTCATAGGGACATCAATCATCACTGAAATGCCAGCGTACACCTGACACCAATAGTCTGCGATTTCCCGGCAGTTCCAGGCCATGTGCAGAAAGTCTGCCACTGGTGAGCGGCAGCGCCAACAGAAATCATCCCCTCGCAGGCCCACCCTGAACATGTGAGCAGGGGTGCAGTAAAGTCTATGCAGGAACTTGTAGTGAATAACCCTTAATCTACTGCTGGAGGAGATCTGCTCAGTCTGCAGACAACAATAGCTCCAGAGCTCGTCTTCCATGGGTACCCCTAAGTCTGCTTCCCATTTTGTGCGCGCCCTGCAGGGTTGGATGGCATCTTTTCTACTGATGATCCCATCACACTCCCTCCACCCTTTCCAGTAACATGGTCTGACCACTGGGTGATTAAATGGCTAATAAAGATAGAGAAAAACATCCAACACAGGCCCCCCATTCAACTAGTAAAAGGTAGAGCCTGGCATAAAATAAGCCCGGCAGAACTAGGAGAGGCCACTACCTCAAACCCCTGTCAACTAGGAGACAACCTTGAGGAGAATGCAGAGAATTTTTCGCTCTGGTAAAATACTGCTTTAGATATCGTAGCACCACTCACTAATAAAAATCCAAATGGGAGAAAAAAGTCACAGCCATGGTATAATAGGTAGCTCAGGCTAGCCAGACAGGATTGTCGCAGGCAAGAGCAAAGATGGAGAAACAATTATGAGGCAGAAGAAAGGGTCATTTATAAAGCTAAACTAGCAAAGCATAAAGAGCATTCTAACAGCAAAGACGATTTATTTCACAGAGCATATTATAGTTGCCTGTGAGTCTAATAAAATGCTCTTTTCCGTGATAAAGAAACTGGTTACACCTACCAGTGCTAATCACGTTGGGGTAAACCAAGATTTTTGCGACATGTTAGCCAGCTTCTTTCAGGAGAAGGTTGTAAACATTTACAATATATTTGCGGCACACAAAAGAGTTAACCACCAAGCCGAACAGATTATAGCCAATCTAGAGGACAGAAAGAGCCTCTCCACCATTCTGACCCCTTCGGAGGAACAACTTAGAGACCTAATTCTGTCAATCAAATCTGGCTCACCGTATGATCCCTGCCCGCTCAGTATACTGCATATGGTGCCTGCCCAAGTGGCAAAAAATGTAGGATTCATCATTAACCAGATGTTTACAAATGGGATCTTCCCTGATCAGTGGAAATTTGCCTCTATTCTCCCACTTCTTAAGAAAGACAATCTGGATTCCGCAGACTCGAGCAACTACCGGCCCATTTCGAGGCTCCCCTTCGCTGCCAAACTGGCTGAGAAGATCATGAACCAACAAATTTCAAAATATATAGAAGGAAACTCATTGTTAGATGTTACGCAACACGGATTTAGGAAACACAATAGTACTGAATCAGCACTAATTGTGGCAACGGAAGGCATACGTGAAATTCTAGATGGAGGAGGGACAGCAGCATTGGTGCTGCTAGACCTCTCCGCAGCCTTTGATACGGTTGGCCATGAGATCTTGGTCGACTGGCTCCAGGATCTGGGGCTAAAAGGTATGGCTATGGATCTCCTAAAATCATTTTAACAAATCAACAGCAAAACGTGGGTATAGGCAACTGTGTCTCCAGGCAATTTCGACTACCATGCGGAGTACCACAGGGATCAGCATTGAGCCCTACACTTTTTAATCTCTATGTCATGCCACTGTCATCGATTATCAAAAACGCAGGCTTTACCTTGGCTTCATATGCTGACGACACCCAAATTGTGGTGTCTCTAACTAACAGGGAAAATAATGCTAATGAGGCATTTAGCTGCATGGATTGTAATTTTCTGAAGTTGAATGCATCAAAAACCAAGGTTATCATCTTCAGCAACATGCCCTCTCTCTGTACACCTGACTGATGGCCACTGGAGCTGGACACACTGCCCACACCCTCAACTAAAGTAAAAAACCTTGGAGTAGTACTGGACAATGAGTTAAAACTTAAAGAGCAAGTTAATAAAATAACATCTGCTTCTTTTTGCTACATTAGGATGCTAAAAAATGTAAAAAATATCTACCCCCCGATCTCTTAAAAACAGTGACCATGGCTTTGGTCCTCACACGGATAGACTACTGTAATAGTCTCTATCTCTCCCTGACAACAGGCCTTCTGAACAGACTCCAGATTCTGCAGAACGCAGCAGCTCGATTCATTTTCAAAATACCAAAACATTGATCAGCAAGAGAAGCCATCAGAGAACTAAACTGGTTGCCAGTCAGACAATGGTGCAAATTCAAAGCCCTCTGCATGGCGTATAAATCCTTGCATGGTCTAGGGCCTGATCGGTTTATGGAGAGATTTAGATGGTATGTACCGGCAAGAACATTGCGCTCTGGCTCTGCCAGGAACATGGTGGTCCCCACATTTACAAAGGCCACATGGCGGGGGGGGGGGGGAGGGAAGTACTTATAGTACAACAGCAATGCTTTGGAATGATTTGCCACTTTCCTTAAAAACAGCCACCTCTCTTCTCAGTTTCAGGAAGACACTAAAGACGTGGCTTTTCACACAGGATTGGTAAAGCCTTCTCGCTCCGGTTCACTACAGTGTTCTGCTCAGCTGCTCTTTTTGATTTGAAAACTACAGCGCCAAGACGCCTCTGGGCATAAGCTGCGCTTTATAAATTTAATTTACATTACATTACATTAATGCAAACAAATGTTTTTCACAATAAATAAGTCACACCTACTGCCTACATTTTAACTTTACAAACTAAACAGATAGGCCTATATCCGTCATCATTGTCTTGCCACCATAACCAACACAGTACTACTGTATTGAGCATAAGCTTTGCCATAAGGCAATATATTAAAAAACAAGCACTCTTTTTCAGTGGAAGCACACATCTTTTGCCCAGTCAAGGAATTAACATGTCAGAGGGGTTAAAGTACTTCTCTCAGTAGTACTTCTGAAAGTTATTTTTCTGTTGATCATATAACTTCTGGAGACAGCTGCGCTGTTAAGCCAAACCTAACATGCATTTTCAATGCAATAGGTCTCGAATTTGTGGGAGTTAGAGCTATTGGCATTGTAAATGACAATGTTTTTTACCTATATTTTGGTATGGAGTGGATATGTGTTGTGCTGTGTGTAGGAGAGTAGGATCTGCACTTATGTTGCCCCCACTTTTTTCTGATGTTAACACTGGTTTCTGGCTATAGTCTGGCTGGGTCCCTGCTAATCAGGGCCCCAGCCTCTCTGTTCTCTCCAAACAACTTGGAGTGCATATTAGATGCACTAGTGATTGGATACTGTGGTACCTTATGAGCCCCTAGTATATGGTACCTTAGGTACCAAGGGCATAGGTACTTCATAGGCCTACCAGGGGCTGAAGCATGTATTATGCCACCCCTGGGAAGAAGACTAAATCTGACACCACAGGCCTGCTACTGCAGCCTGGGTGAGGTAGTGTTAGCACTCCTCACTGAGGTATAGGTTCCCTATATCTCACCAAACACACACATATAAACCTATCAGTCACCCCTAAGGCAGGCTCTATCAATCCTGAGGTCAGGATGCTTGGTTTACAATGTGAGGGGGTGCCTCTGCATGAGCAGGGCCCCTCTGCAGCTGGCAGAGTCTATTCTCTGTGGCTGTTTGTGGATGCGGTTAAACCATACACTCTTATGTGCATTATAACCTACCGGTAAATGCTAACTTTGGAATGACTGCATCAAAACATGTTGTGTTAGAATCATACCCCCACACCAGTCTACTGTCTTCTAGAGGGGAAGACATGTACCTACTGTGGAAACACGGTAGAAATCTGAAAGAGCTTGGCATCACAAAATGGATGCAACCAGCACAGACACTGGGCTGCCCTCCTGCTGCTGACTGAAACTCGCAGTGGAGGAAGCCCAACAATAGGCATCCTGTCACAGGGGGGTGTAACCACCTTCCAGACAGGATTTAGTGTATTGGGGCTGGGTGGGTGCACTCCTAGAGTGCTTTGAAGTCCTGCACTGGAGGAGCAGTAGGCTCCTCTGTGCATATGCCAGCTCAAACCGGTTCAGGGGCTACCTGCCCCTGCTCTGGCGCGTAACTGGACAAAGGGAAGTGGGTGTAACCACCCACTCCCCTGACCCTCCCATAGGAGTGGTCAGAGAGCTAGTCCCTCCTTTTCCTTTAGTATAAGATAGGGAAACCTTGCCATTGCAAATCAGATATCCCTGGATGACGCTCTACAAGAAGAATCCTGGCCCTTCGACGTTCCACTACCTTTGGAAGACAGAAGAATCTCCCTTGGAGTCAAGGAGTGACTCCCCTGCTTGGCAGGCACCAAAAACTTGAATCAACGGTCGCAAACTTTTCTTTCCCGCTTCCGCTGGAGTCCGAAGTCCCTGCAGCCCTGGAAGTGGATTTCCTGACTTCTCGACGGCCATTGGGAGTCCCCAGCAAAGCTAAGAAGAGTGGACCCACGAGTGACAAGGAATAGCAATACCCAGGTACCGTGCACTATTGTCGAGTGCAACCCCTTCACGACGTTCTACGAACTTGTGCATTGGACCACGTGTGGCCCAAGCCTCCAGCAGGATTACCCTAAAAAATCACAGGCCTCTCTCGTCCCGAGTGACCGTGGGCTCCTGTGAAGCGAATCCTCATGCGGCGTCTTCGCGATCCCTTGCCCGTTGGCTTATGGGTCCCCTGAAGACTTCCTTATCGAACCAAAGGGCTCCCCTGGTTGCTCCAGGCCTGTCCTGACTTACCGTCGCTGGGTGAGTCCCTCAGACCTTGCTGGTCTGCACCGCTGACTTTCTTCACTTTCCACAAGACTTGCTGTTGCCAAGGCTTGTTGGCTCCAATCCGGTTGCTGACACCTCAGTAAGCTGCAAACTTCATGGGGCACTCTGAATCCAGCTCCTGGTCATCGTCAACGCCTCCTGGACCTCGTGGCTGAAGAGTCAAAACACCCTTGATCACCTGAAATCACCCGACTTCCGTGGGCATCCATCTTCCTGGCCCCGGGTCACTGGCAAGTGACTGTGAACACTGTCCCTTCTGCTTTCAGGTCTTCTTCATCTTGAATCCAGCCTTGGATTCCACCGGACACTTCTCCAGTCTTCACAAGCAGCAAAACGTCTTCGGCTTCCATTGAAAACGACGACGCGACCCGACACCAAAAGACACCTATGCACCCGGCTTCCCTGGTGAGGTAACTCCGGTGCTCCTGTGGGTGTTGGCCCTCAACCGCGACTTGCTCCATTGAAATCAATAGGGAACCCGCTGCTGTGTTCTCACACTGCACGTGTCTCCCATGGGTCCTTTACTTATCTGCCTTGGGTGGATTAGTGAGGCCCCAGCGATTCTACAGGCCCTAGGCCTTGTCTCCTTGCAAGTTGACATTCCTAAACCTCTTTTTTAGTATATGGTCTGGTACGCCCCTAGGGCCCCAGCCATATTTGTGCTTAACTTATTGTGAAACGTTGATATTTGCATATGTTCCTGACTTCTAATCTCATAAAGAGAGTGTGTCTAGTAATAAATACATATATATTTGATATATATACCTGTGTGGTGTCCTTTCATTTGGTAATTCAAGAGATTATAAGGTAAAACAAGCTGCTTTACATTCCTCTGACGTTACAACAAACAGAGACTTAGCCTGAAGGCTGCTCTCCACAGCTACCACTAGGATAGCTTTCTTTAAAAGGTTGTCTTAAACCTATCTACCATAAGAGTCGAATTGGACTGGTGCAAGTTGGCCACTATAACTAGTGACCAGCATATGCCAGGCCAACTTCTCACATTGGTCGGCAGTGTGCGGGATTCCAGCTTGCCATTGTTTTACCAGAAAATCTCTATTTGAATTACTAACTGAAAACCACTAAAGTTACTCAAGGTACATATAAAAGTCAAGCTTAGTATCAATAAGTTCTACTGAATTTAGAGCTGTGAGTGAAGGGATAGCACACCCTTGCTACAGCTCAAGCTAGGATCAGTAGGCCACAAACTAGTGTAGGTAGTACAACGCTGCACAACATTAGAATGTCCTCACGGGATGGAGCCAGTGGGTCCACCCAGCCTCAGTATCAGGACATGACCTTCTTTGACTTGAAGGTCATGTGTGTTCCAAGACACCTGAAGCTAGGACCGAGTCCCTCCACACTAGGCCTGATAGATCTGCTGACAGCAGATGATCTGAGGTTGGCTCTAGGAGCTAACAGATCTGAATCAGGGAGTGGGTCAATTACAGTGTCTGGGTCAGATGATGAAAATCAAGATGACCAGGACTCTGTGGTTGAAGGGCCAGACCCACATGGGTCTGAACAGGGCAGAGGAATTCTCCCTAAGAGAACTGACAGGGTGGAGGAGAGGCCTAGGTCCCTTTCTAGGGACTCTGACCACTCATATCACTCTGGCAGAGAATCTGTCCATCAGAGGAGCTCACACTTTAATAGAAGAGACCTCCACTGAAAGAATGTACAAACTGCTGCAGTATGAGGAAGCAAGGTTTGCCCTTAAGGCCAAGCAGTTGGCATTAGATAAAGAAGCCTTTGAGCTCCAGAGAGCTTCTAGAAAAGAGGGGTTAGAACTCCCTGGTGGCAGCAACAGTGTCCCTAGAGTCAGAGATTACATTCCAGACCATAGGAACCTGTCCAAGGTTGTTCCTCCCTACCAGAGTGGGGATGATATCCACAAATGGATACCTGCTATGGAGAGGGCCTGTAGAGTACAACTGGTCCCCCAGAAATAGTGGGCAGCAATCTTGTGGCTCTCCTTTTTAGATAAAGGTAGAGACAAGCTCCTCACTGATAGAGAAGAGGATGCTGATGACTATGAAGTCCTGAAAGTGCATTAATAGATGGGTTTGGCTTAACCACTGAGCAGTACAGGTTGAAGTTCAGAGACACCCAGAAAACACAGACTCAGGACTGGAAAGACTTTGTAGATTGTGCAACCAAGGCTCTGGAGGGTTAGCTGGTTGGTAGTAGAGTTACTGATTTTAAGGGATTGTATAATCTTATGATGAGAGAACAGATCCTTAATAATTGCCAAAAACAGGTGTTGCATCAATACCTGGTGGACTCTGATCTGACCTCTCCCCAAGAATTGGGAAAGAAGGCAGACAAATGGGTCAGAACCAGGGTGAGGCAGAAAACCCAGAACCAAGGGGGTGACACTAAGAAGCAGGATCCTGAGGGAGGAGCCTAGCGCGTGATCAAGATGGCCGCGTGAGCTCAGAGCTCCTGAGACCCTCGCTCCCTCCGGCAAATATCCTGTGCAGCATCCTGTTTTTAACACCCGGAATATTGGAGGCGAGCCGTTGCTGAGGTGATAGTCGCTGTCCGGACTGAAATCGCTCAGCGGAGGCCGAAGTTGTGCTACATGGAAGTTTGTGGCCTACTCCCCTGAAGATGCCCGGGGCTTGCGCTGGCACAGTGCCCGAGCACTAATTGAACAACAGCGGCCGTGTGAGGGGCGAGCCGTCGGGAGGACGGTGTCATCACTTTCGCTTTCGCTTTCCTGTCTTCATCGCGCCCTGGCCTGGGAGTGAGTTGCGCCGGTCACTTGTTGTATGGTCGTCTTCTCTGGATGGGCAAGGAGACTGTCTCCGCGGCAGACCACGATGTCGACCAAATCGGAAGCCGAAAAACAGAAGCCCAAGAGTACCAGGCGGGGAGGATACACCCAAACCAACAACATGGACCGCTATGCCCAGCAGAAGGGGTCACCGGGCGGATCGGGACGGGCACTGGAAGCCTTGAAAGACGGTTTGCCCCCCGCCACGGAACTAACCTTGCAGGATATCATGGGGGCCATCGAGGGGATGCAGTCCTCTATCGGGCAGCAATTTGAGACCCTGGCGCATAAAGTGGACACAATCTCGATTGACGTCAACTTGATCCGGGCAGTTCTGGGGAAAACTAATGAGCGGGTTCAGTCCTTGGACCTTAAAACCTCTGGCCTCATGGGAGAGGTCTCTGACCTGCAGCTGGAAGTACGTACTTTGAGGACCGCAAATGACCACTTTGCCCGACGGCTGGAGGAGTTTGAAGGCCGTGCACGGCGTAATAACGTGCGCATTATTGGGGTCCCGGAAAATTCGGAGGAACAGTCGGTGGACCTGTTCGTGGAGGACTTGGTGGTGAACCATCTGGCGCCCAAAGGCCTTAGTAAGTTCTTTACTGTTGAACGGGCCCACAGAGTCCCTGGTGGGAGGCCCAAGGTGGGGGCCCCTCCGAGACCGATTGTCGCCAGGATCTTTAACTTCAGGGACCGCGACGCCATTCTACAAGCATCACGAGTGTCCGGCCCGATGACTTTTCAGAACACCACAGTGAGTTTTTATCCGGACTTTACCCAGATGGTGCAGAAGCAACGGCAAGGTTTCCTGGCGGTCAAGAGAAGGCTAAGAGAGATGGGACTGAAGTACGCCATGCTCTTCCCGGCCAGGTTGCGTGTGGTGTATGAAGAGCGGACTTTCTTTTTTGAATCACCTGACATGGTCGGAGACTGGCTGGACACATTGCCCCAACGACGGACTAGCGGGGAACATGACGGTGGAGCAGAAGGTGGCCGTGATGAACAATGAGCGAGGACTTGGGAGCTAGATCACTCTGATTTTGTTCAGGACGGTGACTCACAGTCTTCGGTTCCTCCGGGAGGGTGGTAGTCCGGAGGGTGGCGGGGGTAGGAAGGGAGCTTTTTCCTCCTCTGGGGTTCTTTTTGTAGATTAGTCTTTGAATGGGGCGACAGGCACACTGCAAGTTGGGGGGGCTTTTGGAGCTTACGCAGGGGTGCAGGGTGGGGGTTGGTTGGGGTTGTTGAAATGGTTGTTGTTGTTTTTTGTTCTGCATGGCGTAGTGATGCAAACTTCTGTAGCTCGAGTGCGGTTCTACGGGGAGGGTGGAGGTCTCCTTACATTTCGGGATGGGGGGTAGGGGCTTAAAGATACTCAGTTGGAATGTTAATGGCTTGGGGGATCGTATTAAGAGAGGGATTGTCCTGCAATTTCTGAAGCGATGCTCCCCTGATATAGTCTTATTGCAAGAGACACACTTGATAGGTAACACGTGCTACGCACTCAACAGGAAGGGCTACAAATTTGTCGCACACTCGGGGTTTTCCTCGGGCTCTAGAGGGGCTGGAATACTTGTCAGGTCCTCGCTGCCGTTTGAGGTTGACTCCACCACTGTTGATGATAGGGGACGATTTGCGGCTGTGGCGGGGAGGTGGGAGGGCAGGACGCTGGTCCTGGTGTCGGTTTATGTCCCTCCTGCGCTGCAGCCCTCCACATTTGCGGACCTGGGGAGGGCTCTGTTGGATCTCCCAGAGGGAATGTTGGTGGTGGGTGGTGACTTTAATGCGGTTGGCTCCGGATTGCTTGACAGACACCCGCCAAGAAGTTCTGGGGGGGCGCAGAAATGGCTTCCAGATTTTGTAGATACCCTTGGTCTGGTTGATTGTTGGAGACTGTTGCATCCCACACAGCGGCAGTACACTTTCCACTCCGGGGCGCATGGCAGTCTCTCTAGAATTGACTATGTGCTTACCTTGACCGCACACGCCTCCTTTGTGTCCGAGGCTAGGCACATGGCTAGGGGTATTTCTGACCATTCGCCGGTGTGGATCTGTATGGATGTTGGTAGAGGAGTGGGGGGCAGGGTGGCTCCGATTAACCCCTGGTATCTCCGTGACCCTAAGACTCGTAGTGCGGTGCTGAAGGCGGTCGATCGCTATTTCCAGGAAAATCTCGGCTCGGTCACGTCTGCGGCGTCTTTGTGGGAAGCGTTTAAAACTGTGCTGAGAGGAGAGGCCCTCTGCTTGATAGCGGCAGCCAAACGTCGGCGGGATGCGGAGGTCGCTCAGATCGAGGCGGAGATGGCGGCTCTAGAGTTGGTTTTGGAGGAGGAGGTCACGGCAGCAGCGCTGCATAAATTGAGCCTTAAGCAGTCGGAGTACAAGGCCCTGGTGACGGATGCGGCCAAAGCTCTGAGTAGGGAGCAGCAGGGGCGACTGTACGACGTCGGGGACAAGGCCGGGAAATTAATAGCGTGGCTGGATAAAAAGGAGCGGGTCAATCATGTGGTGCCGGACCTAGTAACAGAGGGTGGCGTTACTGTCACTGAGCCGGATGGCATAGTCCAGTGCTTCGCAGATTATTTCCGCACGGTCTATACCTCTGTGTCGGACAGGCCGGTGGAGGACTCGTGTGAACTTCTGCGCGATCTTGCTTTGCCTTGCCTCTCTGACATAGACAGGGAAGATCTAGATGGCGACATCACAGCTGACGAAGTCGCGGGAGCTATCCGCTCACTGCGCCCGGGCAAGGCCTCGGGCCCGAATGGCCTGCCAATTGAGTTCTATAATCTCCGGCCGGACAAGATCGCTCCACATCTACAAGCTATGTTTGTGGAGGCGCGGGAGACGGGATGCCTTCCATTCGACCAACGCCTGGCGACAATTGTGGTCATACATAAAGATGGCAAGCCCAGGAATAAGTGCAGTTCATATAGGCCGATCTCGCTACTTAATGCCGAGCCGAAAATCCTCGCTAAAGTCCTGGCCAACTGTTTGATCAGGGTGATCGGGGACCTGATCCACCCGGATCAATCTGGTTTCATCCCGCACCGTAACACTGCGTTGAACCTTAGGCGCATCCACGGCGTGCTCGCAAGGACGGGGACGCTGCGGGAGCCGACCATTGTGGCAGCACTTGACGCCACGATGGCTTTCGACACGGTGGAGTGGGCATATCTGTGGGCCGCACTTGCAAAATTCGGCTTTGGACCTGGCTTTGTTGGCTGGGTGAGACTACTGTATGAAGGACCCCTGGCTAAAGTCGCGGTCAATGGTAGGGCGTCCCGTCCGTTCGAGCTGGGGAGGGGCACCAGGCAGGGCTGTCCCCTGTCGCCGTTGTTGTTTGCTCTCGCTCTTGAACCGCTGGCGGCCTGGATACGATGGCACCCAGATGTAAAGGGGATTCGATGGTCACCAGATCATGAGGACCGCATTTCCCTTTATGCCGACGACATTCTGGTATACCTCACTTCACCCAGGAAGTCTCTCATAGTTGTCTGTGACATTTTGACTTCTTTTGGTAGGAACTCGGGTCTCACCATTAACTGGGGGAAGTCGTATCTGTATGCCCTGAGTGGAGACGTCCCTGTTCTCCCGCGGAATTGCTCGATCCAGATCGCCCGGGAGGGTTTCTTGTATCTGGGGATCTATATCTCCACCGATCCAACTGTTCGATATGAGAGAAACCTGCTCCCTCCGTTGACACGCCTGCGGCGGGATGTGGCGGGCTGGCGGCGGCTGCCGCTTTCCCTCCTTGGCCGTGCTGCGCTGTTCAAAATGATGTCTCTTCCCCGGTTTCTCTATGCCCTGCAGAATACCCTGGAGCTGGTCCCGGCCAGCTATTTTCGGGAAGTTGAGAGCCTCCAGCGCTCGTTGCTGTGGGATGGCCGTCCGCGTATAGCGATGGCAAAGCTGACCCTTCCGTGGTACGATGGGGGTATCGCGCTTCCTGACATCAGAAGATATTATTGGGCCTCTCAGTTGAGTGCGATCAATCACGGAGTCTACGGTCCGGCGCTGAGCCCCGGCTTCGCTATGGACCGGTGGTTGCTGCGCGGGGGTAATTACTTCAGAGCACTCTACTCCAGGTCAACGGATGGGTCCCTCACGGGGCCAACCAAGGTGGCGGTGCACGTGTGGAGGGCGGTTACGAACTCGCTGGGTTGGAAGGATAGGCTCACCCTCGCCACTCTGCTGTTTGATTCCGATATGTTGGGGAAACTTTGGCACACGAAGGGATCCGAGAAATGGGATCTGATCGGCATATCCAGGGTGGGGGACCTGCTGGCTAAGGGGCGAGTTAAATCGTTTGACGAGCTACGGACGGAGTACGCTCTGGAGGGTACGGAATATTTCCGGTATGCACAGGTACGCCATGCTCTTCGGTCCGTCCTCGTCGAAGGGGAGAAGGTGCCTGAGTCCTCTCCCTTGGAGGATCGGATCCTGGATGGCCATATGCCGGAAAGTACAATCTCCTTAATTTATAAGAAGCTCGTTAATGTCCGGACCGACCTCCTCCTAGGGGTGCGTGATCAGTGGACTAGGGACGGCCTTGAACTGGATGATGAGGACTGGCAGTACACCATCTCCTCTCCTAAGGAGGTCGCGATCCCCGCACGACTAAGGCTGGTCCAGCTTAAGATACTTCATAGAGTCTACGTCACTGGGCCCAACTGATTCATATGGGTTTCTCCGAGGATGGTTTATGTAAGAGGGGCTGTGGGATGGTGGGCACCTTTCTACATATCATATGGGAATGTGGTGTGATCGCGGAGTTCTGGAAGCAAATTCATGTAGTGATGCAGGAGGTCACGGGTATTGCACTGCTGCCAGAGGCACGGCGCTGTCTTTTGAATGTCTGGGGTCCTACTGATTATGACGCGGCGCAGACTCAATGGGTGACCCTAGGAAATATGGTGGCGAAGCGTGATATTGCGCGACTGTGGGGCTCTCAGAGACCTCCCGCTCTGGATGCATGGATGGACAATATGGACTGGAGCATGTTTAGGGAGAAAACGGTGTATAGTGCCCGGGGGCGGCCTAAGAAATGGCATAAGATATGGGGACGATGGAACCAGTATAGGGGTGATATATGTCTGCCCCCGGCCACTGAATCGTTAGAGGAGCAACTTTCCCCCTAGCCTCACTTCCAACTTGGGATTTTCATGATGCAAATATGCTAGAATGTTAGCGCCTCTGCTTTTCCCTCATCCACCCGCCCGGTGGCTTTCTCCTGATTTTGGGAATGGGGCCACGCCCCCATCGGGAACTGGCACAAGTTTATTGTGTATACTGCCTTGCTAGTGTTATTTATTGTAGGTTGTCTAAAAAACGGAACCTTTGTCTCTTTCCTGTACTAGAGCTACGGACGCTTTCATGTGTTGCTTAATTGGCTGCCGAACCTCCGGGATGTCGGCTGAATAGCTGTGTTCCAGATTGATATAAATAAAGGTTTAAAAAAAAAAAAAAAGAAGCAGGATCCTAAAGGCTCTGAGAAAGCTGGGGATAAGTCAAAATCTGCATCTGGTGGGGATTCACAGTCTACAAAGGGAAAAGGCCAAAAGAAGCCCTGGTGCAAATTCTGTAAACAGAAAGGGCACTGGACTTCTGATTGTACGAAGTCCAAAGACCAAACCACCACCACTCCTGCCCCTAAGCAACTGGTCCCCCTAGTGCAGCTACTGGTGGAGGTGGTAATCAGAATAAGGGTGTAGTAGGGTTGACCCTGGGTTCTGAAGTGGACTCTGGCCTAGTCAGAGTACCCACTCAGGCATTGCTGATTTGTGATGGAGACATTGATATGTCATTCCTAGTGAGCCCCAGTAATCTGGGCAAATACATACAGCAGCCTGTAATAAATGGCAAACAGGCTTTGGCATTCAGGGACACAGGTGCTAGTGTCACCATGGTGGCAGAGGATCTTGTGGACCCTGGACAGATCATCCTGGGTGAAATGTACCAGGTTACCAATGAAAGCAATGTCAGGACCAACCAAAGTCTGGCAGTTGTGAATTTCTCCTGGGGAGGGGTAACTGGCCTCAAGAAGGTAGTAGTCAGTGCAGATCTCCCTGTCGAATGTCTATTGGGCAATGATCTAGAGACTTCAGCCTGGTCTGAAGTAGAGTTATGGACTCATGCTGAGATGTTGGGCATACCTGCAGAGGTATTTGCTGTGACCAGGTCACAAGTCAAAATGCATCAAACTGAACCAGCTCTGGATCCTGAAAGTATGGACCAGGTGCTACCCAAGAGGAGGAGCAGTAGGGTTAAGGCAGTGCCTTCCCCTCTGTCTCAGATTTCCCTCCTGAGGGAGGAGAAGCAGATCCTGAAGAAGGACCGCTGCGCCTTCCTAGGCCTGGTCGCCCCCACGCTCCTCTTGCCTCCTGCTCACCGCTGTTCCTGGTTTGCCGCTGACTTCTTTTGACGCCGACTTCATTTCCCTGCAGGTGCCCCAGCCGCCGCTGAGCCGCCCGCCAGCCCGCACTCGATTTTCCCGCCACTGCCTCCCTGCGGCCCCCCCCCCTGCCAGCCGATTGGCTCCCGCCACCCAGCGGACCCTCCCTCCCGGCTCCCTTCTTATGACACCCCCATGCACGCGCAGCGTTGACACGCAGCGGGCACGCCGATTGTGCGCCGAAGGCGCGCCAAAGGCAAGCCCGTGTGCGCCCGTCCCCGCCTGGACCGCGCCCAGCGCCAGAACCCCTGGCCCCCGAGGATGCCAGCCCACCCGCCGGACTTACGACGCCGCCACCCTCAACGTACTCAACACCAGCCGAACCCCCGGCTGCTACCGAGCCACCCCGAGACGCACCCATGGACCCTTCATCTGCCACTCCTGCAAGTTCTCCGGCATGCGGACCTGCACTGCACCCGCCAAGCCGACCCCCAGCAGCAACCACCTCAAGTGCATCCTGCTCAACACCCACTCCGTACACAGACACGCCGTGGAGCTCTGGAACCTCCTCGACTCGACATCTCCAGACGTCGCCTTCCTCACGGAAACATGGTTGAACGCCTCCTCAGCGCTCGACATCGCCATCCCGGACGTCTACAAGATCACCTGGAGGGACCGCGTCAACCAGACGGGAGGAGGCATCGCCATCGCCCACAAGAACACCATCCTCATCACGACCAACACCGACGACACCCTCACAGCCGCCGAACACCTGCACTTCCAGATCCACACCGACCCCAAGACCACCCTCAGAGGCACCCTCATCTACAGACCCCCGGGGCCCCGCACACAATTCAGCGAAGACATCGCTGACTTCATCAGCCCGCACGCCCTCCCCTCCGCCGACTACATCCTCCTCGGGGACCTCAACTTCCACCTGGAGAACAACGACGACCGCAACACCACCACCCTGCTGGACAACCTCGCCAACCTCGGACTCAAGCAGTTGGTGACCACCCCCACCCACTACGCCGGCCACACGCTTGACCCCGCCTTCTCCTCCAGCAAGGACATCTCCTTCAGCCACGCCACTGGGCTCCACTGGACGGACCACAGCTGCGTAAGGAACACAATCCACCACCACCAGCAACAGGCTCCACGCAGAAGCTGGAACAAGATCACAGCCGACCAGCTCGCTGCATCCCTGAGCCAGAACCCTCCCGCCAGCTCAGCGAACCCCAACCATGCCGCCATCAACCTCTCGAGGTGGATCAGCAACTGCACAGACGACCTTGCCCCACTGAGGACCCCTCCCAGCAGACCCGGCAGCAAGAAAGCATCCTGGTTCACCGACGAACTCAAGAGGCGAGCCCGAGGCGGGCTCGCCTCCCCCAGTTGCGCAGGGCGCCTTATTGGCTGAGTTTCCATCTCTGCCAGCCTCAGCTTCTCTAGCGCTTATGGGCAATTTAAAATCTGGGTCTCCGCTTGACCCCTGCCCTGCTAAGCTCCTGGGTAAACTGGCGGAGGTGGTTAATCCGCTGGCGCACCCTCTTCTCAACCTCTCGTTGAGTCTGGGAGAGGTGCCGCCAGTATGGAAGCAGGCAATGGTCATCCCGTTGCTTAAAAAGCCGGGACTTGACCCGAAAGCCCCAGCCAATTACAGGCCAATTTCGTTGCTGCCGGCTCTTGTAAAAATTCTGGAGAAGCACGTTCAGTCGGTGCTCTCCAATTTTCTGGAGTCCCATGAGCTCTTACATGACTCCCAGTCGGGCTTCCGTTCACATCGCAGCACCGAGACCGCGCTCCTTGAGGTTTCTGAAACCATTAAAGGGGTGTTGGATACCGGGGGCAAAGTCATGCTGGTGTTGTTGGACTTGTCGGCGGCTTTCGACACCGTCCCCCACGAGGGCCTGCTCGCAAGACTCTTTGAGATTGGTCTGCGGGGGACGGTGCTCAAATGGTTTTCTTCCTTTTTGGCCGGCCGCCGGCAAACGATCTGGACATCATCTGACACCGCCGTAATGCCGCCTCTGGGAGTCGGGGTCCCTCAGGGCTCTATATTGAGCCCGACCCTTTTTAACATCTTTATGACCCCTTTGGCGGCGGTGGCGGAGTCATTTGGTGCCCGGATCGTGTTGTATGCCGACGACACCCAGCTCCTCTTCTCTTGCGAGAGAGGGGCTGACTTTGACGGGGAGAGTATCCAGAATTGCCTTGGGGCTGTGTTCGCATGGTTCCAACTGAACAGCCTCAAGTGCAATTCCGACAAATCGGAGGTACTCTTCTTCGGGTGCGATACGGAGCCTTGCTGGCAGGCCTGGTGGCCCATCGACATGTTCCCTCCGTCCGGCTCTTCTCCCATGGCTAAAAACTTGGGGGTTAAGATGGACAAGGGGCTGACGATGAAAGCCCAGATCTTGGGGGTAACCGGTACTTGCTTCGGCCTGTTAAAAATGCTGCGGAGGTTCTTGCCTCTCTTGTCCGAGGAGCACAGGAGGCTGACGGTGCAGGCTCTGATAGGCTCCAGGTTGGATTATGCCAACATTCTTTACCTGGGCCTGCCAGAGTATCTGCTACAAAGGCTTCAAGTTGCACAGAACGCGGCGGCCAGGGCCATCTTTGGCCTAAGTAGACGGGCCAGCGCCTCTGGGTTGTTGGTGACGTTACACTGGCTACCCATCCGCAAACGGATTGCCTTTAAGGCTCTGACCTTGGCCTACAAAGCGCTCCATGCTGTGGGAGCTAAACATCTCCAAAAGAGACTGACCTTTTACCATCCGACTCGCTCGTTGAGGTCAGAATCTCTACTTTTGGCGGCTGTTCCGCGTGTGAAGAGGGCTCGCCTTGGGGGCCGCTCTTTCAGTCTGTTGGCCCCACAGATGTGGAATGCACTACCGCTCCCTTTGCGGGGGGCGTCTACTCTCCTTGATTTTAGAAGAGGTCTCAAAACCTGGCTGTTTTCCCAATAGGTCTGCCAGTAGTTTTGCTTTCTTTTTGTTTATCTTTTAACCTCTTTTAGCTGTGTTGTGTTATTCTGAAATCTGTTCCCCTTACCTAAAAGCGCCGGGACACTCTTTTTGAGTAACCGTTGCGCTATACTTAAGAATAAATAACATAACATAACATAACAAGAGCTCCAAGAAGAACTGCCGAGCCCTCGAGAAAGCCTGGCGCAGAGACCCGACACCAGACAACATGACCACCCTCAAGCTCACCACTCGAAAACACCACCAACTGATCCACACCACCAAGAAAACAGCATTCAAGGAACGACTGGACAACAACGCCCACAACAACAAGGAACTCTTCAACATCGTCAAAGAGCTCTCCAACCCCAGCGCCGGAAACAACGACATCACCCCATCGCAAGACCTCTGCAACTCACTCGCCTCGTACTTCCACAACAAGATCGCAGACATACACAACAGCTTCAGCACACAGCCGACGCACCCTACGACCGCACCAGCACCCCCCACCACCACCCTCCGCGCCTGGACCCCGGTCAACACCGAAGAGACCATACACACGATGAACTCCATCCACTCCGGATCTCCAACCGACCCCTGCCCTCATCACGTCTTCAACAAGGCCGACTCCGTCATCGCACCCCATCTCCGGGACATCATCAACGCCTCCTTCGACACCGCAACCTTCCCGGAGAGCTGGAAGCATGCCGAACTCAGCGCCCTCCTAAAGAAACCATCAGCCGACCCCACCGACCTCAAGAACTACCGCCCCATCTCGCTGCTCCCGTTTCCTGCCAAAGTCATCGAGAAGACCGTCAACAGACAGCTGGCCGCCTTCCTCGAGACGAATGGATCCCTCGACCCCTCGCAGTCTGGCTTCCGGGCGAACCACAGTACCGAGACCGCAGCCACTGATGACATCCGAGCCCTGCTCGACTACGGCGAAACAGCGGCCCTCATCCTCCTGGACCTCTCCGCGGCGTTCGACACTGTCTGCCACCGCACCCTAGTGGAACGCCTCAGCAACGTCGGAATCCAAGAGAAGGCACTGGAATGGATCGTCTCCTTCCTCGCTGGAAGGACACAGAGAGTCCGCCTCCCCCGTTCAGATCAGAAGCCACCGAAGTCATCTGCGGCGTACCACAAGGATCATCACTCAGCCCCACGCTGTTCAACATCTACATGAGCCCCCTTGCGGCCATCGCACGCCAACACAACCTCAACATCATCTCCTACGCCGACGACACCCAGCTGATCCTCTCCCTCACCAACGACCCCGCCACCGCCAGAACCAAACTACACGAAGGGATGAAAGACGTAGCCAAGTGGATGAGGAACAGCCGCCTGAAACTGAACTCAGATAAGACGGATGTCCTCATCCTGGGATCTTCGCCCTCCGCCTGGAACGACTCCTGGTGGCCCCCTGCCCTGGGCAGCGCACCCAAACCAACGGACCACGCACGCAACCTGGGCTTCATCCTGGACTCCTCCCTCTCCATGACCAGACAAGTCAACGCCGTCTCCTCGTCATGCTTCAACATCCTACGCATGCTACGGAAGATCTTCCGGTGGATCCCCACCGAAACCAGGAAGACGGTCACCCAGGCCCTCGTCACCAGCCGACTGGATGTCATGCCCTGCGGTCCGAAATGAAGACGCTCCTGTATATAAGGACCCTTGATGCTCACGAACGCGCTTAGCGTTCTAGCTGTGAGCTCTGTTTCCGTCCTGATTCACGTTGCCTGACTTCCGTTTCCTTGTTTCCTGTTTCCGCCCCCCTTGCGGGTGGAGAATCCTGTTTGGATAGCACTACCGCGTCTCCTCGCTGATTCCTGTCACGAAGAGTTCTGTCTGGATAGCACCACCGCGTCTCCTCTCTGAGTCTTGTCGAGTCGCCTTGTATCCAGCTCTTTATTCAGCAGGGTCAAGCACGGTGGTAGTATTTCTTCGTACCCGTTGATTTGCCCCATATCCCGCTCCGCTCCCTTGGCCTGAAGTCCACTTCCTGTTATCCCCGTGTTCTGTCCCGCAGTCCGTTTGTTGAGTTTCTTGTTCCGTTCTCTGTGTTCCGCCCCGCAGGTCACCCCCTTTTTCATTGCCGGGTCTATCCTCACCTTGTATGTCTGATTAGATATCGCCTCCATTCCTGCACGATTGACATTACCCCTCGAGGATCGTCACCTCTCCGTAGTGTAGCTGAAGGGTTAGTTCCATCTCCCTCTTGCTTTTTCCTTATTCTCAGTAGTGCGATTGGTTCTGTCCTCTCAAACGGACCGGGCTTGGTCTATGAGGTCAGCCTCATCTAAAGACTTGGTCTTCGTCTACAGACGTGTATCATTCTCTTGCTCGTCAGCAGGAGCGAGAGGCTTGATGTTCATTGGGGGATACTAGCGTGGACCACAGTGCCTTGAACTTCAGTACAACAGAAGCACGGTAACAGCGTTGTGCGCTGCCTTTTACTTTACCTTGATTATGATAAACAACGTGAAGGGTATTAAGTAATGTTTTATTCTTTTGGCAGATCTTCTCCTACGCCCTAGCTGAACACCTCTCATTGCATACATAGTGGACCCTAGATGGAATGCTTTCCTATGTAATTATAGAAATCTCATAGGACAGCTGGGGTGAGTTATTCTTCTTAGTGATTGAGTGCATATTCTCATTAGGACATTTTCTTAACCCCATGTCTTCTTTTGTATAGGATCCTCTATGTTGAAAGCATACACGCTGATATATCTGATGTGACCAAACAGTGGTAGGTGTGGTAAACAGAGTTAGTTAAATATATGGTTAACACAGTGACTACTGGGGATAACACAGCTCTTATTTTTACAGCTGAGTATTGTCTCACCAATTCCTGACCTGTCTTCAGCCGCGCTACAGGAGCTGACCCCACCTTCCCTTGTTTTGTTTCCCTGTTTTCCCCTGGCGTGTCCTCCGTTACTCTAGTGTCTGATAGAGTCGGAGGACCGTAGGGGAAGGCTGAGGCATTCTCTTCAGTATCCTGACGCTCCTGCAGAAGGTCCTGATATTCCTTACACTGGACTACGGCAACTCCCTCTACGCCGGAACCACTGCCAAACTCCAGAAAAGACTTCAGCGGATTCAGAACGCCTCAGCACGACTCATCCTGGACATCCCCCGACACAGCCACATCTCCGCACACCTAAGAAACCTGCACTGGCTCCCCGTCAACAAAAGAATCACGTTCCGACTCCTCACCCACGCACACAAAGCTCTCCACAACCAAGGCCCAAGATACCTCAACGACCACCTCAACTTCTACACTCCCACCCGCCAGCTTCGATCGACCTGCCACGCCCTCGCCGCCGTCCCCCGCATCCGAAGAGCCACAATGGGAGGAAGATCCTTCTCCTACCTGGCCGCCAAGAGGTGGAACTCCCTCCCCACCCACCTCCGCCTGACCCAAGACCACCTCGCCTTCAGGAAGCAACTCAAGACCTGGCTGTTCGAGCAGTAGCAGGCCCCCCTCCTCAAGCGCCTTGAGACCCTCCGGGTGAGTAGCGCGCTATACAAATGCTTGATTGATTGAACTGCCCCGAGGGACTTGAGCCTGATCAGGTTGAGTTCTTGGGGACAGGGGGACCTTCCAGGGAAGATCTGAGTAAGGAGCAACAGTGCTGCCCCTCTCTTGAACCCCTCAGACAGCAGGCTGCTGCTGAGGCTGTTGGGAGTGCTAGTGGGTCCCATAAAGTTTATTGGGATGAGGGACTCCTATATTCTGAGGCTATAGATCCTACCCCTGGAGCCACCAGGAGGTTGGTAATACCTCAGAAGTTTAGGGGGTTCCTCTTGACCCTAGCACATGACATCCCTTTAGCAGGACACTTGGGCCAAAACAAGACCTGGGACAGGCTTGTTCCACATTTTCATTGGCCACACATGTCAGAGGACACCAAGGTGTTTTGTCGCTCCTGTGTCACTTGCCAAGCCAGTGGCAAGTCAGATGGCACAACAAAGGCTCCCTTATATCACTACCTGTGGTGGGGGTACCCTTTGAAAGGGTGGGGATTGACATTGTTGGTCCCCTTGACCCTCCAACAGCATCTGGGCACAGGTTTTTCCTGGTGGTAGTGGATCATGCCACCAGGTACCCAGAAGCAATTCCCCTCAGGACCACCACAGCCCCTGTGGTGGCAAGAGCCCTCATTGGAGTTTTCTCCAGAGTGGGTTTCCCTAAGGAGGTTATATCTGACCGAGGTACCAACTTCATGTCAGGGTATCTAAAAGCAATGTGGAAGGAGTGTGGTGTAAACTACAAATTCACTACTCCCTATCACCCACAATGCGATGGGTTAGTTGAAAGGTTCAACAAAACCCTAAAGGGAATGATTAAAGGCCTCCCAGAAAAGCTTAGGCGAAAATGGGACCTTTTACTTCCCTGCCTTCTGTTTGCATACAGGGAGGTTCCACAGAAGGGGGTTGGCTACAGCCATTTTGAACTTCTGTTTGGGCACCCTGTAAGAGGTCCATTATGTTTGGTGAAGGAGGGCTGAGAGTTACCTCTCAAACCTCCCAAACAGGATGTGATGGACTATGTACTTGGTCTCCGCTCCAGGATGGCTGAATACATGAAGAAGGCAACCAAAAACCAGGAGGCAATCCAAGAACTACAAAAAACTTGGCATGACCAAAAGGCTGTGCTGACTGTGTACCAGCCAGGACAGAAAGTGTGGGTGTTGGAGCCTGTGGCCCCAGCAGCTCTCCAAGACAAGTGGAGTGGCCCCCATACAATTGTTGAGCAAAAGGGAGAAGTCACCTATCTGGTGAATCTTGGAACTCCCAGGAGCCCCCTTAGGGTGCTCCATGTCAACACATTGAAACCATATGTTGACAGGGCTGACATGGGCTTGCTCATGGCAACTGATGAGGAACAGGAGGAGGAGAGTGACCCTCTCCCTGACCTGCTCTCACAGAACCCTGATGATGGGTCAGTAGATGGTGTTGCTTTGGCAAGCAGCCTCACTGACCATCAGCAAACTGAATGCAGACAGGTTCTGCAGCAGTTCAGACATATGTTTAGCCTGACCCCTAGTCAGACTTCCTGGTGCACCCATGAGGTGGATACTGGAGACAGTCTGCCTGTCAAGAGTAAAATCTACAGGCAACCTGACCATGTCAGGGACTGTATCAGGACTAAAGTCCAGAAAATGTTGTGGTAATTGAGCCTTCAGATAGCCCTTGGGCTAGTCCAGTAGTACTTGTGTACTCATATCCAGGGTGGTAAGAAAGAAATGAGGTTTTGTGTAGACTACAGAGGCCTCAATGCAGTCACCAGGACTGATGCCTATCCAATTCCCAGGGCAGATGAGCTCATTGATACTTTGGCCTCAGCCAAATATCTGAGTACATTTGACCTAACAGCTGGCTACTGGCAAATCAAGTTAGCTGATGATGCCAAGGCCAAAACAGCATTTTCAACCCCTGGTGGGCACTACCACTTTGTGGTGATACCCTTTGGTTTGAAAAATGCACCTGCCACTTTTCAGAGGTTGGTGAACAAAGTTCTGACAGGTATGGAAACTTATTGCTCAGCTTATCTAGATGATATTGCTGTCTTTAGGTCCACCTGGCAGGATCACCTGGTCCACCTCAGAAATGTTTTGGAGGCCCTGCAAAAAGCAGGCCTCACTATCAAGGCCACTAAGTACCAGATAGGGCAGAGTCAGGTTGTGTACCTGGGCCACCTTGTAGGCGGAGGCCAGGTTCAACCATTGCAGAGCAGCAAAATCCAGACCATAATGGAATGGGTAGCTCCAACCACCCAGACACAGGTGAGAGCCTTTTTGGGCATGACTGGGTACTATAGGAGGTTTGTTAAGGGATATGGATCTATAGTGATGCCCTTAAATGATCTTACCTGAAAGAAAATGCCAAAAAAGGTTCAGTGGACAGCTAGCTGTCAAAAGGCATTTGAAGACCTATAGCAGGCCATGTGCACTGCCCCCATCTTACAGAGTTAGACTACACCAAAAAGTTCATTGTCCAAACAGATGCTTCTGAGCTGTGTGTGGGAGCTGTACTGTCTCAACTGAATGATGAAGGTCAAGACCAGCCAGTAGCTTTTATAAGCAGAAGGCTGACCCCTAGAGCAGAGGTCTTCAAACTTTTGTAGGTTGAGCCCCCCCCAGCTGAATTTTTTTAGATGTTGGCCCCCCACAACCTGACTGAAATTTTTGGAATCGACCACCACGCGCATATTCCGGGCATAGCCAGCAAATAATGTTCAATACAATAAGAGTGTTTAGTTAATGGCAGGTTTGTGAGTGGGTGTGGTGAAATGACAGAGGCTTATTACACAGCTCAAAACACCACTTTCCAAGATAAAATGTGCGCAAATTGTTTTTACTAGGATTCTTTGTTTCACCACCAACATAAATGTGACAGGTGTGCCTGTTTTTCAGAGACGGTCAATCTGTGGATGGATTTTTGCTACTGCCATCCTCAGGTTGTGCTCCACGTCCAATCTTGAACGGTACTTAGTCTTTAAAACCACAAGTGCTGAGAACCCAATCTCACATAAATAGGACGAGCTGAAAGGCAAGAGAGTTTTGATAGCGGTTTCTCCCAAAGCTGAATATTTTGCAGACATTTTCAGCCAAGACAGGGACTGTAAGGTAGACAGTGTTGTCAGATTTTTCGAGCACTCCCTAGTTTAGAGCTGGTATACGAAAACCAAATCTTCTCTAGAAATCATTACCAAACGTTTTAGGCAGCATTATAATAGGATAATTGCCCACCAACCAGTTATGGATCTGAAGACAGTTGAAAGTCCACACAGAGGGCGCTGAACGAACACCTAATTGAGAATTCCGTTGTGGTACGATAAGTTGCTTGCCTGAAGCACGTCGGGCTGATGATTTTAAAAAAAATAGACCTAATAATAAATTAATGATGTTGTCTATTTTACTTCAGAGTAATGTTGTCTGACAGACTTTGTGATGGCATGGACATGTTAGGGATTTTGGGTGCCCTGGGCCAAAACTATTTTGGGGGCCCTTGTTCAGTACAGCTTTGAGTTTAAATGATTTACTTTCAGCTCTGCCATACCCTATTTAGCCAGGCTACTAACGGTGCACAGGCACTGTAGTCGAAATTCTAAAAGCGTTTACATCTAATATTCAGAGATAGTGATGTGTTTTCACTTTTGTAACAAAGCAGCAGCCGACTAATTTTACAGTGAATAATATCTGTGATATCCTCCAATTTCTCATATGTGAGGACCCGCTTGGATCTAACTTTTTTATGGTTGTTGCATGAAAAAAACACATTTCTCTGCAAATAGTAATAGACTCCCTCATATCGATCACATTAAAAAGAAATTAAACAAAACTGTTTGTAAGAATCTGTTGAGGAATTATTCCAGGCCATCAGGGCAAAAACAGAACTGTCTCTATCAAGGGGCCCCTGGAAGGCTGGATTGCAGTGCATTTAGATGTCTCCTTTTGTAATTTAGCACAAAAACCTTGATGGGGTACGACACGCCCATACTTGTGTACAGGGGTGAGTGAGGTGACCATATGAATTTGGGTGCGCATTTTAGTGCAGAGTGGGAAGAATGAATGGGGTGGGCTTATTTGAGTGAGATTGCAGATTGAGCAGTGAGGGGGACAGGTGTGTGAAGTATCACATGAGTACAGGTTGAGTAGTGTGCTCGTGTGCAGGGTGAGGTACAGGGTGAACAGCGCCAGTGCATTGTGAGTGCAGAGTGATCACTGTGAGTGGAGGGTAAATGGGTGAATGGTGTGAGCGCATTGTGATTGCTGTGAGTGCAGAGTGATCAGTGTGAGTGGAGGGTAAGTGGGTGAATGGTTTGAGGGTATCGGATCAGTGTGAGTGCAGGGTGAGGGTAAAAGTGAAGGGCGAGAATGAGGAGCAAGTTGTCTGAATGCAAGGTGCAATCCCAGACACTTGAAGTAACTCAGCATGTTATTGACGGCAGCGTAGGGTTTCAAATGTGTTAAACTATTATGACAGTAACCAGGGATCAGGGTGGAGGAAAGAAATAATGTGCTGATCCCTCAACAAACTTCCAGTCTTATGATTAGGGTTTCCAGTTCATTATTTTGATGTCACAGGCAGTATAAAAATAAGCAGTCACCTAAAGCTGTATTTTCAGCACTTGTCTGTGCATACTTTGAACAGCAAATATAAATAGAAAGAACTTTTAATTGTTGTCTAGAGCTGCCTGAATGATCCATGACTGATAATAAAAGGGAACAAAGACAGAAAAGTCACATTACAAATAAATACATACTTCTTTATTTATAACCATATTTCCTGTCAAGACAAGCAATTTGCAGGCTGTTTAAACAACACATGGCTGGCTGGCATTTTGTGCGCCTGCCTGTAATTTTAAAAGCAACTTTCAGGGACGTTTTAAGAATTTTGTGGGCACTGGGCCAAATGTATTTTGGGGGCCACTGTTTGGACCAGCTTTGCTTTTATGATCCAGTCTCAGCTCTTTCATGCCTTCTTTGGTCATATACTAAATGTGTGTACATCTGATATTCAAGGATAGTGATGGTGTTTTCAGTATGTAACACAACAGCAGTCCACTAATATTACTGCAAATAATCTCGGTCAACCCTCCCATTTCTCATATACGAGGTCCTGTACTGATCTGAAATAAACTTTTTATATGGATGTTGCATGACACAAACACATTTTGTCTGCAAAATGTCTATAATAGACTCTTACACATTAAAAACGAATGATAGAAAAACCCTATTTACAACATTGTGTTTACAAAATGTTAAAGGTCATGAGACCAAGACTTTAGAACAGAGCTGGCTGTTTCAATCCCCACCCCCCACCCCCTTTGAAAGGCTGGGGCCCTGGGCCAGAGCCCACCTTGCCCATGCCTTAAAACGTCTCTGGAAACTTTGTCTCCTTTCTGGAAAGAGCTAACTCTCCCAGGAGGGGGTTAATTCATAGAGCTGAAATGCTTCAGCTGCAGTGGGAGGCAGGGGGTCTCCTCCGCGATGATATCGAAAGCGAAGAGTCTTGTTGGATTGCTTTCGGTTTTAGCAGAGGAGACATCCTGCCTCCCACTGCAGCTGAAGCATTTCAGCTCTATGAATGAACCCCCTCCTGGGAGAGTTAAAAAGACAAAAGCATGGGCACGTAGTGCCCCATCGATTTCCACTCCCGCCCCCCTCCAACCATTACGGGAGTTCTCCAAGAAGACTTGGAGTGCGCGCCCCCCCTGAGATGGTGTCACGCCCCCCCAGGGGGGCGCGCCCCACAGATTGAAGAACTCTGCCCTAGAGAGAAACGTTGGTCAGCTATAGAGAGGGAGGCCTTTGCTGTGGTGTGGGCCCTGAAGAAGCTGAGGCCATACTTATTTGGCACTCACTTCATAGTTCAGACTGACCACAAGCCCCTCCTATGGCTCAAACAGATGAAAGGTTAAAATCCTAAACTGCTAAGGTGGTCCATTTCCCTACAGGGGATGGACTATACAGTGGAACATAGACCTGGGACCCAACATGCCAATGCAGATGGAATATCAAGGTATTTCCACTTAGAACACGAAGACTCAACTAGTCAAGGTTAGTTTAATGTCCCTGCATTTGGGGGGGGGGGGGTTGTGTAGGGGAGTAGGATCTGCACTTATGTTGCCCCCACTTTTCTCTGATGTTACAACTGGTTTCTGGCTATAGTCTGGCTGGGTCCCTGCTAATCAGGGCCCCAGCCTCTCTGTTCTCTCTAAACACCTTGGAGTGCATATTAGATGCACTAGTGATTGGATACTGTGGTACCTTATGAGCCCCTAGTATATGGTACCTTAGGTAAGTACCAAGGGCATAGGTACTTCACAGGCCTACCAGGGGCTGAAGCATGTATTATGCCACCCCTGGGAAGCAGACTAAATCTGACACCACAGGCCTGCTACTGCAGCCTGGGTGAGGTAGTGTTAGCACTCCTCACTGAGGTATAGGTTCCCTATATCTCACCATACAGACACATATAAACCTATCAGTCACCCCTAAGGCAGGCCCTCTGCAGCTGGCAGAGTCTATTTTCTGTGGCTGTTTGTGGATGCGGTTAAACCATACACTCTTAAGTGCATTATAACCTACCGGTAAATTCTAACTTTGGAATGACTGCATCAAAACATGTCGTGTTTGGTGTCAAACAACTTGGAATCATACCCCCACACCAGTAACTGGTGTGGGAGTATGATCCCACCCTTCTAGAGGGGAAGACATGTACCTACTCTGGACATACGGTAGAAATCTGAAAGAGCCTGGCATCACAAAATGGATGCCACCAGCACAGACAATGGGCTGCCCTCCTGCTGCTGACTGAAACTCGCAGTGGAGGAGGCCCAACAATAGGCATCCGGTCACATGGAGGTGTAACCACCTTCCAGACAGGATTTAGTGTATTGGGGCTGGGTGGGTGCACTCCTAGAGTGCTTTGAAGTCCTGCACTGGGGGAGCAGTAGGCTCCTCTGTGCATATGCCAGCTCAAACCGGTTCAGGGGCTACCTGCCCCTGCTCTGGCGTGAAACTGGACAAAGGGAAGTGGGTGTAACCACCCACTCCCCTGACCCTCCCATAGGAGTGGTCATAGAGCTAGTCCCTCCCTTTCCTTTAGTATAAGATAGGGAAACCTTGCCATTGCAAATCAGATATCCCTGGACGACGCTCTACAAGAAGAATCCTGGACCTTCGACGTTCTACTACCTTTGGAGGACAGAAGAATCTCCCTTGGAGTCAAGGAGTGACTCCCCTGCTTGGCAGGCACCAAAAACTTGAATCAACGGTTGTAAACTTTCCCGCTCCCGCTGGAGTCCGAAGTCCCTGCAGCCCTGGAAGTAGATTTCCTGACTTCTCAATGGCCATTGTGAGTCCCCAGCAAAGCTGAAGCGAGTGGACCCCACGAGTGACGAGGAGCAGCAATACCCGGGTACCGTGCACTATTGTCGAGTGCAACCCCTTCACGAAGTTCTACAAACTTGTGCATTGGACCACGTATGGCCCAAGCCTCCAGCAGGATTTCCCTTGAAAATCAGAGGCCTCCCTCGTCCCGAGTGACCGTGGGCTCCTGTGAAGCGAATCCTCATGAGGCGTCTTTGCGATCTCTTGCCCGTTGGCTTATGGGTCCCCTGAAGACTTCCTTATCAAACCAAAGGGCTTTCCTGGTTGCTCCAGGCCTGCCCTGACTTAGCCTCACTGGGTGAGTCCCTCAGACCTTGCTGGTCTGCACCGCTGACTTTCTTCACTTTCCACGAGACTTGCTGCTGCCAAGGCTTGTTGGCTCCAATCCAGTTGCCGACACCTCAGTAAGCTGCAGACTTTGTGGGTCACTCCGAATCCAGCTCCTGGTCATCGTCGACGCCTCCTGGACCTTGTGGCTGAAGAGTCAAAACACCCTTGATCACCTGAAATCACCCGACTTCCGTGGGCATCCATCTTCCTGGCCCCGGGTCACTGGCAAGTGACTGTGAACACTGTCCCTTCTGCTTTCAGGTCTTCTTCATCTTGAATCCAGCCTTGGATTCCACCGACACTTCTCCAGTCTTCACAAGCAGCAAAACTTCTTCGGCTTCCATTGAAAACGACGACGCGACCCGACACCAAAAGACACCTATGCACCCGGCTTCCCTGGGTGAGGTAACTTGTGCACTCCGGTGCTCCTGTGGGTATTGGCCCTAAAACTACTTACCTTGTAAGTGGCTTGCTTGTAGACTCTCTAGAAGTACCCTAAAACTTTAAAAATCCAAACGCGACTTGCTCCATTGAAATCAATAGGGAACCCGCGGGTGTGTTCTCACACTGCACGCGTCTCCCGTGGGTCCTTTACTTACCTGCCTTGGGTGGATTAGTGAGGCCCTAACAATTCTACAGGCCCTAGGCCTTGTCCCCTTACAAGTCGACATTCCTAAACCTCTTTTTTAGTATATGGTCTGGTACGCCTTAGGGCCCCAGCCATATTTGTGCTTAACTTATTGTAAAACCTTTGATATTTGCATATGTTCCTGACTTCTAATCTCACAAAGAGATTAACAGAGTGTGTCTAGTAATAAATACATATATATTTGATATATATACCTGTGTGGTGTCCTTTCATTTGGTAATTCAAGAGATTATAAGGTAAAACAAGCTGCATTACATTCCTCTGAGACTTAGCCTGAAGGCTGCTCTCCACAGCTACCACTAGGATAGCTTTCTTTAAAAGGTTGTCTTAAACCTATCTACCATAAGAGTCGAATTGGACTGGTGCAAGGTGGCCACGATAACTAGTGATCAACATATGCCAGGCCAACCTCTCACAGTGTGGAATTATGTGGTTAGGATTGGGACTGTGTGGAGTGGAATAGGGTGGTGTGTACTGTATTTTTGTGTAGTATAATTATGTGGTTTAGTGAATAGATGGGGGTGAGAGCTGCAGAGAATAGAAAGTAAGGAAGATAGAGAGGGATAGGTGGTTTGTGCACTAACTGGTGAGTGATAAAGAGAAGCAGAAAGAGGGTGTGAGAAAGAAAGATGAAAGCAGGTGGCAGACTCATAAAGAGGGAGTGCCTGTGTACGCAGAAGACACCCGAAAAAGAAGAGGACATGGATTTGAGGAACGGAAACCTTGAAAAGGCATGGGAAAGAAACTGTGCTTGAAAACCTGACGTTATCCATATGAGAAAGGCGGGAAGAGTGCATGAGAGGGGTGAGAGAGTAAGAGAGACAGGGACAAGTGGTAGAGGCACCCAGCAGTGGGGGGAGTCGTGAGGTGGACCAGTGCCAGCGCAAGGAGGTACAGGAAGGTAGCATGTGAGAGTAGGCAGTATAGAGAGGAGATAGGGAGTGTGAGGAAGGGATGAAAGGGGCAGTGGGATTGCGAGATAAGTGGGGGTATTGGCGGTGTGAGGGAGAGATGAGAGGGGCAGTGGTTGTGTGGGGGAGATGATAGGGTTGGTGGAAGTGCGAGAGAGGGAGGGGTTGTATTTGAATTGTTTGTTATGGAATTGTGTGGTGTGGAGTTGTGTAGCAGAATTATGTGGTATGGTGTGCTGTGGAATTATGTGGATAGTAATTATGTGGTTTTGGGTGTAGTGGAATTAAGTGGAGTGGGATTGTGTGTTGGAAAGACTGGGAGGGCTGGGTCAGTGTTAGTGAAATGGCAAACCCTGCTTGCCACGCTGGATGTGTTGGCTAAATGCAAAGATTTGAATATTGTATCAAGAAATTGGTATCAGTGTTTTATTATGCAGAATTTGATCAGCTACTAAGTACTTAAATCTACAATCTATTATTGACGTATTTAATGGTCATCAGTGAAAATCAGTCAGGAGATCCTGAGGCGATTGTTATCCACCGAAGGACTGGAGACAATAATCATGAACTCATCTCTTTCTTATCATCATGTCCAGTTCCTCAAGGAGAAGTAACAGGTAAGGATTAACTTCACTGCCGACACCATTACTCTATAATCAGAAACTTCTTAAGGTAAAGAACCCTTGGCAAACATAGTGCAAGCCAATTGACATTTAATCAGCAATTTTGATTGCTAATCCGCAAAAGGTATGGAAATTTTGCATTATCTTTATCAGTAACAATGGAAGAAGGTCTGCAAAACTATTTATCATGGTGTTCCCATTAGCCTGTGCGAATGTTATTTACATACAAGTGCATCTCAAGTAGAGGGGGCAGGGAAGGGTGGGGGTTCAATAGCTGCTCTTGGCCTAACAGCAGAGCCATCTACGAATTCAGAGAGTCATTCACCACAGCAGGCAAAGGTCAGTTATGGAATTAGTAGTTTTAGTAGTGCTTAGCTAGACAGTAAAAACTCCATCTTGCAAACTTCTGAAGATAAATCTTTGATAAAAAAAAAAAATTCTATGATTGTGTTTAGTTTAACAGTTTCACGTATACCAACATTATTATAATACCCTCTCAACAAAGAAATGCTCAAGAACAGTAGTTAGACACGGATCGTGATTCACCCTCTTCTCAAATTTTTTGGGGGTATTTTTTGTTTTTCCCTCTCCCTTTTTAGAAGAAATATGGAAATACAGCCAGTGATGAAAGCTGGTATTGGCTGCAAGTTACACCAACTTTTACGTTGTTGGACTTGGCCCTTTTTGCAGGGTCATCCCTAAACCTTTTGCCTTCCTCCTGTTTTTTTTCTGACCTGTTGTTGGCTGTTTTATGACTCTGGGCACCTTTCCACTGCTGATTAGTGCTAAGGTGCATATGCTCTCCCTATGATAAAATGTTGATGTTGATTGGTGTCCATGTTTGGCTTATTTGGTTTACTATCAGCCCCTAGTAAAGTGCACCAGGAGTGCCAGGGCTTGTAAATGCAAATGCTGCTGGTGGGCTTGCAGCACTGGTTGTGCCACCCACAGAAGCGGCCTAACAAAATGTGTCTAAGGTCTGCCACTGCAGAACCTGCGTGCAGTCTGGTACTGTCATGCTGACTGCGCAAGTGCACCTACTTGCCAGTCCCTAAACCTTCCCTTAACTACATATTAGTCACCACTCTGGTAGGCCCAAGGGCAGGGTGCATTGTAGGCATAAGGTGGGACATGCCCTGATGTGTGTGGCATGTCCTAATAGTGAATTACAGCCATTTACGTTTTTCACTATTGAAGGCTACCTGCTCTCCATAGGCCAGAATGGGCTGCTGGAATTACTACACGCTGTAATCCCAGCGGACTCAGAGAGCATGGTAGAAAGTCAAGTTTAGTGTGCCTGAACTCAGAATAATAAAATACTTCTTTTAGTAAAGTTTATTTTAATATCCTGTGTTTGTAAATACTACTTTTAGAAAGTTAGTATTTACTTGCTTAGCCATTTCAGTCCGCCTCTGCTTTGTGTGTGTTTGCTGCCTAGTTTCAGTGAGGGGCAGGGCTGGGGAATTCCAGGAGACAGGCTGGCTGCCAGGTGGTGGGTAGAGAGATTACACCAGGATGAGTGGGAGGAGTACACCTTGACTCTGAATAGACCTGTACTCTGCCACCACAATGCTGGCTCCGCCCCCTGTGGAGCGGCTGATGTCTCTGCCCTCTGCACTGAAAGAAAAGAGCAGAGTCACCACAACAAAGTGCTCCAGAACCGGACTGAGCCAGGCACAGGCCCCCTGGCGACAAAGAACAAAAGAAACTGTGTATAAAAGAAGGAGCCCTGCTCCTAAGAAATGAGATCCTGTTTATGCCAAGAAGAACCTCTGCCCGAAGAGAAGGACCTGGGGAAATCTGCATGGAGGAGTACGAATTTCGTTGCGTGCACTGCATCGCATTTGGGGATGCAGTGCACGCAACAAAATTAGTTTTATTAATTTATATGTTAACTTACCTGTAAACCTTCATAATCCATAGTTTACTACCCCCACTCTGCCCCTCCCCCTCCCCACGTCACCGCCCTGCAGTTACTCCTACTACCGACCGCGGCTGGCTGACAGGTCTAACAAGCACACAGAAGAGTTTAAAGATTTACAGTGATTTTAGATGAGGGGCCGTGGTGGTTGGAATTTTTTCATAATATTTTTGTTTCGGGTTCAAAGAAAAGCTGTACAGAGAACAGTCAAACAGAAGGAAGACAACACATGTGTGATACGAGGGACTTTAAGGCTTTGTATAAATCAATATTTTAACCGCACCAACCATAAGGTTGATGTGTCTAAGAGGGATGACAATAGCTCCAAATGGATTATGGCAGTGCGTATGTGTGTCATTCGTGTTGCCTAAGTGGGCATCCGTACTGGTTGCAGATTGACCATATGTATCAGGATTATTAGTGGAAGTATGTGATGTTGCCTCCAAATGTAGCAAGGTGAAAAGGCTATGGTAGGTCAGTTGAACACCAATAGACCTTTTACTCAATGTTCCTCATCCTGTTAGTTGGAGGAGTAAGTGCAGCAGTTGTTGCATACTGCTACCATTGTAATATTGACTTTATTGCAGGGATGTTGGTATGTGGTATATACACCATAAAGGAGACATCAATAATACTACTACTCTACTGCAGTCTACTCTATTCCTCTTCACGCCACCCCATCTACACCATGACATCCTACTCCACTCTCCGCTACACCACTCTACTCCTCAATGCCATGCCACTAACTTTTAGCCATGGTGCTGTACAACATGGCTAAAAGGCATTGGATAATCAGATAGCTTTCAAACCTGTGAGACCTATTGGCTTTGCCCATGCTTGTTTATTGTGCATTTATCTACCAAGATGTTGAATGTGGCCTATCTGTGCTGCTCCTGTTCTGGAGCAGTGTTTTTCACTGTACACTCACTGCTTCTCTTCTGCACCGAGTTAAAAATGCTCATGCTATTTATTCAGCAAAACTATTATAGTCTCTCTGGCTGCTCTCTGGTGGCTTAGACAATCTTTTTGTCAGGCGGGTCCAATCACGTCCTATTTATGAAGTAGTGTCATGCATTTGTCTAATCTTCCAAAGCCCTAGCGCTCCATTTGTATGCTTAATAAAATAAAAAGGAAAAAAGATAATTGTCAATCAGTGTTAACTAACGCACATAGAAGCTTGACATTCGCAGCACTCTTTGTCACTGTAAATACGCGCACAGATACTTGGCATTCCCAGCACTATTTGTCACTGTAAATACGGATGTCTCTGGCTGGCGACAAAGAACAAAAGAAACTGTGTATAAAAGAAGGAGCCCTGCTCCTAAGAAATGAGATCCTGTTTATGCCAAGAAGAACCTCTGCCCGAAGAGAAGGACCTGGGAAATCTGCATGGAGGAGTACGAATTTCGTTGCGTGCACTGCATCGCATTTGGGGATGCAGTGCATGCAACGAAATTGGTTTTATTAATTTATATGTTAACTTACCTGTAAACCTTCGTAATCCATAGTTTACTACCCCCACTCTGCCCCTCCCCACGTCACCGCCCTACAGTTACTCCTACTACCGACCGCGGCTGGCTGACAGGTCTAACAAGCACACAGACGAGTTCAAAGATTTACAGTGATTTTAGATGAGGGGCCGTGGTGGTTGGAATTTTTTCATAATATTTTTGTTTCGGGTTCAAAGAAAAGCTGTACAGAGAACAGTCAAACAGAAGGAAGACAACACATGTGTGATACGAGGGACTTTAAGGCTTTGTATAAATCAATATTTTTAACCGCACCAACCATAAGGTTGATGTGTTTAAGAGGGATGACAATAGCTCCAAATGGATTATGGCAGTGCGTATGTGTGTCATTCGTGTTGCCTAAGTGGGCATCCGTACTGGTTGCAGATTGACTATATGTATCAGGATTATTAGTGGAAGTATGTGATGTTGCCTCCAAATGTAGCAAGGTGAAAAGGCTATGGTAGGTCAGTCGAACACCAATAGACCTTTTACTCAATGTTCCTCATCCTGTTAGTTGGAGGAGTAAGTGCAGCAGTTGTTGCATACTGCTACCATTGTAATATTGACTTTATTGCAGGGATGTTGGTATGTGGTATATACACCATAAAGGAGACATCAATAATACTACTACTCTACTGCAGTCTACTCTATTCCTCTTCACGCCACCCCATCTACACCATGACATCCTACTCCACTCTCCGCTACACCACTCTACTCCTCAATGCCATGCCGCTAACCTTTAACCATGGTGCTGTACAACATGGCTAAAAGGCATTGGATAATCAGTAGGGGTGGGCGGAATTTGCGGAATTAACCTTCGCAAATTATCGCGAGAATGTTTAAAATTATCGCAAACAAGCAGAAATATCGCGAAGATGCGGAAGTTTTTTTCCGGCACGTTCGCGAGATTTTCTGCATGGTTGCGGGTCGCCAACTTACCCATGTGGTTGCTTGCGGGCGCGGCCATCTTGTTTTGAGTTGTTCTCGCGGTGCATGATCGCGAGAAGAAAGACGTGATCGCGCGACGCATGACGTCACTGCGGGCGCGAACTGTCGCGAGACAGCGCAAATGGCTAAAAACAATACAACATCTCATGGAGAACGCGACCGGATCAAGAAAACTTGTCAGCGAACGCAGGGATTCAGGTAAGGCGATCGCGCGCGCGCGAGAATGTATCATTTTACAGCGCGAGCAAGAAACAAATTATCGCCAAGCTGCGGAAACCGGAATTTTTGACATTTTCGCGCTCTCCGCGGAACGCAAAAATGTCAAATTATCGCAATTTCCGCGAACGGAACGAAATTTTTGCCCAGGCCTAATAATCAGATAGCTTTCAAACAGGTGAGACCTATTGGCTTTGCCCATGCTTGTTTATTGTGCATTTATCTACCAAGATGTTGAATGTGGCCTATCTGTGCTGCTCCTGTTCTGGAGCAGTGTTTTTCACTGTATGCTCACTGCTTCTCTTCTGCACCGAGTTAAAAATGCTCATGCTATTTATTCAGCAAAACTATTATAGTCTCTCTGGCTGCTCTCTGGTGGCTTAGACAATCTTTTTGTCAGGCGGGTCCAATCACGTCCTATTTATGAAGTAGTGTCATGCATTTGTCTAATCTTCCAAAGCCCTAGCGCTCCATTTGTATGCTTAATAAAATAAAAAGGAAAAAAGATAATTGTCAATCAGTGTTAACTAACGCACATAGAAGCTTGACATTCGCAGCACTCTTTGTCACTGTAAATACGCGCACAGATACTTGGCATTCCCAGCACTATTTGTCACTGTAAATACGGATGTCTCTGGCTGGCGACAAAGAACAAAAGAAACTGTGTATAAAAGAAGGAGCCCTGCTCCTAAGAAATGAGATCCTGTTTATGCCAAGAAGAACCTCTGCCCGAAGAGAAGGACCTGGGAAATCTGCATGGAGGAGTACGAATTTCGTTGCGTGCACTGCATCGCATTTGGGGATGCAGTGCATGCAACGAAATTCGTTTTATTAATTTATATGTTAACTTACCTGTAAACCTTCGTAATCCATAGTTTACTACCCCCACTCTGCCCCTCCCCACGTCACCGCCCTACAGTTACTCCTACTACCGACCGCGGCTGGCTGACAGGTCTAACAAGCACACAGACGAGTTCAAAGATTTACAGTGATTTTAGATGAGGGGCCGTGGTGGTTGGAATTTTTTCATAATATTTTTGTTTCGGGTTCAAAGAAAAGCTGTACAGAGAACAGTCAAACAGAAGGAAGACAACACATGTGTGATACGAGGGACTTTAAGGCTTTGTATAAATCAATATTTTTAACCGCACCAACCATAAGGTTGATGTGTTTAAGAGGGATGACAATAGCTCCAAATGGATTATGGCAGTGCGTATGTGTGTCAATCGTGTTGCCTAAGTGGGCATCCGTACTGGTTGCAGATTGACCATATGTATCAGGATTATTAGTGGAAGTATGTGATGTTGCCTCCAAATGTAGCAAGGTGAAAAGGCTATGGTAGGTCAGTCGAACACCAATAGACCTTTTACTCAATGTTTCTCATCCTGTTAGTTGGAGGAGTAAGTGCAGCAGTTGTTGCATACTGCTACCATTGTAATATTGACTTTATTGCAGGGATGTTGGTATGTGGTATATACACCATAAAGGAGACATCAATAATACTACTACTCTACTGCAGTCTACTCTATTCCTCTTCACGCCACCCCATCTACACCATGACATCCTACTCCACTCTCCGCTACACCACTCTACTCCTCAATGCCATGCCACTAACTTTTAGCCATGGTGCTGTACAACATGGCTAAAAGGCATTGGATAATCAGATAGCTTTCAAACCTGTGAGACCTATTGGCTTTGCCCATGCTTGTTTATTGTGCATTTATCTACCAAGATGTTGAATGTGGCCTATCTGTGCTGCTCCTGTTCTGGAGCAGTGTTTTTCACTGTACGCTCACTGCTTCTCTTCTGCACCGAGTTAAAAATGCTCATGCTATTTATTCAGCAAAACTATTATAGTCTCTCTGGCTGCTCTCTGGTGGCTTAGACAATCTTTTTGTCAGGCGGGTCCAATCACGTCCTATTTATGAAGTAGTGTCATGCATTTGTCTAATCTTCCAAAGCCCTAGCGCTCCATTTGTATGCTTAATAAAATAAAAAGGAAAAAAGATAATTGTCAGTCAGTGTTAACTAACGCACATAGAAGCTTGACATTCGCAGCACTCTTTGTCACTGTAAATACGCGCACAGATGCTTGGCATTCCCAGCACTATTTGTCACTGTAAATACGGATGTCTCTGCTCTGCTCTGCCCTCCAGGTGCGCTGAGGCACTTAACCTCCCTGCAGATTCTGCTGCTGCACAGCAACCACCTGACAAACCTGGAAGCCACCGTAAACGAACTCAAACGGATGACTGCTCTGCACACGCTAAGTAATTCGTTTTATAATAATCGTATTGTATTGTAATTGCATTTATATAGCGCTTACTACCCCTAACGAGGCGTCAAAGCGCTTGTTTGGCGAGTAGCACCCTACTCCAGAACCCATTAAGGATTAGTGGTGAATTAGTATAGTGAAATATGAAAGTAATTTGAGTGGTGGATATGTTAGTAAATTATTTGGATTGAGGATAGTGGAGGGATAGAAGAGGAAAAAAGGTTTGCATTTTTATAGTGCTTGCTACTCCTGATGAGGAGTTGAAGTTCGTTTTCGACGAGTAGCAAGCTACTCCAGAACCCATAAAGTATTAGTGGTGAATTGGTATTGTTAAATATGAAGTTAATTTGAGTGGAGGACATCTTAGTCTGTTATTTGGATAGAAAAGGATAGTGGAGGTATAGAAGAGGGAAGGATTAAGAAATCTTTTTGGGGTTATATTGTGTAGAACTAATAGCAGTTCAGGAGGCTTAGGATGAGTAAAAGGGAGATGGAGAGGGAAGAGTCGGAGGGAAGGGTTTAGAAAGGCTTGTTTCGGGAGATCGGAATAGTAAAAGAGGTAGGAAATGATGCAAGGAGAAGTAGAGTAGGGAAGAGTCTAGAAAGGGTTATTTGGGGGATCTTAGTAGCGGTATGGGGTTTGGGATGAATGAGAGAGTGTAGGTAGAGGATATATTGATACAGATATAGGGTGAGAAATAGGGTAGTGAATTAGGGTGAGAAATAGTGAATAGTGAATTGGATATGCTGAATTAGAAGAAAGGTAATAAGAATATAGACCCATAAGTACATGGAAGCTATATAGATGCATAAGGAAGGTAGTATATGTAGATTAAAGATGCATTTAATAAAATCTGGCTTTCAAGTGTTGTACTTTAATTTCTATTTTTTCTGTAATTCAATAGTAAAGCAATTGTAGATAAATAGTTATGATAAAAGATTTACTTATTTATGCAGTCACCTGTATACATGTTAAAAACATAGAATAATGTAACTATCAGTACAATGTACATTTGTTAAGCAGAACTAATGAACATCTATATTTTTAAAAACATAATTATTCTATACGTTCATACAAAGCAATACACATATATAGGTACATATCGATAGTACAAATACATGCTTATATACAGAGGGATATGATGTATATTTCTGTTTAAATATGGTGCTTATGTGGGGAAGAGTCAATTCTTGAGTCGTTTTCTGAAGATACGGTGGTTATCCGTGGATATTGTGCTGGGGGTAAAGAGTTCCATAGTTTGGCAGCTTGAACAGAGAAGGATGGGCCATCCATGGTCTTTTTTATGGAAAGTTGGGACTTTGAGGCAAGGTGCCACTCTAGAGCGGAGATTCCTTTGTTGAATGTGTTTGGTGATTTTATTCCTGATCCATGTATCTCTTTGTGGGTGATAAAAAAGCAGCTTGAACGTGGATCTTCTGGCAACCGGTAACCAATGCAGGGCTTTCAAGGCAGAGGAGATGTGGTCTTGCAGTTTTATATGTAAGACTAGTCTGGCAGTCGAGTTCTAAATCCATTAAAGCCTTTCATAGTTGTTAAAGGTGATCGTGGTAGAGGCTATTTGTGTAATAGAGTTTGGACAGAACAAGAGAGATGGTAGCCTGGACCGTGTGTAAAAATCCCAAATAGGGTAAGAGTCATCACTGAGTTTTCATAGTAAAAAAGCTTGATCTTGCTAGTTTGTCCAATTGAGCATTCATTGATAGCTTGGAGTCCATAGTCATTCTGATACTTTAAGCAGGATACATTGATACTTTAAGCAGTGTCCCCAGATCATCAGGCCATGCGGCGAGCAGGTCATAATGTTTCCAATCACCACATGTGAGTATTTTCGTTTTGGAAGCATTCAGTTTGACATGGCTCCACGTCATCCATTGATCCACGGCTCTGAGACAACTGAAAATTGGCAAATTTCCAATGTCTTTGGGGCATTCTAGTTGAAGGAGTATTTGCGTGTCATCTGCAGAGTTATAGTATGTGAAATGAAATTTATTGATCAGTGCCAGTAATGACTTCATTTAGATGTTGAAAAGCATGGGCGAGATGATAGAGCCATGAGGGACCAATGCTTTTGTGAAGTTTTTGTGACATTAGTTCTGTGGCGAAGGTAGGATGTGATCCAGTCTAGAGCAGTCCCCTCTATGCCGGCTTCATAGAGTCTTTGTATCAGAGTGCCATGGTCAACCGAGTCAAAGGCAGCTGAGAGGTCTAAGAGAAGTAGCAAAGCAACCCCGTTGTGGTCAACTGTGTTCTTCAGGTCACCCCAGATGGCAAGGATGGCAGATTCTGTGCCCCTTCCTGGACAGAATTCCATTTGGAAGTCTGAAAGTATGGCAATATCTTCATAGCTCAGCACCTCATATAAACATAGCCCGCCCCCCTTTAGTATGTTGGGCTTTCTGTCCGGTTGGAATTGAAAGTGCTTAGAGGTTTCAGTGTGGTTTCACCCACAAGCCCCCGCTCGTAAGTACTCCTAGAAGCTGGAGCATTTTCCACTGCTATCCAACTCTAAACCAAGCTCTTTGATGTGAAGATCTCACTTAATGGAGCCTCGTATTGCCCTGCTAACACTGTCGCTCTAGGTCCTTGATTAGTAAGTAGTGGCGTACTCCTACATTTCCAGGAATAATTCATGGGAAAATGGTTGCGAATGGGACCCTGTCTCTTTAGGGGAGCGTTTGTATGTCTGCAGTTTCTGGTTACTTCACTGGCAGTGTGTTTGTGTGTAACAGCCACATGAATAGCAGCCAGTGTGGTAGCACCCATGATACAATGGTGCATAAATGGCAGTGCAAGGAAGGCATTCCTGACATGAACACGAGCCCCGTGGTAGTACCTGAAAATCAGAAAAACCCTTTCTAAAATCACTTCCACCTCATGGATTGTGTAATGCTGAATATTTTAGATTTTATTTTACACAAGCACCAGCTACATTACACAAGGCCAGATTCAGGGGTTTATACACAGGTACATTAAATGATTTTCTCAAAATCGCCGGATGTTGAGCCGTCCCCAGGACTCGAACCTGGTTCTGCAGTTCCGAAGTCGGCAGATTTTGCTATAGTGTTCCATGTCTTCGACAAATACCCGCGCTGGGATCTGCTGCCCTCTACTGGCGCTACTCTGAACGTGTCCATTGCGAATATTTATGATATCACGGAGCGAAAGGACCCACACAGACGCTACGCTGCATTAGGGGGAAGGCTGCTGCTTAGTCCAGCTTTGGGACTGCGAGGACCACGGTGCCCTGCGCCAAATTGATCCGCCTCACCTGGTTGCTCTTCCCGTTGCCGCCTCCTACCTTCAATCAACTCCTCGCGGCCCCCGCTTCGCGGGAGCCGCTCGCTGGCCCTGTCAGCTTAAAAACTCGGATGGGACTTCATTCTTGCTGTGTATCACGGAGCGAAAAGACCCACACGGACGCTACGCTGCATTAGGGGGAAGGCTGCTGCTTAGTCCAGCTTTGGGACTGCGAGGACCACGGTGCCCTGCGCCAAATTGATCCGCCTCACCTGGTTGCTCTTCCCGTTGCCGCCTCCTACCTTCAATCAACTCCTCGCGGCCCCCGCTTCGCGGGCGCCGCTCGCTGGCCCTGTCAGCTTAAAAACTCGGATGGGACTTCATTCTTGCTGTGTATCACGGAGCGAAAAGACCCTCACGGACGCTACGCTGCATTAGGGGGAAGGCTGCTGCTTAGTCCAGCTTTGGGACTGCGAGGACCACGGTGCCCTGCGCCAAATTGATCCGCCTCACCTGGTTGCTCTTCCCGATCCCGCCCCCTTGTTAACGTTGTCTGTCATTACCAACTCATCCCCGTAACGCGCTAGCGGAACGCGCGCGGGTCGCAGACCGGGGCGAAGACCGGGCAAAGAGCGGGCCGTTTGTGGCCTTTCGTGGACGGTTGAGGACGGGGTGGGCCACCCCCCTGAACTGGGGTCTTTGCTAACGAGCTGTAAATATTAGTGTAATCGTGAGTACTCGTTTTATTGCTGATAGGTGGACTGCCATATTCAGTTGCTGTTGCATATACTTAGCATATTAATATTTTATTGTGATTTAGATATACTCATTTTCCTCAGAGGTCCACTTTTATCCTCTTTGGTTACTCCCCCCATTGCTTGTCTGTTTTTTTCCCTAAGCATGACTTCCTTAAGGTCCGGTAGGAAGGTGGTGCAGGGTAGCATATGGGGCCAAGTAACAGGGACTCTCGACAATTTCATTACAAGAGCTGCTCGCGTTCTTGAACATGAGATTTTATTAACAGAAAAAAGATTGTCCCTCGAAATTTCTGCTAAACAATCATCCCTCGGTAACATTATGACAGCCATTTCTCCCGAAAGTAGTCAGCCCCAAACAATTTCCAACATGCCGTATAACACCATACAAGTGTCGTCGGACACAACAGCTCAGTGTTCGTTGGATGACTTGCACGAGACCATAAACATCTCCGAGCCCAGTGGTGTATCCACTAACATTAGTCCCAACCACCCACAGTCTACATCTGAGCAACCACGTACTGATGCATTGACTCTGGTCCATAAGTCTAGGCTTATTTAGGGTAAAAGAAAACGTATGGGAGCACCCTCCAAGGGCAAACGTGTAAAAACGTCCAAAGTGTCCAAACTGCCTATATCTGCAAATATTTGTGACGCTTCTAATTCCACCATGCCTGGTAGTACCTCCCTGGTTACTGGAAGTCCGAGGTCATTGCACTCTCCTATCCTCCAATCTAATGTTGCATCCATTCCCCCTGGTTTTCTCAAACATGTAGAGAAATTACTTAAATCCCTTCTCCTACCATTATTTGAGAGAGTTAATCGACTCTCCACTTCGCTTGAGAAGATTGAGGGTATGGTGCTCACTAACACGTCTTTGTTGGAGAAGATTCCAGTGTCTCCTATTAGCCCTAAGATTCCATCCACTCTCGATAATGTTGACAAAACCGGGCCTGTTTCTACTGCCAATGTACATATGGCTAGAGCACCTTCCAATATCTTTGTTCGTAATGATCAGGTTGTGGAAGCACCCCGCCCTCTTGTCAGTATTGATGTACCGATAGATTCAGGTTGTACTACTAATACTGTCACTAATAAGAATAATATCCCTATCAGTAAGCCTAGTGTAGAGGGTGTTGATTCCTTTCAAAAACTCCCTTGTATTAACCTTCCACCTGAGTCTCAACCATATACAGTCATAATGGCTGGTGTTCCTCGGCTCCCCCTGGCAAAGCCCGAGTCTCATAGCGAGCTGAAGAATAAAGTTACACATTGGTTAAATGGTAATAGGCCTTTACCTGCTAGATTACGGGCTGAAATCTTGACTGTACGTAGGGTGTGTTGGTTGGGTAATAGAGTCAAACAAGTGGAGGGAGATTGTGTGATCATAAATTTTCGTGACCCAAGGGTGGTGAGCCATATCTGCACGTTTCCCAACATCTTGAGAGCCACAGGAATATCCACTCTGGATTTGTCATATTTTTATCCACACAACTCTCATGCATTACCATGTGACACACCTACTGTTTGGGAAAGGGTTAACAGGAGTTTTCATCGACAGACAGGACCTGATTTTCATCTCCCACTGTCCAATTTTTATGCCCCCTTGAATTCCTTAGAAGGGGTTGACTGACTACCATCAAATAAGAAAAATCTGGGTAGTGTGCGTAAGGCCTGTCCTGGCCCAGATACCTCGGGGTTAGCAGGGAGGGGTGGGTTAAGGGGGGCACACGGGGGATCGGGTACTTTGCTTCCCAGTCCCACACTTGTTTTACCAAATGGTCCATCCCTCACTCACATTGATTCCTGTTCCGCTGAGAGCGAGTGTAAGGGCTCTAACAACATTGCAACCCAACCAGCCATCTTGGGCCCCGCTCCTGCTTCCCCGTGGATTATCCCTACCAGCTCTTTTCCCATAACTCTGGTCTCGTGGAATGTCGCTGGTCTTCGTAGTAAGGTAACCTTGGAAGACTGGTATGTCTGGGTAAACACCCATGATATCCTGGTTTTCCAGGAAACTTGGGCTGTGGATCCCATCTATCTTTCTGGGTATGTAAATTTTTCTAAGGGGGCCTCACGTGGAACAAGGGGCCGTCCTTCTGGCGGCCTTTGTATATGGGTTAAGCAAACTCTTGGGTATTCCCTTAGAGAATTGGTTATTGACAGCCCTGACTTATTGATTATCTCATTGCAACACAATGATGAACCTGAAATCTTGATCATAAATGTCTATAATAAGGGCCTCCCAGGTGGCCGTGGTACAAATACCTTTTCACAACTGGATGGGTTTTTGGACACCGTTAATATATGCACTAATGTCATAATTGTGGGTGACCTAAATTGCTGTTTTGAACCCCTGCTCTTTGCCTCTGATTCACTCACATGGGAGGTGGACGCGATCCTAAACATCCCACCTCTTAGAGGTGGACCGAGTCTGCTACCCAGTGGATGAGCTTATGTATGGAGCGGGGTTTCAGGGCTGCAAACGGACGGACCCCCTCTGATAAAGGTGGTAAGATGACCTTTTCTGATGGTCGACGCTGTAAGAGTAGAATCGACTATGCCCTAATCAAAGTGGAGTTTTGGTCCACATTATGCGACATGGTGGTTCATGACCGCCCCGAGAGTGATCATAACCCATTGGCTCTGAGTTTTTTACTTTGTCCAGCCTATAGAAACAAACCCTCTGAAATAGTGACTGCTGAAGCCCTTTTATTTAATAATCAATGGTGAGTACGCTGGGAAAAGGTTGCTATTGACAGTGCACTACTATCAGAGATTAGTTCCAAGGTTTCCTGTGCTTTGGAGGATTTACAGTCTCTCCAGAGCACAGAGGATGTTGTTGGTGAGGCCACACACGTACACGAACATCTATTTTCTGGCCTTAAATTCCTTTTTTCCAAACCATGCAAGGCTAAGAAATCTCCTATTTTAAAACCAACCTCCTGGTATAACAAAGCATGCCGAGATTCCTATAGCAAATTGAAACTTGCTATCACCATTAAAGATCCGGTTAATATCAGATTGGCCAGAAAAGACTATAATAAGGTCAAAGTCAAGGCCAAACAAGAGTGGGATAACGATCACTGGATTGACCTTCTGGCTGCCAGTAAACATCGGAACTTAACCTTGTTTTGGCATATTGTTAAGTGGGGCAATTCACCGAATACCCAGGTCCCTACCAACCATGTACCTCCGGACGCCTGGGTGATGCACTTTGAATCTCAGTTCTCGGATGCCTATCAGGTCGAGGGGTTTGTCCCCGTAGTAAACAGGGACCTGTCCACCTCCCAGACTTTATTCTTCGACTGTGCTGAGGTTGAAAAGGCTTTGAGTAAGGTTCCGAGTGGCAAGGCACCGGGTATGGACTGTGTTCCCTCGGATCTTTTTAAATCTGACCTCGGGAATTGGGTGCCCTACATTGCTCATATTGCTACTGCCATAGCCAGAGGGGCCGCCATTCCAGAATCTTGGAGGGGCGCTGAGATCCTACCCATCTTTAAGAAAGGAGACCGCTCCTGCCCGGGAATTACCGCCCGATTAGTCTTATTGATTCTGTTCAAAAAATCATTGCAAGAATGATCCTGGCAAGAATCCAGACTTGGATTGAGCAGGAGGATATCATCTCTCCTTTGCAAGCCGGTTTCAGACCGTGCACTAGTACCATCGACCAGGCTTTCAAGTTCCAATTGATTGTCTGGAAAACGGTTTATCTGTGTGGTGGTACTTTATATGCTGCCTTTGTAGATCTTCGGTCAGCATTTGACTTAGTTAATAGGACTAAACTCTGGAGTGTACTGGCGGAGCTAGGGATCCCGGTTGATCTCTTGAACATCATCATTAGGCTCCATGATAATAACTTCGCACAAGTTTGATGGGGGAAACAGGGGCAGGTTACTGATAGATTCAGGGTCAATAGGGGTGTCAGGCAGGGGTGCGTCCTTGCGCCTACTCTATTTTTATTGTTTATTAATAGTGTTGTCCAGTATTTTTCTTCTTCATCGACGGACGCCCCAACGTTGGGTGGTATTAAAATTCCACTCCTCATGTTTGCTGATGACACCCTACTCCTTTCCCAGACTTTGTCTGGGTTACAGGTGGCTTTAAATGTATTTACTAACTTTTGCTCTGATTTTGACCTGTCAGTTAATGTCTCTAAAACCAAATATATGGTCTTTAATAAAGGGAGATGTGTGAAGGGCCATGTTTCCATGAATAACGACCTGCTCGAACGAAATAATGTCATGACCTATCTGGGGGTAGTATTTGAAAACAAGTTGGACTGGAGGCCGCAAATTGATGTTCTTACTCTTAAATTTGCACAGCTTTCTGGTTGCCTAGTTAAAGAACAAAAGCAATCCCAGTCGAAAATGATAGGCCCCCCCCATTAAAATCTTTAATGTAAGGATTAATTCGGCGATCCTTTATGGCGCCGAACTTTGGGGTTTTGCCGACCTTTCTCCCCTGGTTAAGGCACAACATAAATTTTTCAGAATGCTTACGGGCCTTCCTTGTTCTACCCCAGTGAAACCGCTCCTGTTGGATCTTGGCTGTCATTCTTTTGATGACATTGCTAGGTTCAAGCCACTGGCCTTCTGGAGGAGACTATGGACAGTCCCCGAGTTAGGCCCCTATGCTAAGGCATTTCTTGATGTTCGATCCATCTTGGGAGCTGGTAACATTTCTTGGTTCAGGCAGGTTAGACAACTCTTGGATTCTATGGGGTTGGGAATTCTGTGGACCGACCCGGCTAATAACCCTTTCCCCTCCAAAAAAGATTTTAAAGGCCTTTATTGGTCAATGGTGCTGCAAAAACATCTATCTTCAGCTTCTGCTGAGTCCTTGACAGGCAGGTTTCTAGATTTAAAAAAAAAACCTCTTCTTGAAGCCTATTGGGATACTATCACCAGGCCCCGAGACAGGAAACTCTACCACCAATTTAGAGTTGGCACTCTTCTGACTAATATATTTACAAAAAAATGGAAGGGTGTATCTTGTGATTCTTGTAATTGGTGTATTGACTGTGTTGATTCTGTTGGCCACATCTTTTTTGTTTGCCCTGCCTACGTTGCCCCCCGGGCTAAATGGCTCAAACCATTATGTCGCACTTTGGGAACAAGACAAGGGTCAGAAGCACTTAAAATTTTGCGTTTTGTCTCAAGTGAATGTGTCGCAATTGCTGTCGCTAAATTTTTGGCCTGGGTTTGGTATATTAGAAACAAGAGGCATTAGGTTACCGAAATCTGTTTATATGATTATATTTTATTGTGATTACCTGGATTTGTTTTTATTATACATTCTGTTTGAATTTGTCTTTGTATTGTAACTGTCTTTTATGATGAAATTCATCGAGAATAAAGACTAATGAATGGAATGATAGAGAACTTTATTTTCTGTGATGTACTTTAAACGTTTATAAAACTTACATTTTAATGTATTGCGACATATTTTTTTCCAAATAGAATGTGCTAATTTAACTCTGTAAAACGTGCCACCTTGTCCTTATTGTCAATGTGCTCCTTTTCAGACCTGTTTTATAATCCTCTTTCCCAAGACACTGGATACCGTTCTTATGTCATTAACAAGCTGCCGTCAGTGCAGCGTCTGGACCGCCAGAGTAAGTCTAATTAATGTCTTGCTCTATTAGAAGCATCAGAAACCGGAGGTCAACAGTTAGTAACCAGAATTAGCTTAACTCGGTTTTAAGAATTGTTTTGAGTACTTATTGTGTTGTTTCTACCTTTGTGTGAATTATATGTACTGTTTTAAAAAAATAGCTAAATTAAAATAATAGTTAAAAAATGTGCACACGTTTCAATATAATCTTACAGCAAAGCTGAGGGGCTCACATTATGTTTTCTCAACCTGCCACCCTTTTATATAACAGGCACAGATAGCAGAAAACTGAATTTGTCAGCAATCCCTGGGAGTAAAAACATGAAAAAAGAGGCAACAACTTAGTGAAGGGCTACTCTGTGAATCCCCTTGTACTCCAGCAGCTCGTTTATTTGATGCTCAGCCACAATCAAAGTTCTACTTTCTATGCCTCTGCCTTCATATTGTTATAGTTGATTGTCTGCTGTTTAAAATCTAAGTAGCCTTGCAATACACACCAAGAAACGGGTGTGTGTGTGTGTTGTCTCTTTCGATTGCTTCAGGTTTCATTTCATGTTATGTAAACTGTGTTGTTTTCCAATTGAGACCTTTCTTAGTTCATAAGCAACAGCTAGAGGCTTCCATTTTCTTTGGTTTAACACATGGAAGCAAGCACTGGCAAAACCAATAGGGCTGATGTTGGCAGCCATCCTCGTGGCTTCGTCATTGCTTGGTTTTTCTTGCTTTTTAAAAACGTTATATTTGAGGAGCTGCAGGTCCTCAACTAGCTGAGCGCATATTGATATTAATCAAAACGAGTGGCTTATTCTGCTGCCATCATGAGTAAATACTTTATTTCTAGGCAGGAGATATTTCGTCTAAACATTATATAGTACGTTTATAAAATGTAAACATTGCATCCCTTCACTTGCTGTAATACGTTTGCTACTGCTGAAATTCTATGGGCCCTACTGGAGTTTGGCAGACTGTACTCCACCCATCAGGGTGGCTGAGGACATTACATCCTCCACCCTGACGGACTACCTTCTGCCAGGTTTAGAGATCATCCTAGCCCAGAGGTGATCTCTGTATGGTGTCTGGAAGGTATCAAAAGTTTGGTAGACAAACGTCGTCCATATTGATGACTGCCCACCAAACTTCAACAAAGCTTTTGATTTTCAACAAATTCCCAAATACTTTGTTATTGAAATAATGACCGCCCACAGCCAGGGAGTTTTTTCCTTGGTTCGGTGGTCACTATTAGTTTTTTCCTCCTATCACCACCATATTTTATCTAGCAGTGATGATAGAAAAAAGACTTCTCACCATCCAGCGTAATTAGCGTGGTGGTGTAATGCCTTCTTCTGATGGCCCGTACTACAGGCTGTTAGTAGGAGGTTACCTTTCATTCAGCCAATGAGGGAGTCTCCAGCGATAGAAATCTGGCGGTCCTCCTGACCCTACATAGAGTGGGCAGATTATAAATTTCGTGGACAGAGTACTCATAGCTTTTTCAACAGAGTACCCTGTCCACCAAACTATAAAGCACCTCCTTTGTTTGTGCAGTGACCAATCCAGGTGAAATTGGTTTTATGACTAAAACAATTTCTTTAATTTAAACAGCAGTTACACTAAAGGAAAAGAAAGCAGCCTTCATTGCATGCAACCCGAAAGAGGCCAGTGTCCGTCAATCTTTAGCTTTTGGACGGAGATCAGGCACGCCGCTGGTTCCTAAAAGTGCATCATTTTTTAATAGACTGCCGATATATCGATCAAGGACTCAAACAGGTAATGGTGAAAAATGTTGATATATCGTGTTTAAAATTTCTTTAATTGATTGTGTTCAACAGGTTTTAGAAACGAGGAGGAAGATCAGGTTTTCGACTTTAAGGATTGATTGACAAAGCTACTTGCAGTTGTTAGTCTAACTTACCTGTTCAGTTTTGAATTGATCGTCATTATGGTAGTTTACAAAAACATGTTTTGCACTTCTGAATGGATTTTCTCACACAGGGGTTTCCGTGTGAGTAAATATTCCTGTTTAGGTGGGCAGCGGGAATTGCAGGACGGGAACACCCTCGAATTTTGTAAACACATGCATACTCACAATTTGTGGCATTCACAAACACTCTTCTGTCACTTGCACACCCTGCAAATGGCCAAAAATGAATTCTCTCAGGGGCAGGATTAACTTCATTCCTGGATGGGAAAAGAGCACTCTTCAAAATAAGTGGGGGTGTTGTAGAATGGGGTGTGCCAAGGAAAAAAAGTTAGCTGGGAAGTTATCTAGGTTTCTTTTTCTCAGCTGAAAATATACGTGTGTGTATTTTCCTCCCCAAAAATGAATTCACAAAGTGTTTGCTGGATTATGCCAGGAAAGCTGTGGCTGGTCATACTTCCACGTGCTGCCGCTAACTAGACTTTTTTCGAATTCCAAACAGTTGCAATCTGCACCAATACAAGGTAGTATGTCGGGGGTACCGATTAACAACCGTTTTTAAGATGAGGCCAATCGTTGTTGCTTAGTGTTACTCAAACTAATAGTTGACACTTTCAGAAGGAAAGATTGTATTGTATTTGTAGTGAAAAGGAAGTTGTGTTTATAAAAGCACAGGAAGGAGTGTTTCAAATGTGGAAATGTCAAGTGACAAAGAAGGAGAGATTTGCAAAGTTTTGACTAAGCTAAAATGTAATAATTTTATTTTAGCTACATTGATGGAAACAATTTTAAAATAGTTTGTGGTATTGCAACAGACCACAATGAATGTTGCAAATAGTTTGTTTATAAAGTTCATGTGGCAGTGGTGGTGTGTGGGGGGGATGGAGACACTACCCAAGTAATTGGTGCAGAGACCCAAAGTCTTTCTTAGGAGACTGACTTCTGGCACAACCAACTGGTGGGGTTTCGGAGTACCAAAGTACCTTCCTGTTGAATCCACTTGATGCCTCTTTCTTCAACCACCCCATGCTTCTTGCCTCATTATCTCACTACAGTAGGCTTTTGTCATCTGTACTTTGTCCCTTTGACATTGTTTACCCATCCTTCTACCCTTCTTTTCCTCCTTCTTTCTTCCTTTTTGTTGGTCAAAGTCTAATGATAAAAAATAAGTCCTGCTCCCCAAAAATGAGTACCGGTACGGAGTCCATAATCTGGAAACTCCATCTCAAGTTAAGCGGTGGAAGTAGTGAAAAAAAACTTGGACAACAGTTTGGCCAGGTTTATCCTAATGCGGAAAACTGAACTTCTCTTGACAGCCAAGTTCAAGGCTAAATGTGATGGAAGTGCCATGGATTGTAATAATCAACAACTTAAATTACAAAATCTAAAGAAAGATTGTAAAGTCCAAACTAAGTTCTAAAATTGGCAAACCTGTTAAAAAGTAACTCTAACTGTTTTAATGAAAGTGAATGGGAGCAATTCTACGGGTGTCACAAGTCATCTTTTCTAGGGGTCTCTTTAGCAAGAGTTGGGCCAGCAGCAGCCACATGACTGTAAAACTCGAAAGAGCACATGATCAAATACAGTTTGGAGGGAACAAGTTACCTTCGTTTTTTGGAGCACAAATTTTAACAGAGGGGAGAGCCCTGAAGTCTGATCTAAGAAAGGCTTTCCAGCATTGGATGTGTTGGAATGGCCGGGCTGTGAAGAAGATCACAGAAAAACACAAAGCTTCCGGCTGGCTGTCCCTCAGTGGCCCTTGCAGCATGGCATTAGTATTCAATATTAGATACACCAGGCTTCTTTTCATATTAGGTTTCATAGAAATTGCAGAGTTGTTTTTTGTCCCTAGGCAAGAGTAGGAGTTTAGTCCAAACATGTTTAGGACACACTTGAGGGAGTTTACATTGAGGTGCTCTGATGAAAAGTATGCTCCATCCGATCTTTCGCTGGATCTCAGAAACATTGTTCCATTAGAAGCAGCAATGCTTTACAGATGGGTGATGCTTATCACTGCTCACTGGATACCCATAGTTGAGGATCTGTACACTTTGATTCCTGCAGATCAGGATCTTACCGTTGCTCAAGATGGCCCCTTTTCCAGCTCTGCAAGTCTGTCTAAAATTAGAATAAAGATGATCAAAGTGGCTTGTTGGGGGGAAAGGGTTTATGGAAAAGAAACAGTGGGGAAATGAGACCTGCAAAAGCAAGGTTAGAGATTAGTTTATGTTTTCCTTCTTATCCTCCACACCTCCCAGTTCTAAGATTTTCCTCACCAATGAATGAGTGACTTCTTGCATTCTTTGGATATGAAAGAGCCTTCTACTGAGCAAGGCATAAACAACAACAGTTTTTACATATTGTACATCCGTTTTACAATGTGATCCTTGAATTACCTATACTGCATTTCCTTTTGAAATTGCTCCAGATGTTGAGTTCATGCACTCTTCAACAATAGTCATGTTAAATAAACCAGCAGTTTCTGATCTCCTCTTGGAAGCCTTAATTAGACACAAGTCTCCAAAATGAAGTGGAGTTCATGTTTGAGGGCTGTGCACAATATTGTTGTTGTTATATCTATAGCCCACAATTTACTCTGCAATTTCAAACACACAAACTAACCAATATATCCAATATGGTTAAACAAAGATTTCTGTCTGCAATGTTGAAGGGCAGAAAACCTCCAAACACTGTTTAGAGTAACAATAACTGGCATTCAGAGACACTCCTATCAGCACTCAAAAGCATTGTAGTCTTATAGAATGAAGTTCTTCAGATTTCCAGTTCAGTGCTGCTGCCACAAAGCTTTCCTACAGGAAGGCTAAAGAATACTGAGCAGCACAATTGTGAGTGTGGCTGTATTTATAGGGAAACCACACTCAAGATGGCTACTGTAAGACTTCTGAGACATGTAGTCCCCAATCCATTCACAGTATCACCACTGACGCCTCCACTAGGTCCAAAATGGGACTTAGCATATTTCCTTTTGTGATTACGCATAGTTTGGCAATTGCTCGTAGTTTCTGCCACATGACCCATTAAGGAAATGGAATACATTTTAGATGCAACTGGGGAACGGTGTGTCCTGGCATCAGGCTAGAACCTTCAGCCCAATCACTTTAGATCCAATATCTTTAGAATGCCACTCTTCCTTTCCACAGCAAGGCACTAGGCACAAAGCAGACTGCTCTAAAAGAAGTATTCACTACAGAGAACTCTGTATCGACTTTTCTTTCAGCTAAGTTATCATTCATGTTTCATGGCAAATATAAGGCATGTCTTGCAAGCATACATCTGGACTGTGCTGTCCCTGGAAGGAGGTGAGTAACTGACTTTGCAAGCTCTGGTTTGTAAGTTCAGCCTACCAGTGACTCTAGGGCACGGCAACCAATATTTCTTGGTTCAGGATTTCTCTTCTTGAATTCACTGCTATCAAATGTAATGTCGTTCAAACTTACATTTCGATACAGTTTATCCCTAACATTATTGTTGCACATTATAAGCCACCAAGGAACACATCCCTGCCTTTCACTGAGTTTTCCCAGACCACTACAGTATCATATCTGCAAATCCTGTAGTTTGATTTGGGGCAGCCTAAGTTGCTCATCCCACTCTCTCTAAACTCCAAACTGGCAGAGTTCACAACCTCTTGCCTCTCTTTTGTCTTTACCCCTTGAACATCAAAGAAGAGGTCATTTCTCAGCTAGAGGAGTTCTCCCTATTGGAACTGGGACTAGCAGACTGAACTTCTCATTGTAAGAATAACAACAGTACTACTTGAGCTAACATTTACTCTGATGGCTCTTCCTGGGCTGGCCCTGACATGACATTCAAAGCAGGCCTTCACAAGCAGACATGTGTACATTTGGATAGGGTTACTCAAGCCAGAACCAAACAAGGCTGTATGTATTGATGTGACTGAATTAAAGCACTATGCTTCTGGACAGATAAAATATTATTTATACGCATGATTTTACCAAACTAATTTCAGATGAGTAGGTTGAAAAAAGACTAGACTTACAGTTTTTGTGTATGTGGGTGCATCACTGGGAAGTCTTGAAAATATGTTCATTGTTTAATCCAGAGGTTATTGATTACACATCGAGTTGGCAACTCTGTGTCATGTCATATGTTCTGGCAGGGCCCAGAACAAGTGCATAACAAGGCAACTGGTTAAAAATTAGCATTTTACTCCTTGTCTAGTTTAATTGTAACATAGTGTTTTGTATAGGCTTTTTGCCCTTCTGCAGAGAAACGCTTTAAAAAACACAGTGTCTCATTAATTTTAATTGTAAGATAAAAATGGAGTCTTTTTGTACTGACCAAAAAGCCTTGGTGATGCCAGTACAAACTTACAATGCCAGGGACAAGGGACTTCCTTGTCCAAGTAAAATGCATTAAATATTCTGAGGGACAAATAGCCTTCAGCTGAATAGTAGGCTTGGTCAGTGTTACAGACAGCAAAAAAAAAGCCTTGCATGAGATAAGTTTCAGGTCACGCAATACTACCAGTTCAAAGGATTTGTCTATTAATGTGGCAAGGATGCGGTTGAGGTGTCAAGAGACGGTCAGTCACCTGATTAAATGGGAACACATGCTCAAGGCAAGCTAAATGTCTTTTGATGTCTCCAATGACTGTAGTGAACGATCCTCCAGACCTCTTCCAGAAGACCCTCATGGGCTCAAATTAAGTCTTGCAGTGATTCATCTGTATCTGTTTCTTTTCCGAATTGTGTGGTAGTTGTTCTCAAGGAAATAGTGATGAGGAAGGCAATGCAGTGATGGTCAGACCAATCACAGGGAATGATAGATTCCAATTGGGTAGAGTTATCTTTTGCGATGATAAGATCTAGAATCTCCCTCTTGTTGTATGTGGGGCTATCACAAATTTGTATCAAGTTAAGATCCATAAGAACGATTTAATGCTGTCAACTATAGGGTCATTTAGATCCCTCCAGTCCCCTATGAAGATTTAAGTGCCATGTTGACCAGTGTGTGTTTTGATGATATACATGATTTGTTCTACGAAGGAGAGATTATCACCGGGTGGATGACAGAATGTGTGCAGTTTGCAGAGGGGATCATTGTTGCCGGCAATTTCAATACATAGATATTCACATGATGAAAGAGCAGAGGACTGTAACAATTTAACTGAATGACCGTTACGGTGAAGAAAAGTGATGCCACCGCCTAGCCTGATAGGTCTATCGATTCTGGTGATATCGTAACTAGGAGGAACTAGAACGTCGAGGATAGGTGCAGAGGACTCATTCTGCCAAATTTCTGTCAGGATCAAGAGGCCTAGATCATGTGCTAAGATGAGATCAAGAGGTCCGCTGCATGTCTAACAGCCAATCTACAATTGAGAAGAATGCATTTAAGAAAGGATTTGGGGATGTCTTTAGGAGTCTGGGTAAGTGTAACTCTCTTGAGGTTATGTTTATTTATCATTCTGTGGTGGGGTTTAATGTTTCTGTGAGGGTATGTTGAGATAGAATGGATTTGACTCTGATGATCAATGTTCTCATGGTGAAGAGAGTTGTATGATAGTAGGAGTGATTGAATATCTTCCTCTGATAATGAGTTTGGATCAGAGGATCCCAAGGGTCTAGAGGGTGAGTTGGGGCAGGGAAGTGTTCTCCAACTCAGAAATGGGTGCTTCGGACAGATGAGGACAGAGTGGGTGTGGGAAGATTTGGAAGCATAGAATGGAAAGAGTTAAATTGTTCGCAGCCAGGCGAGGTCGAACTGAGCTGCTTACTTATCCCATAATTAATAGTCAACATAATGGTAAGATGTATAAGAGTATGTAAGTCTTCCTTCATTTGATGTAATGTTTGTGCGATCTCATCCATCCAGGACGCTAGTAGGATATGCGAGGATAAAGAGGGGGCTTGGTGTTTGGGGAGAGGGGGAGATGGAGTGTTGGAATCTATGCTCGTCAGGTATGTTTGACTACAAGTAGCGATGTGGGGGGAGTGGCATCAGCGTTGCCATCTTGGAGTGTTGGGAGTGTAGCAGGTGCGGTGTTGAATCCTGGTTAGGCATTGTGCTGTTGGCCAGGGTATGTGCGAGTAGTGATAAAGGATCTGAGGAGTCTGAGGGCTTCTGGTTAGTTTGTAGGGGGTTAGGGTAAGGTGAGGGAGGCGGGGTCAGTGACTGGTTGAGGTCTGTGATATTGGGTTTAGTCCTTGGGACTTCTATGGATTGTAGAGTCAGGGGGGGTGGACAGGCAGGTCGGAGGGAGTGAATGGTTACCATGGCTATATGGTTTAGTAGCGTTTGCACTTGGTGTGCAGTTAGAATGTGGTGCGGTATAACAAGCAATAGGGGTTGGTTTAGATCCCTTTGAAGGCAAGTGCTTGTTGCTCACCTGTTTATAGAGGCCTTGGGAGGGGTAGGGCATATTCATGAATGCAGCTTTATCGATAAAGGGGAACATTTTTCTCAAATAGCTCTGGGTTGTGATCTGATGCTTCGATGAGGATTGTCCCACAATTATAGATGGAAATGGAGGGGTTTACAGAGAGTCTTGAGCCATGGGGAGCTTTTTGGATGTGGAGATCTGGAGCAGAGAGAGAGAGAAAGGTTTTCCTCCAATGTGACCTTCTTCTCGTATAGAGGATGAAGTCACAAGTGATAACACATTTTTTTATGCAGAAGTATGGATCAGAGATCAGTGTTTCAGGATGGGCTTTTAGAAGTCTGTGTTTAAACATCTCATCTGCTTTTTTTGTAAGGTTTGTGGGATAATTTATTTTATAAACACGATTTTACTAGGCTAGTGTCCATTGCTGTCAATGGATCCATAGCTGAATATAATGGTTCGAGCAGGTGTACAAATTGCACAAGATCGACCTTAGGAATGATGTGAGGGGAAGCTTTGAGTCAGGTATTTGTCTTTCTCATGTTGTGAGGCGAGGATGCGAGTCAATTATACAGCATTACCTTCTCGTCAGCCTTCCCCGTCCCAGTCCTAACTACATGAGCATAGCTCCTCCCACCAGAAACTCCCAAGCCACTCAAACCCCATCCATTCCCTCCAGGCCACACCCATACCCTGAGGCATATAGCCATGTGACCCGCCTGCCCACATCCTGTTTGTTTTTTCTGCTGGAGCTGTTTCCGAGCTTGTCTCCTCATGGGGGGGCCTACCGCCTCCTGTAGGTAAGTGTGTGGCCGTCTGCTTGAGCGGCCGTCTTACGCCCTGTGTGCCTGCCTGGGTGCGTGTCTAAGTCCCTGCTATAGCAGGACTCGGGTGTTGGGGGCCGGGCTGCCTATGTCGTGGTTTTGGTCCTGCTGCGGCTTCCCCTCTTCTGGATTGTTCCCTGCTCTAGCGGGAACTACCGGAGAGGGAGGGGAAGTGTGTGGGCGCGGCTGTGGCTTTATCTGCACGCGTGGCGATTGGGCTCCTCCTCGGAGGCCTTCAGCGGGGGGCTCGGTTCTCGTTTGTGAGGCCAAGTTGCCCCGCTGTTTGGAGTGCCTTACTGTTCTAACGGAGGTCCTGCAGGGTCCTGTGTGGATCTGGCCTCGGTTTTAGTATCAGTAGGGGCTCGGGGACTGGGTGGGGCATTTTCATTGGGCCCGGTTCCCCTTATTAATGTGCACTAGAGTTCTCCTCATGAAAGTCCAGGGAGCTGCTGGTACTATGCGTTGTGGCCTGTTTAAAGGCTGCAAGGGATTTCCCGTTTGTTCCCGGCAGTCTCTGCCTCGTGGCCTGTGGTGCGCTAGGTTCAGCCCCTGGTGATTTCGTTCTATCCTAGGTGTGCTGGGGTTGAGGACGTCACTGGGGGGCCTTACCTGCAGTGTTCTCTCTCACGGCTTCTGAGGGCAATGTCAGCTTGTTTTCTTTACGGCAGGGGCCTGCGTGGTTCAGTTGTTTTATACTTTTCTACTTAGTCTCTGATTGGCCATTTTGGCACCAGCCTCCGGTCTGGTTGGGGATTGGCTATAGGTGGTGGCGTTTCACTGATTGGCCCTTCCGGCCTTGGTTGATTGGTCTGAGTATTTATGGTAGGTTGGTTTCTCTGATTTACTGTGTCCATCATGGAAGGTAGAGCTGTTGAGAGTGTGCTCGATGGTGAGGATGAGGTGGTGGTTGCTGGGTCTTCCGCTGCTCCTTCCCTGGCTGAGGTGCAGAAGATGATTGAGGCCGCAGTGGCTGCGGCTTTTCAGGCTTGTGGGCCCCCGCGGCCTAAAAAACAAAAGTTGGATGCCTCGGCGGAGGTAGATTCGGACGTTGATTCTGATGAAGAGGTGAAGGGTTGTTTTGTCCAGGGAGCAGACCTTCGCTGTGTTCTGCAACATGTTCGGGACAATTTAGGGTTCCCTAGTCCCTTGGAGGGTGGAGAGTCTGAAGACTTTTTCGCCAATTACCTTAAGAAGGAGCCTGACAGCCTCCCCATTCATAAGTCTGTGAGGAATGTGCTGGAGGGGAAGTGGAAGGATGTTGACAAACATGCCTTTCCCCGGTTTCTGGCGAAAAGGTATCCTTTGCAGGGGTTCGCTGAGGAATTCCCGGCTGTGGTGAAGGTGGATTCCCTGCTGGCTGGTATGGCCTGGTGGTGTCGGAAGATGCAGTTCCTTCAGATCCTGGGGACAAGCGGGTTGAGGGGGCCTTGAAGCGGTCATTTGCTGCCTCTAATCCTGCTGTCCGGTCTGCAGCTTACACCAGCTATCTGGTTCAATCGCTTCTAAAAGTCTGTCAGGGTATTTCTGAGCAGCTCTTGCAGGATGTGGATCCCTCAGAATCTTTGTCCATGTTGGAGCAGCAGTTGCGTTTCCTGGGGGATTTGTCCTTCGATTCCCTTAGTGCGGCGGTGGCGCCTGGGGCCTCTGCGGCTGCTCGGAGACAGTTGTGGCTTAAGCCTTGGAAGGCGGAGGCTGCTCAGAAGGCTGCCGTGATTAAGCTTCCCTTCACGGGCACTAAACTGTTTGGGGAACCACTGGAGACACTGATTAAGAAGACGGCTGAGGATAAGAAGTTGTTGGCTCTGGTCTGCTCTTCTCAGAAGGGGAAGTTTGCGGGTTATAAGTGGGCTTTTGGGCAGGCTTTTCAATCTAAGATGGCGGCCCAGCCTTTCGTGGTAGGAGATGTGGCTGGGGTGTCCCTTCCTACCAAAAATCCCGGGGTCAACAGGGTGCTTCCTCTGCTGCAGGTTCCTCCAAGTCATGACTATGTGGAGAGTTCGGTGGGGATGCCTGTTGGGGGTCGCCTCAAGTCTTTTTTTCCTGTTTGGGAGGAGTTCGTTCGAGAACAGTGGTCCTGCTTCAGGATCGAATTTGGGGATCCTCCAGTGGATGTGTTCAGGGCTACCCCTGTTCCCAGATCTCACTCGAAGTGTCGTGCTCTGTTGGACGGAGTCCGGGACTTAATTGCCAAAGGAGCTGTGATGCCTGTGCCTGTGAGTCAGCAGGGTCGGGGGGTTTACTCGATCCTGTTTCCCATCCAGAAGCCAAATGGGGACTACCATGCTGTCCTGGATCTGAAGGCCGTGAATTTATGTGTCCCTCAGCGGTTCTTCAAAATGGTGACTCTGCAGATGAGTCTTCCCTTCCTATCGGTGGGGGATTTCCTGGCTTCTCTGGATCTCCGTGACGCCTATTTTCATGTGCCGGTGCATGAGGCCTCGCAACGGTTCCTTCGTTTCTGTGTAGGGGTGGATCAATAACAGTTCCAGGTATTGCCGTTTGGACTGTCTGCCTCTCCTAGGTTGTTTACTAAGGTGTTGGCACCCTTGGTGGGTTTGTTACATGCTCAGCGGATCCAGGTGTTCCCTTACTTGAACGATTGTTTGATTTCTTCCTCTTCTTTACTGCAGGCTCAGGCACATTCCCAGGAGGTTTGCAGGCTCCTTCAACAGTTCGGGTGGATTTTGAACTTGGAGAAGTCCCATCTTTGCCCCACACAGGAACTGCTGTTCATTGGGGGGGGTTTCAATACCCGGGTGGGGAAAGTCTTCCTGTTGGAACCCCGCAGACTGACTCTGGTGCACGAACTGGGGAGGGTGTTGGGAGCTCAGTCTTCCACAGCTCGCTAGTGGTTGCGTGTTCAAGGGCGGATGTCAGCTACTGTGATGATTGTTCCCTGGGCCCGTTTGCACTTGTATCCCCTGGTGTATCATGTTCTGAGGCATTGGGACTTGGCCTCTCTGGATTAAGAGCTGTTGTTTCCGGGGGGTGTGGTCATCGCCCGGGAGTTGTCCTGGTGGCTGGTGGACCGGAACCTCTTACAGGGCTCGCCCTTTGTGTCCCAGGAGAGGTTGTTCCTGACGACAGATGCCAGCGAACTCGGTCGGGGGGTGGTGTTGGCTCAGAAGTCGGTGCAGGGGCTATGGTCTGTGCTGGAGGCAGGCATGTCCTCGAATGGGAGGGAGTTGAAGGCAGTTCAGTTGGCGTTGGCTATTTTTTTGCCTTGGGGCACATGTCTATCTATCAGATGTCCAGCCCACGCTTGAGCAAACTTCTTGTATTTAGTTTCCAAGTGTATGTCATATACGATTTCTTTTGGCATTTCTATTTGTAGATTCCCCTGATGAAGGGCAATTGTAATGCCCAAAATGCATTGGAATCGACCGTATTGATGTACCATCTCAGGTTATCATCGAATTTAGTACCTTGAAGAGTACCATCACTTTTACATCGCTTGAAAATTAAATCGACTTAGCAGGATCCAGCGTTCTAGTTATCATTTGGACTATGGACATTGTCACTGATTTATTGTTCATGCTCAGTGTTTGAATTATTGTTACACCATGATGAACATTTTACAGTGATTTATGGTAGTGCACCCAGTGTCTACGACACACGTCCCAGTTTTCTTTTTACTTTTAGAAAGTGGGCATTTTCTTACTTTAGCTATTTGGTGCCTACTGCCTGTATCTGATCACATGTCTGGGATGGGTGACAACTGCCTTTGTGTATTCCGCCTAGACAGCCACACACAATGGGAGCTTATGTGTGACTCTATGGGCCATCTCAGTGTAAGTATACTTTTGTGAATCAGGCCCACAGTCTTTTTTTCTGTAGTGCCTTCTCTTTCACTGCTAGTTCATTTCTGAGAACGAGGAGGCTAGTGTCAGGAATCTAGAGTCCATATTTCCTAAAAGACTGAAGGCATTCATCAGATGATAGAGATGAGGTAGTTTTCGTAGTACAATTTGCATTGCTCTCAGCTATTTGGCTGTGACAATCACTCATTTCTTACTGATGCATGACTTTGTCAGTTGAGGTATCAGACGAGTTCTTCCCATCAAAAGGAAGTGCAATCAACTTTCCTTAGCATACTGCTTAAGAGCCTAACATTTGAGATTGCATTGTTATCACAAGGACAGACAGGAGTTCTTTGTTTTGGTGGCAGTACCAATGAAACCTGAGACATCAGCAGCTCTGCATTAAAGCTTCATCCTTCCTGGTTATGAATACACAAATAATCCTCCTAAGCATAGACTAGGAAGAAGGAAGCATATTGGTTGAACACTTGTGACAGATGCAGGCTGTCACTGTCTATGATCATATTGGCAATGGCTTACCTGAAGAAAAGACCATGGGGTACATTTTCCTACCTGATGTTCGAAGACACTTGTACTTCTTGTACACGTGGGAAGGTTATGTCTAGCACTGCAAGAAAGTGACCATTGCAGACTGATAAATACTAAGTCTCTTTGGAAGTACATTATTTTTTGTTCTGAAAGCCTGAGACTGGAAACTCAGAGACTACAGTTTCTTGATCATGATTAAGGACTAGCGGCTCAGTAGCCAGACCAAGCATAAGCGAGGAGCAGTTGTCACCGCCAACGCATAAATATCCTGATTCTCTAGCAGCGGTACAAGCCCACAGTTTGCAGTTGTCTTTCAGCTATAGGTAGTTCCTGTTTGCTACCATTTAGTTAGGGGCAGCTGCTTCTTGGGATTCATTCCAATGAAAAACAAGCATTTGCAATGCAATAGGTCTCGCATTTGCAAGAGTTTAAGCTACTGGCACTGTAAATGACAATACTTATTATTTATGTTTTAAAAACCAACACATAAATAAAAGGCATTGTCATTTACAATGCCAAATAGCTCAAACTCTCGCAAATGTGAGACCCATTGCACTGCCACAGTGAAAGCGCGCATGGCGCTCTGGTCATACATAGAAGCAGCAACTAAGCTGCATTTGATTGCAAGCCCTGAAGTAATCAAGAGAAACAAAAGAGGACACAGAAAAGTTCCCCCTGTTTGGATGATAAAAGGACTGCCTCCAGAGATTAAACTTCCCCTCCTTCCTGGGTGCTGTCTAGGTCATTATCCCACTGGAAGGCGTAATACAGGCTCATACAGCCGCGTGTGTCGTACTTAAAGGGTTGCCTCCGAAAAGCAGCCGAGTTGAGGGTCATTTCGAGAAATCTGGACGTACAATTCAAACACGACTGTCTACTACAAGCCGAGCCATTCTGACAATCATAAGTCAAAAAAAAAATCGTCATAGCATACTAATGCTATATTAAAATGTGAAAGACTAGTTTGTCAGGGCATGCATTGTCACTCTTTTTTTTGCTGTCTTGTACTACCTAAGAAGTTTAAAGGCGGGGTTTGGGGGGGGGGGGCACTCTTAGCTTCAGCCTCTGTCCAGTGTGATTTTCAAGGTATGGCTTATAAATCAAAGCACCAACTTAATATGCATCCTTCTTGTCTTGAGTAATAAATGTGGTGGGGCAAAGACGAATATCGAACCCAGCATTGAACCAAAGTCACAAAAGCGAGTTTTAACTTAGAGTAATGTACTCGAATATTGAACAATAATGAAACAGATTGTACAATCATGTACAATCAGTACTGAACATCAGTTTTAAAACATTTATTGACCAACATCGACAGGTAGGCACTGCCCAAATCCGTGGAAATGGTTTTATATTCAGAGAATTCTGATTTCTTAATGAGTGCAGATTTTACAAATTCCTTGTACATTTTGGAAACTGCTCGCATATTCTGAATATTTTGGAAACTATTTTCAGATGTGTTTCTAGACCTGCACTTGCAGGCAAACAGAGCACCCAGAATCAGAAAGAAATGAGAAAATACTGAAACAGGGAGGGCGGGCTTCAGCTAGTATCATATGCTAGGAAAACTACTTGTAGCGATTGAGGCATTTGTTGTGCAGCAGCAAAGTTGAGTTGCAGGCTAACCTCAGGGGTCGTTACCTGAGGAGTCAATCTTGAGGAGAAACAGCCCCGTTCGCGGCGCTCAGTCTCCCAGCGGAGGCTCTCCCCTTACACTCGGGGCTTTCTCCTATGCATTTCAATGGTGGCATCTTGAGCACCCAGGCTCTAGCGCTGATATGCATGCAAAGGGATCCGGGGGGGATGTGGTAAGATGTGGGAGGGCCAAGAACCCTGGCAGCATGCTTTGCCAATGCAGAATTTTAGGCTCTGCCAATTATTTTTACTGATGCTGCATCAACAAAAAGAGAAATGATTATTGCCAATGCTGAATAGCATTGGTGAAAAAAAAAGTCCAACAGTATGTAAGCTCACATGTCATCACACATATACACATAGGTGGCATGACGCTGCAGCGACTCACCATGAGTGTGTTTATGCTTTCATGCATCGACATGCATGTGTGCACTTAAGTTATGTAGGGTTGTTGCTATCACTGTTAAAGCAGGTGAAGTGGCACTGGGCCCCAAGGTCACAGCTCAAGCAATGGTGGGGGGGGGGGGGGGGGGGGTTCTTCCTTGCAATAAGACCCATGGCACACTGGCTACACCACTTAAGGAATGACAAAGCCGCCATTTATGTTTTCTTTGCAGTTCCAAGATGCTTCTTTGCCAATCTTGAAAGGGGTGAATAAAAAAATAAAAAAATAGGTTAAATATGCGCAAATGACCCTTTTCATAAATGAGTGACATAGCAGCATATTGCAGTTGCTGGATAGGGACAACATTTTAAAGGGATATGATGGGAAGGGATGGGGAGCAATGTTAGTTTGGGCTGGGTGGGTGAAACTAAACGTTGCTGAGTGACGAGAGTAACAGGTGGTAGGTGAGGTGATTTCAAGCGCTAGATCGAAGCGCTGTAGAAAACTAATGTTGCCAGTTGTGGGTGTGCCGGCAGAGGAGGCTGGGTCTGCGCACGAAAGTGAGTGATCGCGATCGCGATCAAAGCGGCCGTGCGGCTGCGAAAGTGAAAGTAAGTGCGGCGCGCGCGCCCGCGCACATGCACTGTAGCTCTAGGCTTGCCTGGTAGCACTTTTTGGGGCCCACATACATAATGTCTCTTCGAGCCAGCGCATACGCTGGGCTCAGCGAGACCTAAAAAAAGCGCTATGATGCAGCCAACACAGGCAACATCATAGCGCTATTTTGTGTTAGGAGAAGCAGGGAAATTAACTCACCTTGGGGGTGAAGAGACTCAGGTTTTGCTCAACATTCTGTGATTCTGGCCTTTCAATGACTTTCAGACATGATGAACAGCAGATGTGCTGATGGACAGCACCGCTAAAAGACATTCAAAATTGACGAGGAAAATAGCTCGGGCACTGCCAATTGGCTGGAGAACCCGCACGTGAACGAGTTTGCTGAAGATTTAGACTGCGCCTCCTTACAGGAAAGCCATTCATTTCCGAAGCCATCTTCCTTGATTGACTTAAGTGAGGGTCAGTTGTTAAAAGTGCTGCATGGATCACCAGTTTCCTTTAGGGACTCATTCAGGAAGCACTCACCTGAGGCTAGAGTGGAGCTCGCGGCTAATCACGGCGGCGCAAGGTCATTCCTGTGGGTGACTGACTTCACCGCAGTCTCCTCTCGCTGTCCCCCTCTTAAATCTTGTGAATTTGCAATGGATCGATTTACACAAGTGCTGCGTTCACAGCCAAAGCTCAACATATTGTGTATGCGCAACTGCTTTCCGAGAATGTAAACGCTAACCTGGGAAAACATGACTAAACCCCCACCGAGGCCATGGTTGCATTGTAGGGAGGAGACATTCTGAGGCTACAGCAGGGTGAGGGGCATTGTAGGGAGGAGACATTCTGAGGCTACAGCAGGGTGAGGGGTTCACGGTTAAAGCGCTGCAGCTGAAGACGGCCTCTCCTAATCAAAAGCTCATGTGAGTTTATTTGGGAGGGATTCATGTCGGAAAGAAAAAAACATTCATGAAGGGCTGATGTGATTGGTAATCGAATATTAAATACAAGAAAAATAGCCTTTCTGTAACGAGGCCCGATTAATAACCCCCTGGTGGCCTGCACTTGTAAAACTGGTTTAATCTTCCTGAGTGTTTTTCACCAGATGTTAGCTTGATCGCGATCAAAGCGGCCGTGCGGCTGCGAAAGTGAAAGTAAGTGCGGCGCGCGCGCCCGCGCACATGCACTGTAGCTCTAGGCTTGCCTGGTAGCACTTTTTGGGGCCCACATACATAATGTCTCTTCGAGCCAGCGCATGCGCTGGGCTCAGCGAGACCTAATCACCCCCCCTAAGGCCCATGGTAGAGTGGTTAGAAGCATATCTAGCTATTGCACAGAGACTAGCAATGCCAGATGAGACAGGAGGCCTAGAACCTCTTGCTGGTCCTAAGAACCCAGTAATTGCAGAGGTGGCCTGCACAAGTTTGCTGGGAGCTCTGCTAAAGTTGTAAAAAGGGAACGTTGAAGGGTTATTCATGTTTCTGAGATTCAGGTTTGCATGCACAGCATCCAAGATGGAGTATAAGCTTTAGAGTGAAGACTTAATGGATACAGATTCTACACTTGAGATAGAGGAAGATTGGTAGGCTTTGGCAACTCCTGATTCAGCTGTTTTTGGTTTGATGGATAAGACTTTGATGGCTAATTGCCATGGAGATAACAATCCCTGTAAGGGAACAGCCAGGGAAGAATGTTGAAGAGACAGGGTTGAGCACTACTAGAGACTCCTAAGATGGCTGCAGTTGAATTGCAGAGAGCAATGTCAACATTTCCCCTTCCTTGATCTGGATTAGCCAGCCCTATGATGTGCCCCCAAGTGCGGAGTGTCCTTCAAACAAGATTTCTGAAGAGTTAACTAGTCTGAGAGGTTAGTTTGATGGAAACTGATGCCACAGCTACTACTGATGCCTCAGGGTGAGGGTAAAGTGCTGTGTTCAAACGCTAGTGAAGTTGTGCTACCTGCACCATGACATGATGGTCACCATCCTCTCAATAACTGCCTGCACAACAACGAAGCTGGACAAAGCGGTCAGGCTGGAGAAGCTGGCAAGAAAATCACTTGTCTTTACAAGCTGAGATTGGAACAGACACCATCCATAGAAGGAACTGGGCTCCACCCCCTTGTACACGTCTCTGGAATCGGTGGTGTAAAGTCCTCTAAACCATATCCAGCAGGGAAACTTGATCAGCCTCTCGATGCAGTCTTCTCAGAGCCTAGCATTTGACAGCCATTTTCTGGGGCTTAGCAACTGGCTTCCATTGAAACAGGTGGTCTGGTACCTGGGGAACCTGGTCTTGCAACCTGGTGCTTTCAAGGGCTACTCACACAACTATTGTGGGGCCTTCAACAAAGGAGGGGAAGGATCCCTGTATGTTATCTTGCTACTACACCAGCATATTTGGTGCTTGAGACCACATCTAGTGGCTGAGACCTTGTATTCACTTTAAGAATGTTCTTTCTAATGATTGCAGGATTTCCTTGCAGTTAAGGCGATACAAAGCGCAATTTAGTGCAAAAATAACAAATAAGGAGACAGTTTTATTCTTTTAGCAATCTGTTCATGCTTTTCGGTAAAGGAGTCTGCTCAAAGAACTATTGTTCACGGTCAGAGCTTGAAACTGAACCCAAAGCCTATCACACTGCAAGCATGGTGGATGAGCAGATGCGAGAATTGCGGGGAGCTGAGAAAGTTTTGAAAGCAGGTGTATTTGGAAGACTCCTTTGCCATCTGGCCAAGTGGAGTGAAGGTTGGATAGAAAGGGGCATTAATTATACTTCTGTATATATTTCTGTGAAACAAAGGTTCATTTTCGACCTCTGTTTCACAAGAAACAAAATCAGGACTATAATAATGGATCCCTTGCTATCCAACAAAGTAAAGATCAAATAGCAAGGAAGTCATCATTATGGTCTAGCTTTAATTTCCCTTCAAGTTGTCCGGACTGTCATACAGTACAGTAATGTGCACTCTAGGTGGCTGGGTGTTTTCACAATGTGAGAACCACCAATAGGACTTCCTTTTTTTGTCTTTGTGATACTTGGAACTCAGCAGGGGCGACTCCTCCACTAGGGCAGAGGAGCATCACCCCACTGCTTTCTCGCAGTGCGTGAAAGCCAAAACATAAAATGGTAATAACTTTTGGTTATTACCATTTTATGTTTCTTTCTTCATTGCATCGGAGCTGCCCGGGCAGGGCAGGAGTGGTTTTCCCACACCTGAGTACGCTGGACTGGTTTGGTCAGCCCTCTTGGGCCGCCCAAACCAGTCATGCGTACTCTGCTCTTCTCCATGCAGGCTGCAATGCAGCCAACATGGAGAACATGTAATGCCCTCCAGCCCCAGCTTGGGCGGTGTCCCGACCAATCACAATGCTCCACTGGAACATTGTGATTGGCTTAGGGGAGGGAGGCTGCCTGCTTCCTGTTCCTGAAAGCAAGAGCAGACAGAGCAGTGAAGACACGGGATCCAGGAAAGGTAAGTTAAAAAAAAATATATATTATTGAACCCCCCCGTATAACACGCCCACCCCGCGCGAACCCGCACCCTACCTTGAGCCATGCCAGCCATGACTGGAACTCAGTCACTACCCACTATGTCTGATTTTGATGAGCCATGCCAGCCATGACTGGAACTCAGTCACTACCCACTATGTCTGATTTTGATGTGCAAGCATTTAGCATAGCCACCAGTTCTTTATCTACTCTTTATTATGAAAAGCATGTTAAAGAGCCTTTACAGGGAAGGGGGTATAAATAAACTGTGTTAAAGACAGTAATCATGTATTTTGGTACTCAGAATCTCACAGATCACTGTAGTATGCAAGGGTTTTGAAATTTGTTTCTCTCTCTGACAGACCTCGGGGTAGTAGATTTACTTTGTGAGAATCCATGTTAGCTTTTTTTTGGAGGCTTAGTATATAATTTTGCCAACTGTAATTTTAAACTTATATGTAATTGTATGACTGCAGCCCTGATAGTCGCATTTTTAAAAAGCTTTTGCTCAATATGGTTTGCTTTAATTTGTGATGGTGACAAATCGATGATAAAAGGCTTTTGGACTGAATGGTTCATTGGGGAAAGTTTTGTCCGCTGTCATAGGTCTGACACCTGCTGATTATGAAAAATTATTACAAAGGTAAACCAACAAGTGTTTGTGTGGATTGTTATTACACTGTCTTCTAACACTGTCTTCTAACACTATGGATAGACTATGTGCAATGCCATTCCAAGGTGACCGACGAAGATATATTTACTTTTTCACCTATTTTTATTACAACTATATGCTTGCTTTGTTTAGGCAGTGATGCTTTTTCTTTTTTCTACTTTTAGTCTCTTAATTTATCTTTTGTATGTTTTTTCAGTTTGTCAGTGTGTTGTATTGTGACTGGGTGAATGTATGAATGAGTCAGTGGATAGAAACATGGATGCATGAGTGGATGGACAAATGGATGCATGAGTGCAAGGATGAGTGACCGAGTGCATGTGTGATGAGTTACTCACTAGTGAATGAAGAGGCGCTTTTAGTTATATGTCAGGCTATTGGTATTGCCAATGCTGAGGGACTCTTTAGCTGCCTAGGAGAAAGTATTCTGCTGCCAACGCTTGGCTGCCATTCTTTCTCTAGTTCCCCTTCCAGAAACTGGACCTGCTTTCAACATGCCCTTGTTTATCACCGGCCTTTTTCATGTATGACTACTACTAATTTATTGTCTATCTGACGCATACATTTTAATTGTTTGCTTTCTTTTAATCGCATGTGTACCACGAGCTGTAGAAAGTAGTTCACCAGAAGACTTGTATTTCTTTCTGCCTTCTTGGTGCCACCTTTACTATGAGTTTCCTTTTGCTATAAAACCCGACGATTTTTTGATTTGCCTTAAGAAATATATTTATTGAACACCATTATTATTCATGCTTGTTTTGTTTAAAATTGTTTAACGCCTGGTTGTAGTTTGATTGTAGTTTATTATTCTGTTTTCTGTGATGACATTCAGAATATTCTTTGCATTCTAATTCTGAAAATATGTTTTGTTACAGACCATGAGATTGGAAATAATTTAAGTAGGTGAGTACATTTGCAAACGATTGTATCTTACATATTTATTTTAATCCATTCACTGTTACAGAGATGAAGTAGGCAATGTTTTTTCCACAAGGCACAGATATTCATAAGGAAGGGCCTAGTTTGTAAAGGGGATGGCCTGTCGTTCTGTTAGGGGGATGGAGTAAATTATTCCTCCCCCTGGGTGCGCCACATTTATAAATGACCACCAAGCAGGTGGTCCTTTATAATACACTTGAAAAAAGAACAATTGATGGACAGAATGCCGATCAATGTCAAACATTCACCCCAGTACAGAGATCTGGGCCTCAAGCCATCGTTTTTTTGCTACCCATGCCATTCCAGAATAAACCCAGCCATATGCAAATCAGTCTTGACCCTGTTCCCAGTGGGAACAGTCCAGTCCGAACTGCAAGGCCAGGAATCAAGCATCCTAGGACCAGTTTTAGGGTTTCACCCTTCATCAGCCAGGCTAGCTTGATTCCAGTGGCATGGGGAGCACGGGACCCACATCTGGGCATACCCGTCCCACTCGGGTGACAAATGCAAAAAGAGCAATTGATGGACAGAATGCTGATCAATGTCAAACATTAACCCCAAGACAGAAATCTGGACCTAAATCCATCGTTTTTGTGCTACCCATGCCATTCCAGTTTAAACCCAGCCACCTGCAAATCAGTCTTGACCCTGGGAACAGTCCAGCCCAAACTGTCAGGCTAGGGTCTCCGTCCATCATCTCCTTATGTTTGCTTTGTTGGCCCTAAGTTGGCAGGTTATGGCCAGAAGTGGGTTCCTTGCTCACTTTGCCACTGGATCCAAGCTAGCCTGGCTGATGAGGTGTGTTACCCCGAAACCACTCCCAGGATGCTTGTTTCCGGTCTAGGAAAGACCTGGCTTGGCAGTTCGGGTTGGACTGTTCCCATGAGGCACAGGGTCAAGACTGATTTGCATATAGCTGGGTCTGAACTGAGGTGGCGAAGTGAGCTAAAGAATGATGATGGATTCAACCCAGATCTGTGACTGGGGGTGAATGTCTGAAAAGTTTCAGCACTCCGTCCATTATCTCGTTGTGTTTGCTTCATTTATAATACACTGTGAGGAACTGCTGTTATGCAGCTCTGTACCAAACAGTTTTCTGTCTTTTTAATTCTCAAAAAGAAAATCCAGAAACAGCATTTTACTGTTCCTCACGCTAGAGTTTGCCTGGCTGTGATGGACAGTAAACAAAATGGCCATATGCCCACCCATCGAGATTGGGTGGGCAGATATATAGCCATTTCTCCGACAACCCTGACTCTGTCAGAGAGGTTTGTTTGGCAATGGCATTGATGGAGCGCCGCCATAGCTATAGTGCGCCTGCAGCTAAATCGTGCATGCAAACATTACGTTGTCAGTAAGGATACTCCATCACCTTTGCGATGGCTTATCCTTACTGCCAACATATAAATCAGTCCCTAAGACCTTTATGTATCAACACAGTTCTCCACAGACACAGAATGGGGAATCTCCTTCGATAAGTCAGGCCGTAAATCTTCTCTTCAGAGCAAAATATTTTTCATAAAAAGTGTAAGAGTAAAAATTTTTAACGCATAAAACATGTATTCAATCCTTCCGTGGTTTAGACAAAGTCAGATAGTTTCCACAGCCCAATTTCCGCAAAGCCTAAATCCATGTTTAACAGATAACTTAGATAATTTATCTAACGCAAAAAAACTAGACGATCTAGGGAAAATTACATGAGGTGTTCATTGTCTGTGGTGAAGGGGAAAAGTTTCCATAGTATTCGATCGATGTTCAAAGATATCCTAATATGTGCATTAGATAATCTTGTGATTATAGACACAGTTTAAGAAATATTTTAAACTCTGCTATTCTACTCCAGCAACCAGTTGAAGAATCCAACCACATGTTTTGCATAGATTTAAGTTACTATGTGAAGTACTCTCTGACTTGTCACCGATGTCACATTGCAAGTGAGGCCTGATGCTTCTTGCACATTTTGGTATCATAGCAACAAAACTGGTTTACCTTCATGATGTGATTGCTGAGCATCCTCTGAATAGATGTTGCCTAGATGTTTCTACTGTTGTTGCAATGAGTCTTCTCATTTTCCACACCCCTCAGCAGAATTATAAAGTGGACAAGCTGTCCCAAAAGTACATACAGATCAGAAGGGAACTAAATGACCATGTCTGTCTCCATGGTGTATTCCTACAAAATTGCAGAACAGAGCAGAATTCAACTCAAAGTCTGTGCAGCTGGAATTTCTAACATTGTCAGTTCCATAAGTCACACATTCATGTTTTCAAACCAACATGGTCATGAGTGGTGAGATCTAGCTCAACTCCTCACAATAGCCATCAATTTTCTTTTCCTGGAGAGGCTTGATTTTGTCATAATGGCGCAACAAAATTGCAATTCTGCCTCTAATGTTCCAAAGCCCACATACCGGGACCTTGGGAGTTTGTTTTGGTATAAACCTCTTGCAGTCGCTGAAAAAATCTTGCTCATATTGTCCTCTGTAAAAAGGCCGATTCAAGTTATTAGGAGGTTGTTTTACAACAACAACAATGTGGTATGCACAAAGACAATATTAACAACCATAACTTTGACACAAGCGCAATCGTAGGCTATCCATTAGTTAATAAAGGAAATAATTGTGGTCAATGCAGAGAAAGTGTTTAACCAGGACAGTTGGGGCTACCCGTGGAAACCGCTTCACAGATATCGATTTGGGCTGGTATTTATGCAGCCAATCATGGACCTTTCTCATGAAACATGGCCCATTATAATGGTAAACCAGGTCACGCCAACAAAATAAGAATTTTGTGAGGAACATGAATGAGAAGCGTTTCCTCTTCCAGTCTGCGTGCATTGTACACATAACGTCAAGATATACCCACATTTCATCTAGGCCTTCAAACGCATCAAGTTAAATTACATGCAGACCGTCTCCTGCTTGTTACATTAAACCATGAGGTGTATTAGATAGACTATCATTGATTTTGGCAAACTATCTGGATACAAAACATAAGTAAAACAGATAGTGACACTTAGTCTTTCAGATACTATTCCATTATTTCAGAAAGAAGTTATTACTTATGTAGGTGTACAAATTCCAGTTTAACTGTCTACAGCATTCCAGATCAGTTTCCTTCCAGCCCTTAAAGATGGCTGACTAATAGACGTTAACCAACATATCTAAGTTTCTCCAATAGGATGCCTAGAAAATAGTACTTTCTTTAATTCCAAGGTGTTTTCAACTTTGTAGATGCCACTCCTCAAAAGATGCGCTTATGACCTGGACCTATGTATTACAGGGTTTCATTGTGCGCAGATGTTGGACTGCTGCCTAGACTTCAATTAATCTCCCAATCCCACTACCCATGAGCCCTTACAGACTCAGGACCTCACATTTTTTTAGTTTAGAGCTAAACTTGTTTAGTCTTGAAACCAGCATTTTTCTATGGAACCTTTCGCCTGGTAGTACGGCAGATAAAGCAATCCTTTCCCAGTAGATTATTGTAAGAAATTGGGGTTGGTGTTTGACTGGAGTGTCAGCCCTGGTCCATCAGCAACCACAATCGTTGTCAGGGTAAGGCACAAGACAACCCTAAATTGACCTGTGCTCAACCCTCTAGTAGCTTGGCACAGAGCAGTCAGGTTTAACTTAGAGGCAATGTGTTAAGTATGTGTGCAACTCTTCAAACCGTAATAAAGTAAACACCACAGAAAAAGGATTCCACACCCGGTTAATACAAGACCAAAACAACAAAAATCCAATCAGTAGAAACAGAGATTTGAAGATTTATTGAAACTAGTTCTAAAAAACACAAAGCACCAACTGTTGACATCTGGTAGCTTCGTACCAGGACAAAGTCACATTTTCAGGCCGACTGCAATGGAGCATGGGCCAGCTACAGGGAACCAGTTATGCTCGCTGAATAAAGTACGTTAAATCATGGTTTGTTGAGCGTTGCAAGGAACTGCTTCAAAGATGTGCTGCGCAGCCAAAGCGATGCGTTGGTTCTGAGGTGCAGCTAAGCTGCGATGTGAGGTCCTGCGTCATTGTAGAAGATCCAGTTGACAAAGGCCTGCAATGTGAAGCCTAGCATAAAGCGTGTGTTGCGCAGTCGATGCGTCAAAATGCTGCAAGGCAGCAATACGGAGTCTGTCGTCGAAGCTGCTGTTGACGAGAGATGCAAGGGAGAGGATGCATTGTGCTCTGAAGAGGCTGCAGGCTGCGAAAGCAATGCGTGTCTTCGCTATGGATTCAGTCCATGCAACAGCGGCTTTGCGTCGATTCTCCTCTTGGTTGAGCTGCGCAACAGAGCAGATGCATCAGTTTTGCAGTCTCCACAGAGACTGGCAGAGCATCTTAGGCCTACTTCCAAGGGTCCAGGGTTGGCAGGGTAGATGCACAAATGGCAAAGTTCAGTTGCTGGGGTCGAGGTTGTTGGAGCCTTCTGTTCCTGAGGCTCAAGTCAGGAGGCCAGCCAACTACCCCTTGGAGTCACTCTTGGGTCCTGGGTTTAACAGATGCAGTTCCAGTCCTTCTTGCCCAGGCAAGGGGGCAGAAGGTCAGCACAGCGGCAAGGGGGCAGAAGGTCAGCACAGGAGGAAAGCAGTCCTTCAGAGCAGCAGTCCAGCAGAGTTGCAATCATTTCAGCAGCACAACAGCCCTTCTTCCTGACAGAGTATCCATGAGTCCATAAGCGAACTGAAGAGTTGGTTTCTGGGGTCCAATATTTATACCTTGGCCTAGGTGAGGTGGGGTGCCTTTACATTTTAAGGTAACTACATTCTCCCCAATCTGCCTTCTTAAGAAGGCATTTCCAACCATTTGCCAAGGAGGGGGACAGTATCAGAATCCCCATAGAAGTATGTTTTGATTAGGCCTGGGTGGTAAATTCCGTTCCGCTCGCGGAATTTGGGTAATTTCGCGTTCCGCGGAGAACGCGGAATTGTCAAAAATTCTGCAATCCGCAGCTTCGCGGAACTGATTGCTTGTTCGTGCTATCAAAATGCGTGGTCACGAGATATTTCCCCCCCGAGCACACAAACAGCGTTCGCAAACAGGAAAAAAGCATCGCGAACGGGCGGAACAAGCAATTCCGCATGTTTGCGGAATTTCTGCTTGCTCGCGGAGATTTTTTACCGTTTCGCGGAGCTTTGCGTAGCGCGACTACGAAAATTCCGCCCACCCCTTGTTTTGATATCTTGCCATCACAAATGTTCTAGTAGAAATATGTTTTAAACAGCTACCACCAAAGGGATCTGCTAATAAAACACACTATATTAGGTGAAGTATATGGAAATTGTTCAATTACTAAATTATTTTCTCTCAGTTATTTGGAGTCGTAGCATTTTTGTACTAAACTAAAAAAGTAAGAGTCTTACTTGCAAGCTATATAAATGATTACTTTACATTAAGAAATTTTGTAAATTTTCCAAATATAATTTTTTTTTTGTAGAGTTCGCTTTCCGGATCCTGAGGATGCAGTTCTCTTCAGAGCAATGCAAAGATGTGAAATGCATTTTTCGCTTGTAGACTGGCATCAAATGTTCAACTCCAAACAAAGAAGGCTTACGCAGACATCAGCACAAACACCTCAATTACTAACAGTGAAACTCAGATAATCATGCTTTCCTGAGGACATAGCGAACATTTTGCCAAGACATAAGAATGGTTGTTACGATGTGGTACTAATATTTAACCTTATCAATAAACATTCCGAGATTGTTTGGGTTCCTGTGGAGCCAAAACATTTGCAAATTATATGAGTATGTTTGGTGAATTTTTATATATATATATTATAAAATAAAAAGGAAAGCAAGAATTATGAAGCAAATCTAAAGAAAATGCAAAAAAACAAAGCAGCTAAATAGTTTATAAAAATAAAACTTTTCTGGCACAGTTGAAGTCGCTGGGCCTCTGGTTTCTATCTTGAAAGCGGTTTAACTGCTTCACCTGAAACTATTAAAATACCTCTTAATTATAAATATCTCCTAAGATTATAATCAAACATTGACATGTCTGAAAAATTAATACAAAAATATTTTGCACCAACTATCTTTCCGAGCGATGTAGGAGAATGCCCGTCCTCCTGATCTGGGTCTGTGTATACATGGGATGTGTGCGACTGGGATTGCGTAGCAGAAGTGTCTGGGTGATGGGTGGGAAATGGATGCAACTGTTCGGGTAGGACAGGTGGGGCCTACGTTGTGTAGTGCCTTGAATGTGTGTGAGGAGTTTGAAATGAGCACGTTTGTGTATCGGGCCAGTGGAGCTCCCTCAGGTGTGTTTTGATGTCAGTTCTGTATGAGAGGTTGCATGGGAGTCAATTCACCAAAATGCCTGGGGTAGTGAAAGTGACATCACACACCATTTGAACTTCACTGAGACTCCCACAGAAACACACACATTCTTAAACATACACACAAACTCACACACTCTCTCTCAGATAGACACACTCACCTACAAGCATGCATGCCAAATACATTTAAAAATATTTTTCACTTACCATAACTGTCAGATAGGGTCATATTCCAGTTAATCATTCTTCATTACAGTAATTTGTGTAATAAAAATGTAACACAAAAATGGAAAATGGAGCACCAAACGACATCTATTAGGGGTGAGTTGCTCCTGAGTTCTAGGCACTGAATTACCAACATCTGAGGCCAGGGGTCGCAAAGGTAGTGCCAGGTGTGGCAAGGGGGCAAGTCAGGGGCCACAGTTGCAACCCCTGGCAACCGCTAAATGACGTCCACAGGAGGTTGGGGATGAGTCTGGCTGACAGGTTCTAGATGCTATGTAGGCTTCTGGTACGTTGCTTACCAGAATGCTCCCATAGTCCACTTTGCTGGTGACTAGGACATGAGTGATGTTTTTTCTAGTTTTGTTGAGCCATTTGAAAATCTCCCTCAGCATATTTGGGGTGTGGGACAGTCTAAGCATGATCGTATCCTAGACCCGAACTTTGACTTTTCGTTTTTTTCTGAAACATGACATGATAAAACCTCTCAACCCATGAACAAGTTAAAGTTACCCAAGGACTTTTTTATGAAATGTCTGCACAGAATCGGCAGAAACTGAGGAGGACTCCTCAAGTCTGATTTCACCTGCTGCCAGGACACCACCCAAATCTCCCCTCGTTTTTAGTATGTTCTTATTTACTTTATCAGCCATCAGGTGAACACTGTGCTCTCTGTAGTGTGCCTTAGCCTACTCTACTCATGTTCTCCAACACTAACATCTTCCCAGGTGACTGTAATCTCAACTGGAAACTCTAACGCAAGACAGTGGTTACCGGCCGAAAAGCTTTCTTCGCTGCAAATAACCTTGTTCAGCTTTCCTGCTATCTCACCCACAGAAAAGGTGGCACTCCACAGCCAATCAGCGTTGACAAAAAATCTATTAGTGTCTACAAACCAATGCCAACTGATTGGTCTGACCACAAACAAACCCCCTTCTACAAAAACGAAGAATTCTTATTATGAAATGTTGTCATATGGTGACGTATCCATAGTTAGCTCTCCTGCAGAATAATGGTCACATGAGGAAAACTGACTGGCACCCACTTACTAACCCACAATAAGAAATTACACCATCATGGGATGAAAATCATATTGAATTAAAGTTGAAAGAATCCTTTCTATTTAAGAACACTGATTAAAAGATAGGATGTGTGTGCAGTCTAAGATGCTCAAAGGAACAAGGAGTGGACAGCGGCAGCTCCTCCGCTAGGGCAGAAGTGTGCCATCCTACTAGAAAAAGGAAACATAAAATGATAATAAAACTATGTTATAATCATTTTATTTTTTCGTTGTCAGGCAGGTTTACAGGGCGGGGCGGGGCTTGGCTGTAATCACTGCCAGCAGAAGGAGTGGTTGGGGCACCTATGTGTGGATGACAGTTTGGCCAGTCGCCTTGGGCCGGCCAAACCATAATGTGCACTTTGCATGTTCTCCACTGGCTGTATTGTAAAGCCTGGGTGGAAAATATGCACAGGCTCCCACTCCCGGTCTGAGCGCCGGAACACAGCTCTCAGACCAATCATGGCACTGCTGTCATGGCGACAGCAGTGTCGTGATTGACCTCGGGGACCCCGTGTGCTTCCTGCTTCAAGCAGGAACAGAAGACAACAGAGGCGAGGCGGCGCCGGCAGCAACTGAAGTAATTTATTCATTTATTTTTCTGCCCCCCCACCGCACCGTACTACTTGGTGGTAGCCGCCACTAGGAGGGAAGTGTAATCTGCACCAGTGAAGATGCTGTGATTGACGACATGTTAAGAGACTTGGTTAAAGCCACAGAACTCCAGGCTGAAGGAAAGTGGGATGCTCTATTTCCAAAATACTGAGGGACTCAGGCAACAAACTCCATCTTCCCACACCATGGTCCGAGAACGGATGAGGCAAGCACGGGGGAGGCAGGAACCAAGAAAGTATACCTTTAGCCTCCTAACAAAGTTAATAGGCCATGCGGAATACTTATATAAACATTGATTAAAAGTAGTGTGCTGCATGGTGGTTCTGAAAACCGAAATCGAAATAAATGAAAATAATAAACACAGAAAAGGCGCAAGCACACAAAATGAGTCAGTTAGCATATAAGGAAAGTAAAAATCAATGAAAGCCATTAAAAGATTTTTTAAAGTATAAACAAACAATGCGAATGATATAGGACTTTATTTCCTTACCTATACAGGAACTAAAAGACCACTTGTGTCAGACGTGACCGTGGGACACGTCTGACAAGGGCACTTACCTGTGGGGTGTCGTGGAGGGGTTGAGGACTGACACAGGCACTTTTCTCACCATTGGTGGTGGGTTCCCGGTGCGACACTGGTTCTGGGGAGAAGGGGGCTCCTGGGACTTTAAGTGTATGTGCTGCGAAAGGAGTTCAGCAAAAAGCAGGAAGGTGTGGTGCCATGATGGGGAGGGACTTCAAGTCTGTTTTGGGCTTTCATGTAGTTAGTCTAAACCCAAATAGAGAAACTCGTTAATTTAACTTCTTAATCCTCTTCCAAATCACAATACTGTATGTAAACTTTACAGGAAATCATCCACTGCGTTTCAACGCTACCGAGTATTTGACCAATTCTTTTTCTCCTGTAATTGCCCCTTTTTCCCGGTCTCATTGCCCTTGCCTGGCTTCCAATCACTTATGGCGGTGCCTAGTTGTGCTGTTCTTTTTAGCAACTTCTTGGAGAGCTTTTTTGCCACTGGCTTTTTCACTCTTTCCCCCTTCTTGACGGCTTCCTAAGAGGGCACGTTTCAGGTCCATGTTCCATACCACTAGCTGGCAAGGTGACCTCTGCAGGAACTCGCCCAATATTCATATCAATAACTTATCAACCAAAGCGGTTCCCAGTACACCCAGCCTTAGAGAGATAGTCGCCTGTCAGAAACGGATCCTACTCTAGCTCTTCAGGATACAATACAACAGAGAATGGAATTGAAGTCCTTGTTCAATGAGAATGTGTTTTTACGGCTAGCCTTGTAAGCCAGGGTGCCCTCTGAGTTACAACCAGTCCCTGCATGGGCTCAACTTTTTGATGGAAATCCAAACAAATTAAAGAAATTCTTTGATTCCTTCACGGTCCATTTTGCTTTTTGACCCAAAAAAATGTTTCAAGACAGAATCAAGGTTGGTTATTCAATCAGTTGTCTAACTGTAGCAGCCCTGGCTTGGGCAGCTCCACTGAAAGCTGCCGCAAACCGAAGCTTGATTACTTCATCTTCCTGTTGGTCTTTTGTCGCATGTTTGCGATGTCTGACTTAGAAAGCTCTGTGGAGGAAGCCCTTTGTAAAATTCAAAAGGGCTCGCAGAATGTCTTATCTAATGTACACAGTTCAAACATCTGGTGGTGAAAACAACATGTGTGAAATGAACCTTGTTAACCTTAATTTGCAAGGGGTTGAAAGAAGAGATTAAAGACAAGTTAGTCAATTTTCCTTGTCCTACACCTCTTAATGAAGCTATTGAAGCTGCATTATATATTGAACATTGTTTAAATGAAAGAAGGAAAGAATAGAAAGGTGTTTGGCATCGGCCATTTACCATAACCCCTAGAGTAGCTCAAATTTTAAGAGCTGAAAATTCTGTTCCCAGTCTTGTTTCCAAAGAACCAATGTAGAGCAGAAATACCAGAAAAGCGAAAACAAGTAAAGGGAGTCTGTATTGTGGAGAGAGTGGTCACATACTTAGTCAGTGCTCAATCCAACCAATTAAGTCAGTGGGATATGAATAAGCCCCTCCTTTGGAAGGAAAGAAGGAATGAACAGCACATAATTTTTTCAGGCCTGGTCTTCTGAATCATCAAGAAATCCAGAAAGTGTCCATTTGTTCCTGTTACCAGTCTCTATCGGTAAAAGATCCACTTCACTTTGGGCTTTAAAGATCAACTTTTCCAATCAAGATAAGGCTAGGGTAGATATAATACATGCAGCAAATGTACTCCACCATTTTCTGGACCAGTCACCCAATGAAATAACCACATCTCTTCGCATTTTCACATTTCAACAATCTCTGCCGACTCCCAGTCCAGGAAAGATGTAAGTTCAAGCTACTCACTCACACCTAAAAAAGCTCTCCACAACATCGGTCCAACTTACCTCAACCACCCTCTCAATTTCTACCAACCCTCTAGACGCCTTTGATCTGCTTCCGAGGCAAGAGCACACCTTCTTTGCACCAAGAAGACCAGAAGTGGAGAATTCTCCTTCTCATACCTTGCAGCCAAGACCTAGAACAACCTCCCGAAATACCTCAGAACCTCTCCCTCCCTCATGGACTTCTGAAGGGCACTTAAGACAGGTTTCTTCCAGATGAAACATGCATGATCTTCTCCTCCCATCAGGTCGGCCCTATTCAGCGCTTGGATACCCTCACGGGTGATTAGCCGCACTCTACAAATCAACAGAACAGTGTACAGTGCCTTTAGAAGTGATATTATTTAACCATCATGACAATCTGGTATTTGATATAATAACTTTGCACAACGATCCAGTGTTTTCTGGGGTTTCTTGGTTGTTCCTTCATATTCTATATGTTAGTTGGTCTACAAGAATAATGTCTCTTAACTTAACTCCAGGTACTGTGTCCGAAATTGTCTAAGGTCTAACCAGACTGCAGTTCAAATAAATTTGAGTTCTTCTGAAAGATCAGAGACAGTTTTCTGACCTGCAAAATACCATGAGCATTGGGATGTATTTGAAAATGTTAAGATTGAGTCTTTACCCCATCAACCTTATTACTGCACTATGAACCGGATGCCAACATATGAAGTACCTTATGACAGAATGGATTTACTTTCTGAGTCTATGAAGAAATTATTGAGACAGTATCTTGACAACAATTTGGCGAACAGGCTCATTGTTCTTATCTACATCTTCCACTGTGTCCCGTGATCAATATCCTACTGGAAATAGCATTTCACCTATCCCATTTTGAATACTTACATGTCCCTCTGGAGCACCTCTTTTTTTGTCCCCAAGAAGTCAAACAAACTAAGACAGTGCATTGACTATTTAGGATGGAATAAAGTCATGATAAAGGATCAATATACCTTGTCTTTAATCAAGGATATCTTAGAATCTGTGATGGGTGCTTAGGTGTATACCACACTGGATGTTAGAGAAGCACCTTATTCGTTGAGAATAAAAGCTGGAGACAAGAGGAAAACAGCATTTCGAACTCGATGTGGTCATTTTGAATGCAGTGTAATGCTCCTTGGTATGAGCAATGCACCTCCTATTTTTCAGCATTCATGGACAATATCTTCTCGCCGATTATGAATCTACACATATTAATCTATTTAGATGGCATCCTGATCTTTTCCACTTACTTAGAAGAGCACAGCTAGCATGTTTGTGGAGTGCTACAATGATTAAGGGACAACTGCGTACCTTACAAACCTGAAAAATGTTTATTTGAACAAACAAAGGTAGAATATGTATGATTTGTACTATCTCCCAAGGGTCTTTCTATGGGGACAAGAAAGATTCAGGTGATTTTTAATTGATTGTCCTACTCTTCACTGAAAGAAACAAAAAGTTTCTTACGGTTTGCAATTTTTTCAGGCAGTTTATTCAGAACTTTTCTGATTACGCCTGCAATAACTCCTGGCTACTAAAGAAGGAAAATTCAACTTTGAGTTTTGTTCAGATAAATGTGCCAAAACACCTTCCAAACTTTAAAGAAGGATTTCACCATGGGTCTGATGCTCAGGCAGCTAAATCCTGCAAAAATATTTGTGGTGATGACAGATGCTTCTGAAAATTCTCTTGGAGCAGTGCTGCTTCAATGACAATACAATGATAATTTAGAACATCCCATCTTCTATTATTCAAAGGCTTTGACATCCCCTGACCAAAATTATTCAGTCATAGAACAAAAATTATTGTCTATGAAAGAAGCCTGCTTGGGGTAGAGAGTTTAACTTTAAAATTGTTAGAACAGATCATTGAAACCTTGAGGTGTTACAAGAATTTCAATGTCGAAGCAGCAGTGAGGCCGTTAGGTATTTTTTGTCTTCAATATGAATTTTTGAAAACCTAAATTCTGGATTCCAATAACATCCTGACTGATGCACATTTTCACAGAGATTCTTCCCTTCCAGAAGTGCAGCCACAATCTAGATTAGATCTAGAACATATTATTTTTCTTGCCACTTCCTTCTAGGATGAAGTCAAGCAGACTCATGTATCCTTTGGTGAAGAAAAATTGCAGAGATTGTGAAAAAAACGATAAAATTAGAGAACATGGTGAGTTATACTTTCTGAAAAAAGCTGTATTTGTTCTAGCAACTGATTTTCAAAGAACTGTTTTGAATCAACGTTGTAAGAAAACAGGGCTCTTTGCAGGTTCCCCCCCACATTTTGTCCCCATTTGAATGACTAGATGCTGATCTTTGAGTCTGACATTCCACTGATGCTTGCTAATCAGACCCCAGTGGTACTGCTCTGTCCCCAAAACAATTATGTGTGAATTGGTAACCTCAATTGGCTAGGTCTTTACACCCATATAGGTCGCTAGTATATGGTCCCAGTGGTACCCAGGGCATAGGTGGTAAAGAAGTCCCCAGGGTTGCAGTACGGTTTTGTGCTTGAGTAACCCAAGCAAACTACTGACAGCAGGCCTCCCATTGCAAACTGTAGGAGCAGTGCAAACTGCTCAATCCTGACTGGGTCCTCAGCATGTGTGGCACACTCAAATGCACTACCTTTTGTATATGTCACCCACCCCTAAGGTAGCCCTCCTTAGCCCAGGAGGCAGGATAGAGTATATTAAAGGTGAGGACATAAAAGTGCAAGCCTATATGTCTCTATAGTGGTGTTCCCCATGGGAAACTACAGTTAGCAGTCCATACTATAACATGGGCTGCCCACCGGGCACTCTCAAGTTTGGTAGCTCCATTATGGTACCACGAAAAAACTTCATGTTTGGTATCAAACAACTCACCTTCTCACCTCTAACACGATTCCCGTGCCCTGGGTGACGTGGCCTGCACCTAGGTGGCACCTTAGAGGTTGCGCACCTGGTTGCCTCTTATTATCAATGCAAGTGGTCCCTATGAGGAAGTGTGATCCTTGACTTCCACGGCAATAGTTTCGAAAAACCTCCTACAAGTAAGGGTTATTGAGCGATTTCTGCATTTATTTAAATTTTTTCACAAGTAATCCTGTTCTAAAACAAGGACTTGGTTTGGTAATTCACAATATCAATTTAAGATAAGGTGCGGCTATTTAGTGATGGCCCAGTGAGAGTGATGAAATAAATAATTGGTGCTATACATGATGCAAATATATGCATGTGGCTAATAGGGACATTATGATGTAACATACAACACGCATAAGTTTGGACCCACATTACAAAATTATTTAGAAAAGGGTCATCATCAGCATCCTTTCCGACCAGTGCGCGCTCCACCCATGCGTTACCGATCGTTTTGATGGTCAATGTTTGGCCACATGGGATTTGAACAATGCACTTCATGCTCTACCTCTTAAAAAAGAGGATCCATGTACAGCCTATGAGACTTCATTCTTGAGAAAAATTCCTCCCTTCTCGAGACTTATTGAAAGTCTGCGCAGAGAACCATAAATCACTTTATTCTCCCGCCTTTGGACTCTTTTGGGAGGCTTTTGTTCTACTCCCCATTGAGAAACATAACAACCACACTGTCTTATGACAGTGATGGTCCCTTACTATTGATGCTTACCCATTCCTAATGCGAGGCTGATGATGTACCCCAATGTCTATTGTCACACACATCTTGGATTGTAGGACTGTGGCTGCATCTTTTTGGTGTCTCGTACAATATTCCGTCCTGATGATGACCCTTTTCTAAATGATTTTGTATTGTGGGTCGAAACATCGACGACTTCTACAGTGGACTGTTTTTTTATTTGATTGAGGACTTCAACACTCTTACCTTGATAATGTTCCTATCAATCACATGTGTATATTTGCATTAAGTGTACCACTTGCACACCACTTATTCACTTCATCACTTTCACTGTCATCACTAAATAGTAGCACCATGTCTTAAATTGAAACTAAGAATGCCAAACCAATTCCCTGTTTTAGAACAGAATTACATGTGAAAAATTTCAATAAATGCACAAATCGCAAAATAAACCTTACTTGTAGAAGGTTTTTTTAACTATTGCCGTGGAAGTCAAGGGCCACACTTCCCCCATAGGGACCACTTGCGTTGATAATAATTGTCCTACCCAGTTCCCAGTGTAACCGAGTTGCCCCTTTTTCTAGAACACCTTATTGCCCCAGCTTCTCTGTGCTCTGGCTGACCAGCCCGTGCTTTCCCGTGCCTGCTGCTGCCATGACAAGATTCTGACCTCATGCCACACAGTGTGGTCACTCCCAGGAATCAGGAACAAAGGCTTGGGCAGGAAGCAGGTCACACTTCCCTCCTCCCAAACAGGGTAGTGAAGTGCCACATCAAGGTGGTAAGCTTCAAAGATTGCACCGCCTCAGATATGCATCAGGGCGGACTCCCACTGGAGGACACAGTCCTTGCCTAGCACCAGGCACATTTGCACCCGAGCAGGTGGGAAATCAGCTATGCAGGGAGGTGTACACCCCCAGAAGGCTAGCCACTCCTCCAGGGTGAGTAGCCTGGTCAGTATACCACAATTTGATTTCTGCCATCCTTAGGAGTGGCAGAATAGAGTTCAAGGTAGAAAAAGATGTCTCACCCCTCTGAATGTGGTCACATCAGGGGCGGATTAGCTGCAGGGACTGGCTGCCCATTGGCTACTAGCTCCCACATCCCTAACTCCCCTAAATGTAGGATTTAAGGGACCGCCTGACACCAGAACCTCAGATCTTATCAACTTACATCAAGGAAGGACCAAGAGGAGACCTGTGTCGTCAACAACAGGACTTTGCTCACATCACCAAAGCAAAAGAGGGATATTTTGTACCTGTGGCAACAGACTTGGAACGGAGTGATTGACCCTCGTCCTTGGCTAAAACTCAGAACTCCCAAAGTGAGGGACCCCTGTGGAAGCCGGAAGCACCCTCAGTCTCCCCACGACTAGTGGCAATAGTCCCCTGCAAAATGCAGGTAAAAACCCTCACTGGATCCACAGAATCACTAGCCATCGGACTCTGCATGGGACCGCTCAAATCCAGGGTGTCAAGTGTATTGTGGGAGCTGTAGTCTCACCACCTCCTAAGTCTTAGGCCACTACCTTACTCCCCCAGAACATGTAAAATTCCAGACGTTTTTAGCTGTTCTTGCTGATGGCAAGACTTGTTGGTCACTGGTCCGGCACCTGACCCCTTTACTCCATGCTGCATCCCTGACTGACCTGTGACCAACATCAACAACCGTTTTGTTTCAGTGGTAAAAGGAGCTCTCCCGCGGCTTTAGTTCAGTACCACAGACAGCAGGGACAACATTGCGCCTGGGCGCCACAGGCCAGGAAAATTGAACTGACTTTTGTTGCTTGGTCCTGGGACCCCCATCATCTTTACCCTGCAAGGGTACAACGCAACTCGACCTGCAAGGGATCAATTGACACTCGTGGTTTATGCTATTGACCGCAATGTTATCTTTTCCATTGCACAGATTTACTATTGCTTCAAAAATCTATAACTCCAATTATATGTATGCGATTCCGTTCATTTTAGTGTCTATATTAGGATAAAAATACACTCTATTTTTATAAATTGGTGTTGGATTTCTCTTAAGTCGTGTTAATCACTTATCATCCATGTTGTTACTCAGAAATGCTTAACACATGTTCCTCCAGTGAAGCCTGACTGCTCTTTGCAACTCTACCAGGAGTGAGCTAAGGATTTATTAGTGTAAATCCAGGGACTATCTTTGGGGTATTGTGATAATATTGCATGGTAAGGCTATCCAGCGATTTTACATAATATTTCACTTTCCTACAAAGGTCATAACACTTTGAGTGATGGTCATCGCAGCAAGAAGAATACATTGGATCTAATACTTTGATCCTTTAAGTGGCTCATAGTGGTGAAAGATCCTTCCTCTTGTTGTCCTGTGGGCATTTATGCCCTTTCCTGGTGCACCTGAACCATGGTACACCTTCTCAACAGATTTTATAGTCGATCTGCTGAAATCTAAAGGTTTCCTCACGATCATGGTTACTGTAGATATATTCTAAAAAATGGCCAGTTTTTCTACATTCAAGATGATACCAATAGCACAAGGCATGACGCACAGGTTCATTAAAGTCTTCCGCATACATGGACTACCATCTGTGAATATTTCTGATAGGGGCCTTCAATATATTTCCAAGTATTTGGGATACTATCTGTCCTGCGTTATCATAGCACTGTCTTTAGGATTTCACCACAAGACCAATAGACTTACAGAACACCCCAACCAAAACCTGGATCAGTTTTTACACTGTTTTTGTAATGCTTCTTTTACTAACTAGGCCTCTTTATTGCCCCATGCTGAATTTGCCTACACAAACAGCACAAATAGTGCCACAGGAGCCCCACCTTTTTTTGTTTACAGGATCTTCATCCTACAATGAGCCCCAAAATTATTTCCACTGATTCTTTAGTGCCATCAGTCTTAGAATTCTAAGAACACTTAGCAACAACATTATCATTGTTTTGTGTCACCCTTCCGCCATGCAAGGTGACGTAAAACCTAAAATCTGATTTACCAAGCCGCAAGGCCAACCTGAGTGGCCGTGTGGCTTGGTAAATCTGGTGTAATGCAAGGTAGCGCAAGTCACAGTCTTCCGTTACACTGCATGGTGGAGGCGTTATATGGGTGGAGTGTGGGTGTTCGCACACATTTACCAATGCATTCCCAGATTTACCAACACTGGTAGACCTCGGAATGCATCAGAATTGTAGGCCATCCCAACAGAGGCGCAATGAGTAGAAATATCTTTATTCCTCCATGTTTCCTCTTTCTAGGTATGGTGCATTCTGCAGCACACTTCGAAAGAGGGAGCTGCCTAAACGGATTGTTTTTGTGCAGGAATGTGTAATAGCTCCATTCAGTGAAAACATTAAAAGCTGGTATCGATTTATTGACGACATCTTTTTTATTTGGAGAGGCCCAGAAGAACAACTTCATGAATTTATGGCGTGGATCAACCTCTGTGATGTCCACCTCAAATTTAGTCCTAATATAAGTAAGTTCAAAATTGAATTTCTAGATATCTGGATACAAATTGTTGATGAAAAAATTGAGTTCAGTCTGTATACCAAGCCCACAGCCAAAAATACCCTACTCCAGTATTCAAGCTTCCATCCTCGTAGCCAAAGGGACAACATCCCTTTTAGCCAATTTTTACGGTTGCGTAGGAATTGTACTACTATATCAAATTACGATACACATGCTGAAGAACTCAAACAAAAATTTGCCAATAGAGGTTATCCCCTTAAACTGATTAAAGATGCCTATAAAAGAGCAAAATATTATGATAGAACAATACTACTGCAACCCAAAGAAATTAAAATTGAGGAGAAATTGGTCTGTGTTACCACCCATTCCAATATTGACCACAAAATTAGACAAATCATCAACTAAGATTGGCAAATTTTAAATTCAGATCATTCTAGAAAGAGTCTTCCTAAGCCCATTTTTGCATTTAGACGCAACAAAAATCTAAGGAACTCTTTGGTTAAGTCCAGAGTACCTACTGCCAATCCCTTTGTCCAGAAATCTATCACTGGCACTAAACCCATTAGTGGTACTCACAAATGCGGTTGCTGCCACGCATGCCAGTTTGCCATTGTCACCAACAAATTAATCTGGGACAAACGGACATTTACATTCAAGGACATGACCAATTGCCGCACTCGACATGTTGTCTACCTTATCCTTTGTCCATGTGACAAAGGATATGTAGGCGAAACCAGCAGAGACTTTCGTGTACGTTTCAGCGAACACAAGTCAGCCATACTCAACAAACGCGAAGGGGCCCCCCTGGTGGCCCATTGGACTGAGAAGCACCACACTATTTCTGACCTCAGGTGGCTAATCTTGGAACATGTACATCCACCTAATAATCTCAATGTGGATGACATTAGACGCAAAAGGGAAGTTTTTTGGATATATGTCCTTCAGACACAAGAAAAAGGCCTTAATGAACATCTCCCTTGGGAAAATGCGATTACATAGATATACTTTGTGTCCAACCCTGTGGAAATTTCATGAAGAATATATATTCCTTCTCCTTATCCCGACAAATGAACTATATATTGAGAACTGTTTACTCTGCCCGATACCTCAAACATACTATTGGGCCTTCGGCCGCGATGTTCACTTTACTTTAAATAGTTGTCAACACACACATTCTTATATTTGCGTTACAAACAGTATTTCCCGGACTACTAACTATGTTCCGCTTTATAACTCAACATTTATTCACTCGGGATCTTTTATTAATTACATGTGACTGCCGAGCCCTCCTATCGGTAACTCTCATGAATTTGCCTTAGAGAGTTCATCTCTCTTTCCAAGATGTCCGCCTCCACTTGGAGCGAAACCCTGTATCGGAGTCGGGTTCTTACTTTAAGCTTGCTTCCCCGTTGACATTTATAGTCCCACTTCAGTGTCCATGATTAGCTCCCACTACTTCCCGGTTCTCCTTATAAGAAAGACGCCAGACTCCATATCGCCCTACGCAGAGAGCGATAGCAGTGGGACCCGTGACACGTATCTGTTGAAAAGCCTGGTAAGGACTGTATTGGCGCTACTAATAGCCGCTTTTCTATCCTTTAAAACACGCTCACGTTGTCATCCTTTGAGCAGCAATTTTAAACAACGTGTATCTTTCTTGTAGATAACTTGAATGATTTTTATTGCCTACGCTGAGTACCCGACTTACTTCCCAAAGATACCAGCCTTTGTAATGACTGAATAGAAATTTAAACAGGTACACAATATGTCATTTGTTATAAAATTTGAGGTTATAATTTGCACACATACTTCTCCTTCCCCCCTCTCTAAATCCTGATAAAGTCTGTAACTTGTATATTTTCAGGTTTCATCTAAACCCTGTGATTACCTAAACCTATCTACAATTACATCATCACGGGTCCGCATACCTTACTAAGATAAACTTTCTGACTGGCCCCCACACCCTCGGCCCGGATACTGCTAGCACGCTTTTCGTTGTCGCAGCTGGGTAAGTAAGTGGGCTTGTTTACATATACATTAAGTCCTCCAAAACACATCTAGTTATTTTGACATAGCCTGTTTTTTGTACACTTTCAGGCTAATCCTAACGGCGTGACTATCCATACTGATTTTCCTTCATTTCACTACGTGCCCGTTTATTTATACTTGTCAAGAATTCCTGTCATGCGAGGGGAGGAAAACGGTAACCAGCGAAAACGGACTACATCTCCCAGGATGCTTAGCGGTTGAGAGGTTATGTAAACAGGAGAGCTGTTACATAACTCAAGGAAAACACGCCCTTATGTAAACAGGAGAGCTGTTACATAACTCAAGGAAAACACGCCCTTATGTAAACAGGAGAGCTGTTACATAACTCAAGGAAAACACGCCCTTATGTAAACAGGAGAGCTGTTACATAACTCAAGGAAAACACACCCTTATGTAAACAGGAGAGCCGTTACATAACTCAAGGAAAACACGCCCTATAAAGGGAGGAACCGGGAGGTACAACGCTGTCGGATATTGGGTTTACACCGACGTACCTGCTTAGTGAAGAGCAGTGTTCCGGAGTGGTGCTCCAGTAAGGCAAGAACGGAGGTAGGTCGAGTCGTTACTCCCTGGGCCGTGTCTTGCCCCATCGTCACCTGTGAAGGACCCGGAAGCTCTACCGGATAACCATTGAGCTTCGCTTTTTGACTCGGCTGAGTCAAAGCGCAGTGGCGCTTTTGCTGGTTGGAGTCGTAACTCCCAGCCCGACCAGAGATACAGGGACTGCCAGCTGTAACGCACACCAGGAGGTGTTTGCCGCGTTACAGACTCGGAAGTCCACAGGATCGATCGAGCGGCTGCTCTCGGTTCAGTCTTCTTTGCTTGTGATTGGGGTATCGGTGACGCATCACCAGGAGGTGACTCCGTGTCCCGGTGCAGTCTGAGGAAGAGGTTGAGCGGCTGCTCCCTTCAGGTAGAGACCCCGGCTGGGTGTTTCCCTGACTCCTCGATTCTCCCCAACACTCTTCGTGCCCCTCACAGCCTACCGATTGGCATTGTCGGCCATTTCATTTCTGCCCTCTGTTGGCATACGCCGGGATCGGCATATATGCAGAGGACGGTTAGGACCATCCGTGCTGTGGGCTGGTAACGTACTTAGCCTGGAGGATTCCAGTGACTATAACCTTTGTTTATTCCTTGTATTATTTTTGCCTTCATTAAAATAACTAAACCTTCACAAGTGGTTGCGTTCTCATTATCGTGTCTGTTAAACGATCCTGAGACGTTCAGGGCGTTACAAAATATCCGACCTTAATGACACTAACTGTCTCCCGGTCGATAACAGACATGGCAACACTTGATGATGTGCTGGCTGCTTTAGCGACCGTGCAAATTGAATTGGCTGCCTCCAGGCAAGAAACAGCCGATGTAAAAGCCAGACTGGATGCTATCCAATTGGACCCGCTCACGCCCAGCACCTCCCTCACGAACCAGACCCCTGCGGTAGTAGTGGAAATGCCGGTAGCCGTCCCCTTGGCAACACCAGAGAGGTACAGTGGGGATCCTAACACAGTGCAGGTATTCCTCACACAAGTGGCGCTACATTTATCGTGCAAACCAAGGGCGTTCCCCACGAGTCAGGCTCGTGTGGCTTTCCTTATATCCTATTTGGCTGGAAACGCGGCACAATGGGCCGTACCTCTGGTGAGCAGGGACGACCCCATCTTATGTGATTGGGGTGCTTTTCGCGAGGAATTCCTGAAAGTCTTCGACAGAAGGGCTGACTCGTACACGGCGGACCGTGAAATGCTTGAGTTGAGACAGGGATCCAACGACCTGGTGCAGTATCTCAACGCGTTCCGAAGGCTGGTTGCGGAAACCAAGTGGCCTGTTGCTAAACAGACGGCACTCTTCCATCACGGGCTGTGCGATGAGCTCAAGGACGCCGTGGCTCATATTGACCCACAACCCAAGACATGTGAGGGCCTTATCAACCTGGTATTACGGCTGGAACATAGGCTAAGTGAAAGAAAGGGGGATCATGGGAGAAAAGGAAACTCCCTTCCATCCTATGTGACAGTGGGAAGTCCTGAAACTTCCACCGCATCCAAGGGAGAACCCATGGACATCGGCGCAATACGAGCGAGCCTCACAGCCACGGAGAAAGAGTCACGCCGTAAACAAGGATTGTGCCTATATTGTGGCAAAAAAGGCCACTACGTACGTGAATGCCCTGCCAAACCGAAGACTTCACGTTATCGGGCCAACCGGTCGGTAACAGCCGTGGTGGACGTACCGGCGGAAAACTAGAGGACTCCCAGACCAAAGAAGGGGCATCTCGGAGTCACTCATCCATCCCTTCACTTTCCAACTCGGTTACTAAGGGACAACGACACCTGTTTCTCACGGTGCACGTGGGAGTGCATGACCAGTGGATACCCGTTGTGGCCATGGTGGATTCAGGGGCCACTGGCATGTTTATGGACCACAACGAGGCATGCAGGCTAGGGCTAGTGCTTCTTCCCAAAGCTGTACCCGAAGACGTCTATGCTGTAGACGGAAGGCGATTGGTGACGGGGCCCATCAGGCAGCACACGGGGGTCCTTCCGATGAGATGTGGGAGGAACCATTTGGAACAAATCGATTTTAACATCATCCGAGCGCCCCAATATGGCGTCATATTGGGATTGCCGTGGCTACAGAAACACAACCCCTCTGTGGATTGGCCAACACATCGCATCGAACTGACGTCACCGTATTGCATCCTGCATTGTGGAATAAGAACGGAATCCCTTGACGCAGATGAGAGCGGGAGTCAGACGGTGGCTACAGCGGCAGAAAAAGATGTGGCTCTCCCCCAGGCTTATCACAGTTTTGAGGATGTATTTGATGAGGTGAAGGCGGAAGTGCTACCACCACATAGACAGTTTGACTGCCAGATCGACCTGGTGCCAGGGGCCAGCGTTCCCAGCGGCAGGCTGTATGCCCTGACGGAGCCTGAAAACGTGCATCTCCGGGGGTACCTGGATAAACTCCTCAAGCTAGGATTCATCCGCCTGTCCAAGTCTCCGGCCGCCTCGCCACTCTTCTTCATCCCGAAGGCTAATGGGGAGCTGAGAGCCTGTGTGGACTTTAGGGCATTGAATGCGATAACCGTAAAGAATCGGTACCCCTTGCCTCTCATCAGTGTACTTCTGGAACAGGTCAAGAAAGCTCGTATCTACACCAAGTTGGATTTGAAAGGGGCATACCATCTGGTGCGCATGAGGGACGGAGACGAGTGGAAGACCGCCTTTAAGACCAGGTTCGGCCTTTTTGAGTACCTCGTCATGCCGTTCGGTCTGTGCAACGCCCCGGCAGCCTTTCAGTACTTTTTGAATGAGGTATTCAGAGAGGAGTTGGATATCTACGTGGTCGTATATATCGACGACATCCTCATCTATTCGTCCAGTGTGGAGGAGCACGTACACCACGTCAAAGCTGTGCTCCAAAAGCTGAGGGAAAACATGCTGTTTTGTAAACTCAGCAAGTGTGACTTCCACGTCACATCCGTGGAATTCCTCGGAGTGATGCTGAGTCCAGAGGGACAGGAGATGGCAGAACGAAAGATCAAGGTGGTGAAAGAATGGCCGGTGCCCCAAAGCGTGAAGGACGTCCAAAGTTTCATTGGCTTCGCCAACTTTTATAGGCGGTTTATAGATGGATTTTCAGGATTGGTGGCCCCAATCACACAGCTACTGAGGAAGTCCAAGGAGTTTGTCTGGTCCCCTGAAGCGAACAAAGCCTTTGAGGCCCTGAAAAGCGCCTTTGGTAAGGCGCCGGTGTTGGCTCACCCCGATCCGGATCTCCCCTACGTGGTGGAAGCGGACGCATCGGATGTGGCGCTGGGGGCTATCTTGTCCCAACGCAACCACGACACAGGGGTGCTTCATCCCGTTGCGTACATGTCCCGCAAACTCAATGACGCCGAACACAACTACCATATTGCGGAGAAGGAGCTTCTCGCAATCAAGGACGCCTTCACCGAATGGAGGCATTGGTTGATGGGGGCAAGACATGTGGTATCGGTGTACACGGACCATCGGAACCTACAGTTCATGACGGCCACAAGACACCTTTCTCCCAGACAGCTGCGGTGGATGATCTTCTTTGCGGGGTTCAACTTCCGCATCACATATCGGCCGGGGACGGAAAACTGGAAGGCGGACGCCCTGTCCCGTCAATCTGCAGTTAAGGAACCGTTGCCTGCGACCGAGCATTCCATCATTTCCCCGAGGATGGTATTGGGGGTTATCCAACCGGATACTTTCCTGAGGGGAATAAAGAGAGGGATCAGGTCATTCGCATGGCGGAGGTGGCCCCTCAGTCACAGAGAATGGCAGCTGAAGGACGGGATACCCCTGAAGGGCAGGTGCCTATTGATACCCACGCCTAGGCTAAGGAAACAAGCATTCATCTGGTGCCATGACTCTCCATGCGCAGGTCATTTGGGCTTTGAAAAAACGGTGGCTAGCATGGGACGGCATTTCTGGTGGCCAACCATGAGAGTGGATGTCAGGAGGTGGGGACAGGAGTGTCCTACGTGTGCTACCATGAAGGCCGACCATGGCCGAACCCAAGGGCTCTTACATCCACTTCCGACCCCGGATAGACCATGGGATAGCATATCACTGGACTTCGTGGTGGGCCTACCGGTAGACCAGGGGATGACGGCAATACTGGTGGTGGTGGATTACTTGACGAAAATGGGGCACTTCATCCCCTGCAAGAGAGTCCCTACGGCCGGGGAATTGGCGTCACTACTCCTAAAGAATGTGGTACGACTGCATGGATTACCTGGGGTGATCGTGTCGGACCGGGGGTCGCAGTTTACTGCGCAATTCTGGAAGACTTGGTGCACTGCGCTGCATGTTAAGACCGCCCTGTCCACCAGCTACCACCCTCAAACGGACGGCCAAACCGAGCGCCTGAACCAAACGCTCAAACAGTATCTGCGATGTTTTGTGGACCAGGGCAGGGAAGAAAGGGTCGACTTGCTATGGGTTGCAGAGATAGCCTATAACAACGCCACTCACAGCTCTACACAGTCATCTCCGTTCTATAGCAACTATGGCCAACATCCCAGGTTCTTGCCATTTCTACATCCGTTCAGAGAGGACAGGATTCCCGCCACAGCGGACAGGGTGGCACACATAAAAGACACGTTGATGCGCTCAAGGGCTGTCCTAATAGAGGCCAAGAGAAGATACAAGGCTGCGGCAGACAGGAAGAGAAGGCCCGGGCCACTGTACCGCACTGGAGACTACGTCTGGATATCCACAAGAAACATGAGGTTTCGAAAGAACAGTGTGTTCCATCCCAAGTACATGGGCCCCTATCGAATTACCAAGTGTATGGGTCCCGTGAACGTGAAGGTGTGCTTGCCCCAGTCATTGCGGATACACCCTGTCTTTCATGTATCATTGCTCAAACCAGCACCCTCCAAGCCGTCTGGGACACCTAGGCCGGTATGCGTGGAGTCGGAGGTGGAGTATGAAGTGTCGGGCATACGGGCGTCCAAATGGTGCAGGGGGAAGCTGTGGTACCTGGTTGTGTGGAAAGGCTATGGCCCGGAGGAGCAGTCATGGGAACCGGCTGAAGGGGTTCATGCTCCGCGCTTGGTCTCCTTGTTCCATCGGCGTTTTCCTGCCAGCGCTGGACCCGTGGGGAGCCGCTGAGAGGGAGGATGTACTGTCAAGAATTCCTGTCATGCGAGGGGAGGAAAACGGTAACCAGCGAAAACGGACTACATCTCCCAGGATGCTTAGCGGTTGAGAGGTTATGTAAACAGGAGAGCTGTTACATAACTCAAGGAAAACACGCCCTTATGTAAACAGGAGAGCTGTTACATAACTCAAGGAAAACACGCCCTTATGTAAACAGGAGAGCTGTTACATAACTCAAGGAAAACACGCCCTTATGTAAACAGGAGAGCTGTTACATAACTCAAGGAAAACACGCCCTATAAAGGGAGGAACCGGGAGGTACAACGCTGTCGGATATTGTGTTTACACCGACGTACCTGCTAGTAAAGAGCAGTGTTCCGGAGTGGTGCTCCAGTAAGGCAAGAACGGAGGTAGGTCGAGTCGTTACTCCCTGGGCCGTGTCTTGCCCCATCGTCACCTGTGAAGGACCCGGAAGCTCTACCGGATAACCATTGAGCTTCGCTTTTTGACTCGGTTGAGTCAAAGCGCAGTGGCGCTTTTGCTGGTTGGAGTCGTAACTCCCAGCCCGACCAGAGATACAGGGACTGCCAGCTGTAACGCACACCAGGAGGTGTTTGCCGCGTTACAGACTCGGAAGTCCACAGGATCGATCGAGCGGCTGCTCTCGGTTCAGTCTTCTTTGCTTGTGATTGGGGTATCGGTGACGCATCACCAGAGGTGACTCCGCGTCCCGGTGCAGTCTGAGGAAGAGGTTGAGCGGCTGCTCCCTTCAGGTAGAGACCCCGGCTGGGTGTTTCCCTGACTCCTCGATTCTCCCCAACACTCTTCGTGCCCCTCACAGCCTACCGATTGGCATTGTCGGCCATTTCATTTCTGCCCTCTGTTGGCATACGCCGGGATCGGCATATATGCAGAGGACGGTTAGGACCATCCGTGCTGTGGGCTGGTAACGTACTTAGCCTGGAGGATTCCAGTGACTATAACCTTTGTTTATTCCTTGTATTATTTTTGCCTTCATTAAAATAACTAAACCTTCACAAGTGGTTGCGTTCTCATTATCGTGTCTGTTAAACGATCCTGAGACGTTCAGGGCGTTACAATACTGAACAGTCCCTGACGGCATTACATCAGCTTTGATACTGCCTTCACGCCCAGGGATATTTTAGTAAGTAGTTTGGGTTCAATCCTCAACCTTAAAGTCCTCCCAAAACTCTAAGCCACTTTTTATAATCCTTTTTCTACATCGCTTACTGAATATACTGTGATAGCCTATCGTGATGCATGTTTCCAGCACTAGACTGACTTCTAGAATGAAAATTGTTCGTTTACTATTCACGCTATATGCTCCACTAGATACAGGTTCCTCTTACCACCTTATGAACGGATATAGTTTGGGGTAGCCATTCCCCTTCGTATCTAAAAACGATCCCATTTCTTGCTTACTAGCACTTCAGCTTTTCCCCGAGAGTTTTGCCTTTTTCCACATAGTTGTCCACTATGTTCTCAGATCTCGCAAGGGTCATTGTGTCCTTTTCTTTTCATTGTAGCTTTTTAATGCTAAATTAAAGATTGAAGTTGCTGCCTAACTGGTATCCTCTTGCAAAAGAGTTCTTCCTGACAAGTATGTTTGTACAAAAATTTTTTTTTTTTTTTAAACATTTTTTCTCGACATTCTCATCTTTTGTACTCAGGTGATTGGAACTGGATCTGTACTTCCTCACAAAAAATTTCTCTTTTCTCTTTTCTTGGGTGATTGTTTGATCACGGGTGTATAAGAGCCTTTGACTCCTTTTCTCTCTTTATAGCTCCTGCTCCTCTTTTTAAATAAACTGAAAATTTAAAACAGTATTCACAATTACTTATTGTGGTTTTTTATACCCACAGACCAACGGCTGTCAATATTCAATTTGTAACTTTATCTTATGAGGTTGGACATCAAACTAGGCCCTGAAGCCTTGTTTTTCTGAAAGACCACTTTAATACGCCCTGAAGAAGGAGCCTGTAAAAATCATTTTTGAGCTCCGAAACGCGCGTTGGCGCTGGTCCCATGTTCAAACTTCACAACCTATGGTTTTAATCATCACTATATTGTTGTTCTCTTTGAGTTTTCAGGTCCACTGTCTCCAATTTTTTGTAATGTATGTTGTATATATGTTTCTTATTTACGTTATGATTGTACAGTGTTTATGAAAAAAATGAAAAAATGAGTTAATAAATGAAATAACATAGTTTTATACACCGTTGACTGTGGGTTCTACTTTATCTCATGGACATACTGCCTTCTACTTAAATAGATTAGTGTAGGAAGTTTTGTTTCCTGTATAGTTTCTTTCCCTGATTCCTTCCTCACTCATTGATATATTCAGGGTCCCTCTGCTGTAGTCCATTGATGTGTACCTTCCTGCACAGAAACTATCCTGCCTGCAACGCAAGCACCCTTGCACCATGTAACAAGGGTGCCTGCATTGGCACTAGGCTGCACTGAGTGTGCCAGGGCAAGGAGAGAACAGGAATGTGCAATATTATGGTAAATAGGGCATATTCCTGCCCTCTCCTTTTCACACAGTGCAGCACAGCGCAACACAGCAACCTTTCTTGTTGAGTTGCATGAAAAAATGATAACCATTGGATAACGTTTGAGAAAGTTTGTCAGCTGGCAAAGAAAGGTTGAAGAAACAGTAAAGCAAACATTCTCGCAACGCTCCTGATTATTCTGCGGGATATGAAGATTGGCTATGGATGCAATTGCATCACCCCCTGCCTCTGCCACCGTTGCAAAATTTCAGTACCAATGTCCTTGACACATTGATTTTACTATTTTTTTGTGCTAGTTGCATTATAACCTGATAATAGTCAGACATCACCACCTTGTGGTAAACTATCATAGAAAGGTGCCGGTTTTAAGTAAGTGACAGTGTCAAACACCAGCACAAATTAAGCAATGTAATGATTCTCAGCTTTACCTCTGGATACACTCCTTTGAAGGTTTGAATTTTCTTACATATTGCCTGTGATAAAGAGTGAATATCTCAATGTAAACTCAGAGTCTAATCTTATAAGACAAAATGTTTGCTGCTGTTCTCCTGCGGAGATAAACCGTCAGTACAAAACTGGTTCATGTCCCTCGCACCACTAGGTCCTCATCTTTGATCATTTGCTTCATCTTGAAGATCATATTAGGAAAAGGGTTCAATATCATTGGAGTGTGATCAGCAAAATTAAACTATTCATCCTAAAAAAGGACAAAAAAAAGTTGCTCAGGCATTACAAGAGGATTGATTATGGCAATGCAGATCTGCCTTCATAACAAAGCATTGTTTCATGCCACAGTTGCATTTGGTTGCTGCAACAGGCTGAAGAGATCATATCACCCTAGAATTAAGGTCCTCTAATGGTTTCGACTTAAGGTAAGAAGGCAGTTTAGTTTAAGCTTGCTAGACCAGTTTATTACCTTTGGTAATGCCTTATCTGGTAGAGACATGATCTAGCCGCATATTCCTTACCTTTAAACTTCCAGACGTCAGGCTAGATGCTGAAGTTTTTTTCTTAGCAGTACTACTGCACACCGGTAGGTGGCGCCGGTCGTTTCCACATGACGTCATTGGCGTCGTGTTAATCATCGTCTTGTCCGTGTCGTCAACAGAACCACCACTTCGGCGAGCTGACGTCAGTACTTTTTCTGACTTTCCACGCCAGAAGCACGAAGCCATGAAGTGACTGACTATGGTGGGTTTAAAAATGACAGCTAGGGTCCTGAAGGGGAAATCCCTGACACTTAAAAAACGATTCTGCAGTGCAGGGAGGATGGGTGGGTCGGTAAGGAATCTACGGCTAGATCATGTCTCACTATAGATAGGATAACCAAGCGGGATATAGTCCCCTTTTTGACAGCACTCCCTTTCTTTGCACCCACGTACCTTATAAAGAGTTGGTCAGCCACCCAGAACTCTCTTTTTGGGACTTGACGATGGAGACGCACCTCTTCCTTAGAAGGGTGCGGAGGTGCATACAAGGTGGTTAGAATTAACCGACTGCCCCTTATGAAAGAGTGTTAACACCTTAGGCCGAAAAGATGCCCTTTTGCTGAGCACCACTTTGTCCGGAGAGACTGTCATGTAAGGAGGCTGTGAAGACAGTGCCTGCAGATTTGCCGTTCAGGAGGACAGGCCAGATACTGCACCGTGTCCAGAACCGCTCCAATGAAAGGGAGCATCTGAGAGGGGGTCAGGCTTGACTTCAGCATGTAGATAGTGAACCCCAGCGAATGCAGGAGGTTCTCCGTAGCTTGGAGGAGTGAGACAACTGTTTGGGGCGAGCCCGCCTTCAACAACCAGTCGTAGAGATAAGGGAAGAGTGGTACCTCTGATCTCCCCAGATGGGCTGCGACCACTGCCATCACCTTTGTGAACACCCGAGGGGTGCTGGTGAGGCGGAAGGGGAACACTGCAAATTAAAAGTGCTCGTAGCCCACCGTAAACCACAGGTAGAGGCGATGGGTATCCCGGACTGGGATATGAAAATAGGGTCCTGCAAGTCCAAGGCTACCATCCAGTTTCCTGGGTCCAAAGCAGACCGGACCGGACCTGAGCTAGGGTGAGCATCTTGAACTTCTCCTTTTTGAGAAAGTAGTTGAGGGCTGAGATCTAGGATTGGACGGCGGCCTCCATCCTCATTTGGGACCAGAAAGTTTAAAAAATGTATGTGTCGTCTGTAACAAACCTGGTGCTCTTGTAAAGTGCTCCGATACCTAATATCTTCGGGTCTAGTTCGGGATATATAAAACTCTAAAAACAAAAAAACTAAAAAAACGAGTAGTAGGAATAACAACCACAGCCCACTTCTGGCCCTGAAACCCTCTCTATGGCACCCTTGGCCAAGAGAGTCACGACTTCCTCGCGGAGTAGGGCAAGGTGATCCTCCGTCAGCCGATCATACACTGGAGGCATGGATGGAGGGGAGGGAATAGCCCCTTCGCACTATTTTCAATACCCACCTGTCCGACGTGATATTCTCCCAGTGGTGGAGATGATGGCGTACTCTGCCACCAACTGGCTATAGATGGTCCTGGAGGATCGGACTAGGAAGTTTTTGCAGTGGAAGAGGGAGATGTGGCCTGGCTTGACCTCTGGCCTCCCAACCCGTGGGGTCGAGGTGAGCCGCATCCACGGCCCCACAGAAGCTGCTAACCTTCTGGCTGCAAAAGGGTTAGCGCGGTTGATAGCGCCTTTTATAGCCACAAAAGGAGTGAAAAGCAAATGCTGCCCGGGAGGCTGTGGTGAGGTTTAGGGACTTGGCCATAGCCCATGAGTCCTTGAAGCGGTCAAGGGCAGCATCTGCCTGTTCTCTGAAGAGACGGGAGCCATCGAAGGGCATAACCATGAGGTTACGTTGGACATCCTCCAACAAGCCAGACGTTCTCAGCCAGGCGTGGCAACGGATGGCCACCGTGTGGAAATCACTCTTCCCAGCAAGTCTGTGGTCCTATTCACAGGAGCCCCTGTGCTGTGTTTGAACAAGGTAACCAGGGGGAAGTCCCTGAAGGCCGCATTAAAAGGCAGCAAGGGTTCCGAGCTGGAGACCCCAGGCTGCAGGACCTCTGTCAAGATGTTAGTCTTGACTGCCACTGTAGGGAGCTGCAGGTCCAGGACCTCTGCAGCCCTAGGCATAACCATCGCAAATTATGCCCCCTCCTCCATAGCCAGGGTAGGTGGAGACAGCATGCAAAAGTCTGTGGAGATGTTCAAGCCACTGGCATCGCCCAGTTGCTCATACTAGTCCATCTCTTGTGACTGCTAGATTACTAAGGTATCCTGCTCCCCCTCTCAATCCTCTTTATCCATCCCCAACCCATCAGAAAAGGGCAGGTTAAACGACATGGCGCCATACGGCTCAGACGGCCGGCTTCGTGTCGTCGGGTATGAGGATTGGGGAGGCGCTGCCGAGGACCTCTGTGCTGGATGCGGTGCCGGGGAAGGACGCTGTGGAGGTCCGACTGGTGTCAAATGGGTCTAGCTGGAGGCCGGGCCGGAGCCGCAGACTGGAACCCACAGGGACTCTTCCATTATCTGAGCCTGCACGGCCCGAAGGAATGCCGAAAGGGTCAGACCACCCATATACGGCAAACATGGCATTGTAAAACTCTTAGTGGGTGGGGGTCACTCCCAGACCTGGAAAGTGAGAGAAACGAGGAGTTGACCCAGGCACCCACTACACAGAGCGGGGCCTCGAACGGCGAGTTTCCTCGGCCGCATCTTGAGACGGGCGGTGTGAAGTTGAAGCCCACTACGACTTCTTGTGCTTTTTGTGGTGCCTCTTACCCGACTTTGACGATTTCGACCAAGAGGACTTCGATTCGCCGGAACAGTGCTCGGACCTTCCTCTCGACCGAGACCGCCGAGGCGACCTCCGCGGTGCCAACCGCAAGCAGCTTTAGGGACCGGTCCCCCAAAGCTTTTGGTGCCATGGCCAGGCATCAGGAGCACAACTACGACTCATGGTCGTGCTCCAGGCACTGAAGACACAATAAGTGAGGGTCCGTGACTGACATGGGGCGGTGACAGGCGCCACACGGCTTAAACCCCGAGGTCTTCTTGGATGACATCCTATGCACCAAACGAGTCGACAAAAAGTAAAAAAAAAAAAGTCTGTCATAAATTGACAGGGGCTAGCGCTCGTTAACGGATCGGCGATGGCTGGCGCGGAAAGAAAAGAACTGACGTCAGCATGCCAGAGTAGCGGTTATATTGACGATGCGGACGTCACAACACCAATGATGTCACGCAGTCGACCGACGCCACCTACCGACACGCAGGGGTACTGCTAAGAAAAATCTATGGGATTCAGCCTGACGCTTGGAAATTCAAAGGTAAGGAATCTGCGGCTAGAACCAGTAACTCAGGAACCACTTGTTGCAGGGGCAACTATGGATGAAGGAGGGAGGGTAATTTGCATACAGTTGGGTCCAAACTGAATTGCCATGATGTGCAAATAACGATGGACTGGAACGTCAAGTAAGTAAGTAAGTAATTGCTAGTGGCGGAGATTAACACAAAACATTCCATCAATCACTTTTTTTTATACCTTTTTATGTTGTCCTAAGTGGGACGAGTATGCTCAGACGTGGGTCCTTGCACAGGGAACCAAGCTATACCCCGCTGATGAGCCCCTAACAAGGGAAAAAACAGTCTGGGTTTTTTGTGTTTTAGGTCAGAGAGGACCTGGTTTGGTCGTTTAGGCTGGACTGCCCTTTTTAAAGCAGGGTCAAGACTGATTTGCATATAGCTAGGTCCAAACTAAGGGCATGGTGTGCAAAATAGCAAAATGTGCAAAATAGGGATGGACTGGAATAAGCCCCAAACCTTTTGTATACCTTCGTATCGTACCTTAAGTGGGATGGGTATACCTAGCCGTGGGACCCCTGCACAGTGTGTCACTGGAACCAGGCTATAACCTAGCTGTCAAGCCCATTACAAGGGAAATCCAGTCCTGTGTTGCTAGTGTTCTTATTCAGGGAGGACCTGGTTTGGTTGTTCAGACTGGACTGTTCCTAATGGAGCAAATTTACAAATATCTGGGTCCAAACCGAGTTGGCATAGTGTGCAAAATGTAGCTTTAGTATGTGCTCCAAGACCATCGACAGCACTTGCACAACTAAATCCCAAATGTGTGTGAATACTGGCCAAAGAGGCACGCAGTGCTCCCCGACCGCAGTGCACGGCTGCTGGAAGAGAAAATCCTCTTGCCAAAGATGCGCAGCCTACTGGATTTTCTATCTGGTAGTGTGGTAGGGAAAGGTCTCCAAGGTGGGGTGCAGGGCATCGAATGCTGGGTCCCTAGGAGCGGAGCAAGGGTCCTGCAAACAGGAGAACCAGTGCGTGGCTTGCCCCAGGCCATGAGCAGGACATCAGTGACAGCTTCATTAAAGTGAAGAAGAGGTTCCGTTGGGGGCTACCGCTGGTTAAAGTACCTCTGTCAAGACATTAGCCTTGACTGGCACCCAAGGCAGTGTAGGTCCAGGACCTCAACGACCCTCCTCACCACCATGGTGAAGGAAGCCCCTTCCTCCGGGCTACACTAGAAGAGACTAGGACAATGTCACATGAAGTGTCCAGACCACTGGCATCCTGCAGTTCCTCATTCCAGTTAACCTCAACCAAGGGCTCTTCCAGGGGCTCAGGATAACTATAGGTATACTCAGATCCCCACAATCGAATTTCCCACTGGGCCTATCAGAAAAGGAAGGCACAGTCTCTGACTCAGATGGTTTTGGTCTGGTCAGCAGTGATGTTGGAGTTGATTATGCTGATCCAGCTCTGTATCAGGGATGGGTAGAAGGATGAGGTCAGCGGCACCTGGAATGGTGCCAGTGGTACAGACTCCAGGGAAGTTCAGAGGCACAGGACCAGAGACGATCTGGGAATGGATCCAAAGGGCCCAACTGGAGCACTCCGGCTGAGCCCTTGGGGTCGCACATGTTCCAGTGGGGTCAGCCCACCCAAAGACGAAGTGCATGGCCTCATCAAATTCTTTAATCTGGGCAGGAGCTGCTCCAGCTTCGTGTGGCACAGAGTGGACCCAGACTCTGTGGCTGACGTGAGGGAGTAGAACAGATTTGTGGTGTTTCCCGTACATCGCCCTATTAATTGGACTGGTGTGGTGAAGTTGAGAAGCGCTTCGACTTCTTAGATTTCTTTTTCTTGTGGAACTTACCTGACGATGATTTAAAGCAGTGATGACACTTCGACTTCTTAGATTTCTTTTTCTTGTGGAACTTACCTGACGATGATTTAAAGCAGTGATGACTGTCGCAATTGACTCTGAGAGTGGGCCCTGGACCTGGGGCAGTGCGGAGTCATTCGCTGTCGGGAGTCCAGGAGCTTCAGGGAACGCTCCTGGACTGCCTTGGGATTCATCAATCGACAGTCGGGCAGGCCTTACATTCATGACCCGACTGCGGGCACCACAACGAAACTTGGTGGGGGTCTGTCACAGACGTCTGTCTCTGACAAGAACCACAGGGTTGGACCCCACAGGTTCACAGGTGTTTAGAGGACATCCCTAACACACACTGGAAGCTGAGCTTGAAAAGAATTTTGACAAAAAGTCAAAAAAGGTAATCCAAAAAAAGACTGAGGTAGCGGTATCTGAATCTATCGCTGATAGTATGTAAAGAAGAGAGCTGATGTCAGCATGCTGGAGTGGCGCTCATATAGGTAATGAGCATGTCATTTCTGGCACGGACAATGCCAACATGGTTCCAACCTACGCCACCTATCGTCATACTAAAGTATGCAAAAAGAGATGGATAGAATGCTTGAATTAATTTCAGCCACTGGTAATTACTCAAGCCACATCCCAATCCATCAATACTTCAGTATGTCACCCTAAGGGAAATGGGTATGCCCAGGCGTAGTTCGGGTGCACACTGCATCACTGAAACCAAGCTGTAGCCGGCTGTGCCCTGAACAAGGGCGAAGCCGGTCATGAGTTGTGTGTATTCTGGTTTAGGGAGGACCTGGCTTGGCAGTCTGGGATGGACTGTTCCAATTGAAGCAGGGTCAAGCATCTAGCTGGGTCCAAACTGAGATGGCATGGTAAAAAAACAAAAACTATTTGTCATTATGGGAGGCCGCATCCCAATCCATCGTTTACACATCAACATTTCAACAAATGCCACAAGTGTATTTGTAGTTTAATAAGAACTATATCAATCAAAAAACAGAAAAACACCCCGATTTCCAGGCCATAGTAATGTATCATTTAGCTAAGAATAATGCCGAATTCTGAAATCTCAGTAGACCTGTTTTTTTTTTAGTTATTTGCCCTGAATGACGTAAGCACCAAAGCACTATCGCGGAAACAAGCAAGTCATCACTTCTAACACCAGTTGTGTCACCTGTTCCCAAAAGGAACATAGCGCGTACACCCACACCATGTGAAGAAACCCAGCATGCTCAGACCTGCACCTCGGGCATGTGTTGGGGGCACCGGGGGGAAATCCTGCTGATCCTTTGTGGTGTGAGATATGCATAGTGTAGGTATTGGAACTGAATAAGGTGAAACTGGACTTGACGTGTTATCTGGTTGACCGATTGCAGGCATTGGTCCCACTGTTTATCTGTGATATCAGTCTCAATTGCCAATTTCCACGAATCCCGTAGATTTGCATTTTCCCCAGCTGGTATGCCCTGTAAAGTGGAGTATAGGTGTGTAATGGCCTTGGTGGTATTATGCCCCGCCCCCACCCCTGTCAAGCCTGCACAGAATCCCTCTTCAGTCAGCACTTCAGCCCAGGTTGTGATTCCCTCTTCCTCCAAGTTTTGGACACGATAAGCCGCACTCAAGCTTGCACATTCCGCTATGGCCAAGAGCAGAAGACTGGGTGCATAGAGCGTACGACGCCACCAGTCACCTGCGTAGCACCTCCAGATATATGACACATTCATAACACGCTATCTGTATGTTGAGGGGGCAGTGTCAAAGAGCCTGTGCAACAATGGTCTTCCCGCAAGCTCATCTAGAATGCCTGCATATTCATGGGACGTTGCTCCTACAAGCCACTGCATTTGTGCTGCAGCATAGTATTGTTCGTAATCATGGGCACCAAAGCCTTCTTGTCCAAAGGGGTAAATTGCTTATGATGAGCGATTCTACCCTTCACTCCGATTCAAGTCCATCAGCATGCTCCCGTGGTCTGTACTGAAGGTTTTCCGAATAATCAATGGAAGGGCTGCAAATAAATAGTAGAGCTGTGACAGGACCATCATTTTGGCAATGGTGATCCTGCCCATAGGGGACAAGAGTAGCCTGGTCCAGAAGGGGAGGGAGCAGCAAACCACTGTCACTACCTTCCCTAAGTTTCACTCTAGCACGTCTTGCGGCTCATAGTACACCTACAAACTGCCAAGCCAGTTCTGTGCATGGGGTTCATCTAGACAGCCCTCAGGAATGGGCAAAGTTGGGAATAAGCAGGAATTATCCTAGTTAACACAAAGTAGGGATCTATTTGTAGTCAGCATTGCCATAACCTCTGGTAGCACTGTGTGGTCAGCCCTCAATTAGATCAGCGCATCTGCATAAAGGGATACTAACTGGGGGTGCCCAAGTATCACGAGGCCCCAGCGTGGTGCAGGGGCTCGTAGCACGCACACCAGTGGCTCGACCACCAAGGCAAAGAACAGCGATGAGAAGCAGCAGTCCTGTTGTGTGCCTCTAGCCACTGGGAATGGGTCGGATAGTATGTCCCCCTTACGCACCTTGGCAATCGGATTAGTGTACAGTAATACTACCCAGCGAATGAAGGGAGGCTCAAACCCCAGGTGCACCAGGATTGCCATTAGATACGGCCATTATAGGGTGTCAAATGCTTTATCAATATCAAAAGAGGCAGCCTAACCCTCTGTTTCCGTGCGCCTTGCCCAGTCCATAACATGAAATAAACACTGTAAATTAATGAAGGTATTGGGCCTGGGTTTAACATCATTTTGATTGGAGTGTACTAAGGAGGGGACTTCTGTGCTCAAACAATTGGCCAGGAGGTTCCAGAGAGACAAAGGTCGATAGGATGTGAGATTTAAAGAATCCCATCCAGATTTGTGGAGGACTACAATCAACACTTCCGTCACAAAAGTTAGTAGGGTCCTGCTAGCACACTCAAACTTTAAGGAGATGAGGGGCCATCTGGGTATGGTAGTGGGCAGAGAATTTGATTAGAACCCATTGGTGCCTGGAACCTTCCCCGAGTTATTCTACTCATCCCCAGAAGTTCCAGGTACCACACCCTCCTGGCCCAAACCAGACATACTAGGATGTCCTTGACCCCATTGCTTCTGATCTTTTTCAAAAATCAGGGAAGAGGAACAGAGGTGGGAAGGTGTATAGGAGCCCTGTGCTCCATTCGAGCCGAGACACATTTCATTGTGTTATAAACTCCCAACATGCAAATGTCTAGACACTGTGTAGTGTCTTTTCTTACTTTAAGAGCTTGTTTTTCTATGACCATGCATATAATGTGGAACCTTTGGGTTGCTAAGGAAGGCTGTGGAACTGGTCAGTTGACAGTCTTCGGTGTTGGATGGGATCTCTGATGTCTTCAGCTTATTAAAGACTTAGTATGCTACACTTCTGCTGCCTCCTGTGTTCCTGAAAGAGTGAATCCTACATTTGGTGACGAAGATGGGATTCGAACCCACGCGTGCATAGCACAGTGGATTTGAATAGATTTGATTCAGGGGCCAGGGTTACGTTGATCCCTAAGTCATTCTTTGATCAATATTTAGTGAAGAAAGTTAAGTTGTCCAAACCTGATATAAGACCAAGGGGGTATGGTGGAGAAATAATTGATCTTTTAGGTTATTTTTGGGGAACAATCGACTTTAAGGGTAGAATTATACCTGGAAAAGTGTATGTGTCTATGAAGGGGGATTCACTCATAAGCTGGTTCCATCAACGTGATTTACATGTGATCTTGGAACCCAATGAAAATCCTTCTGCATGCTTGAAGGAGATTCCGTCTGTAGGTCAAGTTGGTGATGGATCGAAATCATGGGTCAAGGAGTTTTCCCGAAGTATTTGATAGTAATCTTGGATGTCTCAAGAACTACTTACATTACATAAAGGTTAGGCGTGATTATGTACCAAAAGTATCTAAAGTAAGGAGTATGCCACTTTTAGCAAAGGAAAGCATGAAGGTTGAACTAGAGAAGTTAGTTGCCAATGGCATCATACAAGAAGTTGAAGCCAAGGAGTGGCTTTCTCCGATCGTCATGGCCCGCAAAGCTAATGGTGAGGCCAGACTCTGTGTGGATTTGAGGGAGCTCAACAAGGCTGTGGTAGTCGATCATTACCCTCTACCAAATATCAGTGAAATGTTGTGCTCGCTATCAGGTACCAAACATTTCTCCTCCCTCAATTTGACCTCCTCCTGTCGCCTTTTGGCACTTTTAAGTTTTTGAGGATATCGTTTGGCCTAATTTCCGCTGCTTCTGTATTTCAGAGGGTCATGGAGTGCATCTTGAGGGGTGTGGACGGAGTAAAAATGTACCAAGATGACGTGCTAGTGTTTGGGGCGGACACCAAAGAGCATGATAGCAGGATGAATTGTCTTAAGAAAGTTATGTGATGCAGGTCTCTCCTTAAGAGCTGACAAGTGCCGCTTTGATGTGGCAGAGATTGAATATCTGGGGCATTTGTTATCAGCTAATTGTATCAAACCCAAGCCTGCCTTAGTTAATACCATTGGCAATCTCAGGGTTCCTCAAGATAAAGACGAACTTGTAAAAATGTTAGGGATGGCTGAATTTTATCATAAGTTTATTCCCAATTTTGCTGCTGTTCCGGAACACTTGAGGAATCTTTTAAAAAAGGGGTGTGAGTTTGTGTGGTGCAAGTCCTGCAATAAGGAATTTCAAAATTTGAAAGATTTGTTGAACAAAGCTCCCAATCTAGGTAGTTTTGACCCTAAGAAAACATCTTATTTAATGACTGATGCCAGTTCAAAGGGTCTTGATGCCGTGCTCCTTCAGAAATTTGATGGTGAAGAGAAAACCATTTTGTTCTTGTCTAGACCTTTAAGAGCTGCAGAGTGCAAATACTCCGTCATTGAGAGGGAGGCACTTGCTATATTTTGGGCCATACACAAGTTGCGCAAGTTTCTGTGGGGCTGTGAGTTCTCGGTTTGAACTGACCATCAACCGTCGAAGGAAGTGTTTTCGAGGAAAGGTATAGAGTTATTATCTCACCGCATTCGGAAATGGGTTGTGGCATTACTGGAATTTAATTTTGTGATTTCGTACCTACCTGGTGCTAGTAACACGTTGGCCGATTGTTCTAGATGTGGTAACGTGATGATGAGATTGCTGTTCCGGGTGAAAGTGAATGGTTTGGTGGTGAGGAAATTGAGGAAGAAGTTAATGTCTGTCTCATCAGTGAGGGCATTATTTCTGAAAAAGAATGGAAGGAGTCACTGGCCAAGGATGAGTTGTTGCAGAAAGTTGTATCCATGGTAATGAGTGTGTGGTGTGATAAAAAAATACGGCGGTGAAGAACTCAAAGACTTCAAGTTAAGGAGGAGTTGTCTCTTGTTGACGGTGTTCTCTTGAGGGGCAGTAAGTTGGTTCCTCCTCGCGATCTTTGGGAACGCTTGCTGAAGAGAGCTCATGCCAGCCACATGGGAATTGTCAAGACAAAAGAAAGAATAAGGGAAGCTTATTGGTGGCCTGGTGTTGACGCTCATGTAGAGAGGGTTGTTAGAGATTGCATAGAGTGTGCTGGAAGGGATAATATATTAAAATGTAGAACGCAACCCATGATAAAAAGGAAGCAATCTGAGGGGCCCTGGAGTGACATTGCCATAGACCTATCGGGCCCAGTCAAAAGGAATACTTGTGATCGATATGTGTTGGTATGCATGGATATGTACTCACGTTGACCCGAAATTAAGATTGTGAATTCCATTGAGTCAGGTGTTGTAATTGATTTTTTGGATGAGTTGTTTGAGAGGAAAGGGTTTCCGTCTTCTTTGTTGTCAGACAATGGCGTCCAATTCACTTCCAGGATCTTTGAAGAGTTCTTGTCCTCCAGAGGTATCAAGCACAAGAGGACAGCTCTCTACCATCCTGAAAGTAATGGTGTGGCTGAGAGGTTTGTGAAAGTTTTGAAGGAGTCTTTACAGCAGGCTAATGTGTCAGGAGTCAACTGGGAACTAGCAATGAGAAAAAAAGTCAGAGAATATAGGTTTACCCCACATTCTTCCACAGGGGTTTCCCCTTTCCGCCTGTTCAAGGGAAGAGTGGCATACTTTGAGGTTTGTCCTTCATGGGTGTTTTCTAAGAGATCTGTTGTTGATGAGAATGTTGGATGTGTGGAAGGATGGAAAGACAAGGAGAGGCGGGTGTTAGAAAAGTGTAAGGCTTGGTTTCATGATCGTAAAGCTGTGAAAGAAACAGTTGTTTCTGTGGGAGATTGGGTCAAAATTAAGTCACTCCGCTTGGGTACAGGTAGTTCTAAATTTAGTAAACCCTTTAAGGTTAATAAGGTTTTAAGGAATGCAATTAAGACCAGTGATCACAGAGTTTGGAATCTCAACAGGGTATTGAAATGTCATGCCACAGATCTGTCTGATTCCACTGGTACCACCTCTGCCTTGTCTCCTGAGGATAGGAGCTTGAGACCTCACAGAGCAGGTAGCAAGATTATGTGTAAGGTCCTATGATTTCAGTGCTATGTTTCTTTACCACTTTGTCACTATATTATGTTGTGTCCATACTTTGACTCATATGTTCATTTCCTGCCTTACAGTTACTTCTTTATTCTGGGGTTAGGCTATTATATATTATGGGGAAGGTGATGTAGTGTCTTGTCTTACTTTAAGAGTTTGTTGTTCTATGACCATGCATAGAATGTGGAACCTTTGGGTTGCTAAGGGAGGCTGTGGAACTGGTCAGTTGACAGTCTTCGGTGTTTGATGGGGTCTCTGATGTCTTCAACTTATTAAAGACTTGTTATGCTGAACTTCTGCTGCCTCCTGTGTTCCTGAAGGAGTGAATCCTACATACTGCATGTTATCAACAGTGGAAAAAAGATCTATCCAGGTTTCTCCTCACTCTCGGAATACACTCCAGATGTGGATACCACTTGGAATCTGCCAGACACCTCCTACTTAGCTTCATGGATCCCACCAGGTAGGTCGCAGTTAGGAGTGGGTGAAGAATTCGGCTCCGCCGGCGGAGTTCGCAGAGTTTTGCCCACTACACGTGGAGTACTGAAGAACTCCACGAAGTGACGCGGAGCGGAGTTGTTTTCTCAAGCAGCTCCTAACGGTAAGTTGGTGAGTTCTAGCAAGAAAAAATAATGTGCGAGACCTCCTCCTGGTGAGATTTCTCGTTGTGGGTGGTCGCGACCACTCACGTTGAGGCATCTGACATTCGTGTTGAGGAAGCTGCCGCTCGGCAAGAATGTCTACTCGAGCAGCAGAAAGAAGCAGCGCCCTGTGGCACGTTGCGTAGTGCAGTTTGTGCTGATTTTAAAGTGCGTGATAAACTCTTGGCACTAAGATTCAGTGCGAGCAGCACAACTTAACATACTCCACCGCTGGTGGAACTCCACGGAGCGCAACAGTGTTTTTCTGGCACTTTACAGAGTTCCGTGGAGTGATACTCCCGAACTCCACCCAGGCTAAGTCGCAATCAGAGAAATACCCTAAAGGTCCAACCAACTACAGTGGTGCTGAGCCTCCTGGCACAGGACCCTAAACCCCGCTCCCCCTGCATGTTGCAATACCTTATGGTGTTGGTTCTGTCAGTGAGAAACTAGACCAGCCTTCCCTGGATAGATGGTATGAAGCCCTTCAGAGGTCAACAAATAGACCGCAACTTTAAGACTGATATGGAACCAGGCTTCTGTGAGAGACAAAAGTCCTTTGATCTCCCCTTACCCCAGGTGACCTTCCCAACACAGCAGTGACACATCAGTCACCACCATCAACTCTGGATAGGGAAGGTAGATCAACATTCCAAATACACGCTCAATGTTGTTGCATTTCCTGGTGTGTGTTGGGTTGTAGGTCCATTGTGTGCTCCTACATAACAAGGGAACTAGAGAGTCGCCAGGGACCATGGGCAAACACTGTAATATAAAAACCCTGCCCACAAGACACATGAATGCAACAACGTTGCCAACAAAATGGTTATTTATTCCAAACAATCAGGAATTTTTTTTTTTATAAAAGTATTGTGTAAAGGCACAGTGGACGTGAGTGAAATTGCAGAATCTTTATCTGTATTGTTGATTAGCCAAGAATGGGCCATGGTATTCTTATTAGCGCTCACCAAACAGCGCGCATGCTCTGTTGCTGCGAGAAGTATGATATACTGTAAAGGGCTTGAAGGCCGCTCTTACTTACCATTGGTTCGCTCCCGCTTCACTCTTCTTTGCCAAGTACTGGATGGATCTGGATGTAAGAATCTTCATCGACCACTGTCATGGCACAAATGCTAAATGCAGCTTAACTTGAACATACTAATTGCAAATTAGCAGTGTCAGCGTTATGTAACATTTGTACCCTCATACAATTGAACTTTAAAGTGGCCACAAAGTGTTTAGCCTTTGGATATGGGTACTCCTCCCAGCCCACACCAGCGGTACTGCTGATAATTGTAAATTTAGATGATGATACCAACTCTCTACCTGACAGAAAGGAGCAGCCCCCATGTCACATAAAACGCTGCGGAGATCGTGACGGATCCTTCTCTTTTACTGCACTATCAATTGCCCATTAAATGTGGCATATCGGCCAGAGGTGTCGGCTTTGGAGCCTCGGATCCAGGTTTGAGTCTCTGCATCTGCTCAACATCCTGTCAGTCTGGGCAAATGACTTAATCCCCTCATACCTATCGAAAAACGAATGTGCCCTTGTGTAACGTGGCTGGTGCTCATGTAAAGTGCTACAAAACATTCGGGTAGAGTTTGCGCTATATAAAAACTACAAAAAAGAAAAAAAAAAATCCCAGCCGTTGTCAGTGCTCAAAGAATTAGAACAATTATGCCGTTGGGTCATTCAGCTGACCAGTTATAGGTTTGAATCCGAAGCGGCCAATTGGATTTCAGGATTTGGAAGCAAACAGTATTGTGCTGATCGATCCAGTTACTGTATTTAGGCTACTTTGTTGAGAAAATGGCGAAAAAACATCTTGTTGGAACTAGCATAAGAGAGGGCCATTCTGGAAGAGGTTTTGGTTGATGCTCTGAGGTAAACGGTAAACTCGAAATGAAACTGCATTACTTTATTTGCTGCTTCTAATTCATTACAGAATCATATTAAACTATTAAAAAATGTAAATGTTATATATAAGGAAAATGCTATTAACCCAGTATGCATCTGTTCTTGGCTTATAAAGCTGTAGATTCATATGCGTTAGCATAGATCGCCATCTGGTGTTGGTCCCGGATGTTTGCACTTTGTTTTCATTTGAAGAATTCTTTGTAGTCACAAGGTAGGTGACTCCTCCTTTTGGTGTTAGTGCACATGGGCATCGACCCCATCCCCAGATTGTTTTGCCGTAAGGGGGATGATGACATTAGTAAGAGTAGAAAGAGATGTCCATGAATAGTGTATCTAAGTAAGATAATACTGCAACAGATAAAGGTATCCGGGGAGGCAGGTGGGTCCATGTGAATCTACACCTTTATATGCCAAGAACAGATGCATACTGGGTAAGCAGCATTTTACGTTCGAGGCATATGAGCTGTAGATCATATGCGTTAGCATAGACTATACAGCAGTTATCTTTCCAGCGGTGGCTAACCTGTATCTGTTGCAGTGGTTTGAAATAGTGTTCTTAAAACTGCTTGGCCCACACTAGCTTGTTGTTTTGCTAACACATATACACAATAGTGCTTTGTGGATGTGTGTGGTGTAGACCATGTTGCAGCCTTGCAGATGTCATCTAGTGGTATGTTCCCTAAGAATGCCACAGATGCCCCTAGTTTGCGTGTAGTGTGCGCCCTAGGGGGAATTGTTAATTGGATGCACTTAACTATCCACCTTGCAATACCTGCTTTTGATATGGAATCGCCTTTATGCAGTGGTGAAAAAGCAACAAAAAGTGGTTTAGTTTTTCGAAAAGATTTAGTTCTTCCAATATAATAGAGTAGTGCTCTTTTTACATCTAATGGCTGAAGAGCACGTTCTGCCACTGAGTCTGGTTGAGGAAAAAACACAGGTAGCTCAACCGACTGAGATGAAAGGCAGAAACAATTTTGGGTAAAAATTTGGGATTAGTCCAAAGAACCACTTTGTTTTGATGAATTTGTAAAAAATGGTTCTTGTACGGTTAGCGCCTGGAGCTCACTAACTCTTCTAAGAGATGTGATGGCTATAAGGAAGCCTACTTTCCAAGTGACAAACTGTAGTTCACATTTGTGTAGAGGCTCAAACGGTGGGCCCATGAGTCTTGTAAGGACTATATTAAGATTTCACACTGGAGAAGGTGGAAGTCCAGGAGGGATGATTCTTTTGAGTCCTTCCATAAAAGCTTTGAAACAAAGACTAGTGTTATCTGTTTTGTAGGTAAGCCGCTATTGCAGCAAGATGCAAACGTATAGATGTATATGCTAAATTAGAGCACTGTAGGTGTAACTGGTAGCAAACAATGTTTTAGATTGAAACATCTAGTGGGTTGATTTGATTGTTTGTGCAGTAGATTACAAATCATTTCCATTTTGCTGTGTAGCATGCTCTAGTGGTAGGTCGTCTAGCTTCTTTAATGATGTTCATGCAGTCTGGCAGGCGATTAAGGTAATCAAACTGATTTTGGGTGCCAGATCGCAAGGTTGAGTTGACTGGGATCTGGATGTGTTATCTCTCCATGGTTCTGAGTGAGAAGCTTGGGGGAGAGGAGTAGTTTTTGATGAGGAACAACTGACAGATCCAACAGGGTTGTGAACCAGGGTTGTCGAAACTACTTGGGAGCAACTAGGATCATTGTGAGGAATTATTGTTTGAGGTTCGAACCACTAATGGAATTAGTGGGAGAGATGAATAAGCATAAACAAATGTCCCTGACCAATTCATCCATAGCGCATTGCCTTTGGCCAAGGGGTGTGGATACCTGGCCGTGAAGTTTGGGCATTTTTGTTGTTGAGGTGTGTGGCGAACAGATCTATTTCTGGGTAGCCCCATATTTGGAAAAATGGGAGAACTTGAGGATGTAGTTCCCAATCGTGGATCTGTTGTCTTTGATGGCTGAGCAGATCTGCGATCTGGTTGTTTACTCCTGTGAGGTGTTCTGCCAGGAGATATATATTTTAAGGTATGGCCCATCTCCATATGATTTGAGCTAGGTGTGAAAGCTGTAGGGAGTGTCCCTTCCCCCCCCTGTTTTTGTATGTAGCACATTGCGGTCATGTTGTCTGTACGGACTAAGACAGCTTTGCCTACTAGATGTAGTTAAAAAGCTTTCAATGGCAGAAAAATCGATAGTAGTTCTAGGTGGTTTATGTGGAGTTTTTTCTGTTGTAGGGTCCACATGCCCTGAATACTATGTTTTTAAGATGAGTTCCCCAACCGGTGAGCGATGCGTCTGCCATTAGCACTATCTGTGGAACCGGGTGGATGAATGGCCGCCCTTTGGAAAGTTTCTGTGTATTCCACCACTGCAGAGAGCGATGGGTGCGGCCGTCTACCTACACCAGATCTGTTAACTGACCTTGAGCCTGGTTCCACTGACGTGCTAAGCATTCCTGTAGGGGACGCATTTGAAGTCTTGCATAAGGGACAATTAGAATGCAAGAAGCCATCATTCCAAGGAACTGCAAGAACACTCGGGCTGGTAGTGAGTGTTGGGACCGAAATTGCGAAATCAGATTTAGCATGTTGCGTTTCCTGGCTGGATTGGGGTATGCGAGAGCTTTGCAAGTGTTTATTGTAGCTCCTTGATACGTTTGCATGTTGGACGGCTGAAGGTGAGACTTGGCGAGGTTTACAGTGAACCCCAAGTTCTGAAGCAGCTGAACTGTCTTCTGAGTGTGGATTATGCAGCTGTGTTGTGACTTGGCTTTTATTAGCCAGTCGTCCAGGTAAGGGAAGACATGACTGTGTTGTCTTCTTAAATGAGCTGCGACTACTGCAAGGCACTTGGTGAATACTCTGGGTACTGTAGTTACCCCGAAGGGGAGAACTTTGAGTTGATAATGATGTCCATCCACCATGAACCGGAGATATTTTCTGTGATCTGGGTGAATAGGAATATGGAAGTGGCGTCCTTTAAATCCAGAGTGGATAGAAAGTTGCCTTGCTGAAGCAATGGGGCACCTGTTGGAGTGTGACCATATGGAAGTGGTTTGATTGAATGTAGAGATTTAACTGTCTGAGGTCTAGTATAGGCCTGAGAGAGCGGTCTTTTTTTGGAATTAGAAAGTACAGGGAGTACACTCCTGTCCCCTGATGATGCAATGAGACTGATTCTATTGCATGTTTTTGTAACAGAGAAAGAACTTCTTGTTTTAGGAGTGTGAGATGTTCTGGTGACATTACATGTTGTTTTAGAAGAATATTTGGGGTAGTGCTGGTAAGTTCCAGGCAGTAACCATAATGGATAATTTGTCTTACCCACTTGTCTGAGGTGATTGAATTCCAGACAGGTAGGAACTGTAAGAGCCGTCCCCCGACAGGAGTGGAATGATCAGGGGCTAGTGGAGTGAAGTCACTGTTTGTTGGCAGGGGAAGTGCGGGTGGAGTTACCTCTGCCTCTTCCCTTATTTCCCCTGTAGTTCCCTCGGAAATAACCTCTGGAAGAGGGGGATTGGCCCTTGTAAGAGGATGGATTATCTGTGGGTGTTGTTTTTGAGCCACCCATATAAAAGGAGCTGCAAAAGGAACCGCTGGTAGAAGGCATTTGCAAAGCCCCCATGGACTTTACAGTTTCTGGTTTTTGTTTTCATCTTTTCTAGGGTCATGTCGACAGCTGGCCCGAAAAGAAGATGTTTATCGAAAGGTTGATTAAGTATGGAAGACTGTACCTTCTGTTTGAATCCGGAGATTCGAAGCCAAGCGTGCCTGCGTAATAGTTCGCTAGTGTTAATAGCACGAGATGCTGTGTCTGCCGCACCTAGTGCGCAATTCATGGAAATATTGGTGATTAGTTTACCTTCCTGAATGAGATCGTAGGCTTTGGTTTTGTACTCATCTGGCAAGTGTTGCATGAGTTTTTCTAACTCATCATAGTAAGCCCTATCGTAACGTGCTAATAGAGCATGAGCGTTGGCAATAGGTCAGTGATAGCAGCCTGAGAAGCCACTCTTTTGCCTGAGGCATCAAGGAGTTTGGACTCATCGTCAGGAGGAGGGGCGTCACCCGTAGTTTGGGAGTTAGCTCTCTTGTGAGCGTTTGACACTACCAGGGGGTCTAAGGGCAACTGACCTTTAATGTATGCTGAGTCTGTAGGGGCGGCCTTGTATTTTTGTCTACTCTAGGTGTGAGTATTCTTGCTCTGACTGGATCTTTGTATACCTCATCTGCATGCTTTAACAAGCCCTTGACCATGGGTAGAGTATGAGTAGACCTTTGTGAGTGTGATAGTGTCTCAAGTAAGAAATCCTTGTTTAGAGGGTCTGTATGAAGCTTCACCCCGTGGTTTTGGGTAGCCCTGTTAGTAAGTTGGACATAGCCGATGTTACCATCAGGTGGGGAGGGCCTCGAGGGATACAGGTAGGGGTCGTTATCCTGGTCTGGATCTTTATCATATTTGTCCCAGGGATCGGTGTCCTGTGGTATGTCCTCATCCTGTGGCACGTTCTGGTCTTGATTCCCATCCTCATCCTCCTCATCCTGTGTGTCAGGTGATAGTGGAGGTGGTGGTGAATTTGATGGTGTAATTATCAAATTTGGGTTAGGAGGAGGAGAGGGAGGTATGTAAGGCAGAGAAGGGTTAGTACCCATGTCCTTTATCTTCAGAGGTATAGAATGATTCTCTGTGAGATCCAGCTTCTGTTTTTAGGAAGAATGACCTGGAGGTGTCCAGTGTTAGGGTCAATGCTTAGTCTTTTTTTTGGGGATCCAAAGGTGGCTCTTTGAGGCAAGGTTCTTTGGATGGGGTTGATTTCGGCGTAGAAGATTTAGGCTGAGAGTCTTTAGGCGCAGAGTGTTTTGAGTCCGAGTGCTTTTTAGCAGGTTTAGGCTCTGAACCCTTTGGAGTAGTATCAATCAATCATGGCATTTGTATAGCGCACTACATACCTGCGAGAGTCTCAAGGCGCTAGGGGCGGGGGGGAGGGGGTAAGCTGCTAGTGTTCGAAAAGCCAGGTCTTGAGAAGTCGTCTGAAGGTCTTCGGTCTGGTTTCGGCACAGAAGTTTTTGGCAGGGGGTGTTTCGACTCTGAACCTTTAGGTGTGGATTTCAGCTCTGAAGCCTTAGGTTTGGAGGCTTTGGGTTCCGGGTCTTTGTGCTTGGAGGGCTTCGGCTCCGATGACTTAGGTGTCGAAGGTGTCTTCTGTGCCGGAGTTGTGGAGACCGGCAAAGCCTTCGGTTTGTGTTTCGGTGCCCAAGGTGTTGGTTCGGCACCGGAATCGGACTGGCTCGAGCCCGAAGGCTTGTGTTCATGTTCCGTAGCCGAGCCAGAGGGCGGGGCGTCAAACTTTCTCTTGGTGCCGACCTGAGCCTGAGGGCGAAGGTGATACTGGAGCCTTAAATTTTGGGTGACTGGGCACATGGGGATCTGTACTCACGGTACGTTGACCCGGAGTGATGGTAAGTTCTTCTTCCATGTCGGAATCGGCTTCGGACACGGAGACCAGTTCTTCTTTATCGGCTTCTGGTTCTGGACGGTGAGAATCAGAATCTTTGTCGAAGATGTCTGGAACTGAGCCGCTGCCGCGGTGCATCTTGTGGGGTCGAGCCAGACGATCACGAATGGTCTTTTTCGATCTGAATGATCAACAAGCTTCACAGTCCTTTTCTTCATGTTCCGGGGATAAGCAGAGGTTGCAGACCTCGTGCGAGTCGGTGCGTGGAAACTTAGCACGACACCCGGGACATAGCTTGATTGGAGTCTGTTCCATCGACTGCTGGCCTGGTCGGCCCGCCTCGAAGTTCCCGATCAAAGGTTTTCAGATTTTATAAGATGTGTGTCGAACGGGAAACAGCGCTCGATAGACAATAACCGTCAAGGGTAGAGGATTGCGCATCGAAGAGGTTCGAAAACGATACCAAACAGGAGCGCAGCAATACACATCCGAACCCGATGGCGGAAAAAAAAAAACAATCTGGGGATGGAGTGGATGCCCATGCGCATTATCACAAAAAGGAGGAGTCACCTACCTCGTGACTACAAAGACTTCTTTGAAGAAAAACAAAGTGCAAACATCCGGGCCCAACACCAGATGGCGATCTATGCTAACGCATATGATCTACAACTCGTATGCCTCGAACATATTATTTCTGAAAAGATTAAATATATCGATGTGATGTAGCGGTCCAAACCAGTGAAACTTCAGAGCTGGTAGTGGCCCTGGTGCAAGGGTGATGGTGGAGGTTGGATTTTCTTTAAAACAATGACAATCCCACTTGTTATCTTACCAGAGGACTCATCTTTTCGAAAAAGTAAAAGAGCAAATGATTTCCCTGTAGGTCTTGCTTTTCCACCACCAGAGAGATCCAGCTCCAGTCAAGTTAGGAGGTAAACTTCTTACAGGGCTTTTAATGTCAGCAACCAGTTCCTCAAATCTCAACTGACCTTGGATTCAACATAGTAGGGCTGAGAAGCTCACTGTCACGTCTCAGATCTGAACTGATCAAGACAAATACATTCATGCAGCTCAAAACCATGCTATGGTCCCTCTAATTCTTCCTTCCTGGTCCCAGAGAGAAAGTTTTTCAAGCTTGTCTGCATATAAATGGCATCATGTTTTATTTAAGTAAGTCCTTTACTTTGATTTATTTCAGCCAAGCAAGGAAAGGGAGTGGTCCACTGAGAACAAAATCCTCCATTCACATAATACATGAAGGAAAAAAGGACTATAAAGCTAGAAGCAAAGCACTACTGTTCATGCTCCAGAGCTGCAGCATGTTGCAAATATATCTGCACACACAAAGCAATGCTACTTTCAATGTCCTTAATTTGCCTTCAGACTGGGAGTAGAGAAAACATTTTTGGCAGCTGTCATCTACTGGTATGGACAGGTAGGTTTTATATGTCTTTCTGTGGCCCCACCATCCCTCTTTGTGGTTCCCCACATTCACCAGACTCATCAAAAATAAAGATGACCCGAAACTCCAAAAATATACTGAGATTCCATTTTGGTCTACCAACACAACAATCTCATGCTGCCATGGGTTTCAGATCACCCGGCACAGTAAACTAAAGGGAATTGTTTTTATTCATTCCTCCCATCCATTGTTGAGAACAGCCTGGTTCCTGAAAAGTAAAGTTAGAATATGCTCCTTTTAATACCTTTGAGCACAACATTGCCATCATTTGCACTGCTACAAAGGAATCAACCAAAAATAAGTAAATAAGCAAGAGCTCCAGTTTGGATGAAATAAGAATCCTCCTCAAGGCTTCTTTGACTGACATTGTGGATTTGTGTCTTATTTAACTGTGATAGGGATATGACACTTCCTGCAAGCATTATCTGAACAATTGTTAAACATATGCTTTGAAAAATGATCCTCCCGTGTGTGTCACATTCATTGTCTCTATTTACCTCCACCCTCCCAAATATGATTCTCACCCTCTCTTGTCCTTACACTGGGCCTTAACCCATCTGATAAACAAATTATTTGAGTTCAAGGATTTTTGTGGCGTAGACTTACTGACCTGAAAGAATACATATTTTGTCAAAACTACATCTGACAACAGAATCGGCATACTTCAGACCCAAAGGTGCCTTGCATAGTCTCCGACAAAGACAAGGATTTCCTCCCAACAGTTACTTAATTTACTCCACAAGCCCTTGCTGGCTTCTATTAAAGCAGCGGATGTTATTGGTAGGCCTGGCTCTCAGCGAGCCTGTATCGTTTATTTCAGTTTCTGAATCTTACAACCCACTGCTGACATAGGAACAGTTGATAACAAAACTGGTTACCCACTGTTGTGATGTCATGAAGACCTTCCACTACAGGCTGACAGGTCAGTGATTGTCTGCTTTGACTGAAAGCAGAAAGCACAGCTGCAGGAGGGGGGTAGGGAGGCAGGGAAGGTGGTGGGGGTTGGTCAAGGATGGCAGGTAAGGTATTTTTGTGTTCACCTTTGGGGCAGGGATAAATACCAGAAGCCATGTTATGTATGGTTCCCCCATTACTACTCTGCCACTGTGGAGGAGCTGAAAGCAGGGGCAGATGATTTTGGGGGTCATACATAATATAAACATATAGACGGGTAAAAAAGTGAATTACAGTGGTGTTTTTTTACCTTGGGGGTCTGAATGGCATATAGACAACTCAAGAAATTCATTGCTGTGACATTGCAACAGTGGGTACCAGAACTTGGTACCCACTGCTGCTACACGAAAAAGGTATTCCAGGCTGCTTGTGTAGGGCTCTCTGAGAGCAGTTCTGGAAAGCATGAAGCACAACCTCTGCAATAGGAGGAAGAGAAAGCACAGAAAGTGGTGGGGATGCGTGTCAGGATGTCACATTTTTCATTTTTTAACATTTGGAACAGGAAGTAGAGATCAAGTTATGTATGGCTTCACCATTACTAGTCTGCCCCTACAAAGCGGTTAAAACCAGAGGCAGATGTTTTTGTGGGTCATACATAACAAAATTATAGATGGTAAAAACTGAATGACGAGGATGCTTCGTTCTCATTGTCTATTTAATGTAGCGCAGAGCCCATAGGTGAAAAACCATCCCCATAATTCACTGTTACTCATGTACAATTCTATATGTTTTCTAGTCAGCCTCATGATATCCAACCTCATGGTTTTTTAACTGAAGAAACATTTTACAGTGACTAGGTTTCCAAACCTTTAATTTTAGGTTATGTCTGAACATCTCTTCACTACGTATTGTAGACATTCCTCTGGCAACAAAACCGTTAAAGGCAATATAAATCTAAGTGAACAGTCACTTACATATGGAAATCTCATGACATCAGAGGAGTTGAAACTCCCTGGGCATGTCGTGCTCTTTTAAAAAAAAAAACTAGGCAGCATCAGTTATTTTTCACTTTTTAAATTTTACTCCTTTGCCTCAGACACATCATGAAAAGAACCAATGATTGGCTTAAGACTATATTTTGTTCCACAGAGAAAAGACATGTTATTGCAACAGCTGGACAATTTTACCATAACATACATTCACTAAACACGAATGATGACCCCACTCTGAAATTCACCTAGAAGTGCGAGTATTTGCTATGAAGGTGTATAACGAGAGGATATGAAAGTCTTCTTTCTACCGATGACAATAAATAAATAGGTGACCACACTGCACCATAACACCTTCTGCTGCATGGAATAAAATTTGTCTTTGGGCTCATGGGTCTAAAGCCTGACAAACAAAAACTACACAAAAACACATTTTTATATATAAAGACATATTTAAAAAAATATATTTCTGAGCAATTTAACTCAAATGCTTCAAAATCGTGCAATTGAAAAATACATTTTATATTCAACCCCAAAAGACACTCGTAATTTAGATTTTGTTTTTAATGCAGCAGCCCCTAACCAATCAGTTATATATTATTGCATACCACTGTAGAATATATATATACACGAGTATTCTGAGGAATCGAAAATATCGTGGACCGTTTTCCTCTTTTTAAAAAGGTCTTCCCAGCGCTCTCCTTCACACCTGCAATGACTTTGATCGAATACATAATTTTTATAAATGTACACTTAAACATTTTAATTAATGTTACAATTAAATTTTATAATTCTTGATTGGGAGGCAACGCATAGGCATTTGTCTCTGGTCTACTGCTTTTCATTGATGCAAAGATGGAAACACTGTATTCAAACACGATTTGGAGCTTTTATGAAATTATATTTTTTCTAGACAAATCAGAGGCATATCCTACAATGCACATTTCTCAGCAAAGTAGATGATGTCGCGATTTTAATTCACACCATTAACCCAAATAGCTGTGAATGCACGTCTTCCACATTGATCACTCCTCTGCTGCCTCCACTGTTTCAGAAATTGCTACATCGCTCTCAGCTTTGGAAGTGATTTTATGTCTTTTTTACGTGCAAGTACTGTTTCAGGTTGTCCGTCTCTTTCTGTGCCATCAGCACAAGAGCTCACATCTTCAGTTTCTTCTTAATGTGGGGTGGATGATTCTTCATTTGTGGTGCTGGTCTCTACTTCTTCTACTAAAGAAAAAGAAGAGTAACGAATGTGGCAAATTGTACACAATTCTCAAACCTAAAAACATCAAGTTTTGATATATCTGAATAATGAAAATTTGAAGGCAAGTGTTTAAGGTAAACGGGTGTAGAACAAAAAATGGTTTGCCGTTGTGAACTTTTCACAAACTAGCACATCATGCAAAAACAGGCTTTAGCAAGGTGGCCTTTTCTGCATGGCCAACCTCGAGTTTAGCCTTTTGGTGGACCTCATGTTTACTGGTATTATGACTTTGTGCACAGTGACACTGCTACTCAGTGCCAGGGTGTGTGTGTTCTGCCCTAAATTGGCACTGTCAAAATAGATTTCACCCAACTGTACAACTTGACTTTTCGGGCAAATGATCAGTCATGTGTGCACCGCAATGTCTTTCTGTACTACTCAAATATATGACAAAGCAAGCATTTGCAATGCAATAGGTCTCGCATTTGTGAGACTTTGAGCTACTGGCATTGTAAATGACAAACCTTTTATCTATGTGTTGGTTTTGAAAACAGATAAAAGGCATTGTCATTTATAATGCCAATAGCTTAAAATTTAGCAAATGCGAGACCTATTGCATTGCACGTTTGTATCCGTTGCCCCCACAGACCTGTCTACACACAATCATCGACACTGTGGGTCCGATCTATAGACAGCCATCTCCTAAAGATCCCTTGGTGTATGCAGACACAATACCAGTAAATAGCAGCCACCAAGAACTGCCTTACAGGTGAAACAGCCGCAGTCCCTTTCAGACCAGACCCCTCCTGCCCCCTTTTGGAAAGTTTCCACAGACACGTATCCACCATGGGACTCTTTCTACACACACAAACAAGATTGACCTCCCCTACAGGTACGCTGACGCGATTTTCTGTACAAACCACCCTGCCTAAAGGTTAGTTTAGAATGCCCCACCTTAAGATGAAATTGCAGAACGTGCTCCACCAAACACCGATTCACACAGCACCATCCGCTGGAAACCAGTGAAAAGACTACTGTTCTGCTTTACAGACCCGCCTGCCTACAGCACTTTCCTATAGACCAAGTTACAAACAGTCCTTCCGTAAACAACAACACTCAGAAACCACACCTTTCATTTTTAGGTCCGTCTATAGCTAGTCCTGCCTTACAGATTTGTCCACGAGTCACCTATCCCCACAGATCTGTCCATGGGTCACTATCCTCACATATCTGTTTACTGACGGCCCTCCTCCGCAGACCAGTCTACAAGCAACTTCCATCTGCGCCTTTTGTTTTCCTCAAACTTCGATATCTGAACAGCTGATGAAGCTCATTAAATCGTTAATTGCGCCTGATGCGGACTCTCGCTCTCCCCTGCAGCTCTCACTTTCCCCTCTCCAGCTATGCATCGCCTGGCCGCCTTGCCTGATATTCCTTCACGGAGCCATGCATAGCGAGGGATGTTGCTCTGCCACCTCCAGACCCTCTCTCCCACTCCACCTCACCTCCGCTTTCAACATCTGTGCATCCATTTCACTCACCTCTCCACACCCCCCCCTCCACCAAACAACTGTTCTCAATCATTGGTCACCTTTAGCTAGTGCCCCTCAACCAACTCCCTTCCCGCCCCACCCTCCCCTCCCCTCCCCTCCCCTCCCCTCCCAGACCCTGATAGGAAATAGATACCTCGCCAGCTCGGCACAGTCAGTAACAGCCAAGTGACAGTCCCACTGATCTTCAGTGGCTCGCCCACCTCTAACTGGAATATATTTGACATATTAATAGGTTTAACAACCTTTAACAGCATTGCATTTGCCTAAAAAGGAGCGCATGCTGCAGCCCCCCCGCCCAAAAAACAAACAACGACGAAAAACCCGAGTTAGGATACAAAGGCTGAAAAGGAGACGCGTATCAGGAAAGTCTAATGCGTTCTGTGGAGCGCTTGTGACGGCGCTATTGGAGACATTCTTAACAGTTACTTCACTGACAACAGCACGGCCCCCGAAAACCGAACGTCCTGAACTTGCGCTACGTGTGGCCATGCGTTACGCTCGGTTCTCCAATTTTTTTAAAAAAAGCATTTTGGCGGCGCGCGCGATAAAAGAGTTGCGCGGCCCGCCGTATGCGCTTTATAACACAAGCTGCCTCCATTGCCAAAGCAGAAAGAAACAAGCCTGAAAGCGTCCTTGGTTACAAACGCAACACTCTGTGTCACAAGTGCAGCAGGGGCATGCTTTGAGCGCGCAAAAGTGAAAACGAGCCGTACGCGTGCACATCTCCTGTCCTCGCACGCCTGCTGTCTTTGATGCTTGTCCTGTCCTCTGGGCGGGTGCACATGTCTTGTCCCCCTTCGCCCACCAAACCGACAACAATAGATCTCGCCAAGGCGAGCAGCGCATGCGCTGCATCGCTAGGCGAGACCTAAACATGTGGCTCACAGAGGCACCACTGTGCTCTGGCTGGCTGCACTTTGAAAGAACTACTGTGACACATTGATAATTCATTAAATGTGCCTTGTAAACCGCAGCCCTGGGTGGTTAATATATAAAAACTAGGTACATTATGCATTAGTGTGCCCTAACAACAACGAAATGTCTAAAAGATGTTCACACTAATAAGTAAAGGTAGATTTTCCATTAAGAGACATAGGCATAAATAAAACACTTTATCTTCAGCTGGGGGAATGCGAACACATATTCAAGGTTTTCACTTAGCTTTAAATATCTACTTTTGTGGTCGAAGATTTATTATAAATTTGGTAACTCTATAAAACTATACTTTGTGCTGACTTAGGCAAAAATGTCTTGGAACCAGATTTTTGCTCATCTCAAGTCCAGCAGCCCAATTCACATTCATGGCTTGAGTGAACTACCTTGCTCTGCAGAGGATAAGTCTGACCTCTGGGCCCAGGAAGACAGGAGTGTTTTCAACAACTGGCCACTTAACACAGATTATCCATCTCCGAGGGAGACTAGAACATTTGTCAGTACAAAATACAGCTGTCACATTGCCTCTTTTGACTTGGAGATGCCAACTGGGGCCAACATAATCTGCTTGCATACATTTCCAGGGGGAAGAAGCCAGTTACTGACCCTGATAGAGGGTAACGATTTCTCTAAAAGACAGGAATGACATGGGTTAGGGAGAGTTATGCCCCTTCTGATGGAGGAGGAAATTATCCATGATGGACTATTTACACTACGTGCTGCAAAAGGAGGTGAGCATATGGTGAGAAAGAAGGCAGGAGTGGGTAGGCACAATTCTACCCTCACTGGCTAGCACACAAAATACAACCTCACCACCACCTTCTCAAATCATTATTGAGCCAATGAAAACCACATTCTCCTTGGTCTTGTTCTTGCTCAAGAACACCGGATGGTGCCTCTCTTCCTCTTCATGTAGTGATTTATTCATGGGTCTTAGTGACGATTGGCCTAGGGAGGTGATGGCTGGACCAGGGAGTTGGGCACCAGCGATGTACAGTAATGTGGTAGGGCTTATTGGTGTGGTGTAGTTGTCACAGCCATATTTTGTAAATATCTGAAGACGACAGCCCTGCTGAAATAAATACTCAATGGGTCCTGACTCCTGCTGGCACTCAGTGACTGAAACTGCTCTCCAAGGGTCAGGTGGGTGACACCCTATTTGCCTGATCCAAACAAATTGAAAGAAGTAGGACTCCTAATTGCAAGATGGCCCGGCTGACTAGAGAGGACTGGAGCCTGCAGGTGCACTGGCTTGAGAGACTTGGTGTGTAAACACCTGCCCTGAGGCCATGGGGGCTGAGGAAGTGAATAGAAAAAAGTGTTCTAGGAATTGGAAAAAAGTGGGATTTAGTCATTTGTTCCACCTCTGGAGGACCAGGAAAAGGCATTGAGGTTTACTCAGGGAGGACACACTCATGGCACTCAAGAAAACCATGATACTCACTCTTAAAGCTTTTTTGCCGCGATGAAAACTAGCCCAGTGGAACCCCATGTTACATGAATATGGTTTTGTGGAGCTCTGTGCTGGTTACTGCTTCCAGCCATGCCCCACTGGTAGATTACAAGAACAAAAAAGTCCAAAGTTAAAACATGGGACTGGGGTGACACCAAAACCAATGGCTTCAGGAGGAGCTTGATGATAACATATCCAATTTCAACCACCTGTACCCACCCTCAGGTTTGGATCTGGCCCTACTGGAGAATTTTGACCTTCTAAGTAGAACAAACAAGATGATGTATAGGTCCTACACAATGCAATTGACAGTTTTTTTGCCTCTTTTTTGCAATAAAACTTAAAAAATGAATATCTCCAGTTCCCATTATCCAGAACTGTTGGGGGGAGGAGGAAAGGGGGGGGGGAGGGAGCGTGAGCGCTTTTATTGTGTTTTATACATAACATAAGAACACCCCCTCCCCCCCAAAACCAAAGTAACACTGGTATGACACACCCTTCTATTACAGAAGATCTTTGGGAATGCAGACTTGCTGAGACATTGACAACCTCTTAGCTCACTCCAGGTTCCTGTAGATCAACCACTTGATCAAATTTCCTGGAACCAACCCTGACTTTATATACTAATTCTTTGGCCCACATGCATGACTCCATGCCTACCTTCCATTGTGACACCAATGGAGGTTCCTGTTTGTCCCACATATGAGCAATGTCCCTCATGGCCACCGCCAGAGCCACATTGCAAAACAGGACAGTGAATTTGGGTGAAGTTTCATCACTCCATATCCCTGGGGAAAACAATAGCTAGGTAGCCTCTGAGAGGTACAGATCCCCCTGTGGCCAAAAGCGTTGTAGCCTTGAGCACTCCCATATAATATATAACAGTGTTCCACGCAGACAACAGCCACCTATCATCCAACGTCTTGCCCAATTGGAAGACCCTAGTTCTGGTGTAGTATACATAGTGAACTATTTTCAGTTACACCTATCTGAATCTTGACTTAATGGCTGCCTCCCGTGATTTATCGGATTACCTCACCCAAGTCATCATCTGTCACCATTGCCATGTCTCCTTCCTATTTACCCCTGAGAACCGAGAGGGAAGATTGACAATTATTAACAGTGTCCTGTAGATTTGGGAGATGTATTTGAGTAAGGGCGCCATCAAAAGTCTGAACTCAAGTGGTCTTTCATGCGCCACTTCTTGTAGAAAGTCCTTACACACCTTGAAGGCATGTTGAATCTGTCTCTGCCAAAATATCTGGTGGCCCCCTGGTCGAACTGCTGCTGCAGCTCAGAAAATGGGAGGAGGCTCTGTGGACCCCAAACATCCAAAAGCTTAATTATCCCAATCACAGCTCATTGTTTCACTACACTCTAGTCTCCAGAGGTCTCCCAGAGCAGCGGATTCCCACAGCAGGCCCTTCAACGTTAGGCACCCCTATCCCATTTTCTTAGTTGCTACCTTCCATATATTAACTACCATGTCTGTGGAGGAGTGATGGCGAGTCGGTCGTTTTTGGTCATTTAACTTCCTCCTTATGGGAGGGTTCCTGCCAAGTGGCGAATGCCCAATCATTGATGTCCAACAGCTGTGTGGCCCAGTAATAGAAACGAAGGTCTGGTAAAGCTAATTCCCCCTTTAGGAGCACCATGTCAATGTCTGCAGAGCTATGCGGGGGGAGGGTTCCCCCATCCCAGAGTCCTAGACCTGTTAACTTCGTGCATTGCCCTGAACAATTCCTACGGCACCTCTTGAAATGTGTTCTTCAACAAATAGAGAAACTTGGGTAAGGTAATCCTTTTGTACAGGGTGGCCCTACTCACTAGCAACAGCGAAAGGGACCACCAGTGACCTACATCTCTCCTGCATTCATCTGGAGCTCATCCAAGGTTGCTCTTTTCCAACGCCCCAGGTTCCAAGACAACCTGGACACCCAAATATCGGAACCCCCCTTCAGTCCATCGCAGAGGACAGGACAAGTCTGCAGCTGGATCCAAGCAGTCAAAGGTAAGGCAATAGATCTATGCCAATCTCAACGGACGCCCGAATATCTGTTTAGAATCTGCAAACTAATATGTCAATCACCTGTATTAGGCGACTAGCCAGTAGCCCTAATTCTGTCCAGGATTTCCACTTTCTTGTTTAAAAGAGTAATCGGCCCATAGGAGGCACATTGGTCCTCTGACTTTCCCTCTTTATGGATAAACAAAAGGGTACCCTTCATTAAATCTCAGGACAGACAGCCTTCTCTCCTGGCCTCGTACAGCATTTTACATAAAATTACATATTAGTCTCCAAACTCAGAAAAATAATTCGGAGGGGAAGCAATTTGGCCAGGAAGTGTCCCTCTGGTTAAGTTGGTGTATGGCCCCTTTGATCTTGGTTGTGCTAATCTCCCTGTCAAGAGCCACTGAGTCCTCCCTCTGCAGAATAATGGTAGGCAGGTCCCCTACAAACCCCCATATATTGTCGCCCAGCACCCAAGGCCTAGGGCTGTACTGTACCACGAGGTGAGTTAAGAGGGTCCTGTCTATATCATCCGCTGACTCTACATGCAACCCATCTGTTTTAACCACTTGGGTACCCAGTGTCTCCTTCCTCTCCTCTCCCCAGCCATGCCAGCAGTTTGCTTGCCTTGTTGCCAACTTCGTACAGTGTTGTTTGGCCCGATATTGGTCATTTGCCTCGTCCTTCACCAGCCATCTTTACTCTTTCTTAGTAAGGGCAATATGGTGCAGGAGCTCGGGACTAGGCTGGAGCATATATTCTTCCTCCCATTCCAACAGTTCAACCTCCAGTTTGGTTACCTCCGCATTTTATCCCTCTTTTCCCCCACATCAGTGTGGGATATTAAGCACCCCCGCAGAACCGTTTTATAAGCCTCCCATTTCACCACCTCTGTGGTCACTAACCCCCTATTTCCCTGAAATACAATTCTGTGTTATAGTCCTCAACATGCGATCAGAGGTTCCCTTCGGCAGATTTTTAGTGTCATGCTAGAGACCCCCTTGTGTTCGGGGGCCAGAAATTAGTCCAGTCTGGACATACAGTCAGCCAAGCCAGCTGTGTAAAAGAAGTGCCTTTCCCCGGGGTGGGTATTTCTACAAATTTTAAGTAAGCCCATGGCATCTGTGAACGTATGCGGTCACATATCACTTCCTGAGGGCTGCACAACCCTCATGAGCCAGTCCAGCTCCCCTTGTAAGGTAAGGATGAGATCCCCGCCTATAATAGTGGTGTCTTGCAGGGCCTGCACCAACCACGAACCCCTCTTTCTGAAGAAAGTTGAATCCCAGGCAGGAAGTACCAAGAAGCAATGACCATCCGCTCTCTGTTCCATTGCTCCAGCAGAACCGCATAGCTCCCTCTCCGGCCTGACTAAGTCTGAGAGATCTCTAGCAAGAGGGACTTCTTTACCTTTATCCCCACGCCCCTGAAGCCTGGTGTGAACCCCAAGTGGACTATTACTGTGTATCTGCCTATCCTCAGAAAAGCAGTTATCACCCACCAAGTGGGTCTCCTGGAGCAGAATTATACCTGGATTGTCTCTAAACAGGAGATGATCTTATAAACAAGGATAAACCCAAAATGTTTAAGAATCTACTATATGTACAAAAAAATGGTTCACTATGACCTCAATCAAAATGAGAGAACATGGTCTTCACTGATTTAAGACACATCTTGAAGTACCCAAGGCAAGACAAATAGAGTTTTCAGCTATTGCATTCTTTTTATCATTATTATGAATTTTTAGCTTTATTTTTTTTAAGGAGATCGAGTGTTCACACATAAGTGAAGAAAAGTGCAGTTACAAGTGATATAAGAAGAAAACGTGTGTCACACATAAAATGACAGATGACTCCTTTTTGCTATTATTGTAGTTTAGGAAACGGAGTCTATACAGTCTATTGTTGACAGTGTTTTGACCAAACACTAGCAGATGCGCACCTTGAGGACAGTGGAATCACACACCAGTCTCCACAATCAACGATTCTTGCTCATTATATTGATTTGGTCGCAAGCCGGCCTTTCGTAATATGAACTGGTTCATAAAAGCCCTGATTGAATGCTTACTTCAGCTGGTCGCCCTATCAAGTAACCATTTAGGACCATTCCCCATAACAGGGCACCCCTCAATGCCCTAGGATTTACTCCTTCCCTGCGCTGCAGGCAGGGCTCACACGGTTTGGGACCGACTCCCACCTTACTGTTGCCCCACATACTGGGTGCTCACGCCTCGTCCAGATAATGACCATTGCCAGTGGTCGAAGCGCCGTTGAAAATAGACTGGTATACACTCTGTTTCCCAAACTGCTAAAAAGGAGTCATATGTCTTTTTATGTGCAATGCATATTTTCTTCGTATATCACTTATCACTGCACTTTTCTTCACTTATGTGTGAGCACTGGATCTCGTTACAAAAAATAAATGCATATTAATGAAAAAAGAATGCAATTACTGAATAAACTGTTAAACCGTATTAACTGCCTGCCTTTAGCCCCCTTTTTGTCTAGCCTTGGGTACTTATTGATTATAGATGTGTGATTGATGTTATGGTGAACTATTGTATTTATATAATCTATATATAAAACAGGAAACAGGACATCACTTCTCTCTTCACCCCGCTACCCTTCCCATTTACATTCCAGGAGCTTACGACTGACTCCGGTTGTCAGGCTTTGTCCCCATACTGATGGAAGGTTGCTCTGCACCCCACCTATATGTCCGTTGCAGTGTCAAACAATCCCCCCTCACTTTCTCAAACCACAAGTGTAAAACTGCCTGCTTCACTAACACCAAACCTTATTTAGATTATATCGACATCAAGTCCCGACCCCTTACTATCGGGCAGACTAATCACTCAGTCTGTTGTGCAAGTTTCAGTCCCAGCATGTAATGTGCCTCAGGTCACCGGGGTCCTTGCACCTCGTCAGTCTCCGCTGTATTCTCCTCTCCTCCGTAGTCTGTCCCAGCACTGCTGATGTCTCGTCTCATGATTTGGTGTATTGGGAGAAACTTGTGTGCTCCCCTGTCTTGTAGAGCTTGCAGGGCGCCAACCCTCGAACCAGCTCCATGCATCCTCAGGAGTGGAGTAAAACCAAAATGTACCCTCATCCAGGACACACAGTTTCGCCCTGAACAGCATGGAGTATAGCAGGTTGTGTTTCTAGAGTTCTGGCTTATCTTCGTCAAACAACCATCTTCAGGCCTCAACTTCTTGGGTCAAGTCTGGCTGAAAATCCAGGTTTAACATTTACTCAGTAAGATGTGAGCCATATATTGTCTGGTTCACCATTACAGATGGGCCTAAATATGGGACAAACCATAGTTCAAAGAATTGGGAAACACTTACTGAACAAAAATGAAATTGAATCAGGACAATACTCCATGGAGTCATAATGACTGAGTATTTGAGATCTAAATCTGCTATGCTGATAGAGATCCAGATTTCAGAAAAATCGTTAAAGACTACAATCATGACATAAAAGAGGCCGGATGAAATAAACAAGGAGATGCCACAATGTAAAGAAGCAATCTAAGATTTAAAAATTCCTCAAAAATCGGAAATTTCCTTTGTGAAAACATACCCTTACTCAGCACCAGATTATGTAATTTCGGCTATAAGAAAAATAATTAATCGACAGATAACAATTCAATAGATGGCAAATAATCAGATTCAGATGGGCGGAGTAGTGGAGAGGAAAATAAGGGAAAACAAAGAGGCAGAAATAAAAAACAAAACGTGGGCACAACATTGGCAGAGCTTTAACCGCTACCAAAATACAATTCCTGTTTCTTCCCACCTCCAAACGGTTTTGTGGATGGGGCATTGTTCCAACAGCCCAACCTGATAAATCCTGTCTTCATTCTTTAGGAAACTGAAAGCCTTTTTTGAGAGAACACCTAGTAAACTAGGTGACACAGAAAAACAGGGGACATAGGTCTAAAGGAAAAACACCCTTTCTGTCCCCAAGACCGTCCCAGTCAAGGTCCTAACCTTTTAATAGGCTGGTTTCAATGAGGTGGAGACCTTGCAAGTAGAAAATACAGAGGTGTTTCACAATATGACCAGAGAGGAGACTAAAGCCCTAAATGAATTAAAAGCTACCATGGACATTGCCAATACACTAGTGGATAAAGGTGGAGGCACAGTTATACAATCCACATTGGCTACAACAATGAGTGCTGACGACTCCTCCACGACCCAAAAAACTGCAAGATCATAGAGATTGACCCTACACCACAAATTAAGTTAGTGATTAAACAATAGAAGGAGCTGAATCTGACCAGATTATATCCAAAAAGGAAGCAGAGTTCCTATATACTAGTAATACTGTTACTCCGTATTTTTACACTCTCCCAAAGATACACAAAAATAGGACTGCTCCTACAGGACGCTCTATAGAATCAGGGATTAGTTCACTGCTTGAATATGTATCCAGTTTGTGATTTTTTTCAAAAACCTTGAGTACAAAAGACACCCACATATTTGGAAGATACTAAGCATCACCTGAATATATTAAAGATCTCTTGAATATATTAAAGGAAATACAGTTTGATCCTGACCAAAACCTATTAATGAGCTTAGACATTGAAAGCTTATATACGAGTCTACCACAGGATGAAACCCTTGAAGTCATACAAAAAAAACCTTGAGCAGGGACAATGGGAGTACACAACACCAATAGCGTTTGTGATAAAATGTGCATGTTTATCACTTACAAAAAAATGTCTGAATATGAAGGTACCCTCTTTTTGCAGGCATATGGAACTTCAATGGGGAGTACCTTTGCCCCTAGTGTGGCCTGTCTGTATGTCCACAATTCTGAAAGCAGATTTATTTTAAATTCTAACAACCCCTTTCAGAATATCGTAATTTTATGGAAAAGGTAAATAGATGATGTAATGGTCATCTGATTAGGGGGTCTTTTGTTCAGCTTACGTTTTTTCCCGTGACAAGAATTTAAAGTGTGTGTACACACACACGTGTACACCCCCCCCATTCCTTAACCTGACTATTTTGACAGAGGAGGGCAGACTACACACAACAACTTATAGAAATCGTACAGATAAGAACACACCCCTCACGTTTGACGGCTTTTACCCTCGCCCTCTTAAGGAAAACCAACCCTATGGCCAATTCTTACAGCTTAGACAGAGTTGCAGTAGAACAGTAGATTTTAACCAAAAAGCCAAGACCCTTTCTGAAAAACTGCAGTTCTGCGAATATCCGGAAAACATAATAAACAAACAAAACAAGGAAAGAGCTAGAACAGGAAAGCGCTCTTGGAACATAAGATACGCAATATAAGAGAGATGCCTTCAACCTATGTTACCACCTTTAATATAGTTTCCAACCAGGTCAAGAAAATCAAACAAAAACTGGTGCATCCTTAACACAGGTCCAAGTAAATGGGGAAAAACCATACTTTCTTATAAGTGTGCAAGACGTCTGAAGAATATGCTGGTATCTACTAGACCAAAGAATTACAGGGACACTAGAACCATGGTCCTAAACTGTTGGGGTGTCCCAGACGTTGTAGAGAAATATCCCTGTGGAAACTGTAGTATCGATCACCAAACAATCACAACAAAAACTCTGAATTTAGGACTAGAAACCACATGGACTATGAGTAAATACACAAACTGCAATTCTACATAAGTCATATATATGATAACCTGCCAGTGTGGGTTACATTTCACTGGCATGAAAATGAAAACTTGAATCTGCAAGCATAGTATCATCAGTTGCAAGAGATGTAGCACCAAAATATTTCTTGTCAACAGAACACACCACAAATGACCTGCAATAGGTCATCATTGAACAACTTGAGAGTGGTTCACGGAACCCAGACAAGATTAGATAAGAAAAAGAAAAAAATTGATTTACCGACTTTCCATCCATAAGACATGATTAAATGATTATACACCTTAGAACACAGTTCTAATTTAAAATTAGCATACTTGTAAAGTGAGTTCTAAAATTCTTCAACCACCAATGTTCACTGATATTTTCACAGGTTTTAGAATTCGTATGGTTTCAACATGATATTAGGTGAGAAATGTAAGGCCTTGCACAGTGGACAGGAACCACTGATCAAACACGGTTAATTTGCATTATTTTTGTATGATTCAGAACTTTAAACAGGGTTAGTTTCCCTATCCTTCGCTCAGGCCCGGACTGGCGATGCCGGGCACCGGGCAATCCCCCGGTAGGCTGCCAGGGGTGGGGGCCGGTTTTTTGGCCGGGGGCCGGTTTTGTTGCTGGGATGGGCGGGGGCCTATTTTTGTGCACTAAGTACTGTTCAGTAGTCACTTTACTCACTACTGTACTCTGCTGCATCTCACTCTCTCCTCGGCTCGCTCCGTGGCAGAAAAAAGCACAATTTAATCAATCTCTCCATGATTTTCGGAGGTGGGTCGGGTGACGGGTCTCGCGTGCGCGCGCGCTGCGCAGAGGTCTCCCTCGCCGCGTCTGCGCGACCTGCTCTTAGGTTTCAGTTCACCCACCTTAGGGGGGTGGGGCGGGCGCCGTGGCTGTTGGTGGTGACACATGCGCATTGGGGCTCTCACAATTAAAAGTGCGCGTGACCCCCTGATTCCAGAACCCAGAGACTGAGACCGTGACAACGAGAGGCCTTCTCTCGCAGTTGCCACCCCTTAATTTAATTATTAATTATTTCTAGTTCTATCTCCCCCTGGCCCTGCCTGTCCCTGTGTCCCAGTGCCGCCCGCCGCCAGGTGAGTGGTGTTTGCATTTTTGCAAATTACATTTGTAATCCGATAATGCACAGCAGAAGGTGTGCAGTAGGAGCGTGGGGTCAATGGGTAGGACCGAAGTATATGTAGGCAGGGAGCTGAATAAACATTGGCCATAAAACTGCTTGTTTCGCGCTGACCCGTTTAATAAGATGTTGTGTGTTTTCAACTAGATCAATATTCTTAGAAGCAGTTCCGTGTTACAGTTTGGAGAGGCATTATTCTAGTGCAGCACTTTTGAAGTCAGTACTAGTTTGTTACACTAGGCATTCTTGCCTTTTTTTGTTGTACAGGAATGCAGTTGTGTTGATGACATTACCTCTTTTGGTACAGTATTACCTGTGGGCGTTACTTCGGCTGAAGTTCACTGTTTCAAGTTGAGCCAATTTTTGAAATTACAAAACGTTTTTAAACATGTTTGGGCGGGAGACATACATATTTAGGGACTGCAAAAGAACAGTTCATCCTACTTAATTGATCTAAAAAATTATTGAAAAATATTAAATGATATGACCCGTGATACAGTTTGTAAATTTTAACGTTTCTCTACATGTTTCCTAAAAATTACAAATATGGCCCAACTAAGAGACACAGAGTTCCATTTAATGTACCATTCAGTCCGATTACAGTAATGCCTCATTGTCTCCATTTCAAATGATCCATGGAACGTGGTGATTCGACTGTTGTGTGAGTACAAATAATTGATTTTCAATGGCACCTGCGACTCAAGACCGGGCTGGAGCGGGCCAGAAATTTCAAAAGCAAAAGGGGCCTAAGGAAGTAAGGGGCAAGTGGGCTACTACTAGGCACAGGCCCGGGTTCCGCAACGTAGTGGCACTGCACCGACTTTTGTTTGTTGCTGTTGCTTGCCTAATATGAATGTGAGCAGGGAGCGAGGTGGTGGCTGGCCTCAGGCCTGGCACTGCAGCCAGCACGGGTTTATGATTATCGCCTACTGCCTGACACGCGACGCTGCTCCCTGACACTAAAAGCCGCAGGACTGGGTGACTGTCCAGCGCTGATTGACAGTCTAGTTCACGGTGCGATGTGCGTCCCCTGTCTCATTCCTCTCCTTTCTTTTATTTGCTCCCCTGTGAAATGGATCCAAAAAAAAAAAAACACTTTTGCTGGAAATGTCGTATTTTTCTGTTATTTTATTTCCAAGGTGCAGCTTCGGGAATAAAAGGTTAAAATATGATAAAATAACTAAATAAAGTAAGACAGAGTGGTAGCAAGCTGGCCAGATTGATTTTATTAACACCCAAACACATTAGCGTCACTTTTACAGAGTTTGCCAGTGAAGCGCTATTTTTGTTTTCTTGTCTTTGTTTTTCCTGGGCTTGCACCTAGTGCACCAATCCTGGAGGTGCTGCAATGTGTGGATTGGAGAAAAGAAATGTGTACTGCGGCTCTGCGTCCAGGGATGTGGTCTTTTTTACCCTACTGCTTACATTTTGTAAGGATATAAGCAATGGACGTTAAAATGGGTCCATTCAGGGCCTTGTTGTCATGTCCTCAACTTTTCAGGCAAAAGCACTCACTGATTTCTGAATAGTGAGTGTAAAAGCGCTAAGCTAACCATGTTGTTCCTGCTTACATTTCACATGGTTTGCTAATTTTGCATTCCCTTTGAGTGTTTGCTTTTCCAGGATGTTGTTACTATTTTTTGTAGGCCACATATTGCTCTTGTCTAGTGCGTCATTTAAATTGAGCCACATCCAGGTGTTTATAGCCGGCAACAATTGGGTTGTAATTGAAGGTAGTGTGAGTTTTTCTCAGTGGGGCAGTATGGTTTTCAGTGGGGAAGAGGATGTGCCACTATGGCCAGAGCTGCTGAATTTGGAACTGGTGAACCAGATTCAGCCTTAATAACCAGTCCATTAGACCACTCTCCTGAGTGAGCACAACCCATGCTAGACCTTAGAAGGCTTCGCAAGACCTTAGAAGCTCTGGTGTCTTAGCACCAGCAGGCGGATCCTAGCAGTGGCAAGTGTGGTTTAACCTTCAAGGCTTGTCCACCACAATCCATACTGAAGTTCAACTCCAGTCTTGCGGGCAGGCCTATGAAGCAGCACACCCTAGAACAGTGACTGTCATTGAGGTCACAGGACCCTTGAAGGGCCAGCTCTAGGGCAGTGCAACCGGTGTGACCGCACCGGGTGCTGACTTTGGGTGGAGGCATTATGTTTGCAAGTATATTAAGAGTTTAAAAGCGCTTGCTGCCTCCTTCCTGGCCTCCAGCAATTTTCGGCATCAATAAAAATGGCATGATGAATCTGGTGTTGAATGTTCTTCCTTGAGAGAGATCTGCATATTGTTTAGTGGAAGTTTTGACTTATGGAAAGGTAGCTCAGAGTGTTAATGTGCCTGCTGCAAAGAACATGTACCATGCAGATCACAAAGTGCACATAATGTAAATAGGTCAGTGGGCTACTGCTTTTGTCAGAGAGATCCTATTGTTACTTGCAGTTAATAAGTTAAAATCCTAACATAGACCAGTGAGCTATTAATGCAAAGGGCACCACCAGTGCTAAGGCCGTCCCTGCCCTTGAGGGCAGTCTTCCTCACTGACCTGCCTGTGCCTGAGGCTGCGAGCAAGACTCCGGCTATGCTAGCAGGCTGCACCACTACCTACCAGGCCCGGTTCTAGAGGGTGGGCCAGGCCCACCAAACATGAGCCTCCTCAGCCCTCGCAGTCGCAGTGAATCTGCCACCGATGTACAACAACAATAAAAACTGTTAACTTGTGATTTACAATCCTGCTGCAGAGCAACCATTTGTCGGTTGGTAGTTCGTAAATGCAGATAAACTGAATTTTGTGGGAATAGCTCAATGGGTTACTACCTCTGTCACAGATATCCTTGTGTTACTTGCAGTTCAGAAGTTAACATAAGACAGTGACCAATGAACTGTCATAAAAAAACTACATACAAACTTCGCTTTTTTTGTGTTGTGATGTAGTTAGAACTTCTCCATTCTTTCATTATTCTAATGTTACTAATAAGAGTTTGTTTGGGCAGTTATACATTTTTATCAGTAAAGCCAACCCTGACCACTGGAGTACTCTTTAAATCCTGACTTTGTGCTTCTCCGAGTCCCGACCAAACCCCCGTAAAATATACTGCCCACCAGAATGGATGAAGTGATTTCTACACCTTGTAATCCTCATTAGTTTATGTGACATTTCGCGTAAACTGATTTTGATTTATTGTCTCTGTATAATGTGTGCTTGCTGTTATGTAAAGTACTGTGACACCTTACACTGATATGAGTAGTGCTATACAACGAATGGAATGGGTATGAGAGAGGGGCAATGGAGAGATAAGGGGCACTAGTGGAGGGTGGCAGTGAGGGAATACCAGAAAGAGGTCATGGGGTGGGGGGAGCTACGGAGAGATGAAGGGTGTGGGTGGCAGACAGTGAGGGAGGGTGGCAGTGAGGGAGTCAGAGGAGGAGGTCACGGGGTGGGGGGGAACTACAGAGAGCTGAGGGGCACTAGTGGAGAGTGGGAGTGAGGGAAACCGAGGTGGAGGTCATGAGGTGGGGGAACTACAGGAGAGATGAGGGGTACTAATGGAGGGTGGCAGTGAGGGAAGCCAACGAGGATGTCATGGGGCAGGGGGAACTACAGAGCGATGAGGGGCAATAGTGGAGGGTGGCAGTGAGGGAATCTTATGAGGAGGTGGGTCACAGGCTGGAAGGGAACTACAGAGAGATGAGGGGCACTGGTGGGGGTGGCAGTGAGGGAATCCGAGGAGGAGGTCACGGGGTAGGGGGGGGGAACTACAGAGAGATGAGGGGCGCTAGTGAAGGGAGCAGTGAGGAAATCCGAGGAGGTGGTCACGGGATGGAGGGGAAACTACAGACAGATGAGGGGCGCTGGTGGAGGGAGCGGTGAGGGAATCTGAGTAGGTCATGGGGTGGGGGGCTACAGAGAAATGAGGGGCACTAGTGGAGGATGGAAGTGAGGGAATCTGAGGAGGAGGTCATGGGGTGGGGGGGCTACAGAGAAATGAGGGGCACTAGTGGAGGATGGCAGTGAGGGAATCCGATGAGGGGGTCATGGGGTGGGGGGAAACTACGGAGTGATGAGGGGTGCTGGTGAAGGATGGCAGTGAGGGAATCTGAGGAGGAGGTCATGGGGTGTGGGAGCTACGGAGAGATGAGGGGCACTGGTGGAGGGTGGTAGTTAGGGTGTCTGAGGAGGAGGCCATGAGGGGGAGTGGCTACGGAGAGATGCTTCATTTGAGCACTATTTACAAAACTCAGGATATAAAAATCATTTAATGTTTGCACATTGTCTTGTACACTTTTTACTCTGAACCGTTGCACAATTGTTTGAAGTTAAGTGCGTTTTTAAATGTCTTTATGCTATTTTATATGAAGAATAAATTGGTTATATTTAAATTCATGTTTTGTGCTCGACATTTCATTTTTTAGTGTTCTCTGTAGGAATGTCTGTGTTTTATGACTGTGTATCTTGGTGCTCCTTAAGGTAATCATTTACTATGCTTTAAAAGTTAATACAATCCAATATGTAATGAAAAATGTGTTGAAAAATACTTTTTTTTTTTGGCCTTTCCGTCTCCCAAATTTCTTGTGTGGGGGGGACAAGTTCAGCCCCCCCAAACTCCCCCTAATAGTGGTTGCTCACTGCGCTTGCTTGCTACACACCATGTGGGGGCTGGTCTCACTTTTATTTCTCTCTGATTTACTACTTGTGCCTATTTTTGGTGATCTCTGAAAGAATGTCTATGGGTACATATGACTGGGTGGGTAACCTGGTGCTCTTGAAGGTCATCATCTACTATTTACTGTGGTTTGAAAGTTGATACAATTGAATATGTAATGAAAAATGTGCTGTAAAATTCACCATTTTGGTCGGTTGTTTTCCAAAATTTTCTTGGGGGGAGAACCCCCCCAAACCCCCCTAGTAGCGGCCGGGCTCGCTCGCTGCGCACGCTCGCTACGCGCTGGACGGAGGCTGGTCTGCAAAATTTGACGGGGGCTGGTCTGCCACATTTTGCCAGGGCTGATTTCCGTTCCCAGTCCGGCCCTGCCTTCGCTCAGTACCAACAGTTCTTTTCAATATAAAGACAACATTTCTCTTTTTTTTTTTAATGAGTTGGGTAGTCTTAACAGTCACATTCTATACACTCTGTTCGTTGCTGTTCCAATTACCGAACAAGGACCACACTGTGGGTAGAAGGAGTATGTATTCTTTTTGAAAAATCAATAATGTTCAAAATCTTTGCTTGTTAAAATATATAAAATACAGTGTCTTTGAAAGCTTGTAACCTTTTAGATCTGCTGTCCTGTCAAGTTTCGGGTTCGGCCGCCAAGTCCACAGCGCCATGACGCTTGATACCATATGTACAATACAGCGTCTTCGAACACCTGATACCTTCTAGATTTGCCGTCCCCATTCTAGCTTTGGGACACGGACATCACTCCCACAAAGTGTTGAGATGCGGTCATGCGTGTTCCACGGTATGCACCCGGAAGACAGCAATTAAGCCTCCATCTGCGTGCAGAGGCTAACATGCAGAGCTTAGAGGACATCAACCAGGTCTGTAGCTGGCGCAACGCCTTGATGAAGTAAATCTCTGGGGGATGGGGGCTCTTGCACATAGAATATTGTCTCTGTGGGAGACACATGCGATGCCAACAAGATTTTAATGAAAATAACTCTTGTCCAGTGTGTGACTACAGGGTCCGCCCACCTTTAAGTCTCTATAATGCATTAGACAATTCCAATCAATGAAGGTCAATAGGCCTTATTATTGAGTTTTGTTGCTCGTTATGCACGTACCCCAACGCTAATGATTAGAATCAAGATCACGGGGGAACTTCAATGTCCCTCTTTGATGCACTTTGAATCCGACTGCATGAGCTGGATGCGGTTTTAACAGATCAAACTACACAACTCATATATACAGCTACAGATGAATACTTTCAATATTACCTGTATAACGATGTCCTCTTACCTTAATCATTACAAGTGATCCTACAGGACACAGTCCTGTGTTGAGTGTAACGGAGAACGTAAGTTACGATATCATTTTATGAAAGCACAATCAATAGTATGCATGTGTTCACTCGTGTTTAATTAGCACACGATAAAACAGATATTTTGGTCCTGAAGAAAGCCATTTAACCCTTAGTAGAATCTAATAACATAGCTCTAACATGTAGACCAATATGTGAGTGATAAGACTCTTGTGTCACATCTAGTGTTATCTTTAACGTTATCCAAGGTTCCCATTATTAAGTATTTTCCTTCCTGGTAGGGATAACTTAAGGTAAGTTGAATAATCTTGATCCCTGATAAAAACAACCAGCCCCCACTATAAAACAGACCTTGTAGCGCACACAGATGCATTAGGAGTCTTGGGTGGGAACCCTATAATGAAGCAGGTCACTAACGGATGTTAGTGGGTGAGGGTTCTTCTAAAAACGAACTAGGAGTTCACGTTCATTTGGTCAAGGGATTTATTAGGACAATGGAAGTGGGCTCTCTCTTGTTGTTTGGTTGATATAGATGGGAGGGGAGTGAGCCCTTACCCTTCCCACTCTCTTCTGATAGTGACTCCGAAGTCTGGGAACACCATCACAGTCTGGTTATCGAAGAGCAATGCGCCCCGTTGCTGTGCCCTTCGGAGCACAGTGTTCGGATGTCTAAAGTGCAGGAAACGTGTGATGATTAGTTGTGATCTCATACCTGTTCTGGAGGGGTCCCAGGTACTCTATGGGCATTCTCCACTGAAAAGTGTGGATAAATGCCACTCTTGATCAGTTTCGTACTCACAACGTTCTTTTTTAAATCTTTTTATTAACAAAGCTCGAGAGACCATACAGTACAAAACAATACCAAAAGTCCATACGTGGAGAGACCCCAGTAATCAGAAGCGGGTTAGATATAAGGGAGAAGAAAGACAATATCACATTACTCATGCCACCAGCATCTAAGTGCCTACCCCTAGCTCTCTGTACTTTTGCCATGGTGCCCACACTCTTTCCCATTTCTTGGCACAACCCCAGCTTTTATATATAGTTTCTTCGGTCCCTGTTCCAGGCATCTCGGAGGGTAGTGAGGGAGTCCGGTACGTTGTTAATTAATTTACGATATATCGTGGAGGTCGGTTTCTCGGTGATCGGGTCAAGTAGCAACCTGTCTTCTAACGGGGAGTACTCTGGGATAGAAGTACCACTATGCACATGCGAGCGCAACGCGTGTAGGAGTCTAACATGGTGGTATCCCTGTGACTGATGAAGGTTATATTCGCTCTGGAGATCTGCGAACGTGATGGGGGAGTCCCCTTTCTATACATCCACTAAATACTCAATTCCTATCAGTTTCCACCCCCTGAAACCCGACAGAGCGGCCACTTCGCGCAGCTTGTTACCCAACCACAGTGGGGTTTTACAGGTCAGTTTTACCGCCCACCCCAGGAGTTTATTAGCCTCTCTCCAGCACTGCAGCACCACTTTGGTGTGATCGGGCCACTCCGGACGCGATCTGCGAGCGTACAGGAGGGATTCACAGTTTCCTCCCGGCATAAACATTCTGTCCACTCTGTATGCAGGTTCGTCAACGCCCACATACATCCAATCATTTATCACCTGAAGCTGCGAGGCCCAGTAGTATATAGCCTGATGTCCGGAACTGCCAGGCCACCATCATACACCCCCTTGTGGAGCTTGTGCAATGCAATCCTTGGAGATCCACCCTCCCACAACAGAGTTCTAACCGCCTGTGGTATTCGTTTGAACTCAGTCGGGAGGACAGGGTATGGAGTGTTTTGGAGAATGTAAAGGAGCCTCGGCGTAGTCACAAAGTTCTTGATGATTTTTTTCTACATTGGTGCGCTCTGCTTTCTCAGAAATCCAGACAAATCTTACATTGTTGTGGCATGACCTGCCTTAAGCATCCTCTGCTCTAGCGCACAGACACTGTGTGATGACTTGGTGGACTTCTGCGCTCAGGATCTTGTTGGAGGCCTCATGTTCCAATATGGCTGTTTCAGCAGTGCCCATCCACTCCGCTATTTTTCCCATGTCATTTCAGATCAGAGTGAAGTCAACTGCCACTGTGTCTATTTTGGTCTCAGGCACCATGAGGGACTCCAAAATGGTCCATAGCAGTTCTTTAAGGGTATAGGCCTACCAGCTTGCTTGTACCTCAACAGCAGCATGTAAATAGATTTATGCAGATTTACCAAGGCTGTTGATGGCTTATTTAATTTTCTCAATACACATTACTTAATACAAGCGCACATTGTCTATTTAATGTGCTCAGACAAATATTAGTGTAATGTATATTCTTTAATTGCATGCAAAATACAATTTATTACTAACCTTTTCTCTGCAAATGATCTGGTTTCTCTCTTAGTTTGGCAGCTTCAGCTTCCTGCTTTTCTCGTTCTGCTTTCAGATTTTTGCAAACTTTTTTGTGAGTAAACCAGTGAGCCTTCTGACAGTCCTGATCACAATAGATCACCTGTGAAGAAAAATAAAGAGGATGATGTATTTTTTCTCACAATAAACTGTGAGAGTCTATTTACATGAAAGATTCCAAGAACCTGGTCATATGCTGCAAATAAATGCTGTTCCCCCCAACTGAAGTATACTGGCACTCCTTTACTTGCTCAATCAATCAATCGGAACATTTGTAAAGTGCACTACTTACTCGTGAGGGTCTCAAGGCGCTGGGGGAGGGAGAAGAGGGGAGGGGGGGGGAGCGGTGCTGCTACTGCTCGAATAGCCAGTTCTTGAGGAGTCTTCTGAAGGTTAGCAGGTCCTGGGTCTGCCGTAGGAGGATGGGGAGGGTGTTCCAGGTCTTGGCGGTGAGGTGGGAGAACGATCTGCCGCCGGAGGTCGCTCTTCGGATGTGGGGGACTGTGGCGAGTGTGAGGTCGGCGGAGCGGAGCTGGCGGTTGGGAGTGTAGAAGCTGAGTGGTCTGTTGAGGTATGCTGGTCTGGTGTTGTGGAGTGCCTTGTGTGCGTGGGTGAGAGCTTGAAGGTGATCCTCTTGTTGACGGGGAGCCAGTGCAGGTCTCTCAGGTGGGGTGTGACGTGGCTGCGGCGAGGGATGTCGAGGATCAGGCGTGCAGAGGCGTTTTGAATGCGTTGAAGTCGTTACAGGAGTTTTGCCGAGGCTCCTGCGTAGAGAGCGTTTCCGTAGTCCAGCCTGCTGCTGACGAGGGCCCGGGTGACCGTTCTTCTTGTTTTGGTGGGGATCCACCTGTAGATCTTGGAGGGCATGCGGAGCGTGTTAAAGCAGGAGGAAGCGACGGCGCTGACCTGCTTTGTCATGGAGAGAGTAGAGTCGAGGAGGAACCCTAGGTTGCGTGCGTGGTCGGTGGGTGTTGGAGCTGTTCCCAGTGCTGTCGGCAACCAGGAGTCGTCCCAAGCCGAAGGGGTGGAGCCGAGGATGAGGACTTCCGTGTTTATTGAATCTTTTTTTTTTATTATTTTTTTATCCTCATACGCCTCTGACCCCAACGAACAAGTTACTTACCTTCGGTAACGATGTATCTGTAAGAAACATTAGTTAGTTAGATTCCTCACCTTAGAATATCCCCAGGCGTCAGGCTGGATCCGGAAAGATTTTTCGTCAGCAATACCCCTTGCGCGCCGCTAGGCGTCGTCTGCGGCTCCGCGTCCGTCGTCGGCGTCGTGCTCCAGAATGACGTCGGAGTACTTAGACGCCGCCCTCGCGCGCTGACGTCAGTTCTTGTACATAGCGTTCCGCGCCAGGAACGCAGAGCCATGCAAGAGGCCGACACTGGTGCCAAAAAATCTAGGGCCCTGAAAAGGATAGCCTTAACCCTAGATGTCGGTTCACAGAATGGGGAGGATGGGTGGGTCGGTGAGGAATCTAACTAACTAATGTTTCTTACAGATACATCGTTACCGAAGGTAAGTATCTTGTTCATCTGAAAGAAACATGTTAGTTAGATTCCTCACCTTAGAATAGATACCCCAGCAATACCAACCCCGGTGGTGGGTCTGCGAACCAAGATCACACCAGTAAGTCCTGGAGAACAGCCAAAGAAGCCGTCTCACCGGACTTGGCTGTCCAGGCAATAATGTTTGGCAAACGTGTGCAGCGAGGCCCAAGTTGCTGCCTGACAGATGTCCTGCAAAGGGACCCCTCGGCCCAGGGCAGTAGTCGCCGCTGGGGCCCGGGTGGAATGGGCTCTCAGCCCTACATGAGGGTTCTTTTTAGCCAAGGAGTAACAAGCCTTTATACACAAGACGACCCACCGCGAGATGGTCCACTTGTGTACTGCCCTCCCCTTTTTAGCACCCACATATCCAACAAAAAGCTGGTCATCCACCCGGAACTGTTTGGTGCGGTCCAAATAAAAGGACAGCGCCCGTTTTGGGTCCAGACGGTGGAGCCTTTCTTCCTCTTTCGAAGGATGCGGAGGCAGAAAGAAGGTGGGCAAAGTGACAGTTTGCCCGATGTGAAAGGATGTCACCACTTTCGGAAGAAAGGAAGGACGAGTCCGGAGAACAACCTTGTCCGGATGAATAGAAAGAAAGGGAGGCTCAGAAGATAGAGCCTGGAGCTCACTCACCCGTCTAGCCGAGGTGATGGCTACCAGGAAAGCAGTCTTAAGAGTCGGAAGACGAATGGGACAATTGTGAAGAGGCTCAAAGGAAGCGCACATCAGAAAAGTCAAGACTAGATTCAAATCCCACTGAGGCATTACGAAGGGGACAGGGGGAAACATGTGAGTAATGCCCTTGAAGAAACGAGAAACAACAGGGGATTTGAAAAGAGAAGGCTGATCAGGAAGCCATAAGAAAGCAGAGATAGCAGAAAGATAACCTTTTAGGGTGCCCAGAGCACAGCCCTCCTGGGCCATAGAAAGAAGAAAGAGGAGAACCTCAGCAAGAGGGGCAGAAAGGGGATCCACAGCCTATGCTGTGCACCATGCCACAAATTTGTTCCACCGGCAGGCATATACCGATTTTGTGGAGGGACGCCTGGCTGCCAGAATGACATCACAGACTTCAGGAGGCAAGTCAAATGGCATCAACTGTCGCAGCTGAATCTCCACGCATGGAGGTGGAGACTCGGGTGGAGGACCGTCCCTGCTGCTGCAACAGAAGGTCCTCCTGAAAAGGTAGTCGTATCGGGGGATCGATTGACATACTGAGTAGCTCGGGATACCAGTACCTTCGTGCCCAATCCGGGCGCCTGATCTTCTTCAGCACTCTGGGCAGAAGTGGTATAGGCGGAAAGGCGTACAACAGACCACAACTCCACTCGCGACGAATGGCGTCCCCTAGCGAGTGCCGCCTTGGAAACTCCAACGCGCAGAAGTGCTGACATTGCGCATTCTCTTCGGTGGCGAATAGATCTAACCAAGGCTCTCCCCACTGCCGAAAGAGGCCTTGCGCCACGTCCGAGTGTAGACGCCATTCGTGATCCATCATGCACCGGAGCTGAGTTAGTCTGCTCTGGCGTTCAGAGAGCCCGCCAGATGTTGAACCACCAGGGTGATGCCCTGATGTTCCAGCCTCGTCCAGAGGCGCAGAGCCTCCTGACAAAGGGTCCACGACCACACCCCGCCCTGTTTGTTGCAATACCACATGGCGGTGGTGTTGTCCGTGAACACCTGCACCACACTTCCCCGGATAAATGGAAGGAATGCCTTCAGTGCAAGTCGGATCGCTCTCAGCTCCAAAAGGTTGATATGGAGCCGAGACTCCGCCGGAGACCAGAGGCCTCTGATCTCAGCCTCCCCCAAATGGCCCCCCCATCCCAGGAGGGACGCATCCGTCACTACTACGTGCTCCGGTTGGGGTAGGGAGAGGTATCTGCCGCTGACCCAATTGTGGTTCGTAAGCCACCACTGCAACTGCTTCGCAGTGCCCTCCGAGATCAAGACATGGTCGGACAGGTTGTCCCGTTGCTGGACCCACTGAAACTTCAGGTCCCACTGCAGAGACCGCATTCACCACCTGGCGTAATGCACTAATAGGATGCAGGAGGCCATCTGACCCAGAAGCCGCAGCACCAACCTGACCGAAACCCGGGATAGAGGCTGAAAAATGGGAATCAGAGCCTGAATATCCCGGACCCGCTGTTCCGGCGGATAGGCCCGGAACTGTGCCAAGTCCAGAACCGCTCCGATGAAGAGGAGCTTCTGGGAGGGACTCAGATGCGACTTCGGCACATTGACGGAGAACCCCAGCAAATGCGGGAGGGCGGCACTAGTCTGGAGGTGGGAGACGACTTGCTGGGGCGAACCCGCCTTCAACAGCCAGTCGTCGAGATAGAGGAAGACTGGAACCCCTAATCTGCGCAGATGAGCTGCGACCACCGCCATCACTTTCGTGAACACCCGAGGGGCACTGGTGAGGCAGAAGGGGAGCACGGTGAACTGAAAATGCTCCTGACCCACCGTGAATCGCAGGTAACACCGGTGGGCCGGCAGGAAGGAGATGTGGAAATAAGCATCCTGCAAGTCCAACGCTACCATCCAGTCTCCAGGGTCTAGGGCAGCCAGAACCTGAGCTAAGGTGAGCATCTTGAACCTCTCCTTCCGGAGGAAGGACATTGACGCTCCTGAGGTCCAAGATAGCGCGTAGGCCCCCTTTGCCCTTCTTGGGAACCAGAAAGTAGTGGGAATAGCAACCACGACCTACTTCTGGACCAGGAACGCGCTCGACGGCCCCTTTGGCCAAGAGGGCTGCAACTTCCTCCCGCAGAAGATTCAAGTGATCCCCCGACATACGGTGGTACTGCGGTGACATGGCTGGAGGGGTCGTTTCGAAGGGGAGGGAGTAACCCCTTCGGACGATTTGCAGCACCCACCTGTCCGACGTGATGGAACGCCAGTGGAGCAGGTGATAGCGAACTCTGCCACCCACTGGCGAGGAATGGGCCTGAAAGCTCGGACTAGGAGGGCTTTGAGGCGGATGCTGCCGGGGTGGATGTGAACTGACCGGCACGTTGTCCCCCGGGACCGCCTCGGCGGAATCCACGTCCGCGACCACGTGCAGGTTGAGTCTGCGGCCGGTGGCTAGGCAGACGTGAGGGGGCGCCCCTTCCTTGGCCACGAAAGGGGCGAAAGGCAGAAGTTTGCGGTCGCGGGGCCGAGAGGCCCAAGGACTTGGCCGTAGCCCGGGAGTCCTTGAAGCGCGCCAGCGCACTATCCGCCTTCTCGACAAAAAGGCGAGTGCCATCAAAGGGCATATCCATGAGGGTACTCTGGACATCCCCCGAGAAAAGACGTGGTCCGCAGCCAGGCATGGCGACGGAGTGCCACTGTGGTTGATATCGCCCTACCCAGCGAGTCCGTAGTGTCTAGTCCACATCGTATAGCATGTCGTGCTGCATCTCGTCAGTCGGCGAGAGCCTGGGCGAGCCGTGTTCGGGCCTCCTCCGGACAAAGGGGCAGCCTGCCCTCCACCGTACCCCACAGAGAGTGGGAATAAAGGTCCAAGAGGCAAGTGGTATTCAAGGACCGCAGGCCCAAACTAAGGGAAGAAAACAGCTTCTTTCCGAACTGTTCTAGCCTCTTGGATTCCAGATCCGGAGGAGCGGACGGGAAGGAGGATTGGGAAGTAGAGGCCTGGATAACCAGACTCTCGGGCGTGGGGTGTTGGGACAGAAAACTGGGGTCGCCCAGAGCGGGGCGGTGGCGCCGGGCCACGTTCCGATCTACTGGAGGTACTGTGGAGGGCTTGGACCAGGTGCCCTGCAGAACGTCCACTAGTGCCTCATTGAACTGCAGCAGAGGCTCCGAGGAGCTTGCTGACGGTTGAAGCACTTCAGTGAGGAAGTTAGTCCTCACGGCCACAGCAGGCAACTCCAGCCCAAGGGCGTCGGCCGCCTTGCGCAGCACCACTGAAAAAGCTGCACCTTCCTCCGAGGCCACAGTCGGAGGAGAGATGAAACCAGTGTCCGGGGAGGTGTCCAGACCACTGGCATCCCCCAGTTCGTCTGCCCAGTCCTGTGATAAAAGGGCCTGCCTGCCCATAGGGTCCTCAGTCGCCCCCGTCATCCGATTCCTGATAAACAGGGGGGAATAACCGGAGCCGGGCGGTAGATGAAATGTTCATCCATCGGCGTCGGACGGCGCCACACCGGTGACGGGCCCGGACCGGGGCTGAACCGGGGAACGGCGTCTACCGGAGACGGCGCCGGAGGTGGAACTGGTGTCAGCGCCGGCGTCGTGAGGACGACCGGCAGAGATCCAGGCCTGGATCCCTTGGGGACCTGCGGCGTCGGGACCGAAGTCGTCGACAGCGCCGCCGGCTCGCGAGGTCGCCCAGTCGAGCCCACGGGGCCCAAAGGCGCGCCGGCAGGCGTCGACAGCGGAGCCAGGCCCCTCATGGCCGAGAGGAAGGCACTGATCTTCGCCGGAGTTGCGTCAGTCCCAGGGACTGGCGGGTATGGGGACCGACGCGGCTCCTGCGGCTCCGACGGAGCCGCGGGGGTGGGACCACCCTGACCCTCGACCGAGTCGCGCGACCGGAGAGGGGAGTCCGAAGAGCGGTGTCCCCTCTTGGACTTCTTTGAGTGCTTCGACTTACCCAAAGACTTCGAGCCCGACGAGCGGTGATGGTGGCTGTGGCTCCGCGACCGGTCCTTTGACCTCCTCCTGGCCCGGGACCTTGAACGGCGCAGGCCGAGTGTCGAAGCTCGAGAAGCTTACAGGACCGCTCCCGCCTAGCCTTCGAGGTCAAGGCCCGACAGTCGAGGCACGATTCCGCATCGGGGTCGGGCCCCAGACAGTAAAGGCACCGGTGATGGTGATCCGTCACCGACATCAGTCGGTGACAGGAGTCACAGGCTTTAAACCCAGGCATCCTACCGGCACCAAAGTCGAGTCGACAGTAGACCAAAAAGAGTCAAAAGGTTTAGTCAAAAAATGATTAAGGGGTAAGCTCTTCCCGGATCGGCACTGTCTGGCGCGGAAAAAAGAAGAACTGACGTCAGCGCGCGAGGGCGGCGTCTAAGTACTCTGACGACGTCATTTCGGCGCACGACGCCGACAACGGACGCAGACGACGCCTAGCGGCACGCAAGGGGTATGGCTGACGAAAAATCTTACCGGATCCAGCCTGACGCCTGGGGATATTCTAAGGTGAGGAATCTAACTAACGTGTTTCTTTCAGATAAACTGGTAATCCGCAGATCGCCACTGTTACTCATTTTGGAGAGGTAGGTTTTATGGGGTGCTGCCCCATCCCAATGTCGCCCGCCTACCAGTGGTTCACCTACATCCTACCTGTTGCTGACCTCTCGTTATTAGTAAGAGGATGGTCATGCTCTCCGCAGATTTCAGGAAACCGAAGACTGTGGCTGAAAATAGAGCCCATCTTGGATCACTATTACCTGATGACCCAGCGATACCAACGGGGTCCATCGCAGTCGGAGAGCTTCCCATGAGGCCTAATCGTAGGACAAAAAGAAGGTTTCCTATACATAATACAGAGACAAGTTAGTTTTATCTCTGTCTAGGCTGGAGTCGAATTTAACAGGCAGTCCCAAATAGCTCTCTTCTTGCTATTTTTTAGTCTGGCCAGGTCAATTTTAGATGTCTTATACACCGATGAGAGCCATTCCGAATGTGTAGGAGGCAAGGCCTCAGCCATTTCTTACAAATTTCTCGTCTGGCCAACAGGATAGCAAAAAAGAGAAAACATCTACTGTGGCCAGTAATTTCAGTTTGAATACCAAAAATTATTAAGCTGAGGGTAATGTGTACTGGGTATCCTAAAATAGACTTTATAGTGGAACCCACTTTTTGCTAGAACTCAGAAATAGCAGGAGAAGTCCAAAACATGTGTGTGTCGGGGGGCCCTTTCAATGCAAAATTTTTTGCATCTGGCAGGTGGACCATTGGACATCTTAGAGAGTCTAGATGGGGACAGGTAGGCGCTGTGTGTGGTGAAATAATGATTTCTTCTCAGTCAAGCTGGCTTCACAACTGAGAACAAAGTATTATAAGATACCTGCGATAACTCAGCCCAATCCCCCTCCAAAATCAGTTCTTCCCATAATTCACCCGCTAGTCTGAAATCCCAGTCTATGGCCTCCTCAATTGCCCAATAGAAAAAAACTACCTCCTTCTTGCCTGCTGGGTTTTTAACAAGGTGTTCTTCAAGATCATTCCCCAGTCCAATCGGTTTTTTATGATTTTGGGACCAACTTTTTAACTGAATATACTTAAATCTAGACATGCCCCCTTCCAATTTCTCATCGAGTGTTGCCCAAGAAAGGAGAGAGCTGTCTTCAGTTAAGTCTCCCCATGTTAATAGACCTGCTGTTTTTAGTGGTATGGCCAGTGTGTCCCTAAAACAACTTGGAGACCCCGGGCTGTCCCACAATGGAGCTAATCTAGAGTAATACCCCAGACCCGTTGACGTTTTAATTCTGGCCCATATTTGGGCTGCTCCCCATAGAACCGTCAGCCTAACTTTCTTTAAAAAAAAATTGTCTCCATATTTAAAAAGAAAACCTTCATGGGGAAGCCCCGCCTGATCCAGCATTGCTTTGAACATTTTCCCTCTATCTGATGAATCTGGGGATTTCAACAACATTCTTGAGTGGGTTAATTGAAATGCCCACGCATAATACTGAACATCCGGGAGTGCAAGACCACCCTTTTCTCTTCTCCGTCTTAATTTTTTCCAGGAAATCCTGGTTGCTTTGTAGGCCCACATAAATGAATTAATTGCCTGCTGGAATCTGTCGATCAATTGTTTGTCGAAATGCAATGGAATAGTGTTAAAGAGAAAAGTTACTCTTGGTAAAATTACCATTTTTATCAGGTTTACTCTGCCTAAAATGGTCAAGGGAAGATGAGCCCAGGATCTCATTTGTTTTTGGCTCTCTTTAGGAATATTTGAAAGATTCACCTTGGCTATCTCCTCAATGTTAGGGACGATTTTAACTCCCAAGTACCTCATCTCATCTTTAGTGTGATATCGACCCTTTGGCAAGTTTCAGGTCATGATTTCAGTCTTTCCTGCATTAACTTCGTAGCCAGAAACTCTACCAAACTCCTCTGCGAACCTGATGACTTGAGGAAATGATGTCTCTAGATCTCACGAGAGGATTAAAATGTCCGCATACAGGGCTACCTTCCTCACCCATGTACCACTCTTGAATGGCAATATGGCTGACTCCTCCCTAAGAGTCTGAGCAAATGGCTAAATGTACAAGTCAAAAAGGAGGGGAGAGAGAGGGCAGCCCTGTCTTGTTCCTCTCTTAATGCTGATAGGCTTGGTCAGTTTACCGTTGACTACCAGCCTTGCCGACGGGTCACTATATGAGTTTAATAATTCGGCAGAACTTTGGACCAAAATTCAGTTTCTCAAGTACGGCAGCAAGATAATTCCAATTTACCCTGTCAAAGGCTTTTGTTGCATCAAGCGTCATGGCCGCCAGTGGAAGGGTAAAATTGGAAGAAAAATCAATCGGTCCTATCAGGTCGTGCGTGAGATCAAAAAGATTTCTGCCTTTGAAAAACCCCTTCTGGTCAGTATGTAGCAGATCTCCTGCAACTACTCCTAACCTGTCGGCCAAACTCCTAGTGAAAACCTTATAATCAGAGTTAAGGAGCGAGATGGGTCTATACGACCCACAGTTGGTAGAGGATTTACCTGGTTTCAGAATCAAAGTGATGTTTGATTCTCCCCACGAAGTGGGTGGTGTAACCCCATCTACTAGGATCTTATTAAAAAGTATGGCCATGAATGGAATTATGACTTCACCGAAGGATTTATAGACTTCGGCAGGAAGGCCGTCCGGCCCAGCCGCCTTTCCAGCTTTACAAGCGGAAAGTGCTTTCCTTACTTCCTGCTGCGAGATTTCCACCTCTAGATTTTCCAGTTCAGTAGATTCTAAAACTGGGAGATGGACCGAGTTTAACCAATCTCTAGCAATGGTTTTATCTATGCCGTTATCCTCTTCATACAATTCCTTAAAAAAGGTATGGAAGGCGTCTCCTATCTCATCTTCATTACTTGTTAGTGTATTAGCATCTGCAACATATATTTCCTTGATCAGGTTACGCACCCTGTCTGAATTAGCCTTCCAGGCTAGTAATCTACCAGCCCCCCTCGCCGTATTAAAAATGAGCAAGCCTGCTCACCTCCCACCTACTGGAGATTCTAGCCTGAACTGTGCTTTCCAGAAGCGCTTTGAGAGATTCCAATTTAGCAATTAATATTTGAATTTGCTCCTGTCTCTTACATATTCCTTTTTTCGACCTCTTTCATTTGACACTCTGTAAGTGAGATTTCTTCCCTATATTTCCTGTTTTTATGCAAGATCCTATTTGTGACTAAACCCCTCAAAAAGGATTTCAGGGTGTCCCAGACCACAATGACATCAGCAGAGCCAATGTTGATGTCTAGGAAAGTTTTCATCTCCTGGGACATATAACTAATTTCCTCTTTATCTAAAAGGATTGTACGGCCAAGCCCTTTGCTGAACTTTCCCTACAAGATCCCAATCTATAGAAACGGCCGCAAGATCCGAAAGGTGGGGGGTCAAATAGCCTATACCTTTGATGTTGCTTCTTAAATCATTGTTGATTAGAATATAATCGATCCTGGATTTGTGTCTGTATTTTTTGTTATAGAAGGACATCCCCAATTGGGTGCCCGACCTCTCCCTCCAGATATCGATTAGCGCATTTTGCCTCATCATTGTTTTCAAAAAAGCTCTAGATTTAGACGGGATGTTACCTCTGCTATTTGGGGATTTATCACGTAGAGGATTCAGAACTATATTAAAATCCCCTGCAAAAATTGTCCTGGCAGGAAGCCCCAGCAGATTTAAAAAGATTGTTTTTAAGGTTGAAGGATCATCCTGATTAGGACCATAGTAACCAACTACAGTGATAGGGGTACTCTCCACAGAAATCGTTGCTATAAACCATCTACCACTTGAATCCGTCTTCAGATCCAGAAGGCTAACATTAGCTTGCCTTTTAATTAGTATAGCGACCCCCCTAACATTAGCCGATTGATCAGAACAGAGACAGTGTTCCACCCACCTAAGCTTCCGACATATTTCAGTAATTTCTTTTTTGTTAAGGTGGGTTTCCTGCAAAATAATTATATGTGCGGGTGAATCCTTTAAATATTGTAAGATTTGTTCTCTCCTATTCTTAACTGAGAGGTCATTTATGTTCCATGACAAACATTGGAGAATTCTCATGGAGGATTAAGGAGACCACAGTTTGACTTTACCCCATCCTGCAAGGAATCTACGCTTGACCAAAAGCGGTGGAAAAAAGAACATGGAAGGACTAAAAGGTGAATGAGAATTACTTTTTTTTCTTTTTTACCCCTCTGCTCCCTCACCCGTGCTAACTCCACCCCCCCCTAACCCTGCCCCTCCCCCCTTGGAGAACCCAACCCCTATTTACCTGGAGAATCCAGGTTATGCCTGCCGGTGAACCCTGCTCTGCCTTATTTTTACTTTTAGTTTATGATCGTGCTGGTGCTGGGTGTATAAATATATTTTAAAAAAGTAGTTAACTCATGTGTACCTAGTGTGTATCAAATATTTCTGAAAAGGCTAAATGTTCAAACATATTTCCAATAATGCAGCTACTGGGACAGTACTTAACCAAATTCTTTTTGCACCTCACCCAAGTTCTAGCAGATGAACTACGAAAACTGCGTAGTTTATCGTAATGTAGAAAAGATTATTTTAAAGTCTCTAGAAGATCATCTGCCTCCTGCACTGTTCGCACATTGTGCATCTTTTTATTAAACATGATCCTCAATTGGGCTGGGAATTTAAGTTGGGCAACGGCCCCCAACTTCTTAAAGTCTTCCATTCTCTTCCCCAGCTCCAATTGGCGATCTAGAGTGACACGTGAAAGACCCGACCTAATCTCAAAAATAAAGTCTCTCGATTTCAAAGATTTCAATTTAAGGGCACCTTAATATTCTCTCTTTTAATTCAAAGGTGAGAAAATTTATGAGGACTTCCGTATTGTCAGAGTCAAGCTTCAGTCGGCTGTTCTTCAGCCACTCGGCGACGGCTTTCATTCCTTCGTAGAGGTTGGTTTTGACAGTGAGGGGGTCCTTGGTGAGGGAGAGGATCAGCTGGGTGTCGTCGGCGTAGGAGATGATGTTGAGGTCATGTAGTCGGGCGACATGGGCAGGCGGTGCCATGTAGATGTTGATCAATGTTGGGCTGAGGGAAGAGCCCTGGGGTATGCCGCAGATGATCTTGGTGGCTTCGGAGTGGAAAAAGGGAGGCGGACGCTCTGGGTTCTGCTGGAGAGGAAGGAGGGGGCCCAGTCCACAGCCTTGTCTCGGATCCCAGCGTCGTGGAGGAGTGTGCGTAGGGTGCGGTGGCAGACAGTGTTGAAGGCGGCTGACAGGTCCAGGAGGATGAGGGCCTAGGTTTCTCCGTTGTCTAGCAGGGCCCTGATGTTATCGGTGGCAGCCATGAGGGCAGTTTCGGTGCTGTGGTTGCTACGGAAACCGGACTGGGAGGGGTCCAGGATGCTGTTCTCCTCGAGGTAGCGGGTCAGTTGTCTGTTGACTGTCTTCTCAATGACCTTCGCCGGGAACGGGAGCAGGGAGATGGGTCGGAAGTTCTTGAAGTCCTTGGGGTCGGCCTTGGGTTTTTTGAGTAAGGCGTTGATCTCGGCATGCTTCCAGCTCTCCGGGAAGGCTGCTGTCTTGAAGGAGATGTTGATGGCTTTCCGGAGATGGGGTGCGATGGTGGTGCTGGCTTTGTTGAAGATGTGGTGTGGGCATGGGTCTGACGGAGATCTGGAGTGGATGGTGTTCATGATTTTGATGGTGTCGTCGTCGCTTATGTTGGTCCAGGAGAGCAGGGGGGTCGGTGCGGACGGTGGCCATGGGGACGGAGGTCTCAGTGGTTGTTGGGGCGGTCGTGACGTTGAAGCTTTCGTGGATGTCTGCGATCTTGCGATGGAAGTGGGGGCAAGGGAGTCGCACAGGTCTTGCGAAGGTGGGATGTCATTGGTGTTAGAGCTGGGGTTGGAGAGTTGAAAAGCTCTCTGCTGTTGTGTGCGTTCTTGTCTAGGCGGTCTTTGAAGGAGGCTCTTTTGGCGGATCTGATGAGGTGATGGTGTCTGTGGGTGACGTTCTTGTGGGCTGCGTAGCTGTCCAGTGTCTGTTCGCGGTGCCATTTCTAATCTAGCTTACGGCAAGTTTGCTTGGAGGCCTGGAGGTCTTCAGTGAACCAGCTGGCTTTCCTGTGGGTGTGTCTGTTGGAGGGTTTCTTGATCGGGGCGAGGGTGTTGGTACAGTCGTTGATCCATTGCCTGAGGTTGAAGGCGGCGGTGTCGGGGTCGGCGGGTGGGCTCCGGGCGAGGGTGGTGGTTAGCTGGTCTTTGGTGACTTTGCTCCAGCTACGGCGGGGGATCTGCTGGGTGCGGTGGGTTTCTGGAAGGTGAAGGGAATGAACCGATGGTCGGTCCAGTCGAGTTCGGTGGTGTGGTTGAAGGAGACGTGGGAGCTTGCGGTGAAGATGGGGTCAAGCGTTTGGCCGGCGGAGTGGGTGGGTGTTGTGATGAGTTGTCTGAGTCCGAGGTTGGTAAGGTTGTCGATCAGGGTGGTGGAGTTGCTGTCGTTGTTGTTTTCGAGGTGGAAGTTCAGGTCCCCGAGAAGGATGTAGTCTGTGGAGGCGAGGGCATGAGTACTGACGAAGTCGGCGATGGAGTCGCTGAACTGTGGTCAGGGTCCCGGGGGGTCTATAGAGGAGGGTTCCTCTGAGGGTGGTGTTGGGGTTGGTGTGGAACTGGAAGTGCAGGTGTTTGGCGGTGCTGAGGGTGTCGTCGGTGTTGGTTGAGACTCTTAGAATGTTCCTGTGGACGATGGAGATTCCTCCTCCTGCTCCGTTGGTGCAGTCCCTGCGGGTGATCTTGTAGCCGTCCGGGATGGCTATGGCGATGTCGGGTGCCGAGGAGGGGTTCAGCCAGGTCTCCGTCAGGAAGGCGACGTCTGGGGAGGTTGAGTCGAGTAGGTCCCAGAATTCAACAACGTGTTTGCGGGCGGAGAGGGTGTTGAGAAGGATGCATCTGAGGTGGTTGCGTTCCTTCACGGTGGGTGGCTTGATTGATCGGATGCTGAAGAAGCTGTAGTTCCGTCAGGTGAAGGTTTCTTGGGTGCGCTTCGGGCGGCCAGGAAGCAGGTGTGTGATTGTCCGGTTTTGAGGGCGTCTTGGTGTTCGCGGGGGCCAGGGGTTCTGGCGCCTGGCGCGGTCCAGGTGCGGACAGGCGCAGACGGGCTTGCCTTAGGCGCACCTTCGGCACACCAGCTGCGTGCACGCTGCACGTGTCTGCTGCGCGGCCACCATAAGAAGGGGAGGTGGGAGGGAGGGAGAAACAGCTGGGAGGTGGGACTGGACGATTGGGTGAGAAGTGGCGCAAGTGGGAAAGGAGCACAGAAAAGCGAAACTAATAAACTAATACACGAAATGCAAGCAAATGCTCTAAGATGAAGTGTAGCGAGCGGGGGGCGGGGCCGCAGGGGCGGGAGAACCACAGGAGAAACGGCGAGCAGGTAGAAGGGTACAGGGGACAGAGATGGCACAAGGGGGAACAGGGGGAATGCAAGAGTACAAATAACAGTACAATCGGGAGCAAAACAATTATAAAACAGTTACACAAGCAACCTACGGGCCTCAAACACTAGTCAGTGCAGCAGCAGCGGGCTGGGAAACACGTGCGAACAGGTGGTGCTGTTGCGGCGTGGGGGAGCGACCTGCCGGTAAAGTATACACCACGATCAGAAGCACATTTATACAGCACTGGGACAGGTGGAGAGTGGTCTTCGAGACAAACGGGTGCAGGCAAAATGGGACAAGTACACCTAGCTATGAATGGTTCAATTGCCAATGTGTAGCTGACCCCACTTTCCCGTTTCTGGGTCAAAATGGACGGGAAATGTGTGCATCAGAAAGAAGTGAAGTCACAAGCCCATCTCTCACTGCTAAGGAAGGGTAACAGTCCCAGAGATAGAGAACAGATAAAATGTTTGAGGAGGAGAATTGCAGTTGTGTGAAGAAAGAAGTATCCATCCACTACTAGCAAGGACTGCCATAATAACTGGAAATAATCTGCAAAAAGAACCACCAAGAGAAGTAATCAAGGGTGCCGTTTATAGAAAAAGACATTGTTGAACACACCCTTAAGGTATCTAGAAACGCCAGGTTTAAACTAATAATTTATTATATCCTACATAGGGCGTACCTTACACCAGCCAGAATCAGGTGATACTTCCAAGTGGAGGAAGTGGCCTGTCCACGATGCATGGAGAGAGAGGCGGGTATTCTTCACATGCTGTGGGATTGTCCGGGCTTGAGGGGATTCTGGGAGGCGGTACTAACAGTAGTCGAGAACTCTACAGACAAAGAGGTACCACATACACCAGGCCACTGTATACTAAACTGGTTCCCACACATGGGCAAGACAAAGGTCACTGGGAGGTTTCAAGACCCAGCATATGTATTAGCGAAAAGGGAAATCACGAAGAATTGGAAGGATGCAAGGGGGCCAAGAATAGAGAGTTGGAAAAGGGAGCTAGAGAAGTGGGCAGATGCATAGGGAACCTGGAAACTGCAAGAGCATGGGGAGACTATTGGACCACATGAGGACACCGGACTTAGATGAGACAGCAGAAGCCCTACCAAATTCGCTGTTACCGGAAAGGAACAATGAGATGGGGACACAGACGGAATAAGATAGGACAAAGGCTGTACACCCACCCACCACACACAGACCCCAGACAAAGATAGAGCATACAGAGCAAGAAGCGAATACACAATGCTGGAAAATCTAAACTACAAATGAAGCGAATCGTTAGGGGGTTGGGGGAATGTGATTTGAAACCAGTTGACTCTGGTGAGATGTTTTTCATGGAGAAAGGTGCTGAATCCCCTAATGCTATGGTTTAGACAGACAGACCTTAGGCATGTTCTAGAGGGATGGGCAGATACCTTTAGTTTCATATAAGGAGGGCAGAGCAAGGGGAATCAAATTATCTACATGTACCATTATTTCCCCTCACATCCTGGTCTCAGTGCAGATTGAGGATTGTCCCTTTGGATGCTGGGCAGAATGCCTCACGTTTTCTCCTATATTTCAGTGGTGGTGTGAACTGGCCCAGATACGTTCCACCAGGCTGTCTTTCACATAAAACACTAAGGGTGCACTGACAGCATTTTTTTTATTTTGCTCCATATTAATGACAATAGATTTTCTTTGTTTTTGTTTGTGTTTAGGTGACAGATACTCTTGTCGGGGAACCTATGAAGATTAACAAGGCCATCAAGGCTTAAAGAAAGAAACATACTATATCCTTACATAAAACAGAGAACAGATATGATGAAAAGTTTTTGAGTTCATTTACTAAGTGTGTCACAATCCAAAAAGCATTTATTTTTATATATCAGTTGAAGAACAATGGAGGCCATGTGTTAGAATGTTTTATGAGGCCGAGCATGCACCTTTCAGACCTAAAACAGGACAGGGTTTGTGAACTGGTAGAAAAGTCCAACACTTCTTCAAAAAGACAAATTCCTGCAGCTTTCTTTGGGAGAAAAACTTAACAACTCTGAATTTGTTTGTGCTTCTGTGTTGACAAGAAATTCATCTGGTTACTGGAGTCAGTCAATTGGTAATCGCACCAAAGGACTTTATCCAGGGAAAAGAAAAAGTTACTTTCCCTGTGTCTTTTCACAGCATCTAGTGCTGTAGATTCACATGCTCTTATTCCTGCTATCTAGTGTTGGGCTTGGATATTTGCAAGTTGTTTTTCTTCGAAGAAAGTCTTTTGAGTCACATGATGCACTGACTCCACCCTTAGTTGGCAATGCACATGGGCACAGACTCAACAGAAATTATTAATATTTTTGTTTACACAATGAACAAGTTACTTACCTTCGGTAACGATGTATCTGTAAGAAACATTAGTTAGTTAGATTCCTCACCTTAGAATATCCCCAGGCGTCAGACTGGATCCGGAAGATTTTTCGTCAGCAATACCCCTTGCGCGTCGCTAGGCGTCGTCTGCGGCTCCGCGTCCGTCGTCGGCGTCGTGGGCCGGAATGACGTCGGAGTACTTAGACGCCGCCCTCGCGCGCTGACGTCAGTTCTTGTACATAGCTTTCCACGCCAGGAACGCAGAGCCATGCAAAGACCGACACTGGTGCCAAAAATAAAATCTAGGGGCCTGAAAAGGATAACCTTAACCCTAGATGTCAGTTCGCAGAACGGGGAGGATGGGTGGGTCGGTGAGGAATCTAACTAACTAATTTTTCTTACAGATACATCGTTACCGAAGGTAAGTAACTTGTTCATCTGAAAGAAACACGTTAGTTAGATTCCTCACCTTAGAATAGATACCCAAGCAATACCATCCCCGGTGGTGGGTCTGCGAACCAAGATCACACCAGAAAGTCCTGGAGGACAGAACGGCCAAAGAAGCCATCCCTCCGGACTTGGCTGTCAAGGCAATAATGCCTGGCAAACGTGTGTAGCGAAGCCCACGTCGCCGCCTGACAGATGTCCTGCAAAGGGACACCCCGTCCCAAAGCAGTAGTAGCCGCTGTGGCCCGAGTGGAATGGGCGCGCAGCCCAACAGGAGGGTCCTTTTTTGCCAAGGAATAACAAATTTTAATGCACAAAACGACCCACCGAGAGATGGTCCGTTTGTGCACAGCTTTCCCCTTCTTAGCACCCACGTATCCAACGAAAAGTTGGTCGTCCACCCGGAACTGCTTTGTGCAGTCCAAATAAAAGGAGAGCGCACGTTTTGGGTCCAGACGGTGGAGCCTCTCTTCCTCTTTGGAAGGATGCGGAGGCGGAAAGAAGGTGGGCAAGGTGACAGACTGCCCAAGATGAAATGGAGTCACACTTTCGGAAGAAAGGAGGGACGAGGCCGAAGGACAACCTTGTCCGGATGAACAGAGAGAAAAGGAGGCTTTGAAGATAAAGCCTGGAGCTCACTCACCCGTCTAGCCGAGGTGATGGCTACCAGAAAAGCAGTCTTAATCGTCAGTAGACGAAGAGGACAATTATGTAGAGACTCAAAGGGAGAGCACATGAGAAATGTGAGAACAAGATTCAAGTCCCACTGAGGCATTACAAAAGGGACAGGAGGGAACGTGTGAGTAATGCCCTTTAGAAAGCGTGTAACTACAGGGGACTTGAAAAGAGAAGGCTGATCAGGAAGCCGCAAGAAGGCAGAGATGGCAGCAAGATAACCTTTCAGGGTGCCCAGGGCAGAGCCCTGCCGGGCCAAAGAAAGAAGAAACAGTAGAACCTCAGAAAGAGGGACGGAAAGGGGATCCACAGCCTTTGCTGTGCACCATGCCACAAATTTGTTCCATCGGCAGGCGTATACCGTCTTTGTGGAGGGACGCCTGGCTGCCAGAATGATATCACAGACTTCAGGAGGCAAGTCAAAAGGCATCAACTGCCGCCGCTCAATCTCCACGCATGGAGGTGGAGGCTGGACAGGTTCGGGTGGAGGACCGTCCCCTGCTGCTGCGACAGGAGATCCTCCCGAAGGGGCAGACGTATCGGAGGATCGGTCAACATACTGAGTAGCTCGGGATACCAGTACCTTCGTGCCCAATCCGGAGCCACCAAGATGACTTGGGCCCGGTCGTGCCTGATCTTCTTCAGCACTCTGGGCAGAAGTGGTATAGGCGGAAAGGCGTACAACAGACCGCAACTCCACTCGTGACGAAAAGCGTCGCCGAGCGAGTGCCGCCTTGGAAATTCCAACGCGCAGAACTGCTGACATTGCGCGTTCTCTTCGGTGGCGAATAGATCTAACTAAGGCTCTCCCCACTGCTGAAAGAGACCTTGCGCCGACCTTGCGCCACTTCGGAGTTCAGACGCCATTCGTGATCCATCATGCACCGGCGGCTGAGTTTGTCTGCTCTGGCGTTCAGAGAGCCCGCCAGATGTTGAACCACTAGGGTGACGCCCTGGTGTTCCAGCCACGTCCAGAGGCGCAGAGCCTCCTGACAAAGGGTCCACGACCCCACCCCGCCCTGTTTGTTGCAATACCACATGGCGGTGGTGTTGTCTGTGAACACCTGCACGACACTTCCCCGGACAGAGGGAAGGAAGGCTTTCAGTGCAAGTCGGATCGCTCTCAACTCCAACAGGTTGATGTGGAGACGAGACTCCGCCGGAGACCAGAGGCCTCTGATCTCCGCCTCTCCCATATGGCCACCCCATCCCAGGAGGGACGCATCCGTCACTACGACATGCTCCGGTTGGGGAAGGGCGAGGCTCTTGCCCTTGACCCAATCGCGGTCCGTGAGCCACCACTGCAACTGCCGTGCAGTGCCCTCCGAGATCAAGACATGGTCGGACAGGTTGCCGTGATGCTGGGCCCACTGAAACTTCAGGTCCCACTGCAGAGCCCGCATGCGCCGCCTGGCGTGATGCACTAGTAGGATGCAGGAGGCCATCAGCCCCAGAAGCCGCAACACTAGCCTGACCGAAACCCAGGATAGAGGCCGAAAGATGGGAATCAGGGCCTGAATATCCCGGACCCGCTGTTCCGGCGGATAGACCCGGAACTGCGCCGAATCGAGAACCGCTCCGATGAAGAGGAGCTTCTGAGAGGGACTCAAGTGTGACTTCGGCACGTTGATGGAAAATCCCAGCAAATGCAGGAGATCCGCCGTAGTCTGGAGGTGGGAGACGACTGTCTGGGGCGAGCCCGCCTTCAACAACCAGTCGTCGAGATAGGGGAAGACTGGAACCCCTGATCTGCGCAGATGAGCTGCGACCACCGCCATCACTTTCGTGAACACCCGAGGGGCACTGGTGAGGCCGAAGGGGAGCACGGTAAACTGAAAGTGCTCTTGGCCCACCGTGAACCGCAGGTAACGCCGGTGGGCCGGCAGGACGGGGATGTGGAAATATGCGTCCTGCAAGTCCAACGCTACCATCCAGTCTCCAGGTTCTAGGGCAGCTAGAACCTGAGCCAAAGTTAACATCTTGAACCTTTCCTTCCGGAGGAAGGCATTGACGTTCCGGAGGTCCAAGATAGGGCGTAGGCCCCCTTTGCCCTTCTTGGGAACCAGAAAGTAGTGGTAAAAACAACCACGACCTACTTCCGGGCTCGGAACGCGCTCGACGGCCCCCTTGGCCAAGAGGGCCGAAACTTCCTCGTGGAGAAGATTCAAATGATCCCCCGAGATACGGTGGTGCTGCGGTGGCATGGCTGGAGGGGTCGTCTCGAAGGGGAGGGAGTAGCCCCTTCGGACGATTTGCAGCACCCACCTGTCCGATGTGATGGACCGCCAGTGGAGCAGGTGATGGCGAACTCTGCCGCCCACTGGCGTGGAATGGGCCTGAAAGCTCGGACTAGGAAGGCTTTGAGGCGGATGCTGCCGGGGTGGATGTGGGCTGACCTCGTCGTCCTCCAGAACCGCCTCGGCGGCAACCACGTCCGCGACCGCGCGCAGGTTGGTTCTGCGGCTGGTGGCTAGGCGCACGTGAGGAGGCACCCCTTCCTTGGCCACGAAAGGGGCGAAAGGCGGAAGGCGGGGGTGTCCCACTTGTGGGACACCCCCGCGCCGCACGGCCACCAGCTGCTGCGTGTGCCCCATTGCCTGCCTTACTGCCTCGCCGCCGGCCTCGCTGCCGCCTTGGTCGCTCCCCATTGGTTTTCGCCATTTGTTTTGCCCTACATTTGTGCTTGTATTTTTTGTGCCGTGTGATCGTTTCTCTTGCTGTTTTCGCCATTGTTTTGCCCTCCATTTGTGCTTGTATTTTTTGTGCCGTGACATCGTTTTCCTTCCTGTTTTTGCCATTTATTTTGCCCTCCATTTGTGCCCGTTTCATTTAATGTAATCTCTGTACCGTGTCTGTTTCCTTCCTGTTTGCCCGCCTACCTCGCCGCCCTCCGCTCTCCCTCCCCGCTTCCCGCCACCGCCATTTGCCCCGCCCCTTTTCTCTTCTGTTCCCTCCCCGCTCCCGCCTCCCAGCTGCTCCGCCCACCCGCGCACTTGGCCTTAAATGGCGACCGTGCGACGCAGGTGAGTGTGACCCACTTGTGGGACACCCCCGCGCCGCACGGCCACCAGCTGCTGCGTGTGCCCCATTGCCTGCCTTACTGCCTCGCCGCCGGCCTCGCTGCCGCCTTGGTCGCTCCCCATTGGTTTTCGCCATTTGTTTTGCCCTACATTTGTGCTTGTATTTTTTGTGCCGTGTGATCGTTTCTCTTGCTGTTTTCGCCATTGTTTTGCCCTCCTTTTGTGCTTGTATTTTTTGTGCCGTGACATCGTTTTCCTTGCTGTTTTTGCCATTTATTTTGCCCTCCATTTGTGCCTGTTTCATTAAATGTAATCTCTGTACCGTGTTTCAGTTTCCTTCCTGTTTGCCCGCCTACCTCGCCGCCCTCCGCTCTCCCTCCCCGCTTCCCGCCACCGCCATTTGCCCCGCCCCTTTTCTCTTCTGTTCCCTCCCCGCTCCCGCCTCCCAGCTGCTCCGCCCACCCGCGCACTTGGCCTTAAATGGCGACCGTGCGACGCAGGTGAGTGTGACCCACTTGTGGGAAACCCCCGCGCCGCACGGCCACCAGCTGTTGCGTGTGCCCCATTGCCTGCCTTACTGCCTCGCCGCCGGCCTCGCTGCCGCCTTGGTCGCTCCCCATTGGTTTTCGCCATTTGTTTTGCCCTACATTTGTGCTTGTATTTTTTGTGCCGTGTGATCGTTTCTCTTGCTGTTTTCGCCATTGTTTTGCCCTCCTTTTGTGCTTGTATTTTTTGTGCCGTGACATCGTTTTCCTTCCTGTTTTTGCCATTTATTTTGCCCTCCATTTGTGCCTGTTTCATTTAATGTAATCTCTGTACCGTGTTTCAGTTTCCTTCCTGTTTGCCCGCCTACCTCGCCGCCCTCCGCTCTCCCTCCCCGCTTCCCGCCACCGCCATTTTCCCCGCCCCTTTTCTCTTCTGTTCCCTCCCGCCTCCCAGCTGCTCCGCCCACCCGCGCACTTCGCCTTAAATGGCGACCGCGCGAACGCGCAGCGGTCACGCGCAGCGGTCACGCGCAGCGGGCGCGCCGATGGTAAGCCCGTCTGCGCCCGTCCGCGACCGGACCGCGCCAGGAACCCTGGCCCACGAAGACCCCGTCCTACCCGCCTGACGTACTCCGCCGCCACCCTCATCGCACTCAACACCGGCCGACTCCCAGAATGCCACCAAGCCACACCACGACGCACCCACGGACCTTTCAGCTGCCACGCCTGCAAATTCACCTGCATCCGGACCTGCCTCGCACCAGCACCCGCCAAGTCAAACACCAGCAGCACCCACCTCAAGTGCATCCTGCTCAACACCCGCTCCGTCCACAGCCATCGAACTCTGGAACCTCCTAGACGCCACAGCCCCTGACGTTGCCTTCCTCACGGAGACCTGGATGAACGCCTCTTCAGCTCCCGACATCGCCATCGCCATCCCAGAGGGCTACAAGATCGTCCGGAGGGACCGCAACGCCAACCAGATGGGAGGAGGCATCGCCATCATCCACAGGAACACCATCCGTCTCACGACCAGCACCGACAACACCCTGACCAGCGCCGAACACCTGCATTTCCAGATCCACACCAACCCGAACACCACCCTCAGAGGCACCCTGATCTACCGACCCCCGGGACCACGCACCCCATTCAGCGAGGACATCGCCGACTTCGTCAGCCCGCATGCCCTCCCCTCCGCTGACTACATCCTCCTGGGAGACCTCAACTTCCATCTGGAGAACAACAACGACCGCAACACCAGCACCCTGCTCGACAACCTCGCCAATCTTGGACTCAAGCAGCTGGTGTCCACCCCCACCCACCTCGCCGGACACACACTCAACGCAGTCTTCTCCTCCAGCACAGACATCAACTTCAGCCACGCCACAGAGCTTCAATGGACGGACCACAGCTGCGTCCACTTCACCTTCAAGAGAACGACGACCCACCACCACCAGCAACAGGCCGCCCGCAGAAGCTGGAACAAGATCACAGCAGACCAGCTCGCCACCTCCCTGAGCCAGCACCCTCCTGCCAGCTCAGCGAACCCCAGCCAGGCCGCCGACAACCTCACGAAGTGGATCAGCAACTGCGCGGACGAGCTCGCCCCGCTGAGGACCCCGCCCAGCAGACCCGGCAGCAAGAAAGCCCCGTGGTTCACCGACGAACTCAAGAGCTCCAAGCCGAGCCCTCGAGAAAGTCTGGAGAAGGGAACCTACACCGGACAACAGGACCACCCTCAAGCGGGCCACTCGGAAGCACCACCAGCTGATCCGCGCCGCCAAGAAAACTGCATTCAAGGACCGGCTGGACAACAACGCACACAACAGCAAGGAACTCTTCAACATCGTGAAAGAGCTATCCAACCCCAGCGCAGGAAACAACGACATCACCCCGTCGCAAGACCTCTGCAACTCCCTCGCTTCATACTTCCACAACAAGATCGCGGACATACACAACAGCTTCAACAACCAACCAACGCACACCATGACCGAACAACCACCCCCCACCACCACCCTCCACGCCTGGACCCCGATCAGCACCGAAGACACCATCCGCACGATGAACTCCATCCACTCCGGATCACCAACCGACCCCTGCCCTCACCACGTCTTCAACAAGGCTGACGCTGTCATCGCACCCCACCTGCGAGACATCATCAACACATCCTTCGACACCGCCACCTTCCCTGAGAGCTGGAAGCACGCCGAACTCAGCGCTCTACTCAAAAAACCAACAGCAGACCCCACCGAACTCAAGAACTACCGCCCCATCTCGCTCCTCCCGTTTCCAGCCAAAGTCATCGAGAAGACCGTCAACAAGCAGATGGCCGCCTTCCTCGAGACGAATGGATCCCTCGACCCCTCACAGTCCGGCTTCCGAGCCAATCACAGCACCGAGACCGCCCTCATCGCCGCCACCGATGACATCCGAGCCCTGATGGACAACGGAGAAACAGCGGCCCTCATCCTCCTAGACCTCTCCGCGGCATTCGACACTGTCTGCCACCGCACCCTAGTACAGCGCCTCAGCAACATCGGAATCCAGGACAAGGCGCTGGAATGGATCATCTCCTTCCTCGACGGAAGAACTCAGAGAGTCCGCCTACCACCGTACAAGTCAGAGGCCTCCGAAGTCATCTGCGGCGTCCCTCAAGGATCCTCTCTGAGCCCCACCCTCTTCAACGTCTACATGAGCCCCCTCGCGGCCATCGCACGCCAACACAACCTCAGCATAATCTCCTACGCCGACGACACCCAGCTGATCCTCTCCCTGACCAACGACCCCGCCACCACCAGAGCCAACCTACACGAAGGGATGAAAGAGGTAGCCGAGTGGATGACGACCAGCCGCCTGAAACTGAACTCTGACAAGACGGAGGTCCTCATCCTGGGCTCTTCACCCTCCGCCTGGGACGACTCCTGGTGGCCTCCCGCCCTGGGCACCGCACCCAAACCGACAGACCATGCACGCAACCTGGGCTTCATCCTGGACTCCTCCCTCTCCATGACCAGGCAAGTCAACAACGTCTCCTCGGCGTGCTTCAACATCCTACGCATGCTACGGAAGATCTTCTGGTGGATCCCCACCGAGACCAGGAAGACCGTCACCCAGGCCCTCGTCACCAGCCGACTGGACTACGGCAACGCCCTCTACGCCGGTACCACCGCCAAGCTCCAGAAGAGACTCCAGCGGATCCAGAACGCCTCAGCCAGACTCCTCCTCGACATCCCACGAACCAGCCACATCTCCGGACATCTGAGAGACCTTCACTGGCTCCCTGTCAACAAAAGAATCACCTTCCGCCTCCTCACCCACGCACACAAAGCCCTACACGACCAAGGCCCGAGCTACCTCAACAGCCGGATCAACTTCTACGCTCCCAAACGCCACCTCCGATCAGCCAACCACGCCCTCGCCGCCGTCCCCCGCATCCGAAGAGCGACTACAGGAGGAAGGTCCTTCTCCTACCTGGCCGCCAAGACCTGGAACTCCCTCCCGGCCGACCTGCGCCTGACCCAAGACCACCTCTCCTTCAGGAAGAAGCTGAAGACCTGGCTGTTCGAGCAGTAGCGGCACCCCCCCTCCCCCAGCGCCTTGAGACCCTACGGGTATGTAGCGCGCTCTATAAGTGTCACTGATTGATTGATTGATTGAAGTTTGCGACCGTGGGGCCGAGAGGCCCAAGGACTTGGCCGTAGCCCGGGAGTCCTTAAAGCGATTCAGCGCACTGTCCGCTTTCTCGCCAAAAGGCGAGTGCCAACAAAGGGCATGTCCATGAGGGTGCTCTGGACATCGCCCGAAAAGGACGTGGACCGCAGCCAGGCGTGACGTCTAAGCGCCACTGAGGTAGAAATCGCCCTACCCAGCGAGTCCGTAGTGTCAAGCCCACATCGGATAGCATGTCGCGCTGCATCCCTCCCATCGGCCAGAGCCTGGGTAAGTCGTGTCTGGACCTCCTCCGGACACAGGGGCAGCACGTCCTCCACCGTATCCCACAGAGAGTGGGAATAACGGTCCAAGAGGCAGGCGGTGTTCAAAGAACGCAGACCCAAACTAAGGGAGGAGAACAGCTTTTTGCCAAACTGTTCCAGCCTCTTGGAATCCCGGTCCGGCGGAGTGGTCGGGAAGGAGGATTGGGAGGTAGAGGCCTGGATAACCAGGCTCTTGGGGGTAGGGTGTTGGGACAGAAAACTGGGGTCGCCCGGAGCAGGGCGGTGGCGCCTGGCGACGTTCCTGTCCACAGGAGGGACTGTGGAGGGCTTGGACCAGGTGCCCTGCAGAACGTCAGTGAGGGCCTCATTGAATGGCAGCAGAGGCTCAGTGGAGCTTGCTGCAGACTGAAGAACCTCAGTGAGGACGTTAGTCCTCACAGCCATGGCAGGTAGCTCGAGCCCAAGGGCTGCGGCCGCCTTGCGCAGCACCACAGAGAAAGCAGCACCCTCCTCCGAAGCCACAGTCGGAGGAGAGATTAATCCAGTGTCCGGAGAGGTATCCAGGCCACTGGCCTCCCCCAGTTCATCTGCCCAGTCCTGTGACAGTTGAGCCTGAGCGGCCATAGGATCCTCGGATCCCTCCCAGTTGTCCCCATCATCCGATTCCTGGTATGCAGGAGGAAGGATGGGAGCCGGGCGATAGACAAAATGCGTCTCCAGCGGCGCCGAACGCGGCGTCCATCGACGCCGTATCGGCGCTGGGCCCGGAGTGGGGCTGAACCGGGGCTCGACGCCGAGCGGAGTCGGCGTCGGAGGTGGTACCGGTGTCGATGCCGGCGGAGGAGGCGTGACGAGGTCGACCGGCGTCGGCGGGGACTCGGGAACGGGTCCCTCGGGCGCTTGCGGCGTCGAGGTCGGAGCCGTCAACGGCGCCGGGGCCGGAGCCGCCAGCAGGCAAGGTTGCCCAGTCGGGTCCGCGGGGCCCGAAGGCGCGCCAGCGGGCGTCGACGGCGGAGCCAGGTTCCTCATGGCTGAGAGGAAGGCACTGACTTCCGCCGGCGTCGCGTCAGTCCCAGGGACCGGCGGGTATGGGGACTTGCGCGGCGCCTGCGGCTCCGCCGGAGCCACGGGGGTGGAACCACCCTGACCCTCGGCCGAGTCGCGCGACCGGCGAGGGGAGTCCGAAGAGCGGTGTCGCCTCTTGGACTTCTTGGAGTGCTTCGACTTACCCGAAGACTTGGATCCAGACGACCGATGATGACGTCGGCTGCGGCTCCGCGACCGATCCTTGGACCTCCTCCTGGACCGGGATCGAGAGGGGCGCGGAGCCGAGTGGCGAATCTCGAGAAGCTTACGGGACCGCTCCCGTCTAGCCTTCGAGGTCAGGGCCTTGCAGTCCGAACACGACTCCGCGTCGTGGTCGAGGCCCAAGCAGTAAAGACACCGGCGGTGATGGTCCGTAACCGACATCAAGCGGCTACAGTCAGCACAGGCTTTAAAACCAGGCATCCTACCGGCACCGGAGTCGAGACAAGATCAAAAAGGATCGAAAAAGTTAGTCAAAAAGTGACTAAAGGGGTAGCTCTCCCGGATCTGCGCTTACTGGCGCGGAAAAAAGAAGAACTGACGTCATTCCGGTGCACGACGCCGACGATGGACGCGGAGCCGCAGACGACGCCTAGCGACGCGCAAGGGGTATTGCTGACGAAAAATCTTCCGGATCCAGTCTGACGCCTGGGGATATTCTAAGGTGAGGAATCTAACTAACGTGTTTCTTTCAGATGGGTGATATTAGTATGGAGTGGCAAACAAACGCAAAATAGTGCATGTGAATTGTGAAAAGGCGTACGTTGTTGATAGGAAAGAGATCTGTAGTGTCACATGCTTCTGTGGAGGAAGGCGGGAACATGTGAATCTACAGCACTGCACATTCGGAACAGATGCTTCACATGGTGCTGTAGATACATATGCTCTCCGCAAACTACAAAGCACTACCCTAGTAAATGTGGTAGCTAACATGTACATGATGCAGATGTCTGAAATAAAGTCCTTTTAAATGGAGTACCAAGCTGTCTGCCAGGATATCCACGCAATAATACATGTTGAAAGTGTCTGGCGTTGAGCAAGTGCCTGCCCTACATATGTCACCTAGCGGGAAATTGTCAAGCCCATGGTTGCTGCATTTTTGCATGGAGGCAACGGGAAAGACACTTTTGGCCTGGTGATACAAAGTTTGGATGTACTTTACTATCCATCGTGCAATGCTGGATTAAGAAATAGGCTGGCCTATATGGGGTTTGGCAAAGGCTACAAATAGTTGGTCAGCTTTGCGGAAGGGCTTTGCCCTATGAACCTATTACATGAGAGCTCACTTGGCATCTAGGGTGTGAAGGGCTCTCTCTGCTACTAAGTATGGTTCACGAAAGAAGACTGGGAGCTCTATAGTTTGGTTTAGATAAAAGGAGAAACACACTCTGGGGAGGAACGTTGGGTTGGTTTTGGGTACAACCCTGTTCTTGTGGAATGGAATGAAGGGTTCCTGAAATTTGAGGGCCTGTAACTCAGTAATGCACCTGAGAGATGCTATGGCTAAAGAATAGGGTAAGGGCTGAATGTTAGGGGGGTCCCATGAGCCTGCTAAGGTCGATATTAAGATTCCACACAGAAGCAGGGGGAACCTTGGAAGGAATGATAGTTTTGAGACTATCTATGAAAACTTTAACCACGGACATGTGAAAAAGGATAGAGTTTTCCTAGTTTTGCATCTAAGTAGCTATTGACATTGTTAACTGGATGAATGTAAATTCACTAAAGCTAAATGGGGACAAACCTGAATTTCTATGCTGCTCGGCAAGTAGAATCCCCATGACTCTCCCCCATAACTTTTGGCCCCTTTCATCTGGAGAGGAACGGCAGCCAACACTTTCCGAAAGTCAAGACAATGAAGTCGGGCTTTCCACAGCTGAGCAGATTTGACTATGAATGAGCTGCCCTCCCCGTTTAGGTCCTCAACTGAATTTGTGCAATTTAGGAAGGCCTTGAAGTCCGGGATATGCCTAAGTAACCGGATTGGTCTGCTGTGTGTGCCTGTGCATTCTGTGGACAGTATAGTTCCTATATGTAAGCTTAGCACCAGGATACTAGTTGGTGACAGTGCGCGCTACAAATGTAATAAATAAATAAATGGAGCTTAATTGAAATGTATGTAAGGCCTCATTTCTGTAGAGGAGTAGGTAACAGATCGGTTACAATGTCTTGGACTGTAGGCTTGAGGGAGTCCAGGTGATGGGGGATACAATGATGGGCAAATCTTTTCCATTGTGCTGCATACAGGCTTGTGTAGTGGACCTGCGAGATTCACATAGATGTCCATGCACTCCTGCGGAAGGCGCAGGTAGCCAGATTCTAGGACCTCTGGTGTCAGATCGCTAGATTGAGCTGTTTGGGTATCTGACGACCTAGGTTTCTGGTGAAAATTGCTGTTATTGGGGAGCTTTTTTTTTTTTTACTACTACGATGAGGGTTTGGGACGTTTGCCACACCTTTCTCACCACATGTGGTAAGAGTGGGAGCGGCAGAAAAGTATAAGCAAAGATTCAAAACCAGTTCAACCAAAGTCAATTTCCCATGGATTGTGGGTAACTAGAGGTAAAGTTTGGGCATTTTTTGTAGTTTCAAGCAGGGCCGGCTCCAGGAATTTTTATTTGGGTAGGCCAAGAGTGCTTTCGGGGGGGGGCCACTGCAGCAGTCACGGCCGGCATGATGGGGTGGGGGCACGGGGGGTTGTCGCATTGGGGTTTAGTTTAATAATATTAATTTTAACTAATCAGCATGGAGAAGGACAGAGTGTGCATGACTGGTTTGGACGGCCCCAGAGCGCCGACCAAATAGTCTTTACGCACTCAGGAGTGGGCACACCACTCCTCCCCTGCCCTGCTCGCAAAGCAGCCCCGCCCACCCACAACCAAACAAAAATGGTAATAACTGAAAGTTATTACCATTTTATGTTTCTGCTTCTCGCAAACCGTGAACCCTGTGCTCCGAAGTCAGCTGCCCTGGCCGTTGCACCACACCTCCAACAGCAGCGGTTTGCCACGGCTACTGCAGGCTGACACCCACTAATCTGATGTGATTTCCTCTCAGCTGGGAAAGAAATCTTGTAAGTCTCCCCTGACAGTTATGTGACTGGGGGAAAGATGGGGCAAGTTAGTGTGCAGAAGCAGAGGCCCCCTTGCTGGAGCTGCATCTATACCTACGCTTGTGTGTGTGCCCCCTGTAGGCCCCCCTGATGTACCCTCTAGGTGCCTGCTGGTGGAAACAGTATTGTTGCCACTGGTATGAAGGTTCAAGATCCAGGCAGGCAGCCTTGGCATCTCCTCTGGACTGCTACCTCTGAAAGAAGCCTCTGGATTGGGGGGCAGCGGGTCTGAAGGGCACCCATGGATATGGTAATGTCAGTATCCTCCTTTATTTTCTACAGCACCTCTTCAACCTGAAGGCCTGAATAGATAGTCCTCATCTAAGAGCAGGTTGAGGAAATGCTGTTGTTCCTCTCAGGCTTTAAGCCTGAAATGAAGACCCAAGAGTGTTTGCGAATAAGGATCCTTGTGAAGCTATGCTGGCAATGTCTAGGCTGCAGCGGATAGTGTCACTTGTTATAGTCTTACCCTTTGAGACTATTTCCTTTCCCCTTTTCTGGGATTCCTTAGAGAAATGCTTGATTGGTTCCAGCATCTCTTCTCATTGAGCCCAGTCACAGCAGGAGAAGAGCCCCACCACTGAGTTGGCTATCCTCCAATTGGTGGTTGCCCCTCCCAGCACCCGTTTTTGCCTGCAGCGCCAAGCTTCTGGCTTTCAATGTCGGGCGGGAGAACAATGGCGATGGCTTGGGTGGAAGCAGGAGTGCGGTCATTTAGGATGGTGTCACCAGGCGGGCAGGAGCTTCTTCGGCTACAAGGCGTTTGGTTGGTGCCAACCGCATCCTAAAGGGAGCAGAGACCCTGAAGGCTGCCCAGACTTGGATACCTAGATATCTTAGCAGCCTCTCCAGGCTAAAAAGGTTGGGGTGGGGGGGGATTGGCTGTGACAAATTACAGCACTGATAAGTCCTCGAGGCCCGAAGATAGAAACAAGGACGGGCAGGGGGGAAGAAGGCAGAGAATGGTACCTGGACTGTGAAGTAAGCAAGTTATGACTTTAATTGTCACAGATTGTCACGGATCTACTGATTACCAGCTATCAACCCCCAATCGATAGTAGCAAACCCACAAAATCCCAGTGATACCACATGGAATATTTAAGTTTCATTGTCTATTGGTTACTGTATGCTACTGGCTGTTTGCTTGTCAATATTATCATCATCCTTACCTGAGGAGACCGATACGACAAATTAAAGCGCTCAACTATGCGCTCTGGAAAAGCAAGAGCGGCGCAGCAAAGGACTAAGCCAGCAAAAAGAACTAGACAAAAAACTCCGGACCAAGACCCAGTAATATGTCTGGACGAAATTATAGGGTTGGACACATCTATAACTACTACAGTTGGTCCCTCAAAAAAATGAAAATATGCTCTCTGCACAGGGAATAAAGGGGACAAAATAACAGATTACTAAACTTCGCAATCAAATTAAGTGTATTTATTAGATTCCAGAAGCCCTGACGTAAATCAACCTATGGCAAATAACACAGTATGAGAAAGATCTAATTACAGTAAAAGAAGCAGTGGGCGCCAAGATCCACAGCAAGATAGGCAACCAGTTAATTCAGGCATAATAGAAGTAGACATCCATAATAATCATTTTACAGATTCCTTCTCAACTTTAAACCTCAGCAATTGGTAAAATGTAAATGCCACATGGCCCAACCAACACTTAGTAGGACCAGAGACTTGCGAATAACCATCAATCAAACTATTAGAAATGGCATATTAAAAAGATAAAGCAGATATGGTACAGATAAATTATCAAATAGTACCTTACGTAAACCGTGTGGATGGTAGTAGGAGCCAGGGGGACGTTACCACGACTAGTTTGAGTCCTTTTATGACACGTAGTAGCAGCTCTCTGATACTAATGTAACTTATCAATGGGAAAACCAATACCGAACCACTGGAGAAGGAAGATATTGAGCAAACAGCCAGAGAAGTATCTGGGAGTACCTGGGACGCCTTCCTGTCAACCATGGATGCCATGGCATCGGCACTACATCATCAGCCGGATAAGCTGGAACTACAGTTAGACCTCTTAAACATCTTAGCAGTCCACGTAGTGGGTATAGACAAGAAACTGCAGGCTCTAGGTCTTATTCAGAGAGCGCAAAATTATAATTACACACAAGTTACATGTCAATGCGCAATTTTAGGGGATAAGCCACAAGTGTTGTCCTCAATTATTTCCAAAATTTTGACAGAGGTAAGATGCCAGTCGGTCAGTAGGACGGAAAATGTACCTGCGACTATTCATATAACGGACGAAAAAACAGTTTGCAAGATTCAAACTGAGAACCTCGTTTTAATCTCTCAGCTACATTCGAAACAGGCAACAGTCCAGTAACTGAACAATTACTGAGTGACAGAGAGATCAGTCCCTCAAAACAAGTAAATGAGGAAAAGGTTGAGAGTCAAGAAACAACAAAAACGGAGGAAGTCTTTATAAAAAGGGAAAAGAAAAGGCAAAGGAAAGCACGAAAGAAAGGGAAAATAGACCGACAAAAAAACATACTGCAATTGTTCTCGAAAAATAGTACATGGGAGTCAGGACACTAAGCATGGGAAATTAAGGCTAGATTGAGCAAAAGGAAGCCTCGCAGGTATGCCAACAGGAACCTTCACAGAAAACCGTGCAGGAACTAAATTAAAGTCTCCACCTCAAATTAAGGGGCGAGAAGACCAAGCTGTACCTAAAGAGGTGCAACAGGCATCAGACCAAGTGGCAAGAAACGAAGGCCAATTTGAAGGGGTAAACTGGGACAAACGCCAAAAACAGGAAGACAAAGTTATAAATTTTACATGGAAAGAGCGGGATACGCTGAAAATGGGATCAGTCTTTGGCCCCTCTATGACACAATCAAGAAAACTGAATGTTTTTCTTCAAACTAACTTAACAGTACCTCAGTACCAGCAGGAATGCCAACACACCCAGTACATTAGTTCTCAAAAGGATAAAAGAGTACCTGTATATAAATATGAGCATGGAAGAGACAATATTCAGGGAAATAAAGTGCTGTTAATCCCCAACTATAATTCAATAGGGGCTTTTGATTTCCTAGAGGAACAATCGTAAAACTCATCAATGAAATTAACGACTTAGCACATATTACCTCTTTAGATTTGACTTTGGTTGAATTTAGACCACATCCACACAGAAGTAATAGAGAAGCAACCTTTACAACTTGGTCGACGACAGCTATAGCACAGCGAACAATGGAAAATGAAATCACCTTTACCTCATGGGGTACTGAGCTACAAAAATGTGAACCTCTGCGATATGCTGGACCACTCCTACCTGACAAACCAGGAGGAGTATCAGTTGTAACAAGAGGTACAGTGCTAAGGGGAGCAGTGTACCAGGACTAGATCGTTTGAAAATGTAACTATTGTGAAGCCTTTGATCAAGACCCCATTGAACGTGGACAGAAAACCTCCATGCTCGTTTACAATCTAGGGGCTTGGGTGGGGGTGAATCGGCAACACGTGGATCTAATTTTTAATCGATCTTAACAACAAAAACACAAAATGCCAGATTACAGCCATCCCTTCTAAACATCTGTTCATGGAACACACATGGATTGAGTAATATCTCACAAGAAGAAGCAAGATCATTTCTGCAGAACTATGATCTTATTTTGTTACAGGATACATGGTGCCTGAAGGCACTGCATATAGTAAGCTATGTAGGGTTCATTGCCCAGCGGAAAAATCCTTGAAATATGGTCACCCAAAAGTGGGACTTGCAACATACTGTTCAGCCAAATACATCTAGGTTACAGAGTATCTGGACATGGAACTTAATTGGCTTCAAGTCATTAAACTGAACCCTAAGGTGGTATCAAGACCGGTAAGGTATTGTTGCTTATAAATGTTTATTTACATCCAAATAAAGCAAAGAAAGAGGCACATATGGCAATACTGATCAAAACAACAAAAATCTTGCAATAACAGTATAACCATGCAATAATATTGATAAGCGGTGATTTTAATACTGATCTCAGTAAAATTAGTGCCACCAGCAACAATCTCATGGGGGCAAAGTTTAGGAATAAATTGGAGGAATTTAAAATGAAAATTCAAAGGACTCCCCAGCATCAATTACTTTCATTAGTGGTACTAAAAGCTCGAAAATAGACTACACTGCAATCAACGAGACAGCGTTGTCCAAAGTAGGACACTTTTCAATTTACCCACGCTCTGTAAGGGATCTCTTTCCGCTATCAATCAGGATCTTTTATAATGATACTCGGATCCCGACGACAAACAACTTAATGTCTCCACCGAGAACATATAACTTAAAACGCTTAAGATGGCCGGGTAAGGGGATTGAGGAGTTGATGGCAGTGCCGGAACAATCGAGTCTATAAAAAGTAAGTTAAATGAGCAAGAGGCAGTGAAATCAGAAACTGACAAACGTGTAAAGGAGTGGAAACACCTGAGGGATTTACTATTAGCTACATTTCCATCAAAACCCCAATGGTTGAAATATCTGTAAGGAGCTAAAATAGGAGGGGACAGTACAAGGAATCCTTGGAACAACAAGGATCTATGAAGGCAAAAATCTCAAATAACACGAGAAGCAAGACTAGTGGCACAGGAGCAAAGACAAGGCAAGAGACCCAATAATATCCTGCTACAAAAACTAAAAAAGAAATATTGCTGAAAAGAAAAAAGAAGATATTACGAGGATCTATGGAAAAAACTTCTTTAGTCCAGTAAACAACAAAATAGTAAAATATTCTGGCAAATAGTAAATGGCCTGGTATTAGGAAAGGAAAGGCAGAATAATACAGGAATTGATGCAGCACCTTGGGAAGCCCACGTCCTGGTTATGTAGTCAGTGCTGGAAACAAAGAACAATAATGACATACTGTTGTCCCAAGCAATTGGTAAACCTACCCAAGGAACTCAAGAAAGCAAAGACGAAATAAAGTCTCATAAGGAAAGATCGAATGACCCTGCTTGGCAACGTAGAACAACTTAAAGGAATAATAAGATTAAAACTTGAGGGAGCACTAGGCCCAAACGGTATCCCAAACGCCTTATTTAAAGCAGATGTAGATTATTGGGCCCAGTATTTAATCCAAATGTTCAATGATCTTTTTTACACAAATCAGATAACGGAGTCCTGGAAAGGCAATATTATCCATCCTATATTTAAATATGGCAATCCAGCAATGCCCCTCAATTAGAGGCTTATAGCATTAAATTATGTTAAGGGAAAACTCTACGAATCAAGTTTATTGGAACACCTAAAAACATAAGTAGAAGAAAAACACCGAATATCAAAATTCCAGGCAGGACTTAGAGCAGGAATGGAGACATTAACTAACCTTACAGCGTTACCCTACTAAATCGAGATGGCGTAACATTGAAAAAACAGTTTATTTGCATGTTCTATTGACCTTAAACTGCCTTTGACTGTGTGCCTAGAGGTCGTTTATGGGAAAAACTGGAAGAATGGGGCGCTCCGGAAGAACTCCTAAGGGCAATTATGGAGCTACACGTAAACATGGGCACAAGCTAAAATAGGAGATGGAAGCGGGGTACCATCCAAAATTAGGACAAATAATGGTCTTACACAAGGATGTGTCTTTGCTCCGAGCCTGCTTAATTTATATCTAGCAGATCTGGGCCAACGCTTTGGATTTGGAAAAGTATCACCCACCAATTCTTGCTGCAAAGCAATTGGGCTGTCTACAATATGCATACGATATAGTACTACAAAGAAAAACACCAAAAGATCTACAACCGAGTATTAATGCCCTAAACAAGTAGATGGTAAATCAGGGGCTATATCTGAATCTCAGCAAAACCAAAGTGATCCGGCTAGTTGACTTTAAGTTTAAAAATCATGCGTGGTTGTTGGAAGGGACAAACTGAAGGAAGTACGCTCATATACATATCTGGGGTTTACTATGGATAAGCAAATGTCTGGCAAACCCCATCTGTTAGCCATTCAGGCCAAGGCACAATCAAGAACATATGGATTCAAAATACTAAAACAAAAATTGAATTGTCAGTCGTTAACCTATCTACTCAAGATTATGGAGGCTCGGTTTCTACCTTCGCGATCTTATGGTACAGAAATTATGCGGGGTTCGGAAATAGAACGTTGAACAGGAGCCAAACAAAAGTTTATAGATCCGTATTCAATATTCCGAAATCGGTATCACCAGCTCAAATACATTCGGAGTTTGGTCTAAAAGAAAAAATCAAGCACATCAATGTAAAAGTGCTTTTATAAAATTGTGTTGGAGTTTGCGAGCATCAGAAAGAGGATCTATAAGCAATTTATGCTGGAAGGAAATCAAGGATCAGCAACTTAGGAATACAAAAGAGTCCTGGGGAAGTCACTTAACTCTGGCTATAAAGGATTTAGGCATACAAGGAGCAAGGGGACTAACAATGTGGAAAGCATCTTTCAATCAAGTTCTAAGAACTGCAATGTGAATAGCATCAAACCTAAAAGATAAAAATGCATTTGCACAAAGGAGACGTGCCTGGACAGTAATACATTTGTATTCCAATATAGGCGCTCAAGAGTATTTGGCAGAACATTTTTCATTAAGATAAAAAAAACAATTTATGTTATTCCGGTTTGGTATTATGGAATAAAAAGACTTTATCCCATCCTGGAAAAAACAGCCACAGAAGTTATCTTGTAGATTATATGGAAACAAAAAATAAACATTAACTCAGTTATTATATGTCTGTCCTGTACCCTTGGCGCAAAGGAAAATTATCTTGAAATAACTATTTAGGAACATGGGAATTCGCTCATGACAGCAAGCCGTTATCATCCAGCTAAGTGGATACTCAGCTGCCCTTGGTTGTAGGGGAGTACAGTTCATAATGCATTTATTCAAGAAAATTTCTAATATAGGGTTAAAGGACTAAGAACTGTGCTTGTCAGTGCTATCAAATATATGCATTATAATATTAACTGAATCCTGTTTTTAAGTATAAATTGGCCCTTCTGGCCCAGCAGGATAGAGGTTATAAGGACCATAGCTCACAATAGCTTGTTATTTTAAGAAGAGGCCATAATAATAAGTTTCCATATTATGATTTTATGCTTGGTGAGATGTGATGAAAAAATAGGAGGGTGGACGCTCCAAGCTCTGGAAGAAATGAATTAGTGATGGTTTTAAAAATGTGTTGTTTTTAGAGTGTTAATAATACATTTGTGATTGAGAATGTTAATTAAGAAAAAGTAAATAGTGCATATAAAGAACATTTAGCTTTAGAAAATCAGCAAATGGAACTTAATATGTGGTAACATCTGGGAGGCATCTAATGAACAGTGATATAATAATTAATTGTATGCAATTTTTAAAAACTGTTTTATGATAGTTTTGTACTGCAGACTTACATCAATGATTTTAATTTTGTAGTGTTGAAAAGGCTTTAAATAACTAAATACAATAAAGACATTCTGGCATCTTACTTCACATGTGTGAGAAGCTGTGCTGCTAGTTGAGGGAGGTGAAACCTTAAGCAACAGCCACAATCCTGGTCAGTACGACCCACAAAATGTCACTAAATTAACCTGTGCTTAACCCTCAAGTAGCTTGGCACACAAGCAGTCAGGTTAAACTTAGAGGCAATGTGTGAAGTATTTATGCAGCACATAAACTGCAATAAAGAGAAAACATACAACACAAACAAAATACCCCATCAATTTAGGAAAATAGATACATTTTTAATAAATGACGACTGCAAAATGACAAAAATCCAATCAATAGAACTGGAGTTATGAATTGTTTAGTTTAAAGTGAAAAATAGTGCCTAAAAGAACAAAGCACCAATTACGGACATCAAGTCACCTGAGACCGGGGCAAAGTCAAAAGCTATGGCTGCCCGCGATGGAGCGTGGTTCAGATACACGGGATGGATTGGGCCCAGTCTTCACTTACTTTTGGACTTTATGGAATTTTTAAAGAAAACTGAGAAGGTAATGTTCAGCAGGGCTAGGAAGCTAGCGGCGTCAGAGGATGAAAGGTCGTCCTCGGGAGCTGCTTGACAAAGTTGGCGGTGAAGATTTCTACATTTGGACTTAGTCTCTTTTATAGAAGTCAAAAATCTCCAATGGGGACTATGCTGCAGGTTGTACCCGACAAGGGCTCCACAAGACCAGATAGCCCTTCAGCGAGGAGCCGCTGAACAGTATTAGCTGCTGCGGAGAAGAATGTAGCTGGAGCTCCCACATAGTTAGGCCAACCAGTGATGCAGCTAGGGTGAATCAGCGAGGAGGTAGGCACGGTCTTCTCTGGTTCTCAGAACACTTTTTTCCTCAAGTTTTGGATTTAGGCTATCTGAGCACTTTTAGCACTACTTCCAGCACTATCTGGGCACTACTCAGTCTGGGTACGGTTCAAGATGGTTGAAGCCTTTTCTGTCCCTGAGGCTCTGATCAGGAGGGCAGCAATTAGCCCATGGAGTCACTCCTAAAGTGTAGGGTGCAAGCAGGTGTCAAGCAGCAAGCAGTCCTCTGAGGGCACAAGGCAAGCTTCAGGAAAGCAGCAGGGGAGTCATCTGAAGTACATAGCCAGCAGGCCACAGTCCTCCGAGAGTCCTTCTGCAGGTCCAGCAGTGAACTGAAGATTGGGTCTGAGGGTCCTATTTTTATACCATATGCCAGCTTTGTAATGGAAGAAGCTTCTGGAATTTTCCTCCCACAGACGCGTCTCGAATTTCCTACCTCCCAGCCCTGGTCCCAGTCTGTCTGCAGTCACAATAAGCTAGTGTGAAGTTTTTTTGGGTGAGGTCAGGCAGTTTCTCTGAAGTGTAAGTTGGGGTTATGCACTGCTCTGCGCACCCCATCCTACCAACACCCATCCCTCTACTGTGTGGCTGTCTGGAAGGAATATACAAAGGTCAACTGCAAACTACACCTAGCCATGTGACCCAGAAAAAAGTATGCAGGCACCAAATGGCTAGAACAAGAAATTGCCAAAATCGAAAAATCTGATTTTCAGAATTGAGACTTACAATTACTTAGACAGCAAGCACAACATTTTTACCTGCTCCCAAACAAACGCTATCAATTATTAAATGCAATAAGGTTACCTATTTTATCCTGAGGGAGAGGTAGTCCTCATAGTAGTGAAAAACAAATGTGTTCGTTTTTCACCAGCGGGACGTGTAAACATACCTTTCCAACCTTTTAATTCACTAGATTATGACTATACACAGAGATCCCCTACTACAGAAGGAGTAGTTTCTTTTCTGTAACTCCAGTTCTGTAGTAGGGGTATTTCTGTTATAGTCATAAGCGCCCGCCCTCCTCCCCGGTGGAGAGATAAATGTTAATGTAAGGAATGCTACAGGTCTGGCGGGTTACGCCTTCAAAAAGAACTGAAAGTAAAAGGGACCTGCTGTGCATTCTGGGATACTGGAAAAGTTCTGGAAAGTTTTCTTAAAGGCACAGTATCCTGTTCTGAGCCACAAAATGGCAGCCTATGGGGCTTGTCTGTCCATTCCTCCCTCTCTATCATTCCAGAGGCTTTTGCTGGTAGAGGCAGGTTTTTCTCTGTGGAGAAAGCTGGGCAGGCAGTGCTGTTTGTGGATGTTGGTGGAATTTTCTAGTTGAAGTACTGGACAGTGTAGCCTGTGGATATAGGCTGCATTATCTGTCTTTGAATCCTCTCTTAAGTGTAGATGCAGGTCTGCATGGCTTGACAATTTAAGAGATTATTTTTATTGCTCCGGGGTCCACGCACATGGGCGGGACTATTCACTAGATTATGACTATACACAGAGATCCCCTACTACAGAAATCTGTATTTCATGTGTCTGTATAATCTGCTACTCAAACATATAAAGTCGCTTGGAGATACGATACAGTATAGGGAACTCTATAATTTCAGCTGAATATGAATTAATTTCTCCAGGAACAAGAAACCATTTCTCATAAGGGATGCATAGCATTCAGGAGTTATATCCTGTTGCAGCACCAAGTTGATGTTACAGGTTGCGGGCTCATAAGAGTAAAATAGTCATGCTTAGGAAGACCACCAAGATGAGTGGCATAAAAGGCTGGTAACTAAGAACTTTGACTTCCAAATTTTCACTGGCGAGTTAATGGGTGGGCAAGAGTTTAAAGTGTAAGTCAATTCTTTCCTTGCTCTGTGGGTTACCACCCCTTTTCCTCTTCATTGATGGAAGAAAGTTCTAGAGCACTAGAAGATTTGTTGTGATGGACAGAGTGTTTTGTAAGGGCGGGTGGAGTGTCATTCACAAGTCCTGATCAGCTTTTACATAATCAGTACTGCAATAAACATCAGCAGAAAATAAAATACCTACCTCCAAAGGGAAGACAGGTGAAAGAGCGAGTCTTATGCACAACTTTTAAAATGGGCCAACCAGAACACCAGTGCCAATAAGCTCAATCTTGCTTTTTAATCATAATTTAGTAAACAATGTAATGAGTAGTCACTCACAGAGCCAAATAATCCTATGAACGGAACACCTACTCTTTGTAGAAATGCTCCACAGTATCCATCTCTTAGCTTCAACAACAGATAGCTTTTATACTCTCAGTAATCTTCCCATGTCAAGGAGATGAAAGGCTGTCAAGTGGCATCCAGATACTGAGTAGAGGCAAGGAGGGGATACGGAAGGGGGCACAATTTAAAAAGCACTCAAGATTCTGGAGGAATATTTGTCTAAACCTACATAAATTCTAGGACAGCATTATTGCCACTTCCAATGGTTTCACTTTAGATAGAAAAACAATACCACTGCAAGGAACAGTAAAACAATAATTCACAAATAAATGGCACAGACACCATTCTTCTATGTAATAAAAACTAAGGGCAATCAAGAAGTAAATGGCGCACAAAGTAGTAAAGTTTTATTGTACACAAGCAACATTCATCAGCTTCATCTATCACCTTCATAAAGCCACATGCACTCTAGCAGGATTAACCCCCCACGCTCTATTAAAGCAATCTGACTCTACGTTTTCTGTTGGGGAATTCAGAGAGCCACTTATGAAATTGGTCAAATAAGGAATGATCTAGGATATCCTGACAATAACGGATATGGGCAAATTCAGACCAAAGAGTTATTTCCTTGCTTTCAGTGCACACCCCATTTGAATAGGAACAGGTTCCAACAAGTTAGAGTAGATACTAATGTAATGAGCTTTAAAAAGTCTGTAGGTGTAAAGAGAGAGAATTCTACCTATGGGATCACGTCTATGCAAGGTTGTGATATAATCTTGAAGGGTTTCCCTTATGTCGAAGTAATTAGTTCCAAGAATAACTTGGTTTTCATTGTTTATCTATGCTGTTCAGTTGTTCTTTGTTATGTTTTAATACCTAACTCGTGAAGTCAAATCTGGCAACTATTCAACCAAATGTATCCTGTGATTCTGGGCAAATCACTTAGTCTCCCCGTGCCTAACAAAAATGAAGGTGTCCACATGTAATGTAACTGGTGCTATGTAAAGCGCTCTGATACCTGGTTCGGGTCAAGTTCGCGCAATATAAAACTCAGTAAAATAAAAAATAAAAGTTAAAAAAATCCACACACACTAAGTTATATGGCAATTTCTGCAGGTTCATCCCAAACTTTGTCTTCCTGCTCCCCCTTTTTTTTAATTTAAGAAATGTATTTATTCATTGGACAGTAACATCATGATAATGAAAAATGGCAGTCCTCATATAACAAAAAAAATCTGCCTTATGAAAAAGTAAGATTATACATATACATTTCATGTCTAGACAAGGCGTATAACCACATTAAATATGAACAGACTAAGGAGTTTCGAATAAATACAGTCTGGAAAAACAGTGTAAATATGGAGAGAGAACCTGCTAATGAAAAAATGTCAATTAAATAATACAGGTGTTCCTCCCCAGACCACCTTGGCAGTCCTAATAGCTTCAGATAGCATAAAAATAGTGCATAAAAGATCAAAAGATAAATTGCAATCCAAGTTGTATTCAGGGTCGACCAAGGAAAATTAATCTGGCAATTCTTAACCGAATCAAGGCAGTTAAAGCAGCATTTGAATCAATAAAGTGCAGGAGTGCATAATTTAATGCTAGTTTGCCTATATATATGTACCAGAAACACCAGTCCTCCATCGCGGAACATTGCGACCAGTTAGTTACCAGGCATAAAATGCATCCTATACCCATAATATTAAAACATATGGCTAGTGATTTCCAAACAGTTGTATACCTCATTAAGGCACCAATCTGCTTGGCATATGCCTCCTCGAAGGCCGAGGTTCTCTTTAGCTTCTCGAGCCAGCCTTTAACCGTAGAAACATTAGTGGGCTTCCAGTATTGGAGAATCAGGGATCGAGCAACAGATAGAGCAGCGGATAAAAATATTGCGCATACATATTGAGTTTCCCAGTGTCAGGGGATAAACCAAATAACCAGTCAAGGCCTCCGGCATAACCGTAATCTGTAAACATTTGCTAAAAATTGAGGATACATCCTGCCAGAAGCAGACCAGTTTGGGTCACAGGAAAAGAGTGTGGAGCCAATCCCCTTTAACCTGCTGTATACATCTAAAACAATGGTTTGAAAGATTAGGGGATATTGTATGAATCGCATGTGGGGTAAAAGAAGCCATCCACCTCGAGAGGAATACCATTTTCTTTTAAAATATGCAGCTCAAACGGATTTATACCGAACTACAGAAATATGCTCCCATTAACCATAAGACACCTGGCACAACGCTACTTCTACAAGTTTATTAGGATGATCTCTTATCAAGGGTGAATCAGGGGTTTTCCTTAGAGCCCGATGGCAATTTCCAATCCTCAGTAATTCAGTTCGCACTAGCAACTGAACAAGGCCCTGAGTGGATTAATTCATCTCTTCACAGTTACTAGTGAGAAATCCTGAGATCTGCAAAAAGCTATGCCAGAAACTATGACATTCTGGTCCCAAATGTTGCAGCATTTCTTCCCAGGTTAATGGCTGATTACCGATGAGAAAGTTAACTAATGATATAGAACAACAAGAGTTCCAGAATCTAAGTGAAGGCTTGAAAATATCTAAGCCTAAAACTTCACAGTCCTGTAACTAAACAAGCTTATGACAAGGTGGCACTTGAAGAAGCGTTTCAATATAACATCCAGGTCCACTAACACCTAATATCTTGTCCATTTCGTCAACCTGGCCGTCAGGGACAGAGGGCTGGGGACCTGCACCAGGCAGAATCTTGAACAGCACACCCAGGGTGTGTTTCCCTTGATGGTGGGTAGTTGTACTCCCCTGAAGTCCTTGCTTGCCAGGCACATGTTAAGCATAAGGGTACAGACCCTGGGTTAAAGGACCAGTGTCAGGACACCACCCATGAACTGGTGGGAGGTGAAGTGGAAACGGTGCGAGGCACCTGGGGCAACTGCCCCCCACTTTGAGAAACCACAGAGGTCAGAGAGCCCTGGATGGACTAGGGGCCTGGCTTTACAGTGGGCAGTGGCCTCTATTGGTTGTTGTCCTTGGGTTCAGAGTTTTCTCTGGGTTTGGGACAGAAGTTAGACCCAAGGGTTGGAATGGATCACATCATTTTGTTGTCCATGGTGGTACTGTCTGCCTACTGGGACGCATTTGTGAGCAAAGTAAGGGTAGGTGCTGCACAGATGGGGTCTACGATGAGGAGCAGGGATCTCCATGGGTCAGCTCAGTGGATCTAGAGAGTACAGACAGAGGGATCCAACTGTGTTAAGAGAGGCATAAAACTGGCAAGTGCCCCTACAGTAGTGGGCAATTGTCCATGTCCTATCGCCCTAAGCAGGAAAGTCCATCAAGGCATTCATTATTCTACCCTGGCTTTAAAATGGAGAGGGTAGTGTTGGAAATGGCCCCTCCTGCAGGGTCACACAAAACCTTTCGCCTTCCTCTTCCCCTTTTTCCTGAATTCGTTTTTGTTGCCTTTAGGATTCTGGGCACTTTACCACTGCTAACCGGTGCTCAAATGCATATGCTGTATACTTTAAACAAGGTAATATTGGCTTATCTAAAATTGGGGCATATTTACTTTACTTAAAAGTCCTCTGTAAAGTGCACTCCATGTGCCCAGGGCTTGTAAATTAAATGATACCAGTGGGCCTGCAGCACCGACTGAGCCACCTGCTTTGGTAGCCCTTTAGACATGGCCCAGGCTTGCTACAGCAGAGCCTGTGTGCACTGTCCAGACGTGGGTCCCTTGCTCACTTCGCCACTGGATTCAAGCTAGTCTGGCTGATGACAAGTGTTACCCTGAAACCGGTCCCAGGATGCTTGTTTCCAGTCCAGGGAAGACCTTGGAAGTTTTGGCTGGACTGTTCCCATGAGGAACAGGGTCAAGACTGATTTGCATATGGCTGGCTCTGAACTAGGGTAGCTAAAGAAAGATGATGGATCCAACCCAGATCTAATGGTGACTGGGGAGTGTCTGAAAAGTTTCAGCTGTCCGTCCATCATCTCCTTGCGTTTGCACTGTTTTAAATTACCATTTCAACCTGGCAAGTTAAACTGATTGCCAGGCCGACACCTTCCCTTTTATTACAAAAATGTTCCCCTAAGGTAGGCCCCTAGGCAGCCCTATGGGAAGGATGCTGTGTATTAAAAAAGGAGGATATGTACTTTTGAGTTTTACATCTTTGTAGTGAAAAACTGCTAAATTTGTTTTTCCACTACTGCAAGGCCTAACTCTCCCAAAGGCTAACATTGGGAATGTCTTAAAACATCTTTTAAGTGAAATCTCTTATTGGGAAAAGATAGGGATTAGCAGTTTGGAGTCTCTGGACTCCCAATTTAAAATCACAAATTATGGTGAAGTTGGATTTTAAATTGTAGGTCTGAAAATGACACTTTTAGAAAGTTGGCTTTTTTATTTTTTTACTTTAATCATGCTATGCCTCTGCCTAGCTTTGAATACACGTCTGGTTTGGGTGACAGCTGGGCTTTGTGCATTCCCTCTCTAGACAGTCACACAAAGGGAGCTGGGGTATGACATTTCCATCCTGATGGTCCATCACCTGGTAGATAGGGAGGGACGAGCGGACACTTGCACCTGATTAGGGCTGTGCCTATCCCCACACAAAGAGTTGAATACCCTCATATAGTGAGTCTGGAGCCAGGGCAGGAAAGGCATGAACCTTGTGATCTTCAAAAGCCTCTTTGAATTCTCTCCCTCTTCAAATGCACATCTGTGTAGGAGTACTGGACCCCTGACACCACCAAATCTGAACTTTGCTGGAACCAATGCCATTCTGCCAGGAAGAAGAGCTGTGCTGTAGAAGGGACCACCACTTTGCTTACTGCTTTGCTGTGTTGACCTGCTGCTTCTTGCCTGGGAGTTAGAAGGACTGGACCTGCTCTCTACATTCTTGCACCCAGGTTCTCCATGGGCTTGCTGACTTGCCTCCTGTTTTTGAAGTCTTAGGGCCATCATAGACTTCCTACAACCCTGCTCAAGCTGGTGGAGTCTGCCAAATTTAAGTCCTCCTTTGCCTGAGGTACCCACTCCAGTCCTAGTGCCTCAGTAAGTCGCAGCTTTTCTACCTCGACATCTGTGAGTTTGACCTGCTCGGCGCCGACGCATCGGACTTTGACGCCAATACAGCGGCTGTTCAATGACTGCGTTTCTACTATCAAAAGCGGCTCAACAGCGCTCCTACCACGAATGCCGCTAGACAATCTTTCGCGGCTCGACGATAGCTATCCTACTATCAAAGCCACTTTGTGGTGATGCAGCACCTGCAGTTCAATGGAGCTCGATGAAGACGCAGAAACCCTTTTCCACGGCTCAATGTTGACGCATCAGACTCTCAACGTCGACACTTGCTCTAGCTCATGTATTTCTTCGGCGGGACCTGTTGCCGGCCTGCCTTTCATCGCAATCGGCCTCAACTTTGGATTTACCTTTGTCTAGCGTGACATCAAGTAACCTTTTAGCGCTACTGACTTCTAAGCACGGTTTTAGGACTCAATCTTTAAAAATTTATATATCTTCACTTCTACTTATTGGGTTTTTGTCGTTTTGGTTTGGTTTTACTCAAATAAATATTCTCTATTTTACTAAACTGATGTGTAGTCTTTTTGTGGTGATTTTACTGTGTTAATGCAATTTAAGTGTTGCAAAAAATACTTAACACATTGCCTTACTGCTCTTTGCCAAGCTATCACCTGGGTGAGCATAGGTTAATTTAGGTTGTGTATCTGACTTACGCTGCCTAGGATTGTGGTCCCTACTTGGACAGTGTGCATACCTCTGCCATCTAGAGACCTAATTTCTAACACTGAGCTTTCTTTATCCTACCAAGGCACATTGTGATAGCCGTAAACGAGGTCACCGTTATCCACAGTCTACATTCATGCACCTTGATAGTGCCAGATTTGGACAATAAAAGTAATAAGATACTTGTCCGGTGCAACTGACTCATGGCAAATGAAATCTTTTCAAAGAACCACAACAGCAGACTTGAGTTGAAAGTTAATACAGATCTTGTCCAGAAGAAAAATACATTGTACCCCTAAGTTGCCATACAATTCTCCACTTCATAGACCTCTTAGCAACTTTAGATCCACATGCAATAAGCCAAACAATACCGCTGCAAATTATTCAACCTCTCATATGGCCCTCTACACATGCACGGTTAGGTCCTTTTATAAGGCACACCTGTTTAGTGGCGGCAAATCAATGTCTCCAACTTCACTGTAAAACCCAAAATGTCTCCCATGTCAATGGATAGCTTGGAATACACTTGCAGAAGTGGTCATTGCAGAGTATGCTGCAACTCAACAAAATGCCACCAAGAAAGCACATACTGGCTGGAGTCCTTCCCCTCAACAGTAATGATTAATGATTGCTGCAGAGTAAAGAGAGGCTCGGTCTTGGAGCAGCCAACAAGAAACATCTTGGCACATGGATGCACTGATGCCAAGTACCAAGATACAGGCAGGGGCAAGCCACATTGACTCGGTCCTGTTTTCCTCTTACAAACCAGGTGCCACTTTTTTCTTTTTAGCATTTCATATGCTTTGAAAGGTAATTCTGGGTCTATGGTAGAGGTATTATCACATCTTGCAGGTACTATGGCATGCATGTTCAGAGGTAGAAAACGATGACAACGCCGCATATGATCAAAGCAGCCTTTTCAGTAACATTAGCAATTTGAAGGTTGAAGTTAAAGTGCAATTCCAACACTAGGACAGACTCAGCAGAAAATGTGAGTTTAAACAATTTCAAAAGGAGGTGTAAAAATAACTGTTAATGGGACGGACAGGATTTCTCTGGTAAGCAAAGAAAGGTCATTTTACCCAAACTTTGTAGCACAATATATTACAGGCAGTGGCGGCTCCCCCATTAGGGCGTTGGGGCGTTGCCCCACTGCTTTCTCGCGGTGCGAGAAAGGCAGAAACATACATGGTAAAAAAACGGCCATTTATGTTTCTGCCTTCTCGCATTGCGAGAAACCAGAAGTGCCTCTGTGCTTGGTTGGGGGCGGGAGGGTGGGCGGGTCCTGCTCGAGGGCAGGGGGGAGTGGCTTACCCACTGTTGTAGGTACTGACTGTTTGGCCGTCGGCCCTGAGCCTACCAAACAGTCAATACCCACAACAGTGGGTAAGCCACTCCCCCCCCTGCCCTCTAGCACGACCGCCCACTCTCCTTTTTCCCTATGCGGGAGAAAATGGCGCGGCTGGGGCGCTCTCCCCAGCGCCTCACCAGCATTGAGATTGGTGGAGGGAGGGAGGGAGGCGGCCTTTCCAGTTGACGAGGAGCGAGGCGGCCTTTTCAGTTGACGAGGAGCTGCAGGAATTAGCGCAGGACCGGACGGCGGGAGTCGGAAGTCGTCGGACCCATCCAGAAGCTCAGTAAGTTAAAAGTTTTATTTATATTTTGAAGTAAGTTAATAATTATTAAACCCCTCCCGCCTCCCCCCATACCCCACCTGACGACCCCGTTTCCACCCCCCCGCCCATAATGCTGGCCGCGACTGTGCAGTACCACCCTTTGAGGAGTCCAATGTCAAAGTGGGTGCCGACCAAACTCGCAGTTCCAAAACCCGATAGATTTCGTTTCACACACCCGCCCCCTCTTCTTCTCAGTTCATACATAGTGCGTCACGAAGGTAGTTAGGAGTCTTGGTGCCTCTAGTACTTTGAGCCTGAAGGGTTTGCAGTGGCAAAGTCAGTGATTAGGGGGACCGAATGCTTCGTGATTGCAACCCCCTTGGGTACGTCTGCTCCGAGGACTTGGGAACGGAGCGGGTGCCCTAAGAATGACAGTCCAGAGCCGTGTGTGCGTGGGTACATTGTATGTGTGGCGTGCGTGGATGCATGGTTCTGCCTGTTGTGCATGTGTGCCTGTGAGGGGTGTGTCTATAAATGTGGCAACAGAGAAAGGTGGAGAAAGAGTGGGTTAGAGACAGACAGTGTCCGCTAGTTAATTAGATAGATAGAGGAGAAATGAGTCAGGTGCTGGGGGCTCGAGAGAGACCGGCTGAGTCAGACCGAACGAAAGACAAAGTGAGGGTGAAATTAAATGATAAATCAATCGATTCGTTCGGTAGGTGAGGTGAACGGACACGCACTTGATCCGTTATCAGACTAACCCCTTTCAACCGATCCCTCTCGTGGTTTATATGGCTCTCTTGTTCTCCTAAAGTTTGTTATTATACACACTTGCTGTCGCCGATGTCTTAAATATTCTGTTGTTGCTGTAATGTTGTTTGTAACCTGCCATTACGATCAGTAACTAAGCAATTTTAATTGTAAATATGGAGTATTTTTAATAGTTCAATATTCCAAATCTACACTGTCACAATTGCTTCATAAACCATCTTGCTTCATCAAATGTACTTTCAAATGCACTATTTTCCCACTTATTTTCAAAATTCTCGCAACACGACACTCATCAACAACTTTTACGCCCTACCACTTCCAAATGTCACCAGCCGCCACTGATTACAGGAGAAATAGAAAATGACTTTAGGTCCAGTCTAGAGACAGCTTTAGCTTGCTTACCTGCCTGGATTTTTCCTAACAAAAATACACAAATACATACAAGCATAAATACGCACATACGTTTTCATCCAGACATGATCACCCAATGGCCTGTTCAAGTTTCATTCACGTTTTGCTTCCCGACAGAAATGCACAGTAGGTCAGTTCACTTAACCAATAGGCTATCTTACGCTGTCAGACACAGCACTTTGACCGATCACATGTGCACTCCTCCCTGAAAAGGAGTGCAATTCTGTGCCAGCACTGCTGGGCCTGTCCTTTATATTTAAATTCGGATGCCAATTCTTTGCAAAATGCATGTGTTTTAGAAAGAATACATAAAAAATGAACCACTGCACACTTGCCTCAGTCACACCTATTGGCTGCGCCAGTGCTTGTTTATATTTGTACTCTCCGTACCTTTAAGTTGCCAGATAACACGCAGTAAATCTTACCATTTTGCAGACAGAACATCTTTTTTCTGCTCCTTTCTCCCCACAAGTGGTACAAAATTCAGCATCTACAAATCCCACCTGCCCAATAATAGCTTGTGTGAATATAGAGAACGCTGTTGGTTCGGAGCCCTGAAGAGAACAATAATAATAAATAAGGATTAATAACAGAAAACGAACTTGGAATTCAAATCACCTTCAGAGCTATGTCATCATTGTTTTGTTAATCACAGACCTTTATTTTCCCATATAAAATGAAAATAACAAATTAAGAGCACATAATTAGTTTAAGCATCCATTAAGTACGACACATTCAGTAAAACTGCCATTAAAACGTAAACAAGCATATGAAAGGCGTTTCTCATGTAAAATATTTAAAGCACAGGTAAAACAACTTAGTCACCAGACAAACCCTTGATATTCTTGGCCTGAATTTCCGGGTTTCTGATCGTACACTTGAAGGCAGATTCTGTTGTTAGAGAAGTAATTCCTCTTGCTGCTTTTTAAAAGCTAACATTTTATTTATTTACAAAGTTTTATATAGTTCGAACATGACCCACGGGGGTATCAGAGCACTTTAAAATATACAGTTTTTGAGCTTTAGATGGTTGAGGTAGTATACATAGATTTGGTATTCGCCATTTAATACAAAAGAGGTAGATAGGAGTATATGGATGGCACAGGAGACTAGTAGTTAACAAGGAATGATCCACGAGGGAATCAGAGCGCTTTACAATACACAGGTTATTACATATTAGGTGGTTGAGGTAGTATACATACATTCCAAATTCGTCATTCAGTACAAAAGAGGTGGACAGCAGTATAAGGGTAGCATAGGAGACTGGTAGTCATCATAGAGTTAAAGACTTAGGATGTGAATTTGTTCATTAGGAGCAGTTTTACTTATTTTTTGAAGGAGGTAAAGAAAGGAAGTGATTCCGCGAACCACTGAAGGTAGGAAGTTCTAAATCTTCAGAGCGATCCCTGAGAATGCTCTGCAACCTGTTCTCTTTTTGTGGAAGGATTGTGGTTTCAGTAGTAGTGAACTCACTACACAATAGTCTGCATCCTCCTTATCGCTCAAGCTTTCGTGCTAAGTAACTGGGGGTATTGCTATGCAGGGCTTTGTGGGTCATGCAGGTGATCTTTAGGTGTATTCTTGCCTCGTAGGGTAGCCAGTTCAATGCTTTCAAGGTCAGAGAAATGTGGTTATTTCTTTTAGTTCCTGAGACCAGTCTGGCTGCAGCGTTAAGCGAAGCCCTCAGTGGAGCAAGGTTGTATTTGGGAAGACCGCATAGAGTGGTGCTTCCACAGTCCAATTTTGGTAGCACTAGGGCTTATACCGCCATTTATAAGTCGTTCTGTGGGAGGAAGGGTTTAAGTTTCCTTAGCATGCTCATCTGATGATTAGCTCCCTTGGTGGCAATATTGATTTTCGCATGCATGTTCAACTGTTTGTCTATGGTGACTCCCAAGGATTTTGCGGAGTCAATGATTTGGGGAGCACAGTCAAAGGAAGTAAGGTGCTTCAACCATAAGTCTATCTTGGGTATGTGATTGGGAGTGGAGATGAGAAGGAATTCAGTTTTTTTGATGTTAAGCACGAGGTGGTTGTCAGTAAGCCAACTTTGAGTATTCTGCAGAATAGCGTTGAGGGAGATGAAGTCTTCTGGTTGGGACATTTTCATATACAGTGGACTGTCGTCCGCATATAGGGGATATAGATTGTTCGCAGAGTTCAGTGCGTTGCCAGGGGTTCCACGAGTAAATTGAAAAGGATGGGCGAGAGTGCTGAGCCCTGTGGAACCCCTATGGTGACCATGGAGGGTTGAGAGAGTGAAAGCTTCATCTTAATTCTTTGTGTTCTGTTATTTAGAAAGGAGGTGAACCATTGTAGCACTGAGCCAGTTAGGCCCATCCTTCGTTACAGTAGGGATAATAGGTTGTCATGCTTAACCGTATCGAAAGCGGAGGAGAAGTCAAGAAGTATCAATAGACATGCTTTGTTGTTGTGGTTAAGCATTTTAAGTATGTCGTCCATTATGTGGGTGAGTGCAGATTCAGTGCTGTGACCTTGCCGGAAGCCGGATTGGTGTTTGTCTAGGAGGTTGTAATTCTCGATGTGGTTGCATAGTTGTATTTGAACACATTTTTCCAGCAATTTCATCAAAGTGGGGATGTTGGATATAGGGCAGTAGTTGTTGAGATCAGTGGGGAGGGAGTTGGATTTCTTTAGTATAAGTGTGATCTGTTCTATTTTAAGACAGTCCGGTATGGACCCTTGTCTCAGAGAGGCGTTTACGATCTTTGACCATAGGGGAAGAATGGAGGGTTTAATCATTTTGAATAAAGGAGGTAAGGGGTCCAAGAAGTGATTTGAGAGGTTAATTGTTACAAGAGTGTTATAGATTTCTTGTTCAGGGATGGGCGAGAAGGTGTGCCAAGAGGCATTGTTTTTTGGGATTTCCGTCGGAGTACTAAAATGGACCTTGATCTGAGGGTGAAATCTAGCATCATGGGCCATAGTTTGTTAGAGGGCTTTCTTAGATTGGATGTCAAGTTTAATGGATTTTGTTTTTTCTAGGAAGAAAAATTGGCCAGCTCATTGCAGTTAGGTGTAACCAAGTCGCTTGGTTCCATGGAGTTAGGCTTGTTGTCACTTGTTATTTGACGATTTTGAAACATTTTGGGGCGTTTGATGGCTTGGTTCAGCTGGGATTTGAAAAAGTCTGCTTTAGCCTTTAGGATCTTCCTATTGTATGAATTCCTCAGCACTCTGAGTTGTTATAGGTGCTCAATGGAGGGTGCTGATTTCCATAGACGCTCCGCTGATCTTAGCTTGCGCCGATCCGAATTCAGGTTCTCAATGAACCATAGTTTGGAGAGTTTGGAGGAAACGTTTTTTTCTTGGAGGAGTGCTGCAGAGTCAAGAATTTCAAGCATTGTGTAATTGAAAAAGACTGAAGTCATGGACGTCAGCCATGTCTATCGTGGGGATCAGGGCGGAGTTGCATCGTTTTACCAGGTAGATGGGGTTGATATTTTGTATATTCCTTTTCCATTGTTTTGTTTTTGAGGGTTGACCCCTTTTTGGAGTTACTTCGATATTGATGGAGAAGGCGAAGAAAATGCTATAATGGTCTGTCCAGAGAGCAGATGCCACTCGTGGTCAGCAAGATGACATGTTGAGTTTGTCTGCCCTGAAAAATGGGTCAGAGAGATTCTCAGGAGTACAAGCTAGAATCACACCCTAAACGTATCCAGACGGGGGTTTGTGGCCCCAGAAAGCCCAGCTTGCTGCAGTACCACATGGCAGACGTGTTGTCCCTCAGCACCAGGACTGAAATGCCCAGAAAGGTGTTGCAAGTCAGCAGGATGGCATGGCTCGCCAGAAGATATATACGATAATGCTGCTGCACCGGAAACCAGAGGCCTCTGAATTCCTAGGTGAGCATCTCGACCAAAACACAAACCATCGGTAACCACTGTGATTTCCAGAGAGGATATATAGAATGTGCTGCAGGTCAAATTTGTACCAGTTATTCAACACTGAAGCTTCTGAGCTGCGTCGTCAGAGCACACAAGTCTTGTCCAACAGGTTTTCCTAATGTTAGGACCCCTTGAGGATGCAGGTACCATTCAAGGACCTCATGTGCCAAATAGCACTGGGTATCAGCAGCACACAAAATGCAAAACGGCCCAGGTTCAGAATAGCTCTTGTTCAAAACACTGGGGTCATAGAAAAAAATATACCAGACTCGCTGAGGAGGTACAATAGTCTCCGAAGCGGACATGTCCAATATAGCCTTGATAAGCAGCAGCCTCTGTTAGGGTTGAAGATGAAATTTGAATCTGCTGATGGAAAACCCAGGGGTGGATGGTCGGCAACATGAACCGGATAACAGGAATACGTGTGACCCTGGCCTGAAAAGGAGGGCAGCTACCACTGACATGACTTTCATAAAGACTAGAGGGGCCACTGTAAGGCCAAAAGGCAGGATGGTGACCTAGAAGTAGTCGGATTGCATGTCAAAGCAGGGGTTGCAGGACTCGTATATGTAAGTATGTTACCCGCAGGTCTAGGTACATCATCCATTACTTGTGGTTCAAGACCAGCAGAACCTGCCAGGGTTATCATCTTGAAACTCTTCATCTTGAGGAAGGAGTTAAAAACTCCCATCCTTTTTAGGAACTATGAAGTAACGAGAACAGCAGCCAATTCACTGCTACACACTTCCTGGGAAAGGATATTGATGTGAATTTGCTTACCTCTGAGCAAAAACGGGGAATTTAAGAATGGGTGTGTAGAAACAGAAGGGCATAACTAACTTGGACTATATGGACAGCTTATTAGACCAAGGTGTTTGAGTGCCAGCTTGGTAAGAAATGTACATGGGATTTTATCGCCAGTTTGGTAGGCAATGTCTAATCGTGCCAACCTCCCAGTCCCAGATCATGTTTGAGCGCAAACTACTGGGGTTTGGAAATGTCGCCCGGAGACAAAGATGAAGAGTATTGCTGCAGCTGCTGTTCTCGACCCCTGGTCCTACTTCTGCCTCTAGCACTATCATAGGTCTGTGTAAGGTGATGGATGGGTGAGGACGGCTGCAGCTGGCATAAGGCATGGCCCGTAGAGTAACCCTGAAACTTGCTGAACTGCTGATGGATTTGGTGGGCTGGGGATTACAACAGAAAAGAACAAGTCACACCTCGCCTGATGCTGCTCAGTAGTATTTCAGAAACAGTATTCTCTCCAAAAAGCCCCATCAAAAGCAATATCTATCAATGAAAATTGGACATAGAATCCAGGCATGTCATATGATAAAGACACTGGTACCCCACTGCATGTGTTGTTGTCAGACCCTAACATAAAACTGGTTTAGATGTGTCTGGTCCATCCTGAAAAGTTTGTACAAAGGTATCTCGTAGGACTTCAGGACATGCAGGAATAACCTCAGGTGCAATGTTTAAAAGGGTGTGACCCAAAAGACAGATGGCTTTCAAAGAATGCAGTGCAAGACTGCCTTGAGAAAGAACGTTTCTGCCCACAGCGTCTCCTCCTTTGGACTGCTTGTTTGAAGTGGCTGCAGGACAGGCGTTAAAGTTCACCCTGCAAGTGGAGGCCGGTACATTAAGACCCTATAGAGTGGAATGGTGTGACAAAATCATAGGATCACAAGGTGAGGTCTATAGCGCCTAGCAAAGGTCAGTGCAGAAAAGGGTTTTGAGCAGGCTGATACAACTGGATCAATTAGAGCCTCATTGAAGGGTAATGGAGGTTATCAATCGAGGGTCCAGGCTGCAGACTTCCATTAAGCACATTTACCTTATTCTCCTCAGGGTGGAGGGGCAGCTCTAACACTTCTGCTTCCCTCCTAACCATAACAGCGAAAGGGGGGACACTCTTCTCAGTCAGAAGCCCCCAAGGGGAATCCAGAACAAGTTCTGGAGCTGTATCTAGGCCACTGGGAGTCTACAAATCGAGATATAAGCCAGCATCAGTATATAAAAGGGACAATAAGTTATCTGCCTCCTCGTCATTTTCAACACACCATCATGTTGGGTAGGGTATTACATCAGAGTCAGACCCAAAAATAGCCTCCCTCCTCCTAAAGTACTGCTGCAGAGGTAGAGGAGCTAGAGGAGAGTGATTCTGCCTTTGTTATAATAGAAAGCCTATATGTTAAACCTAAGCTGAAAAAAGATCCGAATCTGGGCCTGGAGTCAAAACCGGATCCAGAACCAGTGCCGTGATGGAGGAAAGACAGGCAAGGTCTGCAGCACAGGGGTGGATAGACGGTCCAGCTCCACAGCAGGTGATTTTGTCGGCCTTGGTTGGCACTTTTGAAGGGCATACTGGCAGCAACTCGACTGAAGACCAGTCTGGTCCCTGAGGGGGTGCTGGACTCATGTTGTATATCTGCAGCAATGAACATCTGAAGGCCTCAACTTCCTGTGGAGCAGACAATGGCCCACATAAGTGGAGGAAGCACCGACTCTAGGTTTGACATGAGGTTCTGAAGAGGAAGGCAAAGCCAGTGGCAGGTTTCTGGAACGTCGACAAAGATCGGGAGCATCTGGACATCAAAGAACCTCTCTATATTTTCCTATGCCTTATTTGGACTAGTCCCTCAGCTATGCTTTTGATTTACCGGACAAAGACAATCTTGTGACACAGATTGGAATTGACCCAAGATATTGTGGTCCGCGACTACGTTTGGCTAGCTGCTCTTTGATGGCTTTGGGTTGCATTAGACAGCATTTGTCACTGAACTTGGGACTTGTTTGCTGCTGGTGAGGATAGGCAACTGCCAACTGCTTTTGGCGCAGTGTCCATGCATCGTTTCATAAGAGGAGTAACTGCAAAAATAAATACCTAAATGCGCATAGGAGCACTATTGTCACCTCTGTGGATAACAACTGGTCTTCCTGGACAGTTCAGTGTTATAGCCATGCTGACTACCAAAGGGAGAAAAATGAACATCTGTGTAGCTGAGAAGACTTTGTCCCTGGGACAGTCTGGGTAAAGATTCTTCCAAGTAGAGTTCCTAAAACTGTTTGGAGAAAGGGTGGCTAAACTGTACACTACAGAAGAAAGCCTGCTGTAGAGGAGTTGATCTTCCCTGCTGTAAAAGCATCTTAGACTTTGAGGAGGTGAGCGGGAGAGAAAGCATTAACAAGCAACTCCACTCTCTGGGCCCTAAAAGAAGGATTGTCACCTACTTTGCATTTGTGACCTCTTCAATGTCCCACAAGCTTCCTTGAGAAGAAGTTGATGGTCACATCGATCTCATCTCAAGGCCTGAAGACTGTCAAAGGTGAGGCTTAGCTGTTCTTTGTATTGCAAATTGCATGCAAATGTCTTTGGTAGCTGGGGAGATTTCTGATGAATCGCAGCTCTATTTTGTTTTGCTGTATTTTCTCGGAGCACCGTTTCCCATAACTACGGACATAACACTTGTGTGGGAAGCCTTAAATAGGCTTGTCAACTTCAAAGAATTAGTGCCCTTGAGTAAAAATTATTCCATCAGCTCTCCACAATCTCAATCGCGATCAGAAATTGCAAAGACATTGTGGAATTTAAAGTGGAGGCCTCAGGGTGAATAACCACAGGGACCTCTTTTATTTTCCAACGTGGTGGACGTCTGTGGACAGTACTATCTCTGATACAGGGCACTGGACGCTTTAACCACTTGTGTACAGGGATCAGCAATTCCATGTTGAGTGTGCTCTTCTGGCTAGTAAGAGTGGTATGGGTCAACAGACTCATCTGCGACAATGCAGTCTAATAACATCTGACAACTTTGCAGTGGTGCACATTTCCCATCTTTGATATACCAAGACCGTAGTTTATAACTGCTATGCTGCATCTATTAAAGGCTGAGCAAGCATGCTCATTTAATTACAAGGATCCGTAGATCCGGAAGTAGGATAATGGTATGTAAAAATGAGTGAAGGGCGCGCACTCACCATTCAGTAGATCCACTACTACTCTCTGTAGAGCTGAACTTCTGAACTTGAGCTGAATGAAAGGGGGCAAGGGCATAACACAGTCTGACTGCAAGCACAGGCAAATGTACATAATTAGTATACAGATTTTCATGCCACAAGCAGTGGCATGTTAACCACCATGTTTATAATTTTTGCCCGGAGGCAGACACACTCAAAGGATGCCTAGCACTCAATTCATCTTGGGGACAAGGTGACAATTGCTGGTAGCTCTCGACACACCCGCACATGAACGCTTCATCAGACTGTTAAAAAGAAAAAACAAGGCAGCACATATTTTCCAACTATATACTTAGGATCTGGATAGCATCCTGTATCCATTATGGGCCGCCTCAATGGTTCTTCAATTTCGTAAAGAGTTGAAGAAATTCCTCTTTAGAAAACACACTTCTATGCTTTATGCTTGCCTTTGACCCTTTACGGCCTTTTAAGCTAGGTTTGTATTATACAAATACTACATGCATGTACCAAACTGTTTCACGTCCTTTATGAAAATCTGAACAGTTTGTAAAAGTAGAATCATTTAGATCCTGTGTTGAATATCTCATCTACTGTGCATTATTTAAACAATTTTCAGCATTTATATTGAAACAATGGACATTTTACTGGGTGCTAAGGGTGTGATATAGCCATTCACCAGTATGCAAACTGCTATTATTTTTACCTCACAACTGCTTTAAAAAAACACGAATCTGCGCATTCCAGCGCAACCTAGAAGTAGTCATTCCCATTAATACCACACCCTAACAAAACACAACTTCAGCATTGTGGCAGAAAAAACTCAAACATACAGAAATTACTATAAAAGCAAAATCTTCTAGGCATCACACCAAGTCTAGCACCGATAAACAGAAATCTCAACATGTATTTCCATGTCGCACCATTAAAATAACATCAACTCAGAAAAATAAAACAAATGGTACTTCAAGACGGTGTTTGCCAAAGTATCCACACTGATGATCTCCTACATGGTTGAAGTTTATGCAGTATTAGCAGGCCTTCACTAGACAATTTCAGCTCTGCCAAGAGGTATAAATGCACGTAGCACCAAAACTGGTACAAGTAGCCAAGGTATTTGACCATTTCAAACCAATGCTAGTAAAACCGTGCTGGTTCCCAATGGAAGTGAGAATTACCTTCAAACTTGTGCTATCAACGAGGTATTCTCTGGTCTGACCTCCAAACCTTGCAAACATTTATCCCAAATACAACCCAACTTTCGGGAGGACCCAAAAAGCCCGTCTGTTTCAAATAAAGATGTCTGCCAAAACAAGTTAGAGCCTTCTCTCTCATTACAAGTCACTTGTTTCCCCACTACACGCAAGCCTTCCCATAAGTTTACTATAAACGACCATGAATTTGATGCCACGTTGTAGAATGCCAAACATAATTATTTAATAATGTATAATAATTTCCAGAGAATACAACACAACTGTGACTGGACTGACTCTTTCCATGCACTGGGACTTACCTGACAGCTATGCCATCTCCAGAAACGTTAATGTTGTGGGGCAAGTGCCTTGAGAGAATGACTCGAGGAAGTGACAGTTCCATCAATCTGTACAGTGTGTTGTGTAACACCATAATAATTTTGCTAACAAAAGTCAAAGAGTTTGGAATTTCATTAAGTTGTTGAACAAAACACGTCGGCTTTTCAAAACTGCATTAATCACTGAGGTGTTTATTCCAGCCACTAGTTTCTCTAAGACAGACATGAAATGGCAGGAGGTGAAGCAAACGATAGGGTTTGTTTTAAAGGCAATATTTTATTAGTTACAACAATACAAACCGGTACCATGTCACAGAGGAGGTTTATGTTTCACATTAGAATCAAATTAACATCGCATTGATGAGCTACCCGGGATACATTTTCACATGCCCTTCGTAATACCATCCCACTCCTTCCCCCTCATATTATTCCTCCCTGACCATAAACATAAGATTCCTATGCCTCATCAGAGGCCGACGACCCTTCATCATGGGACGCGGAGGTAGAATATACCCCATCTAGATCAATGACCCTATCCAGAAGTACCACCCACACATTAATGTCCTCGTGTGCCCTCTCATCGCGCCTGCATCTCCTCAGACTGACCGCCCCAGCCATAACCCATTCCACCACTTCTGCTACCCACCTTTCCTTACCCGGTCCAACCTAAGCCATGCATGTAATCGCAAAACGTATCTTGGCCAATAACAGGAGCAAGTGAAGGAACTTAAACGTCATTTTCTGGCCCTTTGGTCTATGGATGTCTCCCAACAAGCAGCCAACAGGGTCCATATTAACAGGGATCTACACTGCAGACCTCAAACGAACACATTCCCCCAGTAGTCATACACCTTAGGACATGGCCATGCAGAGTACAGGAAGGAGGCGGCCAGGCTGTGACATGAATCAAACCTACTAGGATCTATTCTATGCATCAACACTGGTCTGAAATATGTAAGATGAGTGAAGTGGAAGTGAAGGAGTTTGAAAGGTGCATTACTAGACACAGTCTTCACCAGTGCACATATCTGTTGACAATAGGCCTCCTCGAGTGGAACCCCCATATCCTCCTTCCAGGCCCCCACGTTGGGAACAGATCCCGCTTACGGTCCACCTTCAGTGTCTTATAAAGGGATAAGAAGTATAAGCTCCTACCCAATTCTAGAAGGCATCTAAAAGTGATTGAGGTAGCTGGGCCATAGGAAATGAGGGCCATATGTCCCGCACAATAGCCACAATATTCGCATGCAGCAGAAATTGGCCTGGCTCGATATGGAATTTTCCAGTGCCGCCTCATAGTCTACAAACTCATAATTAGGAAACAGCTCTCCCCCAGAACCTCACAACCACCTGCCCTTCAGGCGGTTAGGTCCACAGAAGTCTCTAGTAGTGTAAAGACCAGGAGAGCCCAGAAAGCCAAATCCTGAGCGTAATGGCGTAATAAAAGTTTAAGGCCTCCCCCCTGCAATGTACACAAAGGGGTCCCGCTCTGGATTTTATCCTGAGCGCTCAGGCCTGAGTACTGTTCTGAGGGGGCCCCCTGCAGCTGCCCCCCCCCCGCACCCCAGGGGATGCGGGGGCCTGTGTTACGCCCCTGCCTGAGCAAACGGGTCTCAGCCCCAACACTTAACAGTACGTTTGCATTATGATGCTGTATGTCTGTCGAAGTATGAGATATACTTCACATCCCTGCTCCCCACCAGTAAGAGCTAAGGTAGGGAGTACAGCCCCCTCAAATCCCCAACAGCGACCTCTCCCTGGGGTCCTCCTCGAATAACCAGAGCGTCGAGATTTGTATTTGGGCAGCTAAGTAGTATTGTTCTTGATTAGGTACCGCCACACCTTCCTTCTCCAACAGTAACTACTTGTAGACCCCAACCATTCTGCTCTGCCCATCGCCCCACTGGGATCAGTGACGTCAGGAGGGAGGGCAACTTACAAAAAACAGGCCCGGGAAAGCACATCAAAGGAATGCTGGATAACGTAGAGGTAACGAGGAAGAAACACCACCTTCGCAACAGACATACAACCCATGAGAGATAGTGGGAGGGAAGTCCATATTCCCATTGTGGATCGTAGGCCCTCAAAGACTCTCTCTATGTTGCATTGTTTATGCCTTTGTGGGGTATGTACTTCACAGGTATCGGAAGGAGTCCACCTCCCATCAAAGGGGCACCAGCAGTAAATTCCCTCCTCCCAAACCACAGGCAGCCAGAGACCCTAGCAGAAACACGAGGGACTTACCATAATTAAAGTGGAAGCCTGATATCTCCCAAAAGCAGTTAAGTACAACCGCAGGATGAGTAGAGGCCGCTGAGGAGATATGGGGTAATAAAAAAAGAGTCTTGTTTGCATATATGGACAACAAGTGGGTGACACACCCATCAATGAGTGCACTCTTCAGAACTGAATTATTGTCAACATCCACTCCTCTAACAGTGAGGAGCTCATCTTTTCTTTGTTAGCAAAGGAGAGACACCGGATAGCTGCCCACTGCCCTTGCGAGAACTTCAAAACTTTACAGGCCCTCTTTAAAGCAGTGATCCATTTCTGGAGGTCATCCCCGTTCAGGTAAGGAGGGACTATCCTGCCCAGGTTCCTAGTATCCAAAGAGTTTTCCTTGACTCTAGGGACACTAGGGCTGCCACCATGGGAATCTAATCCCAGATTCGTTTTTTGGACTTCCAGGCCCTCCTTGTTAGTGGCCAACTGATCTCGCCTGAGCTTGAATCTAACTCTCTCAAGTTTGATTAGGTGGTATTCCGTCTCCAAGGAGTCCTTTCTCTGACTAGAGATTGAGGTCCTTACGGAACATCCTGAAGCATTGGAGTCAGCAGCGGGAGACCTAGATCTCCTCTGTCTGCTCTGAACCCTCCTAGGAGGAATAAAGGGGGACCTATTTCTAGGGACACCCTCTGTGCCATCTGCACTATCCCCTGGATCAGAGTTCTTCCAGGTGGAGACCGCGGACTGTTCTTGATCATGCTCAGAATTAGGGAAACTAGGGGTTACCCCTCCTGCCCCATCTTCTGGAGCATCCCCATCCCCTTGTTCCTGATCCCCTGATCTGTCAGGGTTCTGGAGATTATCTGGGATAAGCAGCTCTAATAGATGCTTAGTGGTTGGATTGCTACCGGTCTTTAACTTCCTAGAAGTACACAGGGTCCTTAGTTCCTGGAACTTAAGGCCACTGTATCTAGAAGACTGGGGTACACTAGTATCCCAAAATAAAGACATGGTTACTAGGTGTAATGTGGCGCACCTACCTAACCTAGTGTAAACTAAACTTCCCAAGATTGGAGAAAGGGTTGTGCTAAACCCTTAACACCCAATCTACAAGTTCAGTAGAACTTACTTAGTCTATCTAAATACTATATGTGCCTAATGCAAGTGATTATTTTTCAATTAATCCAAGCCTATATTAGCTCGTAAAACAATGCAGGCTTGAATCCCACTGCTGCCACCAATGTGATAGGCTGGCTTAGTATATGGTGCCTACTTATGTAAGTGTAGCACCTTGCACTAATCCAGACAACCCTTATGGTGATTTTAATTGTCTTAGACAACCTTAGAAGGCTCTCTAAGTGGTAGCTGTGGAGAGCAGGCTTCAGGCTTAGTCCAAAAGGAGTGTAAAGCAGCTTGTTTTACAAGTACTTAATTTTATGATATAGGTTAAGTGAAAAAGAATCGCACAGTGTAGTTATAAAAATAGGTATTTCATTACAAACACTCACATACACAATGGTACTATCTCCTAACCGGAGATAGGAAACACAACACACAATACTTAGGTAATAGAGCACGTAAATAGCACAAATTAACAGTGGTCTCCAGGGGGAGTCCAAACCATAAATTAAAATAGTGGAATGTGAACCACGACTCAAATCAAGAAGGGACCCAAAAGACACACAAGTGTTGGGGACCCAAGGAACCACCAAAGGTGAGTACCCTGGAACCCACAGAGGCCGTATGCAGAGTGGAAACACAACTGTGTGATCAACACAAGTCAATGAGTAAGACGCGGTTGCAGTTTTAAAGAAAAATGACCCTTCCCAGTGGACCCTGAAGTAACCCAGTGGAAGATGTAAGGTTGGAGAGTCACCCCATCCGTGGATACCCCAGGAACTAGGATACTTACTCCATGGAAGCCGGGTGCATAGGTGTCAAGTGATGTTGGAAACCGCCGTAGACCACAATGGAGGACCTCAGGAAAGATGCCGCTGGAGAAGACGACGAAGGAGCCCGGTGGAACCCGAAGGTGGATTCAAGATGAGCGGTACCTGCAAAAAGAGGGGACAGAGTCTATAGCAATCACTAGAAGAGCTCCACAGAGTGTGGAGGGGGGGAACGGGAGGCACGGGGTGCTAGGAGCTAGCGGCCTCCATTAATACTATTGACCACAAGAAGCTGCTCCTAGAGTGATGTGACCTAACTACAGTTGTGAATTGGTTGTGAGTGTGGACATCTCACAAAAAGTGACGGACTGGCCTCACACACCACCTGGTGTCATGCTTCATCATCGGCCAGTCCTCGCCCTCCAAAACCTTCGTTTGATGGAGGGCGGGCATACACCTGGAGACAGGGATGCACTTCTAAACTAAAGAGTGGGGGCCCATGGGGTAGAACGTGAAGTTAAAAATCATTATAGTTACCAAGATATTTTTAATGTGATCAGTAACTATATGATGCTAAAAACAAAGTAGCGGCAGGTGGGGTATTTAGGTGTCCCCTAGCCGTCTAGTGTAAGGTCGACATGTTTCTGCCTTCTTGGCCCGAGCGGGTCCAGGGCATTCATCAGGACCTAGAGTTACAAAGAGAGGGCTCCGTTCTTACCAACTGGTAGCAAGAGAATACCACTGTGCGGGTGTGGCGTAGGCCACACTCCACTACCTAGATGGCTTCCAACTGTCAAGCTTATAGGAAAGATCAAACAAACAAATATATATATATACAACTGTAGAAGAAAGGTCAAAAGTGAAAACATGAATAACATTAATGTCAAGACATACACATGCGTAAATACCTTAACCCCTTCGGTGCTCATGACGGAACGGTTCCGTCATGAGCCACGGTTGAGCTGTGCTCATGACGGAACCGTTCCGTCATGACCACGCCCGCGCAAGAAACCGTCAGCACAGCGGCGGAATTTGCGCAGCATGGAAGGGGTTAACCCCTTGCATGCCCGCCCCTTTCCCCGCCCAGTCCCGCGCCTTCCATTAGCGGGCGGAGTTCATGACGAGCTGGACTCGTCATGGGCACAGCGCCACCGCAGCCCATGACGAGTCCAGCTCGTCATGGGCACTGAAGGGGTTAAGGTTAGTGACTAATCACGTGACATGTGCCACTCTACGTGAGTACACAAACATGTTGAGAGTAAAAAGTGCTCTCATGAGGCTTACCCTAGTTAGACAAACTACTTGCCACATGGGGGGAAGGGAGGAGACACTTCTGTTCAGTCTAAAGGGAGAGAAGAAGAATGTGATAGTCAACGAACTGAAGGTATCAAGAACGTGGACCCTTGCAAGCCTGCAATCAGGATGGAACCACAATCATTCCACAATAAAACCGGCGAACGGGTTTTAAAACAACGCGAAACCACCATTCATACTCTTACTGTCTGAGGCAGAGTGTCCCGTATTCAGCCTAAGGTGTTGCTCCTCGTCCGCCCGAACATGGGAGTGAGACCGCAAGGGCGGGTTTAAATAGCGTGCTTAATGATAAAATTGGAATCAGCCTGGGGTGATTACGGCTGTGCGGCAGTTCCTGGTGCGGTGCATCCGGAGTCCGGAGCTATCGTGGCGGCGTTGCATGCAGTGCAGTGCCTGGTTGTGCAATGGCCGATGGAGCGGGCCTATCAGAGCGTCCAGGCTGAGTCCTGTGCCCAAATAAGGAAAGCGAGTCAGGGAACCCGCCCAAGGGAGGCGGTCCCGTGTGGGCGTGCGCGTCTAGAGTTGTCAAGGGAACGCGGGCACGCATTCGGCGTACAAGCTAAGTACTGGGCCCAGCAAGGGGGGGGAGGAGCCGCCCAGGGTGGAGGTCACGTGTGGGCATGCGCGTCCTAGGTTGTTAGGGGAACGTGCCGGTGGAAAATAACAACACGTGCTATGGTGCCCCGGAGGGTGTTGTGGAAGTTCAGAGTCACGTGTGCGCGCCCCGGGTTGTAAGGGGTACGTAAAGGGGGATATTAAAACCGCATACTGCTGAGACCCTGGAGGAGGGTGCGAGGGCTTGCATGCAACGTCCGTGGGGTGCGTTGACTAAGAGAGTTCGTGAGGGGGTGTGACGGTTGCTGACGGCAACAGTGAAGGTCAACAACATGCCCTCTATATCACTCTGGGCTGGAATGGCTTGTATCCCAGGGCAAAAGGAGAATCAGGCCGCTCATGGAGGGGCCAAGGGGTCACAAAAATCTACGTGGAGTGCAATGTACTGCCGGGACACCCCTGTAACTGGGATCATGTACTGGAGATCCCTGAGGTGATTATTTCAAGACCCAAAGGGTAGGCAGGTTGCGCAACAGGAGGTGTTCGATGTATTAGGGCAAATGGCACAGGGCAGGAGGGCTGTCCAGGTGTTCATTGTCGGTGGAAGGGTCATCTATGTAGATGGAGCCATGGGATATCGTCGTTAAGTCCCTTTTCGTGGGACCGCAGGCGGAACACCCAACGTTGTTCTCTGATATGAAGAGCTCTGGAGAGGTCAGCCCTGCTTTTATTCATGACTTCAAGGACTGTCCATCGAAGATCAGTGTCTTTGTGGTGTTGCTCTAAGAAATGGCGTGTGAGCTTAGTGTTTGTTTTTTTGCATCTTATGGTGCTGCAATGTTCGTTGATGCGTACCCTGACCTTTCTGGTTGTCATGCCAACGTACTGGAGTTGGCAGGGGCATGTTAATAGGTAAACCACATTCTCAGTGTTACAATTGCTAAACTTGCGGAGTTGCCATGGTCTATCTGTGCCAATGTCGACTTCTTTGGTGTTAGAAGTGAGTTTGCAGGAAACGCACCCACCGCACGTGAAGTGTCCCACCACTCGTGGTTGATCCCAAAGCCTCTGTTGTTCCGTACCCTCTGTATTTGGCATAGTGGCGTGAACAAGTTGATCTCGCAGATTTTTGTTCCGTTTGAAAGCAAAAAGTGGGGGATCCCACTGCTTTCCCGCGCGGTTTAGAATATTCCATCTTTTCTTGATTATTTTTTGTACGGCATTAGAGGCAGGGGTAAATGTTGTAACACATACTGTTCTTTTGGTGTTCTCCTTTGTTATGTCCTCCAAAAGTGCTTCCTTTGGGTTGTTCCTTGCTCGTTTCCTAGCCTTGCGTATCATTTTTTTGGGGTAGTGGCGAGCAGCAAGTTTTTCTTCAAGGTGGGATGCTTGTTCCTCAAAGGTTGAGGTATCAGAACAGTTCCTCCTTACTCGAAGGAACTGTCCAACTGGGAGGTTCTGTCGCAGGGCCTTGGGGTGGTAGCTCTCGTACAATAGAAGGCTATTCCTATCGGTGGGCTTGTTGTGCACCTTTGTTGAGAACCCATCGTTGTCCATAGTGATGTCTAGATCGAGGAAGATAGCGTGGTTCTTGCTGATTGTGTGGGTGAATCTAAGGTGTACATCTTTGGTGTTAACCCACTGGACGAAACTCATCGCTTCTTCCTCTGATCCATTCCATATTATCAGCACATCATCTATGTAGCGCTTCCAAAGTTTGAGATTCTGTAGAAATGGATTGTGTGGGTTGTATATGAAGTCGTCCTCAAACTGTTGTACGTACAGACAAGCCATACTAGGGGCAAAAGTGCTCCCCATTGAAGTGCCAGAGATCTGGTGGTAGATGACTCTCTCGAATTCAAAAAAGTTCTCCATTAATGCGAGTTCCGCACATTCCATCACGAACTGCTGTGGGGTTAAAAAGTCCCACTCTCTATTCAGGATGATGTTTTCCACCACTTCCAATGTACGCCTCTGTGGTATGCTCGTGTATAGAGCTTCTATATCCATGGTTATTAGCCAATCGTTGGTCGTGTCCACCGTGAGGTCTCTGAGGAGACATAGGACGTCCTTCGTATCCCTGAGGTAGGACGTAGATTTTTGAACGATAGGGCGAAGGAACCAGTCACAGAATTGTGACAGTGGTTCTAATGCAGACCCTATCCCGGACACTATTGGTCTCCCAGGAGGAGGCGTCCGGTTTTTGTGGATTTTCGGGAGTGTGTAAAATTTAGGCATTCTTGGTTCTTCATTCACGAGGAAGTCTGCCTCTTGTTTGGTTATCCAGTCATTGCCGAGTGCTTCTGTGACCATGATCTTGATCTTGGTCATCAAAGGACCAGTAGGGTCAGTCCTGTGTACGGTGTAGCTGTTTGAGTCAGAGAGAAGTCTCAAGCATTCCTCTCTGTACATATCACTGTCCATGATCACAATGGCGCCCCCTTTGTCAGCTGGTTTTATGGTTAGGTCTTTATTACTGCTCAATTTCGCAAGGGCCGTGCGCTTCTTTCCCGTAAGGTTGTCAAACCCACGAGTGTTCTGGAAGTCAATCTTCTCAATATCTTTTAGTACGGCCTGTTCGAAAGCAAGTATGTTGCACGAAATGTTCTGATTCAGCGCGGGAAAGCAGTGGGATCCCCCACTTTTTGCTTTCAAACGGAACAAAAATCTGCGAGATCAACTTGTTCACGCCACTATGCCAAATACAGAGGGTACGGAACAACAGAGGCTTTGGGATCAACCACGAGTGGTGGGACACTTCACGTGCGGTGGGTGCGTTTCCTGCAAACTCACTTCTAACACCAAAGAAGTCGACATTGGCACAGATAGACCATGGCAACTCCGCAAGTTTAGCAATTGTAACACTGAGAATGTGGTTTACCTATTAACATGCCCCTGCCAACTCCAGTACGTTGGCATGACAACCAGAAAGGTCAGGGTACGCATCAACGAACATTGCAGCACCATAAGATGCAAAAAAACAAACACTAAGCTCACACGCCATTTCTTAGAGCAACACCACAAAGACACTGATCTTCGATGGACAGTCCTTGAAGTCATGAATAAAAGCAGGGCTGACCTCTCCAGAGCTCTTCATATCAGAGAACAACGTTGGGTGTTCCGCCTGCGGTCCCACGAAAAGGGACTTAACGACGATATCCCATGGCTCCATCTACATAGATGACCCTTCCACCGACAATGAACACCTGGACAGCCCTCCTGCCCTGTGCCATTTGCCCTAATACATCGAACACCTTCTGTTGCGCAACCTGCCTACCCTTTGGGTCTTGAAATAATCACCTCAGGGATCTCCAGTACATGATCCCAGTTACAGGGGTGTCCCGGCAGTACATTGCACTCCACGTAGATTTTTGTGACCCCTTGGCCCCTCCATGAGCGGCCTGATTCTCCTTTTGCCCTGGGATACAAGCCATTCCAGCCCAGAGTGATATAGAGGGCATGTTGTTGACCTTCACTGTTGCCGTCAGCAACCGTCACACCCCCTCACGAACTCTCTTAGTCAACGCACCCCACGGACGTTGCATGCAAGCCCTCGCACCCTCCTCCAGGGTCTCAGCAGTATGCGGTTTTAATATCCCCCTTTACGTACCCCTTACAACCCGGGGCGCGCACACGTGACTCTGAACTTCCACAACACCCTCCGGGGCACCATAGCACGTGTTGTTATTTTCCACCGGCACGTTCCCCTAACAACCTAGGACGCGCATGCCCACACGTGACCTCCACCCTGGGCGGCTCCTCCCCCCCTTGCTGGGCCCAGTACTTAGCTTGTACGCCGAATGCGTGCCCGCGTTCCCTTGACAACTCTAGACGCGCACGCCCACACGGGACCGCCTCCCTTGGGCGGGTTCCCTGACTCGCTTTCCTTATTTGGGCACAGGACTCAGCCTGGACGCTCTGATAGGCCCGCTCCATCGGCCATTGCACAACCAGGCACTGCACTGCATGCAACGCCGCCACGATAGCTCCGGACTCCGGATGCACCGCACCAGGAACTGCCGCACAGCCGTAATCACCCCAGGCTGATTCCAATTTTATCATTAAGCACGCTATTTAAACCCGCCCTTGCGGTCTCACTCCCATGTTCGGGCGGACGAGGAGCAACACCTTAGGCTGAATACGGGACACTCTGCCTCAGACAGTAAGAGTATGAATGGTGGTTTCGCGTTGTTTTAAAACCCGTTTGCCGGTTTTATTGTGGAATGATTGTGGTTCCATCCTGATTGCAGGCTTGCAAGGGTCCACGTTCTTGATACCTTCAGTTCGTTGACTATCACATTCTTCTTCTCTCCCTTTAGACTGAACAGAAGTGTCTCCTCCCTTCCCCCCATGTGGCAAGTAGTTTGTCTAACTAGGGTAAGCCTCATGAGAGCACTTTTTACTCTCAACATGTTTGTGTACTCACGTAGAGTGGCACATGTCACGTGATTAGTCACTCACCTTAAGGTATTTACGCATGTGTATGTCTTGACATTAATGTTATTTATGTTTTCACTTTTGACCTTTCTTCTACAGTTGTATATATATATATATTTGTTTGTTTGATCTTTCCTATAGGCTTGACAGTTGGAAGCCATCTAGGTAGTGGAGTGTGGCCTACGCCACACCCGCACAGTGGTATTCTCTTGCTACCAGTTGGTAAGAACGGAGCCCTCTCTTTGTAACTCTAGGTCCTGATGAATGCCCTGGACCCGCTCGGGCCAAGAAGGCAGAAACATGTCGACCTTACACTAGACGGCTAGGGGACACCTAAATACCCCACCTGCCGCTACTTTGTTTTTAGCATCATATAGTTACTGATCACATTAAAAATATCTTGGTAACTATAATGATTTTTAACTTCACGTTCTACCCCATGGGCCCCCACTCTTTAGTTTAGAAGTGCATCCCTGTCTCCAGGTGTATGCCCGCCCTCCATCAAACGAAGGTTTTGGAGGGCGAGGACTGGCCGATGATGAAGCATGACACCAGGTGGTGTGTGAGGCCAGTCCGTCACTTTTTGTGAGATGTCCACACTCACAACCAATTCACAACTGTAGTTAGGTCACATCACTCTAGGAGCAGCTTCTTGTGGTCAATAGGGACAGAGTCTATGCCACTCAGGAGTGACCACCGAAACCTGAGATGCAGGAACTGTTCACGGTGCCCTTGAAGTTGCAGCTGTGCGGACCAGGCAACGCTGTGGAAGACCAGGGGCCGGAGCCGTTTACGAGCTGACCGACGTCAGATGTCAAAGCCCATGGGGTCAGTGTCCGGCTGGGGCACCAACAAACCTTGGCAGCAGCAAACAACGTAGACGACAAACAAGGTACATTGTCAGGACCAGCGAAGTCAGAGCAGCAATGTCCAAGTGACTCACCAAGACCAGTGAAGTCAGAGCAGGCCCTGAGCAAGCAGGGGAGCCCACTGAAGCCAAAGAAGACCGTCAAGAGGACCCACGGGCCGAAGGCACAGGAGTAGCAAGAGGACCTCAAGCAGCTCACCAATGAAGAAGGCCCACAGTGCAGAGGAAGCGGTGAGGGCAAAGATCTTGGCTGCAGGAGTTGCTTGAGGTTGGAGCTTCTTGGAGCCCGAAGATCTCTGGAGGAGAGTCAACAAGACTTGGCAACAGGAAGGAGACAAGGTGCACATGGGTTCTGTTCCAGCGGTTCCGACGAGGGATGCTGGCCTCAAACTAGGTATGAAGACAGTGCAGGCCTCAAGGGAAATGCCGAACAACCACCTCTGTTGCAGAGCCTTTTGGAGTCCGTGGGATCCCAGGATCTGCAGACTGGTCAGCTGCGTTGCGGTACCGTCAGATGCATGGGTGCGACTCCTACACTCCAAGGGAGATTCCTTCGGGTGTCTTGGATGTTCACAGACCTGGTGAAGAACCTGTATAGAGCACGGGCACAGACGTTGCAAAAGACCAGCAGAACGACAAGACCAGGAGCAGCAGGCATCTTCCCCGTGCAGTCTCGGTTCACAATGCGAAGTCCAGAGTGGCCAGACGGTCGAAGTTGCAGTGGTATGTAATCTGAATCCTGTCCCACGACGAGTCTAGGAACCCACCCACAGGTAGGCCCTAAAGTACCCTTAGGAAAGGGTTGGGACTATTCAGGGGTCCCTCCCAGAGGAGGGGCTGGACAGTGGGGAGGATACTCCCATGTCCTTTGTCCAATTTCACGCCAGAGCGGGAGCCAACGTCACCCTGAACTGGAGTATGCAAGGAGGGCACCGAATGTGTCTTTCAAGCAGTCTCAGTGGCGCTGGCAAGCACCCCCACCCTGCCCCAATACATTAAACTCTGTCTGGGAGGTGATCACACCTCCCAGACAGAATACCTATTGTTCTGCCTTCCCCTGCTCGAGCTTGGCTCTGCAGCAGGGGAGCAGATACTTGTCTCTGGCTGGCAGCAGCCCTACCTTGCTGTCCGGTTCTGGAAGACTGGTACCGGGAGCACCAAGGGCCTCCCAGAGGAGCTTAATAGTGCATGGAATCATACCTCCCACACTGTTTACCGTGTGGGAGGTGTGATTCCAACATGTTTGATACCGAACATAACATGGTTTGCTCCAGCCAGTTTAGAGATGGTCATCGCGTAATGATGCATGGCCACTCTATAGGTCGTAATGGCTGATGCACTTAAAACCCGGGAAAATGGACTCCGAAGGTTGTAGGGGTGTCCTGCTCATGCAGGAGCACCCTCACACTTAGGACCCAGCACCCTGCCTTTAGGATTGAAAGGCCTGCCTTAGGGGTGACTTATATGTTTTAAGTGTAGTGACCACAGGTATAGGGAAGCTTATATCTGTCATAAGTGGTGCTAGCACCAGCTTCACAGGCTGCAATGGCAGGCCTGGAGTCACAATTTGAGTCATCTCTCAGGGGTGGCATAATACATGATTCAGCCAATGGGAGACCTCTGGTGTACCTATTCCCAGGGTACCTTAGTACCATATACTAGGGACTTACCAGGGTACACAAGTAGCCAGCGTGGAGTGGACCCAAGTACTCACCATGTCCAATTTGGGAAGAAGCACAGAAAATGGGGTTCTGATTAGCAGTATCCCAGTCAGACTAGTCAGGAAAACATAATGACACCAGCAAAAAGCGGGGGTGTCCATGAAAGCAGATCCTACAATGAAGAAATACTGTAACTCAAACTGGGAGGAAATGGAACAACTAATATCGTCCAAAGATGTAAAAAACTATTTGGCAACTGGTGCACTCTGGAATGGGAAAAGGTCTGCTTAAGGTTTAGTATTTAGTATCACAATCAGCATGGATAGAACATGTCGAAAACACTTATGTGACTGGGTATATAGAGTCCTCACAAAATCTTTATATAGCAGATAAAAAGCTTCTGACAAAAGGGGGCAGATCTTGTCCGGCCTGAAGATAACTCCCTTTTAGGCAAGCCCCTGAGGCCGCTACATATCCTGCACAATCCTGGTGATGCTCTCTGCATGGGGATATGAAAACAAATGTGGTATGCCCTGCTGCTAGCCATACCACAGTGAAAATTGCTTGCCTGATTGCCCCCGGAGAGTGAGCTGTGGCAAATTGCACCGTAGGAGCTGCCGTGGCAGCCGTGCGGCTCGTCTGATGCCTACTGCAAGCGGAGTCGAGGGAGCCAAAAGCTGTGCTGGCTGTCAGCTGATTGGAGGTGACAGCGCTCGGAGCTGCTTATCCCTGCGGCGGGATGTGGTGCTGCCGCCTCGCTAAATGCCAGAGTGGCATGTGGAGCAATTGCACTCGGCCCTCCATGACTGAAGCAGCGCATGAAGTCTACCCCGAGGATTTTGGATGGCCTGCAGCGCTGCCACTTTGAGTGCCGGTGTGGGAAGAAAGCGGCCTAGGCCCGAGGAGCACCTACGCAGAGCCAGTAAGTCGGCTGTGCACTGGGCGCCGAGCGGGCCATTCGGGGACCAAGAGGACCATCTGGGGGTGGCCTTAGTAATCATCAAGCCAACCAAGCGTGAGGTTCCGGGCACGGCTGACTGCCTTGCTTCCCCATCCAAGGCTCCGGCGGGGGCATAAGAACTGTGGACCGGTCTCTCTGGGGTGCTGATGGCCAGTGGAGATTGGCTGCCATAATGCAAGCGGAGGTACAGTTGTTGATGTGTCACAGAATAATTAGGCGTTTCCCCCATGACAGTGCGGAGAGCTCGAGGCAACTGGTGTTGACTGAAGACATCGGACTGTTCATGGGGCAACACATTGAAGAAACAGGACCAACTTCAGAAAGCGCCTCCCTGCTGTGGTGGGGTGTGGAGCTATTTTTTGTGGCCTGAAGATTTTGTGGTGGTGCCTTCCTAGTCATGAGCAAAACTGACAAATCTCAGTCTAAACTGCAATTCAACTTTCGGAAAACCCCTAAGAGACAAGACAAAGGCACTATGATGGCTGAAGGGTCGACAGGTGCAGTGCAGCCGGAGGTTGGCAGTGACATGCGGCTAATATTAATAGAGATGCAACACAGTCTCACCACAATTGATAGGAAGATTGACAACCTGTTAGTCCAAATGAATAAAATGACAGAGGGCTTAGACAAACATACCGAATGCCTCGAGATGGTGGAAAGATGGTTGACTGAGGTTGAGCAGGTGTCCGCCTCAGCGTCCCAGAAGAAACTGGACAAGGTGCTTGAAGTGCTGCAGGCTAAAGCAGAAGACCTTGAGGCAAGATCGTGGTGCAATAACTTATAGATTGTTGGTCTGGCTGAATCTACCAATACTGGCAACATGGAGAAATTTGCGGAGCAGCTTTTGATAGATACTATGGGGTGAGAGACTTTTTCTGAGCTGTTTGTGGTAGAGCTCGCTCAGTCGTTGGCCCCCAAGCTGTTGCCGGGAGTTCGGCCGTGTTCGGTAATAGAAAGACTACGAAATGACAAAGACAGTGATGCGTCGCTCCACAGGGTGCGTAAATTGAAGTACTGAAGCAAGGGGGTGCAGAGATTTCGATCTATCCAGACATCACATAGCAGGTTCAGAAGGCATGGAGGCAGTTCTTCACGGTCAAGCAGAAATTACAGGAACTCAGGGGGGGATTAGTAGAGCAACATCTGTTCCCATGTCTGCGCCACAATGCTTGGGTAGGTTTTGTGTTTCGAGGGAAGGCGGTGGGGTTGGGGAGGGATCTATTTTGCTGCACAGTTCTGCAGTGTGGGTGGTGGAGGGGGAAAGGTATGAACAACCACTGCGAGCACATAAGAGCAAAAATTATGCACCGAGTAAACTGTACTGTTCTTTATCATTTGCACAGTATGTTGCATGATGGTATCTGGAGAGGTGTGTGAGGAATCAACTGCAGCGAGGAGCCCATCCTCGATAAAGTTCCTTACTTGGAATGTCAGGGGGTTAAATGATTTTTGGAAAGTACGCAATGTTGTGGCTTATTTTCAGAGGCATTGCATCGCTATTCTACAGGAGACGCACCTGGTACTTGACTGTGTGTCCTTCGACCGGCAGTTTGTGCCCTTCATGAATCTCCTAACAGCTTCGGCTGTTAGATCTCTGGTGGCACAGATTCCCCCCAGGTGATGCAGGATTTATGCAATAATCCACAGTACATGATATTCTTATGTGCATCGAATGCTCCCTCTTGGCCAAGAGCTTTGCAGCACAGGTTAACATATGCAAGCATTTGCCACACACCTACTCCGATAACTCACCGGTTTTGTTGAAACTGACACTAGATGAGCATGGGCCCCCTGCATTTGCCTGGAGATTCCAGTCCAATTCCCTTCTGGATACAGTGTTATAGAAGAAAATCATGCAGGCCATAGACAAATCTTTCACTAACAATATTGGCTCAGTGGCTAGGTTTGAGACGGTCTGTGAAGCCTTTAAAGTCTACATCCTGGGGGCTGGGTGGGGTTGTCTAAGATCTACAAACACACTGGCATGCTGAGGTCACTCAGAGGTAGGCTGACAAGGTTGGAGTCCGAGATAGCAACACTAGAGTGCACGCATAGTGAGACAGGCAAGAGAAGTGTATTGGGGGAGATGAAGAGCTAGAGGAGTACCACGAGGTGGCACATAGTGAAACCGCACATCTGAGTAAATAAGCACCTGAAAGGATCTATGGGGAAGGTGAGCAACCAACTGCAATGCTTGCAGCGCTCTTACGACCGCTGTGGGAAGATGCCACGATTTTAGCCATCAAGGCTGAGATGGGGAAAAATTACACACCGGAGCAGGTGGTGAGACCCTACTGGCATTACTACGCGAACATATACACAACATGCATCCAACATTAAGAACAGGCCATGGCAAACTACCTAGCACACAGAGCAATGAAGTGGCTGGCTGCTGAGCATAGAGAGCATCTCATGGTCCCACTATGCCCTTCTTAGATATTGTCAGTGCTTAAAGACAGGCCGGGTGGGAAACACCAGGTACAGACGGCTGAAAAGTGGCCTTTTTACAAAAGTACCAGGTGAAACTAGTGCCCATCTTGTCACACTTTTTGAAGAAAAGGTCAATAGGGCCTGTAGGCCTTCTACAATGCAAGAGGCTCTAATTGTTACTCTAATGAAATTAGTCATGGGCGCCGACCATTGTACGCCCGAAGGTTCTTGGCAACAGCCTTGCACCTCTCATCCCCGGCATAGACGGACCTGAGCAAGCCGAGTTCATGCTGGGTCGATCACAGATATGCTAATCTAGAATCTTTTTTGGGGCTATTTACAGAATTGACCCAGATGTGTGGACTACTGCAGTATTTCTAGACGCTGAAAAAGCACTTGATTCTGAGTGGGAGTTCATGATGGAGGTGTTGAGGCGGATAGGTATAGGAGTAGTCTTCCTGCAGCTTATAAGGGTTCTATATACTAGTCCAACTGCGCGGATTAGGGTTAATGGCATAATATCGAACATGGTCGACATCACGAGGTGCATCGGAGTGGGTTGCCCATTATCACCTTTGTTTTATACTCTGGTGGCTGAGCCTTTTGCTTGCGCACTGCGCTAGTACCATGCACACCAGGGGATCAGCTTCCCCCATTACAACCTGATTCTATCTGCATATGCCGCTAATACATTCTGGCCCCTGTCCTTTATTACGTTGTATTGTTTGGCAGGCATTCAGGATTACATAATAATTGGTACAAATCCTTAATATCCCCACTCTTGGCTGTTACATCGCCTGTGCAGACGGAGTATCCCTTGAAGTGGACAATGGATCAGTGTGGTACCTGGGTATGTAGGTCCACACTGATCCAACGGTAGTACTCCTAGATAATTATGGTAAAGCTTTCAATCTGACGTAGATGGTGATGCTGCCCCGGTTCCTGTTCCTCTTCATGACTATTCTGATACTGCTCCCAAGAACCTTTTTCAGCACTCTGAAGACACTGAGGGTGTGCCTAACCTGGGCAGGCAAGCAGCTGCGCTTCAGTAGGGCTATGTTAACTCTTCCCTATGACAAAGGGGGGCATAAAGGCCCCTGATCTGAAAGCCTACTATTGAGCTGCACAATGTAGGTTTGCCCATTATTGGCGGAATGACCAGTGTGACCTACTGCATCTGTGGCTGGAAAAAGACAAAGCCTGCCCTCACCAGCTCCCTAAGAAACTGCTAGATAGGCCTGTACGGCATTAGAACACTTTTGATTTGATGAACACTACAGCATATTCTTGGAAGAGACTGGCCAAACTCCAGCCAGGGCCACTCCTGTATTCACTGCTGGTGCCACTACACTGGCATATGTGGTTTCCACTGGGTCAAGAGAAGGGGGCGGAGAAGATATTGCATGGTCAGCTCTTGTGGTGCATTGGTGAAGTCTTTCAGAATGGGACACTGCACAGCTGGGAACAGGTACGTGCACTGAATGGCACTCACACGGCGCTGGAAATGTTTCAGTATTATAGGGTACGGCACACAATGCGGGAACAGCTGGAGAAGGAACTGAGGGAGACCCCTGAGCTGCCAGCACTGACATACTTTTTGCATGATGTAATGCCCAGCACCTCATCATAAAACTCTACACCTGCTCGCAGAGTGCACGGCAGTCAGGAGTTACTAAGGCGAGGTAACATAACATGTGTATTTGTAAAGCGCACATTCACCCCAATTGGGGTATCTTAGAGCTGAATAACAGATGTTTATTGTATATGTAGATTGGCAAGAAGAGCTAGGGGTGGTCATAAGTGACATGGAATGGACATACTGCTGGTCAGTCATTAAGACGGTATCCCTGAATAGCCGGAATAGGTTGATACACTTTAAATACCTTGATAGGGTATATTATACCCCTGCACGCCTGTTCCGCTATGGTTTGCGAGACAGAACGGGATGCTATAGATGCAGTGCTGCAGAGGTGGAGTTCGCCCACGTGACGTGGTTCTGCCTGGGAATTTGGTGCTACTGGTTTGCAATATTGCGAGAGTTAAGAGATAACGAGGGAGCAGATTGTACCATCTCCCCTCACAGAATAGCTAGGAGGTTGGCAAAGCGACCAGTCCCAACGGTAAAGGAGTGACATGTCGACATAAGGTTTTGGAATACTCAGTGCGAGGAAAACAACGGATTAGGTCCGGTTAGAACCAGAAAGCAAGACTTTTGGAGAGGCCGTACCAGGCATACCTGGCTAGAAATGAGAATGATGTGGTTGGGAATTCTGAAGGGCGGGGGAGATGTTACAGTGAACAGTGCAGACTTACAGCAGTGTGTTAGATGACTGTGTCGACCGCCAAGAGTGGTTGGTGTTTCACTGAATGGATGTGAGCGGGCAGTGGGAGAAGGATGGCAAATGAATAAGAGCCACATTCTAGGTCTGTCGAGAGACGCGCCTCAGACAATCCTTACTGTGGACCGTGCTGTAGAAGGGTTCGGAGGTAGAACATGCAATACCGCGCTGCCGACTCCCTGGGTTCCATGTATCGTGGTATAATTTGTACAGTTTGAAGTCATGTAATTGCTTTTCTTATTGTGCTCTGTATATGATTGAACAATCAAGAGAGCACTGAAGTTTGCCTGGTGGTAGCAAAATTGAAAATAAAGTGTTAAAAAAAAGAAGCTTCTGGCAAAAACTGTGAATTCCATAAAGAAAGTCATAAAAGGACTCTCTCTCTAATGACAGCAGCTGGTCCAGACAATCTCCGAGCGACAACGATACATGTAAACATCAGCTGGTGGAGTAACGGTTTTTTAAGGCTTTTTGTGAGCAATAACCCTAACTCGAGTGATACCTGACAGTTGGAACGGTGCAATCAAAACAATACAGAACAAAAGAGTCATCCTCAGTTCCCAAAAATTATAGATTGATTAGTTTGATGGAAGTGGTGGTGAAAGATAATGTAAAATTTGTTCTGAGAGAGTTGAAGGAACAGGAATCTCCTAATCCCGACTGAGCAGAGATGTTCAATGAAGGGAATTGCATAATGGAACATTGCTTTAGTCTATGGTCAACTGCGACTAAGTTAATGGATGGCAAGGGGAAATTTACTGCTTTAGGGTAGCAATTGACCTAGTAAACTCAGAGATTCTAATGAATACCCTAGAAAAGCGTGGAATTTCAAGAGGGTTGTTATGGATTCTGAAAGTACTCCACTTAGGGAAATGGGCTAGACTGGAACTGAAAAAAGGTGGCAGTCATTTGAAGATGATTAAAATAAGAAATGGTTTGCAAAACGTTTCTCTGCTGGCCCGGATACTATTTGAACTTAATCTAAGAGATGTACTTGAGGTCTTATCAGGTGACTAGGTAGTTTTCCTTAAGGATGGAAGGCCAACATGTAACCGGTTTACTTTACGTGGATGATCTTGTAATTATGGATTGGACCCAGGTAGGTCTCCAGGAAATTTTACATTTTAATATTTACAGTAGTACAGGAATGATGTTAGTGGTAAATGTGGATAGAACTAATACATTCGTGTTCGGGTAGCAGAAGAAGGTTTTTAAGTGGTATGTAGGTACGACAAAGATTGATGAAGTGGACATGTATAGATACCGCGGTATGCTCTTTTCCGCCAACCTATGTTGGAAAACGAACTTTGAGATGGTAAAAGCGAATGCCCTCCAGATGTTAAAGGGGCTATGCAAATTCAGGCGAAAGCACCAGGGGGGTTGGCGGGGTGTGGAAATCAGATATTAGACCGGTTCTAACTACACTTAAGGCATTGGTCCAATTTTATAGGCGTCTGAAACTTTAAGGTTTGAGACAGGGTGACATCAGGCTTTAACCTTTCTGAGAGAGCCACTATGAAATACTGGAATGAACTTTTAGGTTCAGAGGAGGACAAGGTGACATCGTATTGCAGAGAAGAGATTGTGAAAAGATATTTAAAATGGTCCATGAGGCCAAGAAGAGAAGTCCTAAATGTTGAACATTTTTTTCAGTGACTCTCAAAAAGTGAGGTGTGTTCAATAATGGATACAAACTCAAGAGTTAGGGATCTTAGGTACACTTCAACCAATTACTAAACTACCAATTTGCAAGATGCTTGGTGTAATCACACTACATTTATATACCTAGTTTCTTTGAACAACTATTAAATGAGACAGGATTTTTTTAGATATAGGATTGGCCTTAACCCTTTGTATTCCTTCAAAGAGCTGGCAATACTCTTATTTGAGAATGTGGGTGTGTGTGTGGGGGCGGGGTGCAGATGAAATGTACAAATTCCCATATCATATTGAATTGTTAGAATTTTAAATAGAATATGGGGTGTTTAATTGCTGGGATGCTCTGAAATTTTTATTCAATATGCAGTTTCTCGATGTGATGTGTGCAACTGGGTGTTTTCTATTGTCAATTAAGCATAAAACTCTCAGATCAATGTTACTGAGGGGAATGACATGGCAGAATTGGGAGGGTTTTCGTTTGACAAAGAAGAGAGGTCTCAGGAGTTTTTGATGATTGGATTGTAAATGACAACTCTTGTTTTATTCTTCTTAACTGAGCATATTTTGTTATGTTTAACAGACCACAGTCTAAATGAACTTATCTAAAATGTGTGTGGGAATTTGTTTTACCAAACACGTTAACTTTTACGTAAGAAGTTTCCCACAAAAATGTTTTAGGTGGTAAATTCTCCCACTAAAATGAGGTTCGCAAGACAAAGGGAGGGAGGGACTTGTTTGCCAGGTGTGGAATATTTAAAACTTCAAATTAAGCAAAGGAAAGCCTCCGCAGTTTTAGAGGCTTAGCGTTACAACTGGCCATTAAGCCCACAAGTTAGATGTAGGTATATGCTGTACATTGTAATTCTTACATTATTTTTGCACATATACTTCCTCTACTTATCCTCTGTCTCAACTCTCTACACCCTCAAACCAGAATGCTTTGGTGCAACTAGCACTACAAATAAAGAAAACCAGCCTAAAAAATGTAACTTGCACGTTAAAACACCACAGAGAAAATTCAACCCTTACCATTTCTACTGGAGAAATACTTCTTACAAGCTGCTGGAGTAGTGTAGCTTCACAATAGGGGAACTTGCGAATGCACTCTCTAATAAACTTTTCTTGATAAATGGGAAAACCATCAGTCTCTCTGCCACGAAGCAGGCTATATATAAAGCAAAGCATATAATTATTCAAACTGTAACCCTTAAATTCCGTAGGTCAAGAATACACATTAAAAATAGACTAGAATATGCTAAGCACTATGTTTAAACATACCTAAATTATGGTAATGCAAACATAATATTGCTATAACATTTTCAAAACAAATGCAAATGGAAAATTAGCCATGGTGACAGAAAGCTACAGTCCTAAGTAACAGAAAATTAGACAGTGTGAAGAAATAAAATTCACAAGGTAAACTCTAGAAAGCTACTGAATTGTGCGGGTACAATGCATATTAATTTTGATGCCATTTCGATTTTTACACAAGGCTGAATAAAATATTTAATTCCATAAGGCATCCCACCACAAAAACAATATACAAGAATACAAGTGTAGTTCTCCCTGTTTACAGGCAACTCCTTTGAAGGTCATACATTCCACAAGTTGTCAACATTCTTGCAATTTCTTCTTCCTCTCATCTGTATTTCGCCCCATTCTCTCCTACCACACTTATAACTTCTTTCCAACTTTCTGTTTACACTCTTCAATTCCTCCAACTCTCTTCACACCATCTTTCCTTTCTTCTACTCCTTCATTTCCATATACCTATCGTTTCACACTTTCTCCATGCAACATAAATACCTTCCTTCCCAATGCATGCACTCCTCAACCTCCACCACTCCAGTCTTTGCCTCTTCCACTCACATTGCCTCCTTTACCCCTTGCACAAATATACTCAGTTGCTAGCAAAAATCAATCCTGCTGCCCTGGTAAATCCTTCAACACATTGCCGATTCAAACAAAGCTAAAGAGCCATACATTGCACAAGACAAACTGGCTGAAAGCCAGTTTATGTTTAAAGATAAACCCCAGGTGTGTGTGGCTTCTCCATGAAACCATATAGAAGAGTGGGGTTTTGACTAGGAAGCATGCTAGTGGGCATTTCATGACTTTGACAAAGCAATTTAAGAGTTTTCCTGTAGTGAAAATTGCTTCTTTCACCACAAGGCACCTGGAAGAGATATAGTTTCACTTTAGCTTGAAAAACATTGAAGCTCCAAGAAGAGATGATTTTTAAACACCCCGTATCACAACCTAATATTACCACTCTCTTGAATGATTAAATATTTTAAGTTCTTACCTTTTGATAAAGTCATCAAGTTTATTTTCGTGATCTTTTAAAAACCCAATACACTTTTGGAAGATGCAACTGATATAATGCATTTTCATAGCTAAGACTTCATTCATGTCTCTTTGTTTCATGCACTTTTCACAAATTAAGTCCAACACCCTGGAGCTTTTTTGCAGAGCTTCTTCATCTGCCAAGAGAGGATTCTTCTTAACTAGTGTGACAATCTGCAAATGGTATAAATAAATCATTTAGCAAATATGTTTAAATGACAGCAGACACTACTGTGTAAATACTTAATGAGAACCCTCATGGTTGAAAACATCTATTATTCTTGTAGGTTGGTTAAAAAATGGTTCATGGTAATGCACAATAATGAAACCATAATATAAACATGTAGTCATAAACAGCAAAACTATTATACATGAACATCGCTAAAGAAAGGGAATGAAATGTGGGCCAATCAGTAGTTTAGGGCCGGATTCAGATCTCGGCAGACAGGTTACTCCGTCACTACGGTGACGGATATCCCAGCAGTAGAAATAGAAGGCAAATGCTACTTACCAGTATCCATCTGTTCTTGGCATGTAGAGCTGCAGATCTACACACTGTGCATAGATCGCCATCTGGTGTTGGGCTCGGATGTTTGCAGTTGTTTTTCCTTTTGGAAAGTCTTTGGAAGTCACGAGGTATGTGACTCCTCCTTTGGATCGTATTGCGCATGGGATTGTTTTTTGCCAGCAGGGAAATGATGGAGCGTAGTAATAAGCAGTGAAGATGCACATGGGTGCTGTATCTAAATAAGATAAACTGGAACAGATAAAGGTAGCCGGGGAGGCGGGTGGCGTGTGTAGATCTGCAGCTCTACATGCCAAGAACAGATGCATACTGGTAAGTAGCATTTGCCGTTCGAGGCATATGAGCTGCAGATTCCACAATGTGCATAGATTATTTAGCAGTACTCGCTCCTAGCGACGACCACCAGTATCTGTTGCAGTGGTTTGAAACAATGTTTTGAGTACAGCCTGGCCCACACTAGCTTGTTGCTTACTTTGCACATCTACACAATAGTGTTTAGTGAAAGTGTGCGGTGTAGACCATATAGCTGCTCTGCAGATATCATCTAAGGGAATGTTTCCTAAAAATGCCATGGAAGCCCCTATCTTACGTGTAGAGTGGGCTTTAGGGGGAACAGTGAGCATACGTTTGGCTTTGTGGTAGCAAATCTGTATGCATTTGACAATCCATCTAGCTATCCCAGATTTGGAGATGGGGTTGCCTTTGTGTGGTGGTGAGAAACAGTTGTTTGGTCTTACAAAAGGGTTGTGTTCTCTCGATGTAGTAGAGTAAGGCTCGTTTGACATCTAGTGTGTGGAGAGCTCTTTCTGCAATGGTCTGTGGCTGCGAGAAGAATACGGGCAGTTCCACAAATTGGTTTGGATGAAAGGGATAAATGACTTAGGGAGGACCTTTGGATTAGTGGGGAGAACAACTTTGTTATGGTGCATTTGCAGAAAGGGTTTTTGAATGGTGAGTGCTTGTATCTCACTGACCCTTCTGAGGGAAGTAATGGCTGCAACAAAAACAGTTTTCCATGTTAGGAATTGAAGTTCACATTTGTGTAGAGGTTCAAATGGAGGCCCCATTAGTCTCGTGAGAATGATGTTTAGGTTCCACACAGGTGAGAGTAGCACTCTGGGGGGAATTATTCTTTTGAGGCCATGAAGGCTTTTATGGCAGGTACTCTAAAGAGTGATAGGTGTTGTCTGTTTTGTAGATAGGCTGCTATGTCCACAAGGTGCAGTCTAATAGACGTGTAGGCTAGGTTGCATCTTTGTAGGTGTAGTAAATAGCCTATGATGTGTTGAATGGACATATCTAGGGGATTGAAGTTATTGTTGTGACAATAGACCACAAAACGTTTCCACTTGGCTGCGTAGCAAGCTCTAGAGGTAGGTAGTCTAGCTTCTCTAATGACGTTCATACAGTCAGGGGGAAGATTTAGATAACCGAATTCTAGGATTTCAGGAGCCAGATCGCAAGGTTGAGCGGAGCTGGGTCCGGGTGCCTGATCTCTCCATGGTTAAGAGGCGTGGAGAGAGGTATAACTTTGGTGCGGTACTACAGATAGTTCCAGCAGTGTGGTGTACCAGGGTTGTCTGGCCCAAGTTGGAGCTACTAGGATGAGAGTGAGGGAGTGTTGTTGTAGTTTGCACACCACTAATGGAATGAGTGGGAGAGGCGGAAAGGCGTACGCATATCTGCCTGACCAGTTCATCCATATCGCATTGCCTTTGGACAATGGGTGTGGATACCTGGCGGCGAAGCTTGGGCATTTGGCGTTTTCGTGGGTGGCGAAGAGGTCTATCTGTGGATGCCCCCACATTTGAAAGTACGGGTGAAGAACTTGTGGATGGAGTTCCCACTCGTGGATCTGTTGTGTTTGTCTGCTCAGCAGATCGGACATAGTGTTTGACTCCTGGGACATGTTGGGCTAGGAGAAAGATTTTTTGGGGTAAGGCCCATCTCCATATGCTCTGTGCTAGCTGAGAGAGCTGCGGAGAGTGTGTGCCACCTTGTTTTTGTATATAGTACATGGTTGTCATGTTGTCCGTGCAGACTAAGACGGCCTTGCCTGAGACATGTGTTTGAAAGGCCTTTAGGGCTAAGAATATGGCTAGTAACTCCAGATGGTTGATGTGGAGTAACTTTTGTTGAGGTGTTCACCTGCCCTGCATGGTTTGATGTAGTAGGTGAGCTCCCTAGCCGGAGAGCGATGCGTCCGCTGTCAGTACTATCTGAGGAACCGGTTCCAGGAACGGTCGCCCTTTGGAAAGGTCTATGGTGGTCCACCACTGCAGAGAGCGATGGGCACAACATTCTACCAACACCAGATCTGACAATTGACCCTGGGCCTGGTTCCATTGGCGCGCTAAGCACTCTTGGAGAGGACGCATCTGGAGTCTTGCGTGAGGTACTATGAATATGCAAGGGGCCATCATTCCTATAAGTTGCATGAACACTTGAGCTGGAAGAGAGTGTTCCTGGTGAAATTTGGTGCGTAGAGCCTGAATGCGTGCTATCCTGGCAGGACTGGGATAGGCTAGTGCTTTTGAGGTGCCTATGGTGGCACCGAGGTATTGCTTTACGTGAGAAGGTTGCAGATGGGACTTTGTGTGGTTTACTGTGAAGCCCAGTTTGTGAAGTAGTTGGATAGTGGCGTGAATGTGTTGTACACACTTGTTGTATGAGTTGGCTTTTATGAGCCAGTCGTCTAGGTATGGGAAGACGTGGATGTGTTGTCTTCGCAGGTGTGCTGCCACTACCGCTAGGCACTTGGTAAACACCCGTGGTGCTGTGGTGATTCCGAATGGGAGCACTTTGAATTGATAGTGTTGACCGCCCACTACAAATCGGAGAAACTTTCTGTGAGCTTTGTGAACGGGAATGCGGAAATAGGCGTCCTTGAGGTCTAGGGTGGCAAGGAAGTCGTTCTGGGAGAGTAGGGGAAGTACCTGCTGTAGTGTGACCATGTGGAAATGGTCTGAGTGTATGTAGTGGTTTAGGGGTCTGAGGTCCAGGATGGGCCTTAGAGTGTCGTCCCTTTTTGGTATGAGAAAATATAGGGAGTAAACTCCTATATTTTGTTGGTGGGCAGGAACTGGCTCTATTGCACTCTTTTGTAGAAGGGAGATTACCTCCTGCTTTAGAAGTGACAAATGTTCCTGTGACATTGGGCGCTGTTTGGGTGGAATGTTTGGGGGGGTAGATGTTAGTTCGAGGCAGTAGCCTAACCAAATTATTTGTGTTACCCATCTGTCTGAGGTGATGGTAGTCCAGACAGGAAGGAAATTGTGGAGTCTGCCCCCGACCGGAGTGGGATGGTCTGGGGGGAGAAGTCATTGGACAGGGGTGGAGGCAGAGCGGGAGGTGTTCGTTTTGCCTCTGCCTTTATAGTTGTTACCCCTGTAGCCGCCTCTCTGGTAACCCCTAGTGAAGGTGGATTGGGTAGGGGCCTTATAGGAAGTGGAGGCGCTGTTGGAGGAGTAGCCTCTGGAGTTGCTTCTAAAGGAAGAGCGGCGAAAGGAGCGCCTGGGAGGTTACGACTGCAAGGCTCCCATAGATTTTGCCGTGTCGGTGTCCTTTTTCATTTTTTCAAGGGCAACGTCGACGTTGGGGCCAAATAGATGTTGCTCGTCAAAGGGGTGGTTGAGGATGGAACTCTGCACCTCGGGTTTGAACCCTAAAATTCATAGCCAGGCATGCCTACGCAGGAGGACGCTGGTGTTAATTGCCCTAGATGCGGTGTCAGCTACATCGAGGGCGCAACGAATGGAGGTATTGGTGATTACTTTACCCTCCTGGATTATCTCGTTGGCTCTATTTTTGTATTTGTCAGGGAGGTGTTGCATTATGGCTTCCAGTTCATCATAATGTGCCCTGTCATATCTTGCTAAAAGCGCTTGGGTGTTTGCAATGCGCCATATGTCGGCAGCCTGGGATGCAGTTCGCTTGCCAGAGGCGTCGAGGAGTTTGGACTCGGTGGTGGAGCCTCACCTGATGCCTGGGAGTTAGCACGCTTCCTCGCATTGGAGACTACTAGGGAGTCTAGTGGGGTGGGCCTCTGATGTAGGTGGGGTCTGTAGGGGCGGCATTATACTTTCTCAATGCGAGGGTTGAGGACCCTGGCCCTAACCGGGTCTTTAAAGACCTCCGGTGCGTGCTTGATAACCCCTTTAAGCATGGGCAGAATGGAAGTGGCCCTCTGTGTAGTGTCAAAAGTATCTAGGAGGAAGTCATCCTCCACGGAGTCTGTATGGAGATCAACTCTGTGGTAGTGTGCAGCCCTATGGAGCAGCTGGTTAAACCCCATTGTGTCTTCAGGGGGGGACGGTATTGAAGGGTAAAGGTCGTCCTGCGGGATGTTAGGGACGTCTGGGATGTTGTAGTCGTCCCATGGGTCTGGGGAGCCTGTAGGAGTAGGGTCCCCTGTGGGCTGGTCATGGGGCCCGTACCCTGTGTCGTCGTAGACGTTGTCAACATCCTCATCAAGAAAGGGTGTGGGAGAATGATGAGGTGGGGGAGGTGGAGGAGAAGGGGGAGGAGGTGGAGGAGGGGGTAAAGGCAGTCTCAAAGGGGAGGTAGCAAAGTATTTTCTCTTTGGAGGTGGAGCAGGGGCAGGCTTGTCCAGCGGTCTCTTTTTGATGCTGAGCATCAAATGTCCAGTTTAAGGGTCTTTGACAAGTGTTTTTTGTAGTGGATCGGGCCGAAATAGTTCATCTGTGGGGGGCCGATCATTCGGCACCCAAGGTGTCAGAGCTGTAGGTTTTTTAAGCTTTGAGTCGGCATCGGTTCAGTGTTTTGAACCGTGTGGCTAAGAAATGTCTGGTTGTTTCCTCGGTTCCGAGATGACTTTCGGCTTCGAACAAACAAAAAACCTCACCTCACCGCAAGCTACAAAACATCCAAAACGCCGCGGCAAGACTGGTCCTCAACCTCCCAGCACCTGCGCACACTCCACTGGCTCCCCATCAAAGCTAGAGTCACCTTCAAGATGCTAACCCACGCTCACAAGGCCCTCCACAACACCAGACCAGCATACCTGAATAGCCGACTCAAACTCCACGCACCCCAAAGGACTCTACTATCAGCCCAGCTCTCCTACGCCGTGGTCCCGCGCACAAGAAAGACCAGATCGGGAGGCTGCTCCTTCTCCTTCCGCGCGGCCAGAGCCTGGAACACCCTTCCGCTCCACCTCAGACAGATAACATCGCTCCCTATCTTCGCAAGAAACCTAAAAACCTGGCTCTTCGACAGACCCCCTCCTTGATGGACTGGAACCTGTGACCACCCCCCCCCCCCCACACACACACACACACCCCAGCACCTTGAGACCCTTACGGGTGAGTAGTCGCGCTGAGACACCTGATTTGATTTGGTACATCACAAGCTGAAAAATGTTTATTTCTTATTTGTCACACTATGAAAGAGAGGAAACGGCTGGCCTATCAGTTGCGTCAACAGGAATCTTCCAGAATAATCCCTATAATAATGCTATTAAAAATTCTAGAGAAGATCTACTTATCCCTCTGAAGTATTATCGTTCCAAAATTATTATGAGTCTCTTTATACTTCTCTTAATTGTTCAGATACTAAGGGAGACGCCTTTGTTTGCTAAGCCCGATCTCCCAAAATTAACACAGGAACAAAGTGAAAGCTCAGAGTGAGAATTTACAACGGATTAAATATTTAAGACTATCGACAATTCTGCTTCTGGTAAAGCTCCTGGGGAAGATGGTTTTCCCATTGAATTCTACAAAATCACTAAAACACATACGGTCCCAATCGATAGATCTGTTTTTAATTAAACACTATACTTGAGGCACTTGCCTCCAGATTTTCTCCGTGGTCGCATCACTGTTCTTCCTAAACCTGGTAAGAACCCCTTAGAATGTTCTAGCTGTAGACCTATTTTCCTGATAAATTCCGATGTTAAAACATTTGCGAAAATCTTAGCTACCTGGCTAAATGTATTTATTACATCTCCCATCCACCCTTCTCCAGTTTCTTTAGTTCCGAGTTGTTCTTCCACTAATCATCTTCGTACGATATTACATTTATTGCGTAATAATACAGAGGAAAATGTCCTACTATCCTTAGATGCAAAAAAAGCTTTTGCTAGAGTGGAGTGGGAATACTTATTTCGTACTATGTACATGATGGGCTTTGGAAATTACTGTCACTTTGACAAAAGGCATGTATCATTTTCCTCCTGCTGCTATTACATGGTAATATATTTATCTCCTCATACGTCAATATTTATCGAGACATAAAACAGGGATGCCTATTATTTCCATTGTTATTTCTTATCGCAATAGAACCATTAGCCATCACTGTAAGGCAGAATACTAATATAAAAGGTATTCCACCTCTCCTAGTGAAATTAAAGTATTTTACTAAGCAGATTATATTCTTTTGACTCTTTCACAACTGGAATCCTCAGCCATCTCACTGATTTCTCTTTTGACTACTTCATCGTCCTTTTCAGGTTTTAAAATTAACTGGTCCAAATACGAAGCTTTACCAACGACTAATGCTACTACTGTTGCCTCTATTTGTATCCTTACTTTTAAATGGAAATGCTCTTAACTTAAATCTCCTTGGATCCTTCCCAACCCCGGTCTAAAGCATATGATGATGGATAGTTAAAATCCTATCATTGATTAGGTAAAAGAGATTTTCAACATTGGTCTCTTTTAAACCTATCACTTTGGGGTAGAATACAAATTATAAAAATGAACACAATTCCTGAATTTATTAGATATGATTTCATTACCTGCAACTACAAACATTTTTAAAACAATGTCTTCCACGACATCCAGTTTAGTTTGAGGGTGGGGGGAGAGGGCGCGAAGTAGACCTCGCTTATGTCATTCAAAGATATAGTCTTCCTCGTTGAACGGTGGTTTACACCTTTCCCCAACTAGAAAATTACTGGATAGCTCAACAATTGGCCCACTATTTATATGCTTTCTATATGCCAGGATATTCCACTTTGTATTTAACTAGAACAATCTTACTTAAAACCAATACTCCTCCTGCTATCTATTACACTAAGAGTCCCTGTTTTACAAAATTCTATAACCCCACTATATACTCTTTCCAGATTGCATGGCAAAAAGCACATACTGTTACAAAATCTCAGGCTTGATTATATTCTCCAGCTCCGTTATGGTAAAATGCTGATGTTAAGTGTATGGGGAAAGAAATCAATCAACATATGGCGTTAACACAAAATACATACAAAGTTTACCCAATGAAATTTGCTAAAATCTTTTGCAGAGTTTAATCTTCCAGGATCACAGATAAATAATTTTACTCAATTAACTTCTGTTCCCAATTCCACCTCGATCTCATCCTCCTTTATTCACCAACTGCACAATACCTTCACACTTGGAAGAATTTCAAAGGTAGTTTCAGGTATATATTCTATATTAACCAAATGTTCCTTTGCTACTGAAACATCCTATAATTTGACATCCTAGTGGTCTTCCCGATTGAACACGACTTTTTTTTTAGTTAAGGAATGGATAATATTACTGGAAAATTATAACTAAGATCTTCGAGATTAACGTAATTATTTGACAATATTACATTAGTGGCACTGGTCTCCCGCTAAACTTCACGCGACTAAACTTAGTCCCAATTCTCCATGCTGGGTATGTCAAGAACAACATTGTGACATAGTTCATATATTATGGGAATGAATTAGAATTAGTTCTTTCTGGTTATAAATTGAAAGCGGTTTGAAGAAATACTCACTTCTCTCTCAAGCCTTGATTATCATTATTACATGATATAGCAGGTCTGACGTCTATTCCTACACATACTTTTAAATGGCTTTCTACTGTTGTAAATTTGGCTAAAATCAATATATCACGTTTTTGGAAATCTGATACTGTTCCAACATTTAACTCCTGGTTAAATGATATGTTTGAAGTGGAACAATTATATATAAACTGAATGATAAACTTTTCTCATTTTGATTCTATATAGGGCCCTTTTCTGGAAATGTAGAGCCTATTTACATTTAAGTGTTACATTTTTCATATCATAATTTAGTTTTCTTATGGGACAATGCTTGTTTGAATCATTATTGACTATGTAGATACTCCCTCTTAGTTGTTTCTTATATTTTTTTTATGATTATTGCTATATACTTTTTGTTCTTGTAATGCATAAACATGGTTTTATTGCTGTTATCTTCCTTATATATTCGAAAATTCTATAAAGAATGGCAAAAAAAAAAAACAACCCCTCCCCCCCACACAAAAATAAAACCACGTTTTGTCATGACTAACCAGTGACAGTGACTGGAGTCTATCGAAAGTCGGAGCCAATTCAATTGCAATTAGTTAATAGTGGTTAAGACCAGCCCAAAAAACAACTAAGCTGAGTAAAAGGGTAACTATAACATAAACCTCTGCTCATTCATAGAACACATTAAAGCTACCTCCTGTATTTATACAGCAATGCAGTCTTTTCGACAATCATTTAGATTTCAGAATGTGAGGCAGGGAAGCTTTTGTGGATAAACTCTTTCTTTGTCACATTAACTAACTATTCACTGTCATGCCTGCAGAAATTCTGCAAGTCAGAAATGCCTCTTGTCCCTTTTCTCGTCTGAAAAGAAAGATACTAATGATTTTTACAGCAGACGAGGTTGCAGAAAGGTCAGTGATATTTTTACTCAGCTCAAAGTTCTTGCTCTGAACCAACTGCTTTAAAACTTCTTTCGCTGAACAAACATCAGATGAAGTCTGGTTCATCTGCTCTATTCCGACTGGAAAGGCAGTAATTTCATCAGTTTGCTAACTGATCACATTTAGGATTTAACAATACTTATTCACAACCAGTTATAGCGAAATAATGTTTAGGAGTTCAAAGGTTCTCTGCAGCATGGAGAAAGCTGAACTCCAAGGTTTTTTCCTGAGGTTTCTGACATTCGGCTTAGGTCTTTGGCTGCTAATGAGTACGTTATTTACCCATTTAAAAACCTTGATTACTTCAGTGCTGTTGTACATGCTCCTCTTAAATCAACAACACTGTCCGAACGTATAAACGCCTTCTCCTGAATTTATGGGATCTGTACCTTCACTAAAACTGGGTGAATCTTTACAAGGGGTCATAAATGCTCATAACCTTGCAACATAATACGCCTTAGTGCATGCGCACCCCTAACCTCATGGAACTGCAATATTACAAAAGTCTTCCTGATTTCTTTAGACATGACATCTCAGGTTATATAATGCACTCTAGTTTCACACCACTTGGTCATCAAAACTGTTCGTCAAACTGGTCTTCTGGTGAAATGTACTCTGAAGGCACAGACAACTGGCAGCCAAGTCCCCTGACACAGGCATCATGATCCTAAGATCACCTGCTACTCCTGGCATCACAATGTGCTTCCTTGTGTGTCGAACGTCACTATCAACTTTCTTTCGACACAGAGGACTTGTCCGGACTGAAGGGTCCCCCATTTTGATGCAATGACTAACTCAACATGAAGGGCCCACTCAGTATTCGAGGCCTCTGTCCAAAGTCAAAAATCTCTACAAGTATTGATTGGTTTGAGAAACCAAGATATATATCTTTCTTTACACCAATTTGATTTCAGACCTGGAACATGGCAGCAATGGGGGGGGGAGGGAGGGGGGGGGGGGGGAAATCCAGGAATCAGAAGGGCCTCAAGATTTGTTAGAAAATTTCGTCTAATGGTGCAATTGTTGAAATAGTCGTCTATTTTTATGCAGATAGATATGCCACTCTAAAGGATTGTTGGCCTTAAGCCATTGGCATTAATATTTTTCGTCATACTCCTCGCCATTATTGCAACACATACAATTTGTCTAATTGGAAAGAAAAAAATGCAAAAAGCAAGAAAACAGCAAGCTGAGAAATATATTAAATCACCTGTGGCAAATACAGTTAAGTTAAAACCGGGTGAACAGTGGTAGGTCAGAAGATTGTGTTAAGAGAGAATGGGTAGAGCCTGTTTTTTCAGGAATCCTACTCAGAAAGGGCCAAATTCACAAATCTATGTGTGCACCCAAGGATAACTTTACTGCGCGCATAGCATTTACATAGGAAACATCCTCTTGATTTTACTGAATCTTACAATTTCACCAATGTTAGAAATGGGGGTCTCTAGAACAGGAGGCAAGCTCAGTTTCAAGCCCTTGGAGACCTTACTAAAGATGACAAAGCAAACAGCAAAGTCCTTTTCTCCTTTCCTTGGCAGCAAGCAGCCATTGCAGGCCAACCCCAGAAAGCAAACAGCACAGGGGAAGTATTCCTCCTCAGCTTATCCGGCTCTTCTCATTGGCAAAGGTTTCTCTTGATTCCCAGAAGTGATCTAAAAGTCTGGGGTCTGGGCCCTCTTTTTATACACCAAAACCCTTTGTTCTCTGAAGGCAGAGAGTGTCTGTACCAGCCTAAACCAGTTCAGTGGGGCAGTTTGCAAGTGCACAACAACCTCCTTTGTCAGTGTGAGCCCTGGCTTCAGACACACCACAGAGGGGCGGAGCCGTCACTGTGGAAGGCAGGCACAGCCCTATTCAGGTGAAGATGCTACTCCTCCCACCACTCCAAATGCAGACCAAGCCTATTCAGCCCAGCCCTGACTCATCAGACTTCTGGAGCCATGGCCCTCCTCCCCCTACTCTAAATGCAGCCCAGGTCTAGTCAGCCCAGCCCTGACTCATCAGACTTGTGGAGCCGCTGCCCCTCTCCAGCCCCTGTCATCCAAAAACCAGACATGCTATACACAAACCTAGCAAAGGCACAGATGGTTAGGCAAGAAAATACCTACTTTCTAAAAGTGGTATTTTCAAACACAGAATGTAAAAATCACCCTCACTAAAAGATGCTTCTTAACATTCTGAGTTCAGGCATACTAAACTTTATTTTCATTTCTTGTTCCTAGGGTCAGTTATGTTTATAAGATGTTATAAACTAACTCCCCATTCTGGCCTATGGGAACAGTTAGCCTTGCAATAGTGAAAAACTAAATTGGTAGTATTTCACTATCAGGACACGCCACACACATCAGGGCATATCCTACCTTTCACATACAATGCAACCTGTCCACAGGGGTACGTTAGGCCTACCTCAGGGGTGACTAACGTGCAGAAAAGGGAAGGTTTGGGGACTGGCAAGTGTGTGCACTTGCCAAGTCGACATGGCAGTCCCAGACTGCACACAGGCTCTGCAATGGCAGGCCTGAGTCACATTTTACAAGTTGCTTCTGTGGGTGGCACAATCAGTGCTGCAAGCCCCCCAGCAGCATTTGATTTAAAGGCCCTTGGCACACATAGTGCACTGTACTAGGGTCTGACAAGTAAATCAAATAAGTCAATCATGGAATCACTAATTCATAACAATTCTTTACCAAGGGAGCACTTGCACTTTGGCACTGAACAGCAGTGGCAAAGTGCCCAAAGCATCTAGACCAGCAAAACATGGAATCTAACACACAGCAAAACACAAGAAGTAGAGGTATAAAATGGAAGGGAGACCCACGCCAATGGTGCCAGGTCTAACAACCAATATGTGCTCCAAAGAGTGGGCTGTGGTTATTCAAATGTGCAGACATCTACAAAAGGTAGAGAACACTCGCAAATTTCAAATCTGTGTCTCCTTGACAACAGTTAGAGTTACGCCATTTGAGGACAGGACTAATCTCAAATCTTGAAAGATAAAGAAACATCCTCCAAAATAGGTGGCATTGTAAAGCAAGGTGTTTTATTATGGAGTGAAATGAACAAAAAATGTTAACCATGCAAATGACAGGCAATACATTTACCAGAAGAAAATAGGCTAATTGAACTGTTTTGCACTTAATGCACACCAATGGTGTCATTCATTCACACGCATACCAAGGTAGGCAGAGAAGTTAAAAGCAAGTTAGTTGATGTGTATTTTACAGGGAGATTGCCTTAGTAGATCCAGGTGATGTTTGTTAGTTTAAACCTCTGCACGTTGTAAATTTGTAGTTGGTTAGATTTAACCCCTGCATATTGGAGTTGTGCATTTCAGAAAAATATAATACATTTAGAAAGGTCATGTGCAATTGTCCATAAACTCCTAAACTTTTGCTTGATAGAGCCTTACTTTAAAAACCAATGAATGTTCGGTGCTCTAAGGCATATGTCACTGCTCGTTACCTGTATACAAATCTCAGACTAAACTAGTATTACCAACCAGTTAAGTGTTTTTGTCCAACACCTGTGTGTCACCAGTCTTGCACAGCATACAGGCGTCCTATGCACAGCTAGAATCTGGCGTGGGACATCCTTGAAGGGGGTTGTGGGGTGAGACGTTTGGTCCTGGTGCAATTCTGAAGTGGTGTGAAGCCTTTCTTGAAGGGAAAAATCTGTAGGGCTGGTTTGAAGGGAGGCAGACTGAGTTGCTTGCTCACCTCTGGGAGTTATAGACTTCATGAAGTCAATATGAAGCCATCCCCATTTATGGAGGAACACAACTGTGTACATGAAATGAACAGAACCAAAGGACCAAATACATCCCTATGGTTCACAACTGTTAAATAATAATTACTCAACATTCAATATAACATATGCTTATTTGCACATTAATAGTTTGCTAGGAAAGATGGTGTATTCTTTAAAAGGACGACCAAAACAGCCGGTGTTTGAATTCCCCTGACACATAAATATTTCATAATTCTGATTGCGATGCATTAAGTGATAAGACTGCCTTACCTTAACTGGATGCAAATTTGCAGTTGTTATAATGCTGTGCAACGGCCCAGCAAGTTTCATTGGCAATTTTGGTTCTTTGTCAAGGCCTTGCAGCTTTGTGTAATAGTCTAGTTTTTCACGGGGAAAGAAGCTGTTTATAACAGTCACACAATCATGCTGACCTACAACATAAGGAAGAAAATAACTTGGTAGTAAATAAGAATGTATCTAGAACAGGTCAATTTGCTGCACAAGTTGGAATTTATAGAATTCATTTTAAATAGTGATTTGAGTGAACCATTAGATTTCATAGTACCTCCCTGTTTTTGCTTTTGTGTTTCCCATGTTTACTTAGCTTAGGTATCTGGACCCAATCAAGTACAATTATAGGCCTTTTAAACTTCCAAGTACACAGAAATCGGCATACCTTGACCAACAAAAAAACCTACTAGTCTAGCTTTGACATACGAATTAGGGCATACGGTACAACACCCCAATCATAAATGAAACTTAAAAACTAGCCCTCACAATACAGGAAAAACAAGCATTGGCAAAGACAACAGTTCATTGGCCCTGCCAAGCCAAGCTACTGGCTTTGCCAATACTGAAAAACATCTGCAAATACATTTTAAAAAATGAAATAATTTTTAAAAAAGTGACGTTTACTCATGCATGATGAATCAACACGAGAGGAAAGTGCACTTGAGGAGCGTGTGATGTTAAAGATTACGGGGCGATATGACAGCGGGGGAAGTTGAAGGAGTAACAGAGGAGCTTCAGAGCAGCGGTTGAAAAATAATTTAAAACGCTTGACTGGGAGGGATTGGGGAGGCACTGCAGCTAGAAGAGGGGGAGAGGAACACAGACCATATGGGGTTGATCTGAGAGAGGAGAGAGCAAGAAAACACATGCATTCCCGCGGATTGCTAAAAGCAAAAGAAATAAAGTTAAGCAGTGGAAGGATACAAGTCACACCATCAAAAGTATGCTGCTGTGAGGGGACAAACATAAGAAGAGAAGGAAAAGCCACTAAATAAGAAAGCAAGTGAACGTGACATGAAAGCAAACAATTGCAAGCAAGGGGTTGACCCAAACCCACTGCAAGTATTGGTATTGTTCACAATAAGTCTTCAACAGAGTGCTCAATGTTAAGTCTAGGTGAGACCTACAAAAATAAACCTCCAAGAACAAATTAATTGCTAAGGGCACCTTTTGGGTATGTCACAAGTAACAATGAAATTAAAACCAGGAAAAAATCCTCTCAAGTTACCCTTCACAACTAGTGAACCTGGACAGGCTTCATGCACAAATAAAATGCTATTACAAACACAGCCAAATCTAGACTCTTCCATGCTGGTTCAAATGTAATTCCTTGTCCATGCTGGCTCAAATGTGACACCATGGTCTCCTACTCTAAAAAGCAAATGCAGAGACCTACTATTAAAAATTGTTGTATGTTATGCCAATTATATAGATGTTAGTTTTAGGACAACTTCAGTTGTTCTGATTCACAGCTTGTGATTTATAGCAGAACCTTATTAGATTTAATCACTAACGGTATAGAGGAACACATTGTTTAGGGTTTCCCTTTTTAGGTTGAGCCTGGAGGAAACGTGCATGTGCTGCTCGCTCTGCGAGGCATGCACTAATCGACATCTACACTTTAGATGGTGCTCTCCTGCGCGGCCGAACAACCGCGCTAATATTTTGTATCCCAATGAGCCCGTAGCTTTCAGGAGTCACTCAACAGCTCGCCTCTGCCTCGGCATCTTGAATGTCAATTAGTGAGCCCTACGCGTTTCGAGGCCATCCGCCTCTCGTCAGGGGCTGGCTATCATTACTGGCGCCTGAACACTCTCCTTAATTTATGCATACTTGCGCTCCGTGCGCCGAACTGTATGCAGGGAAATGTGGTCCCAGAAGAGAAAATTAATTACCCACAGTGGGCTCCAGGCAGCGAGTTAATGTAAAAGCATTTCCTGCCTTGGTAGGAATCAAGATTAGCCGAGGCAATGTCCTTAGTAGTCCGGGCTTGCTGTACGGGCTCATTGGGATAATATATATATATATATATACATACACTGAAAAAACCATAGGTTTCACACACGTTATAGTTAGGAATTAGCATTTAAAAAACCTTGCAAATTCACTGAAAAAACCATAGGTTTCACACGTTATAGTTAGCGGAAATTTTACTGATAAAAAACCAATGAAATTCCCCCGTTATAGTTAGCGCAGGCAACTATAACTCACGCGACCGCAATCCTCTGCTGATGCTAATACTGTATTTAGACACTTATTTGCCCATGTCTTCTTCCATAAATTTTTAGCTATACATATATTACAAATATTTTTTTTTCATAAAGACACATATGTCATCAGCAGAAGATTGCGGTCGCGTGAGTTATAGTTGCCCACTTTACGCAGTTAGTGCCGTGCACGCACGGTGGGCACGCGGTGCGCTACGCGCACCGCGTGCCCACGTTACGCTAGATGGGCCATGTACGCACGATGCGCTTCGCGCACCGTGCGCACATGGAGGACATATGATGCACTTCGTTTTGAAAGGTAATATTTAAATTTTTCACACCTCTTAAAAACAATGCACAAATGGTGCCCTTCGGGCACCATTTGCACACGGGGTGGGGAGAGTGTGGATAATTTTTTTTTTTTAATGTTTTTTTACCGTACGCGTACAGTAAGCGTAATCGGCGAAATTAGCGAAAAAATAAAAATTTCGTTTTTGGCCTTGGGGGATCTTTGGGGACTCCCTCAACATGGCTAGGTGTTTTGGAGCTGTCCAAACAGCCCCTTTACATGTTTTTGTGCTTTGTATTTTAATCCACACTCTCAGTGCGAGAGAGAAAATGGCGGCCGCCGCTTCCTGGTTTCGGCCGATTCGAATGTTTACTAAGATCTAAGAGCCAATCAGAATCGCGCTCGCGCACGCCACCGTACGCGTACGGTAAGCGTACGGTAAGCGCACCGTAAGCTGGCTCAGATATATATATTGATTTAAAGGCTATTTTCTCAGAATCTACTGAACAGATTTACACCAAACCTACAAAAGGCACTTCCTTGACCTGAGGACTACCTCTCTGCCAAATTTCTAGTAATTCTGTTCAGCCGTTCGGGCTGTAGCTGTGTCTAAAGGTCCTATGGAAAAATGCATGGGAAAAACGCGTTTTGGGACCCCCCTTTTATCTCAGCCCCCGCTTGACGAATCCCCCCGAGACTTTCAGGGTAGGAGCGGAGCGGAGCGCCCCACCTATTTTGAAAAATTCGCTAGGATTCGTCGACCGGCGCCAAAGTTATTCAAAATAGAATGTTGCGGATTTCCTATGGAAACGTGGTCCTAACTATAACTACCTACTGGCGACCGCCAGTAGGTAATATTATATATATATATATATATATATATATATATATATATATATATATATCTCAGCCTAGTTTGTATCTAGAAACGTATTTTGTGTATGTAGATATATATATTCCCTACTGGTGGTCGCCAGTAGGTAGTTATAGTTACAACCTAATTTCCATAGGAAAAGCATTTTTTGATTTGCTAATAACTTTGGCGTCGTTTGACGAATCTTTATGAAATTTTCCAAAAAGTTGCACTTTCTAGGTTAGCTCCTATCTTGAAAGAGGGGGCTGAGAAAAAAGGGGGTCCCAAAATGCGTTTTCCCCATATTAATTTCCATAGGACAAGCTACAGCCCGAACTGCTAAACGGAATTACCTGAAATTTGGCAGAAAGGTAGAGCTTGGTTCAGAAAGCAGCCTTTTTTTTTTTTTTAAATAGTGCATATCCGTTTAGTAGTTTTTGAGAAGTTCAAAAAATAAGAGTCAAAAAATCAATTTCCGATAGGAAACTTTGAGCAAGGCTACAGCTGAAACTACAGAACGGAATTACCCCAAATTTGGCACAAAGGTAGTGCGTGGGTTAGAAGGTGACATTTTTTTTAAATGGACGGATCAGGGACATTACAATGGAACAGACAAGCCAGGAGGAAGGAAATAGGGGTCTGCACATGGAAACAGAGGGCTGGGGGCAAGTGGGCAGGGCAGGAGCAGCAAGATGACCATGGAGGCCAGGCAGGATGGGCACTAGAAACAAGACACACCACTGATGACATCATCCTTGTTACAGAGTGGCAGACCTCCTCTCCCCCTAATATAACCTTTGATACACACATTCAAAAATAGAAACTAAAATTTCCAAAACAATGGACATACCAATACCAGTTACAGCAACCTATTCAGTAATTCTAAGATCCACATACACTCATTCACCAACAGTCCTATACAGTCACTCATACATGTACTCACTCATCATATGTACTCATACACCTATACATCCTGTTACACATCGCCACTCATCCATAGCGTTACTCACACACATAGTCACTCATGCTAATAAAGAATCAAATATCCATTTACTTGCATATACAGTTATACACACACCACACACTTACTTCTACAGAAACTTACACATACATAGTCTTTTAAACAATCACTTAAAGAAACACATACTTATTCATACAGGAACTCTTCCAATCTCTCACTCTCACATATACTCACTTATATACACCAATACTCACATATACTAGTTTAAAACATATGTAGTTACTCATAGACACTATTGAGACAGTCATTCACTCACTAACACACACATGCGCACACTCATCCACCCATACAGTCCTGCACACATGCTGTCTTCAACACATACAGTGAGTCACTCATTCATGCACCTATGCACTACGTAATACCCCCCACCGAACCATACAGACACTCGGACACTCATACTGATACTCAAAAAACCAACTAATAACCTATATAGACACTCATGTAGCTATTCACCAACCCATGCAGCCACTTATACACAAAGTGAGAGACTGATACATATATTTACATATTTAAACATTACTCACTAAGCCATGTATTCACTAAGATACACTTAATTAGTCAGTTATACAATCAATTTTTCAAATACAAATCATCCATTTAGACACTTTTATACCCATTTATTCTTCCATAGACCTTGAGATATACATATATAAAACATATGTAATTTTCAGAAAAACACACATTCACTGGATGATGTCATCAGTGATGTCACTGACCATGTTATGAGTGATGTAATATGTGACATCATCAGCAGTGCATTGCGGGCGCGCGAGTTGTAGTTAGCTGAACTAACTATAACGGGGGAATTTCAATGGTTTTGTACGAGTGAAAAGTCCAGCTAACTAGAACGCCCCTGAAACCTATGGTTTCTTCAGTGAATTTCTAAGGTGTTTTAAATGCTAATTCCTAACAATAACGTGCCTGAAACCTATGTTTTTTTCAGTATATATATATATATATATATATATATATATATATATATATATATATATATATATATATATATATATATATATATATATATATATATATATATATATATATATATATCTACTGGCGGTCGCCAGTAGATAGTTATAGTTAGGACCCTGTTTCCATAGGAAATCCGCAAAATTCTATTTGGAATAACTTTGGCGCCGGTCGACGAATCCTCGCGAAATTTTCAAAATAGGTGGGGCGCTACGCTCCGCTCCTACCCTGAAAGTCTCGGGGGGATTCGTCAAGCGGGGGCTGAGAAAAAAGGGGGGTCCCAAAACGCGTTTTTCCCATGCATTTTTCCATAGGACCTTTAGACACAGCTACAGCCCGAACGGCTGAACAGAGTTACTTGAAATTTGGCAGAGAGGTAGTCCTCAGGTCACGGAAGTGCCTTTTGTAGGTTTGGTGTAAATCTGTTCAGTAGATCCTGAGAAAATAGCATTTAAATCAATATATATATCTGTGGCAGCTTACGGTGCGCTTACGGTAAGCTTACTGTACGCGTACGGTGCCGTGCGCGAGCGCGATTCTGATTGGCTGTTAGATCTAAGTAAACATTCGAATCGGTCGAAACCAGGAAGCGGCGGCCGCCATTTTCTCCCTCGCACTCTGAGTGGGGCAGCAAAAACAAAGGCAAAAAACATCTAAAGGGGCTGTATATTCAGTTCTTAACCACCTAGCATTGATGAAGGTGTCCCCAAAGAACCCCCAAGGCCAAAAATTCAATTTTAATTTTTTTCAAAAAATCGCCGATTACGCTTACCGTACGCGTACGGTAAAAATTAATTTAAAAAAAATAATTATCCACACTATCCACACCCTGTGTGCTAATGGTGCCCGCAGGTCACCATTTGTGCATGGCATATTACACAACTGTACATGTAAAAGATTACCATGCAAAACGAAGCGCATAATATGTCCTCCATATGCGCACGGTGCGCGAAGCGCATCGTGCGTACATGGCCCATCTAGCGTAACGTGGGCACGCGGTGCCCGCAGCGCACCGCGTGACCACCGTGCGTACACGGCACTAACTGCGTAAAGTGGGCGCGCGGTGCGCGAAGCGCACCGCGTGCTCACTGTGCGCGCACGGTGCGCGAAGCACACCGTGCGCGCACGGAACGAACTGCGTTAACTGGGCGCGCACGCCACGAATGGCGTAAAGTAACTTAGCATTTAAAAAAACTTACAAATTCACTGAAAAAACCATAGGTTTCACACACGTTATAGTTAGGAATTAGCATTTAAAAAACCTTGCAAATTCACTGAAAAAACCATAGGTTTCACACATGTTATAGTTAGCTGTACATTTTTCTGATAAAAAACCAATGAAATTCCCCTGTTATAGTTAGTGCAGGCAACTATAACTCACGCGACCGCAATCCTCTGCTGATGACATGTGTCTTTATGAAAAAAAAATATTTGTAATATATGTATAGCTAAAATTTAATGGAAGAAGACATGGGCAAATAAGTGTCTAAATACAGTATTAGCATCAGCAGAGGATTGCGGTCGCGTGAGTTATAGTTGCCTGCACTAACTATAACGGGGGAATGTCATTGGTTTTTTATCAGTAAAATGTCCAGCTAACTATAACATGTGTGAAACCTATGGTTTTTCAGTGAATATATTATATATATATATATATATATATATAAATAAAACACGCAGCAAACGATTTCAGATCAGAAATCACACGGACACCCAGGAGATTTGCAGTTCAGATTGATTTAATGACTGCAAACACAACGCGTTTCGGCTTTCGCCTTGTTCACGCTTATAGCGACATTTTTTGCATAAAGTTAAATACATTTCAAACATGTGTAAACACAGACAACAGACTGTTGACTTCAGCAGTAGTGAAAATAATGATCAAAATGGCGGCCATTTTAACACTGTCAAATTCATACATAGACCAGCTGAATGAAATAAAGTAACAATATTTACAGTGTATTTATAATGCTTGCCTGCTGCCCAAGTGGGCAAATTCACCCAGATAAGTGCCAAGGTTTTCATATGTATCGTTCCATGGTATGGAAACAATAATTGATAATATAAGGACCTATATGCATAAAGTTAACTGCACTTTAAGGTCTGGGAACATGGACAACAGACTATTGATATCAGCAATAGTAAAACCAATAGCCAAAATGGCGGCCAATTTAAACACTGTAAAATTCATATATGGCCCAACTGAATGAAAATATTTTGAAAATATTTGAAAATATTTACATATTGATTAGCTATAGCCCAAGTGGGCAAAATAGCATAAATAACTTCCCAGACTTACAAAGACTCATTCCATGATATATTAATATAAGAACTTATGTGCATCCGATAGCAGACCCTATCTGATCATGCAAAATATGCCAGAATACATTGGATAATTAATCTAGAAATATCCAAGCCAAAAATCATGTCTTACAAAAAAGTTCCAACAGTAAGCCCAAGTGGGCCAATAATTCACAAATTATAAAGCAGAAAGGCCACAAATAATAACAAAATACTTAATGACATCAGTGGTCTGTTCAGGCCTGTAGTATCACTCCCTGAAAAATACAATAAAATCTGTATAAGCGTTAAAAAACACCCATGCCAACAGATAGCACTCAATGTTGCACAATTAAATGGTTAATCACATATCAAGTGTGTAAATGTACTGACAGCTCTTCACTTGAATTAAGACCCTTAGGAGACATAGTCTCGAGGTCAACAATATATTTTGATTCCAGTTGTCTCAACTGGAGTAACTTGTTCCCTCCTCGTACATTGTCATATATTGCATCAAATACAACCATCTTCAATAGCCTCTCATTTTGCTGATGTTGATTGAAAAAGTGTCTGGCAACTGGATATTGCCTATTGTTGTGACGTATAGCTCTGATATGCTCAAGCACTCTTTTCTTGGCACGATGGATTGTGCTACCAATATATGCTAAGTTGCATGGGCATATCAGAGCATATACACAATAAGTTGTGTTGCAAGTAAGGGATTTTTTGATTTTAATTTCCTTACCCATGCTGGAAAAATGCACCACCGTACAATCAGAGCTATATTTGCATGCCTTACAACTTCTGCAGCATCTAAACCCTGGGCGGCCGCCCACTTTGGGTTTAACCGATTCAGTAACCATATTAGGGCTTAGTTCATCCCTCAGTGTTTTACTCTTTTTAAATGTGACTTGTGGGTGACTATTCAAATATTTTTGCAGATGGTTATCAGTCAGCAATACATGCCAATATTTGTCCAAAATTTCTCTCAGCTTGTATGCTTGTCCTGAAAAAGTAGTAATGAACCGCAAATTCTCTGAGTCTGATGTACGTTTCGTAGGATGCAATAGATCATTCCGTGACACCCCTTCTGCTCTCTTGCAAGCCTCACTGATAGTTTTTTGTTGATAGCCCCTATTTTTAAAGCGTTGGATCATTCTTGCTTTTTCTTTATGGTAGCTATCTTCGGTACTGCAATTGCGCTTAGCCCGCAATAGTTCCCCGTAAGGAATGCTGTAAACTAATTTGCGAGGATGTGCACTAGAAGCATTGAGAATGCTGTTACCGGCAGTCTTTTTACGATAGAGTTGTGTTTGTATTGAATGTCCTTCAATTTGTACAACAATGTCAAGGAATTCCACTGATGTTTTACTTATATTCTCTGTGAAAGTCAAGTTAAAAGGATTGTCATTAAGTTTCTTTACAAATGAAATAGCTGAATCAGTATCCCCATTCCAGATACAGAAGATGTCATCAATGTATCGGAGCCACAGGACACAGTTGGAAAATTCGGCCAATTGGAAGGCCACCTGCTCCTCCCACCAGCCCATGAATAAATTAGCATAGCTGGGGGCGAAGCAGGTGCCCATGGCCGTGCCCTGTGACTGCCGATAGATGACATCATCAAAAAGGAAAAAATTGTTCTTCAGACAGAACTCGATCATGTCTAAAATCATTTGTGAATGATTCAACAAAGAGATCAATCGTGCCTTAAGGAAATGCTTTATGGCACCTAAACCTAGCTGATGTTCTATCCTGGTATATAGGCTACCTACATCAAGAGTAACCAGGTGTATTGTGGTTCCCAGTAAATCCCATCAATGCTTGTTAAAAAGTGGGTTGTGTCACGTAGGTATGATGGTAAACTGACCACAAATGGACGTAAGTAGTGATCAATGAAGTGGGATGTATTTTCCAACAGGGAGCCAATGGATGAAACTATAGGTCTCCCTGGAGGATTAACAGGATCCTTGTGTATTTTTGGGAGTAGGTACAGGACCGGGATTTTAGGATGAGGACATTTAAGGTAGTTATATTCCTCCCATTCCAATAATCCTTTTTCCCTCCACTCCACCAAAAGTTCTCCATACTTGTGATTAGATTGCAAAATTGAATTTTTATCAGAAATGGAGTAACATGATCGATCTTCTAACTGCCTGTAACCTTCCTGCAAATAGGCCTTTTTCTCGAGAATAACGACATTCCCACCCTTGTCCGAGTGTCGGACAACGATGGTATTGTCCGTTTTAAGGTTGTTTAATGCTGCAATCTGTTCCTTAGTTAAATTCTTACTGACAGCTGGGGTTTTGGTGTACCTAAGTTTTTTCAAATCATTTAGAACACCCCTCTCAAATACCTCAATCGCATCACATTCGATATAAGGTAAAAAGACCGATTTTGGTTTAAAGTGGCTACCTGGATTGACATTAGAATCAATAGCAAACTCCTCCAAATTCAAATTAGTATCAACACTGTCTTCTTCAGTCGTAGACGATAATGCATGCAAAATTTCTATGTCATCAGTATCAAGATTACACAAAGATGTTCCAGTTTTAGTCAAATCACTTTTGTTATATTTTGTATCAAACCATTTCTTAAGTTTTAATTTACGAGAGAAATAAAACAGGTCTATCCTAGTTTGTACAAAATTAAAATTTGAGGTTGGACAAAAAGACAAACCTAGGCCAAGAAGTTCCTCCTCATCACGTGATAGATGCCGTTTGGATAAGTTCATGACAGTCATGGTTGTACTTTCTTGCCCCTTGTTGTCATTCCCATCGGGCTTCCTGTTTCGTTTCTTGCTCCTTTGTTTGGCCTGTTTGTTCCTCTTGTTCTTCCTCTGTTGCCGCGTCCTCGGTCCCTCTGCCCCGATTGCTCCTGATATTGTTCTGTCCTTCCTTGATTCATAGCCTGAAATTGTGCTAAAAAATTACTTGACTTTTTTTTGAGGAATTGAGCTGATACTACTCAAAGCTACTGATGTAGGTACATCTGACAAACTGCCATCAGAGACGTCACTTTCAATTATATCCACAGCCGGTGTTGCCGTAGGTAAAGATACACTTCCATCCTTTGCAAATAAATGGTCGTATTTTCTATGGAAGGTTAAGGTGCGGCCTGCTAGATAATCCTTATAGTCCCTTAGGAACTTGCGTTGCTTCTTGGCCGTGATTTCTTCTTCTAGCTTCTCCATCCGTGCTAGCAAGGATTTCATAAAGCTTTCCAAGACATCTTTGGCCACCAGGTTCTCCAGTTCAGCGTAAACCTGGTCGATCTCAGCTAATAGTTTGCTCCGATCTTTCAATGCAAACTTTACAAGGATCCGCATCATCGTAATAGAGCAGGCAGCTGAATTACTAGACCATTCCTCTAGCATCTCCGGATCCGGGTCCTCGTAAGTAGGTATCGTAAATATTCGCAACCCTCGTGGTTTTTGAGCTACATCGATGTATCTTTGTAGAGACTCTGCTTCCCACCATTTGGAAAGTTCCTTCTTATATAGCTTTTCAAGGTGGGTATATAATTGCTGTATCTTAATTTCCTCATTAATGTTCGTCCCTGAGTTGGTTGTATCGTCATTGACAATGCCTTGTGCAAAAAAGAGCTTGTTAGCTGTCAGCTTGCGCTTCGCCTCCAGAGCCGCAGCCATAATTATCCAAATGTATCTTCAAATCTCCAGTGCCGTTTGCCTGAAACGTGTTCGTCACAGACAGATACGGCTCCCTACTCGTCTTTTACTTGCTCAGCCCGTGCAACGGTAAAGGTAAAATCCGGACCGGACTCACAGGCAGCCGCTGGAATGGTTTGAGTCAGCCGACACAAAAGCACATCCCGCAGCGTAGAGAGTCGGGGTCCGAATAACAGCACAGCAAACGTTTCCCAAACGGTAACCCGAGATTCGTTGCTACGCCGCAGTTACTAGCCGCTTGCACTTTGTTAGTCCGGTTAGGCGCTAAGATCAACGTTGCAGACAGCAGGCGCCTGATAACCGTAGCGAGTTCCTTCTTGAATCCTTACCGCAGATAACGGGATTCCTTAAGGCATGTGCACTGCTTGATGGCCCGGGATGGTTGAGGGTAAAATGACGAGGTCAGCCTTCGTTCGTCCATTTGTGGTCAGTTTACCATCATACCTACGTGACACAACCCACTTTTTAACAAGCATTGATGGGATTTACTGGGAACCACAATACACCTTGGTTACTCTTGATGTAGGTAGCCTATATACCAGCATAGAACATCAGCTAGGTTTAGGTGCCATAAAGCATTTCCTTAAGGCACGATTGATCTCTTTGTTGAATCATTCACAAATGATTTTAGACATGATCGAGTTCTGTCTGAAGAACAATTTTTTCCTTTTTGATGATGTCATCTATCGGCAGTCACAGGGCACGGCCATGGGCACCTGCTTCGCCCCCAGCTATGCTAATTTATTCATGGGCTGGTGGGAGGAGCAGGTGGCCTTCCAATTGGCCGAATTTTCCAACTGTGTCCTGTGGCTCCGATACATTGATGACATCTTCTGTATCTGGAATGGGGATACTGATTCAGCTATTTCATTTGTAAAGAAATTTAATGACAATCCTTTTAACTTGACTTTCACAGAGAATATAAGTAAAACATCAGTGGAATTCCTTGACATTGTTGTACAAATTGAAGGACATTCAATACAAACACAACTCTATCGTAAAAAGACTGCCGGTAACAGCATTCTCAATGCTTCTAGTGCACATCCTCGCAAATTAGTTTACAGCATTCCTTACGGGGAACTATTGCGGGCTAAGCGCAATTGCAGTACCGAAGATAGCTACCATAAAGAAAAAGCAAGAATGATCCAACGCTTTAAAAATAGGGGCTATCAACAAAAAACTATCAGTGAGGCTTGCAAGAGAGTAGAAGGGGTGTCACGGAATGATCTATTGCATCCTACGAAACGTACATCAGACTCAGAGAATTTGCGGTTCATTACTACTTTTTCAGGACAAGCATACAAGCTGAGAGAAATTTTGGACAAATATTGGCATGTATTGCTGACTGATAACCATCTGCAAAAATATTTGAATAGTCACCCACAAGTCACATTTAAAAAGAGTAAAACACTGAGGGATGAACTAAGCCCTAATATGGTTACTGAATCGGTTAAACCCAAAGTGGGCGGCCGCCCAGGGTTTAGATGCTGCAGAAGTTGTAAGGCATGCAAATATAGCTCTGATTGTACGGTGGTGCATTTTTCCAGCATGGGTAAGGAAATTAAAATCAAAAAATCCCTTACTTGCAACACAACTTATTGTGTATATGCTCTGATATGCCCATGCAACTTAGCATATATTGGTAGCACAATCCATCGTGCCAAGAAAAGAGTGCTTGAGCATATCAGAGCTATACGTCACAACAATAGGCAATATCCAGTTGCCAGACACTTTTTCAATCAACATCAGCAAAATGAGAGGCTATTGAAGATGGTTGTAATTGATGCAATATATGACAATGTACGAGGAGGGAACAAGTTACTCCAGTTGAGACAACTGGAATCAAGATATATTGTTGACCTCGAGACTATGTCTCCTAAGGGTCTTAATTCAAGTGAAGAGCTGTCAGTACATTTACACACTTGATATGTGATTAACCATTTAATTGTGCAACATTGAGTGCTATCTGTTGGCATGGGTGTTTTTTAACGCTTATACAGATTTTATTGTATTTTTCAGGGAGTGATACTACAGGCCTGAACAGACCACTGATGTCATTAAGTATTTTGTTATTATTTGTGGCCTTTCTGCTTTATAATTTGTGAATTATTGGCCCACTTGGGCTTACTGTTGGAACTTTTTTGTAAGACATGAATTTTGGCTTGGATATTTATAGATTAATTATCCAATGTATTCTGGCATATTTTGCATGATCAGATAGGGTCTGCTATCGGATGCACATAAGTTCTTATATTAATATATCATGGAATGAGTCTTTGTAAGTCTGGGCAGTTATCTATGCTATTTTGCCCACTTGGGCTATAGCTAATCAATATGTAAATATTTTCAAATATTTTCAAAATATTTTCATTCAGTTGGGCCATATATGAATTTTACAGTGTTTAAATTGGCCGCCATTTTGGCTATTGGTTTTACTATTGCTGATATCAATAGTCTGTTGTCCATGTTCCCAGACCTTAAAGTGCAGTTAACTTTATGCATATAGGTCCTTATATTATCAATTATTGTTTCCATACCATGGAACGATACATATGAAAACCTTGGCACTTATCTGGGTGAATTTGCCCACTTGGGCAGCAGGCAAGCATTATAAATACACTGTAAATATTGTTACTTTATTTCATTCAGCTGGTCTATGTATGAATTTGACAATGTTAAAATGGCCGCCATTTTGATCATTATTTTCACTACTGCTGAAGTCAACAGTCTGTTGTCTGTGTTTACACATGTTTGAAATGTATTTAACTTTATGCAAAAAATGTCGCTATGAGCGTGAACAAGGCGAAAGCCGAAACGCGTTGTGTTTGCAGTCATTAAATCAATCTGAACTGCAAATCTCCTGGGTGTCCGTGTGATTTCTGATCTGAAATCGTTTGCTGCGTTTTATTTAGGGGCTGCCGATTACCCCTGCATGGACCGCCCTACGTGACAGCCTTCATCTTTATCGGGATCGAGAAGTTATATATATATATATATATATATATTATCCCAATGAGCCCATTGCTTTCAGGAGTCACTCAACAGCTCGCCTCTGCCTCGGCATCTTGAATGTCAATTAGTGAGCCCTACGCGTTTCGAGGCCATCTGCCTCTCGTCAGGGGCTGGCTTTCATTACTGGTGCCTGAACACTCTCCTTAATTTATGCATACTTGCGCTCCGTGCGCCGAACTGTATGCAGGGACATGTGGTCCCAGAAGAGAAAATTAATTACCCACAGTGGGCTCCAGGCAGCGAGTTAATGTAAGAGCATTTCCTTGCCTTGGTAGGAATCAAGATTAATTGAGGCAATGTCCTTAGTAGTTCGGGCTTGCTGTGCTGCTCGGATGAACATAGTTCCCAGCCGCAGCCTCTACACTTTAGATGGTGCTCTCCTGCGCGGCCGAACAACCGCGCTAATATTTTGTATCCCAATGAGCCCGTAGCTTTCAGGAGTCACTCAACAGCTCGCCTCTGCCTCGGCATCTTGAATGTCAATTAGTGAGCCCTACGCGTTTCGAGGCCATCCGCCTCTCGTCAGGGGCTGGCTATCATTACTGGCGCCTGAACACTCTCCTTAATTTATGCATACTTGCGCTCCGTGCGCCGAACTGTATGCAGGGACATGTGGTCCCAGAAGAGAAAATTAATTACCCACAGTGGGCTCCAGGCAGCGAGTTAATGTAAAAGCATTTCCTGCCTTGGTAGGAATCAAGATTAGCCGAGGCAATGTCCTTAGTAGTCCGGGCTTGCTGTACGGGCTCATTGGGATAATATTATATATATATATATCAGCCTAGTTTGTATCTAGAAACGTATTTTGTGTATGTAGATATATATATTCCCTACTGGTGGTCGCCAGTAGGTAGTTATAGTTACAACCTAATTTCCATAGGAAAAGCATTTTTTGATTTGCTAATAACTTTGGCGTCGTTTGACGAATCTTTATGAAATTTTCCAAAAAGTTGCACTTTCTAGGTTAGCTCCTATCTTGAAAGTTTGGGGGTGATTCGTCAAGCGGGGGCTGAGAAAAAAGGGGGTCCCAAAATGCGTTTTCCCCATATTAATTTCCATAGGACAAGCTACAGCCCGAACTGCTAAACGGAATTACCTGAAATTTGGCAGAAAGGTAGAGCTTGGTTCAGAAAGCAACTTTTTTTTTTTTTTTTAAATAGTGCATATCCGTTCAGTAGTTTTTGAGAAGTTCAAAAAATAAGAGTCAAAAAATCAATTTCCGATAGGAAACTTTGAGCAAGGCTACAGCTGAAACTACAGAACGGAATTACCCCAAATTTGGCACAAAGGTAGTGCGTGGGTTAGAAGGTGACATTTTTTTTAAATGGTGTAAATTCGTTCAGTAGTTGCTGAGAAATTAGAAAAATAAAAGTTTAGATATCTGGGCAGCGCCTAAGTCCCGTGCACAAGCTTCACTGTGATTGGCTGCCAACACTCAGGAAATGTAGGCAGCCATTTGTGGCTCGGTAGAAGCGAGTCGCTAGAAAACAGAGAAACAAAGGTAGAAAACAAGAGAAGGGGGCAGAGTAGAAACACCCTGACCCCCTATGCCTGCTCAGGGGGTCCCAGAAGGAACCCCAGGGCCCCAAAAAACCTTTTTTTTTTTTTTTTAATCAGCGCAATTCGCGCTGGGGTCACGGGCTCCCGTGTTTTATTTTAATGAGACCCCGGCGTGGGCTAGGTCCGGGGGCATTTCTTAAAAAATAATAGTGGGGGCTCGCTGGGGTCCCCGCAGTTCCGGGGCTTCACTCATGTTGGGAGGGGGGTTGCGCGGTCCCCCTCCTGGAGCCCCCCCATCTGCTTATAACTTTGGCGTCGTTTGACGATTCTTTACGAAATTTTCCTAAACGTTTATTTTTTTTGATCAGCCTCTATCTTGAAAGTTTAGGGGCAACTGGTCAGGGGGGGAGGGGACTGAGAAAAAAGGGGAGTCCCAAAATGTGTTCTCTCAATGCATTTTCCATTGGAAACTTTAGACAAGGCTACCGGTCAAACTGCTGAACGGAATGACGCCAAATTTGGCCTGGAGAAAGGTCGTGGTCCAGAAAGCGAGCTTTTGTTGAAATTGTGTAAATCCCTTCAGTAGTTTTTGAGAAATATCAAATTTTACAGATATCGATATTTGATAATTCTGACATCTGATTGGCTGAGGGGTTACGAGCACGAGCTTGCTGCTCATTGACTGAATCGTTGAAACTAGAAGTGTTGGCAGGCATTTTGTGACTTAGTCCGTATCTCTCCGTGTAGAAGCCAGTGGGTCTGTAGTGTTACCTCTGCGAGGCAACACTGGCATCTGTGTCTGTGTTCACGCTACGCTACCTCTCCCACATCACCAGGTCGCGGCAATGCCTTTTGAAGCCAGTCCGTTGGCTCGCAGGTCTGTGAGTCAGTCCATCGGCATGACCCCCTACACTACCCAAACACCACTGCACTACCCTAAACACTAAAACTACTCCAAGCACGACCTCCTACACCACTGCATTATCCTAAAACACTACCCCAGCACGATCTCCTACACTACACAAACACCACTGCACTACCCTAAACCGTAAAACAGTATCCCCAGCACGACCTCATACACTATCCAAACACCACTGCGCCATCCTAAACCACCACTGCACTGCTGTAAACCCTAAATCTACCCCCAGCTCGACCCCCTACACTACCCGAACACCACTGCACTACCCTAAACCATAAAACACTAGCAGTCCGTCGGCTCACAGCTTTGCGTTTGGGAGCAGACGGCCTGTAGCTCTCTGTGTGCAAGCCGAGCCCACGGGCTGCAGGTGTCCCTCTGCGAGGCTGAGGGACGGCCTGCAGGTCTCCCTGTGGTAGCCGGATCGCAGCTGTCACTCTGCAAACCGATATTGGGAATATAAGGCGGCTCTAAAAAGAGCCTTTGTGTTTATTAGTTGGAGCTACATATAAGTGCGGATGCACAGCTTCAGGTTATTCAGAAAAGCTCGATTTCCCTGATCTGTGAAGTGTACTCCATCACTTCTGTGGATATCAGCCATATGAAAACGTATGTTGTTGTTGTTGATCGATCCCATTCTATGGTCTCTGAGGTATGCAGAGGCAGCTTTGTTTACATTCTTCCTAGATTTTTCAATCTGAGGACAAAATTGGTTTGACCAATTCCACTTCTGTCTTTGGCATATATTGGAATATACAAAGACAGTTTGAGGCAAAAGCAACATCAATTGTCTAAAGGTGTCCTTCATTAACATTTCCAAACCAACCCCAGTCAATGTGCCTAGGTCGTTACCACCACAGTGCACAATCATGAGGTCAGGGTGTTGGAGAGGCAAACAGGTTTTAACCAAAGGGAGCAATTGGGGCCACTTTAATCCTCTTTGTCCAAACCATTTAATGTCCACATTTTGTAAACCTAAGTCTAAGTCAATACGTTTCTGTTCTGCATACCTCTTGCACCAGAAAACCTAGCTATGTCCTACGATCCACACTAGCATTTTGAAGGTATAGCTGGAAGATATGGATAGATGTCTGTAGCTCACGCAGTCTGTTCGTAGAATAAGAGATATGTTTATAGATGCAGAACTAGTTTTTAGTCTCATACAAAAGGATAACTGATTGGGTGATGAAAAGTTGTTTACTAAAAAGTAGAGTGCATATTAGTTTGTCGAAAAGCATCTTTGTCATTGGTTAATAAAAAGCAGTTCCAACGTGGAGTACATATCATAGGATAAAATTTGCTCAGTTCAACTACACCTGCTACTTGCATTTGGAAGGCACTGTTCGAACTTAAAACAATGGTGAACTTTTAACCTGCAGGTGCGTTAAATGTTAGAGAAAATGTTGCAAAAAAATATCGGTAGGTTTGAAAAAATTATGAACTTTTATCCTGCAGGTGTCGTAGAATGTTCTAGAAAGTGTTTTGATAGAATACGTTCAACGTCTCATCTGTATGTGTTCTTAAATTTTTTTAAAAACTGTTTATATGGAAAGTTGAAAAATAACCAATAGAGAGAAGCTTTGCAATTTGAAAAAAATCAAGGAACAATTCTGATTTGTTCTTTACATGTATTTATGTGTGGAGTAACAGGGAAATTGTGTCATTACTGGTTCCATTCTTGATGAGAGCGGTGCATTACATGTACTATTTGACAAAGAAAGAATTACATGCGTTTGTGACATTTGGAATATGCATACCAACTACGAACATAAGTTAAATTATGCTTAGTGTGGAAATAATGGCGAAGGGGTAACAGTAGAAAATTCATGTGTTATTAACTTAACAGAGATGGAACAAAAACCAGAAATGTTATGTGGACAATTTGTGGTCTCATTTTTTATACTGAGAGGTAGATTTCAACATCAGTGAAGACTGGTGTGTTACTGGGAGGCTTTGGATTTTGGTGTTGGGGAGCGTTTCTTCAGAAGACATTTTTTTGTAAATATGTGAGAGATAAAAAATAAATGAGTATGTTCAGTGTATATTTTCAGTACGATTTTGTTCAGAGTGCTAAAGTAAATGTGATTAATAGTGAAGGTAATTGTCAGAGTGTGTTTGTCTGCTGAATATACGCAGGCCTTTAAGTGGTCCGGGTCTTGTCACTACTGCACTCCGCCACCCATTTAAGACAGTTGCCAAATTTTTCTTTCCACTTAAAGCTGTTAATATAAGTTTGCGAATTACACCTTTATTTATTCTGTCCAGCTCCCACCACCATTTTGTGCCCCCAGGGGTACTGTTTATAAAAATAATCTAATACAGTTCTTCGTATTATAAAAATAGCAGTTCTAAGTTTATTGCCATATTGGTAGGGTTTGTACTATATAGAGAATGTTGCAATCAGTTTTAATGGTATAAAACTGCACTGTGTTATGTTGGAAACATTACATATGTATAGCTTGTGATGTTATATTTTATACTGTGAGGTACATTTGAATATAACAGGTGTTATACTGCGAACCCGTTCAGAATGTGCACAGATTACATGGAGAGTAAATGGACAAAGTAAACGTGCACACTGTTTTCTGTATGTATGCATGGTTAGAATCATTTGATGATACTTTGAGATATAATCTAAACAGTGTTAGTGGTTTATAATTGGGTACTCTGCAACGTGTTAGTAGTTAGTGACTAGATGCTGCTTAAGGGATTATTTATTGTTCGTTCTTACGAAATAAAGGTGTAGAGGGGCGTTGCTTTCAAGAGATATTTTATAATTGTGTGAGAGATAAAAAAGAAAAAAATGTTCTTAGTAAATTTTCTGAACGATTTTTTCACACTAGTAAACTAACTGTCAGTATAAGTGATGAAAATTGTTAGGTTGTGTCTCTATGCTGAATATATGCAGGCCTTTAAGTGGACCGGGTCTTACCGGTGCTGAACACTGCTACCACTTAAAGACACCCGCCATTTTTTTCATCCCACTTAAAGCCATACATATACGTATATTAAAGGAATGGTACAAAAAGTTTAGGAATTACACTTCCGTTTACTCTCCTTATCTTCCACGCCCATTTTGTGCACCCAACAGTATTGTATATAAAAATTAAGTGATAGAGCTTTATCTAGTATGAAAATAGTAGTTATACTTTTATTGGCAGGGTCGTGGGATGTGTAGTGTAAAGAGAAGGTTGTAATCAGTTTCAATGGTAAAAAAGTGACGTGACATATGTTTGAAAAATTACATGGTTTTAGGAATAAGCTCTCACTCTGCGAGTCCTCGGGCCCGCAGTTGTACCTCTTGAAAAAAAACACTGGAAATATACAGCAGCTCTCTCTGTACGAGACACCCAGTCTATGCTCCCTCTCCCCACATCACTGTCCCGTACCTATCTCTTTACAACTGGACGGTCCGCACCTCTCCCTATACTAGTAGGCCCGCAGCTGTTAGTTTGTGAGCCGGCCCGCAGCTCTCCCTCTTCGAGCCGACGGGCCGCAGCTCTCCCTCTACGAGCCAGCCAGTTGGCTCATAGCTCTCCCTCTATGCCCTAGTCCACCAGCTCGCAAGTCTCCCTCTGTGAATCACAGGTCGGCTCCCTGCTCTTCGTCTGCGAGCCGTGGGGCCCACAGTTTTACCTTTGCAAGCCATCACTGGAAATATACCACAGCTGTCTCTCTACGAGATATCCCCTTCACGTTCCCTCTCTCCACATTACTGTCCCGCATGCATGCATTTGCAAGCCGACGACCCGCATCTTTCCCTATAGCAGTAGGCCCGCAGCTGTTCCTGTGCGAGCCGGCACCGAGCTCTTTGTTTGAGCCGACGGGCCGCAGCTGTTCGTCTACGAGCAAGCTAGTCGGTTCGGAGCTCTTCCTCTACGAGCCAGCCGGCCGGCCCGCAGCACCCCCTCTGCAAACCATTGTTCGGCTCGCAGCTCTTTCTCTGCGAGCCAACCTGCAGTTGTATGTCTGCAAGCCAAAACTGGAAATATAGCGCAGCTCTCTCGGTCTGCGAGATACCCCCTTCACGATCCCTTTCTCCACATCACCGTCCCGCAGCTATCCGTTTGGAAACCGACAGTCCGCACCTCTCCCTATATCAGTTGTACCACAGCTGTTCATCTGCGAGCCGGCCCGCAGCTCTCCTTCTGTGACCCGACGGGCCGCAGCTCGACCTCTACGAATCAGTCAGTGTGCTTGGAGCTCTTTCTCTACGAGCCAGCCCACCGGCCCGCTGCTCTCTCTCTGCAAGGCATTGTCCGGCTCGCAGCTCTTTCTCTGCGAGCCAAACCACAGTTGTATCTCTGCAAGCTAACACTGGAAAAATACCGCAGCTCTCTCTGTCTGCGAGATACCTCTTCACGATCCCTTTCTCCACATCACGGTCTCGCAGCTATCTGTTTGGAAGCCGACGGCCAGCACCTCTCCCTATACCAGTTCGCCCGCAGCTGTTCCTCTGCGAGCCGGCCCGCAGCTCTCCTTCTGTGACCCAACGGGCTGCAGCTTGACCTCTACGAGTCAGTCGGCTTGGAGCTCTTTCTCTACGAGCCAGCCCGCCGGCCCGCAGCTCTCTCTGCAAACTATTGGTGGGCTCGCACCTCTTCCTCTATGAGCTAGCCCGCTGGCTCGCAACTCTCCATCTGCAAACCACTAGTCGGCTCGCAGCTCTTCGTCTGTGATCCGTCGGGGCCGCAGTTGTAGCTCTACAAACCAAGACTGGAACTATACCGCAGGTGTGTGTCTACGAGATACCAACTTCACGCTTCCTCTCCCCATATCACCTTCCCACATGCATGATTTGCAAGCCGACGGCCTGCACCTTTTCTTATAGCAGTCGGCCCGCAGCTGTTCCTGTCCGAGCTGGCCTGTATCTCTCTTTCTGCGAGCCCACGGGCTGCAGCTGTCCCTCTACGAGCCAGCCCGCCAGTTCGCCGCTGACCCTGTGCAAACCACTGTTGGGCTCACAGCTCTTCGTCTGCGAGCCGTCGGGCCCGCAGTTGTACCTCTGCAAGCCAACACTGGAAATATACCGTAGTTCTGTCTGCGCGATATATCCTTCATGCTCCCTCTTCTAACATTAGCGGTTTTAGCTATCTCTTTACAAGGCGACGGCCCGTAGTTTTCACTATAGTATTAGGCTTGCAGCTGTTCCTCTGTTAGCCGGCACGCAGCTCTCCCTCTGCGTGCCATGTAGTTTAGCAATTCTGCTGTCTGTGTCATGCAGTTCTTCAATCATCCATCCAGCACTATCTACTTACCCTATCACTCTGCCAATACGTAAGCACTTATAAATGTACCATGTACTCGGTTTGCAGCACTGTAATCATTCTAGTTAGTAGTTGAGTACTTATGGAATTGCCTAGCCACTAAGACAAGTACAGCTATAATATTCCGTGCAGTATCTATCCACACCTCCAACCAGCTACATACTATTGGTACACTCCTATAAATAACCAGTTAGTACCCATGCAGTCTAGGAATCATGCTGTCAGTCCCATGCACTTTTCTAATCACCCTTCCAGCACAATATACTTATCTTATTACTCCGGTCATATCTAAGCACTTATAAATTTATCATCCACTCTGTTTGCAGCAGTGTAATCATTCTAGTTAGTAGCTATGTACTTATGGAATTGGGTAGCTAGTTAGACAAGTACAGCTACAATATTCTGTGCACTATCTATGCACACCTTTAACTAAAGCCATTCCATTGGGTTTTTTCTGTCACTCTCTGGATCGCACCCAGAAAAGGGGCGGAGGGCTCGCGGTGATATATAATGAATCGCTCACCCCACATTTCTCACCTGTCTGTGTGCAGGGTTGTGAAGCACGGTCTTTTAAAATCTTTTCAGCTCTCTACAAGCCTTTTTCTGGGATCCTAATCTATCGTCCACCAGGAGAGAGGAAGGGATTTATGGATTCCCTAAGCGGGATATTAGAAGAAGGTTTAAGTCAAAAATCATATGTAATGCTTGGCGATTTTAATTTTCATCTGGAAAAGTCTGACGACCCAGATACAGTCAGGCTTAATAATATTATGGCCATAGGAGGTCTCGAACAACTGGTCTCTTTCCCGACTCATATCAAAGGACACACCTTAGATGGTATTTTCTCCAATAACTGTGATCTAGCTAATATCTCCATTCTTCCGATTACTTGGTCTGATCATTTTATAGTTAATTTCGAATTAAAATGTGCTACGAGGTATCCTACTGGCCCCATACCTAAAAAGGAAATTATTACTAGAGCATGGGGGAAATTAGATGTCAAACAACTAGAATCCTCTCTCATTGACACTATGTATACAGCTCCACTGGACATTGAAGAGGCCACTTGTTCTTATAACAGCTGGATAATGGATGCGTGTCTTAAACTGGCACCTCCAAAAAAAATGGATACCGAAAAGGGCATCTCCTACTGCTCCTTGGTACACAGGAGAGCTCAGGGAGAAAAAACTTTTATGTAATCAGGCTGAAAGGATATGGCGGAAGAATTATGCCATGTCGGATAAATTAGATTATAAACTAACAATTTCTAATTATAAACAAGCTCTTATGTCAGCGAAGAAAGGACATTTCTGCACCCAAATCATGAAAGCTAAATCTGACTCTAAGGAGCTGTTTAAAACAGTCATTAAACTGTCAAATCCTAGGAGGCCGACTTACTCTGTTGCTCCGGACTTCTGCAACACCATCGGGGCGTTCTTTCAATCAAAAGTCGAGTCAATCTTTACTTCTTTGTCAGAATCGATTGATTTAACTCTAAATGATATCAAAGCGGAAGTCTCTCATCCCCCGGGCAGCACCTTGGACTGCTTCTCTCCTTTGCAAATCGAGGACACCGTGAAACTTATGAATAGCATAAAATCTGGTGCCCCGAGTGATCCCTGCCCCACATGGATCATTAAACAGTTAGCAGATACCACTTGTAGGGTTTTGACACCTTTATATAACGACATAATTCTATCAGGATTTTTTCCAAACACGTGGAAAAAAGCTTCAGTGCTTCCGCTACTGAAAAAACAGTCTCTTGATCCCAAGAACCCATCAAATTATCGTCCCATCTCTAGACTCCCATTACCAGCCAAAATACTGGAAAAGGCCATAAATAGGCAACTTAGTGACTTCCTTCAGCACAACAACCTGTTGTACTCCTCACAATACGGCTTCAGAGCTCTTCACAGCACTGAGCTGGCACTCCTCAAATCAACTGAGGAGATCAGAGAGGTGATGGATAAGGGAGGTAACGCGATGCTGATTCTCTTAGATCTATCTGCGGCCTTTGATACCGTACATCACATGGTATTACTTAAACGGCTATCAGAGATCGGGATAGGAGGTCAAGCATGGAATCTGCTCAACTCCTTTCTTAAGGACAGGTTACAAACCGTTGAACTCAGCGGCAATACCTCCGAATCCTTTTCTTTGCCTGGTGGGGTGCCGCAGGGATCATCTCTTAGTCCCACTCTTTTTAATATCTATGTGGCACCCCTGGCTGGCATTATCAGAGCTTTTGGATTTCAGCTCACCTCCTACGCGGACGACACTCAAATTGTACTGTCAGTGAGGGAGGGAGCTGAAAAAGAAACAGGAGTACGCTTTTCAGACTGCATGGGTGCTATCTCTAGGTGGATGTCGGCCAATTGCCTCAAGCTGAACTCAGCTAAAACAGAGATTTTGAGATTTGGCAACAACCCCTTAATGTGGACACCAGACTGGTGGCCTGCTGATCTTGGCCTCTGTCCCACACCTTGCAAGAAAGTTAAAAACCTGGGCGTTGTGGTAGACGAAAAACTCAATATGGGAGATCAGGTCAGCAAGGTGATATCTGGATGTTCTCTGATATTGAGAATGATTAGGAAAATCAGGTTCTTTCTTTCTGAGGGGAACCTGAGAACGGTGGTGACTGCACTGATATTGTCACGTCTTGACTATTGTAATAGTCTTTATGTCAATATACAAGCTCAACATCAAAATAGGCTTCAAACTATTCAGAATGCAGCTGCTAGACTGCTGACCAGGACCCCTAGGTCGGTCTCAGTCAAAAGAGAACCTAAAAAGTTACACTGGCTCCCTACTCATTTGAGATCCCGATTCAAGGCACTATGCATAGTATTTAGAGCCTTGAACGGGACCGGCCCACAGTTTTTAAGAAACAAGTTTTCCTGGTACATCCCGTCCAGAACCCTTAGATCAACGGGCGCTAAACTAGTGAAAACCCCTGCTTCAAAAAAGTTAATTGGGGAGGTAGAAGCTTTGTAACCAGTGCATCCAGAAGCTGGAATGAACTTCCTTTCTCACTAAGAAACACCCCTGACGTTTGTGTGTTCAGGAAGGGTCTTAAAACATGTTTTTTTTCTCAGTTTTAGTTATGTTATCTGCTTAGGTAGTTAATGTTTAGCGCCAGGACACCGGAATGGTAATCGTGCGCTTTATAAATTTTTAATAACACAACATAACTAGCTACATACTATTGGTACACTGCTATAAATACACAGTTAATACCTGTGTAGGGTAGGAATCGTGCTATCAGTCCCATGCACTTTTCTAATCACCCATCCAGCATTATCTAGTTATCCTATCACTGCACCAAAACCTAAGTTCTTATAACTTCAACATGCAGTCTGTTTACAGCACTGTAATCATTCCAGTTGTCATGTACTTATGGAATGGCCTAGCCATTAACACTACTATAGATAAAATATTCTGTGCACTATGCATGCAGCTGTCTAACCAGGTACACACTATTGATATAGTCTTGTAAATACCCAATTAGTACCTATGCAGTGTAGGAATCCTCTTGTCAGTCCCATGCACTTCTCCAATCAACCATCCAGCACAATCTATTTATCCTATCACTTCCCGAATACCTAAGCACTTATAAATTCACTATGCACTCTTTTTGAAGCACTGTAATCATTCCAGTTACTAGTCATGTACTTATGGAATGGCCTGGTAGAACTATAATATTCTGTGCACTATCCATGCAGAGCTTTAACCAGCTACATACTATTGGTACACTTCTGTAAATATCCAGTTAGTACCTATGCAGTGTAGGAACCCTCCTTTCAGTCTTATACACTTCTCCAATCACCCATGCAGCCCTATCTACTTATCCTATCACTCCACCAATATCTAAGCACTTATAAATACACTCAGGCACTCTCCTTGTAGTATTGTAATCTTTTAGTCACTAGCCATGTATTCATGGAATGATAGAGGTTGTTACCATGCAGTTCCATAATTAGATGTGTACTATTAATGCTGTGCTCTAGTATCTTTCACACTACTCGTACACTACTCGTACACTACTACATTTATGCAGGAAGCACTGTTCCATTGCTGAAATAATTGATTTAGTTTCTTTCTATGTATTTTTATAGTTATACATGTGAATATTTATATATAATTATTTTAATTATATTAAATTGTTTTCAAAACTTTTCGTCTTTTACAGATATTTTGCATAATTTTTAAGAAAGAGTAAAAATGACAAGAAAAGAGCAAAGAAAAAGAGAACACAGAAAAGAGGTTTATTTAAAACAGAAAGGAAAAGAGGAATTAGATCAACAACAACATGGATCTTTGAAGAAAAAGTGTTCTGATAAGAGAAGTAAAGATTTTTTTTTAAACTTGTAAAAACAGTTTCTAATTTCAAAAATAAAAAAGACCGATACAACAAGGACAATGAAACGAAAGGAAAAGAAAAATGTACAAGACAGTAAAAAATTGGTTTATCGGAAAAGAATTATGTTGGAAGCAGGAAAAAACTGAAATTCGAAAAAGAATCTATAAAAGTAGAGTACTCCAAAATTTACTAAAAAATTTAAAATATATAAAAGGAGATCAGCATTTTACAGACAAAAAAAGTGAAATTGAAAAAGCCTTTGAATTGAAAAGAAAATTATTTATCTTAATTATAAAAAAGATTGAAGACTTTAAATACAATAATGCAGCTTATGAAGGACAAATGTAAAAGGAAAAGAATTGTAAATAGAACTAATTTTTTAATGAAGAAAGTTATTTTCAAGAAAATAGATTACTGCATGCAATTGATACCTGTGGTCGTTCTTATGAAGTAAAAAATGGCTTTTGAATTGAAAGAAAAGATAGTTCCTAGAAATGTTGAACAAGTAATAGCTGAGGAAGTTCAAGGGAGACATACCCAGGTTCCAGTGTTTACATGGGATTGTAGTAGTATACGTCAACAATCTATTGATATTTTACTTGATTTCTTGAGAGAATATGGAAGAAAAACTGTGAAACAGAAGATTAATATATTACAAGAACTAGATCCTTGCAAAGTGAGAAAATATACAGGGTTGCAAGGTCATTCTCTGGCTTGTCTTTCTAGGAAAGTGTGTCAAAGTCGTTTTCATCATTTAAGAATGTTAGCAGTACATCATTCCGAAATGCGAAAGTTAGTTAGAAGATTATACTCCGTGAAAAGTCCTGCATTATGTTTAATAGAAATTAATACAGCTCTTTTGCATGGTTCAGTGTTGGATGTAAAAAAAAGTTTGTGATGGTATAGAGTTACGTTTCTTTCCTGGTCAAGAGGAGTGTAGAGAAAGGGAGAGTTTGATAAGTGTAGGTGTTGAAGAAGAAATGGAAGATAGTACTGAAGTGAAGTTTGAAAAAGAAATAAAGTTTAAAGTAGTGTCTGGTGAAAATCCCAACTATGTTTGTATTTTTTTTTTTGTCCTCGTACATGGCATTCAACCGATGGATGGGACTGGGTGCATACTAACTAGGATGACCGTTTCTGCACCTTCACCCAGAGAGCCAAGGCCTTATTAAACTATGTATCTGGAGATATGCGATCTGTCCGAACTCCAGCAGTGTTCAATATGCCTTAATCATTGGACAATTATACCTCTTATTCTATGCATTAATAAAGGCTACCTTTACATATCATCACTTGAGGTCATATCCCAAATTGGTTTCCACATTTTGATCCGCCTAGACGAACCTTTAATGCAATCTAATCTACAAGTGTTCTTAATGTATGCAATCCATTCTCTTAATGAGGGTGCAGTTTGTGTTACCCATTTTGTAAATATTTCTCTACGTGCCATAATTATCAATGCAAATAATAAATGTGCTTGAGAGATGTTCGCTATATAATTTTTATTACCTCTGTGCCTTATGCCAAAAACAACAAGATCAAGGCTTACCTGAACTTCAAAGCCTAGAGTTGTGGAGGCAAACTCACCCACCTCACGCCAGAAGGTCTGGATTACCGGACACTGCCAAAACATGTGTACATCATCCGCATTTTCCAACTCGCACTTAGGGCAGTATCTTCTCGTGCTTCCACCCAGTTTGGCCAATTTTTTAGGATACCAGTAGGCTCTGTATAGGGTAAAGAGGTCATTCCTTCTTAAAGGTGCAGGACGGATATTTAGCCAAAGTGCTGCATATGAGACTTGCCATAAAGTGTGGGTATCCGCGTCTGGCATGTCCGATCTCCATAGCTCCTCTGGTGCGGGCAGTTTGCTGTCCTCTGTTTCCACTAGCATCCAATGCCACTTGGACACTTCCTTTTTAAATTCTAGGTCTTTCACAAATTCACCCTCTCATTCTTAGTCTAAACTGAGCTGTCGTTGATTCCGGATCCAACTTGCCAATTGAAGATACTTAAATTTTGACAAAGTATGATTCGTTTTTGAGACAAGTAAATCCCAAGGAATGAGAGAATCTCCTTCAATTAATTCTCCCCAAGTTATGCCTGCCCTCAATAAGGGGAGAGCTAAGATATCCGAAAGACATTCTGGGGTACTTGGAGAGTTCCAAATTGGAGCTTTACTACTATAATATAATATACCCATGACTCATTTAATTTGTACCCAAATCTCACAGGCAGCTTTCAAGACTTTAAATCTAATGTTCAAAAAAAATTTGGGATGACCATATTTAAATAGGAAGAAGTTACCTTCCTCTGGGAAGTTCTTTTTTAATGCTTGCAGATGTGACATAGGATTTTGAGCATTGTCTAATAGAAGATTTCTAGTATTTTTAAAAAAGAAAACCCAATGATATAGTTTGAAGTCCGGCAGAGTGATTCCCCCATCCACTTTCTTTTTACGTAATTTTTTCCATGCTATTTTTACTGCTTTATTTTTCCATACAAAGGTGGTCAGATCACTTTGTAATTTCTGCAACCATTCTGATTTAAAATGTATTGGTAGAGCATTAAAAATAAACGTAAACTTTGGAAGAATCATCATTTTGATCAAATGTGTTCTACCCAGTAGAGATAATGGAAGATGCATCCATGATTCTAGTAAGGTCTTGGTTTCCAGGTGGAGCTTCTTAAAGTTGATAAACGCTATACTATCCAGGTCCTTGGTTATCCTGATTCCCAGGTATTTAATCTCTGGTTTTTCTAATTGCGCATTTATTGGGCCATTCCAGGTCATTGTTTACGTTTTGTCTTTATTTACTAGATATCCAGATATTTTGCCAAATTTTTCCATTAATTTCATTATGCGTGGCAATGCAGTCCCTGGATTCGGTGTATAAACCATCAAGTCGTCTGCATACAGGGCAGTTTTAATTTCCCAATCTGTATATCTAAATGGGATGATCCCAGTATCGGATCTAATTCTTCTAGCCAACGGCTCTATATACATGTTAAATAATAAAGGGTACAGGGGGCAGCCTTGTCGTGTCCCACGACCTATTTTAATTTTGGGTGAGAGTACACCATTTACTGCTATCCTTGCGGTTGGTAATTCATAAATAGATTTTATAGCATTTAAGAAGTTATCCCCCAGGTTGTTTTGTTTTATAACTCCATATAAGTATTGCTAGTTTACTCTATCGAATACTTTAGCAGCATCTATCATTAGTACTGTTAATGGCATTTTTGTGGTAGTAGCTATGTCAATGGCTGTAATTAGTTCATGTGTTAGGTCCTTTAACTGTCTATTTTTCATAAAACCCTTTTGACTAGGATGTATACTGTTCCCCAATGTCTTGCCCAACCTTGTTGCCAAAATGTGTGTAAAAAGTTTATAATCACTATTTATTAATGAAATTGGCCTGTATGACTCACATTTTAGTGAGTCTTTCCCAGGCTTTAATATTAAAGTGATTACAGCCTCGTGCCATGAAGGTGGGATGGGAGCTTGATGAGTATATATGTTATTAAATAACTTTTGTAAATGAGGGGCTAGTGTCTCATTTAAGATTTTGTAAATTTCTTTGGGGAGACCATCTGGTCCTGCAGCTTTTCCCTTCTTTAAATTAGAGATTACTTTCCATCTCTAAAATAGTAATTTTCTGATTCAAAGTTTCTTGCTGTTCTGTATTTATGCCAGGTAGGGGATCCTGTTTCAACCACTGATCTAAGTTTGATTGTAAATCTATTTTCTCTTCCGTGTATAACTCTTGAAAAAAATTACCAAATGCCTTACCTATACTAGCGTTGTCCTCACAAGTTTTGTGAGTGGCTTCTTCTTGTATTTTCCTAATCTCGCCTCTCAACTGGTCATGTTTTACCTTCCATGCGAGGAGTTCCCCACAACCTTCCCCATATTCGTAATGGGCCAATTTACTGGCTTCCCATCGTTCTTTGATCTTCCCTTCCAGGTATTCTACCAATTGTGCTTTGGCCTCATTTAACTTATTCTGTAATTCTAGTCTTTTGGCGATATTTCGACAATTTATAAGGTTTTCTTGTGCTGTTTTAATCTTTTCTTCATATGTTTTAATTGTTTTTTTCCCCTTCCTTTCTGAAAAAAGCAGAATGATTTATCAGTCTCCCCTGCAGGTAGGCTTTGAAGGTGTCCCAAACTATATGTAGTGGTGCTGAATTTAAATTGGTCTCAAAAAATGCAATCACTTCTTTTTTTAATGTAATCCCCACTTCATGTTTGCCCATGAGTGTTCTATCTACAGTCCATCTGCGATCAGTTAAATTACCCCTCATTGACATTTCTAACCTCACTGCTGCGTGGTCTGACAAATGTTCTGGTTGATGTGCAACCCTAATGTTCCCCTCTCTTAATCTCTCACTCACCAAAATTAGATCAATTCTTGAGGCATGTGAATATTTTTTATTATGGTATGTGAATTCTCTTTTATTTCCTGCAGTGAGCCTCCATATGTCCAGCAAACTTGGGTTCTTTATCAATTGGTGAACACTTTTTCTCATTTTTGGAGCACTTCTGATGTGCTGTGGGGACGATCTATCGAGTAGTGGGTTCATTATAATATTAAAATCTCCTGCCATAATTATGTTATTTCTAGTTTCTAATAGATGTCTATATAGTTCATTTAGAAGGGAAGGGTCATCTACATTAGGACCATAGTATCCTACCAGCATGAGACCTAATTCATCTATTTTGATGTTCACAATTACCCATCTGCCCCCTTTGTCTACCTTATAATCCTCTATTTTAGTATTTGCCTATTTTTTTAATAATATAGCCACTCCCTTAACATTACACGATTGCGGAGTGCATACCATATGTGTTATCCATTTGTTTTGTTTAAGGATGTTTTTCCATTCCTCTTCCCGTAAATGTGTTTCTTGCAGTATAATTATATCATTGTCAGACACTTTGATTAATTCTAGAATCTTTCTTCTTCTTTTATGTACTCTCAACCCATTAACATTCCATGATATTACTTTAAGATTATTCATTTTCTTCTGCCCCCTTGTTCTTGCTCTTGAGGTTTAGGGCCTTTTTTTGCTGTCCAATTATGCCATGTATGAGGATATTTTTTTTCTTATTTTTTTTCCCTAATGCTCCCCACCCAGTGCTACTATTTACACGTGAAAGTGTGCGTGTCTCTTGTTGAGACCCTCCTCCCACCCTAGGGAACCCCTTGGAGCTCTGGCGTTCCTTACTCTTTTTTTAAAACTAATGTGTGTCTTTTTGACTTTTTATGTGGTCTATTAGGTTCTCAACCTCATTAGCTTCCCTAAAGTTATGCATTTTATTCTTCCACATAACTTTCAATGTGGCTGGGAATTTTAGTTGCACTGTTACCCCTAATGACTCAAGGGTTTTGATGTGTTTTTCTAACTCCCATTGTCGAGTTAATGTAGTATTGGCTATATCTGACCTTATGGAATAAGACCAGTCATCCTTTTGAAATACCTTTGCTTTAAGGGCTGCTGACAAAATTGCCTCTTTGATGACATAGGTACGAAAATTCACCAGTATTTTTCTTGGTTTATCCCTTTTTGGATCTCATCAAAAGGGTTCTCTATGAGCTCTCTGGGTCCCAGGTTTGGAATTCTGGCATGGCCTCCTTAATAATAGTCACCACAAAGTTTTTTAGATCCCCCTTCTCCAAGCCTTCCAGGACATTTAAGAGCCTTAGATTGTTGCGTCTGGAGTTATTTTCGAACGCCTCTAGCTTATCCTTAATTACTTTCTCACTAGTTTTTAATGTTTTGATTTCCTTTTGATTATTTTTTACCTCCTCTTCTAGCCCCTCGGAAGCTATCTCCATTGTTGTCAATCTTGCTGTTATATCGGCCATTTTGATTTCCAGATTCGCGCATGACACCTGTATTTTCATTTGATTATTTTCCGATATGGCGAATTTCACGTTTATCTCCTTAAAGAGTTGTGTTAGCATTGAGCTTATGTCTATAGAGCTTCCTTTTGTTTGTCCATCAGGGAGGCCTTCTAAGTATGTGTTAGTCTTAGAGATATTTAAGTTGTGTTCAGTTTCAATTGAATCCTCCAAAGGCGTACCTGTGCCCTCTACATCATGTTGTTCATGTTGTTCTAAAATAGAAAATCTATTTGAGGTAGTTAAGCTGGTTTCCGCTATCTGCTTGTCCATCCCTATGGTTGCCATGGTTTCTGTAATAACTTGAGCAGATTGAATCTTCAATGGTGTCGGTGTATTTAAAGGATCTGCTTCTTTTAATTTCTTCCCTTATCCTTATTAGTACTCCCTTCTCCTTCTCCCTCAGCTAGTAACTGTATACACTCTTCATTCCTCAAGGAATATCTGTTTTTTATCAGTTTTGCGTTTTCATGTGAGAAACCCTCTTTAAAAGAAACATTTGTATGATCATAGTTTGATATTCTATTAGTCAATTCTAGTGTCTCCGGGGTCGTTTCACTACTTGTTTTAGCGGCTCCTGTCTTGTCTGTCTTATCTAACCAGTCTATGTTGCCTTGTTGTGACTGGGCTTGTGCCTTTTCTCCCCCCTCTATTTCGCCAGGCCCAGAGATGGGAATAGATTTTTTTTTCTTTTTAGAGTTAATCCTGCCTTTTTTGGGGGTCATATGGTAGCCCACACAATGCCTCAAATGGTCTTCTTTGTCGTTATTTTGGGGAGTTTTAGTTACTCCCAACTTATCCTCACATCCAATTTGGTTGTTAGACAGCACACCCCTCTGTCCTCTCAGCCTCTCTCCCCCGCCTTTACACTCGGGCACAATCTTACCTCGTATCCAGATCCGCTCCGCTCTCTGCCCTTCGCCTCCTCCACGGGTCTCTCTGCTCATTTCGTCTCCGTCTCCTGTAACCCGGAATGGAAGACGCACTGCTGCGAGCCGGCCGCACTGCTGCGAGCCGGCCCCTCCACAGCAGCCGAGCCGCACGCCACCACGGAAAGCCAAACGCGTCCGCAGTCGCTGCCGCGGGTGTAGCTGCATACACAGAATTACCCCGCTCCACCACTGCTGCTGCGCCAGGATCAGGGTCGGGGAGAGACACTCGGGGCACCATGAGCCGACACCATAAGCCACCTTCTGACCTAACGTACTCTCTGATAAGTTTCTGGTAAGTTTTGACACCACTACAGGTTTAGGAAGAAAAACACATCCACTGTCTACTATATTGAAAAATCAGGGACAAACCCGGTATTTCTGCACATTTTTTACTGCTTGTCCGTTATGTTATATCTTGGAACGCCGGGGCTCCACGACCGTGCTTCCTAGCCGCTCAATATGTGTGTTTGTATTTGTTGTCAATGTGCTCATAAAATTCAAACTGGGAATGCAGATGTGTTTTTAAAAAGTGAAAACATAAACAATGAAAAATGGAAAGAATTTGCTGCTTATCTGTTTGTGGAAGGTCATTTTGAGTTAGGTACTCTACAATGTATTTGTAAATATTGTTACAATAAATTAGAAGAAAACAAAATGCCATCTAGAGCTGTCCATAATGACTTAGAATTAGTAGCTATACCGCCTGAACTTAAAGATCTAAATACATATGAGGCCATCCTTATTCAATCTGTGCACCCTTTTCAGGCTATAATTCGTATGGAACCTAAAACAGGTAAGCTGCCTCCAACAGATCTACTAAGAGGTTTAATAGGAAGAGTTGTGGGTTTACCTTTAGATTTTAAGAAAAATGTTGAAGCCGCAGGTGTTGAAAGAGAGGATACGGAACCTGTAGTCATTCTTGTTAATGGTGTACCCACAAAGAGTCGGAAAATATGGCAAGAGTTAGTAGATGTGAGGAAAGTTCATAAGGCTACATTATATCTGGTGCAAAACAATATTTACTATAAAAGTGTAAATGTAGAAGAGGAAGAAATGACTTTAGAAGATGAAACAGATATTTCAAGTGGACAAATAGAACAAGCATTGGCATAGCCAATAGGTCTCGCCTTTGGGACATTATAAGTGTTTAGCCATGCAACAGTTGATGTTGCACCAAGGATATTGTACGGCATAATTAAATACTTATAAGGTCCCAAAGGTGAGACCTATTTGCTATGCCAATGCTTGTTTACATTGCCCTGTCGCTAAGCCCCACCCTAGTGCACTCGAAAAAAAGACAAAGGTTAATTTCCTTGCAACAACTATAAACAATGGTTATGTAGCAAAACAATATCCAAGAGAATTAGTCACCCTTTGCATTATTTTAAGCGTGACACATAAAACAAAGGACACACAGATGATGGACGGAATGCAGAGCAGGGAGTGTCTTCCTGCTTACAGAATAGTGCAAAAATGTGAAAGAGAAATGGTGGGGGTCATATGTGCCCACTACAAATTATATATTATTTTTAATAAGAATTATTTTTGATTTGGATATTTCTATACACTTGTCTGTTTTCATTTTGATGGTTATTCTTTTATTTTCTTTTTTCTTATTTTAAAGTTTTTAATAGAAAATGTTAGCCAAGAACCAATAACCTATCCACATCCTACCATTCCATGAAGCACTTCATGCACAAAGCATGCAACGAGTTATTTAATTATTTAGCAGTTTTATAAGGCGCTATTATTTAGCAGTTTTATAAGGCGCTATTGTGCATCATTTTGGTTATGTCAGAGTGTTTTACAGAGTGGTGAAACAATAAAGTTGTATTGTAGGGTGGAGAGCTTAGAGCCCAAATGAACAGATGAACAGATGAATGACTAGATGCATCTGAAGTCCTATTATTGAAATCTCTGTTCTGTGTTGAATTTATTCATTTATTTATACTTGTATATGGCATGAACTAGACCTGGAGACAACAGAAGGCTTCAACTAAAATAAGATAAAATAGTCCAATACAATAATCGGGGCCACTAGAATTCTGTGATTTTGGGGCTGCAGCCTTTTCTGCATAATTATGGATTTATCCCATTTGCCACATAATACATCATCTGCTGCATATTATGCAGATTTTAACAACAACAAAAAATGCTCCTAGCACAAACGAATCAAAAGTTAATAAAAACGCACCAACACATGTTCCTGTGCAGTGGAAGGTCCATTGCAAAGATGGACTGGTCATCTTTCAATAGTTTACCGCTGTATTCCGATGTCAAACGTGTATTAATAAGGTTAAAACTTTTCCCAGTGTTAACGTGTAAAAATGGCAAAATAATGAAGTAATACGGTCACAAAATATGCCGCTTTACACCACCCAGTTTGCCTTTTCTTGCCGCATAATTCTAGTGACCCGAACCCCAAACATGGTCATTAAGTCCCACATCTAAGCAGAGATGAAAGAAAGCGAAGGGGCAAGCCACGAGTGTTAAAACCCTGCTGAAAGAGTGAGACAAGCCATGAGACTGACAGAAAATAAAGGCCTGTATTAGTGAAACATTATCAAAGACTTGTCGGCGGCGTGAGCGCGGACCCAAAGGGAAACTGCCAAGTGATGTCATTCTCTAAGAACTTGCCACCCGCAGTTCTTCGCACCACAATTAATGGTAATGAGCACTATGCAAACACATAATTTGGAGTCCAGCCTGATCCAGGGAATGCGTTTGCGGGTTGTGTCATTTCCGTTATGGGGGTTAAGCCACGGCCGGTCTAGCGTATCCTCAGTAAAAATAGACATGGCGACTGTTAATAACCCAGATATGTTTTTTATGGCACATCTTGCTCATTTTGCATAGCCATCGCTTCTGCCCTGCCTGCTTTCGGAGCCAATAAGCAGCTAATGAGAAGGGCCTGGATTGATGTGCATTGACGTCCATTCCGCCCAGCTGAGCTCCAGTCCTGTGATAAAGCCTTTACGAATACCCATTACAACAAACAAATGATGGACGGAATGCTGACAATGCAGACATTCTCCCCCAGTCAAGAGATCTGGGTTAAATCCATCGTTCTTTTGCCCACTACGCCACCCCAGTTCAGACATGGCCATATGCAAATCAGTCTTGACCCTGTGCCTCATGGGAACAGTCCAGCCCGAACTGCCAAGCCATGTCTTCCCTGGACCGGAAGAAAGGGGAGAATGTCTGCATTGTCAGCATTCCGTCCATCATTTGTTTGTTGTAACGCTTTTCACCCTAAGTGGGATGGGTATTCCCAGACGTGGGACCCATGCTCACTACGCCACTGGAGTCAAGCTATCCTGGCTGATGACGGCTGATAGCCAGAAACCGGTCCTAGGATGCTTGATTCCGGTCCAGGGAAGACATGGCTTGGCAGATCGGGCTGGACTGTTCCCATGAGGCACAGGGTCAAGACTGATTTGCATATGGCCATGTCTGAACTGGGGTGGCGTAGTGGGCAAAAGAATGATGGATTTAACCCAGATCTCTTGACTGGGGGAGAATGTCTGCATTGTCAGCATTCCGTCCATCATTTGTTTGTTGTAACGCTTTTCACCCTAAGTGGGATGGGAATTCCCAGACGTGGGACCCATGCTCACTACGCCACTGGAGTCAAGCTATCCTGGCTGATGACGGCTGATAGCCAGAAACCGGTCCTAGGATGCTTGATTCCGGTCCAGGGAAGACATGGCTTGGCAGTTCGGGCTGGACTGTTCCCATGAGGCACAGGGTCAAGACTGATTTGCATATGGCCATGTCTGAACTGGGGTGGCGTAGTGGGCAAAAGAACGATGGATTTAACCCAGATCTCTTGACTGGGGGAGAATGTCTGCATTGTCAGCATTCCGTCCATCATTTGTTTGTTGTAACGCTTTTCACCCTAAGTGGGATGGGTATTCCCAGACGTGGGACCCATGCTCACTACGCCACTGGAGTCAAGCTATCCTGGCTGATGACGGCTGATAGCCAGAAACCGGTCCTAGGATGCTTGATTCCGGTCCAGGGAAGACATGGCTTGGCAGTTCGGGCTGGACTGTTCCCATGAGGCACAGGGTCAAGACTGATTTGCATATGGCCATGTCTGAACTGGGGTGGCGTAGTGGGCAAAAGAACGATGGATTTAACCCAGATCTCTTGACTGGGGGAGAATGTCTGCATTGTCAGCATTCCGTCCATCATTTGTTTGTTGTAACGCTTTTAAGAATACCCATGCATTAGCTCCGCTGACATAATGTACAGCTTTCATACATTCCCTAGCATGCAAACATGCAAAATTCCCAAATAGTCTTTGAGTTTTCGCCCCAAGCCTTTCAGATACATATTGTGAAAAACGTAATTTACAGCGATGTACAGTGTATCTTGTGGCAGATTAGGATAAAAACTTTTATTACAGTCTCCAGAGAACAGACACGTTCAAGCTTTGAAGGCAAATGCAGGTCTATAACAAGAAGCGCGAGCAAAAATAGGTGATGGAGACGGCGGAGCAAATGAGTGGCCGGGACGTGTGGGCGAGGAGACTCTTATTACAGTGTCCAGAGAACAGACACATTCAAGCTTTCAAAGCAAATGCATGTCTATAACAATAACAAAAAGCGCGGGAGAAGCACGAGCAAAAAAAGGAGACGGAGATGGAGGAGCGAGTCAGTGGCCGGGACATGTTAACATTAGGATAAAGTGTCCAGAGAACAGACACGTTCAAGCTTTCAAAGCAAATGCATGTCTAACAAGAAGCGCAAGAGAAGGAGACGGAGAGGGTGGAGCGAGTGAGTGGCCGGGACGTGTGGGCGAGAAAAGAGGCGCGTGCACACTTAGGAGAGCAGTCTTCACTTTTCAAGCACTGCACTCGTGCTTGTGGCGCGCCGCTGCTCGCTCCCGCAAGGTAGATGCCATCACAAGCATGAGTGCAGTGCTTGAAAAGTGAAGACCGATGGCTAAAGGCCCTCCTATGCAGCGCATTCGAGACCTAAAAAGGACAGGAGGAAGCAAGTACGCCTCATATTTTTAGTTGTGGCTGTAGTAGCTCCTAAGCACCACTAGAGGGCATATGTGTAATAGTGCCTTGATGCATAGTTAACTTGTGAAGGCCAGTGCCATTCAACTCATTCTGACCTTCCACTATCCCCCTCCGCAGCACCAGGGCACATAAATAATGTCACATGCGGTGTGGGTTGCAACGGACGGTCAGCAAGCAGTGCTGCCTGTAGACTATGAGCATGCGCAAAGCTGATTTAGATCCATCCACTAGCAATGGGATGGCAAGCCAGCCTTAAAGTCAACAGAGGGGATTTTCATGCCCTAATGAAATTTGTCTCGGACAAACAGATGAGCAGGGCAACACTCCTATCCAGACCAAGAACGGCCCTTTCCTCCAGAGACTGGGGGGGGGACAGACCAAGGGCCCATTGAAAAGCTCTTTATCCGAGTGGCACCTGTTCCCAGCCTTGAAAATACGGAGTGCAGCAGAAATTGCTTTGGCTTACATGTTAAAGTGTACTTTCTATGCTTGCAGGCCTGTGGACATTTATTGATTTATTAAAAACGCGATTGGATATGACGTATGGTGACGTCATTTATTCTATTGTATTCTATTGTATCTATATTACATCGCTTTTCCACATTTAATAATTTTATGACGTATGGTGAGGTACACTATGGATACAGCCGAAGATATCTTACCACAATGAAGAATTACTGGAGCTAAATATACAATTAATAGTTGTGAATGTCGTTAAACAATTCAGACATGCCCTGGTATCTTGAAACTGTATTCTTTTTGATACAGATTTCAATTCATCTATATTAGAAAGCACTATAATTCAACATAAAAACTGCCACTCATACAAGAAAGCTTCCATACATCAACTCCTTTTGCGTTGATTACATTTATTGGAAAATTACTGCAGAGCATATTATGGAGGTGGGATAATTTAATACTACTTATACTTAAGAGCCTTAATATGTGTTTTGAGAGTTTTGATGGTGATTATCCGGGCGAGATACCCCACAGTTGTGTGAGCTACGCAAAGTCTGGGACATAACCATAGTGTCCACTCCCCAGTCCTCCCTTATTACTTACGTCACAAAAAGTTGCCATATCAGGTTGAATTTATGCATTCGGTTATGGAGCGTGGCATACAGTTTCTTCATTGAGTATATGGACCACACTTTCCCCCACCACATGTTGCGTGTAACATGTTGAGTGTAGGCGCCTCAGCAATTTCTACATCTGGGCTATACTTAGGTGGGCCGCAAGTAAGAGATGGGCAATCTACTTTCCTAGTGAGTTGATTATGGGCAATACTGCCATCTAATGGACGGCTTGTGAAATATTTTAATTTGGTCAAAAAGTATCGATAGAGAACCCCCGTTTGGATACATTAGTGGGTTAGCTTAAAATAACAAGGGGGCTGGTTGTTCTCTTATCCTGTTGAACCATATGTTAATAATTTCATCCCTGGTTCTTGTTAGTAGGGTGCTTGTTAGTCATCTGATATTTTAAGGGGCCAAGCCTAAGGGTAAGTCTCAAGTTTTTGCGTCTACTGTCTTGCTTGTTTGGCCTTGTTCATTTTTAATTTTTTAACAACTTTATTTTTGGGGTTAACAGTGGTTCACAAGGTACACATAAGGATGGACACTCCTACACACTCGTTGTTTACACTGATATAACGTAAACGTTGACATTGCTAAATGTACGTTCTTACATGATTACGCATAGGCTACATCATGCATTTAGATTTAGAGTTCTACAAATTTTACACGGTGGGCTTCACCTTTTATAACCCCTCCATACACTTTTTCCAAATACTGAAGGGAAACATTTTAATAATGTTGGATTTGAAATTGTACAATTTAGTTTCAAAAACTAAAAAAAAAAAAAAAAAAAAAAAAAAAGGGGGAATAAAAATAGAAAATAATTAGCGTTGTGGGAAGGGAGGGCAGTGGGGGCCGGCGGTTAGAGGCGGGATCTTGCTTTTGGCAGAAAACAAGCAGAAACTGTGGTAGGACGGCCAACGCACAAATAACGTGTTTACACGGACATTATACGTTGTATTGACTTGCGCTTTCGCAGTGTGCGATGTCATGTACTTGGATATAGGAATCACTGTATCTGCGTTGCAACGCCGTGCGTTGTGAAAATTGACGGTGTCACGGTGTTTGCGATGCATTACACGCGTGGTAAACGCACACGTTGGAATCGTCTGCGATGTATCAACATACATCCCCCTGAGACAGCAAGATAGGGTCATATCACATGTTAACTATTAAGTATGTTGTTACATGTTTATTTTGGGTCAGTTACACTGGAAAAATAGGGTTTCATTTCCAAACGAGGAATTGTTTACTGAAAATAGTGAGTGAAATACTGGACTGGACTATTAGGTTGTAAAATAAACAAGCGCTGCAGCAGGGGGAGAGGGCCTGCGCCGGATTCCCTTGCGGGAGCGAGCAGCAAGGCGCGATAATTGCTAACATATGGTGCCGCTGCTCGCTCCCGCAAGGGAATCGCCAAACATGCACGTGTTGCCATTGAAAGCAATGCAACGCGTGCACGTTTTTGGCCTCAAAACCGTCTTTTTCCTATGCAAAGCATGCGCTCTGCGTAAGGGAGACCTAAAAAGTGGAGAATTCAAGAAAAGAAGAAATTTATGAACATTATACTATACACCCTCTACATTCAAAAGAACTGATAGGAGATACTATTGAATTGTTCCAGATGAAAAAAGCAAAAGGAACTCCCATGAGTGTGTGGGGAAAAAAGTTTGGAAGCTCGTTGTTTTCCGCAGCTGTTCCCTACTGGAAAAGGTGGACGACATGATGAACGACCAGTTCAGATTCCAGCTTCAGAATATCGTACTTTAAGACTCTCCTCAGAAGAACCAAGATTTCGTCAGTGTATTCCATATTTGTTTCATCTTTTATTTGAGAGTGATCCGTCTGCACTTTCATATGCAGTCAACCATATATTAAAGACTGGAACGCATCTTTCACATGTTTCTGCAAAGGAATTTATGTGCAAAGTTGAAGAAAGAGACGAACATTTAAAATCACAGTTCATTAATTTGATGACATGTCAACATGGCAATAATGAATATTGGTATCGAAGTCATGGGGAATTAAAATGTATGTTAAGAAACTTAGGAACTCCTACCTGGTTTGTTACACTTAGCTGTGCTGAGTATGCATGGGATGATTTACTGGATTTTCTACGAGAAGCAAATTCAAATATAGAAAATATGGAATTGAAGACACCTGGAGAACTGTATTCCCTAGATCCTTTAAAAGTCTGCAGATATTTTAATCATAGATTTGAAGCTATGATGTCTTTCAACTGTAATACAAAAAATCCACCTATTGGTGAAGTTATTGATTTTTGGGGGAGAAAAGAATACCAAGCTAGAGGTGCTCCTCATATGCTTTTATGAATCAAGGATGCACACAAATTTTTAACTGATTCGGATGAGTCTGTTTTATCTTTTATTGAAGAGTATGTTACCTGTGCAATTCCGAAAACAGGAGGGCAAAATATCTTAAGCCAGCCAGTTTTACGGTTTCAGAGTCAGCGATGTGAAAAATATTGCCGACGGAAATATAAGTAAAAAGATAAATTTTACACAAAATGTCGATATGGCTTTCCACGTCCAGTAATTTCCAAAGGAAGAGTGAACAGTTTTATGTCAGCAGTGAGGCATACTATCACACAAAAATCACCCAAAAATACTTATAATATAAAAAGAACAAATGAATCGAAGTACAATAATCCGGTGATCTTGAAGATGTGGAATGCAAATATGGACATACAATATGTTGCAGATAACTCAATTGCAGTTTCTCGCTATATCACGTCATATATTACCAAGTCTGAGAAGACAGAATTGAAAGAAATGTGGGAGGAAATTTCACAGGAGAAGACACTTAGCAAAGAATTGTACAGCTTCAGCTTGAAGATGCTTTCACATAGGGAAATTGGATCCTACGAATGTTCGGATCGATTGACATCTGCAAGTTTATATTCAAAGTCAAGAGGAATCATCTGGATAAGTCTAGGCCTTGCTGCAGCACGAAATTGAGTTTTGAAATCTGTACAAGAAATTGAATACTTGGCACTGAATAAACCAGAAAGTACAGATATTCTGAAATCAAATATGTTGGATACATACTATCCAAATTTAAGTCCATACCTGGAAAAAATATGTCTATATGAAATACTGCAACATTATAGTTTAAAAAAAAAATGTTACAGAAAAAATAAATGAAGGAAAATATGCTATAATTGTATCTGATGGATGTTTGGTAAAGCATGCCAAAAAGAAATTTGATGAGAGTTTTTCCATTTAGCTCTTCTGCAACTCTTCAAACCTTGGCGGATTGAAATGGAATTACTTGGAGATTTTGACTGCTATGAAGATTCTTTCAATGCATGTAAAGATAGCATTGAACGTACAATTTTTCCAAATTATCTCCAAATGTTGAATGAAGAGATTAATCAAGAAAAACTATTGCAGCTGAAATTGCTAGAGATAGTTCATAAGATAGTCAGAGTTCTGCTCCACAAAGTCAAGATCCACTAGGAGAAGCCATACTTGAAAATGAAGCGGCAATAGCAGTGAGTGAAGTGGAAATGGTGATGCAGCAAGCACAACAGGACAATATTGATTTGGAAAATTTGAAGGAACGTCTGAATACTGAACAGAAAGAAATATATCATCACGTTACACAACAGATACAACATGGATTACTGCATGAAAAGAATGATTGTCAATGTACATCATTTAGACCTATTCTTATGTACATCAGTGGATAAGCTGGAACGGGGAAAGGTTTCTTGATTAAATGTTTGTCAAGTTATCTACAGAAACAACGGATTCACATTTGTCTTGTGTTGTAACTGCTCCAACTGGGTTAGCAGCACACAACATCAAAGGGATTACTTTACATCGTCTATTTATGTTACCAGTAGAACATGAAAATAAGTTGGGATACCACAAGCTATCTGGAGAAGCTTGTTTCGAAGTTTCAAAAGTACTGAAGAAAATGAAACTTCTGGTAATTGATGAAGTAAGCAGGGTGTCAAACTTAATGCTTGCGTTTGTACATTTGAGGATGCAGCAGATATTAAAAACAAGTTACAATATTTTATTTGGAGAAAAATATGTAATTGTATTTGGTGATCTACTACAACTCACACAATGTGAAAGGTCAACCGGTATTTAAGACCCTTCTTCATGAAGACACTAAAAAATCATTGGGCAGTATTGGAAATGTGAACATTTGGACTTATTTTGAATATAAAGAACTTACTAAGAACATGCGACAAGCAAATGACGAAGATTATGAAAACATTCTTCACAATATTAGAATTGGTTTCTTAACAAAGGATGGAAAGAATGTTTTATAAAGTCGGCTACTAAGAAACTTGTTTCCAAAAGAAAATGTTTCAACTGAAACAATCTACTGAAGTATTGCAGAAAAGAAATCTATAATTTGCCTTATTCCAACACTGAAAGAATGCTCTACATTCAATGAAGAACTCTTGAAACTGGGGAATGAACAGATAATGAAAATGGTAGCTATTGATAAAATAGAACATGAAGGAGTAACTATTCTTTTGTCAGCGAAATTGCAGTTAAAATTAGACTCTTTGGAAAAATCAATATCTAAGACTGCTGGTTTGGAAAAGACCTTATATGTATATCTAAACTGCCAGGTAATATTACGGCGTAATTTAGATGTTGAGAAAGGATTAGTAAATGGAGCAATGGGGAAAGTTGTTGACTTTGTTAATTATGCAAATAGAGATGGGATTGAATTTTTGAAGATTAAATTTGATCAGATTGAAGAGGTGAAACAGATTGGACGCTGTTCTGTTTGTTTCTTGCTTGTAAAAGATTTGTATGTTCGCAGAAAACAGTTTCCTCTTTGCTTAGCTTATGCAGTGACTATTCATAAATATCAAGGTTTAAGTGTAGACAGTGCTTTAGTAAATATTGGAAGTTCTGTGTTTAAGGAGGGTATGGCATATGTTGCATTGTCTCGAGTAAGAACGTTATCCGGATTGTATTTGATTGATTTTGATGAAGAAAAGGTTAGTGCAGATGTAAATTGTGTAAAAGAGTACAATAGGTTAAGAAGACTCTATGCTCCTAGTTTAGGTGTATATCCTATTTATGAAAAACGTTTAATACGTCCAAAACAAAAATATGATAAAAATGTTACTGAGGTTGCAAAGAAAAAAAGAATTGAAAAGAATGATGAGCCTGGAAATAAAATAGAAGAGAAAACTGTTGCTAATATTGTAGTATATCAGTTTGAAAATAGTTCAGGTGTCAACTGCTATGCTAATGTAATTGTCAACGTTGTGTTTTTTTTAGAAAATATTTTTGAGAAGTTGAAAACTGATAAAACAAAAGTCTATACTGCTTCTGATGTGCGGAATCTTCTGGATATATGTTCTGGATCTTAACAATTTACACAGAATGTACAGCAAGATGCTCAGGAATTTCTTATGTTTATGCTTGCAGTATCAAAAGATGAAGGTATACAAATTGAAAATCTGTTTGGACTACATTACAGATGGAATCATAGATGTGACAGCTGTTCATTTTCATCTACTACTAAAATAGACACTGAACGATCCATATATTTGACAATGCCAGATTTGAAAACAGTCTTTTTCAATGATTTAGTAAAATCAGCTAATCAACATATGGAATGTACTCAGTGGAAATCAGAAATGTTGTCAACATTATTTATACAAAGATGTGGACAATATATTATTTTAATGCTGCAACGTTGTAGAGCAGATGGAACAAAAGTGGAAACCAAAATTAAAAATTTTGTGACAGGTCAAGTTTCAATTTCAGGATGAACTTTTAAAACAGTGGCTATTGTTTTCCACGATGGAACTACTTCAACATCTGGACACTATACTGTATATTTAAAATGCAATAAAGGATAGACACTATGTAATGATGCACATTTAGAGTATACATTTTGGTTGCCTAATGAATTACCAAATTCATATTTAATATTTTTGATATCAAAATTCGGAGAAGATGTTAACATGAAGTAATCAGTATATTTTGGATATATTAACAACAAATAATTTCACAAACATCATTCGGCCTATTGGGAAGGTGTTAATATGAATTCAGAAGTTTATTTTGGATATCCTCAATGCAAATGTTTTCAGAAACATCCTTGGCCTTTTGGAAAGATGTTCAGAATTACGGTTTATATAATTGATTGTTTTTTCATATTGCATTTTGAAAAATGTGTTTGAAAGAAGGTGCTCATATATGTAATCTTTGTGTTATAAATATTGTATATAAGGATGTTCATTTGTGAAAATGGAAATAGAGAATTGAGTTTGTAGTAGATATTTTGAAGATAGATGTGTTTTTTTAAAATAATCTTATTGATTGTATTTTTTTGCCCGCTGTCACCTGACGATCAAAATTGAAATCACTGTGTAGGGTGAAATTCAATAGATTCTGAAGATAGCAAGAAAAGGCAAATTGAATAGGTGATGTAATTGTATACTTGTGTTAAAAAAAGAGGTGAATATATATTACTATTAATTTGATATCTACTTGGAAACAGGTAAGATTAATTTACCCAGGTACTACCCCTTGCAATCTATCAAAGACACTGTCACTTACCATGCCCATCTCCAGTCACCCAGCCAGTACTATATACTAATGCAATCTGTCCACTAATAACCAAGCACTTATAAATACACTATGCACTCTCTTTACAGCACATAATCATCTAGTTACTAGTCACGTACTTATGGAATGGCCTAATTAAGAATATAAGTAGAGCTACAATATTCTGTACACTATCCATACAGACCTCTAACCACCTATATACTATTTATACACTCCTCTAAATACGCAGTTATTACCCATACAGAGTAGAAATCCTCCTGTGAGTCCGATGCACTTCTCCAATTACCCATCCAGGCAATACGTAAGCACTTATAAATTCACCATGCACTCTGTTTGCAGCACTGTAATTATTCCAGTTACTAGTCAAGTACTTATGGAATGGAGTAGCTACTTACACAAGTATCTGCTATTATTATTATTAATAGTAGCTTTCAGGGAGGATACAGTTAGAAATTAGCATTTAAAAAACCTTTGATGTCATCAGTGATGTTATCAGTGATGTCACTGACCATGTCATGAATAATGTAATATGTGACGTCATCAGCAGTGCATTGCGGGGGCGTGAGTTATAGTTAGCTCAACTAACTATAACGGCGGAATTTCTATGGTTTTGTATGAGTGAAATGTCCAACTAATTAGAACGTCCCTGAAACCTACGTTTTTTCCAATGAATTTCAAAGGTTTTTTAAATGCTAATTTGTAACTATAGTGTCCCTGAAACCTATGGTTTTTTCAGTGAAAAAATATATATTTATATATATATACACATATACACACACACACACAAAATCAATTTCTAGGTATAGACTTGGTTTAACTTGGTATATTGATCTTAATTCTCAAAGCCATTTTACCAGAGTTTGGTTATGGTTATTAATTCACTTTCAAAGTGGCCCGCACATACATCCAGCTGAACCAGCACATTAGTAGAACTTCAGTTTAAATGTGACAAAAAGTGCGAGTATTATCCAGGGCTGACCACTGCACGATCGCATACAAAAACAGTGAAAACAACGAGCGCTTCAATTAATAGATTTTTTTTTATGAAGCACTAATCAGTGTCACGTAGTCAGTTTCCATTTGCTCCCAGTTAAAAGCAAGAGTTAAATGAATGCAGCGCTTGTCTGTCGGAACAGTTGCGTCAGAGATGACACGAATAGTGATATCCCTGTGAAAGGGTAAGCAAAGCCAGGCAACGGGAGCAGGAACTGCCCATGTGGAGTCAGCTATATGTCACAGCCCCTTGTGACTAGATGTAAAGAACTAAATTGTTCACGCCTCGTTTATCTTGAGAACCGCATGAGGAACTTTCACGACTTGTTCTAAAAACAGATAAAACAAGCATTTGCAATGCAATATGTCTCGCATTTACGAGAGTTTGAGCTATTGAGATTGCTAATGACAATGCCTTTCATTTGTGTTTTCGTTTTTAAAACACAAATAAAAGGCAGTCATTTACAATGCCAATAGCTGAAAGTCGCATAAATACGAGACCTATTGCATTGCAAATGTTTGTTGTAATTAGTGAACATGACTTCTTACACAATAATAAGGTCTATTCAAAAATGTATTGCAACTGGCTACAAACAAACATATAAAATCTCATACAATGTTTGTTTTTAAGTAAAATCTACTATTGCTCTTTTTAAACATAACACAACCCGTCAGTGACTTCAGTTTGCAGTGAGGGCTTTGGAGGACTTCATGTTAATCACTGCGGTGTGTATTCACTGCACAACAGAGCTCGTCTAATCCCTTCATTTATTTCACCCAAAAGCAGTTTAAGTTGTTGAGGTTCTGATTGTTTGCTTTATATAACACAAATGAATCTCACATTCTCAAACCTCTTCGAGGTTCACTGTGATGGAGACATGCAGCCCCTCATCGAAAAATGAAAAGTAGAAAAAGGCCCTAGGCACATGGATAAAGAAGATTAAAAAAATCCACAAAACTGTTACACTACAAAAATTAAAAACGGTCAATCAGCTTACCAACAAATGCTGCCATTTGAGCAGCTGTTCTTCCAACAGAGTTGACAGCATCTGTGTCTGCTCCAGCCTCTAGCATTAACATTGTAATATTTTTTTTGCCTAAAAAGCAACAGAGTACAAACGTTAACAAATGTTTTCTTATATTGCCCAAAGCAAGTATATAGGATTACATTTGTTTTGTTTCAGAAATACATATTTAAAAAACGTGCTCCAATTCTTTAGGATAACACACTTAAACATTGATTATCTCATTTATTATGAAGTCTGAAACACTAAATATAAATATCGCTGTACTAGCATGTAGGTTAGCTTAAGAAGAAAGCAGGCATTTAAAAATATAGTTTTAGAACCACTGGTGCTAGGAGCAATAGGGCTGCACAAGTGATAAGATATGAACAACACCTTTACTGGTCACCGAACACAAGAAACTAACATCCCAACCCTCTTTTTCCATTGTTAAAGAAAACATAAATTGAAGTCTGCTGCATGCTTTCACATCATTCAAGTCATTAATTGTGGCACTGCAGGGGATGCCCCCACTCCTTTAAGACAAGAGAAAGCAGGTGGTTTCCATCTTAACTTCAAATAGAATTTTGTCCCCAACTTTATGGAGCTCTCTATGACTTCTTGCTGTTATCAATCCTGTCAATGCACAATACATTTTCTGGCTTGTTCCATGTGTTAATATAATTTTTACGCACCCACAGATAACACCAAAATCCTGTTTCATTTGATTCAATATCTGGGAACTGTTGGTATACAGTTTCAGGAGTGTCAGCTTACCGTGCATAAACAAATGGGCAGTCACTGATTAAAAGGAATTTCAGAACAATTGACACGCATAGATTTGGTGTCAGCAATGAGCTCTACAATGACCCAGCAAGCCGTTGATTTATTTCTGTGGCGACAAAGGATCAAAGCTTTTGATTGGCCTATATTTTCATACCATCTTTGTAACTACTCCCTAGGGTTCTGGATTGCCTCCCGTCACTGTCCAGACATCATTCATGGTAATCCAATATGACAGGCCATCTTCCATTTTAAGTTCGGGATTCAGAACAGTGATGAAAAGTCCATGCCTCTCAAAGAGGAAAGCTGGTGGAGGAAGCTAATTAGGTAGACCGATGAGTCACAGACAACTCTTGGGTAAGCTTACTAACCAAATTCGGAAATCATCATACATATCTCCTTGCATTGGGTATGAAGGAGAATATTTGCAAGCCACTAATAATTTTGGTACTCTGTCCTATCCAAACGAAATAAGCAACGATCAATGATTACTGGTTCACAATGTACTGGTACTATATATAGCCGTCACTTTCTTTAAGTGACATCAATAATATTTCAAAGAGAAGGATAGCGAAGAGAAAATAGATATATGAAAAAGGAATACCCATTTATAAAATTGCATTGTTTAAAGATAATGTAAACTTAAGTCAATGACTATAATATCTTTAAAAAGATCCAATGAGTACATCATATCATCACAATCAAAGATGAGAATGCCATTTTTTCCTAACTTTGTGATACAAATTATATTTCTAATAATGATACAAAAGTAAAGAATATGCTTTAAAATCTCTTTATCTTTTGAAATTTCAATGTACACTTACCAGAGAGCCCAGCAAACATCAAGGCAGTATATCCATGCTCATGCTCATTGCAATTAACATCAGCTCCATGTTGGAGCAGAAGTTTGCACATATCCTCACGACCTTTATATGCTGCATGCATCAGGGGTGTCATGCCATGCTTGGGAGAAAAGATATTGAAATGTAAATATAATCATGTCAATAATTAGGATGAAGATTATCTGTGGGAGGTATGTACAGACCGAAGAAAACAATCATAAGTTTCAAGTATTACATTATTCAAAACATTCTTAAATTATTCTATTATCAAATGGAGGCACTGAACACGAGATGTCCAAATTTTCAAAACCACTTCAAATTATTCTGACTATCCAATATATGTTTTGTGCCAAAACTTCCCTAACTAAGACTGTATAAATCAAAGTAGAAAGATCTTAATCAACAAATTAATTGAAAGCACACAGTATGACAGTCCAACAACCCGGAAACTTTAAATAAACAATGTCCTGATACACAGTAATATGGATTATATTCAAAAGCAAAAAAGAAATAAATAGCTGCTCAGAAAAGCTTGTGACACAAACATTTAATTACGACAACAACCAACAAAACACTGAAATGTAGTATTTTACTTCAGGTGTGGACTAAGATTGCACTTCGTTCAGAGCCAGTTTACCTCATTTTGACCACTTTGGGCATTATAAAGTTTTCATGTTAGTCAGATGGCAACCCAAGTGCCTCCCATCTCTCAAGAGAACCTCTCAGAAGGTGCTCAAACTACTGCAATGATGAAATAGTTTACTTGTTTTAGGTCAAGGTTCTGTATTTGTCTAAATATCATCAAGTATGAATTCAAAAAGGCTTAATAAACAGCACGATAAAAAGAGGATGGTAAAAGATCCAAAGATAAATAAAACAAAAACTATAAACTACATAACAAGACTTACAAATTAAGCAAACTATCAACGTATTAGAATGTCAGCAGCATCATACAAGTGAACTAAAATGCTGGAAATAGGAACTAAACTTCCTCAGAGACAGACAAGTTATGCTGTGTATCAATGTCAGCAGTATAAGCATTCTTGAATGTTTCACAGTGTGTAACAATCGTGATTCAAGGACATGTTATTATGAGATTTATGAGCAAGCTGTGGACATGAGTTCTATTTTTTGTGGTTTGTTGAGTTCTCTTTGTTCCGGAGTTTGTAATTTTATGTTATCCTAGATTAGGAGCCGGTTCTCAACATTCATTTTACAATGCTGTAACCTAAATTTAAAATTGATCTCATCACATCAAAATGTTCAACGTACAAGTGATAACCCTCTTTGGAATGGAAAAATGATCTACTTCACTGAAACAATCTTTAAAAAGTTATATTTCAGCTAGTCATCTGCATGATTTCTGATAATAATAATGGATCACATGTAACGATCTATTCAGAGTTTTCCTTGTAAAAAAACATGTGGCAAATAAACTGCTCCTTATATAAAGATTAAAAATATTGAATTGTATCCCTTTTTCGAGATGCCTTAATATTTGTTTGCCGTTCCTCTAGTAATCTAAAATATTTTTTCCATTTACTTCTTTTAAAACAATGTTGCACAAATAAGCTTTGGCAATACCTTGGCACTGGTACTGGAAATGAGGGACGTGTTGCCTTTGCCATTACTTGTTCTCCTAAGGCGTGGAATCAATCTCGACAGTGATATCTTATTCAATGCTTAATCAAGGTTTTATACGTTTTAAACCAGCTTTGGAAGTTTGAAAATAACGCAAAGTTCTTGGCCTATAAATGATTAATTCACATTTGAAAATATCGATCCTTAGTAGGTCTGAAAAATCTATGGCACAAATAACATTAAAATTGAAACTTTCAGCACTGTGTTGCTTATGTGTATGGTTTATGTTCTTCAAACACCAGTGAACAGATTGACACCAAAACACAAAAAGCACCTATGTTTGACCTGATCCATCATTTACTCACTTGTCTCTTCGAGGTTTTCTGGATTCTGTCCCGCTGTCTTTAATGAACATTTGTGCAAAAACGTTTCTTTTAGTTCTAATAGAGACAAGTATTTTTTGGACTCGCCCTAGAACTCTGCTCTCTAAGCCAATCTACACAAGTTGCTAAGAAATATAGAGGCCGATTCATGAAGTTAGACCAAAGGTATAGTTTATTTTAACTTAACCATTTTTGCCCTTACAAGTCAGCCTCACCCAGCACACACTCCATTTGGTCCTGGAGGCTATGAAAAACCATTCTTTTCTTTTAAGTGCCATCTGAATCACTTTTTTAAAATGTTAACTAAACTAAAGCCCAATTTTGTCACTTGCGCAAAACAGTCATATTGGTCCCTCCTACTACATCAAACAAGACGACAATCAACCGCCTTGTGTCTTTCTCTCTGTATTTCCATCCAATAGTGTTCACATTTTGGCATAACAGATGAGTGTCTGTTACCTGCTGTGCTTTTTGACATGACTAAGGTCTTCTTTGCACCCCACCTTTTAAAAGCCTCTAGTGTTTCGAATCTGAAGAATTTCTTACAGGCTTAGAGCATAAAGGTCTAGAAGTTTTATTATGTGCTTCAAATGGACTAGTGTTTCTTATTACCCTACTATCACATTACAATTAAACACAGTCATAACAAACCCTACTTAGAGCCCTCTTGTCTGATATTCCAAATAACTTAAACAAAATGATAAAGTCAATAGGTTTGCTTTTTGCATAAAGCACACAGAGGCACATGTGCCCATGCTTCAAAGTGCAAGCACGCACGCGCACACACACTAATTCTTAAAAAACATACATAGACACACATATACAGAGTAAATACACAGGCTGACAACTCCAATTCAGGGACACATACAGAGTAGCAAATCTGGCAAGTGACCCCATGTCATATATGACATCTTTAGCTGGTCTTGCATTTTTGGTCAGCAGCATTTTCCATGCCGGGATTTTTCAGCCCATGTCTATATTGGTAAGAATGGAACTACGAATCATGGAATACAAAGTTGTGTTGATTTAAAAAAAAAAAAAAAAGTAAAAAACATGTCTGCCATTGTTACAGACAAGGACCATCAAGAATATAGCTTGAGCACAAATGCAAAAACTTATAAAGAGATTGAAAAAATGCACAGTGTTCCTATTTTTTGATAGTGTGGTGTGCTCTGAACAAAAATGCATTCTCTATGTTTGGAAAAACACAATATCTTGTTAACAGGCTTGTAAAAAAGACTAACTCCTTCTGGGGACAAAAAACCCTTTGACGACTTGGCTAGGAAACTTTAATTCATAAAACAAAAAAGGATGAAAATCAAAAGATGGTGGCCAATCAGTTCAGATCTGCTGTCACCCAGGTCACGTAATACGCCTCATGGTTGCTCCAGAATCTGTCGATGACTTGCACATAACCGTGTTTTGAATGGATTCAAGTTAACGTTGCGAGTTAGAGGTCGGCTGGTATGCTAGGTCACTGTCTGCAGGTATATAGAAACTGAGATGTATCAAGGTCTATCAGGCATCAGGTGTGGTCCAATAGAAGTAGAATCGAAGAATATACTTGTATGTCGGAGATCTTCTAATTTATAGACAGTTCATATTTATAGCCGCCCCACCGACTTTAAAAAATAAACATCCCGTCGCCAAAGTTTGTCCTCGAGAACAATCCTTAGTGCCCATGTTTGGAGTTACTGTTGGTGTTACGATAAAATGATAAATAAAGTCTTACATAAGAAACAAATAATAAAAATGTCACGATGTTCTTGAAAAACTGCGAACTTTGCAGTTACTACACATGCCATAAGCCATTATTTATTTAATTATTAAGGAGTTTTATATAGCACTAGCCTGACCCGAGGGTATCGGAGCGCTTCACAACAGTTTTTGAGCAAGATCCATACAATAAGCAGTATTCTACATATAAGTTCGGCAGTCCAAGTGTGCTGATCAGCATTGAGGTAGTACCTGAGTGTCAGAGTCCGGGTTCTTCACAGAAGCAGAATGATGCTAGTTCCCAATGCCCACTTCCCGGAACCCACTGCGGTTCAGGCAGCTGTTCCGGAAAGGAGGAAAGGGGATTTGGACAGAGAAGAGACACTCCGACTACTCCTGGACTTCCTCCGCCTGCCTGCCAATTCTTCAGGTTTATTCTATGGCTGGATTTGGAGTTCACCTAATGCACACAAAAACAGCACCTAGTAAATCTCCCTAAACATTGCTATAATTGAATATAGATTCGCTATGCTATCTTGCCTATAGCCTTTATCTTTTCCCCTACCAGGTTCTGCTGGAGTCTTGCTTCTCTTCTTTATTACAGCTGCTTCAGTTTTCTACTGAGGGACTGAAGATTCCTAATGCACACTAGGGAAGAAATCCATGGGTTAACTCATTCTTTTCCCTCCCCCCAATTATGATTTGCTCCACCTTATATTCCCACCTGCTGTATGCTTGAGCGTCTTGCAATTATTACTCTTGGGTTGAGCAGGTAGAATTACTCAACCGGTTGTTACTGAGTAGTTCCTTGAAGATGAATTGGGATGACAATGTTCAAAAGTTCTAGTTCTTATTGATGCGCGCAAAAGGAACAAGGTAGGTAAAAAGGGGAGGAAAGAATAGGAACAGCGCAAGGGCTCAGGACAGATGAAAAGATGAAATCCTTTACTGGAGTGACCTTACTTGACTGGTGAAGAAGTTCAAATCCTTCACGGTGAATTCTGAGGTGAGCCCGTCACAGGATACACTGTTGCAGAAGGGGCTCAGCAAAAGACTGGCTCTAGAGCTGGAACCCAGTCACTGGTAGTTTTTCAGGTTCTTGCTGGATACCGAAGTCTACCACCAAGAGGAAGCGTTTCTATTTCACGCCACCCTAGCGGTAACTGCTGGAAAAGGGAACGTCCGTCTTCTAAGACGCGACGCGCCACACAAGGAACTGAATGCTTAGAAGTTCTGACGGAAGAGTTACTTCCCAACTGCCAAACACAGAGTCTAAACGGAACTTCTCACAGAAGATGAATTATCAGACGGAGAGAGAACTCACACGACTACTCGTCTCCTCAAGCAAATTGAAGTGCGCAGATTCGCGCGTAGTCTCGCGGCTCGAAACCTAAAGTCTCGCGAGAATTTACAACTGCATTAACTCAATGCCGCATCATGGAAAAGCAAGCGGCCATCTTAAAACGTGCAACTCTCTCCTAAACATTGAACCACAAGTTGCACAAGGAAGGTTTTACGAGGATTCTGGATCTCTGATGGCGTCTTACACATGTCGCACTAATTTGCTTCCTGACAGTATCCCCTCTCAATGACCGATTTATCGGTCTTGGCTTAGAAGGATGCTGTAAATGAAATCGTTTAATCAACAAGGGGGCATGTACATTTTGCACTGGCTCCCAAGATCTGTCTTCTGGGCCATAGCCTTTCCAGTCCACCAAATAGAATAATTTTTTGTGCACTCTTTTTGAATCCAAAATTTCTTTGACCTCATACTCTGGATGTCCCTCAATCTTCAAAGGAGGTGGTGGTTTGCCTAAACGAATGTGAGGTACTGTCTTCTTCAAAAGGGAAACATGGAAAACTGAATGAATACCCAAACTAGAGGGAAGCTTAAGTTTTACTGTCACAGGTCCTAACACTTTTTCAACAGGATAAGGACCTACATAACGAGGTTGGAACTTCCTATTGCCCTTTAAACGAAGGTTTCTAGATGATAGCCAAACTAAGTCTCCTATATGAAATGTGGGTGCCTCTTTTCGATGTTTGTCTGCCTGCTTCTTGTAATTCTCTTTTGCTTTAATCAAGTTAGCTTCAGCTGTTTTATGGACTGAGGATAGATTCCCTAAGATGTCCTCCACTGCTGGTACCCCTAAATCTTCCTGAAAGCTAAAAGGATTGGGATACAACCCAAAATTAAAAAAGAATGGAGAAAACCCAGTGGAGACATTAGTGGCATTGTTATGAGTGAATTCTGCCATCCACAACACGTCCGCCCATTCGCCACCCCGATCCAGAAGGAACAAACGAATATATTGTTCCAACTCTTGATTAACTCTTTCCGTCTGTCCATCTGTTTCTGGGTGGTAACTGGTCGAAAGACAAACTTCCACCCCCAATCCCTGCATGAATGCCTTCCAAAAGCGGGACACGAACAGAGGGCCACGGTCTGAGACCACTACCTTAGGAATTCCATGAATCTTTACTATGTTCTCACTAAAGAGTCTAGCTAATTCTTGGGCAGCGGGAACCCCTTTTACTGGGACAAAATGGCTCATCTTGGTAAAGGTATCTACCACCACCAGTATTGTGTTGAACCCTCGACTCAGGGGCAGGTCAACAATTAAATCCAATGTAACAGTGTGCCACGGATGCTTAGGAGTAGGTAGAGGTTGCAAAAGCCCCCCGAGGACCCTGTCTACTGGACTTCCCCTGTGAACAAAGCTCACAAGACTCTACATAGCGTTTGATGTGAAGTCATTTTGGGCCACCAGAAATAGCGTTGAATCAGATCTTGGGTCTTAAGTGTGCCTTTATGTCCTGCTAAAGGTTGATCATGGCAGTCTTTCAATGCTCATTCTTGAAGTTCTTTGGTGGGTAAATACAAAACGCCGTTATGATAGGGCAAGGAGTCAATAATTTCTCTGCCGCTCTCCAATTGTACCCATTCCTTCATCTCTACCTCAGGCATCCATTTCCTGACTTCTTCTTTGTAATTGAGCAAAGTCAAGGAACATACAAATTTAGTAGTTGGAATGATTGGCTGTGGATCCACTGAATGTTCGAAAGCCTCAGTTTGTATCCTGGACAATGCATCAGCTTTTCCATTCTTGCTCCCAGGGCGATATGTGATCACAAAATCGAAGTCTGCAAAATAAAGGGACCAATGGAGCTGTTGAGGTGTTAAAGTCTTAGCAGATCTCAAGAACTGAAGATTCTTATGGTCTGTGAACACAGTTATTGTATGTCTGGCTCCTAGCAGATAATGTCTCCATTCTTCAAAGGCATCTTTCACAGCTAACAACTCCTTCTCAGCCACAGTATAGTTGACTTCTGCGCAGTTCAACTTCCTAGACCTAAAGGCCACTGGATGCAATTGCCCCGTAGATTTGTGTCGCTGGGATAAAACTCCTCCAATCGCTTGATCAGATGCGTCAGCTTCCACATAGAAGGGTTCAGTGGGGTCTGCATGAAGCAAAATCGGGGCTGAGGTGAAGCTGTTCTTTAAAAAAGCAAAGGCTTGTTCGGCTTCTTCTCCCCATTGGAATTTGACCCCCTTTTTGAGGAGCTTGGTAATGGGAATGATCTTCTGTGAAAATCCCAAGATAAATCGCCTGTAGAAGTTGGCAAATCCCAGGAACCGCTGAACCTCTTTTACATCTTAGGCTTGTTCGGCTTCTTCTCCCCATTGGAATTTGACCCCCTTTTTGAGGAGCTTGGTAATGGGAATGATCTTCTGTGAAAATCCCAAGATAAATCGCCTGTAGAAGTTGGCAAATCCCAGGAACCGCTGAACCTCTTTTACATCTTTGGGAGATGGCCAATCGATGACGGACTGAACCTTCTTCATATCCATAGTAATTCCTTCTGGAGACAGGATGAATCCAAGGAATTCTACAGACTGCATACTAAAAGCACATTTTTCCAATTTCACGAAGAGCTGATGATGACGAAGTCTCTCAAGGACTGATTTAACATGCTGAGTATGTTCTCGTGGATCTTTAGAAAAGATTAAGATGTCGTCTAAATAGACCACAGCTATTTTATCAATCAAATCTCCCATGATGTCGTTGATGAAATGCTGAAAAGCTGCAGGGGCATTACACAGACCAAATGGCATCACCTGGTATTCAAACAACCCATATTTTGTTCGGAATGCCGTCTTCCACTCATGTCCTTCTTTCATTCGTATAAGGTGGTAGGCCCCTCGAAGATCAAGTTTGGTAAAAATATGAGCCTCTTTAATCTGATCCAACAGTACTGAGATTAATGGAAGAGGATAACGATTTTTGATAGTTACCCTATTGATGGCTCGGTAATCTATGCACGTTCTCAACGATCCTTCTTTCTTAGGGATGAAAAATAGTGGAGAAGAGACCGGGGACTGAGATGGTCTAATAAATCCATTGGCTAAGTAGCGATCTAAATATTCTTTTAAGTAGACATTTTCTGCTTCAGTTAATGCATACATTCTACTGCAAGGCAACATTGCACCCGGTTCCAAATCAATAGCACAGTCATATGAACGATGCGGTGGCAGTTTTTCAGCTTCTTTCTCATTAAAGACTTCTTGAAATTCTTGATACTCAATCGGAACCTCAGTGGCATTCACCACTCCAATCACTTCCGGACTGAAGGCCAGCAAAGCGGCTTGCGAGGGTTCCATGTTTCCGGAAGCCGAAGGGAAACAATGCTCCAAACAAAATAAAGAATCCATACCCACAGTTCGATTCTCCCAATCAATAGTGGGATTATGTATGGTTAGCCAAGGAAGTCCTAAGATGATTTGGAACTGAGGAGCATCAATAAGGTTGAATTGAATTAGTTCTCGATGTCCATTAGCTTGAACGAGTTCAACAACTTCAGTATGATGGGTGATTGGACCTGAAGAAAGATTCGTCCCATCCACAGCTCAAACTGATTCTCTTCTATCCTTTAGTACTGTTTGAATTCCAATTCTCTTGGCATACTTAATGTCGCAGAAATTGCCTGTGGCACCTGAATCAATCATAATAGCCGCTCCCATAACTTCTTGTTCCCCAAATCTTAAAGTCATGTGCAAGATTAAATGAGGGGCTTGAGTTTGAAGTGTATTCATGACTTGATGGATGGTTAGAGTCTCCTGTTCCCTTTTCGCCATCTGAACGACTCCTTCTGCAGATGGTTTTACGCATTTCCCGAAGCGGGACTCTTCGGTCTTTTGGGGCATTCCTTCACAAAATGCCCAGAACCACCACAGTACATGCATAACTTCTTAACTCGCCTTTGTTCTCTTTCTTCCTTACTCAACGGACCTCGTATGGAGCCAATCTGCATAGGTTCACTCTCTGCAGTTTTTTCCAAGTTCTTACTTCCCTCTGAACGCACTTTGTCAAATCGAGGGTAGTTCCAACGAAACTCTCGAAACTTCTTTTCACCTTTTCTTTCAGAGCTGCGAAAGTCGATTTCCAAAACCAGATCTATTAACTCTGAAAATTCAGTTGGTCGGTTCGGGATCTGGGCCTGCGTATCTTTAATCTCATCTTTTAACCCCCTATAGAACAGGGCTGCTCTCTTCTCTTCTGGCCAATTAGTCTCGACCAACAACTTATTAAACAAGTCAAATAGGTAATTAAGTCTTTATTGCCTTGTCGCAGCTCCAACAGTTCATTATCCGTTGCCTGAGAAATTTTGCGTCTGTCAAAAATTCGAAGGAATTCAGCCTTAAACCGATCAAAATCATATAAGAGTGGATCATCCTGAGAGATTAGAGGCATTGCCCAATTTGCAGCATCACCACTCAAGTAAGATAGAACGAATGCCACTCTAGACTGCGCATCTGGAAATAGTGCTGAGCGACACATAAAATGTAATGAACATTGTGTGAAAAAGAGTTGGGCCTTTTGGGGATCCCCACTAAACTTCTCTGGAGGGGCCGATGGAATAATGGGCGAAACTGAATGAAGTACTTGTGTGATAGTGCGTGTATTTAATTCTGAACTGGAACTAGTTGGACCGGTTTGGGCAGAACTAGATGCTCCCCCTGTGATCTCATTAACTCTTTGGGATAATATCAAGGTCTCCTGACGAGAAGCCTGAATTTCTTGCCTTAAATTTTTATTTTCCTCACTGAGACTTCCTAACTCACGCTGAATCCCTAGCAACATTTATCCTACAGCCTTTAAATTAAAACGATCCGCCATTCTGCCTGGGTGAAAGAACTACGTGGGCACTTCAATCTGTCAGTGTCCGGGTTCTTCACAGAGGCAGAACGATGCTAGTTCCCAATGCCCACTTCCCGGAACCCACTGCGGTTCAGGCAGCTGTTCCAGAAAGGGGGAAAGGGGATTTGGACAGAGAAGAGACACTCCGACTACTCCTGGACTTCCTCCGCCTGCCTGCCAATTCTTCAGGTTTATTCTATGGGTGGATTTGGAGTTCACCTAATGCACACAAAAACAGCACCTAGTAAATCTCCCTAAACATTGCTATAATTGAATATAGATTCGCTATGCTATCTTGCCTATAGCCTTTATCTTTTCCCCTACCAGGTTCTGCTGGAGTCTTGCTTCTCTTCTTTATTACAGCTGCTTCAGTTTTCTACTGAGGGACTGAAGATTCCTAATGCACACTAGGGAAGAAATCCATGGGTTAACTCATTCTTTTCCCTCCCCCCAATTATGATTTGCTCCACCTTATATTCCCACCTGCTGTATGCTTGAGCGTCTTGCAATTATTACTCTTGGGTTGAGCAGGTAGAATTACTCAACCGGTTGTTACTGAGTAGTTCCTTGAAGATGAATTGGGATGACAATGTTCAAAAGTTCTAGTTCTTATTGATGCGCGCAAAAGGAACAAGGTAGGTAAAAAGGGGAGGAAAGAATAGGAACAGCGCAAGGGCTCAGGACAGATGAAAAGATGAAATCCTTTACTGGAGTGACCTTACTTGACTGGTGAAGAAGTTCAAATCCTTCACGGTGAATTCTGAGGTGAGCCCGTCACAGGATACACTGTTGCAGAAGGGGCTCAGCAAAAGACTGGCTCTAGAGCTGGAACCCAGTCACTGGTAGTTTTTCAGGTTCTTGCTGGATACCGAAGTCTACCACCAAGAGGAAGCGTTTCTATTTCACGCCACCCTAGCGGTAACTGCTGGAAAAGGGAACGTCCGTCTTCTAAGACGCGACGCGCCACACAAGGAACTGAATGCTTAGAAGTTCTGACGGAAGAGTTACTTCCCAACTGCCAAACACAGAGTCTAAACGGAACTTCTCACAGAAGATGAATTATCAGACGGAGAGAGAACTCACACGACTACTCGTCTCCTCAAGCAAATTGAAGTGCGCAGATTCGCGCGTAGTCTCGCGGCTCGAAACCTAAAGTCTCGCGAGAATTTACAACTGCATTAACTCAATGCCGCATCATGGAAAAGCAAGCGGCCATCTTAAAACGTGCAACTCTCTCCTAAACATTGAACCACAAGTTGCACAAGGAAGGTTTTACGAGGATTCTGGATCTCTGATGGCGTCTTACACATGTCGCACTAATTTGCTTCCTGACAGTACCCCCTCTCAATGACCGATTTATCGGTCTTGGCTTAGAAGGATGCTGTAAATGAAATCGTTTAATCAACAAGGGGGCATGTACATTTTGCACTGGCTCCCAAGATCTGTCTTCTGGGCCATAGCCTTTCCAGTCCACCAAATAGAATAATTTTTTGTGCACTCTTTTTGAATCCAAAATTTCTTTGACCTCATACTCTGGATGTCCCTCAATCTTCAAAGGAGGTGGTGGTTTGCCTAAACGAATGTGAGGTACTGTCTTCTTCAAAAGAGAAACATGGAAAACTGAATGAATACCCAAACTAGAGGGAAGCTTAAGTTTTACTGTCACAGGTCCTAACACTTTTTCAACAGGATAAGGACCTACATAACGAGGTTGGAACTTCCTATTGCCCTTTAAACGAAGGTTTCTAGATGATAGCCAAACTAAGTCTCCTATTTGAAATGTGGGTGCCTCTTTTCGATGTTTGTCTGCCTGCTTCTTGTAATTCTCTTTTGCTTTAATCAAGTTAGCTTCAGCTGTTTTATGGACTGAGGATAGATTCCCTAAGATGTCCTCCACTGCTGGTACCCCTAAATCTTCCTGAAAGCTAAAAGGATTGGGATGCAACCCAAAATTAAAAAAGAATGGAGAAAACCCATTGGAGACATTAGTGGCATTGTTATGAGTGAATTCTGCCATCCACAACACGTCCGCCCATTCGCCACCCCGATCCAGAAGGAACAAACGAATATATTGTTCCAACTCTTGATTAACTCTTTCCGTCTGTCCATCTGTTTCTGGGTGGTAACTGGTCGAAAGACAAACTTCCACCCCCAATCCCTGCATGAATGCCTTCCAAAAGCGGGACACGAACAGAGGGCCACGGTCTGAGACCACTACCTTAGGAATTCCATGAATCTTTACTATGTTCTCACTAAAGAGTCTAGCTAATTCTTGGGCAGCGGGAACCCCTTTTACCGGGACAAAATGGCTCATCTTGGTAAAGGTATCTACCACCACCAGTATTGTGTTGAACCCTCGACTCAGGGGCAGGTCAACAATTAAATCCAATGTAACAGTGTGCCACGGATGCTTAGGAGTGGGTAGAGGTTGCAAAAGCCCCCGAGGACCCTGTCTACTGGACTTCCCCTGTGAACAAAGCTCACAAGACTCTACATAGCGTTTGATGTGAGAAGTCATTTTGGGCCACCAGAAATAGCGTTGAATCAGATCTTGGGTCTTAAGTGTGCCTTTATGTCCTGCTAAAGGTTGATCATGGCAGTCTTTCAATGCTCGTTCTTGAAGTTCTTTGGTGGGTAAATACAAAACGCCGTTATGATAGGGCAAGGAGTCAATAATTTCTCTGCCGCTCTCCAATTGTACCCATTCCTTCATCTCTACCTCAGGCATCCATTTCCTGACTTCTTCTTTGTAATTGAGCAAAGTCAAGGAACATACAAATTTAGTAGTTGGAATGATTGGCTGTGGATCCACTGAATGTTCGGAAGCCTCAGTTTGTATCCTGGACAATGCATCAACTTTTCCATTCTTGCTCCCAGGGCGATATGTGATCACAAAATCGAAGTCTGCAAAATAAAGGGACCAATGGAGCTGTTGAGGTGTTAAAGTCTTAGCAGATCTCAAGAACTGAAGATTCTTATGGTCTGTGAACACAGTTATTGTATGTCTGGCTCCTAGCAGATAATGTCTCCATTCTTCAAAGGCATCTTTCACAGCTAACAACTCCTTCTCAGCCACAGTATAGTTGACTTCTGCGCAGTTCAACTTCCTAGACCTAAAGGCCACTGGATGCAATTGCTCCGTAGATTTGTGTCGCTGGGATAAAACTCCTCCAATCGCTTGATCAGATGCGTCAGCTTCCACATAGAAGGGTTCAGTGGGGTCTGCATGAAGCAAAATCGGGGCTGAGGTGAAGCTGTTCTTTAAAAAAGCAAAGGCTTGTTCGGCTTCTTCTCCCCATTGGAATTTGACCCCCTTTTTGAGGAGCTTGGTAATGGGAATGATCTTCTGTGAAAATCCCAAGATAAATCGCCTGTAGAAGTTGGCAAATCCCAGGAACCGCTGAACCTCTTTTACATCTTTGGGAGATGGCCAATCGATGACGGACTGAACCTTCTTCATATCCATAGTAATTCCTTCTGGAGACAGGATGAATCCAAGGAATTCTACAGACTGCATACTAAAAGCACATTTTTCCAATTTCACGAAGAGCTGATGATGACGAAGTCTCTCAAGGACTGATTTAACATGCTGAGTATGTTCTCGTGGATCTTTAGAAAAGATTAAGATGTCGTCTAAATAGACCACAGCTATTTTATCAATCAAATCTCCCATGATGTCGCTGATGAAATGCTGAAAAGCTGCAGGGGCATTACACAGACCAAATGGCATCACCTGGTATTCAAACAACCCATATTTTGTTCGGAATGCCGTCTTCCACTCATGTCCTTCTTTCATTCGTATAAGGTGGTAGGCCCCTCGAAGATCAAGTTTGGTAAAAATATGAGCCTCTTTAATCTGATCCAACAGTACTGAGATTAATGGAAGAGGATAACGATTTTTGATAGTTACCCTATTGATGGCTCGGTAATCTATGCACGTTCTCAACGATCCTTCTTTCTTAGGGATGAAAAATAGTGGAGAAGAGACCGGGGACTGAGATGGTCTAATAAATCCATTGGCTAAGTAGCGATCTAAATATTCTTTTAAGTAGACATTTTCTGCTTCAGTTAATGCATAAATTCTACTGCAAGGCAACATTGCACCCGGTTCCAAATCAATAGCACAGTCATATGAACGATGCGGTGGCAGTTTTTCAGCTTCTTTCTCATTAAAGACTTCTTGAAATTCTTGATACTCAATCGGAACCTCAGTGGCATTCACCACTCCAATCACTTCCGGACTGAAGGCCAGCAAAGCGGCTTGCGAGGGTTCCATGTTTCCGGAAGCCGAAGGGAAACAATGCTCCAAACAAAATAAAGAATCCATACCCACAGTTCGATTCTCCCAATCAATAGTGGGATTATGTATGGTTAGCCAAGTAAGTCCTAAGATGATTTGGAACTGAGGAGCATCAATAAGGTTGAATTGAATTAGTTCTCGATGTCCATTGGCTTGAACGAGTTCAACAACTTCAGTATGATGGGTGATTGGACCTGAAGAAAGATTCGTCCCATCCACAGCTCAAACTGATTCTCTTCTATCCTTTAGTACTGTTTGAATTCCAATTCTCTTGGCATACTTAATGTCGCAGAAATTGCCTGTGGCACCTGAATCAATCATAATAGCCGCTCCGATAACTTCTTGTTCCCCAAATCTTAAAGTCATGTGCAAGATTAAATGAGGGGCTTGAGTTTGAAGTGTATTCATGACTTGATGGATGGTTAGAGTCTCCTGTTCCCTTTTCGCCATCTGAACGACTCCTTCTGCAGATGGTTTTACGCATTTCCCGAAGCGGGACTCTTCGGTCTTTTGGGGCATTCCTTCACAAAATGCCCAGAACCACCACAGTACATGCATAACTTCTTAACTCTCCTTTGTTCTCTTTCTTCCTTACTCAACGGACCTCGTATGGAGCCAATCTGCATAGGTTCACTCTCTGCAGTTTTTTCCAAGTTCTTACTTCCCTCTGAACGCACTTTGTCAAATCGAGGGTAGTTCCAACGAAACTCTCGAAACTTCTTTTCACCTTTTCTTTCAGAGCTGCGAAAGTCGATTTCCAAAACCAGATCTATTAACTCTGAAAATTCAGTTGGTCGGTTCGGGATCTGGGCCTGCGTATCTTTAATCTCATCTTTTAACCCCCTATAGAACAGGGCTGCTCTCTTCTCTTCTGGCCAATTAGTCTCGACCAACAACTTATTAAACAAGTCAAATAGGTAATTAAGGGCCTCATGTAGGTAGCCAAATACCGGTCGGTAACGGCCGATTTTCGGTAATTATACCGTTACCGACCGGTATTTTGGCTATTGGTATGTAGGGGGTCAATTTCTGGAATCGGAATTTACCGATTCGGTAAAACTACCGAATCGGTAAAATTACCGAATCGGTAACGTTACCGATGTGGTAATTTTACCGATTCGGTAATTTTACCGAATCGGTAAATTCCGATTCCAGAAATGATATGTAGGGGGAGTGTGTGGGTGTGTTTAGGAGTCGGTATTTACCACCAACTTATAGTTGGTGGTAAATAGTTAATGTATGTGTGTATGCATTTTGAAGCGCGTAGCAGTGTGCAATGTGGCATACATACATGCCCTTAGGGCATGTATGTGTGCCACATGTGCACACATGGCCGAATCAGGGGTGCAACAGGGTGTCAATGTGACACCCTGCCACCCTTGCATTTTCTCCACCATTACCGAATCGGTATTTACCGATTCGGTAATGAGGCATACCTTCCCATCAATGGGAAGGTATGCCTCATTACCGAATCGGTAAATACCGATTCGGTAATTACCGAATTGTAACGAATCGGTAAAAAATACCGACTCATTACCTACATACGAGTTACCACTTCTAAAATACCGATTCGGTAACGTTCGGTATTTTAGAAGTGGTAACTGGTATGCTACCTACATGAGGCCCTAAGTCTTTATTGCCTTGTCGCAGCTCCAACAGTTCATTATCCGTTGCCTGAGAAATTTTGCGTCTGTCAAAAATTCGAAGGAATTCAGCCTTAAACCGATCAAAATCATATAAGAGTGGATCATCCTGAGAGATTAGAGGCATTGCCCAATTTGCAGCATCACCACTCAAGTAAGATAGAACGAATGCCACTCTAGACTGCGCATCTGGAAATAGTGTTGAGCGACACATAAAATGTAATGAACATTGTGTGAAAAAGAGTTGGGCCTTTTGGGGATCCCCACTAAACTTCTCTGGAGGGGCCAATGGAATAATGGGCGAAACTGAATGAAGTACTTGTGTGATAGTGCGTGTATTTAATTCTGAACTGGAACTAGTTGGAACGGTTTGGGCAGAACTAGATGCTCCCCCTGTGATCTCATTAACTCTTTGGGATAATATCAAGGTCTCCTGACGAGAAGCCTGAATTTCTTGCCTTAAATTTTTATTTTCCTCACTGAGACTTCCTAACTCACGCTGAATCCCTAGCAACATTTCTCCTACAGCCTTTAAATTAAAACCCTCCGCCATTCTGCCTGGGTGAAAGAACTACGTGGGCACTTCAATCTGTCAGAGTCCGGGTTCTTCACAGAGGCAGAACGATGCTAGTTCCCAATGCCCACTTCCCGGAACCCACTGCGGTTCAGGCAGCTGTTCCAGAAAGGGGGAAAGGGGATTTGGACAGAGAAGAGACACTCCGACTACTCCTGGACTTCCTCCGCCTGCCTGCCAATTCTTCAGGTTTATTCTATGGCTGGATTTGGAGTTCACCTAATGCACACAAAAACAGCACCTAGTAAATCTCCCTAAACATTGCTATAATTGAATATAGATTCGCTATGCTATCTTGCCTATAGCCTTTATCTTTTCCCCTACCAGGTTCTGCTGGAGTCTTGCTTCTCTTCTTTATTACAGCTGCTTCAGTTTTCTACTGAGGGACTGAAGATTCCTAATGCACACTAGGGAAGAAATCCATGGGTTAACTCATTCTTTTCCCTCCCCCCAATTATGATTTGCTCCACCTTATATTCCCACCTGCTGTATGCTTGAGCGTCTTGCAATTATTACTCTTGGGTTGAGCAGGTAGAATTACTCAACCGGTTGTTACTGAGTAGTTCCTTGAAGATGAATTGGGATGACAATGTTCAAAAGTTCTAGTTCTTATTGATGCGCGCAAAAGGAACAAGGTAGGTAAAAAGGGGAGGAAAGAATAGGAACAGCGCAAGGGCTCAGGACAGATGAAAAGATGAAAATCCTTTACTGGAGTGACCTTACTTGACTGGTGAAGAAGTTCAAATCCTTCACGGTGAATTCTGAGGTGAGCCCGTCACAGGATACACTGTTGCAGAAGGGGCTCAGCAAAAGACTGGCTCTAGAGCTGGAACCCAGTCACTGGTAGTTTTTCAGGTTCTTGCTGGATACCGAAGTCTACCACCAAGAGGAAGCGTTTCTATTTCACGCCACCCTAGCGGTAACTGCTGGAAAAGGGAACGTCCGTCTTCTAAGACGCGACGCACCACACAAGGAACTGAATGCTTAGAAATTCTGACGGAAGAGTTACTTCCCAACTGCCAAACACAGAGTCTAAACGGAACTTCTCACAGAAGATGAATTATCAGACGGAGAGAGAACTCACACGACTACTCGTCTCCTCAAGCAAATTGAAGTGCGCAGATTTGCGCGTAGTCTCGCGTCTCGAAACCTAAAGTCTCGCGAGAATTTACAACTGCATTAACTCAATGCCGCATCATGGAAAAGCAAGCGGCCATCTTAAAACGTGCAACTCTCTCCTAAACATTGAACCACAAGTTGCACAAGGAAGGTTTTACGAGGATTCTGGATCTCTGATGGCGTCTTACACATGTCGCACTGATTTGCTTCCTGACACTGATTCCTGAGATAACCTCATAGAGTGCACGTTGTCTTGGGGTTGAACCAATTAAGGGGGGGAGCAGTTGGGGGTCGAATAGCAGGGTGGGGGAAAGTCTTAGAACTACAATGTCAGGAAGAGATGACGAGCAGGGAATAGTGTATTGATGACTGTAGGAGAGTAGGGTCTGCAATCCTATGATCACCCAGATTTTTTGCTTTTGCTTCATTGGTTTACGACTTTCTCCGGCTGTGGGCCTGCCAATCAGACCCACAGCCTAGCTGTTCTCTCTCGAAATTAACACACATGTACGTTAGGTGCATCCACTAATTGGAACTGGGCCACCTTGTCAGTCCCTGTCTCAGCATACCACAGGTATCCAGGGCATCGGTGTACCCAGGGCCTACCAGGGGCTGAAGCATGTATTATGCCACCCCTGGAATGGCCGCCCAAATCTGACACAACTGGCTGCACGACAGCTGGGGCCACGTGGTGTAATCACCCGTTGCTGTAGGTGTAGTATTCCTACACCTAACCCTAAAATGGACACATGGATTCCTATCAGTCACTCCTATAGCAGGCCTTATCAATCCTGAAGGCAGAGTGCAGGGAATCATGTGGGACGGTGCTCTGGCGCGAGCTGAGCCCGTCGACGGCTTGCGGAACCAAGCCCTAATAGCCGTTCCATGGTGACGCGGGCCAACTACTTTTAAGGCATTATAATCCTTGCGGTTATTTGCTAACTTTGGCATCGCATCACCTATACATGTCGAGTAAGGTGTCATACGAATGGGAATACGAACCCCTCGCCAGTCCTGGTGACGGGGTTAGCATTCCCCCCTTTTAGAGGGACACGACATGGAAGTAACCTTGAACCCCGGTTAAAGTTGACTCAAGCCTCAGCATCACAAAATGGATGCTGCCACCAGACACAAGTCTGACCTCCTGCTGCTGGGGGACCTTCCAGCAAGGGGAGCTTGGACAAAGGGTTTCCTGTCGAGGGCGGTGTTAGCACCGTCCCAGACAGGGTTTGTGTATCCCAGGTAGGCAGGGCTGAAAGGAAGGTGACTGCAAGTGGCACCCCGGTGCTCACTGTGCATAGCCCGGCTCAAACCAGTTTCGGGGGCACACCAGCCCCTGAGCTGGCGCGAAGCCGGACAAAGGATCGGGGTGTAACCACCCCCCTCCTGGCTCCACCCATAGGTAGAACCTAGTCACGGGCCAGCCCCTTTCTCTTAGAATAAAGGTAGGAGCGAGTCCCCTTCCCAAATTGGATAATCAGATAATCGGATAACTCCGAATCACGAACTACTTTCCACGAAAGGAACTCTTGACTATTTCTGAAGACTCTCCCTTGTGGCTAAGGAGTAGCCACCCTGCACCAGCAGGCACCATCTAAGCGCTTGCGGTTTGCTGTAAGTCTCTCCTACGGATCAAGACTGCCCAGCTCGACGAGACCCGAGTTCCCTGCCATCTCTGACCTTTTACCTCCCTCATCAGCTCAGCTGAGAGTCGTAGGTGTGACGAGACCTGCGGGACCGGCTATCTTCAGAACCTGCACGACGCTTATCTAGCACGCCCACCGAGGGACCCTCGAGTGAGTGCACCTAGGGTTTGAGAAGCCCTAACCCTGAGCAGCTCTAGCATCGAAGTCTGCCTCCCCAGCATCCCCGAGAACTGCGTGGGGGCCCTTCCGCTCCTTGTTGTTCACCGCGTTGTTCGACCACTTGCCGACCGGCTTGTGGCCCTCTTCACGACGCACCACGATTGTTTCATCACTAGTCTGGTTGCTCCAGACTGGCTCTTGCTCCCCTTCAACAGAGGAGTACCACGGACCCTCCTGGTCCACTCCCGACGCCATCTTGACTCCCCCGCCTGGGTGGCCACTGCCAAGATCCGCTGCCCCTTCCTGGGCCCAGCATCATCGACAGCAGACACCTTCGTGGGACAGCTCGCCCTCCATCCTGGTCGCCGCCGCGCCTCCTGGTCCGAGGAACAGCCGAGTCCGACGTCACCCACTCACCTGGTCGAGGTGACTTCAGCCGGTACCCTCCTGGTACCCACACGATCGCTGGCTAGCGGTTGAGAACTGAGTCCCCTCTGCTTTCAGGTTTTCCTCCACCACCGATCCAGGCTTGGATCGCTCTGAACATCGTCACTGGTCGCCTGCCAGCAACTTCTTCTTTCAGGCTCCTGAGACTACACGAGGACTCCCGACATCTTGACGAACTTCACGCAGCCGCAGCCTCCGGGCTAGGTAACTCGAGCATCTCGGTGCTCCATCGCAGGTTCGCTCTACAAGTGTCCAGTTCCTTTTTCGTTTAGTCCCACTGATCGGATCACTCCGGAATCAGTATCTCCAGACTCTAACCATTCGCATTTCACTGTTAGTGTAGATGGTTTCTCGTGCCCCTCGGGCATTTGTGTAAATTGTGCAACTGAAGTATTTTCCTAAGAGTTTTGTAGTGTGCTTAGCTCCCTGACTCATAAAGAGCCAGGGTAGTCTTGTCATAAATAAATATCCTTTTATTTTCATAACAACTTGTGTGGTGTCCTTTCACTTGGTGTTCAAGGGGTATATGTGATGGTAAACAGCTGGCTTAACACGCCCTCTAGAGTTTAGCCTAAGACTGCTCGTATCCACGCTACTAGGATAGCTGGTCTAAAAGGTTGACTTACAACCAATCATCAATAAGGGTCGTTTGGAATGATACACAGTGATCACTAGAATAGTGAGCACTACATATCAGGCCAACTTCTCACATTGGTGAGCAGCGGTTGGGATTTGAGCTTGCTGTTGTTTTACCACACACGTATCCTAAGAATATCGCAGTGAAAGATCACATAAGTACCCAGGTACATATAACTTAACTTAGAATACTCCGAGTTCTACTGAACCGGCTGTTGTAGTGTAACAGGGCTTAGCACACCCTGACTACAACTCTTAGCAAGGGATCAGTAGGTAAACCCATAGTGTAGGTAGGTGCAACACTTACACCTCACTAGAAAAGCATGTCGGTCCACGGAGAGTCTGCAGGGACTCCCTTAGTGGTCAGTGACCCTCCACAGGTCGTGTCACGATATGCAACTCTTAGCTTCAAGGAGATGAGACAACTGTGTGCCTCCCGGAAGCTAAACCAGGGTTCTAACCCTACCATCGCAATACTGATAGGTCTCTTAGAGGCGTACGATGCTAGGAGGTCCTCTAACCCAGGTCCCCCCAGTGCAGATGGGAACATGCCTCCCTTAGAGGGAACCCTCGGTGACCCAGACCTCGACCTCCACACAGAGGAGGAGGACGAGGACGAGTTATCGGGAGACGAGGCAGACAAAGGTCCAGTGGTAGTCGGCAGGCTTACAAGGACCAACTTAAGCAGGCATGAGAATGGAACTGGGGGAGCCCCGGGCCCACGCTCAAGCAGGCTTAACCTTGGGAACGGACGAGCTAGGTCTCTCTCCAGAGGCTCTGGCAGATCGGTTCATACACATGTCTCTCAGGCACCTTCTCAGAGAGGAATGACTTCCCCTCAGAGGAGGGAGCATGAAGCGAAGATGCGGGAGGTCAATCTGAGGATCGAGCGGGAAGAACTTGCCCTCGCCAAAGAAAGACTTGCCTTAGCCCGAGAGCAGAAATTAAGTGGGTTAGATCCCACTGGTGGCAGCGTTCTCAATAGAGAGAAAGACAGGGGTATAGACACTAGACACCTGAGTAAAATAGTGCCCCCCTTTAAACAAGGGGACGACATCCACAAGTGGATAACTGCCTTGGAGAGGGCCTGCACTGTCCAGTGCGTCCCCCCAAGTCAGTGGGCAGCTATACTGTGGCTTTCCTTTGAAGGTAAAGGAAGGGACAAGCTCCTCACTACAAGAGCTGAGGATGCTAACAACTACCAAGTCCTGAAGAACACACTGATTGATGGGTTCGGCTTAACCACGGAACAGTACCGGGTGCTGTTCCGAGACACCCAGAAAATTCAGTCTCAGGATTGGGCTGACTTTGTCGATTGTGCCACTAAGGCTTTGGAAGGCTGGTTGCTGGGTAGCAAGGTTACTGATTACACAGGATTGTACAATCTTATCATGCGAGAACAGATTTTAAACAACTGTCAGAACCAATTGTTGCATCAGCACCTTGTCGACTCGGATCTGACCTCTCCCCAAGAATTGGGAAAGAAGGCAGACAGATGGGTCAGAACAAGGGTCAAGCAGAACCAGAATCAGAACCAGGGTGGTCAGAAGAAAGCAGACCAAAAGGGTAACAAGAACGAACAAAATGACCAGAAGTCTTCGACAGGTCCCCAACAAACCAAAGAGGGTGGGGGTCAGGCTTCACAGAAGAAGAAGACTCAAGAAGGCCAGTCAAAAAGGTGGTGCCAATACTGTAAAAGTAAGACTCACTGGTTTAGTGAGTGCACCAAGAAAGGAGGGCAAACTCCTACCACTGCAGCCCCTAAGGCACCTGCGCCCCCTAGTACAGTCAGCAGTGGTAGTGCGCCTCCCAAGGCATTAGTTGGGTTAACCTTGGGAACCGAGGGGAGTGACGACTTAGTCGGCACGCTCACTCAGGCCGTCCTTGTCTGTACAGGGGATATGGATATGTCCCCTGATGCCAGTCCCAATACTTTGGGCAAATACAGGCAGACACCTTTGATAAATGGAAGAGTGGCTCAGGCCTACAGGGACACGTGTGCCAGTGTCACCATGGTGACGCCTAACTTCGTGGACCCTGGACAGATCATGCTAGGTACCAGTTACCTAGTGACCAATGCCAGCAACGTCACTACCAATCACAGTATGGCAGTTGTTGATTTCTCCTGGGGAGGGGTAAGTGGCCCGAAAAAGGTTGTGGTTAGTTCAGACCTCCCCGTAGAATGTCTGTTGGGCAATGATTTGGAAACGTCACAATGGTCAGAAGTGGAACAGAGGACTCACATGGAAATGTTAGGTTTGCCAGCACATGTCCTTGCTGTGACCAGGTCACAGGCCAAAAGATGCCCCACTGAACAGGTGCTGGATCCTGGAAGAACGGACCAGACACCTTCCAAGAAAAGGAGCAGTAAGGGTAAGGCTTCGCCTTCCCCCTTGCCCCAGGTCGTGGATCAAGTCTCCGAGGAGGCTGACCTTAAAGAACTGAGGGAAACTGAGCCGCAAGAGCTTGAACCTGGTCAGGTTGAGTTTCTGGGCTCAGGGGGACCCTCCAGGGAAGACCTGGGGAAGGCACAGTTAGACTGCCCCTCACTTGAACCCCTCAGACAGCAGGCCGCTGCTGAGGCTGCAGGGAACGCCACGGGTACCCACAAAGTGTACTGGGACGATGGACTCCTGTACTCTGAGGCAAGAGACCCCAAACCTGGTGCGACTAGGAGGCTGGTCATCCCCTTGTCTCTGAGAGGTTTCCTTCTCACCTTGGCCCACGAGATTCCCCTTGCAGGTCACTTAGGCCAGAATAAGACTTGGGACAGAATTGTTCCACACTTTCACTGGCCCCACATGTCCGAAGATACGAAGGAGTTTTGCCGCTCCTGTGTCACTTGCCAAGCCAGTGGTAAGTCAGGTGGCACGACAAAGGCCCCCCTCATACCACTACCAGTGGTGGGGGTACCCTTTGAACGAGTGGGGATCGACATTGTCGGACCAATGGAACCCCAGACAGCATCAGGGCACAAGTTTATACTGGTGGTGGTGGACCACGCCACCAGGTATCCTGAAGCTATTCCCCTTAGGACCACTACGGCACCTGTGGTGGCACGGGCCCTACTTGGAGTGTTCTCCAGAGTAGGCTTCCCTAAGGAGGTCGTCTCAGACAGAGGTGCAAACTTCATGTCGGGATATCTGACTGCTATGTGGAAGGAATGTGGTGTCAACTACAAGTTCACCACACCCTATCACCCACAATGCAATGGGCTGGTTGAGAGATTCAACCGGACCCTAAAAGGGATGATTCACGGACTACCTGAAAAGCTTCGGCGGAGATGGGATGTCCTGATACCCTGCCTCTTGTTCGCCTACAGAGAGGTCCCGCAGAAGGGGGTTGGCTACAGCCCTTTTGAGCTTCTGTTCGGACATCCTGTAAGGGGACCCCTTTGTTTGGTAAAGGAAGGATGGGAGAGACCTCTCAGAAAGCCGGCATCAAACATTGTGGACTATGTGCTCGGTCTCCGCTCGCGGATGGCGGAGTACATGGAAAAGGCGTCTAAAAACCTTGAGGCGAGCCAAGAATTACAGAAAGCTTGGCACGACCAAAAGGCTGTCCGGACTGTGTACCAGCCTGGACAGAAGGTGTGGGTGCTGGAGCCAGTGGCCCCAGCAGCACTCAAAGACAAATGGTCTGGGCCCCACACGATCATTGAGCAAAAGGGAGAGGTCACCTACCTGGTAGACCTGGGAACTCCCCGGAGCCCCCACAGGGTGCTCCACGTAAACAGGCTCAAGGCGTATGTCGACAGGGAGGGCATGGGCTTGCTCATGGCCACAGATGAGGGACAGGAGGAGGAGAGTGACCCTCTCCCGGACCTGCTCTCTCAGAACCCTGACGATGGATCAGTAGATGGTGTTGTCTTTTGTGGCAGCCTCTCTGGGCATCAACAAGAGGATTGTAAACAGGTTCTTCAATCCTTTCGACATATGTTCTCTCTGACACCCAGTCAGACCAAGTGGTGTACCCACGAGGTCGACACTGGGGACAGTCTGCCCGTAAAGAGTAAAATCTATCGGCAACCTGATCATGTCAGAGACTGCATCAAGACAGAGGTGCAGAAAATGTTGGAGCTGGGAGTCATTGAACCCTCGGACAGCCCCTGGGCTAGTCCCGTAGTGCTCGTGCCGAAACCTCACACCCAGGGCGGTAAGAAAGAGATGAGGTTTTGCGTGGACTACAGAGGTCTCAATGCGGTCACTAAGACCGACGCCCACCCGATACCGAGAGCAGACGAACTTATCGACCGGTTGGCCTCGGCCAACTACTTAAGTACGTTTGACCTGACAGCTGGGTATTGGCAAATCAGGTTAGCTGAGGAGGCCAAGCCCAAAACAGCATTTTCTACCCCGGGTGGGCATTATCAGTTCGTGGTAATGCCCTTTGGTTTGAAGAATGCACCTGCCACCTTCCAAAGGCTGGTGAATCGAGTTCTCACTGGGTTGGACGACTTCTGTGCGGCGTATCTGGACGATATCGCTGTCTTTAGCTCCACCTGGGAGGATCACCTGGTCCACCTGAGGAAAGTGTTAGAGGCCCTGCAGAAGGCAGGCCTCACTATCAAGGCCACCAAGTGCCAGATAGGGCAGACACAGGTTGTATACCTGGGCCACCTTGTAGGTGGAGGCCAGGTTCAACCATTGGAGAGCAAAATACAGGCCATCCAGGACTGGGCTCCTCCAACCACCCAGACTCAGGTTCGAGCTTTCTTGGGCCTGACTGGTTATTACCGGAAATTTGTCAGAAATTATGGATCCATTGTGACCCCGCTAAACGACCTGACAAGTAAAAAGATGCCAAAAAAAGTTCAGTGGACAGCAAGCTGTCAGAAGGCATTCGATGACCTAAAGCAGGCCATGTGCACAGCACCTATCCTAAAGAGTCCAGACTACTCCAAACCATTCATTGTCCAAACAGACGCTTCGGAGCTGGGTGTGGGAGCTGTTCTATCGCAACTGAATTTTGATGGTCATGACCAGCCCATAGCTTTTATTAGCAGGAGGCTGACCCCCAGAGAGAAGAATTGGTCAGCTATTGAGAGGGAGGCCTTTGCTGTGGTTTGGGCCCTGAAGAAGTTGAGGCCATACTTGTTTGGCACTCACTTCAAGATTCAGACCGACCATAAGCCCCTCTTGTGGCTAAATCAAATGAAGGGTGAAAACCCCAAACTACTTAGGTGGTCCATTTCCCTACAGGGGATGGACTTCACAGTGGAGCATAGACCTGGCACTGATCATGGCAATGCAGATGGGCTCTCCAGGTATTTCCACTTAGAGCAAGAAGACTCACCTGGTCAAGGTTAGCTTATTGTCCTAAAGTTTGGGGGGGGGGTCATGTAGGAGAGTAGGGTCTGCAATCCTATGATCACCCAGATTTTTTGCTTTTGCTTCATTGGTTTACGACTTTCTCCGGCTGTGGGCCTGCCAATCAGACCCACAGCCTAGCTGTTCTCTCTCGAAATTAACACACATGTACGTTAGGTGCATCCACTAATTGGAACTGGGCCACCTTGTCAGTCCCTGTCTCAGCATACCACAGGTATCCAGGGCATCGGTGTACCCAGGGCCTACCAGGGGCTGAAGCATGTATTATGCCACCCCTGGAATGGCCGCCCAAATCTGACACAACTGGCTGCACGACAGCTGGGGCCACGTGGTGTAATCACCCGTTGCTGTAGGTGTAGTATTCCTACACCTAACCCTAAAATGGACACATGGATTCCTATCAGTCACTCCTATAGCAGGCCTTATCAATCCTGAAGGCAGAGTGCAGGGAATCATGTGGGACGGTGCTCTGGCGCGAGCTGAGCCCGTCGACGGCTTGCGGAACCAAGCCCTAATAGCCGTTCCATGGTGACGCGGGCCAACTACTTTTAAGGCATTATAATCCTTGCGGTTATTTGCTAACTTTGGCATCGCATCACCTATACATGTCGAGTAAGGTGTCATACGAATGGGAATACGAACCCCTCGCCAGTCCTGGTGACGGGGTTAGCATTCCCCCCTTTTAGAGGGACACGACATGGAAGTAACCTTGAACCCCGGTTAAAGTTGACTCAAGCCTCAGCATCACAAAATGGATGCTGCCACCAGACACAAGTCTGACCTCCTGCTGCTGGGGGACCTTCCAGCAAGGGGAGCTTGGACAAAGGGTTTCCTGTCGAGGGCGGTGTTAGCACCGTCCTAGACAGGGTTTGTGTATCCCAGGTAGGCAGGGCTGAAAGGAAGGTGACTGCAAGTGGCACCCCGGTGCTCACTGTGCATAGCCCGGCTCAAACCAGTTTCGGGGGCACACCAGCCCCTGAGCTGGCGCGAAGCCGGACAAAGGATCGGGGTGTAACCACCCCCCTCCTGGCTCCACCCATAGGTAGAACCTAGTCACGGGCCAGCCCCTTTCTCTTAGAATAAAGGTAGGAGCGAGTCCCCTTCCCAAATTGGATAATCAGATAATCGGATAACTCCGAATCACGAACTACTTTCCACGAAAGGAACTCTTGACTATTTCTGAAGACTCTCCCTTGTGGCTAAGGAGTAGCCACCCTGCACCAGCAGGCACCATCTAAGCGCTTGCGGTTTGCTGTAAGTCTCTCCTACGGATCAAGACTGCCCAGCTCGACGAGACCCGAGTTCCCTGCCATCTCTGACCTTTTACCTCCCTCATCAGCTCAGCTGAGAGTCGTAGGTGTGACGAGACCTGCGGGACCGGCTATCTTCAGAACCTGCACGACGCTTATCTAGCACGCCCACCGAGGGACCCTCGAGTGAGTGCACCTAGGGTTTGAGAAGCCCTAACCCTGAGCAGCTCTAGCATCGAAGTCTGCCTCCCCAGCATCCCCGAGATCTGCGTGGGGGCCCTTCCGCTCCTTGTTGTTCACCGCGTTGTTCGACCACTTGCCGACCGGCTTGTGGCCCTCTTCACGACGCACCACGATTGTTTCATCACTAGTCTGGTTGCTCCAGACTGGCTCTTGCTCCCCTTCAACAGAGGAGTACCACGGACCCTCCTGGTCCACTCCCGACGCCATCTTGACTCCCCCGCCTGGGTGGCCACTGCCAAGATCCGCTGCCCCTTCCTGGGCCCAGCATCATCGACAGCAGACACCTTCGTGGGACAGCTCGCCCTCCATCCTGGTCGCCGCCGCGCCTCCTGGTCCGAGGAACAGCCGAGTCCGACGTCACCCACTCACCTGGTCGAGGTGACTTCAGCCGGTACCCTCCTGGTACCCACACGATCGCTGGCTAGCGGTTGAGAACTGAGTCCCCTCTGCTTTCAGGTTTTCCTCCACCACCGATCCAGGCTTGGATCGCTCTGAACATCGTCACTGGTCGCCTGCCAGCAACTTCTTCTTTCAGGCTCCTGAGACTACACGAGGACTCCCGACATCTTGACGAACTTCACGCAGCCGCAGCCTCCGGGCTAGGTAACTCGAGCATCTCGGTGCTCCATCGCAGGTTCGCTCTACAAGTGTCCAGTTCCTTTTTCGTTTAGTCCCACTGATCGGATCACTCCGGAATCAGTATCTCCAGACTCTAACCATTCGCATTTCACTGTTAGTGTAGATGGTTTCTCGTGCCCCTCGGGCATTTGTGTAAATTGTGCAACTGAAGTATTTTCCTAAGAGTTTTGTAGTGTGCTTAGCTCCCTGACTCATAAAGAGCCAGGGTAGTCTTGTCATAAATAAATATCCTTTTATTTTCATAACAACTTGTGTGGTGTCCTTTCACTTGGTGTTCAAGGGGTATATGTGATGGTAAACAGCTGGCTTAACACGCCCTCTAGAGTTTAGCCTAAGACTGCTCGTATCCACGCTACTAGGATAGCTGGTCTAAAAGGTTGACTTACAACCAATCATCAATAAGGGTCGTTTGGAATGATACACAGTGATCACTAGAATAGTGAGCACTACATATCAGGCCAACTTCTCACAATGACGGCTATCCATTCGGGAGGGAGCGGTTGAGGAAAAGGACTTTAAGTAGTTTTTTAATTTTGTGAAGGACGGGATAGTCTTGATACTGACTGGAATGGCGTTCCAGATTTTGGGTGCATTTCCGGTGAAGGACCGTGCAGCAGTTTTTTGTTTGCGTGTTTTCATGGGGATGAGTAGTAGGGTAGTGAAGCTCATGAGGTTCCTTGTCTCTTGAGTTTGGCAGCCAAATACTCAGGTTTTCCTGTATGCAGGGCTTTATGTGTGAGGCAGGCAGTTCTGTATCTGGCACGTAGTTCGACTGGGACCCATTTCAGTTCTCCGAGTGCTGGTGAGATGTGATCGTATTTCCTGATTCCAGTGACCATTCTAGTTGTTGCGTCAAGAGTAGTTTTGAGGGGGGCTAGGTGCGATTTTGTTGTACCAGTGAGGGTGGCATTCCCATAGTCGAGTCTGGATAGCACCAGTGATTGGATGGCTTGTTTGAGGTCGTTGGTTGGGATGAATGGTTTTATTTTGTAACTTCAGGTTGACGAAGGCACTCTTTGCGGAGTTCTTGATGCGATTGGCCATGTCGAGTTTTGAGTCTAGGGTGATTCCTAATGATTTAACAGAGTGGGTCAGAGTGTGATTGCCGTTAAGAGCATCCAAAGCTTTTAGCCATTCTGAAATATGAGGGTTCTCCTCTTTGTTGGAGATGAGGAGTATTTCGGTTTTGTCTTGGATGAGTTTTAAGTGGTTAAGCGACAGCCAATGTTGGATTTCTTTTAGAGTGACATTTAGTCTGTGAATGTCATCAATGGAGGAGGTTTCAATATAGATTTGGGCGTCATCTGCTTAGAGGTGGAAAGGGATGTTAGCCTGTTTGAGTAGGGTGGTGAGGGGTTCCATGTATATGTTGAACAGTTGAGGTGAGAGCACGGAACCTTGGGGGACGCCCCTGTTGACAGGGTGTAGGTCGGAGGTAAAGTCTTTTATTTTTATCCTTTGTGAGCGACTGTGTAAGAAGGAGGAGAACCAGCGTAGGACCACCTCATCAGCTCCTACCCTTTCTTGTAGCGCCTCGATGAGAAAATGGTGATCAACCGTGTCAAAGGCTGCCGATAGGTCTAGGAGAATGAGGAGGCAGCATTGGTCGGTATCGAGGGATTTGTGGATGTCGTCTGTGATGTTAAGGATCGCGGTCTCGGCGCTGTAGCCTTTTCTGAAACCCGATTGGTGGGAGTCAAGAAGGTTGATGTTATCCATGTGCTGAGTCTGTTGTTAGAGGACGCATTTTTCCAGGATTTTGGATAGGAGAGGGAGATTGGAGACGGGTCTGAAGTTATTCAGTTCCTTGAAGTCAAGGCCTGTTTTTTTTAGTAGAGGTGTGACTTGGCCAACTTTGAGGCATTCAGGTATGATGCCGGTTCTCAGGGAGCGGTTAATGCTCTTGCACCAGAACGGGGCTATAGAGAGACTCCGTTTTTTGGTCAGTTCGGTGGGAATCGGGTCAAGGACGTGAGAGGCTGGTTTTGAGGTGGAGATCAGTTTGAGGATCTCAGTTTCCGGGATGGGGTTGAAGGACTTGCAGATTTTTGTGGGGTGCTTGGGTGAGCTATCTACGGTCACTGGAGGCAGGTTTTTGCAGACTAGGTTGACGTTGATGTCCAGCGAGTGCTCAATCTTTGTGATTTTTTTCTTCGAAGAAGTTGGTGAAGTTTTCACACAAGTCTTTGGAGGCCTGTAGGGAGGATTCCGGGGGTTTGGAGGTTTGTTGATTTTGAACAGTATGTTGGGCCTGTTTTTGCGTTGTTTAGGGCGGCGCAGAAGAAGGTGGATTTTTTGATGCAGATGTGTTTTTTGTATTTCCTTCGGGCTGCTTTGAGTTGTTCGAGTAGGCTTGAGGAGGGGTTGCTCCTCCATAGTCTTACTGAAGCTCTCAGTTGTCTTCTTTCGTTGTTAATGTCCGCGTTGAACCAAGATCTGGATGGGATGTTCCTGTTTATTTTTAGTTTTAAGGGGGCCACTTGACCTAGAATGGATGTCCTGTTTGTGTTGTAGTGGGCGGTGAGTTCTGTTGTGGATAGATCATCCGTGGAGGCAGTGAGGAGAGAGGTAAGCCTTCTCTCTAGGTTAGTCATGTTAATCTGGGTGAAGTTTATAGTCCATTTCGGAGGGTCTTGGGTGGGGGGTTTAGGTGTGATAGGCTGAGTGAGGTGGAAAAGGCTGAGTGAGGTGGAAAAGGCTGAGTGAGGTGGAAAAGGATTAAGTGGTGGTCGGACCAGTCCAAGGGCAGGATGCGGTCTATCATGACAGTGTTGTGCTGGACGATAATGGTGTCTAGGATTGCTCCTTTGTTATGGGTTTCCTCTGAGCAGTGTTGGGTGAGGTTGTTGCTGTGAAGCAGCTCCTTCAGGTTCTGGATTAGCAGGTTGCTTTTTTCATTCCAGTGAAGACTGAGGTCCCCTAGAATAAGGTTGTTCATATCTTGCAGAGAGCAGTGGGCAATCAGGTCGGACAGGTGTTCGGTGAATGTGATGGTGTTGCCTGGGAGGTGATAAATGAGGTGGCAAATTAGTGTTTTATTGTTGCTTGTGCTAGTTCCTTTTGCCTCTTGATTGGCTCCCAAGTGAGGTGAGAAGCTCAGATTGGCAAGCCTCATTTACAAATCACTGCATGTTAAAACTCCCTAAACCTCACTAACTTGCTCAAAACCTACAATAGTGAAAGATCTGTAAAGCACAAAAACACTATTTTTGCAAAGCTCTTGTTTGAGATAATCTCTTCTTCAACATTATTCATTTGCTGGTACGGATACCATTATCTGGAACCCATATAAGGCAAATTTAGACTATACGCCAGCCACATGTCCTTCCACAATTAAAAACTCACCTTTTCACAATAGCTCTTCCTAGTGATTAGTTATCCTCAATGCTGATCTCATCCGATATATATGCTTTTGATTCCTTTCTCTCCTATTGCTATTTTTCCTTCAGTATTAATTCCCTTTCCTAGATATTTGTTTGAATCAAGTTATCTATTCAGTTGCTGCCCTTGTTACTGCTACTTTGGCATGTAATATATATTTTGAGGCGGGGGGGGGGGGGGGGGGGGAGAGAAGGGCAGTTTTATATAGACCAAACTCGATCCGAAGGTACCAGAGCATTTTACATGAGCACCGGTGGTGTTACAGATTAACACATTTATTTTGTTAGGCACAGGGAGATTAAGTGATTTTCACAGAATCACAGGATGTTGATCGTCCCTGTCCAAACTTGAACCCCGTTCCCCAGCTTCTAGATCGACCGCTCTAGCCGTTAGGCTACATATGTGGTACACAGAGCTGACATACTTCCCAGTGATGCAGCACTTTGGAAAAATCTCATACAAATAAATATATGCCACCCTTTGAAGGAAGCGGGCCAGTGCAGGAAGACACTCCCTCAGATAGCAGTCCAGAGCATCAAAGCATGGACCTACTTTAATCAATAGGCACCTTTCTGAATTAGTGGCACATGTAGGATTTTCTTTTCTCCACGTAGGTTTTAATTATATACAAGATGAAAACGAAACAATTATAGACTACATGCCCATGACTAGGACATCGCATTGCAAACAATCACTAAAGCAACACAACAAAAACAACAAAGGATACATGCAATGTCCCTCAGTGGCCTATTGCCCGCAACAAGTCATTGATATCATATCAGCAATTTCCATACTAAAAGAGAAAAAAAACATAGCTCGCAGAACTCCAGTTGGAATACTGTGGGCTGCTTAGACCATAAACGCCCCTCCCACATCTAGTGACCTTTGGGGGGGTGACCCCACTTGGTTTGTGTAGCAAGGACACTGGTGCATGAGGTGAGGCAATTAAATGACAGCAATGAAAAGTAATAGGTCTATCTATCTAACCGAATAGGTCTGGCCCCAGCCCCATACACTTCATGACATCCTGGAGATAGGACCAGCAGAAGGAGTCAAAGGCTTTCTCTAGCGAGAGAGCCACTCCAACCAAGGGTTGTTGCACAAGTAGGATGAAATCTAGGAGTGGTGGTGGACTTAAATTCATGGTCGAACCGAGGTTGAATATGGTGTTTTAGTTTGTCAGTCCAGGATTCTTGATCTTAACTTGGTTATATTTCAAAGTGAGCAAGTATTTCAGCAGGCCAGTAATTGGCATCAATGTGTCTGTGTTCAAAACATCCCTCAAAACATTTGTTCATATGTGTAAAACTTTAAAATACACAGCACATAATATAAAGACTTCAATAGGAAAAAAAATATATCTTCCAACATACCTCATCCAAACAATTGACACGAACATTCTTGTCGCCCAATAACCTTGCAGCATCTTGAACATTTCCTTAAAAAAATATAAACGATTTTCATATCAAGAAATGAAAGTGTATATCAAAGATCAGATTCATAGATTTTTTTAATAAAAGAATATTAATTGGAAGGATCAGTTGTGATGATTTCCTAAAGAATTGAACAAATCAATCCTTTTACATAAAATCTGTTAGGTCTGTTCTAGATCAAATCTAAACAGTTTTCAGTTTTAATCTTGGAAATAATGCCAGGGAAAAATAACAGTTCCAAAAACCACAAAAGAAGTGAAACAACAGGCATCAAATGAAACAGCCAGTACAATACGGTTGACCCAATGGCAACACAAAAACCATGCTCCCATTTCATAGGGCTATACTGGTTGTTGAAAGTGCTCTCCCTCGTTTTAGTCCCTTGCCTGCGACCTATAACTCGAGTTCAGAGCATTTAACAAACCTCAGTAGTGGGCTATAAGGCTATATTCTAGGGTGGAGAACTAACAGCAATTTTTGCTGGCCATTCGTGAGGATCTAAGTGCATAAATGCTGCCACTTGTAAGCTGAACGGATTGTTTTGGCTAAATCATCACAATGTTAGGCACAGCTCCAGCAAGTCAGTGTGATAGCAGTTTGGGACACATCATTCAGAAATGTTCCACTGCATAGAGCTGCCCCACACAATACCAGGTGACAGTGCTCCAGAGGATCACCTGAGGAACAGTGTACATTATATACACAAAAATATCCAACCCTTCTCAGACAAATACAGCATTTGGGTTATTTGACCATCATCTTATTGAGAGAAGGGATCAATTATAATTTGCTTGAGGAAAATATGTGGACTTCTCTAGAACAGTGTTTCTTAACCCGTTGCATGCGTCGGACGGCCAGTCACAGTGGGCGTCGGACGGCCAGTCACAGTGGGCGTGTGCGGAGGATGGCCGGGGGCCATCCGAACTCCGTCCACTCATTAATTCACCAGCACCGCGGCGGAATTCGTGCCGCGGTCAACGGGTTAATCTGTGGTCCTGGGACATCTGGGAGCCCACAAAGCTTTCTCAGGGGGTCTGTGACTACTTAGAAAATGAAATATTATTAAATGATTGAGAAAGTGTATATAAATAAAGAAACAAAATGTAAAATTAAAAATGTCTAAACGTTCTGTAAAGGCAAAGGAATTTGAAATTGGAGGCTACAAATTAAAGACCTGATTTAGATCTTGTCGGAAGGTTTACTCTGTCACAATGGTGATGGATATCCCAACCGCCGAAATATAAATCCCATAGGATATAACAGAATTTATATTTGGACGGATGGGATATCTGTCACCACTGTAACCCAGTAACCCGTCTGCCGAGATCAAAACCAGGCCCGAAGTTTACATCCTTCGATTGACTGCGGGAGCAGTGCAAATGCATCAAACAGAATATAGTAAAGATGATTACTGGCCTCAAATGAATTGAGGAAAGCTCCCAACTTCCCATTTAAAACTAAATGTTTATGTTTTATATATTTGTGTGTGAATTAAATACAATATTTCATAATTTGTGCATTTGTTTCATGAATTCTTGTTTCTCTATTTTTTTCGTATTGTTTCCAAATCATCGAAAATGCTAAGATGGGGTCAACACCTTCCAATAATGACTTAGTTGGGGTCCCAGGATTTCAATAATGATTCTGTGGGGGTTCCCATAATGATTAAGAGGTAATCCAGAGAAGTGAAATGGTTAAGGACCGCTGATTTAGACCACCCCTACCCAGTGAAGTGAACTGTCAAGTGCAATCAGGATAGTGCCATTTTATTTATTATATGATTTGGAACACTGATGGAGGTCCACATAAAGGAAATATCCAAATTAAATAAATAAATATATATTTCTGCACACAAAATTACATAAGTGTAGGCAAGCCTTGAGCGTGGATGAATAATGTTATTTATAAACACCAATCTTGAAGTGAAAACGTACAAAGTGTAATCATATGTTCCATCATATGTTCCAACATACAATGTTTTCAAAAAAATCTCCTTTTTAATATTCTGGATCTCATCAGGGACCATTGTGCCCGATACTCTAGAACTCTTGATAACACCTATGATCGCCTGAACTTAAGGGGGCCCACACAACTGATACGATTCTATATCTACTCTACAATACAAAGATTCACTAGAACCAAAGTTGCTGGCATAAAGATTGAAAATATAATTTGCCCAGTCAGAAAGCATCAAAGATAATAATTGCTGAGTCGTTCACTCTGGAATCACAGTACAGTGCAATTAAGTGCCAATATTTTCTAAGATAGGCTGAGGGCGGCAGATTATCTCAAATTAATGAGTTTAAAGTCAGCTTCCCTTCTCCGTTCTAGGTCCTTAATTTTAGATCTCCTCCATTAAGTCGATAAATTTCATCTTGACGAAGGATGGAGAAGGAAACAAATGATTATCTCACCAGCTGATTTCCTGTCTTTAAATTCGAATTAGCTTTTTTATTTAACAAGGGATTTTTACCTTTGCCAAACTAAGGAAATGTTTTATGTGCATGTTGGAAATGGCCCTTTTTGCAGGGTTATCCCCAAACTTTTAGCTTCTTCCTCCTATTTTTTCCTGACCTGTTTGTGTTGGCTTTAGGACTCTGGGCACTTTACCACTGCTAATCAGTGCTAAAGTGCATACGCTCTCTGTGTAAATTGTGTTATGGATTGGTGTTTCCATGATTGGATATTTGATTTACTTGTTAGTCCCTACTAAAGTGCACTGAGTGTGCCAGGGCCTGTAAATCAAATGCTACTAGTGCAATGATTGTGCCACCCACATGAGTAGCCCTGAAAAGTTAACTCAGACCTGCCATTGCAGAGTTTGCGCACAGTTTGTAACTGCCATGTCGACTTGGCCAGTGTACACACTTGCCAGTCCCTAACCTTCCCTTTTCTTACAGGTCATGCACCCCTAAGGTAGGCCCAAGGTACCCCTGTGGGCAGTGTATGTGAAAGGTAGGACATGCCCTGGTGTGTGTGGCATGTCCTGATAGTGAATTATGGCCAATTTCGCTTTTCACTATTGCAAGGCTACCTGTTCCACAAAGGACAAAATGGGGAGTTTGTTTATAACATCTTATAAACATAACTGGCTCTGGGAATTAGGTAGGGAAATAAAGCTTAGTATGCCTGAACTCAGAATCTAAAGATACATCTTTTAGTGAAGGTGATTTTTACATTCTCACTAGGCTTCCTCCTGAATTGCAAAGGACAGGGGAGCAGAGTTTGAGATTTTTGCATTTAGGTCAATTTACCAGATGATCATATCATTGTTCCAGGTGTGGGGTGTGTGGGGGGGGAATAAATACATTAGTTAACAGAAAAAAAGAGGAGACACCTTCATTTATAACTAGTTTTATACACATGAATAATTTTGAGGGATAAATAACCAGTATATGGTTCCAAATAAGACAATTCTTTAACAAAATTGATATTCCCAAGCTTGCATGTCCCCCTATTATCTGGTTTTGCCTCGCCAACAAAGACAAAATAGTTTTCACACGTGAAGTCGGGGCATTCCCAGGTTTCCAGCAGACATGCGATCGCTGAATTAAAATGCTTTAATGTATTCGATTAAACCTCATGTTGGCCCAAACTAGCCCAATTCCATGATATGATTGTTCCCAATGAGCTACCTCCACAACTCAGCCTGTAATGAACAATTGCTATTCAGAGTTCCCGCCACCCAACTCCATTTAGAGAGCTTGTTCCCCTGCTCTAATTCAAGAGAACGAAGATCAACAGGGTCCAATATTTTTATAGCTCTACTATACAAAAACATCCTTAGGGTTCCTTGCAATAGGTAGTTCTTATTCTGACCGGGCACCTTCGACTTGTGTAAGTCTAACTCTGTTCCCTGCACAACAAAGGTTAGATCAATACTCCTTGAGGAAATAATCACAGTGCCTCATTATCAAATTTACAATAATCATTGAACCAAAAGTAATTCTTGAATTAGGTACAGAGGCTGATTAATTTTTTTACACAATTTCTATTTTTTTTAAACTTCTTTTTATTTAACCATATGTTAGAACATATCGTAGTTATTTTTAAGCAGCCAAGTACATATACATCCTTTATTGTTTTAAAGCCGCCAAGTACATTTACAGTGTCATTGGTATAAAGCCATACATTTATCCCATACCCACAATTTAAGTCAGGCTGGACGGTCTTGTACATCGTGCACAGTCATGCTCGGGGTCTCCCACTCGGGTCTATTGGATGTGGGGGATGCATGTGTTTCCCCAATAGGCATTCCACTTTTCCCAAATGTGTTCCCTCATCTTGGGGCATCCTCTGCCTTCATAGACCACCTTCTCAGCCATCATACACCAGTCCATGTCCTTCTTCCATTAAGCTAGTGTTGGTGTATTTGATAATCTCCATCTCCGGGCAATAGTACGTTTTGCGATCATTGTCCCCATAGTTACCCAGATTTGCTCTTTGTGAGTGAGGTCTGTAGCATCATATATATGAAGAAGGCACCATTTAGGCAGGGGGTGTAAGGCTATCCCGCACACTTCTCGTTGGCACTGTACTGCAGCTTTCCAATATGTTTTTGTTTCAGGACAGTCACATATTATATGAAAGAAATATCCCTCTCGCTCGCACCCTCTACGACATTTAGAGTCTGCCACCCTTCCCCCAGGACAGATATGACCTATGGAATACCTTTCATTGAATTAATCTGAGTTTTGAAGACATAGCTGACTCTTTCGGCGAAGCTATGGCCTCTAGTTAGTCTTCGCCCTCTAATACCCTTAGGTCGGCTTGCCAGTTTTCACGGAGTCTTTGGAGGGGGACGGGAGAGTTATTGATGAATTTTGGTAAGTGAGGGAGCTATCTCTATGGTCCATACAGTCAGTTAATAATCTGTCTTCTAGTGGGGTTGCCTCTGGCAGTACTTTGCCAAGTGGTTTGGCTGCTATTAAAGCGTGTCTTATTTGAAGTTATCAAAACATTTCGATGGTTGCTAGGTCATATTCTCGCTGTAAGTTTACGAATGGGACGACGTCTCCTCCAGGCCACAGGTCCTTCACGGTACGGATACCTAGCTGGTCCAATTTCTCAAAGCCTGACTGGGGCGTAGTGTTCCGAGCACTTAAGTGTCCCAGAGTGTTGTTGCCTGTGTTATCTTGGCATGCCATCCCAGCCTCCCGTGGACCAGGTGCCATAGTGATTATGTACACATTTTCAATATTGCTTCTCTTCTTCAATGTCAGGGTCTCGATTTCCGATAGAGCATGCAAGATTTTACTTCTATTACAAATGTGCATTTCATGGTCAAACAATATAACTAAGTCCAACGTAGTCATTTTAAGTTCAGGGCCCAGATAATCACTATTAGAGAGTTAAAGATCATTCCCAAGGACAGAACGGTGCACTACTGGGACAGAAGCATTTGCTCCATGATTTAGTGTACTTCAAGACCTTATGTCTTTCCAGACTAGTGCACTTTGACAAGAAGCGGTCCATGTATGAGGGACTTCATTACCATCGTTCTCCAAAGGGACCCTGGGGATAGAGAGGTCACCACATTGAACATTCGTATGATGCAACTGTACTTTACAAGCTAGTTCTTGCTAATTCACCATTATCTATATTTGCGGAATTAGGTGAAACAGTGTTGGATGCCTCAGTAGGAATGCAAGACGAAACAGTCTGGATAGACAATAACTTGCCCTTTTCAGAGTTGTCCACAGCTAGCACATTCTCAAATCTCCATTTTTTCGCATTTCGCTTCATGATACACCTTTTCTTCTTGCATCTCCCTTTCTTTTGCTTATTACCGGGAGGAGCTTTAGATTACACTTAACACTTTGTTCCCCCATCACAATCCACAGAATCCCCAAAAGTGAAAGTGCTACTATACAAGATGGGCAAAGATGGTTGGGTTTTCAAGCTTTGGGGAAGTAGCCCCCGCTTTACACTAGGAACTGTTTCAGGGGACTTTAAGAGAACCTCTTCTTTTAACGATTTCTCATATTCAGCTCTTTGTCCAGCATTGTAAAATCCTCAACCATACAGGTCGGGTCACCCATTGAAGAGAAGGACTTGAGGAGGCACCCAAACATGGACTCCCCACTGAGCCTTTTCCTTGGGCATTATCCTGTGCCAATGTGTACAGAGCGAGCGGATATCGCCATTCCCCTTACCTTCTCTTCCTTATTGGGAGATATTAATTATGAAAACAACAAGGGGGCAGCCCACTCCCTGCTTGACCATATGCTTTCAATGACATACTTGTATCCATGCTCGTATTCATGTGACGATTCAAATCACCTAAAGGGCTGACCAGAACAACAGAGGAACCGACTTCTTTATTCGCCCTAGTAAAAAAGCCTGAAACTGCTGGGTAAGATTTAAAGTGTTGCAGCCGAGATCTTTTCTTACAAATAATTTACTTTTTTACCTTCAAAGGATGATCTGACACAATTATATGCTCAGAGCCCAATTTCTTCAGTGTCATCTTAACCAGGGCACACTTGAGAAGCCACACCAGGGAAAGGAACGCACAATACTGCCTCCTGGTAGGCACGAGCACCCTTAGCTGCTAGATGACAAAGGACCCTAAGAGATACTAACCTGCTTAAAAAAAACCCTATTAAGAGTCTTGGTCAGGGGCCAATGCAGGTCAGTAATGCATGCTGTAATAGAGAGGACTCGCCATTTGCTACACCTCCATACCATGCTGGTGCCTGCTAGTGATTACTGGCACCTAATTGCAAAAATAGACAGCTACCCCTACAACTTCCTACAGCCGGTATCACATAAGCTGCAGCAGCTTTGTCCTCTCCTGTAGTCTCCCGGCCACCTCTTCTCCACAAATAAGACCAAATAAGGTAGCTCCACTCAACCAAGTAGCCGTACATGATATGGCTGATACCTTCGCTACCGCCACCTGCTGAGTTGTGACGCTACCTTCATCAGTTTAACTTTTTTTACCGTGGTCCGATCAGCGATGAGCAGGGATTAATGGGGATAAGGGGGGGGGGGGACTGTACAGCACAAGCCGCACAAGGAACTACCCCAACCACCTCTGTGCGTTCGATACTCACCCTTGACTTAAGACACACTTATTCAGAAAGGCAACACTCCCAGCCTAATTGGAGTTGGCAGAGGGTATTGAGGTGACAGTATGTTTGTGGTTTTTCTGTTGAGCGCTTAGAGACCGGCGGTGATAGGCGCTATATAAAAATCTTATAACATAACTTGGGCAGCTAATGCCACTTTCAATCCTTCCCCTTTACACCCCTACCAGCACATCCACTGGGGCACCATGGGGGGTCAAACAAGACCAGGCTTGACGGGTGTGATGGGCGTCTATCGTGCCCATGCAACGGCTGTATTTGCACTATATCTAGACCTGTGAATCCAAAACTGCAGGTCACGACCAACTGGTGGATCATAAGCTGATATTTAGTGGGTTGCGAAAGTTCAAGCAATAAATAAAGATGGTTTTAATTTCTGCATTTATCTGGTCACATTTGCTGTGCTTAAAAGACAGAGGTCAAATGTCAGACTATGTGTTCTGACAAATTGCTGCTTATGTTTGTAACATGGGGACTGATGTATAGAAACTCATCTTACTTTGTGTTCAGGGAAATAAAAATAAGGACAATTGTGTAACAATCTTGCTGGGGTACACAAGTGTGAAAGGAAAGGCTGTGTATATATCATTTTTCGTAGCACAACAAATTGTAAATATCTGAAAATGAACAGTACACATTCAGCTGTTAGGAAAGCAAAAATGAAGCACTTTTTGGTAATTCTTTAATTTGACAGAAACAAAGATTTAAATAGGATTAGAACAAAATCGAGACACCACTTGGTGAAGTACAAATAATAAATATTCACTGAAACCCGGTTTCCACACATTATTTGAATGCAATATAGTTTAATCAGAAAAACTGTATGTCAATACAAAATGTGCTGACTGTAAATGCCAATGTGCTAAAACACTATACTTTAGTTACACACACACAAAAAAAACAATCACCTGCCTCATGTCCTTTGAAGATAGGTGGGTTGCAAATGTTTGTCATTCTAAAAAGTGCATTGTAGTTCTAAAAAGTTTTGGGTAGCCCTGATCTAGGCAATAGATAACTTGCTACAGATTTTACCACTGCTTTACTTCTTAAGGTCTCTAATATAAATCATACTCTGCAATGAAAAGAGTATCCTGTATGCAAAATTCAAACACCAGGACATCGTGAAAGGAGGACAGTTCCTGGTGAGCTATCTCATTATTGCAACAAATGTTAACCCTAAAACGGGTATGAGCATCTGGACGGGCATGCAGCTGATGTATTATATAAACATGTTTTCTGACAAATGTACCAGGAGACGAGGTAAGGCAGTGATACTCAAAGCAAGGCTCAGGGTGCAGGCGGCCCTACTGACCTTTAAATGAGGCCCCTTGCTCAACAGCAGTACTAGGCTGCTGTTGACAACGCAACACTAACATTAAAACAAGCATTTTCAATGCAATTCACATTCATGCGAGTTTGAGCTATTGGCATTGTGTAAATGCAAATGCCTTTTATTTATGTTTTGGGTTTTAAAACATAAATAAAAGGCAGTCATTTACAATACACATAGCTTAAACTCTCGCAAATGCGGGACCTATTGCATTGCAAATGCTTGTTTTTTTGTTCCCTGCAAAATGCCATAATTAGGCCCAAGGATTATCATACCGAAACCTTTCTAAAATGAAAAGGAAAAGAAAACCATTTTGCTAGATTGAATAGAACAATGCTTGGAAGTAAAGAATAGCTATGTCCCGCCCCGTGTTAAGCATGCTAAATGGAAGGTTTGTCTTCAAATTGCTGCATTTTATTTCTATAATTCCGCTGAATTTCCATTTCATCAAACAGGCATTTATTTTTCCCCCAAGTTAACTTAACCAATTCCTTGCGCCGGTGGGCGTGTGCGTTGGACGGCTCCCAGCCGTCCTAGCACACACCCATGGGGGAAGCGCTGGCGCTCCCCCCGTGGGCCACACTTCAAGCTGCCCCTACCGGAGAAGGCAGGGGTGTTTCTCCTCAGGGGAGAGAGGCATTTTACTAAAAAAGGCATCGGGGGGAAGGAAAGGGTTTTCCTTTACCCAATGCCTCTTTTGAGCATTCCTGCTGCACGATCATGCAGCAGGAATGCCCACTAGACACCAGGGAATTTTTTATTTTTTTTATTTTGAAAGTGACTGTTTGCGGGGAACGGCCCCTTAGGCAAGGGTCGCTCCCCTTTTGGGGGCAATGTTTTTTGGCTGTGTCTGCCCTTTTTTTTTTTTGGCTGTGTCTGTCCCCAAAACGTGGCAGATCTCGTAATTTTTTTATTCGGGCCCACTAGACCACCAGGGATATATTTGTGGGGAGTGGACCCTTGGGCAAGGGTCGATGCCCTTTGGGGGTAATGTTTGTGGCTGTGTCTGCCCCCCAGGGCGGCAGATCTTGCCATTATTAAAACAAATGGGGCCCATTAGACCACCCGGGATTTGTTTGTGGGGAGTAGCCCCTTGGGCAAGGGTCGCACCCCTTTGGGAAGCAACATTTTGGCCGTTTCTGCCCCCCTGAGGGGCAGATCGGCTGATTTTTTTTTTCTATGGCCACTAGGCCAACAGGGATGTTTTTTTATGTTGGGGAGCGGCCCCTTGGACAAGGGTCTCTCTTCCCTTTATGGGAGGATGATTGTGGCCATATCTGCCCTCTTTGGGTGGCAGATCAGCAGTATGTTTTTAACCCTATCTGTCCACAAGGTGGAAGAGGCCACAAGACACCAGGGTTTTATTTAATTTTGGTGTTGGGGAGTGGCCTCTTGGGCAAGGGTTCTCCTTTTTAACGCACTCCTCAAAGCACCTACGGAGGTGGAAAATCGGCCTCATCAATAGATCACTCGCTTCTTTCTCTTCTGCCATGAACACACAGGACTCCGTGTCACTGCTACACACAATGATAAATTAATCTTCTCCAGGCACTCTGGGTGCTTTCTTTTTGAATCCCAGTTATTCTTGACTCGCATCCTTATCTTAAGTCCATAGTATCCAGGTTGACTTTCATCACCATGTAAACAAGCATCAAAAGATCAAACTCTTCACAACACAACACAACTCTTCTCTGATCACTCGCTAACAGCTTTTGGGGCAGATTTATGAGCCCCTTGTGCCACTTTTGCGTCACTTTTAACATGGGAAAAGTGACGCAAAAGTGGCGCAAGGGGCTCATAAATCTGCCCCTTAGTTCCCAAACATGTACTCTTAACATCCCTCAAGCTCATCTTTCCATCTGACTTTTGACTTAATTCTTCTACTAAAGGCCCCTGACAATCTGATGAGGTCTTGATATGCATGACTCAGAGGTATTTACTCAGAGGTAGTTGAACCATTACGTATGTTACTGCGTAAAGGTGAAAAGTATATGTGGACCGAACTTCAAAAAACTGCATTTACAAAGATAAAGAGTGCAATTGTCTTAGCCCCATCTTTGAAAACGTATAACCCGGAAGGTACCAACAGCATTACAGTTGATGCAAGTTCAGTAGGCATTGGGGCGGTGTTCATACAAAGTCAATGGTGATGTTTACACAATAGCTTTTATGTCAAGACGTCTGCTGGATGCAGAAAAACATTACAGCACAATTGAGAGGGAAGCCCTTGCTTGTGTATGGGCTGTAGAAAAGCTCAAAATGTACTTATGGGGAAAACGGTTCGAACTAATCACTGATAATAAACCGTTAACTTTCTTAATGGATGGTTATGGCTAGGGAAATGGCAAATTATCTGCGAGTTTGGTAAGGCTTTTAGCAAAGCTGCATGAGTACAATTTTTCTATACAATGGAAATGAACCACACACGATGTGAGTATCTACATATTTCTAGCCCATGGAAGAGACGTTCACAGTTCTAGTGACCACTAAATCCCACGACTATAAGCCTTCCTAATGCAACCCCCACCTCTGTGCAATCCAGACCTGGCTCTCAGGCCACATAACTGGTCAGAGAGGAAGCGCAACTCATAACTGGTCAGAAAATGCCCTACCTTTGGAAACAGCAGTTATTAATTCCTTCTCTGACTCCGTCAGGTCCCGCTTATTAGAAGCCATTGCCGTCTCCCACAGAAGAGCACGCAGCACTCCTCGCCAGCAACCCCACCAGGTTATATTACAGAAGAACAAACAGAAATATCGAAAGGACACCCTGTGCGCCAGACTCTCCTAAAACAACACATACAAATCAGAGCCAGCACAGACAGACAGGCAGCTGACGTCTCCGGGGTGCTCACGCCGTGCACGACGGACCGCTCCATGACTAAATGAACTGGGGGAAGGGGGGCTTCTTCATAAAGAATTCGAACAGCTTTCTCGATGTAAAACAATACATGTAATTACAAATATTATGCGATCCTTTGCTCTCTTAATTCGTTCAGTTGCCACACAATATCTAGCCGAATTAATTCAGTTCAGGGCCATATTTTCCTCGCAACCTTAGTGGTACGATCCGTTGGCTCGTCCTATGGCGTGGGAGAGTTAAATCTGTGTTCTACGCCCTATTTGAGTTCTGTGTATGTATGGGCACGTCCTAGAATGGCAATACTCTTTTGAAGAGTATGCGCACTGAGAAAATTGCACGTTTTACTTGTAGGTCTAACGAGGACACCGCAGAACTAATAGAGTTATAGCTGTATGACTCAATTAGATTGTTGTGTGTGCGGTGTAAATGTGCAAAATAGAACTACTATTTATTTAGGTCCAGAAAATATTTCGTATATGCCACAAACTTTTGAGAACTAAATTCTGGAGACATATTACAACGACATTGAATTACAATCCGTGATATTAACGGTTTCTGTCCCCTTTACAAGATGGCCGCAGCGCTGTAGTCCTTTTTCGCAAGAGCGAAAGTGACGACGGCCGAGTCCTTTCATCCTTCCACTGCAAACTAATTTTGAATACGAAATTGTTGCTCTACAACTAGGTCCACAGACCCCGTTCGGCAAAACTGCGTTAATTTTAGACATTACCACTTACTCAAGAAGGTGTGAAGTAGGGATTTGTGACAAAACTTTCAAAGACACAAAAGACAAGTTCACTTTGCCTTAAAGGGAGAGGGCATTTTTAGGTCGAGCCTGAGCCAGTGCCGAAGCCCTGCTCTGGCTGATGATCTGTTGCAGTTCAGTACGGGAGAGAATCCCAGCCCACTTCTCTGCCCATATTTTTCATTGGCTTTTGTATTTGTCTTTCGTAAATGCTGTCTTCTGATTCCTAAATAGGCTTGTTAGTCCCTCCTTGTTACAGCCATGTCTTCATTCGTAACTTCCCATGGTTACTGGCCCCTTTACTTGGTTGTTACATGGCACATGTACTATTTTATTTATTGAGTTTTGCATACATTAGGCACGACGACGTGCTTTGCTTACATGCAGCGGGTTAGGCCCGCTTTCGAAGAACCTGGGACAATGGCGGCCGTTTGCAATGTCATAGGTCTCGCATTTAAATGCAAGACCTATAGCATTGCAAATATTTTTTTTTATAAACCTAACCTAGGGGCGTAGCTGTTTGTGTGCATTCCTCCTGCTGCTGGGAGGTAAAATGGGTGAAGTCGCAGCTCCGCTTCTGCTGAATGTGCTGCTCTCTTGGCTGGCACTGTGTTGTCCTGCATGCCTCTTTGCACTTTGATAAGTGCAGTGAGCTTTACATCCTCATGGTTCACCGTGCCTCTATGTCGGGGGTCTGCAGCTGGGGCGGGGGCCCGGTGGGACCATGGCCCTTCTAGGGGTCACTCAGCAGGGGCTGACTGGCGCATATTTGGTGGTGTTGTCGCGTTCCCCCGGTGAAGTGTTTTGTCACTCGGTTTAGAGCCCCAGTGCTTGTTTGAGTTGCTGTGCCAGTGTTGCGCTTTGCACAGAGACTGGAGCAGTGTTTTTCTGTTGAGCCGAGGAGAGGTCATGGGTTGTGTATATATGTGTAAAAGGTTTCCCCTAAGTACTTTTAGGTCCAAGAGGAGGGGAGAGAGACAAATGAAGAAAAAGAACCTCTTATCTGAACTATCCTATTTATGCAGTATTAACCACTTATGTTTAATCACTTATGTTTAGCAAAAACCCCAGAATACAAGATTACTTCAAAAACATTTTCATTATTTTTATTATTTTCTTTTTTTTATATTAAATTGTAAATAGCAAAACAATCATGTGTGTTCTATTGGCATATAATTTGTATATACATCATACATTACTACAAACAATGTTTCCACATTAATTGGATTTCATAAATACTTGTGAATTTAGAAGACAACACAGTTTAAGAAAAAAACTTGTGAAAAAGAACCCCCGAAATTATATGCCAATAGAACACACATGATTGTTTTGCTATTTACAATTTAATATAAAAAAAAGAAAATAATAAAAATAATGAAAATGTTTTTGAAGTAATCGTGTATTCTGGGGTTTTTGCTAAACATAAGTGATTAATACTGCATAAATAAGATAGGTCAGATAAGAGGTTCTTTTTCTTCAGAGGTCATGGGTTGTGGTCAGCAATTTGCAGCAGGTCGTGGACTCTCGTGGCTGCTTTTGGAGTCCACATTCCGTCTGGAGCAGTACCGGTCGGGATTGGTTCTGGGTCCAGGCAAACTTGGCTTGTCAGCTTGCAGGGGGTGACTTGTGGGCCTACAGGAGTCCATGCTCCACACTTCACTGAGCTTTATACAACACGGGGCCACGCTATTCAAACAACTGCAGTAGACATCTCGCTCAATTCACTGTAACAGCTTCCTAGAGAGGAGGCTCCTGTGTTGTTAGAGAATGGAAACCACCCCACCCGCCATCCCAGCACAGAGTTAGAGAGTGGGTCACTGAGCACAGTGACCCCTTCCCTCAGAGGCTGGTGCAGATCTCCCCCAAGTGAAGGAAACCCTGCTGCACTCGCTGAATAAGACGTCGCAGAGCAGAGACCCACAGAGATGGCTAAGCATAGGAGCCCCTGTCTACAGACTCAACAGGTTTCCCACATCAGAGACCCCGGATGTGACGTTCATTATTTTACTAATTCAGCAAGTTGCCTACAGTATCATGCTGATACCAAGTAAAATCAGTGGGGAAATCACTAATGTGCCCTTGCCTCTTAAGCACTAGCTTAGTGCCTACCTGCCATCCTGATGTGGATGAATGCCACATCACACGTTACTGCGAGTAATGCAATATAGATTTCACATTTTGATTCCAAAATAACCTTTTCTGTCCGTACCAGCATTAATTGATGCAGGTAAATACACCAAAGTTGGCATGATGGTGGAACCATACTGAAAAATCTCGTTCTTTTGGTTTGGTGAAATCCAATTAGTAGTCTTCAAAATATACCTGCATGACGAAAAGGTACTGAGTGAAACTGAAAGAGTTAATATTTTGTATATTTGGACCGCTATTATGAGCTGTTCACAAACAGTTTTCAAATGAAGCTGACCCAGTTAGGCAGATCTCGCTGTAATTCCGAAACAACACAGTTCGCTAACCGCCACGATCTGCTCGGTTCCTGCGACTTGAACGGTTTTGTTGTCCCATGGGCCACAGCATTTGGTTACTGGTGTGGCCGAGGGCCGCATTGATGCCAGCGGAATGTGAGTGGGGCCTTGCAGGCTGGGCGTTGGGGAAGTGAAGCAGGTACATAGTGTGGTCAGTGAGTCATTGAGTTATTTTGAGGGTTTCAGTCCATACTGTCTTCTAAATGAATCCCCATGTCTATAGAAGAGTCCTAGATTTGATAATACTGTGCTAAGCAGTATCTGAATCGCTATCATTTTACCAGCCTTCTCTACTTCCTATCACTTCATTATTGAATTGGAATGAAGTAGAATTGCACAATGTGCAACCAAAAGAAAACTACAATATATCCCAGCTTCCCCACTTGATAAATTGTGTGATCCTAGGCAATTGTTTTATTTCACTTTCCCTCCTTTTTCTTCGTTTCACATGTAAGAGCATCTTGAAATATACGTGTTCAGGATATGCAGTGTCAAAACCTTCTAATGTGTTTGATTTAATAAACTATTATGTTATCCATGTATAGTAACCACCCAGATGGTTCGACAGGACAACTGACTTGCTTCTTAGTTCACTATTGGCATTGTTGTCGGTGTGGGAGGAGGCAAGAAAGTTTCTATATTCATTAAAAAAAATTATCACTTAAAAAAAATACTTTTAAATGCTCTGATACAATCTTATGTACTAAGCTGAAAAGCTCCTGCATGTTAATGAAAAAACTTTTTGGAATTTGAAGAGACTTTGTCATTTTTAAACTTGTTTGTGGCAAGACTTCTTAAAAATGAATGTGTTCAGAAAGTTAAGTGGTGCAGGATACCTTTTTTTGCTTCTGTTTCTTTTACTTCTGTTATCTTGTAAATAAACGCTTGCCCGTTTATTTATCATCTTTCTGAAAGTAAGTGCTCTCTTAAGTACACAGCAGCCGAGGTTGTTGTTCACCAAGGGGCCGCATGTGAAGGTCAGGGGTTTGCAAGCGGGCTGTACTTTGATTATCACTGCTTTTGACTGTAACCCAGTAAGCCTTATATACCAGAACCCACGATCAACATACTTCCTTTTACAACACACAATTGCCATCACATCCATCCATCCACTACAAAACACATAAGTAAAAAAGATTGATATTTACAAAGCCAATAGCTCTAACTCTAAAACATGTGAGACCTATTGATTGCAAATGCTTGTTTTGTCTGTAGATGCCTATTTTAGACCCCCAGAATACTGCGGCATACATAAGTTATTTTGCGGCACTATATGTGACAATTTGTAGCACGTTGTTAAGCTTAGCGTCATTTTTGCTACACTTTATTTTGAAAAATATCTTTAGTTGTGTATAGTTTTGTTTTGGATTTTAAAGTTAAACTATAAGAGACCTTGGGAGTACATGCACTGTTCTTTGATAAAAGACCTAAATGTGTAGTTTGTACATAGTGAATGTGGCTAGCTCAAATTCTACAAGGTATAACAATCATTGGCAACGCAAATAGGTCTGGATTTAAAATAATGTTTAAAAGTAAACGTCATGGGAATGGATATGCATTTGTGTGGAAGCAAACAACTCTCGAGTAATATTGATGTAGGTTAAAACAGGGATGAACTGGGAACCCAAAACAGCCCTTGCAAATTTCTCAGACCAGCCCTTCGGGGAAGTGCTGCCTTGCCCCCGAAGGCTGGAAACGCTTGCTTGCTGCTTTTGTTACTGAGGGCAGATATTGCAGCACTGCTGGAAAACTGACGCACAGTAACAAAACTGCCCCCCACCGCTGCAAAACCAGGCCTGCTCTTCCAGCCTCCTGGGGAATCACCCAATGTTGGTACTGCCAGTCCGGCCCTGGTTTAAAATGTCATGCGACAGTTGCACTGTCAAGGCAGACCGTAACATCCATGTAAGGTAACAAGACTGCCATCTTCCCATCAATGCTGTTGCCATAGAAAAACACCATAAATTAGTTATTTAAAACACTTTAATAGCATTACAATGCTGTTGGAAATGACCCTTTTTACAGGGTTACCCCAAACTTTTTCCCTTCCTCCTATTGTTCTGACCCTCTTTTTCTTGACTTTAGGCTTTTTGGCACTTTACCACTGCTGACCAGTTCTGAAGTGCATGTGCTCTATCCTCTAAACATGGTATAATTGGTTTACACCTGTTTGGTGTATTTAATTTACCTTTAAGTCCCTGGTAAAGTGGTATGCCATATACCCAGGGCCTGTACATTTAATCCCAGTAGAGGGCCTGCAGCACTGTTTGTGCCACCCACACAAGTAGCCTTTCAAACCTGTATCAGGCCTCCCACAACAGGGCCCGTGTGGGCAGTTTACTGCTACTTCGACTTGGCATTTAAAACCACTTGCCAAACCTTATTCTCCCCTTCTATTACATACAAATACTACTTCTACGGTAGGCCCTAGGAAGCCCTATGGGCAGGGTGCTGTGTAAATAAAAGGTAGGACATGTACAGTTATGTTATGCATGTCCTTGTAGTGACATACATCCTATTTCGTTTTTCACTACTGTGAGCCCTACTCCTCTCATAGGTTAGCATTGGGAAATCCCTTATACACTTTTAAGTGTGAAAATAGTCCAGCCAGAAATACCAAGACAGGTCCTCCCTGGACCAGAAACAAGCATCCTGGGACTGGTTTCGGGGCATCACTCCTCATCAGCCAGGCTAACTTCAATCTAATGGTAAAGTGAGCACGGTACCTACGTGTGGGAATACCCTTTCCAATTAGGGCGACTATAACAACATAAAAAGGTGATGGACGGAATGCTGAACATGGTCAAACATTCACCCCTAGTACAGAGATGAGGGCCTAAATCCATCATTTTTTTGCTCACCGTGCCATTCCAGTTTGGACCCAGCCATATGCAAATCAGTCTTGACCCTGCTCCCTGTTAGAAAGTGGACAGTTCTCTGTGTTTATAACTCTATGTACTTTGAAGCCTGTCTTCAATACACGTCTGGGCTGGGTGGCAGCTACACTTTGAGTATTCCTTGTAGACAGCCCCAACACAGGAAGGGCTGTGTGTAACAGGGGATTCATCTGCATTCTGATAGCCTTCATGGGCAGGCATGGGGAGAGGGGAGCTCACACTTACACATGAATAGATTGTGTCCTGGCCTCATACAAAGGGCTGATTTACCACCCAACTGGTAGTCTGGAGCCACGGCTATGCTGAAAGGTATACTTATGCACTTCAGAGAGTTCCTTTGAAATCACCCCCTACATCAAAGGCACTTTTGAGTCTAATTACCAGGGCTCTGCCCCTATTTAAACAGTACACTACTGGACTTGAGGAAGAACTCTGCTGGAGTGAAGACTGCTGTGCTGTTCGGATTGCCCCTTTGCCTGGACTGACTGTTGCAAGGAACTGCTGCTCTGCTTTAGTGAGCTGCCATGCTGCCTGCTGATCTTGCCTTGCTGAGGACAGGGACTGGACCCATCCACTTAAATGACTCAAAGGGTTTGCTGGCTTGTTTCATGTTTTAGAAGTCTCAGGAACACAAAAAACATCCACTATCTTCTTCTGGTGCTGCTGTACTCTGCCATCTTCGAGCCCTGCCCTTGCCTGAGGCGCTCCTCCAGTCCTAGGGCCTCAGAAGTGGTTTTTGCTGCACCGCAATTCTTTAAATCAAGCTTTTCATCTCTTCACAAGTGCAAACGGGCCCATTCGCTCCGAGACTACGTCGCTCCCATGAAGGATCAGCACGAGCGGGCGCAAGATCATTTCATCTGCGATGCCCAGCGGCTCTTCATGCTCCGCGGACCTCTGTCAACGACGCTCACCGTGCCCCTCGGCAGACCTTTTCACTGCGAACGGGACTCTGTGCACCATTCTTGAGAAGGTAAATCTTCAGCATAACTTATCTGGAACTGTATCCGACCCACGCTCTGTCGCGGTTAACTTGAATTTTCGGATTTGACCCGGTCTAGTGCGACCAGATACCCAAATTGGAGCTATTGATATCAAAGCACTGTTTTTACATTTATTCTTTAAAAATTCATATCTTAACTTCTACTTATTGGAGTTTTGTTGTTTTGGTATTGTTTTACTCAGATAAATATTCTCTATTTTCTAAACCTGTGTGGAGTCTTTTTGTGGTGTTTTCACTGTGTCACTGTTTGAGTTGCAATAATACTTTTCACATTGCCTCTTAAGTTAAGCCTGCATGCTCTGTGACAATCTGCCAGTGGGTAAGCACAGGCTAATTTAATGTGTGTAGCTGACTTACCCTGACTAGAGTGGTGGTCCCTACTTGGACAGGGTGCAAATCTCTGCCAACTTAAGACCCCATTTCAAGCAAATGCCATGTGTGTAACTCTGAAAGTTTAAGCTCAGGCAGCTGGATAAATAAACAAAATGATTACAGCTGTGTGGGTTCAAGCACTTTTTTGGGGAAGCACACAACTTCTGCCCAATCAAAACATGTACTCCTGTTTCCCAGGATGTAACTGGAACCAAAGCCTCTCAACTGGTGGTTCTCTAATAATTGTCTGGTGACAGCCTGGATTTCTCGCTCTCGCTCCCAAGCAATTGTTACACCACCACGGACAAGGAAAAGAAAAAGGCAGTCTCCTTGTTTCTACCTGGCATAACATACCTGTAGCTCTGAGAAGGCAACAAAACTGTGAGAGCCGATCAGAGCTTAGAAGCAAGAGACGACTCTGCATGACGCATCGGCTCATGCAGGGGCACAATATCGGAATCTGCTTGGGAAGCCAACAGACAAGCAAGCATATTTTTTTTTTAAAAGTACTCCAAATACTAAAAGTAAACAAATGCCACAAGATGACAGTTCCTTTTATTTCAGCAGTTTTGTTAAAAGTAAAGGGCATTGTGTGCCTTCTCAGATTTCACAGAAAAATCGTGTTCGCGGAATTGTGAAATGTTGGGAGAGCTGGAAGGTCTGCTTAGTGTCCCCATCACATCGAGTTGCCAACTAACCTATCGTGTAACCTCTTTAATGTCTCGCCTACCAGTAGAATCTGTCTGTTTGCCCACAGAAGTGGCATTTCTTAGCTATTAATGAGAAGTCCACCTTTAACACAAGAGAGGGTTTGTCATTCTGAATCCAATGATACGAAACGTGATGAGGCTGCTCCACTGTAAGCCACTATTGCAGCTTGAAGTAATTTCAACCATTCCCCCATTCTAACCTATTGGAAGAGGAAACCTCAGAGGTAGTGAAAACACACATGGGTATTCTTCACTACCTAGGCAGGAAACACACATGAGTACCTGTCCTACCTTTCACCTACCACTTGCGTCACCCCCAGGCCTCATTCTAGGACTGCTTTAATGTTAGTGAAAGGCACTCACAGCATTGACCAATGTTTCAGAAAGGCCAAGCTGAGCATAAGTGCAAGTGTGCACACCCAGGGCTGCAATGGCAGACTTGAGACATGTTTGAAAACATCAGGCAAGCACCACTTCCAAACATGTGTTGGAAGGGGGCGCCCACTGTTGTGTAGTTCCTAATAATACATAGGATCTGGGCATTTAGATAACTAAAACTAAGGGATTGGGGTACAGACTGATTCCAGACACCCCCAAAGGATATGTTCGCATTTAGACCAGCTAGCTCACTGTGCCACCATAAGCCCCCTAACCTTACCAAGGATCGAATAGTTTCTGTCAACTATCGAACACGACAACCCTTTATCCTACAGGGATCATGGAAACAGTGCAGTACCTTTCGCTCAGTCAGTCGTGCTCACTAAGTCTCAGAGACATTCACCGAATAAACAATGAGGACGTTTTCAATAAGCATTTTTTGAACCAGCGTCAATCTAGAATAGAACATGTTTGCTGCGACATTCATTAGACAGAAGCAGGTATATAAGATTACAAGCACCGACAGAGTAAATAAAAGGTAGAATTCTACCATGGTGCTAAAACAGTAAATATATGCAGGCATATCGATACATGGCAGTAATCGAGCGTACTCCTAAGATGTAAACCCTATCTAAGTGTACCTAGCATGTATGTAGGTGTGAAGCCATGAATACCCCTAGCAAAGAGCCAACTTCATTACCTGATGGGAGAAAATGACGGACCCAATTTTGACTTCGAGCTGGACACCCCGCCAGGGATGTCAGACCACTGCATGCTGGAGCTTCTGCTGGCTGGTACCTCAGCGTCTAGTGTCAGCGTGAAGCTTCTCCTCTGATTGCCCAGTGAAGTTGTGGTTCTCTTATACTCAAAAGGTACCCTCAGGGTTTTTTATTTTATTTATTTATTTTATTTGTTGGTTTTGTAGAGCGCCTGCATCATCCCCGGAGGGGTGTCTCTGCGCTTTAGCCGAGCTGCTGGCAGGCTAATGAAGAATGTTAAAACAGGGAGGAGTTGAGAAGTTTCCTGAAGCGCAGATAGTCAGGACATTGCTTCAGGTGTGAGGGAAGCTGGTTCCAGTACAACGGAGCAAGGTAGGAAAAGGATTTCCCACCTAGTCTTGCTTTCCTAATCCTGGGGACTTGGAGAAGTGATTTCTTGCCTGACCTAAGAGTCCTAGAGGGGGAATAAGGCTTGAGATTCCTGGAAATGTAGAGAGGGCCTCTATTATGCAGGGCTTTATAGGCTGTGCAGCAGACCTTAAATTTGATACGCTTGCGGATTGGAAGCCAGTGAAGTCTGTGGAGCAGGGGGAGGGAAGTGGTTTTGAAAGATGAATTTGTGACGAGTCGCGCAGAGGTATTCTGAACTACCTGTAACCTGCTGAGGGATGACTCATTCGCTGAGACCAGGAGAGCATTGCAGTAAAGACGGCTCATAACCATGGTCTGAACGAGAGATTTCCGCGTATAGCCAGACAGGAGAGGGAAGACTCGTCGTAACAAGCCCAACACATAGAAGCAGGTGCTGGCAGTGTGGCAGCATGCTCCTTTAATGTTAAGGCACGATCTAGGCGAATGCCCAAGTTTTTGACTAGGGCTTTGGGGTTGGGAGGCGTGCCGAGAGCTGCCAGCCACCAATCTGGGGACCAAAGAAGAGGGGCATCTCCAAAAAGCAATATCTCTGTTTTTCCTGTCTTAAGTTGGAGAAAATTACTTTTCATCCAGTCTGCAATAGCGGTCATTCCTTCAGAAAAGGTGGATAGAGCCGACGAGGAGGATTTGTTGAAGGAAAAAAGTAGCTGGGTGTCATCAGCATAAGAAATGGACAGGAAGCCACGTGACCTGAGAAGGTTGGCCAAGGTGGCAATATAGATGTTGAACAATGTAGGGCTCAAACACGAGCCCTGAGGGACGCCCTTGGTCAGTTCCCTCGTCTTAGACTGAAAAGGTCCTAAATTGACGGTCTGAGTGCGGGAGGACAGGAAGCTAGTCATCCACTGAAGGGCAGGCCCTCTAAGTTCAATCTCCTCCAGTCTCCTAAGCAAAATCTGGTGTGACACCGTGTCGAACGCTGCAGAGAGGTCCAACAGCACAAGAATAGTGGAGTGGCCACTGTCTGAGGTCATTCTGATATTATCTGTGACCTTCAGTAGGGCAAACTCCGTACTGTAATTGGGCCTAAAGCCAGATTGAGAGCGGTCCAGACAGCCATTGTTTTCGACATGGGTGGATAGATGCTGATTGATGTATTTTTCCAAGACTTTGCTAAAATGAGGTAAAAAGGGAGATGGGACGGAGATTGGAGAGTTCTTCCATGGGGGCCTTAGGATATTTCCGAATGGGGATGACCTGTGCCGCCTTCCAAGCCTGTGGAAGGTGGCCCTCTTTCATGGAGAGGTTAAGGATAGTGCCTACTGATAAGGAGAGTTCGTTTGAAAAGGAGGGTGCTACTTTTCCTGGGATGACATCCAGGGGAGAGCCAGATTTGACCGAACAAAGTAAGGCGGCTGCCACCTCATTTGACATAGGCAGGAAGCTATCAAGCAGTTGTGGGGTGGTAAGAGCAGGTGGGGCATGGGAGGGTGCAATCCATTGTTGGCTCTCGGAGGGGCAATCTTATCGTAGATAAGGTCATTTTTTTGTGAGAAGTACTGGGCGATGTCGTCAAAAAGGGCTTGAGAAGCGGTTTCAGGTTTTTCGCAGGCCTTTGGACTGGTGAAGGATTTCAGTATCTGAAATAGGGTTTTTGGAGCATTCTCTGCTTTAATTAGCTGTTAAGCGATGAACGTTTTTTGTGCACCTTTTATATTTTTGTGATAGCAGGAGAGAGCATTCTTAAAATTATCTTTGTCCCTCGGTTCCTGGGACCTTCGCCAGCGTCTCTCCAGGGTTTTACATTTTCGTTTTTCGGCACGCAGCTCAGGAGAGTACCATAATGATTAAGGTCGCCTGGCTGTGTTCAAAAATGTTTTGAGGGGCACAAGCAGATCAATGGTCCTGGTGACCATTGAGTTGAATCTGGCCAGTCCCTCCTCAGTGTGGGAGGGTTTAGCTTCGGTTTCCCAGGTTGGTGAGAAAGCTGCCAAGAAGCTTTCTAGGGAGATCTTATGCCATTGTCTGCGGACGCTGGGGGTATTAGCGGTGGAAATAGCAGTCATGCTTGGGCCCTGAATAGTAAATTCAATGGATGCATGGTCTGATCACGTCAGTGGTTGGGGGCGGGGGTTCACACCGGATACAGGAAGAGTTAGAAGAAATTATATCTAATGTGTGACCCGCGGAGTGGGTTGGGCCATCATTGAGCTTAGTAAGGCCAAGAAGAGCTAGGTCTGCAAGGAGCAGCGATGTGTCAGGGAGTGTTTCCCATTCACTGTGCACATTGAAATCGCCCAGCAGCAGGAATTTATTTGTAGAGATTACGTAGGGAGCAATAATTTCTGCAAGCTGGATTGAGAAGTCTGCCAACGGAGCTGGAGGCCGGTACACTAAGGCACCATTCCAGCTAAGTTGCGGGTGAAAATCAATATTTACGTTACTGTGTTGCTCAAGTATTGAGACTCAGATGCAGTCTTTATGAATTAAAGCAATCCCGTCCCCCCTTTTGAAAGTCTGTCCAAGTAGCCTATAACCAGGTGCTAGCGCTAAGGTGACAGCGGGGTTGGAGTGTGGCTTAAGCCATGTCTCGGTCAGAAACCAAGGTCAGGATTAGCCGAGGTGAGTAAATCCTATATTGCTTCGCATGCTTTGGTGGCTTTGTTAGGCACCTTCCCAAGTTCAAGGGAAGGAGGAGAAACTACCTTAGTAATAAGGGGAGGTAGGGAAGAGCTACGTATCGATGCTACATTGCTACTAAAGGTGCTGCATTGGAATTGTATTTGCAACCACGCTCACAACCACCCAATGATGACCCCACAAATAGACTCCACACAAGTTTTATAAAAACAAGTATAAACTTTATATAAAAAGATATACCATAAGACCACACGATATCAATCCAACATATGAGGTTGTGTACTATTTCTCCTGGCCGGTTGTTAGGCCATCCTAATATGAATACTATCCTGCACTCCTGTGGTTACGAGAGTGAGTTGTATCAGTATCAAGAAATGATCAACGTGAACAAGAAATTATTTAATGTTGGCGTGCAAGCTCACTGAAGTTGTAAGCCCTAACACCCTGGTTAAATACTGCAAAGAAAAAGACCTGGTAGCCCAGACCTGTGAGATGCACTGCCGTGTCCTATAAGGTTTCAACAATCTCAACCATTTTTTTTCAATTTTAAATTCAAAACTGCTCAGACTTTATAAAGGATCTTAAACAAAATGTTTATAAATGAGATTATATTTTCTCTTTTAATATAATATATTCTCGTTTCTGTTGTAGCGCGACGCAGATACTTTTTCTAGATCCATTCAACAATGTATAAAGACATTCCCCCGAGGAAGGGTTTTCAAACCTGAAATGCATTGGGAGTAACATTCTAAATGTTAAATTGTTTCCTTGACACATAAACAGTGTATCACCCAAGTCATCAATTGTAATGTACAACATGTGTTTTTGGATTTCCCTACTGTGAACATTATACAGAGGCAACTCGTTTGAATTAATTTGATTTACTTGTATAAAAGAGAAAATATAATCTCATTTATAAACAGTTTGTTTAACATCCTTTATAAAGTCCGAGCAGTTTTGAATTTAAAATTGAAAAAAAATGGTTGAGATTGTTGAAACCTTATAGGACACGGCAGTGCATCTCACAGGTCTGGGCTACCAGGTCTATTTCTTTGCGGTTGTTAGGCCAGCCAGCCCTTGTAAATTCTGGCGATATTAATGAGCACTTCTAAACATTCTCCTGTAATCCTAATATCATGTTATACAGTTCGTAATGCTAGAATCAGGCATTTTTGCAATTTAAAAATATTGTAAGGCGTAATGCAGCAATCAGACACTCTGCAATGTAAAAAGAATGCAATGCGTAATACACTAATCAGGTAATTTGTTATGCATGAATAATGCAATGCGCAATACGCTAACAAGGTAGATTGTTAAGTGGAAACAATGCAATGCGTCATACGACAATCAGGTAGTTTGTTATGCAGATATAATGCCATGCACCATACACTAATCAGGTAGTTCGTTAGGCAGTAATAATGCAATGCATAATACTCTAATCAGGTACTCCGTTATGCAGAAATGATGCAATGTGTAATACAACAGTCAGGTACTCTGTTATGCAGAAATGGAATAATGCGTAATACACTCAGGCACCGATCACTGTGCCTTGGGCGGTCTCTCCGCCTCTCCTTCTGACTTGCAACAGTTGCCCCCAACACGGGTACGATGTAATCAAAAAGTGCAGCTCCGCACTCCCGCCCCTGTACTGCTACTCCCTTGGCAATACGGGCCGCGATACGTGCCAAAGCAGAGGCTCGCGCTACCACAAGGAGAGAGAAGCCGGGAGCGTCTCCCTCCGAGCCCGCGCCCCGCCCCAGGAGTCGACACACGTTACCGGGGGGGGCACGAATTCACTCTCCTCTCCTCGTCCAGCGGCTGGGCCTCCAATGCAATCTTTGTGAATTGGCAACGGCGGGCTCGGGCCCGGCCGGCGACTCAGCTCCTCCGTGCTGCCAGTCTGGGCCGCTACAGTTCCGAAGATCTTAGGCTGCCACAGGGCACACGCACACAGTGTCGTTGAGACGTCCTTGAGCTTCGGGTGCACGATCACTGGGCACGCTACACAAAGGTCTCAGGCTGCACGAAAACATGCGCACAGAGTCACTGAGACTCACTTTAAAACCGGTGCACACGATTACAAGGCAAATCCCCATGAAGGTCAAATCAAATCAAATAAACTTTATTCGGTTTCACGTGAAGAAAACCATAAAAGTCGCAAAACATCCAAATTACATTTAAAACAGGATTCCATAAAATTGTAAGCCAATGAAATATCATAAAACCATTGCACATCCTCCCATAGTAAACTCTGGCAAAGATATACAGTTCGATATCCAACAGAGGACCCCTTAAAATAGCAGTTGCCTAAACGGTTATCCTAGCCTTCGTAAACATTTATCTCCACAATAGATTGGCGAACGGGTGACTATTTATCCAAACACGCCCTGGTTCTCACAGCGGATTTTAAATAGCCCACAATAAAAAAGATACAATCAACCTTCAACAATTGGAGGAACAGGAGAGCTGGGCGAGCCAGATTAAAGTTCATCTTCTTAAAATAGGGACTAAAAAATATCTCCGGGGAACCTCATAAAAGTTACAGAAAAACATAAAATGTAGTAAGTCCTGTGGAGACTCTCCGTCGCTGCCACAGGGTGCTGACAAATGACCTCTACTGCACCCTCTTGGGAGGGCAAGCAGGAAGAGAAAAAGATCCAGGCAAAACCTGGACAATAAAAACCGCTCATAAGTTGATAGAGACCCCAGGAGATAAGGCTCGGCAGAAGGAGTTGTTTTTAACATTAGAAATTTGCCTACAGTAGATTAACGTAATTCCTGCTCATCCCTTTCCAATTTCCATAAACTAATGAAGGATTTCCTAATCACCTCCATGTCTTTTTTTTACAATAGATTCGGGATTAGTAAATAGGTCAACACGCCCTACCGCTTCGAATGTTCTTTTAATGTATCTAATCCATGGCATTCGGGCAGTGTTATCAAGAGACATACACTCCTTTAAAATTGTTTGGTTGAGAGATAGTTCTGTATTCAGCCAACAGTTTAGCCAAAACACAAGGGGTGAAGTGCCAGGGTATCACTTACAAAGGGCACCCATTCCTCGTGGACCACCAGATTCGACAGAGCACTCAGAACACCCAACAGGCATTTCAAGAAAAGGTTCTCTACCACCTGTAGTGCATCTGTGGCAGTATGCCCCCAGATTTTACTGCCGTAGCAAGCTATCGCTACACTTTTAGCCTGGTAAACTTGCAGCATAGCTGCTATTGGACGCTTGCCTAGTTTAGAAGCAAAATTAAAAATGGACGCATTCACACAAACCAGATACCCTTTTTTCCTCTGGATCAGTGGCCCCCATTTTAATTGATCATCTAGTTGAATCCCCAGGTATGAAAAAACATCCGTGCAGGGAACTTTAGCACGGCCTACTCTAAATTTAAATCTTCTTTTAGGACGAGTCCCCTGCAATATGTAGGATTTCGAGTTGTTAATTGATAAATCTCGATCCGACATAAAATTTGAGAAGACGTCTCGCAAATATTGGAGGCCCCTAGCAGTCCTAGATAACACGTCGTCCGCGTATAATAGGACAGGGAGCCCACGTCGCCCCACATATGGGTAATCTACCCCTGTTGCTATTAGGGCTCTATCTATATTAATAATGTAGAGATTAAACAGGAATGGGGCCAGGATACAGCCTTGACGTACACCCCTCTTTATATCAAAATCCCTAGAGGCACGAAGATCCTTAGAGAATCTAACATTAGCCTTGGTTGCCCTGTGAAGATCCTCAAGAAAGTTAACAATAGTATTCTCTACCCCCATGCTCGGCATGAACTGCCACAATTTGACCCTGCTTACACAATCAAATGCGGATGATAAGTCCGTGAAGGCTAGGTAGATAGTTCTGGATCGAACAACTATATATTTGCTAAGTATCATAGTTAAGTTAAAGGATTGGGCCATTGTTGACCGACCTAGTCGAAATCCATATTGGACATCGGAAATTATCTTATTCTCCTCAGCCCAGGTGGATAGTCATTCCAATAATACGCAGCCCACAACCTTAACCACCGAGTCAATAAGTGAGATCGGCCTATAGCAAAAAGTGCTATTACGATCACCCTTCTTGAAAACGGGTACGATAGTTAAGGTAGCCCAGGTATCAGGGCAGCCATCCTTGGCTGCTGCGTTAAACACAGCCGTAAGTACAGGTGCCCTGTCTGTCGGACTTGCTCCATTGGACTTCCAAACATAGTTTTAAACTGGAGCACCCATTCGTCCTCAGTAATGTTGGAACCTAGTTCACCCCCAGCTTCCTGGTCAAAAAGCGGTCTATTAACTATACTCCAGAACCTAGAGGTATTCCTAAGGGTGCTCGATTCTAACAACTCCTACCACGCCTCCTCTTTCACGACACCCTTCCGTTTGGCCAATGACAGTTTGTACTCTTTACGACAGGCTCTAACCAGGGCATGGTTTCTCGGTTTAAAATTCAGGGCTTCCTTCAGCTTCCTCGCTGCCTGAGAGCATGATGAATCAAACCATCTAGGGTTTAGAGTAGTTTCTTTACGTGCTGAAGCACTTAAAAGTTCTCTGACTTTAGTGGAGATACTTGAAAAAGTACTGATGACCTCCCTCGGGGGAATATCTACAGAGGTACACAGTGCTAATTCTATAGCACAGGAATCTCTAACTTCACAATAAAAATCATCTGGAGAGATCTGGGACCATTTAAGCCGTTGTGTACCCCTATTCACCCCTTTACTATCTCTAAGTAATAGGGGGCCATGCAATTGGACACAGAGCGGATTATGGTCACTGTAGACACTTTCCAAAATGGTGAAACCACTGAATAAAAACTGTAAAGAAGAAGAATTTAAAATATAGTCTATAAAGGAACCACTACCTCTCCCTTTAAAAGAGGGGACAGGAGCTACACTATGCGGGTCAGATAAGGACATGACTGACATCAAATCAAATTCATTTATTAGATTGTTTGATAATTCCCCTGAAAAAGGTGTTGGAAGTGGAACCCCCTCATCCGAGGGCAGCCTAAATTAGCAGTGCTTGTAGCGCTAGGGTCTCCACATTGGTGGATATTAAAATCACCCAGGACCATAAGATTATGTAGATTAGAGCAACAAGACTGCCTTATATATGAACTCAGCAATGTAATATTGCAGACACCTGGGGGACATACCACAGAATTATAAAAATGTATAAAGCCCAATCTAAAGGCCCCCGTTTGAATTCCAGAGCCTGAAGACCTGGACTTGATGATGCCAAAACCTGAATCTGGCAGTCTACCGCCAGAGATATATAGATGACTAGTCCACCCTTTGCTCTGCCACACACCGACGGGGAAGCTGGGACAAAAAAAGCCTTATAACCCTCCATGAATAAGCTGCAATCCACCAACCACATTTCCTGTAAACAGATCACACTAAATTGTTTCATGAATTGCAACCAAATAGGATCATAAAACTTATTGGCCAGACTTGCAATATTCCACGATAAAACATTATTATCAAAAGTGCAGGAGACTCCCTTGGCTTGAACTGGGGAACCCTGCTGTTTAGGTTCAGGCTCAACAGCAGACAATGTGGGGCTCGTAAGTCAATCACACTCCACCAACCTGGCTAATGATGAAATTCTATTTGATAGTTCCAACAAGGGGTTAGCGATGTACTGCCGACCTAACAGACCTTGTGAGTGAGCTACGGGTGGAAGCGGTTGTACATATGCAGGAGGAAATCTTTGTACGCGACCATCTAAGGGGGCTTCCAAGTTGGTGTTCCTAAAGGAGTACCGTGGAGTATTAGGTTTATAAAAGAAGCCTAAAGGTAAGGCCCTAACAGAGGACCCAGAGCTAGGAGGAGTGGAATATGGGTCCCTGAACAGAATCCTTTCGTCAAGATGTGGTCTATTCAAATTTACAATAATACAATCATCAGTGCCAATTTTACAGGAGCTACCTATCCAGCTCACTCTACGCACCATAATGATATTTTTAGCCACCCTAAACCCCAAAGTGGTATTATTTGATAGCCAGTGAATTACTTTATTCTTCAATTGGCCATAATCCTCTTTCATTCCAGATGGGAGAGACAGAACATTCCCTAAAACCACCACGTAAGGGGTAGATTCAGGCGGTAAATGAATAACTGGTAGGGACTGAGCCTGGGCCTCTTTACACCCCTGCATTTCCTGGAACCGATCACCGGAGGGTTGACTTTCATCCGGGACCCGTGTCTGTAAAGATATATCCTTACTCTTGCCATGGCCTTTACACATTGTTACCAGCCTCCCCTGTGCTAAAGCCTGCGTTGGTGTTTGGGCTTGTGACTGCACCAAGTTATTGTTAGACAGATTTGTCAGCAACAAAGTGTCCCTTGCATTACTTGCATTATTCAATCCTGGCCTATCCCTACGCCCTCCTGATAAAGGAGGTAGTCCAGTGTGATTATGGGCATTTAATCTTTTCTCAATCAGAGTCAGCCTTTCAAGGATCGGTCCCAATTTTAAGTCCAGCAGGTTACTCAACGCTGCCTGGAAGGATTCCATAGCCACCAGGGGTTCCATGGTAGGGGCTAGTGAGGTGGATGTCATGGGCTTAGTAATCAAATTGGGTTTAGATTTCTTCGCTTTTCCCCCTATAGCTTGTGATTTCCTTTTGGTGCCTCCACCAAGCTGAGCATTACCATTACCAGGCAGATGAATGTTCTCGCTTCTGGTGGCTAAAGAGGTTTCCATTGGCTTCTTAGTTGGGTAACAGCATTCCCTTGTGGTAGATATAGTTCACTACCTCCCCCCCCCGTCTTGCTAATTATGATAACAGGAGAAAAAGGCATTGACATGGTCTTAGAGGCTAGTAACAAACTGGGTGACCCAGCACCACCCTCCGGGCCATCTTGAATCTCAGAGAAGATCGATAAAGTCTGAGATTTGTTATCCCCCTCCGCTAAGGACACAAGTGTCGACAAGTGGAGGGTGAGAGATACTGGTTGGTGACCTGGAGAGACGTCTGTTGACCAACTCAATCTCCTTGTCTATCACTGCTGCTGCCCGCTGCAAAAAAGAATCCATGGTGGAAACTGAGGCGATAGTGCCAGTCTTTGCCCTTGCCGTGGCTGATGCTGTCTTGTGCCTAACCATAGCTCAGCAGGATGAAAGCAAGGGTGATAAGTACTGTGGACCCAGATAAGGTAGACAAATGTACAGCCCTAAGCAAAGGGCCCCCGGAGCACAACACGATCACTCCAACCCCGCGCTCAAACAGCAAATCGCATTAAAAGAATCAGTGCAACAAGGGGCCAAGACCAAACAGCAACAGAGGTCAGTCCTACCTCCTCCGTCGCCAGAAGTTCCACAAGGATAGGCAGCTATGGGAGATAAAGGCTGCTCACAAGGGGAAACCAAGAGAATAGGCCCAGCCCGGCCTCTGCCGGCCTCAGACGAGCGCAGACGGGGCACCCGCACACGTCCCACGCTGCGGGAGCCCACGCAGATTCTTAAACGCCTCCTGGTGCATTTGGATGATGAAAGCGGCTCCTGCCGCTAAGCCCGCTGGAATCAGTAGTCTGGGCTGATTGCTGCACCACCACACCACACACGGTCTTGGAAAAATGGGTCTCGAAGGTCTCACGGTGCACAACGCACACGCACACAGCTTCGATGAGACTCACTTGGATTCCGGTGCACACGATAACAAGGCAAATCCTCATGAAGGTCTCACAGTGCACAACACACAAGCACACAGCATCGATAAGACTCACATGGATTCCGGTGCACACGATAACAAGGCAAATCCTCATGAAGGTCTCACGGTGCTTGACGCACACAGCGTCGATGAGACTCACTTGGATTCTGGTGCACACGATCACTGGACAATCCTCACAAAGGGGTTCAGGCTGCACAAAGCACATGCACACAGCGTCGCTGATCCTTCCTTGGACTCCAGGTGCCCACGATCACAGGGCACGCCTTACGAGGGTCTCAGGCTGCAACAAGCATGCACCCACAGTGTCGCTGAGACTCTCAAGGAAACATTTGTGTTCCTGTGTTCCCACAACAGGGGGCCAGCTGACCTCGGGCCTTGGGGATAAGTTACTTCAGGACACAGCACACAGCAAAGTCCTTTCAAGCAGGGGGACACAGCACACACAAAGTCCAAATAGCCTTTTCTTGGTTAAAACAGCAAACTACAGGCCCGCCCCAGAACACATAGCAAGGGTCAGTCCTATCCTTCAGTCTCTTCTGTTGTTTCTTCCTTGGCAAAGGTCCTCTTGACCACGAAGTAACTCCAGTCTTGTTCACACTTGATCAAACTTTTCTCCAAAGTTCAGGGGCTTCAGCTCTCACAGTTATATCCCTCAATGGCTTTGAAGTCTTTGTGTTCAGGGGGCACTGACCCCTGTTCAAACCAGTTCTGGGTGCCTCCCTGCCAGTGAAACCTTCTTCATTTGATTAGTGGACCTGGATTCTCAATCACTCAGCAGGAGATGGGACAATTATTTTATAGCAGCAGCCCAAGCCTCTTCACCTCTAGGGGTGTCTCCTCCCCCTACACTCCAGATGCAGTTCAGCCTGTTGCTGTCTCACCTCCTCCCCTGGGTCAACACATTCCCCAGATCCTGTCGCTTTCAAATCCAGACAGTCAATCCACAGCCAGACAGAGACACACAGAAATGTTAGAGCACAAAAACTCAGCCACTTCTAAAAGAGTGGCTTTCAAACACACAATGCAAAAACCACCTTCATAAAAAGATATGTTTTTACATTGGGAGTTCAGGCATACTAAACATCAACTTTCCATCTTAAGCCTTTGGTAAGATAGGCGGGAAAACATATTACACAGCCTCCCCATTCTGTCCTATGGGCAAGATGGCCTTTCAACAGTGAAAAACGAAATGGAGATTATTTCACTGTCAGGACATGGCACACACCTTAGTACATGTCCTACATTTCACATGCACTGCACCCTGTCCAGGGGGTACACTAGACCTACCATAGGGGTGTCTTAGGTGCATAGAAAGGGTAGGGTAAGGTCTGGCAAGTGAGTGTACTTGTCAGAGCAAAATGGCAGTTTAACAAACTGCGCGCAGGCACTGCAATGGCAGGCCTGAGTTCCCTTTTTAAGGCTACTTGTGTGGGTGGCACAAATAGTGCTGCAGGCCCACTAGTAGCATTTACATTACCAGCCCTGGCACACTTTACTATGGACTTTACTAGTAAGGTAAACATACTAATCATGGACAACCAATTACCAATATACTTTATACAGGGAGCACTTGCACTTTGACACTGTTTAGCAGTGGCAAAGTGTCCAAAGCATCTAAGTTGGCACCACTATGTCAGAAAAAAGGTCTGGGAGAAAGCAAAAAGTTTAGGGACTTTAGGTAAAAAGGTCCAAGTCCTACAATATGGTACTAAGAATCCTCATGCATAATAAATTAGGCTAGTTTTCGACGAAAACCTCATAACATTTATTCAGCATATAACTAGGTAAATGGTCAGCACCAGAACTGTCATGTAGGGCAAGGTAGGACAAATGTAAGTGAAAGGTCGTGCAGGTACCTAGGCCTATAATGGGGCTCATAACAGAACTTTCACACGGCATTACAGTAGGAAAGTGCCCAGAGTCCTAAGGCCACAGAAAGAGAATCAGTAAAACCCCTGTCTTGTCTCATGGGAAAAGCAGATCTACTAGGTAAAGAAAACCCACATGGGAGTTCTTCACTACCTGGGCAGGGAAGACCCATGTGTACCTGCCCTGCCTTTCACCTACCACTTGTTCTGCCACTCAGGGTTGGCCGATGATTTAGAAATGCCAACATGAGCATAAGCACAACTGCGCACCCACAGGCCTGCAATGGCAGGTTTGATACATGTTTGAAAGGCTATTTCAGTGGGTGACACAATTTGTGCTGCGGCCGACTATTAGCCAGTGCCCTGGCTATGTGGTTTACCTCTTTTACAGGGAACTCACAGGTACAGCACCTAGACCAATTACATAAGCACCCCTTCCAAGAATATGTAGGAAGGGCACTTGCGCTTTTCCTCTCCAATACAGTGGAACAGTGCCCAGAGTCCTAAGACCACGAAAAGAGAATTAGGAAAAACCAGGAGGAAAAAAAGCAAAATGTTTTAGGGAAATCTCCTAAGAAGGGCCAAGTCCAACATGTTTCCGCAATAAAAGATGCTACGATGTGGTCGCTGCATATACAGATGTTTGTTTGGTAACACATAGCTCAGATGATATTTGTCAATAATGTTTTGTGAGTCTACATACTAACGTCCTACAATGCTTTTATCTTTATTGTTGTTTATGTTAAACTCAATAATGAATTTTATAAGAAAAGTAAATGGCAGCCCAAGTGGGTGCATTGGTATTTAAGCCATATTCAGAGGTTAGGTGAGGTGAGGTGGCGTGATCCCTGGTCATGATGCCTCCTAGATGAGGAGAGGGTGGCGGACCAGGTCACTGAGGGCAAGCATCCCTGTTTCCACAGGAGCCGTTCCAGGCACAACTTCACATCATGATCTAAAAGAACATTTTTGTATATAGAGTACCAGATTGGCAGCATGATATGCTGAGACACAATGCAAATTTTTGACTAACTTTTAACATCCCTGAAAAAAATTGTTGCTATGTTAGCCTCGCAATTTGACAAATTTATAAATACAGCTAAAGCAGATACCAGCAGGCTTGGCAATTACACATGCGGGTTTACTATATTCTTTCAATAATATCTCTCGCCTTTCCAGTGGACACTATTTTGTGCTGTTCATCCTGTAAAATTTTGTGAAAATCCTCTAAGAGTCATTGGCATCTGGTGGATGGTGTGGGCAGGCCTCTCTAATAAAGGTAGGTTATGGTTTGCCCTCTACTCACTCTTCAAAAATGTGGTGCATGGCATACATAGGTGATGTGAAAAAACTGAGACACATTGCTGAACTTCCTTTGTTAGGTCTCGCCTAGGCAGCACGCATGCGCTGTCTCACTGAGACATCTAGTAATCCGTAGAGCGAGATATTGTTTTATTAATGCAGTGTGCATGCATAATATATTCACACTGTGAGATAGGGTAACAGATCTTGTTTTAAAAATGTACATTATATAATTACAAAGTATGCATTAAAGAAGATTTTAAATGGTTAACATAAGCAGGCCTCAGTAGGTGACGTGCTGCTGACCGAGTGGTAGATTTCCGATTTGTCAAGACGAGGGTTACCATTGTGTATTGTATGTTGTGTTAAAGGGTTGCTCGAAGCCTCCTTTTGTTCTGAAGCCCCTGGTCTTGTTGTCCTAGTTATTAGTAGGAGTCCCATAGATAGGTGATATTAGGTGGGCGAGCACAAGCAGTTGCATTGTCACTCCACTTTTCTAAAGTTGTAAGAATGTCTGAGATGGTCCAAAATGCAATCAAATGTGGTAACAAAATGTGGCTTTTAATTTGGCACTTAAGGCTTTGAAATAAAAAATGGACAGTTACATTGTAAATGTGTCCCATTAAAGATCACATGATAAGTTATATAATAGTGTGTTCCCTTTTGCAGTGTATCTTTTAGAGACAGAGCATATAAGTTCAGGAAAAGTGTTTTTAAAGATTCACATGTCTAAACAGAATACTGAAATTTATGGAGTTGACTTCTCATCTGTTTCTTTCCCCGGTCTTCAAATGGTTATGGTGTGTCTTTGTGTTTCTCTATTACCGTTCAGTTTATTTATTTTTGTATTAAATGTATTGTGTTTTTAATGGTACTCAAGCAACCAGCTGGTTGCTTCAAAGCATTCGTTAAGGGGACGAGGGTCAGGAATTACCATTAATCAAGGTGAGATCTGCAAGTAAGGTTGGGTGGCCAGCCTATCAGTGTCTAACATGTGCTGAGATGAGGAACTTGTAAATAACCCTGTGAGGGCAGTTTAGACCCAGCACTAATTGCTTTATTAACCTTCCTGCTTCCTCCAATTTGCTTAAAAATGCACCGTTTGTCCACTCTTTTTTCAAACTTTTCTCTGGGGGACAAGCCCCCAATCCCCCTGTTGTTCTTCGGGCTCGCTCGCTACGCTCGCTCACCTCACTGCAGTATGACAATAATGTTACGCCTCACCACTTTCAAATGTCACCAGCCACTACTGCAAGAGTACTTTGTAGTCATGAGTGTTATCTGTTCTCCAGTTTCCTAGGCGGTATGAAAGAAGTGAATTCATCTTATCAGCCGGCTTTTAGCCTGAAAGATTGTTATGAAAAGCATTATCTCCAGACCCTATCAACATACCAAGCCTCATCCCTTCCAGAACCAATGAGTGCTGTCGCTAGAAACGTGCCACTACTTTCAAAAGAGTGTAGTTGTAAGTAAGACACTGTAAATGTCAGAAGCCCCACCACAAATGATGTCACTTGAGTGGGGCTCCCTAAAAAAGAACATAGCCGCGCCCTGAAAGATCAAGGGTTCTAATAAAACCACGGCATTCCACGTACAATTTTTACAGCAATATTTTTACAAATCTGTAAAGAAACTATTTTAGCACAGAAGATTTGTAAACTTCATGGCGAGCCCCAGAACTGGCAGCAGTATATTACCTTCATGTGCATGGAATAGGCTGTCTGGGGGTAGGTTGGTTTAATGAAATCAGGCCAGGGGGAGTGGTTCAGTTAAGACTGGGTGTTAAACCTAGTTTTCGAAAGGAAATGTACGTATAGAGATAAACATGTTTATTCCGTTTTTTAACTGTAGGGATTAAGTCTAGAATGAGGAGGTTGGCGCCAGTTGCTTTTCTGCATAGTCAGGTAAATTACAAAAATCTTTGTTCATGTTGCAGCACTGTTGAATTCCAAAACATAGTCTCTACCAGACAGGTTTAGGTTTTGTAGATCTTAAGGATGGGAGTAGACATTCTGATAGTCCTATGACACATATTAGTCTCGATGGGAATATAGCACTTAATAGAATGTGTTTTTTAAATAATCTCTCCCCAAAGTCTTAGATTTTCCCAAATAATTTAAAAACCATTGTTTCCTTGCTGTCGATTGATTATAGAAGTCAAATGGTGCAAAGGTGCTTAGAAAGGGTAAATGTTTGGTATGTTGCCGTACAAAAGAAGTTATTATTTTTATTAATAGTAGTAGTAAAAGTTGAAGTAGTAGTAGTAGTAGTATTTTTGCTAAATATTTTCAAACCTCTCCTACAGACCGGGGGATATCTGTTGTTTGAAAGCAAGCATTAGCTAAGTCTGACACCACAATTCTCACACTTTGCAAGTGAGACTCACACATTTGAAGATTATGTTGACCTCTCAAAACTGGATAAATATTACACATGGCAAGAATGGCTAAAAACTAAATAAAAAATTTAATGATATTCATAGTTCTGATGGGTGCAGCTCCTGGGAGCTGTAGAGGTTTCAGGGAGCAGACCCATAGCAGTAGGAGCTCTCCTATAGACCACTTCAGTTTATATGAGAAGACACTTTGGACTCCTTAAAGTCTTATCCACTACTTTTTAAGCCATTATTCTAGCGAAGATGTGGTTTCATTTATCTTACATTTATTTTATTTCTTCGTAATTTGAAGCATCTTCTCATGTTGTCATTGATATCAAAGATTACATTTCATGATATTTACACAGTAACATATTAATGTTACATATTAATGCAGTTGTGGAACTAAAAGTCTCAGAATCAAAATGATTTTGCCAGTGCTTTTAGTACTGAGATACTACCACTTGGCAGATATTTATTTATTAAGGGAGTTTCATAGAGAGCCGGAATGTCACCCTTTTCACCACTTCAGAGCACTAGAGTATATAATATTGAATCAACAGTAAATTAGTGTTACTAGTACAGTGCGGTAGACAACAGTGCTATATGTGAGTACACTTTCAATATACTGGTATAGGTTTACACTGTGTTGATCTTTGATTAGAAGTCATATCTGTTAATTGAGAAACATTTGAGACTTCATAGATGGCTTTTAATCCTGAGTTTCAGTATCCAACCTGCCCAGAGAAGCAGAGTTTTCATTTTGGACTATCACAAAATGGTGAAACCCATGATTGTGTCACTGAGCAGTAATTTAAAAAATCTACATTGAAAACATAATGTCACAAACACACCCCAAATTAACTTGTGCTCACGCCATGGTAGCCTGGTACAGAGCAGTCAGGCTTAACCTAAGAGGCAATGTGTAAATTATTTCTGCAACACTTCAACAATAACACAGTGAAAACACCACAAAAAGACTCCACACTAAGTTAGAACAATAGAGTGTATATTTATGAGTAAAACAAGACCAAAACATCAAAGATCCCATAAGTAGAACCAGAGATATGATTTTTTAAAGAATTTCGTGAAATATAGTGCTTTAAACCATAAAGTGCCAACCGGGGAAATCTGCTCGTGCTTGACCAGGGTACATCTGAAAGTTCAGGCCGACAATGAAGGACTGTGGGTCGATTACAGGAACCAAGTTGGTCCTGCTATAAAGTACCTTGGTTGCACTGTTGACAGAGCTGAGATGTGTGAAGCATGAGGTGATGCGTTGTGCTGAAGTACAGGATTCATAGGTGATGCGTCATCGTCGAGCCACACAAATCAGGGTTGTGTCGTCGTTAAACCGCAGACTGTAGGGGGTGCGTCTATAACAGGAGGTGAAGAGCCTGCGCAGAAGGCGATTCAATGTCCTCAGTCCTTACAGTAGTGGCAATGCGTCAGCATCAAGGGAGATGCGTCGGTTCCGAACGGTGCAAACGTCATCAATGCATGGATTTTGGTAGTTGCAGTACTTTATACCGACTTCCAAGGGCCCAGAACTGGATTGGCACGACTTGGCAGGACAAGAGTCTCAGATGGTAGTGTGCTGCCGGTGAATGAAGTGAAGTCTTTGATTTCCCTCAAACATCCAACAGAAGGCAAGCAGACAACCCCTTGGAGCAACTCTGGGTTCAAGTGGTGTAGGCCCAGTCCTTCTCACCCAGGCAAGGAGGGCAACAGAAAGTAGGCAGGTCAGTACAGTAGAAAAGCAGTTCTTCCAGAACCGCAGTCCAGCAGAGTAGCAGTCCTTCAGCAGCACAGCAGCCCTTCCTGGCAGAGTATCCACAGTTCCAGAAGTGTACTGAAGTGGTAGGGTCAGAGGTCCAGTTGTTATTCCCAGTGGTGCCTTTGAAGTGAGGGAGATTTCAAAGAGGGGCTTCAAAGTGCACAGAGATCCTCCTCTTCGTGCCCTCGCCACAAACTTACTACAAGGGGATAAGCAGTCCTTTGTGTGGCCCACTAAGGCCCATCAAGTCACAACTAAGCTCCCATTGTGTCAGACTGTCTACAGGGAATGCACAAGGCTCAGCTGTCACACATCCAAGATGTGTTTTGGGGACAAGCAGCAGGCACACAGACCTAAGAACATCAAAATACCATCTTTCTAAAAGTGTTGTTCTTTCAGTTGTAATGATACATTTAACTTTACTATTAATTATTATTTATTATTACAATTCCATAGGTACTAAACATGACAACGCTACCTCCTTCCACTTAGGATTTACTCTTATTAGATGCAACAAGGACTCACCAATGTTAACCTAGGAGAAGGATAGGCCTCACAGTAGTGAACAACGAATTTGGGAGGTTTTCACTACCAGGACATGTTAAACTTAAAAGTACATGTTGTATGAAAGTGCCCCTTTTTGAATGGTTACCCCCCACATTTTGCCTGACATCTGATGCAACATGACTTGATGTGCCCTGAGTCTTTGCCAAACAGGTTCCCAGGGCCTGTGTTTTTTCCCCAAAGCTATACCTTTATACCCACAATTGGCACATCTCTGGCCACAGGTAAGTCCCTTGTAAAAGGTACCATCGGTACCAAGGGCACTGTGACCAGGGAAGTCCTCTAAGGGCTGCAGCACCTATTGTGCCACCCTTAGAGACCTTGTACCCTAACACTTACACACTGCCATTGCAGGCTGTGTGTTTTGATGCAGAGAAAAGTGAAGAGTTGACTTGGCACACATCCCTGTTTGCCATGCCTGCAACCCACTGCCTGTGGTCTAGGTAAGTCCACCCTCTTGCTGGGTGCACCAGCCCTCAGGTGAGGGTACAGAGGCATGTCCATTATTAGACATTGTAAGTGTAATAAAGCCATAAAGAGTGTTAGAACTGGGGGCCTCTAGTTGGCAGAGGTACCTTTGACCAAATAGGGACCCTTGCTTCTAGTCAGGGTAAGGGGGTACACTCCTAAAATAACCCCTGCTCACCCCCTTGGTAGCTTGGCATGAGCAGACAGGCTTATCTCAGAGGCGGTGTGTAAAGCATTTGTGAACACATACAGTAACTCAGAGACAACACTACAGATAGACACCACACGAGTTGTAGTATAAAAAAAGTATTTGTATATAGTCTTAACACAAGACCACAAATGACAAAAATCCACAATACTGTACTTTAAAAATGGTAGAAATAGCTTAATTCTCTTAAGATGGTAAATGCGACACTTTGAGTTCAATGTACCTTAGGATGCGTACCGCTATACAATGAAAGTGTTGCAGGGAAGGTGATGCGTCGGTTCCTTACATGCAAGAACGGTGATGCGTTGGGTCCCTACTGATACGTAGGGGATGCATTGGTTCTTCTCTGCGAGGGGAGGTGATGTGTAGGTTTCTTACTGTGCTTTCGTGGCGATGCGACCCGCAACGCCGTGATGCGATGAACATCTGGTGCAATGCGACAAAGATGGCGTCTTCTTCTTGATGCGACATGATGCGTGCATACCCAACGGCCGTCTGGTGACACAACGATTCTTCTGAGCCGCGACAGGCCCTGCGACACGCTTCTCCGGCATCTGATGCGACAGCGACACTTTTCTCCGGCGATGCGAGGCGCTTTAGCATTGATGCGAAAGCTGCAGCGGCGGCGACACGCATCTCCGTTGATGCGGTGGCATCTGATGCGACGTCGATCCTCTTCTCCGGCGATGCGATGACAGCGGCGGGGAAACGATTCTTCTTCATGAGTTGCGCTTCCAGCTCCTTTTGACACGCAGTCCCTCAGAAAGCCCAGCACAGCAGCAGGCACTTCCAAAAGACTCTTGGGGAGCTGGTTGGTGAAGTCTGTTGTCCCTGAGACTTCAGCAGGAGGCAAGCTCTATCTCAAGCCCTTGGAGATCCTTCACAAGTTGATGAAAGTACACACAAAGCTCCTCTCTCCTTTTTTTGGCAGTCAGGCAACCACTACAGGCCAATCCCCCAAGCAGCACTTCAGCTTAGGAATAGTCTCTCCTCAGTCTCTCTGGTTCCTCTCTTCAGCCAAGGTTTTTTTTTGTTTCCCAAAAGTGATCTAAAGTTCTGGGGTCTGGGTCCCCCTTTTTATACACAGTTTCTCTTTGTTCTCTGAAGGCAGAGAGGCCTTTGCCTAGTCCAAACCAGTTCTGGTCAGTCGTGGAGCACTTTGTTGACAAGACTCCTTCTTTCCTTTCACATTGTAGGCCAGGGACATCAGACGCACCACAGGAGGGGGAGCCAGCATTGTGGAGGGAAGGCACAGCCCTATTCAGGTCCCAGGTGCAACTCCTCCCACCCATCTACATGCAGATCTCTCAATTCAGCCCTGTGCTGACTCACCCTGTCTCCTGGAACCCTCCAGCCCCTGTCACTCAAACTCCAGACAAGGAATACACAACCTAGTAGAGGCAGGCTTAGATAGTTAGGCAAGAAAATACCTACTTTCTATAAGTGGTATTTTCAAACACAGAATGTTAAAACTAACTTCACTAAAAGATGCATTTTATCATTCTGAGTTCAGGCATACTAAACTCGAATTTCTACCTAGTTCCATGAGTCAGTTAGGATTATAAGATGTAATAATCAAACTGGCCATTCTGGCCTATGGGGAACAGGTAGTCTTGCAATAGTGAAAAACGAAAATGGCTGTAATTCACTATTAGGACATGCCATACACACCAGGGCATGTCCTACCTTATACTTACAATGCACCCTGCCCTTGGGCCTACCATAGGGGTGTCTGATATGAATAAAAGGCTAGGTTTAGGGACTGGCAAGTGGGTGCACTTGCCCAGTCAACATGGCAGTGCCAGACTGCACACAGGCTCTGCAATGGCAGACCTGAGACACACTGTTATAGGCTGCTTCTGTGGATGGCACAACCAGTGCTGCAAGCCCACCAGCAGCATTTGGTTTACAAGAACTGGGCACTCTCAGTGCACTGTACTAGGGTCTGACAGGTAAACCAAACCAGACAATCATGGAGTCACTAATCCATATATCAATTTACCATAGGGAGCACTTGCACTGTGGCACTGGATAGCAGTGGCACACCAGCAAAAACACATGAGGCAACAGCAAAAAATGGAAGGGAGACCCAGGCCAAGGTGCCAGGTCTAACAAAGAGTATATGGTCTGGGAGTTGGTCATTACGAACTCCACCAGTCCATAATGGCTTTACTAAAACCTAGGAAGTTTTATAGCAATCTTTTCAGCACATTAATCCCACACTGATGCCAGTGTGGGATTTAATATAAAATGTACTGAGGGCATATTAGAGATGCCCCCTGAAAAACGACCAGCACTGGTGTGGTTCCTGAATGGCTGCCTGCCGTTTGTCACCACCACCCAGGTTTCTGGACCCCTGGGTAGAGAGCCTCTGCTCTCTGGGTCCAGAACCTAAGCCCATCCTGGGCAGGGGTGTCATGCCTCCTCCCCCAGGATGGGCTGTGTGCCTGCCTTTTGCTGGCCCCAACAACTGGCTCCCACTGGTTCTGCCCCCGACTTTGGGCGGTAGAGTCAGCAGGAAAACCAAGCTTGGAGGAGAGGTGTGCCCACCTTTGCCAACCCCACCCCTCTGGTAGGGGAGGGGAGGTGAAGCACACATCTCAGTCCCCTCCATCTTGAAGATGAGGGGACACAACCATTTAGGAAGAGGCCCTTGCTCCTCTCCCAATTGATGGTGGCATAATGGGGGGTACACACCCCAAGGAAGGGACCCATTTCGTCCCATCTCTGACCTGAATACAGCCAAACCCCAGCATGCCCAGCAGACAGCTGCACCCCAGAGGACCTGCCCTGCAACCATCTTTAAGACTCTGTCTCCTGTGAGCTTCGGACTTGCTCAACAAAGACTCAGGCACAGAATCTGGATCTATGCGGATCTGCGATGTTGCACCACTCTACACCTGACGCCCACGGCCCGAGTTCGAGTGGCCCAACACCACACAAAGGTCTTAGCTATCCCGATCTGGGATCTGGTGATCCCCAACCTTCCTCAAGCTTCAAGCTGATGCCTGCAGCATCAACCTGAAGGGTCCCCCAGACCGCAACTGGAGCGGGTAATAACTCAACACTAAATGACATCCCTGCACCCGATGCTCCACGGCCATAGGTGGCCCAACCAACAGTATCCAGGCATCCCCTAAGATCCCAATTTACCTCTTCAGCCTGTGGTCCCCTTCAGGAAGCCTCATTGCCCGATCCTGCAGCATCTTTACCAAACTGGAGATCCTCATTGAAATCCATAGGGCTCCCGGCATCGTCTTGGCACCCTGCACCCTGCTGCCCCTGTGCCACTGGTGGTGCAGCTCCTGTGATGATTCTTGGCCCCTGCAGTGCTGATCTCTGCCCCAGAAGCTTTGCTTCCACAGCCAAGAGGCTTGCCGGTTAGCAGACCCTGACCGAAGGTCCCCTTAGCCCCATTGGCTAACATTGGGCCCCTGCACTCTGCACCCGGCCGTCCCACTGGTGGTGGAACTTGAGTGCCTACCTAGACCTTGGGGAACCTTGGTCCTAACCCCCCAAACTCCAAATTGTAAGTCATGTACTTAACTGAGAAACTGCTAAACCTTTTTCTACCATAGGAACCCATGTTACGATTTTGTTCCCAAAAAGTATTCTGTCGAGTTGAACTTTGTATGACAGAAAAAGTAACTAAACTGCAAACCTTAAAACGTCTTGCAAGATCCCTGGTGTGGTATCTAAGCATACCACCCCAAGTAGTCGATGTAATCAAAAAGTAATTTAAATGTATTCCAAAAGTAATTACTGTGTAATTTGAACTGTTCTTAAACCCAATACCACCCTGTAATGATTACAAATTCAACCTCAACAGCATTTCCTTGTAAAGTCTTTCATTGAGAGTATATTTCACTTACTTGTGCCAAGTCCTGCTTGGTTGTAGAAATAAAACTTAAGTATACCTTTTTAATACTTACCCAATAGGTCTGGATTCTGTCTCTGAGTGTGTACCATCAGTCTTGATTGAGCGAATACAATAAATGCTTAGCACACCTTCTGGATAAGCCAAACTGCTTGCCCATACTACCACAAAGAGAGCTGTTAGTACCTACCTAATTTAGTTTCTGCTATACCTCCGGGGACTCCCTGGACTCTGTACTCAATATGCCATACTTTGGTATGGTATATACAGAGCCAGCTTCCTACAGTGCCCATCCTCCTGCCCTGACAATGTGGTGCTGTAGTGCCAACTTTATCCGAGGGCAGGTGGAGGCACCTATTCTGCTATTCGTGCCTTATACTTAGGGTTCAAGTCGAGGCTACATGCAGGTTACAGCATCCACCACTGTTTTCACAGGGTGAAGGCTGTCTCACTGCCAGCAATTTGGCCCCCAATGAAATATGCTGAACTTGTCCCAGTGTAAATTCAACAGCTCCTGCAAGTTGTGTGTTTTCTTTCTGAGCAGCAACATGCAGGCGATAAGGGGGCTTTCTCATTTTCACATCCAGCTGGGCCCGAGGTGAAGGCCTGATGTAAAAGGGCCATCAGCCCTCCTTTTGTTCTATTGGCATTTTGGCTGGGAGCTATCCGAAGCCTCACACCTACAAGCCAGAGCAATGGAGGTGAAACCAAGGCACACAGCTTGTTCTCACTTGACAAGTACTTAAGAGAAACTACGATTTTTAAAGCAAGCTTTTGACTTGCTCAACCCCTCTATGAAAGAGATATGCATGCACTGTAAGAATGTCAGGTGTATCGGTCTGAACGAATATTTGAACAAATAACAGCTTAAATACCACAATTAAAAAAATTATTTTAGAGCAATATGCATCCCAATGTATTGTATCGGAGTGATGTACATCACACACACACATTATTGAGAGACAAAGAGTGTGTAAATCAACGTGAGGATGTCCTAGATAAGCCTATGAGTGTTACAAGGTGTGGGAGTCACACATCGTCCTTAATAGCTCACTGTGCTAGATTATAAGGGTTATAATTTATGAACTGCAACTTTCTGTGCTAAAAGCCAAACCCACTTAAAGATGACAAATAGAAATCTGTCATCTGCATGTTACAGGATGCACTTTACAGGAGACACAATAAACCTCTATGCTACTCTGAGTCAAAACTGTGACTACTCAGAACACAGATATCAGCAGTAAATGCATTAACTGCTACAGTTATTTTACCATAATTATTATTCCCTTAGATTTACTGGGCATACAAAGCTCTCTGCAGCAGATGTCTTGACCCCATAAAATATTTTAAAATGAAGTCTTTGCAGTCCATTAAGCCACAACAGATTTACTGCCATGTTTCTCCTTGTTGCCAATTTCGTTGTGGTACAGTTTTTTTGGTTGATAAATGTCAGACTCCTTTCCATGACTACCATTTCATTGTGACAACTTGACCACTAATTTATGAGTTCCCAGAGTAACGTTTTTCCAGTTTCAGCACTGCTGTAAGAATCTTTCACAGGAATATGAAAAGTTGCTTCGCAATTCAAAAAAGTGTATTTCGTTAAAATGCAGACATTTTTTACCATAGTATTTCAGATTATATCACTATATTGGCATGCATTTACTAAAAGTGATAGCTTGAATTTAGTGTGAACTCGGAAACATTTATGCCAACCCTAACCTAACAATAATGTTGTTAATAAACTACGAGACAAGTCAGTGGCCATGGGTATTCTATATGTGCCCTTGTAGTTATGTTTGTTAATACATGTCAGGCTCCTTTCCATGACTCCCTTTTCCTTGCAAACAACTTGACCCCTAATGTATGAGTACCCAGAGTAAAGATTTTCCAATTTCAGCACTGCTGTAAGAATCTCTCACAGGACAGAATTCAAGACTGGAAAACTATTTCATGCCTGCCTCCAGTCTGCTCTGTGATTGTTCGAATCATACCTAGTGCCAAAACCTGGAAGAATTCAGCAGGAAGAACATAGAAAAATGTCCACCTTGAGATTTTCCTAGAATGTAGTGTGGCAGGAATCTGGAAAATCAACTTTTGTTGTACACCATTTAAAAAGGTGAGCAACCACTGTGTTTTTGAGCCCCCATGCCTGCCATAGCCCTTTTCGGCCTTGCCTTTCATTGGAGCTGGTGCACACTCTTCACACCAAAAGAAAGTGGAAGATAGAAGCCTGTAGGAGATTGCTGGCGGAGAGAAGCTGACTGCACCATGGCATTCACTCCAGCTTGTGGTAAGTTCTATTACACCAACCAGAAATCACCCTTTCCCACAGCAAAATAAATACTGCTTCATATCTTTGGACAAAATGCTGCCTCTGTGAGGTTCAATTTCATGGAAATGTCTCCGCCTCCAAAGGTTTGGCCACCAATACCATTACAATCACCTATGCCCCAACCCTGCTTTCAAATGCTAGCGTCTTTAGAAGTGTGTGAGCCAGCAAATTAACAGAGACAGCCCATACACGAGCTGAGCCATGAAACTGAAGAGTATTTCATGTAACAAAATATGAAAAGTTGCTTCGCAATTCAAAAAGTGTATTTAGTTAAGATGCAGAAATGTTTTGCCGTAGTATTTCCGATTATATCACTACATTGACAGGCATTTACTATTTGTTTCATATTTGGTCAGTACCACAGATTGATGTGCACCTATTTGCCAACTTGTAGAAACTATGTGCTCATTTTTACTCAAATCCATGCGAAATTGTGTTTTTTTTTTTTTCTCCCTTCAAATAAGGGCTGTTTGGGGGGCGTGGCTAGGCGCCCGATGAGATGGCGGCATCGGAGTGAGGGCTCCGTCCGTGCTGGAGACTACGGGCATTCTGCGAGCACGGAAAGGAAAATGACGGACAGACTTTCCTGTCGGAAGGGTCCTGGAAGACTCTGGGCTCCGTTTTGAAGTCGCGGTAATTTTTTATGAGCAGTTTTTCAGCCTCTTACTCTCGGTCGCGGCTTTACATCGGCCGCGACCGCCATTTTGATTGATGTGCTCGTTTCCTGAATATGCAGCGAGTCTCACATTCCTTTTGCTCCTGATCATCATACTGGCTCTATTATACCTCTAAGACTTCTGAAGTTCTAATTCATGGACTTTTCAGCGTTTTGGGATCATTTTTTTTTTTTTTTTTTATATTTGACAGATTTGGCTTCTCATTCCCCTCACATATGGCGGCCATTTTGAACTTGCAAAGTCTAGTTTTCTAGACCTATGGCTTCACTGTTTTGGCTCTTTCTCCCATCAAATTGCCTATTTTTCACGTTACGCCCGTTATGATCCTGTATTTAACCCAGTGACTTTTCTGCGCTTGTTTTTGGTTAAGCTCTGTCTATCTGCATTCCATAGCCGCATATATGGCTGAAGGCTCTAATAAATTTCAAAAACATAACTACATTAAAAACTCTAAACTCTTCACAGAATTGGCTAATTTGGAGGCCTCTCAACCTCCTCTTATTAGCGAGACGGCGCCAAACATGGATTCCTCATCACAGTCTTCAGGAAAAGTTACGTCTAAACGTTTAAAAAAAGACCCGCCTTCGCCTCCCAAGTCTTCTTCGACCATCTCGATGGAGCTGCTTCTTGAGGAGATACGTGCTTTACGCCCTTTCATGGAAGAAACCAATGATAAGTTGCAGGTCCTCACTGACAATTGGACCCGGATGGATGAACGTATGTCTTCGGTGGAGAGGGACGTCTCTTCTCTCCAGGATTCTGCAGCCAAGGTCACTCATATGCATGCGCAGATCTCCTCTCTTCAAAAGCAAGTGGAGGACTTAGAAAACCGAAATAGGCGCACTAATCTTCGCCTTTACGGTCTTGTGGAGGGCTGCGAGGGGAGTGATCCTATCACCTTCTTCAAATCCTTTCTTCCCAAGCTTTTGCATCTGCCGGAGGACACCCGACTCAATATCCAGCGTGCCCACAGGCTTGGTCGAACACCCAACTCTCTCTCCACACCAGTGAAGCCTAGAGGTGTAATAATGTACTTTTTGGAATATACGGATCTACTGAAAGTTCTCTCTGCAGCTAGAGCCTCTCCACGCATTACCTGGTCTGGTTCCAATTTGTTCTTCGCGCAGGACTATGCCAAAGCGACTGCAAGCCGTCGTAAAGCCTTCTTAGAAATGAGACCAGATCTCCGCTCAATTGGTGCTAGATATGGCCTTTTCCATCCCTGCCTATTCAAAGTCACCTATAATAATAAGACCACGACTTATGAGGAGCCTACGCGACTTCGGAGTTTCCTGAATTCTTGCGGCCATGCAGCTATGGAGCTCTCTGGTCCTTCCTCTTCTCCTCCAACATGACTTATTCCTGAAGTCTTATATTGATGTCCATGTTTCTTCTATGCGTTGTTTTTATTTGTTAATCGAATTGTTCTTGAACATATTTGTTTTCTTGATGAATGCTTGTTTTCCATTGTAGTAGTTCTCACTGCTGATATAATTCCCTATCTTGTTATACTCTTGGTAAGTTTTATGCCCTTGTCATTTACTGCTCTCTAATCTTGTTGTCTGTCTTTTTCCACAGATCAATTGTTATGCGTTTCGTCCCGTCTCTCTGGTTGGACGTTTTCCTGACCCCGAGTGTCCTGCCTTCTCCAGTTGGCCCTACCTTCCCCTCTCCACATCCTGGCACACCCTCGTTTGTCCTTGTTCCTTGACTGTTTCTCCTGTTCTACCCCTTGTGAGTATTCCTCGTTCTTTCTTGTTATGTCTGTTTTTGTTTTCTTCTTTCTTATTTTAATTCTTTTCTTCACATTTTCAGGTTTTTTGGTGCCAATACCTTTTATTCGCCTGTTCTCTTCCTTCCTACTTTTCCTTTTCCCATCTTTATTTCTAGTTGGTTTTCTGCTGATTTTACTCTCTCTTCTTTTACCAACTTATTGACCTTCTTGCACTTTCCATTTTGTTTCTATCACTTATCCTTTTTTACCGAATTTTCTGGGTCTTTTCCAATTTATGCATGGCACTTAGCTTCACCTTCGCAGTCTTATATTTTCTTGATGTCTTTTAAGATCCCTTTCCTTTTTATCTTCTTATACGCTTCCTTCCTCCTCTATTCCTGTTTCTTCTCTCCTTTTTCTCTCTCTTACATTTTCACTTTCTTTGAGGCTTTTGTTCGAAATGTTAATTTTTCTCTGCAATACTTCTTTAAAATTCATTAATGGCTGTTCGTATTGTTTCCTGGAACGTTAAAGGTCTCCATTCTCCTATTAAGAGGCAAAAAATTATTTCTCATTTGGCCAAGTTGAATGTCGACATTGCCTTCCTGCAAGAAACTCATCTGTCTGACATTGAAGCTACCAAACTTAAAAGGGGATGGGTAGGATGTGTTTTTTCTGCTCCTGGGGATGGTAAAAGAAATGGGTTGGCTGTGTTAATTCGCAAATCCTTCACTCATTCGCTCCTGATTTCTGACTCAGACCCTGAGGGTAGATGGTTGTACGTCAAACTTTCCTCGAAAGGTATCCCTATCTCCCTTCTCAACATTTATGCACCTACTGGTGGCGATCCTGCCTTTTGGCGAACAATGTCCTCTCGTATTTCTGAATACGTTGACGACAATTTTATTCTGGCGGGAGACTGCAACTTGCCCCTTGACCCTTTTTTGGACAGAAACTCTAAAGCTTCCTTTATCCCTAATAAGGCTCACAAACATTTTGTTCAAGCAATATCCCAGCACAAACTTATTGACGCCTGGCGTTTATGTAACCCTACTACTAAAGAGTTTACATTTTATTCCCCATCACACCATTCACAGTCCCGTATTGATTATATTTTCCTCTCCCATCATATCTCGCAGTCCCTTATTTATGCTGACATTGGCCCCATCTTATTTTCTGACCATGCCCCAGTTTTAGCCAACATTGATATCCTTCCCAGCTCCACTGGGCCGAAACGTTGGCGTTTTAATAACACTTTACTTCTAGACCCCAAGTTTACCACTTCCTTTGTTGATTTTACCAATGAGTTCTTTGCCATTAATGTCACGCCCACTCTGCCCAAACATGCTATCTGGGATGCTTATAAGGCTACGGCCAGAGGTTTCATTATTGATTATGTTTCCAGAAAACGTAAGAGCGCTCGTCAAATTACAAAGGATCTTCTCCTCAAGATTAAAAATTTGGAGCACTCTTTTTATACCTCTCAATCGCAGGAAAGTTTGACTACTCTTATCGAAGCTAAGATGCAATTTAACAAACAATCCACTGATGATGCCTCATTGTATTTATTAAAATCTAGCTCAAAATTTTATGGGGGAAAGAACAAGGCGGGTAAGATTTTAGCCAATTATTTAAAAGTTAAGCAACATAAATTGAACATTCAATCTGTTTATGATGTTAATTCTGTTTTAAAACATACTGATGTTGATATCTTAGAGGAATTTTCTCGTTTTTACTCCAAGCTCTACTCCTCTGAAACTCACCCCTCTGCACAAGATTTGGCTGCCTTTTTTTCCACCATCAAAGCACCTCCTCACTTTCCAGTCGATCTATCCATTCTTGAACTACCCATTTCTGAATCCGAATTCCACACTGCACTTCAATCACTCAGGAAAGGCAAGGCACCGGGTCCGGATGGATATACAGCTGAATTCTATTTACACTTCTCTAAATTATTACTACCCAGATTGCACTCGCTTATTGATTCCTTTATACTTAATGGTGCTTCCTCCGGCACCTTCTCGGATGCCCATATTTGCATCATACCTAAAGAAGGAAAAGACGCCCAACTTTGCAAAAATTACAGACCAATCTCCTTGGTAAATATTGATTATAAACTTTACGCTAAATCTCTCGCTTTAAGATTAGATCCTCTTCTTCCTGAACTCTTGGGCTCAGAACAGTCTGGGTTTGTTAAGGGCCGTTTTATTACAGACAATACTAGACTTTTATTCAACGTCCTTTCCAAATCCTCACGGTCTCACGACTCATTAGCGGCAATTGCTTTGGACGCAGAGAAAGCGTTTGACAGAGTGGAATGGACCTTCCTTTTCTCCGCCCTTAGATGGTTTGGGTTTGGCCCTAACTTTATCTCCTTCGTTTCTTTTCTATATTCCAGCCCCAGAGCGGCGGTTTGTGCCAATGGCCTAGTCTCTTCCTTTTTCACCTTAGGTAGAGGAGTCCGTCAGGGTTGCCCCCTTTCCCCCTTTCTTTTCAATCTGGCATTAGAACCCTTTCTTTCCAAGCTTCGCCAAAATCCCGATTTGCATGGTTTTCAAACTTCCCATACACACATTAAACTTGCTGCTTATGCAGACGATATTTTACTTTTTATGTCCAACCCTACCATCTCTATTCCTGCTTTTCTTAATGAAGTCCACGAATACTCCCAAATTTCTGGTTATAAACTAAATAGTGACAAGTGTGAAATTTTACCTCTCACTAAATTTATTTTTAAATCGGATTTCGATGCGTCCAATTTTACTTGGAGCTCCTCCCATATTAAATATCTCGGATTGTATATTGCCCCTTCTCTTCCCGACACTATTTCTTTGTGCCTCACTAAATGTTCCCAGAAATTATCTGACCTTACTTCCAGATGGCACCCACTTTACCTTTCCTGGTGGGGTCGTCTTGACACCATTAAAATGATGCTTTCCCCAATAGTTCTCTACACTATCTCCAATATTCCAGTACCTATCCCAACTAAGTTTTTCACGAAAATTAATTCCATTTTCTCTTCTTTCCTTTGGTCCGGGAAAATAAGCGCTTATGTCTTTATGCAGATTACGTCTTCCTAAATCTCAAGGCGGGGTCAACTTCCCGGATTTTCCCGCTTATCACAAAGCTTTTCTTTTGCGCCAAGCTTCTCTTTGGTTACGAGATCCTGATGCTTCTTCCCCTTTATGGCTTGTCCTTGAACGTCTCGCTTTATCCCCTTTCACCTTTGCTGAATATCTATCATTTTCTCGTAAACCTCAGGCTGTTTCCACTCCCATTCATAAGTTCACTACCAAGCTTCTTCTTTCTACTTCCCCTAACCCCCCTTCCTCTGCAACTGCCTTTCTTGACACCACTATTTGGTATAATAATAGTGTTCTCATTAATCAGAAACCCTTTTTTTGGAAATCTTGGAGGCAAAAGGGTTTGTTATGGGTATCCCATCTTTTCTCTGGCTCCGATTTCTTATCTTTCCCGGCTCTTAGCCAACAGTTTGGTCTTCCACACTCCTTTATTCGCAAGTATACTTTACTTAAATCTGCAATTTTGTCGACATTTGACAAACTTTCTAAATCCCCCACTCATCCTGTTCTTCCTAGCCCTCATTCCCGCCTCCACTCTTTACTATGCTCCCAGCCCACAGCATCCTCAATTTATCACTCATTTTGCGTATCTGTTAACCCTAGGCCAAAATCCAAGGTGGAGGAACTTTCGGAATTTGATTTTGGTGTTTCTTGGCCCATATCTTTATGGGACAAATTATGGATTAAGCTTCGTAAATCATCCAGAGCGGCCTCCCTCACGCAAACCCTCTTCTTCATTTACAATAGACTTCTCTTTTCACCTCATATGTTGAGTAAAGGGTCTTCCTCAATCCCTGACCTTTGTTGGTCATGCTCGACTCCTAAAGCTACTCTTTTCCACATGCTTTTTTCTTGTAATGCTATCCATAATTTCAAGTTTGGTCCCAAATTAACGCCATATTTCACACTGCGTTTCCTTTCTCCTTTGTTAATATTTTTTTAGGAAGCCTCTCCCCTTGCTGGACTGATATTGATTCCAATGTACAAATAATAGATTTATTACTAGCGGTTGCATTTCAGCAAATTACGGTCAATTGGAAAAATTTTGCTAATGTGTCTTTTAGAGCATGGTGGTACAATGTTTGTCATAATCACAGGCTAGACACTGTCTTCATCTACCCCCTCAGTGTGGCCAAGAAATGTCATGATTTATGGCTTCCTGTTACCTTATACCTTGATAAGTATGCTAAGCGTTCTTCCCCTTCATTTTGTTTGTTTCCCTCCCAGCAAGAAGTTTCTAAACCTCCTTGATTGACCTTTATGCTCCGTCACATTTATTTTGTTATATTTTATTGCATTTTTATCTACTACTGCTTATTGTTATTTAGCCTCACTTTTTTGTTCCTCTCTCAGCCTCATGTTCTTTTTACAGTTATATTTCGCCTCACTGCGCACGTCACTGTTATATTTTTGATTTTTTCTGCTGTATTGACACCTGTACTGCTTTAATAAAATTCTTTTGAAACTGAAAAAAAAAATAAGGGCTGTTTCACAAAATCCTGCCTATTCCTCCATTACCCGAATATTTCAGTTTTTTGCAGAAGTACCTAAATCCATCACACCACATCAAAAAAATGGTTTCCAAATATTTGCCAGTTCCCATCACTAAATGTTGAAATGCCGTTTTCCTTCAAGCTCTGAACATTTGCAAGTGTTGGGTATGACCATAATAAAGTTTGCCAAAGTGTTACCCAGCCTGGGTATGACTGGTCTTGTTCCTGGCCTTTCTTACACCTACCTACTGGAGTGATGCTACAGAGTTTTTGATGTTCTGTATTATAACACAATAACGCAAGGTTGCTTTCCTGTTATAACACTCTTAGGTCTGGCAGGCAATTGTAATTCAGAGTGCTATGTATGAAATGAAATATCATGTGCGCTTACATAAGGCTGGCTCCTTCAGAATGAAGTTATAGTCAATAGGCGAGTCCACAGGTCACTGTTTCTGTAAACAAGAAGGCCTTCTCCACTGTACCATGTTAGCAGTTACTATGTCTAGGATGTGCAAAGGTATAAGCACGCGTAGTCTAATGTACATTATGATCACTGGCCATAGTTAGTGGTGTCTCTCACAGTTCCTACATCACCAAACTTGTGTAATTTATCTATGCACACTACCAATATTTCCTTGCGAAGGCCAATATTTTCGTGAAAATGCTATTTGGGACTGGAACTGCATGTGCCCTTTTCGTATGAGTTAGCTATATCACTATTTCCTTACCACTCATCCTTGCACACTGGGCAGCTTACACTTATTTTGATGCAGAGCTGATACCTCTCCCTGTGAAATTTATGGGCCATTCTTTGCTTGAGTATTCCAGGGTGTGCTGTCCTTCCATTGATCTGGTGACTGAGAGGATGGTTTAGATATAGTTATGGGGAGAGGATGTAGCCTTACGGCTAGAGCGGTCACCCTTGAAGTGGGGGAACCGGGTTCCAGCCTCGGCAACGACGTTTAACATCCTGTGATTCTAGGCAAATCACTTAATCTCCCCGTGCCTAACAAAAACAATGTGTCGGTCTGTCACGAAACTGGTGCTCATGTAAAGCGCTCTAATAGCTGATATCTTCGGGTCTAGTTTGCGCTATATAAAACTAAAAAAAAAATTGTCAACAATACGAACATGAGAGGTTCTGCTGCTAAATGTGGAGGTGACAACCTTTTGAGGGGCTGTGTGTAATGTGTAAAAACATAAATGCATAGCTTTAAATGTTGTCTGAGGTTCCCATTGCTGAATGCCAGGGTGGCCATAACCTTTTTCTTTCTTCCACTGCCATACACTTGCTTAGATTTTATCTTACTCTTGCAAGTTATTTTTCATTCATTTTTCTGCATGTTCCATTGTTTTTCTATCTCTCTTTCACCTTCTTTTTTCCCTTTCTGTCTTTTTCTCTTTCTCTGGATAATGGTGTGTCGGTGAAAACATCCTAAGATAAGTGCAGGTGCCCACCACAGACTCATTAAGTGGTGGGTACGGCCGGGTAAGAATACCTCACATAGCGTAGGCAGCTAAAGCAATCACATCTACATGGAAATGTGCTGCAAATGGAATAGTACTCCTGGTAGAATGGGCTGGAGGCAGAGTTATTTTCTGCAATCCTTGAGTAAAGGAAGTTTCACACTGGCAAAAGGCAACATTATTTTACATGTAGCTTACAAAAGCTTGAGCCTTCTTCCTAAATCGGGAGTGCTGGTGTATATGCTCCTTGTCACTTGGCTTCATAATCCACTTCACAAACTCTGCAAGCTTTCTGGGTGGTTTGCAAACATAGCAAGGATTGTGCTCACTTTGTGTCCCATGCCATAGCCACTGATCAGTATGACAAGTTTCAGAGCTGGTTTCTGCAGTTACTAGGGTCTCGTTCCAATCAATGTACCTACCTCATAAATCTAGATGTTCAAAATTCAACTCTGCAATTCTAATGACATCAGTGTTTCACAATGGTGAAAGTTTGAGGTGGTGTTGCTATGATTCAAACATATCAGCATGCTGTATATAGGTCTTTGCAGTAGGAGGATTTTAGCACAAACAACTAAATAATCAGTTCACCACTCTGTTCAAAATTTTAATTTGTATATTTAAGACGTTTAAGGACTTGAAAATCCCCCTAATGTTTTATATTTTTTCTTTACTGATATAGACCATTTGATTCTTGGATGCAGAGATGTTCTTTCTGTGTTTCTTTTACTACTTTTTCATAGGATATTGTAAGGTGTGGGTTTAGAGCTGAAGGTGTCTCACCCACAGAACGTGCACAGTCAACTTATGTATGCTCGGAAAGTGCTGGCTGTCCATGTACTTAAGGACCCCAAGTACAATGATTACTGCAGAAACACCCTCTCAGCAGGCCCCTCAAACAAATGCACAAGAGAGTAATTTTGAGTGTGTGTAGTTTGTGTTAGTGCATAGACCTGTGCAGGAGATTCTCTCTTAATTAAAAACTCATATCAGAAAGTTTCAAAAACAATATTGATAATGGGGGGAATGAGATTATATGACAAATGCAACCTGTTTTGAGGTCAATAAAGACATGACCACTGACTTCAGGTCACTACAAAAAGGGTTTGCCACCATGAACTTTATGATGTCACTCATGCAACATTTTCTTGGTCTGTCTTCGCTGATGTTCTTAGACTTCATGGGCTCTCCTCTGCCTCTTTGGAGTCCATTGCCATTTGTTAACAGATGGCTGACTACTCATCACCATGCAGGTGATACCTAGTCTACGAACGTAGATCCTACTGTCCATCACAACAAAATACACCATATGCATGGGATTTTTTAAAATGACTTTGTTACCGATATGTTAGGGATTCAATGAGGTAGATAGTCTCACTAATTACTCCTTTCTTTTTTTCTTTTTTACACATTCAATGTATCTATTGGTAATATTCTTGGCACCTCAGGCTGATTTTGTGGAAAAAAGATGCAAGGGGCTAGGACTACAGAAGATGTTACAGCACTACACGGAGGAGCATGTCAAACATATGACCCCTACTATGTAAACTTTAGCACAGAACCACATTTCTACGTTCATGATTTTCTTTTTCTCACTGGATTCTATGTAATTTGCTTAAAAAGTAGTCCTTTCCCACATGCCATTTCCTGGTAGTTCGAAAAATAATAGCTCTGCATCACATCTCATGTTAGAATAGAGGGAATGCCTGTGCTGTGACATTGCTTTGGCTCCTATCACCCATGAGATGGCATGATCATTCTGGTATCTTGTATCCTGCTTAGCAGGAGACTTCTTCACAGGTAGTACATGAGTATGCTATATCCATACTGCATTGTGGTAACATTTCTGCTTCATCAAATATCAGGGCTTCATTTATCGATGTTTGTTGCCAACTCCTCCTGTGATCACCGCATGAGCTGCCTCAACCAATAGCACAAAAGAAAAAGAGAACAGATGATGGATGGAATGCTGAATCAATCGAACATTCACCCCCAGTCGCAAATCTTGGTTAAATCCATAGTTTTTTTTGCACGCCATGCCATTCCAGTTTAGACCAAGCCATGTGCAAATCAGTCTTGACCCTGCTCCCCATGGGAACAGGCCAGCCCAAACTGCCAGGCCAGCTCCTCCCTGGACCAGAAACAAGCATCCTAGGACCGGTTTCGGCGTTTCACCCCTCATCAGCCAGGTTAGCTTGAATCTGTGGTGTAGCGAGCACAGGACCCACGGCTGCGCATACCCTTCCCACTTAGGGCAACAAATGCAAAAAGAGCAGATGATGGTTGGATTGCTGAATCAATCGATCATTTACCCCAGTCCCAGATCTGGGTTAAATCCATTGTTTTTTTGCACTCCACGCCATTCCAGCTTAGACCCATCCATATGCAAATCAGTCTTGACCCTTTTACCCATGGGAACAGTCCAGCCCGAAGTGCCATGCCAGCTCCTCCCTGGACCAGAAACAAGCATCCTAGGACCGATTTTGAGGTTTCACCCCTCATTAGCCAGGATAGGTTGAATCTGGTAGTGCAGCTAGCACGAGGCCCACGTCTGGGCATACCCTTTGCACTTAGGGTGACAAATGCAAAAAGAGCAGATGATGGATGTAATGGTGAATCAATCGAACATTTACCCCAGTCACAGATCTGGGTTAAATACATCGTTTTTTGCATGCCACGCCATTCCAGTATAATCCCAGCCATATCCAAATCAGTCTTGCCCCTGTTTCCCATGGGAGCAGTCCAGCCCAAACTGCCAGGCCAAGTCCGCCCTAGACCAGAAACAAGCATCCTAGGACCGGTTTAGGGGTTTCACCCCTCATCAGCCAGGATAGCTTGAATCAGGTGGTGTAGAGAGCATGGAACCCATATCTGGGCATACCCTTCCCACTTAGGGCGACAAATAGAAAAAGAACAGATGATGCATGGAATGCTGAATCAATCAAACATTTACCCCAGACACAGATCTGAGTTAAATCCATTTTTTTGCACACTACGCCATTTCAGTTTAGACCCAGCCATATGCAAATCAGTCTTGACACCATTCCCCATGGAAACAGTCCAGCCCGAAGTGCCAGGCCAGCTCCCATTTCGACCAGAAACCAGCATCCTAGGACCGGTTTTGGGAAATCACCCCTCATCAGCCAGGATAGCTTGAATCTGATAGTGTAGCTAGCACAGGGCCCACATCTGTGCATACCCTTCCCACTTAGGGTAAACAGTCCAGCCCGAACTGCCAGGCCAGGTCCTCCCTGGACCAGAAACAAGCATCCTAGGACAGTCCAGCCCGAACGGCCAGGTCCTCCCTGGACCATAAACAAGCATCCTAGGACCTGATGAGGAGTGATGCCCCGAAACCAGTCCCAGGATGCTTGCTTCCTGTCCAGTGAGGGCCTGGCTTAGCAGTTCAGGCTGAACTGCTCCCATAAGTCAAGACTGATTTGCATATGGATGGGTCCAAACTGGGGTGGCCTGGTGAGCAAAAGAATTATGAATTAAAGCCAGATCCTTGTGACTGGGGGTGAATTGCATTGTTCAGCATTCCGTCCACCAATTGTTTCTTTGGCATTTTTCGCCCCAAGTGAGAAGGGTATGCCCAGATGTGGATCCCGTGCTCGCTGCGCCATTGGATTCAATCTAGCCTGGCTGATGAGGGGTGATGCCCCAGAACTGGTCCCAGGATGCTTGTTTCTCGTCCAGGGAGGACCAGGCTTGGCAGTTTCGGCTGGACTGTTCCCATAAGGAACAGGGTCAAGACTGATTTGCATAAGGCTGGGTTCAAACTGGGGAGGCGTGGTGAGCAAAAGAATGATAGATTAAAACCATATCCTTGTGATTGGGAGTGAATGTTTGCATTGTTCAGCATTCCATCCATCAATTGTTTCTTTTGCATTTGTCGCCCTAAGTGGGAAGGGAATGCCCAGACTTGGGTCCTGTGCTTGCTGCGCCACTGCATTTAAGCTAGCCTGGCTGATGAGGGGTGATGCCCTGAAACCGGTCCCCGGATGCTTGTTTCCGGTCCAGGGAGGACCTGGCTTGGCAGTTCGGGCTGGACTGTTCCCATGAGGAACAAGATCAAGACTGATTTGAATGTGGCTGGGTCCAAACTGGGTTGGCGTGGTGAGCAAAAGAATGATGGATTAAACCCAGATCGTTGTGACTGGGGGGGGGAGGGGGAATGTTTGCATTATTCAGCATTTCGTCAATTGTTTCTTTGGCATTTGTCACCCTAAGTGGGAAGGTTATGCCCAGACCTGTGTCCCATCCGTGCTACACCACTAAATTCAAGCTAGCCTGGCTGATAAGGAGTTATACCCCGAAACTGGTCCCAGGATGCTTGTTTCTGGTCCAGGGAGGACCTGGCTTGGCAGGTTGGGCTGGACTGTTCCCATAAGAACCAGGGTCAAGACTGATTTACATATGGCTGGGTCTAAACTGGGGTGGTGTGGTGAGCAAAAGAGTGATGGATTAAATCCAGATCCTTGTGACTGGGGGTGAATATTTGCATTGTTCGGTATTCCATCCATCAATTGTTTCTTTTGTATTCAACCAATAGGACGGCAAACTGGTTTGTTGCTATTTTAGATTGTATTGCCTTTCATGTCTGAAGATGCAAATCAGTTGTTCCTTACCCCAGTCTATGTTCCACCTTGGCCCAAGTTCCTTCAAGTGGTCAAGCTCAGCCAAGGTCTGTAGCCTTGCAGTCTCCTACATGCAAATCACATGGACTTCCACAATGAAAGAAATTTGGACTGTGCCAAAACCGACCACAGGACTTCTGGTGTTAAGTCTTGTCTGGAAGGCCATGGTCTGATCCAATGAACTGGTAAGGACTGAACTTGAAGCTGAGAGGTCATCCATGAAAAAAAGAGAGTATTTCATAGAAGGTACCACTGTAGCAGTGCTGACGTTTTCTGGTGGCAAACAGGCCCAGCTGCACCCTCACACTGTGCTCTGGGAGTATATACTGGGATATATCTTCTCGCTGGCTGTAGCATTGCAATCACTTCCCCTGGTGGATGGTGGTGCAGGAGGAGGGTGTGTTCTCAGTGGTGGGGACACTGCCACTTCTTTTGTTGTGATCACTCCTGTTGGTTCTGCTGGTGGACTTTGGATGACAGGTTCTCCAGCATGTATTGATTCTTGATGCTGGTTTTGGGGATGCTCTGAAACATACTAATTACTCCTTTTTTTGTAGTTGAACATCCGGTGGCAATATAGCACGATCCATATTGTCATAGGGAATATTGTTTGCCATCATAGGAATATCAAATGCAAATTGCAACTTGCATTTTTTGATAATGGTCAAAATGTGCTAAAATTGTCAGTGTTTATAATGCCGACATGTTTGATAGATTAATAAATGTTAAAGTTTTGATATTAACTATTGCAAGTTCCTTCATTTTAATGCAATACCTGAGCTATGCTTTGTTCTTGGTGCCTAGTTTAGTATGCTTAGCTTGTAGCACTCAGTGGCTTGTCTACTTTAGTTACCACCAAACACCAAACTTCATACACATCTGCGCATTTAATTTCTTTAAACTAGGAACTCAATTTGCAGGCTTAAGTACTGATCAGGTATCATTTATTAAACCTCGTAATGCGGTCAAATGTGCTCATTGTAGACCTGCTAAATATGCGGTCTTAAGATCTGATGTCCCTTCTCATGATGTTACTTCCTGTGAGCTCATGGGTTGGGATGACATTTACTGTGATGTCACTTCTTGTGAGGTCATGGGTTGTGATGCCACTTCCTGTGATGCCACACATGCTGTCATGCGCCATGATGTCACACGCCATGATGTCACTTGCATACTTCCTAATGATGTCACTGGCATACTTCCCAACTTAGTTAGTCCCCCTACTTCTTTTTATTTTTAGGACCTGTGCCCTGCCCTTTGCTGCACACCACTGAGCAATGTAGAGGTGGGCAAGCCAACAATTGAATAGGGTGCGTTGAGTCAAATGTTAGGCTGGCATGGGCGTAGCGCAGGTCCCTGCAGCCTTTACAGCATAGGTGGGCCCAACTCTCCAGGGGCCCCAACCCTTTAGGAGGGCACCATTCATCCCAAGACCAATTAATATACATGAAATACTCAAGGGCCCCTCTTCAGTGGCGGCTCCTCCGCTAAGGCAGAGGAGCTTCGCCACACTGCTCAAAAGGAAAAATAAAATTATAATAACGAATCATTATTCTCATTTTATTTTCCTTATTGAAGTCAGTGGCTCTCGGGGTGGGGCTGGCCAGAGCAGGGGGAGGAGTGGTTTGCACATGTTAAGTGTGCATGACTGTTTGACCGGCCCTCTCGGGCCCTCTCGAGCCGGTCAAGCAGTCCTGCACACTTTGCATCTTTCCCACCAGGCTTGCTTTACACAGCTTGGTGAGGAACATGCAGTCTCCCAGTCCCCGGCTGAGCGTCGAGCGGCAGCGCTCAGACCAATCACGACGCTGCATTGCAGCGTTTTGATTGGCTATGGGGAGCCTGGATGCTTCCTGCTGCATCCTGCTGCCGGCAGAAACAGGAAGAAGAGGACAGAGGAGTGGCAGGTAAGTGTTTTTTTGTCGTTTCATTTACCTCAGGCCCACGAGGCCCCCAGCCCTGCCTCAGCACTCCTGATCAGTAGCAGCCGCTACTGCCCCTCTTCATATTTAGCAAGGCCCTGCCCCCCCACCCCCCATCATTTTGCATTATGCCACTGTTGGTTAGGCTCTATGAGCTTGTTCTGTTGCCAAGTCTGTCTTTAAATTAGTTGGCATCTAAATCATGCAACTAACATCATGTGATGGAGCCTTTAAAATTAAAAAAGTTATTTCTTCAATATGTAGAAGCATTTTATCTTAATATATCAGATTATTTTTGTACAGCGTACACCCTGAACTCCCAATACGGGAAGGGGCTCTCATATTTAATAATGAATAAAGGCTGTACAAAATAAAACATTTGCATGGGATCAAACTGTTTAGTCAACCGGGAAAGCCAGGAATGCCCGGTTACTCACTGGTAATATCCATTACTCCGAGTCCTGGTCTTCCCGTCCCATTTCTGAACAGTGAGCAGCTATTCTGCTCCCCAGAAACCTAATACCTAGCAGAGCTTTCAGCACTTCCCCCAATATGGCGCCACCAATCAGGTGAGAATATAGGGGGAAGTGCATCGCACCTCATCCTGAGAATACCAAAGAAACCCAGAAACCAAAAACAATCACCACAAACAAACCCCAGGGAGGGAGGGAAGGGCTCAGGAATGGGACAGGAAGACCAGGACTCGGAGTAATGAATATTACCGGTGAGTAACCGGGCATTACCTCCTCGTCCTGTCTTCCTGTCCCATTCCTGAACAGTGAGCCTATACCCAAGCACACGGTGATTGCAAGAAAAAAGACCAGAGAATCAAAAGAAAGCAGTACAAATCACAAACCATGTACAGCAGTCAAAACATGAGCACCAAAAGCAGCCGAGGCCGCCATCCCCAACTGAAGATGATAATAAGAAACAAAAGTATGGGGAGAAGCCCACGTGGCAGCAATACAAATGTCACGCAAGGAGGCAGCCCTGAACAAGGCCCAGGAGGAGGAGACACCCCGGGTAGACCTACCCTGGATCGAAGAAGGGAGAGGATAGTGAGCAGACTTGTAAGCCGAAACAACAGCACCCTTAACCCAACGAGACAAGGTGGACAAGGAAGGCCGAAGACCCTTCCCAGAGAGGCCGTAGGTGACAAACAAGGAATCAACCGCCCTAAAACCACTGGTCCGATCCAAATAGATGCGGAGAGCCCGCAGCACATCCAAAGAATGGAGAACCACCTCCTCTGGGGTGGAGGTGTCCGGAAAAAAGACAGGGCGGAAAATATCCTCCTGAAAGTGTAAAGAAGACAAAACCTTGGGCAGAAAAAATCTTTCAGCAGGGACTGGACCACGCAGTTGGAGTAGGTGTTGCTCTGATCACAAAGTTGGAAGCAGCATAGGAATACTTCACCGCCCCCTCCACCCACTTATCCACAGCATCAGAAGGAAGGGCATCATCAGACAGAACCAAACCCTGCGTGGAAAGACCAGCCATCAAATTGTTCACCTTGACAAACTGAGGGAACTCAGTATCAAACCCCTCCAATGGATATCGCTTACCCAAAAAGCGAGGGAAGACGTACTTATCCACATCCTTCCACTCATGTGCAAGAACCTTGCGCACAGCGCCATGCCAGGGTAAGGACTCAGGATGTGGCTAGCGATATTGAGTAAAAAAGTCATCCTCCAGGACATCCGGCACAGGAGGAGCGAAACCCAAATTGCCACACAAATGGTCAAACAAGTCAGAGAGCTCCGAACCCTGAACAAAGTGACCATGCTCACAATCATCCTCCTCGGTCCCCACACCATCAGCTGAAGGGTCAGGCTGAACAAGAGACCCAGAAGGCACCTTGGCCGGAAAGTATTAGCAACCGCCTTATTTAATCAGGAGGCGCAGGGCATCCAAAGAAGGAGCGGCAGCACCAGAAGTACCCTGGTCCATGGCAGCGCAGGCAAAGTGAATGGGGCACCAAACACAACCAGCACAGGCGGGAACCAGCAAAAAAAACGGACCAGTTTTTCAAACAAACGAAATCTCGAAGTACCCGTTCTCTCGTCCGGCCGCGCAAGAAACCCCAGGGGATGCAGAAATCCCACAGGACGCCAAGCGCCACAGGGAAGACCACAGAGGAACCCCGCCCGTTAAAGCAGGGCGTGACGGGACCACAATTAAAAGGAGCGGCCTCTAAGGCAGGCCGTACACAAGTGAGTGAGGAAGAACATGAAAAGGCACAAGTGGCCGCTAGAGCGGGCCGCGAAAATGCTGCAAGCATGAGCCCCACCACACATAAGACAAAGACGGACGCTACTGTAGGCCGCCAATAAAAAACATAAAACACGGAGACAGTACTCACCCGACCAACAGCTCTGCTAGGCAAAAGGAAACTGACGAGAGTCAGAAAAAAATGAACAGAATGTGGTGTGATGCACTTCCCCCTATATCCTCACCTGATTGGTGGTGCCATGTTGAAAGCTCTGCTAGGTTTTAGGTTAGCAGACTAGCTGCTCACTGTTGTAAATGTAAATTTATACTTGTATAGCGCACTACTCACCCACAAGGGTCTCAAGGTGCTTGTACGCTGTGGAACCCATCCTGGCTTTCCCTGTGAGGCGTCCACTCCTCGGCACCCCCAAGGTGGAGGCCAGGCATCCTTAGCGTTGTGGGGGCCGTTGTGGAGATTAAGCAAGCTATTGCCCAGAGTTGCAGAGTGGGACTCCATGATTGGAATGGCACCGAGGCGAGAATTATCAGGTCCGTGGAATTTTGAGCCCAAGACCCGCCGAGGCTGGGAATTGAACCCTGGTCCCGGGCTAGACCTCTGCATCAGGGTCTGCCGCTCTAATCATTGAGCCACACTTCTCCACTGTTCAGGAATGGGACGGGAAGACAGGACGAGGAGGTAATGGTGCCAGGTTCTCTTGGATCACATTATGCAATGCAACCACTAGATGGCACGTCTTTTCATCTTTTTAACACCGAAGGTTTAGTTTTAGGTTTCGCCTGCACAGCGCTTGTCGACCTTCTTTGTTATTTGTGAGCAAGCGTGCCCAAACCCCAACAAAGGTATCGGAGCGCTTACAGCCTTTTTTCGAACGTCTTTGTAATTGTGAGCGAGCCTGCGCAAACCCCAACGAAAGTATCGGACCGCTTACAGACTTTTGAACAACTTCTTTGTTATTTGTGAGCAAGCGTGCAAGAATGCCAGTGAAGGTATCGAACTGGCACATTTACAGTTACGGAGAATTAACAGGCACAGAGAGATTTAGTGCCCTTCCACTGACTACAGGTACTTGACTGTACTCCCTTTTACGTAATTTTCGGCACGACACTCCCTGTTTCTCTTTAAACGATGTTCTGTGCTGGCTTCTAATTTATTTTCGACGCTCCTCCTTTCTCATTGACATACTCAACTTTTATCCCCCCTCCTTCTCTTTAACCTTTTTATCCCATCTAGGCTTATATTTTTCTTCCCGCTCTACCCCTTCCCCATTCTCTTTACCCCACTAATATTTGTTGCAGGGTTATATGGGGCAAACTCGACCGGAAGGTATTAGAGCACTTTATATGTGCACCAGCTACTTTTTGCAAGGTCATACTCATTCGTTTGTGGTTTGTCAGGCATGGGGAGAAGACGTAACTGGCCCAGATTCACAGGATATTGAGCTGACCCCGAGACTACCACCTGCTTCACAGTGGACAGCTTTGCCAATTAGGCTTAGGGTGACCACCCGTCCGTAAATTTCAGGACCGTCCGTAATTTGGCTCTTACTTCCGTTGTCCATGACGCTCCCTTTTACGGACGCCTTTTGTCCATAATTTTGGGCATTGGGGAACATCACTGTTCCCCTGCCAGACAGAAGCCTCAGCTCGCTGATGGGGCCGCCTCGCACTCCTGTGAGCACAAGAGTAGCCCCCCCCCTCATTCTGCCTGCAGCTCATTGCCACATACAGAATGACAATGGGCCAGTCTGGGCTCTTACTGCCTGTGGTGGGCATCCTCCATCCGCGGTGTAGGGCAGGACATCCAGTCAGATGGAAAAAAGAACAAAGACGCCCTCCTAGGTGAGAATCCAGTTCATTAAAAGGCAGTGAAACAAGTTTGAAAAAAAGGGTTATTGGTTTTTCACTGTCTCATCATTTTAAAACTGACGCATTTTCAATGGTATATTGGTAAAAAAAGCCATGGTTGCTGCTTTTTTTAATTTTATGCAACTAGCAACCATTGGCAAAGCCAATAGTTCTGGCTTGTAGGTGTAACACTACTTATTGTGTTATATATCTGGATGCAATGACAGAAGCAACACATTACCAGTCGGGCGGCACACTATGCTCAGCACAGATTTTTAGCTTAGGTGTTTTAAGCCATGCCCCTAATTACATCGAACGCCACCTTTGGAGAGACCCCACAGTTTTTTCATCCCACTTAAAGCCCTGGAAACAACACCATGTCACAGTGGCACTGTGCATCATGCACGACTCATGACTTTCACTTTTTCGGATTGTCTATATACAGGGGCATCGTGAGCCCTCCCCCGCCCCCCCCCCCCCCCCCCCTTCCCCTTGCTTTAGGAACTACCGCAGGGGTGAAGTCCTTGGCCTCTTCTGTCTGCAACCCAGCAGACAAAGGCTCAGCTCCTAATTAATGTGAAATGGTGTATAAGTGAAGGGATGGGTGGATAGCTGGATGGATTAGTGAAAGGGTGGATGGATGAATGAAAGGGTGAACGGATGGATAATGAGAGAAAGGATGGATGGATGAGAGAAAAGGTAAATAGATGGATGTATGGGTGGAAGGGTAGATGGTCGGGTGAAAGGATGGATGGATGAGTGAGAGGGTGGATGACAGGTGAGTGAATGGGTGGATGGATGAGTGAACTGATGGAAGTTTTGGTGAATTGATAAGTGAAAGGGTGAATGGATGGATGGTTGTGTGAAAGGGTGGATGTAAGGCTGGATCAGTGAGTGAAAGGGAGGGTGGATGGACAGAAGGGTGAATAGATGAGTGAAGGAGTGAAAGGGTGGATGGATGAGAGAAAGGATGGATGAATGAAGGAGTGAACGGGTGAAAGGGTGGATGGATCAGAGAAAGGATGGCTGGATGAGTGAAGGAGTGAAAGGGTGGATGGATGAGAGAAAGGATGGATGGATGAGTGAAAGGATGGATGGATGAGTGAAAGGATGGATGAGTGATAGGGTCAAAGGATGGATTCATGAATGGATGAGTAGATGGATGGGTGGATGGAAGGATGGATTTCTAAATGAAAGGGAGGATGGATGGATGACTGAAAGGGTGAATGGGTGGAAGGATGAGTGACTGGGTAGATGAATGAGTAAGTGAAAAAATGGCTGGATGGATGAGTGGTAGAGTGGATGGATGACTGTACGGATGGATAAGGTGAAAAGATTAATGGAGGGATGGATGAGTGAAAGGGTGAATGGAGGGATGGATGAGTGGAATGATGGATGGATGGAAGGATAGATGATGGATAGGTTTGCAAATGGTTGAATATTGATATGGATGGGCACACAGATGGGAGGACAGAATGAATGGCCTCATGCTGTTAACAAAGAGGGATTCTGCACTGATCCTGGTCCCAGGCCGAGCAGCATTTATGCTCTTGCGGGTGGCGGCGCGCTGACAGGTGCTTCGGGGGGAGACTGAGCCCCGAATGACGAACGATAGAAGCGCAGGAGCCCGAGGTGTCCTAGTGACGGAGGAACGCTTCGGAGCAAGTGGCGGGGTCCCGCTTTTGACCACACGCAGCTCTCGTGGTTGTGGCGTCTCGAGCTGCCAGCACCTTCACGCTTGGCTTCCCCGGGAAGTGAATCCAAATCTCGAGTGGCGGTTATCGCCTCTATTCCCTTGGAAAGTAAATAGCAGGAGACTGGGGTCCCCCGTGTTACAGGCAGCATGACAAGGGCTTGTGGAATGCGGCTGATTCTTGCGTGAAACTTGCGTCTGCTTTCTACAATACATGTCCCTAAGTCACGGCAACGCCTTACCATAGGGTGCTCGAAGGTACGTCTAGAGGCCCCGACCCAACCCAATCCAGGTGTCGGGACAAACCGCTTAGCACTCTGGGACTTGTAGTTTAGTTTAGTATGAAAACAAAGTGAATACGAAGAATAAAATAAAACGAGGGCTGGATTAGCAGTTGAGACTGAACTGGCCTAACTTCAGAGCTTTGCCTAAAATTATAATAGTTGTATTTTGCGATTGTGGCGGCAGAAGCACACATCCCGTGGCAGGAGAGAGGGTTCAGTGTGCCGCTGCGTCCTGTGGAGTGCTGAGCTTGAGCCCTTTACGTTTGCAAGGAGGCCAGCGGGGGCTCGAGGTGACTGCCTGATACGGAGGCTGAGTGGAGAACACTGGGGGCCCGCTGCTGCGAAAGCCAAAGAGGCGCATTATTTAATTAAGGACTCGAAAGTCCCAGGAATCCTTTTTGCTGCGCACATCTGCCGCTGGGATAGAGCAACGCCTCCCCTACTGACGCTACTTATTCCACCACCACCCCCGGGAGCAGCCCTGGACAAGGGCGGGCTGTCTGTGGCCGTCCTCTTTGTGGCTCCAGAATTGTATTACATCTGCCACAGTAAGTACTGCTGGGGATATCTCTAATATGGCTGCTCGGGGAACAAGGAGCAATACAATGGCCAGTAGAGAGTTGGTTACTGGCACTTTAGACAATTTTATCATTAGGGCAAACTCAGTGATTGACCAGGGTATTATCCTCATGGAGCGCAGAGTGTCTCAGGACCTAGCAATGGCTAAACGATCTTCCTTGGGCCACCTTGCCAATGCTCGGACGCCTGTGCACGACAATCATACCAATACCACCTGCGTCCCAGCCCTGGTACATGCTCCTCAGGATGATGGCCACATCTCTTCAACTATAGGCTCCCCAATTCTAGAGGCAACTGTGGCAACTGTGGTACCAGAGCTTTCATCTTTGCCTACCTCGCCCGTGAAATCACCGGCAAATCCTTCGAGGGGGAATCAAAGAGCGGCAAAATACAAGAGGAAGCGGGCTGCCACTAAAGTGATTTGTTACAGGAAGTCTAGAACAGCGAAGGGCCGGACTGGCAGTGTTACATCCTTAAAACCCAAGGGAGGTCCTACCTTGAATGACTTGATCGGCTCGGACACTGACTTATCCCTGTCATCTCCAGCTTCAAAAGGACCCAAGACTCCGGAGCAGGTTCAGTGCATGGGGGAGGCTAAGGGGGAGGACGATATCCTCATAGAGAGACTGGGGTCCTTATTAAAGATTGCGCTTGATCCGTTAGATCAGAGACTAGCTCGCATGGAATCTCAGCTCTCCCAGCTACAACAGGCTATGGCTGGGAATGGGGTAAAAAGAAAGAAAAAAATGCAGTTGGCGGATACAGCCCAAACCAGTTCTGTGCCCATTGGGGTTGCGAGTCTAGTTCATTCTCCTACTGCCGGGCCCCCTATCACAGCTGCAAACATGGCAGCTGTGGCCGCAGGAGTTGGTGCTGGGGCAGTACCGGCAGTCAATTTGAGTACGTCCACCTCAGACACGATAGAGGAGGGAGAGTCTCTACCTAATTTTACACCCCAGGTTGCGAAAAGAATTGATTTACCGCCTGAAACCAGTCCGTATGTGGTGGTATTGACAGGTATTCCTGAAATTAGCAACTCAGGTCAGGAATCATTTATGTCCTTAAAAAATAAAGTGACCCAGTTGCTCAATCATAATAGGCCCCTACCACACAATGTCAAAAGTGAAGTACTGATGGTACGTAGGATAGCTTGGGTGGGACGCAGTAGAAAACCCATCCCATGCGATTGTGTTCTGGTTAATTTTAGGGACCCGCGCACAGTAGAACACATTTGCAATTGGACTCATGACAGTGCAGGCTCAAAGATCAAACCCTATCCCCTGTCCTTCTTTTACCCTCGACCTGTAACGCCAGTTTGCGCATCGGATTGGTCACTGGTGATGCAAAGGTGGGGTCAAAGGGTGAACAGGGGCGGCCACAGAGACCTAATCACCCAAAACTACCTTGTGACCCATAATAGGTTTAGTTCCCTTGAAATGGTGGACTGACTTCATGCGGATAAGGAGCTGAGGGTGGGCAATTCCCAGACTAAGGACCCTAAAAAGACTACTGAAGGTGCAGAAGAATCTGAGGGTGGTCCAGAAAGTGTATTTCCAATTATCCAGACCTGGGTACCTAAAACGGCAGAGGGGCTTGTGACTCAAGAAAGTGTGGTGCTACAGCCCCAAGCTCAACCTGATTGTGGGGCACAGAGTGTAGGTGAAACACTAGGAAGTGCTGCAGTAACCAAAGCAGCCACGGTACTGACATCAATTAAAATACTGTCCTGGAACGTGGCGGGTATAACAAACAAGCTACATTGCACAGAGTGGGGTGCCCTGGTAGACCAGATGGATTTATGTTTGTTTCAGGAGACTTGGGCCAGGGAGGAACACTCAAGAGGGGGATTTGCCACTTATCATGTACCTGCAAGGTGGGGAGGGAAAGGAAGAGCTTCTGGGGGATTGGCTATATGGGTTGCTCTTCACTTGGGTTACGTGGTGGAAAATATGCCCACTCATTCAGAGGATGTGCAGTGTTTAGTGCTTAAATGGCCAAATGGGTATGGACTGGCGGTTGTGAATGTTTACTCGCGGCCAGTTCGGATAGGGCTTGAGTCATCCACAATCGATGATCTATCCCAATTCCTGAGTACATTGCCAGGGGATTCTAGGCTTTTGGTGGCAGGGGATGTGAATTGCCAATATGAGCCTTTTTTTTGAAGTAGCGAAGGCGCGCCTATGGTAGAGGACGACTATTGGGCGATCCCCCAATGTCAGTCCCCACGCCCTAAGGTGTGGTCCCCATTGGCTACTCAGATCACAGCCCTTGCATTAAATAATTCCCTTAGGGCTTGTAATGGCCGTTCAGCGTCCGATAGCCCGTCAGTATGCACCTATAACAAGAAGGGGCAAGAGTCATGGTGGAAACCCGGATGTGGTCGATGCTCATTGATTTTAGGGTAGTTGAGAGGGCAGATAGTGACCACAACGCGTTACGCCTGGAGTTGGTGAATCCAGGGCAACAAGAAACAGACTCACTTAATGCAGGAGGAGATGATGAGGGTACTGGTCGGATCTAACAGGCGTAGGGTAAAGTGGGGGAGAATAGTAGGTTCAGAAGAGAACTTAGCTAAAGTCTACAATATAGTTCTATCACGACTCCTGGAGGTCGAAATTCTAATCTCCCAAGATGCTCCCAGTGACTTCAATGGAGAACTTAGTGTAATCCATTCAGATTTGGCCAATAACCTGGCTGAAGTCTTCTACCCCCAGGCACCCACAAGAAGGCCCAGACAACCTGCCTTATCCTGGTATAATTCAGTATGCAGGAGGGCAAAGAGCAATCTTGTTACAGCAATTAAGGCAGGGCACAGCAAAATGGCGATCCGAGATTGCAGATTGCAGTACAAGGAGGTTATGGGGCATGCAAGAAAAGAATGGGATATGGAAAGGTGGATGAACCTAAAGCTAGCCCTGGACACAAAAGATGCGCGCAGATTTTGGTCACTTGTTAACCATGGTTCGGGTGACCCAAAATCTGCTATAGAACCGAATATTGCGGCATCAGCATGGGAGGCCCATTTTAAAGGATTATATGGGGGGGAAGCCGCGTTGTTTAGTTTGCCCGACTCACAAGTCCCAGAAGATCAGCAGGAGCCCCTGGAGTTTACCTTGGGGGAGGTGATAAGTGCAATAGGTAAACTTTCAGTGGGAAAGGCCCCGGGACTTGATAAATTACCGGGGGATCTTTTTAGACATCAACCTGAAATCTGGGGCCCCTATCTCCTTGTCGCATTTAACGCTATCTCGAGAGGCATGGAAATTCCCAGTACTTGGCTGGGGGCAGAGATAGTCCCGATATTTAAGAAGGGGTCACCTCTGCTCCCAGTCAACTACAGGCCAATCAGCTTAATCGACGTTCAACAAAAAATATTTGCAAGACTGGTCTTGGACCATTTGTTGACATGGATGGAGGATCACGACGTACTGAGACCCTTCCAGGCGGGATTCAGAACGAATACGTCCGCTATGGACCAAATCTTCAGATTGATCCTACTGTATTGGAAGACGGTAAAGGTAGAGGGTGGGAGCCTATATATGGTCTTCGTGGACCTCCGGTCTGCGTTTGACCTAGTTCCTAGGGGGAAACTGTAGGCTGTCCTAAAGGATCTGGGCCTCCCGCATCAGATTCTAGTGCTACTCATGAGATTGCATGAAGGGAACTTCGCCCAGGTTCGCTGTGGCGAGAATGGGACGCTGTCACCAAGGTTCCCCGTTGGCAGGGGGGTGAGACAGGGTTGTGTCTTAGCACCGACCCTGTTCTGCCTTTATGTCAACGGGGTAATCTCACATCTGGACAGTGTCCTTGACAATGACGCACCAAGGCTGGCTGGTAGGATGGTGCCGGCGATTATGTTCGTGGATGACACCCTCCTACTCTCCAAATCTCCCATGGGGATTCAGAGGATATTGAATGGCTTTGGGGACTTCTGTCGGAGTAGAGGCCTTGAGATCAACGCTGACAAGACAAAATTCATGATTTTTAACCCGCCAGTGTATACTCGCGCAAATCCATCACTGGGCGATGTATGTCTGGAAAGGGTTACGACCTTCCAGTACCTGGGTGTTGCAATTCATGAAAATTTGTCATGGGGTCCGCAAAAGGCCAAATCCCACATGAGACTTTCACAGTTGTCGGGTGCTATCTCAAAGGTTTCCAACTCATCAAGCTTTAGACCAGTGAGTCCCGCCCTGGAGGTCTATAAGATGCAAGCAAGGGCAGCTGCCCTCTATGGGGGTGAGCTTTGGGGTCACTGTGCTGCCCCTGAAATCACTAAAGTTGAGTCCAAATTTGCAAGGCGATTACTATCGCTTCCTCAGAGTACTCCATTAACACCGTTGAGGTTAGACCTGGGACTGACGCCTATTGCAAATGAGCTAGCAGTAAAGCCCCTAAGGTTCTGGCACAGACTATGGACCACTCCAGATCTTTTAAACTATAGGGACGAACTTAAACAGATCCTTAGTTTTAATTGTGTAAGCAAAATCCCCTGGCTTGCGTTCATTAAGCGTGAACTTCTAAGTCTAGGACTACAATCCATGTGGGAAGATCCAGATGGGGCATGTGGTCGGATATCACGAAAGATGTTTACCAAAATTTATAAAGGGCAAAAGCTTGAACTTTTAATCATGGCCCCTAATCTGGGTTCCCTCACTAATTCTTTTTTAGAATTCAAAAATTCTTATTATTTCGAGGACTTCATGGATGTTGTCTTCCCGATTTTAGCGCATAAACTTTTTATCCAATGGCGACATGGCACTTTACCCCTCAAGGCCGTCACAAGCAAGTGGACGGCCTCCTCTAATAAGTCTTGCCCGGGCTGCAGCCGCGACTTAGAAGATGAGCTTCATGTTCTCTTCTTTCGTCCAGCATATACCAAACCAAGAAAATATTGGTTGATACCATTGTGCAGAAATCTGGGTTTTGAACATTGCTTGAATGCTTTTAGAATTTTTAAAACCAGTACATCGAGCCCTATTGTTTTTGCACTTTCAAAATTTTTACTAGCTATGTGGTGCAAGCGGCGTAAATTAATCGATATTGATTGCTACCCTTAATGTTTATGAAATGAGTGTTTGGAACCTGACGTATTTTTAAATATTTTACAGATGAGAGGGTATTTTTGCCTGTACGAAAATATTGCCATGTGTATATAAATGTATTTTAAATGTTACTTGCCTTCCCTTCCCCCCTTCTTCCCCTTTGTGTTTTATTCTGTACTCTTTTATGGCCAAATTGGCCGAAATAAAGAATTTTTGAATTTGAATTTGAATGGTAAAAGACTGAATGATGGATGAAAGAATGATTACACCTTGTAACCCCCATTATCTTAAGTACATTTCCTATAGATTGACTTTCACATTTATATGAGTCATTGTCTCTGTATAATATGTGTGTGATGTAACGCACTCCGACACCCTGTCCTACTAACTTGGGATGAGTAGCACTATAAAAGAAATTAAATACACATGAGAGAGGGTCTATGTGAAGAGGAGGGTCACCATTGGAGGGTGGTAGCAAGGCCGGACTGGGCATAGGGCATTTCCCTGGGAGGCTGGAAAGGGAGGGGGCAGTTTTGTTACCACAAAAAAACCTGCACATTTGCTCACAGCTGCGCGCATATTAAAAAACCATGAAGTGGCCAATTGTCTCAACCTAATATAAACTTCTTTTCACTTGTACTTAAGTGGTTGTTTATTTACTTTTGCACGACCTCTTCTGATGTGTCTGTAAAACTTACCTTTTGTCCTGAATTTTGACCTCCTGTCCTGAATTTTTGTACAGAATTTTGACCCTTTGTCTTGAATTTTTACACTCACCGTCTTGAATTTGCACCCATGCCCAATGGTCACCCTAAGTAAGCAACCTCCTTTCCCCAGAGAAGAGGGTTGCTTTACATTTCGGTGCGCCCCCCTACCGTCTTTTTGCAGTTTTATACTTTTATTCCTGCTACTTTGTTATGTACATACATTGCCAGATTTCCTGAAGAAATAAGTAATAATTAATAATCTTGAGGTATTAGGCTCACAGTGGGCAGCAGTATGCAGCTGAGAAAGAGGTGCTCCTATGCCCGTGCTTTAAATGCAGCAGCCATTTCAGCTACTAACATGCAATTAATCTTTTACATGTGACGTTTGAGGACTAATGACATCTTTGCATTAATGGAATTCATTGCTGGGCAGATGGGAGAGGGAACACCGTGCTCTCAGAGAATAGTCAATGAGGGGAGTTCATAGCTCCTCCGAACATTGTGGTCAGGCCACTGATCAACCAGGCACTGACAGGCGCTCCTAAGGTGGCAATCTCTGGATGGGGCAGGAGCACTCTCTTGAAGCTTACCAGCAGCGCAGCAGCAAAGCGCAGGGCTGCAGACATGAACCAGATTTACAGTCGCAGCGAGAATAACCTGGAGGTGTTCACAACTGTGATGTCACCAAAGAGTGAGTGAACTTCAGACCTGGGAGGGACAATGTCTTCCTGCTTTCTGCCGGCAAGGACACATGTGCCAATCTTTGTACAGTGGGACACCACTGGTGTGCTGTGCAGTCTGCAGGAAGCAATGCGCTGCATTTCAGTCTGACCTGGCAGTTCGAGGTGAATTACTCCCATGGGGAGCAGAGTGAAGACTGATTTGCATATGGCTGGGCCAATTTGTGGTGACGTGGTGAGCAAAAAAAAAAACAATGCATTAAACCCAGCTCTGTGAAGGGGGGTGAATGATTTGTTCAGCATTCCGTCCATCATCTGTTCGTTTTGCTTTTGTCACCCTAAGTTGGAAGGGTATGCCCAGACATAGGTCCCATGCTCACTCTACTCCTGAATTCAAGCTAGAATGGCTGATGAAGAGTGATACCCCGAAATCAGTCCCAGGAATCTGGTTTCTCGTCAAATTAGGACCTGGCCTGGCAGTTTGGGCTGGACTGTTCCCATGTGGAGCAGGGTCATGACTGATTTGCATATGGCTGGGTCCAAACTGGAGTGGCGTGGTGAGCAAAAAAAGCAATGGCTTTAACCCAGATCTGTGACTGGGGGTGAATGTTCAATATGTTCAGCATTCCGTCAATCATCGTTCTTTTTGGAAAACAGTGTTTACAATGCTGTCATTACATCGTGCTACTATTACAACGCGGTCGTTAGAACGACTGTGTTGTTAGTAAGCGATGCATTTACATTGCACTTCATTACAACGACTTGCACTACGGGGCGCTGAGGTATTGGAAATGAATTCCAGCACCTTCCCTATTGTTGCACAAACTGGAGTAGGAATAGTCATTAATACTATTCCTAAGTCCAGCGCGCCCCCTAGTGTAAGTCGTTGTAATGACTTGCGATGTAAATGCATCAAGTACTAACAACGTGGTCGTTGTAACGTCATGTTGTAAAAGCACGCGATTTAATGCATTGCAATGTAATGAGACATATTTGTTCTATTTGCTTTTGTCTCCCTAATTGGGAAGGGTATGCCCAGATGTGGGTCCTGTGCTCACTGTGCCCCTGGATTCAAGCTAGCCTGGCAGATAATGGGGGATGGACTGTTCCCATGGGGAGCAGGGTCAAGACTGATTTGCATATGGCTAGCTCCAAACTGGGGTGGCGTGGTGACCAGCACCAGCTCCAGGGCAGTGTGAATGGTGCGACCACACCAGGTGTCAGGATTGTAGGCAGGGCTCGAGTCGGGGTACCACGCGGGTGGACGGCGTCCCCCCACTTATTTTACCGGGTTTTTACCGGGTGGACGCCGTCCATCCTGCCCAAAAGATGGAGCCGGTACCCGAGCCTGCGCGCGCGCTCAGCACTCACCAAACCTAACCTTCTATTGTCGAGAGAGGGCGAACAGAGCTCTTTAAGTTGTTTCACGTTGATGGAGCCGTTCAGTATGACAGACGGGCGCTCGTGGCCGTATATTAGAAAAGGTCAGTATGTGTTTATGCATTTCAGACGGAGACCGGCAAATTTACTGTGGGCAATAAATACGCACCGAACAAGCGCATCTTTAATTTCCCCGCTCCTTTGAGTGTCATTATGGTGACTAATTCCAACGTAAACATTCTCCTTTGCCCTTTGAACCTGCCCCCATCGCCTTCTAACCTTTGTTAATTAGTGGGGACTCCATCTCGTGACGTCACTTCCGGCTGTGAGGTCACTTCCGGTGACACCACCTAACTTGGAGCGTCCCCCCACTTCTTTTTTTAGGACTTGTGCCCTGATTGTAGGTGTGCAGCGCCTACCGAATCAGGGAGTGAACTACAACTCCCATAAGGCCATTGTAGAGTAGGGCCTTAAATTAGCACGCACGGCGCACGCAGGTGTGCGTAATTTTGTTGAAGCCTTCGGCGTCTCTTGCGACTGCAAGAGGGGTGTTGCTGCTGACTGCTGTCCTTCGTGTTTCTTTCCTTTGGTCCCGCGCTGCTGGAGTGTGTCCTTTGTTCCCGATCCCCGGACCCAGCCAAAGCTGGCGTCAGGTCGGGTGAGTGTATTCGGGAAGTTCCTGAAGTCTGTTTCTTTGTAGAGCGGAATGCAGTGGTGAGGTTAACCACGCATTGCCATGTCTACTCACTATTATCGTAACTGGTGTGTTGAGCTCTGCTGGAGCAGAGGAGGAGTATTCAGGCGTAGAGCGGAATGCAGTGGTGAGGTTAACCACGCATTGCCGTGTCAACTCGCTATTATCGTGACTATTTTATTGAGCTCTGCTGGAGCAGAGCAGGAGTGTTCAGGCATAGAGCGGAATGCTGTGGTGAGGATTTCCATGCATTACCATATCTATTGTTGAAATAGAGAGGAAGTCAATGATATAGAAATTACCACGTCTTACCGTTTCTGGCTCTTACATCGTGTTTTCATTTCATTGTGGTACTCTTTATTTTCACTTGAGCTAACATTTGGAACCTTGGCGATTTAAACTTTATGCTATATGCACTTTCCCCCCCATTGGTATCAGCTCTCTATGTTTCTTCCTGGGATTTATGGCAATTGAGAATTATCAAGAAACCAATATCCATGTACCGGATTGAAACCCTAGAATTTCCTCACCTTGGTTTTCCTTTGTTTCTTTTTGACCGTTACTTTGAGGTTGTGTGCACTATAGAACCTGGTATGTATGTGGTTCGCCTGCAGTAATATACTGAGGGTACGGTAGGATGGCCATATGTCTAATGTGTGACTTTATACCTTGCAGATTTCATAATACGGAGAGGAAGTTTTCCCTATGTTGACAATGTATGTGGGAGTCCTGTCAGACACCAAGGTATATAAGAGCGATTAGCGAGAATTTATGAGAGTAGGATATTATTGTTTGTTACTTCATCGTGATTATCTTTTTTTTTTTACAGGTTCCCTTCCCCCGCTGTTCCTTTCCTTCCCTCGCCGGATCGCCCTAATACTCTGTAGTTGTAATTCAGAGTTGGGGATGTCAGGAGGTGGACCCCTTATTGCTTCAACTGGATTCTGAGGAGTTCGATCTCAGATAAAAGAGATCCCTGACACCAGGTGCTGATTTCGGGCGTTTGCAAGTATTTTAGGGTTTTAAAAGCACCTGCTGCAGCGTTCATGGCCACCAGACATTTTAGGGCAACAATATAAAATGTCAAGATAATTTGGGTGATTAATGTTCTTTCTAGAGAGAGATCGGAAGTTTTTCTAGTGGAAGTTTTGATTATAGGTAAAGCAGAGAATTATTATGCCTGCCGCAAAGAAAGCGTACCATGCAGATCACAAAGTGCATATCATTAAAGTTGGTCAGTGGGTTTCTGCTTTTGTCTGAGAGATCCTTTTGTTACTTGCAGTGTATAGGTTAAAATCCTAACATAGAACAGTGAACTATTAACTGTTATCACAGAGATGCATGCAAACTGCAAGGTATAGATTAGAGCCTTGTGATTTTTACACAGTCTTTCATTATCCTAGTGTTGGAAAAAGGGTTCATTTGGATAGAAATCAATTCTGATTATTAAGGAGAAACCCAATCATGATGTTAAGTTTTTAATTCTGAGTTTGCGCTTCTCCTGACCAAGCACTGTTAAACTCTACTGTCTGCCATTATGGATGATATGTGACTCCTACACGTTGTAGTCCTCTGTCTTATTGAACATTTCCTATACACTAATTTACACACCTATGATTGATTTTTCTGTGTAGCATGTGTGATGTAAAGTGATCTGAAACCTGCGCTGCTACTCGCGAAGAGATGTGTAGCTGTCTGTTGGCTTCGCGGCCCTACGCCGGCTCTGACTCGGTGGACTAGAGATATGCTTTACTGTTGTACACAAACTGAAAATGACAGCGAATTATTGCCACCTGGTAACAGACCTAAAAACTTTTGGGCCCTGTATTTGGACCGGAAACCAACTCCAGCTGCTGCTGAGCAGGGAGAGGATACATCCCCGTTGGGGGCTACTGCCACTTCTTAGGGTTCGATGGGACTGTACACCCTATGATATGTGCTGCGCGCCCTTTCCTCCCCCCCCTCCCCCTCTCTCTTTCCCCCCCTACACTGCGATACACAGGATAGGGCGCTACGGCTTGCTTAGCTGGTGGGACCACTCTTTTGTTATCATTCTAAATTCTTTTTATCTATTATTGCTTGATTAAATCTATGGCGTATGCTTTGTATGTATGTATAGGACCTGTTACAGGAGGCTGTTTATGTTTGGACTGTGTCTATGCTTTGTTCTTATTGTTTGTACTGCTTGTTAATTTTAATTTTTTTTTAGTTTATTTAATCAAAAGTTCAATAAAAATATTAACAAAAAAAAAAAAAAATATATATATATATATATATATATATAAAAAAAATAACTTGCATGAAGTTGCTGGCCGCCTCCCGCGTCAGGTCTGCTGTCCTCTTCCTGGTCCCAGCAGCCACTGGAACAGACTCTCACCCAATCCCTGTGCTGCTCTCATGCTATGAGAACAGCACTAGGGTTGGCCTGAGCGGGCTGAAAAGACGCTCCGCTCAGGCGTGGGAGCCCATGGGTTTTCTCCAACCCGGCTATTCAATGCATCCGGGCTGGAGAAACCTAAGTGGGCATGTGTGTTTGGCGGGCCTGAGATGGCTGGCCAAACACATGTGTACACTTAGAGAGTGCACATAGCACTTCTCCTCTCAGGCCCCGCCCCTCCCTGCACTAGCTGGCTCAGAGCTGGGAAATTGAAAAAGTAATGATGCTAGATCATCGTTTTATTTTTCATTTGCTGGCTCTGAGCCGGGCAGTTGGGTAATGCTGATCCGTCATTGCGGAAGAGCCGCCGCTGCTTATTTGTTGTTGTACATAAGTTCATTGACACTAGGATGGTCCAATTCGTAGATGTTACTGTTACCAAATGTGCGGTACTTGAGTTACCCGCCGTGGAAGGATGTAAGGCTGAGTGTGCCTTACCTGGATTAGACCCCATGACCACCAAAACGTCGCCTTTTGTCGGCGGCGATCGATCAACTCACTGAACCATTCTCTGGAGCAAACGTTTTAGTAATTCACCCATTCTTTCGCTAAATAATGGCTCTTTGTACCAAAATCAGTCTGTACCATTTGGCATATGTAACAGTAACCGAATAAATTATAGCTATGTACGTTTCACGGATCATGAAGCTCTCTTAAGTGGCATGTTGGTACTAGAAAATGTTTGTTTTGTTAACTTGAAAATGCATGACATGATATACTGGTGGCTCTTCTGCCTTGTGTGCACTTTAACAAGTGACTGCGATAGATATATTGTAATTGTGAATGCTTTTAATGCATAATAGATACCTTCGGTTTCTGAGACCTGAAAGCTCAGCGAGTGGATGCACTGTTCCTCCCTTTTCAGCTAAAAGAGTCTGCTGCCTGTGCATTCATTGTGGAGTGAAATCCCCTTGATGGGATGGCAGAATTAAAGCTGGGCAGATTATTTCTTGACACAAATACCACAACAGAGATGTAAATTGTGGCGAGTCCACTTTGCAGAAAGGTTTCCTGTAATTTATGCACACATGAACCCTGCGCATTTCTTAACTCTGGCAATCAAGAGGTATATCCTCCCATCCAATTCATGTTAAGACTATGGATCATACGAATTTGACAGTTATTTAATAGGGTGCCTTAAAATAATGTGGTAAATATTTAAATTACCTGTACTATTTTTTCTGCGGTAAAGTCTAGTAAGAATAACTCAGTCAAAATAAGAGGCAGAATCCGTGGTATTAGAGGTTCTGAAAAGGGCTTTATTCCTTACAAAGGAATTATGGTTCGAACCAGGCAATCTTATTCCATCACCACGAAGGTTCAGGAAGGGATAGGCAATACATTATTGACAAGTAACAATATATATATATGAAAAGCATTGCATTAAGACAGATGCAGGAGGCGTAACAGCTGATAATACAGATAAGAATACACATACGTAATGAAAATAGGCGTAATAACAGGCGTATACCAGAAACGTCATTAAAAATGATGTCACAAATGGGTGGATCCATAAGAGAATCCTGCAGTGTCAGCAGAAATATTTGGCAGAGATGCGCGCGCAGCCGCATGACGTGTGATTGACGTGCAACTAGAGGGTGAAGGGGAATTGACATTTAGCTCTACATGTGGAGACAGAAGTCTGGGGGTCAGGTCAACCTAATCCCAAATCGTATCTAATATCTTTGTTTAAGGAACTGTTTTATCCAAAAGGAAAGGTCTCTCGGACGGAATCTATTCTATACTGACTGTTAGTGCATGTACAAGCGTCTATGTGTCTACATGGGATGCGAGGGGGCAGGAATCTTCCATGGTAACAGGGGCTATGAATTACTTGCATGAAGACAGCGAGGCCGAGCTCTTTGCTCGGTAGCTGGAAGGATGTTTACCTAAACTACTAGACAGGAATGCATTGGATGAGGAGCGGAGCAGATAACTTGAAGGCTAAATACAGTTTTTGGCAGGCAACAGTCCGCGTCAGGCACCGTTAGCCGCGCAGGGAGTAGGACAAAGTTCATGGATACGGATGCAGGTCCAAGCTGGAGCATTTCAGAGGCAAAAGCAGGAAAAGGCTTGATGACAGAATTCAGGGCCTACTTGCCTGAACTGAAAAACGTGAAAAGTGAACCATATAAAGTCGGTGGCCAATCATACTTAGGAATGGAATATTCGACCCATTCATGGCGGATCTGAAAGAGGACATGTTGACGTTGGACGCACATGTATTTGCGTCTTCATAGCTGGAACTGGAGGGAACATATATGTACTTGTAGCATGTACATGGAGCCGTTGGGGTCTAAGATAGGGGACACAATTGACCATAAAAATTCATATTTCCTCATTCCCTCCTTGTCCCCTACGGACCCTTATGAAATATCCATCTTCATCAATCCATCAATCTGTTCATATAGCATCATTTGTTCTTCTTTCTTCTTCCGGGATCTTGAATGAAAATTCGAAGGCGGGATACATGATGTGGCACACAGACCACAAATCGCTGGCCCACATTGTAGACACAAGCAGCAACTGAATAGAATGAGAAAGCCAATACCTAGGAAGGATAGGATCCTCCATCCCCAGGCTGACAACACGCTCCAGAACCAACCGGACCAAGTCCAGGTGCCTGGATTCTGGTGTATCTGGCTTACGATCTTATGAAGTCGAGTTATGGCTTTATATACTGACGGCGCGTTTTCTGGTATGAAAACACAGCAACTTGATCAGATGACCCTGCAAGCTCCGCCCCTATCGGCCAGGATGACGTCAAGGACAAGACGATTTTGAAGAACAACAATCCGCATCGCAGACTGCTCCTCTGTTAAGTTGCCTAATGCGGAAGTAGTTTCATTCACTACTGCTTCAAGGGTTCTAGTTAATCTACGTATCAGCTTACTATTAGTGACTGTACCTATGTAGGGAAAGAAACCTTTATTGAAATCTGTGTATTGCTCCCATGCTGTTTCGGTGTAGTCGACAATCGGGAGATCTCTCTGCTGTCTATTGTGTACTAAATGGGTATTCCTATGGTAATCAGGCGGGGCTAGGAAAACAGGTGGCAGAAGGAATGCAATGTAACAGGTACCATCCCAATCTAGGGGTAAGCGCATGTATGCGGTGTGACCACAGATGAAGTAGGAGTGACGAGAAGCTCTAAATGTAGACTTGCCTTTATCACTGAATTCTATTACAGTGGTACATTTACTATGGCCCATGTGTATTGAACCATTCTTTCTTACACATAATTCGCCTCTAACTGGAAATACTGACATAGCGGGCAAGATTGGTGTAGCTTCGGATTCAACATTCAGGATCATGAGATTAAGTGTAAAGTTACCTAATCCATATACTTCATTTTCTAGATCAGTTCCTGTTCTTTTGGGAAGTCCCTCCTTGTTAGGGTAGCAGACTTTAAGTAAAACTAGGTTCAGGTTTCCCCAAACCCAGTTGTCTTGATAAACTACTGAATTTGAATCTAGGGAATTAATCAAACTAAACCATGCTCCACAGGAGCCATTGTGTGTGAATGGATACGGAAAGAGGGGCAGAACTCCCTTGTATTTCTGATAGGGAGGGAGTCGGCCGCATATCCAACAATTTGTAGCATTGCTGGTCTGATGAGAATGATGTAGCATACTAATGAATGTGTTGTTGCGCAGCGCAAATCTATAAGACAACTCATGCGGGGGTAATTCGCTAAAAGAATGTTCGGCAGTAGCATTGAAAGCACGCTTGGAAATAGGGTAATACATGTGTAACAATATACTGGCAATGATAATCAGAAGACTTAGAAAAAACATAATTAACAATGTCACTATGCAGTGACTACGAAGTGATTTACAGTACGCATGTTTCTTGAGCTGTTTCTGTCTATTTCTCTCTCTATTTCGGTCTAGAGGATACATGTCAGAGACAAATTCAACCGATTCACCTTGGAGAGGACTTAAACAATCAAATTGTCTGACTTGCTAGACCTTAGTTTCAGTTTATAGTTTTCTTTTTCTGTCTTGTCAACCAGGGGGAGTTTTGAGTCAGTCTGTGAGGGAAGGCAGGGCTGATAATTCAAGTCGGATGATAGTCCATGAAATTTTTTGATATGGCTCGAGTGCAACCACCCTTTACGTCCCTCAATCTTCACAGCTGTCCTTGTGGTCAATAAGACGAGTTTAGGTGACTGCCAGCGAGGCTCCAGCGGGTTCCTTCTGTCGAAGTTCCTTACAAGTACAAGGTCTCCCGGAACCACGTCATGGGGCTTCACCTCAGTGTTATCGGGAAAAGCTGCAGCTACCTGTGAACGACAAGATTGTAGTGCAGACATCAAGGAAGCCAGGTAATCTGTCAGCATATTACAATCAACATCAGTTATTCTACGGGGTATAGGCGTCCCCCACATATTTGGTGGTCTACCGAAGATCACCTCATACGGGGATAGCCCCGTTCGAGAGTGTGCTACCATTCTCATGTAAAAGAGCGCAACTGGTAAAGCTACTATCCAGTCGACACCTTTTTCTCTACATACCTTGGACAGTCTAATTTTCAAAGTTTGATTATGCCGTTCCACGAGACCTGCTGCCTCGGGATGTCGGACACAGTGGAATTTCCATTGATAGCCTAACAGAAGTGAAACATGTTTCATTAGCTCGGAGGAGAACGGTTGGCCATTATCTGAGTACACGACACGGGGCAAACCATACCGTGGGAAGAATTCTCGAACTAACTGTTTGGCAGTAGTCGGGGCAGTGTAATCTGAGACGGGATACGCCTCTGTCCACCGGGAAAGAGCGCATACAACTACGAGGACATATTTGAATCCTCGACAACGTTCCATCTGGATATAATCCATCTGGAGGACTTCAAAAGGGTGATCGGGGGGTTGAAATCCACCCTGTTCTACAGGTACGCCTTTTCCTGGATTGAACTGACAACAAATCATACAAGTACGTACTTTCTGTTTAGCTGCTGCTCGCAAGTGTTTATTGAACCAAAGGTGTTGAATACTGTCTAGCATAGCTTTCTCTCCTAGGTGCGCTGGACTATGTATTGTGTTAATGATGACTTGAACCATGGAGTCAGGAAGGAACCATATAGATTTTCCCTTCGTCATCCATCCTTGATCCGTTTGGATCCCTCCTAATTCAGTCCATCTCTTTATTTCTTCTGGTGTAGCATGTGTCTGTATGTCAATTACATCAAGGGCGGGATCCTTAACTGTCATGCAGTGTGTTGGTGTCGGAACTATTGTCTTTGTCGTGTCAGTTGTATGAGTCTGATTCTGAGCAGTCTGTTTAGCTGTTCTGTCAGCTAGGTCGTTACCCTGAGAAATAATGTCAGTCACTTTTGTATGGGCTTTACACTTCATAATCGATATTGCAGTCGGCAGATGTATTGCATCTAACAGAGCTTGAATAAGGGGACCGTGCTGGATGTGGGCACCGTGAGAAGTTAAATAACCTCTCTCTCGCCAAAGCACGCCGAAGTCATGGACGACTCCGAATGCATAACGTGAATCTGTGTATATGTTGACTTTCTTATTTTTGGCTTGAATACAGGCTTGTGTCAGAGCGATGAGCTCTGCTGCTTGAGCTGACAAGGTATCGATACAATTTGTTTCAATAATTTCAGTGTCTGTTGTGACTGCATAAGCGGCCACTAACTCTCCTGTACTTGTTCTCATACATGAACCATCTACATACAATGTCAGGTCTGGATCAGATAATGGAATATCTGTCAAGTCTTGTCTGGGTTTCGTCGTAATAGTGATAACTTCAATACAATCATGTGCCAATGGGTCTGTTCCACTTAATGGCAAAAGTGTGGCAGGATTTAATGTACTACAACGTCTGATTTCTATGTGTGGCTGGAACAATGTCAATTCATAACCCGTCAGTCTTGCTATAGTCAAGTGTTGTGTTTGGGTCCGGTTCAAGAGAACCTCTACTGCGTGTGGTACTTGTACTGTCAATTGATGTCCTAACACTATGGCATCGCTTTGTCTGATTGCTAAAGCTGTTGCCGCGACTGATTTCAGGCATGCAGGAAGAGCCTGAGCTACGGGATCTAATGTACTGGAAAAATAAGCACATGGCTTGTGTGATCCTGCTTGTTCCTGCGTGAGTACTGACAAAGCAGTACCTTCACGTTCTGTAACAAAAAGTGTAAAACGTTTGCTGTAACATGGTGTTGCTAAAACAGGTGCTTGACATAAAGCTTTCTTTAAGCTTTCAAAAGCTTGCGTATGTTCCTGAGTCCAAGGGAGGACAGTCGATGTCGCTGCCTCCTGTGTTGTCAACTGAATGAGTGGTTTTGCTAGAAATGCATATTGAGGGATCCACTGCCTACAGTACGAAGTGAGGCCTATGAATGCCCGTACCTCCTTTTGTGTCTTGGGTGGCGGCATGTTAACAATTAACTGGATACGGTCGGGTGTAAGCTGTCTTCCCCCCTTGGACAGCAAGTGCCCAAGGTACACAACTTGCTGGACACAGAATTGCAGCTTTGAAGGGGACACTTTGTGCCCCTTGTCGGCTAAGAAATGTAAAACCGTCAGTGATGCTTTTTCACATTCAGGTTCGCTTCGGGCGGTGATCAGCAGATCATCGACGTATTGAAGCAGGGCAGTGTTAGCTGGCATGTGGATACTGTCAAGTTCTCTTTTCAGTGCTTGGCTATAGATGCTGGGGCTTTCTGTGAATCCTTGAGGTGCGCGTGCGAATTTAAAACTTCGTCCATTTAAACTGAATCCGAACAAATATTGGCTTTCCGGATCGATTGGGACGCTAAAAAAAGCGTTCTTAAGATCAATTACGTTAAAGAACGTTGCTTCTGAATCTATAGCTGTTAGCAATGAAGAGATATCTGGGACCACGGGGTATTGTGGTACAATGCATTTATTTAATTCTCGCAGATCAATAACTAATCGATATACTGGTGGTGCTTTTGGATCAGTTCGTTTAAGAATCGGAATTATCGGGGAATTACATACATTGGAGTCGGTTTCCACAACCACTCCTTGTGCAATGAGCTCGTCAACGATTTGCAGTAAAGCCACAACAGCATCTGGGGGTAACTTGTATTGTCGTATTCGTGGTAGTACCACTCCTGTTTTGAGTGTGACCCGATATGGTGTAATGTGCATGCAACCAACATCAGTGGGGCCTTGCGCCCATAAATGTGTGGGTAAATTCTGTAACCGGTGATCCATGTCTCTGGACACATAGTGACCTTTGAAGTCACGCAAAAATAGTCGTACTCCTTCCGGAGAACAACATATTATAGCTCCTAGAGCTTTCAATGTTTTTATACCTAACAAGTTTTCTGGGCATGATTTCGTAAGCAATAGATCTGTAGTCCGTGTTAATGGACCGACTGTGAATGCAAGTGGTTGCGATACTTCGTTAATAGTGGGCTTTCCTGAAAAACCAAGGGAAATATTTTGTGAGCCTGAGAGGGGTGCCCCTGGGACTTCGCTGTGACTGATAGTGGTTCTGCTTGCCCCTGTATCGAGTAGAAACTTTCTGTCTTTCCCTAATACTTGACTCTGTACATAAGGACCCTCTTGATCTACGGGAACCTCAATAAGGGGTAGGCCAACTTCCCTCTCTAGGCTATTTCATGTGTAGCGCTGATATTCTGGATAGTCATTTTGTGCATACTGGTACATCTGTTGTGTCGTGTTTTGTGTTGCGGCAATAGGCTGTGGCTGTTGTTGTGGTTGTTGTTGTTGTTGTGGTGCGGTCTGTTGTACAGCTGGCATAGGCTGTATATTCTGAGGTACTTGTTGTTGGATCTGATCCTGTCTAGGCGGACGTGGTCTCTCTTTCGTTATACCCGTAGAGATATTATGTTTCAGAACTGCGCAATCGTGTATATAATGACCTGGCTGTTTACAATAGTTGCATGTCCCTCTAACAGGACCTACTGAATCATTGGACTGTGTCGTACCCTTTTTATGACCGTCAGCTGGAACTGACTGAGCAACAAGCATTTTCATTTTCGTGTCTTTCATACGTCTTTGTTCATGTTCTTGTTCTTCTCTAATTCTATTGTGATGATATTGTAACATTTGTAACATCTGTGACGGTGTGTTACCTTGCCAGGTACTCTCGAATTTTAATACTCTATTCTTAACTTGGGGCAGGGAATTCTCAACTAATTTTGTCACAAACAGATGTGGGTACGACTCACTACTTGCTTTTATGCCACTATTAATACCAAAACATTTTTCAAATCGGGAATAGAAATCACTAGTGTCTTCATCTTGTTTTTGTTTACAGGCTGAAATTGCACCCCAGTCTTCCTTTTTCGTAGTTAATAAACGTGGTAGTACCTGCACTAATAATCCTGGCAATGCTGTAGTCTTTTCCCCAAGCCCTGAACCTGCAGCTCGGGCCTTTTCTTCGGTTTCTAGTGCTGTCCAATCTATCTTTTGGTCTCCCACCTCCCATTCTTTTTCTTTGAGTTTCTCGTAAATCCCGGCAGGCAATAAAACTTTCAATATTTTCATAATGTCAGGATAAGTATACTCTCCCATGAGTAACATGTCTTTTATTTCACGGTGGAAACCTGCTGGGTCTTTGTCATGGCTGGGTACTACTTTCTTCATTTCTAATAATTCAATTTTAGTTATGGGCGTGTACACAAACACACGCTTAAAAGTATTGTCCTCACCTCTGATTGGGTGCACTTCGCGTAAGGGATTCTGTCTGTCTATGTGATACGTTTTTCTTTCCTTGGGGGGAACTGAAACATGTTCTGGGCATACGAAGACAATGTACTGGTGTCGATATTCTAGAATTTCTTTAATTAAATCAGTACCTGAACCTCTCCATTTATTCGTGAGTAATTCTATCAGTATATCAGGTAAGGGACCAGGATCGGAGTGTTGGCTTCTATATAATATAAGGAGGTGTTGTATCATGTATATACCAGCTAAACGCTGTTCGTCTGGGGTAAGGTTCAAAAACGTGTGTGCTAGCGCATCATCACTGTAGTTTTCAGAACTGTCAGCCCATTGTACTGCTGACCTGGCTAATTCTTGTTCATCCATAGAATCGAGCATGTGATACCCCCTTCGGTCTCGGAGCAATTTATCAGCAGCCTGGAATAGGTACTCAGGGGACCTTGCATTTAACATAGGGGCTTGAAAATGTCTGTTGCATTCTGGACGTATCGGACGTATTGGATCATTAAAGTATCTGGTATTGTTACAAGGTCTTCCCCTACCTACATAGGCTATCGTTTCTAATTGTCCTGTGGGCATTTCTGATTCTTCCTCCTCCTCTCCCTCTGATTCAGTTTTGTCTGCCTCCAATCTGGCTTTATGTATTCGTTCTACTTCTTTGCGGATCTTTCGGCACATAGCTACTATACATGTCTGTTTATCATGTTTTCCCTCTGATATATTCTGACCCCATCTGGTAAGTACTTGCATTTCATCCTGGTCTACCTCGGGCCTATCTCTGTCTCTGATCAAGCAGTTTATGAAGAAACGTAACAGTAGTCTCTGTATATCCACTTTCTGGTATTCCATGGCTTCGTCAATACTTTCAGGGCCTTGCCCTGTTTGGACAAAGCGATATATATTGTCTAAATGTTTAATCATTCCTGGTAGTGTCGTTAAATACATTGAAGCTCATCATATACGTAGTGATGATAGCAGCATTCTGTCATTTTTACCGGGCACTGGATCATATCTACAATCTACAAGATGTTCCTTAAACATGTCGGACGTTGCTATTTGGGGTGTACGTTGGTTTGCTAAATCTCTAAGAGACGATTTACTTCGTGATGGTGGCGTGGCGAAAATTGCGGCCGCACCTCCTGTCGCACCTTCGGAGGTGCTAGGCACGAAAGGATTTGTGGGGTGTAAGGTAGAAACTGTGGATGCGGGAAAAGCGGTGGAAACAGATGGACCTATTGGAATATGCGGAGGAGTTTGTGGTTGCGGAGTTGGGGGCGGATGATCTCGAGGTTGAGCACCATCGACAGGTGGCGTGTGTGGTGGAACATTAACATATTCGGGAGCTACATCGTCTAAATAGGAGGAAAGGAAAATATCTTTTGCGGTCTTGGGGTGTGCTTTAATCGGGAGTAATGGGGGTGGCAAATCTTTCGGTATTTCCGGGGTGGCCTTAGGTAAACCTTCGGCCAAAAGAGGATACATACCATTCATAAGAGTGTTTCGTTGTCTATCTACTTGTTCTGTTTTTACTCGGATACCTTCCTCAACTAATACGTTTTCTCGGGCTTTATTTGAGTTCTCCTTACTTTTCTCTTCCTGTCTGAGCGCTTTCTCTGTGCGCCTATGCGATTCTTTACGCCATAACTCAATGGCATCTTTCTGTGACTGTCTGGCTTTCTTTTTCCATAATTCTTCTTCTACTCTCATGATGCAATCTGCATCCCATGTCCCAGCTACGGGCCACCTCTGACTTTCTGCTAGATCCTTGGTGTAGTCCACCCATAAGTCAAGATATAATACGGCATCTAGGCCATGTTTATGATACATAAAGTACCCTGGAGTGTCCCTAGGTGGAATGGGAACAGCTTCTTCGAGTACTCCTTTTCTAGTTTTGATCTGTCTTAATTTTGAAAAGAACGGCATCTTTAAACCTTGCTACTTGATTCTTACTTGAACTGGACTTGAACACAATTAATACAATAAACACAATAATGAACACTCATTCATACCACAATTTTTAAACACATTAAAACATTTGACATTTAACATTTAACGAACAATGGTAATTAGGAGAAAACTAACTACTGACATAATACTAATACTAGATAATACTGAATTATATACATGAACATACTGGATATACTGCTAAACAGTACAGATACACTGCTAAAACAGTGGAGACCGGATTTGTGTACCCAAACCCGTCAGGACCGGCACAAATTAATGTGCACGTCTAAATGCCTCCCCAGCAACGGTACTCACCGGGTAGCACGGAACGGAAGGCCTCGGAACTGAACTGAACTGGACCGGACTGGACTGGACTCGACTCGACTCGGAACTTCGGAACCTGGTGGGCCTCTGTATACCTCGGATCTTGCTCTCTCAGCTAGGCTCTGGTCGGGATACTTCGCACTTCTCACCGCCTCGTCTGGGTGTTGATCGCAGCCTCAGTCACCCCCGCTTGGCCGGAGGGAGATACAGGAAATCCTGCGGGTACGCGTTTTTGTCCGTTCAGCTGTGGCAGGGGACCGGGCCTGCAACGCACCTCCGGCGCGTGAGATGAGAAAGTGTCCCTATTCGGGCGCCAATTTATGTGGTAAATATTTAAATTACCTGTACTATTTTTTATGCGGTAAAGTCTAGTAAGAATAACTCAGTCAAAATAAGAGGCAGAATCCGTGGTATTAGAGGTTCTGAAAAGGGCTTTATTCCTTACAAAGGAATTATGGTTCGAACCAGGCAATCTTATTCCATCACCACGAAGGTTCAGGAAGGGATAGGCAATACATTATTGACAAGTAACAATATATATATGAAAAGCATTGCATTAAGACAGATGCAGGAGGCGTAACAGCTGATAATACAGATAAGAATACACATACGTAATGAAAATAGGCGTAATAACAGGCGTATACCAGAAACGTCATTAAAAATGATGTCACAAATGGGTGGATCCATAAGAGAATCCTGCAGTGTCAGCAGAAATATTTGGCAGAGATGCGCGCGCAGCCGCATGACGTGTGATTGACGTGCAACTAGAGGGTGAAGGGGAATTGACATTTAGCTCTACATGTGGAGACAGAAGTCTGGGGGTCAGGTCAACCTAATCCCAAATCGTATCTAATATCTTTGTTTAAGGAACTGTTTTATCCAAAAGGAAAGGTCTCTCGGACGGAATCTATTCTATACTGACTGTTAGTGCATGTACAAGCGTCTATGTGTCTACATGGGATGCGAGGGGGCAGGAATCTTCCATGGTAACAGGGGCTATGAATTACTTGCATGAAGACAGCGAGGCCGAGCTCTTTGCTCGGTAGCTGGAAGGATGTTTACCTAAACTACTAGACAGGGATGCATTGGATGAGGAGCGGAGCAGATAACTTGAAGGCTAAATACAGTTTTTGGCAGGCAACAGTCCGCGTCAGGCACCGTTAGCCGCGCAGGGAGTAGGACAAAGTTCATGGATACGGATGCAGGTCCAAGCTGGAGCATTTCAGAGGCAAAAGCAGGAAAAGGCTTGATGACAGAATTCAGGGCCTACTTGCCTGAACTGAAAAACGTGAAAAGTGAACCATATAAAGTCGGTGGCCAATCATACTTAGGAATGGAATATTCGACCCATTCATGGCGGATCTGAAAGAGGACATGTTGACGTTGGACGCACATGTATTTGCGTCTTCATAGCTGGAACTGGAGGGAACATATATGTACTTGTAGCATGTACATGGAGCCGTTGGGGTCTAAGATAGGGGACACAATTGACCATAAAAATTCATATTTCCTCAATAACATGCCATTGTCTCGTTTTCTGTTGACAATGACACACACATAAAGTCACGTCTGTCAGAGCCTTCCCAACATCTATTCTTAGAGGTTTGGTGTACTGGGACTGACAGGCAGCTCCTCCAATAGCAACCATTGGCAAAGCCAACACATTTCACCTACGCAAAATCTATTGGCTTTGGCAATATTCCTAGGATTTGCCTGCACAGTGCTTGGCTGTGCTTGAAAAATCTATTGTTTTTAATATAAACTTAAAAGGTACTTACATCCTGCCCACTCACTTTCCTGTCTTCTCATTGGTTCCTGCGTGTGCCACTTACCTTTCCTCCATTTCTATTGGCTGTAGCATATTCCTGTATTTACCAATGCTTGTTCCTGGTCTGCTTCTCTTATCAGTTTCCTGCCATAGAAATACTGCTAACACCCGCTTTGGTGGAATTATATTTCCATAAAGTTTTGCCTTTTAATCTTGCAGCATATTTATATAACAATGTATCACTCGTAGAGACTAAGTGATTTGCATTGAATCACAGGATGTTGCGCGGCACAGCCGAAACTCAAACCGGGATTCCCAGCTCTCAAGACAGCAGCTCTGGCCACTGCACCGCATCCTCTACACTCCTGTGTTAGTTGTCAGGAAGCTCTTTCCTTCTCCCAGACGATGATTGATGAAAACAGCTGTTTATTAATTACATAGGTGAAACCAATGCTTGTATTTCATGTTGCACAGCAGTTGAGCTTCTGTGCAACAGGGCTTGAAGTAATAAAAAAAGCTCTATGCCGCACCCAGCATCGACTGCAGAATAGCAAAACCTTAAGCCATATTGTAAAGAAGCTCAACAGCTGTGCAACATGTACAAAAACGTTGACAAAGCCAATAGATTTCTTTTTTTCATTAGCAAAACCTATTGTCTTTGCCGATGCTTGTTACTTCTTGGCGCATAATTATAGAGCGTGGGGGCCAGGCAGAAGCCAAATTAAAGCGTGGCTAATTTTAGGCTAGAGGGTCCAAGAGGGACGCAATCAGAGCCAGGCCCTGACTGGACCCTGGTTAGAGCCTTTGCTGTTTCACTCACCACTAGAGAGATGAATTATAAAGTCAAATTACATATATACATATATACATATTCTCACCCTTTTTTCATTCACAGGTGCTATATATTTATTTTGTCGCTCATGCATAGCTTTTCATATTGTTGTTTATATCCAAAAGCTTAGACTTTATGGCTTCGCTAATGCTTGAATCTGAGCCTGTCCACAATTCTATTTATTTTTATTGTATATCTTTTCTTTGCTCAGATCTTAAATCACTAAGATAGATTTAATTAACTTTTTATGCTGCTCAGCATTGAGAAACAAGACATTTGCAATTACAAAAATCAGAAGCAGATCCCGGTTTTCCTGTAATACTATCTTAAAGCAATCAACCAATCAAGAACTTTATTTCTATCACTTAAGATCATCAAAGTACATCATATAACAAGACACCCAATTGTTGGTGTGAGTCCCAGTTCCACTACACCTACTGCACCATCCACACTAGTTCTTGATTTGTTCTGTCAAAATTCATACGGGCCAGATTGACAGGTGGCAAGTTCTGGGCACTCCTTACTGGTGATGCTCATGAGACAAGAGAAATCAACCCCGCCCATTTGTAAAACATAACCACATGACTAATACACGAAGATTTTGGGTACCTTTGTACCCCAATGTCCATCACCAATAAGATAATTGTGTATTTTTGGCAGCACAGTGTGGAACAGATTTACTAAAATCGCATGTAACGCAGAGCAACAGGCAAAAAAACTGTGCTGCGTTGCGCAAGAAGAAGAGTACAGGAGCGCACCATATTTACAGAAAGATACCACTCTCCCCTCCTCTCACTAGCGCTGGCGCTGAATTTAGCTGCAGTGCGCCACGCACACACCTTTGCACCATAGTGCAAGAATGTCTGCGTGAGTCTAGCAAAGGTTTTGTACTGGAATGAAAGCCTTCCAGTACAAAATGCTACACTCAGACAAACTTTACCATTTCCCACTTTGTATGTGTGCTGTAAAGTGCAGCACACATACAAAGTCGGAAAAGGAAGGAGAAATGAAAGCATTTATCCATCATAGCTCCTACTTGAAATGGGGGCCATTGTCTACTTTTTTAAGTTAATCGGGTTTAAGAAGAAAGCTTTGGTGGGTGCATTGGAACACCCATGTACCACCCATAGTACACCCCCTTAGTGCTAAGTAATGCAAAGCAGTCCTGTGCGCTGGTTTGCGTTTCTTTCAAGTGATTTTCCAGCACTAAACAAGTTTCGTGCTGGAAAGTAAATAGGTAAAAAAGATTTTGCCTCCATTGTGACGCAAGCATGGCATAAAATCTTAGTAAATAGACTCCTGGGTGCGTAATAGTCAGACTGAAATGTTGGCTTTTTTTTTATTTTTATAAATCTTTTTATTGAACAGACTCGAGATAAAGGTACAGTTCCACAAAAGTCAATAGAGGGGATTACAGTGAAATCAAATATACATACAGGTACAGTAGGATAGTTCATTGGAAATCACGGGGAGGGGGAATCATTACAGTCAAAATTACGGGGTGGAGTACACATATTGCCATGGTATTCATTCCAGGGGACCATATCTTGGACCATTCTCGGGGGCAGCCTCAAGCCATGTACACTGTCTTTTCCCTTAGCATACACCAATCAAGGTCTTTTTTCCAGTCTGTGATCGTGGGTGCATGTGAGACCCCCCAGAGCTGAGCAATATTCCTCTTGGCGACCATGCAGCCGAGTGTGACCCACTGTGTGGTGTGAGTGGTGAGGTCGGTGGGCTCCCAGATGTTAAGGAGGCATCTGGGCGCTTCTGGCTTAATTTCAACCTCCAATGTTTCTCTCATTACTTCGTGTATCTTACGCCAGTATTCCTGCATTGGTTCACAGTGCCATATTATGTGCATGAACGTGGCCATTTAGTTGCATCCCCGCCTACAAGACCCGTCTGCTGGCCCACCCATGTGTGTCAAATGGGGACCTGTTATGTAAATTCTGTGCAGGATCTTTAGTTGCACCAGTCGGAGACGCGCCGGGATCGCAACAGTTTTGGGGGAGGAGACCGCTGCTTGCCAGCTTTCATCATCTAATTCGATACCATCTCCAGTCCATTTTTCTCGTAGCGAATGCAGGGGGTCTTCCATATTATTAATGAGTTTTCGGTAAGTTAGGGAGATAGCCCTTACAGGTAAATGGCCATTGAGTAGTCTGCCTTCCAGTGGGGAGAAATTTGGTGGGGAGGAGTTACGGGGCAACACTGTTTGCAATGCTTGTCGGACTTGCAGGTATCAAAAATGCTCCGAATCTGCCAGTTCGTATTGACGTTGGAGGTTTTCGAAGGGCTTCACACCCTCTATGTCCCAAAGGTCCCTGATGTGGGAAATGCCAATTAGATCCCACTTATCAAAGCCCTTGGAGTTTCCCAAGTTTCCTAGTTTTTGTGAATCCCACAAAGGTTTGGCGAGAGTTAACCTATTGTTCCAGCCTAATGAATTGTTTGCAGAATGCCAGATTTTAACTGCGTGGTTGGTAGGACCAGTAAGTGGGTACCTGTCTGGTTTGGAATACAATGCTCGGGTGTAGGTCCCGTTTGGAAGAAGCCATCGATCCAAATTGAACCCTGGGTCATCAGGGCGACCGTATTTGCGGGGGTTTATTGCTGTAAGATGTGCTGCCCAGTAGTATTTTTTAATGTCGGGCAGTCCGATTCCTCCGTCGGACCAACTGAGCGTGAGTTTTTGTAAAGCAATGCGCGTTCTCCCGCCCCAAAGAAGGTCCCGCTGGAGCCCTTCTATTTCTTTAAAATATGAATTTGGGACAGGGTCGGCCGAGTCTTGTAAGACATATAGGAAGCGGGGTAGGAACATCATTTTTAAAACGGCTGCTTTGACCAGTAGAGAGAGCGGGAGTGACTTCCAGTTCCTGATGTCACGTTTGAGTCGTTGCAGTGGGGGAACAAGGTTATGGGCATATCAGAGGGAGTGATCAAGAGAAATTAATATACCTAGGTATTTGAAGCCTTCTGAGACTATCGGTATTGGGCAGTTTCGATGTAGCGCAGGAGGACCTCCACAGAGGACATATAGGAGGGATTTTTGCCAGTTGATACGAAACCCGGAATATCTGCCAAAAATGGCCAGGATGTCGAATACAGCAATCGGAGACCTCTTGGGGGACGTGAGATATAGAAGGATGTCGTCCGCATATAAAGAAATACGGTCCTCCCAGTCCACCGACCATCGCATTCCACGAATCATTGCGTCTCTATGGATCCACGCTGCAAGGGGTTCGAGGGCCAAAGCAAATAGTAAGGGAGAGAGAAGGCATTCCTGGCGGGTCTCTCGGCTAAGTGTGAAGGTCTCTGATTTTTTGTTATTCACGACTACTTGAGCCATAGGTGCGCTATATAGTAAACGCACCCATCGGCTGAAACTCTGCCCAAATCCTAGTTTTGTGAGCATGGCAAAAAGATAAGGCCACTCAAGCGTGTCAAACGCCATAGTGGCATCTAGGGAGACTATGATTGCCTCTTCCCGTATGGTCGGTGCCCTGCCCAGGACCCCATGCACTCTGCGCAGATTTAGAACATTGTTCCTTCTCGGCATAAACCCTGATTGATCATGGTGTACTAGATCCCCTATTACCTTGATCAGCCTATTGGCGAGTACTTTAGCTAGGATTTTAGGTTCTGCATTTAACAATGAAATAGGGCGGTAGGAGGCGCAGTCTGTTTTGGATTTCCCTTCCTTATAGATTGTGACAATGGTTGCAATTCTCTGATGTATGGGCAGCGATCCCTTCTCAAGGCTGTCTTCAAACATAGATTGCAGATATGGGGCTAATTTATCTGGACGGAGCTTATAAAGTTCCATCGGGATGCCATTTGGGCCAAGGGCCTTACCCGGGTGCAGCGCTCGTATCGCGAGCGCTATTTTGTCAGTGGTGAGATCACTATCCATAAATGTTTGGTCTGCGTCCGAGAGCGCAGGGAGGAAGATGTCTCTTAGGAGTTCCGAGGAGTCTGCCTCAGTGTATGGTGCTACCAAGCTGTAAACCGTGTGAAAGTGTTCTGCAAACTGGTTGACTATGTCTTGGGGGTCTGTTATGGGGGACATGTCAGTGTCTCTAAGCTCTGGAACAAGACTACTAGTGTATTTTTTTTATCTAGCCAGGCGATTAGTTTTCCAGCCTTGTCCCCCCAGTCGTAGATTCGGCCCAGCCTATCCTGTCCCATTATTTTGGCATGGTTGGTGACCAGTGTCCGGTATTCGTCCTGACGTAGGCGGAGTGTGTGAAGGGCTGCAGGAGTGGTATTAGAATTTACGTCTTGTTCAAGACGATAGATCTCCTGTTCTACGTCAGAGATGTCTTTTGTTGTGTCTTTTTTTATCCCACTATTAGGGAGAGGGCTTAACCCCGGACTACTGTTTTAAAGGCTTCCCACAATATTTGCGGGGAGTCAACGGTGTGTTCGTTCTCTAGGAAGTAGTTGTCAATGGACTTAATTAGATCTTTTAGGTACCATGGATTGATAGGGGCAACGCGTCCTACTTGCGTGCGATCTAGGACTATGTGGACCCATAGAGGGGAATTGTCGGAAATACCCCTGGCCAGATGTTGGATCTCATGGATATCCATGACCTGTGGAGCTGGGACAATTATGTTGTCCAGTCGGGAGAGGCTATTGTGTGCCCCGGAATGAAAGTTGTGTTGAACCTTATCCGGATTGTATGTTCTCCGTCCGTCCACTAACCCCATTGCTTCCAAGAAGCTGGAAAAAGAGTGTGTAGTGTGGGGTATTGTGCAAGGGGGTGTCTGTCTAGTGAGCCCAATAGTACTGAGTTGAAGTCCCTGCCGATCACTAGGTGCCCATTTGGTAGCGCTAGCAGCATAGTATTGAGGTCAGCAAATGTTGTGGCTTATAACCCTGGGGGTGCATATATCGACCTGAAGGTAATGGTTCGGCCCTCCCAAGTGCCCGTGATCCCGACATATCTGCCACGATCATCCATCCAGGTGGACGTGAATGATAGAGGGAATTATCTTTTTTGCATGATACCCACCCCTCTAGAGTTCGACGCAAAACCCGCGTGTGCTACGATTGAATTGCCCCATCTATGCATAGCCTTGCATGTTTTGCCGATAAGGTGAGTTTCCTTACAACTACAAGCAATATGATATATTGCAATACCACACATCTCTTAATCTTGTCCCCCAACCCGTTGACATTCCAATTTAAGATTTTGACTTCTTTGTTCCTCTGCACACCCATTGACATTTACGTAGAGCGTAACAACTTTTTGCACAAACAGGGACTGTACCATCGAGACAATGTAAAAGATAATAAACAAGGAAAACCAATCCCTCCCAACAACCCTCCACCCTGCTCCCCTGAACTCTGGGCTCAGAACTGCCCATAATTCTCAAATGCAGAGTGCCTGTCGCCCAACAACTTACTAAAAGAAGAAATCGGGGGGAGGCCTAAGCGCCCCGTCGATCCCCCCCCCCCCCCTCCTACCGTTACAAATTACAGGTGCATTTCATAGTAGTGAGTCAAAATACAGACTATCAAGTGCTTCAGTGCACTGGCTTTCAATTTGACGCCTCAAGTGCCAAGAGACCGTAGACGATGATCAACTTGTGGAGAGAACAGGCGGCTTGGAATGATCAAGAGTCTATCCGATGAAGTCAGGCTGTCTGCCTCAATGATCGCTGGAGCCCCCCTCCGGTGAGGTCTTCCAGCTATCCAGCCAGTCAGATGCTGCTTCTGGTAGGTCGAAGAAGCGAGTTTTCCCATCAGCCTCGACACGCAGACGCGCAGGGAAGAGAATGGCGTGATTAAGGCCTTTTTCACGCAGCCTCCGTTTGACATCAAGGAATGAGCGTCGTCGCATCTGTACTGCTTGAGTAAAGTCGGGAAAGAAGGCGATTTCTGAGTTGTCTAGTTTGATCGGAGGAGCGACCCTGGCGGCCTGTAGAATTGTGTCCCTATAATTTAGCAGCCGGGCCAGTATCGGACGGGGGGAGCGGGCTCCCGGCTTCGGGCGACCCACGGGCACCCTGTGCACTCTTTCAATAACAAACAGCTTGGACAGGCCCTTCGGTTGCAGTTTCGTCGTGATCAGGTTTTCAATGAACAGGTCAGTGGCGGGACCCTCCGATTTCTCCGGCACACCAAGAATGCGGATGTTATTGCGTCTCGAGCTTCCCTCATAATCATCCAGCTTGTCCTCTGAGAACTTACGGAACGCCTGGAGCTCCCTGATGTATGTCTGCAGTTGCGAGGTATCTTCCACAAGGCTGGTGGTCGTGAGCTCCAGCTGCTTAACTTTTCCCTGTATTTTGTGAGGTCAGCCCTGATCAGTGTCATTTCCGAGGATAGAGTGTCTATGGATATGCGCACGCCCGTGTTGGCTGCCATTTAAGTCCTTCATTGTGGGCTCTGTAAGATCTTGTTCCGCTCCACCCTGTTTTTTGTCGCCAGTTCCCCTCCGCTCGGGCAAATCCACTTTTGGGCAGGTGTAGCGGTCAAGTCTGCTTTGCTGGGATTATTTCGTACCCTTTGCATTAGACAAGGTTAGGGCTTTGTTCGCACTTCAGGCCAACAGCGCGCTAATTGGAAATTCCGCCGGGTTCAGATCCGTCGTGCCAGAGCGTGAGCACAGGACCACGAACAAAAGCCACCTGATGAGGGGCGCCTGGGGTGTATTTCGCAAGTTCGTCGCCTTTGCTGGCTCCTGCGGTGATCCGCGCACACCCCGTGAGCAGTAGGGGCCTCCTCACCCTAGGTTGCCAGTGCGGCGCGATAAGCGCCCGGTAGGAATGTCACAGAGCGTTAGGCCACAAAAACCGGCGTTGCCACGAGTGAAAAGGGCCAGTAGCAGTAGCACAGGCAGAGGAGCTAGAGGGAAGCGAGGGGGGGGGAGATAGATGGAGCCCCCAGTGGCAGGCACAAGGAGAGTGCAAAGATCCAAGAGCGTTTACTCTCTACTCGCAGTTACAGGCCTTCCTGGGTCTCCTCACTGTATTAGCAGATGTTCATTCAGTTCAGGACTGGTGTGCAGGGTCCGGGTAGCAGGGAGGAGCGCAGACTTGTGATGCCCCAGGGTCCGGGGCTGTGTGTGGCACCAGCGAGCTCCGTGCTAGTAGTTTGCGGCCCCCCCGGATTACATAGGAGGGGCACGCCGGCACACTTAGGTCCTGTTGGGGTGGGCGCACCTGCGAGGTGCCCCGGCTAACATAACCGGGAGGCCTCAAGTGCCGGTTGTCACAACTTCGGCCCCAGACGTATTTTCGGGTGCGGAACTGCAGGGTCGGGCACCGCTACAGCTCCAATGCGTAGAACCAACACCCCGTAATTGGCCGGTTGAAGCCCTTGGTCCGAGCACCGGGATCAGGCTCTGTCAATGCAGGACCGGTGCGTAGGTGTCAGGCAGCGGGGCGAAGCGCAGACTTGCGGCGTTTCAGAGTTCGGGGCTATGCTTGGCATCAACGAGCCCCGCGTTAGTGGTTTGCGGCCCCCCCCTGGGATGACAGAGGGGTGCACGCCGGCACACTCAGTGTCTGCAGCAGTAAGTCCCTTTGCTCAATCGGAAGGCCTCAGATGCCGGTCGGGATAACTTTGGCTCCAGGCATCTATTCGGGTTCGGGATTGCAGAAATGAGCAGTGCTACTCCTCCGGTGTGTAAATCTGACACCGGAGGGTCGGATCAGTGTGGCGGATTGATGGGGTAGGAAAGGGGTCTAAGAGAAGCTTTAACAGGAGGCCATGCTGTTCCACCATGAAGCCACGCCCCCCCTGAAATGTTGGCTTTGACATGGGGTCGTAACGCAGGCCCCTGTGGTGCAGGTTAGTCCCCAGCCCCATTGGGAGCGCCCAACACATCCACTCCAGCGTGGAGTGCAAAATATCCCTCCCTCCGTCACAGACCAAAGATCTCACAAACACACACTAGCCATACATTCGCTGGTGGGACCAATAACACCAACATTCACTCACCATCAATCTGTGTTTCTTGGGAGGCGATTATCTTCCAAACGCTGGCATGAAAGGAATTACCCTTTTTACCCTAATGAGCGACAAATCTACACAACCTTCTGATACTCATTAGGCCCTGAACTTCACCTTTAGTATTCCTCTCATAATTCGGGATGGATCAGTTAGTTGCAGGTTTAGGTTGACTTCCAATTCTCTAATTTACCTTTTCATTAATACATTTTCAATGAATAAACAACCCAACTCATTCTGTAGTTATTCAATTCAGTCTTTATCTAATTAATGTAAATTAAATCACTCATTTAATCAAGTCGCCGTTCATATTTACCTATTCTGGCTAATTGTCGTCCTCTATGTCAAATCTGGTAGTCTCGCAAATCTATGCCCATCAAATTTAGTAATTTCAGTTCATCAGGAGTTTGGGCATTAATTCAGTCCGTCAAAGATTCAGGGAAACAGCTGTCCTGCAGCTTCACCGTCCTCTCCGTCAGCATAACGTCAGGAAAGGCCAGAAACGAACCCGCACCAACCTCTCTATTCTACCATAATTTATAGTAAAAATCATTGACAAATTGTAACAAAAACGGGTCTTCAGTTCCTCTGATTGGTCAATCGAAATCGTCTGACAGGGTTCACACCAAATAATGTCTCTGATGTCATCAATCTTGCTTGTTTTGGTTTTTAAAGGCGTCTTATTGTTGTTTCTGAAAAGCTGGCTTGCTTCCCAGGATGACCTTGATGGGTACAGTCTGGTTAGGGTCATGACGAGGCCACTGTAGCTGGCGTCAGCGCAGGCGCACTTCACCCAAACCTCATACAGCGTCGACGGTCGGGTTAGGTATCAGAGGCAGCCCTTTTGTGGCAGGCCAAAATGGTCAACTTAAGCAAAAGAAACACAAAACGTAATTAATACATAGAAATGACTAAATAAATGTTATTCCCTGACTAATACCCATATGTGTGTGTATTTATCTAGCAATAAGCAACACTCAAGCGGTTTTATACTTACAAAATAAAGCACAAATCACAAATACATCACAAAAGCAACATATATCATGCAATATTCTAATTGTCTATCATTAGTATGCGTACATAATTTAGTTTACAATTTAATAAAATCATGCAAAGTAATCCCACGTGTATTTCAGTCATTAATAAGGTTGATTAGTAACTTCCACATCAATCCATTAGTTCGATTATATTTAATTAATTAATCTAATTAGTATAAACATGCAAAATGGGGAGGGTATACAAAATTTTTGAATTACCCGCTCCAGCAATCCCCCCTTTGGTGATTTTATCTCCATACCACCCAAAAAAATGTTGTTCTGTCTTTTACGGAATCTTTAAAATGTTTTCTTGCTCTTAATCATAATTCAGTTTCACCTACGTCTTCTCTTTTTGCTGATTCATACATACTCTTCTTCCACTCCTCCAATTCTATCTCCTCAATTTCCCTTTCTTGTTTCTTATCTTTTCTTCTTAATTTTTCGCTTTTTACTCTTTTCTTGTTTTTATTATTTTTACAACAAATACAACCTAATCTTATCACTAATATTATGCAAATTACACATGTTAATGGAAACAATATTTTGCCTACAAATGTACTACCAAGCTTTACTAGAATTTTTTTTTTAATAGCAGCTATTTTCTTTCCAATCTTTTCCCAAACACCTTCAACCTCCAGTGGTACAATTTCATCATGCAATTCAGTAATATTCCTAATATAAATTTTCAGATCTTTGCTTTCGTCAGGAATGTAAGTACAACAATGTTGAACTTTCAGCATTCCACAGACTCCACCCTCTTTTGCCAATAATATATCAAGGGCAAGTCGATTTTGCATGACCATAGCACGCATGGCAACCATTTCAGTGTCTACCAATAAGAATCCTCCAGCGGTGCTTGTTGACAAGCGATCCACTACTGTTGAAAGTCTTCTAATTTTGTTTGCATTCAGAGATATTCCCACTGCTGGTATCAATCCTCCAAAAATGTCACCTACAATTTCTGCCAAAGATTCTCTCTTACTACACACTAAATGATTACTTAAACTATGTACACCATCTTCTCCTCTATCCATATGAAAAATCTTTGGAAAAACCAGGCCTACATAACATGTGCCATACCAATGGTCTGGCAAACTATAATCTGCCCTGTTCCCACAAATAAAATATAATCCAGGAAAGACTGGATCTTTTCCACCTTTAAATCCCCATCCACCCATGATTCGATATGTATCATAGCACTCACTATTACCTAGAAAATAATTATCATACACAGTTTGATTCCTTCGAATGCAAAATTTCCCTTTCTGAGGCCAATTTAAAGCTATAGTTGGACTAGCTTCTCCTTTCAAGTGTTTTTCTCTTTCTACATCCCAGACTGTTTTCTCCACTTTCCCTTCTGCTGCCTTTTTTTGCATTTTCAGTCTCCTTTCTTCAACCATGTCTAAGAATGTCCTTTCCACTTTCTTCAAACTGCATGTCAAATTGTTTCTAAAAATATATTCTAATGTTAGTTCTTTAGTTTCTAAGAAAAATTCACCTAATACCCTAGCATGTTTTACTTTATTTAGTTTATTAAAAGAAGGCACTTGCGCAAAAATGTTATCTACATCTGAAAAATAATATTCTAATTTCCCTTTCTGATAAAATAAACTAGCCATTACACTACATGTTATTCCATACGTTGCTGGAAGGTGATGATAAGTCACTCCTTCAGAAACAGATGCAGGTAACTGCATGCATACGTAGCAGTCCCTTACGTCCATTGTCTTTACATATTCATACAATAATTTTGAAAACACTTTATTAGAAAAAACTGTTATTGACCTGTCTTTATGCAAATAATTGTTATCTATTCTAGTTGGAACTACCTTTGGAATCTTCTCTATATTAGTTTTGTTCTCACTATGCCCTTCTAATGTATCTATAGTGACCTTAACAGAAATCACAAGAGCAAGGATGCTCCATAAAAGCATTAATAATCCTGTACAACAACAACACATTTTACACCATCTTTTCATGAATGTACATCTACCTTTGCTACTATCTATATTAGCCATCTTTGTTAAAATGGACCGTATCTTTTGACTTAGCCTCTTTCACTTCACAACTAGTTTTCTAACCTAAGGCTCTAACACCTATTTGGTTCTACTAGTATCTATCTTTTGACTTAATTTCTTGTTCTCTTCATCAACAGCTTCCTTGATTTATTCAGTTTGGCATCTCATCATTCTTCACTTTCCTCTCGTCATCCAAATACAGAATTTCCTGAACTTCCATTTCTTCTTCTCCAATGTCGGACAAGAGAACCCTCAGGATTTCCGATTCTACTTCTTCTTCAACCACTTTCAGTACAGCCTCCTCTGGATTTCCTTGACTATCTGCCTCTTCTCCCTTTTCAGGCAGAGCCACGTACGTCCATTCCGGTGACTTATACTTCTGGTTAGGTTTCCTTGTTCTTTTAATCTCTTTATCCTCAGTTATTTCGTCTTCTTTTGATTTTTCTTGACTTGTCACTTCATTCACCTGTTCAGCTCTTGGTGAATTCACTCGTGTCAGTCGATATATCAATTGCCTTATTTTATTGGGCCAAACGTCATCTTTTGCAACTCTTTTTACTTTACTTCCTTTGTCGTTCTTATCATTCCTCCAAGCTCTCTTTCTTAGAATTCGACCTTCATGTATTTCATTTTCACTCTCTTCAGACTCTGTCTCAACTTGCTTTGTCTTCTCAACGATTTCTTCTTCCACCACTTGTTTTGTTTTCCCTACTTCTGTCCCTCCTCGGATCTCCGACACGCAATCTTCCTGCTGGCCACTTGTCCCTTCACCTAACTGGATGTTGCAGTTCCCTACACCTCCTCAGGGGTCTTCCGCAGAAGTCTGTCCCTCTCTCTCTGTACCTGTACTTGTTATTTCCGGTGGAATTTCTCTCAGTCTCTCATCTGGTACTTCCTTTTCACAAATTTCTTTTATTGTTTCTTCAGTACTTTTTCCTCTTTTCTTTCTGTGTTCTTTTCTAGAACCCTGCGCTTCTTGCTCATTTCCGGAATCGCTGGATTCAGAGATCTGCAATTTTCTTCTCAGAGAGCTACTTCTGGGGACCAAAGCTAGACTTGGTTCTGTTTCCCCCCCATTCAGAGTTTTCTCGTGTCTTCGACTCTTCGTCATCTGACTCAGTACTTGATTCTGATTCATCAAAATATTCCTTCCCTGTGCTGTCCACTGGATTTGGAATTCTCAATGTGTGACTTGCATGGATCCAGTTTTTCAGTCCAGCACACTTCACAGCTGTTGTAGTGGTCAGAATGACTTGTCTTGATTTTCCCCACCTTGGAACCAAACAATTTCTTCATCTGTGGAACTTTATCCTTACCCAGTCACCTGGGCTCAGATCATGGGCTGGCTTCTTTTCAAGTGTGGTGGCATCTGCTCCAACCTGATGAAACACAGAATGAACTGCGTCAGCCAGGCCTTTACAGTATTCCAACACCATGTCATCAGTTATAGTCATCAGCTTGTTGACTGGTATAAACACGTGTCTCATTGCTCGACCCATGATTATTTCATGAAGACTTAATCCTGTAGTTCTGTCTGGAATTGATCTAATAGTCATGAGTACCAGAGGCAAGACATCAGGCCATTTCATACCTGTGGCCAAACACATTTTCCCTATTCTATTTTTGATAGTACCATTCATCTGTTCAACCACACCAGAAGCCTCTGGTCGGTAGGCACAATGTAGTTTTTGTTGTACATTCAATGCTTCACAAATTAATCCTACAATCTCATTATGGAAATGTCCTCCTCGGTCTGATTCAATTGTCACTGGGAACCCAAACCTAGGGATGAACTCTCTCAGCAGTAGCTTGGCTACTGTCATCCCATCATTTCTCCTTGTTGGGAATGCTTCCACCCACCTAGAGAATAGGCAGACCACAACCAAAACATACCTCAGTCTGTTACAGGGAGGCATTTCAATGAAATCTACTTGCATTCTGGTGAAAGGCCCTCCTTCTCGACCTATCGTTCCCAGACTCACTACTGTCTTTCTCCCAGGATTGTATTGCTGACATATTAGGCATCTTTGACAAAGACTTTCTGCTACAAGTCTGAATTTTGCATTGTACCAGGTCTGCTTAAATGACCTGATCATGGCATCTCTCCCAATGTGTCCCTGGCCATGATACATCCGTGCCATGGTAGACATCATGCTATCAGGCATAACTGGTCTTCCATCTCGATAGACCCACACATGATCCTTTTCCCTTGGGGCACATCCTGCTTTTACCCACTGTCTCATTTCCTCATCTCCTGCCTGTTCTTGCAACTGTCTTACCTCTTCCCAAGTTCCTACAATGTTAGTAAACATCAATGAGCAAGAAGACATTTCTCTTTCCTTAGCCCGATTGACTGAATTCTGATTACGTGCACAATACTGTGCCATGTCATTGGCGTATATATTTCCTGTGGTAATATAATCACCACCCTGACTATGGGCGGCACATGTTACAACAGCCAATTGTCTAGGCAGCTGTATCGCCTCAAGCAATTTTCCAACCACTTCAGCATTCTTAATAGGAGTTCCACTCGAGGTCAGGAAACCTCTTTGTAGCTATAGTTGGCCAAAGTCGTGGACCACTCCAAAGCCATACTGGCTGTCAGTTATCACAGTCACTCTCACACTTTTACCAATCTTGCATGCTCTAGTCAAAGCCACGAGCTCTGCTACTTGGGCCGATTTCCCTCCTTTCAGATAGGATGCTTCTATTACTGCTGCGACTGTGCATACTGCATACGCTGCACTCAGCACTCCTTCATCTGTTCTCAAACATGACCCATCAACGAACATCACAAAATCACTTTCTGGCAAAGGTACATCTTTTATATCTGGTCGTGGTTTTGTACACAAATCAAGTACATCCAAACAATCATGATCCACTTCATCTCTTACTTCCACAATCTCAGCATCAGGCAACAAGGTTGCAGGATTCACATTCAAACATCTTGCAAGACTCGCATTAGTTGCACCCAATATGACCTTTTCATACTTAATCAGCCGACTGTGTGTCATATACTGAGTACGACTCCTTGTTAACAGGATCGCTACATCATGAGGTACAAACACTTTCAATGGATATCCCATCACAATTCCTTCACTCTGCTCCAAACTTCGACATGTTGCAGCCACCGCTTTCAAACATCCAGGCAAAGCTACAGCTACTGGATCAAGCATTGATGACAAATATGCAATTGGTCTCCTCAGTTTTCCATGCTTCTGGATCAACACAGAAAGTGCACATCCATTTCTCTCACTGCAATACAACTCAAATTCTTTCTCATAGTCAGGCATACCTAAAGCGGGTGCTTCACACAAACCATCTATCAATTTTCTAAACGCTGCCAATTCCTCCTTGTTCAATTCAATGGCATCTTTCACATCACTTCTCGCCAATCACACCAAAGGTTTTGCGATCAAGGAGAAGTTGCTGATCCACTGACGACAGTATCCAACCATTGCCAAAAACATTCTCACCTCTCTTTGAGTCATGGGAGCTCTCATTCCTTTTATTATTCTGATTCTCTCTATGGTTATTTTCCTTAGTCCTTTCTCAATGTTATGTTCTAAATACTGTACTTCCTTCTTACAAAACTGTAATTTCGATGGTGGCACTTTAAGTCCTCCATCTGCCAAATGATTCAGCAAGGCTATCGTGTCTACCTCACAGGCTTCACGTGTTTTTGACGCCACCAAAAGGTCGTCAATGTATTGAACTAATACAGAGCTTTCGGACATTTCTAGACTCTCCAAAGACTTCTTTAATAGCTGAATGAATATTGAGGGGCTTTCTGTATACCCCTGTGGTAATCGGCACCATGCCAAAATACGCTCACCAAAACGAAATGCAAAAATTTGCTGACTGTCGTGGTGCAATGGGATGGAAAAGAAAGCATGACACAGATCAATCACTGTATACCATTCTGCATCATGGGGAATCTGATATAAAATCACTGATGGATTTGGTACAATGGGACAGCATGATACCACAATTTTGTTCACCTTTCTCAGATCTTGCACTATCTTGAATTTCCCATTTGGCTTTTTCAGTCCCATTATCGGTGAATTACATGGACTACTCATTTCTCTCAAAATTCCTTGCCTGATCATTTTCTCTATTACAGGAGTTACTCCTTCAATTATTTCAGGCGTCAATTTGTATTGCGGAACATTTGGATATGTTACTCCTTCCTTTACTGTTATTTTTATTGGATCTACATTTCTCCTTAGCCCTACATCTTCTCCAGTGAAATACCAAACTTCTGCTTTTACAGACGGTCTCAATTCTTTAGGTAATTCATCAGGGTTGAATACAGCATATGTTTCAGTAACTTCATTTTCTCTGTTAGCTATGGTCATCTTATACAGTACATCATCATCCGGTGTTTTAAAAGCTATTCCATCCAGAGTACAGAATATAGTGCAATTCATTTTGCACAACAGGTCCCTACCTAATAAATTCACAGGACTGGTGTTGCACACCACAAAGCGGTGCATTTCTGAAAATTTCCCTATGCTAACTTTCACTGGTTCTGTAAGGTGTGTTTTAATCTGTCTGTTGGACACACCAACTACTTGGATCGTTTCATCCGAGAGAGGAAGATTCTTAACATCAGCTGATCTAACAGTTGATCGAGTAGCACCTGTATCCACTAGGAAAGTAATATTTTCATCACTAACCTTCCCATCTACAAAAGGTCCTGTCTGGTCTACTTCTAGAGTTGCGCCAAGTACGCACTCTCCTTCCTCCCTTCGGCACCGTCAATAGCTTTCTTCTGAGTCACTCTCATCGCATTGCAGCCAATAATGCGATACAGCGCTAGCGCGTGGCAGCTTATTTACCTTTTATTCATTGTAGAATCCCGATTCACTACTATGCTTCTGTGAGTTTCTGCTCTGTGGAAAAGGCGGTTTTGGCACCTGATTCTGTGGGATAACAACTTGCTGCTGTTGCTGCAGTTGACCACTCACCTCATGCTGCACCTGTGGGTTCAATGATGGATTTTCATTGTTAGTACTCGGGGAAAACTTACACTCGGATTTCCAATGCCCTATCCTACCGCAATTATGACACGGAAATTACTTTCTAGCTTCTTCAATATTCCCTTTATATTTCCCAGGATTACATTTCGGCTTTGACCCTGCTTGTTCCACTAATTGTGCTTCTTGTCTCTCCGCTACCTTTACCTGTGCCCACATTGCCTTCTTTTTTAGTTTCCGCTGATTTGCTTCAATTTCATCACTGAAATATTTAGCATGTCTCAATACTTCATCTATTTTCTTGTTTTGCCAATCTACCGTATGCTGTTTAATCATTTCACCAATTTCTGGATGTAAACCATATACAAATCTGTATACAAAATGACTCAAATCCTTTTCACTCAAATTCTCATCTCCGCTAAACTGCTCAAAAGCTAGTATTAGCCTCTCATAATATGCATGTACTGACTCTTTACTTTCTTGGTGTGTTCGATCAATTTTTACCCAATCTGTCTCTTTAGGGGGCACTTTGTTTTTCAAAAATACCATAACCTGCTCATATTTCTTCATTACCCCAGGATCTGGAGCTCCTGTTTTAGGATCCCTAGGATATTCCTGGGTTGGCCAACTAATCATGAGCTTGCACTCTGTCCATAATTCTGCTGGTACAATTATGTCAAATAGACTATTCAAATCAATCCATAATACTTTAGACAATTTCACAAATCTGTCTACCTGCCTGTACCATTCGACGGGCTTCTCACGCAGTCGAGGGAAATCATTCGTAAAAGACAAAATATCCTGTCTTGTCCATGGGACATGTACATATCCTCCTCCTGGAATCTCTCTCATAGGGTATTCTGTCATTACCTTTTCCTTTTCTCTTACAGGAAATGCTGAAAATGTCTTTTCTGAGGCATCATCACGTTTTCTATACCATCTGCTTCTCCATTTATCCACATCACCCCATTTTCTCAGCAAAATGATTATGTCCTTAATTTGACCTATTCGTCCTGTGGTGTTCATATTTTCAATATCCTTTTCAGTGAAATCTACTCGATATGGTTTCTGTAAGGCTTTTACCTTTTCAATATCAATGCCCATCTCATTTGCCACTTCTTCTAACCTTTCATGTAAGTTCTTTGCTCTCCAGGTCACACTTTTGCACAAAAATAATAATTCTTCATCCTGATAGGTTTTCAATTTTTCTGTTGGGATAGTCCCTACTATTAATTCTTCCAATACCATCCGTAACTTGGCCACATCAATTGATTGGGATTCTTTGTCTTTCCTCTGCAAGCTTCTTAACCATTCACTTAACTCCTCTGTTGATAGTCCTACTGGTTTTTCTACATCTCCTTGTCCAAAATCTTTTTGTGTTTCTGACACTGTCTCTATCATTGTCATACGTCTCTATGCACAATTCTGACCTACAAATGGGTTATTTGAAAAATTCGTTTCAATTACACTCATAGTCTGCTTCCATGGATTCTCATTCTGACTCACTCTTGGTTGTTCTACCGGTTTATTACTTCTGTAAGGGACTGTCAAACAATGCTCACTGTCCTTCTGTTTGTCAAAAATAGGCATTACTGGACCTATCGTTACTGGAACAGTTACCGCTTCTAGATTTTTAGTCAATTCTCTTATTTTCTCAGTTAATTCTAGGGTCGTTTTCGCTAATTCTACAGAATTTTCTCCATCTGTTTTTTCTTCCGACCTCTTTTCTATTTCTCTAGTAGCATTGTTTTTACCCAAACTTAGGGATTCTAGTTCCGATTTTATGATTTGCATTGTTTCTCTCATTGTGGCACTTGGAGTTAATATTTCTGGTACTGGTCGATACGGTGGTGGATTCTTATAGAACATATCATCAAGAACATCATCCTCGGACTCATTCACTCCATACCCTCTCGACTCCACATTATGTCTCTTTTCTACACACTTTCGTCCTTCATTCTCTCCTGCAGTTCTTACAGGGAACACACCCTCAGTCATACTCGCATCCCGCCATCTTCTCATTCGACCATTATGCGTTTCATGTCCGTATGGTCTTCCAAACAGGTACCTATATCCTCTACCATTTCTTTGTCTCTCTCGTTCATGCATTTCGTCTTCCCATTCCGTCAAAGCCTCAAACTGTGTCGGTCTAGGTCTTGGTTCTAAATTCATCATTTTCTCTCTCAAATTTCTCAAAACAGCCAAATTAAATGAACCATGTTCTGGGAAAGCTAATACTCCATCTTCTTTCGTGTATCTCACCCAATTGTCTAACCAAATACAAGTATGATACCCATATTTCGCAATCATAAAGGATGCGGGGGTTTTCGGTGGAGGAAGTAACTGTCCTTCCCTAGTTTTGACCGGTTTGTCCTTCTTAAACCATTTCTTGATTCTTCCTAACGATGACTTTTTCTCTTTTTCTGGTGGATCGTAATACATTTTCTTGTCTTTCGTGTGTCGCTAATCTCTCTTTACAATAGTACCGTTATTCTATCCAATCACAGCGCGACTCACACTAACGCACCAATAAGGAGCGTCTACGTCACCCTGTATTTCTCCACTCCTAGCGCGGCGTACACTAACGCACCAATCCGGAGCGTTTCACAGTTCTGACCGACTGTCCAATCCCAGCGCAGTCGTTCTGATATCAGCAGCCGCTGCGGCAGCTCTTGCTCCCGTCTCCTGTCTACCCCTCCTTTACAAATCTACTCCGTAAGTTTTTGTTTCAATTTCTACACTTCTGTTAGTAACAACATAGAAACGTCTCCATTGTCCGCCTCGCTAACCAAAGAACAGCAAAAAGACCTTTCTCACGAGAATTCCGTCTTTCCCGAGAGCAGCGCTTACCTCTGCCCTACTACGGAATCGTTACTTCCGTTGATAAAGTAGCACATCCCTTTACTTCACCCTTCTAACAAGCATTAGCTAATTGTTTCTCTAGTATTTAAGACACATAGTTGGAGACCCAATGCTCCTGAGAAATAAATCCAGAGTTTCGCAATTAACCCGAATGCCTTTACTTTCACGCACAGAATCCTGTCTTTCCCGAGAACAGAGAACAGTCTGCTCTACTACAGAATTATGACATACATTAACATACGTTAACAAAGCAGCGCTTACTTCTCCTTTGTCTTTCTAACAAGCTCAGAGAGTACCTATTACCTTTCCAGTGATAAGAGTTATCGGAATGCCAGTTGGATCCCTGGTACCTAAGACCAGAACTTCACAGGTAACCTTCGCTATCATACACTCTTCTCTCACACTATAAATGTCTCTAATGGCAACACACGACGATGCTACAGAATCGAACCCAGACAATGCGTCGTGCAACTTCAATTGTCACACGTTTCCCCTGTGTACCTACAGGGCAACAACAATTCCGTCTTTCCCGAGAGCAGCGCTTACCTCTGCTCTACTACCGAACTGTTACAAACTTCGGACTTCCTACATCCCAGAAGCCGTGCTAACGACATAGAACTCGACGCGACTCAACATAGAGTGTTAGTACATAAATCAATACCAATCAATAACCAATAATCAATAAGCAATGTACAAGCAATAATCACCAAACCAAAACAATCGTAACCATCATCTTGCTACCAGAAAAACTGCTCCAGCGTGGAGTGCAAAATATCCCTCCCTCCGTCACAGAACAAAGATCTCACAAACACACACTATCCATACATTCGCTGGTGGGGCAAATAACACCAACATTTACTCACCATCAATCTGTGTTTCTTGGGAGGCGATTATCTTCCAAACGCTGGCATGAAAGGAATTACCGTTTTTACCCTAATGAGCGACAAATCTACACAACCTTCTGATACTCATTAGGCCCTGAACTTCACCTTTAGTATTCCTCTCATAAATCGGGATGGATCAGTTAGTTGCAGGTTTAGGTTGACTTCCAATTCTCTAATTTACCTTTTCATTAATACATTTTCAATTAATAAACAACCCAACTCATTCTGTAGTTATTCAATTCAATCTTTATCTAATTAATGCAAATTAAATCACTCGTTTAATCAAGTCGCCGTTCATATTTACCTATTCTGGCTAATTGTCGTCCTCTATGTCAAATCTGGTAGTCTCGCAAATCTATGCCCATCAAATTTAGTAATTTTAGTTCATCAGGAGTTTGGGCATTAATTCAGTCCGTCAAAGATTCAGGGAAACAGCTGTCCTGCAGCGTCACCGTCCTCTCCGTCAGCATAACGTCAGGAAATCGAGAAAGGCCAGAAACGAACCCGAATCAACCTCTCTATTCTACCATAATTTATAGTAAAAATCATTGACAAATTGTAACAAAAACGGGTCTTCAGTTCCTCTGATTGGTCAATTGAAATCGTCTGACAGGGTTCACACCAAATAATGTCTCTGATGTCATCAATCCTGCTTGTTTCGGTTTTTAAAGGCGTCTTATTGTTGTTTCTGAAAAGCTGGCTTGCTTCCCAGGATGACCTTGATGGGTACAGTCTGGTTAGGGTCATGACGAGGCCACTGTAGCTGGCGTCAGCGCAGGCGCACTTCACCCAAACCTCATACAGCGTCGACGGTCGGGTTAGGTATCAGAGGCAGCCCCTTTGTGGCAGGCCAAAATGGTCAACTTAAGCAAAAGAAACACAAAACGTAATTAATACATAGACATGACTAAATAAATGTTATTCCCTGACTAATACCCATGTGTGTGTATTTATCTAGCAATAAGCAACACTCAAGAGGTTTTATACTTACAAAATAAAGCACAAATCACAAATACATCACAAAAGCAACATATATCATGCAATATTCTAATTGTCTATCATTAGTATGCGTACATAATTTAGTTTACGATTTAATAAAATCATGCAAAGCAATCCCACGTGTATTTCAGTCATTAACAAGGTTGATTAGTAACTTCCACATCAATCCATTAGTTCGATTATATTTAATTAATTAATCTAATTAGTATAAACATGCAAAATGGGGAGGGTATACAACATTTTTGAATTACCCGCTCCAGCAGTGCAGGGAGTCCCCAGCCCCATTGGGAGCGCCCAACACATCAGGGGGGCCCATTCTGTCCAAGGACAATGAATATCTGTGAACTATGTGAGAGTCGGGAGCACTGCTACACATTCTGCAGGGGGGACCCATAATTTTGCATGATGCAACTGCTACGAGCATGTTGGGCAATCACGTCCAATAATAACTTGCGTTTTCCATATTGCTAAATGCCCCATTTTTGATTTCTGCAGTTCTAGGCGCTTATTTATCATAGTTCTCAGTAAATTCGACCTCATGTCATTCGGCACACCACATTTCGCCAGCGGTACACTTTTAGCCCACCGAGCTATACTGGCCGGCTGTCTAAAAAGGTATTTGTATTTCACGTACTTTATTTTTGTTTTTCATTTCTTTTTGTTTAAGGTTGCCATAAAAAGCAAATAAAATGACCCAGCGCTTCTCGTGCATTTCAGAAAATACTCCGAGGCAACATCAGATTTTTTTTTTGCTGTGTCATCATTGTAAATTCTGCCAGATGGTTATGGAATTTAAACGTTCCCTGCTGACACTTGGTGTAGCTTGCAGGTCAAGAGTTTGAGCCCCAGCAGGACCAACTCAGTCACAATAGACAACACTTCTTTCATGTCACTCTCAGAACCCCACAGTAAAAAACATCCCCTTTGTTTAGGTCCATAGCTGCACGTCTAGATATTATATTCTAAATCCGAACCTCGAATCTCTGTGAAACTCAACGTGAGATAAGCAGACGTTTATCTGAATCACACGGAGGCATTTTAGACCGTATTGTAATGTTTGGAGAGTTCAATTCCGTTTAGCTGATTTGTAAAAAGGGACTTGCTGCCACCACGAGGAAGTATTGAAGTATTACACTACTAACATCGTTTGTCTCTTCCGAATGCGTTGACTTCCATGGCTGGTAGGTATACTTGTATAACTAACCACAATTACAACTTTACCTTTCGCTATTTTCCATTTTCCGAAAAATACCGTAAAAGTGGGCCTCAAATTATTAATTGGAGATACGTTTTAATTTCTGCTCACCTTATTTCTCTTTTGGAAAATGAAAACGTGTTATCCTAGAAATAAATTTCTATTTGCGGAGATTGTATTGTAATTGCATGTATATAGCGGGCGCTAGCCCTGACGAGGCATTGGAGCGCTTTATGCAAGGTTGCGGCTAATCCAGTGGTTATCTGGATTAGTTTTGTGCTATCAAGAAAATCGCTTGGTGCAATTACTCTAGCTTCTTTGAGGCGATTTCATTAAACAGGAGGTAGGTGTGACCATGAGTGAGAGATTGGTGAGGGCGACGGTGGGGGGGGGGGGGAGGTGAGATTAACAGATGACATACATTCTTGCGTAGGGATCTCACGTAGTTAGTATGGACAAGCGTGACCAGGGCATGCCATTGTTCATAATTTTATAACTATGATGACTGAGAGGTCCTGACTCCAGGTAACTATGTACAACGTCTCCAGTCCGACTTCTTCACCTACATATCACTGTTTTCAAGTGTGTTTGCCTAGAATGCACTAGGTTAGCACAAACAAGTTCAAGATTGGAAGCAGTTTGCACAGTGGAGGGAGGTGGCAGAGACGTTTTGAGGCATGGGCAAAGAGGACAACTGCCCAGGGCCCCTATCTTCCAAGGACCCCCTGGGAAAGTAAACTTTCTCTCTATTTGACCTCTGACCATTATATTTCATTATTTAAAGCTCTCTGCCTACCTTTAGTGCTGACAATGTCTCTCTCTCTCCCTAGTGCCATTGAAATGATTTTTGGGGTCCCAGGTAAGACATATTTCACAGTTTAGCATATAAATTAATATTGTTGACATCGTGAGCTTGAACTGGCTGGAAATTAGTGACAAAATTCAACGTTTTTCTGAACAGGGGTCTCAAAGTAGGTTTACCCAGAGCGTACGAAAACCTTAAGATGACACTGAGAGTGGTCAACCTAGTTGTGTGATTTCATCATAGTGATGTTCCTATCGTTCCCCGAATTTATATTTGAAACTCGAAAAGGTTTTTTTTTTATTTTATATGTAAGCTTGCAAAGAAATATGAAATGCATATATACTTGTCTTTCTGTGAATTGAAAGAAGTGAATGCTAAAGTGTGAATGTTTTAGGCAACATTCAATAAGTGTGTCTCTAAAGACTGATAACTAGACAAAGCAGATTTGTTTCTATGCTTATTTTCAAAAGTTCATTCCATAATCTGGTTCAACCTCCTAATTGAGGGTGGAGCTAAAATCCACAAAGCAAAAGCAAATGCTCTGTGTGTATTTTTAGACGTTTTAGGTTGAGCATAGACAGCGCTATCAGGGTGATGTGTTGTATGTACTTTCTGGGTTTTGACTCATCCCATCGCTTTTGATTTGTCTAGTCAGTTGTCTTCTAAAAATCATTGCTAGCTAGTGGCTTATTTGGCTTCTTAGTCAATCCTTTTCCAAATTGTTCACTTCCCTGGAGTGATCCAGCGATCAGGAATTAATAATTTCATTACCTGGAACCAATTCAATTCCCTACAAGTCCCTTTCACGCTGGGTGAGTATAAACCAAACTTACCAAATTCCCATTACCATATCATCCTTACATTATCCTTTGTGGCGATGCAATTTTTATTATGTAATTAGGGTTTGGCAAAATAATACTTGGATCTAGAATAAATTATTGTACCTTCTTCATTTAACCAGTCAAAAACACTAATAAAGACAAACTCATTTATGAGTTAATAATGGTTTATCTATAATAATATGATTGCTCATCAAGTACAATACAGCTCGAATCATAAATCACCATACAAGAAAAACATTAATGGAAAATGTGATAAGCACATCTCAGGTTCAGCGCTCTGAGTGAGCGTAAAGGCCTAGAGACAAAAGAATAGAAACATAAGTCATTTGCAATACAGTAGTGCAAATTCAGAATATCATACTAACCTTGGTTCAAGAAATTTGGAAAGCTACCCTCTGGCCATGAGAGTAAGCAAGGCCCTTCAAGAAAGGTTAAGGAGCAAAGTTTAAAGTCAAGTTTCAGCAGAACAGCAGCCAGCCCATAGAAATTAGGAAACAGCAACACAAGCATCTCCTCTCGCAAAGTAGGAAAATCACGCCTCCAAACCCATCCTCCGGATACCTATAGTTATACTCTAAATTCTCTAAAGTCCAACCCACATTACATCATAACATGCATTTTCATTTCATTCTATTGGTCAAAACAGCGGGTGTTCTATCACACCACCCTTGACATGACAATTTGCAAACAGATCGATTGTCCATTTATTCATTTGATCAACTTCCAGCCAAGGAAATACAATTTAAATCTTCCATAGTTTGTAGGCTTCCTCCATCTCAGTCCTGTATCAACTTTTGTGCCACAATTGTTTTTATGCGCCGCTCACTGAGGAAGTGTTCTATTCTCTTTATTCAATTTGTTTCCTCCATGCAACCTTGGCTGGCATACAGGGACTCGCGAAGGACAGTTCACAATTTCTTCCCTTTTACATTTCTAATACGCCATATTAATGTCAAAAGAGGCACTCAGGCCTTTTCTGCAGAGCAGAAAAATCACACTTCTAGGACAGAAAAATACAAGTGTTATTTATCGTTTATAAAGCCGTACTATTAAAAACACCATATGTGATGCATCTATTCTTGCTTTATCCATGCACAATTTAATAAATTAGTCTTCTGATTTAGTTTAGTGTAAAACAAAACTAGCAGCTTTTAGTCTATTTGCAGCCCACTACAGCATTTTAACACACCCTTGCGCAGTTTTCATCTTTTCCCATTAGCATTTTGCATTTCGTTTGCAAACTACTTGATTAGTATTTTCACACAATGCGGGTGCAATCCGAGCGGGGTTTATTTCACGAAAACCCTGCTTCATCAGGAGTATCATCCCAAGGCTTGTAGACTTCCGCTAGTCCCACTGCAACATCTAATAACAAAAGAAGCTACAAGGTGACTGACATAAATGGTAGCACCTCACTCTTTAACTGCTGCCTTATCAGGCTGTTAATGCACAAAAACTCCAGCACCCGTCACCTAATGGTGCCTCTGTGAACAGATTACATTTTTTTTACAAATGGAGGTGCACTAACCGTAAGATACAAAGTCCAAAATGTTTCTTTTTTTTAACATTTATTTGATAGATGACATAATTATACAACAACAGCCAACACGTTTCATTCCTGTATAAACAATTAATGGAACTTCTTCAGGGCTGTAACAAACAAAAAAACATTTATATAAGACTAATTAAATGACAGACAAAAAAACACATGTTAAAAAACTTACATAATTTACAAAACATGAAACTAGTTGTACGACATTAATATGCTTAAATTAACCTACAAAAAATAATATGCACAATACACCATAAATTACAAACAGTCAAGAAGGAGAACTATATAAAGTTTAAAATTCTAACCATCTTAGTTTCAGAGTTGATTGTGCTATTTAGCATCAGGAAAGGGAAAGGAAAAGGAATTAAGAGTGATAACAAATAAAGTTAAAATTAAGACCATCTTCATATCAGAATTAATTGTGCAGTTTCTAGAACGAGATTCAAAGTAATGCTTTTCTGTAATCTGACTGTATTAACTAGATCTAGAAATACTAGTTGCAGTCTCACCTTCACTCAATAGCAAAACAAATTCAGAAATCCAATTGGTAATTCAAGAGTATGGGATGGATGTCTTCTCATACCGAATATATAGGATTCAACTGACTAGAATAGGGAGCAGGAGAAACCGAATGAGTTAAAACGATTCAAAGCATCAGGTCATAGTTAATTCATATAACTTGATGTATCTCACCTCTAAACTTAAGTCAATGGCTATTCAAATTCAGAAACCATCATTTCACGAAGAGAGAAATGTCTTTATCACCATCAAATTCAACAATCAGATTATTTATAATTAAAATCTGAAATTCAAAGAAAGGCACTAGTTCAAAAATCAATGAACGCGTTCAATATACATCTATGCCTCAAAATCTAACATAATTCTCACCTAATAAGACATGCTATCAGTCTCAAGAAATTCAAATTCAACACTTGTTTGTCTTCAAAGATATAGGGCTAAATTCCCACATCCACATATCCTCCAGAGAGAGATTTACTAATCTGAAATCCAAATTCATAGAACAAGTTAAAACAAAAAAAATGTTTTTATGGTGTTTATACAGGTCTAGTAAGGCTGGATTTAGATTAGATCACAATATATCATACCTATATGTAAGATATAATATAATCCTCATTTAGATCTTTTCAGACTTAGTCTTATAACATGGGTAGGTCCATCAACGATGTTAGTATCACCTACATAGGACAAAGCAAGAGTAGTCATTAAATCAAATGAGAACAGTTAGAGCTAACTGAAAGAATTGAAAGAATCATTAAATATAGTCCTATAGAAAAGGATTTTATATGAATGTGTTCTATCAATATAAGAAAAACTGTATATGACCCTGCTCTTCATAAATTATACCACTTCTTGTTATTGACGGGGGTCTCACCAGCTGTGTTGCACACGCAAATCTGGATAGAATGGTTTATACTTGATCGTCAATCTTGATTGTGCGCACAATAAATATGGACCGGCCACCTATTTGCAATATAACAAAAGTGTCATCTCAGCGAAGCCATATCAAAAAGGCCCTACAAAAACATAGTCAAGTTCACAAGAAAAGTCCCATAATCTAATAAAAAGAGGCAATATTTATCGTAAACGGGATGGAAACTAGTCTCTTTCTCTTTTGACAGTATAGTGTACAAGAATTATGCTATCCTTAGTAATGTTTATGCTGCATGCGTGTTAAGCGGCAGTAGGTTCCTCACTTAATAAGTTAGAAACCATCAATACTAACTTATACTAACTTATACCTAGAATCGAGAGACATGCAGATCTCTGCAACATTCACGATATCTGCAGGGCGATGAAATCTCCTGTCTATATATTAGAGATACCCACACAGCCTTACAGACCTCAATGGGTGGCGCTTGGACCCCATCCAAGATAAACTACAATAAACGTTTATTCGTGCCATATAATGAAGTCTTAGTCCCCCATTTATGGAGAAGCGCTTAAAAAACAGAAATCTTAAATATAAAGGCAAACGCTCCCCACATCAAGGACGCTTCACAGCCAAAAACCCAAAGACCTCCTTATAAGTTTACCTTAATAAGCAGTTCCATCTCCCTCTCTGGATCGCCAACAAACGCAGTAGTGATTTGGCGCCATATTTATACTGCAAGCCAGTGTCATGAAATAGAGAACACCTGGTCTCGAAGTTTAGCGCAGGCTGATGACATCAGAAAAGGGACTGACACGTAAAATAAGCCCACTCACGTTAAGGACTTTAAGAGTAAAGAGTCGGCCATTTTGAAATATCTGTTGTTTATATACATAAACAGATAAGATACGATCCTATATCTAGCCGATAGCCACTAGGTAATTCTTTTGTATCATATGACCGTGTTTAGCAGCAACTCGGCGTTTAGATTTAAAATTAAATAAATATAACAAAAGAAAAATTTATATTATTTTAGGATTATACAAATATATATTTCTAATTTAAAACCCAAGTATATTGTAAAATCTTCACTAGTAGTTAAAGTAAATTCCCTATTCTTACTAGAATCTCATCTTTATATCTGACGGAAAGATATGACATCAGTGATTCTACGGATCCGCCATGTTGAAATAGGATTTTCGCCATCCGCTACGGTGAAATTAATCACATCTAAAAATTGTACACCAATATAGTACTATCAACGATCGGTAGTTAGCTAAGTTTCGAATATCCGATAAATTTACATAAAATATTAACTGAATGGTAACCATATATTCAAAGGGTCAACCATGAGGAATTAACTCTATCCGCCACGTCTCAGTATGCAGAGCTGACTAAGCTCATACATTGAACAAGGAATCTCTACATTCCCTGCTATTAGGTGAGGTGAGACACCCTTAATGTACCAAGGATCATCCATAAAGCATTAACTCATTTTCACTATAACCAAATGTGCAGAGCTGACTAAGCCCACACATTTACACAAAGAATCTCTACATTTACTGCTATTAGGTGAGGTGAGACAATGTTAAAACACCAAGAGGACCGCATCGCTAGTATATTGGTAGTTCAATTATTTTATATACAGTAATCAAATTCTAATTCAGATCTAGTTTGTATTTAGTTGCCTTAATACAAACTTTACAATAAAAGCAAGCAGAAGTCATTATATACAGCAATCAAATTCAAATCTAATTTGTATATAGTTACCTTTATACATATTTTACATTCAAGGCAAATTATACATTAAAGGCAAGCAGAGTCATTATCAGATCGAATTCTGGTGAGAATTAGTAGTATCTAAATCAGCCACATTATTCAACTGACAAAAAAGAGATACTGCTCAGAGTCTTAATGTATTATACAGTAGGAGGGGATGACTCGAATCAAGAGGCCTACGCCGAACAGGTGGATTTAATCTAATATGTCGCAATTTAGAAAGTGGTGGAATTCACTATCGGTATTGTGGCCATATTTTATAACTTGTAGCCTACAAATCCACTTTGCCTCCCGTTGCCTCAATATGAGTGCCCTGTCACCTCCTCTTTTGCATGCTGCCACATGTTCTATCCCAAAGAACCAAAATGTATGATCACTGGCATGAGTATGTTTATAATGCTCAGCAATTGGGTACCTAGGGTCCCCCCTACTATGGCTCTTCGGTGTTCTTGTATTCTTAATTTTAAACTTCTTGTTGTACTTCCTTCATATATTAGATTGAATGTACAACCCAGGATGTTTACCACATAACAAGTTTTACAGTTTATGAATTCTTTAATGATGTATTGTTTCTGAGTGTTCAATACAAATTCCTTCATCTTATTTTTACCAAATTCGCACAGGTTGCAAGAGCTGCATGTAAAAAAAAACCATGGGTTTTGATGGTAACCATGTTTCTGAATTTGTAGATGATGTCACATAGCTTGGAGATAATCTGTCTTTCAATTTTGTCCCTTTCTTATATGTAACCCTGGGATTTTTAGTAAGGACCTTTTTTAAAGATGGTACTTCTACCAACATATGCCAGCTGTTTTTTAGAATTCTAAAGATTCTGTTGCTATGTGAAGTGTACTTGGTTATAAATCGAGGTTTCTCATTTAGAGCTCGCCTCCACTCAGTGCATGTTTCTAATATGGAGTCTCGATTTAAGAGTTGTGCTCTCAAAGTGACAGCTTTCACATCTCTTTTGTCATGACCTCTCTGTAAAAATCTAGAGCCAGTCTCTGAAATGTTTCTTTCAAAAACTGCTGTTTTAGAGCAGTTCCTTCTAACCCTCACCATCTCACCATAAGGGATATTTTTTATCACAGATCTAGAATGAGCGCTCGTTGCATGGAGTACTCCATTGCAGGACGTCTCTTTTCGATATAAGGCACTCTGTACTATTCCATCTTTCACATACAGATGTAAGTCCAGAAAATCAATTTTTTCTCTCTAATAGGTCATTGTGAACGTCACATTGTATAGATTATCATTGAGGTAGCGAAAATAGTATTGTAGACGTTCCACAGATCCGCACCAAAGGCATATCATGTAGTCGATATACCTCACCCAGAACACTATATACTGTGTCCAGGGGGAGGCACCACGACCCCATGCATGACCTCCTTCAAACCACCCCATGAAGAGGCATGCGTATGAGGGGGCAAAGTTAGTGCCCATTCCCACTGTAACATCTGTTTAGGGACTATTTCTCACTTTCTCTAAGAGAATTGGACCAGAGTCCTCGATGTTTTCAGTGCTCCGAGCTCCGTTTCTGTAATCAAGGCTGTAAATCATGTTCTTATCTCCTTACATTTGCTGTGCATCCAAAGACCAATGTGAAATGCTATAGGCTGTTATCTTTGGCTGCATCTGGGATATAAACATGTGGGCCTTGAATCTTTGCCACTGTTGCCGCTGCCAGGATGTCTATTGTGGTACGCCGAAGATTCAAGTTGTTATGGATAGCCGTCACAGTATGTTACTCACCAACCTATGTTGTTACCACTTTCCCATTGTGTAGGAAGCCTTGTGATTCCTCAGGGAAGGGGACAGGTGAAGGAGTGCTAATTGCAGGCAGCACGACTGTGTATGAGTGTTAGAAATGGGGGTCTCTAGTTGGCACAGGTAGGTACCTTTGTCCAAATAGGTACCCTTGCTTCTAGTCAGGATAAGAGGGATACACACTTTAGATAACCCCTGCTCACCCCCCTGGTAGCTTGGCACAAGCAAATAGGTTTATCCCAAAGGCAATGTGTAATGTATTTGTACCAACACTCCCAGTAACACAGTGAAAATACCACAAATGGACTCCACACCAGTTTAGAAAAATAAAAATACCTTTATCTAAACTAAACAGGACCACAGCGACAAAAATCCAACATACACAGTTAAAAATATGACTTTCAAACGGTTTCAAGAACTTGTACCATAGGAAACTATGGATGTGTGACTTTTCTCCAAAGTACCTGTAGTTGCATCAAAGTTTACCATGCCAAACAGCCGCAGCGTCGGAAAACAAAGAGATGCAACACTCCTGAGACCCTGAGGAGGCGATGCGACAGTCCCGCTGCAGACAGAGAAAGGGATGCGTCGATTCTGGTCTGTATGGAGAGTGAGGCGTCGATTCTTCGTGCCAATTCCGGCCCGCAGGTGATGCGTCGGAACAACTTGCCGCACAGGTACAATGCATGGAAATCCGGGATGCGTCGGCGATCGATGCGGCGTCATTACATGGCGCTGCGCTGGTCCTCTTCACCCGTGATCCCTCGATGCGTCGATTCTTACAGCGATGACAAGCACTGCGACGGTTTACGCAGCGGCGCCACGATGCATGGAAATTCTTCCCTCACCGTGAAGATGCGTCGGAAAAACAGCCACAAGAAGAGTGATGAGTTGATTTCTGTCGTTCTTTGAGTTTCTTCTCTCTTCCAGCTCCCAAACAGCAGCAACAACCTCCAGAAGCCCAAAACTGGCACAGGCACCTCAAGGCAGGTAAGAACTCACAACATCAGATTTCAGGGGAGCTGGGGGTGAAGTCTTTGTGTCCCTGAGACTTCTGAATGGGCGGCCAGCTCACTTCAGGCCCTTTTAGATCTCCTTCAAGCAGAAGACATGGCACACAGAAAAGTCCTTCTCCTTTCCTTGGCAGAAACAGCAACTGTAGGCCAATCCCAGACACACAGCAAAGGCAGTACTTCTCCTCAGTCTTTCCAGCTCTTCTCCTTGGCAAAGGTTCCTCTTGAATTCCAGGAAGGATCTAAAGTTCAGGGGTTTTAGGTCTAATACATTTTCCCCAAAATGTATTTGTTCTCTTTGTGCAAGTGGCTCTGAGCCCAGTTCAAACCAGTTCTGGGGGCACTCGGCAAGTGCACAACAACATCCTATGTCAGTGTGGGCCTTGGTCCCAGACACACCACAGGGGGGCAGATCAGGCCTATTCAGCCTAGTGCTGACTCATCCAGACTCCTGGAGCCGCTGCACCTCCCCAGCCACTGTCACTCCAAAGTCAGACAGTCAATCCACAAACAGGCAGAGGCACACAGGAAGGTTGAACAAGAAAATAGCCGCTTTCTAAAAGTGCTATTTTCAAACACAATTTAAAAACCATCTTTACTAAAAGATGTGTTATTAAATTTTGAGTTTAAGGGTACTAAACTCCATTTTTCTATCTTTTCCTTATGGGAAGATATGCATGTAAAATTTTACGGAACATTCCCCATTCTGTCCTATGGGCTAGATAGCCTTTCAATAGTGAAAAACGAAATTAGCAGTATTTCACTATCTGGACATGTTACACACACCAGTACATGTCCTATGTTTCACATACACTGCACCCTGCCCAGGGGCGTACCTTGGGTCTACCATAGTGGAGTCCTATGTGTAAGAAAAGAGAAGGATAAGACCTGGCAAGTGGGTGCACTTGCCAAGTCGACATGGCAGTTAACAAACTGCGCACAGGCAATGCGGTGGCAGGCCTGAGACCTCGTTTCAGGGCTAATCATGTGGGTGGCACAATCAGGGCTGCAAGCCCACTAGTAGCATTTGATTTACCCACCCTGGCACACTTAGTGCACTTTACTAGGGGCCTACTTATAAAACAAATATGCCAATCAGGGAAAACCTATCACAATAACAATTTACACAGGGAGCACTTGCACTTTGACACTGATTAGCAGTGGCAAAGTGCTCAAAGCATCTAAGACAGCAAAAACAAAATCCAGCACAGCATCAGAAACACAGGAGGTAGAGGCAAAAAGTAAGGAAAACTACGCCAAGGATACCAGGTCTAACAATGAGGTAATTATTTATTTAGTGAGCTGTAGGCAGGACGGAATGTGCATGAGACCTTTATTTATTAAACAACATGGTGGTAAAAGCGCACTCAGCTCACCCTGTGTGCAGCCTTGGAGTAACACTAACAGGTACTAAAATAAGATCAAAGGGTTATGCCTCTTTAGCCAAGGATTACTACTCCATCCTTTGGTGGCAGCTAACGTGGCTTTCACTCGCTGAGTAACAGACTACAGTTCCCGACATGCTGGGTCGCCAACAAGAAGCTGTGCACACTTTGGTGAAGAGCCAGGACAAGGATCAGGTAGCCATTGTTTCTTTGTACTATGATCCCCTGCTTGATTTGTCTTCCCTATGATATGTTATCTGGGGTGGGGAGGGGGCAGCGGCAAGCAGTGACAGTGCAGTCAGATCCTCTCTGACCTGTGACTGCACAGTGATGTCAGCAGGGGCGATGATCTGCAGGAAACACACAGTATACGCACACAACACAGCTGGCTATGAAGTGACTTGTTTCACCTTTGCTTCAATGCCCTTGTTTCTTCCCCTCTACGATGCACTGTCGCCTTCCAATGCAACATCCTGTCTAGCGACAAACTGCACGCTCTTGTGGGACTCAGGGTCTAAGCTCACGCGCTGCCGCTGCCCCTTCAGTCCCTCGCAGGTCGAAGAGCTCCTGTGTGAAGTCACGGTCTGGATCCCATCACTTGCTGTGCAGCAGGGATCATTGGTTTCATGGTGGTTGTTGGCATGTGCTGAGAGCTAGAGTGCTGGGGTGAGGAGTGAGGGGGTATGGGAGGGACTCTGCAGGGCAGTCAGGGGCATTGACTGAACCAGGGGCAGTTGGTGTGGGTCATAGACAAAACAGCAGTAGCTCGCCCCTCTTTAAAATGGCAGTCGAGCATTCCACTGATCCATGGTCTGTGATCGGGAGGAACTCGGTGTCCTCTTCCACCCGTGTCCATCTCCCTCTGCTGGGGTGTCCGCATGCTCTCCCAGGCACAGACTGCCACCTTCTTTGTTTCTGGTGTGGAGCCTAGTCCTGCCAGGGAGACAACCAGAATAGCTATGGTCGAGGGGCAGCTCAACCTTGACCAGTGCTGGTCATCTTCAGAGCCTTGACCAGTAAGCAATCTCTGGTCAGGTTTGGGTGAGCCCGACCAAGTGTGCCGCACTGGCCTCTGGACCAGGGACTGCTGGTGCTAGAGACCGATTGGTGCCCTGCAGTGCACTTACCCCACAAGGCGTAGCCGGAACCCATGCTACTCAAGTATGTCTGGGAAAAGGGGCAGCGCCTGCCAGCAAGGTGAACTGGCGATGGGTATTAAACAATTATGAGGAGGCCTGGACAGACGGAACCTTAGAATGTGAATAAAGTTGAATCTGCATGTCTAGTTTAGACTGAACACGGACTTTCATAACCGATCTGACCCTTCGACCCCTGTATTTTGTTTTTATTGCAGTCTTCGTGCTTTAAAGAAATAGATATCATGGGAAGAGAAAGTTGAAGCACTGTGCGAAAAAATACACGATGTTACCCATCGCCCTAAAACAACATTAAACGTTCTTGACACGAGTAACACATTCTAACCCTTTGTTTACACATACACGTGTCGAGAATCGGACTGTGGCTAAACAGGGGGCTTTTCCCACCACGTTTAAGAAAATGTTGAACCGTAAACAACGAATCACCCCTTTCATGAATCTAATCAACAATGGAATAGCTCCTTAGCCTTGTTGCGCGGAATACTAATGACACACAACAACCACTTTGAACTCGGTGATGTGCAGCAGGCGTTCACACTAAAGCTTCTGTGTAACGGGTGAACGTTTCATTCTGGGGCGTTGGAAACGGCTACAGTTTATTATTTAGCTTGTCCACACACCCGTGGGCAGTTATGCAAAGTACTCTGTTAATTTCCGGACACATGGAGTGCTATTTTCATCCAGTTTTTCAATCTATCTCAAATTTCATGGTGGAACTTAGCTAGAACAAACCCCACAGTACGTTCTACTCATGTCTCGGTGGTTTATTAGGCTTGTAAGCTTTAAATTCTAAAGGAGTGGCTGCACATGACTCTCTTTCAGCACAGCAAAGGGAATCCTCATCAGTTATCTCAATTCATGTCCATTTCACCGGTCTTCCAGTCGATTGTCGACTGTAATGTGACGGTGTTCGAGAAAGCGCTAATTATGGCAGTGTATTGAAAAAAGTGAATCCCCCTTGCATTCTGCTTGTGGGTTAAGAACACACTTTGGAATGCCTTGCTTGTGAATCACAGTTCTTTATTCTGTGTGAGGTTCATGTTTTTCGGGGGTATAAAAAAATTGATATGTTTTGTGCAAAACGTGGGTTGGATCTGTCCTCTTTGAGCTGTTATCAAATACCTCTCTGGCATGTAAATAGTAAATGTTCTTAAGGACATTCTGTACTCTCTTTGTATTCAAACCAGACTGAGCCTTCTTTAGGTCCTTGAGCTGATGGTTTTACCTCATCTTTGATCCATTCCTACCATCATGGCCTCTGATAGCAGGGGCTGCTAATTTGTGTCAGGAGCAAACAAGCATTGGCAAATCAGAAACACTTTTAAGGTCTAACCGTGGGTGGAGAGATCCACTCTGCCCGCCGAGTGTGCAGAGTTGTGCCTACTCTGCGGAGAACACGGAGTAGGCACAACTCGCCACACTCCATGGCGGAGCGGAGTTGCCTAGCCCCCGCCTCCACCCCGCCTAGGCATAATTACATCAAATATACTCTAAAGGTTAAAAAAATCAACACTACCTTAACTGTGGCATCCCCGGGCTGCCTTCCTCCTCTTCCTGGGTTTCATGATGATCTGGGCATGCGCGCGCGTTCGTGCATGCACAATCCTTGTGAAAAATGAACATGCGCGGGCACGCGTGCATGCGTAGATCATCGTGAAACCGAGGAAGAGGAAGACGGCAGCCCGGGGATACTGCAGTTAAGGTAAGTGTTGTTTTTTTTAACCTTTAAAGTATATTTAATGTAATTCTTCCTAGGGGGTGGAGGCGGGCGGCGGAGCGGTGTTTCCACGGAGTTGGTCCCCTACTCCATGGAGCTCCGCGTAGTGCCGCTTCGCCAGCTCCGCCCATGCTTAATAAGGTCCCAGAGGCAAGACCTATTGGCTATGCCAATGCTTGTTTAGCAGTTAATGCATTTAATAAACTGGTTTCAATATGCTCAGAGAGGTATTTATGAGGACATGTTTTTTTTGTTAATGTATTTCAATAAGAGCGGCTAGTGACTAGGGTTTTTCCACTGTTGAGTGAAAGGCCCTGCTGCTCAAGCTGTGCTGCTGTGATGCTCCAAATGTCCCACTTTTTGCCTCTGAGGGCACAATCAAAGGAAACTATCTTCAGGAGGTTTCAAGCTGTCAGACAGGACACTTAGAGCGACCTGGTAGGGTGCGCAACTCTTACTCTTTCAACTCTATATGAGCTGTAAAAGAGGGGCGTCTCTGTGGATGGGAGAGAGGATTTGCTGCCCAATGCTTCTTCAGGAGCATGTTGACTTTTGGAGAGGCTAATACGAAATACACTGGACCTGCAGCTACACTGCCCTGAATGTGTGAATGAAAACCATGCTGAGGGCATGGCCTGAGAATATGGCGTTGGTCTTTAATTCCTGCATTAAGCCTGTTTCCAAGTGCTCAGTATTGTCAGATTAGTGTACAGAGGCACGTGAAAGAGTTGGAAAGGCCAAATGCCAAACAGTTTATGAAAGTTGGAGCCCAAAACCCAAGGCTGTAGGTTGGGTTCCCACCTTTCAAAGAGAAAAATACTGGCCATTTGTTGTTGTTTTGAGAGTCTGCAAAGGCCGCAACGTGATACTAAATAGGGCTTTAAACAAAATGGGATGCATTCATTTGTTAACATGACATGTCAATCTTTGTTTACTTTAATTATTAGTCCTGGATTATAAACACAGCTGTAGAATACATTGAAAAGTGCTTTCTATTTGTGTTTGACGTCCAGCTTTAGGTGATTTGCTTATTTTTGTACAGACTGGGACATTAAAATACAAATGGTACCGGTAGAAAACCAGCCAGGTGGCAACCCTAGCTGGAGTTGGTTATTGACCTGTTCCTGGTGCAGGTGTGAACCCACTCATGCACTGGAGTTAGCATGTTAGTGATAAGCGGACTGGCTGTTTGAAGCCACTGGTCCATCCTTCACTTCAGATTTGGGATAGCAGTGGAGGGCGGGGGAGTAGAGATCACCCGGAGGGAGAGTGCAATGAGTTAAACCCCCCACATCTGAATGGATGTCTGCGATTCCTTTTCCTGTCTTTCAAGAATGGCCCTCAGGGGTGCACTGATTACGCTCCATCTCAGTGTGGCACAAAGTCAGTGCAGCTCCTGACTGTCTCTTTGCCTCTGGGCTTGCATCTGTAATATTGGCACAGGTCCTAAAGTCAAAGGATTTCATCATTTGCATAGGGCCCTGCCCAATGGAAATAAGGACATGTTCCTTTGAGGTCCGGCTACCTCACAATTAGCGCAGCTCGATCTGTATTACACGAGGGGCTGTGTAAGCACCTGTGGTTTATTCTATTATACTAACATTCCCTGAGAGTACCAAAAGAGGGTGCCATGCCCATTGGACTCCTGGGGCACATTCTATAATACAACATTTGGCAGTAAATGAAGTCTGCCTCCATCTAAAACTAAGTGCTCTAAAGGCAGTTCTGTTCTTTTTTTCTCACCCCTATTTCATGCATCATTTGAACTACTAATGCATTGCAACAAATGATCTTTGCTTCTCAAATCAGTTTGATGGCCCAACTCAGTCTCCCTTTTCAATGCATGGATGCTGTACATCACTGGGAGGTTGGGACTGTATGAGCTACATAAAGAAAGGCACACACTGCTAAAAAAAAAGTCAATGAGAGGTGGATGTGTGGGATAGGAGGATGATTGAGACAGATTGAGACAAAGGCCGAGCATCATGCACAGAACCGCAGAGAAATAAGGTAAAACAAAATTGCCACACCCATGCTGACAGCGTGTTGCCTTTTGTGCAGATTTTTCAGCGCTGAACGTGTTACTGGCCTGAAAAACCAACACGAATGGGCAGAACTCTGCAGGGTTTTTTTGGAATGATGCAGAGCAAAACTCAGCGAGTTTCACCTAAACCTAGTTTTGACTCATTTAAGGTAGTGCAGAGGGTTGATATGCCTGCTGCAAAGGACGTGTACCATGCAGATCACAGAACAGTGTTTTATGTGCATAGATTAGTGGGTTACTGCTTTTGTCACAGAGACCGTTTTGTTACTGTGCAGTTCAGAAAGCGGTACACTTTTAGCCCACCGAGCTATACTGGCCGGCTCTCTAAAAGGTATTTTGTATTTCACGTACTTTATTTTTGTTTTTCATTTCTTTTTGTTTAAGGTCGCCATAAAAAGCAAATAAAATGACCCAGCGCTTCTCGTGCATATCAGAAAATACTCCGAGGCAACATCAGATTTTTTTTTTGCTGTGTCATCATTGTAAATTCTGCCAGATGGTTATGGAATTTAAACGTTCCCTGCTGACACTTGGTGTAGCTTGCAGGTCAAGAGTTTGAGCCCCAGCAGGACCAACTCAGTCACAATAGACAACACTTCTTTCATGTCACTCTCAGAACCCCACAGTAAAAAACATCCCCTTTGTTTAGGTCCATAGCTGCACGTCTAGATATTATATTCTAAATCCGAACCTCGAATCTCTGTGAAACTCAACGTGAGATAAGCAGACGTTTATCTGAATCACACGGAGGCATTTTAGACCGTATTGTAATGTTTGGAGAGTTCAATTCCGTTTAGCTGATTTGTAAAAAGGGACTTGCTGCCACCACGAGGAAGTATTGAAGTATTACACTACTAACATCGTTTGTCTCTTCCGAATGCGTTGACTTCCATGGCTGGTAGGTATACTTGTATAACTAACCACAATTACAACTTTACCTTTCGCTATTTTCCATTTTCCGAAAAATACCGTAAAAGTGGGCCTCAAATTATTAATTGGAGATACGTTTTAATTTCTGCTCACCTTATTTCTCTTTTGGAAAATGAAAACGTGTTATCCTAGAAATAAATTTCTATTTGCGGAGATTGTATTGTAATTGCATGTATATAGCGGGCGCTAGCCCTGACGAGGCATTGGAGCGCTTTATGCAAGGTTGCGGCTAATCCAGTGGTTATCTGGATTAGTTTTGTGCTATCAAGAAAATCGCTCGGTGCAATTACTCTAGCTTCTTTGAGGCGATTTCATTAAACAGGAGGTAGGTGTGACCATGAGTGAGAGATTGGTGAGGGCGACGGTGGGGGGGGGGGGGGGAGGCGGGGGGGGGGTGAGATTAACAGATGACATACATTCTTGCGTAGGGATCTCACGTAGTTAGTATGGACAAGCGTGACCAGGGCATGCCATTGTTCATAATTTTATAACTATGATGACTGAGAGGTCCTGACTCCAGGTAACTATGTACAACGTCTCCAGTCCGACTTCTTCACCTACATATCATTGTTTTCAAGTGTGTTTGCCTAGAATGCACTAGGTTAGCACAAACAAGTTCAAGATTGGAAGCAGTTTGCACAGTGGAGGGAGGTGGCAGAGACGTTTTGAGGCATGGGCAAAGAGGACAACTGCCCAGGGCCCCTATCTTCCAAGGACCCCCTGGGAAAGTAAACTTTCTCTCTATTTGACCTCTGACCATTATATTTCATTATTTAAAGCTCTCTGCCTACCTTTAGTGCTGACAATGTCTCTCTCTCTCCCTAGTGCCATTGAAATGATTTTTGGGGTCCCAGGTAAGACATATTTCACAGTTTAGCATATAAATTAATATTGTTGACATCGTGAGCTTGAACTGGCTGGAAATTAGTGAGAAAATTCAACGTTTTTCTGAACAGGGGTCTCAAAGTAGGTTTACCCAGAGCGTACGAAAACCTTAAGATGACACTGAGAGTGGTCAACCTAGTTGTGTGATTTCATCATAGTGATGTTCCTATCGTTCCCCGAATTTATATTTGAAACTCGAAAAGGTTTTTTTTTTATTTTATATGTAAGCTTGCAAAGAAATATGAAATGCATATATACTTGTCTTTCTGTGAATTGAAAGAAGTGAATGCTAAAGTGTGAATGTTTTAGGCAACATTCAATAAGTGTGTCTCTAAAGACTGATAACTAGACAAAGCAGATTTGTTTCTATGCTTATTTTCAAAAGTTCATTCCATAATCTGGTTCAACCTCCTAATTGAGGGTGGAGCTAAAATCCACAAAGCAAAAGCAAATGCTCTGTGTGTATTTTTAGACGTTTTAGGTTGAGCATAGACAGCGCTATCAGGGTGATGTGTTGTATGTACTTTCTGGGTTTTGACTCATCCCATCGCTTTTGATTTGTCTAGTCAGTTGTCTTCTAAAAATCATTGCTAGCTAGTGGCTTATTTGGCTTCTTAGTCAATCCTTTTCCAAATTGTTCACTTCCCTGGAGTGATCCAGCGATCAGGAATTAATAATTTCATTACCTGGAACCAATTCAATTCCCTACAAGTCCCTTTCACGCTGGGTGAGTATAAACCAAACTTACCAAATTCCCATTACCATATCATCCTTACATTATCCTTTGTGGCGATGCAATTTTTATTATGTAATTAGGGTTTGGCAAAATAATACTTGGATCTAGAATAAATTATTGTACCTTCTTCATTTAACCAGTCAAAAACACTAATAAAGACAAACTCATTTATGAGTTAATAATGGTTTATCTATAATAATATGATTGCTCATCAAGTACAATACAGCTCGAATCATAAATCACCATACAAGAAAAACATTAATGGAAAATGTGATAAGCACATCTCAGGTTCAGCGCTCTGAGTGAGCGTAAAGGCCTAGAGACAAAAGAATAGAAACATACGTCATTTGCAATACAGTAGTGCAAATTCAGAATATCATACTAACCTTGGTTCAAGAAATTTGGAAAGCTACCCTCTGGCCATGAGAGTAAGCAAGGCCCTTCAAGAAAGGTTAAGGAGCAAAGTTTAAAGTCAAGTTTCAGCAGAACAGCAGCCAGCCCATAGAAATTAGGAAACAGCAACACAAGCATCTCCTCTCGCAAAGTAGGAAAATCACGCCTCCAAACCCATCCTCCGGATACCTATAGTTATACTCTAAATTCTCTAAAGTCCAACCCACATTACATCATAACATGCATTTTAATTTCATTCTATTGGTCAAAACAGCGGGTGTTCTATCACACCACCCTTGACATGACAATTTGCAAACAGATCGATTGTCCATTTAGTCATTTGATCAACTTCCAGCCAAGGAAATACAATTTAAATCTTCCATAGTTTGTATGCTTCCTCCATCTCAGTCCTGTATCAACTTTTGTGCCACAATTGTTTTTATGCGCCGCTCACTGAGGAAGTGTTCTATTCTCTTTATTCAATTTGTTTCCTCCATGCAACCTTGGCTGGCATACAGGGACTCGCGAAGGACAGTTCACAATTTCTTCCCTTTTACATTTCTAATACGCCATATTAATGTCAAAAGAGGCACTCAGGCCTTTTCTGCAGAGCAGAAAAATCACACTTCTAGGACAGAAAAATACAAGTGTTATTTATCGTTTATAAAGCCGTACTATTAAAAACACCATATGTGATGCATCTATTCTTGCTTTATCCATGCACAATTTAATAAATTAGTCTTCTGATTTAGTTTAGTGTAAAACAAAACTAGCAGCTTTTAGTCTATTTGCAGCCCACTACAGCATTTTAACACACCCTTGCGCAGTTTTCATCTTTTCCCATTAGCATTTTGCATTTCGTTTGCAAACTACTTGATTAGTATTTTCACACAATGCGGGTGCAATCCGAGCGGGGTTTATTTCACGAAAACCCTGCTTCATCAGGAGTATCATCCCAAGGCTTGTAGACTTCCGCTAGTCCCACTGCAACATCTAATAACAAAAGAAGCTACAAGGTGACTGACATAAATGGTAGCACCTCACTCTTTAACTGCTGCCTTATCAGGCTGTTAATGCACAAAAACTCCAGCACCCGTCACCTAATGGTGCCTCTGTGAACAGATTACATTTTTTTTTACAAATGGAGGTGCACTAACCGTAAGATACAAAGTCCAAAATGTTTCTTTTTTTTAACATTTATTTGATAGATGACATAATTATACAACAACAGCCAACACGTTTCATTCCTGTATAAACAATTAATGGAACTTCTTCAGGGCTGTAACAAACAAAAAAACATTTATATAAGACTAATTAAATGACAGACAAAAAAACACATGTTAAAAAACTTACATAATTTACAAAACATGAAACTAGTTGTACGACATTAATATGCTTAAATTAACCTACAAAAAATAATATGCACAATACACCATAAATTACAAACAGTCAAGAAGGAGAACTATATAAAGTTTAAAATTCTAACCATCTTAGTTTCAGAGTTGATTGTGCTATTTAGCATCAGGAAAGGGAAAGGAAAAGGAATTAAGAGTGATAACAAATAAAGTTAAAATTAAGACCATCTTCATATCAGAATTAATTGTGCAGTTTCTAGAACGAGATTCAAAGTAATGCTTTTCTGTAATCTGACTGTATTAACTAGATCTAGAAATACTAGTTGCAGTCTCACCTTCACTCAATAGCAAAACAAATTCAGAAATCCAATTGGTAATTCAAGAGTATGGGATGGATGTCTTCTCATACCGAATATATAGGATTCAACTGACTAGAATAGGGAGCAGGAGAAACCGAATGAGTTAAAACGATTCAAAGCATCAGGTCATAGTTAATTCATATAACTTGATGTATCTCACCTCTAAACGTAAGTCAATGGCTATTCAAATTCAGAAACCATCATTTCACGAAGAGAGAAATGTCTTTATCACCATCAAATTCAACAATCAGATTATTTATAATTAAAATCTGAAATTCAAAGAAAGCACTAGTTCAAAAATCAATGAACGCGTTCAATATACATCTATGCCTCAAAATCTAACATAATTCTCACCTAATAAGACATGCTATCAGTCTCAAGAAATTCAACTTCAACACTTGTTTGTCTTCAAAGATATAGGGCTAAATTCCCACATCCACATATCATCCAGAGAGAGATTTACTAATCTGAAATCCAAATTCATAGAACAAGTTAAAACAAAAAAACTGTTTTTATGGTGTTTATACAGGTCTAGTAAGGCTGGATTTAGATTAGATCACAATATATCATACCTATATGTAAGATATAATATAATCCTCATTTAGATCTTTTCAGACTTAGTCTTATAACATGGGTAGGTCCATCAACGATGTTAGTATCACCTACATAGGACAAAGCAAGAGTAGTCATTAAATCAAATGAGAACAGTTAGAGCTAACTGAAAGAATTGAAAGAATCATTAAATATAGTCCTATAGAAAAGGATTTTATATGAATGTGTTCTATCAATATAAGAAAAACTGTATATGACCCTGCTCTTCATAAATTATACCACTTCTTGTTATTGACGGGGGTCTCACCAGCTGTGTTGCACACGCAAATCTGGATAGAATGGTTTATACTTGATCGTCAATCTTGATTGTGCGCACAATAAATATCGACCGGCCACCTATTTGCAATATAACAAAAGTGTCATGTCAGCGAAGCCATATCAAAAAGGCCATACAAAAACATAGTCAAGTTCACAAGAAAAGTCCCATAATCTAATAAAAAGAGGCAATATTTATCGTAAACGGGATGGAAACTAGTCTCTTTCTCTTTTGACAGTATAGTGTACAAGAATTATGCTATCCTTAGTAATGTTTATGCTGCATGCGTGTTAAGCGGCAGTAGGTTCCTCACTTAATAAGTTAGAAACCATCAATACTAACTTATACTAACTTATACCTAGAATCGAGAGACATGCAGATCTCTGCAACATTCACGATATCTGCAGGGCGATGAAATCTCCTGTCTATATATTAGAGATACCCACACAGCCTTACAGACCTCAATGGGTGGCGCTTGGACCCCATCCAAGATAAACTACAATAAACGTTTATTCGTGCCATATAATGAAGTCTTAGTCCCCCATTTATGGAGAAGCGCTTAAAAAACAGAAATCTTAAATATAAAGGCAAACGCTCCCCACATCAAGGACGCTTCACAGCCAAAAACCCAAAGACCTCCTTATAAGTTTACCTTAATAAGCAGTTCCATCTCCCTCTCTGGATCGCCAACAAACGCAGTAGTGATTTGGCGCCATATTTATACCGCAAGCCAGTGTCATGAAATAGAGAACACCTGGTCTCGAAGTTTAGCGCAGGCTGATGACATCAGAAAAGGGACTGACACGTAAAATAAGCCCACTCACGTTAAGGACTTTAAGAGTAAAGAGTCGGCCATTTTGAAATATCTGTTGTTTATATACATAAACAGATAAGATACGATCCTATATCTAGCCGATAGCCAATAGGTAATTCTTTTGTATCATATGACCGTGTTTAGCAGCAACTCGGCGTTTAGATTTAAAATTAAATAAATATAACAAAAGAAAAATTTATATTATTTTAGGATTATACAAATATATATTTCTAATTTAAAACCCAAGTATATTGTAAAATCTTCACTAGTAGTTAAAGTAAATTCCCTATTCTTACTAGAATCTCATCTTTATATCTGACGGAAAGATATGACATCAGTGATTCTACGGATCCGCCATGTTGAAATAGGATTTTCGCCATCCGCTACGGTGAAATTAATCACATCTAAAAATTGTACACCAATATAGTACTATCAACGATCGGTAGTTAGCTAAGTTTCGAATATCCGATAAATTTACATAAAATATTAACTGAATGGTAACCATATATTCAAAGGGTCAACCATGAGGAATTAACTCTATCCGCCACGTCTCAGTATGCAGAGCTGACTAAGCTCATACATTGAACAAGGAATCTCTACATTCCCTGCTATTAGGTGAGGTGAGACACCCTTAATGTACCAAGGATCATCCATAAAGCATTAACTCATTTTCACTATAACCAAATGTGCAGAGCTGACTAAGCCCACACATTTACACAAAGAATCTCTACATTTACTGCTATTAGGTGAGGTGAGACAATGTTAAAACACCAAGAGGACCGCATCGCTAGTATATTGGTAGTTCAATTATTTTATATACAGTAATCAAATTCTAATTCAGATCTAGTTTGTATTTAGTTGCCTTAATACAAACTTTACAATAAAAGCAAGCAGAAGTCATTATATACAGCAATCAAATTCAAATCTAATTTGTATATAGTTACCTTTATACATATTTTACATTCAAGGCAAATTATACATTAAAGGCAAGCAGAGTCATTATCAGATCGAATTCTGGTGAGAATTAGTAGTATCTAAATCAGCCACATTATTCAACTGACAAAAAAGAGATACTGCTCAGAGTCTTAATGTATTATACAGTAGGAGGGGATGACTCGAATCAAGAGGCCTACGCCGAACAGGTGGATTTAATCTAATATGTCGCAATTTAGAAAGTGGTGGAATTCACTATCGGTATTGTGGCCATATTTTATAACTTGTAGCCTACAAATCCACTTTGCCTCCCGTTGCCTCAATATGAGTTCCCTGTCACCTCCTCTTTTGCATGCTGCCACATGTTCTATCCCAAAGAACCAAAATGTATGATCACTGGCATGAGTATGTTTAGAATGCTCAGCAATTGGGTACCTAGGGTCCCCCCTACTATGGCTCTTCGGTGTTCTTGTATTCTTAATTTTAAACTTCTTGTTGTACTTCCTTCATATATTAGATTGAATGTACAACCCAGGATGTTTACCACATAACAAGTTTTACAGTTTATGAATTCTTTAATGATGTATTGTTTCTGAGTGTTAAATACAAATTCCTTCATCTTATTTTTACCAAATTCGCACAGGTTGCAAGAGCTGCATGTAAAAAAAAAACATGGGTTTTGATGGTAACCATGTTTCTGAATTTGTAGATGATGTCACATAGCTTGGAGATAATCTGTCTTTCAATTTTGTCCCTTTCTTATATGTAACCCTGGGATTTTTAGTAAGGACCTTTTTTAAAGATGGTACTTCTACCAACATATGCCAGCTGTTTTTTAGAATTCTAAAGATTCTGTTGCTATGTGAAGTGTACTTGGTTATAAATCGAGGTTTCTCATTTAGAGCTCGCCTCCACTCAGTGCATGTTTCTAATATGGAGTCTCGATTTAAGAGTTGTGCTCTCAAAGTGACAGCTTTCACATCTCTTTTGTCATGACCTCTCTGTAAAAATCTAGAGCCAGTCTCTGAAATGTTTCTTTCAAAAACTGCTGTTTTAGAGCAGTTCCTTCTAACCCTCACCATCTCACCATAAGGGATATTTTTTATCACAGATCTAGAATGAGCGCTCGTTGCATGGAGTACTCCATTGCAGGACGTCTCTTTTCGATATAAGGCACTCTGTACTATTCCATCTTTCACATACAGATGTAAGTCCAGAAAATCAATTTTTTCTCTCTAATAGGTCATTGTGAACGTCACATTGTATAGATTATCATTGAGGTAGCGAAAATAGTATTGTAGACATTCCACAGATCCGCACCAAAGGCATATCATGTAGTCGATATACCTCACCCAGAACACTATATACTGTGTCCAGGGGGAGGCACCACGACCCCATGCATGACCTCCTTCAAACCACCCCATGAAGAGGCATGCGTATGAGGGGGCAAATTTAGTGCCCATTCCCACTGTAACATCTGTTTAGGGACTATTTCTCACTTTCTCTAAGAGAATTGGACCAGAGTCCTCGATGTTTTCAGTGCTCCGAGCTCCGTTTCTGTAATCAAGGCTGTAAATCATGTTCTTATCTCCTTACATTTGCTGTGCATCCAAAGACCAATGTGAAATGCTATAGGCTGTTATCTTTGGCTGCATCTGGGATATAAACATGTGGGCCTTGAATCTTTGCCACTGTTGCCGCTGCCAGGATGTCTATTGTGGTACGCCGAAGATTCAAGTTGTTATGGATAGCCGTCACAGTATGTTACTCACCAACCTATGTTGTTACCACTTTCCCATTGTGTAGGAAGCCTTGTGATTCCTCAGGGAAGGGGACAGGTGAAGGAGTGCTAATTGCAGGCAGCACGACTGTGTATGAGTGTTAGAAATGGGGGTCTCTAGTTGGCACAGGTAGGTACCTTTGTCCAAATAGGTACCCTTGCTTCTAGTCAGGATAAGAGGGATACACACTTTAGATAACCCCTGCTCACCCCCCTGGTAGCTTGGCACAAGCAAATAGGTTTATCCCAAAGGCAATGTGTAAAGTATTTGTACCAATACTCCCAGTAACACAGTGAAAATACCACAAATGGACTCCACACCAGTTTAGAAAAATAAAAATACCTTTATCTAAACTAAACAGGACCACAGCGACAAAAATCCAACATACACAGTTAAAAATATGACTTTCAAACGGTTTCAAGAACTTGTACCATAGGAAACTATGGATGCGTGACTTTTCTCCAAAGTACCTGTAGTTGCATCAAAGTTTACCATGCCAAACAGCCGCAGCGTCGGAAAACAAAGAGATGCAACACTCCTGAGACCCTGAGGAGGCGATGCGACAGTCCCGCTGCAGACAGAGAAAGGGATGCGTCGATTCTGGTCTGTATGGAGAGTGAGGCGTCGATTCTTCGTGCCAATTCCGGCCCGCAGGTGATGCGTCGGAACAACTTGCCGCACAGGTACAATGCATGGAAATCCGGGATGCGTCGGCGATCGATGCGGCGTCATTACATGGCGCTGCGCTGGTCCTCTTCACCCGTGATCCCTCGATGCGTCGATTCTTACAGCGATGACAAGCACTGCGACGGTTTACGCAGCGGCGCCACGATGCATGGAAATTCTTCCCTCACCGTGAAGATGCGTCGGAAAAACAGCCACAAGAAGAGTGATGAGTTGATTTCTGTCGTTCTTTGAGTTTCTTCTCTCTTCCAGCTCCCAAACAGCAGCAACAACCTCCAGAAGCCCAAAACTGGCACAGGCACCTCAAGGCAGGTAAGAACTCACAACATCAGATTTCAGGGGAGCTGGGGGTGAAGTCTTTGTGTCCCTGAGACTTCTGAATGGGCGGCCAGCTCACTTCAGGCCCTTTTAGTTCTCCTTCAAGCAGAAGACATGGCACACAGAAAAGTCCTTCTCCTTTCCTTGGCAGAAACAGCAACTGTAGGCCAATCCCAGACACACAGCAAAGGCAGTACTTCTCCTCAGTCTTTCCAGCTCTTCTCCTTGGCAAAGGTTCCTCTTGAATTCCAGGAAGGATCTAAAGTTCAGGGGTTTTAGGTCTAATACTTATACCCCAAAATGTATTTGTTCTCTTTGTGCAAGTGGCTCTGAGCCCAGTTCAAACCAGTTCTGGGGGCACTCGGCAAGTGCACAACAACATCCTATGTCAGTGTGGGCCTTGGTCCCAGACACACCACAGGGGGGCAGATCAGGCCTATTCAGCCTAGTGCTGACTCATCCAGACTCCTGGAGCCGCTGCACCTCCCCAGCCACTGTCACTCCAAAGTCAGACAGTCAATCCACAAACAGGCAGAGGCACACAGGAAGGTTGAACAAGAAAATAGCCACTTTCTAAAAGTGCTATTTTCAAACACAATTTAAAAACCATCTTTACTAAAAGATGTGTTATTAAATTCTGAGTTTAAGGGTACTAAACTCCATTTTTCTATCTTTTCCTTATGGGAAGATATGCATGTAAAATTTTACGGAACATTCCCCATTCTGTCCTATGGGCTAGATAGCCTTTCAATAGTGAAAAACGAAATTAGCAGTATTTCACTATCTGGACATGTTACACACACCAGTACATGTCCTATGTTTCACATACACTGCACCCTGCCCAGGGGCGTACCTTGGGTCTACCATAGTGGAGTCCTATGTGTAAGAAAAGAGAAGGATAAGACCTGGCAAGTGGGTGCACTTGCCAAGTCGACATGGCAGTTAACAAACTGCGCACAGGCAATGCGGTGGCAGGCCTGAGACCTCGTTTCAGGGCTAATCATGTGGGTGGCACAATCAGGGCTGCAAGCCCACTAGTAGCATTTGATTTACCCACCCTGGCACACTTAGTGCACTTTACTAGGGGCCTACTTATAAAACAAATATGCCAATCAGGGAAAACCTATCACAATAACAATTTACACAGGGAGCACTTGCACTTTGACACTGATTAGCAGTGGCAAAGTGCTCAAAGCATCTAAGACAGCAAAAACAAAATCCAGCACAGCATCAGAAACACAGGAGGTAGAGGCAAAAAGTAAGGAAAACTACGCCAAGGATACCAGGTCTAACAATGAGGTAATTATTTATTTAGTGAGCTGTAGGCAGGACGGAATGTGCATGAGACCTTTATTTATTAAACAACATGGTGGTAAAAGCGCACTCAGCTCACCCTGTGTGCAGCCTTGGAGTAACACTAACAGGTACTAAAATAAGATCAAAGGGTTATGCCTCTTTAGCCAAGGATTACTACTCCATCCTTTGGTGGCAGCTAACGTGGCTTTCACTCGCTGAGTAACAGACTACAGTTCCCGACATGCTGGGTCGCCAACAAGAAGCTGTGCACACTTTGGTGAAGAGCCAGGACAAGGATCAGGTAGCCATTGTTTCTTTGTACTATGATCCCCTGCTTGATTTGTCTTCCCTATGATATGTTATCTGGGGTGGGGAGGGGGCAGCGGCAAGCAGTGACAGTGCAGTCAGATCCTCTCTGACCTGTGACTGCACAGTGATGTCAGCAGGGGCGATGATCTGCAGGAAACACACAGTATACGCACACAACACAGCTGGCTATGAAGTGACTTGTTTCACCTTTGCTTCAATGCCCTTGTTTCTTCCCCTCTACGATGCACTGTCGCCTTCCAATGCAACATCCTGTCTAGCGACAAACTGCACGCTCTTGTGGGACTCAGGGTCTAAGCTCACGCGCTGCCGCTGCCCCTTCAGTCCCTCGCAGGTCGAAGAGCTCCTGTGTGAAGTCACGGTCTGGATCCCATCATTTGCTGCGCAGCAGGGATCATTGGTTTCATGGTGGTTGTTGGCATGTGCTGAGAGCTAGAGTGCTGGGGTGAGGAGTGAGGGGGTATGGGAGGGACTCTGCAGGGCAGTCAGGGGCATTGACTGAACCAGGGGCAGTTGGTGTGGGTCATAGACACAACAGCAGTAGCTCGCCCCTCTTTAAAATGGCAGTCGAGCATTCCACTGATCCATGGTCTGTGATCGGGAGGAACTCGGTGTCCTCTTCCACCCGTGTCCATCTCCCTCTGCTGGGGTGTCCGCATGCTCTCCCAGGCACAGACTGCCACCTTCTTTGTTTCTGGTGTGGAGCCTAGTCCTGCCAGGGAGACAACCAGAATAGCTATGGTCGAGGGGCAGCTCAACCTTGACCAGTGCTGGTCATCTTCAGAGCCTTGACCAGTAAGCAATCTCTGGTCAGGTTTGGGTGAGCCCGACCAAGTGTGCCGCACTGGCCTCTGGACCAGGGACTGCTGGTGCTAGAGACCGATTGGTGCCCTGCAGTGCACTTACCCCACAAGGCGTAGCCGGAACCCATGCTACTCAAGTATGTCTGGGAAAAGGGGCAGCGCCTGCCAGCAAGGTGAACTGGCGATGGGTATTAAACAATTATGAGGAGGCCTGGACAGACGGAACCTTAGAATGTGAATAAAGTTGAATCTGCATGTCTAGTTTAGACTGAACACGGACTTTCATAACCGATCTGACCCTTCGACCCCTGTATTTTGTTTTTATTGCAGTCTTCGTGCTTTAAAGAAATAGATATCATGGGAAGAGAAAGTTGAAGCACTGTGCGAAAAAATACACGATGTTACCCATCGCCCTAAAACAACATTAAACGTTCTTGACACGAGTAACACATTCTAACCCTTTGTTTACACATACACGTGTCGAGAATCGGACTGTGGCTAAACAGGGGGCTTTTCCCACCACGTTTAAGAAAATGTTGAACCGTAAACAACGAATCACCCCTTTCATGAATCTAATCAACAATGGAATAGCTCCTTAGCCTTGTTGCGCGGAATACTAATGACACACAACAACCACTTTGAACTCGGTGATGTGCAGCAGGCGTTCACACTAAAGCTTCTGTGTAACGGGTGAACGTTTCATTCTGGGGCGTTGGAAACGGCTACAGTTTATTATTTAGCTTGTCCACACACCCGTGGGCAGTTATGCAAAGTACTCTGTTAATTTCCGGACACATGGAGTGCTATTTTCATCCAGTTTTTCAATCTATCTCAAATTTCATGGTGGAACTTAGCTAGAACAAACCCCACAGTACGTTCTACTCATGTCTCGGTGGTTTATTAGGCTTGTAAGCTTTAAATTCTAAAGGAGTGGCTGCACATGACTCTCTTTCAGCACAGCAAAGGGAATCCTCATCAGTTATCTCAATTCATGTCCATTTCACCGGTCTTCCATTCGATTGTCGACTGTAATGTGACGGTGTTCGAGAAAGCGCTAATTATGGCAGTGTATTGAAAAAAGTGAATCCCCCTTGCATTCTGCTTGTGGGTTAAGAACACACTTTGGAATGCCTTGCTTGTGAATCACAGTTCTTTATTCTGTGTGAGGTTCATGTTTTTCGGGGGTATAAAAAAATTGATATGTTTTGTGCAAAACGTGGGTTGGATCTGTCCTCTTTGAGCTGTTATCAAATACCTCTCTGGCATGTAAATAGTAAATGTTCTTAAGGACATTCTGTACTCTCTTTGTATTCAAACCAGACTGAGCCTTCTTTAGGTCCTTGAGCTGATGGTTTTACCTCATCTTTGATCCATTCCTACCATCATGGCCTCTGATAGCAGGGGCTGCTAATTTGTGTCAGGAGCAAACAAGCATTGGCAAATCAGAAACACTTTTAAGGTCTAACCGTGGGTGGAGAGATCCACTCTGCCCGCCGAGTGTGCAGAGTTGTGCCTACTCTGCGGAGAACACGGAGTAGGCACAACTCGCCACACTCCATGGCGGAGCGGAGTTGCCTAGCCCCCGCCTCCACCCCGCCTAGGCATAATTACATCAAATATACTCTAAAGGTTAAAAAAATCAACACTACCTTAACTGTGGCATCCCCGGGCTGCCTTCCTCCTCTTCCTGGGTTTCATGATGATCTGGGCATGCGCGCGCGTTCGTGCATGCACAATCCTTGTGAAAAATGAACATGCGCGGGCACGCGTGCATGCGTAGATCATCGTGAAACCGAGGAAGAGGAAGACGGCAGCCCGGGGATACTGCAGTTAAGGTAAGTGTTGTTTTTTTTAACCTTTAAAGTATATTTAATGTAATTCTTCCTAGGGGGTGGAGGCGGGCGGCGGAGCGGAGTTTCCACGGAGTTGGTCCCCTACTCCATGGAGCTCCGCGTAGTGCCGCTTCGCCAGCTCCGCCCATGCTTAATAAGGTCCCAGAGGCAAGACCTATTGGCTATGCCAATGCTTGTTTAGCAGTTAATGCATTTAATAAACTGGTTTCAATATGCTCAGAGAGGTATTTATGAGGACATGTTTTTTTTGTTAATGTATTTCAATAAGAGCGGCTAGTGACTAGGGTTTTTCCACTGTTGAGTGAAAGGCCCTGCTGCTCAAGCTGTGCTGCTGTGATGCTCCAAATGTCCCACTTTTTGCCTCTGAGGGCACAATCAAAGGAAACTATCTTCAGGAGGTTTCAAGCTGTCAGACAGGACACTTAGAGCGACCTGGTAGGGTGCGCAACTCTTACTCTTTCAACTCTATATGAGCTGTAAAAGAGGGGCGTCTCTGTGGATGGGAGAGAGGATTTGCTGCCCAATGCTTCTTCAGGAGCATGTTGACTTTTGGAGAGGCTAATACGAAATACACTGGACCTGCAGCTACACTGCCCTGAATGTGTGAATGAAAACCATGCTGAGGGCATGGCCTGAGAATATGGCGTTGGTCTTTAATTCCTGCATTAAGCCTGTTTCCAAGTGCTCAGTATTGTCAGATTAGTGTACAGAGGCACGTGAAAGAGTTGGAAAGGCCAAATGCCAAACAGTTTATGAAAGTTGAGGCCCAAAACCCAAGGCTGTAGGTTGGGTTCCCACCTTTCAAAGAGAAAAATACTGGCCATTTGTTGTTGTTTTGAGAGTCTGCAAAGGCCGCAACGTGATACTAAATAGGGCTTTAAACAAAATGGGATGCATTCATTTGTTAACATGACATGTCAATCTTTGTTTACTTTAATTATTAGTCCTGGATTATAAACACAGCTGTAGAATACATTGAAAAGTGCTTTCTATTTGTGTTTGACGTCCAGCTTTAGGTGATTTGCTTATTTTTGTACAGACTGGGACATTAAAATACAAATGGTACCGGTAGAAAACCAGCCAGGTGGCAACCCTAGCTGGAGTTGGTTATTGACCTGTTCCTGGTGCAGGTGTGAACCCACTCATGCACTGGAGTTAGCATGTTAGTGATAAGCGGACTGGCTGTTTGAAGCCACTGGTCCATCCTTCACTTCAGATTTGGGATAGCAGTGGAGGGCGGGGGAGTAGAGATCACCCGGAGGGAGAGTGCAATGAGTTAAACCCCCCACATCTGAATGGATGTCTGCGATTCCTTTTCCTGTCTTTCAAGAATGGCCCTCAGGGGTGCACTGATTACGCTCCATCTCAGTGTGGCACAAAGTCAGTGCAGCTCCTGACTGTCTCTTTGCCTCTGGGCTTGCATCTGTAATATTGGCACAGGTCCTAAAGGCAAAGGATTTCATCATTTGCATAGGGCCCTGCCCAATGGAAATAAGGACATGTTCCTTTGAGGTCCGGCTACCTCACAATTAGCGCAGCTCGATCTGTATTACACGAGGGGCTGTGTAAGCACCTGTGGTTTATTCTATTATACTAACATTCCCTGAGAGTACCAAAAGAGGGTGCCATGCCCATTGGACTCCTGGGGCACATTCTATAATACAACATTTGGCAGTAAATGAAGTCTGCCTCCATCTATAACTAAGTGCTCTAAAGGCAGTTCTGTTCTTTTTTTCTCACCCCTATTTCATGCATCATTTGAACTACTAATGCATTGCAACAAATGATCTTTGCTTCTCAAATCAGTTTGATGGCCCAACTCAGTCTCCCTTTTCAATGCATGGATGCTGTACATCACTGGGAGGTTGGGACTGTATGAGCTACATAAAGAAAGGCACACACTGCTAAAAAAAAAAGTCAATGAGAGGTGGATGTGTGGGATAGGAGGATGATTGAGACAGATTGAGACAAAGGCCGAGCATCATGCACAGAACCGCAGAGAAATAAGGTAAAACAAAATTGCCACACCCATGCTGACAGCGTGTTGCCTTTTGTGCAGATTTTTCAGCGCTGAACGTGTTACTGGCCTGAAAAACCAACACGAATGGGCAGAACTCTGCAGGGTTTTTTTGGAATGATGCAGAGCAAAACTCAGCGAGTTTCACCTAAACCTAGTTTTGACTCATTTAAGGTAGTGCAGAGGGTTGATATGCCTGCTGCAAAGGACGTGTACCATGCAGATCACAGAACAGTGTTTTATGTGCATAGATTAGTGGGTTACTGCTTTTGTCACAGAGACCGTTTTGTTACTGTGCAGTTCAGAAAGCGGTACACTTTTAGCCCACCGAGCTATACTGGCCGGCTCTCTAAAAGGTATTTTGTATTTCACGTACTTTATTTTTGTTTTTCATTTCTTTTTGTTTAAGGTCGCCATAAAAAGCAAATAAAATGACCCAGCGCTTCTCGTGCATATCAGAAAATACTCCGAGGCAACATCAGATTTTTTTTTTGCTGTGTCATCATTGTAAATTCTGCCAGATGGTTATGGAATTTAAACGTTCCCTGCTGACACTTGGTGTAGCTTGCAGGTCAAGAGTTTGAGCCCCAGCAGGACCAACTCAGTCACAATAGACAACACTTCTTTCATGTCACTCTCAGAACCCCACAGTAAAAAACATCCCCTTTGTTTAGGTCCATAGCTGCACGTCTAGATATTATATTCTAAATCCGAACCTCGAATCTCTGTGAAACTCAACGTGAGATAAGCAGACGTTTATCTGAATCACACGGAGGCATTTTAGACCGTATTGTAATGTTTGGAGAGTTCAATTCCGTTTAGCTGATTTGTAAAAAGGGACTTGCTGCCACCACGAGGAAGTATTGAAGTATTACACTACTAACATCGTTTGTCTCTTCCGAATGCGTTGACTTCCATGGCTGGTAGGTATACTTGTATAACTAACCACAATTACAACTTTACCTTTCGCTATTTTCCATTTTCCGAAAAATACCGTAAAAGTGGGCCTCAAATTATTAATTGGAGATACGTTTTAATTTCTGCTCACCTTATTTCTGTTTTGGAAAATGAAAACGTGTTATCCTAGAAATAAATTTCTATTTGCGGAGATTGTATTGTAATTGCATGTATATAGCGGGCGCTAGCCCTGACGAGGCATTGGAGCGCTTTATGCAAGGTTGCGGCTAATCCAGTGGTTATCTGGATTAGTTTTGTGCTATCAAGAAAATCGCTCGGTGCAATTACTCTAGCTTCTTTGAGGCGATTTCATTAAACAGGAGGTAGGTGTGACCATGAGTGAGAGATTGGTGAGGGCGACGGTGGGGGGGGGGGGGGGGGGAGGGGGGGGAGGCGGGGGGGGGGTGAGATTAACAGATGACATACATTCTTGCGTAGGGATCTCACGTAGTTAGTATGGACAAGCGTGACCAGGGCATGCCATTGTTCATAATTTTATAAATATGATGACTGAGAGGTCCTGACTCCAGGTAACTATGTACAACGTCTCCAGTTCGACTTCTTCACCTACATATCATTGTTTTCAAGTGTGTTTGCCTAGAATGCACTAGGTTAGCACAAACAAGTTCAAGATTGGAAGCAGTTTGCACAGTGGAGGGAGGTGGCAGAGACGTTTTGAGGCATGGGCAAAGAGGACAACTGCCCAGGGCCCCTATCTTCCAAGGACCCCCTGGGAAAGTAAACTTTCTCTCTATTTGACCTCTGACCATTATATTTCATTATTTAAAGCTCTCTGCCTACCTTTAGTGCTGACAATGTCTCTCTCTCTCCCTAGTGCCATTGAAATGATTTTTGGGGTCCCAGGTAAGACATATTTCACAGTTTAGCATATAAATTAATATTGTTGACATCGTGAGCTTGAACTGGCTGGAAATTAGTGAGAAAATTCAACGTTTTTCTGAACAGGGGTCTCAAAGTAGGTTTACCCAGAGCGTACGAAAACCTTAAGATGACACTGAGAGTGGTCAACCTAGTTGTGTGATTTCATCATAGTGATGTTCCTATCGTTCCCCGAATTTATATTTGAAACTCGAAAAGGTTTTTTTTTTATTTTATATGTAAGCTTGCAAAGAAATATGAAATGCATATATACTTGTCTTTCTGTGAATTGAAAGAAGTGAATGCTAAAGTGTGAATGTTTTAGGCAACATTCAATAAGTGTGTCTCTAAAGACTGATAACTAGACAAAGCAGATTTGTTTCTATGCTTATTTTCAAAAGTTCATTCCATAATCTGGTTCAACCTCCTAATTGAGGGTGGAGCTAAAATCCACAAAGCAAAAGAAAATGCTCTGTGTGTATTTTTAGACGTTTTAGGTTGAGCCTAGACAGCGCTATCAGGGTGATCTGTTGTATGTACTTTCTGGGTTTTGACTCATCCCATCGCTTTTGATTTGTCTAGTCAGTTGTCTTCTAAAAATCATTGCTAGCTAGTGGCTTATTTGGCTTCTTAGTCAATCCTTTTCCAAATTGTTCACTTCCCTGGAGTGATCCAGCGATCAGGAATTAATAATTTCATTACCTGGAACCAATTCAATTCCCTACAAGTCCCTTTCACGCTGGGTGAGTATAAACCAAACTTACCAAATTCCCATTACCATATCATCCTTACATTATCCTTTGTGGCGATGCAATTTTTATTATGTAATTAGGGTTTGGCAAAATAATACTTGGATCTAGAATAAATTATTGTACCTTCTTCATGTAACCAGTCAAAAACACTAATAAAGACAAACTCATTTATGAGTTAATAATGGTTTATCTATAATAATATGATTGCTCATCAAGTAAGATACAGCTCGAATCATAAATCACCATACAAGAAAAACATTAATGGAAAATGTGATAAGCACATCTCAGGTTCAGCGCTCTGAGTGAGCGTAAAGGCCTAGAGACAAAAGAATAGAAACATAAGTCATTTGCAATACAGTAGTGCAAATTCAGAATATCATACTAACCTTGGTTCAAGAAATTTGGAAAGCTACCCCCTGGCCATGAGAGTAAGCAAGGCCCTTCAAGAAAGGTTAAGGAGCAAAGTTTAAAGTCAAGTTTCAGCAGAACAGCAGCCAGCCCATAGAAATTAGGAAACAGCAACACAAGCATCTCCTCTCGCAAAGTAGGAAAATCACGCCTCCAAACCCATCCTCCGGATACCTATAGTTATACTCTAAATTCTCTAAAGTCCAACCCACATTACATCATAACATGCATTTTCATTTCATTCTATTGGTCAAAACAGCGGGTGTTCTATCACACCACCCTTGACATGACAATTTGCAAACAGATCGATTGTCCATTTATTCATTTGATCAACTTCCAGCCAAGGAAATACAATTTAAATCTTCCATAGTTTGTATGCTTCCTCCATCTCAGTCCTGTATCAACTTTTGTGCCACAATTGTTTTTATGCGCCGCTCACTGAGGAAGTGTTCTATTCTCTTTATTCAATTTGTTTCCTCCATGCAACCTTGGCTGGCATACAGGGACTCGCGAAGGACAGTTCACAATTTCTTCCCTTTTACATTTCTAATACGCCATATTAATGTCAAAAGAGGCACTCAGGCCTTTTCTGCAGAGCAGAAAAATCACACTTCTAGGACAGAAAAATACAAGTGTTATTTATCGTTTATAAAGCCGTACTATTAAAAACACCATATGTGATGCATCTATTCTTGCTTTATCCATGCACAATTTAATAAATTAGTCTTCTGATTTAGTTTAGTGTAAAACAAAACTAGCAGCTTTTAGTCTATTTGCAGCCCACTACAGCATTTTAACACACCCTTGCGCAGTTTTCATCTTTTCCCATTAGCATTTTGCATTTCGTTTGCAAACTACTTGATTAGTATTTTCACACAATGCGGGTGCAATCCGAGCGGGGTTTATTTCACGAAAACCCTGCTTCATCAGGAGTATCATCCCAAGGCTTGTAGACTTCCGCTAGTCCCACTGCAACATCTAATAACAAAAGAAGCTACAAGGTGACTGACATAAATGGTAGCACCTCACTCTTTAACTGCTGCCTTATCAGGCTGTTAATGCACAAAAACTCCAGCACCCGTCACCTAATGGTGCCTCTGTGAACAGATTACATTTTTTTTTACAAATGGAGGTGCACTAACCGTAAGATACAAAGTCCAAAATGTTTCTTTTTTTTAACATTTATTTGATAGATGACATAATTATACAACAACAGCCAACACGTTTCATTCCTGTATAAACAATTAATGGAACTTCTTCAGGGCTGTAACAAACAAAAACACATTTATATAAGACTAATTAAATGACAGACAAAAAAACACATGTTAAAAAACTTACATAATTTACAAAACATGAAACTAGTTGTACGACATTAATATGCTTAAATTAACCTACAAAAAATAATATGCACAATACACCATAAATTACAAACAGTCAAGAAGGAGAACTATATAAAGTTTAAAATTCTAACCATCTTAGTTTCAGAGTTGATTGTGCTATTTAGCATCAGGAAAGGGAAAGGAAAAGGAATGAAGAGTGATAACAAATAAAGTTAAAATTAAGACCATCTTCATATCAGAATTAATTGTGCAGTTTCTAGAACGAGATTCAAAGTAATGCTTTTCTGTAATCTGACTGTATTAACTAGATCTAGAAATACTAGTTGCAGTCTCACCTTCACTCAATAGCAAAACAAATTCAGAAATCCAATTGGTAATTCAAGAGTATGGGATGGATGTCTTCTCATACCGAATATATAGGATTCAACTGACTAGAATAGGGAGCAGGAGAAACCGAATGAGTTAAAACGATTCAAAGCATCAGGTCATAGTTAATTCATATAACTTGATGTATCTCACCTCTAAACGTAAGTCAATGGCTATTCAAATTCAGAAACCATCATTTCACGAAGAGAGAAATGTCTTTATCACCATCAAATTCAACAATCAGATTATTTATAATTAAAATCTGAAATTCAAAGAAAGGCACTAGTTGAAAAATCAATGAACGCGTTCAATATACATCTATGTCTCAAAATCTAACATAATTCTCACCTAATAAGACCTGCTATCAGTCTCAAGAAATTCAAATTCAACACTTGTTTGTCTTCAAAGATATAGGGCTAAATTCCCACATCCACATATCATCCAGAGAGAGATTTACTAATCTGAAATCCAAATTCATAGAACAAGTTAAAACAAAAAAACTGTTTTTATGGTGTTTATACAGGTCTAGTAAGGCTGGATTTAGATTAGATCACAATATATCATACCTATATGTAAGATATAATATAATCCTCATTTAGATCTTTTCAGACTTAGTCTTATAACATGGGTAGGTCCATCAACGATGTTAGTATCACCTACATAGGACAAAGCAAGAGTAGTCATTAAATCAAATGAGAACAGTTAGAGCTAACTGAAAGAATTGAAAGAATCATTAAATATAGTCCTATAGAAAAGGATTTTATATGAATGTGTTCTATCAATATAAGAAAAACTGTATATGACCCTGCTCTTCATAAATTATACCACTTCTTGTTATTGACGGGGGTCTCACCAGCTGTGTTGCACACGCAAATCTGGATAGAATGGTTTATACTTGATCGTCAATCTTGATTGTGCGCACAATAAATATCGACCGGCCACCTATTTGCAATATAACAAAAGTGTCATGTCAGCGAAGCCATATCAAAAAGGCCCTACAAAAACATAGTCAAGTTCACAAGAAAAGTCCCATAATCTAATAAAAAGAGGCAATATTTATCGTAAACGGGATGGAAACTAGTCTCTTTCTCTTTTGACAGTATAGTGTACAAGAATTATGCTATCCTTAGTAATGTTTATGCTGCATGCGTGGTAAGCGGCAGTAGGTTCCTCACTTAATTAAGTTAGAAACCATCAATACTAACTTATACTAACTTATACCTAGAATCGAGAGACATGCAGATCTCTGCAACATTCACGATATCTGCAGGGCGATGAAATCTCCTGTCTATATATTAGAGATACCCACACAGCCTTACAGACCTCAATGGGCGGTGCTTGGACCCCATCCAAGATAAACTACAATAAACGTTTATTCGTGCCATATAATGAAGTCTTAGTCCCCCATTTATGGAGAAGCGCTTAAAAAACAGAAATCTTAAATATAAAGGCAAACGCTCCCCACATCAAGGGCGCTTCACAGCCAAAAACCCAAAGACCTCCTTATAAGTTTACCTTAATAAGCAGTTCCATCTCCCTCTCTGGATCGCCAACAAACGCAGTAGTAATTTGGCGCCATATTTATACTGCAAGCCAGTGTCATGAAATAGAGAACACCTGGTCTCGAAGTTTAGCGTAGGCTGATGACATCAGAAAAGGGACTGACACGTAAAATAAGCCCACTCACGTTAAGGACTTTAAGAGTAAAGAGTCGGCCATTTTGAAATATCTGTTGTTTATATACATAAACAGATAAGATACGATCTTATATCTAGCCGATAGCCAATAGGTAATTCTTTTGTATCATATGACCGTGTTTAGCAGCAACTCGGCGTTTAGATTTAAAATTAAATAAATATAACAAAAGAAAAATTTATATTATTTTAGGATTATACAAATATATATTTCTAATTTAAAACCCAAGTATATTGTAAAATCTTCACTAGTAGTTAAAGTAAATTCCCTATTCTTACTAGAATCTCATCTTTATATCTGACGGAAAGATATGACATCAGTGATTCTACGGATCCGCCATGTTGAAATAGGATTTTCGCCATCCGCTACGGTGAAATTAATCACATCTAAAAATTGTACACCAATATAGTACTATCAACGATCGGTAGTTAGCTAAGTTTCGAATATCCGATAAATTTACATAAAATATTAACTGAATGGTAACTATTTATTCAAAGGGTCAACCATGAGGAATTAACTCTATCCGCCACGTCTCAGTATGCAGAGCTGACTAAGCTCATACATTGAACAAGGAATCTCTACATTCCCTGCTATTAGGTGAGGTGAGACACCCTTAATGTACCAAGGATCATCCATAAAGCATTAACTCATTTTCACTATAACCAAATGTGCAGAGCTGACTAAGCCCACACATTTACACAAAGAATCTCTACATTTACTGCTATTAGGTGAGGTGAGACAATGTTAAAACACCAAGAGGACCGCATCGCTAGTATATTGGTAGTTCAATTATTTTATATACAGTAATCAAATTCTAATTCAGATCTAGTTTGTATTTAGTTGCCTTAATACAAACTTTACAATAAAAGCAAGCAGAAGTCATTATATACAGCAATCAAATTCAAATCTAATTTGTATATAGTTACCTTTATACATATTTTACATTCAAGGCAAATTATACATTAAAGGCAAGCAGAGTCATTATCAGATCGAATTCTGGTGAGAATTAGTAGTATCTAAATCAGCCACATTATTCAACTGACAAAAAAGAGATACTGCTCAGAGTCTTAATGTATTATACAGTAGGAGGGGATGACTCGAATCAAGAGGCCTACGCCGAACAGGTGGATTTAATCTAATATGTCGCAATTTAGAAAGTGGTGGAATTCACTATCGGTATTGTGGCCATATTTTATAACTTGTAGCCTACAAATCCACTTTGCCTCCCGTTGCCTCAATATGAGTGCCCTGTCACCTCCTCTTTTGCATGCTGCCACATGTTCTATCCCAAAGAACCAAAATGTATGATCACTGGCATGAGTATGTTTATAATGCTCAGCAATTGGGTACCTAGGGTCCCCCCTACTATGGCTCTTCGGTGTTCTTGTATTCTTAATTTTAAACTTCTTGTTGTACAACTTCTTGTTGTACTTCCTTCATATATTAGATTGAATGTACAACCCAGGATGTTTACCACATAACAAGTTTTACAGTTTATGAATTCTTTAATGATGTATTGTTTCTGAGTGTTCAATACAAATTCCTTCATCTTATTTTTACCAAATTCGCACAGGTTGCAAGAGCTGCATGTAAAAAAAAACATGGGTTTTGATGGTAACCATGTTTCTGAATTTGTAGATGATGTCACATAGCTTGGAGATAATCTGTCTTTCAATTTTGTCCCTTTCTTATATGTAACCCTGGGATTTTTAGTAAGGACCTTTTTTAAAGATGGTACTTCTACCAACATATGCCAGCTGTTTTTTAGAATTCTAAAGATTCTGTTGCTATGTGAAGTGTACTTGGTTATAAATCGAGGTTTCTCATTTAGAGCCCGCCTTCACTCAGTGCATGTTTCTAATATGGAGTCTCGATTTAAGAGTTGTGCTCTCAAAGTGACAGCTTTCACATCTCTTTTGTCATGACCTCTCTGTAAAAATCTAGAGCCAGTCTCTGAAATGTTTCTTTTAAAAACTGCTGTTTTAGAGCAGTTCCTTCTAACCCTCACCATCTCACCATAAGGGATATTTTTTATCACAGATCTAGAATGAGCGCTCGTTGCATGGAGTACTCCATTGCAGGACGTCTCTTTTCGATATAAGGCACTCTGTACTATTCCATCTTTCACATACAGATGTAAGTCCAGAAAATCAATTTTTTCTCTCTAATAGGTTATTGTGAACGTCACATTGTATAGATTATCATTGAGGTAGCGAAAATAGTATTGTAGACATTCCACAGATCCGCACCAAAGGCATATCATGTAGTCGATATACCTCACCCAGAACACTATATACTGTGTCCAGGGGGAGGCACCACGACCCCATGCATGACCTCCTTCAAACCACCCCATGAAGAGGCATGCGTATGAGGGGGCAAATTTAGTGCCCATTCCCACTGTAACATCTGTTTAGGGACTATTTCTCCCTTTCTCTAAGAGAATTGGACCAGAGTCCTCGATGTTTTCAGTGCTCCGAGCTCCGTTTCTGTAATCAAGGCTGTAAATCATGTTCTTATCTCCTTACATTTGCTGTGCATCCAAAGACCAATGTGAAATGCTATAGGCTGTTATCTTTGGCTGCGTCTGGGATATAAACATGTGGGGCTTGAATCTTTGCCACTGTTGCCGCTGCCAGGATGTCTATTGTGGTACGCCGAAGATTCAAGTTGTTATGGATAGCCATCACAGTATGTTACTCACCAACCTATGTTGTTACCACTTTCCCATTGTGTAGGAGGCCTTGTGATTCCTCAGGGAAGGGGACAGGTGAAGGAGTGCTAATTGCAGGCAGCACGACTGTGTATGAGTGTTAGAAATGGGGGTCTCTAGTTGGCATAGGTAGGTACCTTTGTCCAAATAGGTACCCTTGCTTCTAGTCAGGATAAGAGGGATACACACTTTAGATAACCCCTGCTCACCCCCCTGGTAGCTTGGCACAAGCAAATAGGTTTATCCCAAAGGCAATGTGTAAAGTATTTGTACCAACACTCCCAGTAACACAGTGAAAATACCACAAATGGACTCCACACCAGTTTAGAAAAATAAAAATACCTTTATCTAAACTAAACAGGACCACAACGACAAAAATCCAACATACACAGTTAAAAATATGACTTTCAAACGGTTTCAAGAACTTGTACCATAGGAAACTATGGATGCGTGACTTTTCTCCAAAGTACCTGTAGTTGCATCAAAGTTTACCATGCCAAACAGCCGCAGCGTCGGAAAACAAAGAGATGCAACACTCCTGAGACCCTGAGGAGGCGATGCGACAGTCCCGCTGCAGACAGAGAAAGGGATGCGTCGATTCTGGTCTGTATGGAGAGTGAGGCGTCGATTCTTCGTGCCAATTCCGGCCCGCAGGTGATGCGTTGGAACAACTTGCTGCACAGGTACAATGCATGGAAATCCGGGATGCGTCGGCGATCGATGCGGCGTCATTACATGGCGCTGCGCTGGTCCTCTTCACCCGTGATCCCTCGATGCGTCGATTCTTATAGCGATGACAAGCACTGCGACGGTTTACGCAGTGGCGCCACGATGCATGGAAATTCTTCCCTCACCGTGAAGATGCGTCGGAAAAACAGCCACAAGAAGAGTGATGAGTTGATTTCTGTCGTTCTTTGAGTTTCTTCTCTCTTCCAGCTCCCAAACAGCAGCAACAACCTCCAGAAGCCCAAAACTGGCACAGGCACCTCAAGGCAGGTAAGAACTCACAACATCAGATTTCAGGGGAGCTGGGGGTGAAGTCTTTGTGTCCCTGATACTTCTGAATGGGCGGCCAGCTCACTTCAGGCCCTTGGAGATCTCCTTCAAGCAGAAGACATGACACACAGAAAAGTCCTTCTCCTTTCCTTGGCAGAAACAGCAACTGCAGGCCAATCCCAGACACACAGCAAAGGCAGTACTTCTCCTCAGTCTTTCCAGCTCTTCTCCTTGGCAAAGGTTCCTCTTGAATTCCAGGAAGGATCTAAAGTTCAGGGGTTTTAGGTCTAATACTTATACCCCAAAATGTATTTGTTCTCTTTGTGCAAGTGGCTCTGAGCCCAGTTCAAACCAGTTCTGCGGGCACTCGGCAAGTGCACAACAACATCCTATGTCAGTGTGGGCCTTGGTCCCAGACACACCACAGGGGGGCAGATCAGGCCTATTCAGCCTAGTGCTGACTCATCCAGACTCCTGGAGCCGCTGCACCTCCCCAGCCACTGTCACTCCAAAGTCAGACAGTCAATCCACAAACAGGCAGAGGCACACAGGAAGGTTGAACAAGAAAATAGCCACTTTCTAAAAGTGCTATTTTCAAACACAATTTAAAAACCATCTTTACTAAAAGATGTGTTATTAAATTCTGAGTTTAAGGGTACTAAACTCCATTTTTCTATCTTTTCCTTATGGGAAGATATGCATGTAAAATTTTACAGAACATTCCCCATTCTGTCCTATGGGCTAGATAGCCTTTCAATAGTGAAAAACGAAATTAGCAGTATTTCACTATCTGGACATGTTACACACACCAGTACATGTCCTATGTTTCACATACACTGCACCCTGCCCAGGGGCGTACCTTGGGTCTACCATAGTGGAGTCCTATGTGTAAGAAAAGAGAAGGGTAAGACCTGGCAAGTGGGTGCACTTGCCAAGTCGACATGGCAGTTAACAAACTGCGCACAGGCAATGCGGTGGCAGGCCTGAGACCTCGTTTCAGGGCTAATCATGTGGGTGGCACAATCAGGGCTGCAAGCCCACTAGTAGCATTTGATTTACCCACCCTGGCACACTTAGTGCACTTTACTAGGGGCCTACTTATAAAACAAATATGCCAATCAGGGAAAACCTATCACAATAACAATTTACACAGGGAGCACTTGCACTTTGACACTGATTAGCAGTGGCAAAGTGCTCAAAGCATCTAAGACAGCAAAAACAAAATCCAGCACAGCATCAGAAACACAGGAGGTAGAGGCAAAAAGTAAGGAAAACTACGCCAAGGATACCAGGTCTAACAATGAGGTAATTATTTATTTAGTGAGCTGTAGGCAGGACGGAATGTGCATGAGACCTTTATTTATTAAACAACATGGTGGTAAAAGCGCACTCAGCTCACCCTGTGTGCAGCCTTGGAGTAACACTAACAGGTACTAAAATAAGATCAAAGGGTTATGCCTCTTTAGCCAAGGATTACTACTCCATCCTTTGGTGGCAGCTAACGTGGCTTTCACTCGCTGAGTAACAGACTACAGTTCCCGACATGCTGGGTCGCCAACAAGAAGCTGTGCACACTTTGGTGAAGAGCCAGGACAAGGATCAGGTAGCCATTGTTTCTTTGTACTATGATCCCCTGCTTGATTTGTCTTCCCTATGATATGTTATCTGGGGTGGGGAGGGGGCAGCGGCAAGCAGTGACAGTGCAGTCAGATCCTCTCTGACCTGTGACTGCACAGTGATGTCAGCAGGGGCGATGATCTGCAGGAAACACACAGCATACGCACACAACACAGCTGGCTATGAAGTGACTTGTTTCACCTTTGCTTCAATGCCCTTGTTTCTTCCCCTCTACGATGCACTGTCGCCTTCCAATGCAACATCCTGTCTAGCGACAAACTGCACGCTCTTGTGGGACTCAGGGTCTAAGCTCACGCGCTGCCGCTGCCCCTTCAGTCCCTCGCAGGTCGAAGAGCTCCTGTGTGAAGTCACGGTCTGGATCCCATCACTTGCTGCGCAGCAGGGATCATTGGTTTCATGGTGGTTGTTGGCATGTGCTGAGAGCTAGAGTGCTGGGGTGAGGAGTGAGGGGGTATGGGAGGGACTCTGCAGGGCAGTCAGGGGCATTGACTGAACCAGGGGCAGTTGGTGTGGGTCATAGACAAAACAGCAGTAGCTCGCCCCTCTTTAAAATGGCAGTCGAGCATTCCACTGATCCATGGTCTGTGATCGGGAGGAACTCGGTGTCCTCTTCCACCCGTGTCCATCTCCCTCTGCTGGGGTGTCCGCATGCTCTCCCAGGCATAGACTGCCACCTTCTTTGTTTCTGGTGTGGAGCCTAGTCCTGCCAGGGAGACAACCAGAATAGCTATGGTCGAGGGGCAGCTCAACCTTGACCAGTGCTGGTCATCTTCAGAGCCTTGACCAGTAAGCAATCTCTGGTCAGGTTTGGGTGAGCCCGACCAAGTGTGCCGCACTGGCCTCTGGACCAGGGACTGCTGGTGCTAGAGACCGATTGGTGCCCTGCAGTGCACTTACCCCACAAGGCGTAGCCGGAACCCATGCTACTCAAGTATGTCTGGGAAAAGGGGCAGCGCCTGCCAGCAAGGTGAACTGGCGATGGGTATTAAACAATTATGAGGAGGCCTGGACAGACGGAACCTTAGAATGTGAATAAAGTTGAATCTGCATGTCTAGTTTAGACTGAACACGGACTTTCATAACCGATCTGCCCCTTCTAACCCTGTATTTTGTTTTTATTGCAGTCTTCGTGCTTTAAAGAAATAGATATCATGGGAAGAGAAAGTTGAAGCACTGTGCGAAAAAATACACGATGTTACCCATCGCCCTAAAACAACATTAAACGTTCTTGACACGAGTAACACATTCTAACCCTTTGTTTACACATACACGTGTCGAGAATCGGACTGTGGCTAAACAGGGGGCTTTTCCCACCACGTTTAAGAAAATGTTGAACCGTAAACAACGAATCACCCCTTTCATGAATCTAATCAACAATGGAATAGCTCCTTAGCCTTGTTGCGCGGAATACTAATGACACACAACAACCACTTTGAACTCGGTGATGTGCAGCAGGCGTTCACACTAAAGCTTCTGTGTAACGGGTGAACGTTTCATTCTGGGGCGTTGGAAACGGCTACAGTTTATTATTTAGCTTGTCCACACACCCGTGGGCAGTTATGCAAAGTACTCTGTTAATTTCCGGACACATGGAGTGCTATTTTCATCCAGTTTTTCAATCTATCTCAAATTTCATGGTGGAACTTAGCTAGAACAAACCCCACAGTACGTTCTACTCATGTCTCGGTGGTTTATTAGGCTTGTAAGCTTTAAATTCTAAAGGAGTGGCTGCACATGACTCTCTTTCAGCACAGCAAAGGGAATCCTCATCAGTTATCTCAATTCATGTCCATTTCACCGGTCTTCCAGTCGATTGTCGACTGTAATGTGACGGTGTTCGAGAAAGCGCTAATTATGGCAGTGTATTGAAAAAAGTGAATCCCCCTTGCATTCTGCTTGTGGGTTAAGAACACACTTTGGAATGCCTTGCTTGTGAATCACAGTTCTTTATTCTGTGTGAGGTTCATGTTTTTCGGGGGTATAAAAAAATTGATATGTTTTGTGCAAAACGTGGGTTGGATCTGTCCTCTTTGAGCTGTTATCAAATACCTCTCTGGCATGTAAATAGTAAATGTTCTTAAGGACATTCTGTACTCTCTTTGTATTCAAACCAGACTGAGCCTTCTTTAGGTCCTTGAGCTGATGGTTTTACCTCATCTTTGATCCATTCCTACCATCATGGCCTCTGATAGGAGGGGCTGCTAATTTGTGTCAGGAGCAAACAAGCATTGGCAAATCAGAAACACTTTTAAGGTCTAACCGTGGGTGGAGAGATCCACTCTGCCCGCCGAGTGTGCAGAGTTGTGCCTACTCTGCGGAGAACACGGAGTAGGCACAACTCGCCACACTCCATGGCGGAGCGGAGTTGCCTAGCCCCCGCCACCACCCCGCCTAGGCATAATTACATCAAATATACTCTAAAGGTTAAAAAAATCAACACTACCTTAACTGTGGCATCCCCGGGCTGCCTTCCTCCTCTTCCTGGGTTTCATGATGATCTGGGCATGCGCGCGCGTTCGTGCATGCGCAATCCTTGTGAAAAATGAACATGCGCGGGCACGCGTGCATGCGTAGATCATCGTGAAACCGAGGAAGAGGAAGACGGCAGCCCGGGGATACTGCAGTTAAGGTAAGTGTTGTTTTTTTTAACCTTTAAAGTATATTTAATGTAATTCTTCCTAGGGGGTGGAGGCGGGCGGCGGAGCGGAGTTTCCACGGAGTTGGTCCCCTACTCCGTGGAGCTCCGCGTAGTGCCGCTTCGCCAGCTCCGCCCATGCTTAATAAGGTCCCAGAGGCAAGACCTATTGGCTATGCCAATGCTTGTTTAGCAGTTAATGCATTTAATAAACTGGTTTCAATATGCTCAGAGGGGTATTTATGAGGACATGTTTTTTTTGTTAATGTATTTCAATAAGAGCGGCTAGTGACTAGGGTTTTTCCACTGTTGAGTGAAAGGCCCTGCTGCTCAAGCTGTGCTGCTGTGATGCTCCAAATGTCCCACTTTTTGCCTCTGAGGGCACAATCAAAGGAAACTATCTTCAGGAGGTTTCAAGCTGTCAGACAGGACACTTAGAGCGACCTGGTAGGGTGCGCAACTCTTACTCTTTCAACTCTATATGAGCTGTAAAAGAGGTGCGTCTCTGTGGATGGGAGAGAGGATTTGCTGCCCAATGCTTCTTCAGGAGCATGTTGACTTTTGGAGAGGCTAATACGAAATACACTGGACCTGCAGCTACACTGCCCTGAATGTGTGAATGAAAACCATGCTGAGGGCATGGCCTGAGAATATGGCGTTGGTCTTTAATTCCTGCATTAAGCCTGTTTCCAAGTGCTCAGTATTGTCAGATTAGTGTACAGAGGCACGTGAAAGAGCTGGAAAGGCCAAATGCCAAACAGTTTATGAAAGTAGCAGCCCAAAACCCTAGGCTGTAGTTTGGGTTCCCACCTTTCAAAGAGAAAAATACTGGCCATTTGTTGTTGTTTTGAGAGTCTGCAAAGGCCGCAACGTGATACTAAATAGGGCTTTAAACAAAATGGGATGCATTCATTTGTTAACATGACATGTCAATCTTTGTTTACTTTAATTATTAGTCCTGGATTATAAACACAGCTGTAGAATACATTGAAAAGTGCTTTCTATTTGTGTTTGACGTCCAGCTTTAGGTGATTTGCTTATTTTTGTACAGACTGGGACATTAAAATACAAATGGTACCGGTAGAAAACCAGCCAGGTGGCAACCCTAGCTGGAGTTGGTTATTGACCTGTTCCTGGTGCAGGTGTGAACCCACTCATGCACTGGAGTTAGCATGTTAGTGATAAGCGGACTGGCTGTTTGAAGCCACTGGTCCATCCTTCACTTCAGATTTGGGATAGCAGTGGAGGGCGGGGGAGTAGAGATACCCCGAGGGAGAGTGCAATGAGTTAAACCCCCCACATCTGAATGGATGTCTGCGATTCCTTTTCCTGTCTTTCAAGAATGGCCCTCAGGGGTGCACTGATTACGCTCCATCTCAGTGTGGCACAAAGTCAGTGCAGCTCCTGACTGTCTCTTTGCCTCTGGGCTTGCATCTGTAATATTGGCACAGGTCCTAAAGGCAAAGGATTTCATCATTTGCATAGGGCCCTGCCCAATGGAAATAAGGACATGTTCCTTTGAGGTCCGGCTACCTCACAATTAGCGCAGCTCGATCTGTATTACACGAGGGGCTGTGTAAGCACCTGTGGTTTATTCTATTATACTAACATTCCCTGAGAGTACCAAAAGAGGGTGCCATGCCCATTGGACTCCTGGGGCACATTCTATAATACAACATTTGGCAGTAAATGAAGTCTGCCTCCATCTATAACTAAGTGCTCTAAAGGCAGTTCTGTTCTTTTTTTCTCACCCCTATTTCATGCATCATTTGAACTACTAATGCATTGCAACAAATGATCTTTGCTTCTCAAATCAGTTTGATGGCCCAACTCAGTCTCCCTTTTCAATGCATGGATGCTGTACATCACTAGGAGGTTGGGACTGTATGAGCTACATAAAGAAAGGCACACACTGCTAAAAAAAAAGTCAATGAGACATGGATGTGTGGGATAGGAGGATGATTGAGACAAAGGCCGAGCATCATGCACAGAACCGCAGAGAAATAAGGTAAAACAAAATTGCCACACCCATGCTGACAGCGTGTTGCCTTTTGTGCAGATTTTTCAGCGCTGAACGTGTTACTGGCCTGAAAAACCAACACGAATGGGCAGAACTCTGCAGGGTTTATTTGGAATGATGCAGAGCAAAACTCAGCGAGTTTCACCTAAACCTAGTTTGGACTCATTTAAGGTAGTGCAGAGTGTTGATATGCCTGCTGCAAAGGACGTGTACCATGCAGATCACAGAACAGTGTTTTATGTGCATAGATTAGTGGGTTACTGCTTTTGTCACAGAGACCGTTTTGTTACTGTGCAGTTCAGAAATTAGAATCATAATCTCCCTCCCTCCCCCAAACCCTCCTTGTAGGGGTCAGACTCGCTTGCTGCACTCACTATGCCTGTTTATTTCTGAATTCCATTTTTCTTTGGTGTTCATCTTCGCCCATCATGAAAACAACAATGCTCTGTTCGTAGACTTGCAATGTCAAAATAAGACCCCAACTCCCAGGATATGTAGCCTTCTAAGCTTAACTTTAAATATTTGTGTTTTCTCTCCACAAACTCCACTGCAGTCACTCTGGCAAACCTGTACATGTTTCTGTATGTTTGTAAATAGTAATGTGTCACTGCATAGGAGACGCATAACTCTAAAGACATAAGCACTGTGCAGTGTATTCATTTTATACTTAGTTAGTCTTAGAACCGGTAACAGTATCTGGAGTATTGGGAACATTCTCATAAAGTTACCAGCACTGCTTGACCATTTACTCCGTGAGACCATCATTTTGTAGTGTACAGTAGATAACAAACTTTAAGCAAATAAATAGACAGATGCCATATATTTATAATGAATTGAAAACTTCCATCCTATACCTGGTAACTCGGACCTTGTTCTTAACCCCTTCGCTGCCAGGCCTTTTCCCCCTCCTGTGCCAGGCCTTTTTTTGGCTATTTGGGGTAGTGCGCGCTTAGGCCCCTGTAACTTTTTGACCGCATTAGGTAGCCACGCCAAATTTGCGTCCTTTTCTTCCAACATCATGGGGATTCTAAAGGTACCCAGGGTTTGTGGATTCCCCTGGAGGGGTCACAGAAAAGAGCCAAAATACAGCAAAATTTTGGGTTTTTTTGGAAAAATTGGAAAAACGGGCTGCAAATGAAAGCATCTGGGTTTTTCCCTGCAAATGTTATCAAAAAAGGGTTTGTGGGGTTGAAATCACCATTTTCCCAGCTTTTCGGGGATACTTGACTTTTGATAGAAATCCAACATTTTTTACACAGTTTTGGCATTTTTCTGGGACATAGCCTATTTTTGCAATTTTTTGTGCTTTTGACCTCCTTCCAGTTAGTGGCTGAAATGGGTACAAAAGCAATAGTGGATCCTGGAAAGCTATACATTTTTGAAAAGAAGACAACATTCTGAATTCAGCAAGGGGTCATTTGTGTAGATCCATCAAGGTTTTTTTATAGAAACAAACAGTTAAATGTAGGATAAATTGAAATTCAGTTGAAAAAAACAGCCTTTTGTGTCAACGTTTTCACCTGTAACTTCTTCTAATTATGACAGCTCTTTGAAAGCAATTTACCGTTGCATCCGCTGGACATTACTGGTTGTGGGGATATATAGGACTTGTAGGTTCACCAAGAACCCGACGAACCCAGAGCCAAAAACTGAGTAGTAACTTGCAATGGTTTTTTATTATGTATCGGGTATATAGTAATTATTCTGTAAAAAAGTGTACATGGAAAAAACGGTATGAAAGACACCTATGTATTTCTGATTTGGGAACAAAATATAGAGTTTAGAAACAGTAGATATTTGCACATTTCTGAAATTGGGAATACTCATACTAGCATGAGAATTATCAGTCATTTTTTAGAATGACTTCTTTTTTACACAATATCTTTCATTTGGAAAGCAGAAATGCATGTAAAGTCAATAGATAATAACAGTTCCTTTACAAATCTGAATTACCCTAAGTCTCCCGATAAAAATGGTACCTCACTTGTGTGGGTAGGCATAGTGCCCACGACAGGAAACGGCGCAAAACGCAACGTGGTCACACCACATTTTCACAATGCAAAATTACCCTTTTTTTGCAAAGTGCCTAGCTCTAGTTTTTCAACCCTAGCTCTGCGGGCACCTTGGGAAACCTAGCAAACCTATACATTTTTGAAAAGTAGACAACCAGGGAAATCCAGGATGGGGTGACTTGACTGCCTCCCACCAGGGTCTGTTACCCAGAATCCCTTGCAAACCTAAAAAATTGGCAAAAAAAACACATTTTCCACACATTTCTGTCGTGGAAAGTTCCAGAATCTGCGTGGATCCACAAATTTCCACCCACCCCGCGTTCCCCAAAGTCTTACGAGAAAAACGGTACCTCACTTGTGTGGATCGGCCTAGTGCCCGCGACAGGAAACGGCGCAAAACGCAACCTGGTCACAACTCAATTTCGCAGTGAAAAATGACCCTTTTTTGGAAAAATGACTAGCTGTAGTTTTTGAACCCTAGCTCTGCGGGCACCTGGGGAAACCTAGCAAACCTATACATTTTTGAAAACTAGACACCCAGGGGAATCCAGGATGGGGTGACTTGACTGCCTCCCACCAGGGTCTGTTACCCAGAATCCCTTGCAAACCTAAAAAATTGGCAAAAAAACCACATTTTCCACACATTTCTGTTGTGGAAAGTTCCGGAATCTGCGTGGATCCACAAATTTCCACCCACCCCGCGTTCCCCAAAGTCTTACGAGAAAAACGGTACCTCACTTGTGTGGATCGGCTTAGTGCCCGCGACAGGAAACGGCGCAAAACGCAACCTGGTCACACCTCAATTTCGCAGTGAAAAATGACCCTTTTTTGGAAAAATGACTAGCTGTAGTTTTTGAACCCTAGCTCTGCGGGCACCTGGGGAAACCTAGCAAACCTATACATTTTTGAAAACTAGACACCCAGGGGAATCCAGGATGGGGTGACTTGACTGCCTCCCACCAGGGTCTGTTACCCAGAATCCCTTGCAAACCTAAAAAATTGGCAAAAAAAACACATTTTCCCCACAATTCTGTCGTGGAAAGTTCCGGAATCTGCGTGGATCCACAAATTTCCACCCACCCCGCGTTCCCCAAAGTCTTACGAGAAAAACGGTACCTCACTTGTGTGGGTCGGCCTAGTGCCCGTGACAGGAAACGGCGCAAAACGCAACCTGGTCACACCTCAATTTCGCAGTGAAAAATGACCCTTTTTTGGACAAATGACTAGCTGTAGTTTTTGCACCCTAGCTCTGCGGGCACCTGGGGAAACCTAGCAAACCTATACATTTTTGAAAACTAGACACCCAGGGGAATCCAGGATGGGGTGACTTGACTGCCTCCCACCAGGGTCTGTTACCCAGAATCCCTTGCAAACCTAAAAAATTGGCAAAAAAAACACATTTTCCCCACATTTCTGTCGTGGAAAGTTCCGGAATCTGCGTGGATCCACAAATTTCCACCCACCCCGCGTTCCCCAAAGTCTTACGAGAAAAACGGTACCTCACTTGTGTGGGTCGGCCTAGTGCCCGCGACAGGAAACGGCGCAAAACGCAACCTGGTCACACCTCAATTTCGCAGTGAAAAATGACCCTTTTTTGGAAAAATGACTAGCTGTAGTTTTTGAACCCTAGCTCTGCGGGCACCTGGGGAAACCTAGCAAACCTATACATTTTTGAAAACTAGACACCCAGGGGAATCCAGGATGGGGTGACTTGACTGCCTCCCACCAGGGTCTGTTACCCAGAATCCCTTGCAAACCTAAAAAATTGGCAAAAAAAACACATTTTCCCCACATTTCTGTCGTGGAAAGTTCCGGAATCTGCGTGGATCCACAAATTTCCACCCACCCCGCGTTCCCCAGAGTCTTACGAGAAAAACGGTACCTCACTTGTGTGGCTCGGCCTAGTGCCCGCGACAGGAAACGGCGCAAAACGCAACCTGGTCACACCTCAATTTCGCAGTGAAAAATGACCCTTTTTTGGAAAAATGACTAGCTGTAGTTTTTGAACCCTAGCTCTGCGGGCACCTGGGGAAACCTAGCAAACCTATACATTTTTGAAAACTAGACACCCAGGGGAATCCAGGATGGGGTGACTTGACTGCCTCCCACCAGGGTCTGTTACCCAGAATCCCTTGCAAACCTAAAAAATTGGCAAAAAAAACACATTTTCCCCACATTTCGGTCGTGGAAAGTTCCGGAATCTGCGTGGATCCACAAATTTCCACCCACCCCGCGTTCCCCAAAGTCTTACGAGAAAAACGGTACCTCACTTGTGTGGCTCGGCCTAGTGCCCGCGACAGGAAACGGCGCAAAACGCAACCTGGTCACACCTCAATTTCGCAGTGAAAAATGACCCTTTTTTGGACAAATGACTAGCTGTAGTTTTTGAACCCTAGCTCTGCGGGCACCTGGGGAAACCTAGCAAACCTATACATTTTTGAAAACTAGATACCCAGGGGAATCCAGGATGGGGTGACTTGACTGCCTCCCACCAGGGTCTGTTACCCAGAATCCCTTGCAAACCTAAAAAATTGGCAAAAAAAACACATTTTCCCCATATTTCGGTCGTGGAAAGTTCCGGAATCTGTGTGGATCCACAAATTTCCACCCACCCCGCGTTCCCCAAAGTCTTACGAGAAAAACGGTACCTCACTTGTGTGGCTCGGCCTAGTGCCCGCGACAGGAAACGGCGCAAAACGCAACGTGGTCACACCTCAATTTCGCAGTGAAAAATGACCCTTTTTTGGAAAAATGACTAGCTGTAGTTTTTGAACCCTAGCTCTGCGGGCACCTGGGGAAACCTAGCAAACCTATACATTTTTGAAAACTAGACACCCAGGGGAATCCAGGATGGGGTGACTTGACTGCCTCCCACCAGGGTCTGTTACCCAGAATCCCTTGCAAACCTAAAAAATTGGCAAAAAAACCACATTTTCCCCACATTTCGGTCGTGGAAAGTTCCGGAATCTGCGTGGATCCACAAATTTCCACCCACCCCGCATTCCCCAAAGTCTTACGAGAAAAACGGTACCTCACTTGTGTGGATCGGCCTAGTGCCTGCGACAGGAAACGGCGCAAAACGCAACCTGGTCACACCTCAATTTCGCAGTGAAAAATGACCCTTTTTTGGAAAAATGACTAGCTGTAGTTTTTGAACCCTAGCTCTGCGGGCACCTGGGGAAACCTAGCAAACCTATACATTTTTGAAAACTAGACACCCAGGGGAATCCAGGATGGGGTGACTTGACTGCCTCCCACCAGGGTCTGTTACCCAGAATCCCTTGCAAACCTAAAAAATTGGCAAAAAAAACACATTTTCCACACATTTCTGTTGTGGAAAGTTCCGGAATCTGTGTGGATCCACAAATTTCCACCCACCCCGCGTTCCCCAAAGTCTTACGAGAAAAACGGTACCTCACTTGTGTGGCTCGGCCTAGTGCCCGCGACAGGAAACGGCGCAAAACGCAACGTGGTCACACCTCAATTTCGCAGTGAAAAATGACCCTTTTTTGGAAAAATGACTAGCTGTAGTTTTTGAACCCTAGCTCTGCGGGCACCTGGGGAAACCTAGCAAACCTATACATTTTTGAAAACTAGACACCCAGGGGAATCCAGGATGGGGTGACTTGACTGCCTCCCACCAGGGTCTGTTACCCAGAATCCCTTGCAAACCTAAAAAATTGGCAAAAAAACCACATTTTCCCCACATTTCGGTCGTGGAAAGTTCCGGAATCTGCGTGGATCCACAAATTTCCACCCACCCCGCATTCCCCAAAGTCTTACGAGAAAAACGGTACCTCACTTGTGTGGATCGGCCTAGTGCCTGCGACAGGAAACGGCGCAAAACGCAACCTGGTCACACCTCAATTTCGCAGTGAAAAATGACCCTTTTTTGGAAAAATGACTAGCTGTAGTTTTTGAACCCTAGCTCTGCGGGCACCTGGGGAAACCTAGCAAACCTATACATTTTTGAAAACTAGACACCCAGGGGAATCCAGGATGGGGTGACTTGACTGCCTCCCACCAGGGTCTGTTACCCAGAATCCCTTGCAAACCTAAAAAATTGGCAAAAAAAACACATTTTCCACACATTTCTGTTGTGGAAAGTTCCGGAATCTGCGTGGTTCCACAAATTTCCACCCACCCCGCATTCCCCAAAGTCTTACGAGAAAAACGGTACCTCACTTGTGTGGCTCGGCCTAGTGCCCGCGACAGGAAACGGCGCAAAACGCAACCTGGTCACACCTCAATTTCGCAGTGAAAAATGACCCTTTTTTGGAAAAATGACTAGCTGTAGTTTTTGAACCCTAGCTCTGCGGGCACCTGGGGAAACCTAGCAAACCTATACATTTTTGAAAACTAGACACCCAGGGGAATCCAGGATGGGGTGACTTGACTGCCTCCCACCAGGGTCTGTTACCCAGAATCCCTTGCAAACCTAAAAAATTGGCAAAAAAAACACATTTTCCCCACATTTCGGTCGTGGAAAGTTCCGGAATCTGCGTGGATCCACAAATTTCCACCCACCCCGCGTTCCCCAAAGTCTTACGAGAAAAACGGTACCTCACTTGTGTGGATCGGCCTAGTGCCCGCGACAGGAAACGGCGCAAAACGCAACCTGGTCACACCTCAATTTCGCAGTGAAAAATGACCCTTTTTTGGAAAAATGACTAGCTGTAGTTTTTGAACCCTAGCTCTGCGGGCACCTGGGGAAACCTAGCAAACCTATACATTTTTGAAAACTAGACACCCAGGGGAATCCAGGATGGGGTGACTTGACTGCCTCCCACCAGGGTCTGTTACCCAGAATCCCTTGCAAACCTAAAAAATTGGCAAAAAAAACACATTTTCCACACATTTCTGTCGTGGAAAGTTCCGGAATCTGCGTGGTTCCACAAATTTCCACCCACCCCGCATTCCCCAAAGTCTTACGAGAAAAACGGTACCTCACTTGTGTGGATCGGCCTAGTGCCCGCGACAGGAAACGGCACAAAACGCAACCTGGTCACACCTCAATTTCGCAGTGAAAAATGACCCTTTTTTGGAAAAATGACTAGCTGTAGTTTTTGAACCCTAGCTCTGCGGGCACCTGGGGAAACCTAGCAAACCTATACATTTTTGAAAACTAGACACCCAGGGGAATCCAGGATGGGGTGACTTGACTGCCTCCCACCAGGGTCTGTTACCCAGAATCCCTTGCAAACCTAAAAAATTGGCAAAAAAAACACATTTTCCCCACAAATCTGTCGTGGAAAGTTCCGGAATCTGCGTGGATCCACAAATTTCCACCCACCCCGCGTTCCCCAAAGTCTTACGAGAAAAACGGTACCTCACTTGTGTGGGTCGGCCTAGTGCCCGCGACAGGAAACGGCGCAAAACACAACCTGGTCACACCTCAATTTCGCAGTGAAAAATGACCCTTTTTTGGAAAAATGACTAGCTGTAGTTTTTGAACCCTAGCTCTGCGGGCACCTGGGGAAACCTAGCAAACCTATACATTTTTGAAAACTAGACACCCAGGGGAATCCAGGATGGGGTGACTTGACTGCCTCCCACCAGGGTCTGTTACCCAGAATCCCTTGCAAACCTAAAAAATTGGCAAAAAAAACACATTTTCCCCACATTTCTGTTGTGGAAAGTTCCGGAATCTGCGTGGATCCACAAATTTCCACCCACCCCGCGTTCCCCAGAGTCTTACGAGAAAAACGGTACCTCACTTGTGTGGCTCGGCCTAGTGCCCGCGACAGGAAACGGTGCAAAACGCAACCTGGTCACACCTCAATTTCGCAGTGAAAAATGACCCTTTTTTGGACAAATGACTAACTGTAGTTTTTGAACCCTAGCTCTGCGGGCACCTGGGGAAACCTAGCAAACCTATACATTTTTGAAAACTAGACACCCAGGGGAATCCAGGATGGGGTGACTTGACTGCCTCCCACCAGGGTCTGTTACCCAGAATCCCTTGCAAACCTAAAAAATTGGCAAAAAAAACACATTTTCCCCACATTTCGGTCGTGGAAAGTTCCGGAATCTGCGTGGATCCACAAATTTCCACCCACCCCGCGTTCCCCAAAGTCTTACGAGAAAAACGGTACCTCACTTGTGTGGATCGGCCTAGTGCCCGCGACAGGAAACGGCGCAAAACGCAACCTGGTCACACCTCAATTTCGCAGTGAAAAATGACCCTTTTTTGGAAAAATGACTAGCTGTAGTTTTTGAACCCTAGCTCTGCGGGCACCTGGGGAAACCTAGCAAACCTATACATTTTTGAAAACTAGACACCCAGGGGAATCCAGGATGGGGTGACTTGACTGCCTCCCACCAGGGTCTGTTACCCAGAATCCCTTGCAAACCTAAAAAATTGGCAAAAAAAACACATTTTCCACACATTTCTGTCGTGGAAAGTTCCGGAATCTGCGTGGTTCCACAAATTTCCACCCACCCCGCATTCCCCAAAGTCTTACGAGAAAAACGGTACCTCACTTGTGTGGATCGGCCTAGTGCCCGCGACAGGAAACGGCACAAAACGCAACCTGGTCACACCTCAATTTCGCAGTGAAAAATGACCCTTTTTTGGAAAAATGACTAGCTGTAGTTTTTGAACCCTAGCTCTGCGGGCACCTGGGGAAACCTAGCAAACCTATACATTTTTGAAAACTAGACACCCAGGGGAATCCAGGATGGGGTGACTTGACTGCCTCCCACCAGGGTCTGTTACCCAGAATCCCTTGCAAACCTAAAAAATTGGCAAAAAAAACACATTTTCCCCACAAATCTGTCGTGGAAAGTTCCGGAATCTGCGTGGATCCACAAATTTCCACCCACCCCGCGTTCCCCAAAGTCTTACGAGAAAAACGGTACCTCACTTGTGTGGGTCGGCCTAGTGCCCGCGACAGGAAACGGCGCAAAACACAACCTGGTCACACCTCAATTTCGCAGTGAAAAATGACCCTTTTTTGGAAAAATGACTAGCTGTAGTTTTTGAACCCTAGCTCTGCGGGCACCTGGGGAAACCTAGCAAACCTATACATTTTTGAAAACTAGACACCCAGGGGAATCCAGGATGGGGTGACTTGACTGCCTCCCACCAGGGTCTGTTACCCAGAATCCCTTGCAAACCTAAAAAATTGGCAAAAAAAACACATTTTCCCCACATTTCTGTTGTGGAAAGTTCCGGAATCTGCGTGGATCCACAAATTTCCACCCACCCCGCGTTCCCCAGAGTCTTACGAGAAAAACGGTACCTCACTTGTGTGGCTCGGCCTAGTGCCCGCGACAGGAAACGGTGCAAAACGCAACCTGGTCACACCTCAATTTCGCAGTGAAAAATGACCCTTTTTTGGACAAATGACTAACTGTAGTTTTTGAACCCTAGCTCTGCGGGCACCTGGGGAAACCTAGCAAACCTATACATTTTTGAAAACTAGACACCCAGGGGAATCCAGGATGGGGTGACTTGACTGCCTCCCACCAGGGTCTGTTACCCAGAATCCCTTGCAAACCTAAAAAATTGGCAAAAAAAACACATTTTCCCCACATTTCGGTCGTGGAAAGTTCCGGAATCTGCGTGGATCCACAAATTTCCACCCACCCCGCGTTCCCCAAAGTCTTACGAGAAAAACGGTACCTCACTTGTGTGGATCGGCCTAGTGCCCGCGACAGGAAACGGCGCAAAACGCAACCTGGTCACACCTCAATTTCGCAGTGAAAAATGACCCTTTTTTGGAAAAATGACTAGCTGTAGTTTTTGAACCCTAGCTCTGCGGGCACCTGGGGAAACCTAGCAAACCTATACATTTTTGAAAACTAGACACCCAGGGGAATCCAGGATGGGGTGACTTGACTGCCTCCCACCAGGGTCTGTTACCCAGAATCCCTTGCAAACCTAAAAAATTGGCAAAAAAAACACATTTTCCACACATTTCTGTCGTGGAAAGTTCCGGAATCTGCGTGGTTCCACAAATTTCCACCCACCCCGCATTCCCCAAAGTCTTACGAGAAAAACGGTACCTCACTTGTGTGGATCGGCCTAGTGCCCGCGACAGGAAACGGCACAAAACGCAACCTGGTCACACCTCAATTTCGCAGTGAAAAATGACCCTTTTTTGGAAAAATGACTAGCTGTAGTTTTTGAACCCTAGCTCTGCGGGCACCTGGGGAAACCTAGCAAACCTATACATTTTTGAAAACTAGACACCCAGGGGAATCCAGGATGGGGTGACTTGACTGCCTCCCACCAGGGTCTGTTACCCCGAATCCCTTGCAAACCTAAAAAATTGGCAAAAAAAACACATTTTCCCCACAAATCTGTCGTGGAAAGTTCCGGAATCCTCGTGGATCCACAAATTTCCACCCACCCCGCGTTCCCCAAAGTCTTACGAGAAAAACGGTACCTCACTTGTGTGGGTCGGCCTAGTGCCCGCGACAGGAAACGGCGCAAAACACAACCTGGTCACACCTCAATTTCGCAGTGAAAAATGACCCTTTTTTGGAAAAATGACTAGCTGTAGTTTTTGAACCCTAGCTCTGCGGGCACCTGGGGAAACCTAGCAAACCTATACATTTTTGAAAACTAGACACCCAGGGGAATCCAGGATGGGGTGACTTGACTGCCTCCCACCAGGGTCTGTTACCCAGAATCCCTTGCAAACCTAAAAAATTGGCAAAAAAAACACATTTTCCCCACATTTCGGTCGTGGAAAGTTCCGGAGTCTGCATGGATCCACAAATTTCCACCCACCCCGCGTTCCCCAAAGTCTTACGAGAAAAACGGTACCTCACTTGTGTGGCTCGGCCTAGTGCCCGCGACAGGAAACGGCGCAAAACGCAACCTGGTCACACCTCAATTTCGCAGTGAAAAATGACCCTTTTTTGGACAAATGACTAGCTGTAGTTGTTGAACCCTAGCTCTGCGGGCACCTGGGAAAACCTAGCAAACCTATACATTTTTGAAAACTAGACACCCAGGGGAATCCAGGATGGGGTGACTTGACTGCCTCCCACCAGGGTCTGTTACCCAGAATCCCTTGCAAACCTAAAAAATTGGCAAAAAAAACACATTTTCCCCACATTTCTGTCGTGGAAAGTTCCGGAATCTGCGTGGATCCACAAATTTCCACCCACCCCGCGTTCCCCAAAGTCTTACGAGAAAAACGGTACCTCACTTGTGTGGGTCGGCCTAGTGCCCGCGACAGGAAACGGCGCAAAACGCAACCTGGTCACACCTCAATTTCGCAGTGAAAAATGACCCTTTTTTGGACAAATGACTAGCTGTAGTTTTTGAACCCTAGCTCTGCGGGCACCTGGGGAAACCTAGCAAACCTATACATTTTTGAAAACTAGACACCCAGGGGAATCCAGGATGGGGTGACTTGACTGCCTCCCACCAGGGTCTGTTACCCAGAATCCCTTGCAAACCTAAAAAATTGGCAAAAAAAACACATTTTCCCCACATTTCTGTCGTGGAAAGTTCCGGAATCTGCGTGGATCCACAAATTTCCACCCACCCTGCGTTCCCCAAAGTCTTTCGAGAAAAACGGTACCTCACTTGTGTGGCTCGGCCTAGTGCCCGCGACAGGAAACGGCGCAAAACATAGTGAGGTGACATCAAAATTGCCTATCTCAAAACCACCTGGTTTTGCAAGGGGGGTCTCTTGGCTTTTTGGCCCTGGGCACGGCGGCCATCTAGGGAAACCTACCAAACCCACGCATTTCTGAAAACTAGACACCCGGCGGCTTCCAGGGAGGTATGGCTTGCGTGGATCCCCCAACGTTTCCTTACCCAGAATCCCCAGCAAACCTCAATTTTTTGCTGAAAAAATCACTTTTTTCACACATTTTGTGGTGGGAAAGTAGTGGCATCACCGGGCTCACACAAATTTACCACCACCCAGCGTTCCCCCAGGTCTCCCGGTAAAAATGGTGCCTCACTTGTGTGGGAGGCCCAAGTACCCGCCGCAGGCAAGGGCCCAAAATGCAGTGAGGCGACATCAAAAGGGCCTGTCGCAAAACCACCTGGTTTTGCAAGGGGGGTCACTTGGGTTTTTGGCCCGGTGCTCGGCGGCCATCTAGGGAAACCTACCAAACCCACACATTTCTGAAAACTAGACACCCGGCGGCTTCCAGGGAGGTATGGCTTGCGTGGATCCCCCAACGTTTCCTTACCCAGAATCCCCTGCAAACCTCAATTTTTGCTGGAAAAAGCACTTTTTTCACACATTTTGGGGTGGGAAAGTAGTGGCATCACCGGGCTCACACAAATTTACCACCACCCAGCGTTCCCCCAGGTCTCCCGGTAAAAATGGTGCCTCACTTGTGTGGGAGGCCCAAGTACCCGCCGCAGGCAAGGGCCCAAAACGCAGTGAGGCGACATCAAAAGGGCCTGTCGCAAAACCACCTGGTTTTGCAAGGGGGGTCACTTGGGTTTTTGGCCCGGTGCTCGGCGGCCATCTAGGGAAACCTACCAAACCCACACATTTCTGAAAACTAGACACCCGGCGGCTTCCAGGGAGGTATGGCTTGCGTGGATCCCCCAACGTTTCCTTACCCAGAATCCCCTGCAAACCTCAATTTTTGCTGGAAAAAGCACTTTTTTCACACATTTTGGGGTGGGAAAGTAGTGGCATCACCGGGCTCACACAAATTTACCACCACCCAGCGTTCCCCCAGGTCTCCCGGTAAAAATGGTGCCTCACTTGTGTGGGAGGCCCAAGTACCCGCCGCAGGCAAGGGCCCAAAACGCAGTGAGGCGACATCAAAATGGCCTGTCGCAAAACCACCTGGTTTTGCAAGGGGGGTCACTTTGGTTTTTGGCCCGGTGCGCGGCGGCCATCTAGGGAAACCTACCAAACCCACGCATTTCTGAAAACTAGACACCCGGCGGCTTCCAGGGAGGTATAGCTTGCGTGGATCCCCCAACGTTTCCTTACCCAGAATCCCCTGCAAACCTCAATTTTTGCTGGAAAAATCACTTTTTTCACACATTTTGGGGTGGGAAAGTAGTGGCATCACCGGGCTCACACAAATTTACCACCACCCAGCGTTCCCCCAGGTCTCCCGGTAAAAATGATGCCTCACTTGTGTGGGAGGCCCAAGTACCCGCGGCAGGCAAGGACAACAAACGTAGTGAGACGACATCAAAATGGCCTATCGCCAAACCACCTGGTTTTGCAAGGGGGGTCACTTTGGTTTTTGGCCCGGTGCGCGGCGGCCATCTAGGGAAACCTACCAAACCCATGCATTTCTGAAAACTAGACACCCGGCGGCTTCCAGGGAGGTATGGCTTGCGTGGATCCCCCAACGTTTCCTTACCCAGAATCCCCTGCAAACCTCAATTTTTGCTCAAAAAATCACTTTTTTCACACATTTTGGGGTGGGAAAGTAGTGGCATCACCGGTCTCACACAAATTTACCACCACCCAGCGTTCCCCCAGGTCTCCCGGTAAAAATGGTGCCTCACTTGTGTGGGAGGCCCAAGTACCCGCGGCAGGCAAGGACAACAAACGTAGTGAGGCGACATTTGGGATAGGCAATGTTGATGTCGCCTCACTACGTTTGTTGTCCTTGCCTACCGCGGGTACTTGGGCCTCCCACACAAGTGAGGCACCATTTTTACCGGGAGACCTGGGGGAACGCTGGGTGGTGGTAAATTTGTGTGAGCCCGGTGATGCCACTACTTTCCCACCCCAAAATGTGTGAAAAAAGTGATTTTTCCATCAAAAATTGAGGTTTGCAGGGGATTCTGGGTAAGGAAACGTTGGGGGATCCACGCAAGCCATACCTCCCTGGAAGCCGCCGGGTGTCTAGTTTTCAGAAATGCGTGGGTTTGGTAGGTTTCCCTAGATGGCCGCCGAGCACCGGGCCAAAAACCCAAGTGACCCCCCTTGCAAAACCAGGTGGTTTTGCGACAGGCCCTTTTGATGTCGCCTCACTGCGTTTTGGGCCCTTGCCTGCGGCGGGTACTTGGGCCTCCCACACAAGTGAGGCACCATTTTTACCGGGAGACCTGGGGGAACGCTGGGTGGTGGTAAATTTGTGTGAGCCCGATGATGCCACTACTTTCCCACCCCAAAATGTGTGAAAAAAGTGATTTTTCCAGCAAAAATTGAGGTTTGCAGGGGATTCTGGGTAAGGAAACGTTGGGGGATCCACGCAAGCCATACCTCCCTGGAAGCCGCCGGGTGTCTAGTTTTCAGAAATGCGTGGGTTTGGTAGGTTTCCCTAGATGGCCGCCGAGCACCGGGCCAAAAACCCAAGTGACCCCCCTTGCAAAACCAGGTGGTTTTGCGACAGGCCCTTTTGATGTCGCCTCACTGCGTTTTGGGCCCTTGCCTGCGGCGGGTACTTGGGCCTCCCACACAAGTGAGGCACCATTTTTACCGGGAGACCTGGGGGAACGCTGGGTGGTGGTAAATTTGTGTGAGCCCGGTGATGCCACTACTTTCCCACCCCAAAATGTGTGAAAAAAGTGATTTTTCCAGCAAAAATTGAGGTTTGCAGGGGATTCTGGGTAAGGAAACGTTGGGGGATCCACGCAAGCCATACCTCCCTGGAAGCCGCCGGGTGTCTAGTTTTCAGAAATGTGTGGGTTTGGTAGGTTTCCCTAGATGGCCGCCGAGCACCGGGCCAAAAACCCAAGTGACCCCCCTTGCAAAACCAGGTGGTTTTGCGACAGGCCCTTTTGATGTCGCCTCACTGCGTTTTGGGCCCTTGCCTGCGGCGGGTACTTGGGCCTCCCACACAAGTGAGGCACCATTTTTACCGGGAGACCTGGGGGAACGCTGGGTGGTGGTAAATTTGTGTGAGCCCGGTGATGCCACTACTTTCCCACCCCAAAATGTGTGAAAAAAGTGATTTTTTCAGCAAAAATTGAGGTTTGCTGGGGATTCAGGGTAAGGAAACGTTGGGGGATCCACGCAAGCCATACCTCCCTGGAAGCCGCCGGGTGTCTAGTTTTCAGAAATGGTGGATTTGGTAGGTTTCCCTAGATGGCCGCCGAGCACGGGCCAAAAAGACAGTTGACCCCCTTGCAAAACAAGAAAGTTTCGACATTGTTTCTACAACGTGAGAATTTTGGAACAAAATTGCATGGACAATGTGATCGATATTTTGAGGTTTGCAGGACATTGAGGATAAAAAACCTTTTTGAAATTCACAAGAGAGACATCACCATGAACTCCCATGGGTTTACCACAATATCTACAGTCGGTGGGTTATTTTTACATGGAACATACACTTTGGCAGAGAAACTAAACAGACAAAGAATCCTGCACACCCACCTATTCCTCAAACACACACACATACTGGTTGGATTTGGCACGAGGGCGAGTGATGGTTCAGTATATTAAATTTTATTAACAAGAGATTTCACAAAAATGAAATGCACTGTCAATAATTCAATGGAGAAAAAACTGAACCAATGACTCGCAGCTCGTGAGCTGTAAAGCCACGGCAAGGCACCAACCGCTTTACAGGCCATTCACACATCTTTCATACGTGATACACACAAGACCATTCACACCACCAGGCACAAAAAAAACACATTACAAAATTCACAAAAGGGACAAGGTACACCCTGCTTCAGAAAGGCAAATATTACTGCACAGCCATCTAAACCTCAAGCACACACACATACTGGTTGGATTTGGCACGAGAGTGAGTGATGGTTTAGAATATACAATTGTATTAGCAAGTGATTTCACAACAATGAAATGCACTGTTAATAATTGAAAGGGCGAGAAACTGAACCATTGACTCACAGCTCGTGAGCTGTAAAGCCACGACAAGGCACCAACCTCTTTACAGGCCATTCATACACCTTTCATACGCGTGAGACATACAAAACCATTCATACCGCCAGCCGCGGGCCCATCACATAACAAAACTCCCACCAGCACACAGCGCCATTCAAGGGCCCATCACTTTCACACGCCCACATTCCTGAAACAGAAACTACACAAGTAGATGGATTGCGTGGAGTGGCACTCAGCTAGCAGTGTGTGTAGTGACCAGCAGCAAGTCACTACTCACACAGCCAGCCGAGCGCCAGTCCACGCACACCGCTAGCCGAGCACCAGTTCACGCACACCGCCAGCTAAACACCAGTCCACGCACACCGCCAGCCAAGCACCAGTCCACGCACACCGCCAGCCAAGCACCAGTCCACGCACACCGCCAGCCAAGCACCAGTCCACGCACACCGCCAGCCAAGCACCAGTCCACGCACACCGCCAGCCAAGCACCAGTCCACGCACACCGCCAGCCAAGCACCAGTCCACGCACACCGCCAGCCAAGCACCAGTCCACGCACACCGCCAGCCAAGCACCAGTCCACGCACACCGCCAGCCAAGCACCAGTCCACACACACCGCCAGCCAAGCACCAGTCCACGCACACCGCCGGCCAAGCACCAGTCCACACACACCGCCAGCCAAGCACCAAGCCACGCACGCCAACAGCCAAGCACCAGTCCACGCACACCGCCAGCCAAGCACCATTCCACGTACACCGCCAAAGAAGTGCCAGTCCACACACACTGCCAACACATTTAGGATTTTTTTAGCCAAAAATAAAAACACAAACAAATCACAAATACATAAAAATCTACAAACACAAAATCAGAAACTTAACACATTGCACTAAAGCCAACCTGGAAACAGAATCACATTTTCCAAAGAAAACAAACCAATCAGTTAACTTTACCACTCATGATTGCTCCCAAAACTTCTTTTGGGTATGGTACGCTCTAAAACAAGCAGGGACACACAGCCCAGGTTTAGATGGACAGTCGGAGCAGTACATACGAGTCTCCTTCCGCTTATCTCTTCGCCAACAGACTCTACATCTCCTAGTGGGAAAATCTTTTGCCGGTGTGGGAGGGATGAAATCAGGAAAGTGGCGATCTTTCAATCGAACCACATCCTCCACCACTCCAAATCTAGGAACACTTGCCTGTTCCACAACAACAAGGCTAGCTATCACAGAGTGCTGAAACTGAATAAATGTCAACTTTGACGCAGGAGAACACTCCTTGAACACAATAAAAGCATTGAACATTGCTAATTCGAAGAAATGGATGGCCAACTTCTTATACCAAACATAAGCCTTACGAATAGCAGAGTAAGGTTCCAACCTCTGATCTACTCTGTCAACACCACCCATGTGCTTATTGTAGTCTAGAATGCACACAGGTTTGCGCACTTCAGCAACCTGACCCCAAACAGCCACAGGTGAAGTACTCTCATCATGGATGGTAGTCAGCATGTACACATCCCTCCTGTCCACAAATTTCACAGCTAGTAGTTCATCACTACGCAAGGAACTGCACTGCCCCCTCTGAAGTTTTTTGCAAACAAGCTCTTTCGGATAAGCTTTACGGTTAGAGCGGATTGTGCCACATGCAAAAGTGTCCACTTTATACAATTCCTTAAATAATTGCACAGCAGTATAGAAGTTATCCAGGTACAAATGGTGGCCTCTGTTAAACAGTCTCCTAGCAAGATCCCACACAATTTTCTCTGCAACTCCAAAAGTGGACGGACATCCTGGGGGGTCAATGGCAGAATCTCTACCAGTATACACACGAAAATTAAATACATATCCTGTCCTACTCTCAGACAACATATACAGCTTAATTCCATAGCGTGCCCTCTTGCTAGGGATGTACTGCCTAAAAACCAAACGGCCCTTGAACAAGACCAAAGACTCATCAATAGATATTTCTTTCCCGGGAGTATAGATCTCAGAAAACCGATCCACAAAGTGATCAAGAACGGGCCGAATCTTAAAAAGACGGTCACAGTCAGGGTGATCTCGTGGCAACGCCATTGAATTATCAACAAAATGCAGCATACGTAGCAAAAGTAAATACCGATTACGAGTCATAACTGCAGGAAATATGGCAGTTGCCAACAAGGGGCTAGTAGACCAATATGAAGCCAAGGTTGGCTTCCTTACCACACCCATCAATAAAGTCAAACCCAAAAACTTCTTAATCTCTTCCAGATATGTGGGAGTCCACCGGGTAGCTCTAGACTGGGGCCTAAGTTTGTCACTGTGGATCCTCAAAAACTGTTCAGCATACAAATTCGTCTGCTCAACAATCTCACCCAAAAATACATCATCCATAAACAACTGAAAAAACTGAATAGGCAAAAAGTTTTCACAATTCACTGTACACCCTGCAACACCACTAAAGGCAGGCAACACCGGCTGCACCATGTTTGGATCAACCCAAAGTCCAGCACTTCCAGTAGGAAGCCTAGCAGCCTCAGACTGCAATCCAGATGCCTCTTGCACCATCGGCACAGCAGTTTCCTCCTCTAAGACAGGCACTTCATCCGCACTGAGAGTTGCTTCATCCACACCAAGAGTACCTTCATCTGCACTGAGAGTACCTTCATCATCCGATGATTCCATGTTGAGTGAAAACTCACTGCCAGAATCTTCCCCTCCCTCCTCTCCCTCAGACGCACTGTCAGTCTCATAATCATGATCAGAGGAAGATTCAAGAAGCATACCGACCACCTGTTGAGCAGTCATTCTACGGCTAGCCATATTGCTTACTAATAAATGTAACTTGTCAACAACAACAAACTCTTTGTAAAATAAGTAATAAGCAAAAAGCACCTTTATCAAAAACTCAAATATACTCCAAAACAATACCACTAACTTGCCAGAGGCAGCAAAACTACTCACCACCACCTACTCTGTACAGACACAGTATGGATCAACAATATCCCACTAAAAAAGAAAGAGAAAAACAATTACACATAAGACTATGCAAAACACATCGCAAAGATTTTCATGCTCAAACCACTAACTAAATATGCCGCCATTATGACATCACTTACAAAAAAACTCATTCGGACATTACATTATTACTCATTTGGTGTAAATACAACAACAAAAAAATTCTTACCAACACAATGCAACTAAACAAAACTGCAGAACAGCCACCGTTGAAAAGCTTTAGTCTAGAAAAAAAAGAGGAAAAAAAACTTTATTGTAACATATACATATAATGCTCTAGACCATCACGTACTGCGCAAAATGTTTTGCTTGACCCTCCCACTTTCAAAAAGGAAAGATTGATGGCCCAATCCTTTACAAGCAACGCGGCAAGATTCTGGAACTGAGCCTCAGCTCCGGACCACCCCCTCCCTCTTCCCAGTCCTTCAAAAATAACCTCAAATTTCTCCTCCTGCAAAGACACTTCCAAACTTAATTCACACCCTCTCCATTGTGTGAAGTAAGTCTTTACATTATAGGAAATTCTGTTCTCCATGCCCGTAGAAGTGCCTACCCAGTGTGTTCCTGTGTTTTGCGTGTCTGCCATTTATTGCACTTTTATACCTCTAGTCTTAGCACAAGCAGGTGTAATGTAGTGGTGTCAACTTACAAAGAGTATAAAGTACAACCATGGTGCACATTGTGTTTTCCAATTCACCCATCAACCAGGTATTGCAGTACCTACAGAAATGGTAACCTCTCCCACCCTAGAAACAACAATGCTGTTCAAAGGAAGACGAGAAAATGAAAGTAGCAAAACACTGGCAAACTCTGACGCTGGTGTACTTGGATGCAAATGAAATCAATCTGGCCACTTTGCAACCCCTCTGTCTTACATTATTTCGCCCCCCCTGGAAACAACAATGCTGTTCAAAGTTAGATGAGAAAACGAAAGTAGCAATACACTGGCAAACTCTGAAGCTGGTGTACTTGGATGCAAATAAAAACAATCTGGCAACTTGGCAACCCCTAAGTCTTACTTTATTTCGCCCCCCCTGGGAACAACAATACTGTTCAAAGTTAGGCGAAAAAACTAAAGACGCACTGCACTGGCAAACTCTGATGCTGGTGTGCTTGGATGCAAATAAAATCAATCTGGCCACTTTGCAATCCCTCTGTCTAACTTTACTTCGTCCCCCCTGGGAACAACAATACTGTTCAAAGTTAGGCGAGAAAACTAAAGACGCACTGCACTGGCAATCTCTGATGCTGGTGTGCTTGGATGCAAATAAAATCAATCTGGCAACTTTGCAATCCCTCTGTCTAACTTTATTTCGCCCCCCCTGGGAACAACAATACTGTTCAAAGTTAGGCGAGAAAACTGAAGACGCACTGCACTGGCAAACTCTGATGCTGGTGTGCTTGGATGCAAATAAAATCAATCTGGCCACTTTGCAATCCCTCTGTCTAACTTTATTTCGCCCCCCCTGGGAACAACAATACTGTTCAAAGTTAGGCGAGAAAACTAAAGACGCACTGCACTGGCAAACTCTGATGCTGGTGTGCTTGGATGCAAATAAAATCAATCTGGCCACTTTGCAATCCCTCTGTCTAACTTTTATTTCGCCCCCCCTGTGAACAACAATACTGTTCAAAGTTAGGCGAGAAAACTAAAGACGCACTGCACTGGCAAACTCTGATGCTGGTGTGCTTGGATGCAAATAAAATCAATCTGGCCACTTTGCAATCCCTCTGTCTAACTTTTATTTCGCCCCCCCTGTGAACAACAATACTGTTCAAAGTTAGGCGAGAAAACTAAAGACGCACTGCACTGGCAAACTCTGATGCTGGTGTGCTTGGATGCAAATAAAATCAATCTGGCCACTTTGCAATCCCTCTGTCTAACTTTATTTTGCCCCCCCTGGGAACAACAATACTGTTCAAAGTTAGGCGAGAAAACTAAAGACGCACTGCACTGGCAAACTCTGATGCTGGTGTGCTTGGATGCAAATAAAATCAATCTGGCCACTTTGCAATCCCTCTGTCTAACTTTATTTCGCCCCACCCTGAGAACAACAATACTGTTCAAAGTTAGGCGAAAAAACTATAGACGCACTGCACTGGCAAACTCTGATGCTGGTGTGCTTTGGTAAAAATAAAATAAATCTGGCCACTTTGCAATCCCTCTGTCTAACTTTATTTCACCCCCCCAGGGAACAACAATACTGGTCAAAGTTAGGCGAGAAAACTAAAGACGCACTGCACTGGCAAACTCTGATGCTGGTGTGCTTTGTTGCAAATAAAATCAATCTGGCCACTTTGCAATCCCTCTGTCTAACTTTATTTCGCCCCCCCAGGGAACAACAATACTGGTCAAAGTTAGGCGAGAAAACTAAAGACGCACTGCACTGGCAAACTCTGATGCTGGTGTGCTTTGGTGCAAATAAAATCAATCTGGCCACTTTGCAATCCCTCTGTCTAACTTTATTTCGCCCCCCATGGGAACAACAATACTGTTCAAAGTTAGGCGAGAAAACTAAAGACGCACTGCACTGGCAAACTCTGATGCTGGTGTGCTTGGATGCAAATAAAATCAATCTGGCCACTTTGCAATCCCTCTGTCTAACTTTATTTTGCCCCCCCCTGGGAACAACAATACTGTTCAAAGTTAGGCGAGAAAACTAAAGACGCACTGCACTGGCAAACTCTGATGCTGGTGTGCTTGGATGCAAATAAAATCAATCTGGCCACTTTGCAATCCCTCTGTCTAACTTTATTTCGCCCCCCCCTGGGAACAACAATACTGTTCAAAGTTAGGCGAAAAAACTAAAGACGCACTGCACTGGCAAACTCTGATGCTGGTGTGCTTTGGTGCAAATAAAATCAATCTGGCCACTTTGCAATCCCTCTGTCTAACTTTATTTCGCCCCCCCCAGGGAACAACAATACTGGTCAAAGTTAGGCGAGAAAACTAAAGACGCACTGCACTGGCAAACTCTGATGCTGGTGTGCTTTGGTGGAAATAAAATCAATCTGGCCACTTTGCAATCCCTCTGTCTAACTTTATTTCGCCCCCCCTGGGAACAACAATACTGTTCAAAGTTAGGCGAGAAAACTAAAGACGCAAGGCACTGGCAAACTCTGATGCTGGTGTGCTTGGATGCAAATAAAATCAATCTGGCCACTTTGCAATCCCTCTGTCTAACTTTATTTCGCCCCCCCCTGGGAACAACAATACTGTTCAAAGTTAGGCGAGAAAACTAAAGACGCACTGCACTGGCAAACTCTGATGCTGGTGTGCTTGGATGCAAATAAAATCAATCTGGCCACTTTGCAATCCCTCTGTCTAACTTTGTTTCGCCCCCCCCTGGGAACAACAATACTGTTCAAAGTTAGGCGAAAAAACTAAAGACGCACTGCACTGGCAAACTCTGATGCTGGTGTGCTTGGATGCAAATAAAATCAATCTGGCCACTTTGCAATCCCTCGGTCTAACTTTATTTCGTCCCCCCTGGGAACAACAATACTGTTCAAAGTTAGGCGAAAAAACTAAAGACGCACTGCACTGGCAAACTCAGATGCTGGTGTGCTTGGATGCAAATAAAATCAATCTGGCCACTTTGCAATCCCTCTGTCTAACTTTATTTCGCCCCCCCTGGGAACAACAATACTGTTCAAAGTTAGGCGAGAAAACTAAAGACGCACTGCACTGGCAAACTCTGATGCTGGTGTGCTTGGATGCAAATAAAATCAATCTGGCCACTTTGCAATCCCTCTGTCTAACTTTATTTCGCCCCCCCCTGGGAACAACAATACTGTTCAAAGTTAGGCGAGAAAACTAAAGACGCACTGCACTGGCAAACTCTGATGCTGGTGTGCTTGGATGCAAATAAAAGCAATCTGGCCACTTTGCAATCCCTCTGTCTAACTTTATTTTGCCCCCCCTGGGAACAACAATACTGTTCAAAGTTAGGCGAGAAAACTAAAGACGCACTGCACTGGCAAACTCTGATGCTGGTGTGCTTGGATGCAAATAAAATCAATCTGGCCACTTTGCAATCCCTCTGTCTAACTTTATTTCGCCCCCCCTGGGAACAACAATACTGTTCAAAGTTAGGCGAGAAAACTAAAGACGCACTGCACTGGCAAACTCTGATGCTGGTGTGCATGGATGCAAATAAAATCATTCTGGCCACTTTGCAATCCCTCTGTCTAACTTTATTTCGCCCCCCCTGGGAACAACAATACTGGTCAAAGTTAGGCGAAAAAACTAAAGACGCACTGCACTGGCAAACTCTGATGCTGGTGTGCTTGGGTGCAAATAAAATCAATCTGGCCACTTTGCAATCCCTCAGTCTAACTTTATTTCGCCCCCCCTGGGAACAACAACACTGTTCAAAGGAAGACAAAAAAATGAAAGAAGCACATCACTGGCAAACTCTGATGCTGGTGTACTTGGATGCAAATAAAATCAATCTGGCCACTTTGCAATCCCTCAGTCTAACTTTATTTCGCCCCCCCTGGAGACAACAACAGTGTTCAAAAGAAGACAAAAAAACGAAAGAAGCACATCACTGGCAAACTCTGATGCTGGTGTACTTGGATCCAAATAAAAATAATCTGGCCACTTGGCAACCCCTCTGTCTTACTTTATTTCGCCCACCCAGGGAACAAGAATACTGTTCAAAGTAAGGCTGAGAAAACGAAAGTCGCACTGCACTGGCAAACTCTGATGCTGGTGTGCTTGGATGCAAATGAAATCAATCTGGCCACTTTGCAATCCCTCTGTCTAACTTTACTTTGCCCCCTGGGAACAACAATACAGTTCAAAGGAAGACAAAAAAACGAAAAAAGCACATCACTGGCAAACTCTGATGCTGGTGTACTTGGAAGCAAATAAAATCAATCTGGCCACTTTGCAACCCCTGTCTCACTTTCTTTCGCCCCCCCTTGGTACAACAATGCAGTTCAAAGTTACAGGAGAAAACGAAAGTCACACTGCACTGGCAAACTCGGATGCTGGTGTTTTTATAAGCCAATAAAATCAATCTGGCCACTTTGGAACCCCTAGGACTGACTTTATTACGCCCCCCACCCCCATCCCACGCTAGCAGCACCCCCCAGGTGAAACAGACAAAGAAACGAAAACGAGCGTTTTTTTTTTTTTCGAAATTCGCATCAAATCGCCTGCGCTTTGACGATCAAAGAGCAGAAACAAAGCAGAGATCTCAAAAACCCACTTACACCCCCCCCAACATTGTGCCCCCACCCTACCTAGCGCACACATCCACTGATACCCCCTCCCCAGCCCCAAAACTGACCTTTACTCTCCGACGCGCAGGAAGCAAATGGCTTCCAGCGCCTCGGAGAGCAAAGGGGAAGCCTCCGGTGACGTCAGCGCGGCTCCCGCGCTGACGTCATTGATGACGCGGGCGGGCGGGGCGGGGGGAGGCAGGGGAAGGTCTTCCCCTGCCTCCCAAGCAAAAAAAAAAAAGATCGCGGAATCACGGGGGGAGCGCCAGCGCTTCCCCCAAGGGTGGGTCCCATGACGAGCTGGACTCGTCATGGGCACAGCGCGACTGTGCTCCATGACGAGTCCAGCTCGTCATGGGCACTGAAGGGGTTAAATTAAGAAAAAGAAAGAGAATGAACAAGAAAGTCAAACAAGTTAAAGGGAAATAGTGTGTGTGGCGGAACCAGGAAAAGATGTATGTTCCTGTTATAAAGGCTTACAGGAATATGGTCTCTCCAGAAAAATAATTCTATTATATAAGTATTGTTTTTCCACACAATATATTAAAAAAATATAAAGTATGTTTTTACTTTTGTTTGTAACTCTCACTCATCATTGTAAGTTAGTTCCAACCCCACCATTATAAGTTAAATCCCAAGAAATGGCGAAAAACTGTATGGACCCAGTTTTGCTGGTCAGAATTCGCCCAGTATTTCCTATTTCATGGAGATTAATCTTCAGATTTACCACCTGCTCTGAGCAGCTGATAAATGTGAACTGGGAGACAGGCAGGGGCGGCCCCTCCGTAATGACAGAGGAGCGTCGCCCCATTCTTCAGAGTCAGTGACAGAAATGATGATGAAACAATATAATTTTATTTTTGTGTGACTGGCTCTGGCATGGGTGTAGGGCCGACCCATGACAGGCAGGAGGTTGGCACTTAGAAGTGAACATCTAAGTTTGGCCGGCTGTCCTTGGCCGGCCAAACAGTCACGCTCACTTCTATTTCTCCATCCCGGCTGTGTTCACAGCTGGGTTGGAGAAAAGGCGCAGGCTACAAGGGAGTGTCTGAGTGGCAGAGCAGGCCGCTCAGACCAATCCTGCTGCCTTTCCCGAGACTGCTGGGAGAGCACAGAGGCACCCGTCGGCATTGAAGGTAGTAGTGAAAGGTATGTTTTAAAAAATTATTATTTTCCTATCCCTCCTACCCCGCCCACCCACCTGTCCATCCCCCCCACCTTCGTGTTGTGGTGGCCACCACTGGAGACAGGTGCAGGGTGGGCTTGGAGGGCAGGGGAATGGAAGATCTGGGGAGAGAAAGGGCTAAAAATGGCTTGGGAGGGGACACTGTTGTTTGTTCTCCTCCCCTTTTGGAGTACAAAATGTTTGGGTGGGGTCAGGGCTGGATGTTCAAGGCTCAAGAAAGTTTTCTGTGGCGGGTAAAATAAAGTTTGGTATTCCCAAACCAGATGTGAGAACTTCGGTGTAATCCACATAGCAGTTCCATTCTTCCTGACTCATCTTTAGTCCCAGACACAGTGATTCGTTGGCTCAGGGCGAGGGAGAGGGGAGCACCAAACCCCTTCCGAAATAAATAAAAAATGATCCATACCCCGGGGGGAATGAGGACCTCAGGGCCATTAGATGGCTTTGAGGGGGAAGGTGCCCAATCCCCTCCCCAACTAAATAATAAATGCTGAGGGCACTGGGGAGTGGGGTCCATGGGGCTATTTTGTGGCCTGGGGAGAGGAGCACACGCCTGCCCCATCTTTTTTTTCATTGTTGGTAATATTGACTACCTGGGCTCTTGCCCACCCTTTGGGGATTATATAATTTAAAAAGTCAGGGTCCGTAATTAAAACAATTTTTTTTACTGCCATACCGTGCATAAACAAAAATAAATCATTTTGGGCCTGGGGGTAGGGGATCCTCCAACAGGCCTGGGGAGTCAGGGAATCCCTATCCTGTCTCAGTATATGTTATTTTCTGTTTTCAGGAACAGAGTCTCTTCAAGTCCTAAAATAGCTGCTGCACCATCCTTGTTGATGTTGACAGCAGCCAATCAGATTGTTATCTTTTGATATGCCAGTCCTGTTGTACTGGTAGATATACATACATTTTGCCCCTTAATATTTCCAAAACTACTGAAAAGATTTACACCACATCATAAAAACACGGTTTTTGGGTAAAGATCTAGCTTTCTGCCAAATTTGGTGTAATTCCATTCAACCAGTTTGACTGTAGCACTGTCCAGTCATCCTATAGGCAACTGCATGTGGAAAACCATTTTGGAGTCCCCTCTTTTTCACGGGTCTTGCTTGACAGACCGCCCCTTAACTTTTCACAAAGTAGCTGAGTTGACTTAACCTGGTTTGTAAAAGATTTCATAAAGATTCTGTAAAGTTATTAGCAAACCCAAAAATCCACTTTTTATGGAAACGCAGTCCTAATTATAACTACACAGTGGCGACTGCCAACACAGTGAATTTATAGATTTTATTTTAACATAAGCTAAGATCTTATTACCATACCTAACTATAATGTAAATTTAACCTTTGGTTTTTTCAGTGAATTTCTGGGGTTCTTGAATGATAGGGAAGATTTTAACGTCTATTTAACCATTTGTTTTTTATAGAATGTTTACGTTTTCTTTTAACATATTCAGCCAACACCTTCAGGGCTCACAACATTCAACCATTTCCAGTAGGGGGAAGGCACAGGGCAACCCCCTGCTGGTGGCCAACCCACCGCAGCCTGCAGTCCATGGTCGGCTTGCAACCAATGCTCCCCTCCTGCTTGCCTTTCTACAGCACTTATCATAATTTCTGTGACAAAATAAATCCCCCCATTTTCTACTTTTCTAAAGGAATTATTTTAAGTTTTTGTCGCGGGTCGGAGTGAAGCAAGGGTACACTGCTTGATTTTAGAAATGCTTTTATTGTTTTTCTCGACCTCGGGGATCTGGGGTTACTCCGGTAATACGGTAATGGAGCTTCGGGGTGGCGAGAGTCCGGGCTGGAGCGGCTTCTTCTCTCCGTAGGGCTCTGGGTCTTCTCCAGAGTGTCCGGTCTCCGAAGGGGCTCCCCGACCAGGTAGCGTCCCGGAGGGAAAAAGAAAAGACAGGGGGGGATTCAGGAGGAGGATCGATACACTCAGGCTTCGGGAAAAGGGAGTGAGGAATCACACGGTGCTCTTTGTTATCCGACCCAGTCAGTGAAACGTCGTGACGACTGTGCTCAGGGGAGGAGATACAGGTACTGGTGCCGTTAAACAAAAGGAAGGGCGGTCGTGTGTTTCAGGGCGGCTTGAATCCCTTTCTTTCCACCCACGCTCTGACCCGACCCCGTACCTGTTGAAGCCACACTTCCCTTGAAGTGTGGCACGGGGATTCGCCGGAACGTTGGCCTCCAGGCACTGCTGCGGGTCCGTCAGCTCCGTCCTCGTCTCCGCCTCCGCTTCCTCCTCTCGTACGCTCGCTCTCTCCTTTCTCCTGTTCGCCTCTCGTCTCGCTTCTCTCATCGCCTCCAGGTGTAGAACACACCCCCACACTGTCGTTCCCGGCTACTTCTGCTTCCGGACCTCTGACGTCATAGGAGGAGGTGTGTCCCGGGTGGAATTCGGACCAGTTAAAGAAACAGTCGCCGTGACTGGTTCTCGCTTCGGTTGTCCCATACCAAGGGGTTATCGGGTCTCCGTGGGGCTGTGGGGGAAGAGAAGACAGGTTTGCCCCACTAGGGTTGGAGTCGTGTGCCCAGTGGACCTTGTCACATACGTCCTCCCCAGGAATCTCCCGATCGGGGAGAGGAAAGCGGGAGAGGTAGTCCGCACTCCCGTTCTCGGACCCTTTTCGGTGGTGTACAGTGAATGCGAAGGGTTGGAGAGACAGGAACCACCTCATGACTCTGGGATTCAGGGAAGCGTTTCTACTCATCCACTGTATGTATTTAAATTTAAATGTATGTATGTATTTAAATTTGTAGAGCGCACTGCAACCCTACGGGCATCCTGGCGCTAAAGACAGAGTGAAGGAGGAAAAACGGAGGGGAGGCTAAGAATTAGGCTCTAGGGAACAACCAGGTTTTCAGCTGTCTGCGGAAAAGGGTCAGATCCTGGATCACTCGTAACTCAACAGGAAGGCTATTCCATAAACGTGCAGCCGCAGAGCTGAAAGCACGACCACCCAAGGTGGCTCTCATTGTTTTGGGAATCAAGGCCAACCTAGCTGAAGAGGAGCGCAACATGCGCGTAGGTATATACCATCTAAAAAGATGTTGCAGCGGTAAAGGGCCAAAGCCATGAAGAGCCTTAAAAGCTACACACAGAGATTTAAACAAAATTCTCTGATGCACGGGCAACCAATGTAGTTCAGACAAGGCCCTAGTGCTGGAGGAGAAACGCGGTCTAAGAAGAGCAAGTTTTGCGGCAGCTGCCTGGATCCGTTGAAGTCTCAAAATAAGATATGCAGGGGAGGCAAGCAGCAGGGCATTGCAGTAGTCCAGGCGACTGAGAATAGTACATCGGACCACGGTACCTCGAACATGAGAAGGAAGAAGGGGCAAAATCCTACGTAAACCTCTCATGATCAGATAGCAGCTTGAAACTATCTTATTGACATGTGACTCCAGACTTAGCTTCTCATTAAGGCAGACCCCCAAATTACGAACAGTCTTTACTGGAACCAGAGGGGTATCCAGAGGGAGAGGCCAAAAATTGGAAGGCAGGGTAAAAGGCACCCTCCCCACTGAGCAATGTAGAATCTCAGTTTTGGAACCGTTAAACTGCAGATCATTGTTCCTCAGCCAAGTCGTCATCTCCATCATGCAATTGTGGAAGGTGGATAAAGAATCCACCTGATCATCCCCATCCAAGGAGATGATCAATTGCGTATCATCGGCATAGTTGACTGCAGAGATGTTACAGGACTTAATGGTCTGCACCAAAGGGCGCATGTAAACATTGAACAGAATGGGGCTAATAGAAAAGCCCTGTGGAACCCCCTGTTTGTTTGGCAAGAAGTCCGACTGGAAAGGAGGCAGAAAAACCGCCTGCCGTCTATCTGATAAGTAGGAGCGAAGCCATTTAAGGGCCAAGCCTGTGACTCCTATCTCCTCGAGCCGATGTAGGAGAATGCTGTGGCTGACCGTATCGAATGCGGCGGACAAGTCAAGCAATATCAAAGTTGCCGAGTGACCCTTGTCCGCCCGCATTCGCAAATCGTCCACAGCAGTGATCAAAGCAGACTCGGTACCATGCCCCGGACGAAAGCCAAACTGATTTTCCTCCAGAATCCCGTTGCTCTCAAGAAACCCTGAAAGCTCCTGGCTGACAAATCGTTCAGCTATCTTGGCTGGATAGGGCAGTAAGGAAATAGGACGATAGTTCCCGTAGCAAGCGGGATCCAGCGAGGGTTTTTTTAGAAGGGGGGAAACCAACGCATCCTTCCAGCAGGCTGGGACTACACCACTGATTAATGACTGATTAATAATCATATGGAGGTGCGGAAAGGTGTCTGACCCTAATTCCTTCCAGTATTTCTGCGGAATAGGGTCTAAAGGAGAACCAGAGCAGACTTTCAAAGCCATTCTTGAAAAATTCTCCAGAGAAGGGCAGGTCCAATGATCTATACAAGGTCTCACGGATACCCCTTCGCATGGCCTGAACACCGTACAGTCAGGCGGATCCACTGTGGAAGGACCTGTTCCAGCCATGCAACTAGTTGCAGGATTAGGCTGCATGCCTTCAAGGATTCCCTTTATTTTGTTGTGAAAGAAGGCAGCCAGCCCATCACACAAATCCTGCGAGGGGATGATCTTGTTCGCCAAACACTCAGGATTAACAATACCTCTCAAAATATTAAAAACACATTTAGCACTATTCGGGGAGTTGGAAATAAGATCGGCAAAGTAGAGCGCTTTAGTGGACGCAATGGCTTGCTTGTACCTGACCAGTAGATTGCGCCAAATAATCTTATCGCTGGTCAAGTACTGCTTACGCCACTGCCTCTCTGCGTGTTTGCATTGAATTTTAAAAACTCTAAGTTCCTCGGAGAACCAGGAGGCAGACGGGGAACCTCGTTTCCTAACCCGTTTCAGTGGGGCAATCCTATTAATAGTAGTTGTAATATAGCTGCAGAGCTCCTGAAAGTTACAGTCGACTGAACGCCCTGGCACAGGGAGAGGGGTCTCCCCAAATAAAGGAGCACACTGAGCTTTCCTTCTTAGGGATTTCCAATCCCTGCCCAAGACGCTATTGCTATCTTTAAGCGAGGGGGGGCAGCCCCTAAGAGTTAATAGGACTCTAAATCTAATTAAATGGTGGTCGGACCAATCCACTGGGAGGATGTTGTCCAAAATCACTACATTCTTTTCCGCAAAGATTAGGTCAAGAGCATGTCCTGCCGAGTGTGTAGGTTCCAACACATGTTGTGAAAGATTAAGATTGGCGCAAGATTGAACGATGTTATTATACGCAGTTTTCAACATAGCATTGGGCCAAAGGTTAAAGTCTCCCAGGATCAGTAGCCTGCGATGAGTGAGTGCCAAATTACCAATCACATCCAGGAACTGCTGTTGAGATTGTTCGCTCATAGTCCCCGGAGGTCTGTAGCATAAAATTCCAGTCAAGACATGGCCTGATCTATCTTTCAGTGAGAAGCCCAGGGATTCTATCTGCGAAATCTCATCGATGTCGAATGGCGAGAAATCCCAACTTTCTTTAAAAACCATCCCAGTTCCGCCACCCCTGCCATTAGGTCTAGGCTTATGAAAGGCTTTGAACCCAGGGGGGCAGATAGCGCCGAGTTCCAAATCCAGACCGGGTACAAGCCAGGTTTCTGTCATGAACAGAATATCGCAGTCATGTACTTCAATCAACAGCTGAATTTCTGAAGAGTGTTTAGGGAGAGACCTTACGTTTAAAAGTCCACACTTCAATCCTACCTGAGGAGCCGTGCCAGTAGTCATTGAAACATGCGTCAACGCCGGTACTACCGGAGTCCGGACATCGTGGCAGAACTGTAACAGTTGTGACCGGGAGTAGCACAGTCGTACAGTAGATGACTTTGTGCGATGAATAGGCGTGTCAGTGGCATAGCTAATAGTGTTAGGCACAGTAGGCACGTCCGAGGCGCGGACGGGCGCAGACGGGCTTGCCTTTGGCGCGCCTTCGGCGCGCCGCCGGCGCGCCCGCTGCGCGCGTCCGCTGCGCGGTCGCTCCAGAGTGACGTTTTATGGAGGCGCCGGCCAGAAGACTAGAGTGCTGACCTCCTAGCGCAAAAGCGCTAGTTCCGGTCGAGCGCAAGTACAAGGTTTAAAAAACAAACTTTGTGCAAAGGAGCAAGAAGCAGCAGAGTAAGTAAGTCTTTTTAAAAGCGATTTGTAATTATTTAAAAACACAGTAAAAGTAATTTCAAGCAGGAGAAGAAAACAACGCAGTTCCCAGTTCAAATTTTCCAACACCCCCACACCAAATACTCAATCAGCACTGTCAGCTTGTGCGCGGTCGCTCCAGAGTGACGTTTTATGGAGGCGCCGGCCAGAAGACTAGAGTGCTGATCTCCTAGCGCAAAAGCGCTAGTTCCGGTCGAGCGCAAGTACAAGGTTTAAAAAACGAACTTTGTGCAAAGGAGCAAGAAGCAGCAGAGTAAGTAAGTCTTTTTAAAAGCGATTTGTAATTATTTAAAAACACAGTAAAAGTAATTTCAAGCAGGAGAAGAAAACAACGCAGTTCCCAGTTCAAATTTTCCAACACCCCCACACCAAACACTCAATCAGCACTGTCAGCTAGAGGGGCATGATCGGTATAGAGGGTGAAAGGGTGCCCTTCTAGATAATAACGGAGCTTGTCTATCGCCCATTTCACAGCAAGGCATTCCTTCTCTATGGTGGGGTAACGAACCTCTCTGGGAAATAACTTGCGGCTGATGTATACAATGGGATGATCCACCCCGTCAGACCCTACCTGAGACAAAACCGCCCCCACCCCATAATCGGACGCGTCTGTGTGTACCGTGAAGGGTTTAGTGAAATCAGGGGAGGATAAAACGGGGGCGGTGGTGATAACTCTTTTCAATGAGGTGAAGGCTTCCCACATGTCCTTCGTGGGGTTGTGAAGCCGATGGGACTAGAAATCCTGTTTCAAAGTGTTGGTAAGGGGAGCGGCGAGGGCCGAAAAGGATGGTATAAACCTATCAGGCCCAGGAAGGCTCTCATCTCTTTTTTTGTTGTGGGAAAGGGAGTTTCTGAAATCGCTCTGATTTTCTCGATTTGTGGTTCTATGTACCCATGTCCCAGTACGTATCCTAGGTACTTCACTTTGTGAAATCCAACGCGTGACTTCTTTGCATTGACGTGTAATCCCGCAGCCTGTAGGGTTCCACATATGAGCTCCAGGTGTCGGAGATGTGCTTCCCAGGTGGGGCTGAATATGATGATGTCGTCCAGGTATGCGGAACTATATCCCTGGTGATCCTTCAGCACCTCATTCATTAGGCGTTGGAATGTGGCGGGGGCTCCATGCAGCCCGAAAGGCAACACATTGAACTCATAGAGCCCGTCCGGGGTGGCGAAGGCTGTCTTCTTTTTGTCTTCTTCACATAGAGGGACCTGCCAATAGCCCTTGGTCAGGTCCAGCGTACTGATGTATCGGGCCTCCCCGAGTTGCTCGATTAGTTCATCCACTCTGGGGATGGGATATGCATCGAACGAGGACACAGAGTTAAGGGCGCGGAAGTCCATACAAAAACGGGTGCTACCGTCGGGCTTGGGCACCATAACTATGGGGGAGGACCAGTTGCTTCGGGACGGTCGTATGACACCCAACCGTATCATTTCTTTCACCTCTGCCTGTACCATGGGTATCTTGGCTGCAGGTATTCTGTAGGGGCGTACTTTTACTGTGGTTTCTGGACGGGTCTCTATTCGGTGCTCTGCAAGAGAGGTCAATCCGGGAAGGTCAGAGAAGATGGGGGTGAATGGTTTCAATACATCCAGCAGCTTCTCCTTTTCCTGGGCCTTCAGGTCGTCATTGAGTACTGTAACGCCCTGAACGTCTCAGGATCGTTTAACAGACACGATAATGAGAACGCAACCACTTGTGAAGGTTTAGTTATTTTAATGAAGGCAAAAATAATACAAGGAATAAACAAAGGTTATAGTCACTGGAATCCTCCAGGCTAAGTACGTTACCAGCCCACAGCACGGGTGGTCCTATCTGTCCTCTGCATATACGCCGATCCCGGCGTATGCCAACAGAGGGCAGAAATGAAATGGCCGACAATGCCAATCGGTAGGCTGTGAGGGGCACGAAGAGTGTTGGGGAGAATCGAGGAGTCAGGGAAACACCCAGCCGGGGTCTCTACCTGAAGGGAGCAGCCGCTCAACCTCTTCCTCAGACTGCACCGGGACGCGGAGTCACCTCCTGGTGATGCGTCACCGATACCCCAATCACAAGCAAAGAAGACTGAACCGAGAGCAGCCGCTCGATCGATCCCGTGGACTTCCGAGTCTGTAACGCGGCAAACACCTCCTGGTGTGCGTTACAGCTGGCAGTCCCTGTATCTCTGGTCGGGCTGGGAGTTACGACTCCAACCAGCAAAAGCGCCACTGCGCTTTGACTCAGCCGAGTCAAAAAGCGAAGCTCAATGGTTATCCGGTAGAGCTTCCGGGTCCTTCACAGGTGACGATGGGGCAAGACACGGCCCAGGGAGTAACGACTCGACCTACCTCCGTTCTTGCCTTATTGGAGCACCACTCCGGAACACTGCTCTTCACTAAGCAGGTACGTCGGTGTAAACACAATATCCGACAGCGTTGTACCTCCCGGTTCCTCCCTTTATAGGGCGTGTTTTCCTTGAGTTATGTAACAGCTCTCCTGTTTACATAAGGGCGTGTTTTCCTTGAGTTATGTAACAGCTCTCCTGTTTACATAAGGGCCTGTTTTCCTTGAGTTATGTAACAGCTCTCCTGTTTACATAACCTCTCAACCGCTAAGCATCCTGGGAGATGTAGTCCGTTTTCGCTGGTTACTGTTTTCCTCCCCTCGCATGACAGGAATTCTTGACAGTACATCCTCCCTCTCAGCGGCTCCCCACGGGTCCAGCGCTGGCAGGAAAACGCCGATGGAACAAGGAGACCAAGCGCGGAGCATGAACCCCTTCAGCCGGTTCCCATGACTGCTCCTCCGGGCCATAGCCTTTCCACGCAACCAGGTACCACAGCTTCCCCCTGCGCCATTTGGACGCCCGTATGCCCGACACTTCATACTCCACCTCCGACTCCACGCATACCGGCCTAGGTGTCCCAGACGGCTTGGAGGGTGCTGGTTTGAGCAATGATACATGAAAGACAGGGTGTATCCGCAATGACTGGGGCAAGCACACCTTCACGTTCACGGGACCCATACACTTGGTAATTCGATAGGGGCCCATGTACTTGGGATGGAACACACTGTTCTTTCGAAACCTCATGTTTCTTGTGGATATCCAGACGTAGTCTCCAGTGCGGTACAGTGGCCCGGGCCTTCTCTTCCTGTCTGCCGCAGCCTTGTATCTTCTCTTGGCCTCTATTAGGACAGCCCTTGAGCGCATCAACGTGTCTTTTATGTGTGCCACCCTGTCCGCTGTGGCGGGAATCCTGTCCTCTCTGAACGGATGTAGAAATGGCAAGAACCTGGGATGTTGGCCATAGTTGCTATAGAACGGAGATGACTGTGTGGAGCTGTGAGTGGCGTTGTTATAGGCTATCTCTGCAACCCATAGCAAGTCGACCCATTCTTCCCTGCCCTGGTCCACATAACATCGCAGATACTGTTTGAGCGTTTGGTTCAGGCGCTCGGTTTGGCCGTCCGTTTGAGGGTGGTAGCTGGTGGACAGGGCGTTCTTAACATGCAGCGCAGTGCACCAAGTCTTCCAGAATTGCGCAGTAAACTGCGACCCCCGGTCTGACACGATCACCCCAGGTAATCCATGCAGTCGTACCACATTCTTTAGGAGTAGTGACGCCAATTCCCCGGCCGTAGGGACTCTCTTGCAGGGGATGATGTGCCCCATTTTCGTCAAGTAATCCACCACCACCAGTATTGCCGTCATCCCCTGGTCTACCGGTAGGCCCACCACGAAGTCCAGTGATATGCTATCCCATGGTCTATCCGGGGTCGGAAGTGGATGTAAGAGCCCTTGGGTTCGGCCATGGTCGGCCTTCATGGTAGCACAAGTAGGACACTCCTGTCCCCACCTCCTGACATCCACTCTCATGGTTGGCCACCAGAAATGCCGTCCCATGCTAGCCACCGTTTTTTGAAAGCCCAAATGACCTGCGCTTGGAGAGTCATGGCACCAGATGAATGCTTGTTTCCTTAGCCTAGGCGTGGGTATCAATAGGCACCTGCCCTTCAGGGGTATCCCTTCCTTCAGCTGCCATTCTCTGTGACTGAGGAGCCACCTCCGCCATGCGAATGACCTGATCCCTCTCTTCATTCCCCTCAGGAAAGTATCCGGTTGGATAACCCCCAATACCATCCTCGGGGAAATGATGGAATGCTCGGTCGCAGGCAATGGTTCCTTAACTGCAGATTGACGGGACAGGGCGTCCGCCTTCCGGTTTTCCGTCCCCGGCCGATATGTGATGCGGAAGTTGAACCCCGCAAAGAAGATCATCCACCGCAGCTGTCTGGGAGAAAGGTGTCTTGTGGCCGTCATGAACTGTAGGTTCCGATGGTCCGTGTACACCGATACCACATGTCTTGCCCCCATCAACCAATGCCTCCATTCAGTGAAGGCGTCCTTGATTGCGAGAAGCTCCTTCTCCGCAATATGGTAGTTGCGTTCGGCGTCGTTGAGTTTGCGGGACATGTACGCAACGGGATGAAGCACCCCTGTGTCGTGGTTGCGTTGGGACAAGATAGCCCCCAGCGCCACATCCGATGCGTCCGCTTCCACCACGTAGGGGAGATCCGGATCGGGGTGAGCCAACACCGGCGCCTTACCAAAGGCGCTTTTCAGGGCCTCAAAGGCTGTGTTCGCTTCAGGGGACCAGACAAACTCCTTGGACTTCCTCAGTAGCTGTGTGATTGGGGCCACCAATCCTGAAAATCCATCTATAAACCGCCTGTAAAAGTTGGCGAAGCCAATGAAACTTTGGACGTCCTTCACGCTTTGGGGCACCGGCCATTCTTTCACCGCCTTGATCTTTCGTTCTGCCATCTCCTGTCCCTCTGGACTCAGCATCACTCCGAGGAATTCCACGGATGTGACGTGGAAGTCACACTTGCTGAGTTTACAAAACAGCATGTTTTCCCTCCGCTTTTGGAGCACAGCTTTGACGTGGTGTACGTGCTCCTCCACACTGGACAAATAGATGAGGATGTCGTCGATATATACGACCACGTAGATATCCAACTCCTCTCTGAATACCTCATTCAAAAAGTACTGAAAGGCTGCCGGGGCGTTGCACAGACCGAACGGCATGACGAGGTACTCAAAAAGGCCGAACCTGGTCTTAAAGGCGGTCTTCCACTCGTCTCCGTCCCTCATGCGCACCAGATGGTATGCCCCTTTCAAATCCAACTTGGTGTAGATACGAGCTTTCTTGACCTGTTCCAGAAGTACACTGATGAGAGGCAAGGGGTACCGATTCTTTACGGTTATCGCATTCAATGCCCTAAAGTCCACACAGGCTCTCAGCTCCCCATTAGCCTTCGGGATGAAGAAGAGTGGCGAGGCGGTCGGAGACTTGGACGGGCGGATGAATCCTAGCTTGAGGAGTTTATCCAGGTACCCCCGGAGATGCACGTTTTCAGGCTCCGTCAGGGCATACAGCCTGCCGCTGGGAACGCTGGCCCCTGGCACCAGGTCGATCTGGCAGTCAAACTGTCTATGTGGTGGTAGCACTTCCGCCTTCACCTCATCAAATACATCCTCAAAACTGTGATAAGCCTGGGGGAGAGCCACATCTTTTTCTGCCGCTGTAGCCACCGTCTGACTCCCGCTCTCATCTGCGTCAAGGGATTCCGTTCTTATTCCACAATGCAGGATGCAATACGGTGACGTCAGTTCGATGCGATGTGTTGGCCAATCCACAGAGGGGTTGTGTTTCTGTAGCCACGGCAATCCCAATATGACGCCATATTGGGGCGCTCGGATGATGTTAAAATCGATTTGTTCCAAATGGTTCCTCCCACATCTCATCGGAAGGACCCCCGTGTGCTGCCCGATGGGCCCCGTCACCAATCGCCTTCCGTCTACAGCATAGACGTCTTCGGGTACAGCTTTGGGAAGAAGCACTAGCCCTAGCCTGCATGCCTCGTTGTGGTCCATAAACATGCCAGTGGCCCCTGAATCCACCATGGCCACAACGGGTATCCACTGGTCATGCACTCCCACGTGCACCGTGAGAAACAGGTGTCGTTGTCCCTTAGTGACCGAGTTGGAAAGTGAAGGGATGGATGAGTGACTCCGAGATGCCCCTTCTTTGGTCTGGGAGTCCTCTAGTTTTCCGCCGGTACGTCCACCACGGCTGTTACCGACCGGTTGGCCCGATAACGTGACGTCTTCGGTTTGGCAGGGCATTCACGTACGTAGTGGCCTTTTTTGCCACAATATAGGCACAATCCTTGTTTACGGCGTGACTCTTTCTCCGTGGCTGTGAGGCTCGCTCGTATTGCGCCGATGTCCATGGGTTCTCCCTTGGATGCGGTGGCAGTTTCAGGACTTCCCACTGTCACATAGGATGGAAGGGATTTTCCTTTTCTCCCATGATCCCCCTTTCTTTCACTTAGCCTATGTTCCAGCCGTAATACCAGGTTGATAAGGCCCTCACATGTCTTGGGTTGTGGGTCAATATGAGCCACGGCGTTCTTGAGCTCATCGCACAGCCCGTGATGGAAGAGCGCCGTCTGTTTAGCAACAGGCCACTTGGTTTCCGCAACCAGCCTTCGGAACGCGTTGAGATACTGCACCAGGTCGTTGGATCCCTGTCTCAACTCAAGCATTTCACGGTCCGCCGTGTACGAGTCAGCCCTTCTGTCGAAGACCTTCAGGAATTCCTCGCGAAAAGCACCCCAATCACATAAGATGGGGTCGTCCCTGCTCACCAGAGGTACAGCCCATTGTGCCGCGTTTCCAGCCAAATAGGATATAAGGAAAGCCACACAAGCCTGACTCGTGGGGAACGCCCTTGGTTTGCACGATAAATGTAGCGCCACTTGTGTGAGGAATACCTGCACTGTGTTAGGATCCCCACTGTACCTCTCTGGTGTTGCCAAGGGGACGGCTACCGGCATTTCCACTACTACCGCAGGGGTCTGGTTCGTGAGGGAGGTGCTGGGCGTGAGCGGGTCCAATTGGATAGCATCCAGTCTGGCTTTTACATCGGCTGTTTCTTGCCTGGAGGCAGCCAATTCAATTTGCACGGTCGCTAAAGCAGCCAGCACATCATCAAGTGTTGCCATGTCTGTTATCGACCGGGAGACAGTTAGTGTTATTAAGGTCGGATATTTTGTAACGCCCTGAACGTCTCAGGATCGTTTAACAGACACGATAATGAGAACGCAACCACTTGTGAAGGTTTAGTTATTTTAATGAAGGCAAAAATAATACAAGGAACAAACAAAGGTTATAGTCACTGGAATCCTCCAGGCTAAGTACGTTACCAGCCCACAGCACGGGTGGTCCTATCTGTCCTCTGCATATACGCCGATCCCGGCGTATGCCAACAGAGAGAAATGAAATGGCCGACAATGCCAATCGGTAGGCTGTGAGGGGCACGAAGAGTGTTGGGGAGAATCGAGGAGTCAGGGAAACACCCAGCCGGGGTCTCTACCTGAAGGGAGCAGCCGCTCAACCTCTTCCTCAGACTGCACCGGGACGCGGAGTCACCTCCTGGTGATGCGTCACCGATACCCCAATCACAAGCAAAGAAGACTGAACCGAGAGCAGCCGCTCGATCGATCCCGTGGACTTCCGAGTCTGTAACGCGGCAAACACCTCCTGGTGTGCGTTACAGCTGGCAGTCCCTGTATCTCTGGTCGGGCTGGGAGTTACGACTCCAACCAGCAAAAGCGCCACTGCGCTTTGACTCAGCCGAGTCAAAAAGCGAAGCTCAATGGTTATCCGGTAGAGCTTCCGGGTCCTTCACAGGTGACGATGGGGCAAGACACGGCCCAGGGAGTAACGACTCGACCTACCTCCGTTCTTGCCTTACTGGAGCACCACTCCGGAACACTGCTCTTCACTAAGCAGGTACGTCGGTGTAAACACAATATCCGACAGCGTTGTACCTCCCGGTTCCTCCCTTTATAGGGCGTGTTTTCCTTGAGTTATGTAACAGCTCTCCTGTTTACATAAGGGCGTGTTTTCCTTGAGTTATGTAACAGCTCTCCTGTTTACATAAGGGCGTGTTTTCCTTGAGTTATGTAACAGCTCTCCTGTTTACATAAGGGTGTGTTTTCCTTGAGTTATGTAACAGCTCTCCTGTTTACATAACCTCTCAACCGCTAAGCATCCTGGGAGATCTAGTCCGTTTTCGCTGGTTACCGTTTTCCTCCCCTCGCATGACAGGAATTCTTGACAAGTACCAGTTGGTCCAGAGTTGAGGACGGGGAGGACCCTGTGGGTAGGGTCATGTGTACCTCCTTTGGCGGGTGTCACAACCATTTTTTAAGGAGGTTGATGTGGTATGTTTGTTTTTTTCGGTTGGAGATCTGCAGTTGATAACTCGTTTTCCCTACGGTTTCTAGGACTTTATAGGGCCCCGTCCATTCGGTTTGGAATCGTTTTGTGGGGGAGGGGAGTAGTAACAAAGCCCAGTCACCGACCTCCAGCCTCCTCCACCTTTTCCCTTTATCGTAGTGGGTTTTTTGTCTGAGTTGACTTTTTTCAAGATTGGTGTGGGCGAGGTCTCTCAGTTTTCCCAGGGTATTCTTGAGGGAGAGGCTGTACTCCAATAGACTTCTTTCTTCGTTCTTCTCCCCCTCCCAGGCTTCCTTCGTCATCTCTAGGAGGGACCTCGGTTGTCGTCCGTAGAGCATCTCAAACGCTGAACAGCCAAGACTGCTTTGCGTTTGTCCCCTTATAACGTACAGAGCCAGGGGCAACAGGAGGTCCCAATCCAGTCCGCTCACTGACAGCATTTTTTTCAGGGTGGTTTTCAGGGTCCCATTGTAGCGCTCAACGAGCCCATCGGTTTGCGGGTGGTACACCGATGTTTTGATTTGTTGTACGTTCATGATCTTACACACCTCCCGCATTAATCGGGACATGAATGGAGTTCCCTGATCGGTTAAGACCTCTTTCGGAAAACCCACTCATGAAAACAGTTCGATGAGTTTCTCCGCGATGGCCTTGGAAGTAGGGGTTTTGAGGGGGAAGGCTTCCGGGAACCGGGTTGCATAATCTACCACCACCAGGGCGTACAGGTTGCCTTTCCGGCTTTTTGGAAGGGGGCCTATGAGATCCATTCCAACTCGCTCGAATGGGGTACCTATGATGGGCAAGGGTTGTAGGGGTACTGCCGGAGGGCGATGGACATTTTTTCTTTGACACACTTCACAGGTGAGGCAGTGTTTTTTTATCGCTTGGTATATCCCTGGCCAGTAGAAATACCTCAGTACATTGTGGGTGGTTTTTTCGCTCCCCATAGGACCGGCCACTAAATGTGTGTGGGCGTAAAACATTATTTGCTCCCGAAAGGAAGAAGGGACCAATAGTTGTAGGGGATCGTCAACTTTTGCCTGTCTGTACAGGAGTCCTTCTTGTATCAGGAATCGGGGAAATGTAGGGGACGGACTATCTGGCCCCGCATGCGCTTGTTCCCAGGCATTGAACAAGGAGGGGTCGCTGGATTGCGCGAACCGGAAACTCCTGTCGGTAACCCACGGGTCGGGGGAAAGAAGGGCTGGTACTGGTTTTGTTAACGGGGAACGGGACCTTTCAACGGACCCTGCGAAGAGACGGTGGAAGTGGGGGTTGTCCGTGCCTATGATAATCTCCTCTGGTAATGTTTCTAACACCCCAACCTTCACCTCTAGGAGCATCCCATCTTCTATTTCTAGGGGTATTTGGGCCAGGGGGTAGGCTTTCACATCCCCGTGCATGCATTTAATATAGACCCACCTTTCTGACAGCACCTGCGTGGAGCGCACAAATACCCCCTGTATGACAGATTGTTTGCACCCAGAGTCTAAGAGGGCTTTGGCGGGCCTCCCATTCACCTTAACTCTTACATGGTATGCTCCGCCTAGTTCAGCCGAGTATAGGACCGTCTTCGGTAGATAACCCACGTCCATGGGCTCTTCGGCCCCTTTTCTCTGGGGGCACAGTCTAGCAATATGTCCCCAGGTCCCACATTCGAAACATTGCGGGCCCCTAAAAGAGGGAACGTCTGGTTTGGGAGGGGGTCGGGGCACGGGTGTATCCATAAGGGCTCGCGGTTTACGCTCTGGTCTAACGATGGGCTTCGTGTGTTTTTCGGACTCCCCAGGGTAGAGTAATATACCTTTGAGCTGGTATCAATAAAAGGTGGGGAAGGAGGTGTGTATGCCTCAATGAACTATACCAAAGCTCTGGTATGGCTGAGAAGCTTCCTCTCTGATCGCACCCAGACTGTCACCATGGGTACGTATCGCTCAGCAGAGGTAAAAGTCTTGAAAGGGGTACCACAAGGCTCTTGTCTAAGCCCAACGCTTTTCAACATCTACGTGGCTCCCCTGGCAAGAGTGATGCGCAAATTTGGCTTTATCCCCGTGTCATATGCTGACGACACGCAGCTCCTCTTCCCTTTTAAGACTCTTACCTCGGAATTGAGGAGCTCTTTCTCTGCAGGCATGGAAGCTGTAGCAAGTTGGATGTCCACCAACTACTTACAGTGTAACGTTAGTAAAACGGAGGTCATGCTGTTTGGTGAAGCGAAAATACTCTGGACTCCAGATTGGTGGCCTCCTGGTCTAGGCGTAGCACCTGAGCCCAAACAGATCGTTAAAAACTTGGGGATTCGCCTTGACCAGGATTTGTCACTAAAACAACACACGAATTATGTCGCAGGCGTATGTTTCCATACTATTAGCCTGCTACGTAAAGTCTTTCCATTGCTGCCTGACCAATTCAGGAAGACGCTGGTGCAGGCCCTTGTCATGAGTCGGATCGACTACTGCAACGGTCTCCTGCTCTCTGCAAATGAGGGAGTATTGAATAGACTTCAGGTTATACAAAATACTGCGGCTCGCCTTGTTCTCAATGCCCCCCTAAGAACAGCATCAAAGCCACTTTTAGAAGAACTCCACTGGCTTTCTATCCGCCAAAGGATAAAATTTAAAACTTGCTGCCTAATACACAAGAGCCTAAATAGACAAGGTCCACTATATCTGGAAAAGAAATGTATTCCATATATTCCATCCAGAATGCTCAGATCCAGCAATGGGCATTTACTGGTAGTACCGCGTGCCAAGAAGGCCAGGCACGGAAGTAAGGCACTATCAGTGTTGGGACCTAAATTGTGGAATTGTCTCCCTGTAGCTATTCGTTCCTGCTCTGAACACTTGATGTTTAGGAAACAACTTAAAACCTTGTTGTTCACAAATGCGATCTAGTGACTTCCGCATGTTCCACTCTTGATAAAGGACTATCCCGTCAGAAGCGCAGAGATACTCCAGCTGGAGTCGATTCTAGCGCTATAAAAACCTGCAAATAAATAAATAAATACCTCCCATATCTGCCGACATGTTTCGAAGCTCCCCAAGCTTCTTCTTCAGGACCTTAAGGATCCCTTCCTATACTCACAGTGATGTGTTGGATAATCACAAATGTATGGTGTAAGAAAGATTATATAAGCAGGGGAATTAACTGCATGTAGTTATAAAGCCTTAATCGGTCTGTAGTCATTTCAACCAGTAAAAACATTATGGAAAAAGGAGAACGTATTTTACAAGCTATATGCTGTATCCATTGTGAGCATTAGTGACCTGTAAAAAATAGTGATACAAGATATCATTACCATTAGTTTTAGTGCAATGAAGTGTCCTGGTGTGAAAGAAAATGACGATAACAAAACAAAACATACACAAAACATAAAGCACACACTCTATTAAAAATGGACTTCTCTAGATGAGCCCATGTCATTACTAGGCACATATTATAGCGCTATGATGGTGTTGGACAAGCCGAAAAACCTACTTGAAATTTTATAGGATTTTTCACCATGAGCCTCAGGACGGGTGGAGGGAGTGCCTGATAGGCTATCTAAGAGTGGAAATGTATTTTACCTGGGAAGTAGTTACCAGAGAGGTGTTTCATGGAAATATTCTTGTCAGCATGTGGTTCCTGTCGGCTATGCCGTACTTACAACTTCTGGGACAGTGCCCTGCCTTGTACAACCTCCCCGAACGGCTCCGCTGGGTAAATGAGTCGTCTTCAGGGTCGGGTTTATATGTGGTGGCTAATTGGAGTTGCCGCCTCAATCACGGCTGCGCAGAACCGGCAGCACCTGTGTTTGATTCTGGCTATCCTTGTGATCTCAGTTTAGTGCAGGGCTTAAGGACCTGTGGTCTTGAGTTACCCGGAAAGGCCAGCTCATTGTGGTTGCCCACATATACACAGCTTCCATGATCAGGGCCACCTCATGTCGTATGTGGTATTACTGCATGGTAACCTCCTCTCTCTGTATACATTTACACCCCATGACTTTTTGGCTTTTGTCCTGCGTTCTTAGGCGCAATGGTTCATGGACACATGGTGAGGATAGAAAGTGTGGGTAATAACAAGCAAAATCTAAGAAGTGTCGATTTGAGGGTAAAGGTTCCCAGTCGCTGTTCACAGCTATTCTCAATCGATCTTGGTTGCCATGTTCGGGACCAAGATGGGTTCAGACCTTTATTTAAGCTTGGTGCTGTTACTTCTTGTATCACAAGTGTGTTAAATATGCTGTCTACAGTTCTGTTGTTCTTTTTTGTAACCCTTATTGTTCCAGTCCCATTTTCAGTTCTGGACTCAATTGGTTCCTGTTTCTCAAGTCTACCGTCTGCTCTAAACATTCAGCTTGCAGAAAGCTTGTTTAGTGTAAATCTTTCAGCCTGAAAGTCCTGCCATTTCAGATCTATTCCATCCTCTGTTCATATTTTTCTTCCTAGGCTTTTGAACTCTAGGAACCAGGTCTGCTCCAGTCTATATGCCTATCATTATCGCTAGCGCTAGAATGGTGACATTTTAAGTCATCTGTTAAAGAGGCCAAGCTAATTTAAGGAAATGACTTCTGTTTTGCTTGTTGAGAAAGGAGTAAAATCTGCAAAGGAGGTCTGCACACATAGTAGACTTCAACATATGAAGCTGCTGCACACTAAACTTCTGATTCAAAGTAAAGTAGATGAAGTAACTTTGTAGGGTGAAAGACAGAGGATATTGGTGACCCTCAAGTTTGTTAGATAGAAACTATGTGTTGCTTTTCAACAGTGTTCACCCCAGACCATTGAGTGAACATCTCTTGCTCATACAAATTAGGTTACACCTGGATTTTCCCACCAATTGAGCATTTAAAAACAAAACAGACAGTCACTATTTTACTTAGCATATTATTAACAGATTAAAAAAAGCAAGCACTAAATTGCAATAGGCAAGCACTTTTGGAAACCTGTCCTAAAGATAAGGATAACAGATTGACATGTGTGTGGCCACATACAGAAACATTTTCAGCAGAGTGTAAAACAATAAAACAAACATTACCATATCTTGAATTCCACCAAATTATCATTGGAGAACCTCATACTCTTGTTTAGAAGAAAGGGAACCTGTGCGACATATTGGTACACACCAGACCAACTAAGAAAAATAATTTAGATAACAACTTTACCTTTTGGGGTTCACCCCCAGTGTCAGGTCGCTATCCTTGTGGAAAGTGTAATGTTTGTTCCTTCACAAAAGTAACAAAATGTATTGATTTGGGATTACGTAACCTCAGCTAATATACAAGCACAAGAACTGCAAATCCAAAAATGTTGTGTACATGATTACTTGTCCCTGTAAGTTGAGATATGCTGGGATGACAATACATAAGATCTGCCTCCAGATTAGCAAACACAGATGTAATATAGAACAAAAAATAACCACCAGAATGGTCAAGATGTACAATGGATGGCCAATGACAAAGTAGATATTTCCACCTCAGACAATGAAATAAGGCAATTACTTTCGACAAGAGAGTAGCAATGGCTCTACAGACTGTGTACACATAAATATAGCTTGAATGATGCCTTCTCATGGACATATTAACCGTACAAAATCATATATAGGAGGACTGTCCAAATGGAATATCGTTTGTTAGAAATCAGTCAGCATTTGGGGGGGCAATGATTATGAACACCCACAATAAAGTGGTGTTTACGTTCTAGTTCCCATGATTTGCACACCTCACTGCCTCTCTACGAGCTGTTGAGCGTCCTATCAGAACTATATACCTCAACATGGAGAATTTCCAAACCACCTTCTACATGCTTCCACAAACCTGTCACCATGCGTACCTTGTTTGTGGTGTCGCAGTTCTCCGACCTTGCATGTGGTAATGCAGAACACGGATGTGTGGTCAAAATGGGAATCACACTATACAGTGCACTTAGAAAGCATCAATCATATTTAAAATCTCCCTTTCACAATACCCAGCACCATTTGGGAGCTCAAGGACGAGTATGTCTAATGTCAGGCATTTTCACTTGACGGCATGAGTATAACAATGGGCTCTGATGGTGAGTGTCCATAAGGTTACCAAAGATCAATGAATGGCAATACTGACTTTGAGAATTATCATTATATTTTAGAGTTTTACAATAAGGAGCATTCTTCTCTCACTTTCTATGGATTAATATTCCCTGAATTGTACGGTTAGAGTGTCAGTGAATATACATTCACCAGCAGTACTTTAGTACATATACTCATAACTGAATTCACAAGAGAGTTGTGTTCTCTTTCACACAATTTGCAGTGCTTCACAAAGGGATTGTGCTGCATATTTGGAGGGTCCCATTATTCTCTTCTATTAATAGTTTTCTGAAATTAGACTATAATGGCATAATATATGTCCCATCTACAATATATCTCTTGGACAGGAACCCTTACTGCAAACGAGTGAGTGCAAAATATCTATTATGTGTTATATGTTTTGTGTTTAAAGTAACAACTCTCACTGTCTTAGACCAAATCAGTGTCAAATAATGAAATCCTCTTTGGCATGATCAGCCACTCAGTTTTCATACATTCATATCAATAAACAAACCATATCCCCAAAACATAATTTGAAATCCAATAAAGTAAAATGACATATAAAAATAAGTAAGAATATCTACACTCAACATGAGCCAAATGTATTAAACCAATATCATATATGTATTTATCTTAAAAAACACATTATTCTTAAAATACATCAATACACGCAATTACAATATCAAAAAGCAACAATTTGTTGTGTCATAAAAGACATACATATGATGACGCAGATAGTACAGTATTCGCAAATTAATACATCTTCATTAAACAGACAACACCGTGGGGAGGGAGACAATTGTATCATGTCATTAGGTCAACACCAATCTGTAACAGATCATTTGTTTCCAGTCGGAACTTTAATATCGTTTGACTCACAAATGTCCCAAAGATGTAGCGTTTTAGGAAATAGCAGAGCGTCGACGCGTTTCGGTGGGTATTATAATATGACAATCACCTTCTTCAGGAAAAAGATATCTCCCAGCCACAGTTTGTTCACTTTGTTAGCAACTTTGTTAGCAACAGTAGAGAACTTCTGGCAGACCTCACAGAAAATCTACCAATTGGGGTAAGGGCTAATGTATATATGCCTCAATCCCATCCAAATGTTCCACAGGGACCTATATCTGTCGTCCAGTAAAATTCTATTGTAGTAATGGTTCAAAAGGAAACTCCGGTACCTTGGAATTAGGTATAAGGTGTTCACCTTGGACAGGTGCTCAATGGGGGAAAAACTTCTCACGCAAAGAATCCCTTAGCCGGTGGGTCACTCCCACCTCACGGAGGACACAGCCCCGTTGGAAATCATAAAAGTTTGTCCAAGGCAAAAAACGTGATGTGAAAAGTATTGACAAACCCTACAAATGGTGAAAAATATTTTTGCACAACATATTGACGTATGTGGCAGGACTTTCTTGATAATACATACGTTACTGAAAATCAGGCCTAATTGTATGGCATAACTTGAGGCTCAATAACTCTTTAAAATGTGTTTGTGCAAGAAGTGGGGCGAAAGAGTACTAATGCTATAAATGGTGATTCCAGCTAACAGAGTGTGCAAGGTCACCATGTTATTTTAGAAGGACGTGAATATTAGCCACACCAACCAAAATAACAGAGACACGGCAGAGAGGAGAGGAATATTCAATTCTGCTGTTGGGGCAGCTATGGGTAGTGCAAATGTGGAAGGACGGTGTAAGAGAAGTTGCATACACTTGCTTGCCTTTCAAACCCATCTCAGACTGAGAAATTGATGTTTCTGTATGTGCAGATGTGAAAGACTGTAACACTCCCCTGTCCTCTCCACTGAGAATTACTAGGGAGAATGGTACAAAGAGACATGAGATTTGGTAGCGACAGAGACACAAGGACTGGCTGCTTGAGGGGAGACTCCAGAACACCGTAATTCGACTGCAGGCCTGACACCTTTCTAAGGTATAAGGGTATTATTGCTTGGCTTGGCCTAATTTACTTAGGACAAATACGAATTATTCAACTAATACAATAACTGTTAGGCTGATAATATCATATATATGGGTGTCAGGTACCATTTAGACAAATTAAATACATATAGTAGGGATGTGTGATGCAAAAGGCTTTAGCCTTTTCTAATATTACTTTTTTTGTTTATTATGACCACTGTGATTACCATAATAAATTCCATCATTCTAATACACAAATAGTATGTGCTGATTAAACATAATAAATAACCTTTCTTATAGAACATCAACAGCTGTGTCTGGCAGAGTTGCCTGACTCATAACACTCTGTATTTAGATAAGCCTTGCTCGTCATAGAAAGGAGTGAGAGACACATATCTGTTTTCCTATAAATAAGCAATATCTCCTTTGGGGCTAAGGAAGACTTTCTGGGTGGTTCACAACAACATTTAATTTGTTGTTTGGTTGTTCAATGGTGGTGAGCAACTAGAAATGTACAGCTGATTAGAAAAGAAAACAAATAATGGAGTGTCTGCAGGGAACAGCCAGCCAAATATTTCAAACACAAGTCTGCCATGCTGTGTCACATGTGACTGCCACAGATACACTGATAATACAAAATGGTATGTATGGGAATGAAGAAACAGTAAAAGAGGTTCTGATAAGATTTACTCTACTGAAATAAGGACAGGAGAAAGATTATCAAACCATGTCACACAGGCAGGTATAATTGCTATTAAAAGATGGAAATAGAAATGTACTGCAGTGGGAGCGAACTGATGCAAGCAAGATAGATGACAGCCATTAACAAACAATATCTGTACCTTCAATGCCTCTAGAGCTGAAGGTCATTAAAAAGAGAGGCAAATCCTTGCTGAGCTGTTGAAAGACATTAGAGCACAAGAAATAACATAGACGAGATATAAAACTCTATACGGGATAATATTGAATTTATTTGAGAAAGACACAAGAGTTCTCAGGAAATTAATTACTTACTCTACTTCAACGGATTAAAGAAAAGAAACAAGCAATGGAACAACTGAATGGATGGATAGAACACATTCATGTTAAACACAATGACGTTCAGGTCGTGAAAAAGGCAGAGGGTCAAAACATTGACACAAGAGCTACCTGCGAATGAAAAAAGCCAGAAAAGCTGTCGCCATGTACATAATGTTAAAGATGTGGGGCTTCATTAATGTGGTTTTGACATAGGGCAGCGCTTCCCTACGGCAAAAGAAAAGGGCAGGAATGCACCATATCTATAAGATATGGCATATTCCTGTCCTCTTCCTCTGCACAGGCGCACAATGGGCTGCCGTGTGCCTGCGCAGGCACCTTTGCACCATGGTGCAAGGGTGCCTGCGTTGCAGGGATGATTATTTTTTGTACAGGAAGGAAAACCTTTCTGTACAAAAATAATACCAAGAGGTGTTTTCCTCTTTCTATATGTACTGCAGAATGCAGCACACATAGGTGCATATTACCAAGCCCCTATCGCCACCACAACATCACTTTTTGTGACGTTGTGGTGGCAATAGGGTCAGCGAACGCTGCCTTGGTACCTTAGCGTGAAAATGGTGGGCGTTCCACCGCAAAACCCATTCACTTCGACACTGCCACCTGTTATCAAGAGAGGCGATAATAGGTGACATCGCCAAACTTAAGACCAGGAAAATCCTGGTCTTAAGGTGGCGAAACAAGGAGAAATCTTTCATTTCTCCTCGTTTTTGCTTTTTTCATGTGTGCTGCCTTGTGCAGCACACATGGAAAAAGCAAAATGCCAAGGTTTGTTTATGTACAGGTAGGTGTCCCTTCCTGTACATAAACAAACCTTTTTTTTAAATGCCATTTTGTAACTTACATGTGTGCTGCATGAAGCAGCACACATTTAAGTTACAAAATGGCATTTTAGGTTTGTCTATGTACAGGAAGGGAACACTTCCTGTACATAAAAAAACCTCCCTCTTCGCAGACACCCTTGCACTCTGGTGCAAGATTGCCCGTGTTGGCGTTAAGTCGTGAGACTTAGCGCCATCGCAGGGGAAAACGCCAGGCTGTACCATATCTTTGGTAATATGGTGCAGCCTGGCGTTTCCGAAGTGGCGATGAGAGGAGTTAAGCCAAGTTGGCTTACGCCTCTCACCACCACTTCCTAGATAATATTCCCCATAGAAAAAGGAAAAAACGAGGAGAAATAAAGATATTTTTCCTTGTTGCACCCCCCTTGAGCCTCCCCAGGGGAGGCGTAAGCTTTTGGCACTTCCTCAGATTTACGATTTCTCGCAAATCTGTGGCAGTGTCAAAAGGCCATGGATGTTGCTGGAACGCCCTCAGCAACACCCATTGCACGCCCCTTTAACGCAGAACACTGTGTTAAAGGGACTGATATTTATCAGGCAGCATTGAGCCAAAAAAGTGGCTTAGTGATGCCTGATAAATATCACGCAGGCTTCTGCATCACGGAACGTCACAAAAAGTGACGTTCCGGAAGCGCAAGGAGTCTCATAAATGAGGCCCATGGAATCTAAGAAACTATTGCAAATTAGTAGAAAGATGCAGATTGCTGGATGAGAAGGAAGAGACCCACTTAGTTAAAACCAACAATGACGCGCAGGGTAGGGAAAAGGGAACCTTCAGCAAAGAAAGATAAATGTTGAGGTTAGGACTGACACTCAGGGTTGTAGCAAATCCATCAGAGTTCTTCTCTGTCAAAATCAGAATAAAGAAGTGACAGTCCCAGGCCACATAACCTGCTGGTCAGCCTAGTAGGGCCAACATGTGATATACCTATTTACAGCAGTGGTGCTGGAACAACTTTCAGAGTGGGAGTGTTGCCATCAGTGCTACACCAAGTGCTACACGTAAGGGATTGGGAAAAAGCCAAGTGTAATATATTAATAAACCATGATGCGGTAGTGCACTCTTATTTACAAACAGCACATTTCCATTCAAATGGGAACTACATTTGCAGAGACTTGGGAGCCTATTAGGATGGCGGGCAGACTTTTGTCTGCCCGCCACCCTAGCGGGGCTGGGACCGGCTGCCAGTGGTGCTGCAGGCCTGCACCGGCAATTAGGATGCCACCACCACCTCTATTCCCAGCATTGTGGCGTCACAACACCGCCCGCCACAATGCTGGGAATGCATGTTGTGCATTGTCATGCACAAGGTGACAGGCACCGTGCGGTGCCTACGACCTTGTTCATGACAATGTCGGGGGTACCATAGGTACCCCCCCATGTGCATCCCCCACCCCCCAAATACCCTGGGGGCCCGCAACGGGCCCCCGTAAGCAAAATCCACATGGCTTTCCATGGCGGAGACCTCACCATGGAAAGCCATGTGGATTTTGCCCTGCACCGCTGCCCATGCTAATATGGATGGCGGAGTCTAGCAGACACCGCCACCATATCTAGCCCCTTTTCCGCCCGGTCGACTGGTCGACCGGCGGAAAACCGGCAGACGGTCTTTCCGTCTGCCGGGGTCCCCCCGCCATACTAATATGGTGGGGGGAAATGGGTGGCGGGCGAGGTATGATGTAGGGCGGATTGCCACCGCCATGCGGGCGGTTGCGATCCGCCCTACATCATAATAGACCCTATAGAGTTGTATCGGTAAAACTACATAATGCACACAAAAAAATGTGTGGAAAAAAAGTGACGGGAATATTTATCATTTGCACATCACCAAATAAAATGTCTTGATTTGTTCTGATCTTATTAAAATGTTTGTTTCCATCACGTTTCAGAATGAAAGATGAGCTTCATGCTAACTGCTGATACATTTTGAAATATTTGTACAGTTCATTTAGAGGTATTTCAATTTTGTCATGTGCTAGAAACAATGAGATCCCTACAGCCTTTTTTTCATAGTCCCTGTACCCCAGCAAGATTGTTTAACAAAATCTCCTGCTTTGCATGCTAATGCAATAAGCAGCAGTTTGTCAGACATACCTGACATTTGACCTCTGTCTTTGAACGTGCAGCTAATGGGACGAGATAAAAACACAATTTACAGGCACCTTCATTGCTCATTTACCTTCTGAACTCCAGGATGAGTATTATGGGGGTGCTACTTCCAGCTCCTGTGATTTACAGTGAAGAAAAGGAAGAAAAACCCCTTCCTAGTGCATACCAAGTAAACATAATTTCGAAACAGTTACATCATAAACATTTGAATCACTTAATACTTGAAACAATTAATGCAAAAAAAGTCAGTAAATAAAAGCATTTTAAGGGTTATACAGCAGACTGAGCTTTAGTCTTCAATGCAAGGGTGTCCAAAGCGGGTCCATGAGGGCCAGATCTGGGCCAGAATTTAGGGGCATATTTACGAAACTGTCAAGCAGTGCAGTGCAGCGCAGCAAGTCACCCTGCTGCACTGCACTGCGTGACAAGGAAAGGGCAGGAATGTACTGTATTTAAGTCAATGCGGTGGTTCATTTCTGCCTTTTCCCCTGCGCTGGCGCCTTTTTGGCAGACAAGCGCCAACACAGGCAGTCTTGCACCATGGTGCAAGGGTGCCTCTGTTGCATGTAGGATTGTTTTTGTGGAGGAACAGGCACCTTCCTGCACAAAAACAATCACCTGTGATATATTCCTCTTTCTATGTGTGCAGAGGAAGTAATGAGGAGAAATAATGATATTTCTCCTCGCTGCGCCTCCCCTGGGTAGGTGTATCTTTTTGGCAAATTCTCAGATTCACCAATTTTGGTTAATATGAGAATGCGCTAACATCCAAGGGAGTTGAATGGGAACGTCCCTGCAACTTCCATGGAGCGCCTTCCCATGGGAGAGTTTGGCAACGCAGTGATGTGCGCTGCATTGCTTTACTCCAGATTTATGGAGCCACTTAGGGCTACGCACAGTTACCTTGTGTGACTTCATACATCTCATGTAAGGTTTGCGTCACGCATGTACCACGTTGCGTGTTGCAAACGCGACGCAAACCGAGTCATATTTTAAATAAGAGGATTTTACATTCAATAACTCTAAACAGTAATGATATACAGAGCCACTGATTGTTCTGAAAAGGTGGCTTGGATCTCGCCCTTCAGGAACAACTGGACAGCTGTGACGAAATATTTCCCTGATCCAATTGCCAATTTGCTGATTTGAGTGAAGCAAACATCTTACTCTTTTGCTTAGACAGACTCCTTCTGCAAATGTAACATTTGTGATAATGAAGGAAATCTGACTTATTTTAAGGGAAGCGTAGTGTATCAAGTGGATCAGTTAATTCTCTGCGGACATAAGACTTGAAAACTTAATTCATGTATCCTACAGACCCAGCTCAGTCTCAGTCCTATGGAATGTTAATTCACATCTATGGAGCCAGAACAATAGAACACGCCACAAAACCCCACTCTAACAGCTTAGACAGCAAAATAAAATATAACCACCTAAATGGGAGTTGAGTACCTGCCGACGATAACAGCAAAATCCTTTTAATCCTCTTTGGAGGCAAAATGTTTTGAATTATTTAAACCAAAGTCAGGTGCTCTAGTGTTGCAGTATCTTATTTACCCTCAGGTGATAGTATTACCATCCTGTAACTCACACCCATTTCAGTCCCTGCAGATGAAAGGAATTAATCAGCATTATTTAGTTTATTGACTGTCTTGTCCTCATACAAAATACAGCACATACGCTTCGTATAAAACACAACAGAGCATTTAAATCAACTAAGATACAAACACAGTTAACATACACAGTAATGGTAAAAAAAATAAAAAAACTCTTCACGGCGTTTCATACAAAGTCCCCTTCAGTTAATATAACAGCGGGCAAATCGTTAACAAACAGATACCTGTCAACCTTAGGGTGGTGTTCCCCCCAACTTTTTGCCTTTCTCCTCCATTTTTCTGAACTCGTTTTTTGCTGGCCTTGGGACTTTGTGCACTTTGCCACTGCTAACCAGTGCTAAAGTGCATGTGCTAACTCCTTTAAACATGGTAACATTGGGTGATCCCTGATTTTTCTTTTTTTCTCAAAATGTTCACTTTGAAAACAAGCCCATAAAACATCCAGTAAAAATCTAAAATACCTATAATAAAATATATTAAAATCAGAATTCCATATTAAAAATAGAAATTGAGCAGAGGAGACATTCGATGATAAAAAATCCATGAGGCACAGTTTTACAAGTTAGGAAGCAGAAAATATAAACTTACCAAAAACTATTACTCAGGCCAATAGGGCAAACCGATGCCAGAAGAGTTATGTAATTTGGTTCATACACACAGTGAACCACTTTAAAATCAAGTTCATAGTCAAAGTGCAAAATGAACAAAGCAACAAGTGGATCATAAAATCACCATGTAGCACAGAGCTAAAAATCTGTAAAGAACAGAGGGAAACATGTCAAAATAAATATTATTTAAAGCAGTTATACCATTTGGTTCATACACATAAATATAATAAAATACATCGCTGGCCAGAGATTTAGAAAAGGCATCCTATCATACTAGGAGAGAAAGATTCACAATAAAACAGTTATAAAAATGATCGTATTTCAATAACAGTGAAATCAAATCTAACCTGGGTTTTGTAAGCCCGTCAATGTAACTCCCAGGTTTGGCCAGAACGCATCTTTATTGAAGGACATACTAGTTAGTTGCAGCCGGATGCCCAGCAATTTCCCATTTTGCGTAGCTGCTAAAAGCTATCTCCCCAAACTTAGGGACATACTAGCAAGCACTGCGTTAAAATTATCGCCGCTTTAGCGGCAGAAAACTGCCGCTAAAGCGGCGATAATGGGCTTGATAATATGCCGCAGAAAATTCCAATAGAAGCGCATGTTAACACCAGAACATGGGCTTCTATGGGAATTCTTCAGGGCATATTATCAAGCCCATTATCGCCGCGTTAGCAGCAGTTTTCTGCCGCTAAAGCGGCGATAATTATAACGCCGTTTGTTGATAATATGCCCCTTAGTGCCCTGGGGATACTGATGTCAGATCTTACGATCCGATAAGCATCACTAAAGTGTCTTATGCCCAAAGAAATGCACATCGGTTTGATCCATAACCTCCTAGATTTAGCATGAAGCAGACAAAACAAAATACATGTTCTCTGTGCTTTTAGTGCAAACCATGCAATTCTGTGATTTAGAGCCGCCTGTTTCCCATTTGTACGTGAATGTATTCACCTGTAGGGTGCCAAGTCTAAGTTTATTAACAGGGTGCGAGCTAGCAGAGGAACAAAAGCGTTCATATGTGGCTCTAGTGAGGGGATATTTTAAAGTCCAGAAATCCTTCTGTCAATCAATCTGACCACATTTCGATGGTACAATTCGATCGCATTGGTCCAGTATTTCACCTTGACAACAAGCTTAGAGTTAGGTTTGATTAGAGTAGGGTCTGACCAGTACATGCCCAAGCCCAAATTGTTCAGCTGCACCTTAATATAGCTGTGCCAGGGGATAGTATAGCAGTTTCCCATGTTGACTCTCCTTAAGTGCAGACCTATAGATGGGCAGTGCAGGGGTGGACCACGCACGCACCCAAAAGAGTAATGGTCAGTCAGTAAAATAACTTTATTCGATTCTTAAGAATCATAAACGTTTGCATATATACATAATATAGTTCTTAAGGAACTTATACAAAAAAGATTGTCACAAAATAATTGATTAAACTGTAAAATGTAAGACTCAACACATATATCATGCGCCAGCATCGTTCTAACTCCCCCTGCATGAATGCCATATTTAATTTAATTCATTCATTATATCAGTGTTCCACATAAATATAAGATGAAATGCTATAAAATCATTTAAAAACTTAATTTCATATTACAGTTCATAATGTTTCCTAATTGATAAGGTAGTTCGAGTGAAGTTAAGCATAGCAATACAAATAGCAGCAGTGGATCAAGAGCGTACAAAATTAAATCCCTCCTGATAGGAACAGGGTCTAATATCGCGCAAGACAGGTTTAATAAAACGTGCCCTTGGATCTTTGTAGAGATTGCAGAGCAACACATAGTGCATCGTGCTTTGTTGGGCTGAATGATTGCATGGACAGGGGGTTAGTCTCTCACACCAACTCGCCTGTTTAGGGAAAGCCACAAGAAAGTGCAATGTGCAGAGTCGAAATCTGGTCATGAGGAAACGTGAATGAACTTGAGTAGTAACAGACAAATAAAATTGCGGATGTTTTGGGCGCCCAGCTACACGATTGCGTGTTTCACAATCCCGATTAGACATACTTAATTCGGCATAGTAAGCATTTTTTATCATCAATTTCATATTAGGTTGAATGCAGTTGGGATTATCATAGTAGTGCCCTAACCCGATCTTATAAAAATTTTCTTTGACATATCGGAGCCAGGGGATAGCAAGAGAACACACCTTGAGAATGATAAGTCCTCTGATGTCCACACTTTTCCCCAAAGGATCAAGGGAGCGATATTTATTCTATCTCTTACAAAATCCAACCCCACTTCCAAGTGGCTAAAAGCATTGGGAGAACTAACAGGGATCATTAATAATCTTTTTAGAAATTGGTTTTCCAGAGTTTGTAACTGGTTGTTTTTGTGATGTACCCATACTCCTGCCCCGAAAGTAGCTACTGATAAACATTTGGATTTATAGAGGGTTATCATCTCTGCTACTGGCTTATGTCTTAACTTACAAGCAAAGCAGAACTGCCCCTCTACTGTTCTACTAGTGTGTTGGACTCTGGCCACAATCAGTTGCTCCCAATTTAATTTGTTATCAAAAACATTCCCTAGGTAAGTGAAATTGGGCACCTTGTCTATAATCTTTTCCTTCACCACAAATTTCCTTGTATTCATTTGTTTGGGACCGCACACCATAATAAAAGATTTACTAAAATTGACTTTCAGGTCCAATGCCAGCATAAAGTCAGTAAAAGCACTCAAAGCTTTTTGAAGGCTATTGGCCGTTCGAGCCATCAAGACAATGTCATCTGCGTATGACAGCAGGGGTACTAATTTACCACCTATGCTGGGATAGTCTAGTGTTGCTCCAAAAGAAAAGCCTCTAGGCCATTTGTAAAATAAAAGGAATGAAAAGGGGGCCAGGATACACCCTTGGCGAACACCCTCCGTAAAAACAATTGACCTGGTCTTCTCTCCCGCGGGGCCATAAAAATAGAAACAGTAGTAGGCACATGCAAACTCCGCAACAGAGTTGTAAGGGGCTCCTCGCAACCCATTTTTTCCATGAAATTCCATAACTTCCCCCTGTTAACTGTATCAAATGTGCTGGATAAGTCCATGAAGGCAAGGTGAATTGACCCCCTCCTCGCCTTCATGTACTTACCCATGATCAGGGACAAATTGAGGCACTGCTCGTTTGTGCCCATACCCCTTCTGAAGCCATATTGTGTATTGGATATGAGGCCAGAAAATTAGCCCAAGATTCCAGGCGTGCAAGAATTACCCTCCCCAGGACTTTACATGTGGCATCAATTAAGGATATGGGCCTGTAGCATGCAGGGTCATTCTTATTACCTTTTTTTGTAGATCGGCAACACTACAACCTCTTTGCATGATGAGGGAATATGTCCCACTATTACAGCTTTAAAAACCTTAACCAGCGAAGGAGCCCATAGTTCATGGTTGCTTTTAAATAAATACAGGGGCACCCCGTCTGGGCCTGGTGCTATCGAGGAAATACCCTTTGTTAGAGCGTCTTCAACCTCACTAACAGTCAGGGAGGAACTAAGGTGGTATGCTGTATCTAAATTAAATACTAGTCCATCCTTCTGTTCATGTGGTGAAACGCAATTTGGATTTAAACATTTTGTAAAATGAAGTTCCCAGGCTTCCCCTAGTATTGTTGATTCCATGCTCTTACCCTCAATTGTGAAAAGGGGGCGATTAATAACCTCCCAGAAACTTTTAGAATCCCTGAGATCACTAGCTCTTTCAAGATCTTCCCAGGCTAGTAATCTCAGTTCATCCTTTCTCTGCTTAATTACACGTTTATAAGTTTGCCTTACTCTCTTGATTAAAGTTAGGTCACGGGAAATTGCATGCAAGGCAATCTTAAGATCTTCCTGCGCCCCGGTACACTCAGCATTAAACCATCTTGTTTCTTGAGGGTCCCTCCTTTTCACCTACTTGGTCAAGTCTTTAGCAACATTTTTACAGATTAATTCAAAATCCTGTGTGACTACGTCTGGGTGGGAATCATGATTTAAACATGGCATGATTTGATTTAAGTTAGTTTTAACAATATTCTCCTCAAATTGGGAGGGATTGATTTTACTCCATTTTAGTCTTACTCCCTGGTTGCGATTATACTCGAGTGGACGCTTATTGCCCTTGCCCTCCTGTGCCGTTACACACATAGAAATAGTAAGGGGGTTGTGGTCTCTAGCTGGATTTGGTTCAACCGCAAACCTCACTACGAGGCAGGCGAATCTTCTAGATATTAGCAAAAAATCAATTGTGCTAGTTTTACCTCCACCCTGGTAGGTTGGATATTGTATGGATGGGGTACTAACCAGAGTATCAGATAGACATAAATCATTAACCACAATGATACAATGTATTGCTTCACCTTGCACAGTGTGTTTAAAATGTGGCAAGGGCTGGTTCTCAGCTTGGTACGGCTAGATTTATCAATACAGGCGCTACCTGATGCATGCGTGTTCAAACCCTGCTTAGTACTCAAACCTTTTGTCTGTTGTTTGATATCAATGTCATTTGGTAAGGTGCATGCTGCCCTAGGGCATTGTAAGTCATCTCGATGTTTTAAGGGGGAATCAGGGGATGCACAACTTCTCTCACGTCAGTGCTCCTAGAAACACCAATTGGGGGAATAACATCTACTATCTTTTGGGAGTGAACAGGCAGGGAAGGGCAGGTGCTATTGGTCTCTATCTTTTCCAGTTTACGTAATCTCGCTTCAATTCCAATTAACTTTTGCAATATTGGTTCTAGTAAAGCTGACACTGAAAGCTCCAGTTTCTTCCAAAAGTCTTCCCCTACTTGAAAAATCCCCTTTAGATGTTATTTTCTTTAGATTTGGAGCGGGCCCCAGATTGTACACTTTATCAGCTGGTTTACTCCTACGCCCCAATGATTTAGGCAAAAGCTTATTTTGTTTATTAGAGGCTTGCCCTTTCCTTTTCTTGGCCGGTGGTGCCTGGCTGTTTTCCTGTGTGGATTTTGCTTTCTGACCCCGCGTCACCACATTAGGCACAATAGATTTTACAGAATTGTCAATAACATCAACAATATCAGAGGCATTAGAAACATGTGAGGAATTAATAACTTCTGAATCCGAGACTGTTGCGTGTAACGAGCTTGTATGTAATGAGTTCAAGTCCGCATTAAGTTGTGGCACGGGGCCAGCGGGAGCAAGTCGATTGCAAGGGTTTTGGGGTTCCAGGGACAGTCTGCGCTCAGTGAGCTCTATTTCATGAATGAGTGCGAACCCAGCCCTAAGTAAGAAAGGGCCCAGGGTCCCCATGACCCCTTGCCTATTTCCACATTTGGGCCAATTCATTTTCAACCCCCTTTAATCTATTGCCAATGTCAATGTCAATGTTAGTGTCAATATCAATAATCAATTATAACTCTGTTTCAATACCTTAACCTTAACCGGACACTACCAGGTTGCTCCAGGACCATCGATTCGTAGATTTCAATGGTGTGGCCCAGCCCGGCCTCCTTTGGCCTCTGACGGGCACAGAGGCCCGGGCAGGCCCACGCGCGTCCCGCACCGCGGGAGCCCTGTGCTCTTTTTAAGCACCTCCCGGTGCTTGCGGTCGGCGTGCGCGCCGCTGGGGCTGCTGGAGGTTGTGGTCCCTAACCGGCCTCCTCACTCACTGCTGGGACCAGGACTGCGAATATCCCCACTTGACTCTTTTGGCGGTGGCGGCAGGAAACACCAGGATCCAGTGGCTGTGGCAGGTAAGTTGAGCTCCCCGTAATGGTCTTAATTTAGCTATGCCCCCTGTTCTGATTGTTTGAGTCCAATATCAAAGCATAGGGGAAGCATGTGTGTGCTACTGGGTAGTGTGAATAAGGTTTTGTGGTTCTCCATCCCGCACAATATAGCCCCATATAAGGTTACTGACTGAACCGTGGCACTATAAATTTCTATAACTGAGGTCACAGTTTTTGGTGTAGTAGCTTTCAAGCGTTTAGATACTGAAGTTGACCCATGCTTTCAGTGAGAACTCAGATTTAATTAATTGGGATTGTGAAGCCTCACCCCAATGTAGCCAAATTGATTAACCTGCTGCAACTTAGAGCTGCACATATAAAATCCACCTTTATGTGATTTATGTGGATTTAAGTACAGAATCTAAGTTTTGGAGGGCTTAACTTCCAATCCTCTGGATTTGCAGTACTCAGAAAAGCAGTTCAACGGGTTCTGCATACCCATGGGTGTTTGAGAGAGCAATACTCTATCATCTGCAAATAATAATGTGGGTGTTGGCAAGCCCCCTATCCTGGGACAGTCATGGGTGCACGTTGACAAATGGTCCACCATATTTAATTTACTTGTAAGATCCTAGTAAAGGGGCAATAAATGTGGCCAGGGCCTGTAAATTGAATGCTACTAGTGGGCCATCCACACTGATTGTGCCACCCACTTAAGTAGACTTTAAACATGCCTAAGGGCTGCCATTGCAGAGATTATTTGTTCAGTAGAAGCTGCCATTTTGACCTGGCAAAAATAAACCTTTTGCCAGGCCCAAAACTCACTTTCTAATACGTGTAAGTCACCCCTAGGGTAGGCCCTGGACAACCCAGAAGGCAGGATGCAAGCAATGTATTTAAAAAGTAGGACATGTACTTTAAAGTTGTACATGTCCTGGTAGTGAAAAACTCTCAAATTCGTTTTTCAGTACTGAAAGACCTATTGCTCCCATAGGATAACATTGGAGTTGCTTTATTACATTTTCTAAGTGTAATTTCCATATGGAGAGAGGTAACTGGTTTATGTTTGGTGTCTCTGGAATCCTAATTTAAAATCTCAATTTATGGCAAAGTTGGATTTTAAAGTGCAATTCTGAAAATGGCACTTATAGAAAGTTGGCATTTTCTTGCCTCAGCCATTTGGTGCCTGCAGCCTGTCCCTGGTCACATAACTGCATGTAGTTGGCAGTTGGGCATTGTGTAGTCCTCCTAGACAGCAACACACAATTAGAGCTGATGTGTGACAGGTGCGAGATCCTATTGTGGTGTGTTTTTCACAATGAGTTACTGTTTGAAGTGTTGCACAAATACTTTACACATTGTCACTGAGTTATGCCTGACTTCTCTGTGCCAAGCTACTCGAGGGTTGAGCACAGGTTAATTTAGTTACTTTACCCTGAGAAGAATTGAGGTTGCTGCTTGAGAAGGGTTTCACCCCCCCCAACCAGTAACCCAACTTCTTACAACACATTATCAGCGGTCTTCCAACCTTCTATAGTCTTTCCTACGTCCACAAAAATCAGTAATAGGCCACAAACATGTCTGTTATGTGCTAATGCTTGAAAACACAGGCATGTCCAAAGGCTATTTGTGCTGTGTCCCTGTTCAGACTGTCTTTGTCTGTGCTTTCTGCCTCTATGCTCTCTTTTACATTACCCAAGGTTGCAGTTAAGCATGATGAGTAAGCGTGTGATAAAGCACTGGGTCAAACTTTCAGGTTGGTTACTTTATTATTGACAGAACACTTTGACTGTGGCTCACTTGGTACAAGGTACTGATGTTTAGTTGTGGGAAACATTGCTCTGTCAGGTACTCATGAACTTTGGGGCAGATTTTAATGTGTTTTTTAATTCATAAATTGTAATCCCTCATCATTTGCGCACACTTGGTCATGAGGAGCTAAGATGGATCTCCTTGTTAAAACTGGATTTAGATACATCACTCCCAGCTTAAAATGGTGGTTTGAATTGATGTAGCAGTGTATAATCATGTTTTTGTATAAGGGATAGAATGTGTGCTCAAGACTCATGCTGGCTCTGCATTTTCAGTGACCTCCCAGCCCTCTCCTATTCGCAATTCTCTATTTTTGTGTCCAATTATAGGGCTCGAAGAGCAAATTCTTATGAGTGGACAGATAAAAAAGCAGATGCCTCAGTAGATCAAATCAGAATGAGGAATTCTTCTCAGTTAATCAGGAATTTCCAAAGAGGTCTCCATCAGCCGGTTGGAGGCTCAACTATATCTTCACTTGACTACCATCAGCCGGTTAGAGTAGTGTGAAATGGCTTTTAAAGTTGGATTGCCTATTATGCCAAGAGCACATCCGACCGGCAGCTACTACGTTCAGTTCTGCTTTTTTGGCTGTCCACTCATCCCTCCACAAGTCCTGAAGAAGACCCGCTTTGATGCACTTTACATTTGTGTTGCTTTCAGGGTCGAAACGTCAACATACCACATATGTCGGCACAGCCCTCATGATCACGATTTAACTCATCAACCTATCATATAGTGCATGTGCAAAACAAACAAGACAAAAACTTCTTTAAAAAGCCCCCTTTTTGTCTACTTTTTATCGCACGTTTATTCGTCTTGTATATAGTGTACTGTCTATATCACTAATCACTACATGTCACCGTTTTCACCACAGTCACCCAATGTTCCTTGCTACAATTGAATTTGTAATTGTGACAGCTACTAGTATTTGATACTCGTTTTTGAATATAGTACCGAATCCTATTTTGGGTGTGTGTTTTCTTTTTTCTTCCATGAATTATTGTTTTTTGCGTTGTAAATAAGTATTTGCTCTCTGATAAATCTAAGCAATTGTAAATCCCAAGAGAACCAATTGTTCTCTTAATACTATTACCCAGGTTCTGAGGGACACCGGGTCGCCCCATTATCTTTAATACAATCATACGGCTCGGTACACTTAAAGAAGAATCAGGTCCCAGTCTTGGGCCTTCACCTCGTGAGTCCGGTTACCCCAAAATTGACAAGATGCAAACTCAACATTTTTCCTGCCTCAAAACAGCAGTGACTAGCAGAAAAATAAATGTAGTAAAAATGGCCATTTAAATATGCATAACGGGCTAAAGTACTCAGTCACTGACAGACGAGCACCTCCGGGTCTGATAGCACGGATGCATGCGTGTAACTAAAGGACGTGTTCTGAGGAGGTGCAGCCTAGATCTGTCTCACCCGTGCCTCGTGTGAATACGTGCACGTGTTCTTCTGTGTCTGATTAGAACATTCTCACGCACATGCTCCAAATTTGCCATAAGAAATGCTTTTCAGCCACCGAAAGGTCTGCCCTGCAAACAACTCTTATCCAGCTCTCGAGTGCAGGTAAGAGATAATATTCCTGTAGTAAAGGTGCTGAGTGTCGAAAAGCCTCTTTTATTAGCATCAGTAAGAGCATGCGGCTTGCATGGATATTCAAAGTATAGAGCTATGCCTGGTATTTAATGTTTACTTCAACCATGAAACAATACACGAGTAACAGGAAAGCACAAAAAAGAGTTATGTCTGAAAACGGCTTCCTAAAAACAGCAGACGTGTTCAAATAACATTTATAACATACATGTCACCCTGAACTGTTTGAGCAACCACTGGAAAGTTCACGAGAGCATCATTTTTATTTTTTAATTCTGACCCTTTCTCTGCTATTTATTTGTTGTCTTACGATACAACTTTCTCTTTTCTCTTTTTTTGCTGCATGACCAAGCTTGTTGGGTATGTTGTATTTCCAGTATATGACCATGTCTTAAAATTTGTTATTACATCGTACAATAGTGAAAGTATAGCTAGGAAATACCAGTAACCTGTAATCAGGGCAGGCTTATCTGTTGTACCTGCTTGCTCCACCTTATGCAGGCTTGTGCCAACAGCGAGGCTCTTTGTAGTCCTTGATAATGAGCTCAGGTATGTCGCGTGCCCTCCAAAGTCAAACGCCAAAAGAGCATGCTCTGAGTTATTTATCCAGGCACTGGTTGTGTTTCAACCAGGGTGGGAGCTCTGTAACACTGAAATGTTTCATATATAATAAGGACACCACAAGTTATGTGTTTTGTGTAACAAGGGCCCTGATTTATACAGATTTTTTTGAGATTTGGCACTGATTTACATTTGTAGAGAGTATTGCTTTAATTACTTACCTGTAATTGCATTACTGTGAGTTCCCTTCCCTCGCTAATATTCATTACAACATTGAGGCATTCCTGCCTCACCAGACACCCATACCACGTGATATTTTCTTTACCAATAAAAGCTACCCTCCTTCCTCCTGTAAATACCACGTAACCCAACACAACATCAATGAATGGTTGGCCTGGACTACGTGGGAAGGAGGGAGTGATGTAATGAATAGAAGCGAGGAAGAGGACTCAAAGTAATGCAATTACCGGTAAGCAATTGAAGCATTACCTCATCGTCCCCTCCCTCGCTTCCCTTTCATTACAACATTGAGATGCACAAAGCCAAACAGGACAACCAAAAATGGTAATGCACCAAATCAGGTTTATTAAACACAACACAAAAAAGCAATGGACCACTATTCAGAAACCAAAGTGGACAACACTTTAGACTCAAACACCTCAGGCTGGTCCACCTCCTGCACAATCCGGTAATGAGAGCAATCGTCAATGGGGAATCCCAGGTGGCAGGACTGCAAATCTCAGCAATGGAAGCTCCTTGGACCTCAGCCCAGGAGGCAGACATGGACCTCGTGGATCTACCCTGAAACCCTAAGGGAGAAACCTGACTAGAAGCCTTGAGGGCCAGAGAAATCAAAGTCCAAACCCACTGACTCAAAGAAGAAGTGGAAGGCCTCAACCCCTTATTCACAGAGCCAAAATTCACAAACAGGGAATCAGAAAGCTGAAGAGAAGCCAACCTATCTAAATAAATCAGAAGAGCCCTCCTGACATCCAAGCAATGCAGTCACATTTCCTCCTCAGAAGAAGGAGACTCGAAAAAGGAGGGCAAAATCAGCTCCTGGTCCTTATGGAACTGGGAATCCATCTAAAGATCTCTGCTTACGCAGACGACATTCTTTTATTTATCTCAAATCCACAAACTTCTCTGCCGAAATTTTTATTGGAGGTCTCGGATTATGCATTAGTATCAGGTTATAAACTTAATGTAGATAAATGTGAAATTCTTCCCCTAAATAAATTTTGTTTTCATGCTGACTTTTTATCTTCCTCATTTCATTGGAGTCCAACTAAAATCAAGTACCTCGGCCTCTGGTTTACTCCTTCGATTAAGGATACTGTAACATTAAATCTAAAGAATTTATTATCATCTCTCACTGTCTCTACAAGCAGATGGCACCCTCTGTTCCTATCCTGGTGGGGTAGATTAGATTCTATCAAAATGATGTTAGTTCCAATAATCTTATTTTTCTTGTCGAATCTTCCAGTTAATATTCCTAAATCTTACTATAAAAGTATCTATTCCATATTATCAAAATTTTTATGGCAAAACAAACCAGCCAGAATGTCATTTTCCAAACTTAAATCCCCTAAACATTTAGGTGGTGTTAATTTTCCTGACTTCTTCTTGTATCACACTTCCTTTTTTCTTACACACTCTGCGTCCTGCATTTCTGATCATATACCGGATCCTTCCTCTCAGCCTTTATGGGTAGAGGTTGAATCCTCCTTTTTTCATCCTTTTACATTTGAGGAGTTTGTTTCCTTATCACAGGCTCCAAAGAAGTTTTCTCTTCCCATCCTTACAAACATTCGAAAAAAAATTCGTCCTATTCTCCTGCATAATTTAGATGATCGTACCCGCTTTTTACAATCTCCTATTTGGTATAATCCCCTTATCAAAATAAAAAATAGATCTATTTTTTGGAATGACTGGTTAATTCTTGGTCTTAAATGGACTCATCAACTTTTTCAACATGGATCTTTTCTTTCCTTTTCTGTTCTTCAAACTCGTTTTTCTCTCCCCCTATCTTTTTATTCCAAGTATACATTATTGAAGACGGCGGCTCAAAATGCGTACGATTCTCTTACTCGTACCTCCATACAATATACCTCTTCTCCCATTGCCTTAACATTCTTACACTCTTCCCCATCCGCCTCTCAGATTTATACAAAATTGCGGGATAAATCTGCTCCTCGAGAGAAATCTATTGTGGAATGTGCTTGGGAGTCAGATCTGGATGATTCTTTTTCTATTTCTACCTGGGATAACATTTGGATCAAAATAAGGAAGTCTTCTAGAGCAGCGAATACCACCCAAACTTTATTTTTCATATATAATAGACTTTGTTACCCCATCCAAACTACATAAAAATTGATTCTTCTATCCCTTCTACCTGTTGGTCCTGTTCGGCCTTGATAGCCGATCTTAAACATATGCTGTTTACTTGTCCTTCTGTTCATCTTTTCTGGGGTAAAGTGTGGCAACAAATTAATACCATTTTCTCTTCTAATTTTTCCTTTTCTCTTTCCCATATCTTTCTTGGTAGTATTTCACAAGTATGGTCCTCCTCTAATACTAACACTTCCATTGTTGATCTCCAGATAGCTGTAGCATTTCAACAAATCACGAAGGCGTGGAAGGATACTTCAAATATTTCCTTTCAAGCTTGGTGGTATGGGGTTTGCTATAATCATAGGCTAGATAGGGCTTATGTTCATCCCATTACTCTGGCCATTAAACAGGATTTACTGTGGTTACCCATTACTACCTTTCTGAATATGTCTGCCCAATCCCTTCCATTACATAACACATGCAATGAAGAAGTTTCTAAGCCTCCTTGAAATTGTTATTATTATTGATTGTTGATTATCATTTTTGTTCTGCCTCTTGTTGAATTATTAATGCTTTAATAATGAAACTATTTTTATTTAACTTGCTATTTTTTTTTTTTTCAGTATATATTGTTGTAGTATGTTCCTGGTAACTTCCCTCTTTTTCGTCTTCTTTTCTTCTCCTTCTTTCTATTTCTTTTTTACTTTTATGGAATTTTCTGTGATTTAGTCCTTTTACAAATGTATGTTCTTATAGTTATGAACTTGTTTTGTTCTTCAGTAAAATTTTCTTTCAACTTAAAAAAAAAAAAAAAAATGGAACTGGGAATCAACTTTAGGATAAAAGAAAAGGAGATGCCTCAAAATGATCCTGTCATCAAAAATCAGTGCCCAGCTCCTCAAATCCCTAGCAAAAGAAATAGCCAACCAAAAGAATGTCTAAGGGACAACAAACTCAAAGCCACAGAGTCCAAGGGCTCAAACGGAAGAGACAAAACATGCCTTCTTTTGGATGCTTGCTTCCCCACCATCATCACAATAATGAGCAAGGAACAGGATGCTCCCTTCAAATAGGCAGAAAACACCACAAGGAACCAATTCACAAGAAAGAGACAAAACAGCCAGCCATAGTATCAGTAACGATGGCTGTAAAACAACCAACCAATCTCCAACGTGCACAAGTGAGGCAAAAGTAAGCAAAAATGACCTCATGCGAGGCCCTTACTGTAATGGTGAAAGGAACTGTCAGCTGAGTGGCCGCGCCATCCCCCAATCATGGCAGCCTCTACGGTTGCCTGCTGAACTGGAAGCACAGCCCCAGCCACAACTAGATGGTAAACACTGTTTTCCGGCTTGCAAAAGACGTGCCGGCAAAGTGCACACCTCGTCTCACGGGCACAGTGCATCATGGCCTCCATGCCGATCTGGCCAGCCCGCAGTACACGATAAGCACCACACATGCCTCACCGATCCCCAGCGAAAGCAGAACACAAGAAACAAAAGAAAAACGGCTGCAACAATGCACATGGCCGGTGCGCGGTAAGACAAAAATAGAACAGAAGGAAGGAGGGGGTAGGGTAGTTTTTATTGGTAAAAACAAAATCACGTGGTATAGATATCTGTTGAGGCAGGAATGCCTCAATGTTGTAATGAAAGGGAAGCGAGGAGGGGATGATGAGGTAATGTACGCTTGCATAAATTACATCATACATACAAAAGGTACATAAAAAGCCAATTAATTCAGTGTTTGAGTGTGTATATGTGTGTGTGAGAGAGAGCGAGAGCGCGAGAGAGACAGAGAGAGAGAGAATTTTGCTCCAAGCATTGGACTCATGAAAACAGCTGAATTCTCATGAAGCAGGCAGGGTTCTGTCTGCCCAGAAAGGAGAGAGCACAATCCACCATGCGTTTGTGTACTCAGGGCCCTCTGCACACTCTATTGTGAACTTTAATATGTGTCCTCTGCAGGCTTAGAAGGCCCCACAGGGCCTCTGTTATTAAATTAAGCTTTTTCACTCGGCCCACTGGGCTTAAGTGAAATTGGGCACTTAGGGTATTTGAATACCTTACACTCCTTAGGCCCTCATTACGAGTGGCTTAATAATGCCTTTGGGCCCTTTAGCAAAAGTTACCAGGCACATCTGAAGTTATTAGTTCTGCATGTTTCACATTGGAATTTCACTTTCTGAAATCAGTCTAAGGGCCTGATTTAGATTTCGGCAAAGTGGTTACTCCCTCACAACGGTGATGGATATACTGTCTGCCGAAATATAAATCCAATAGGATATTATGGGATCTATATTTTGGTAGACTGGAGATCCGTCAACTTAGGGGTGGAGTAACCCGCCCGCCAAAATCTAAATCAAGCTCTTAAAATCCCAATGGCGCGTTACTGGGAAAAAAAATGCACGAATAGGCCCAGAAATACCAATTCCTGTGCGGAATCTCAGCTTCACTATCCTTGGAATTACCACAAGTAACAGTGATTCTGGGATAAGGAAATAATGGTGATTTTAACGGAAGACTCATAAGGACCTAAGTTGAAATAAAATGATGTTTGTGTTCTCTGCACTGTTGGTGAAGTGCAGAACATGAAGACCATCTCCTCACACCAAGAGCAGCAGTACCCCCTGCTGCTCCCATCAGAGAATTGACCTCTTCTGGCCCACAGGACGGTGATTCCAAGCAGCAGTGCCTGGACTACAATTGATGACATCATGGGAAAGTGCACTTATCCACATTTGTCAAGCACCCCACGCCCCCTATAATTATTGCCAAATTTGATCTTTATGCAGGTCTGTGGGCCCACTAACCTACCTGCCCTAGAGGGGCAGAAAGACTGCTACTGACCAGGGAAACATATTTAAACAAGCATTGGTAAATGCATTAGGTTTCACCTATGTGATTAATAATAAGCAGTTTTTTGTTGTAAGTCGTAGCTGGGAGAATAGTTGTGCAATATAAGTTACTAAAAGTCAGTTCAAGTTTATGATTAAGAAAGGCAATATATTGTGCATAAAAGAGTCCAGGGTGTCGGAGCTTCAACAATGGGCCGCCATCAGCTAAAGGACGCAAACAGATGCCTGCAGCCAAGGAAAGTTTAGTGTGCTGCCTGGGAAAGTTTAGTAAAGGTGCATTTAAATAATTAATGTAAGGGAAACCAAGAAATGTAGCCATGGGTGCTGCCATGAAAAGAATTCTTCAAATACATCGGCAAAGTAGTTCCAGCCATCAAAGCAGATGAGAAGTGGATGAGAATGAGTTATTAGCCCTCTGGATGCTGATATGAGAAACATACCACAAAAAAGGAAATACAACGTTCAACCAATAGAAACGAAGGAAAACTAAAGTGACAAGCCCACGTACAAATAAGAAGTGAAAGGTGGGATGTAAGCCCCTTTTAAAACACATTAAATACATTAGATTTCAAAAGCACAGCACAAGCGCTATGCATGCAAACCCTACCAAGCATTGGCATAGCCAATAGGTCTCGCCTTTGGGACCTTATGTGTTTAGCCAGAACTTTTGGTTATGTTGTAGAGCATTGTGGCTGCTGTGCATCATGTTGAAAAGTTATAATAAAAAGAGTTAAGCATTTGTGTTACCTTTATACAAACCTAGAGGACATTATATACAACTTAACAACCTGATTAAAAAAATGTTTGCGAACCCGTTTGTGCTTGCAAAAACATATTAGGCCATGTACATAGCCTATTTAGCAATTTTTTGGCGATTCGCTAAGTAGGTTTTGCGACTCACTATTTGGAAGGAGTGTTCCCTTCCAAATAGCGAATCTCAAAACAATGTACTAATGTTTTGCCACCGCAATTGCGGTCGCAAAACACTCGCAATTACCACCTACTTCAAGTGGGTGGTAATGCTTTTGCAAAGGGGAAGGGGATCCCTTCCCCTTTGCAAATGCATGCAAAATAATTTTTTAAGGGTAGGCAGTGGTTCCAGGGACCACTGCCTGCCCTTAAAAAATGAAACGAAAACGTTTAATTTTTTTAGAAAAATGCAGCCCGTTTTCCTTTAAGGAAAACGGGCTGCATTTAAAGAAAAAAGATGCTTTATTAAAAAGCAGTCCCAGACATGGTGGTCTGCTGAGCCCAGCAGACCACCATCCCTGAGAGGGTTGGCATTCACAATGGGCTCGCAAATTGCGATAGGCTCATTAATATTAATGAGCCTCGCAATTTGCGACCCCATTGGGAATCGCAAAACAGTGTAAACACACTGTTGTGCATTTCATTTAGCGCCTCGCAATTTGTGAGTCACAATGTGTCGCAAATTGTGAGGCGCTAAATGAAAGGGTCGTACATCTGGCCCAACATGTTTACAACTGCATCAAATGTTTGAAGCATAACCTTAAGGTGCCGCCAATAGCAGGTTCAGGGCACTTGCTTCTGTATATTAGAAACAGTGCAATATTTTAAAAAATACCAATAATACAGGGTTTTCGATAGAGCATACGCCAGGGATGGTTTCTAGGAAAAACCTTCTTACTTACAGAAATCTCTGGTAAATTTGCTGCTCTGGCAGAAGGGAATTCGCAGCTGTGAGCCCCCGCCATGCAGCTGCTGTCAAATTAGGGAGGATTCTTTTTCACGTTTTAATGAGCCTCATTATGTATTATGGAATATGAAGAAAATAGATGTCTATAATGCAAGGTATAGTAGTAGTAAGTTTACTCGATCAAAAACATGATCATTACATACACTAATGTCACGTAGCATACATATGTCAGAATTAACATACATGAAGAAAAAAACCATCACTTCGTGCTCCTTACATTATTCTGGGTAGAAATAGAATTAAAATACTTAAAAATACATTTTAACAATTCTGAGAGCATTAAAATAAATAAAATAAGAAACATCAGTATGTCGAGTTGGTTCACAATCATCATTTTTAAAAAAAATTGCAGCCCATTTTATAACCTGACTCTTAAATCAGGGTCTTGTTTCAGATTTAAACCTTTGGCACCATGCATAAAGCAAATATTTTGATAGCGTAAAAACGAGCCATCTTGTCGAGACTGATCTAAAAACACATAATGCGTCTATGAGGAGCGAAAAAGAGAACACTTGACAGGCTGGAATGAATCCCTTTTTTTTCTCAGATTGACATAAAAAGGGCAGAAACATAAAGTGCTCTAAAGTTTCCAGACTGGCACTACACAAAGGGCATTGTGAAGTAACAGTCCTGTTCGTACATCTGCTTTTCAAGGTATTCAGTGGGAGTACCCCAATTCTAAATGTATATAAAGTGCTTGTGCCTGAGAGGGTTCAGCATCATCCATATAGGGATCAAACATAAAACAACCTTTAAAATATAGGAAACGAATGGTTAAAGTGCTAGGTGTTCTGGTTTCAGTGCAAAATTGATCAACGAGGTCCAGTACCTTTTTTGAGCTGGGAGCCCATTCTTTTAGTGATAGACTGTGGATCATCCCACATAAACCCCAGCCCCAATGCCCCAATATATAAAGCCATTGCCTTACTTTTTTAAACCAAATTAGTCGCCCTGGTTGCCTATGGAGCATTAGTAACTCCTCTACTGCCTCGTGTACTGGTATCCGAGTGTTACAGAAACAAAGTCTTATCCAAAACATGAACACTTTTAAGACAGCTGAATGGCGAATAGACCTTAGGCCAAGATCAAGATGAAGTGGTATTAATGGTGTGTTCCTTGGGAGGTTTAAGATCGCTCTTAAAAATGTGTTTTCAGCTACTTCTAGCTGGTTCAGGTGCTCTATCCCCCACAGTTCCGCCCCATAAAAGGCTGCACCATGCCCTCTAACCGGGTGAATTTCTAAGATTGGGGTTATTGGGCGATAAGGCGATTTTTTGACTTTCTTTACTATTGCACTATACACGTAATGCAATGAAAGATCGCTCTTCTGAATCCAAGTCAAGTTCTCACTAACTCTAACACCCAAATGGTCAAACACCTTAACCTGATCTAGGTCCTGTATTCCACACCTCAAGTTCCCCTTAGTTGAGTTGAAGGGATTGAAGACCATAAACTTGGTTATAGTACAGTTAATTTCCAGACCCCTCTCTTTACAGCCTGACGCAAACTTTGTTAGCACTTTGTGAAATCCCATTGGGGTTTTCAAATAAGCAGGGTATCGGTATCGTCTGCAAATAGAAGACAAGGGATTTGTTTACCAGCTAATTTGGTGGGTCTCCACCACAATTATAGAGATCATTGATGAGCCCATTCATATACAGAGTAAATAATGTTGGCGCTAACACGCACCCCCTTAGAGACAGGAATATTCTTAGTTAGGCTACCATCAGAGTTCCACCTGACTTTCTCATAATTTCCTAGATGTAAACGTACCAGGAGATGGAGTAACCCACCAGGAAGACCAAGCTCCCTAAGGGCAGCCCTGTGCGATCTATAGAATCAAATGCCATTTTAAGGTCGACAAACACGACAAACAGGTGGCCCTTTTTGATGGTAACTTCCTTCCAGATGAGCAGCAGGAACCGAAACACCTGGTCTAAGGTACCCATGGTGGAGGCTCTAAAGGCAGTTTGCAGTTGGGAAACTATACTAAATTCCTCTATCCAGCTCTGTAGATGTGTTAAAATCATTTTACTAAATATTTTCTGTGATACATATATGAGCCTGATTGGCCTGTAGTTTGATGGGTCCCCCTTATCTCCTTTTTTTATATGGGTATTATTTCAGCACCCTTCCACGATAAGCGGATATTCCCCCCTTTTGTAATTGCTGTGTGGAGCAAAGGGCCCATATATTGGGCTCAGAATGATACAAATCACCTGGTAATCTGTTTAATCCTGGATCCTTTCCAGACTAATTACAGTTTCTACGGGGGGCCGTATATTGCACTACCTGACAGTACTACCTCATTCTTCAGCTCGGGAACCTTCCCTGAGTAAAAACTTTGGAAATACTCTTCCCAAACTTGAGGTTGTAAATACAAATCTGTTTCACTGACTGGCTGTTTTACCCCTTTTGCAAGTAAGTGCCAAAATTGTCCTTCAATCTGGACGCCTCCACTAATGTACATCAATATTCTGCCTCCCAGGCTCTTTTTGCCTCATCCTATACTCTTTTATAAATTCTCCTTCGATCAATAATATCAATCGTTAAGCCTTTTTTGTCCGCCAGGGATAAATTGGTTTTAGCATGCCTACAGTCCTCATTATACCATGGGGCAGCATTACGGGTTGCTACATTTGGGTTCGACGTTTTGCTAAAATAGGGCTTAATAGAATTTACTAGATGTTGGAAGATTGTCATATTGCTGTCATCATTTAAATTTGGATTTCTCAAGACATTTAAGGTCTGGGCCACCTCTTTATAGATTTTCGGTAAAAGCTTTCCATCAACAGTTACCTGGGGCCATTTTATCCTCCTATTGTTGTTAATTGTGATAACGGGGGCTGTTACTGAGCTTGTCTGAAGCTATTGAATGCTAATGCTAGATAAAGTCAAAAGCAATGCATTGTGATCACTGTCCTCTCAGATTTGAACAACCATCAGGCACATGCATCAAGCTAAAATGTACTCGCAAAATTAGCGAATAGCTATTTGCGAGCACATTTTAGCATTTTCCAATGCATCAACCAAATATCACAAAATCGCATTTATACCGAATCGCTAATACCGGGAAAAAAGATATAGCGAATCCTTATTAGCGATAAAAAAAAATGCGGGAGCAAATAAAGAATTGCTAAAAAAAATTGCAATGCAATGCATGTAAAATCGCTAATAGTAATTTTCATGAAAATCGCGATTTAGCAAGTGCAGATTAAGGGGAATCAGAAGCAGGTGGTAAAAAAAAAAACATTTCCCTACATCCGCAAAGCATCAGAGGGCTATTTAAACTGACCAATGAGGCCATAGAGGCTTTACACAATGGCGGCACTCTACGTGTTTGCGAGGAGGATGATGATCCATACAGCAGGCCAGGCCAGAAGGAGAATCCAGGAGAGGATATTCCGCCTGCGCATCACTCTGTTGGGACAAACTACTGAGGACATATATGGTAAGTACCGGCTGAACGCTGAACGCTGCTATGATACTTTACCTCATAGCTGAATTGCAACCACTAATGCAGCGCCAGACACGTAGGACCCATGCAGTCCCTACCCATGTCCAGGTGCTATGTTGCCTGCACCTACTTGCGTCAGGAAGTTTCCAGGGGGTAGTGGCAGTGGCTGGAGGGGTATCACAAAGCTCCCTCTCACATTTCTTCAGATCCTTCCTGGCTGCCATGATGACTATGATCCACAAACACATCACCTTCCCCACAACCCAAAGGGAATTGAACCAAACAAAACTCGAATTCTATCGAGTAGCCCAGTTCCCTCAAGTGATTGGATGCATAGATTGCACCCACGTAGCCATATGTCCAACAGCAATCAATGAGTATATCTACCGTAACCGGAAATCGTATCACTCAGTCAATGTCCAAGTAGTGTGCAATGGGAAAAACATCATAACCGACATTGTAGCGCAATATCCTGGGAGCACCCATGATTCATACATCTTCCGACACAGTGGCATTCACACACGCCTGCTCAGGGGGGAATTTGGCGAAGGACACCTGCTAGGTAAGACAATATACTAATTCACACAAATTAAGTATGATATGGCAATGCATACCTGACACTAACACCGTGCTTACTACCCTGTAGGTGACAGTGCATACGCCGTGAGGATCTATATCATGTCTCCATACTTGAACCCAGCCTCCCCACAAGAGCAGCGGTACAACGCAGCACACATCAGGACACATAATGTGATCGAACGGACATTTGGATTGCTCAAAAGTCGCTTCCGCATCCTGCACAAAACTGGTGGAGCGATGCTGTACCAGCCGGAAACCTGCTGTAGGATAGTGGCAGCATGTGCAATGTTGCATAATATAGCTACAATGAGAGGCATACCCATAGAGGTGTCCGACACTGAGGACAACCAACCCCCTGTACACCCACGACAGCCGCATTCGGCAAGCTCAGCAGAAGGGTAGAGGAAACATGCAGAGATCACCCAACATTACTTCTGAGGTACGTAATAATGAGACAAAACACTTGCATTCTTGAACTACAAAGTTTTTATTTGCACGTGAGCAGGTAGTAGTATGGGGCTAAACATAGATGTTAGCACATTTACTGCATGTACCAAAGCACAAATTAAATACATTTTGGACTTCATTCTCAGTCACTATTAATGTCTTAGACATGGTTACGCCACCATGGAAGATAGTCCGGAGGTATGTTTGTATTCAGTGCTTCCTCCAACGCACACCGAGACGTCTTTCGCCTGCACTGCATCCTCACTCATGGGTGCTACTGTAGGTGTTGTCCTACGTGTACTGCACCTCCTGCCAGTGCTGACTGGCGCTGACATGCTGCTAAGGCTGGATGCCCCCTCACTACCCTCATCTCCTGTGACATTGCTGAGCCTACCAGTACCAGCCTGGAGCTGTTCAACAGCGGTGGTTACTAGGCCAAGGGCACTGGCAACATCCCCACAACAATGGCCCATGTCAATTTGCATTGCCACCGACCTCCATGACAGCAGTGCAGTTGCGTTGCACAACTTGTTGTTCGATCTGGTATAGCCAGCCAAGCGCGCCATGAATTGGCGATGCCTCCTCCTCTCTGTGTTGTGTCCCTCCTGCATCACACGCGCAAGCTCCTGCATTGTGGCGTTAGTGTGCCTGTTGCCTTCCACAACCGCTTGAGTCAGTTCACTCACGCGATCTGCCATGACTGAAATGTTCTTGTTCATCTTTGTCATTTGCAGATTGATGGCTCCCATATGTTGTGCTTGCAGGCGCTGCACCCTCATCATCTGCGACTCCACACCTCCCCACACATTTGGAGTTGATGCCTCCTGTGCTGCTATGTGGCCCCTTGACCTGCGTCTTCGTGTCACCCGGACCTGTGCCTGAGGTGTGGTGGTGGTTCTCACACTAGGCTGGCTTGGCGCAGGAGCCCTTTCAGGATCCTGATCGCTCTCCATTGTCTGGAGAGTAGGGATTGTGGCCCTGCATCTTGGGGGTGCCTGGGATGTGCTCGGTGGTGTGACAGCTTTCGCAACGGCAGTCTCTGCAGTGGTCTGTGTGCTCTCTCCGCATTCACTGTCATCAGTGTCTACTTCTTCAGCATCTGTGGTGTGAAACAGTGCAATATTAATTTGTGTTGGTGCTAATGTTTGCCACATAAATTTAGTTTGCTCTTAAGATCTCACTGTCTGCAATCACTGACTGCAATGCAGTTTTGGAACTATGAGCTCACGATGTGGAATTTGACTACCAATTTGGCTCAGGAGACTACAACTCCCATGATGCATTAGAATCTCTATGTGAAATGTGGACTGGAGTTGATTACAGCTAATTGGCTTTTAATCACAGTATGTGAACAATTAGTATTTACATTGATGTGTATATTTTTGTGCCTCTTACCTTGTGTACTACAGGCCGCACCGGATGTATCCAGCTGCGTCACTCCCACAGCAGCTTCTGGCGGGATTGTGCCCTCCACCAGGTCCTCTAGGGCTGTGTTGTCTAGGGCTGTTGAGGGTCCTCCTCCAGTGCTCTTCGCCTCCTTCAGCCTCTGTGCAATTCTCTCCTTGGCCCGGCTACGCAGATCACACCACCTTTTCTTTAGATCTTCTATACTGCGGTGTGTCACAGCCACAGCATTAACTTTGTTCTTGATCCTGTTCCAGATCCTTCTTTTTTCTGGGTCTGGTACTTTTAGTGAGAGCTTCCCAAAGAGCTTATCATGGCTCTTTACCACCTCTTCAATGATGTACTCTAATTCCCTCTCACTGAATTTTAGCTTTCGCTTTCTGGCCACTGTCCCCTCTTCTGCTGATGTTTGGGCCATTTTTGGTATCTGCAGGTGTCTGCAAAACAATGTATTTCTTTTCACAGCTCTCCCCCAGCACTCTGCTTCCTGCTCTCACTTCCTCTGGGCACAGACTGCAGCAAGGGCTGAATGACCTCCTGGTTGTGAGGTCATCAGCCTGCTCCCAATACGACTCGGTAAAATTGAGATCTCGCTAATTGCGATCTCGCACTTTGCGATATCGCAATTAGCGATCTCGCAAATTGCGAGATCGCAAATTGTGTGTTTAACAGGATTTGCGATTCTTTGTGGTGTTATCGCTAATATGTTTCGCGATTATTTGCGATTCTTTATTTAATCGCTATGTGCATCATGCATAGGTAATAGCGATTTCTTATTTGTGAGTCCCTAAAAATCGCAAATAAGGAATTGCTATTTTCCTGCTTAATGCATGTGCCTGATAATCTTTTATCAATGCCCAGAGGTCAATATCTACCATAATAAAATCAATCCTGCTCCTAGCACTTCCTCTTTTAAACGTATATGTGGCTTCTGCATCTGCAGGAGTCCGCCCATTACATGCGTGAACCCCATTAGCAAGGGTAAATGACAGGGCTTGCTGCCCAATCTAGTCGTCTTTTTTAAGGCTGATATCCGAAGCCTTTTTATACCTCTAGTTTGTTCTTCCTCCATGACTAGTTCCTGGACATAGTCAATAGGTTCATAGGTCTTATTGAAATCACCGGCTACTATAAGATGATATTCCTTGCCTGAGTTGTCAAGATAATTTGTGAGCATTGAAATAGTATCAGAGTCCTTATGAGGGCTAGTAAAATGATTATATAGGTTAATTATCCTAACGTGGAAGTTCCCTTTCAAAGATATAAGATCTAAACCAAGGTTCTCCTGTGAGCCTATGTTTAGCTGTTTTATTTTGCAACGCAGTGTTATCTTAATCCAAATTAACAGACACCCAGTGGGTCTATCTCTTGTTGAAGGTCTGTCTTCAATATTAAATGTGGTGTATCCCACCCTGTGGTACTGTCCAGTAGCCCAAGTTTCTTGGAGCAGGCATATATGACTACTATCCACTAGACTACCCCACTCCGGGCCATTCAATTTAGATTTTATCCCTGCAATATTCCATGAAATAATACTTAATTGCTGGTCCTCTTCAGATTTGTATTGAATCTGGAGCCCTGTTGTTAAGTTTTCTACTTCTTGACCTTGGGAGCACATTCGATGGGCATTTGGAATAACCAAGCTTCGAGTCTCAAGTTCTCTTAGATTATTTCTATTTATGAAGTCCCTCCTCTGTTGACTAGATAAAGGCATATCATGGGACAGCATCCTTTCAACACTGCCCATCCTTAGTCAGTCGGTGATATCCAGCTCCGAGAGAACTTGATATCTCTTGGTGGTTACAAGGGAGAATTGTTCCTTAGGATAATGGGTTATGCAAGTATTTAATGTGCTGGCAGGGCCCTTATACTTGGTATGTCTATAGAAAAAAACCCAGATCCATAATGCCAATCCCATGATCTGGGCCCCACCCTGCATAATACTTCCTATCTCTGATCAATTTCCCTGCTAGGACAGGAGACCTGCAGTTGATCACCACGCAGTCACTATGGGCAGATTTACATGAGGGACCAATCCAACTCACTCTTCTTACAAAGTGGATATTACCGTAGCTATTGTTTGTATAGTCAGTATTAAGGGCTAGCCAGTGGCAGACTTTATTTTTTAATTGACTAGTAGTTTCCTTAATGTTTCAGTGTAACGTGGGGACGTTGATTAAAATCGCCACGTATGGGCAACATTCTGGTGGGATATCCAAATGAATCCCAAATGAGGGGGAATGCATGTTAGAGGTGCCATCTATTTGTGAATTAGACTGTCTAGTATGAAGCGCACCTTTAACATTTTGTGCAGCTAGTCGGACCCTAGGATTACCCCCTGTGTTTCCACCTCCCGTTGTGTGGGTAGCTTGTCTTGAGGATCGATCATTAAATGAACCTTGTACTTGATCATTTACTAACTTTGGGGTGATGACTACAGGAGAAGGATGTATGGCTTTACTATTATGTCTTCCTGCCATGTTAGACTGTCTTACTCCCCCCCCCCCCCAAGGCAGGGTGTTCCAGACCAATAGACCCATATTTTCCAATCCCAACAGCACCGAAACTGCCCTCATCGCCGCCACTGATGACATCAGGACCCTGCTTGACAACGGACAAAACCGCGGCCCTCATCCTCCTGGACCTGTCAGCCGCCTTCGACACGGTCTGCCACCGCACACTACGAACACGCCTCCACAACGCCGTGATCCAAGAGAAGGCCCTAGACTGGACCACCTCCTTCCTCTCTAGCAGAACACAGAGCATCCGCCTCTCCCCCTTCCGCTCCGAAGCCACTGAGATCATTTGCGGCGTACCCCAGGGCTAATCCCCCAGCCCAACGCTGTTCAACATCTACATGGCACCGCTCGCCCATGTCGCCCGACTGCACGATCTCAACATCATCTCCTACGTCGATGACACCCAGCTAATCCTCTCCCTCACAAAAGACCCCCACACCACTAAAACCAACCTCCACGAGGGAATGAAGGCCGTCGCCGACTAGATGAAAAACAGCCGACTGAAGCTGAACACGGACAAGACAGAGGTCCTCATCCTCGGATCCACCCCGACGACTCCTGGTGGCCGACCGCACTAGGAACAGCTCCACGCAACCTAGGGGTCATCCTCGACTCCACCCTCTCCATGATGAAGCAGGTCAACACCGTCTCTTCCTCCTGCTTCAACACCCTCTGCATGCTCCGCAGGATCTACAAGTGGATCCCCGCAGAAACGAGGACGGTCACCCAGGACCTCGTCAGCAGCAGACTAGACTGCGGAAAAGCCCTCTACGCAAGAGCCTCGGCCAAACTCCTGAAATGGCTCCAACGTATCCAGAACACCTCCGCATGCCTGATCCTCGACATCCCTCGCCGCAGCCACATCACACCCCACCTGATAGACCTGCACCTGTTCCCCGTCAAAAAAGGATAACCTTCAAGCTCCTCATCCACACACACAAAGCACTGCACAACACTGGACCAGCGTACCTCAACAGCCAACTCAGCTTCGACACCCCCACCGCCAGCTCCGCTCCGCCGCCCACGCCCTCGCCACTGTCCCCCGCATCCGAAGAGTGACCGCCGGCAGCAGATCATTCTCCCACCTCGCCGCCAAGATATGGAACACCTTCCCCATCCGCCTTCGGCAGACCCAGGACCTACTGACCTGGCTTTTCGAACAGTAGCAGCATTTCCCCACCCCTTAGCGTCTTGAGACCCTCACGGGTAAGTAGTGCGCTTTACAAATGCTTTGATTGATTGATTGATTTATTAATACACTTTTGAATATCACCCATATTAGCCTCAAGTTTATCAAGTCTATACATGATTGGTGAAAGATTCTTTAACAATATATTGTCCAAGTAATTCTTTAGAGTTTCTAAATCTTGCTCAGATAGAACTGTAGAGGCTATAGAGGCTGGTGGTGTAGGTTGAGATCCTGGTGGTACTGTTGGTGTGGTTGTGGTGCTTTTGACCCCCTCCTGTGTTGACAGCTTTGTTTTATTTTTTGATCTGGCACCTACTGGGGGTCTGAATGTTTCATTTTCCTCTTCCTTTTAGATGGTAGTTCAATTTTTGAAGACGTAGTAGAACATGGTGGAGAAGGGGGGCTTCATAGGGACTGACTGGTCTGAAAATTTCTGTGTGCTCTTTGAAGTTTCCGACTCTGTGTCCCCAGGTACTCTGTTAGGGGTGTGCTCCAAATTTAAGGCAGTAAGTGATCCACCATCCATAGACAACCGCCGTTCCACCATTAATATGTCTTTATCCAAGGCTCTAGCAGCACGGGTTAGAAAACAGTCAGGAGTCGAGTTTTGGAGAGACTTAGGTGTTTTAAGTGTCTTAAGTGTGCTCTCCATAACCCCCGTTTGCTTATGCTTAGACATTAGTTAAACAAACCCAGCCCACACAAGAATGTAATGTAACTTAGTCCAAGGGCACAAATAAGCTTACTTGGCGTCATTTTTAGACTCCCCCAGCCACGTAACATCAGGTATAGCTCAAAGCCCAGTTTGGGGAAGAGAAAAAAAGCGAACACCAAGGGGGTAGGCCAAGCTCTATCCCCTCGAGAAAAGCAGTTAAGATCGAGCTTCAGTACCTTCTATTTAATAATACTACTCGGGCCGGTCACAATCAGCTTTCTGTTACGCACTCTTGTTTACAGCTGAGCCATACGTATCAATCTGTAACAGTCTCAGAACAGAGCAGTAGCACTGGCAATGGCTCACTCTATTTTCATAACATAGTTTGTAAGTCTCAGAATGGCCCTCAGATAGCCAACTTATTTGGCCCCACAAGACCTTCAGATGTAGGGCACCGCCGATAAAGTAAGAGAATATAGGTTTCAAATTTTTCCAGGCACAAACAAGGGAAAAAGGACTCACCCCCGGACGCTTGAGGTCTCAAACAAGACTGTTCTGAGGGGTGACCCAGCCTGGCCTCATCCAGTCTAACACAAAGACAGACGGGCACAGACGGGCCGGCCCTTGGCTTGGGCTTCGCCCGGGCACGCCCACATGCGTCCCACGCTGCAGGAGGCCTTGGCTGCAATTATACGCCTCCAGGTGTCATGAGAATCGCGTCAGAGGCTCACGTGCCGCAAGTCATGCCGGGAATAGCAGTCCCCCAGCTCCCGGTGTCAGTTTCCTGTAGATGTCTATAATACAAATTATATTTTAAAATGTACTTTAGCTTACAGGATAACAAGTATGAAGACAGAGCTCCAAATTTAACTTAAGTGTTGGGTGAAGTTACGTTAAGATTCTGTTTGTGGAAAAACATGGCTCAGATGCCGCTGCAATCTGCGGAGCATACCAATCTATACCTTGAAAGGTTCCCTCACAGAACACAGCCAAACGGGTCTCATAACTCTGCTCGAAAACATATTCCGAAAGTGGAAAGGAGTCCTGGCTGTCGGACCTTCAACACTGGGCTGCCATCAGTTAAAGTACGCAAACAAGTAAGTGCAGCCAGGAAAGGTTTAGTGTGCAGCCAGGGAAAGTTAAATAAAGGCTCAATTAAATAATGAAAATGTAGGTGAAACAAAGAAATGTAGCTGTGCACAAAAAAGAATTCTTCAAATGCATCGGTGAAAGTAGTTCTTGCCATCAAAGCGGATGAGAATGAGTAATTAGGCCTCGGGATACTGATAAGAGAAACACATAAAAAAAAGGAATGCAACCCTCAACCAATAGAAATAAAGGAAAATTAAAGTGACAATCCTACAGGCAAATAAGAAGTGAAAAAGAAGTGAAGGTGGGATGTAAGCCCCTTTTAAGATATAATGAATAATATAGATTTAACGCAGGTAAAACCTAAAGATGGAAGGGGTGGAGGCCAGCTCATCCTGCCAACCAGCCGCCTCACCACCCCTAGACCCCAAGATGGTCATTTTGTCTCCAGGGTGGGTGTGCAATTACAAGTTTGAAACCAGTCCACCCACTGGGGGCAGGAAGCTCATTAAAACCTAGGGAATGAATAAAGAAATGAGTGGTGGAATCGAAGTCCAGGCTTTGAACTGCCCCACTACACCTGAGCTCAATATAGTCTTTCTCCCTCCCTGGAGGGACAGATTATGGGATTTACCCTGAATCTGATCTTCTCTGGGAGGGCGGGCAGAAAGTACACTAGACACCTGGGAAGTGATTTTGAAAAAAGGAGTGGGTTGGGTTACTGTCATATCCTGGAATAGGGCCATCCCCTGCCTTTGAGCCCAAGATAGGCTTTTCATACCCCTGGCGTGCAGATGAGTTGGTTAATCCCAACTGACCCCCAGGAGGGCAGACAAACCACTACATCAGGCAAAGTTTCAATTAAAAAGATAGATTGAGGTGTGGGGCTGGCTTTCTCGGGAATAGTGCACCCCCTTAGAAAGAGAGAAAACTATTTTTTCAGGCATGAAATATTGTGACACACAAGCTAAACTACTTTGGATTCTCCTTCATCTTTAGTTCTAAGAAAAGTGAAGCCAAGTCAGGAGATACTTTATTTCGGCCTCACAAGGCCATAAAAGCACAAGTAAAACATTTAAAAATTCAGTACAATCGATACCGATTTTCAATATAAATGTTTTTCATACACATTGAAATATGGGAACAATAGAATATTTTAAAAAGTATTTAATATCCTGATAGGCGCAAAGTATCTCGCGCATATAATACAAAATCATGTAATTAAATTAAAAAACAGGTTAAAATTCGAAGTCCCGAGTCATATTAAAGGCATAGAGTGGGTGGTTTAAACTTGATCGTTCTTTAAAACTGCACGGCGTGCACACCACACTGAGAACAGATAACGGGAAACTGAATATAAAATTGGCATACCGGTATCATATTTTAGGATCTTATAAGCCTGTGAGCAATGGGAAGTTCCAAGGTTCCTACAAAGCTGTCGTAACGATTCTTTATTGCCTTGTAGGTAGGACAAAAAAACAGCACATGTAGGTTAGTCTCCATAAATTTTTTACAAGATGGACAATCTTTTGTGGAACTACCACCCCCCCCCCCAATTATTAGTAACAGCATATAAAGGAAGTACACCATACCTAAACTGCAGATAAAGTTTTTTAGCGAGAGAGGGCTGTATATCATCTATGCTAGATTCTAAGGTGTATTGCAGTTTGACTTCTAAAAAGGATGATGTAAGTGTGCCTGTCCTGGGGCCCCTCAATAATGGATTGAGATTGTGATCCTTAATTTTTTTTATCAAGGCCTACCTTGGTGTTAACAGAAATCTTTCTTCCGGGCTATCCCATAGATCTCCCATTCCAATGGATAAGAAGGAATTCTTGATATAGGTGAGCCAGGGTATTTTACTTGCTCCACTGAGGTTTGCCACCTCCCTTAATTCCTCCTTGTACATAGATAATTCTGGGGTGCTCCATAAGCGGCGCCAGTAAAGCAGGGGTCTAAGAGCAACCTCCAGTGCCATTGGGCTGACTCCAAGATACATTCAGAGCGGAGTTAATGGGGTACTATTGGGAAGTCCGAACAGTTGTCTAAGAAATGAATTTTCAATCTTGGCAAGCTGTTCAGATGGCCTATGTCCCGATAATTCAGCTCCATATAGGGGTGAAGTGTTGGTAGGGGTATAGCGGGACTGGCCACACCTGGGTCCAAATATTGTAACCATCATTCCTTCTTCCTGGTAGAGTATTCACAGGTCCAGAAGTTCACTGAAGTAGTGGTGTATAATGTCCTTCTTTTATACACAGTTGTGCCTTTAAAGTGAGGAGAAACTTCTAGAGGCGTGCCTTTGAAGTGCACAGATGCCCTGCCTTCCTGGCCCTGACTCCAGACTAACTACAGGGGGTATGCAGCCCTTTGTGTGGAGTCAAAACACAGCCTATTCAAGTGTAAATGGGGCTGTGCCAAGCACCTCCCTCCAATCCTGCCAATAATGGCCCATCCAGGCACACCTAAGCTCCATATTGTTTGTGGCGGTCTAGGAGGAATACACAAGCTCAACTGTCAGCTAAACCCAGTCATGTGACTCAGGAATGTGACCCAGGTACAGGCTAAAGGCACTAAAAGACTAAGGCAGGAAAATACCCAGGTTCTAAAAGTGGCATTTTCAAAAGTGTAATTTAAAATCCACTTCACCATAAGTTAGAATTTTTCATTACAATTTCAGATACATCAAACATGAACTGTTTACCTGCTCCCATCTGGAAATCACAGCCTATTAATTGTAATAAGGTAACTACAATGGTAGTCAATGGGAGGGGTAGGCTTTGCAGTAAAGTACAACAAATTTAAGGTTTTTTTTACTACCAAGACAGGTAAAACTTAAAATTACATGTTGCAATTTTTAAGTACACTGCACCCTTTCCTCTGGGCTGTCCAGGGCCCACCCTAGGAATGACTTATGTGTATTAACAAGGAAGGTTTAGGCCTGATCAAAGGTTTATTATGGCAGTTCGAAATGGCAGCTAAAAACTGCATTCGAAGGCTGCAATGGCAGGTCTGAGACATGTTTAAAGGGTTACTTAACTGGTTGGCACAATCAGTGCTGCAGATCCACTAGTAGCATTTAAATTACAGGCCCTGGGCACATGTAGTACCACTTTACTATGGACTTGCAAGTATATTAAATATGACAATTGGAGATTAGTCATGTTTTAAGGAGTAAGCACATGCATCTTACCACTGGTCAGCAGTGGTAAAATTCACAGAATTCTAAGGCCAGCAAAAACGAGATCCACAAAAATCGAGGAGGGAGCCAAAATGTTTGGGGGAAGCCCAGCCAACGGCTGACTGGTCTAACAATTAGCATGTTAATGTTCTTCAGAAATATTTTTGTATTTGGGAGCTGGGCTACTATAGAAATGTAATTTATAAATTGTATAGTGTATTATTGTGTTTTGTTTTTGTTGCCTTGTCGGCATATTATCAAATAAATAAATAGATAAAAATAAAAACATTATAGTCACCTCTACGGTTTATTGCGTGTGCTTATTGTCAGTGGGTCTCTGGATTTTACAATTTCCTGTTTCAGCATCAGAGGGTGGGTCCAGGTCAGGATTCTGAAAGGAATTGAACCCAATTTAGGAAGGTGAGCAATTTGTATGTGATGCTTCACTATGAAAATCATATCCAGGTCAGAACCCTTATTGTGGACAGGAAAGTGAAACTGTACAGTAGGTTGCTGTCCAATAGTGTCCAGGTCACACCCTTGTGTGATTTGGAAGGTACATTGTAGACTACAGACCTATAATAAGAGGCAGCTTTGATGTGATGTGTAGGAGATGGGTCACAGGAATGAGAGATTTCATTCTGAGGTTGACTGGGCAGATTTATTTTGACTGTGTTTATTAGGGAATCTAGCTTCAGACTGTGGTAGTGAAATGTGTATGGGTGTGTTATTGTGGATGGAATAAAGCTCAGAAGCATTGGCAGTGGTAAGTGTGAGGGCTGTTTAGAAGCAGGTATGTCAAGTGAGCTGTAACAAGGGTTAGGAGAGCAGTTCCATTGAGGAAAATGCTTATGGGAATAAGAGATGTAGAGTATGCGTCAGAAATTGGATTGCTAGTTGACTGGCGTGTAAGCTCAGGTCAAGCAGCAACCGCAATCCTTGTCAGGGTCAGCCAACCCTAAATTAACCTGTGATTACCCTCTGTTAGCTTGGCACAGAGAAGTCAGGCTTAACTAAGAGGCAATGTGTAAAGTGCTTCTGCAACACGTAAAACTGTAAAACAGTAAAAACACCACAAAAAAAAGATCCCACACCAAGTTAGAAAAATAGATCTGGTTGTAATAAACAAGATAAGACCAAAAAGCCTAAAATTTAATGAGTAGAACTGGAGATATTGATTTTGAATGTTTGTAGTGAAAAATAGAGCCAAAAAGCACAAAGCGCTAATGGGAATATATCTGGTCATGCCAAACCGGGAAAAAGTCACAAATTCAAGCTGATCACTCTGGAGCACAGGCTTGCTACATGGACCCAGTTGAGCTCGCTGAACACAGTCCTTAAATCCTGGTTGCAGAGTATGAGTATGTCAAGTATGAGTGGAGCAGTTGAGGCGATGCATCAGTTCCGATGAGGGGTGAAGCTGTGATGCAGAGTTTCGTCTTTATCGAGGCTGCCATCCATGAGGGTGTGAGGACCTTGTGGTGAGAAAAGCATCACACAGTGGTGGTTCTGAAGGTGATGCATCAGTTTTAAGATGTGGATTCTGGCGGCGATGTGAGTCTATTGCGACGGGTCCCATCCACGCAGCAGCGGTGATGCGTCAGTGCTCCTTGAGGATGAGCAGCTCAGCTGAGAACATACATTGGTTCTGCCCTGGGATGCATTGGTTCCGCTGGCAAGCACCTTAGGCCAACTTCCAAAGGTCCAAGACTGGGGTTGCCTCACTTGGCAGGTTAGACTCACAGATGACAGAGTCCAGGTGCAGGGGTTGGAAACCTGTTATGTCCCTCAGGTTTCAGGTCAGGAGGCCAACCAACTAGCCCTAGGAGGCACTTTGGGTTTTAGGGCCATGTGATGCGGGTTCAGTCCTTCTCACCCAGGCAGGAGAGCAGCAGGCCAGTAGATCAGCACAGCAAAGCAGGAGTCCAACAGAGTAGCAGTCCATCAGAGTGGAATTCCTTCAGCAGCACAAAAGTTCTTCTTCAAGGCAGAGTATCCACAGGTCCAGAAGTGAACTGTCTTGGTGGTGTGTGAGATCCAGGACTTATACCCAGTAGTGCCTTTGAAGGAGGGGAGACTTCAATGACATGCCTTTGAATTGCACATAGGTCCTCCCTTCCTGCCCTAGCTCCAGGCTCACTTCAGGGGGGTATGCAACCCTTTGTGTATGGACAGGACACAGCTTGTACAGGTGTAAGTGAGGCTATGTCCAGCTCCTCCCTGAGCTTCTCTTGTGTGTGGCTGTCTAGGGGGAATACACAAAGTGCAACTGCCAACTACACCCACTCATGTGACCAGAGACAGGCTGAAGGCACCAAAGGGCTAAGGCAAGAAAATGCCAACTTCCTAAAAGTAGCCTTTTAAGAAATGTACTTTAAAATCTGACTTCACAATAAGTTAGGATTTTAAATTAGGGTTCCAGAGACACCAAACATGAACTAGTCATATCTTCCCATTTGAAAATTACACTAATACCATGTAATAAGGTAATTCCAATGTTATCCTATGGGTGAAATAGGCCTTGCAGTAATGAAAAATGAATTTAAGAGTGTTTTACTACTAGGACATGGACACTTAAAACTTAAAGGTCCCGGGCCTACCTTAGGGGTGACATAAGTAATAAAAAGGAAGGTTTGGGCATTTTTTGCCAGGTCAAAATGGCAGTTGAAACTGCACACACAAGCTCTGCAATAGTAGACCTGAGACATGGTTAAGGGGCTACTTACGTGGGTGCCACAATCAGTGCTGCAGATCAACTAGTAGCCTTTAATTCACAGGACCTGGGTACATGTTGTAATGTTATTGGAACTTAGAACATTAGGAATGGAAGGTTGGGGGGTGTAGAATGTAAGGGAGGCAGTTGGAAAAAAAAATGTCAGCTGGGAGCACCTCGCTGTCTTGACTGCAATAAACTTAAAGGAAAGGGCATCCTGACCTGTGTGATATGTGAAGATTACATATGGCGATACTCAGGAACATCCATGCGTTATAAACGTATACACTTACTTTTTTATTTGGAAGCGGCAAGTTCAAAAGAAAGCGGAAAAGTCCTCTGGCGCTGCTGTATTCCTGGAAATAAACCATGCGCAGTGAGTAATAACTTTGAGGTAAGCGCGATGTGCAATGTGTGAAAGCCGTGAAATTTACATATAATAATAACTTGTTTTACTTGAAAGAGCAAGACAGTCATGTGCACGCGCATTTGGACTCTCCGTGTCTATTCCGTTTTAAAGAGGCAGTACGTGACACACGCTAGTGTGTAAGTTAGTGTGAGAAAGACGCTACTCACGCACAGTGCGGCTGCCATTTTAAAGTCAGGCAAAGTCGAGCAAATGCTAGCTTGAGGAAATGTGAACAGTGCAGGGGCCATTTTAAAGACAGGCAAAATTATTTTTCAAGCCTGGAGTGGGAAATAAAATAAGAAAGAACAGAGAAACAGAAACAAAGTTGGATTTACATTATTCTAGACATATATTCACGAATATCATTATTCTTCTTCTTCTTCTTTTTTTTTCTCCCTCACTAAATTACAGAGTCAAGCAGTGAAACAAATATTAATACTGATACATACACATACAATGGTGCGGAAAGCACAGAAACTGTATCCAGTTCATTTTTTAGAAGGCCCTTACCTTTTATTTTGACTGATCAACAAAATATTGCACAAAGATGGCAAAAGTGGGTAAGAAGATTTAAAAATTTTCTAAGTGCCAAAAAACTGAAAAACACAGATAAACAAGCGAAAGATCTTTTACTCAACTTAGTAGGTGATGATGTTAAAGAACTAATTATAACTTTCCGGGAACAAGATTGAACAACGTGTAAAGGACTTATTCAATGTCTAAATATCAAGTTTGTTCTGCAAAGGAATCTGGATTTTGAAAGATATAATTTCGGTGTAGCTTTTCAGAGTGAAGATGAATCCTTGGATGAGTATGTAACAAGATTAAGGCAGCTGGTTACCTTTTTTGAATTTGAAATATTCAATAATGAAGAAGCTATAAGGCCAATAATAATTCAAGGATGCTTATCTATCAAATTCAGAAAAAAACATTATTTAAAAAAACATATGATCTACAGACAATACTACACATGGCTAGAACAGAAGCACAAGCACAGAAGCACGCTGACAATATGGAACAGGGTAGAATAAAAACTGTAGGACAAGTAAGACAAATGATAAAGAAAGACATAAATACTGAAAAAACAGATATGCAAAACAAAGAAAAAGATTGTGTTAGGTGTGGGTTCTCTTTTCCACATTCACAAATGTGTCCAGCACAACCTGATGGGGGAGGGAGGGAGGGGACCCAGATTAGCAAGGGTAGATGAGTCAAATACCACCTAATAACCAACCCAAAAGGGTAAGCTACGAACTTAAAGTTGGAATATGTGAAAACAAACTCGTAATGTAAATCTGTTTGGATCAATAATTATACTCTTGTAACCAGAACACTGTATGTTGCGATTAATAATTGTTTAATAAAAATATGTATATTTTCTAAATGTGTCCAGGACTAGGCCAACAATGTAGAGAATGTGGATGATTTAATCACTTTACAAGTGTTTGCAACTTTAAAAAGGATAAAAGAGAAGTGTGGAACAAAAAAGAGAATTGGAATAAACAAATACACCCTGAATATAAAAGGAAAGTGGGCAATGTTAAACATTTAAGACAAATGCAAAGTATTGAACACAATTATGAGGATGAATAACTTGAACAGTCAGAAAGACTGTACATGATGTCTGAAGAAAATGAATCTAAGCAAATTAACACGATTAGAAGAGAAGAAATTTGAAAAAACAACAACTGTGGCTTTCACAGTGGGCTCTCAAAAAGTTCCTTTTGTGTTGGATAGTGGTGCAACATGTAACATAATGTGTGTGACTGTATATCAAAACATGGAGAAACGGCCATCTCTAATCCCATCCTGTGTAATTGTTTTTCAGTGGGGAGCAAAACACCCTGTCCTATGTTTAGGAAAATGTGAAGAAACTCTATGGTATGGCGAGAAAAGCAGCAAAGAAGAGATTGCCATGTCATGTCAGTGAGAATTTATAAAGCGCACGTTCACCGGGGAGGTTTCATGGCGCTGGGTAAGCCGAAGTCTGGTCAAGAAGAAGAGTTAGAAGGCTTGTTGGAAGAGCCAAGTCTTTAAAAGGTGTCTAAAGTTGAGCAGAGTTGAGGAGAGACGGATTTCAGAAGGGAGAGAATTCCAGAACGGGGGGGCCAGGGTAGAAAACCTGGCTCCACCGGTACGTTTAAGTCTGAAAATGGGAGTCAGAAGGAAATTTTTGCAAGAAGAACGAACGTGACGTGCAGGGACATATTTTGAGATCATATTATTAACGAATTTTGGGCTCGAACCGTTGAGTGATTTGAAAATGAGACAACCAATTTTGAAGGCACTCCGCTGAGTGACAGGCAACCAGTGAAGATGCTTCAAAATGGGAGTAATGTGGTGATGCCTGGGTTGGTGAGTGATAAGGCGAGCTGCCTGATTTTGTATGAGCTGAAGTCTTTTAGATAAATTGAGGGGGATGCCAAAGTACAGTGAGTTGGCGTAGTCGACGTGTGACATGACCATGGCAATGATTACTTGGATGCGGGCATCATAGGTAAGGTATTTACAGATTTTCTTGATTTTCCGAAGTTGGAAAAAACAGGTAGATACCTCAGAGCTAATTTGGGGCTTCAAAGTTAGATTTTGGCTTATAAGCACCCCCAGACTCTTAGCAGTGCTGGAGGGGACAGGAGGCTGACCCAGTTCTCCGGGCCAGAAATGGGGACCCCAGGGGTTTTTAGCAATACCACCAGTTAAAATGATTTCTGTTTTGTCCGGATTCAATTTCAAATGATTCTTGTTCATCCATGTACTGATAAACAACATAGTCGATTGGAATGCGTGGACCGATTCAGGGGTGTTACTAATGGGAAAGATAAGTTGAAAATCGTCGGCGTAATTAAAGGTGCAGACTTTCCGCTCCCGCAGAGAGCGAACGAGAGGATGGAGGTAAAGATTAAAAACCAGAGGGGAGAGAGAGGAACCCTGGGGGACACCACAAGAAATTTGAACGCTGGGAGCGGTGAACTGAGCAGTTCGAACTGCCTGAGAACGATTATCCAAAAAGGATATGATCCAGCTTAAGGCAGGGCCAGAGATTCCGGCTTCACTGACACGGTCGACCAAAAGACGGTGGTCGACCGTGTCAAAAGCAGCCGATAGATCAAGTAAAACCAGAGCCTGTGGGGAGCCCTTGTCAACCTCGCCGCAGAGGGTATCCATAACAGTAAGGATAACTGCCTCGGTGGAGTGTGCCGGACGGAAACATGCTTGGTGGGGGTCAAGAAAATCGGATTTCTCCAGGAAATCAGTAAGGCAGCTGGTGACATATGCATCCAATAGCTTGGCCAAAAAAGGAAGAAGAGAGATAGGACGAAAATTAGTAGGGATTGCTGGGTCTGAGCCCATCTTTTTTAGGAGAGGTAAAACAATGGCCTCTTGAAAGGTGGCGGGAACGGTACCTTGAAGAAGGGATTTATTTAAAAGATTAAGAGCGTGATGTGGGAATAGAGTGAAAATTTCTTTCAAAATGCTGGGGGGGCAACAATCAGTGGGCGAACCTGATTTGATTTTCGAGAGGAACGTAGCGAGAGTGTGGTCCGTTAATAAGGGAAAGTGCCTTGTCTTACAAGGTGAAGTTCCTGTACCATGTTTGTTGAGCAATGTCATGGCCCAGGTTATGGGTCTATTAGCAATGACTTGCAATGTTACAACAGATCATAATATTTTAAAACAGTACACACAGTTATTCACAGGTTTAGAAAAACGAAAAGGCCAGAAATAGCATTACATATTAACAAAGCTATAAAACCTGATGTACAAGCTCACAGGTGAGTTCCGGTATATTTACAGATGAAAGTAAAAAAGGAAATAAAATCACTTTTTCAACAAGTTAATATTGAACCAGTATCTGGGCCAATGCCATAGATATCTCCAAATGTAGTAGTACCAAAACAAGATACAGGGGATATAATAATTTGTGTGGATATGAGAGTAGCTAACACATCAATTGAGAGAGAGAGGTATCCGGGTCCACATTTAAATGACATGATAAGTATTATTTCTGGTGCAACTGTGTTCTCAAAATTAGACTTATATGAAGGATACCATCAGTTAGAAATAGATGAACAGTCTTGATACATAATAACGTTTTCAACGCATCTAGGTCTTTTTAGATACAAAAGACTGAATTCTGGTATATGTTCAGCTGCTGAAATTTTTCAGGAAACCATAAAGAATATAATAAGACCAGCAAAGAATGCTATGAATTGCAGTGAAGATATTTTGATATTTGGAAAGAATCAAGAGGAACATGATCAAGCATTAAATGAAGTTTGTCAACAACTTGAGACAGCTGGCTTAACACTCAATCTTGTAAAATGTGATATAAATAAATCTGAAATAATGTTTTATGGACACATATTCTCTCACAAGGGTATGAGACCTGATCCTGAAGAAGTATCTTCTCTAAATTTGATAGCCATTCCTAAAGATATATCAGAACTACGTTATTTTTTGGGGATGGCCAGCTATTGTTAACGGTATATAAAAGACTATGCTACCATAAGTGCCCCGCTTAGAGAACTAACTAAGAAAGGTCAAAAATTTAATTGGAATTTGAACTGTGAACAAGCATTTAAGCAAATAAAACAAGATATATCAACTGCAGCTAATTTGAAGTATTTTGATCCACAATTGTGCAGAGAACTAGTGGTGTCTGCTAGCTCAGCGGGACTTGGTGTGATATTAGTAAAGCATAAACCTGGGAGGGTGACTCCTCGATTTGCAATCTCACATGCTAGTAAAAGTTTAACTGATGTAGAGCGAATATATTCACAACCTGAAAAAGAAAGTCTGGCAGTTGTATGGGCATGTGAGTATTTCAATGATCTTATGTTTGGTAAACCAGTTGTTATAATAACAGATCATCAAGCATTAATTGCAGTATATGGAAATACAAAAGTTAAAATGCCACCACGTATTGAGAGATGGGAATGCATCTAATGGATTACAATTTTAAGATTGTTCACAAGCCAGGGAAAGAATTTAACCCAGCAGATTATCTATCTCAGCATCCTGCTGAAACACAGACAAACAAACATTTTCAAGCAGAAGAATATATTTGCTAGATCTACAGTACCAGGAATCATTTCAGAAAAATAATTAGTTGAGATGACTAACAAAGTTCAAACTCTTGGAGAAGTGAAGAAAAGTATACTTGAAAATAAATGAAGACTAATTAACAATGCAACACGATTTAAAATGAGTGTAGAAAGAAGTGATATACTTGTATTCAAGAATATACGATCAGAATTAGCAATTGCATCATCTGGAGTACTTTTAAGGGGAAATAAATTGATAATTCCAGAAGGTCTACAAGGATGTGTAATTGATCTGGCTTATGAAAGTCACAGAAGTATATCGGCAACAAAGAACTGAATAAGAGAAAAAATATGATTCCCACGACTAGATAGTCAAGTAGAAGAAGTGATAAAAACATGTCATCTATGTCAATGCACTACAAAGGAAAGAATAAAGAAAGAATTGCTCATGTCCAAATTGCCTAACGTTGTATGGTCTAGTGTAGCAGCAGAGTGTTATGGACCACTCGATTCAGGGCATTATCTACTAGTGTCAATTGACGAGTACTCTCGATTCCCAATTGTGAAAGTGATATCGTCAACATCCGCAGCAACTGTCCTTCCTGTTCTTGATGATGTTTTCTCAGCCTGAGGGATAACAGATGTGTTAAGAACAGACAATGGGCCACCATTTAATGGAAATTAATTTAAAATATGTATGAGTTATTTGGGAATAACTCACAGAAGAGTTACACCAATGTGGCCACAAGCAAATGGAATGGTGGAAAGATTGATGGCTACTACCAAAAAAGCAATGCAAAGAGCAAAATGATCTCAGATTTCAAAAAATCCGGCACTATGTCAAGTGTTAAGAGATTACAGAAATACTTCTCATAGTTCTACAGGTAAATGTCCTTCAGAATTGATGTTTGGTTAATCAAGACAAACACTTTTGTCACATCTTTCATCTGTTTTTCCAAAAGACCATGCTGAAATAATGAAAATGGATGCAGAAGCAAAAAGCGAAATGAAATATTATGCTGACAGCAAAACAAATTTTCCAAATGAGTATTATAACGTTGGAGATCTGGTTTTAGTAAAACAACAACAAATCAAAAGACCACAAAATAAATTTCATCCATCTCCTTTGGAAGTAATGCAAATTCATGTAACAGCTATTACAGCTAAAGATGATAGTAGAGTGATAACAAGGAACAAAACTTTTTTCAAAACATTTAATTCAAGCACTGAAAAGCATGAAAATACACAAATAGATGATCAGTAATTCAACAGAAAATCTGAGACAGTTTCTCGGAAACCAAATTGACTAATAGAACATTGCCAAATACTGGGTGTCCAATTCATTCTATTACTATTTCCTTTTCTTTTATTCTTTTCTCTCTTTTTCTTTTCTTGGAAAAGGGGGTAGGAGAGAAATGTAATGACGTAATGTTATTGGAACTTAGAACATTAGGAATGGAAGGTTGGGGGTGTGTAATGTAAGGGAGGCAGTTGGGAAAGGATATGTCAGCTGGGAGCACCTCGCTATCTTGACTGCAATAAACTTAAAGGAAAGGCCATTCTGACTTGTGTGATATGTGACGATTACACATGTGTTACCACTTACTAGGGATTATAAACAAATTAAATATACCATTTGAGTATGAGCCAATGTTTCCATGTTTAGAGGAGAGAGCACATGCACTTTAGCACTGGTCAGCAGTGGTAAAGTGCTCAGAGTCCTAATACAAACAAAAACAAATTAAGCAAAAAGTAGGAGGCGGAAGACAAAAGGTTTCAGGGAGACCCTTCAAAAGGGCCATTTCCAAAAGTATGCTTTAAAGTCTCTGTATTATCTGTGTCTTATCATGCAGGTGATCCAGTTTCATTATGATGTCAAAGAGTTCATTCTAGGGAGTGGAGAAATTTGATGTGCTCTGGTCAGTAGTAAGTGTGTGTAATGAAGCATGTGACAAGTCATCACACCTTTTGTGTGAATCATGACTATGGGCGTTGTTCTATGGTGAATATGTTTGTATGCTGATATTTTCTGGTGGGTAAAGAGGACAAGGAAGTTGGTGATGGATGATGGCTTATTTATGGAGTGGTGGTGATTTGTGGGAGAGATGTGATTTGGTTCTAGTCAGCATTTCCCTCTTCTTTCATTGTAGCAGTGACTTTGTTCCAGATCATGATCCTAGCTACCATGATTTATGCTGGCATTATGCCAACTGATTTCATACCCTGAGAGTTGAGTGTGTGATAAAGGGAAGATGGGGAAGTGTAGGAGGGTGATCTAATGATGCTGTGATCAGTAGTGATGGTAGGCATGGTAGCAGTATTAACATCCTGAGCTATGTTGTGCTAAAGTCAGGATTTAGAATCGAATGAAGAAGAGATTTTTTTCCGGTCATGCTTTTTCCCACAATAGATTTTGTGTCTTGTCCTAAGTCCTAATTAAAAAATAGTCAGGAAGCTTTAATGAAGCTAAGTCTGCTATTATGGTATTTATCAAGGACTAAGGATTCCAATTATACATCAAGGATTAGCGCTTGTGCTATTTCGCGCTAGTTTTGATTAGGTGAGGGGGTAATAAAATCCATGAGGTGTATTTATATGCATCCTCGAGCTTTCTTTATTTTAAGTTTTCCCACAATAAGATAACATGAGAAGCAGGATCAGTATGGGGCAGGTGCAGATTATCATGCAGTTGTGGTTTACCCCTCAAAGCAGGGAGAAAATTCAAGATAAAATTATTATTTACGGATAAAAGGTTGTAACGGTACAACCCCACATTTGGTTGACAGCACAATGATGGACAACACTGTCTTTGCTACAACATCAGCATAGGAGGCAGAGGCAGACCAGCAAATACAGCAAATACGAGCCTCACAAGCACATCAAGCACCGCCATAATAATATTATACAACTTAAAACCCCCAGCAAGTCCCAGCAAGTCTCAGCACAGCTACAGCCAAGCACAGTGGCTCCGGTAGTGGGAGTGGGAGTGGCAGGAACTGTCGGTTAGTGCCTGGCTGTGGACTTTCACAGGACAGCAGTGGAGAGCAGTAACAGGAACAGCAACAGTCATACCAGTGGGCAAGCACTGGCAATAGAGCACGGGAACCATTAGCGGCTGCCGCAAAGTGAGGCCCCGGGAGTCCGTGGAAGTGGTCCAACAAGGTTGGGCACAGCTAGCGGTTCACCAGTGTGCCCTGCTCTCAGCACCCTCAAGGGCAAACAACCCAAACAACTTCACAACCCAATAAGGATCATGAGATCGGGGAAAGTTCATCAGGTGGCAACTGGCAAAAACAAAAACAAAAAACTAATAGAACAAGGTCCTCCATCAAGTCAAAAAAGAAAGGCTCCCAGACGGAGAAAGAGGCTAGTTTCAGCTCTGACGCCAGAATGAACATTTCTTAGTCTTGGCAGCAACACTGGGATCCAGAAATGTTTCTTCTTAAAGGACCCAATGGCCGCTATCCACGCACCAACAGTAGTGATAGCCGGGCTGCCGAGCCCAATAATTCCTGACATAAGGATCAAAAAGGGAGGTTTTAACTCAGGACCATCCAACCAGCAAGAAAAGTGCACTTCTATTTCTGTTAAAACAAGTTCCCCATTTACACAGTTACGGTCAAATATCAATAAAGCTCTAGAAGAGAATACAGCCCTACAGAAATCAATTATAGAAATCCCAGAAAGTAGGTTGGTAACCGTAACCGCCCAGGTGCATCAGATCAGCCCCGCAACAAACCATAATATAGCAATTGGAAGAGGTGCAAACGAGGGCAATACAAATGAGCACACAGAAGATAAAATGAACATCCTAGTTAAACAGGAAGCCTCTCTGGATGAAGCATGGTCAAGCTAATTTTCCTTATCCAACGACGCAAACATTTTACAAATTTTGGAAATCAACACACAGAAACAGATGAAACTAAAAGAAGGATTTCAAGAGAAAACTTTGTCACCCATACAGGAAAAAACAGGGAGGAGAGGGAATGGTGGCATCCACTCCATCAAACCAGATCCGCAGAAACAACCAACTGGAGATTGCACTAGGAGAAGGAAGTTTTTCAACGAAAATAAATCAATTAAATCTTTCATCTCCAATAACAATTTCATCAGCTAGTAGGATCGAAAATGGGTCAGGGGCTTCAGGAAAGTCCCTTGAAGATTTTCCAACCGCTCCGTGGAGTAATATTCTACTGGGTACATTGGAACAAGCGATCAGGGTACTGAACATTCAATCGGATAAAATGGAGGTCCATATAGACAGAATTGCCGGTCATATCTCAGGTATAAACACCAAGCTGGACCTGATTACGACCCTTCTAACATGCAGGGAAATCTTAGAGACACAAACAAGCAATTTCCAACAGCAGCTCAACTGTAGCTGTGTCAAAATAATTGATAAATTGGCAAATCTGCCCGAAATACTAATGGATATCTTAGGGGCAGTCCAATCAACAAGCAAGACCAAACTAATAATTCAATTCAATAAAGCTTTATTATCGGTTGCGAACCATAAAAGCAATAGATATAAAAAAGATACAACAATTCCAGCATACCACCATACAAGATTCATAAATAAATAGAATACTCACGATAAAATTAAAAATAATTAGATTGATCCTATACACTAAAAACAAGGGATGTACAGAATAAAATGAATCCATGGTAAAACTAGGCCTGTGAAGACACAGATACAGTGGATAAATGCTGTTTCATTTTGGTACTTCGGGCGCTCCACATAGCCCAAAGATATCTCGAAATCGCAAAAACAATTATAGGAGTAGTATCAAATTTTAGAATTCTAAAGGCTTCCCTGTAGTCTCTAAGGCCCAACAGTTTGCAAAGAGGAGTGATCCAGTGAGCTCTGATTCTAGCATAAAACGGGCAAAAGAGCAAAACAAGCAAATCTGTTTCTTCACACCTATCGCATCCAACGCATAAACTAGAGACCGCAGGGGTTACTGACCAATTAGCTGTCACAGCCCGCAGAGGGAGTGTCCCATATCTCAATTGGACATACAGCTTCTTGGCCAATGCGGGTTGGATGATATCCAGGCATTTCTCAAAGTGGTAGTGATCTTTTGCCTCCAAAAACCTATTGGTCAGCCTGCCCAAAGACGGATTAGTAAGAGCAAGTTCCAATCGGTGCTTATTAAGTAGGATAACCAGCTCTCTCCTGGATAATGAATGACACGTCTGTTCTGGAGCACGCCATAAATCGCTTCTGCCCAGGGACTGACACGCATTCATAACATATTGTAGCCAGGGGATTTTCCCAGCCCCCCTTAAGGAAAACAAATCCCTTAAGTCGTCCCTATAGCTTAGCAACTCCGGGGTGGACCAGAGCCGCCTCCAGTACAACACAGGGCGATTCGTAATGACCCCCTGAATGGGGGCTAAGCCCAAGTCAAGGCGTAGGGGGAGTAATGGTGTGCTCTGTGGGAGACTCATTAAACGTCTAATAAAAGTATTCTCGGTAGTCATCAGGGAAGTGGCACTCAAGTGGCCACATAACTCTACCCCATAAACCGCCTCGCCTCTTGCCTGGGACTTATAAATTTCTAGGGGCGGGCCCAAAGATTTAAGTGGAGACCCACTATGGACTTTTAGAATGCCACCAGAGGATTGGGCCAACATCATATTTGCTTTAGCTACCTGGGGCCCCCACCCCATCCTATCGTTCAGTGTTACACCAAGATAATCAAAGGTGGAGACCCTTTCAAACGCCACTCCGTCCAGATGAGGGTGCGAGCAACTAGATATTTTTGCGTTAAAGGCCATGAATTTGGTTTTTGCCAGATTAATCTCCAGGTTCCTTGACTTGCAGAAAAGGCAAAAAGCCTCCAATGTTCGCTGTATACCCATAGAGGTTTTCAATAGCAATAGGGTATTGTCAGCGAACATCAGGGCTGGGATCTTCCGGGCAGCCAAGCTGGGGGAGTCCAAGTCCCTGGATCCCAATAAATGATCAATTAGTCCGTTAAGGAACAGAGAGAAAAGAGTAGGGGCCAAGACGCACCCCTGCCTCACTCCCCGTTCCACCGGAAATGGGGCAGAGAGCTCCCCGCTGTTCCCATACCTCACCCTCGCGAAGGTACCTTGATGTAGCCGTTTAAATAAATGGCATAGATATGTGGGTGCCCCCATCTCCCTCAAAATGGCCCAAAGCTTATCCCTCTGGACCAGATCAAAAGTAGACCGAAGGTCAACAAAGATCAGGTACAAACTACCGGCCCCCAATGTTACCGTTTTCCAAAAGACCAACTGGAGTCTAAATAGTTGGTCAATGGTGGGGAGACCTTACAACGAAACCCCGCTTGAAGGGATGTCAGGATTTGTTGGTCGTCAATCCAACTCTACAACCTTGTTAAAAGAATGCGAGAGAACAGTTTCTGCAGGACATCAATAAGGCTAATGGGACGGTAGTTAGCCGGATCTAGAGGGGAGGCCTTTTTGTGGATAGGAATAATCTCGGCCGCCAGCCAGGTTCCGGGAATTTCCATGCCATTTAAAATAGCATTGAATAGTAGCCAAATATAAGGAGCCCAAACTTCCTGCTCGCTCAATAATAAATCTCCTGGAATTCTATCCAACCCTGGGGCTTTCCCCGGCGCCAAATTTTTAAGGGCCACTTTAATTTCTTGGAAAGAAAAGGAAATGCGCTCACCCTCAGCCAAAAGTGTTGGAGGCGATGGACTCCTAACAAGGGAGCCTGAATGCGCCACCGGAGCAACTTTCGAAAGAGAATACAATGGCTTGAAGTGAGCTAGCCAAACCTCTTCACTCAGGTTCGGTGAAAAAGCTGGAGTCCCATCTGACGATCCCGATCTCACTAAATTCCAGAACTCGGTGTAATCATGCCTATCCAGGGCTTCTTTTATGTTTGCCCATATTAGTTCTTCCCACTCAGACTTAGCCGAGACTATAAAGGCTTTGTATGCGGTTCTAGCGAATCTAACGCTCATCACAGAGCCAGTTTTAACCGCTCTAACCAGAACTCTTTTCGCCTGTCTGCAGGCTTTATTATACCATTGGGCCTGTTTTTTTGTTCGTGGCCGGTTGTTTGCTGAGGTATAAAAATAGTCTGCCAATATGCTTGTGAAACTAGAATGGATGCAAACTAAATCCTGAAAGTAGGAAGAGTCATAATTCCCAGTAGGGAGATCAAAAGCCTCCCCCAATTTGGGCACTACACAAGAGTAGAGCTCTGCCACTTTTCCAGGGTCCGACACAACTCTAGCCCATCTGATACGTCTGCCACCTGCCGCTAAGATCAGGTTCGTGAGCACAGGGGTCTCCAACTCCACCCTACCATGGGAGTGGCCCAGTTTGTGTTTTAGTTCCAGAGAGAGAAGGTTGTGGTCACTATCAACCCTCTGGATAACACGGAAGGCCTTTATTTGGGACCAGAGCTCTATGTTGACTAATAAATAGTCGATAGTAGAGCTCTTCCCAACTCTATTAAATGTGAATTTCCCAGGAACGTCGGGAGGAATTCTGCCATTGCAGGCCCTAAGAGAATGGGCTACCAAAAGCTTATTTATCTGCAATGCTAATGGCGATAAACCCCTAGCTGGGTACGCCGAACACTCCTGGATCTGCCAGATGGAATCCTCGTCCAGGGTTACCGAAGGAATCCCTGCCAAGGGTTCAAAATGGCAATTAAAGTCACCCCCTATAATTCTATGGGAAGTTGGTAAGATGCATGATAGGAGCTCATCAAGGGCCTCCAGCATAAATAACCCCTGCTCGTTGGGAAGAGGGCGCAAATATAAGTTGGCGACCAACATTGATGAGCCATCTATAAAATTGAGGATGACGGAAAGAAGTTCTGGGGAGTGAGAATCAACAACTTTCACCGAGCACCCCACGGACAGAGATACCCAACTGCACAAACCCCCTGACGGTCTACCTCGGGGACCCTGGACCGCTGGTGAATAAAATGTTGCAAAACCCGCCCTGTTGGGCTGGTGCAGCATCCAGGTTTCTTGAAACAGGCAAAGGTCATATTGGTCCACCAGTTCCCCCCAATCAGAATCACCTAACTTTGGAAGCAACCCTGCTACGTTCCAGGAACCCACTAATGGGCCTAAAGAAGCCACAACTTGGGGGCTAGACAGAAGAGGGAGGGGCGTAGAGTTTGGTGAGAGCTCTGTGGAATTAGCCAAAGAAGGTCCCTCCAACAACACACTTGAGGTTAATTTTACACCAGTGGTTGGGGAAAGGGCTAATCCCATACCTACTTCAGGGGCTACTAGAGCCTCCACGATGCCCCCCACAACAGGAGGGGCTGGTGGATTAGGCCTTGAAAGTTGTGTAAATCAATCTACACAACTCAGAGGGGTGTAGCGGTTGGCTAGGGGTATGTAATTTTCACCTGCCCAATTATCCTTGAAGTATCCTTGAAGTAACAATTAGATCTGATACTAATAACCGAACCGAAAAGGACGTAGAGAAAAAGGAGTCATCAAAAATCAAAAAATGAATAAAAAAAACAAGCAGTAATGATAAGGGTGAAGCAGAGCAAAAGGAAACAGAGGAACGGCCTGACATAAGGGACCACCAAATCGAAGCAATACAGACCATCATTAATACCTCGCCAATTGCAAAACCCACTAAAAGGCAAAGAAAACGTGCCCAGAAGGGCAGGTGTAAATATAATAACCAATCCACCATAGGTTCAGAGAAAATCTTCTCAATATTCACAAACCAAAAGACGCAAAGAGAAAAAAAAAATCACTGAAAAAAGTCACATTGGATGTTTCAACAACAGTTTCAGATCAATTAAATCACACAATAGATTCTAATGGATCTAACACAAAGCAAGAAGCCCTGAACCCCCTTGCCTCTACTTTCCAAGAGACCACGAATCAGGTTCTCCAAATAACAACTAGCCATCTGTTGGCAAAAGAAGCTGGACAAATCTCTAGATCAGAAAAGAGGCGATTAGACCGAATTCAATCAATTGAGAATGGAGAAGGGGCACAAAAAACAATGCAGGTCAAAGAAAGAAATACACCCCAGGGCAACACATGGGTAAGTCCAGATAAAGGGGTGCAAATTCCCAGTTGGAAAGAGGAGGTCCAAATACAGAACAAACCAGGAAGCATGGAAAAAATACCAGGCAATAAGGTGCACTAAAAAATAAATAATGAAATAATGAAGTTCAAAGTATCACAAATCCGATAAATGTCACAATAAATAGAAAGGGTCGAACCTGCAGGCTTTCCCCCACCGAACCACAAATTGAGGCAACAAGGCCATCAATACTTAAACAAGCATTGGCATAGCCAATAGGTCTCGCTTTTGGGACCTTATAAGTATTTAGTTATGCAGCACAATATCCTTTGTGCAACAACATCAACTGTTGCATGGCTAAACACTTATAAGGTCCCAAAGGCGAGACCTATTGGCTATGCCAATGCTTGTTCTCTTTCTAGAGGAGAATAGTGTTTTCTCCAACACTCACAGAGTGAACATACCTGATACATTCCAAGCCAGGGGATAGTGTCCCGACTGGCTCAGAAAAGGGACCCATCCAATCTAATGGTCCTGATGAAAGCCATCGACCTGTATGGGCGCAGGTAGGCTGAAACATGTTGACCTTATAAGTATGTTGATGTGAGACACCTTATATTTCCCTAGACATGTCCTCTCTTTTTAAACCTTATCCCTGCCTATGTTTTAAGAAATTTCTGTTGCATTGCGACAGGAGGTAATTTTAGATCACTACCTACTTGTTACGGATACCCTACTGTCGTTTTGCTTTGAGAAATGCCCTCCTGGTAGAAGGAAGACCCAATGATGATGCTACCAGTTACTAGTATGTCAGTGGGGAACAAGCTATTGCCCGAAAGTAGCTGTTCAGGGAACCAAAATGTATTTTTCAAAAAGACTCCTGTGCAAACTACCTGGTCCCACCCTTTTTGATACTTGACAAAAAAGATTAGCCATGTCTTGGAGAACAGCTGGTGCAACTAGGATTGCCTGTTAGAAGGGCAAACTACTTGAGTGGGCAGAAGCAGAAAGCACAGAATGGAAGGAGGAGCGAGTTACATAACAGGATGCAATTATATACTCTATAAACTTACGGGAGACAATGACAACTGACCGTTTTGAGTACTAGGGAAGGCCCTAAATCAGACATAACACAAAAAAAAAACACAACAGGACAAGACACACTTCACGGACAAGACACACTTCACAGACAGCCAACATAAAAAAAGATGCACAGGGCTTCACCGAACTTGAACGAGATGTACTCACAAGTAATAGTGCCATTCTGGGGATTGGAGCCAAAACAGGAAATCGTGAGAAATCAAAAGATGGAAACCCCAGAAAAGTTGGGCCATTGGTGGGGGCAGCTATATATAAGAATAGCATTCATCAAATGTCTCAATGACTGCAAGTTGACATCAAATTCATCATTAAAGTTACAAGGAAAAAGCAAAACGTTTATGATTACTGTATGCTTGTTTTCACATAAACATTTCTAGGCATTGGTACTGGTGCAATTTTTAGGGTGATTCATCCGTTGGGGAATTCTTAGGGAAGTATGGAAATGTCAAACAGGTCTTTGTGTCCCCCTTTCACAGCAAAGTAAGTTTATCTATCATCTTAATAAAAAAAAATTTGGGGGGTGGGAATACAGCGCTACACCCTACCTAATGTAGCCTCAGAGCACTACTAACAGATGACATCAGTATAAATCAGCAATTATAATGAATAGACAATAGTGAAGTTGTAAAATTCTTGAGAATCGGAAGCGCCACGAGTGTAGTTGCTGGTTTTTAGGCATCCAAACAATCCAAGCCTTAGTAAACACAAGTGGCCACCTGCATGGAAGTGAACAATGGGTTTCACAAAAAAACTGGGTTTTTTATGTGTTTTAGTAAGTAATTTTCCTGTCAAAGATGCACTGGGAGTGAGCTCCCATGGGATGATCCTGGTGTTTATGTGTAGGGTCCTGCCACCAAACTTCTTGAGGTGGTATGACTGAATTGAGAGCAAGCTGTGGTTCCTAGATCGAAAGATTCTAGCTAGATGATCTGGAAGAAACAGCTTCCACAAGTGCTTAAGGGACCTGCCCTGTAGAACCTTATGGTCTCTCAAAGGGGCGTGGCTTAAAAACATGTAAGCTAAAAACGTGCTTAGCATAGTGTGCCTGCCGCCGGATGGGTATTTTGCTGCTTCTGTCATTGCATCCTGAATATTTAACACGACAAGCGGCTCATTAAGTAGGATGAAAAAACTGGGGAGTCTCTCAAAGGGGCGTGGCCAATGTAATCAAGGCCATGGCTTAAAACATGTAAGCTAAAAATCTGTGCATAGCATAGTGTGCTGCCCCACTTTTATTTGGCTGTTTCTGTTATTGCATCCAGATGTATGATACAACAAGTAACATCATACCTACAACATGTCAGGACTATTGGCTTTGTCAACGGTTGTTGGCTGCGTAAGATAAATAAGCAGCAACTATGGCTTGTATATAATAATGAAAAAGCTTCCAATTAAAGCCCTGGTGACACCACGACAATTTTGCTGCTCCTGAGTTTCAAAAAGAGAAGGGAAAACCATAGAAAAATTTTTACTCTTTAAAGGATTCCCCTTCCCCTACCAGGCTCACCTGGCATGACCTAATGCCGTAACTTGTCCGCTAGTGGGAAGTGAGCAGACGCGCACATCAATGTGCCTGCTGTCACTGCAGTCCGGGAAAAAACGGACCGCCTGTGCCAGGGCACGAAACAGAGCCCAATAGAGCCCCGTTTCGATGCCCCTTTTAAAAAACTGCAGGTGCTCAGCAACGGTGAGACCCGTCCCACTTAAAGCCCTGACAAGAGGTAACATTACACCAACAACAAGCCAGGACTATTGGCTTTGCCAATGTATGTTAACTGCATAAGATAAATAAGCAACACCTATGGCTCCCCTGCATAGAATATTGAAAATGCTTCAGTTCTAAAATGATGAGGATGTTAAAGAACTATAGCGAGTCTGTTTGAAGTTACATCAAAGGCAGGGAAGGGTTGAACCGCTGCCGAGTAAAGATTTTTTTTCACCCTGAATGGGAAGGGAAAATATAGAGAGCTCGAGCGTCTCAACAGCTGGCAGGACCCGGCCCACTTAAAGTTCCGAGCCAGAGTATGTTTACTGCTGTTCGAACAATGTACCTTTTGTCAGATAGATGTGAAGACAATTATGAGCAATTATGTGAATGGCTACTGAGATCTAGGTGAACCTGAGTGACGGTTCCCTCCATCTAAGACCTTGTGGAGGGAGGGCTGCTACTGAGTAAGAGAAGTCTGATGTGGTGTTACAGTTGGAGATGCGAGCAGAACTATGGTGTAGCTTACTTCTACATAGGCTAGAATAAATTCCGGGATTATTTAAATAGGTGTTTATCCGGGAAACAATTACTTTAGGATACGACGTCTTGGGACCACGGCAAAATGTCTGGTTAATGTTGGGGTGGAGCAGAGAAGCCCGGGCTAATGTTTGCCCGTTGCCTGGGCACGCACCTCACAAGCAGCTCAGCGCCGGGCCTAAGAATGTGTCGAGCAGATTCCTCCTCCAGAAATGAAAGAAGACAAGCAAGAGCGCATGCGCTAGCTGCCGTGCACCCAATTAAAAAACTATTTTTAAAAATAGGTTCACGGGTATTGGGGATCGGATGTTCAAAAGAGGAGCAAGTGGGGGAATCAAACAAAGAAAGCTGGATTTGGGGGAGGCAGGGAAAAGCAGCACACGAGAGAGCAACACAGAGTGCTGAGGGAGATAGACATGAGGAAAGAGCAGCATGGTACGAGGGGAGAGGCACACGAGGGAAAGAACTACATGCGAAAGTGATCGCGGTAAACATCAAAGCGGCCGCGAAAGTGAAAGTAATCACGTTAAGCGCGGCGCGCGCCCGTGCACATGCACTGTAGCTCTAGGCTGGCCTGGTAGCACTTTTTGGAGCCCTCTCAATAAGTCTCGTCAGACCAGCGCATGCGCTGGGTCAGGCGAGACCTAAAAATCAAGAAAATCAGAGCAAGATACAAAAGAAGTAAGCATTCCACCTATATCACAGGAATAGGTCATCAAAGAACTAACGGGTCAAGAAACCCACGTTGACTATGAAACATCAGCCACTCGAAATTCCCTAGCAGGAAAAAGCTACATTTTTAAAATTGCCACTAGCTCTCAAAACAACACAGTGGAGAATACATCAAAACTAACATTTGTGCCAGAATATTCCACCAAAGGAAGGCAAGACATATTGAATTGAAGGAACCTGCTAAGGCTGTTCAAAGAAATTCCAGAACTAAAGGGAATATCCTCACAAAATCTATTAGCAGTGGAATTCCAACATATAACATCCACTCCAGATACTGAAGAGTCCTTGACAACTTGGTCCTCAAAGGAACTAGTGGACAAGATATACACAACAAGATCAACGTTTGAAGCCTGGGGAATCACACTGAGGCCCCATAAATGTCCAAAGTACCCCTAGGAAGCCACATAAATTTTAAAAAATGGAAGATATACCAGGGAACAGTCAAAAATCATGTCTGCGTGGCGCCCGAACCAGCACTCCACCACGGCCAACCAATTCTATGGAGGTCAAAGGAACAGCGAGTCCATCAAACTCCGAAGGCCAAACATATGACAGCATGGACTGGTCCTGGGTGCCCAAGGCACTAAGTAACAAGCGTACCTAACGAACATCCAAGGTTAAGTCCAGACGACAAAAAACAGGGGCTGTTAGGTCGTACCAACGGGCATGATTTAAAGGAAAGCACGAGGCATGACCGTGACTTTGGAGATGTTAGACAGGACATGATCAAGATCTGTTCATGGAATGTCCACGGCTTTAATGACATGGGTCATGACCATGAAACTCTGTCTTTTTTTCAACAACAAGACCTAATCCTGCTCCAAGAAACATGGAATATGAACCCGGTTTCAATTGCCGGTTACATAGAACGTCATACCCTTGCGGAAAGATTTTCAATCTTTGGTCATCCGAGAGGAGGTCTATCAATATACGCAGCACAAAAACATGGTTGGCTAACAGAAGAACTAGATGCTGGGGTAAACTGGCTGCAAATCATAAAACGTACTGGTAAGCTTAATTTTAACAAGTTAAGTTGGTAACTAATATTAGTCAATGCCTGATTAAGGCGCTGCAAAGATCACACGAACGATGTCCTTTGATCATCTCAGGAGATTTTAATAGTAATCTTGTAAACATCAAAGCGAACAAGAGAAAGAGGCAGGAGGCCTGGGGATTCGAAACAATAACGTGCGAGTTGGAAAGCCATGGTCTGACTATCCTGAATGGCAATACAAGTGGAGATATACCAGTGGCCATAATATATCTGAGTGGAAAATGACGACCAACAATAGACTTCACCATCACCAGTAGTAATCTCGTCCCAAGTATAGACTCATTTCAAGTGTGCCCATGCATAGAAAACGATCATTTCCCGCAGATTACGAATATCAACATCACTCTCGCTCAGGCCCAAAAAATAAACTCTCTTGCACAACACGCAGAAAAGTTTAACCTGCGGAAATTAAAATGGTGTGGATTGTATATGATGAACATACTGGACACACTCAAGAAATACATGAGCCAAATTGGGCCCCCAACAGAGGAGGAGCGAGTAAAAAGCTGGGAACTTCTGTTATGTTATGTTATGTTATGTTATGTTACAAAAGCGCACATATACCCGGATGTGTCTTGGCGCTAGACCCAACAGTGACCCGCTACAACCATGCGCTAGTGCTGAAAGAGCCAGGTTTTTAATTGCTTTCTAAAAATGGTCAAGGAACTGGCATTCCTGAGAGAAAAGGGAAGGGAATTCCACTGTTTAGATGCTCCATAATAAAAACTGCGTCCACCCCAGTAGGCTTTGTGAATTCTTGGAACCGCCAGTATTCGTGCTCCCATGGACCGAAGCTGTCTGGTGGGTTGATACCATGTGAAATGATCCTGCAAAAAAGAAGGACCAATGCGATGTAAGGCTTTAAAAACAATGCACAAGGCTTTAAAATCAATACGCTGAGAGACGGGAAGCCAGTGAAGATTGCGGATTTCATTAGAGACTGAGCAGTGTCTAGGGATATCCAGTATGAGACGAGCTGCTGAGTTCTGAATCATCTGGAGTTTTCGCAGGTGCTGCTTCTGAGCGTTAAGGAATAAACCGTTACAGTAGTCCAGCCTAGATGAAATAAGGCAGGAGACTACTGTTCTCTTGGTGTTATCTGGGATGTAAGGAAAAACTTTCCTAATTTTTTTAATGAGGAGATGCGAAGCCGACACTAGAGCATTTGTGTGATGATGGAAAGTAAGTTTATCGTCCATGAGCACACCCAAGTTATTTGCCTTAACCACCGGATTGGGCGGGGAGTCCAACTCAACGGGCCACCAAAGATCATTCCAGGGAGGCTGTATACTGCCGAAAATCAAAACTTCCGTTTTACTGGAGTTAAGCTTCAGGCAGTGCGCTGTCATCCATTTTTTTAATTGCACTCATGCAACATCTGAACTGCGAGGCCGGAGATTGTTGGAATTTAGAAGCTGCCACCACAATCTGGGTGTCGTCAGCATAGGTGGTCAAGCTAAAACCGAATTCCTGAATAAGGGGCGCTAGTTCAGAAACGTATATATTGAACAATGTGGGGCTTAAAGAGCTACCCTGAGGAACACCGCATGGAAGAGTATACGGATTTGAATTGAAGCCATCCATGGATACAGTGGACCTACAATCCGTGAGAAAGGAGGCTATAAGTGCTCGTGCTGTCTCTCCTATTCCTAGCCCCTCCAGACATCTTTGCAGGAGGAGATGATCCACCATGTCAAAAGCCGCAGAGAGATCGAGGAGCACCAGAGCCGCTGCACCTCCTCCGTCCATAACTGCTCTGATCTCCTCAGAGGCTTTGATCAATGCCAGCTCCATACTATGGTCCTTGCGAAAGCCAAATTGAGTATGATCCAGCAAACCGTTAGCATTAATAAATAGTGACAATTGATTGTTCATTATTTTGTCCACTATCTTTGCTGGCAAAGGCAATCTAGCAATGGGCCGATAGTTAGTAGGGTTGGCCACATCAAGAGTGGGTTTTTTAAAGAGAGGCAGAATAGATGTCTCCTTCCAGCTAATCGGAAAAACACCGGAGGAGAACATCAAATTAAAAATGTCAGTGAGGTAAGGGCTCACCAGATTTACCAATTCTTGAAGGAACCTCGGGGGGCAGGGGTCTAAGGGTGAGCCCGATTTGGCTTGAAGAACATGATTTCGCACTGTGTCTATCGAGATCGGAGAGAACACAAATGGCAAGTGGATGTTGGTACCTAGACTGCTTGAGCGTGATAATGGGCTGGAATCGGAGACCTCTCTGAATGCTTGAAAGATGTCTAAGACCTTGGATTTAAAAAAATCAGCAACATCATTACAAAATTCCTGATTGACCTTCCTGTCAGAGTTATTAGGTATAGAGAGCTTATTAATTACTACAAACAGTTCCTTGGAGGAATTAGCAGCTGAGTCAATCTGAGAGGTGAAATATCTTTTCTTTTCAGAGATAAGGAGTTTTTTGTATTTTAATAATGCTTTTTTGTAAGCTGATTTCTCCGGCTCGTCATAGTTTACCCGCCATCGTCGTTCTAAACGACGACACTGCTGTTTTTCCAAACGTAGACATTCAGAGAACCAGGGGGCGGATGGCGAAGATCTGTTAGCTGAAAAAGTTCTTAATGGGACTGAAGCATTAACTGCATCCAATATCCAATTCGTATAATTGGTCACAGCCAGGTCTACCTGATCCTGTGGGGGTGGGGGGCGGGAGGTTTCTAGGAGCGCATTGAAGGACAATTTGTCTATTTTATTCCAAGCTTTCCCAATGGAGGCAGAACGTTTACTGGTGTCATCCTTTCCTTCCTTAGGAAGGGGGAGGGTGAACTTAATTAAGGAATGATCTGACCAGATTAAGGGACGTGTTTCCTTGATCCTAAGGCCTTGAGCTGAGGAGAACAGGCCATCCAGTGTATGCCCAGCTTCATGTGTGGGGGATTGCACCAATTGAATGAGTCCAAAAGAACTAAGGGTGTCTAGTAGCCCTACAGTGTCTTTGTTTCCTACATCCTCTAAATGAAAATTAAAATCCCCAAGAATGGTAAAATCAGAGTTTAAAATGACTGGTTCAAGCAGACTGTCCAAATTGGTTAAAAACGTATTACGTGGGCCAGGTAGGCGGTAGAGAAGGATTCCCTTAAATGTCACTTTAGGATGAAGTGTAAGCGAGAAGTGGAGAACTTCATAGGAAGGGGTAGAAACGGAATGATAAATTGCCGAGAACTGGTCCATAAAAATAATAGCAACTCCACCCCCGCGCTTAAAGGACCTATCTTCTCTGATGGCTCTGTATCCCGTAGGTATGGCCGTGGTGAAATCGGGATCTGATGCAGCGTCTGCCCAAGTCTCTGTTACAAATAATATGTCTAAGGCCAGGCACTCTATCATGTGAGCAATTTCGTACTTGTGTTTGCCCAAGGACCTGGCATTGATGAGACCACCAAGGAAAGCAGAATGAACCTGTGTCAGTGTCGCATCTAGCCGCTCGGGGGCATGGAGTGCTACCACAAGTTTTGGGGGGGGGGAGAACAAACCCACAAGCACAGCCAGTCGTAATCGCCCCTGGGTGTAAAATACGGCAAGTCACCTCCCTAGGTTGTCCCAGGGCGTGCAAAGCGCTGCTAGTGTATTTTAGTATTGGGGAAGGTCGGGATGTAAGGACCGGGGCCCTGCGCATGGACTTGGCGCGGACGGGCGCAGACGGGCTTGCCTTAGGCGTGCCTTCGGCGCGCCAGCGGCGCGTCCGCCCCATCTATGTTTTTAAACCCTTCCGGTGGGCGCCCGTAGCGCGTCACACCAGAAGCGGAAGAGAGGCTGCGATGCTGTGTGTTACGGGGTCCGCCCTCCGCTCAATTGGCACAACAGCCGTGACGGAACGGGGTGGCCCCAACACCAGCAACAATGAGCAATGCAGAAGCAGCTGACCAAGAAGTAAGTGCAGGCTAAAACAAAGTTTAAACGAAGTTTAAAAATGTACAATGTAAAATGCTGTAAATAGCCCCAAACAACAGCAGTTCCCACAAGATTCTAATTAAGTGCAAAAAGCAATTTTCTGTGCAAATAGCATTCAAATAGCAGCGTGATCTGGCAAAATGTCTGGGAAAATGACAAATTAGCGCTAAGAGGAACGCGGTGCGTGCAGGGCAAGGTTGTGCCTCATTCTCATCCGAAAATTTCCAGCCATTCACGGAAGTCAAATAAGAACAGATACTAGGAGGGAGCCATGGTTCAATACTGAAATGAGAGATCAAAAGAGAAGGATCGTAAGAGAGGTGCGTCTACAAGCCGTGGCGGCAAGAATGGATAGGAAAATAGATAATGGTAAACTAAAGGAAAAGCGGAACAATTACAAGAAGATGCTGAGGAAAGCGAAAACAGCGTATAAAGAAACAATCTGGACAAAATGCTGATGAGCGAGTAAATTGCCAAACAGCAGGGAATTCTGGGGCATGATAAATAATCTGACAATGGGATGAAGACTGCAACAAGAAGCAGGAATCAGAGAAGAAATCTGGATTCAACATGTGCAAAACATGTACAGCAGGAAGATGCATAATAAACGAGCTACGGCGTCAACCGCCTTAGAATCACCTCAAAATCAACGAGTAGATGAAGAAAAAATCACCACCCAGCCCCAGGCAGTACACAAAAAACCAGGACTTGAGATAGGTAGCAACGAATCAAATAACCTGATCGACACCAAGCACCTAAGAGGAATAATAAAACAACTAAAAACACTGGTCCAAACGGGCTTCCCAATGCACTCTTCAAACATGCCCCAGATTTCTGGGCAGATTACCTCGTGCCTCTTTTTAATCAGATTCACAGACAGAACAACATCCCCAAATCCTGGAAAGGGAATATAATTCACCCAATATTCAAACAAGGAGACCACAGTAAGCCTGGAAACTACAGATTGATATCCTTGATTGACGTAGAGGCCAAACTCTACGCATCATGTCTCCTAGGTCATCTGCAAGATTGGATGGATTAAATGAACATAATCCCTAAATTTCAAATGGGTTTTAGGTCAGGGATGGGTACCACAACAAATCTGGCTACCTTGGCACTCTTAACTGAAAAAGCGACAAAAAAGAAAACTCGGTTGTATGCATGTTTCGTCGACCTGAAGTCAGCGTTCGACAGAGTGAGCAAAGATCGTCTCTGTGAAAAATTAAAAGCATGGGGGTTACCAAGTAAATTATTGGATGCAATAGAAGTCTTATATAAGTAAACCTGGGCAAGAGTGAAATTAGGCGATAGGAGAAGTGCCAGTATTCACACGCAGCAAGGCCTAAAAAAAGGCTGCGTCCTGGCTTCGAGCCTATTGAACTTGTTCCTCGCAGACATCATTAAATATATGCATGCAGCTGATTGTCATCCACGAAACTTGGCCAAAGAGCCAATTCCCTTTTTACAGTATGCAGATGATATTGTGGTGTTGATCCAAAGCCCAATTGGATTACAAAGAGCGATAAACAACTTAGTGACTTATTTGGACAAGGAAAACTTGGAATTAAACAAAGAGAAAACCAAGGTGGTATGCCTAGTAGACCCTAAAAAACACAAAGTTCAAATAGCTCGTAAAAGGGGCAATTGTAGAAGAGCAAGCTTCCTACAAATACCTCGGCATCAAATTGGGGCGGGGTTCAACATACAAGGATCCCAAATCGGATCTAAAAGCAAAAGTGCAATTGTAAATCTTCGCACATAAACCACTGTACAAAAAACTGGGCTCCCCGAACCATAACCACCTCTTAAAAGTGATGGCAGCCCAAATTCTTCCCACACTGTCATATGGCCTAGTCACTTGGTGCGGCAAGGAGGCTGACCTGTTAAACAATCTTCAGACTATGATTGATTGAATAATAGGAGTTCCAAATCACATTTAACTGCAATAGTCACTTTTTACAAGCAAAATCACTTTTAGGTACAAATAAACTCACTGGGGTTCAATATCAGCAGAAAATCAGGAATATGGAAACATGCAGGAGCACAAATCAAAGATAGGATAAAAACAAGCATTTGCAATGCAATCGGTCTCGCCATTGGGACCTTGTAAGTGTTTAGCCAGAGCTACTGCCTCTGCCAATGTGTTTAAGTTATGTTATTAAAAATTACTTAATTTAACGACAGCCCACAAACCACACTGTACAGATTTCCCATTGTAAGGGCTACTAGAATTATGTGGCAAATGTATATAAATAATGTGACACAGTGAATGTACCTTTTTAGTGCCGACTGCCGGCTTATTAACATCTAGATTGGGGTATTCTTTAAGTTACACTGGAATTTACGCAATTGGCATGTCTACAGAGTATTAGGATATGGAGGAAGGGTGTGAAGATGGATATACCTGCACCGCTGGCAGTCAGCGAGTTAGTCACCTCTCCACGTATTGTGGCATTAGTGCTACATGCACATGAAGGTTATTTGCGTCCATTTATATCAGCAACCATGAAAACCTTTCTCAACCCAACAGTGCTGCATAGGAGTTTGTGATGTGGATGGGTGGGGGCGAGCGGGGAGAGTGGCTGCACTGCAGAATAATGTTGCTTCCTAGGGGATATCTGTTGAAAGCAGGGAACAGATGGCATGTATGTTGTAGATTTCTGAAACAGATGGTATGTGTACATCTGCCAGGTCTTGAGCAGTCGCAGATGCTGAGAAAAGAGATACTTAACAGGAATCTTCAAGTCACAAATGATCCAGTACATTAATCTGAGAACATTTTCAATTTTGTAGCCAACCAGGAGCCTACTAGAAATAAGTACACATTTGTATTTAATTCCAAGTGTACTAAATGTGATTTAATACTACACCCCCCAGCAACCTTCAGGGGTAAGGCAATCCAGAGGAGATCACAAGCTGCCTGTGTCTGAGGAATCTACAATAAGACATTTTTAGATTTTCAAGTACATCAAAACACATACAAAGGAAACAGAGTGCATAAAAGCGAGCAATACAACAAAACAAGCAATACCTTCAGAGTGCATAACTGGTCTTTAGGTACAGCCATAGCACACCCAATAAAGAGAACCAAAAATAAACCCGACAGAAGAAATCCAAACACTCTGCTAGAAAATCACACACATCCTGCAGTGAATATTTAGACCCAATATCCAATATCCATGTACATCCCACAGAGCCAACACAATGCCAGTTGATGGTTTATCATGGTGCCCTCAACACTGACACCTATACAGCCAGCAACACTAGAACTAGCCTTCTTCTAACTGCAGCACAAAGGGAAAGCTACTTGCCTGGGAGACAGCTGCTCATGACATCGAGACCTACCAAAGATGGACCAGAACACAGTACCCAAAACATATTATCAACATAATATTACAGGAAGACTCAGAGTCTGGTTTGCAAAGGAAACCCCAGAATGGTGCACTAAGGCGCCATCTAACAGACGGCGAGCTATAAGTACATACTAATGGCAGATGGTGCACTATACAAATTGCCAAAAGCATAATACAGTACTTCCTGTGAGGTGCTATGGAACTGTTAAAGAAAATTGCGATGCCCTTATGTACCATGTCTGCTGCTATGTAGTCCGCACTTGCAGGAGTGCTATTTAAGGAACCGATTAAATACAATTTAAAAAATATCAAATTTGAAGTGCAGATGCTTCCAGTGAGATGTTTCTCTCTTGTACGGATCACTTAACCAAATCACACGTACAATTGAGTAGATTTAATAATTTGTTTAATTCCATTTTTGTTTTATTGAAGCCAAACTATGGTATGTTTTCGACGAAGTTGAACCTTACAATCTTTTGCACGTCATCTTGAGCTTTAGCGTTTTTACTCAATGACAACTCGTGCAAACAGAAAGCAGTAGCTGAATGGAAAAGTTTTAACAATCCTTAGACGGGAGACAAAAATAATGAGAAAATAAAATGCAAATATGTCAGCTCAATAAAGGTGCTATCTCGTTTTTGTTCTTTTTAACACAGGATTACTCATAGCCACCAATGTATGCAAACACACAGTTATTTACTAATATACTAATATAAGAAACATACCAACCCGAGTGGAGTTGAGGGTGTTATGGCGCTGTGATCACGTGAGTAGTAGTATGTTGAAGGCGGCCGGCTTCTCTTGTACTCGCTCCAGCTTGTGCAACCAGGGGTTTCATAACACATATTTTGCTGGTGTCCTCTACTAGTGATCTGCTGCCTTCAACTGGTTGCTCGGTGCTTTCTTAAGTTCCACGAAAGATTGTGTTGGGCTGGGCAAAGAGCCGGCGACATGGGAAACAAGGATGCTGCAAATGGTGGCAGGTCGCAGGTAACAAGAGCCGGAGAGCTCAGGTGGGTGTGCACACCGGAGGGGAGCAGTGCTCTTGCTTAGTGCAGCATGTGCATTTTAGATGGTGTTTTAGATCACTTAAGTCTGTAACGCCTAGAGAGGTTCACACATACTACTAGATTGTTGCTCTTGATGTATATATAGCATTCATCATTTAATTGGTTGGTAAAGTCGATGTGTGACATTACAGCATGACTGCACGTTAGAATGCCTTACTGCTAGCAAATGGGAAGCAGGCGGCATGGGTTAATGAATGTTGGGAAGTTGTTCTTTATTGGAAAAGTGGATTTATAAAACGTTCCATTTGGGTCTCGGTGTTTGTGTTAATAAAGAAACACATTTAAAAAATCTAGAAATGGAGTTAAGAGTGACTTTGTTAGCGTTTAATATAATTTCAATAGATTGACCGGGTTAATTTCTAAACGATGTTCCTACCCCCTCTTTAATCCTTGCCTTGTCATCCTAAGACAGATCTCCCAAAGGTGTTAAGTGGACATATTGATGCTTCTCATCCTGATGGTAGCTCACCAGTGTGATGTGATTGACATGCTTTGTGGGCAGTGACGCTCCACAATCGACGTTATCATTATTGTTGTTGTTATATTATCTAGGTTTGCAAAAGCGTGTTTTCTGAATAGGATGTCTTTTGCTCTTTAGGGCAGCTTTGACATCAGATTGAATGAAAGCCTTTTCTTCACACCTCTGCCTCGCAACTCCAGTCCCGCACACCAACTTTTACCTCGGAGGCACTTAAAAACCCCTTTGAACAACACAATTCAACAGTCCCAGGGACCGAAAGATATGCGCATGCGTGGGTACAAGCCATTGTGCTCTTGCAGTCTCATGACCACATTCAATGATAGTGCGTGCTTCCTCATGTCTTACTGACACACATTCAGAATATGTGGATAGCAGCCTATGTGTTTAGATAGTCCTGGGGAGAAGGCAGCGTTTCTTTAAAGGAAGGGTGTACGTGGAATATTCTGTTTGTTTGTGTATTGGGCTTGCTGTATGTGACTTGTCGCCGGGTAGTGCGGTCAATAACCGGTGTTGATAGAATCCAGCTCAGTGATGCTGTTTTTATGGACTTCGTAAGAATAAAAGTCTGAGTTGGCACTGCTGGTATTCCAGGTTGGAGCTGCTGGTTGTAGTGCATACACATCTGTAAAGGCTTTCTCCCCTGAACCACCACAGTGAACTTGTATTCCCTGAACTACCACACTGGAAGCGAGTTGGAGTGTTGGGTCACACAACATTGTAATAGCCCACATGTTCCCTGCATTGTCTGTCGTTGGCCGGGTAATGTCTGTCTGGTTATAAAAAGCTAAAGGTAACCCCATCTTGTGCACATATTCACTTTCACAACTGTTAACATACAAGTCACCACAGAACCAATGCGCTAAAATCTTTCGGATTTTCACTTTACATGAAACCGCACTTGCGGCGTTCAAAGTGTTTTTGGTATGTTGATGTTCATATCTGATTGCTATGGTTACGATTGTAGACACAAGCATGGTTCTAGAGTGTGGGGGTAGCATGCAGTTGGAGAAGGGATCTGTGGAAGAAGGACGTACCTGCTTACTCTATTAAATTCCTTACTTACAAGAACCTGCATTGGAGTGCTTATTACAATGGCGACGATCGGGATACGAAGTTAATTAAGGATCAAGAACTCGTAAAGGAAGAATACCTTCTTTGGATTTACTACAGGATTTTTTTTTGACGAGTTACAGAATCGATCCAAAAAGAAAAGTAAGGATAAGAACATAACTTAAATGATGAGCGGATCTATTATGGAGTAAGCAGAGAGAGATAGAGAGAGAGCCGCTCAGCCAGAGATCTGGAATTTAAGAAAACATACTAAGGAATCTCAGCATTGGAATATTTTGAACCTGATTTTTAAGAAGTTAATGCGTGAATCCTTTAACACTCAACTCGTGATTTTTTTTTTTTAAAAAGTTACGGTCCTGCTCACCGTGAAGTTACAGGCACAGCGTCACTGCATTATTTGAAGAAGCCGGCGTTCCAATTCCGGTGATTCAACACGCGCACTCAGCATCGGGGAAAGAACGTTCCAGCTCCTGTTCTTCGCGTGAGTGTGTGTTTCCAGCGAATGAACACTGACATCACCACGCACCGCGTTATCACGTAAGGTCACGCAACGCGACCTTACGAAGCCGCCATCTTGGATTTCCTTGTTTTTGTGATTATTTACACTCATAAAGCCACCGGATAGACGCGAGGCCACCGGATAAACGCGAGGAGAAGAGCACATAGTATCTTCAAGGGAAGAGAGATAAGGATGTACATATTATAACGGTACTGTACAAAAAAACAAATTCCTCACATGTTTGTTTATTCAAAAGTGTGCATGTAATTTCAATTTTAATAGAATACACTAAACTGCCAAGCACACTTTATTTTATAAATAATCAGAATGGCAAACCAAGGATGTGGACTGGGACTTCCTGTTCCATTTTTGACTCGTCCGGGTGAACCGGCATTAAAGTGGCTTGACTGGAAAGAATATTTTTTGAACTACATTTCTGCCCTAGAGGAAGAAAATGAAGAGGAATTCACAGCTTCTAGAAAAAAGAAAATGCTCTTGCACAGTTTAGGACCCGAGGGCTCAAGAATTTATTATCAAATGGAGAAAAAGTCTGGTCCAGGCGTAAATGTATTTTTAGATGCCTTACATGATTTAGATGCTCACTATCAACCTACGGTGTGTGTTGGAATTAATAGATATGAATTTTTTCAGCGTAAACAACAAAAAAACGAATCTGTAGAAGATTATGTTTCTACACTGAAAAAATTGTCTATTAATTGCCAATTTGAAAATTTACATGACAGTTTTATAAGAGATCAATTGGTAATGCATTCTAATAACAGTGCCATACAAGAAAAACTATGGGTCTGCGGGGATTCTCCTTTGAATGAAATTATCGCAATTGTTAAAAAAGGGGAGATGTCAAAAAGATGTGCACAAATGGCATTAAAAAAAAATGATGAGAATAGTGTAGTAGGAAAAGTATCTACCGGTAAAACCAACACAAAGAAAATAGAGAAGAATAGTCATAAAGATGCTGATAAAAGAACGGGCAGTCATAACAAGAACGAACACGAAGACAATAGACCAACATGTTATAGGTGTGGATATAAGGGTCATACTGCCAGAGACAAGTGGTGTCCGGCCATGAAATCTAAGTGCAGTTATTGTGGGATGTTTGGCCACTTCACAAAAGCATGTAGAAGAAGAATCAACAAAAATAGTAAAACATATGTTAAGTGCATTAGTGAGACCAAATGTGCAGAAGAGGAGGAAAATGTTGATTCCAGTGATGAAGAAATTTTGTGTATTGATGATTTCGAAGAGTGTGACAATGTAATCATGAACGTAGGTCTAAAAAAGAAAAAGAAACCTGTATGTGAGATAAATATTGGGGGTGTTGACCTACAAATAGTTCCTGATTCGGGTTCACCGTACACTATCATACAAAGAAAGGTATGGGAGGACAAATTTGAAAAAGTCATTAAGCAGGAACTAAGAGCCCCAGACATACAACCAGTGACATACACCGGTGAGAAAATTCCTATGGTAGGTTTTGTTGAACAAATTTTCAAGTTCAAGGACAGGAGTACAACTGGGAAGCTATATGTAGCAGAAAAAGGGCCATCAGTGCTAGGTTGGATGGACCAGGGTGAACTTGGCATAATACTCAACCCTAATACTGAAGATCAAGTTCTATTCTTAGAGGAATCAGAGAAAGGCTTAGTAGATGACATAGTTAAACAGTTCCCTAAAGTATTTTCAGGGGAAGTTGGTAAATTGGAAGGCTTCGTACACAAGATTGTACTTAAGAAGGACGCTATACCAGTCATGCACAGAGCTAGGAACATTCCTATAAGCATTAGAGATGGTGTAATGAAAGAACTTGACATATTGGAAAAAAAAGGGATAATCGAGCCTATTGAATGCGCAGAATTGATTGCCCCTTTGGTCGTCGCTCGCAAACCAGATGGACGTTTGCGTTTATGTATTGATTTAAGAGACCTTAATAAAAATATTGTAGTCGATAAGTTTCCGTTGCCCAGAATAGACGAAATATTAGCCCAATCGAAAAATATAAAATATTTCTCTACCATCGATTTAACATCTGCGTACCACCAGATCCAATTACATGACAGCAGTAGAAGCCTGACTGCCTTCATAACTCCTTTTGGCTGTTATCGCTTTGTACGCATGCCTTTTGGATTGGCTTCTGCTGCTGCCGTGTTTCAGAGGCTAATGCATAACATTTTTAAAGGATTAAAAGGTGTCACATACTTCCAAGATGACATCCTAATAATGGGACGAGACAGACATGAGCATGACGTAAGACTCAACACGGTATTGTCAAAATTGTCAGAGAAAGGGTTAACAGCAGAAATAAAAAAATGCAAATTCAGAATGAAATCTGTTACCTATTTAGGACACGAAGTGGGAGGTGATGGTATATCACCAAAGAAAAGTTTAATGGAAGCTATTAAAAATGCCCCTTCTTCTAAGTCAAAGGATGATTTAAGATCATTTTTGGGGATGGCGGAATTTTACGCAAAATTCGTAAAAAATTTTGCCACCAAAACTTACAATATGAGGCAACTGTTGAAGTTAAAGAGTGAATTTATTTGGAATAGTGATCTAGAAAGTGACTTCTGTAGTGTAAAAAATGATTTACACTCTGCCTTGCCTCTTCAAGCCTTCGACATCTCGTTACCAACCATAATTACGACAGATGCCAGTGGGAAGGGACTGGGAGCAGTACTTTCTCAAGTAAATGAGATTGGTGAAGAGATAACCATTTCATTTGCATCTCGTTCTCTTTCACCATCAGAGGAAAAGTATTCCGTAATAGAGAAAGAAATGCTGGCAACTATATGGGCAATGGAGAAATTTAGACAGTTTGTATGGGGTTCTAGTTTTAGACTACGTACAGATCACAAACCACTGCTCACCATCCGTATCACGACCAGCACCGACAACACCCTTACCACCGCCGAACACCTGCATTTCCAGATCCACACCGACCCGAAGACCACCCTCAGAGGCACCCTGATCTACCGACCTCCGGGACCACGCACCCAATTCAGCGAGGACATCGCCGACTTCGTCAGCCCGCATGCCCTCCCCTCCGCTGACTACATCCTCCTGGGGGACCTCAACTTCCACCTGGAGAACAACAACGACCGCAACACCAGCACCCTGCTCGACAACCTCGCCAATCTTGGACTCAAGCAGCTGGTGTCCACCCCCACCCACCTCGCCGGACACACACTCGACGCACTCTTCTCATCCAGCACAGACATCGCCTTCAGCCACGCCACAGAGCTTCAATGGACGGACCACAGCTGTGTCCACTTCACCTTCAAAAGAACGATGACCCACCACCACCAGCAACAGGTTGCCCGCAGAAGCTGGAACAAGATCACAGCCGACCAGCTCACCACCTCCTTGAGCCAGCACCCTCCTGCCAGCTCAGCGAACCCCAGCCAGGCCGCAGACAACCTCACGAAGTGGATCAGCAACTGCGCGGACGAGCTCGCCCCACTGAGGACCCCGCCCAGCAGACCCGGCAGCAAGAAAGCTCCATGGTTCACCGATGAACTCAAGAGCTCCAAGAAGAACTGCCGAGCCCTCGAGAAAGTCTGGAGAAGGGAACCAACACCGGACAACAGGACCACCTTCAAGCTTGCCACCCGGAAGCACCACCAGCTGATCCGCGCCGCCAAGAAAACTGCATTCAAGGACCGGCTGGACAACAACGCACACAACTGCAAGGAACTCTTCAACATCGTGAAAGAGCTTTCCAACCCCAGCGCAGGAAACAACGACATCACCCCATCGCAAGACCTCTGCAACTCCCTCGCCTCATACTTCCACAACAAGATCGCGGACATACACAACAGCTTCAACAACCAACCAACGCACACCACGACCGAACCACCACCCCCCACCACCACCCTCCGCGCCTGGACTCCGATCAGCACCGAAGACACCGTCCGCACGATGAACTCCATCCACTCAGGATCTCCGACCGACCCCTGCCCCCACCACGTCTTCAGCAAAGCCGACGCTGTCATCGCACCCCACCTGCGAGACATCATCAACACATCCTTCGACACCGCCACCTTCCCTGAGAGCTGGAAGCACGCCGAACTCAGCGCTCTACTCAAGAAACCCACAGCGGACCCCACCGAACTCAAGAATTACCGCCCCATTTCGCTCCTCCCGTTTCCAGCCAAAGTCATCGAGAAGACCGTCAACAAGCAGCTGGCCGCCTTCCTTGAGATGAATGGATCCCTCGACCCCTCACAGTCTGGCTTCCGAGCCAACCACAGCACCGAGACGGCCCTCATCACCGCCACCGATGACATCCGAGCCCTGATGGACAACGGAGAAACAGCGGCCCTCATCCTCCTAGACCTCTCCGCGGCATTCGACACTGTCTGCCACCGCACCCTAGTACAGCGCCTCAGCAACGTCGGAATCCAGGAGAAGGCTCTGGAATGGATCATCTCCTTCCTCGACGGAAGAACACAGAGAGTCCGCCTACCACCGTACAAGTCAGAGGCCACCGAAGTCATCTGCGGCGTCCCTTAAGGATCCTCGCTGAGCCCCACCCTCTTCAACGTCTACATGAGCCCCCTCGCGGCCATCGCACGCCAACACAACCTCAACATAATCTCCTACGCCGACGACACCCAGCTGATCCTCTCCCTGACCAACGACCCCGCCGCCGCCAGAGCCAATCTGCACGAAGGGATGAAAGAGGTAGCCGAGTGGATGACGACCAGCCGCCTGAAACTGAACTCAGACAAGACGGAGGTCCTCATCCTAGGCTCTTCACCCTCCGCCTGGGACGACTCCTGGTGGCCCCCCGCCCTGGGCCCCGCACCCAAACCGACAGACCACGCACGCAACCTGCGCTTCATCCTGGACTCCTCTCTCTCCATGACCAGGCAAGTCAACACCGTCTCCTCGGCGTGCTTCAACATCCTACGCATGCTACGGAAGATCTTCTGGTGGATCCCCACCGAGACCAGGAAGACCGTCACCCAGGCCCTCGTCACCAGTCGACTGGACTACGGCAACGCCCTCTACGCCGGCACCACCGCCAAGCTCCAGAAGAGACTCCAGCGGATCCAGAACGCCTCAGCCAGACTCATCCTCGACATCCCGCGAACCAGCCACATCTCCGGACATCTCAGAGACCTGCATTGGCTCCCCGTCAACAAAAGAATCACCTTCCGCCTCCTCACCCACGCACACAAAGCCCTACACGACCAAGGCCCGAGCTACCTCAACAACCGAATCAACTTCTACGCTCCCAAACGCCACCTCCGCTCAGCCAACCACGCCCTCGCCGCCGTCCCCTGCATCCGAAGAGCGACAACAGGAGGAAGGTCCTTCTCCTACCTGGCCGCCAAGACCTGGAACTCCCTCCCGACCGACCTGCGCCTGACCCAAGACCACCTCTCCTTCAGGAAGAAGCTGAAGACCTGGCTGTTCGAGCAGTAACGGCACCCCCCTCCCCCTAGCGCCTTGAGACCCTATGGGTAGGTAGTGCGCTCTATAAATGTCCTTGATTGATTGATTGATTGTTGCAGCTGTGTATGACGGATCTTGTGCTATTTCTAAGCAGGAATGGGACAATGAATATTCGCAAGATGAATGTTTAAAGAAAACTGCACAGTTTATAACCAAAGGTTGGCCCGCCAAGAATGATAACCAAGGTGATTTAAGAGCGCTTTGGGAGGTACAAAGTGAATTGTCTATTGATGACTCAGGATACATTTGCAGGGGAGATAGAATCATAGTACCTTTAAAATTGAGAACAAGGATCTTAGGAATAAATCATGAAGGTCATCTTGGTATTTCTAAATTAAAAAGCAAACTTAAATCATCTTATTGGTGGCCAGGTATTGATCGTGATTCTGAGAGATGTGTAAGAGATTGCGTAATTTGTCAAGATTCTGATAAATCACTTTGTGTACTAAGACCCTCACTGGGTGCGAAATCTATTCCCAATGGGCCGTGGGAAAATCTAAGCATAGATTGGTTAGGTCCCATTGAGGGAGATGATGGTTCCAATGCATATGTTCTGGTTGTTATTGATGATTTTTCGAAATGGCCAGAAATCGAAGTGTGTGAGACTTGTGACACAAAGCACACCATAAAGTTTTTTGAAAGTTTATTCATAAGAGAGGGAATTCCAAAAATTATACGCAGTGATAATGGTCCACAATTTTCTTCTGACAAGTTTAAGGATTTTTTGGTAAGAAATGGAATTTGTGAAAAGAAAACTCCTGTATACAATCCAGCGGGTAACGGTAGTGTAGAGAGGTTCAACAGGGTCATAATGGGAAGTGTACAAGCTTCATTAAAAGCTGGTAAAGAGAACTTTTCAGCACAGTTTGGGCATATAGAATTACGCCAACTGGTACTGGATATAGTCCTTTTAAGATATTGCAAGGGAGAGAACCATTTTGTAAGGATAATGTGGCATGGGCTAACATGAAAACATATGGGAAATGGTCACCTGCGTTGGTTAGGACTAATTTAAGGAAAATGCAGGAGAATTATAAGATCAATTTTGATAAAACCCATGGCACTTTTGATTGTGCACTTAATGTAGGTGATTGGGTTAAAGTTAAATTGGCTAGTAAAGTACGAAAAGGCAAAAGTAAATTTTCTACACCATTACAGGTAGTTGCAACGTATTCAAGATCTGCAAAATTGAGTGATGGGAAAATTTGGCACTATAACAGAATGTCAAAATGCAATGTTAAAAATGGAAAAATGCATGATACTGCTGGTATGAAATCAGATATGAAATGGTTATGGGATGAAGTTCCTCACGGCGACATTGGGAATAGTGGTAGTAGTTTGACGCAGTCAAATGGTACAGTTTCCAGTAATAAAGCTGGAACCTCAAGTGAAGTTGTTAGAACGTCACGCGCTGGGAGAGCGATTGTCATGCCAGTGAAATATCGTAATTATGTGGTTAAAAATGGAAGAGGGGAAAAGGGTTGTTCATGAATGCAACATAAAATATGACAACTGAATTAGTTTAATGAGTTTAAGTGAAATTATTTTACTGAACGTTTTGCAAAGCTATGTGTAACTTTTATTAATAATTATTAAGTTGTTCTGGAAAAGAGGGAGATGTGGTATGTTGATGTTCATATCTGATTGCTATGGTTACGATTGTAGACACAAGCATGGTTCTAGAGTGTGGGGGTAGCATGCAGTTGGAGAAGGGATCTGTGGAAGAAGGACGTACCTGCTTACTCTATTAAATTCCTTACTTACAAGAACCTGCATTGGAGTGCTTATTACAGTGTTCACATGATTTAGACGGATAACTACACCACCGAGTCCCGACCAGTTTAGTTTGATGCTCTTGAGATGCCTACTATGATTTTTGTCACAACTGTAAGCACAAATTAATCTATCAAGCGCTCTGTCGCAATAAAAAACCTCGTACAAAATGTGCTTTGTTAAAGTCACTCGCACAGACAAGAGACTGTGAAAGATTAAAATGGGAGGATTTCGTATGGTCACAGGAAGGTTTCAGCAGCCTAACAGCATGCTATTAAGAACCTTCTGAAAGCCTTTAAACTAGACGCCAATACTGAAATTGAGGGGAAAGGTATTCAAACGTTTTCTACCTTTAAAACTACAGTCAACGAGAACCCAACCGCCAGGGGGTATAAACATGTACAACACTTTACACCTATTTGAATTTTCTAAATGACGGTTTTTAAATCCTACGTCAGCAAAAAGCACAGTCAGTCTGATAACACAGATCATATCGGGTCATTACATACGAACCAAAATAACATCACACACTGTCCCTGGAACCATGGCAGCTATAGTGGATTACCTAACTATATACAATTGTTTTGCAGTTTTATATAGCGCTAACTTGACCTGAAGGGTTTGGAGTGCTTTACATGTGCACCAGGTGCATTACACAAGGGCACATTCATACGCATTCTGATCATCATCGCGTTCACTTCCACATGATAAAATATTATTTTGTCCCCAATGTTTTCCAAGCAGTCATGCATTTGTGTGACTGAACGGAAGTTACTTACCGGACCAAGGGCAAATCACTTGTTCTCTCTACCTAAAATAAAAGCGAATTTGATCTTGTGTGCTGTTGCTGGCGCTCAGGGTGATTGCTCTAATGACTTTTGTGCTGGGTTCACGCTATACAAAACATACAAAAAAATGCTAACGATTTGGGAACATGGGCCACTTTTTGGGGGGTGCCCCGGGCCTAACTGTGATCACAATCTGATAGGTTTATTACCAGCACTGTTCTTCAACTCTCTTTATCTTCTGTGGTTTAGTCTAAACTTCCCAATCTCCGTGCAGCCAAATACTTTTCTCAAGCAGGATTACCCCCGTGGATGGCTGACTCCGCTCGAGTCATGAATGACCAATGCTATGGAGGGCGCACGGAAGAATGAGGTGACGTCAGTGCACGTGATTTCATCTTTGCTAAAGAGTATTCCTCTAATTGAGAACTAGTCACTACCAGGCTAAAAGTGAAAGAGTGCATGGCACGCTAAACATAAGCAAAGCCCGTTGTGACATATACAGAAATAGTGCTTACAAGAATAAAAAACAAACATTGGCAATGCAATAGGACTATAATTAATCAAAAAGAACTGGTCCCCAGAGATAACAGGGAAAGGTATGTGTACATAAATACTAATAAGTTCAGTGAAAAACCATTAGGTTTTTTAGGAAGGGCCTCACCCACCAACCTAGTTGGTGGCATGCTTCATCAACGGCCCCCACCTGAGGCACCGAGTGTACCCCAGGTGTGCTGCGATGCCTGAACTACAGCGGAGCGGGTTTTTTTGTAAGGTGAGTGTGCAGTGCAAGTGAAGTGCATGTGTAATTTAAAAACAGCTGTCCCAATGGTCCCAGATATCAAGTAAATTAGTTTAATGATGGGCCATGGGCAGTATTAAAAAGAAGGCGAAGGATGGTTCAGGAGGTATCAATGGCCACCACCATCCTGTGGGGTCAACATGTTTCAGCCAGTGCCTAGATACTGGTGCTGGCTTTCATCAGGACCAAAGTGCAAGAAGTGAAAAAGACAGGGTCTAGCAGAGTGTTAAGAACTGTCTATGTGTGGCACGCGCTAAGGTGCCCTAACTGGCAGAGGGGGTGTCCCTCTTAGATCCAATCCTGTTAAAAGAAAGACACACAGACGTACAACATATAACAAGTGGTTAGCCTCTATGATTGTCAACAAAGAGCAAGTGACAAAGAGCACCGCTGTGAAAGTGCCAAACGGTACGGTATGTGAGGCGGCGGCAAAGGTGCTACAGTGGTAGTGTGCACTAATGTATGCGATAAAGGTGTCAGGTGCTACGGACACGGTAAATGGATAGGTGAGTACAAAATTAAGTAAACCTAGAAATGCTTACTCCATAAATTAATGGGACCGGCTCCATGAGTCTGGAGTGCGGTGGTCTGTCAAAATACCATCTAGACAGAAAACAAATGGCGAGAGAAACCGCTAGCAATCTGCAGTGGAGAGGAGAAAGGAAACCCCCCCCCCTGGCATCCAAAACTTACTAGCAGTTGACAGAACTCCTACCAGAGACCTCCGTGGCCACTCTCCAGCTCCAATGGAAGGTAGATGAGACATGAAGAGAGTCGGTTTAAATAGTGGCCTCAGGCAGATCTGGTTCAGCTGGGAGGGGCGGGGTTACCGCCAAAACTTGGGCCTGTGAACATAGAAAACAGACACACGCCACAGATGCAGGGAAATGAAAGGCAGCCTCGCGCATGATATTGTGTGTTCAAATTGAGTGTGAACAAAGACAGTTTAATAAAAGGAATGCCTGGGACTGTAGAAAACGAGAAAAATAAATTAAGTTAACGCGGAAGTGATGTCAAAGGGCATGTTATGTAACAACATGGCAGTACCTATTTGTAAACGTTTATAAAAAAAAATGGGGGGGGGGAGCGCATCCAGAAAAGGAAAGGGAAGCTTATGATACGATACAGGGATGTAAAAATATTCCAGTGAAAGCTTGGATGTAAAAAGTGTTTCCAGTGAAACGTTGTTACAGGAGAGTCAGTTATTAAGGGAGTTCCATGGTATCTGATCGTTCAGACCAGAGATGTTGGTTGAGAGGCGATACACCCAGCGTTGTTCCTTGTTCAAGAGAAAATTAGTCATGTCTTCATTTTGAGGACTGAAGTGTTCAATGACTGTCCAATGAAGGTCATTAGGAGTGTGACCCATTTCTAAGAAATGGTTGGTCAGTTTACTTATAGTCTTTTTGCAGTGGATCATGCTGCGATGTTCCACGATCCTGAGTCTCACTTTAATAGCAATAGGACTCGCATTTATGAGACCTATTGCATTGAAAATGGAAGTGCCGGCAGGCAAGAAGACACGAACGGGAGTGGGGCGTGGGGGGGTCGAGAAGTCACAGATTGATGGTGGGGGCGGGGGGGAGACAGGGAAGAAAATAGTGTTAGGAGTTAAGGGGCCAATAGCCGTGGAAGGATACAAATGATGAATGAGGAGGGACTAACGAGCATCAACGAATCCGAAGTCAGCATTTAAAACTAAAGCCAATGGGCAGAGAGTGGGCGGAGCTTCCATGAAGCTTCCACGCTAGAGTATATACTGCCTGCCTCGCAAAGCGATGTCAGCGCATTCGCGCCACAACGCTAGGCGAGACCTAAAAAATTAGGAGCAACATTACACTTAAGTGCAGAAACACAGCTGGTGCAAAGTAAATGTTGTCCGATATCACATTTAGGTTCAAAATCACTGCTTTCCCCAATAATATTGCTTAATGAAACAATGTAAGATGTTATTTTGTGTATTTCCTAAATACACACAGACCTCCTGTTTAATGTCCCCTACTCCCATATAGAAGTTCTACGTTAAAAGTTCCATCTGGACTATCACTTCCTGTTTAGAATTACTCCCAGTCCCCTTCACTCATGCAGACTTCCTGTGATGTCTGTATCTTGCCTATCTTAAACAACACATTCTTCCCTTCCCCTTTCTTGTGCAGTGGTCGAAGCAGGGGGATCGAAGGGGCACGACGTGCCCATAATGTGTTTTATTTATGAAAAGCAGTTTGCCTACTTGTTGTGCACAGGAATTGCATTCGCTGAGCTGTGAAGGGTGTGTTATAAAACAATGTACAGTCTGGGGATTGATAAAATCTATATTTTGGAAGCACATTTTTTATCTTAAACTTTTTTGTGCGTTTTGTAACATCCTATTTTATACTGTGTGTAATGCAAATTTTAAATAATGAATTAAATAGTCACAGTACTTTCTGTCACAGACTGAGACTTCTTGACACTAAACATACACAAGTCACTATTCTCCACTGCGCCAACCCTGATTACATCCTGTGTCTCTCTGGTTACAAACAGACCTCTGCAGTGCATTGAAGTACTGTAGTGCATTTCCCACTGATTACACTATATTTTTCATTTAAGATGTGCGTCATGTTAAATGTAGTTACCTGAAAGTGAAAGACCGAAAAAAGTCACAGGATATTTTATTTATTTAGCCAGGCCTTTAACACCGCCCCCAAGCTCACTTACCCCACCCCATTGCAGTGCACTCAGCGTCACAATTCCCACACATTTTCCAATGCACTTCGACCACTGCTCTTGTGCAATCAGCTAGCTCAAGCTCTAACTCAACTCACTAATGCTGTGTTTGACTAGCCAGTATTATACCTGCGAGTGTCTTTGTAGAAACACGTTGTTATTCACTAATGGTATTTCTACATCAGGCGTCGGCGACATCGAGCCGCACATCTACACTTGCGATCTGAAGAGGAAACAAGGTGAAAGGTGGTCACGGAAATGCAGTCAGTTTTGCATTTTATAATACTTGCTCAACAGGTTTTATTGACAGCAGCATTCCGCAGCACGTCGCACCATGCCAGGCCCCGTGGCAAAAGTGTCCTTTGAGCCCAAGGCTTTTCTTAAACTACATTTCTCCAGCATTACACTGTGTCCTGCCAACAAGCTGACTGTGTTTTGTATTCACAGGCTATGCCAAACAACATTGCAAAGTATTCATAGGAATGGACACTACGTGGATTTTCTCGTGAATATTTCTGTCTGCTCCTGCTTACACTGCACCGACGTTTGATTAATAAACGGGGTTTTCGCGTTTCGGCTCAGTGCTGCGAAGTTTACAGCTTGTACATGTGTGGCATTATCCATGTCTTCATTGTGCTTGTGAGCCGCACTTCGGTGCCTTGCATGGGATCCTTTGAGTGACGCTTTTTATGCATGTGAAACGAAGCAGTTACGTCCATTTACATATACAAATCACATATATGGCTCCATGGTATCCAATCTTCAGATAGTCCCTGTGCTGCTGTGCGCGGGATTCATTTTGCTTTAATGTAAATTCCATGATTAAGTACCAGCTATAGGTCACGCATGCTGAGTCGTATGGATGGAGAGGAGCGCACACATTTTCCAACACACCTTCCAATGTATGTATGAAAGGGAAATGGACAACATAGTCCCTAGACACGTGGACTTGAAGCCAGGAGGCCTTAGTGTGAGATATGCTCCTAAGAGCAGATCAAATCCATGGTACAGCACCCCCCTGAGCCTCACCTGCCCCTGGCCCCTAGAGCATATTTGCTCGCCCTGCAGGATACCCCCAAGCATCTGTGAAAGAGCATTCAACCCAAGACCAGGGGATGTGGGAAACTCAGTGGCCCTCATCCCAGTCTTCAGAGGGGCCCCATCATTTAGCATTAGGCACTGCTTGCGTGGTGCTTTTGCCAAGATGTCAAAGAAGGTTAAGGTGCGGAGGTTCTAAAGGGGTGACGTGGCAGTGGACGGCTAAAATGGTCACTTCCTGTGATGTTATTTGCTGTTATGTCACGCAGGTGAGATGCTGTTTCTTACTGTTCACACCCATTTCAGTGGAAATTTGCTCCTTTCAAACTAACCTTATGACAGCGCATTTGACATTGCGTAAATGATATTGCTTTGGAGAGTTACGGCCTAAATTACGATATCGGCGATCCGACCACCGAACCGCCGTTCCGGCAGCTGGGAGAACGCCACCAAGCTGGCGTCATCCCAACTGCAGCATTACGTTTTTACCGCCATGCTGGTGGTGTTGCAGCAGTGATGCCATGGCAGCGGCATGCTTCGGCTCATAGAGAGCCTGCAGCACAAGGCGACGCTGTGGCACCACCTCTTGCACGTCAGTGCACTGTGCCCCATGCACCATGTCGTGCATGGCACAAAATGCACACAACAATGCAAGCAGAGGGGGGTACAACATGTGCCATCATGCACACACCCCCATGGGCAAAATCACCCTGGGGCCCTCTATGGTGCACCTTCCCTGCCTTTCAGCCAACCTCTTCATGGCGGGGTCTCTGCCATGACAAGGTCGGTGGAAATGCAGGTTGTGATCAGCACACCGTTGCCCGCATCGGCTCTGCCACCATTGATCACTGCTTTCCCTTGTGCAGCCACTGCGGGATCCAAGATCCTGGCGGTAGCAACGGTCTTATGACGGTCCAACCATCATGATCGTGATCGAGCGATCGGACTGCGGAGGAGGCGGCGGTTGGACCACCACTGCGGGTACTTGCTGTCTTGGTACTACCGTACCCATAATCAGGCCCTTAGACCTAAACTCTGAGGCAGAACTATGTTTAACAATTGGTCTTAGAGAGCCAGAAATGATCTGAAGGGGTAAGTAGTATTCTCACATGACACACCAAAGCCCCATTATGTTACAACTTACACTGCTGACTTTCACACTGGAGTGAAACATATACTTTTTGATCCTTCTGAATGTAAGGAGATTTACTAAAACATTTCTCTTGCACTTTTGTGAATGAAACACTTTAAATGCATGCCATGCTTAGAAATGCCAAATTATAATTATCAAGGAACTACAAAGCAATATTGTAAGGCAACACCTCAATATTTAAAACTTATTTTCTATATCAAAAGAGGCAACTTTCAAACTAATTTCAAAGGTGTGTACTTGCATATCACTAAGGCCAGTTGGGCTCGGGATCTCACCTGTGACTCTTTAACATTGTTTTTGATGCAGGTCACAGCAGTCCCTGCATTGTTATGTAATGTTATGTGTATTTCACATTACCACCCACCAGGGTATCCTGGGGCGGAGCAGGTGTGTGTGTCTAGCCCTGCCTAGGGCAGCTTGGTTAATTGAAAAGTCAGGTCTTCAGCTTCTTGCAGAATTCAAAAAGAGAGGAGACGGTTCTGATGTAGAGTTGGAGGTTGTTCCATGCTTTAGGAGTGATGTAAGAGAGTAGTCGTCCTCCTCTTCTGGTTCTGTCTGCACATGGGGTGTGTGCAAGTAGAGGTCCTGTGGAGCAGAGATGTCTGGTTGGTTGGTAGGAGATGCGACTGTTCAGGTAATTAGGGCTAAAATTGTGTAGTGCTTTAAATATGTGTGTGAGGAGTCTGAAATGAGCAAGCTTGTGTATTGGGAGCCAGTGACACTTATATCATCCAAAAACATAGCTTTTTTAATACAACTAGAGTTTAAAGCAATAAATGTTAAATATTTTAATACATAAATGTAATATATTATAAAATAAATAATTCCACTAATATGTAATGCTATATATAAATATATACTTCTATAAGCACACATCCATTAAAAATATAAGCAATTCAATAACAAAATACATTAATTAATTTAGGCAATAAATGAAATATTTAAAGAATGTAAAACCCAAAAAAACACATTTACTAAAAAAATTATAAGCATTAAAATACATATTTAACAAAACAAATAATATCAATTACAAACAATAACACTATAAATCTATTTAACCGCTATTACAAAAACCTACTGCAGTTATAAAATATACTATTTCCACTCCAGTTTAAGCAACAGTAGGGAAAGCATTGGACTTTGGATGGGTTAGATTTACTATTCCTACTCCAGTCAGTGCAATAATAGTGAAAGTATTGGACTTCGGAGGCGTTAGATTTACTATTTTCAAACCAGTCAGTGTAACAGTAGAGAAAGGATCCAGCTGCTTTCACTTTCAGTGTTTGTGATGTCAGCATGGCATGCTGCAAGCAACTGGGCTGTGAGGGAAGTTCTTCCCTTACAGCTTGAGTGTTTTACAAAAAGAAAAAGAAAATCCTTCTAGTGCACAAACCATAAGCATGTTCTGCCTTTAGTATGAGAACAAGACATTAACATCCCCAGCAGTGCAGTGATAGTGCAGGAGACATACACTTCCAATTCCCCGCACTAAAGGGGTAAAATATAAACCACCCTATATCAGTAAAGAGCAAAAAATAGAGTAACCTCCAACCCAACCCCTCTAAATTCTATACATTTTACACCTCTTTACTTCTGTCTAGTCATGTCACTGCCATAAGCTAGTGGGATACCAAAGGGGATGATGGACGGAGCGCTAGTGCAAATCAAACACTCACCCCCAGTCAACTGATCTGGGTTTAATCCATCATCATTCTTTAGCTCACTCCACCACCCCAGTTCAGACATGGCCATATGCAAATCAGTCTGACCTTGTGCCTCATGGGAACAGTCCAGCCCGAACTGCGAAGCCATGTCTTCCCTGGACTGGAAACAATCATCCTGGGACTGGTTTAGGGTTCATAACCCTCATCAGCCAGTCTATCTTGAATCCAGTGGCAAAGTGAGAAAGGGACCCACGTCTGGGCATACCCTGCCAACTTAGGGCAAACACAGCGATACCAAAGGGGATGATGGACGGAGCGCTTGAGCAAATCAAACACTCACCCCGAGTCAACTGATCTGGGTTTAATCCATCATCATTCTTTAGCTCACTCCACCACCCCAGTTCAGACATGGCCATATGCAAATCGGTCTGACCCTGTGCCTCATGGGAACAGTCCAGCCCGAACTGCCAAGCCATGTCTTCCCTGGACTGGAAACAAGCATCCTGGGACCGGTTTCGGGTTCATAACCCTCATCAGCCAGGCTATCTTGAATCCAGTGGCAAAGTGAGCAAGGGACCCACGTCTGGGCATACCCTGCCAACTTAGGGCAAACAAAGCGATACCAAAGGGGAGGACCTGGCCTGGCAGTTCGGGCTGGACTGTTCCCATTGGGCACAGGGTCAAGACTGATTTGCATATGGCTGGGTCCAAACTGGAATGGCATGGTGAGCAAAAAAACGATGGATTTAGGCCCAGATCTCTGTACTGGGGTAAATGTATGACATTGTTCTGCATTCTGACCATCAATAGTTATTTTTGCATACGCTAGTGGGAGCACGATTGAAGCACCCCTCCAAATAGCACCCATGATGCACAGCACTTGCCACTTAGGCTCCAAAATAAATCCACACGTACCACCCGTGCCAACAAATGAAACAGCCTCTACCTAGAAGTGCTTGTAGTATTTGCTAATGCTTTGTTGTGAACATGAAGCACTATCAATTACTACAATACAATACAGTGTCCACTAACTAAGCGAAAACATACAGACACCAAATATATGGGCAAATATATTGTTCCACACAAAATAGAAACTGTCAGATAGCATACAGGCATTTACAGATGGGGGACTTGAGGATTAACAGAAAGAAAAAGGGATAGAGGGATAAATGGCTATTAAATCCTTAACTTTCCTTTGCAGATATCACTTTCAGTGGGTGATTAAATACTCCCGTTTCTATCCACTTTCAGTTGTTGCCTTATTTTGAGTGATCACCAAAGTAGCACACTCTGCATGTTGATCCCACCCTTGTCCTTTTTCTAAAATCATGTATATGTAGTTCTGCATGTCACCACCATCATTTCTTTATTATTACCACAATATAGACTTTGTTTTGTTGGATCAACATTTATATCACACATTTTGTATTCAGTGGTAACATTTCCCTTTGAAATTCCTTGTTATACAATGTATTGGTTATTTAAAGCCAACACAACCTAAAACAGCTAGAATGTACTTATTTGTTGGATAAAATGCGTATTAGATTAGATATCTTGAGCAATAGTTGTATGGCATTCGTGAAAATATAGAATTCAATTTTCAAAGCCATGAAAAACTCATGTAGCGGGTTGAGACATATTTTAACAAAATAGGAGAAACAGAACAACTGTACTCTGATTTAAACTGCTTCCAGCAATTGCATCTTTTCATCCACACAGAACCTTGCTGCTCTATTACTAAGAAAGAAGGCAAGTCATCTCTCTGCCTCCATATGCTCCAAACACTTCTCTTATCACCAATCACCCGGACATACCACACACTTGTCAGTTTCAGCATTCCCATCCAGCACCACCACAGATACACCACTGTAGCAGTAAATAAATCATAAAGGAAGAATGGATGTCCATGCTCTCCATGCACCAGCCCAAACATGTCAGCAGCCTGCCAGAAGCCATCACAAACTTCAACAGGTGGATCACCACAAGTGCTAATACCCTATCTCTCCTCCAGCACAACAAAATGCCAAAAAATAACCACAATCCAACTGGTATACAGAGAAACTCAGGCTAATGAAGTGCTACTGCAAGCAACTGGAGCGCATTTAGAGAATAAGACACTGTAGACAAAGACACCTTACAATCCACTCTAAGACGATACCACCAACAGATCCAGATACCAAGGGCACAGCATTCACAGATCACATTGATCCAGCAAAAAGTAAATCTTTGCCATCATTAAGGAGTTCACAGAGCCTGCAGCCGACTCACCCTGATACAGGACCTTTGCAACATGCTCTGGGAATTCGTCTGCAGCAAGATCTCCTCTATAAGCTGCAACTTCAACCCACAACTGGACACCATCACCTTCGTAATGTAACTTCTCATTTTGGATCACTAACTGACTCTCACCCTGTGGCCAGCCATCACCACATATGAGACCGCCACTGCCATGTTGTCCATCCATTGCAGGGGCCCCGTCACACCCCAGCCGCCCACCATGCCTTCACCAAAGGACTCCTCCCTATCAGAGCATCTCTAACACACATCCTCAATGCTTCCATCCTTTACCACTTTCCTGAGCACTTGGAAAACACACCACTGGCACCCCCCTCCTCAAGATACCACCTGTGGAGGCAGCCATGTTCGCCAACTAAGGAACGACCTCCCTCTTATTGTATCCAGCCAAGGCCTTAGAGAATGATGTGTCTTCCTACTATTGAATTTGAAAAATCAAAAGTGTGGGGCACCATATTTCCCATCTTTTGTTCCTTTGTACATCTAATATATAAGATTTTATTGGTAAAAATGGTAGAATATGGTGGTAGAACTCCCTAGAACAACTATTAGCAAGATGACGGCTATTAGATCTATCAGCCTTAGGTTGGTCTTCCCCCAAACCTTTTGCCTTCACTTCTCTTTTTATGTTGATCTTGTTTTTGCTGGCCTTAGGACTCTGCAAACTTTACTACTGCTAACCAGTGCTAAATTTATTGTGCTCTCTCCCTAAAACATGGTAGAATTGGCTTACGCCCAATTGGCATATTTAATTACTGGTCAGTCTCTAGTACGGTGGTACTACATGTGCCCAGGGCCAGTAAATTAAATGCTTCTAGTAGGCCTGCAGCACTGATTGTACCACCTATGAAGTAGCCCTTTAAACATGTCTCAGGTCTGCCATTACAGCCTGTGTATGCAGTTTTAAACTGTCATTTCGACCTGGCAATATAAACCTTTTGCCAGGCCCAAACCTTCCATTATAATACATATAAGCCATCCCTAGGGTAGGCCCTCGACAACCCAAAGGGTCGGGAACAACATATTTAAAAAGTTGGACATGTACTTTTATGTTTACATGTCTTGGTAGTGACAAACTCTTAAATTACTCTTTCACCACTGCAAGGTTTGCCTCTCCCAGAGGATACAATTAGAGTTACCTTATTATATTCAATAATCTGTAACTTTCAAATGGGAACAGGTAACTAGTTCATGTTTGGTGTATTTGGAATTATAATGAAAAATCCTATTTCATGGTGACGTCGGATTTAAATTAACATTTTAAAAATGCCACATTTAGAAATGGCATTTTCCTGTGCAAGCCATTTAGTGCCCGCAGCCTGTCTCTGGGTCATATGATTGGGTGTAGCTGACAGTTAGGCTGTGTGTATTCCTCCTAGACAACCACAAACAATAGAGGGCTTATGTGTACCTTGATGGACCATCACTGGCTGCATGGGAGGGCAGAGCTGTTTAGAACCCTACTTACACTTGAATAGGGAGTGTGCTGCCTCCACACTATGCACCACATACCCCCTGCAGTTTGTATGGGGCCAGGGCAGGGAAGGCAGGAAGCCTGTGGACTTCAAAAGGAAACCTCTTGAAGCCTCTTCCACTTCAAAGGAAGGCCCAGACACAAATATTTGCTCTCAGACACCAACCCTTCATTGCACTTCTGGACCTGTGGATATTCTGCTGGGAAAAGGGACTGCTATGCTGCTGAAAGCACTGCCACTTTGCTGGACTGCTACCCTAAAGGACTGCTGCTCTGCTGTGCTTACCTTCTGCCCACTGCCCTCTTGCATGGGTGAGAAGGACTGGACATGTATCTGTTGAACCCAGGACTGCAGAGTGACTTCAAGGGCTAGCTGGCTGGCCTCCTGACTAGAGAATCAGGGACATAAGGCTCCAACAACCTTGATCCCAGCATCTGGACTCTGCTATCTGTGAGTCCCTGCCTGCCAAGTGGTGCCACCCAAGCACTAGACCTTTCAAAGTGGGCCTGAAGGTGCTCTGTGGAACCAGCAGAACTGATGCATCTCCTTTGTTGTACAGCACAATTCCTAGCAAAACCGACACATCGCCTCTGCTGCGAGGTTTCTCTCAGCGCCAGGACTCTGCATTGACCTCGCAGCCCGCATGTGTTAGGCTTCCCTGACACAGGTCCTCGTATCACAAATCTCTCATTAACTGCAGCCTCAACGATGACAATGCAGGGCCTTGCATCACAGCCACATATCTCCTCGGAACCGAAACATCACCTCGGCTGTAATGTAATGTAATATACTTTAAGGTAGATGTGTAGAGCGCTGCCTGTAAGCTGTAAGTATATCCAGGCACTGAGTAGATGAGAATAGGTGTGTGGTGAGGCTGAGCCTGAGTCTGGACTGCACGACATGATATGGAACGTTTCAATGCTCTGCAACCAGGATTTATGGTACTCTTGTTCAGCGGCCCTAACTAGGTCCCTGTAGCTGGCTCGTGCTCCATTGTGGTCGGCCTGAACTTGTGACTTTGCCCTGACCTGGCATGACCAGTTATCCACAGGTGGCACTTTGTTGCGCTATTTTCACCAAAACCTTTAAACCTGCATATCTCCAGTTTTATGGATTGGATTTTTGTTGTTTTAGTCTTGATTTATTTATTAAAGATACCTTCATTTCTCTAATCTATTGTGGGTTTGTCCCTCAGCCCTACCCTCTTCAACGTGTGGTGTATTTTCATTTTATTAATGTTTGAAAAGTTGCGCAGATACTTTACACATTGCCTCTACGTTAAGCCTAGCAACCAGGGAGTCAAGCGCAGGTTGCTCTAGGGTTTGCTTGTGATGTCACCATGACAAGGATTGTGGTTTCTGCTTGAGTAGGGTTTTACCACGTTTAACCATTACCCAATTTGTTACAGTTGCTGAGAAAATAACCGTCACTTGAATCACGTGAGAGATTGTTGGTTATGTCCATTCTTTCACTGAGCATATCAGCCATCTACAGTAACAGCAACATGCAGTAGAGCGTATGTAATACACTTTCTCTCCTAGTGACATTTTTGCTGAAAGGAGCCCATAGCTTGCCTACATATGTGATCTATGCTTGGTACATCACATGGCCTTCTGAGTGTGAAGAATGTGCATCTTTCTATCCTTCAACCCTTTGGGAAGCCCAATGAGTGGAGCAAGGATAGTGCACTGAAAGGGCTGGAGTCAGATGTGAACACAGATGCTGAGATCAGGAACAGAGCAATGGGAAATGGTAATCTGTTGATTGCCTCCCTTTTTCTTTCACACATTTTGTTATGCTGACCTGCCCTCTGCAACACTTTTAACCTCCAAGCTTAGTCAAGGGCCCTTGAAAAAAGAGGCAGCTCTACACCGGCACCAAGAGACCTGCTACAGGAGTCCTGTCTTGATATTTGAGTCCAATGGAGGACCTCTTTCTGACTGCCAATTGCCATAGGCAAAGCTCCTCTCTAACAACGGTGGCAGAATGGGATGAGAGAGCTCTATGAGCTTGGTAGCAAGATGGAGAGGGCAACGCACCAAATGTCCTAGTGAGCAGGTGAGTTGCTCGCACAAGCTTAAGTTCAAGCACAGGCCCCTTCACCCTTGTAAGAAGTTGGCTTTTGGTTGAAGTGGGTGGAAACCCCACTCAGGCAACAACCTCAATTCTGAACTAAAAAAGTCACTAAAATATCCTGTGCTTAAGCCTCTGGTTTCTTGGCACTAGGCAGTCATGCTTAACGTAGAGGAAATGTGTAAAGTATTTATGCAGCACACATACAGTAATAAAGTGAAAACACAACACAAGAAGAATCCCAAACCAGTTTAGAAAAGTAGTATACATTTTATTAAATACAATGATACCAGAATGACAAAAATCCAACCATTAGAACCAGAACTATGCAATTGTAAAGTTTTAAGTGAAAATATTGCATTAGAGCATAAAGAGCCACTCACGGTCATCTGGTCGCGCTAGACCGTGGAAAAGCCAAAAGTTAGGCTGACTGCGACAGAGCAATTTTCAGATACAGGGACTAGGTTAGTCCTACTGAAAAGAGTCCTTCAAATTCCAGCGCAAAGGCGAAGAGTTCTGTTCGCGGTGAAGAAGGCCACAGGAGCAGGCTGAGCGTTGCAGATGGTCATCGCTATATTGTGAAGAGCCAGTCAAATATTGTGTACAGTTGTTGCTATAGGTTTGCATTGGCTGTCATCATGGGCTGTCGTTGCTGGAGCGCAAAGTACGTATGTGGCTTTGCTGGTCGTCCCTGGTGGTTGTTGTCGACGTAAAAGAGCAGGTCTCACAGGAACTTTGCGGTGGCCGACATCACATGTGGCAGAGTCATGCCAAGAACAGGCCCGTTCTTTCTCATCAGGAGCCCAAACTTCAGGGTTTTAACCTTTTCTTAGGGAGGAGTATGTTCTGATGCCAGCCAAGGGTCCAGGACCTGGGAAGGCACATCTTGGGGATCAGGGACTCACTCTAGCAATGGACAGCAAGGCGCAGGCACGTTCAGTTGCAGGTCCAGTTGCAGTAGTTCAGCTGGGCAGTTACAGGGTGGCATCTGAAGCTAGTTGATTCCCTGTAGCTCACACAGTAGGTCATCCAACTGACCCTTGGAGTCACTCTGGTTAGCCTGGGATGAAGAGGCAGGTCTGGTCTTCCTTCTCAGACAGCAACATAGACCATCAGCAGGGAAGCCCGTGTTCTTTAACTTCCATAGGACACCCCATTGTGTAAGGGGTCAAAAGGTAAAAGTTAATCAACTAATGATAAAACAAACCATTTCCAACCCCTTTGACTGTAAAGAAGGCTACAGTTCAAGATTATTTTTTGTGAATTGGTCATTTTTGTAATATTGGAAACCCTGTCCTCTATTTTATTTTTGTTTTCTCACTATGTTTTCACTTTTGTATTTGTGGGTTATTTTCACACGGACACCTTGCACCAATTTGTATTTATATGTTGAAATACAAACTGTATACTCATTGCTAAAACAGTGTCTATCTCTTCCTTACATCGCCTTCTCTATCAAACTTCCTACTACTGCTTTATTATGCTATTGCGCTTTAATGTATAAATTATATCTATATTTCCCAAAACAACCGCTGTTTATTTGATAATAACTTTCTAAAAGAGCCATTTTCAGAATTGTAACTTTAAATCAGACTTCACCATTAAAAAGGATTTTAAATTACAATTCATTTGAGTGTAAACAGCATATCTCTGCCTGCTTCCAATCTAAAGCTAGCACTTGTTAAATGTGATAAGGTAACCCAGTGCTAGTCAATGAGAGAGACATGCTTAACAACAGTGAAAAACAACTTTAAGAGTTTTTCACTGTCAGGGCATGTAAAACTTGAACACCGTGTTCTATTTTTTTAATACAGTGCACCATGCTTTGTGAGCCTTTAGAGTGTACCTCAGGGGTGACTTATGAATATTAGAAAGTAAGGTTTAGGCCTTTTAAAAGGTCTATTTTTCCAGGTCCAAATGTCAGTTTAAAACTGCACTACAGGCTGCAGTGACAGGCCTGAATCATGTTTTAAAGAGCTTTTGTGGGTGTGGCACACTGGGTGCTGCAGGCACATGCAATACCATTTACTAGGGACTTACAAGTTAATTAAATGTGCCAATTAGGTGTAGTCTAATTTATCCATGTTTGAAGGAGAGGGCACAAACACCTTATTATTGGATAGCAGTGGTGAAGTGCACAGAGACTTAAAGCAAATAAAACCTGAATTCTGTAATACAGGAGTGGTGAAGGCAAAATGTTTGGGGGAGTACAATGCCAAGCATGTCAGCTCTGACAATCCTCCATATTTCTGGAGATGTTGATAATTTCTACTGAAACAGAGGACCACAGCAGGATTAGAGATGCATTAGATGGCGACTCTTTGCTGATGGATGAAAATGGGCTAATGACTTTTAGGAGTCTCATAAAGTTAAGAGGAAGGGGCTGTAGAATTTAGTTATAATATTCTAGCATAACTGTAATAGCTATAGCCAGTTTCTTGCTCAATAATAAACCAGCGCTACCAAGTTGTGCCCATCTCTGATGTGTAAATCCTCATTCTCATGCCTGGCAGAATTCTTAAACAGCTTGCTTAGCTCCGAAAGTATACCTTTTTCTATCAATTTGAAGGTCAACTGTCTACTATCCCAATATTTAAGTTTCTGCACCTGCGTAGCTCTTTTGATTTCGTTTTATTTATCACATGATCTCCACTGGATCCCTGTGTATGAAAACATATACATTTTTGTTTTGTACATGAGTGCTTTAGTTTATACTCACTGGGTGCCAGGGCTCTGTGATTCACAGACTATGTTTCTTTTCACTAATAAATATTTTCAGAGTTCTATTTTGGCATGAGTGCATATTTCTTTTGACAATGTACTGCTATAGCTGCAGTAGAATCCAAAACATACCTGACATACTATGGGGTCACAGATGTTTCTGTACTTGATGAGGTGAACACAAGTCAAAAAGATGTCCATCGCGATCTTGTTGACAGGGCTATAGCCATCGACATAGGATCCCCTTGGCTGGAGCAACCGGACCAGTCACAAGTAGTAAATCAGATGAGTGAGGAGAATGAGACAATTGGGCAACCCTATATGCAAGAATGCGGAAATACACAGCCACTGCCTTTGGCTTGTTCCTCTTCAAGGCCTAGTAATTTAGACTTCGGCGGTCAGGTTGTGGTAAATATTTAAATTACCTGTACTATTTTTTATGCGGTAAAGTCTAGTAAGAATAACTCAGTCAAAATAAGAGGCAGAATCCGTGGTATTAGAGGTTCTGAAAAGGGCTTTATTCCTTACAAAGGAATTATAGTTCGAACCAGGCAATCTTATTCCATCACCACGAAGGTTCAGGAAGGGATAGGCAATACATTATTGACAAGTAACAATATATATATGAAAAGCATTGCATTAAGACAGATGCAGGAGGCGTAACAGCTGATAGTACAGATAAGAATACACATACGTAATGAAAATGGGCGTAATAACAGGCGTATACTAGAAACGTCATTAAAAATGATGTCACAAGTGGGTGGATCCATAAGAGAATCCTGCAGTGTCAGCAGAAATGTTTGGCAGAGATGCGCGCGCAGCCGCATGACGTGTGATTGACGTGCAACTAGAGGGTGAAGGGGAATTGACATTTAGCTCTACATGTGGAGACAGAAGTCTGGGGGGTCAGGTCAACCTAATCCCAAATCGTATCTAATATCTTTGTTTAAGGAACTGTTTTATCCAAAAGGAAAGGTCTCTCGGACGGAATCTATTCTATACTGACTGTTAGTGCATGTACAAGCGTCTATGTGTCTACATGAGATGCGAGGGGGCAGGAATCTTCCATGGTAACAGGGGCTATGAATTACTTACATAAAGACAGCGAGGCCGAGCTCTTTGCTCGGTAGCTGGAAGGATGTTTACCTAAACTACTAGACAGGAATGCATTGGATGAGGAGCGGAGCAGATAACTTGAAGGCTGAATACAGTTTTTGGCAGGCAACAGGCCGCGTCAGGCACCGTTAGCCGCGCAGGGAGTAGGACAAAGTTCATGGATACGGATGCAGGTCCAAGCTGGAGCATTTCAGAGGCAGAAGCAGGAAAAGGCTTGATGGCAGAATTCAGGGCCTGCTCGCCTGAACTGTAAAACGTGAAAAGTGAACCATATAAAGTCGGTGGCCAATCATACTTAGGAATGGAATATTCGACCCATCCAAGGCGGATCTGAAAGAGAACATGTTGACGTTGGACGCACATGTATTTGCGTCTTCATAGCTGGAACTGGAGGGAACATACATGTACTTGTAGCATGTACATGGAGCCGTTGGGGTCTAAGATAGGGGACACAATTGACCATAAAAATTCATATTTCCTCATTCCCTCCTTGTCCCCTACGGACCCTTATGAAATATCCATCTTCATCAATCCATCAATCTGTTCATATAGCATCATTTGTTCTTCTTTCTTCTTCCGGGATCTTGAATGAAAATTTGAAGGCGGGATACACGATGTGGCACACAGACCACAAACCGCTGGCCCACATTGTAGACATAAGGAACAACTGAATAGTATGAGAAAACCAATACCTAGGAAGGATAGGATCCTCCATCCCCAGGCTGACAACACGCTCCAGAACCAACCGGACCAAGTCCAGGTGCCTGGATTCTGGTGTATCTGGCTTACGATCTTATGAAGTCGAGTTATGGCCTTATATACTGACGGCGCGTTTTCTGGTATGAAAACACAGCAACTTGATCCGATGACCCTACAAGCTCCGCCCCTATCGGCCAGAATGACATCAAGGACAAGACGATTTTGAAGAACAACAATCCGCATCGCAGACTGCTCCTCTGTTAAGTTGCCTAAGGCGGAAGTAGTTTCATTCACTACTGCTTCAAGGGTTCTAGTTAATCTACGTATCAACTTACTATTAGTGACTGTACCTATGTAGGGAAAGAAACCTTTATTGAAATCTGTGTATTGCTCCCATGCTGTTTCGGTGTAGTCGACAATCGGGAGATCTCTCTGCTGTCTATTGTGTACTAAATGGGTATTCCTATGATAATCAGGCGGGGCTAGGAAAACAGGTGGCAGAAGGAATGCAATGTAACAGGTACCATCCCAATCTAGGGGTAGGCGTATGTATGCGATGTGACCACAGATGAAGTAGGAGTGACGAGAAGCTCTAAATGTAGATTTGCCTTTATCACTGAATTCTATTACAGTGGTATATTTACTATGGCCCATGTGTATTGAACCATTCTTTCTTACACATAATTCGCCTCTAACTGGAAATACTGACATAGCGGGCAAGATTGGTGTAGCTTCGGATTCAACATTCAGAATCATGAGATTAAGTGTAAAGTTACCTAATCCATATACTTCATTTTCTAGATCAGTTCCTGTTCTTTTGGGAAGTCCCTCCTTGTTAGGGTAGCAGACTTTAAGTAAAACTAGGTTCAGGTTTCCCCAAACCCAGTTGTCTTGATAAACTACTGAATTTGAATCTAGGGAATTAATCAAACTAAACCATGCTCCACAGGAGCCATTGTGGGTGAATGGATACGGAAAGAGAGACAGAACTCCCTTGTATTTCTGATAGGGAGGGAGTCGGCCACATATCCAACAATTTGTAGCATTGCTGGTCTGATGAGAATGATGTAACATACTAATGAATGTGTTGTTGCGCAGCGCAAATCTATAGGACAACTCATGCGGGGGTAATTCGCTAAAAGAATGTTCGGCAGTAGCATTGAAAGCACGCTTGGAAATAGGGTAATACATGTGTAATAATATACTGGCAATGATAATCAGAAGACTTAGAAAAAACATAATTAACAATGTCACTATGCAGTGACTACGAAGTGATTTACTGTACGCATGTTTCTTGAGCTGTTTCTGTCTATTTCTCTCTCTATTTCGGTCTAGAGGATACATGTCAGAGACAAATTCAACCGATTCACCTTGGAGAGGACTTAAACAATCAAATTGTCTGACTTGCTAGACCTTAGTTTCAGTTTATAGTTTTCTTTTTCAGTTTTGTCAACCAGGGGGAGTTTTGAGTCAGTCTGTGAGGGAATGCAGGGCTGATAATTCAAGTCGGATGATAGTCCATGAAATTTTTTGATATGGCTCGAGTGCAACCACCCTTTACGTCCCTCAATCTTCACAGCTGTCCTTGTGGTCAATAAGACGAGTTTAGGCGACTGCCAGCGAGGCTCCAGCGGGTTCCTTCTGTCGAAGTTCCTTACAAGTACAATATCTCCCGGAACCACGTCATGGGGCTTCACCTCAGTGTTATCGGGAAAAGCTGCAGCTACCTGTGAACGACAAGATTGTAGTGCAGACATCAAGGAAGCCAGGTAATCTGTCAGCATATTACAATCAACATCAGTTATTTTACGAGGTATAGGCGTCCCCCACATATTTGGTGGTCTACCGAAGATCACCTCATACGGGGATAGCCCTGTTCGAGAGTGTGCTACCATTCTCATGTAAAAGAGCGCAACCGGTAAAGCTACTATCCAGTCGACACCTTTTTCTCTACATACTTTGGACAGTCTAATTTTCAGAGTTTGATTATGTCGCTCCACGAGACCTGCTGCCTCGGGATGTCGGACACAGTGGAATTTCCATTGGTAGCCTAACAGAAGTGAAACATGTTTCATTAGCTCAGATGAGAACGGTTGGCCATTATCTGAGTACACGACACGGGGCAAACCATACCGTGGGAAGAATTCTCGAACTAACTGTTTGGCAGTAGTCGGGACAGTGTAATCTGAGACGGGATACGCCTCTGTCCACCGGGAAAGAGCGCATACAACTACGAGGACATATTTGAATCCTCGACATCGTTCCATCTGGATATAATCCATCTGGAGGACTTCAAAAGGGTGATCGGGGGGTTGAAATCCACCCTGTTCTACAGGTACGCCTTTTCCTGGATTGAACTGACAGCAAATCATACAGGTACGTACTTTCTGTTTAGCTGCTGCTCGCAAGTGTTTATTGAACCAAATGTGTTGAATACTGTCTAGCATAGCTTTCTCTCCTAGGTGCGCTGGACTATGTATTGTGTTAATGATGACTTGAACCATTGAGTCGGGGAGAAACCATATAGATTTTCCCTTCGTCATCCATCCTTGATCCGTTTGGATCCCTCCTAATTCAGTCCATCTCTTTATTTCTTCTGGTGTAGCATGTGTCTGTATGTCAATTACATCAAGGGCGGGATCCTTAACTGTCATGCAGTGTGTTGGTGTCGGAACTATTGTCTTTGTCGTGTCAGTTGTATGAGTCTGATTCTGAGCAGTCTGTTTAGCTGTCCTGTCAGCTAGGTCATTACCCTGAGAAATAATGTCAGTCACTTTTGTATGGGCTTTACACTTCATAATCGATATTGTAGTTGGCAGATGTATTGCATCTAACAGAGCTTGAATAAGGGGACCGTGCTGGATGTGGGCACCGTGAGAAGTTAAATAACCTCTCTCTCGCCAAAGCACGCCGAAGTCATGAACGACTCCGAATGCATAACGTGAATCTGTGTATATGTTGACTTTCTTATTTTTGGCTTGAATACAGGCTTGTGTCAGGGCGATGAGCTCTGCTGCTTGAGCTGACAAGTTATCGATACAATTCGTTTCAATAATTTCAGTGTCTGTTGTGACTGCATAAGCGGCCACTAACTCTCCTGTACTTGTTCTCATGCATGAACCGTCTACATACAATGTCAGGTCTAGATCTGATAATGGAATATCGGTCAAGTCTTGTCTGGGTTTCGTCGTAATAGTAATGACTTCAATACAATCATGTGCCAATGGGTCTGTTCCACTTACTGGCAAAAGTGTGGCAGGATTTAATGTACTACAACGTCTGATTTCTATGTGTGGCTGGAACAATGTCAATTCATAACCCGTCAGTCTTGCTATAGTCAAGTGTTGTGTTTGGGTCCGGTTCAAGAGAACCTCTACTGCGTGTGGTACTTGTACTGTCAATTGATGTCCTAACACTATGGCATCGCTTTGTCTGATTGCTAAAGCTGTTGCTGCGACTGATTTCAGGCACGCAGGAAGAGCCTGAGCTACGGGATCTAATGTACTAGAAAAATAAGCACATGGCTTGTGTGATCCTGCTTGTTCCTGCGTGAGTACTGACAAAGCAGTACCTTCACGTTCTGTAACAAAAAGTGTAAAACGTTTGCTGTAACATGGTGTTGCTAAAACAGGTGCTTGACATAAAGCTTTCTTTAAGCTTTCAAAAGCTTGCGTATGTTCCTGAGTCCAAGGGAGGACAGTCGATGTCGCTGCCTCCTGTGTTGTCAACTGAATGAGTGGTTTTGCTAGAAATGCATATTGAGGGATCCACTGCCTACAGTACGAAGTGAGGCCTATGAATGCCCGTACCTCCTTTTGTGTCTTGGGTGGCGGCATGTTAACAATTAACTGGATACGGTCGGGTGTAAGCTGTCTTCCCCCCTTGGACAGCAAGTGCCCAAGGTACACAACTTGCTGGACACAGAATTGTAGCTTTGAAGGGGACACTTTGTGCCCCTTGTCGGCTAAGAAATGTAAAACCGTCAGTGATGCTTTTTCACATTCAGGTTCGCTTCGGGCGGTGATCAGCAGATCATCGACGTATTGAAGCAGGGCAGTGTTAGCTGGCATGTGGATACTGTCAAGTTCTCTTTTCAGTGCTTGGCTATAGATGCTGGGGCTTTCTGTGAATCCTTGAGGTGCGCGTGCGAATTTAAAACTTCGTCCATTTAAACTGAATCCGAACAAATATTGGCTTTCCGGATCGATTGGGACGCTAAAGAAAGCGTTCTTGAGATCAATTACAGTAAAGAACGTTGCTTCTGAATCTATGGCTGTTAGCAATGAAGAGATATCTGGGACCACGGGGTATTGTGGTACAATGCATTTATTTAATTCTCGCAGATCAATAACTAATCGATATACGGGTGGTGCTTTTGGACCAGTTCGTTTAAGAATCGGAATTATCGGGGAATTACATACATTGGAGTCCGTTTCTACAACCACTCCTTGTGCAATGAGCTCGTCAATGATTTGCAGCAAAGCCACAACAGCATCTGGGGGTAACTTGTATTGTCGTATTCGTGGTAGTACCACTCCTGTTTTGAGTGTGACTCGATATGGTGTAATGTGCATACAACCTACATCAGTGGGGCCTTGTGCCCATAAATGTGCAGGTAGATTCTGTAACCGGTGATCCATGTCTCTAGACACGTAGTGACCCTTAAAGTCACGCAAAAAGAGTCGCACTCCTTCCGGAGAACAACATATTACAGCTCCTAGAGCCTTCAATGTTTTTATACCTAACAAGTTTTCTGGACATGATTTAGTAAGCAATAGATCTGTAGTCCGTGTTAATGGACCGACTGTAAATGCAAGTGGTTGCGATACTTCGTTAATAATAGGCTTTCCTGAAAAACCAAGGGAAATATTTTGTGAGCCTGAGAGGGGTGCCCCTGGGACTTCGCTGTGACTGATAGTTGTTCTGCTTGCCCCTGTATCGAGTAGAAACTTTCTGTCTTTCCCCAATACTTGACTCTGTACATAAGGACCCTCTTGATCTACTGGAACCTCAATAAGGGGTAAGCCAACTTCCCTCTCTAGGCTATTTCATGTGTAGCGCTGATACTCTGGGTAGTCATTTTGTGCATACTGGTACATCTGTTGTGTCGTGTTTTGTGTTGCAGCAATAGGCTGTGGCTGTTGTTGTGGTTATTGTTGTGGTTGTGGTGCGGTCTGTTGTGGAACTGGCATAGGTTGTATATTCTGAGGTACTTGTTGTTGGATCTGATCCTGTCTAGGCGGACGTGGTCTCTCTTTCGTTATACCCGTAGAGATATTATGTTTCAGAACTGCGCAATCGTGTATATAAAGACCTGGCTGTTTACAATAGTTGCATGTCCCTCTAACAGGACCTACTGAATCATTGGACTGTGTCGTACCCTTTTTATAACCGTCAGCTGGAACTGACTGAGCAACAAGCATTTTCATTTTCGTGTCTTTCATACGTCTTTGTTCATGTTCTTGTTCTTCTCTAATTCTATTGTGATGATATTGTAACATTTGTAACATCTGTGACGGTGTGTTACCTTGCCAAGTACTCTCGAATTTTAATACTCTACTCTTAACTTGGGGCAGGGAATTCTCAACTAATTTTGTCACAAACAGATGTGGATACGACTCACTACTTGCTTTTATGCCACTATTAATACCAAAACATTTTTCAAATCGGGAATAGAAATCACTAGTGTCTTCATCTTGTTTTTGTTTACAGGCTGAAATTGCACCCCAGTCTTCCTTTTTCGTAGTTAATAAACGTGGTAGTACCTGCACTAATAATCCTGGTAATGCTGTAGTCTTTTCCCCAAGCCCTGAACCTGCAGCTCGGGCTTTTTCTTCGTTTTCTAATGCTGTCCACTCTATCTTTTGGTCTCCCACCTCCCATTCCTTTTCTTTGAGTTTCTCGTAAATACCGGCAGGCAATAAAACCTTTAATATTTTCATAATGTCAGGATAAGTATACTCTCCCATGAGTAACATGTCTTTTATCTCACGGTGGAAACCTGCTGGGTCTTTGTCATGGCTAGGTACTACTTTCTTCATTTCTAATAATTCAATTTTAGTTATGGGCGTGTACACAAACACGCGTTTAAAATTATTGTCTTCACCTCTTATTGGGTGTACTTCGCGTAAGGGATTCTGTCTGTCTATGTGGTACGTTTTTCTTTCCAACTTGGGGGGAACTGAAACATGTTCTGGGCATACGAAGACAATGTACTGGTGTCGATATTCTAGAATTTCTTTAATTAAATCAGTACCTGAACCTCTCCATTTATTCGTGAGTAATTCTATCAGTATATCAGGTAGGGGACCAGGATCGGAGTGTTGGCTTCTATATAATATAACGAGGTGTTGTATCATGTATATACCAGCTAAACGCTGTTCGTCTGGGGTAAGATTCAAAAACGTGTGTGCCAACGCATCATCACTGTATTTTTCAGAACTGTCAGCCCATTGTACTGCTGACCTGGCTAATTCTTGTTCATCCATAGAATCGAGCATATGGTACCCCCTTCGGTCTCGGAGTAATTTATCAGCAGCCTGGAATAAGTGTTCAGGGGACTTCGTATTTAACATAGGGGCTTGAAAATGTCTGTTACAGTCTGGACGTATCGGACGTATCGGGTCATTAAAGTATCTGGTATTGTTACAAGGTCTTCCCCTACCTACATAGGCTATCTTTTCTAATTGTCCTGTGGGCATTTCTGATTCTTCCTCCTCCTCTCCCTCTGATTCAGTTTTGTCTGCCTCCAATCTGGCTTTATGTATTCGTTCTACTTCTTTGCGGATCTTTCGGCACATAGCTACTATACATGTCTGTTTATCATGTTTTCCCTCTGATATATTCTGACCCCATCGGGTAAGTACTTGCATTTCATCCTGGTCTACCTCGGACCTATCTCTGTCTCTGATCAAGCAGTTTATGAAGAAACGTAACAGTTGTCTCTGTATATCCGCTTTCTGGTATTCCATGGCTTCGTCAATACTTTCAGGGCCTTGCCCTGTTTGGACAAAGCGATATATATTGTCTAAATGTTTAATCATTCCTGGTAGCGTCGTTAAATATATTGAAGCTCGTCGTATACGTAGTGATGATAGCAGCATTCTGTCATTTTTACCGGCCACTGGATCATATCTACAATCTACAAGATGTTCTTTAAACATGTCGGACGTTGCTATTTGGGGTGTACGTTGGTTTGCTAAATCTCTAAGAGACGATTTACTTCGTGATGGTGGCGTGGCAAAAATTGCTGTCGCACCTTCTGAGGTGCTAGGCACGAAAGGATTCGTGGGATGTAAGGTAGAGACTGTGGATGTAGGAAAAGCGGTGGAAACAGATGGACCTGTGGGATTGTGCGGAGGAGTTTGTGGTTGCGGAGTTGGGGGCGGATGTTCTCGGCGTTGAGCACCATTGACAGGTGGCGTGTGTGGTGGAACATTAACATATTCTGGAGCTACATCGTCTAAATAGGAGGAAAGGAAAATATCTTTTGCGGTCTTGGGATGTGCTTTAATCGGGAGTAATGGGGGTGGCAAATCTTTCGGTATTTCCGGGGTGGCCTTAGGTAAACCTTCGGCCAAGAGAGGATACATACCATTCATAAGAGTGTTTCGTTGTCGGTCTACTTGTTCTGTTTTTACTCGGGTACCTTCCTCAATTAATATATTTTCTCGGGCTTTATTTGAGTTCTCCCTACTTTTCTCTTCCAGTCTGAGCGCTTTCTCTGTGCGCCTATGCGATTCTTTACGCCATAACTCAATAGCATCTTTCTGTGACTGTCTGGCTTTCTTTTTCCATAATTCTTCTTCTACTCTCATGATGCAATCTGCATCCCATGTCCCAGCTGCGGGCCATCTCTGACTCTCTGCTAAATCCTTGGTGTAGTCCACCCATAAATCAAGATATAATACGGCATCTAGGCCATGCTTATGGTACATAAAATACCCTGGAGTATCCCTAGGTGGAATGGGAACAGCTTCTTCGAGTACTCCTTTTCTAGTTTTGATCTGTCTTAATTTTGAAAAGAACGGCATCTTTAAACCTTGCTACTTGATTCTTACTTGAACCGAACTTGAACACAATTAATACAATAAACACAATAATGAACACTCATTCATACCACAATTTTTGAACACAGTAAAACATTTAACATTTAACATTTAACTTTTAACGAACAATGATAATTAGAAGAAAACTAGTTACTGACATAATACTAATACTAGATAATATTGAATTATATACATGGACATACTGGATATACTGCTAAACAGTACAGATACACTGCTAAAACAGTGCAGACCGGATCTGTGTACCCAAACCCGTCAGGACCGGCACAAATTAATGTGCACGTCTAACTGCCTCCCCAGTAACGGTACTCACCGGGTAGCACGGAACGGAAGGCCTCGGAACTGAACTGAACTGAACTGGACCGGACTGGACTCGACTCGACTCGGAACTTCGGAACCTGGTGGGCCTCTGTATACCTCGGATCTTGCTCTCTCAGCTAGGCTCTGGTCGGGATACTTCGCACTTCTCACCGCCTCGTCTGGGTGTTGATCGCAGCCTCAGTCACCCCCGCTTGGCCGGAGGGAGATACAGGAAATCCTGCGGGTACGCGTTTTTGTCCGTTCAGCTGTGGCAGGGGACCGGGCCTGCAACGCACCTCCGGCGCGTGAGATGAGAAAGTGTCCCTGTTCGGGCGCCAATTTATGTGGTAAATATTTAAATTACCTGTACTATTTTTTATGCGGTAAAGTCTAGTAAGAATAACTCAGTCAAAATAAGAGGCAGAATCCGTGGTATTAGAGGTTCTGAAAAGGGCTTTATTCCTTACAAAGGAATTATAGTTCGAACCAGGCAATCTTATTCCATCACCACGAAGGTTCAGGAAGGGATAGGCAATACATTATTGACAAGTAACAATATATATATGAAAAGCATTGCATTAAGACAGATGCAGGAGGCGTAACAGCTGATAGTACAGATAAGAATACACATACGTAATGAAAATGGGCGTAATAACAGGCGTATACTAGAAACGTCATTAAAAATGATGTCACAAGTGGGTGGATCCATAAGAGAATCCTGCAGTGTCAGCAGAAATGTTTGGCAGAGATGCGCGCGCAGCCGCATGACGTGTGATTGACGTGCAACTAGAGGGTGAAGGGGAATTGACATTTAGCTCTACATGTGGAGACAGAAGTCTGGGGGGTCAGGTCAACCTAATCCCAAATCGTATCTAATATCTTTGTTTAAGGAACTGTTTTATCCAAAAGGAAAGGTCTCTCGGACGGAATCTATTCTATACTGACTGTTAGTGCATGTACAAGCGTCTATGTGTCTACATGAGATGCGAGGGGGCAGGAATCTTCCATGGTAACAGGGGCTATGAATTACTTGCATAAAGACAGCGAGGCCGAGCTCTTTGCTCGGTAGCTGGAAGGATGTTTACCTAAACTACTAGACAGGAATGCATTGGATGAGGAGCGGAGCAGATAACTTGAAGGCTGAATACAGTTTTTGGCAGGCAACAGGCCACGTCAGGCACCGTTAGCCGCGCAGGGAGTAGGACAAAGTTCATGGATACGGATGCAGGTCCAAGCTGGAGCATTTCAGAGGCAGAAGCAGGAAAAGGCTTGATGGCAGAATTCAGGGCCTGCTCGCCTGAACTGTAAAACGTGAAAAGTGAACCATATAAAGTCGGTGGCCAATCATACTTAGGAATGGAATATTCGACCCATCCAAGGCGGATCTGAAAGAGAACATGTTGACGTTGGACGCACATGTATTTGCGTCTTCATAGCTGGAACTGGAGGGAACATACATGTACTTGTAGCATGTACATGGAGCCGTTGGGGTCTAAGATAGGGGACACAATTGACCATAAAAATTCATATTTCCTCAAGGTGACCCCGTCACAGCGGTGACAGATATCCCGTCCGCTGAAATATAAATCCCATAGGATATTATGGGATTTATATTTCGGCCCGATGGGATATTCGTCACCATTGTGACAGACTAAGCTGTCTGCCAAAATCTAAATCAGGCCCTAAAGACTTGATTACGATCTTGGCGGATGGGATATTCTGTCACAAAAGTGACAGATATCCAGTCCATCATATTACAAGTTCCATTTTATCCTATGAAACTGGTAGTACGGCGGATGGGATATCAGTCACGTTTGTGATGGAGTATTCCATCCACCAAGATCGTAATCAGGTCCTAAGATTAAACAATAACCTGTTGTGAAACACATATTAATTAATGCTAGCCTGCTTGTCAATAACATGGGGCCAAGCAACAACAGGACCAATAATAGTATCAGTGACATGCCTTTAACTGAACTTTCAACTCCAAAGTGGACTGTTAAACTAAAGACTACTCCATTGTCAACTTGTTGATCTAGCAGAAGTGCCCCTAAAATCGCTGACTATAATCTAAATCTTAGAGCTTATTCTGACCCCAACACTTGAGCCGAAACAATTTCAAGTCAACTGGACTTTCAACTGTCATGTATGTGGAAGTTTTCTAGCGTGAACCAGGCCAAAATGTAGCATATTACTTGCCAAGCGGAAGTCCTCAACATTTGACTATCAAAGCACTCAATCCTATAGCTACCAATCTGGAGCAAGAGCAAAAAACGTAAATACTATACCTGACACAGTGAAAAGTCAAAACATAACTTCAAGGAAAAATGTTCACCAAATTTCACTTTGCGAAACATGCTCGCCAAGATTCCGCAACAAGTTACTGACATTAATGTTATGCACGCAGAGATCGAAGAAAGTATCTCTGAGATAGAAATTCTATCTTCAAAAGCCATGAGGGTGTCAAGGTCAGGTAGGGAGGGTTACTGTCAGGAACGTCAAGACTTGTCATCTTTTCCCAGGATTAGAAGTGGTCCACACTATCTCCCCAATTAGCAATCTCTCAGACTGTATAAATGTCAGACTAAGGATTACACTATTGAGTGGAAAAGTAGGGGGGGATATATATGTAATGTTCTGGAGGAAGGGTTTTTCTCTGTGACATTCTCGGGGTCTTCAATGATACACACAATTCTCTGGAGAAACCTGTGGTTTTCTGTATAATGGCACAAACCAAATATTCCTTTGGTATCATGAGCATCCACATGGATAATGGATTATCAACTGAGGCATGAGGGAGCACTGTGGCTAGTCCCCCAATTGCCAGGATGCAGCCGAAGAACAGAATAGTGTGCATTGAGCCAGGTGAGTAATTCAGAAACAGCCTGAGAACCAGGTAGAATAGTATGTGTAGAGTCAGGTGAGTAGGCAGCCACCAATTATGGTAAAGTGCAGGAACACAAGAAAAGAAAAAGGGTAAAGACAGACTATCAAGGTTACTCATGAAGGACAGAGGAAGGGAAAAATTACTCAAAGTACAGGGACGCCATAGAGTTGCAAACTGGAGAGAAGAGGAACAAGCCCAAACACCACTTTTGCCAAGCACTGATTATTATCTCTGTTGTCATTTTAATGGATGTAGCCGTTTCTGTCACAGAAGTGCTTATTATGCTAGTCCTGCTTGTGTATTCAACTCTTATCACCTGTAAGTATTAAGATTTAGCTCCAGCCACAATGGAACTTTCTAGTCTCCACTTCTCTATTTTCCATGGATTCCATACCTCTATATCACTATCCAAATAATTTGTATCCCTATGGATGATTAGTGAGTGTCTTTTAAATATGTGCAATACCTTGTCTTTATTTTTCTTACTCTGAGTGGTAGTTAGGCAAACTTGGGTATCAGTCGATTCCTGACAGACATTAGATGATAGAGTGATAGGACTGGTTCAATACACGGAACAGTATAAATTAAATATTCAACTCACAATAATAGTACATTATTGCACATTCAAATCATACAGTCCTCAAATTTTTGCATACCTGTTGAATCATACTTAAACTATTATGTTGGAATGTCATAGGTGTGAGTAAGGGTATCAAAGGAGAAAGGATTTTCTTTGAGGCATTTAAAAATTAGCCAACATATTGGGTCTGAAAGTCAATTTCTTTTCTTGGATAGACACCGAAGTGTCTATGCTTAATCTGGGTTTATACAGTTCTAGAAAGCAATTTGATAAGAATGGCTGATGGCTGGTGGCAAAATGTAAATCTCGGAATACAATGTGATCTTCTCACACTTTAAGCTCAGAATTTTGATGATTCTAGATTTTTATGTATGATTGTACGGCACTTGTAGATAAAGACATTTCTGTTATTGTCCGTAGTGATTTTAATTGCATGCTCAATACTTCATAGGACACATCAAATACTGCACATACTAGCAGCATGAAGCACACTCAAACCAGTATGATGTCATCAGTGGCAATATTTGGGGTCATTGATTTTTGGTGAGACTGCTATCCTTTAAATTGAGAAAATGCTTGTTATTCAATACCCCAAAAACAGTGCTCACATATTTTTCATAAGCTCATCCCTCTCCGAGTAAAGCAAGGCTGACATTCACCATTTACTTTACTCTAATTAGCCAGCAATTCATCGATGTTAGAATGATAATGATAAGACACCAACAAATAATGACTGGACCTTTCTACGTGCTTGTCTTTGAAGAGAAGATTGCATTAACTGCTTTAGGAAAGATGTCTGTGACTTCATTAAAAGCAACCTAGGAACTACTTCACCACGCTATGCTTGGGATCCAAAGAAAGCCTTCATCAGAGGCATCACACATATTTTCTTCTCTAAAATATCTATAATAAATGAGTGTGAGGAAGAAACTTTAAGACAGAAACTAAGTAATCTACCATAAACTCATATTTTACAGACATTCAACGAGTCATCAGAAAGTACCTATATAAATTTAACATTCTGGGCTCTTAAAGGTTGGATCAAAGCAGCATACTGTATGAAAACATCTAAAGCTGATTTTACTCATAAAGGTACATTGAAAACAGGTGACAAATCAGGAACATTTCTAGCATATATGAGTAAACTCTAATAATATTGTTGCAATCATGTACGAAGCAGGGAGGACTACTCATAGTCAAAATGGCATTCTGGCACTTTTTTTTGCAATAGTATATACATCTATATGATGATGATAGTGACAGTGGCAGAGCTCAAATTAAGAAATATCACGGCTTATTCAAACATCTAATCTCAACATTATATCTAATCTCACCATTATAAGTGACAATAGTAATCCAAATTTGAGAGCTGATTTTACTTCAGAGGAAATTAATTTGTTTGCAACTAAATGTGCTCTGGGTAAGGCTGCTGTACCAGACAGCTTACCAACTGAGACCTATAAAGATCTAGTGGAAGAAATATCTCTTCCTTATTTAGACAATATATTAGAAGTTAGATGAAATAATGTCACCCCCGATTTCTGAACCTCTGCAACAATTTCAGTCATCTTAATAAAGACGAAGATCTGACTGATTGACTACAGATATTATAGGCCTATCTCCCTTTTGAACTGAGCGTCCAGAATATTTGTCAAACATTTTGACATTGAAATTCATTAAATTATTACCTCTTTAACATTTGGTATGCATCACAGTTTCATAATGAGTAAAGACATCACCTCCCACACGAACCTTGTGGTAGGTCTAAATGATCGATTGTGCCAGGGCTCTGAAATAAACAGTACCTACTATGTTGCTAGATGCAGAGAAAGATTTATTTTATTTTTATTTATGTTAGTTTTATATAGCGCTGACCTGACCCGGGGGTATCGGAGCGCTTTACAGCAGTGTTTCATAAGAGTTACTTAGTAGGGTAGAATTAAACATAAAGTTCGGAAGTCCAAGATTGCTGAGGATACTTGAGGTAGTAGTAGAGTCCTGAGGTAGCCCTATTGAATGCTTTCTTGAGGTAGTCCGTGAGTCCTGAGGCAACCTCATTTTATGCACACTTGACTAGAAGCAGGCTGAGGTGGATCAGTTTGATGGAGTTACAGATTTTGGGTGGGTTTCCAGCCAATGACCTAGCAGCGTTTTTTTGTTTGCGTGCTTTCATGGGGATGAGAAGGAGGGAGTTGGAGCTCCTGAGGTTCCTTGTCTGACCTGCCCTCTTAAGCTTGGTGGCCAGATAGTTCGGTTTTCCTGTATGTAGGGCTTTGTACGTGAGGCAAGCCGTTCTGAAGTACGCCCGCTGATCAACTGGGAGCCATTTTAGTTCTCTTAGTGCAGGAGAAATGTGGTCATATTTCCTGATTCCGGTGACCATTCTGGCTGCTGTGTTGAGGGTTGTTTTGAGGGGAGCTAGTTGGGTTTTTGCGGTGCCGGTTAAGGTTGCGTTACCATAGTCGAGTCTGGATAGCACCAGTGCTTGGGTGGCTTGTTTGAGGTCTTTGGTAGGGAAAAATTGTTTAATTTTGTAGAGAAGCTTCAAGTTGAGGAAGGCAGTCTTTGCAGAGTTTTTGATGTGTTTGGTCATGTCCAGTTTAGGGTCCAGGGTGATTCCTAGTGATTTTACAGAGTTAGCCAGGGTGAGATTGCCGTTTAGAGCATCCATTTAAGCCATTCTGCAATTTGTGGGGTCGCTTCTTTGTTGGCGATGAGGAGGAGCTCCGTTTTGTCCTGGTTAAGTTTAAGGTGATTTTGGGACAGCCAGTGTTGAATTTCTTTAAGTGTGTTGTTTATTCTGAGGATGTCGTCTGGGGAGGAGGTTTCCAGATAGACACGGGTGTCATCACCATATAGGTGGAAGGGGATATTAGCATTTTTAAGTATGGTGGTGAGGGGTTCCATGTATATGTTGAACAGTTGTGGTGAGAGCACTGAACCCTGGGGCACACCACTGCTGATGGGGTGAAGGTCGGAGGTAAAGTTTTTGATTTTTATCCTTTGCGACCGGTTGTGGAGGAAGGAGGTGAACCAGCGGAGGAGCATCTCATCGGCACCTACCCTTCCTTGTAGGGCCTTGATGAGAAGATGGTGATCTACCGTGTCAAAGGCTGCCGATAGGTCGAGTAGATTGAGTAGGTAGCAGTGATCATTATCGAGTGACTTATGAATAATATCTGTGATGTTGAGGATCGCCGTCTTGGTGCTGTGGCTTTCTCTGAAACCCGATTGGTGGGGATCAAGAAGGTTGATGTTGTCCATGTGCTGAGTCAATTGTGAGAGGACGCATTTTTCGAGGATTTTGGATAGGAAGGGGAGATTGGAGACGGGTCTGAAGTTATTCAGATCCGTGCAGTCAAGGCCTTTTTTTTTTAGGAGTGGCGTTATTTGGCCGACTTTAAGGCATTCCGGTATGATGCCGGTTCTCAGGGAGCTGTTGATGATTCTGCACCAGAACGGGGCTATGGAGAGTTTGAGTTTTTTAGTCAGTTGGGAGGGTATGGGGTCAAGGACTAGAGAAGCGGGTTTGGAGGTGGAGATTAGCTTGATAATCTCGGCTTCCATGATGGGATTGAAGGACTTCCATGTATTTGTGTGGTGCAGGCATGTGCTTTCAGTTGGGACTGGGGGCCGGCTTTCGCAGGCGTGGTTGGTGGTGATGTCTAGTGAGAGCTCAATGTTGGAGATTCTTTCTTCGATGAAGATGTCGAAGTTTTCGCACAGTTCCTTGGAGGCCTGGGTAGAGGGTACAAGGGGCTTGGTGGTTTGTTGCTTTATGATTTTGAACAGTTCATTGGGCCTGTTTTTTGCATTGTCCAGGGTGGAGCAGAAAAGGTTAGATTTTTCACTACAGATGTGTTTTTTGTAATTTCTTTGAGCTGCTTTGAGTTGTTCGAGTAGGCTTGTGGAGGGGTTGTTTCTCCAAAGTCTTTCTGTGGCTCTGAGTTGTCTCCTTTCATTGTTGATGTCTGTATTGAAGCAGGATCTGGATGGGATGTTCTTGGCATTTTTTTGTTTCAGAGGAGCTATCTGGTCTAGAATGGATATCATGGATGTGTTGTAATGGTCGGTGAGTTGTGTCGTGGATATATCCTCCGTGGAGGTGGTGAGGAGGGAGTTGACTTTTTCTTCCAGGTCAGTCATGTTGATCTGGGTGAGGTTTCTGGTCCATTTGGACTCTTCTTGGGTGGGGTGTTGTAGATTGGCTGAGTGAGCTGGAAGAGGATTAAGTGGTGGTCAGACCAGTCTACGGGCAGGGTGTGATTTATCATCACTGTGTCACGTTTGGTGATAATGGCATCTAGAATTGCTCCTTTCTTGTGTGTTACTTCTGTGCAGTGTTGCGTAAGGTTGTTGTTGTGTAGCAACTCTCTCAGGTTTTGGATTAGCAGGTTGTTATCTTTATTCCAGTGTAGGTTGAGGTCTTCCAGAATTAGGTTATTCGCATCTCGTAGTGAGCAGTGGGCAATCAGGTCAGACAGGTGTTCAGTGAAAGTGGTGGAGTTGCCTGGGGGGTGGTAGATAAGGTGGCAGGTTAGTGTTTTGTTGTTGCTCATGCTGATGTTGACTGTTAGGCACTCAAAGGTGTTGTAGTTGAAGGAGTCAGTTTCCGTCATGGAAATATTGTCTCTGTTGATGATCGCTATGGCTCCTCCTCTTTGGTCTTTTCTGTCTTTGTTGGTGATTATAAAGCCTGGGGAGGATGAGAGTGTCTAGGAGTGGTGGGGAGGAGTCGTTAAGCCAGGTTTTGGTGATGAATGCTATGTCTATGTCGTGTGTGAGGATGGATTCTGCTAATTCAGTGGCATGTTTCGTGACTGATTTGCAGTTTATGAGCATACAGTTTGTGGGGGGTCATCTCTGATTTGGATTTTTTTGTTAGGGGGGCTGTGGGGATGCTAGTACGGGTGGTCGGTGGTCTGGGTGAGTTCAGAGGGGCTTGGACTCTTCCTAGTTCGGTGATCATCTAGATTTTGGATTGGAGGGTGACAGCTAAAGGATTGTCGTATGAGGAGGCGAGGTCCACCGCATCACTCTCAGACATAGCGTCTCTGGTTCTTTTGGGTCTCTGTGCCAGATGGGGGATGGGGTTAGCTACCCATCTCTGCGCGGGGACTATGGACGGTCTTTGTTGTGTATGGGTGGTGGAGGAGTGGGTGTGCTGAGGCTGCAGGGGCGCCGCGAGGTTGGCTAGGATATCACTAAAGCCCCGGATTATAGTTGCTATCTGGGTTTCCAGCCTCGAGAGCCGCAGCTCAGTCTTTAAATCGTTGAGGTATCGGGGCTGTCCTGTGCGGGAGTGTTGGGCCTAGAGGGGGAGAGTCCCAGGGTGTTGGGTAGGTTAGTGGTGGCAGTGTTGTCCGTACCAGGTCTGGGGGAAGAGAATCTCCGGGAATTGGGCCGCCTTGTTTTGGGTGTGTTGTCCATGTGGGGTCTGGGCGGGGCCGTGAGTGCAGGTTGGCGGGGTCTTGTTGGGGCATTGGTGCTATATTGCCTGTGGGTTTGGGGAGGTGGGTGTTCAGGTAGTGCAGAGTGGGTTGGGGTGAGTGGAGGGCAGGTGGAGGACGGGTGGCTGGTGGTGGTTGTGAGCCGGCAGGTGGCAGATGGGGATGAGACCCATAGGTAGGGAGTGGGGGGTCCTTTTCTCTATGGGGGTGAGGGGGATGTCGTGTGGCGAGCGGTCTTGCTGGGGTGTTGGTGCTTTATTGCCTGTGGGTTTGGGTAGGTTGGTGTTCAGGTTGTTTGTAGTGGATTGGGGTGGGTGGAGGGCAGAATGTGAGTGGGGGTGAGAGCCGGTAGGTGGCAAATGAGAGTGGGAGCCTAAGGTGGGAAGAAGGGGGGTCCTGTTTTCTCTGGATTTCTATAGAGTCTCATATGGCGTTCTGTGGGAGGAGTTATATACTATGGGTTTATATCCTTCCTATATCAAGTGGTTGCAGTTCATTCTGCTTCTCAAAATGTACAATTTCTATTAATGGAGATACCTATTTTGTAATGCACATCAAACAAGGTACCAGGCAAGGTTGCCCCTCCGCTCATCAATTTAGCTTTTTACAAGGAGAAATATATGAGGAGCCTATACAGATTCAGCTTCCATCGGTAACGAACCTTAAAACTCCAATTTCAATTGCTGCCTCTCTTCTGATGATGTCAGTTATTAGCATTGTTGAGTGGGCCGGAAACTATATGGTTCAAGGGTTACACATGCTATCCAGTATGTTGAAATCACACTCACACCACATACATTTGATAACAAAGGTTTACTCTATTCAAAGTTGTCTTTTTTTTCATTTAACTATATATGTTTGTCCAACTAACTATAACATTCCTGAAACCTGCATTTTTCAGTGAATATCTAGGGTTTTTTTTAACCCTATTTCCTAACTATAACAGCCCTGTAACCTTTGGGTTTTTCAGTGAACTTCTAAGGTTCTTTAAATGCTAATTCTTAACAATAACTTACCTGCAACCTTTGATGTTTTTAGTGAATTTCCTTGGTTTTTTAAGTAGCAATGGTCTTTGCAGAATGGTGTGGAAAGGGGGATGGGGCCCTCTGACCAGCTCTCAGAAATCCCACTGAGTCAGTCTTACAGAAATTATCAGGAAGGCTTCTTGGTCCCCAAGTTCCTTTAGCATCCAAAACAACTTTATTGCCCAACCAGTAGTATGCCAGGAGACATGTTTGCTGAGTGGGCAGAATGGGGATGTGGCCTCTGAAGTTCTCTTCGCAAACTGACTGTGTGGGACTTGCTTGAGGTACCAAGAGGGATACCTGGCTTCCAAATACCCTCAATAGCCAAGGAGACTTCATTCCCCAAATAGTACTATGTCAAGAGGCGGGTTTGCAGTTTGATGGAGAAAGGACGTCCTTGATGATTGCACAGGTAGATTCTATGAGTGCCATTGCCAAGGACAGACTGCGAATACTTGATATTTTTAACAAAGTGTATATCACATATATAGACATATTTTACATAACATTTCAGTGTAGCTATTTAGTAAGATACTAATTTAACTTTTCACTTTGTATTCATTTATCAAAATAACTAAATCAAAAAAGCATTTTCCTTCTTCATAGCAACACCAGAGGTCGCAAAGTCATCAGTAATCACTCATGCAAATAACAAATTGAACAACAGATATATAGACATATTTTAAACGAAGTTTGAGTCTACCGTTTAGTGACATATTGCTTTACCACATTTATAAAAAGAACAGTTTTGAAAAATAACTCAAAATCTGAACTCACAAATAGAACAAAACTACCAAATGCCAATCAAAATACCCATTGTCACCCAAACTCATGGGGAATTAAAAACTATTGCCAAACTAGTGCAATGCACAATTTCAAATCATTACATGACTGCGATAGTAAGGAATCGTTGGATAATATACTGTTCAGTCAAATGAATTGGAAATATACACCCACTCCTCCTTCTTGAATCTTTTTTTCCAGAAGGTTATTGTGAGCAGGTGGTAGAGTTTGGCTGGAGACTTTTTTGGGACTCATGTGGGACAACGTTCATTTTATATCATCTTAAAACTTATCATAGAAAATCTCTTCAAATGCTGATCAAGAAGAGGGAAGCTGGAGGACCATCTACATCAGTGGAAGCAGCAGCAATTCCTGGCCAGAATGTCCCTTCAAAGTACAGACTACTACAACATATATGGCTCCAGAGTTTTCAAGAAAGGCCATTAATTGCATGGACTGTAGTGTTGTTATAACAGCTGGCGAGCAGTGTGTCCACAGCTATTTAGAATGCTGCCAGAAATCATACATGTTCTTTTTTACCCCTTTTATATTTTTGCCACATTTCATAAGAGGAGTTCATAGTGAGCAGCAAGAAAGCAACGCAAAGCTGAAGGACCCTTGACTTTAATAGCGGCACAACAACACCTAAGTAGAGAGTCCATTCAAAAGTCCAATTTCAACTTCAAGATTTGGCTCCACAGTTTTTCCTGATAGCATCATACTGCATGGATTGTGGAGTTGTAGTGAGTGCTGGAGAGCAGTCCATAATGGCCCTTTGCAATGCTGGAAAGAATAATAAATCTTGATGTTTTAAAAATGTTTGGGCTCTTCATTGTTTTTCTGCATTAGAATGCATTTTAGTATCTTACAAAATGGGTATCTAACGTCTATGTGTTGTTCATTTTATTATCTTCCAATTTAGTGTAACACTACTTACATATAACTTGCCACATAGACAAGTCAAACTGTCCCTCTACAAATAAACACACAGGTAACTCTTGACAGTTATTATAATTTACTTTTCACTTTTTCAATATAAGTCAACAGTCTGTGTTTAAATCTTCTAGTAATTGCATCAACAACATATACAAGCATACTCTGGGTTTTTTACAGAACACTGTGTAAAATTTTGTAATCTGTTTTTTACAACTGTCAACTGTAATATATGTGTATTGTCCTGCAACTCCTCCTCTTAACAGCTCTTCATTTTCTCTAGAATCCTGCTCAAGACCAAAGAAATGCAACTGCACATCACCACATCACCACAAACCTGTCTGCCACACTACCATGCAAAAGTGCCCTATTTATTTCTAGTAAACATAAAGCAGGAGTTTTCACATAATACAGCCTCCTTTCTAAAGTTCACATTGTTGAGTGTTGTAACTTATTTTGTGTTTAAACTTCACCTCGGAAAGATACATAGGAATGTTCTTAATATATCAATGAATTGCTGTCTAATACAGGAAACACTACTACAATTCCATTTGTATACAGTACCCTGACTATGCCTTCCTTGTACCTCTTCTGCAATAGCTTGCTTCATTAAAGAAAGCCTCTGTACAGGAGGATATGTGATGTTACAACACATACCATTACCATCGCATGCCGTTGCAATGCCAAACTTTACCCCTACTTTCTGTCGGGGAGTGCTGGAAGTTGGAATAGATTAATTTTCTATTCAAACTCCAGTGTGTGCAACAGTAGGGAAGGTATTGGAGTTGAATCCAACACCTTCTACCCACTGCTGCACACCTTTTTTGTTGCAACGGAATGTGATGTAACTACATGCGTTGTAACAGTTGCGTTGTAAAGGCTGCTTCCCGTAAGTATGTATCCATTGTCCACTAAGAACTGTACAAAAGTTACTTCTATTCACTAATCTTTTCTTCTGGTTTTGTCTCCTCATGCCCCACACTATTTTGTCAAGAGTCTTCATTCTAATTAGAATCAAAATGAAAAGCTTCCTCTTCAAGTAAAGGCCTTATCGACTACTCTCTCAACTCATTATTTCTGTTTATTTCTTCTACACATTTTTAAATTTAACTCTAAATTTAGAAGGCCGTAAATACACAATCATTTTAACATTTCCGCAGAACCTATGCAGCCATCTAAACACCTACTTACAACCCATGCAGCCATTGAAATACTGAGGCACACATGTCCACTAATGAAACACTCACGCTCTACTCATGCACTCATGTAATTACATAGGGATTACTTGTTAATTGCATAAGTCAATAGTTAGTAACTAGGTGATTCGATGAATGTATAAGTAGTGCCTGCATACTTCAATGACTGCATCATTTCTGCCTGACTGATTGCAAGAGTACATGTGTAGTTTCTGGATGATTGAATAACTCCATGGATAGTGAATCACTGATTTGATGACTGCCTGTGTAGCGGTTGGGTGATTCCATGAGTGCCTAAATACTGCCTAACTGACTGAGAAAGTACAGTTGTCACTATATCATTGGTTATCTCCTTCAGTCAGTATCAAACTACCTGTTTTACTGTATTCATGCTTTTCTTCTGAGCTATGTGTGACTGAAATCTAGGTATCACACTTGATTAATAATTGCATACATGGCCCTCTAGAAACATACATTGATTTGTTACTTAGCATGCACTTGCATCAGTAAGTTTCTAAAATGGAAAACAACATTTCAACTTTTTTCAAAGCACAAAACCATTTGCAAATGGTATACCTACATCATTTCTTAAATACTTCTTCTGCTTCTAAAGCATATATTCAGCATATCTCAAACAAAAGTTACACTCGAAATGAAGCGAATGCAAGAATTCTTGAGGCATTCTCCAGTAATAATCCTTCTCAATTTTAAACAAAGCATGTTTAAAGAAAAACGCTACCCTCACCATATACATGACATTTCCATCAGCCTTACTGAACATAGATCACCATGTAAACACATATACGATTTCTTAATAGATGTACACCTTCAAGCCATCTTTCCCAAAATATATACCTCTCTACATCTTGAAGTAAACTCAAAAGTACCACTGTATAAATAACTATGTGCAAGCACAAAAACCATATCACACCATCTAACCATATGCAAAGTGGTCATATAAGTTAAAAACTACATTGAAAAACACTTCCCAATACATACCTTATAAGTATTACTTCTTTCTAATTCATATACAGGTGGACAACATGTTCTCATCTTGTATTTATCACTACACTATTCCTGTTTAATAATATTACTAAAAGTACTACAACTCCCAGAATGTAAATGACTGATGCATCTGTTCTGCACATTATGTTTCAAAGTTATATACATACCACTGAATTCAGTTTGTAGATTATATTGTTGTTTAGCTCTTTCTGCATTGTTTTGACACTGTTAAGATTTGTAAAAACTAAGCAACTCTAAAATGGCAATCTCTTCAACTTTTCACCCTATCATAATGAGAAAAGCAGAAAATGAAATCATGTCTTACATTTTAGACTACTGCATCTCCACTTGTGAATGGTTAGCATCTGTTAAACCTTTCCCTCGCTTACAAAACCAGTTTCCTGTTGGCACGTTTTCACAATGTGTTCGCGATCATAGTGGAGCAATCCCGAAAAAATAGCAGTTCAAACCTATATCTTGCTTTATTTTTCTGAAATGTAAATACTACACAATAGTTTATTACATCGTCCTGAATTTGGAAATTAAAACTTGCAATTACTTACAATGTGTCATCACAACTTTAAAACAAATGCTCTGTCTCTTTAACACCCTTCCCCCAATACAGTCTTAGCTCAGTGTACCTAGCAACCCGGTGGAACCAGTAGGTCACAAGTTCACAGTGCATTCTAAAAGGAACATGCTGCTTTCAAATAAGATACATCTGGTGTGCTTTACTCCACAGATTCAAAAACATATCCATGTCGGTATTTCATTTATTTTCTTCAACAACAGCCAATAATAAGATGTCTTGCTAAGGCATCCAACACACTACCTAATTTTATTCACTTTAATGCTGACAGCATCCAATAAAATATATATAAATTTTATTTTAGAACTAGACTCCAAGAGCCCTAATGGCCTGAACGCAACAGAAGATATGTACACCTATCTCTGAAACAGATTATCTGTTGATTCACGACTTCATATCAATACCCCACAACCTCTTGACTTTACCAACCTTTCATGTATCTCTATAAAATAATACACCATGGGCTGACAACAGACACTTCCTGTTGCATAGCAGTATAGCTTACCTTAGCATCGTCACAAATTAACTTCACGACGCACTGCATTGTTGATAAGGTAACACACAGCGGCCTCTTTTACCCCAGAAGTCCCCTTCCCCACAGGATATCTAATATTTTCTATCCATGTTTTTAATACACATACTTAGTTGGTTACTTTTAGAGGTATTTTATATCAACAATTATTTTAGAAAGGCTTTTCTAAAATAGTTTTGATAGGGTACACTGATTTTTACACATATTTTTTACACATATTCTTTACACTTTTTCTGACACCAAACATCAAAATATATCAGGGGCTAATCGACAGGTCTCGCAACCATAATTACACACAACATCAATCATGATTGGCATTAGCTACACACTGATACAAGAAGACAGTGACATGGTATTCAAACCATAATAATTCACTTATGTTAGACAGTGGTAAACGCAAACTTATGATCATTATGTCTAAAGTTTTAACCAATAACATTTGTGTCTAAATATTTCTATGATTTTAATCCATACATATGGTTTTAGAATTATTATCAGTGTGTAACGTGTTATTTAAACTTATTTATGCATATTTATTTATCTATTTATTTATTTATTGATGTAAATAATGTTTTTAATAATCAAAAGCATACTATCAGATGTTGTCAGTGGCAATTGGCAGACACACACGGTTATGTAACCATATCTGCCACTAGAGACCGCAGTATTTTACCGAGATGCTTTGAAATCTACCCCGTATAAAAATCATTGTAACTGAGCACTATTTAGCACTGTCACTTTAAATGTAAAGCAAAATGGTAACCAATCAAATGTGAGCAAAAAAAGAAAAAAATGTATATAAACCAACAGGTGACTTCATGGCGTGTCATGTGATCAAGGCTCCACGGAGCCGAAACGCGTCATGGCTGACTTACCTCGAGTTTAAATAAACAAACTTTTGCATCCAGTGGTGGTCCGTGCTCCTTCTCTGTGGATCTACAGGCGCTTTCCAGGATACAGGCGCAGGAGTTCTTTCGATATATATATATATATATATATTCACTGAAAAAACCATAGGTTTCAGGGGTGTTATAGTTAGCTAGACTTTTCACTTGTACAAAACCATTGAAATTCCCCCGTTATAGTTAGTTCAGCTAACTATAACTCGCGCGCCCGCAATGCACTGCTGATGACGTCACATATTACATCACTCATGACATGGTCAGTGACATCACTCATGACATCACTGATGACATCTCAAATGACATCACTGATGACATCACTGATGACATCATCCAGTGAATGTGTGTTTTTCTGAAAATTAAATATGTTTTATATATGTATATCTCAAGGTCGAGGGAAGAATAAATGGGTATATAAGTGTCTAAATGGATGATTTGTTTTTGAAAAATTGATTGTGTAACTGACTGATTAAGTGTATCATAGTGAATACATGGCTTAGTGAGTAATGTTTAAATATGTAAATATCTGTATCAGTCTCATTTTGTGTATAAGTGGCTGCATGGGTTGGTGAGTAGCTACATGGGTGTCTATATAGGTTATTAGTTGGTTTTTTGAGTATCAGTCTGAGTGTCTGCGTGGTTCGGTGGGGGGTATTACGTAGTGCATAGGTGCATGAATGAGTGACTCACTGTTTGTATGTGTTGAACACAGCATGTGTGCAGGACTGTATGGGTGGACGAGTGTGTGTATGGGTGTGTTAGTGAGTGAATGACTGTCTCAATAGTGTCTTTATGAGTACCTACATATGTTTTAAACTAGTATATGTGACTATTGGTGTATATATGTGAGTATATGTGAGAGTGAGAGATTGAAAGAGTTCCTGTATGAATAAGTATGTGTTTCTATAAGTGATTGTTTAAAAGACTAAGTATGTGTACGTTTCCGTAGAAGTAAGTGTGGTGGTGTGTGTATAACTGTATATGCAAGTAAATGTATGTTTGATTCTTTATTAGCATGAGTGACTATGTGTGTGAGTAACTCTATGGATGAGTGGCATTGTGTAACAGGATGTATAGGTGTATGAGTACATATGATGAGTGAGTACATGTATGAGTGACTGTATAGGACTGTTGGTGAATGAGTGGATGTGTATGTGGATCTTAGAATTACTGAAGAGGTTGTTGTAACTGGTATTGGTATGTCCATTGTTTTGAAAATTTTTGTCTCTATTTTTGAATGTGTGTATCAAAGGTTATATTAGGGTGAGAGGAGGTCTGCCACTCTATCACAAGGATGATGTCATCAGTGATGTCATCAGTGATGTCATTTGAGATGTCATCAGTGATGTCATGAGTGATGTCACTGACCATGTCATGAGTGATATAATATGTGACGTCATCAGCAGTGCATTGCGGGCGCGCGAGTTATAGTTAGCTGAACTAACTATAACGGGGGAATTTCAATGGTTTTGTACAAGTGAAAAGTCCAGCTAACTATAACACCCCTGAAACCTATGGTTTTTTCAGTGAATTTCTGAGGTTTTTTAAATGCTAATTCCTAACTATAACGTCCCTGAAACCTATGGTTTTTTCTGTGAATTTCAAAGGTTTTTTAAATGCTAATTTCTAACTATGCCTACAGAGATAGGACATGTGAAGAAAGAAGAAAAAATGCACAGAAAGAAACAAAAGAAGTGCAGAAAGAAGCAACAGAAGTCCTCAAATACGAAGATAAGTGCAGGAAGAAGGATAACGTGCAGAAAGAACAAAAAGAAGAGCAGAACGAAGCCTTGTTGCAAAATCATCCTGTACCCTCAACTTTTTCAGACGGATACTGGTGGTAACTGAGTCTGACTAACCAGTCCTAGAGCCAGTGCTATGTTAAAAGACACTTAGAATACAGTGAAAACACCTACATACATTAGGGAACATTATGCGTTGGGGTCCCCCTGTGATTAGCATGACCTCCTCTGTAAGCCCCTAGTATATAATAGGGCATGGGGATTAAAACTACCTCTTAAAACAGGCCACAGGGCGTTTTTGCACACGTTAACTCAGGCCCCGTCCCCACCCTTCACCACTGTGTAAACACGCCCTGTGTCCGTTTTTAGTTGGGAGATTAAGTTCATTTGAATCCTGAGGGTCTCTAGGGTCCAACTAGCCCACTAGGTACCTCCAGTAAGTGCCACAGAGCTGCGTTGCAGAGAGGTGTAAAAAGTGGCACGGCCTGGACCACCTCTCTGCAATGCAGCTCAGTGGCGCTTACTGGAAGCACTTGGTGGGCTAGTTAGCCCCCAGGGTCCCTCAGTATTGAAGGGAAATTATATCCCCAATTTAAAACGTGCCATAGTGTGTGTTTGCACACGTCACCTCAGGCCCCGTCCCCTCCCTTCACCACTGTGTAAACGCGCCCTGTGGCTGTCCTAAGTTGAGAGATTAAGTCCCCTTGAATCCTAAGGGTCCCTAGGGTCAAACTAGACCACTAGGTACCTCCAGTAAGCGCCACAGAGCTGCGTTGCAGAGAGGTGTAAAAAGGGGCTTGGCCTCAGAACACCTGTCTGCAGCGCAGCTCCCTGGCGCATACTGGAGATGCCTGTTGGGGGCGCATTTGCAGAGTGCTGCACGGAGGGGGCATGGCCTCCGGCACGATGCCAGTCTTTTATTTATTTTAATTTTTTAAGAAGGGGGGCTGTGTGGTTCCCCTTCTTATTCTAATTTATTGGCCCTGATGACCCCATCCCCCAGGGCCTGTCTCCTAATTATATATTTTTGACCCCAATCCCCAGGGCCGGCCACTGTTTTTTGTTATTTTTTAAAAATATATATTTATAGACACACCTAGGACATGCTGGACAAACCGTACGTACCTATCACCATGACAATTTGCGTGATATTCATTAAAAGGCGACTATGTATGCAATGAATCCACGTGGAATGTATTTACACCACTAGTGAAGCTCTGACATGTCTGATGCCCTACCGTGCCTAATCCCGGTATACACCCTTGTCGTTTATTTATACAAACATGGATAGCTATTGACGGGCACATTTAATACACATGCACACCAAGCCATTCAAAGGGGATTCGACAAAAATTCGACCAAAACTATGCAAGAAACCCCCCTCACGGTTAATAAAACACACATCCACTGCCGGATGTGTAATACTTTTTATTTTACTCTCTGGAAATGGGACGAACATCACTTGAGAGTCACAGCGCGCTCCTGACAGAGCCCAATGCTGTGTTACACCCACCATTGCCTGCCGAGTGCCACACACCTCTGTGTTGTATTCCACTAGCTAGTGCATATGCTATGACACTCTCTAGCCCATGTGCACTGTAACACCACCCCGTGAATATGTCATGCCACACTTGTCTTCGCATGGGTTATATTGCCCTATCAAACGTGCCTTCCTCGATGCCTATGTTATAACGCACAGTGCTATGCCATACATATTACAATCTGGGATCCATATCTTTGTCACAGTGCATATGCAACGTTACACTCCCCAGCACATATTTTATATTACAACTTTAGAGACTAGTTAGGTTACACAACACTGCCCTGTGCATATTACACTCCAAGGCGCATATCGCATAGCACGCGCTAGTGCCTGTGCTATCTCGCGCTCTCCAATGAATCTGTCATTGCACACAATGTATTGCATATTATATTTCACGCCCAGTTCATCTTATATCACACTTTTTGGTGCATAGTTTATACCATGCACTATATCTAGTTTTCATTTTCAATCGTGCTCTCAGGACTATGTTCTATATAACACTGTGTTCACCTACCCTTTTCACGGGCATTACATTTTGCGATAGGGGGTGGAGGGTCAGGGGGTGTTTCTGCCAAGTGAGCCCGGAGTCACAGTCACAAACGTCCTCTTCTTCCTGAATAAAAGTGAGATTATGCTGCATACTTGTTCATATTTTAAGTAGTTCGCACAGACACAATGTTTTAAAAACAATAAAGTTCCCAATACCCGCCTTCTCTGAACAGTTAGCTTGCTGCCCCATCCCCCTCCTCCCTATTCTCTGTTGTGTGAATCCATGGACTAGCCTCCTCCCTCGTGCCATGCATAGTCTGATGTGCTGCCACTGCCCTCAATTTAGTATGATGTACCAGTCCACTCCTCCTGCCCTCCATTGCCCAATTCTATGCCCCATCATTGACCTCCTGCTTAAACTCTGTGCTTAGCTTGCTGCCCCTATTCTCCTTCCCCCTGCCCTCCGATGTCTTTGTGCATGCCCCTGCTCCATCCTTTTTGCCCACCATGTCCCATGGACCTGCCACTCCTATCTACTCTGAGTGTTCTGTTGAGCTGCCACTCCCCTCCCACCTGCCTAGCATTGTCAGATGACTGTAACCTGTCCCTGCCACCTCCACCCTGCCTGTCCACATGCCATGCCCCTATCCTCTTCCTCCTGTCCTACATGGTCCATTGTACTGCCACACCCTTCTGCCCTCCCTGGTCTGTTGTGCTGCAACTGCTCCTCCTGCCTGCCCCGTGTGGTCTGTTGTGAGGCCCCTTCCCCTGAACTTTCTTGTCTGTGCACAGGTCCTGACCCTCCCTTCTATCCTCCATCGTCCTTTGTGCATGCCCCTGCACCCTCCTTCTTGCCCATCATAGCCATTGTGCTGCCACTAACCCTCCCACTTGCCATGCATGGTCTTCTGTGCTGCCATGGCCCCTCCCACCTTCCCTGTGTGGTCAGTTAGCTGCCCCTGACCCCCTCCCACCTCACCTTCCCTCCATGGTCTGTGTGTATGCCATCACAGTCTCACTGTTGCTCTTCATGGTGTGTCTTGCTTCTAGTGCCCATCCTGCCTGACCTCCATGGCTATCTTGCTGCTCCTGCCCTGCCCCCTTGCCCCCAGCCCTCTGTTTACATGTGCATACCCCTACTCTTTCCCATCTGTTCTCTGTTGTCCATGTGCATGGTCCTGTCCCCTCCCTCTTGCTTTCTATGGATTGTTGTGCTGCACTCCCGTCCCGCATGCGCTGTGTGGTGTATTGTGCTGCTGCAAACCCTGATGCCTGCCCTGTAGGGTCAGTTTGGTGCACCTTTCCCCTTTGAGTTACATTGAAAAAGAGGAGATTGTAGACAGGAGACAGATCAAATAAAGCCCATTTGAGCTTAAAAACATTGGATATTTCCTGGCTGAATCGGGTCTGTTGGCATGTATAGTTGTACTACCATTGCCTCTTCCTTCTGCCCACAATGGTCTATTACATTGCCACAGCCTCTCTTGCAAGTCCTGTATTGTTGGTTTGTTGCCCCTGCCCCCCTTTCCACTGCCCTCCATAGTCTGTTGTGCTTCCACGGCCCTTCCTGCCTGCTCAGTGTGGTTAAATTGTTGCCTTTGCACCCTCCTACCTGCCTTCAATTTTCAGAGTCCGTGCCCCTGGCCTCTGCCTCTCAACAGTATCCTAATGAACAACTAGATTGCTAACATTCTATATTTATTACAAAAGTGTGGAACGCCTGACATCATCTTGATGTAATCAAAACTGTAATACCTAGAGCATTTCCTTTAGAGATTACATATATGAGAGGGTCTTATTGGCATCAAAATTATGGTTAGTGCTCTAAAAGACTAAAATAAGGACATATTTTCTGAGTTTTCAAATAGCGACAAAGCACTTTTAAATTATTTGTTATCTTTATGTTTTTTTATCCAGTTGACCACTTGATTGCATGTTGCACTTAGGGGAGAGGATGTGGTGTTACTTCCAGAACTGCAGACTTTGCAACTGGGGAACCAGGTTGAAGTTTCTGCTTCAGCTCGACATTTTGTGATTCTGGTCAAATCACTTAGTCTCCCCCCTGTCTACAACCAAAATGAATTTGTTCTTGTGTGATGTAACCAATGCTCATGTAAAGCACTCCAATACCTGACAAGTCTGCACTATATAACACTGCAAAAACACAAAATAATAAGTGTTTTGCACACTTCTGTCATTGGGCTATATTTGGGCTACATCTGGGTGATTTTGGGCTACATTTGGGCTCTTTTGTCTCCGGTGGCCATCTTGGGAGATTTATTTGTTATGAAGTTTCCTAATTTCCTCATGTACTGCAGTCTCCTCAGTAGGAAATGCTTTCAGTTTTTTACTTTGATTCCATCATGAAGGTATTCAGATATGTCACACATTTGCCATAAATTCTGAATGTTAGCACTCTAGTTGCTCATTAGATCACTGTAGTAAAACTACTGTTCACCATGGAAGTCTGCTCCTGGTATTAAAAGTGCATGTTTCAGTCTGCATGACAGAATATTTTAATGAAATAGAAGAGGATTTGAGAAGTCACTCAAAATATGCCCTCATTTTCTTTCTTCAGCATTAATCATAATTTCTATGGCAAAATGAACCCAATCATTGTGTTCTTTTTTAAATTAAATGTTTTAAGTGTTACCAGTTTATTCCAATCAAGATGGCTTCAGGTGTGCCATACTTTTGTCATAATGAAGACAGTAAGCGCTCTAGTTGTTTTTAAGAACATTCTGGGGCATTCTGTCATTGGGCTATACTTGGGCTACATCTGGGTGATATTTGGGCTACATTTGGGCTCTTTTGTCTCTGGTGGCCATCTTGGGAGACTTATTTGTTATGAAGATTCATAATTTCCTCATTTACTGCAGTCTCCTCAGTAGGAAATACTTTCAGTTTTTTACTTTGATTCCATCAAGAAGGCATTCAGATGTGTCACACATTTGCCATAAATTCAGAATGTTAGCACTCTTTTTGCTCATTAGATCACTGTAGTAAACCTACTGCTCACCAGGGAAAACTGCTGCTGGTATTGAAAGTGCATGTTTCAGTCTGCATGTCAGAATTTTTTAATGAAATAGAAGAGGATTTGAGAAGTCACTCAAAATGTGCCCTAATTTTTCTTTCTGCAGCACTAATCATACTTTTTATGGAAAAATGAACCCCCTCATTTTGTTCCTTTTTAAATTAAATGTTTTAAGAGTTACCACTTTTATCCAAGCAAGATGGCTTCAGGTGTGCCATATGTTTATCAAAAGTAGGACTGTTAGCGCTCTAGTTGTTATTTGGAACACTCTGGGAAGCTGCAGTAGAACACAAAGGAATCAACTGACAGTCTCTGCCCTTGTTGGATGTACATGTTTTACTGAGAATGTCAGACTTCATTCTCACATGACTGAGAAAGATAATGTGAATTTACAGAAAATAAGCTCTCAGTTTAGCTTACAGATCACCTTCCAAACCTCTGTGATAAAAGCATGAGAAAATATTTTTCTCTCAATCATGATATCCCAGCAGAAGGCTTTTTCACATGGTGAAATCACCTTAGAACATACCACAATTCCTAAAATGAGTATGGTACCATCAACAAATGATTTATAATGTAACTAAAGTCTTAAAACCTTCTATTAACTGCAATGCTTTTTAATGAGGTGCTATCATGTATATTGGTCCCAAGATGGCTGCCAACACTTCTTGGATGAAGTGCTGACAGCCAATCAGATCTCAGGATGAGATGTGTGGTTAGGCTCCGCCCACATATATATATGCTTTTAAATGCTATTTTCTCAGGAAATACTGAACAGATTTACGAAAGGCACTTCCTTGACCTTATGGCTACCTCTCTGCCAAATTTCAAGTAATTCTGTTCAGCCGTTCGGGCTGTAGCTGTGTCTAAAGGTCCTATGGAAAAATGCATGGGGAAAACGTGTTTTTGGACCCCCCTTTTTTCTCGGCCCCCGCTTGACGAATCCCCCCGAGACTTTCAGGGAAGGAGCGGAGCGGAGCGCCCCACCTATTTTGAAAATTTCACGAAGATTCGTCAATCGGCGCCAAAGTTATTCCAAATAGAATGTTGCGGATTTCCTATGGAAACACGGTCCTAACTATAACTATCTACTGGCGACCGCCAGTAGATAATATATATATATATATATATATATATATATATATATATATATATATTTTTTTTTTTAACTCCATTTTAACTGCTTTTCCTTTGGAAAACTACCTCATTCAGCTCCAGCCTTCTCCTGACAACTATTACTTCTTCACTTCAAAATACTTAGAACATGGATTGTGGGCCACATCTATATCTATTGGGCTAAAAAGGCTGTAAAAAAGAGAGGTATTGACAGGACTTGGGTTTGTCAAATGTGCAGATTACTTGGTTTGGACAGAGATGGTTAATAGGTTTGTCAGTAGCTGGCTTTGGTTGAATTCATAGTGCATTCCCAAGCTCCTCACCTCATGATTGTGCACTGTGGTGGCAATGACCTAGGCACATTGACTGGGGTAGGGCTGAAAATCCTAAATAAAGAAACCTTTGCAGAACTGATGTCGCTTTTCCCTCACACAGTCTTGGTGTACTCTACTATATGTCATAGACAGAAATTGAATTGGTCAAATCAATTCTGTCCACAGATTGACAAAGCCAGGAAACATGTTAATAAAACAGTTTCTGCATTCCTCAGAGACCATCGCATGGGCTGTATCTATAAAAACAATCTGCGTTTTGACATGCATGGAATTTATAGAAATAATGGAGTGCACTTTACCGATGAAGGCAACAGGGTGTTTCTAAGTAACCTGAAACTCTTCATCAGGTCTTATGTGTAGCAGCCATATACACACAATCAACACAACAGCTCTTGTCAGAGCCACACTAATACCCAAAATATTGCTAATTTTTTTCTTAAGGGTTTTTTCTTTAGTTTTTGGGAATCTTCATGATGACGTCACAATCCCGACAGACACGTCGCAAAAAAGGAAAACAAAAGCAGACATTCATTGGCCACCATCACATCCAAAAATAAATTGTAAAAAAGTCCATTCTGAACATTGCCCTACACACATTACTATATACATACTTCTTTCAAAGCATGTTTAAAGACATATTTTTGTACTAAGTTTCTTTAAAAACCATCTTTCTGACCGTTTTTCAGTTTTCACGGTTATTTGGGAGGTCGCGATGACGTTGATAACAGTGACGATCACGCCTTTCTCATAAAGTGAAAACACATATATGCACACACATTGCAGTATTCTACACACTAGAGGTTTATTGCTGTGCACTTCAAACTCAAGTTTTACTACTGTATTTCTAGAACAACCATCTCTAAAACCTATTTTCAGTTTTCGCGGTGAGGCCGAAGGTCGCGATGACTGACGTGTACGTGTACGTCGTGAAAGCACAAAGCAAAAGCAGGAATTCAATAGCCTCCACCACATTAAAAATATGATTACTATATAATTAATTCTAACCATCACAGTAGATAACTCACTATATAAATAACTCTATAAAAACGTTTATCAATATCTCTAGAACAATCCATACTAATGATTCATTGATATATTTATTAATATTTCCACCAATATTCGCGATGACATCCCAGTGATGGAACATGGGGAGCCATGCTGGCAGTCGCGTCACGAATATCGCACGCGATAAAAAAAAAAAATCTGGAGATATAAATTCTGTCACTAACACCTCCATTTCTCAAACATGAGGTCATAGTATCTCCACTCTGACCCCTTATGTCATTTGAGGTGTCATCAGTAATGTCATGAATGATGTAATATGTGACGTCATGAGCAGTGCATTGCGGGTGCTCGAGTTATAGTTAGCTGAAGTAACTATAACAGTGGAATTTCTCCGGTTTTGTACGAATGTCCAGCTAACTATAACGTCCCTGAAACCTATGGCTTTTTCAGTGAATTTCCAAGGTTTTTTAAATGCTAATTTCTAACTATAACGTCTGTAAAACCTATGTTTTTTTCAGTGAATTTCAAAGGTTTTTAAATGCAAATTTCTAACCACAATGTCCCTGAAACCTATATTGTTCTTAAGTAAATTTTAAAAAGACGTGCAAACTTTTTGTAGTCAAAAACTAACTGTAACAGTAGTCTAATATAAGTTATAATTTAACAATGTTTAAAACTTAATTAGCACTAATTAAAATGTAAGTGTAGAAAAACTGTGACGCGGCAGCTATGATACCTAAATTTGAACAACAGCGTTCACAGTCCGATTCCCAGCTCTGTCGGCACGTTAGCCCACCACTGTGTCACTGTGGCCAATACCTTGCCTAATCTTCCTGACGCCCCCGAGTGCCGGGACACCAATCTGGAGGTAGCTGTACGCTTTACAAATCCTGGCATTTTTTTAATTTAAAACCATAGTGATGACAAATATTAGCACGTATTTTATTTTTCTTCTGTTCTGAACAATATTTTTTTTATGTCTTCTATTTAGAATTACGGCAATTAATAGATGTTTTTAGTCACGAGAAAGGAAATTACACGGTTTGCCGGGTAACAGTTTTTAATCTCTCCAACATTATACATATACGCATGATGATCAAAATCGAAATCTTTACAGCTTCACATTTTGCAACTTTTCCTAACACGTGCACAAGTTAAACAGTTAAAACGTGAGCATGTGTCAACTGCAAAACGTGACATTCAAATGGGCGGAGCCGCATGTTCCTTCCATTGACTACTGAATAACCAAAAGGTATATAAACCACACCTGTTGCTCGATTGGTTTCGTTCTTGCGAGTTATTTACGTGTGTCCATTCTGTGATGCAGGTTCTGTTTTCTAGCGTTGGATTCTTCTTTTGCGACAACAAAAGATATTACGGAGTTGTAAGTTGTTTGATTATGGCATTGTAGATACTTATAATACGTAGCTATTTGTGAATATTTAAAGATTTGTATTTACATAAAAGTGTTATTGGTTGTTTTTGCCATTTATATGTAACGTCAGCAGCTTGTATTCAGAAACAGACAGAATAGAGGATACACTGTTCCTTTACTGGCTCCTTTGAGCTCATATAGTGTGATTTTCTAAATTATAATAGTGAAACTATACTTGATCACAGACGTGTTGGTGACCCGTGGGCACCAAAACTCATGATTTATATGTAACGTCAGCAGATTCTCGTTCTAACTTTGTTTCACCCCCGGGATAATACAGTGTGAGTATGTATATTCTAATATTCACAGTCATTTTGATCTCAGAGGACTTCATGACCAGTTGGTGCGAGGATGAAAGATTTTGAAGCCTGGAGAAAAGAAGCTTTGAACATATTCACAACTGGAAAATATTTCGTTATTCTCTTTCTCCTTATAGAATATATTGGAATAGTAGTGTATATTATACTATTATCCTATATATTCTTAAAGGAGTACCTGTTCTTTCAGCAGAGCAGTCAGCAAACTCTAAGCACTACGACAAAACTTTCCCGCATTCTACAGAATAGAAATTTTGTATTATTCTTCTTCTCATGTGCAGTACTATAACCTCAACCTGTATATTCATATACTGTGTGTTTATAGTACTTTGTACATCTATCTGTGCGACAAATTTACAATACATACTATAGTTATTTCCGTGGATAACTTAGTACCTCACAGTTTGGTACATGGCTAATGTTTGATAAAAAAGTAGTTGCAAAAAAAAAATTGTATACATAGTGCTTCATGTAATGTTTTGATGAAGCGTACTTTTCTATGTAATATCACGTCATTTGTGTTTAACAGTTTTTTACTGGTGATTGTTGTGACCTCAGATGATGTAGTGCGGGAGTGTTTCTTGTAGCACTTCTTTTCTACTTTATCTAAAAGTAACTGATGCCCATGTATATTAACAGGAATATGGGGCAACACTTTTACACACTATAGCCAACAAAAAAAGGGAGGGTGTGGCCACGCTTAAGGGATATTTTATGAATTGCGTTTTTATTTGTCACTCCCTGATATATACAGCTTCACTTTTCTAAGAAAGTATATTAATGATTGCTTAATAAAAACTGTTTCAAACCTAGACTGAAATTTTTGCAGTGCAACCACACCTCCCCGTCAGAAATGTAAACACCACATTATAAGTAAATAGTGCTTCTGGGAAGTATCCCACCCGCAGACTTAATAAAGAGAAGTCCGCAACACACTATATAAAAAGGAATTGTTCTCTTTACAGTCCCTATAAACCATCTTGCGAGCACTGTACAGAGTTAATAGTGTTCCTACCCTCCCCTACTTTTCTTTCCCATACTCCTTTGAACTGCGTCACAAAATGGCTGACAACAGTGAACCTTTCCCAGCCAATAAGGAGCAATCTTGTACTCGTAACACTTTAGCCAATAAAATGTCCATTGTGTTCCGCAGAGGAGGAGGGAATGGCTGCCAACACTTCTACTTTTAATGCTTCACAGTCAATGAACAGTAAGCTTGGGAAGCTCCTGCTTGAAACACGTTACCCAATCAGATGTCCCTGATACTCCGCGGAGGGGGAGGGAATGGCTGACAACACTTCTACTTTTAATGGTTTACAGCCAATGAACATTAAGTTTGGGAAGATCCTGCTTAAAACACGTCACCCAATCAGATGTCCCTAATGCTCCGCGGAGGGGGAGGAAATGGCTGCCAACACTTCTACTTCAATGGTTCGCAGCCAATGTACATTATGCTTGGGAAGCTCCTGCTTGGAGCATGTCAGCCAATCAGATGTCCCTGCTACTCCTCGGGCGGGGAGGAAATGGCTGGTAACACTTCTACTTTCAGTGGTTCGCAGCCAATGAACATTAAGCTTGGGAAGGTCCTGCTTGGAACACGTCAGCCAATCAGATGTCCCTGCTACTCCGCGGAAGGGGAGGAAATGGCTTACAACACTTCTACTTTCAATGGTCCCACATAATATTAAATTTCATCTAAGAAAGTTACACTGTCCGTGATAAAAGTGAACACCGCATTATAAGTAAACATTACTGCACATTATATTCATTGTACAGACCACTTAAAGTAAGACCACACTGTTCCTACTATACCCTATCATACAATTATTCTCTTTTTTCCACACCGCACATTCACACTACCTGTGTGTGCACCGTTACACAGGCTATTGAACATTGCCACAATACCGCACATTCACACTACCTGTGTGTGCACCCCACACACTGCTGGCCCCAATACGGCGCATTGTTTTCCCGACGGGATTTCCAGAGCCTCCGTAACGTTGCCGCAATACCGCGCACCGTTGTTCGGCGGATGTAATTTCCACGGCCTACGCAACATTCAAACTCCCTGCCTCTGCACCGTACAGACTGCTTAAACTAAGACCACAGTGTTCCTACTATACACTCTTATACAATGATTCTCTTTTTTTCCGCCCTACGCCTTTCAACTCAGTGACAAAATGTCTGCCAACACTTCCTAGTTTCAACAGTTCGCAGCCAATCAGCCGCACGTTCATGCTCGTAACGCCTCAGCCAATCAGATGTCAGAATTCTCAAATATCGTATCTGTAAATTTTAATATTTCGCTAAAACTACTGAACGGATTTACCCCATTTCAACAAAAGCGTGCTTAGGGACTAAGACCTTTCTCCCTGCCAAATTTGGCGTAATTCCGTTCAGCAGTTTGACCTGTAGCCTTGTCTAAAATTTCCTATGGAAATTGCATTGAGAGAACAGGTTTTGGGACCCCCCTTTTTCTCAGCCCCTCCTTGACAAATCACTCCCAAACTTTCAAGATAGGAGCTGATCAAAATAGAGAAACGTTTTAGAAAATTTCTTAAAGATTCGTCAAACGACGCCAAAGTTATTAGCAAATCAAAAAAAATGCTTTGCCTATGGGAACATGGTTCTAACTTTAACTATCTACTGGCAACCACCAAAAGATAATATACATACATATAAATATACATATACAACAAAACCTTCCGAAGAGCAGAAGGGAGAGGCCATGCGTGAAATCCAAGGGAAAAGCTTTATTTGACAGCAGTTAGGGCATAATGCATTTCAGCCATAGGGGCTTCGTAGGATGCCTGCTGCTAACCATATACACAATCACGCCTCCGCTTTTAAATGTTCCTGCAGAACTACTTCGTCCTCGGGAGCATGCACCTCCCCCAACCATGTGATCGTCCACCTGCTGCAGCGCAGTAGGCATTACAGCTCCCAGGATGCAGCATACCTGGGCGGGTGGTACGCAGGGAAACTCGAAGAATACCTTCCATGGGGCGGTGTCCTGCAGGGCAAGGCACAATGTGTCTGGTGAATTACAGTCCTTAAGCTTCCCTGGGTCCTCACATACGTTTCAACCTTCCAGACACAAGTCCTGCAAGCCAAAGGTTGAATACAATAAACCAACTCTTTATCGTGGAGTCACGATCTGCCGCAGGCAGCGGCTATTGCCAGACTTGAGCTTGAAGGTGGGCTGGTGTAGATCCACTACCATAGAGGGAAGAAAATATATTTATTTCTATGTATACACGCACACACGCACATATATGTATACTCAGACAGTTAGAATGCAAATATATAGTGAAACTACAAATTTAGCCCCCTATGGTTTAAATAGTGAAAAAGAAATGTGGGTGCATGTGGGCTGAATTTAAGAGCAATATGTTACAAGACTATAACTATGAGCAATATTTCTAATAACAAGAAATTATCATCTGCCACAGCCATAAGCACACATTACCAGTAATCTGTATATTATGAACTTAAGTCTACATAGCACTTTAAAACATCAGAAAAATAGTGGTCTCATCTTGTCTGAATATTTAACATTGAGCAGGAGATATATATATCTGACTGTCTGTTGAAACCTTTCAGTTATACTTATTTAAGCGTAACTGTTAGATAGTAATTAGACTTTCGTGTGATAATCAGATGAGATTTCCCTACCCTGTTTGAACTCTGTAAGTGTATAGTCTCTCTCAACCTCATGAATTTGTAATAAGAATGTTTTTACAATTTATGTCAATACCAAATTTTTAAATTTGCCACAATTCGAAAAAAGACCCATAAGGATGCCAATGAGATGTAAAAACATGGAGTTTGAATGGCATAAAGCCCATTCAGGGCTTAATATTATGTATTTAACAATTGTGTACAGAGCTATGATTGTTAACGTAAATGGATACCAGTAAATGAATGAGATGTACAAGTACATAGGAAATTATGTTAGGATATCTGTTATCTGATAGATACCTTTCATTATGGCATTCTCAGTTCGGGGATTAACTGTCCTTTTATCCACTCTAAAATGGCTGCCACCATATATAGTGTTGATAAACTTTGTGAGTCCGTTTTCTGTGCTGATTGAAAAGAAGCAGGAACTGACGTAATTTAAACTTTATTCAACTTTGTTTACATTGACATCGACAAAGGCCATCATGGCCGAAACGTGTTTGTCTGCCGATGGGAGAAATATAAAGTAGTTTGAATTAGAAGTTCGAGTGTGTACCACACTTTGTTTGTTCAAAGAACTTGGAAGAATATATACATATATATGCTGGATTTTTTTTAAATATGAGATTCACTGATCTCATGTTTTATATGAAGTAATAATGACATCTTGTCGAACTTCCAAATTATTAACACTCACCTTCTTCAGAGGATGGGCACTGCCTGAGTGTTGTTTGTATTACTTGGCTAATCCAGGGACTGGACTGAGATTTCTTAAATAGAGCACTATCCAGACTACTGGAATATTATCTTCGGTAAATAACATGTGAAGAATGTACTTACAATTTTTTTTTTAAATACTCAGATTTAAGCTATTAACTGATTTGTGTCAAATATGGAAAATGTTCACAGATTCTTTACTAATCCCTGGGCATCACTCATTTACAGGACTTTATAATAATGCAGATCTACTTCTCATTTGTGGAGATAAATGTTTCCTAAAATGGCATGATGTAAGGGTTTCCACTTTTGTGGATCTCTTTCAAAATCAACCACTGAAATCATTCCACTTGTTACAGGAGGCATTTGGATTACATACGCACAGTTTTTTAAAATACTTATAAATCAGACATTTTTAACTTGAGAAATGATGGATGTCCTACCATTAAAGAAACACTGCTCCTTGGATTAAAAAAAAAATTCTCAAAGTTTAATATAGCGCAAACTTGACCTGAAATCAGGTATCAGCGCTCTTTACATGAGCGCCAGTTGTATTACATGAGGACACATTAATTTTTGTTAGGCATGGGGAGATTAAGTGATTTGCCCAGAATCACAGGATGTTGAGCGTTGTCGCCGAGACTCGAACCCGGATCTCCAGATTCACTCCACTCTCCTAACCATTAGGCTACATCCTCAACCATTTCATCTTTTGCTCGACCTTATCTTATATACCAGAATTTTGTTTTGAAAACTATAAATCAGATGACCTTTAAAAACGGGCAGATAAATGGACATCTAAAACAATTGACGTAGACCAAATTGCCTCTATTTTATTTAGGTTTAGCAACAACATTACTTCAGTAAGCCTAAGAGCCCAAGTCAACCTTACTCTGTTTGATGTTTATTTAACTCCACTAAAACTATCTAGATTTTACTATTATCATCAAACTAAGCTCTGTTAATGCTGTCCGAGTGAGCAGGCTGACATGATTCACATTTTCCACTTGTCCTAAATTAAGTGAATTATGAACTTTTGTATTCCAGAAACTAAGAGCCTTATTGAGAGTTTGGCTGACTGATATCGAGAACACAGTATTTCAAGTATAATATGCTATTATGCACTTGTGATACGGTGGGCAGATCATCCACCATATTTGTCATGAATTATCCTGTCCACCAAACTCTAAATAAGGTTCTTAGTTATCTAATATTGACACCGATTAATCCAAAACCAAGCACTATTCTATTCGGATTTCACAAAAAGGACTCTGTTTTCATGCTATGACTATTGCATGAATTATTATGGTGTAAAATTGGAAAAATATTGTGGCTCCACCTTAGTGTCTGGGGTGGAAAAGTGTTATGAAATTCAAGAATGAATTACTATTGCATAAGGCACTTTAATTAAATTAATTGTTGCTGGAAATATCTGATGAATAATTTAAGTGTGGAAGCAGCAGTGGGAAAATGATCTCTCATTAACCTTCCTATATTTGTAACTTCTTCCTGGTAAATTTTTTCTTTTTTTTTTATGAACTGTGACCAAGTTTCTTTTCTGATGGTTATATTGTGATGCTTTGTAGTAATGTATGGAGTTGATAGAAAAAAAGGCCAAAGAACAGTTGTTGAAAGTGCTAGAGCCACTTGCATCTTCCAGATTCGTTAAGCTTCTAAATTATGCCTGTGGGGAATTTTCAATATTCAAGAATCTATTTTTCTTCTTCTCCATAATGGCATTTTTATACACTTTCCACTGGCCTTTAACGCCATGAGATTTTCCTTTGATTGATGCTTCTCCCATTTCCTTTCTTACTTCCATAAGCTTACTTTTCTCTACTTAGGGTCATTAGATATTAAACTGTTCTGTTTGTGCCTTGGGTTGGTTTTAACCACTTAATTGCAGGCATATTTATCAAGAAAGTAACTCATGCACATATCTTGTATCAGTATTGCCTCCATAGATTTCTCTCTCAATCTTAAAGGGTACTTTCCTAAGCATTCATGAAGAAAGACTAGAATAAGATTGTTCTATTTTCTGTACATATTTAAGCCCTCTAGACTTGTATGGTGAGGACAACAGATTTAGGATGATGGCTATGTTCCCCGAAAAATCCAAACTCAAAATCATTAGTTACATTACCAGGGTCCTGCTGGTTGATTACAAGCTAGGATGGGACCCTTCTCATATGTGGGTTGATTGGAAATGTGGAAGACCCCAAGCAATTGAAATGTATTTCATGGTTCTGCTGCTACCTTTGACCCTTTGTCACCAAACCAAAGAATAAAATCACCCCATATTATTAAACAGAAGTTATCAGACAACAAAATAGTGTATTCTATAATAACTTCTGTTTTAAACTGATTCCCTTTAAGGCCAATAACATACTATTATTGTTCTTGATTCAAATTCATGTAGACTTATTTGATTATAAAATTAATAATGATAAAAGTACGATCAATAAACAGTAGAAAATGCCTATGATTCAGTGGGGTTAGCACATAATTTATTCATCATACGCATGGCCACTGGAATTATGGGCCAGGTGTATGAAGCTATTCAACATTTCTTAATGGGCCAAATCGTCATTCTAGCCTATTAAGAAATGCTAAATAGCCTTTTGGTATGTATTGGGAATCAGAAAATGCGATTTCTACCCAGTAAGGTAGTTATCATATGTCCCTTGCACGTCACAACTCTCAGAGGCTCAGCAGCAAATGGAAGATCTGTTTTCCGCTTCTGTTTTTGTTAGACAAGAACCCAGTCACCTTCGCTGAAGACTATTTCCTGAGTTCTCTGACGTTGATCAGCATATGTCTTCATTTGATGTTTTTGAGCAGTGTCGGTGGCACGAACCTCATCAGCAGTCCGAGTTCGTTCAGTGGTCCACGGTGGTAGTTTGGTTCCTACAGCTCTCCCAAACAGCAAGGTGAAAGGGCTCTTGTCAGTGATGGAGTGAGGAGTCGAACATTAGGCACGGAGGGCTTGACATAAGGCCTAACTCAGCTTGATTCCCTCCATCGATGCACGCTGGATTACTCTCGTTAGGGTGCCCATAAGTCATTCCACAACACCATTAGGTTGGGGCCACAAGGGTGTACTCTTTTGGTGCTTGACTTTAAGTCTAGTTAGAAACTCCTTGAACTCCTTGCTATTGAAATGTGGGCCACTGTCAGATTTAAGTATGTCTGGGATGCCATGGTGCAAAGTGTTGTCTAGCCGCTCAATGACCTTGTTAGTGATGTTGATGACATTTCCTCCACCAGAGGAAAACGAGAATACTCATCAATGATTACCATGAGATAATGTCCATTCACTAGGGGCCCACAGAAATCAACAGCCACTCTTTTCCATGCACGTGCAGGAAGATCAAACATGGTTAGTGGAAGCAGTGTCACTTTAGGAAAAAGAGTTATGTATCAATGGGGTAACCCGAAAGGCCACTGGACCCGGGTAAATAGTGGTACAAAAATTAATGTCACAGTGGTAACCAATCACACCAAAAGGACGTCCTAATGACCATTTGGACAAGATGATCTGTGTGACAACATTTAATATTAGTAGTAATTAAATCAGACAAATTGTCAACAAACATTGGGCATTGGTGGGGGATGATCTGCAGTTACCTAAGCACTCTTTTAAGAAGAGTAAAAACATCTGGGATCATGTGGTCAGGTCATTTCTTGAGCCTCCGCCTCAACCTACCATTCAATCTATGTGGCATCTTCCATCGTTGGTAGGTCACTACAAATGCGGGAGCTGCAAAGCCTGCGGATTGGCAATTGAAATGAAACAGTTTAGTCATAACAATTGCTCCACCGATCTCAAAACGCACACCAACTGCAAGACATCCAATGTAATTTATGCCATTCTCTGTCCTTGTGACAAAGTCTATATAGGCCAAACAACCCAGAAGGTCAGGGCCCAGATACTGCAACACTGCAGCAGGATACGCTGTGGAACAACAGTGGCACCCCTAGTTGAAAATTTTAAAACGTCTAATTACCCCCCTGAATCTATTAGGTGGTTGGTTATTGAGGAAATCAGACTGGGGGTAAGTTGTGGTGACCCGAGCTCCATCTTGAATGTTAGGAATGTAAATGGATGGATCGGTTTAACTTGGTCCATAATGGCCTTAACGAAATGGATGTAACCTATGCCCAACTATCGATACTTAATAGGTACTAGTTTATCATTTATACATACCAACAGTAGTGACTTATCACATGAGGGCTATACAATTCCAGATTGTGCGCCAGTTTTTATAACTGGACAGCTAGATTGTGCGTCAGTTTTTGAAACTGAACAGCAGCATGCTTTTACACCCCAATTGCCAGTATTTTGAACATAGGGATAATAACAGTTGTTAAATGCTTTACATATTGGCTTTCTTTTGAATTTACGTCGGAAATGCTTTACATATGTTTTCATCTCTGTATATAATTCCAACATCATGGACAATTTACATTTGTCTACTAATGGTCTACCATTATTGTATATACTGTTTGCATTTATGCTTTTTTCCCCTGCTTGTGGTGACCTAATATTTGAAATGTACATGTAACTTATTGATTTAGTCTTGCCCATTGATAATGTTGCATGAATTGTGTTCCCACCACCATCACGCAAATTTTGTGTGATTTTTTTCGCACTTCCATTTAGTGTATCATCCCTGAAGACGGACAGTCTCCATCCGCTAGTCAATTAGTCGTAAAAGCTTTTTCACAACAGCCGTGCCCAGCGTGCACGCCGCTTTCTGCTACCTAAACATTGCTGTGTCACGGCCCCGTTGTTAGCTGTCCCGCCTTTCCAAGCAGCCACTAGGTATGTTCTTCACCCTCGGCCCATGCTAGGATCTAATGAGCTCTGTCTACTTACTGTTCAGACATAACCGGCCTGTTTTGACACGCGCTGATAGATACATTTTCAGACGCAATTTACATCATATCATTGTTAACTTTATCCTGCTTAGTTTCAGCGGCATGTCTTAACGCGCTGAGTTCCCTCTGCCAGACGCGCATTGTCGGGCTTTATACAGCTTGGCTTTTCCTTTTCATTTATTTAATATGGTCTCGCAAGGCATTCAGTTATGCCCGCTTTATTTATAAACTTGTAGGTGGCCTCTATGGCCTCTTGGTGGTGCAATAAGCGGCAATTATTTTAGTTTTTCGAACACCGCCCGCAATGGAAGTTAGTCTTTTTACGGCAAGTTTTTCATTGTGGTTTTCTTACATATGAATCATACCTTTTCCTGACTAGAAATAATGTAAATGTAAATGTGCAGGAATTTATATAGCGCAAATCACCAAGCGGTCTCTAAGCGCTTGCTTAGGGAACCCATCCTGGTATTCCCCTGTGAGATAACCCAGCAGGGCGTCCGCAAGGTGAAAGCCAGGCATCCCGCCGCGAGGGGCCCTTGTGGAGATTAAGCAAGCTATTGCCCAGAGTCGCAGAGTGTGAACCCATGAATCGAGTATGCACTGGAGCGAGAATTATCGAGTCCATGGACATTTTATGGACTCAAGACCCAGCCGAGCCGGGAATTGAACCCTGGTCCCGGGCTGACCTCTGCTTCCAGGTCTGCCTCCTCTAACCAGTGAGCCACACTTCTCCAAATACACTAGCTGAGCGCCCTATGTGCTTGTTGCGCAGTGCTGCTGGCTTGTGATCCATTATGTCTTCATTGAGCAATGATGGCCTCTGCAAATATGACACAGGCTATACTTTTTCTCCAGCCATAGGTTACTGATGAGCCTTGGCTTGTTTACAACTAACTACAACCCTACTCTTTGCGGAAACTCTGATTAAGTTTTTTGAGCATAATGCTCCATTTGTATACTCCCATTCCACCCGTCGGGATATTAGTACTCAGTGGTTTCGTCTTTGTCTTCTTTCCTCTCTTAGGAGCCCACAAGTCCCAAGTCCCTCTAATTTCCCAGCCTGAAGTTTTCTCGCTGATGGTCTACTGGTAAATTACCCTAAATAATGTGATCACTGATACGTTCCCTTTTTGATGCACCACCTTATTGATCTCATCCTATTGTTCTTAGGTGCCCACTCTCTTCCCTCACTCCAGTCCTGATGAAGAACCCACCCCCAAGGCGCTAAGTTGGCTGTTCTATCTAGGGGTCGAAACATCGACACGTTTTCATTGTCAAACATAGATGACAGAGAATGGATATCTGCATCTAGTTTTTATATTGTTATGATTTGTCATTCATGTAAATGCCAGACATCTAGCCGGATAGGTTATTTTTATTGAGTTCTGATGTATATATGTGCACTACCATCCCTTCTCACATCAACCTTCACAAATCCCTCCCATGCACTTATAAGCCATCTTGCGTGCAACTGTTTTTTCTTAAATGAGGAAGCTAAATGTAATATACATTGTACTGTACATTTTGATCCATCTCGTGAGTGTGACGAATAATAAAATCACATCCATTTTTGGGTTACTCTAATGGTGGCGTCCAACTATGTTTTGATAACGTAGATCATTTCCTGGTTTTATGTTTACATCTTAATTGGTTACCACTGTGACATTACTTTTTGTACCACTTTAGGAAAAAGGCAATTGCATAAGTGGCACTCCTTTCGTTCCCTCTCAACTCGTTTGTCCAAGCGCCAGAACCATACTCGACCTCTTAGCGCTCTTTTGGTGGTGACAATCCCACAAGGTCCTTTGTGAGCGAGTTATTGACTTGCTGTCAGAGACTGTTGGGTATAACGATCCGTGAGCCCCTCAGCATGCCTTCTTTAGTGACAGACAGTTCAGACTGTACATTCTTGTACTTTTGATATTTAAAATCATCACTTAGGGCCATATGTAGGTAGCATACAAGTTACCACTTCTTAAATACCGAACTTTACCGATTCGGTATTTAAGAAGTGGTAACTCGTATGTAGGTATTCAATCGGTAAAAATTACCGATTCGTAGAAATTCGGTAATTACCGAATCGGTATTTACCGATTCGGTAATGAGGCATACCTTCCCATTGATGGGAAGGTATGCCTCATTACCGATTCGGTAAATACCGATTCGGTAATGGGGGGAGCACATGCAAGGGTGGCAGGGTGTCACATTGACACCCTGTTGCACCCCTGATTCGGCCATGTGTGCACATGTGGCGCACATACATGCCCCAAGGGCATGTATGTCTGCCACATTGCACACTTAAACGTGCACAAAAATGCTTTTTTACACGTATTCGTCATTTACCACCAACCTTTAGTTGGTGGTAAATAACGAATCCCCACACCCACCACACACTCCCCCTACATCTCATTTCATGATTCGGTATTTACCAAATCGGTAAAATTACCGATTCGGTAATTTTACCAATTCGGTAAATACCGAATCATGAAATGATCCCCCTACATCTCAAAAGCCTAAATACCGGTCGGTAACGGTATATTTACCGAAAATCGGCTGTTACCGACCGGTATTAGGCTTCCTACATGAGGCCCTAAGTGGATGAACACTTTGTCTCCATGACTGCACTGAGATGATTTCCTTAAGGGCAAGCATGTCTTGATCAGCAATTGTAGCAGCATCGATCTGTTCAATGGATAAGGCCACTGGCATGCTGGACCTTACAACGAAGTTGATGTACTGTTAAGCTGTTTTCGATGTTGAGCCATGCCTATGTACTGGTACTCGTGAGAAGTAATCAGCAGGGTTTTGGTTCTTTCCTGGTTTATGCACAATTGTATTGTCATGCTCCTGTTAACGCAACCCCCACCACTTAAAGCGAGGAGGCATTTTAGCTTTTGGGTTTTCAAATATGGTGACCAGTGCTTGTTGGTGTGCAACAATCGTGAAGCGCTTTCTGTAAAGAATTACATGAAAGTGTTTGTAGGCCCATACCACAGTCAGACGCTCCTTCTGTGGCTGCTTATAGGCTCGTCATGTGTCAGACAGACTTTGGCTAGCATAGGCCACAATGTGTCTCTGAGCACTTGAACTTCCATTATGCTGAGCAAGGGTTGCTCCCAGCCCCATCGGGCTTGCATCAACAGTAATCTCAATATGTAATTCAGGATCAAAGTAAGTCATCTCAGTGCCATTTTCAATGGCATGCTTTATCCCTTTGAAGCTTTGGTTGCATTCAGAGGACCATTGGAACTGGGCATTTCATTTAGTCAGGTCTCTCAATGGGGCACTCAATATGGCAAAGTCACGAATGTACCTTGAACAATAGCTGGTATGCCCAAGAAGGATTGCAGCATAGTGACATCTTGTGGGGTTTGGGTGGCTGACAGTGCTTGTACTTTTTCTGGGTTAGGAGTCATTCCCCCATCAGAGAATATGTGCCCAAAGAACTTGAGTTTGTTTTGTGAAATTCACACTTTTCTTCACTCAGAGTGAGACCTACATTTATAAGTGACTGGCACACTTGTTTGAAAGCCTTATCATGCTTCTTCCATGTTGTCCCAAATACCAGTATGTCATAACTGTAATTGAAAGCATGTATAACAGGTTGAATTATTCTACGTATGGCATCTTGAAATATTTCTTCAGTATATGATACTCCAAAATTCAACCTATTGCATCTGAACAAACTAGCATGAGTCTAATAAGTGGTAATGTATGTACAGATTGTTTTCCAATTTGAGTTGAGGGCATCCCTTGTTCAGGTCATGAAGGGAGAATACTTTGGCTCCATTCAGCTGCATAATCCTGTCTACAATGTGCGGACCCGGATGTCTTTCTCTCTCAGTTGCTTTATTGGACTGGTACATATCCACGCAGTTATGTACTGTACCTCCACTGTCCTTTTTTGCCACTACCACTGTGGGAAACACCTATGGCGGTGGACCAGTAGACCGCTCAATGATGTCGTGCTTCAACAGCGTTTCTAGTTTCTCTCTGACCGCTTTTTGCAGGTGAAATGCTATTCTGCAGTTTTACTGTGCAACAGGCCTAATGTCTTCATTGATGTGAAATTGCTCCTTCATTGTCTTAAGTTTTCCTGAACCATTAAATAACGACGGAAACTGACTCATAATTTCAGATTGCGTGTATATTATATGATTGATGGATATTAGTCCCATGTCAGCAGCAGTTGCAAAACAGAGTAAACATGCACTGGACAAACTACCTTGAAGAACGTGAATTGGGGCTTGCACAGACGTCGTTTTATTTTGTAAGGTCTCTGTGAAAGTTCCTTGACTCTGCAATGGTTTTGAAGCATCCCATGTGTATTCCTTCATGTTTAACGCATTATGTCGCGGTACGGGTGACAAATCGTTAAACTGTCTGACAGGCATGATGTTGATTAATGCACTGTTGTAAATTACAAAGGTTATAGGGCAACCATTTACTTTTAACATGATAATGGGGCAGTTTTGATATGAATTCTTTTGTTTCATCGACTCACTTGTTTTAGTTGTTCATTTGTCTTCTTTACAAGCAGCAAGGCCTACGTTTTTATGCCACAATTTACCAGATATGATCATCGCACATTCACATTCTTCACTGTCGCTCGATTGTGACGTTGAAGAACTTTTGTAGGATTAACTTGATGACAGTCAACTTGGTTTAGTTTCCATGTGTTGCAATTGAGGTTGCTTTTTCTCTTTGTAGGTGTAGCGAGAATGCTTTTGGAACTTTCTGGCATCCATTTTCTTGTCTTGCCGTGACATACGTGGTTTCTCTTTTGCCTTGCAAACCGTTATTAAGTGATTTTACTTTCACCAAGCTTTGAGGATGTGGAATTACGTGTATCTACTTTTTGCTGAGTCACTCTTTGCTGATCCAGTTTCCATGTTGCAGCTTCACTCTTTCCTTGGCTCCTGCAGCCATTAGAACTTTTTTTAAACAGAGAGCTTCTCTCAACATGCATCTTCGGAATGAGTCCAAAAGACAGCCATCAATCACTCTGAGGGGAAACAACCTTTACAACGCAGTCATTACAACACAGTCATTAAATCGCAACATCCTTTACATTGCATGCCATTACAATGCATGTCACTACAACGCATGCCATTACCACGCATACCATTACAACGCATAGTTTTTACCCCTACACTATCCAACACTTACCCTGCTGTTGCACTCACTGGAGTGGAAATAGTAATTTTTACCCCTACACTATCCAACACTTACCCTACTGTCACACCCAAACATTATGCGATGTAATGGTATGCATTGTAATGGTATGCGTTATAATGGCATGCGTTGGAAAAACATGCGTTGTAATGGATGTTGCAATGTAAAAACTATGTTGTAAAGGCATGCGTTGTAAATGTTTGCATTGTAACGTCATACATTCAAAATCATCCATAATTTTGCCAACTTGTTGTCTCGCTTGATTGAAAATGTACCTTTCATAGTTGACGTTTGGCACTGGATTGAACTTGGCTTCTAACGCTTCCTTAATTTGATGGTATGATGCTGTATCATCTTGCAATATTTTCTTCAGTACTTCTTTTATTCCGTCACTGGCAAGGTTTTTTAGCTACTTAGTGATTTTCTTATCATCTACTTCTTCAAGTGCATCTATGAAATCATCGAGGGTGTCCATCCATGCTGTGTATCTGGTACCAATATTCTGCTTCTTCATTATGTTGAATGGTGGTGGTGGTTTCCGAAATACAGCGGCATCATACTTCAAGCTCTATTTTACTGCTATTTAGAGTATATACGATTTAGGTGACTGCAGCTGTTCTTCTGGGCCGGTACACCCTGCAACCACTGGCTGTGCGTTTGCACTTGGGTCGTTACGCCAGATCAGAGGTCATGGGGCGCAATCTTCTTTTTTTAAGGTAATAATCCACATTTGTAAAGCGCGAACAATCACCCATAAGGGTCTGTAGGCGCCGTCGGGAAGATTAAGCAAGCTATTAACCAGCGTCACATGGTGCTGGGCTAATCTGTGGCCGGGGATCGAACCATGATCCCCAGATTCCGGAGTCAGTCGCCCTGGCCGCGGCACCACACCTCTTCCCTAGACATCTTCCCTAGAGTAACGTAAGTGATGGTTTCATCTCTAGTACCTGTTTGTTACTGCTTTCAACTTTTTGCATCGTACGTGGTTGTGGCTGCCTTTATATCAATGATGGCTCTGTGTTAGACTGTGGTGCAGTATCTGTTCTTTTGGCCTTAACAGTGTGTTTGTGGCAAGATTTTTGAATGCGCTTCTCAGAAGGGCCTTCAACTTCTTTGAGGGCCGTATATCGGCTGGGGAAAGACATCAGTTCCACACACGGCAACTTCAAACTGCTTCTCATCAAAGAAGCACATATGGCACACACAAGCAGTTTGCTGTAACGTTGCAAACTCTCAAAATGAGCAGTCTTGTTTCTTTGGGGCACAGATCCCACACTTGTCGCCAGTTGCAGCATCCTCCCCAGCCTGGGAGCATGCAAAATGAACATGCCACACATGGAGCTCGTGACTGACGCCTTTATTCATCAGTGTACAACATTCAACTGAACTGCTCAATATCTCCAAACCGTTAATAACCACACATTAACACCTCAAAAAAATTGTTACGTAATTCTTTCATTTAGTCTGCCCAGAACTGCGAGGTCCTGGCACTCAAAGTCTTAAAACACTACACCAATGTGGACGATATACTGCTGGTGATCAGCGTGTTACAAGTCCTCTTCCTGTTTACAGTCAGGCTCTTCTGAGGAAAACATATCTACAGTAATGTGCTCCCCATTCTAAGCGTAGCACTTGTATGATACTTACACAAACCTCTTCCTGGTTGGCATGGCCCGTGTACTCGCAGCCTGAATATTCTGGCCAGAACTTTCTTGGCAATGTTTTAGCTACAGCAGTGACAGACTTCTTCTCTGAATGTATTGTTTCAGATGTAGTTACTTTTCTAATGTCTCTTTTCCTAAAAAATGTGGGGTTCTAATGACTTTTAAGCAGCCATTTTATGATCTTTCTTAATCATCCGCTGCAACAATTTGTGGGGGCACCAGTCGGGAAGGAGCTCACTGTGGATGGTAAGGGCCAAAAAACTTAAAATAAAACTTGAAGCAGACTGAAAATACTCGTATTTTGCTCCTCTACCTTGGGAAGCAGATGACCGAAGAAAGGCAGGCAGCTACAAGGAAGATGAGAGATGCTTTGGAAAAGTGAGTTTGGAGTAAAAGCAAGAGAGGTCTCAGGTGCATGATGACTTTGAAATCTGATATCCCCAAATGTTAATTAAGGGCCTCAGAGAAACAGCAGACCTTTAGAGTATCAATCGCTTAATTACGTTTGAACTCTGATAGTCGGGCTCACTCACAACAAAGGATGGCTTATTCTCAGCATCAGTGCTCGGATCCAGTCCACAACAGTGGAAGCTATCACAAGTCATGCATTGAGAGCACATATTTTTCTATAAAAACTCTCCAATATCAGAACAAGTAGAAATGAAAGGGTGCTTCTTCTTGGGAAGCAAGGAACTAAACCACCGAAAACATAGTGGAAGCTTTGTTCGAGGAAATAAATGGCTGTTAGTAATACAACAAATGAAGATCCAGATCTTTAAATATACAATAAATGACATTTTATTCATATAAGAAATAAGTTGCTGAGCATACAAAACAATGAGAGTCACTTCAAGCCATACATAGTCCAATGTTCAGATAATAAACGATTTTTAGTTGGTATAACATCATCCTACTGCAAGAAATACACTGATGTCATATAATAAATGACAAAAGGTCATACAACAAATCGTTTGCTTTTAATGTGAAAAGTAAGCAATTTTTCAAACAACACATGGGCTGCTATTCATAAAATATATGGCCAATGGTTTTTAAAGTGACATCCCCATCATGCAATAAGTGACTTACTGTCCATCTAATAAATGACTAAAAGGTCACACAATAATTTCCCATAAATGAGCTGGTGATCGTGGAATGTGTAGCCTACCAGCTATTAAGGACCTAAAGGTCGCATAATAAAACATCCTCCTCGTACAAAAAAATGACCACATTTCGAGTCACTAAATCCACTCTTTCGATAAATGGTATGTTGTGTGTATGGTTTAGTATTTAATGTTCATGCAATCCGTCCACAGATTGTGCACCACAAATGATCAGATTATAATATTACGAATGAAGACTATATTTTCAATACGTGACCGGTCAGTCCTTCCTGACTTCAAATAAATGAGGTAATTTAGCTAAAATACATATAAGGCATGATGTACATAAAATAAAAGACCTGCTGGAAACAAGAGCAATTACATAATCCTTAATAATGGAAAAAATGCCCAGCTTCTCCAATAAAAAGAGTGTTTATGCTCACAACAAAATGCCTTGCTGTACATACAAAAATTGCTGTAGTCCTTGCAATAAAGGTCTGCTGTCTAATCGGTATTCGACTTGATGTTCATACAATAAATGACCTACAGGACTTATGATAAAAATCCTCTTCACCAGATGAATTTTATGTTGTCCACCAAATAAATGACAAAATGGTGCTGTTATTAAAAAAAATGGTACGAGGTCTAAAATAGATGGTGATAAACTAAATGCCCTCCTCTTCATAGCATAAATGCAGTGGTGTTGAGAATGTGTAATTGATGATGCAATCTATATTACCTGACCTGTCTGCCCCTCATCCATAATCCCACATTTGTTTTGTTCTTCAAGCCATCCTTTTGCATTGTGCAGTATTCAGATTACAGTCATCTGCTTATTGCCTTATTCGGGGTAATCTCTTTCTCTCTCCCTCCCTCTCTTTCTCTCTATGTCTGTCTATCTGTCTGTCTATATCTACCTGTCTGTCTATCTATGCTACACTGTTAAAATTTCTTATTGAATGTTTAACAGTGAATTGAAAGTGCATATTTCATAAAAAGATGTATAACTGTACACTATTTCCTGTATTTTATAGTGCTGAATAATTTGCAGGATATTTAGCTTCTCTAAATAACTAAGAATGCTAAACACAACATTTCATCTTTCTTTTATTTCTGCTGTTTAAAATAAATACCTTGACAGTATGGGTGACTGACACAGTGGGTGAGTGGATGGATAAGTGCATGAGTGGATATGTCAGTGGCTGTATTAGTGAGTGAGTGGGTGTGTGAGTGGCTGTATGGGTCAGTGACTGGGTGTGTGTGTTGATCTATGAATCAGTGAGTGGCTGTGTAAGTACTGGTATGGGTGTATAAATTGTCAGTGCTTTAAATGGAAAAAATAAGTGTAGGTACTCACCAAAAATAAGCAGAGAACTGAGGTGGAGTATGGGATGGGGCAAGGGGTGGGGCTATGTTTTTTTTTTTACCTTTCTAAGCTTTGTATGCAAAAAAATTCATTAATTGTAAGAATGTCTAACAATTTATATAGCACTTACCAATAAGTCCTTAATATTAACCAAAGAAAGTTTTTTTTTATCAACCTTATAATAATAAAATATTGAGTAAAAACAGCAAGTTTCCTAACGTTTGCCTTGTAGTTTGCATGCATATCCTCAATGTAGGATCATGAATCACTAAACTATATGAAAAGGAATTTAACTTGTGACCTGCAGGTATCACAATGATCTCTATATAAAACACAAATCTGTGATCTGCATGTTTCATGCTGTGCGTTACAACAGGCACATTGATCCTCAATGCAATTTCATGTTCAGTCAAACCTTTGATTAGAAGAATGCACACAGATATTTTCAGCAAGTGCATTAACCACTAGAGTTATTGAAGTGCCATTGTACCTGGGAATTTACTCGATACGCAAAGATCTCTGCACCAGGTAATATTTCGAAATGCAGCATGTTGTCATGAGTTAGGCAGGGCAGAATACAGTTATTATCACATTTGTCTTGTTGTCAAATTCTTTGGGGCAGAGTTTTAAAAAATAATTACGTTCAGACTTTGCTGTTTGCGGCTGCGCCCACTTTCTGCTGCCAACCCTTGGCCTTTGCCCAATTAAGAAAACTGTAGTTGGCCGCATGAGTAGCCATTTTTAAAGTACATTTGCCAAGTGGTGTGTGAGTCACTTACAGTTGAGTTGATAGGCTCTGGATCAACTCAAGGTCCTCTTGGAACCTCGAGCCCTGTAACGCCCTGAACGTCTCAGGATCGTTTAACAGACACGATAATGAGAACGCAACCACTTGTGAAGGTTTAGTTATTTTAATGAAGGCAAAAATAATACAAGGAATAAACAAAGGTTATAGTCACTGGAATCCTCCAGGCTAAGTACGTTACCAGCCCACAGCACGGATGGTCCTAACCGTCCTCTGCATATACGCCGATCCCGGCGTATGCCAACAGAGGGCAGAAATGAAATGGCCGACAATGCCAATCGGTAGGCTGTGAGGGGCACGAAGAGTGTTGGGGAGAATCGAGGAGTCAGGGAAACACCCAGCCGGGGTCTCTACCTGAAGGGAGCAGCCGCTCAACCTCTTCCTCAGACTGCACCGGGACGCGGAGTCACCTCCTGGTGATGCGTCACCGATACCCCAATCACAAGCAAAGAAGACTGAACCGAGAGCAGCCGCTCGATCGATCCTGTGGACTTCCGAGTCTGTAACGCGGCAAACACCTCCTGGTGTGCGTTACAGCTGGCAGTCCCTGTATCTCTGGTCGGGCTGGGAGTTACGACTCCAACCAGCAAAAGCGCCACTGCGCTTTGACTCAGCCGAGTCAAAAAGCGAAGCTCAATGGTTATCCGGTAGAGCTTCCGGGTCCTTCACAGGTGACGATGGGGCAAGACACGGCCCAGGGAGTAACGACTCGACCTACCTCCGTTCTGGCCTTACTGGAGCACCACTCCGGAACACTGCTCTTCACTAAGCAGGTACGTCGGTGTAAACACAATATCCGACAGCCTTGTACCTCCCGGTTCCTCCCTTTATAGGGCGTTGTTTTCCTTGAGTTATGTAACAGCTCTCCTGTTTACATAAGGGCGTGTTTTCCTTGAGTTATGTAACAGCTCTCCTGTTTACATAAGGGCGTGTTTTCCTTGAGTTATGTAACAGCTCTCCTGTTTACATAAGGGCGTGTTTTCCTTGAGTTATGTAACAGCTCTCCTGTTTACATAAGGGCGTGTTTTCCTTGAGTTATGTAACAGCTCTCCTGTTTACATAAGGGCGTGTTTTCCTTGAGTTATGTAACAGCTCTCCCGTTTTACATAAGGGCGTGTTTTCCTTGAGTTATGTAACAGCTCTCCTGTTTACATAACCTCTCAACCGCTAAGCATCCTGGGAGATGTAGTCCGTTTTCGCTGGTTACCGTTTTCCTCCCCTCGCATGACAGGAATTCTTGACAGTACATCCTCCCTCTCAGCGGCTCCCCACGGGTCCAGCGCTGGCAGGAAAACGCCGATGGAACAAGGAGACCAAGCGCGGAGCATGAACCCCTTCAGCCGGTTCCCATGACTGCTCCTCCGGGCCATAGCCTTTCCACGCAACCAGGTACCACAGCTTCCCCCTGCGCCATTGGGACGCCCGTATGCCCGACACTTCATACTCCACCTCCGACTCCACGCATACCGGCCTAGGTGTCCCAGACGGCTTGGAGGGTGCTGGTTTGAGCAATGATACATGAAAGACAGGGTGTATCCGCAATGACTGGGGCAAGCACACCTTCACGTTCACGGGACCCATACACTTGGTAATTCGATAGGGGCCCATGTACTTGGGATGGAACACACTGTTCTTTCGAAACCTCATGTTTCTTGTGGATATCCAGACGTAGTCTCCAGTGCGGTACAGTGGCCCGGGCCTTCTCTTCCTGTCTGCCGCAGCCTTGTATCTTCTCTTGGCCTCTATTAGGACAGCCCTTGAGCGCATCAACGTGTCTTTTATGTGTGCCACCCTGTCCGCTGTGGCGGGAATCCTGTCCTCTCTGAACGGATGTAGAAATGGCAAGAACCTGGGATGTTGGCCATAGTTGCTATAGAACGGAGATGACTGTGTGGAGCTGTGAGTGGCGTTGTTATAGGCGATCTCTGCAACCCATAGCAAGTCGACCCATTCTTCCCTGCCCTGGTCCACAAAACATCGCAGATACTGTTTGAGCGTTTGGTTCAGGCGCTCGGTTTGGCCGTCCGTTTGAGGGTGGTAGCTGGTGGACAGGGCGGTCTTAACATGCAGCGCAGTGCACCAAGTCTTCCAGAATTGCGCAGTAAACTGCGACCCCCGGTCCGACACGATCACCCCAGGTAATCCATGCAGTCGTACCACATTCTTTAGGAGTAGTGACGCCAATTCCCCGGCCGTAGGGACTCTCTTGCAGGGGATGAAGTGCCCCATTTTCGTCAAGTAATCCACCACCACCAGTATTGCCGTCATCCCCTGGTCTACCGGTAGGCCCACCACGAAGTCCAGTGATATGCTATCCCATGGTCTATCCGGGGTCGGAAGTGGATGTAAGAGCCCTTGGGTTCGGCCATGGTCGGCCTTCATGGTAGCACACGTAGGACACTCCTGTCCCCACCTCCTGACATCCACTCTCATGGTTGGCCACCAGAAATGCCGTCCCATGCTAGCCACCATTTTTTCAAAGCCCAAATGACCTGCGCATGGAGAGTCATGGCACCAGATGAATGCTTGTTTCCTTAGCCTAGGCGTGGGTATCAATAGGCACCTGCCCTTCAGGGGTATCCCGTCCTTCAGCTGCCATTCTCTGTGACTGAGGAGCCACCTCCGCCATGCGAATGACCTGATCCCTCTCTTTATTCCCCTCAGGAAAGTATCCGGTTGGATAACCCCCAATACCATCCTCGGGGAAATGATGGAATGCTCGGTCGCAGGCAATGGTTCCTTAACTGCAGATTGACGGGACAGGGCGTCCGCCTTCCGGTTTTCCGTCCCCGGCCGATATGTGATGCGGAAGTTGAACCCCGCAAAGAAGATCATCCACCGCAGCTGTCTGGGAGAAAGGTGTCTTGTGGCCGTCATGAACTGTAGGTTCCGATGGTCCGTGTACACCGATACCACATGTCTTGCCCCCATCAACCAATGCCTCCATTCGGTGAAGGCGTCCTTGATTGCGAGAAGCTCCTTCTCCGCAATATGGTAGTTGCGTTCGGCGTCGTTGAGTTTGCGGGACATGTACGCAACGGGATGAAGCACCCCTGTGTCGTGGTTGCGTTGGGACAAGATAGCCCCCAGCGCCACATCCGATGCGTCCGCTTCCACCACGTAGGGGAGATCCGGATCGGGGTGAGCCAACACCGGTGCCTTACCAAAGGCGCTTTTCAGGGCCTCAAAGGCTTTGTTCGCTTCAGGGGACCAGACAAACTCCTTGGACTTCCTCAGTAGCTGTGTGATTGGGGCCACCAATCCTGAAAATCCATCTATAAACCGCCTGTAAAAGTTGGCGAAGCCAATGAAACTTTGGACGTCCTTCACGCTTTGGGGCACCGGCCATTCTTTCACCGCCTTGATCTTTCGTTCTGCCATCTCCTGTCCCTCTGGGCTCAGCATCACTCAGAGGAATTCCACGGATGTGACGTGGAAGTCACACTTGCTGAGTTTACAAAACAGCATGTTTTCCCTCAGCTTTTGGAGCACAGCTTTGACGTGGTGTACGTGCTCCTCCACACTGGACGAATAGATGAGGATGTCGTCGATATATACGACCACGTAGATATCCAACTCCTCTCTGAATACCTCATTCAAAAAGTACTGAAAGGCTGCCGGGGCGTTGCACAGACCGAACGGCATGACGAGGTACTCAAAAAGGCCGAACCTGGTCTTAAAGGCGGTCTTCCACTCGTCTCCGTCCCGCATGCGCACCAGATGGTATGCCCCTTTCAAATCCAACTTGGTGTAGATACGAGCTTTCTTGACCTGTTCCAGGAGTACACTGATGAGAGGCAAGGGGTACCGATTCTTTACGGTTATCGCATTCAATGCCCTAAAGTCCACACAGGCTCTCAGCTCCCCATTAGCCTTCGGGATGAAGAAGAGTGGCGAGGCGGCCGGAGACTTGGACGGGCGGATGAATCCTGGCTTGAGGAGTTTATCCAGGTACCCCCGGAGATGCACGTTTTCAGGCTCCGTCAGGGCATACAGCCTGCCGCTGGGAACGCTGGCCCCTGGCACCAGGTCGATCTGGCAGTCAAACTGTCTATGTGGTGGTAGCACTTCCACCTTCACCTCATCAAATACATCCTCAAAACTGTGATAAGCCTGAGGGAGAGCCACATCTTTTTCTGCCGCTGTAGCCACCGTCTGACTCCCGCTCTCATCTGCGTCAAGGGATTCCGTTCCTATTCCACAATGCAGGATGCAATACGGTGACGTCAGTTCGATGCGATGTGTTGGCCAATCCACAGAGGGGTTGTGTTTCTGTAGCCACGGCAATCCCAATATGACGCCATATTGGGGCGCTCGGATGATGTTAAAATCGATTTGTTCCAAATGGTTCCTCCCACATCTCATCGGAAGGACCCCTGTGTGCTGCCCGATGGGCCCCGTCACCAATCGCCTTCCGTCTACAGCATAGACGTCTTCGGGTACAGCTTTGGGAAGAAGCACTAGCCCTAGCCTGCATGCCTCGTTGTGGTCCATAAACATGCCAGTGGCCCCTGAATCCACCATGGCCACAACGGGTATCCACTGGTCATGCACTCCCACGTGCACCGTGAGAAACAGGTGTCGTTGTCCCTTAGTGACCGAGTTGGAAAGTGAAGGGATGGATGAGTGACTCCGAGATGCCCCTTCTTTGGTCTGGGAGTCCTCTAGTTTTCCGCCGGTACGTCCACCACGGCTGTTACCGACCGGTTGGCCCGATAACGTGACGTCTTCGGTTTGGCAGGGCATTCACGTACGTAGTGGCCTTTTTTGCCACAATATAGGCACAATCCTTGTTTACGGCGTGACTCTTTCTCCGTGGCTGTGAGGCTCGCTCGTATTGCGCCGATGTCCATGGGTTCTCCCTTGGATGCGGTGGAAGTTTCAGGACTTCCCACTGTCACATAGGATGGAAGGGATTTTCCTTTTCTCCCATGATCCCCCTTTCTTTCACTTAACCTATGTTCCAGCCGTAATACCAGGTTGATAAGGCCCTCACATGTCTTGGGTTGTGGGTCAATATGAGCCACGGCGTCCTTGAGCTCATCGCACAGCCCGTGATGGAAGAGCGCCGTCTGTTTAGCAACAGGCCACTTGGTTTCCGCAACCAGCCTTCGGAACGCGTTGAGATACTGCACTAGGTCGTTGGATCCCTGTCTCAACTCAAGCATTTCACGGTCCGCCGTGTACGAGTCAGCCCTTCTGTCGAAGACCTTCAGGAATTCCTCGCGAAAAGCACCCCAATCACATAAGATGGGGTCGTCCCTGCTCACCAGAGGTACGGCCCATTGTGCCGCGTTTCCAGCCAAATAGGATATAAGGAAAGCCACACGAGCCTGACTCGTGGGGAACGCCCTTGGTTTGCACGATAAATGTAGCGCCACTTGTGTGAGGAATACCTGCACTGTGTTAGGATCCCCACTGTACCTCTCTGGTGTTGCCAAGGGGACGGCTACCGGCATTTCCACTACTACCGCAGGGGTCTGGTTCGTGAGGGAGGTGCTGGGCGTGAGCGGGTCCAATTGGATAGCATCCAGTCTGGCTTTTACATCGGCTGTTTCTTGCCTGGAGGCAGCCAATTCAATTTGCACGGTCGCTAAAGCAGCCAGCGCATCATCAAGTGTTGCCATGTCTGTTATCGACCGGGAGACAGTTAGTGTTATTAAGGGTCGGATATTTTGTAACGCCCTGAACGTCTCAGGATCGTTTAACAGACACGATAATGAGAACGCAACCACTTGTGAAGGTTTAGTTATTTTAATGAAGGCAAAAATAATACAAGGAATAAACAAAGGTTATAGTCACTGGAATCCTCCAGGCTAAGTACGTTACCAGCCCACAGCACGGATGGTCCTAACCGTCCTCTGCATATACGCCGATCCCGGCGTATGCCAACAGAGGGCAGAAATGAAATGGCCGACAATGCCAATCGGTAGGCTGTGAGGGGCACGAAGAGTGTTGGGGAGAATCGAGGAGTCAGGGAAACACCCAGCCGGGGTCTCTACCTGAAGGGAGCAGCCGCTCAACCTCTTCCTCAGACTGCACCGGGACGCGGAGTCACCTCCTGGTGATGCGTCACCGATACCCCAATCACAAGCAAAGAAGACTGAACCGAGAGCAGCCGCTCGATCGATCCTGTGTACTTCCGAGTCTGTACCGCGGCAAACACCTCCTGGTGTGCGTTACAGCTGGCAGTCCCTGTATCTCTGGTCGGGCTGGGAGTTACGACTCCAACCAGCAAAAGCGCCACTGCGCTTTGACTCAGCCGAGTCAAAAAGCGAAGCTCAATGGTTATCCGGTAGAGCTTCCGGGTCCTTCACAGGTGACGATGGGGCAAGACACGGCCCAGGGAGTAACGACTCGACCTACCTCCGTTCTGGCCTTACTGGAGCACCACTCCGGAACACTGCTCTTCACTAAGCAGGTACGTCGGTGTAAACACAATATCCGACAGCCTTGTACCTCCCGGTTCCTCCCTTTATAGGGCGTTGTTTTCCTTGAGTTATGTAACAGCTCTCCTGTTTACATAAGGGCGTGTTTTCCTTGAGTTATGTAACAGCTCTCCTGTTTACATAAGGGCGTGTTTTCCTTGAGTTATGTAACAGCTCTCCTGTTTACATAAGGGCGTGTTTTCCTTGAGTTATGTAACAGCTCTCCTGTTTTACATAAGGGCGTGTTTTCCTTGAGTTATGTAACAGCTCTCCTGTTTACATAACCTCTCAACCGCTAAGCATCCTGGGAGATGTAGTCCGTTTTCGCTGGTTACCGTTTTCCTCCCCTCGCATGACAGGAATTCTTGACAAGCCCAAAATGAGCCGAAATGTCATGTGTCTTATGCCTGCTGCAGTCGCTGCACCCTTATGTACAAAGTTTAAAGCAAAACATTAACATTTGATGTAAAAAAAGGAGAGAGAAATAGATATCCATATAGTGGCTGAGATGTACAACGTGAAACAAGAAAACCTGGGATTTATCCTGGCTTCTCCACTTAACCAAACTCTATGATCCTAGGGAAATATTTTGTTTTACAAATCTCCCTTTTTCTTCATTATACCTCATTATTGTATAATGTGACCTAATAATGTCAAAGCTGCACCATTGTAAAGAACTATGATTTTTTTATTTTGAAGAGACTATTTATTTGTTGGATAATTTACTTTGCAAACATTTCCAGGGCTCGGCTCATGCAAGGTCTCTTAGAGCCCAGCCAGATCCTTGGCTCGGCTCTCCCTGTAAATTTGTTGGCTCCCCCACGACTATATTTGTCTTCTGAATAGTAAACCTGCTGCATCATTTGTTCACATAGCTGCCATTTTATTAAAGAGATACACAAAGGTTCACAAAATCATCAGAGAACATCACAAAAATCACAAAAATTGTCCCTAGAAAAAGATGGAGATGGATTGTTAACACACATTCTCTACATGCTGAAAAAAGTCTAAATACCTTTGCGCCTTTTCACACACACTCACCCCCTCACACACTTAAAAGCCAATTTCATGCTCTCTGAATCACATTTAATTTCATACAAGCACACAGGACTACTTTTCATTCTCGCAGTAATACCCACGTTTGCAAACTCACACACTTATTGCTTTTACTTCCTGGCTCTCACACATTCTTTTTTACATGTAGTGGCCGACAGTGGAGGCCATCAAATCTTTAACAGGTACGTGTTTGCATATTGAAACCTTTTCAGAGACTGCCACAGGTGTGTCTCATTGGAGCAGAGATACTTAGGAGGTGATTTGGGTGCTGCAAATAGTTATATAACAAATGATTATCAATAAATGGCACACTAACGAATCACTACTAGTGCTGCAGTTCTTTTAATATCATGAATGCATTGATTTAAGTTTAGTGGGCAGGGTTTTTCTTTCATGCAATCTCTTTCATTTAAATTGTTGATGGGCGAAACTTTGCGAGCGTTTAAAACAATGGGCATGTTAACAAGCTGTATTGCTCTGAATAATGTGTCCGACACTTGCGCACATTAGGTTTTATTTTTACCTTCTGACCACCTCTGAAAGACACCCTGCAGCAATACTCCTCCTCTCATAACTTCCAAAGAGGCACACGTAGCTCTCTGTGTTCTACTGAAGACGAGCTGCTGTCCTGGTGCTTTTGAATGAGCTCAGCCTAGGCTTCAGCTCGGTTTGAAAGGTGCTTTAATCCATGCAGACATGCAGATGGTGCTGCCAAGGATGGAGCTCAGGAGTGCAGCACCAAAGGCATCAAAACCGGGCTGTTATGAGTACCGGTACTCTCCTTGTCTGAGAAAAGGTCCCGCTACTCAAGGGGAGAAAATATAAAAGTGCCAGTACTCAGTACCATTGAGTACCGGCCCATTTAAAGCACTGTGAATGGGTTTGAGAATGGTATTGTGCAAGTTGGAGTGGGTGTATGAAAGATTATATTGGGGTGTGAGTAGGTGTGTCAGACATTCTGTGAATGATGTCATCAGTGATGTCATATGCAAGGTCATCAGTGATGTTATCAGTGATGTCACTGAGCCTGTCTTGAGTAATGTAATATGTGGGGCCATAAGCAGTGCATTGCAAAAGCATGAGTTATAGTTAGCTCAGCTAACTATAACTGCTGAATTTGTCTGCTTTTGTAAGTGTGAAATGCCAGTCTAACTATAACGTCCTTGTAACCTTTGTTTTTTTCAGTGAATTTCAAAGGTTTTTAAAATTCTATTTCCTAACTATAATTTCCTGTAACCTTTGTTTTTTTAAGTGAATTTCTATGTTTTTTTAACTAGTAGTCCCGTTCGCAGAGTGGTGGAGAAAAGGGGCAGGGCTTCTGAGCATTTCTCAGAAATACTGCTGTGTCGGACCTACTGGAGGTAACAGGTGGCTTCTGGGCCCTCAAGAACCCTCAGCATCCAAGAGGACGTCATCCCCCAACCACCGTGCACCAGGAGATGCCTTTGCAGAGTGGTGGAAAAAGGGGGCATGGCCTCTGAACACATCTCAGCAATTCTTCTGTGTGGGACTTACTGGGGGTAACAGGAAGGCTTGTTGGCCCCTGAAGACTCTTGGCATCCAAGGGGACTTCATCCCCCAACCATCAGTGTTCCAGGAGGCGTCTTTGCAGAGTGGTGAAGAAAGGGGGCACAACCTCCTGCAACTTGACGGTCTTTTTTTATTTTATTTTAAATTTATTCAGGGAGGGGTCAGTGTGGCCCTCCTTCCCTGTGCCAATTTGGGCCCAGAAAACCCTATCCCCCAGGGCCAGGCCTATTTTGAAGAAGTGAGGGGGACCGCACAGCCTCACTTCCCAGGCCAAATTTGGCACCAAGGACCCATCCCAGGCCTTTTTTGCGTTCTTTTGACAGCGAAGGCGCTGCTGAACATGCAGCTCCCTCTCTGTCAAGCAATTGTGCTCCACTCTAGCAAGCGAGAGCATTTTCTTCTGCTCTTGCTTGCTAGAAGCAGAGCACAGTTTGCTGTGGCTTGGTGAGAGTGGTAAAACTCCTGCCTAGCCATAGCAAATAGCTCTGTCCCGGGGTGGGCACCCTGGGATATAGCAGGAGACAGGCCTGTTGGGTGGTGGTACACAGGGCCAATATTGGCTCCAGGAAGGGGCCCCCTACTTTCTTACAATTTTCCCTGGGGAGCTGGTGGTCCCTAGGGCTGCGGGGGCGTGCAGACCCCACATTCAGTTGAACTTATGCCCACTTTGTTAATAGATAAAGGTGGTAGTCCCCGGCGCTGTGGAGGGTCCAAGAGCCCCCACATTCATAAACAAAGAATCCCAGGGAGGTGGTGGTCCCTGGGGCAGCAGGGGAGGCCATATGAGCCTCCTCCACATTTTCCCTTTTCTCAGGACCTGGGGAGGTGGTGGTTCTCAGGGCATCTATGAGCCCCAGGAGAGGGTGTGTGCACCCACTTCCTTTACTATAATGCCCCTAGGCACTGGCCCACCCGGAGGCCGATAAGAAGCAAAGCACTTAGTTTTTAAAAAAAATTAAAAATTGACGGCATCCAAGGATACCACTGAAAATTGTAAAGAAAATGCTTTTTTCTCCCTGTGCTCCCCCCCAAGAGGCCTAGGGGTCAGGGTATTACTACACTGCCCCCTTTTATTCTAGGACTCGGCTCAAACCAAGTCCCAATGGGCTGCCAACACTTTGTGGTTGAAGTGTTGGCAGCCAATCAGATGACAGCATGGGGACAGTTGGATTTGCGTATAATCCGTGCCCCCAGCTATGCAAATTTGTTTTCTAGTTAATATCTCCCAAACTACTGAATGGATATAAACCAAATCATAAAAAGCATGATCTAGCTTCCTCCCAAATTTAGTGCAATTCTGTCCAGCGGTTTGGGCTTAAGGCTTCTTCAAAGTTCCTATGGGAATTAACATGGGGAAAATGCATTTTAGGACTCCTTTTTTCTTGGCCTCTGCTACATGAAACACCCCCAAACTTTCCAGACTCCATCTGAAGTACTGGGTAAATGTTGGGAGAAAATGTCATGGGAATTCATCAAGAGGTGCCAAAGATATAGGCACCTGAAAATGACATCTTTTAATGGAAACTAGGTCTTAACTATAACTACCTACTGGTGACTGTGTGTGTGCATGTGTGACTTGTGTGAGTGGGTGTCTGGGTGGCTGTATGGGTGTGTGACAGGCTGTATGGATGTATTAGTGGGTGTGTGAGTGGCTGTATGGGTGAGTGAGTGGCTGTTTGAGTGGCTGTATTGTTGAGTGAGTAGGTGTGGGAGTGGCTGCATGGGTGAGTGATTGGCTGTGTGAATGGCTATATGGGTGTGTGAGTGGGTACATGAGTGGCTTTATGGGTGAGTAAATGGGTATTTGAATGGCTGTATAGGTGAGTGACTGGGTGTGTAAGTAGTTGTATGGGTGAGTGAGTAGCTGTTTGAGTGTGTGTATAGGTAAGTAAGTGGATGTGTGAGTGGCAGTATTGGAGAGTGTGAGGGTGTGTGAGTAGCTGTATCAGTGAATAGGTGGCTGTGTGGGTGATTGAGTGGGTGTGTGAGTGGCTGTAAGGGTGAGTGAGTGGGTGTTTGAGTGATTGTATGGGTCTGTGAATTGGTATGTGAGTGGCTGTGTGGTTATATGAGTGGGTGTTTGAGAAGTTGCATGGATGTGTGAGCGGTTCTGAGGATGATTTTATCAGCAATGTCATCAATGATGTCATTTGAGATGTCATCAGTGAAGTTACTTACCATGTCATGAATGATGTAATATGTGAGTTCACAAGCAGTGCATTCCAGGGGGCGTAAGTTATAGTTAGCTCAGGTAACTGTAACTGCTGACTTTCTATGGTTTTGTGCATGTAAAATCTGAACCTAAATATAACGTCACTTTAAACTTTGTTTTTTTCAGTGACTTTCTACGTTTTTTGAAGGCTATTTACTAACTATAATTTCCCTGTAACCTTTGGGTTTTTCAGTGAATTTCTGTAGCCTTTGCCAGAGGGTGTGGGTGTGTCAGTGGCTGTATGGGACTGTGAGTAGGTGTCTGAGTAGCTGAATGTGTCGCTGACTGAGGGTATTGTTAATATTCCTTCCATCTACATTTTACTGAATTAGAGTATAAAAATTATATAATACACAATGTGTCTACACAACTCTCCTTTTAAGTTTCACACGAGATTCTTTTAGCTCTCTTCCCACCATGATTGAAACACTCTCCACTAGCACTAGATCAAAAGTTCACAACACTTTCTGTGAGCACCATTCTAGCTTCAAATTCAACTCTAGCAGTTGTGGTTGACAGTTTGGAAATATAGGTACATCCCAAATAGCATAAAACATTTTTTAATTTGTCCAGAGCCAGTCACAGATCTAGTTACTTTTTTCTCAAAATCAGCACCCAATATTAGCTTCTTGCCTATTTACACCATCTAATCAGATATGTTATTTTTAAAAATTAGGTACTGCACTCCATTTTAACTGCCTTTCATTTTGAAAACTGCATCATTCAGATGCAGCCTTCTTCTGTCATCTACTCCACCTTGCCTTCAAAATGGTTAAATTGTGAATTGTGGGTCCTAGTTTTTTGTTTTGGGCCGGGGAGAGTGCTGGAAATATTGGCATTAACAGTGACTCTGGTTTACCTAACATAGACATTACTTGGGGTGGCCAGAAAGGGTTAAAGTGGCATCAATTGCTCACTTTGGTTGAAAGCATTGCGGATTGCCAACATCCAGACCACATGATTGGTCACTGTGGTGGCAATGACCTAGGCATGCTTAATGGGGTAGGACTGGAACCCCTAATGAAGGATACATTTGGTCAATTAATGACACTTTTCCCTCACACTGCCTTGGTGTTCTCCAGCATTTGCCAAAGGCAGAAATGGAAGGGGTAAAATGAATTCTGTCCACAGATAGACAAATCCTAGAAACATGTCAATAAAACTGCTTCTGCATTCCTCAGATACGAAAACATGGGCTCTGAAACACAATTTCCGCTGTGATATGGACAGTATATATAAATTCAAAAGGATCTTTATTGGACCAATTGAGGCCATATAAGAAACATTTCAATACAGTGCAGCTATTAAAACAGAACAATCATAATACAGCAATTAAAAAGAGCAAAATCTTATGCCACATTAATGCCCAATAAGAATAATTGACACGGTGACCCATTACAACGGCCAAATCATCCAAAAACATGTTGATAGAGAACAAATATGATTTCCTCAATTAACAACACTAATATAAAGTGCAGGGCGCATATTAAAAATATGAATAGGCTATTTTTAAAAAGGAATTTGTTAAAATACAATAAGATACCTAAATATAAAGTGGGGGTGTTAAGTACTTAGGAAAAGTAATTTTTAGGAAGTTACCTTTTCTCTGACTAAAGTTCTAAGTGACTAATTTACATTAGCTCTCCAGCAGCTGGCAATCAAGTACTTGACCTTAAAAAGGTGTGAACTTTCGACCTCGAACCACACAATTCACCACTTCGATTGACAGGTCGACTTGAATGGACAAGGATGACTCATCTGAGCTCAGCAAAATATTAAAGGTGGGGGCTGTTGCCATCCTCTTGGCACAACAGTGTAAAATCCTGGCTGACAGGTCAGTCTGAGGCACATGCAAAATGTTTGCACCCTTAAAAGGGATCAAACAGCACCAGAACACAATTATTGTGTATCCTCTGTCTAGTTGGAGAAGGATTTCGTCCTACCAGACTTGTCTCCTGTTTTGCAGTGGGTTCGGTGCCTGCTTCAAACTGGATTTTAGTGTTCGATGCAGGAGCACACTGGTGGTTTAGATAGCACACTCATGTTCGACCTGATACTCATAATGTAATGGTTCCTATCTGTGTTAGGGAATGGCGCTGATTTCATGTTTTGAAAAATGGGCCAATATGTCATTGCTGACCAGTGGGTGTGCACTGATATCTATTGTGAGTAACCTCATAAGCAGCTTGACAGTGCAGGCTGCTGTGAGTGTGGCCTCCCCGGCTCTTACCTGCTGTCTCAGGGTGGAAATCCCCCCGTTCTTCAATCGCTCGCCGTGGGGCGGCAAACAAAATGGAGAAATCTCGCCAGCCCACCTGCCCCCGCTCTTCAAAGCGCACGCCACGGGGCAGCAAATGCAGGGACCACCACAGGGCTAGCGACACCACTGGGTCAGTGTGTGCACACAAGCACACGTAATGGTTAAACCTATATCCAATCTTCTGTGCAGACTTGGGCGGGTGCACTGCCATCACTGGTGCTGGGAACTATGGGGCATATCAACAACAACCGGCGATAATTATCGCTAAGCACACTTAGCGCTAGGATAATTATCGCTGGCTAGCGTTGATTTTTATCGCTGAGATAGCGTGCTATTAGCAACGCTTATCTCAATAGCGATAAAAATCCTCACGCTAAGTGGCTAACGTGAGATTATCGCTGGAAACCCAGCGATAATCTCACGTTAGCTTGTTGATAGGGACAGACAAACTTAGCCATGATATCCTCCTTCCATAGGATATCATGGCTAAGTTAGAAAAATACCAGACGTAAAAAAGCAGCGTTACCCACGGTTAGCGCTGCTTTTTTTGTCTCTAACAGGGTTGGCGATATTCTTGATAATAGGAGAAATGTCGCTTAGCGACATTTCTCCTATTATTTTACTCTGGAACGCCCCCTTTGCATCTCATTAGAGATGCAAGGGGAAGCGTAGAGTAAAAGGGTGCTAACATGCAAATTTGCATGTTAGCACCCCGTTGTTGATAGGGTGCTAGTTTTATCTCTGCTTTTTTGGCTTTTAAAGCCAAAAAAGCAGAGATAAAGCCCTTGTTGATATGCCCCTATGTGTCCTTCCTGTCATCGCAGCTCAGGGTGCGCAATAGCATACCTGCTCTACCCATGAGTTAAGATGGGTAAGTGGTTAACAGCACCTCGCACTGCAATGGTGGATTGCAGTAGAGCAGCCTCATGATGTTTCATATCAATGGCTTCACAGTTCCAAACTCTTTCCATTGGTAAAGGGGGTTTTGGTATAACTCGCTTAGAAATGCCACTTTATAGAATATGGATATTTCTATGGTCCAAGAGTCTCAGGGACCGTTTTGTCTGGCTCCAGTGTACAACATGGGTTGGGGGGAGCTCATCTGTGCAGAACTCTGAAATTTGAGAGCATCTGTGGTTCAAAGAGAAAACTCTTAATCCAACACGACTTCAAAGACACTCAACGGTATAATTACCGATGTAATCCTCCAGCAAAGGGTGAGTTGCGCTTGTGGGTACATGGGACTGGAGATGCTGGACTGCGTGGTGCACATTGTCAGAGGACTCTGTTGTGCAAATGGAGGATAACAGTGCAAATAGAGAGTGACCTGGGCCAAGAAGCTGCTGAAGTGTGGCACCCTGAAGTGTGCTCTCCAAAGACCCGATGGCAGGCCTCCTCTTCCCCCGGAGATCTCAGAAAGATAACAGATCTCCCCCGAGGGACCTACCTCATCTAAATGTGACATCTGGAGAGTGGTGCACTCTCAAGTGCTCACCTCGACTACTAAATTAAAACTGGTAGTGTCGTGTGAGCGTGGACTTAAGACTTGTGGGCCTTTTTATCAGATTGTGCTGCATTTCTTGTGTGTGACATGCCGACTGCATGTTCACTGCGTGCGGTGTACAAGTCACAGGGTGCAACCCTCGACTGCCTGGCTGGGGGCATCCCTTCAGCCAACCAGACACTGCCAGTTCCAGTGCCTCCCATACATAACTCCTGCTCTCATAGCCCAATTCTAATGTCTGAAGATTTCAGCCAGATTGGCATTGCGCTGATGCATGGCAATTTGGGCATGTTTTCAGTAAGGCAAACTGGAGCTGCTAAAAAAGTAGATAGGGTTGCTCCAGGACCTTTTACCCCATTGGTTAGGGAGTGTTGAGGCGTCACTCTCACCCACTATCTAAAAGCAGAAAGGCACCTACTCAAAACACTCTCTGGACTTGTGGAAGAAACGAAGAAGACATGCACCTTCTATTTGAGATTTGTGAGGAGACTTGAGACAAAAATCTGGGCTCCAAGGTTCAGTTGGCTGACCTCTTGTGTGGCTACCAAGACACAACATGATGCAACAGCCCTTTTTAGGTCCAACGTCAGCACGCATGCACTGTATTCAAGACGTGTTGCATGCACTCTACATAGTGTAATACCGCCTCCTGCTTGCCATAGGTAGACTCCTGTGTCGCTCTTCTTTGCTGACTCCTCATTGGTTGGCGCTCCTGATACATCGCTTCCGTTTTTCACACAGCAGCACTGACCAACTTCAGTTTCCTTACGCTGTAGCTGTTGATGTATTCCTTTGGTGGCTACTTCTTTTATTTTTTTGTTTGCCTCTGCTTGTGGATTGTAATGATGTGTTCGGGTTTTGTTTACTTTGTGGCAACTTTATTTCTCCCCCATGTAAAAGTCAGCTGAGAGGCAATAACCCACAGTTACCTCTTAAAGTCATGAGTGACGCAAGTATGGTCCTCGCATTCAAAGACTTACAGTTGTAAATATAATCTCTCCGAATAATAAATTCTCTGTAATTATGACCATGTGCAAAAGCACCAGAGTGCATACCAGAAAACAATACCTTTCTTTCCACCTGCTGCGGGAAAGACAGTAGAATGTAGCATCACCGGGGTGAAGTATCAGAAGGTAACTGCATCATGGTGGAGGGAGCAAGGTGGGGGTGGTAGGCTAATAAGCAGGCACCATGATTTCTCTCAATGTGAAATGCTGCTGCTTACCAATCGTTTTTATTTTTATGTACAAAAATACTTATGTTTTTTTTTAAAGCAGAGCTCGCGTCCATTAACCACACCTCTTCCATGGAAAGCAACCATCTTCCTTCAGATCCCATTTAACCCCTTTTTATTTTCAGGTACATCGAGATTGGACATTCAGGAAAATATACGTATCTACCTAGCACCGTCTGACCGGTTGATGCATATTGTTTCATCAGTTATGAATACTGGGCCATTTAAGGGAAAATGCAGTATTGAGGGGATACTTCTGTATGTATTGTACACAAAGTCACCTGGCCTGCGAATGAACTTTCATGTTTGTAGTCTTCTGTCTTCCGCAGCTTTTATATGTTCTCTGTATACACACAGCATTTTTTAAAAAAAATTTGTTCCAAATTGTGCATGAGCTGGCTGTCCAAGAACATATTAATCAGGTGATCACCATACTTATAGCATTTTGAATAGCCATGCAGTGTTCCAATGTTTAGAGACATGTTTTATTTATGTCACCTGCCGAAACAAGCTTCAGCAGTGTTCGCTCCGCTCACGAGAAACGAGAACCCCTAATACATGTAATTGGTCACTGAATTTATAGTACCTTGTCACATATTATATATTATTCAGCTTTTGAAAACGCATAAATATAGTGCATAGAGACATACTCAATTTTATATGATCTTTTTAACCTTTTCTTTTGCCACTGTATAGTACAGGAGTGACGTTGCAAACATGTATCACAAGTAAATTACTAGTAATAAAGCTAAAGAAACAGCCCCATGACATAAAAGCAATAGCGCGCATGCCTTGTCCAAATCCACATCACATAATTTTACCACACACAGCACATGTGAGCATCTCATAATTCCAAGCCACACAATGCACCTATACATAATTCCACTCCACAGCATTCCATGCCACATAATTACAATCCTAAAGATTTAGAAAAACACATATTTCCACTTAACACATACCTCATAATTCCACATCGCATAATAGCACTCCACACAATTTAATAACACTCCAAACCACATAATTACACTACACACAACACAATTTACACTTTACGCCACCTATTTACACTCAACTCCAAAACACATCATCCCACTGCCAAAATTTCAACTCCAAAACATGCCATATAATTCCACTTCACACAATTATACACTACACCATGCCACATAATTCCGCACAATGCCACACAATTCCACAATTCTGCCACACATAATTCACCACACAGCATAATTACACTGCACAGAAACAGCACTCAACCCCAAATAATTCAACTCCACATAATTACTCTCTACTCCATACCACATAAATACACTCCATATAAATCCACTCTATACCACATAGCAACACTCCACATAAATACACTCCACATCGTGCCACATAATACAACTCAACATAATTTTCACTTAATTCCACACACTTCTATGCAAACACAATTCACCTCTACACATTTCCATTCCACACCACATAATTCAACAACAAACCACATAACTAATCTCAACAACACAATTGCACAACATACCAGATACATCCAATCCACATGCAAAATTCTACATCATGCCTCAAAATTCAACAGCACACCACATACGTAAACTCCACTGCATACCACTCCACAACACAAGATACCATTCCACATATTTACACTCCATGAGACACAATCCCAATCCACATAATTCCAGTACACTCAATACCGCATGATTATTATCCACATAATTACACTGCACACACTGCCACATTATTCCACTACACAAATCTTCTCCACACCATACAATTCCACACCACACAATTCCACCACACACAATTCAACAATTCCAATCCAACCCACATAATTCTACTCCCTACCACATACATACACTCCGGTTTGTGTGTCCAGGGTGCTACCGTGTCTAACGCGTTGGACACCCATCTTTCGTAGCTATTCCACGCCTCCTGTAAGGTATTGCTAGGGGGTGGGGGTTTTTCAAGTAGGGCAAGTTTAAATGTCTCCTGATTTAATTTTTTCCAGTCTCTACGTTTCTGGGGTAGGGGTTTGTTAGATCTGGATTCTAAAGAAGTACTTTCAATTTCAAACGGGATGATGAAGTGATCTGACCAAATAGTTCTGATCGGGGGGAGACCTTAACACCCTCCCAATTGGCAAAGATGGGATCGAGAAGATGGCCTAATTGGTGCGTGGGGGATTTGGATTGTAGGTTAAGCTCTAGGGCTTTCAATGCTTCTGCCACATCTTGTGCCTCCCCACAATCAGCAATATCGAAGTGGAGGTTTAGGTCACCTAGAATGAGAATTTTTTTATATCGAAGTGCCGGCTGGGTAATCAGTTCTATGAGTTGGTCGCCGAACTGGGCTGCCCCTCTGGGCGGGCGGTATACAAGTAGCCCGTTGATGATGTTTTTGGGTCCTGCTTTTATTGTGAAGAAATCGCCCTCGCTATTAGGTAGCGAAGCCTTCAATAGGGTGCATTCTAAGTCTATTTTATAAAAAAGTGCTAACCCCCAGCCTCTCTGTTTCTGTCTGTCTAATCTAAGTAGGCAGTAGCCTGGAGGGGGGGCTTCGAGAGTTTCGGGCGACGAAGTTTCGTCTAGCCACGTCTCAGTGAGAAATAGAACATCGGGACAGCTCTCCGTCAGTAGATCATGTATCTCTATTTTATGTTTCTTCAGGGATCTGCAGTTTAGTAACAACATGTTTAACTTAGCTGTCGCCCGCTTTTCCTTCTTCAAGAGTTGGAAGGTGTGATTGCAGATTTCACAGACGAGAGGTAAAGAGTCCGCTTGCGAGGTGTGGTAGCAGCTATCTTTAAGTGTCGGGCATAGAGATAGTAGTTCTTGTTTAGTGTAATATAGCTCCTGTCTGTGAGTTGCCGTCATGTCTAGGGGAGCAGGAGAGGTAGGGAGTCTGGCCCCGGGCCCCGTTCGGTCGCGGACGGGCGCAGACGGGCTTGCCTTTGGCGCACTGCCGGCGCGCTGCCGGCGCTCCCGCTGCGCTCGTCCGCTGCGCGTCCGGTAAATGCACATAAAAATAGGGTGGTGGGAGGTGTGACCTCCAAGGAATGGGCGTGGCCCGGGGCTTGGCGCGTGATGGTGCTGATTGCTTTCCCGATCCCGCGGCAGCGCTAATATCCGCTGTATGGGGGGGAATAAGATGGCGAGAATGTGCCAGGATTTGAATTTCTGAAACAGCTCGACAGTCTGGGGCTGGCATAAAGATTAGATCTATGCGAGAATGGGTGTGGTGTGCTGCAGAGGTGTGCATGTACTGCAAAGTCTTAGGATGCCAAGTGCACCAGACGTCACAGAGGCCCAGTGTGTAGGCCCAATCTCCAAGGCAACTGGCTCCTAGTTTCCTATGAGAGGATGGGTTACCCGTGGCATCGGTGGTGGGTTCAGGGACAGTGTTAAAATCTCCCCCAACTATGGTCAGGTCCTGAGGGAGGGTGGACAGTGTCTTCATTGCAGCCCGAAAGCGGGTTCTAGATTCGCCGGAGGGGAATATAGTGACATGAGGTTGACAGTGGATTCCCCAAGAGTACCCGTGAGGGCAGTAACGCGGTCTTGAGGGTCAGCGATCATTTGAGTAGGTGAGAAGGGAAAGGAGCTCTGCAGGAGGATTGCCGTCCAGTGCATACCCCTCGAAATCCCCGAGTGCCATACCCTGTTGAATCCCTGACGCGCTAAAAAGGGGCACTGATTACCCATCAGATGCATTTCTTGTAATAGTAGCACATCTGACTTAACCCTACGGACATATTTCAAAACCTCTGTTTGTTTGATTTTGTCTAGAAGGCCATTAACGTTCCATGAAAGGACTCTCAGGGGTTCACCCCTACTACAGTGACTGGGCATTGTAACAGAGCAACAGTGGAGGGGTCTAGCAGGTAGGATGATTAAGGTGTATGCCAAAATTTGACAAGCACACAATAACTCATGAAATCAAAGTCACAATACAAATATATTCGTAGACAGTTACGATGGAATTTTTTTTTTAAATCCTTTATTCTTTTATTCTCCACAGGGTAGCCAACGTATTTTGTCCTTTTATAGGACTTCTTCAGGGCTACAAGACATAGATAACATACAAAATTTTAAAATCATACTATATATACTTTCAATCTATTATATTTACATATTTACAAAACCACCACGTAGTTTAACATCTGTGTTGGTGCAAACCACAACAAACGTATATCATCAAGCCATGCCATTTACATTTGTATTCATTAATCAACATCCCTTTTAACCTCTTCAATGCCCATGACGAGCTGGTCTCGTCATGGGCCGCGGTTGCGCTGTGCCCATGACGAGACCAGCTCGTCATAAACCCCGCCCGCTAATGCAACGGCCGGCACAGGGCGGGGAAAGGGGCGGGCACTGAAGGGGTTAAATAATACAATACAACCTTGTTAATAATTGACCGACAGATTAATCAGAAGTCGCCATATTTTGCTGTCATACACAATTGTATGTGAGGAAGGGGAGAAAGAGAGACATAGATATTCTGACGTGGTGGTATCCTCAGTAGAGTACGTCCATTAGATGAATGATGTATAAATGCATAAAAAATATTTTATCAAAAGTTGCTCATCGAGCATAGGAATATGTAATGTTGAATGAAATTAACTTTAGCAAAGAGGGTATTTAGCCGTTTTACATTGGTGGGCTTGATGTTTAAAAACTATACGTATTTGAAGTAGCAGAGCAATGTCTATCGCATGAGTGAAGGATGTCAAGTTGGATGGTTTACCATTCAATTTTTAAATATAAGTTAATTAGAGCAAGAATGAATTTACTGGGGCCCTAATCGATATCTGTGGTGCATTAACCAACATGCCCAATCAGAAAATGATTTAAAATATGGAACAATTATTGAGGGCAAAATTGCAAGTGTGAGAAAAGCGGGCTGCAACCAGTTCAGGTGAAGTATGTCTAACACTGCAGATACTCCACTATATTTTCCGCTGCAGTAGAATTATTACTAATATTTGGGTGAAAAATACCATGATGAACGACTTCGAATTGGTCTTAGAGACTAAAATCTCATTAAAAACAGAAATACAGGCCATGGACCTGTCTATAGAGACGAATAAGTATATAGGGGCCATAATCAATATTTGATCATTGCATCAATGAGTCATGGACCCGTGTATAGAGATGAACAAATATATAAGGGCCGGAATTAATATTCAATAGTTGATTAGTGTATCAGTAATCTAGAATTTGTGTTGGCCTATTTAAAAACAAATATTTAAAAATGTTCTGTTCTAATTTTGTTATATATTATGCTATTGTAGATGCAGTGGCCGATATTGGCTAAAAAATCTTGATCAGGATAATTCTTTGCTTATCAAAAGAATTGGACCTATTGGAATTTTCCACTTTCAACTCAGCTATGCTTACCAATAAATATATTGGAGAATATGTAAAATAGCGATAAAAGGAGCATTTTGAATTGGCATCAGTATATTCATATTTGGTTATTTTAAACATTTTTTTAGAAGAAGACTTCTTGTCTCAAATAAAAACTTTGGAACATATACATCGGTTCATATGAAAGACATCTGTTTGAGGTAACTACTGTATAAAATGGATTTGTAGTTCGGGAAAGTAAACCTCATATTAAGATCTCCCCTTGTTTGCATCACCCATGTTTCTGTGTCTCTTTTTCCCCTTCCTCACATACAATTGTGTATGACAGCAAAATATGGCGGCTTCTGATTACTCTGTCGGTCAATTATTAACGAGGTTGTATTGTATTATTTAATAGAGATGTTGATTAATCAGTACAAATGTCAATGGCATGGCTTAATGATATACGTTTGTTGTGGTTTGCACCAACACAGATGTTAAACCACGTGGTGGTTTTGTAAATATGTAAATATAATATGAATTGTAATGTATATATATAGATTGAAAGTATATATAGTATGATTTTAAAATTGTATATGTTATCTATGTCTTGTAGCCCTGAAGAAGTCTTATAAAAGGACGAACCGCGTTGGCTACCCTGTGGAGAATAAGAGAATAAAGAATAAAGGATTTTATTTTAAAATTCCTTCGTAACTGTCGGCGAATATATTTGTCTTGTGACTTTGATTTCATGAGTTAGTGTGTGCTGGTCAAATTTTGGCATATTGTTAATGTGAATTTGATTCACGGTTAAGAAACTATGAGGTCTTGTTTCTTTTGATCCTTGCACCACATGAAAACAGTTTCCCATTGTAACAATCGGTGCGGTAATATATCCAAGACCTCCTTTGTAAATTGAGATGATTAAGGTGGATCGGGTCCATAGGCCCTGGTAAGGGCAGGGCACATCTGGGGTCACTACCAGGATTGCCCAGGGGAAAATCTTGAATGTGGTGTACGGTGCTGTCGTAACATAAAATAACACAACTGAAGGCTGGGAGAACATTCCCAGTCAAAAACCACAACCAACCCCCCACCCCATACTTTGCCAATTGAAGCATCTGTCGTCCAGTGAACAAGGCTTGAAGTACAAATAGGTAGTTAGTTAGTTGTGGGCCGTAGTGTAGACTTGCATGTTAGATCCCTCAATGTTCAGGAATTCTCGTTTCGCCAGATGAGTTTCTCAACGTGGCAGTGCTTATGGTCAGATTTGGGGGCTGTGTGACAGATCAGAGTCCTCAGAGCTGGGCCCCAGGGAGTTGTTAGAAGACTCCAGGTCTAGATTACTGGAATCGTTTCAGAGCCAGAGTGATCCACTCCTCTCGGGGAGGGAGATTCCGCCGGAGAGGCGGATGTCGCTCCGTGGATGTTGCACCTTCTCCGGGACCCAGCACGTCGCCCACGGGAGGTTGCAGGAGCGTTTCTGCCTGGCTCCTTCTGGGGATCTGTCATAGGAGCATTCTTCGTTGGGCAGATCGGGCACTCCTCAGTTGCCCAGGTCCATGCCACCTCCAGCGTATCAAAGAAGTACGATTTGCCATAGAGCAAGCTGGGAAGAGGATCCTATAGGGCAGGTTGAGGGCCCGCAGCTTCTACTTCACTTGATTGTAAGATCACCTGTGGGCCTACACTACCCTGGTGTAATCAGGAAAGATCATGATCTTGACCCCTTTGTGGAACAGTTCTGGTTGTGAGCGGGCTTCTTGCAGGATGGCATCCCAATCTCTGAAGTTTAGGATTCTCATAATTATTGGATGATGTGGGGCTCCTGGTGGCGGCCTAAATGCAAGAGTGCGGTGGGCTCGTTCCACAACAAACCAGTTGGACAGGGCGTCTGCTGGCATCCAGGGTCTGATTCAATCTTCAATGAATGTGTTGACTTGAGTGAGCTCTTTGCCCTCGGGAAGGCCAACCAGGTGGAGGTTGTTCCGGTGGGAGCGCTTTTCGGCATCTTCGGCTCGCCTGTGGAGATCGGAGGTATGAGATAAGAGTTGGTTCACTTGCGTTTTTAGTGTTGAGACATCGTCTTCTGCTTCTGATAGGCAGGATTCTGCTGCTGTTACGCGGGCTTCGCATTGCGGAGGTCTTGGCGAAGAATGGCCATGTCAACCCGGACCTCGCCAATCTTGGTCTCCATAGATTCTTGGCAGGTCTTGATGGTTTGTAGTATGGTAGCCAGGTCTCCGACCAAGTGGCCAGTCGTGGAAGGCGAAGTCTCATTCTGGGTGGGGCCGCTGGTCGCATATTGCTCCTTTCTAGTCTAAGTCGATTGGACCTTCGTACCTTTGTCCTTCTACAAGATGGAACAGATCTTTAAGAGAGGTGTCTGGTCAGTTCTGTATCATACTTCCCAACTTGGGTCAACTTGGGTCACTGAGGCACCAGTTGGCTCGGCCTGTTGGAACAGGGCAAGCCCGGGTGGGGTCTAGGCAAGGGTCAGGCCGGCAGTGCGGGCTCCGCCAGAGTGCTCAGATATGTGTGCTGGAGCAGGTGGTTTAATGTTCAAAAAGGGGGAGGGATCGCAGGATCAGCAGAAGGAGTCTGGGATCCAATTGGGTGGTATGCAGGGTTACCGGCCCGGTACATGTAAAATTGATACTTGATACTTGTATAGCGCACTACTCACCCGCAAGGGTCTCAAGGCGCTTGTACGAATACCGCTGTGGAACCCATCCTGGCTTTCCCTGTGAGGCGTCCACTCCTGGGCACCCCCAAGGTGGAGGCCAGGCATCCTTAGCGTTGTGGGGGCCGTTGTGGAGATTAAGCAAGCTATTGCCCAGAGTTGCAGAGTGGGACTCCATGATTGGAATGGCACTGAGGCGAGAATTATCAGGTCCGTGGAATTTTTGAGCCCAAGACCCGCCGAGGCGGGGAATTGAACCCTGGTCCCGGGCTAGACCTCTGCATCAGGGTCTGCCGCTCTAATCATGTAAGCTGCAGTGTCCTGCTAGTCTGACCCACTGGGCGCCGATCAGGCCACGGGTCTCTCACTCCCACTGAGCCCTCAGTTGGGGTTAGGCCCTCTTCTGGCTGGACTCTGATGTCTCTTCTCCCACCACTGCTGCACAAAAGTTTACAAGCAGGGTACTGGGCCCCGAAGAAGATTATATATTCAGCCCTGAGAATCTGCAATGGGTCCACTCAGCTGATCGGGTCCAAAAAGGGGGGTAAGCCTCCCAGCAGGTGGGCATGCGGATCCATCACTTGAGGATCAGCCTACCACTACTCTGTATTATGGTGTGGATCAATTAGGCTTGGTGGAGTGGCAGTCCCTCTGACACACCCCGCTGGCTACCGCCCCCCCACCTTCACTAGTGCAGGGCCCCAGAGGAATGAGTCAGCTGCTTCTAAGTCTTGCAGGGGACCCTCCCCACTGCCCAGAGGCTCACTGTGCTGAGGTATCTGTGGGGAGGGCCTTGTGTGCCATACAGCCTCTGCAGCTGCAGTCAGTTCCAGCAGGCAGGCAAGCAGGGGCCCCACCAGGCTGGGACGAGGGAGCAATAATGTCTTTAGGGCCGGGTCCATGGTTGGAGCCTTCTCTGCCTGCAGGCTGCTTTTGAATGGCCGGGGGGTGCCCCTCTCAGGCCATGAGCCCTCACACCTCCAGGTCCATGAGGTGTCCCACCGGTTGCGGGTTGAATGATCCGTTGGCCGCCCGCAGCTGGTCAGCAAGTGTAGCTCACATTCAGATTTTGTGCCGCCCCAGGGCACCGTCTCTGTTTCTGCAGCAAAGCCCCTTCTGACCCTCTCAACACTTGTAGCAGGAGTCGCGCCCGCTACGAATGGCTCTGCAACTCTCCCGCAGGGCCCCAAGGTGGCAAGCCACCTCAGGGGGATTGCAAGCGGCAGGCCCAGGATTATTCCTCTGACTCGCTGTCGCTACCAGGCCCCTGCGGGATGTCCTGCTGGCGGGGCACAGTGCCAGTTCAACACGGGAAGCCATGCGGTGCCCCCCTGCCGCGATGGGTGTCCCCGTTCTCCTCATGTTCCTGCGGCGGATGTCCTGCCTGCTCCAGGCCGGCAGGTTACCGCTAGAGCCTAAGGGCACCGCAATGTCACTGGGGCCTCAGCGTCATGCACCAGGGCAAGACTCTGGTCTTTCAGAGCAATTCCAGCAGCACAAACCCAGGGGTCCTCACCACTGTCTCCCGGCTAGCCCTCTGGGCATGGATTAGTTAGGCGCCATTTTGCTTGGCCTCGCCGCTCCATCTGTGATATCGGGGGGGCCCCTTGCCGTCCGCCCGGGCTCTTTTTTGGGGGATCGCTATAGATACAGGCACCTTAGCATCCACGGCATCCCCGCTGAATACTGGGCACTGGAGGATCAGGATGGCATCAGATTGTAGAGAGGTCCAGAGCACTCTGAGTGCGGCCACCATCTGGGCCACTCCTCCCCTTTAAAAAATATTTACTGCAAGATTGCGACAAATGCACCAAGTTTCAGCAAAAATGTAAAAAAAAAAAAAAACAAGCGCGGGTTCCCACTTTTGTGTTTAAAAATGTACCTGGGTGGGCCAAGTTCAAGGGGCATATGTAATAATTTGCGGGGGCCACCTGCCCCCCCCCACAGCCCCAGGGACCGCCACCTCCCTGGGTATATTTGTTAAATAGGTGCAGAGGAGGCCATACCCGCAGCACCGGGGACCGCCACCTTTCTGGGGCTTTATGTATAATGAAAGCTGGGGCAGCACACCTCCCTGGGGCTTTAACTTTATTAATGGAGGGGCCACGTGGACCCCTCCAGCCCCGGGGGACTGCCACCTCCCCGGGGCAATGAATATTAGTAATGCGGGAGGCCCGCATGGCCCCCCCGCCGCAGTTCCGGGTACTGCCACCTCCCCGGGCCATGAATAATAGAAATACGGGGGCCCACTAGGCCTCCAGCTGCCCCAGGGACCGCCATCTCCCCGGGGCTCAAAAAATATAATGCAGGTGGTCCGTTGCGGACCCCAGTCCTGGGGACCACCACATCCCCACAGCTAAAGTGAAGATTGGATGGGGGCCTTGCGAACCCCCTCCTGGAACAAAAGATGGTCCTGTGGACAGACAGGGCTGGCTCTTGCTATGTCCTGGGGTGCACACCCCTGGGACATAGCTGTTTGCACTGGCTTGGCTTTACCGCTCCTGTCAAACCATAGCAAACCGTGATTTGATTTTAGCAAGCGAGAAAAACAAAGGATACAGGGACGTTATAGTTAGACTAACATTTCACTTGTACAAAACCAGAGAAATTCAGCAGTAATACTTAACTGAGCTAACTATAACACACGGCCCCGAAATGAACTGCTCGTGACCTCACATATTACATCACTCATGACATGTACAGCAATCCCTGTGGCAAGGTTATCAATTGTGCAAACCTATAAGTACCCCGTGTAAATCCCAAGTTTTCCTCTAGTGCTCCAAAGGGAAAGAGTGGCCACCAGCACCCTCAACTCTGATGAGGACAAAGTCCTCAATCTGAACAAATGAATAAGTCCCCTGAGTAACCTGATGTCCAAAAGATGTCAGTATGTTATGTTTCATATAGGTACTCTAATAGAGGCCCAGGTAACATCATACCCTTTCACCTACATCACCTCCCCTACACTACACAGTAACAAGCCTTTTAGGATTGAACCTTTACATAGTGCTAGTCCTGGGCCCAGAAGGAGGGATTCCCTGAACAATGGCGTTCTATTACTTCATCTTTCGACTGACACAGTATGAATGAATATTCATAAGGGTTCTTGGAAACCAGGCTGGGGCTACACCACCTTCCTCCTCATATCTATGTACATGGTGTAATAAAGTAAATCCACCCCAGATGAAGATATGTGGTAAGAGGTATTTATTACAGCCTCAACCAACAGCCAGCATATCAACTGTCATCATAGAACCCTCACATGACAGAACCTCAGAACAAGCTGGTTCCATGCCTAGTGTTCTGGCATGGAGCCATGTTACATCATTACACTTCTTCCTCTTTACATTAGAACAAAAGTAACATGAGAACAATAAACACATTTGAACAACAAGAAAAAGAAGGTAGAAAGAACTACACAAAATCACGTAAATGCAAAGGAAACCTGCGTGTTCTGACACCCCTACAAGTACTATCAGACCTTACATCAATGTCTGAGGGAAAACGATAAGAAGTATCATCCCTCCTGTCGGCCACACTACACCCCCGAAAATGTGCTACACGACTATGATTCCAGATGCGACCATCATCCGTCTTGACAGCATTTTTAAACAGCTTAATGATAGTTTTTGGAGAGGTATATTTTGACCAATTTTGACACCCAACAGGAGCTCTGACCTTTACTTTATCTCCAACCTCAAAATTTGTAACTTTCGCATTATTCCTTCTATCAACATAAATCTTCCTTTTGTTTTGCAGAGACACTTCTTTGTCTCTCCATTCCCCAATACCATTGTTTTTCAAACCCTTCCCAGCAACCATCCAGCCAGGACACAAACAAGTATTTGGAGACCTTCCCCTGAGCAGTTCAAAAGGAGTCTTCCCCGTTGATGCATGAGGAGTGTACCTGTAGGCTGTTATACGACACTGCAGTTCTTTTCTCCAATCTAAACAGTTTACCTTTGCTAATTGTATACTCTCCTTTAAAGTCCTGTTAAATCTCTCCAAAGCACCATTTGCCTCTGGATGATATAATGCAATTTTTTTATGTTCAATTCCACATTTTACAAAATACTCCTCCATCTGAGCAGAACAGAACTGCGGACCATTGTCAGAAAGAATAGAGTTAGGAAAACTCTCTCGTTTGAACACAGATTCTAAAAAACTGATCACAGAAAGAGAAGTGATCTCTCTCACCAAACTCACCTCCACCCATCGTGAATACAAATCCAGCAACACCAACAGGTAAGGAGTCTGATGTTCTCCATGCAATGGTCCCACAATATCGATAGCTAATTCATCCCATGGACTTTTTGGTAAACTTCTACAAACCATAGGTGAATATCTTGGTTTGAGCACCTTATCACTAGCTTGACAAGGCGTACACTCCCTAACAGTACGTTCCACCATCAAATCTAATCCAGGCCACCAGAAATCCTGTCGGATGCGCTCTTTGGTTTTAGAAATGCCCATATGCCCTTCATGAGCCATGTTCACGATGACTTCTCTCAAACTCAATGGGGGAATCATTCTTGTGCCCCTCATTAGAACCCCATCAACAACAGCTAACTCATTCGCAACTAAGGACCAAGGTTTAACCAGACTTCGAGACTTATGCTGTTCCAAAAGAGACATCACAGAACACAATTCACTATCCTTTTGCAACTCATCCCTCCATTCATCTTCCTTTACAGCCCCCAGCGTAACGTCACAAACTCTTATGCCACACTCAGCATCACACTGATCATTTTCATCCTGAGATTTATCATTCTCTACCACCTCCACCAATCTCGACAGACAGTCTGCCGTTACATTTGCCTTTCCTGGAATGTATTCAAACATGAAGTTATACTCCTGTAAGGAAATGACCCATCTCCTGATCCTCAAGGAAATTGAGTCCAAACCCTTCTTCTCAAAAATTTCTTTCAGGGGTTTATGATCAGACCTGACAACGAAAGAAGATCCCCACACGAACTTTCTGAACTTGTTTATGGCCCAGAAAATTGCCAACGCTTCCTTCTCTATAACAGAATAACCTATCTCCGCACCTTTCAAACATCTTGAAGCACAAGCTATTAGCACCTCTTGGCCCTTCCTGATCTGAAAGAGAAGAGCACCCAGCCCCTTTATACTCGCATCAGTAACAATGAAAGTGGGATTCCCAGGTACAAAAGCTTGTAAGTTTGGTGCATTCCTGAGATCATTTTTTACTTGTTTAAACTCAGCACCACACTCTTCCGTCCAAACAAACTCTGCATTCTTACACATCAACTTCCTTAGATTTACTGTCTTATCTGCAAAATTTCGTATAAATTTGTTATAAAATTCTGCCATACCTAAGAATGAAGAAACCTCATCTTTTGTACACGGTTCTTTTAACATTTCAATAGTGTCCACCAAATCCTTTTTTGGACTTCCCCCCTGCCGTGAAATATGATGACCCAAATAGTCCAGTTCAGTGACTCCAAATTTACATTTGCTTCGCCTAAGAGATAACCCAGCATCAAGCATCCTTTTAAGCACAGCATGTACCCTCTCATCATGTTCTCTCACGTCTCTCCCACATATTAATACATCATCCTGGTAGCACTTTACGCCTGAAATTCCTTTAAAAAGATCTTCCATAATCCTCTGGAATACAGAGGCCGCAGAAACAAGCCCAAACGGCATACGCAAAAACTTGAAGGCCCCCATTGGCGTAATGAAAGCTGTTAATTCTTGACACTCTTTACTCAACGGAACCTGATGGTATGCTGATGCCATATCCAGAGTGGTAAAATAACCAGCACCATCCAACGATGATACTAATTCCTCAATATTGGGAAGTGGGAACTTGTCAACCACTACTTCTTTATTTAAGGCACGAAGATCCACACATAAACGGATTTCATTATTTGGTTTACGTGCCACAACAATGGGAGCTAACCACTCCGTTGCCTCTACAGGCTGTATAACACCAGTGGACAACAATTTATCTATCTCTTTTTGTACAGCATCTTGGATACAAATGGGAATGCGTCTAACTTTTGCCACAACTGGTACTGCACCCTGTTTCAACTTAATATGGTGATTGTACCCCTTTAAACACCCCAAGGTGTCACTGAACAATTCACCAAACGCTCTCACAAACTTGTTTTCGTCACCCTCAATAGATTGTACCTGAACAGATGGATGTGCATTAGGATTGAGAATGACACCCAAACGAGCTTGATGACTCCAGCTCAACAAATTATCACCCCTCTCAGCAACATAAATCCTAGCATCAGTGAACCTACCATTGTACTCAATGCAGTCATCAAAATAACCTAATAACTTAATTGGCAACCCACCATAACCCGTAGGTTTAATATTAGGTTTGGACAGTTTCTTCCTTCCTTGAAAATTCTTCATAAAAAGATCCTTTGAGAGAAACGTGATGTGAGAGCATGAATCAAATTTCATTTTGACTCTAACATCCCCCACCAAAACCCACTCAGAGGGATGTTCCACCTCACTCTCACTAACTTGAAAACTGACTTCCTTTATTTCTGATCTTGAATCTCTCCTATTCCTCATCCTACAATTTTTCCCAAAATGTCCTCTTTTTCCACATACATTGCAAGTAACCCTATTAGCAGGACACTCACTTGCATTAGCCATGTGTCCAAATCTTCCACATCTGTAGCAATTTCCCTGAAAAGTTGTTGCAAACCTCCTATTCCCTTGTGTCTTTCCTGCGTTTTTTTCTATTACAACACCTTTCTCGCAGACACCCTCATAATTTTTTTCCCTCTCATCTTTTTGTATGGCACGACACTCCACTTCTTGTGCTTTTACACTGATCTTGTCTTCTTTATGTTCTTTACTTAGTTCTCCAACACACTTTAACATATGCTCTACCCTTTTTGCAATACTAATAACCTCATCCAACGGTGGCTCGTCCTTTAGCCAGAGTTCTTCCCTCACTTTATCACTGCAACACCTCAGCACAAACTGATCTCTAATCCTTTCCTCTACCAACGCCCCAAATTTACAACTTGAAGCCAACTTCCGCAAAGCCGTAATATATTCTTCCACACTCTCCTCTTTTCTTTGCTCCCGCAAACCAAAATGGAATGGTTCATTCAATACGTCATTCTCAAAACAAAGGAGCCCTAGATACTTACTGTATAAATATAGCACCTCTTGCTAGTGTTAATTAGAGGGAACCGAGACTTCCAGGCCGACACACTGACCAGAGACGCTGAGGCTCCTGCATGCAGAAGCTCCAGCTGACAGCGGTCTAAACATCCCTAGTGGGGTGTCCAACTTGAGACCAAGAGGGGCTCCTACATTCTCACACTTCAGGTAATGGGGTTCGACTAAATCCTAGACGGATTCTTGGCTACACACTTACTCACATGCTAGGTACACTTAGGTACATCTAGATAGGCATCATAAGAGTATGCACACTTTTATCATGCATTTTATATTCATGTATTTATTCGTACTATCCTTTTAGATTCATAGTACTGCTATTCATATATCTCTGCTACTGTCTAATGGTTGTTGCAGCTCATATATTTTACACCAGAATAACAACTGTTCAATAAATCCTTCTTGAAACGCCCAGACTGTTTATTCTGTGTATCTCTGAGATAAACTAAATGAGCATGAGTGACCGAGCGAAAAGTAGTACTTTGTTTCCACGATCTTGAGGGATCAGGGTTTTCATGTTATTAGGTTACCAGAAACTAATCTCTCCCCGATAAGAGGAGACACTAGTGGCACTGTGAGCTAGCTTAAATGCAAACCGGCTAACATTTCTCGGTGGGGGTGCATGGAACCAGTCTGCCACCAATCCCACAGTTTCTGTTGTCCAAAAACGCAGGTCCTGCATGGGTACTATAGGAACTGCACAACAAGTACAAAATAAAGTAAATTCCTTTGTCTTTTATTTTCTCTTCTTCATATGAATTCAGATGACTTCAATGAATCCAGTAGCCACTTCGGTCAATCTTGTAGCCAAAACGTGTTTTGTCATTAGGTGCATAAACCACTGACTTCATCAGGGCTGTACAGAAGTCGTCACACTGAAAGTTCTGTTGTTGTAAAACCTTATCAGTTCCCCAAATACTCATAGACCAATCCTAAAATAGTAGCAGTACTCCTCTTCATATGTATATTTATGCTTCGACTGTAAAAGGTATCATCACCCTGTAATCTGGCTCCTTGGTTATCATCGTGAGTACTCTCCTCGGAATTACCAAATTTGGCAGAAAGGTAGCTGTTGGTCCAGAAAGTGCTCTTTTTGTTAAATGGTGTTAATCCGTTCAGTAGTTGTGGAGACATTTAAGGATTTTTAATATATACAAAGGGGGACATGGAGGATGTGTCCGCAGCTGAGATCTCGTGCTGAGATATGATTGGCTGCCAACACTTCAAACCAGGAACTGTTTGCAGTCATCTTGTGACTTGGTTAAACCAAGTCACATAAAAAACATTTCAATAAAAGAATAGGGGACAGGGTAGAAACACCCTGACCCCCCCCTAGGCCTCTTGAGTGGGGGGTCCCCCAGGTACCCCATAAGGACCAAAAAGTATTTTTTTTGGTGGGAGTCGTGCTGGGTGCGAGAATCCTGCCAAAGATTTTTTAAAATTAAGCACAGGCTCCCGTGCTTTGTTATCAATGGGCCCCCAGGTGGGCCAGATCCCAGGGACCTTGTAAATTATGGAGGGGGGTGCAGGAGTCCCCCTTCCTGGGGCATATTATGCCCCGAGGACCACCAGCTCCCCGGGTCTTGATGTTTTTATAAATGCAAGGGAGGTCCGTACTGCCTCCCCCGCTGCCCCGGGGCTTCTTAAATTTTACTAAGGGGTTCCTCTTTGACCCACCCGCAGCCCCAGGGGCAGCCGCATCCCTGGGGCTTTAAGTTTTTTTTAAAAAGCAGAGGGGCCACGTGCACCTCCCCCCCACCCCCCCCCCCACAGCGGCAGGGACCACCATCTCCCCATAGCAAATAAATAAACTAAAATGGAGAAGGGCTTTGCATCCCCCCTCCTGGAGACAATGATGGCCCTGGGGACTGCCACCCCCCACTGCCGGCTCCTGAAATGTCCCAGGGTGCCCACCCCCAGGACATTGCAGTTTGCTATAGCTTCAAGCCATAGAAAACACTGCTCTGAAACGAGTAAGCAAGAGCAGAAAATGGTCTCACTTACTGAAAGTGGAGCAGAATTGCATTTACTCACAGGGAGCTGCATGTTAGCAGCACCCTATGTGTAAAAGCAATGCCTGCTCCCGCAGGAGGTGGGGAGCTGGCAGGGACCGCAGGGGCCTTGAGGTTACCCCCGTGGTTCCCAACCCTTTGCAAAGTGGGTGCCTAGGTTGGGACGAGGGCACACACACTACAGGCTGGTACCCAATGGGATGGGTTTTCCGGGGTTGAAATCGGCCAGGGTGGGGAGCTGCACCCTTGCATGATTTTTTAAAAATAAATTTAAAAAATATGCTGGGCCCGAGTGGATGAGGAGCCCGGGGCCAAAATTGGAGTGTGAGACCCTCGGCCTCCTCCCTTTTAGTTTGAAAATATATATTTTTTTTAAAAGGTAGGGCCCTGGGGGATGGATCCCTGGGGCCGAAATCAGCCCAGCGAGGGGGGCCACGCTGCCCCACCTCCCTCATTACAAAAAAACCCGGCCCAAGGGGTTTGGGTCCCCAGGGCCTGAATCGGCCCTAAGGAAATATGAATTTTTATGGTCAATTGTGTCCCCTATCTTAGACCCCAACGGCTCCATGTACGTGCTACAAGTACATGTATGTTCCCTCCAGTTCCAGCTATGAGGACGCAAATACCTGTGCGTCCAACGTTAACATGTCCTCTTTCAGATCCGCCATGAATGGGTCAAATAGTCCATTCCTAAGTATGATTGGCCACCGACTTTATATGGTTCACTTTTCACGTTTTTACAGTTCAGGCGAGTAGGCCCTGAATTCTACCATCAAGCCTTTTCCTGCTTCTGCCTCTGAAATGCTCCAGCCTGGACCTGCGTCCGTATCCATGAACTTTGTCCTACTCCCTGCGCGGCTAACGGTGCCTGATGCGGCCTGTTGCCTGCCAAAAACTGTATTCAGCCTTCAAGTTATCTGCTCCGCTCCTCATCCAATGCATTCCTGTCTAGTAGTTTAGGTAAACATCCTTCCTGCTACCGAGCAGAGGGCTCGGCCTCGCTGTCTTTATGCAAGTAATTCATAGCCCCTGTTACTATGGAAAATTCCTGCCCCCTCGCATCTCATGTAGACACATAGACGCTTGTACACGCACTAACAGTCAGTATAGAATAGGATCTGTCCGAGAAGACCTTTCCTTCCAGATAATATAGTTCCTTAAACACAAGATATTAGATATGATTTAGGACTAGGTTGTCCTGACACCCCAGACTTCTGTCTCCACATGTAGGGCTAAATGTCAAGTTCCCTTCACCCTCTAGTTGCACGTCAATCACACGTCATGCGGCTGCGCGCGCATCTCTGCCAAATATTTCTGCTGACACTGCAAGATTCTCTTATGGATCCACCCACTTGTGACATCATTTTAAATGACGTTTCTAGTATACGCCTATTGCTACGCCTATTTTCATTACGTATGTGCATTCTTATCTGTATTATCAGCTGTTACGCCTCCTGCATCTGTCTTAATGTAATGCTTTTCATATATATATGATTACTTGTCAATAATATATTGCTGATCCCTTCCTGAACCTTCGTGGTGATGGAATATGACTGCCTGGTTCGAACCATAATTCCTTTGTAAGGAATAAAGTCCTTTTCAGAACCTCTAATACCACGGATTCTGCCTCTTATTTTGACTGAGTTATTCTTACTAGACTTTACCGCTTAAAAATAGTACAGGTAATTTAAATATTTACCACATAAATTGGCGCCCGAATAGGGACACTTTCTCATCTCACGCGCCGGAGGTGCGTTGCAGGCCCGGTCCCCTGCCACAGCTGAACGGACAAAAACGCGTACCCGCAGGATTTCCTGTATCTCCCTCCGGCCAAGCGGGGGTGACTGAGGCTGCGATCAACACCCAGACGAGGCGGTGAGAAGTGCGAAGTATCCCGACCAGAGCCTAGCTGAGAGAGCAAGATCCGAGGTATACAGAGGCCCACCAGGTTCCGAAGTTCCGAGTCGAGTCGAGTCGAGTCCAGTCCAGTTCAGTTCAGTTCCGAGGCCTTCCGTTCCGTGCTACCCGGTGAGTACCGTTGCCGGGGAGGCATTTAGACGTGCGCATTAATTTGTGCCGGTCCTGACGGGTTTGGGTACACAAATCCGGTCTGCACTGTTTTAGCAGTGTATCTGTACTGTTTAGCAGTATATCTAGTATGTTCATATATATATAATTCAGTATTATCTAGTATTGGTATTATGTCGGTGACTAGTTTTCTTCTAATTATCATTGTTCGTTAAATGTTAAATGTTAAATGTTTTAATAGGTTTTAAAAATTGTGGTATGAATGAGTGTTCCTTATTGTGTTCATTGTATTAATTGTGTTCAAGTCCAGTTCGAGTAAGAATCAAGTAGCAAGGTTTAAAGATGCCGTTCTTTTCAAAATTAAGACAGATCAAAACTAGAAAAGGAGTACTCGAAGAAGCTGTTCCCATTCCACCTAGGGACACTCCAGGGCACTTTATGTATCATAAACATGGCCTAGATGCCGTATTATATCTTGACTTATGGGTGGACTACACCAAGGATCTAGCAGAAAGTCAGAGGTGGCCCGCAGTTAAGAGTAGAGTACTGAAATTCGAGAGTACTTGGCAAGGTAACACACCGTCTCAGATGTTACAAATGTTACAATATCATCACAATAGAATTAGAGAAGAACAAGAACATGAACAAAGACGTATGAAAGACACGAAAATGAAAATGCTTGTTGCTCAGTCAGTTCCAGCTGACGGTCATAAAAAGGGTACGACACAGTCCAATGATTCAGCGGGTCCCGTTAGAGGGACATGCAACTATTGTAAACAGCCAGGTCATTATATACACGATTGCGCAGTTCTGAAACATAATATCTCTACGGGTATAACGAAAGAGAGACCACGTCCGCCTAGACAGGATCAGATCCAACAACAAGTACCTCAGAATATACAGCCTATGCCAGCTGTACAACAGACCGCACCACAACAACAACAACAACCACAACAACAGCCACAGCCTATTGCTGCAATACAAAACACGACATAACAAATGTACCAGTATGCACAAAATGACTATCCAGAGTATCAACGCTACACATGAAATAGCCTAGAGAGGGAAGTTGGCCTACCCCTTATTGAGGTTCCCGTAGACCAAGAGGGTCCTTACGTACAGAGTCAAGTATTAGGAAAAGACAGAAAGTTTCTACTCGATACAGGGGCAAGCAGAACAACTATCAGTCACAGCGAAGTCCCAGGGGCACCCCTCTCAGGCTCACAAAATATTTCCCTTGGTTTCTCAGGAAAGCCCACTATTAACGAAGTATCGCAACCGCTTGCATTCACAGTCGGTCCGTTAACACGGACTACAGATCTATTGCTTACGAAATCATGTCCAGAAAACTTGTTAGGTATAAAAACATTGAAGGCTCTAGGAGCTGTAATATGTTGTTCTCCGGAAGGAGTACGACTATTTTTGCGTGACTTTAAAGGTCACTACGTGTCTAGAGACATGGATCACCGGTTACAGAATCTACCTGCACATTTATGGGCACAAGGCCCCACTGATGTAGGTTGTATGCACATTACACCATATCGAGTCACACTAAAAACAGGAGTAGTACTACCACGAATACGACAATACAAGTTACCCCCAGATGCTGTTGTGGCTTTACTGCAAATCATTGACGAGCTCATTGCACAAGGAGTGGTTGTGGAAACCGACTCCAATGTATGTAATTCCCCGATAATTCCGATTCTTAAACGAACTGATCCAAAAGCACCACCAGTATATCGATTAGTTATTGATCTGCGAGAATTAAATAAATGCATTGTACCACAATACCCCGTGGTCCCAGATATCTCTTCATTATTAACAGCCATAGATTCAGAAGCAACGTTCTTTACTGTAATTGATCTCAAGAACGCTTTCTTTAGCGTCCCAATCGATCCGGAAAGCCAATATTTGTTCGGATTCAGTTTAAATGGACGAAGTTTTAAATTCGCACGCGCACCTCAAGGATTCACAGAAAGCCCCAGCATCTATAGCCAAGCACTGAAAAGAGAACTTGACAGTATCCACATGCCAGCTAACACTGCCCTGCTTCAATACGTCGATGATCTGCTGATCACCGCCCGAAGCGAACCTGAATGTGAAAAAGCATCACTGACGGTTTTACATTTCTTAGCCGACAAGGGGCACAAAGTGTCCCCTTCAAAGCTGCAATTCTGTGTCCAGCAAGTTGTGTACCTTGGGCACTTGCTGTCCAAGGGGGGAAGACAGCTTACACCCGACCGTATCCAGTTAATTGTTAACATGCCGCCACCCAAGACACAAAAGGAGGTACGGGCATTCATAGGCCTCACGTCGTACTGTAGGCAGTGGATCCCTCAATATGCATTTCTAGCAAAACCACTCATTCAGTTGACAACACAGGAGGCAGCGACATCGACTGTCCTCCCTTGGACTCAGGAACATACACAAGCTTTTGAAAGCTTAAAGAAAGCTTTATGCCAAGCACCTGTTTTAGCAACACCATGTTACAGCAAACGTTTTACACTTTTCGTTACAGAACGTGAAGGTACTGCTTTGTCAGTACTCACGCAGGAACAAGCAGGATCACACAAGCCATGTGCCTATTTTTCCAGTACATTAGATCCCGTAGCCCAGGCTCTTCCGGCGTGCCTGAAATCAGTCGCAGCAACAGCTTTAGCAATCAGACAAAGCGATGCCATAGTGTTAGGACATCAATTGACAGTACAAGTACCACACGCAGTAGAGGTTCTCTTGAACCGGACCCAAACACAACACTTGACTATAGCAAGACTGACGGGTTATGAATTGACATTGTTCCAGCCACACATAGAAATCAGACGTTGTAGTACATTAAATCCTGCCACACTTTTGCCATTAAGTGGAACAGACCCATTGGCACATGACTGTATTGAAGTTATTACTATCACGACGAAACCCAGACAAGACTTGACAGATATTCCATTATCAGATCCAGACCTGACATTGTATGTAGATGGTTCATGCATGAGAACCAATACAGGAGAGTTAGTGGCCGCTTATGCAGTCACAACAGATACTGAAATTATTGAAACAAATTGTATCGATACCTTGTCAGCTCAAGCAGCAGAGCTCATCGCTCTGACACAAGCCTGTATTCAAGCCAAAAATAAAAAAGTCAACATATACACAGATTCACGTTATGCATTCGGAGTCGTCCATGACTTCGGCGTGCTTTGGCGAGAGAGAGGTTATTTAACTTCTCACGGTGCCCACATCCAGCACGGTCCCCTTATTCAAGTTCTGTTAGATGCAATACATCTGCCTACTGCAATATCGATTATGAAGTGTAAAGCCCATACAAAAGTAACTGACGTTATTTCTCAGGGTAACGACCTAGCTGACAGAACAGCTAAACAGACTGCTCAGAATCAGACTCACCTAACTGACACGACAAAGACAATAGTTCCGACACCAACACACTGTATGACAGTTAAGGATCCCGCCCTTGATATAATTGACATACAGACACATGCTACACCAGAAGAAATAAAGAGATGGACTGAATTAGGAGGGATCCAAACGGATCAAGGATGGATGACGAAGGGAAAATCTATATGGTTTCTCCCCGACTCAATGGTTCAGGTCATCATTAACACAATACATAGTCCAGCGCACCTAGGAGAGAAAGCTATGCTAGACAGCATTCAACACATTTGGTTCAATAAACACTTGCGAGCAGCAGCTAAACAGAAAGTACGTACCTGCATGATTTGTTGTCAGTTCAATCCAGGAAAAAGCGTACCTGTAGAACAGGGTGGATTTCAACCCCCCGATCACCCTTTTGAAGTCCTCCAGATGGATTATATCCAGATGGAACGATGTTGAGGATTCAAATATGTCCTCGTAGTTGTATGCGCTCTTTCCCGGTGGACAGAGGCGTATCCCGTCTCAGATTACACTGCCCCGACTACTGCTAAACAGTTAGTTCGAGAATTCTTCCCACGGTATGGTTTGCCCCGTATCGTGTACTCAGATAATGGCCAGCCGTTCTCATCCGCGCTAATGAAACATGTTTCACTTCTGTTAGGCTACCAATGGAAATTCCACTGTGTCCGACATCCCGAGGCAGCAGGTCTCGTGGAGCGACATAATCAAACTCTGAAAATTAGACTGTCCAAAGTATGTAGAGAAAAAGGTGTCGACTGGATAGTAGCTCTACCGGTTGCGCTCTTTTACATGAGAATGGTAGCACACTCTCGAACAGGGCTATCCCCGTATGAGGTGATCTTCGGTAGACCACCAAATATGTGGGGGACGCCTATACCTCGTAAAATCACTGATGTTGATTGTAATATGTTGACAGATTACCTGGCTTCCTTGATGTCTGCACTACAATCTTGTCGTTCACAGGTAGCTGCAGCTTTTCCCGATAACACTGAGGTGAAGCCCCATGAAGTGGTTCCAGGTGATCTGGTGCTTGTAAGAAATTTCGACAGGAGGAACTCGCTGGAGCCTCGCTGGCAGTCGCCTAAGCTCGTCTTATTGACCACAAGGACAGCCGTAAGATTGAGGGACGTAAAGGGTGGTTGCACTCGAGTCATATCAAGAAATTTCATGGACTACCATCGGACTTAAACGTCCAGCCCTGCATTCCCTCACAGACTGACTCAAAACTCCCCCTGGTTGAAAAGACAGAAAAAGAGAACTATAAACTGAAACTAAGGTCTAGCAAGTCAGACAATTCGATTGTTTAAGTCCTCTCCAAGGTGAATCGGTTGAATTAAGTCTTTGACATGTATCCTCTAGACCGAATGAGAGAGAAAAATAGACAGAAACAGCTCAAGAAACATGCGTACTGTAAATCACTTCGTAGTCACTGCATAGTGACATTATTGATTATGTTTTTTCTAAGTCTTCTGATTATTAGTGTCAGTATATTTTTACACATGTATTACCCTATTTCCAAGCGTGTTTACAATGCTACTGCCGAACATACTTTTAGCGAATTACCTCCGCATGAGTTGTCCTATAGATTTGCGCTGCGCAACAATACATTCATTAGTATGTTACATCATTCTCATCAGACCAGCAATGCTACAAATTGTTGGATATGTGGCCGACTCCCTCCCTATCAGAAATACAAAGGAGTTCTGCCCCTCTTTCCATATCCGTTCACACACAATGGCTCCTGTGGAGCATGGTTTAGTTTGATTAATTCCCTAGATTCAAATTCAGTAGTTTATCAAGACAACTGGGTATGGGGAAACCTGAACCTAGTTTTACTTAAAGTCTGCTACCCTAACAAGGAGGGACTTCCCAAAAGAACAGGGACTGATCTAGAAAATGAAGTATATGGATTAGGTAACTTTACACTTAACCTCATGATCCTGAATGTTGAATCCGAAGCTACACCAATCTTGCCCGCCATGTCAGTATTTCCAGTTAGAGGCGAATTATGTGTAAGAAAGAATGGTTCAATACACATGGGCCATAGTAAATGTACCACTGTAATAGAATTCAGTGATAAAGGCAAGTCTACATTTAGAGCTTCCCGTCACTCCTACTTCATCTGTGGTCACACCGCATATATACGCCTACCCCTAGATTGGGATGGTACCTGTTACATTGCATTCCTTCTGCCACCTGTTTTCCTAGCCCCGCCTGATTATCATAGGAATACCCATTTAGTACACAATAGACAGCAGAGAGATCTCCCGATTGTCGACTACACTGAAACAGCATGGGAGAAATACACAGATTTCAATAAAGGTTTCTTTCCCTACATAGGTACAGTCACTAATAGTAAGCTGATACGTAGATTAACTAGAACCCTTGAAGCAGTAGTGAATGAAACTACTTCCGCCTTAGGCAACTTAACAGAGGAGCAGTCTGCGATGCGGATTGTTGTTCTTCAAAATCGTCTTGTCCTTGACGTCATTCTGGCCGATAGGGGCGGAGCTTGTAGGGTCATCGGTTCAAGTTGCTGTGTTTTCATACCAGAAAACGCGCCGTCAGTATATAAGGCTATAACTCGACTTCATAAGATCGTAAGCCAGATACACCAGAATCCAGGCACCTGGACTTGGTCCGGTTGGTTCTGGAGCGTGTTGTCAGCCTGGGGATGGAGGATCCTATCCTTCCTAGGTATTGGCTTTCTCATACTATTCAGTTGCTGCTTATGTCTACAATGTGGGCCAGCGATTTGTGGTCTGTGTGCCACATCGTGTATCCCGCCTTCAAATTTTCATTCAAGATCCCGGAAGAAGAAAGAAGAACAAATGATGCTATATGAACAGATTGATGGATTGATGAAGATGGATATTTCATGAGGGTCCGTAGGGGACAAGGAGGGAATGAGGAAATATGAATTTTTATGGTCAATTGTGTCCCCTATCTTAGACCCCAACGGCTCCATGTACGTGCTACAAGTACATGTATGTTCCCTCCAGTTCCAGCTATGAGGACGCAAATACCTGTGCGTCCAACGTTAACATGTCCTCTTTCAGATCCGCCATGAATGGGTCAAATAGTCCATTCCTAAGTATGATTGGCCACCGACTTTATATGGTTCACTTTTCACGTTTTTACAGTTCAGGCGAGTAGGCCCTGAATTCTGACATCAAGCCTTTTCCTGCTTCTGCCTCTGAAATGCTCCAGCCTGGACCTGCGTCCGTATCCATGAACTTTGTCCTACTCCCTGCGCGGCTAACGGTGCCTGATGCGGCCTGTTGCCTGCCAAAAACTGTATTCAGCCTTCAAGTTATCTGCTCCGCTCCTCATCCAATGCATTCCTGTCTAGTAGTTTAGGTAAACATCCTTCCTGCTACCGAGCAGAGGGCTCGGCCTCGCTGTCTTTATGCAAGTAATTCATAGCCCCTGTTACTATGGAAAATTCCTGCCCCCTCGCATCTCATGTAGACACATAGACGCTTGTACACGCACTAACAGTCAGTATAGAATAGGATCTGTCCGAGAAGACCTTTCCTTCCAGATAATATAGTTCCTTAAACACAAGATATTAGATATGATTTAGGACTAGGTTGTCCTGACACCCCAGACTTCTGTCTCCACATGTAGGGCTAAATGTCAAGTTCCCTTCACCCTCTAGTTGCACGTCAATCACACGTCATGCGGCTGCGCGCGCATCTCTGCCAAATATTTCTGCTGACACTGCAAGATTCTCTTATGGATCCACCCACTTGTGACATCATTTTAAATGACGTTTCTAGTATACGCCTATTGCTACGCCTATTTTCATTACGTATGTGCATTCTTATCTGTATTATCAGCTGTTACGCCTCCTGCATCTGTCTTAATGTAATGCTTTTCATATATATATGATTACTTGTCAATAATATATTGCTGATCCCTTCCTGAACCTTCGTGGTGATGGAATATGACTGCCTGGTTCGAACCATAATTCCTTTGTAAGGAATAAAGTCCTTTTCAGAACCTCTAATACCACGGATTCTGCCTCTTATTTTGACTGAGTTATTCTTACTAGACTTTACCGCTTAAAAATAGTACAGGTAATTTAAATATTTACCACAAAGGGGGGCCACGCAGCCCTCCTCCACTTTCTCCACTACTCTGCAAACGCTCCTCCTGGTGCAGTGATGGTTGGGGTATGAAGTCCCCTTGGATGCTGTGGGTTCTTGGGGTCCAGGAACCCCTTCTGTTACCTCCAGTAAGTCCCAAACAGCAGGATTGCTTAAAGGACTTTGAGGCCATGCCCTCTCACTTCACCACTCTGCAAACGTGCCTCCTGGTGCACTGCTGGTTGGGAAATGAAGACCCCTTGGCTCCAGAGGGTCCTTGGGGGCTAACAAGACCTCAAGCTACCTCCAGTAAGCCCCACACAGTAGGATTACTGAGAGACAGTTGGAGGCCATGCCCCCCTTATCTACACCTCTGCAAACATGCTTTCTGGTGCACTACTAGTTGGGGGATGAAGTCCCCTTGAATGCAGTGGGTTTTGGGGGCCAACATGCCCTTCTGTTACCTTCAATAAAACCCACATAGCGGGATCGCTGAAAGGTCTTTGGAGGCCACGCCCCCTTTCTCCACCACTCTCCAAACATACCTCCTGGTGCACTACTGGTTGGGGGATGAATTCATTTTGGAAGCTGAGGGTGCTTAATGGCCAAGAAGCCCTCCTGTTACCTCTAGTAAGTGTGACACAGTGGGATTCATGAGAGCTGGTTGGACGCCCAGTCCCTTTCTCCACCACTCTACAAACATGACCACTAGTTAAAAAAACATAGAAATTCACTGAAAAAAACTGAGGTTGCAGTGACGTTATAGTTAGGCTCAAGTTTCCTCATACAAAACCAGTGAAATTCAGCAGTTATAGTTAGCTGAGCTAAATATAACTCGCTCCCCCGCAATGCACTGCTTACGACCTCACATATTACATCATTCATGACATGGTCAGTGACATCACTGATGACATCTCAAATGACTGAATCAGTCTGTGAGTGGCTGTATGGGTAAGCACTGGTTATATATAATTTTCATTGGTTTGTGTATGTATAAATATATACACACACACACCAGTATGAGTAAGAAAAACAAGGCCAACACAGATAAAGAGGGGAATGGAAATAAAAACGAAAAGGTATAAGTGAGAGTAAGAAAGAAAGAAGATTCCCACTAATGCCACAGGATGTTCAAAGGTAGAAGCCACTGGGTTAGGCCCACTTCGAGTCCCATTCAAGAACTTGAAAATAATATTGGTGTTGCGGAGAGACAATGGAGTGGAAAAAAGTAGAAAACAAAACAAAAGAGAGGGTGGATGGGGCAAAACCTAGTCGTCTGCTGGGCGGCCGTTCTTTGGGTAAATACGTGGTCAAATGGCGAGGGGGGTGAGAGAGGGACAAGAGTACTGAGAGGAGTATTTACATTGATTGGCGAAGTACCGCCAGATAAAACTATGAATCTGATTGGTAATAATATTGATTTCCAACAATACAAAGCAAAACAAAGATCGCCCCCTATATAGATGAAAAAAGGTCACCATATTACTGTTGTGTAATAATGGAGGGTATCCCAATTATCTCAGCCTAAATGGACTTGGAGGTCCTCCTCATGGTTGAGGCCTCCCGGGGTCTTGCTATGGAGTCTCACAATATATTCAGATTCCATGCGTCGCAGATGACGTTCCCGATCTCCTCCTCTCGCTGATGCAGGGACCCTGTCAATGCCAAAATACGAGATTTTAGAACTGAAGTCTTTGACATTAGAGTCTACCAAATCACAATGTTTTGCTATGGCGTATGACATATCGCCGTTCTTAATAGCGCGTAAATGCTCTAAGACACGCTTCTTCACCAGGAAGATTGTGCTCCCCACATAGCGTAAACCACAAATGCAATTCAAAACATAAACCACAAAATCAGTGTTGCAATTTATAAAACCATGAATCTTCCCTGTTTTTCCATTGGGAAGGTTGAAAGTTTTTACATTTGTGCTGTTGCTGCATGCTTTGCACCTCCCACATTTGTGGAAACCTGGGAGTTCCCTCAACCAGGTCCCATGTGTCTTAGTTTTTATGGAAATGTGACTGTGTACTAGCATGTCCTTTAAGGACTGACACTTCCTGTACTTAACATGTGGTGATGGACTAACCAATTTTCCTATGATAACATCGATCCTGACTATGTGCCAGTGCTTACGTATTATCTGATGGATTTCTTGTGAGGCATGGTTATAGGTGGTGATGAGTCTCACTTCATGTTTACCACTGTTCTTCTCTTTTGGTACGAGCAAGCTGTTCCTGTTTCTGGTGGCCGCTTTCTCAGTAGTTACTCTGATGGTTCTCCCCGTGTTGCCCCTGCTTCTGAAACAACCCCTCATGTTTTTGGCATCTTTCTCATAGGAGTCAGAGGAGCTGCAGTTACGTTTTGCTCTTAGTAGTTCCCCATAGGGGATGCTAATCTTCAGACCTGTCGGGTGATGACTTTGTGCATGTAAGATACTATTGCCAGACGTTGACTTCCTATACAGGCTGGTATGTAGTGTCCCCAGTTTCACCTCCACTAAAGTATCTAGGAACTCAATGCTGGAACGATCGGTTTTGCTGGTAAATTTGAGATTTAAATTAATCACCGAAAGTCCCTGAATGAAAACATCCAACACCTCCTGCGGACCATCCCATATTAGAAAAATGTTGTCTATGTAGCGGGTCCACTTACGACATTGTTCATGTGAGGGATATTCCCGTCATGCCACAGGTGCTCCGCCTCCCACCAGCCCATAAACATACAGGCGTAGCTGGGAGCGAAGCAACTTCCCATGACGGTACCGGTGTACTGTTCATACCATTCATCCTCAAACAGGAAACAGTTATTGTGTAGGCAGAAGTGTAGCATGCGCATTAATAGCATAGTGTGGTCATACATGGTTATAGGCCTGTCTCTTAGATAATATTTACATTGTTCTAGGCCCAAAACCATGCTCAATACAAGTATACAGGGCAACAACGTCTCTTGTTGCCAAGATGTAACTTTCTTTCCACGGAATCTCCTGTACCTTCGATAGGAAGTCCATAGTGTCTCTGCAATAAGAGGGTAGGTTGAGGACATAGGGACAAAGAAAGTAGTCTAGATAAATGGAAGTGTTTTCAAGGAGGCTTTGGTTGGCAGAGATGATTGGTCTGCCCGGAGGGTCTGTGGGATGTTTATGCACCTTCGGTAGCATATAGAAAACCGGGGTTACTGGTTTTTGCACCAGCAAAAACAGGAACTCATTCTGACTCAGCATATCATTTTCATGCCAGTCGTGCAACATTTTATGATATTTCTGTATGGTTTTATTGTACTTCCCCAGGCTTGATTTCAGGTAACATCCTGAGAACTCTAGCTGTCGCTTAGCCTCCACTTGGTACTTGTTGATGTCCCAATGGACCACTTTGCCCCCCTTATCAGAGGGTTTGATGACAAAGTTTCTTGCTTGTTTCAAAGACTGCAAACCTGCCCTTAGTGCTGTGGTAAGATTCCTAGCAAAGTTATTGCCCTCTCTTTTCCAAAGGTCCAATAAATCACGTAAAATAGTCTCATGGAATGTATCAATTTCATCATGCAATTTTATCGGCTTAAATTTCGATCTGGGTTTGAAATCATTCCTGGACTTCTTGCTAATCTCTATGTCCATACTAATCAAAAGGTCACGATCAGTTTCCCAGTCTCTGGTTCCCAATTGGAATTCCCTCATGGCGGCTAGGGTCTCAATGTCACTCACGGATAATGTAACATCCGTGGGGGCAGAGGGGCTCACTGTTTGTATGGCATTCGCTATGCCTCTGTTATGCTTCAAAGTGTGCAGTTTCAGCAGCTTGAGTTTGCGCATAAATAGAAACAGATCAATGCAGGTCTTGGCAAAATCAAAATTAGCTGTAGGGCAGAAAGATAGGCCTAATTCTAAGACCACATGTTATCTGGGGTGATAACATGTGGGGAAAGATTAATGATAGAAAGGTTTGATTGCTCACCCATCATTTGTTCCTCTTGGATCGCCTGATGCCTCTCCCATGTGGTGTTACATTGTCGCTGGCCTTCGCCCCCTCCCCTGCTTCTTCTCTTTTCTCTTGTTCTTTGCCTCCTCCTTTTCCTCTTCCCCGCGATGGTTTTTTGTTGGCGCTGAGGCTCAGCTGCATAAAACAGTACTCCTCCAATGATGTGAAGGGTCCCCTGTCTGGTCCCAATGCGTTGTATCTTTCCTCGTTGTCCGATGGTGCAGCTGAACTTGAACCAGAGGTCTCCGATTCCTGTGCTATATATATATTGTATGGTTTCCTGAGAATCGCCCCAATCGATGATAGAGCAAGAGGTGGCACACCAGAAGTCGGCACATTGATTTATTGTGCACCAAGTTAAAAAGTCCTTAATTTGGTGCACAATAAATCATTGTGCCGTCTTCTGGTGTGCCGCCTCTTGCTTTATCGTCGATTGGGGTGATTCTCAGGGAATCCTACAAGATTTGAGCGGCTGCTGCTGCTGCCGCTGCCTGGCACCGACGCTGGAGACAGGGAACCACATATTGCAGCGTCGTTTGGTGAAATTCATATATATATATATATATATATATATATATATATATATATATATATATATATTGTTTGACCAAACACCCGAAAGCTGCAGGAAATTTGAACTTGCGGACAATCCAGGGGCCCACTGAGGGTTTTACAAATAATTCTTAAATGACAATGTGCGCAAATCCTACTGAAGGAGAAAAGCTGTTTTGCATGCAACTACAATTCCCAGCATGCATGTCACGCACTAAGCGGAACTCACTGGAGTCAGTATTTAAATGAACTGGTATACAGCTCCTTGCGACACGTGCATATGAAGAGAGACCTTTGAGAAAGAGAAGGAGAATCTCGAAACGCGTCAGGTCTTTGAACATTTACCAATGGATGATGATGCAAGTTTCCTGAATGTAAAATAAAGCCGTCTGGTTTTTATCTGCCTTGTGTGCATCCCTGCAGCTTTCGGGTGTTTGGTGAAACAAAATTTGACACGGCGGCCCTGCCGTGGGGGATAGCACCATCCTCACAATGGAGGGAGGCTGCGAGGTCGGAACGGAGTCCAGACCTCTGAAGCAGCATGGCGGATAAGGTAATTTGAACTTGCGGACAATCCAGGGGCCTACTGAGGGTTTTACAAATAATTCTTAAATGACAATGTGCGCAAATCCTACTGAAGGAGAAAAGCTGTTTTGCATGCAACTACAATTCCCAGCATGCATGTCACGCACTAAGCGGAACTCACTAGAGTCAGTATTTAAATGAACTGGTATACAGCTCCTTGCGACACGTGCATATGAAGAGAGACCTTTGAGAAAGAGAAGGAGAATCTCGAAACGCGTCAGGTCTTTGAACATTTACCAATGGATGATGATGCAAGTTTCCTGAATGTAAAATAAAGCCGTCTGGTTTTTATCTGCCTTGTGTGCATCCCTGCAGCTTTCGGGTGTTTGGTGAAACAAAATTTGACACGGCGGCCCTGCCGTGGGGGATAGCACCATCCTCACAATGGAGGGAGGCTGCGAGGTCGGAACGGAGTCCAGACCTCTGAAGCAGCATGGCGGATAAGGTAATTTGAACTTGCGGACAATCCAGGGGCCTACTGAGGGTTTTACAAATAATTCTTAAATGACAATGTGCGCAAATCCTACTGAAGGAGAAAAGCTGTTTTGCATGCAACTACAATTCCCAGCATGCATGTCACGCACTAAGCGGAACTCACTAGAGTCAGTATTTAAATGAACTGGTATACAGCTCCTTGCGACACGTGCATATGAAGAGAGACCTTTGAGAAAGAGAAGGAGAATCTCGAAATGCGTCAGGTCTTTGAACATTTACCAATGGATGATGATGCAAGTTTCCTGAATGTAAAATAAAGCCGTCTGGTTTTTATCTGCCTTGTGTGCATCCCTGCAGCTTTCGGGTGTTTGGTGAAACAAAATTTGACACGGCGGCCCTGCCGTGGGGGATAGCACCATCCTCACAATGGAGGGAGGCTGCGAGGTCGGAACGGAGTCCAGACCTCTGAAGCAGCATGGCGGATAAGGTAATTTGAACTTGCGGACAATCCAGGGGCCTACTGAGGGTTTTACAAATAATTCTTAAATGACAATGTGCGCAAATCCTACTGAAGGAGAAAAGCTGTTTTGCATGCAACTACAATTCCCAGCATGTATGTCACGCACTAAGCGGAACTCACTAGAGTCAGTATTTAAATGAACTGGTATACAGCTCCTTGCGACACGTGCATATGAAGAGAGACCTTTGAGAAAGAGAAGGAGAATCTCGAAACGCGTCAGGTCTTTGAACATTTACCAATGGATGATGATGCAAGTTTCCTGAATGTAAAATAAAGCCGTCTGGTTTTTATCTGCAATGTGCGCATCCCTGCAGCTTTCGAGTGTTTGGTGAAACAATATATATATATATATATATATATACACACACACACAAACCAATGAAAATAAATGTGGCGAGATAACTTGTAATTTGGAAATAGTGCACTAATAAACACACTTCTGAACAATTAATACTACAGGTCAAATTTCTCATGTTTATCACAGTACCTTGTAACTAATTTGAGAGAACTGTAGTTCTTCTTACAAAGATTACATTCCAGATTCAGTTGACAGCAAGAAAAAACCTGGGGCTTCACTCAGGAAGCTTAGTTATTGTGATTATATCAAAGGGGGGGTGGTTAGATCTAGACTTTTTCTAGAGACACGATCCAATGGTTCTTTTTTGCAGCATGAAAGTGTAAAGGGAAGAAAAGTTGTTAACAAGCAATCAATTATCCAATAATTCTCTTTGGTACATAATAACCTACGGACAACTACGTAATGTTAGTTTATTATAAAGCCAAAAATAACTGGACACAAAAACACCTCAACACATGAGTGTAGAAATAAAAAGCAATTTGCATGAAGCCAAATCTGCGCATCAACTTTAGACGGCGCAGCATGAACAAAACTATTAGTTCAAGAGGTAAGATACAGAAAATCAGGAAGCCAAATTTCCCTGCTTCGAGGGTTGGTGAGTGAAAAGCATTAAATCTATCCCTACTCTAATGCTCAGATGACAACCCTACATAAGCATTTTCAAGAAGAAAGATAAAAGGTGTCAGTGCGTGGAGTCTTCCTAAGAAGCCTCTCCACCATCAATGCGTAAAGTAGTGTAAAGCCACCACCTCAAGAGGTGGTTCTAGGGTGCTCTCTCTCTGAAGGCAAGAAAGAAGTGGGGCTCTTTCCCTAGTTCCACAATCAGTTATCCACAGGTAGGAATCCCATCATGCACCATGCTTGCACCATCCACTCTGGGTACAGTCCTGCATGTACTTTTCCGTGGTGTCGTCCATGTACCTATCTTTCGATAATTTGTCATTGGCTCCCAGGCTTTCTCCTGTGGGAATCGTAACATCCTTCCTTTAATCACCCAAGTCACACGATTGTAACTTCTTCTCCCATTGCCTTACTACTAAAACAAAGACATTATTCTGCCTAAAAGAGCGCTTCTTCACCTGCAATACAAAACGTGCGAAAGAACAGATACCACGGCACACATGAAATTCAAACTGTTAATTCTAAAGCGAGAGTTGTCATTGACTTGCATGTCAGGCCTACCATTTCAGGTGACATAAGCTTTCACAACATTAATACATTTTCAATGCATGCATTTACCAACGTATGAAATGTCACAATTAATTAGCACATTTAGTACATGAATATTTGTCAGTTTCACAACACCAGATCTTCATGTTAACGTTTTCTGCTAGTTACATCCATGTTCTACGTTAATTCTCCAAATGACTTGTCAATAACCTAAAATACGTTACGTAGTTGTAGTAATACATTTCACAATTCAAACACTTCACGTTAATGGTTTCAAGATTATATGTGGGTGCACTCTACCCAGTGTTATGATGCACCCCTGCAAATGAAGTGATAGTTCCGCTCAATCATATCTCAGTTCATGAGTGCAACTCCTTGTGTTACAGATATGGTTTTATGCCTTTCTTAATAACTACTGCACATTCTAAAATGGCATGGCATAAGCAATGCATACAGGTCCGCTGAGTTTTTATTTGCTATGCTTGAGTGAGGGGAGGGTCATCCCGACCAACTTGGGCTTGATTCTTGTAATGGCCAAGCCCCACTCTCAACACGGTAATAAATATATTGCCTGACGCTCATGTAACACTTCTATATGAAACGCCTTACTGTTCTTGTCGGGCATGCGATAAACTGCCTGCTCACTATCCAATAAAAGACTTTCAATCCTTGCTGTAAATGCTAAGGTGTGTGCACAGTCCACGGACCTTCTGCTGTGTCACCATCCTCTGCAGCTCTGACTCACCTGTGCTGTCAGCACCGTGGGGTGACGTCACTGCCTTTCCTTGCCCATCACCCCCTCTTTCTCCTTTCGGTTATTTGCATATCTACCTTTGTTGAGGCTGCGTTGGCCCAATCAGATGGCGCGAACGCGCGTGGCCTCAGGGTTCTGCGGCTGGCCCCGCCCTTTCCTCCTCCTCCTCCTGGCTGCGGCAGCGGATCCGGGAGCCTGGAGGCGGCTGCACAGGCTGAGCAGACTCTTGAAAGAGTACCCGCTCCCCTGCGCGTGGTGACAGCTGCTCCCACGGGCCCCGCCGTGTGCCACGCGGTTGCACTGAGCACACATTCGCGCCTTGGACGAGGACACACGGGCAGCACTCGTTAAGAGACCGGAGCAGGTTCATTTCTTGCGTGGGGACACCGGCGGACTCAAGATGGTTTGCGGAGGCTTCCACTGCTCCAAGAACTCGCTCTGCGCGTTAAACCTCCTGTATATAGTGAGTGTCGCCACACCCTCCTTTCTCTGTGCAGTCGTTCCCTTTATCTTGCCCACCGTCCCTTCCATTCATTGTCTCTTCCTGCCTGGCTTCATGCATCTTCACTGTTACCAGGGTCCTTAGTCCCATCATCCCTTCCGCTGTTTCCTACACGAGTATGTAATTGCGATCCTTAGGTGTACCGTCACAGACCCCCTACCTATTGTCTCTTAACCAACATTCACACGTTATCTTATTTCTTCCAGTTCGTGGACACATTCATTGTGCCCCATACATTTTGTATCTCGTTTCCTTCCCTTGCTCCCACCTTCTTCCTTTTTTACATCCCTAATTATCTCCCCTCCCTCCTTCCCTTTCTTGCCCCATGTCTTCTCTCCTTTATCTCATTATATGCTCCCTCTTTCTCTTTCATTTATACCCTCTCGTTTTTTCTTCCATTTCCCTCTTTATCTCTGTTAGCCTTTTTTTTCTACTCATATAATGTCTCCGCCACGTGTCCCACCCTACTTTGTCTTGTTTTACCATTTTATTCTTACCTCAAAACTTATGTTATTTATTGTCTTTCTTTTTATGATTTGATCAGTGCCTCATTGGTTTTGAAATGTTTACTACATCGGTGTTCGCATTACCGTTCAGCCCCTTACTTAACTTCTCTGACGCATCTTTTTCGCTTATGTTCTTTCTTTTCATGCCGTCTTTTTCCCTTTTGTCTTTACATCCTCACTTGTCCCCCCCCCCCCCACAATGAACTCATCTGTGTCCTTTAATGCTGCACCTTCCTGCCTCAGCTCTGTGTTTTAGGCATTTCCTGCCACACACCTAAACAATGCCTGCATCTTCACCTGCCTTTTCTTGCATTTATTCATTTCACTGTGACTCTGGAGTACATCTGCTGTGGCCCTCCATGGTCCGAGAGAGCAGAGGGTAGGGGGCCAAGCCCGTGCCTTGGGTATCCATAGCTACCCTGCGCGTGCTGACAGAGATGGCGTGGTTGTCCTGCATAGAGGAATTGTTTGAGAAACGTTGTGTTTACGTGAACTCAAAAGACCTACCGAGAATAGGACTATTGATTTTGGGGCATGATGAGCATTGAGCGGGCCAGGGTTTAATACCTATTATTAAACCCTAAAGTACTGGTCATATCACACGGATGGCATGTTGAGTGGGGCAGCCAATGGGTCCATTTTTAATTCAGTCTATAAGTGGTGGTATTGGACTGCCTTGGATTTTTTCCCAGAACATGGCTTGTTACAAATTCTAGCAATGGTCAGAGGGGAGAACAGGCTGTGTCAGCACAATCCCCGCATCTGTTCTTATTCCTGACATTTAACTAAAGGTGTTGACTGGCTCTGTTATCTATCCGCCACGACGCATTGGAACGCATGCTCTTCAGCAGTTGGAAGGTAATGTAAACAATTTTGTTGGCCATGCCATTTAAATATATGTGGTCGACCATCACCGAATGAGTCCTGTGTTCATTAATAAAGTTAATTACGAGTTCAAGGCAAGGACGTCAATGTGCCGATAAAGTGAGATTATGTGCGGCGAGTAAGACTCCGAATAAACACTGGTTGTTCATGCTCCTGTGGTTACTCTTGTGTTTCAGTGTCCAGTGTCGGTCCAAGTGGGCCAGTGTAATGCCACATTTTCAGAATAACCATCGACTTCGTAAAAGATGCGCATTTAGTGTAACTGCAATTAAATGTAATTGTGAACAAAGATCTCGAATATCTTTGCTGGAACGGGCTCTCTGGGCCCTAGGTTGGACACCCCTGCTCTAGTGACTGAGATGAGGTGAGTGACACTTGATAAGTGCCTGGCCCTCTGCTCTTGTGCTCTGTACCTTTAAGTGATACCCTAGACTGGGGTCTTGGGTCACTTTACCACAGCCCACGTTCGGCCGGTGCCCATGTCATGCTTGTGTTTCACTTCTAATCTCCAGAACAGCTTCGCGAGTGATCTCCCGATAGACGGTCGGGGTTGTTTTACCACGGGTATTTTTAGGATGTCAGATGTAGTATCGGTATCCTATGTGGAAGGGGGTGGGGGCGCAGTGCTTTAAATGGGCAGGTACTGTCCGGTACTGAGTACCTGCACTTCTATAGTTCCATTTAAAGCACCGCAGTAGGGCCACAACATACTTAAACTGGGCCGCACTGTGTTATAGAATTGTCTCGAAGCGTCACCTTTCTTCCTGTTGTGGAATGGGTGGCAGAATTTCTGCTGGACTGGATTTTATTTTCAAGGCTTTGCGGTCTGATAGAGAGAGAGGCGATGCTGGAAGGCACCCTACGGGAGGGCCTGTTTTGTCCAGGGCCCTGTGTGTGTGTATAAATAAGAATATTTTTCGTAGGGGATGCCATTGATTCACAAATTGCCCTTTAAAAGCATCCTGGAGTTTCTGGTCCGTTTAAATGATTAGTTCCAGCTCTGTTATCAGATAATGACACGCTGTCGTTAAAAAGGACAAAAGGCCGGTGAGTTTCCTGAAAGTCACCTTCCTGCGTGGCTCGGTGACGCAGAGCCTGCTTGCACCACATGGTCATATGACCATTTTTTTTTAGCAGTTTTAAACTTTGTTTGATAAGTACAAGTTTCAGCGTTTTCTTAATGCCAGAATCACGAGTCACCTCAGCTTGTCCACGCAGCCTCTGGGGGGGATGACGTTCATGATACACTGTCCTTTAAGAGTTTTTATAGCCCAGCCAGCACGTGACTTCTCCACCGTCAAGGTGCTCACGGCTTCACGAGACGTTTGGCAGTTACTCTTCTTTGCTGGTGTAGAGCTGAAATCACAATGTCTGGTAACACGCAGGCACCAAGGGCAGGCGGCAGGTTTTCAAAATCATTTCAATGTTGCTAACTTCCATCCTCCCGGAAGCGCACATTTCACTATTTGTGCCCGTGGGCGTCGATATGATCAGATATAAACATCTGGGTGTCGCGCTCAGGTCTGTACAGTATGTTCTAGTTACCATGACGCAGTAGCCGCCCTATCTGCATCAATCCAGCAGTTCTCTCTACCCTTGCTCTAAATTTGGGGTATCTGAAAGCCTGCGACTCCCTGCCCTCGGCAGACGTTGTAAATGTCTACACTTTACTTTTAATAGTAGCGCCAGAGTTCTTGGCTGACAAAGTGAGAGGCATAAGCAGGGCTTGTTTTTGAATTAAATCGTCTAGGACGATTAACGTGAAAGAATGAATAGCGTGGCGGTAATAGCCCTTTGAAAGAAGAACCCGAAAGGGTTATTCTAGCGCTGCATTCCTAGCGTGCGCGCCTCCTTTCTTGAAGACTCTTCTCATGCTCTTGTGTTCTTTTCCGGTCATTAACCCTAGTTCCATAAAGGGTCCCAAGGCTGCGACATTGTTCTTCCATGACTGAGAATGCACCTTCAGAGTTCTTCATTGGTCTGGCCTAGCGCCCGGAGTCCTTTTGCTTCCTATATGTGGGCGCTGCACTTTTCTCCTACAAACATACATTCAAGCACGCCTTGGCATGCTCCCTGCAGATATGGCAACGTAAGATCCGAAAATAAAGTACCTTTTGGACAGTCAGGTACTAATATGATCACTTGGCGCTCCCTCTAGACAGAATACATACAGAACACAATCTTGAAGTACGCGTGCACACGTGCAAGGTTCTTTCCTGTCTTGAGATGAGCACACAGAGTCGAGTTTGGAAGCAGTCATTCAGGAAAAAGCACAGAGGCATTCCATGCAGTAGTGTGCATGTATTTAGTAAGATGTAGCAGAGAAAGTGAATTTCTGGTTCAAGCCCACGTCATTCAAGTGTCTACCGATGTGTCCACATGGAGCCTTCCTCAACGCTGCTGTGTTTGATGTGAGTGTCTGAGCAGAGTCTGTGCCCAGTGATTCAGAATATTTGAGGATGCCCAGACAACAACTACTCCCTCAGTACAATGGCCAGTATATGAGCTGCACACTGTGTATAGTTTTCCATTGGGCCTACTCACTGTTTGGTGTTTTTAATGTCTCTTTCATAGCATCCATTGCTGCTTTCATGTGGTTATTTGTTCCCATTTTTGACGAAGCGCTATAGACCCCCGGTTGGCCGGAGGACTGATGCTGGTTTCAGGACCATCTATTTCAGTGATTCAGTATGATGTTGTACCTTTCTTCCAGAGACCTTCAACAAAACTAGATACTGCTTCAGCTTGGGTCAACATTCAGATGTTATCACAAACCACTACTTTCAAGTAGGATAAAAGACTGCAGCCTGCCCGTTCAAATTTTTAGGTTCTTCAACTGCTACATAGTTCTTCACTTGTCTAACCTAACAGGACTTGGGTCGGGGAATGGTAGGACTCTATGGCCTCAATTAATTAAAAAAAAAAAAAAAAAAGTGTGTGTGTGTGTGTTATTCATCACACCCCCTGCCTTATTGCCTCCCTACTACCGTTCTCTCTGCGATACAGCCGGATTAGTGCTCAAACTACCTTCCCCTCTCCACGAGCCAGGAGTCTTAGCTCCATAGTGAATTCCAGTGCACTCCTACCAGCCTCAGGATTCACCTTCTGAAGAACAAAGCCCTTAACAACCTCCTTAATAGCCAAACCCCTATCCCCTGCTCACCATCCTATGATCTTCAGGCCTATTGATCTCATGGTATAATGTTATTTTCCCTAGGAATAGAATAGATTAAACCACACAGCTTTGGAAGTCAGTCTCTTGCACTCCCTTCCTACAGTTGGCACTAGAGAGAACCTGTTTTTGTGTTTCCCTGTTAGTCAGCCTATAGGTTAGAAGCATGTTCTTACATGCCTTCTATAAAGTCATGATAAAGGGTGAGGCTTCATAGGTTGCTGTCCCACAAATGCTCTGGGCCAACAATGCCAGTCCCCAAATACTTCATTTAAGCCTATAGACGCACCCCGGATATGCCATCTCTCAGGAAACTGAGACATGTTATTTCCTCCCTGGAAGGGTAACTTGGTAATGGCCTGGCATTGGTCTTTTTTGGTCCCTGCATGGTTCAGTAGTGAATTTACGTTAAAGTGTTATGCCTCTCTAGCTCACTTCTGCTACCTGGTGCTTTTCATTTGCTTTCCTTTGTGAGATCAGCACTCCACTTTGGTTGTTAATGGACACAGGGGTCTTGTCCTCCAGAGGTTTATCTACTCCAGTTGATCCTCCACTGGTAATTGGGAGCACGCATGTCCTTGCAACTCTTTCTGGTGACAGATGGCATCACAAGGTGCATTGTTGCATGGAAAGCGCACAAAGAGAAGCAACGCCTGACAACAGAGCCCTGGGGTCGGTGGCCATGTTGGAGCTTGCATGGCAGTGCTACCATTCTAAATCTTTGGGTCCATCTAAACGTAGTGGGTGGCTGAGACAATAAGCTAAAATAGAGACACATACAGAAGAAATATCCTGGGTTCTTGTCTTTTTTAGGATGGTGATATGACTTCGTACAGTCCATGATAAAATGCACGAAATCTTTAAACTAATCAATTGTCAGAAGTATGGTTATCTGCTACATGTCCTCCATGTTTCCCAAAAGCACTTACCTCTATATTTAATGTACTGAATCCATATTGAATCTGTCACGCTGGTTGTCCTTTCTTTGGTGCTGTTATGTCTGATCTGTCTGGCCCCGCTCTGAATAAATAAATAACATAGCCTAAATAAATTGATTACACACAGGTTGAAGGTGTTTTTCAGGAAGGAGCTGTTGAGTCTTCTTTCTCCTAGACACTATGCTTTTGTTCAAATGTTGCAGATTTGTCTGGATTCTAAATTGGATTTTGTTTTTGTTTTGGTGTCCTCTAAATAAAGTATTGCGTACCTCTCAAGCTAGTAGCAGCGTTTGTTTAGAGACAGTGTGTTGAAATCCATGGCAGTCTCCTTCACTGAACAGTCTCGAAGAGACAAGCAGGTTGGTTTCTCGAACCACTGAGTCTTATGTACAATGTTGACTTTTCAAGTCGCAGTCCATGCTCATGTTGCTACGCGCTCTGGCTTTGGAAGAAGCATGTTGGAAGCCGTTCTAGCTGTCTAAAATGTGTTGATTTGTTTGTGAACTTGCGTTCGTATCTAGAAATTGCACGAGCCGAGAGCTGCAATGTGAAATCTGGTTTGCAAATGCACTTCAGTCATTTCTTTGGGCCTTGATCCCCATATGCCCCAGGTATGGTATATATGTTTGGGTGGAAGTGGTAAGAACTCTACACCCCAAGGTTCCATTCTCGTTTGAATCTTTACGGATGGCTGAAAGGGCCTGTCTGCCCCTAGATGTAAAACCTCTAAGTTAATATTGATTAGTGGCAGCAATGACTCATGACAGTTATCCGCGTCTACCATAATACGCTTTACAAGATTTCGGACTGACAGAGTAGGAAACGTGGAGCACTTGGGATGCTAGATCTACAGGCGGGATGTTGGAGGCTGGCTTTGGAAGCCACTTTGGCATCACTCCAGTAGGGCTTCAGAGGAGGGGTTGCTTTGGTAACTGGCCTTAGCGGCGAAAAGGATAATGGAACCCCATGAAGTTGAAGTCAGCAAAGTTTGGATTCAGAAAACTAGACCCATGAAATACATTCATGCATACGGTCCATGAGGAGGTGGTGAATAGCCGGGAAGGATAACTAGGCCTGACTTTAAATTGCAATTCCACCCTTTTCTCCTGTGCTGTTTCTCATTTATGCTCGAGTCTCGTCGTTTGAGCCTGCTGTTCTAATAAACAACCTGCGACACTGTTCTTCACTTCATATGTCTAGTCAGTACAGGACTGAGATATCACATGGCACTAATTTCCGGAAATGTATTTATTCATTAAATATGTTTCTTGTAGCCATAGCAAAATACAGATCATGAGGACCTAATTTAAAAACACCCGAGGGCAGACGATAAGCTGATAAATTCTTGCATGATATGCTGTACAGAGCTAAAATCATCACTTTTTGAAAATTTGGAGGCCATTCGGGTGATTTCAATTATATGGTCTCCCTGTTGTTCCATCTATCTGCTGTTTTTCACTGTTGCGTTTTGTGAGAAGCATGTTCCGTTCTTTCTTTGTAGCTCCTGGCAGGTATTTTTTGTTGCACCCTCTGCTAGACTGTTTGCTCAGTTACGATTTTTTTTGTGGCCCAGCCCCCTTCCTTTCCATACTCTAGGAGGTGGGTGGGGCTTCTTACTAGACACCCTGTCCGAATGCTTGTTTGAAAAGCATGATTTGAGCTCTTTTATGAATCTTTGAAACATGTTTGTTCTTGAAGAAATTGGTCCAGTGCCTTCCCTTAATAGTGTTTTCCACCCCACCTTCTGTTGCTTTATCAGCCCTGCATGTTTTGAGTTATCTGGATGTTTTGTTGCATGGTGGTGTTTTTAGAAGGTAGCCAGAGCATTTCCTCAGCAGGGTTTGCGGGTGGTTGGTAGGACGTTGAAATATATTCCTACTTCTGCTGAAAAGTCATTTCATGACTACCAGGGTAAAGCTCACATTTGTCTGTGTTTTTCAGTTTAAGAACAGTTTAGCTACTTTGTTCTGTTCTCTTTGAACTTCAGCCTCTGTTTTTGTGTAAACCTGAATACTTGGTGTTACAGTAGCTGAGTATGTGAGAATCTTGGTTCTGATTAGGTTTATGTGTGGTTAAATTGGAGCAGTAGCCGTGTTAGCTGGTTTAGCATGTAGTTTGGACTCCTCATCACCGTTTTGAGGAGAAGAGTATAATTCAAAGAGAAACGACCAAAATTCTCCTTAATTTTAGTCTAATAACAGAAACTTGTGACAATTTCAGGAGGCTTTAGGTCTAATATTCCAGTGTGTATGGGTGACTTCTACTTTCCAACACCTGCTGGCAGGTGTGAAAACACGCCTAAATTGTGTGCTTCGTTGCACTCTAAAATTGCATAGAAATAATGTTGTTCAGAGAATTATTTAATAGTTGTGCTACCCAAAGTAACAATACATTGCAGCCAGATTGTGTTAATGAAGTTGCCTGCTGCAGTATCTGCCTCTCAGTAATTTGTTGAATCCCCTGGAGATCTTACTTTCAGATTCAGGCCCGGCAATTAAATGGCTGAGGATAATGATGCACACACACTGTTTGCCATTCTATTAACGCGCATATTTGAAAGAATAAAGTGTTATCATATTTAGCAGTCATCTGTTTTAATAAGAAAGGAACTGGTATTAATAGAAGCAGGTCTGACAATCAACACCACCATTGGCAACTTAGTTATCTGTCACCCAGTAAGTGGTTAACCACTCATTTAATATGGAGCCAATTAACAATTAGAATATGTAAATTCAAGTAAGCCAGAGTTATAGCTTATCAGATTTGGGCCATATCTTTGTCACATGACGGCACAAAAACTGAGAGCAAGGGTGATGGTAGGTGAGATTTTTTTTATGTATTCAATGGAAAAACAGATACACTGGGCTATAAATAGAAGGTGGATTTTTGTTGACCCTGAAATATTTCTCTGTTCTAGTTGTTTGTGTAGAGGTGTGGGAGGAACAGCACGTAGACCAGGTCGTTTAACGTAAGGTTTTATTGAGGATGTTACACGTCTCAATCTGCTGGGCAGTCTTTCTTCCTTCTTTGCGGGCTCCGTGGTTACAGCGGGGTGTTTGGTCTTCTCGCCAGCTATGGGACGTCCTCTGCGGGCACTCCGGCGGAACTCCAGGATCCACAGGGCGCGTGTAAAAGAAGGAAAAGGGGACCGTTAGGAACTCAATGTGTGGCGTTCTGAGACCCTATAACCAGGACCGGGGGTGAGGAAACACCTTCTGTTGTGCTTTCTAATAGTGCTTATATCTCGGTTCTCTTCTGTGCGACGAGTGAGTGGTTTTAGTGAGGGGGTAGGTAAGAAGGGGAATACGGCGTTCTAATGACCCTTTCGCCACCCCATCCAGCACTTGACCCGTTCGCGTACCTGGGGTAGCCACACCCCTCCAGGAGTGTGGCTCGGCGCTGCGTGGGTACGTTGGCCTCCTGGTTTTACACCTAGCTCCGTCGTGGAGTCTCCGTTCAGGACCTCCGCTGGTACGTCTTCTCCGCTCGCCGTCCTCGTTCTCCGTTCCTCGTCTCCGGCACTCCACTCTTTGGTGATGTCACACGCCTCCGTCTGGTCTTCCGGCCCAATATCCAATCCGGTATGTTCACGTGACGAGGGGGGCGTGGCGACCGCAAACAGGCAGTGCGGCTTAAAGGGATCCGGCTCGTTCTCACAGAATGCTTCAGCAGTCCCGAAAGTATCCCAATCGTCCTGTGAATGGGTAAAAGAACAAGGTAGTGGGGGTGCAGGTGTCCACCAATCCAGGCTATCCCGTACTTCATCCTGAGACGCCAATGACCCTTTTACAGTTTGGTATCCACCTGGCTGGGTAACCAGAGTTTCTTCTCATACAAGTGTTCAATGCTGTTGAGTTTCCATTGCCAGCTGCATGAATAATCCACTTCATGCTTCCGAAGATACTTAACGAATTTGTGAATAATGATCGAGCCTTCTGTTCCTCAGTACGGCTTTGACTGTAATTGTAGGCAAAGGCAATGCTTGAACTACCTGTTCTGTGCATCGGTCCATGGATGCGTCTCTGCTGCTTGACCTTAAATCTAACACATGATTGGCAGATTGAATATGAAGAGTTAAATATTTTATTATGCATATTTTATAAAAAAAAATATACATGCAAGATACCACCAAGTACATATCAAAGTCGTTTATTTCACTGTAAAATACATGTATCTTCTGCTTGTCATCAGGGTACATGCCACCGTTACACTTATGAACCTATGTTTTGAGTCAAGAGGTTCCAGATACATTGGAAAAACAGAAGTACTCCATCCCTCTCACATCGCTTCTTTCTACACTTCTCTCACTTTTTCTAGCCTCTTCATTGCCCATATCCACTATCCCTCTCCACTGGCTTCCCCCACACTTATCTCATCTCATTTAGTCTCCAAATTGTTCAGTTTCTTCTTTCTTTCTCTCATTTCTTTGTCCTTGCTTCATTCCTCTCTCCCGCCTAAGTCTATTGTTATTTTGCTCCACTCCTGTCTCCCTCTATAATGTTCCCTCTTTCCTTTTATATATTTTGTTATTTAAGCAGCTTATAAAACCAAACTATACAATGAATACTTAACACCCTACAGACAATTTAACCTACATACAATGATTAACAAACGGAGGAAGTATACAAGATCAGAAAAACAGAAGAAAGGAAATACTGTTGATGGTTATAATGGGAGATAAATAGGTCATTGATCTATAAAGGTGTTACCCATGGCTCTTTGCTGATCAAAGTGGCATTGTCTATCAAGATATCTTGCCCACCATACAGAGAATATTGGGTGAACCCAAGCAATAATCGGCCTTTCAGTGGTCACACGCAGGGCCGGCTATAACGCTGATGGCTCCCAGTGCGACAATTGTTGTTGGCGCCCCCCTTCCCCAGTGACCACCTCTGCCATGGATTCCCTCGCTACCACCCTTTAATAGTGCACCTCAAGTCTCCATAACCACTCCATCTCTCAGATGCATTTAATTAGTTGTATAGCGCCACTTATACAGTGTAGGGTGTCAGAGCACTTTACATCACACACACACTACACAGAGACAATCAATCATAGTTGTGTAAATCAGTGTATAGGAAATGTTACATAAGACAGAGGGCTATAAGGTGTAGGAGTCACATGTCATCCACACTGGTAAACAGTATAGTTTAATAGCGCTTAGTCTAGAGAAGCCCAAACCCAGAATTTAAAACGTAACACCATAGTTAGGGGTTCTTTTTAATAATCAGAATTGATTTATATACAAATTGATCCTTTTTCCAACATTAGAATAATGAAAGATAGGGTAAAAATCATAACTCTCTCATCTATACCTTGCAGGTTGCACGCAGCTCTTTGATGACAGTTAATAGCTCACTGTTCAATGCTAGGATGTTAACTTATTAACTGCAAGTAATAAAAGGATCTCAGACAAAAGCAATGACCCACTGATCTATTTAAATGATAGGCACTTTGTGATCTGCTGTTACAGGTTCTTTGCAGTAGGCCTATTAACCATCTGCGCTACCCTACCATGACTCAAAGCTTCCACTAGACAACCCTCCAATCTTTCTGTAGGAAGAAAATTAATCGCAGAGTTATCTTGACATTTTAAATGAGGGCTGAAATTTGCTGGAGGCCAGGAACGCTGGCAGAAGGTGCTTTTAAAACTATTTTATACTTGCAAACACGACGCCCCCAACTAGCGGCAGCGCCTGGTGCCGTCGCACTGGTCCCACCCCCCTAAAGCCGGCCCTGGTCATTCACGCGGAAACAGCTTAATCCATGATTTTTAGCTACTTAAGCATTACGACCTCCTCAATCTCTACCGGATGACCCAAGCATCTCCATCTGAAGTCACCTTGAATGAACATAGGACGGTGGCAAACGTGTATGCTATCTCCCTCTCCCTTCGTAGTGTGCTGTCTCTTGGCCGTTCTCAGTCTCTTGTTCATGGCTCACTCTATTGTTTATCCCGCTCGCTACCATTTTTACATATTCTTTTCTTGATTTTCAGTCCGCAATGTCTTTTACTATCCCTGCTTTTCCCTCTACCCATCCATCACTTTTATCCCTTTCACTCCCTTGCCTCCCTCTAATTTGCTCTTTTCATGCCTCCATCGCGCTCACTTTACTTCTTCGGTCTGTCATTTTTTTTTCATGCATTCTTCTCCCTACATCTAACTCCCTGATTTCCCCCATCCAATTGCGTCACTTTATTCCCCCATCTCCCTATTTTATCTGCCATGGTCTCCCTCAAATCGGTCCTCCCTTTGTGGTTGGTTCGCTTGCTTATCTCATTCGTCATCTTTGTCCTTCTTTTTCTCTCTTTTTAACCTGATTTGATTTTCGTTAACTCTTATTTGAACTCTTTCTCCTTCTCTCAATAAAAATCTGGTCTTTTCCTGTACTTTTTTCGTCACGCAACTGCCATTAACTCTCTCTCATTGTCTCTCATTAATGCATGTTCTAGTTGTTTCTTTCCGCCTCGCTGTTTTTTTATTGTGTCTCTTTCCACTGTGTCTGCCTGCTACCCACCCCTTTTATAACTGCCTCTTCCCCCTCTTTTCTCCCTTTTTCTCTTCTCTCTTTCTAGTATTCCAACATTTTCACTTATTCCTCACCACTCATGTTTGTCTCCACGTTTCTCTCTTCATTTGGTTATTTCTTTCCCTGCTTTCTTCTCTGACTAGATTTCTTTTTCACTGTCATCATTCATCTGTCTCCTGCCCACCTCGGAATATGGAAGGCAGGGAATGAAGGTGTGTGATAGTGAAACTCTTTAGAGGGTCTTTCATCAGGGCAAGCTGTGAAAGCTCTCATATGAGCTGGGTGATATTTCACTGCAGTAGCAGGAAGGTGAAGTTGTAGCTGCCGAGACTAGATCTACAAGGAATGCACACAGCTGCAGTTTGTGAAATGGGATTCACTCTTTTCTTCAAATATTCTCATTTAGATGACCCCCCCACCTTTCTAGGATTTGCTGTCACGCATTTTATGCAAATTCTTAACTGTGTTTGCGTTACAAAGCCTAAGATTACAGTTATAATTTGCACTTAATGTTACCTGTGAACTATGTATTTTTCCTTTCCTTCACCATGTTGGAACATTCCAATCCCCCTAGCTCCTTTTGGTTCATTCCCTGTTTTGACAGTTTAGAACGTTGATGGAAATTCTGTCAGTTATGGAGAGCAGGAAGATGGAATAAAGCTCCACTTACCGATGTGCTTTCACCTCCCTCTAGTTACCTTTATAATTTATAGAAGGCACGCCAGGTATTTGAGAGCTTGTAAACTGAGCTGTGTGGGCAGCTCAACATGTCAGTTAATGTGTGTCACAAAGAACAGAGCATATAATTAGGCTATGGCAAAAATGCTTTGGACAACAACATGAAAGTTACCCAGAATATTAGAATTTATTTGCTAAAAACCAAGCGCCAAACCGGGAGTGGAGGTAACGGAACCAGAGGATTACACAAATCCAAATATAGCATTATACTCAGAAAAATCTTGCAAATGGATTAAATGTAGATGGCGAACTGAATGTACATCTGAAATAATTACAACCTCTGGAGAAAGTCTACAGTAAGGGAACGCTCTATATATAGACTGCAAAATGCGAAAGCACACCTGTAACAAACCAATAGAGAAATCTCGATAATTTTTTTTTTGTACATTGGCAATATGAAAGAACGCCCAGGACAGGGTCCTAATGTGGTCCTGTAGGTTACAATAATTAAGCAAAAAAAGTTATGAAAATGGACAGTTAGGGAGCTGGAGCTTACAGAGTAAAAGTACAATGATTTGGGAACAAACCCAGATATTTTTACTGGTTGAATGATCCCGGGAAGAGTAACATTGATATAAAAAACTGAATATCACAATCCCAAGAAGGCGGAGAACATAACATGGTAACAGGTGACTCCAAATCCCAGAATCGACTGGGAGACTGGAGAAAAGAAATGGACTTCTGGGTGTCTATTGCTATAAATATAGAAACTGACAAAGGACTAACTTTGACCATGAGGAAGACTAGAGGTCGGTCGCAATGCGTCTTTCAGCATCGGTGACCCAGTTGTGCCTTTGAGGTTAAAAGATATAATACATGAAAACCTGTGTTCCAAGTGCACGATTCCTTCCCACTTCAGTAAAAGAACTTCGGTTAATGATTATGACTGGGCTCGCCTATTGCTGTATGCTGCAGATACAGCGACATTAGGGTCAGCTGTGTGATCTACTTATTAATTACCTTGCTTGGCAGAGGCATTAAACCTCAGGGCACTCATGAAGGTGCTCACAAGCCCAGATGGCAATGCTTGTGCTATTAAAGGGATGATGTCAGACCACAGGCTTCAAGCCTTACCTACCCTGCTTTCTATCCTTCCCTGGCTGATAAGTGCCCTTTCTTTGTTGCAGCAGCAGGGAAAGGGAAAAAGGAAGAATTAACAATTACAAGGAAATTCATTCTTCTACTGTTTTGGAATTGAGAGTAAGTGCGATGTGTACACTTGTCTTGTCGAAACCAAATCTCTCAGTAAACGTGGATATAGACCAGTTTATGGAATTTTTTTGATTGTGTTGCCTCTAAAACTAATTAGGTTGAGGTAAAACTTTCCTTTTTAAAACACCATAATATGCTCCAATTTCCGGATAACTACTTTTGTTTAAAAATAAATTACTAACTCTCTGAAGAGTATCGCTCATTTCTGCTTCCTGATTTTGTGCTTCCCTGGACTTTTCTATCATACCAAAGCTGGGGGGGTGCAACCTCCTGACCTTTCGCTGGGGTTTGTTTTGTACTCTTTCTGAACCTTGTATCCTTATTGTGTGCTCTTGCAGCACCAGGTGCTAAGATACATGAAGACCCAGTAGCATGCCCAGGATGAACGGTAACACAAGGTATTAATAGATTACACTGCTTGAAGCAGAGGTTGCCTTCACAGAGCACTGTCTGGCTTCACACAGACGCAGAGAGACACACTGCCTCCCAGTGGTCCAGACCTCTTTGGTTTGGCTATAAACCAACCAACCCATTGGCTTCTGCCTGACCTGCAGGATTCAACAACCATCAAACATGGTCTGTAGGATGCCTGTGAATGTTATTTGAAGACTGATATCTCCAGCAGTGAAGCCCTCGAGCCCAGTAGCCTTGAGGAACCCATTGAAGAGCCTGAATAGCGCTGTACCACCGATCCGGAAAAGGCAAACCCTCCACAGCCTTTGTAGTTCCATCTGCCGGTTCCGAACTGATCTGTTTTCTAAAACCATTCCTTCTCTGAGTTTCAGTACTACTGCCTGTTCGACCTTGTTTAGCTCTTGTTGACTATAGCCTGGACACAACCAGTGATGGAAAGAGTTACACACCAACAAAATATCCAAAGGTAACTTTTATAAGCTGGAAAACCCTGAAACTCTATCTTGCAATGTGCACTTGGAAGCCAGCCTGATTGTTGTGTATGTTTCCTAAAAGAAACAAACGGTAATACTTTGACTTGTTACACTTGAATTGTCTATTGCGATATAGTGGGGCTTTCCATCAACCAGGTAATACCCAAATTGAAAATCTCCCAACCTGATATTCTGATGCTCATTAACCTGCTCCACATCTTCCAGACCTAAAGAACATGCTCTTTGTTTTGCAGAAATTCCATATCATATACAAATAATACTTTTTCATTTGCTGTTCAACAGTCTACCTAGTTTAATTCTTTGTGAAATGTGCTACGTAAACATTATTAGTTCTTGTCAACATCTTCCAGCCATAGAACGTAGTTTGTTTACATTTAATTACACCACGATTGTCTGACACCATATGTCTGACATTAGATTCTGGGATTTCAGTTACAAATCAAACACCCTTGCTAGTGTGACTGTTGAAGTGATCAACCCTAAAGTTCTTTCAAAAAAGAACCTTGCCCCTAGTTAGTATTTATTATTAGAGTGTTGTTCTCTTAGTCCTTTTTTGTTTATTGTAGAGCATGGATTTAACTGCATTTTTCATTTGTTCACCTGAGCTAGGTGTTTGAACCTGCGACTTCAACTTTCTTTGAGTGCCCTCCATCTTCCCATTTAGTGTTATTTATACCTTTTAATGCGTTTCGTTTTTCAATAGCACATACCGCTTTTTGCAAGTTTAATACACATATTGTGTCTCATACCGGGCTCGCTGCTGATTACTATTGTTCTTCAGTCTCTTTGGCTTGCCACTGTAGATATCAGGTGTACAATTACATAATTTTCATCCACTTTAAAACTGCCTTTAAAGTCTACTGAATCCGTGGCATGAGAACATATGTAGATGGCCGTCTTTGCTAATGCTTCATATGCTCATCAGTGCATATTATGATGAACACCAGTGCATATTATGATGCACACACGAGTGCACCATTTTGATTTGTGGCAATAATCGTGCTTTGCTATTCACAAATATTTCAAGTGCCATGTGGAGCCTTTTAGTGTCTGGCACTTTATATAAGTTCAAATATTTGCTAGTATGGTTATTCTCCCGTATGTGCTGTTGGCTGTGATCTTTCCTCGACGTTTATTTAAAATAATTTCCAGTGTTCAGTCTGCTAATGTTACATTTGATTCTTTATTATGCTCTATTTTTGTGTCCAAAACAGTTGCTTGGTGTTTCTAATTAGAAAACGTGAAAGTTCTAAAAAAAAAAAAAAAAAAAAAAAAAAAAAACTTATTTGGAAAGCTGTAGACTAGAAGGTTTCAATGAGAACTGAATTAAAAAAAATATTTTATCTCGATTTTGAAAGTACTAAAAAAAAAAAAAGAAAAAAAACGTATTTGGAAAGCTGTAGACTAGAAGGTTTCTATCAGCACTGAATTAAAAAAAAATATTTTATCTCGATTTTGTCCTAAAGTATTTTTTCAAAATAATTTCAGTTCTGTCAGAAGCCTTTCCGCGGAAACTGTTTTACTTAAGCATCAGTGTAGCAGTCCAAATCATACTCGAAAATGTTGTTTGCCCTCTGGCGGAGGGTGAGGATTTCCACCATTCAGACAAAACACAAAGGTCTCAAGTATGGGCGTGCGCAGCTTTTCAACTTGTTTGGAAGTAAGTCCTGTGTTGTCCCCAGAGACAACATCAGATACTTGTCCTAGTCTTTATGTTGAGATGAAAAGAAGAAGAAATAGCTTGCAATCCAATCGGGTATCTTCATACTAGAAACTTTAGGAATGTTGCTTGCCCCTAGGGCCAGTTGCGAAAACATGCACGCGCTTTCTGTTGTACCCAAGAAAGGTTTATGTAATTGCCTATTCAGATGTTTGCACATTAGTTTTGCTTTAAAGGAAGGGACATTTTTCGCACATTTCAGGTGGCACCTGCCACAATGTTGAGCCCATTACTTTCCGTGACCGCTTACTTCAGCCTACACCGTTACTTTGACTGTTATCACTTAAATCAGGCTATCTGGAATCAAACTTCAAGATCCAGAGACAAACGAGTTTAAACATGAAAAGGTAAGTTTCACTGCACCTCGGAGCAAAGTCTTATAACCACCCCTCCACCCCCAAAGAGATCTCACAACCTCCACTGCCATCCTCCATATTGTGGCCCGTTCATTGCAGACATCAAAATACATTTTGTGCGGATTAAAGAAAAACAAATCAAGTGTATATATGCGAGTATTCACGATCGCTAGTAGGACTTCTCTTTACTGTTTCCCTGCAGATAACTGTGTGTAAATGTAATAATAATAACATTATTTATAGCGCCTGGTTACTTCAACCGATGTGTGCCCGCATTAGGATTTAATTCTCCGACACAGCACCTTGACAACAGGTTCCCGAAGTGGCCCTTAAGTTTGTCTAAAAAGCCAGGTTTTAAGTTTTTTTACGAAAGGCCAATTCATTACCGTCCTGACTGAGTACAAGACGCAGGGCTTTCCGCTCTTCGGAGGCCAGTGACCTAAAAGATCGCTCTCCCATGTGTGCTCTTTGCACAGTGGTGATAGCAGCTAAAGGGGGTCCTGCAGACCTGAGACTTCTGCCAGGAGAACCGGGTTTTACAAAAGTGCAAATACCGGGGTCCTTTTCCGTTCAGGATCCAGTGAGAGTAGCACTTCGCTTTAAAAGACACACTCTTGCCCAATGGCAGCCAATGCAATTTAGCAAGAGTTGGATCCATAGGTGAGCACATTGGAAGGTTTAGCATCAGATGAGCTGCTGCATTCTGTACCCTCTGTAGTCTCCGCAGACTAAATTGTGAGACTCCCAGATATAGCTCATTGCAGAAGCCCAATCTGGACATTACCAGGACCTGGACCTGGACCACCGACTTCCTGGCAGCTTCTGGTAGGAACTTCAAGATCTTTTTCAAAGTTTTCAGAATCCCAAAACATTTCCCCACTAGGCTGGTTATCTGACTGTCTGACAAAAGTCTTGCATCAAACCAAATTCTGAGATGCTTAACTTTCGGCTTGGGATCAGGAAGTGGCCCGTGTGAAACTGGTCACCATGCAGAGGACCAGATTGATAGTTGCTTCCCCTGTATAAGAACCTTAGTTCTTCCAGCATTTACTTTGAGGCAGCTATGGTTCATTCACTCAGCCATGGCGACTCACTGAGAGAAATTGTGTTTTGTGCCCCTGTTGAACTTGAGGATGTTTTGAAAGGTTGGAGATGACTGCTCTTATGCAGCGATCATAGCTTAAAGAATAGAAGCAGGGTAATTCTCCTTTTATCACATTGTTACTTTTTACTCGGAAGTCCCTTCCTGTACTAATAATTAAAATGGATGTTCTCTGGGAGTAAATTGTACTAAGGGAGGAGGATGCTTCCTGGTAGAATTAGAAAGTGTAAGGGTCTCTTAGATCTAAGAAACATTGGAGCTTCCATCGAGATGTGAAGACAGAAGAGTAACAGTGCAGGAAGACTTATTCTTGTCCTGCTGGGGCAGGAACCTACCAAGTGTTTCATTTTTACCCTTGCACATCTAGGGACTGAGCCATGACTCAACTAGGCTTCACCTAACTAGTGCTCATTTACCTTTGAGAGCCTTTTTGATCATTGAAGGGTCTTAGGGTGTGATCCCTGATCAAAATTGTGACATACCTTGGCCTTAGCAGGAGTAGGTGAAATGTTAACCCTTAATGACTGCACTTTGTGCTAAGACGGCCAACCTTGATTGCTCTTCAACGTCTTTTGCCACTCATTAGGAGTATTTGTGCAGTGTAGGCGCTCTCTATGCCTCTAAAAGAAACAATAACACCCGAGACTTACAAAGCCAATTAGTCTGGCATTTGCAAGCTGCGACTTTATCTCTTTTTTTGAAAATGAATGTAATGGACCTAAAACGCATAAAAGTAAACATGCTGCCATCTAAATTTGCCTTACTTATACTGGTAAAAAATGCAGCTAAAAAATGACATCATAAAAAGAAATAAAATGTGTGAAGCAATAGCATAAATAAAAGCAGATAGTGGTCTACTAGCCCAGGCCCTGAAGTGGATTAATGTGTAGGTGCATGTGGCAAGAGTGAAGAGGTCACATGACTGAATTGGGCTGACACAATATCACATGCTGTAGGTTGTGTTGGGCGGAAGCAAAATGTTGACCAGACGAATTTATGAAGAGGGATAAACGGGACCCCCCTCAATGTGTAAATATTTGTATCATGTTTTGTGGAAAACATGAGGTTAGCAGACTACTAAAGAAGTTTCATTACATACTGCATGGGGCTCCTTCCACTTTGTGTTACACAACTGCTTTTTACATCTCACCAAGAGACCTAACCAGCAGACACATGTGATAACTCATAATGATGTGAGCTCTCTTCAGCATGAGATGAACGGCCCCTGAGACTCCCATACCTCAAAGATATCCATAAGTTTTAGTCTGAATGGGGGGCCGGTAAGGGGTAGAGGTCCCCAAGGCTGTAGACACACCTGGTAAAATGGTGCATGACTACTACTCGTGTCAAAAACTCAATTTTCGCAGATTTTGCACAATTGTACTCTTTTGATAGCATCTCTACCTCACACATGTTGCAATTTGGATTACTGGACCGTCTCTGGCTACCCATTCCTTTTGATCTCCACGGAAACCAGACCCCTCTTGTGAGGTTGGCATTGTGAAGCTGTTTACATGTTTTGGTCTTCTAACTCATCCCCCACAGCTCCTCAGTCGACTGCCTATAACACAGACCATCTAGATACATTTCTGCATTTTGCATTTAGCATAGCAGAAACCATGTAACTTAACACAGTATCTGCAGAGTAAATTATACCCACAAGCTAATTCCAGCTATTTCCCAATTATTTTCTGTGTGCTTATCACTCATTCCTCCTCCTTCTCTATGATGCTGATAGGCATTGCATCCTCATCTTAAGAACACTTCTTTGGTCACTCATGTATGACACCAAAAATGTTTAACGCATGCTAGCACAACAAATACAAAATCATACCTGATTACATGAATGTCAATTCACCAAAAAGCCCGGGGTAGCGGAAGTGACATAACATGCCATTTGATCTTTACATTCGCTCAAACACCCATGCTTACACATACACATACAATCACACATACACACACAATCACACATACATACACTCTCTCACATAAACATGTTACCTGCACGCATCAGCACAACATACATGTAAAAGCATTTTTTACTTACCTCAATTACATGGGAGCTATTTTGACACCATTTGTATTTTACTGTAGTGAACAAAATGTTATTATTCACTATTAGTGCAATATATATTGAAAATATATGTTATAGTTAGGTTCATGTTTCCATAGGAAATGTTAATTGTCATAGAAAATGTGGACACAAGCTCCTGGACAGAATTACACCAAATTGGTAGAAATGTAGGTCTTGGTTCAGAAGGAACCCTTTCTGTTATTTGGTGTAATTATGTTAAGTAGTTTGGGAGATAATAAAGAAAAGACAAATTTGAATATATACAAAGTCTCCGTGAACCCACCCGATCTCATGCTGAGATCCGGTTGACTGCCAGTACTTAAACCAGCAAGTGTTGGTAGCCAACTTGGGACTCCGCTTCAGTTGAGTCCCAGAAAAAACATTAAAAAAAGAGGGCAGGGTAGGAATATCCTGACCCCTTACCTCTGGTGTTTGGGTCCCACCAACCAGTACAAAAAAGCATTTTTTTCAAAAACTTTCAGCCAAAATTGGGGTGGATCCACAAATCCAGGAATGTTTTTTACAAAGACAAGTGCAGGCTCCTGCGCTTGTTTTGAAGCGAGCCCCCGGCTGGGTCAGGTCCCAGAGCAATGTTTAAAAGAAGGAGAGGGCACTTTGGGGATCCCCTCCTAGGGCTCTTAGAGCCCCGGGGACCACCACCTCCCCAGGACTTTATCTTTAAAAATGGAGTGGGGCCATGTAGACCCCCTCCTGGGCTTTGATGAAGGTTTGGGGACCACCACCTCCTGGGGTAATACACTGGTATTAAAGGGGGGCTCCAGGGGCCCCCAGGGCTCCAGGGACCACCACCTCCTCGGGGCCTATTAAATAAAACTGGAAGGGTGGCCACACGGCCCCCCTCCTGGGCTATATACAGCCCCGGGGACCACCTCCTCCCAGGGGGAAGCCCGTCAATACAGAAGGAGAAGGGCCCCCCTCCTTGGGCCATACATGGCGCTGGGGACCTCCACCCCCGTGGCCAGCTCCTGCTATGTCCTGGGTTGCCCGCCCTCCGGACATAGCGGTTTGCTGTTGTTAGACCTGGCACCATTGGCGTGGGTCTCCTCTGCAGTATTTGCCTCTGCCTCCTGTGTTTTTTCTGGATGTCGGACTCAGTTTTGCTGGTCTAGATGCTTTGGGCACATTGCCACTGCTGTTCAGTACCAAAGTGCAAGTGCTCCCTTTGTAAATTACTGTTATGGATTGGTGTTTCCATGATTGGTTATTTGATTTACTAGTCAGTACCTAGTACAGTGCACCATGTGTGCCCAGGGCCTGTAAATCAAGTAAATCAAATGCTGTTGGTGGGCTTGCAGCACTGATTATGCCACCCACAGAAGCAACCTGTAAATGTAACTCTGGCCTGCCATTGCAAAGCCTGTGTGCAGTCTGGTACTGCCATGTTGACTTGGCAAGTGCACCCACTTGCCAGGCCCCAACTTTCACTTTTCTTACATGTCAGACACCCCTAAGGTAGGCCCAAGGTACCCCTGTGGGCAGGGTGCAGTGTATGTGAAGGTAGGACATGCCCTGATGTGTGTGGTATGTCCTGATAGTGAATTACTGCCAATTTCGTTCTTCACTATTGCAAGGCTACCTGTTCCCATAGGATAGAATGGGGAGCTTGTTTATAACACAATATAAACATAACTGGCCCTAGGAACAAGGTAGAAAATGAAGTTTAGTATTCCTGAACACAGAATGTTAAAGTGCATCTTTTAGTGAAGGTGATTTTTACATTCTATGTTTGAAAATACCACTTTTAGAAAGTAGGTATTTTCTTGCCTAACTATTCAGTGTGCCTCTGCTAGGTTTGTGTATTGCATGTCTGGCTTTTGGATGAGAGGGGCAGTGGCTCCAGAAGTCTGATGAGTCAGAGCTGTGCTGAATAGACCTGGGCTGCATTTAGAGGGGGAAGGAGATTTCCTTTCAGCTGAATGGGCCTTGTCTGCATTCAACAATGCTGTCTCCGCCTCCTGCCAGGATGATGCACCAGTGAGGAAAGAACTGGTTTTGGCTGGGTACAGACATTCTGCTTTCAGAGAACAAAGGATTTTGGTGTATAAAAAGAGGGGCCCAGGCCCCTGACTTTTAGATCACTTCTGGGAATCAAGAGGAACCTTTGCCAAGGAGAAGAGCTGGAGAAGCTGAAGAGAAATACTGCCCTTGTGCTGTTTGCTGTCTGGAGTTGGCCTCCAGTGGCTGCTTGCTGCCAAGGAAAGGAGAAAAGGACTTTGCTGTTTGCTTTGTCACCTGCTTGAAAGAAGATCTCCAAGGGCTTGAAACTGAGCTTGCCTCCTGTTCTGAAGTCTCAGGGACCCAAAGACTTCACCATCAGCTCCCCTGAATTTCCTTGCTAGGAATTCTAACCTGCAGAGAGGTGCCTACTGCTGTTCTGGACCTCTAAAGAACTGTTGTGTGCTGGGAGCTGGAAAATTGATGCAACATCGAAGAAGCGAGACACATCCGCACCTGTTTCCGATGCATCGCCGAAGAAAATTTTGCAGGGCCTGCCGCGGCTCAAGAAATCGCCGCACGCCACATCGAGTGCACCGATCTCTGAAGTCCGGGCATCTCATCTAGGTGCCAAGCCTGTTGCATCGTTGGGGAACACAGTAAGAAACCAACGCATCACCTCCCCACGCAGTAAGAAACCAACGCATCACCTCCTTTCCGCTAAGGAACCGACGCCTCACCTCCCCTGTGCTGCAGTAAGGAACTGACGCATCACCTCCCCCAAAGCAAGGAAACGACACATCACCTGTGTGTAAGGAACTGAGGCATCCTCTTTCTTGTGGCCATTTTGTTTGTTTTGAATGACGCATCAAAGGTACTTTGTGAGAAAAGTGTCGCATTTACAATTTGTAATACTGTATTGTGGATTTTTTGTTGTTTGGTCTTTTTTTGGTTTAGATAAAGATGACTTATTTTTCTAAACTGGTGTGGTGTCCATTTGTAGTGTTTTCACTGTATTAGTGGATATTTTCACAAATGCTTTACACACTGCCACGGAGATAAGCCGGTCTGCTCGTGCCAAGCTACCAAGGGTGTGAGCATGGGTTATTTTAGGATTGTATCCCCCTTACCCTGACAAGAAGCAAGGGTCCATATTTAGACAACGGTACCTACCTCTGCCAACGAGAGATCCCCATATCTAACAATTGTGATTTGGCGGGAGCTTTGGCAGCTCCAGCCAAGTCAGCACAAACACGAACTCCGTATCAGCAAGTGAGAGCTGTGAAACTTCTCCTGCTTGCTGAGAGCTGTCATGCAGGCAGGGAAACAGATGAAAAAATTACTCTCGCAGACTGGGAGCTGCTTGTTTAGCAGCTCCCTGTCTGTGCGGGCAATGCCAGCTCCTGCAGGAAGTGGGGAGGCGGCAGGGACTGTGGGGGTATTCAGGCTTGGCCCGCGGTCCCCAGTGCAGCTAAGAGGCTGCTCTGGGAGGGCTCCAGGGCACCCAGTTTTTGAAGGCATTGGACCTGGATGATGGAGTCCCCCGAGCTGAAATCAGTCCGGGGAGGGGTGCCACATGGCCCCCTCCCTCATTCGTTTGTGGCCAGGCCCCAGGGGATCGGGTACTATGGGCCAAAATCGGCCATGCAGCTACACGGCCCCCTTTAAACAAAGTATTTGGCCCGGGGGTGTCTGTTTGGCACCCATCCTATGGTTTAAATAAAGCCCTGTGGAGGTGGCGATCCCAGGGGGTCGTGAAGCTCACTAGAAGGGGTCCCCATGGCCGCCCTCCTCAATATCAGTAAAGGCCCAGGGAGGTGGTGGTCCCCGGGGGGTATAAGAGGCAAAACAGAGGGCAGAAAAACAAGCAGAAAAGGCAAAACAGAGGGCAGAAAAACGAGAAGAAAAAGCAAACCAGGGGGCAGAAAAGCAAGCAGGAAAGGCAAAACAGAGGGCAGCAAAATTAGAAGAAATGGCAAAACAGAGCAGAAGAGGGCAAAACAGAGAGCAGTCACATACACACCCATTCACAGACCCACTCAGAGATTCATTTACCCACTCACACACACACATATTCACAGACTCAAACACCCATTCACAGACCCATTCAGACAATCATGCACCCACTCACGACCTGCTCAGGCACATGCACTCACTCACAAACTGATTCACACACTCATGGAGGCACTTGTAAACCCACTCAGGCACTTTCACACCTACTCACAGTCCCACTGAGACACTCACAGAGACACTCATGCACCCAGTGAGACACTCACGCACCCACTCACACACTCATACTCAAAGGTTAGAGGTTAGAATTAGAAATACAATTAAAGATAATCTTAGAAATCCACTGAAAAAACCAAAGACTACAGGGACGTTATATTTAGGAAATAGATTTTTTTTAAACATAGGAATTCACAGGTTACATGGTCGTTATGGTTAGGAAATAGAATTTAAGAAAACCATGGAAATTCACTGATAAAAAGCAAAGGTTACTGGGACGCTAAAGTTAGGCTCACATTTTACTCGTACAAAACCAGTGAAATTCAGCAGTTATAGTTACCTGAGCTAACTATAACGTATGCCCCCGCAATGCACTGATTATGACCTCACATATTATATCACTCATGACATGACCAGTGACATCACTGATGACCTCTCAAATGACATCACGGATGACATTATCCACAAAACCACTCACTTATACCACAGTAGCTGCACATATAGGGCGTGCTGCAAGGTGGTGGGGCAGGGGAGGGGCAGGGTGGGGGGGGTAGCAAACACGGACATATGAAGGAACGGAGGTACATAATAATTACTTTCCTCCATTCATTCCTATGTCTGTGTTTGCTACCTCCCCACCCTGCCCCTCCCCCGCCCCACCCGACTGCCCCCCAGCACGCCGTATACGAGCCACTACTGTTATACCCCATACAACACCTCATACACCAAATCCTAATCTCACAAAACCCCTCACATACCCAGTCACAGACCCATACCAGTACTCATACAACCAATTACTCCTTCATAGAGCCACTCACACATCCACTCAGTCATATTGCCACTCATACACCTACTAACTCATCCATACAGCCACTCATGCACTCACTCACTCACTAAACAGCCACTAATACATTGTCATACACCCTTACACTCACTGACACACCCACACATACAAAATCTCACACACCCATACAGGTACTCAGACACCCACACACTCACCCATACAGCCCCTCTCCCCACTTTCTGCAGTGACATTATTTTATTAAAATGAATGCTGTCTTTGGTGTTATGTTCATCTTGCTCCTGCTCTTTACCCCTCCCTATCAATGTCCCCCTGCATGTTTTCTCTCCTCGCAGTCTTTGCAGAGCGCAGGACATTGTGATGTAATTGGTTATTTTCCTTAAGGAGTTTGCATTGGGAATGAAACTTTCTTTGTGTTCCCAAAGTATCATTCTGAATGACATTTTCGCTGGAAGTTCTGATGTAGGCTTGTTTAAATACTAGTGTATGAGTCTTTACTTGGAAATGTTTCATATAGTGTTGTACGTCTCTGGACTATGCTATTTGTAGAAGCTAATCAAAGAGTTCCTCTGCCTTAGGAATGTGTTAGTGTTATAATAATTTTAATGACGATTGTGATTCTGATTTGTCCAATATGTGATGTCTCTGGTAGTGCCATGCTAAATTTGCAGTTTTTGCTTATTACTTATGCGTAAAATGTGCATAAAAAGCCCTTGGTATTGGGACTTGGAATAATTCTGATTTCTATGTATTCTGCTTGAGAGTATTCGGGGTATTGTATTCTTATTTCTCTGTGTTGCATATTTCGGGATTTTGTAACTAAACCCTTTTAACATTTTATTTGGACTAGAATCCACTTATTGAGTTGACCCAGCCATTAATTAAATTACTCCTGCTAATGTTTCGGCCTGAAGTTAAAAAGGGTGATGACTCTTATCACTAGATCATGGGTGTCAGAGCCGAGCCGCTGGAGGGTGATCAAAATATTGGGATACAGTTAAACCAGGGCCAGACAGGCTGTAGCGGGCAACGGGCATTTCCCCGGTGGGCCGCCAGGGTTGGGCCCCGATTTTGGACCCCAGGGGGGCCGTTTTTGTTACTGGGCCTCTTCTGCAGCATAGCTGCATTATCGGCCTCTGTAACAAAATCGGCCGAAACCATCCCTGGCAAACAGTTCGGCCGCAACCCCCAACCCCCCGGGGGGCCGCCGGGCACTTTGCCAGGGCCGGTTTTGGTTCCCATTCTGGCCCTGGGTTAAACATTGTGGTTCGACTCCCAGACTTTAAAAAAAATGTTGAGTGGAAAGACCTGCTTTTGCACTCATGGGCGCCTGAGCCTCCATAGATGGGTATATTCTGAAAAAGGTGTTTAGGAGACTAGCGGTTTATCGACAGAGTTCACCATTTTCATGGCTTATTGGTGCTGCTGGACAGACTGAGATTTGTGCATTTATTTGAGTGAGGGCATTTGTGTGTGGTGGGAGGGACATATTCTGCTTTTCATCAATGATGCTATAACAACTAGTCTCGGGTATAGAAAGTTTCATTGGAGCAAATATTTAACAGTGTCAATCTATTAGTAGAGTGGCTGGTTGTGTTACACAGAATCGAACCTTTACCAATGCAAAACATGGCGCAACCAGAATACAGAATAATGATGATATTTTAGGAATAAATGGCTTCAGAAAATAGTTTAGCTCGTGATTGAGGCAACATTAATTAGTTCCCTTTTCTTAAAATAAATGTTTGATTTAAAATCAGTATTTTGTTTGATTACTATTCGTGGATTTGGATTTTTTTTATTTTTTTTATTTCTATGGCTTACTTAAAATGATTACATATGTTGTACATGGTTCCATAAACCATTTCCTCCATTTTAGTTGGTGCGTAAAACTTTCTATGAAATTGACGGGAGCAGATTTCGTTTGCTCCCTTCTTCATCAGGTACAGATCAAAAAGGAGTGTAAATGGATTTGATTTGTATTTTTTTATTTTTTTATTCTAGTGCAATTTGTCTCTGCTGTGGTTCCGAAATTCAATTTCGGTTACCAGGCAGCCATTGTCTTCTAATTTGTGTCAACCATGATTGTTTGTTCGATATTTCGACGGTTGCTTCATTGTGGCTATATTGTTTTAGGGGCCCCGTCACTCACACAACTAACCCCTGCAAAGGATGAATGCGTAATCTGCCGAGTTTTCTCTTAAAACGTTGTCCCTGGTGATCACTGTTGACTATGAAAACCCGTTGGAGGCTGGGAGGCACAGATTGAAAGGATGCATTATTTCCGCTTCTTTAGAATTTCCCAAGTCCAGCATCTGTCACCATCGGCTTTTACGCTTTAGCAAGCTTGGAGCTGGCTCGCACATTTTGTTTGCTCCCAGCCCTGTCAGCTCCTCACACTGCATAATCGATTACCACGCAGACCGGTATTTGTCGAGTCTGACTTCAAATTGCCATTTCTATCAGCGCATTTCAAGCTCTTGCCAACTTTGACGCATCCTCCCTTGTTCCAAGTTTTGCATGACAAGGTGAGGGAATTTGTAGCACTCGGTAAATACAGTTACAGGAGCTGTGAAATATTTACTAGCCTTGGTAGATAGCGCCCATTCAAAGTTTTCGACATGATAATTAAGCTTAACATGCAGAATTTGAACACACAGAATTCTGCTTGTGTGTTTTTTCTGGACCTTTTCCCCTTGGTAAATGTCGGCTGGTTTGACCTTCTAGAATTGTGGGGGAAAAACCATCCCACACAAACATTATTACACAATTTAGAATTATAGTCCCGGTGCAAACTTTTGCTGTCACTAGACTCGTAATTTAGCCCTGAATTTGTAATGGAAGCCTAGAGTTTTGGTAGCTAAGTTGGATAGCAGCGTTTTGAAAACTTGGAGTAGCAACCTTGAGTTATACTTTCATAAACTACTTTGATTCAACAGGCTTACTTACCCTACGTGTGTTTTTGCAGCCCCATTCATGGTAAGAAGTGGAGAGTCTGCACACATGGATATAGATGCTGCTATGTAATAACACTTTCAAGATCACAGCTCTGTCAGTGTGATGCAGGTTTCTCATTCATTCTCTGCTGCTATCCAGTGCGAGCCAGCTTGACTGTAGCGCTTTATTTGCACTTCCACTAGTGTGTTGAGCGGGATAGATCAGTGAGAGAGAGGGCCAAGTTCCCACACAACTTGCTTTGTATTGTTTATGTTTTGGGCTTTCTTGGTTTGTAGGAGGAAATTCTCATTGACTTGCTGCATGTCAGCCCACAATAGATTTGCACTCCCCCTTAGGCCCCTCTGGCTCATTCTCTTCCACACCTGAGCAAACACCTGGTTGCACAGGTATCAGAATTTCAAGTTTTGTGATGATCACCATAGTCCCCTTTTGCCTGCCGAATTTCAGAGGAGGAAAATGCCCTGTAAGTACCGGTTAATGCGGATTGTGGTGCGTAAATATCCAAAATTCACATGTCTACCCAATTTTAAAGATCAAAGCTTGTTATGGGAGAGTGCTTCTCTGTTTCTGCTAAAATACATCATTTCTGTACCAACTTGAATCTCGCCATGGTTCCCATTTACCACTCTTTCTAGCCAGCTTACTATATATGTGCATTATATCCCTCGTCAATGGGCCTTCCCGTTTTCCCCTTTTCTGGACACACCCCTTCACATGCTCCCATTTGAAATTTTTTTTGTTCGATTTAAAGTATCTGTTCATTATTGGCTTCTTTCTTCTACAGTCACCAGGACATTGGCTCTGCACCTCCTTTCTACTCTTGGTCTCTCACAGGATCGAGGCAGATATATTGTCATCAACTCCCTCATCGCCCCTCCCACAAACTACTAACTACTGATCCTCAAGTATTGCAATAAAACCTGATACAACGTTTTAGAATAGTTTCTGGGTAAAGTGGGAATACATAGTTCATTACTACTTCTAAGACTCAAGTGTTGTGTGGTCTCTCCTCCAATACTCCACTCCAATACTCCACTGTGTGGCTGTAGCTAGCTCTCACATTGATATGCTGTGGTACTTACTGCTAACTTGTGGGCCTACCCCCCTTCGTTTAAGGACACCTACTGTGTAATCTGCTTAGGGTCCCTTACATTATATACAGTGTAGCCAGTTGACTAGATATAGACCTTTTGAGGTCATGGGAATGTGACAAAAGGATCTGTCCTCGGTATCATCAGTGGGGTTCTCAAGTAGGCACCAAATAATCTAGCCACTGCTCGTTGGTTGCTAGAAGGGACCGAGTGGCTTTTTTGCACAAAAAACAGAAAGCCTAAAGTACAAAAGACAGGCAACTTTGACATAAGACTAGCAATAGATACACAATTCCACATAGTATGCACAGGGAGGGCAAAGCTGAAGGATCATTAAATTAGAGAGGTCATGGAAAGCACCTTCTGCTGACCCAGGGAGGTGTTCAACGCCCTCCTCCACTCGCAGGCTCCTGCCTGCGCCTCATCCCTGGTGGTCCAGTGAAAGAGCTTGCTGTTCTGTGAGTGTCAGCCTTTTCTGTGTTTACTGTTTTTGCTTTTTCTCTTGTGGATTTTTCTCTTTTTGCATATTTTTTTCTTGCCTTTTTGCCTAAGACCCTGAGTCAAGACTGCCTCACAGCCCAGGAGGAGGCCTCGCCATCATTCACAAAAGCTCCCTCCGTTCAACAACCACCAACACGGATGGCGTCTCGCTCCTCATGGAACACATCCATTTCCAGATCCAGCCCAATCCTAGAATTACGCTCCTGGGAACACTTGTCTACAGACCTCCCGGACCCCGCTCTCCTTTCACCAACGTCATCACAGACTACATCCCTCCCCATGCCATTGACACCACAGACTACAAACTGCTCCGAGATCTGAACTCTCACCTAGAAAATGTCAGGGATCCCAACACCACAGCCATCCTGAAGAACCTCACCAACATAGGACTGAAGAAACTTATCTCCACCCCCATACTCACGGCAGGAGACACACTCAACCCCATCTACGCCAGAGGAAACAACATTCGCCTCATCCTCACAACGGAACCGCTCTGGACAGACCACCACTGCATTAATTTCTCCTTCTCGAAACCCACCGCACACAAGTGCATGCCATACCTCCCCTTGCAGAAACTGGAACAAGGTCTCCGAAAATCACCTCACCTCTGCCCTCAGCTGCCCTCTTCCCCCTACTACAGAACACCACCAGACGACACAACGCGAAAACCACTTTTTTTTCACCACGGAGCTCCAAGAATCCAAGCGCTTTTCCCGACGACTGGGGAAAACGTGGAGAAACAGCAAATCCTCGGAAGCACGCTCCACCTACAAGGCCCACACCATGGCACACCACCAACTCATCAAAGCAACAAAAAGAAACTTCATCCAAGACCAAATTCTCTCCAACTCCCACAACCAACAGCAAAACCGTCCTCCCAAGACCTCTGCAACAAACTCCGCTCCTTCGTCCACAGGAAAATGAAGATGCTCTACGACAACTTCTACGGCACCCCCTAGATCCCCCCAGCGATGCCATCCATCAGACCCTCCTCACCTGGACCCCTCTCACGACAGAAGACACCGCTAAGACTATGAAAAGCACCCACTTCTGAGCTCTTACTGACTGACTCCTGCCCTCTGCACATCTTCCACAGGGCTGCCATCGCACCCGAACTACATCAAACCATCAACTGCTCCCTGGAGACCGCTACATTCCCCGACGACTGGAAACACGCCGGAGTCAAGCCCCTCCTCAAGAAGCCTTCCACAGACCGGACAGATCTCAAGAACTTCAGGTCCATCTCACTACTCCCTTTCACCGCCAAAGTCATCGAGAAAGGCGTCAACACCCAGGTAGCACACTTCACAGAAACCAACAACATCTTAAAGTCTCTCAATTCGGATTCTGCAGCAACCACAGCACCGAGACTGCCCTCATAGCTGCTACCGATGAGATCCGGGCCCTCCTCGAACAAGGCCACACAGCAGCCCTCATCCTTCTGGACCTTTCAGCAGCCTTCAACACTGTCTCCCACCGCACACTAGCCGCCAGACTCCATGATGCCGGCATCCAGGGAACAGCCTTAGACTGGATTCGATCTTTCCTCCCAGGCAGAACATAAAGAATAAGACTCTCGTCTTTCCTCACCTAACCTACACAGATCAGATGTGGAGTACCCTAAAGATCCTCCCTCAACCCCATGCTCTACAACATCTAAATGGCCCCCCTCACATCCATCGTCAGAAAACACAGACTCAACATAGTCGCATACGCCGATGACACCCAGCTCATCCTCTCCCTCACCAAGGAAACCGACACCACCAGGTCAGTTTCCAAGAAGGGATGAAAGACTTTGCAGCTTGGATCAGCAGCAGCTGCCTGTAGTTCAACTCTGAGAAAACAGAAGTCCTCATCCTTGGCTCCACTCCTCCACATGGGACAACACCTGGTGGCCCTCCACCCTCGGAAACCCACCCACCCCTACAGACCACGCAGGCAACCTCGGCATCATACTCGACTCTTCACTCACAGTGAACCGCCAGATCAATGCTGGGTCCTCCACTTGCTTCAACACCCTCTGAATACCCCGCAAGACCTTCAAATTGACCCCACCCCGATGCCAGGAAGACCGTCACCCACGCACTCATCACCAGCAGACTGGACTACAGAAATGCCCTCTACACCGGAATCAACAAAAAACTCCACCGCAAACTCCAGACCATTCAGAATGCCGCAGCCAGACTTCTCCTCGACATCTCACAACATGACCACATCACCCAACACCTCTGCGACCTTCACTGGCTCCCTGTTGAAAGAAGAATAACCTTCAAACTGCTCACACATGCCTACAAAGCCCTCCATAACTCCAGACCTCAATACCTCAACAAACTAATCTTCTTCCACGCCCCCAAGAGAAACCTCCACTAGCCCTCGCCACAGTCCCCAGCATCCGCAGGGCCAGAGCGGGTGGCAGATCCTTCTCCTACTTCGTGGCTAAGACCTGGAATTGAAGCGCATTACATGAGAACCAATTATATTACACAGGGTCACATTCATTTATTATAGGCACATGGCAGATTGTGATGTGACTAGAATCACAGGATATTCAGCCAAAGCTGAGAACTGCACCTGGTTCTCAAGTTCCAAAATCAGCACCCCTGGCCTTAACACAATATTTTGAGTAGAGGGAGGTTGGCAGGCTAGAGCAAGTTTAAGAATTGTACTTTTCATCCATTTATCACGGAAATGGTGCTGAAAATTGCACCAAAATACACTAAACTTTTAACATTTCTTGGGGTGAGAGCTACCCTTCCCAACACCAAACACCCCTTATAAACCTCTGGCTCTATGATTACTCTTACTCCTCACCACTTTCAAATTTTACCAGCCGACACTGGTCCCCACAAGTACATTTAACGGCCCATTTATACCTGTACATAAGGTATTAGACTAATCAGCTATTAAAACAAGCTAAACTCTGGCAGACTCACAAAATGTTATCTGATAACTAAAAATGTTACTCAAGAATTTTTTTCTAAAATATCACTAGTGCTATAAATCAAATGAGTTATTGGTATTGGTTACTGAAGTTTAATCCTGCAATGCAAAGTAATTTTCTTGAAACTTCTTCCCATGTCCTTATGGATTTGCAATATGAAGGGGAAGCCTTGGAGACTATTTAACTATGAATTGATTTATGTTCTTATTAATACAGTGTTCCTTCTACAGTTATAGCTAAGTACTGTGATTAAACCGAGCACCCTGCTGCAAAGGGCAATCATTTGGGTCAGTAGTAAACTTACAGCACACTTGCTTGAAGTGTGCAGCAGTAGGTTTTATTAGTACTCACACTTTGTCCCTTGATCCACTTCACAGTTTCCCACTTCAGTTTCCCACTCATCATTGCAAAGCATTTCCTGTTTAGACTCGCCACTTTGGCAATTGTAATCCATTACTTTTGCTGGTCCTGTCTGTAGTGTTACAGAAAGGAGACCATGCACAAAACATGGAAGGTTAACTAAAACAATTGTGCATGTCCGATAACCTATATAGGCATACATAGACACTCTCTCGTCACTCTTTTTAGGTCTCGCCTGAGCCAGCGTGCATGCACTGCACTGCAAGACTTTAGTAAGGACTTTGAACTCAGAACACACACTTGTGCTTTTTTTTAATTAACCCGCAATTGGCCTGTGCAAGCGTCTTTCTTAAAAAGACAGCATGAAATTGGTCCAAGGCGGGTGATTGTCCCACCTTCTTTGTTCCCTGGCCTAGGGTGCTCGGGAGCGAGCATTAATGCCATCTGTTTCCAATTATCGCGTTAATTGGAAACAGATAGCGCGATGGTGGACAGCGCTGGTCTACCCTGGTTCTTTCTTCCTCCCCCTTTCTCTTCCCTCCCCTCCGCTTCTCATCTATTTGTTTCCGTTTTACTTATTTTAGCCATTACTGTTTCTCAGTTGTAACATTTTTCTTCCCAGCAAAGTTAACACCAGAAACCTCTGAATGCTGTGATTGGAACTATAAAAATGACGTATCGCTGCCAAGAAAAGCAGTGACCAGTAAACAAGTAATGCTGCTGCATCATGCCTTATCTTTAGAAGTGATTTCATACATTGGCACAGCGACAGAGACCATGCAGTGTTTTGCTTCCGGAGACCATATCATCATGACCTGTGCTCGGTGATTCACCCATTATGTCCCTCAGTCCCCACACCTTTTATCTCTCCATCTGCCCGGAGAGGCTGGCAGGTGTACCAGGGCATCCAGAAGACACCCAGCCCTTGAGAACTCAGAATTATTTTGACAAATTAGAGATCTCAGTCGAATGAGGTCTCCTCACAGCAGTACGCGTGACTGAGCCGATTGGACGCTGGGCTTTGGGTGAGATTGCAGGCATGCGCCGATGAGCTGTCCCCTCGGTATGAAGGGTTTTGTACGGTTGCACATTCTGTGTCAGGCCCCCAGCGGGACTGCAAGGGTGCGCCTTTTCTCCAGTTACTAAACACTTACAGTAAAAATGACGTCACCCGGAGTCTGTGCCAGCTATCTAGCCCTTTTCCCGCCACAAAGCTGCTGTATCATTAAATCCTCATATTTTGGCTCTGGCGATCGATTTTACAGTGCTCCTTTTTAGGTCTCGCATAAGGCAGCGCTTGCGCTGCCTCTCCGAGGCATTAAGTAATCAGCATGTTGGGTGAAACTCAAGGTAATTTCTTCTGCTGCTTGCCATTGGTTTAACTCTGGCATTGCTCTTCTTATCTGGCTTTTCATTGGCTGCTGTTCCGATACTCACTTCCGTTTATTCCGGAAGCAGCACCGCCTAAATACAGTTTTCGTCCGCTTTTGTGTTCATCTGTAGTTGGTGAGCACTATATTCTTTTAGGGTCTCCTCGTCTTCCTCCTCCGGCTTCACCATGGACTCGCCCACGACCCCCACGGAAGCCGGTAGGGAGCAGCTCGCCATGCCTGCTTCACTGGCAGTTACACACATTCTGGGCGCTGCGCTTCTTTCACCATAGTCCACTTCCCAACGCAAAAGCAGCTTTTTCTTTAAACATAGGGCGTGACCGTCGCTGCTTAGACTGCCCGCGTTCCGTGATCTCCAGAAAGAAACCGCGCGCACATGGATGCGTATTAATTACACTGAGAGCTGTTAAGAGTCCGTCCTGAAAGGGAAATATTTCTGATGGATTCGTGTCTTTACACTGACAGGGAGGCATGCTAAAGTTTTCCTTTCACGTAATAGGAAGGTCGTCGCTTCAGTGCAAGAGAACAGTCTCCATTAGTCTTCGCTTTGTAGTGCTTCAAATGGTATATGTTACTGCCTTGCAGGTCTGTAATGCGTGATTCACACAGCGTGAATGCTTCCGGCCCTTCGATGACAGTGCATTACTTACACTCATATATGCTAATTGATAGTATGGAAACAATGGCCTCCTCACTCCAGGTGAAAACATGCACTCACCTTTTCACCTGCAAATCACTGTTATCACAGGAGTGTTGATCACAGCTGCTCAACACAAATGAACCAAGACTACAAGCCTCAGAACACATCAGATTGCCACAGAGGGCTCGGACTCAAGTCAAACCGTGTCCTAAATACACGGGGGTCGCTCTAAATACAAACAAACTGTCAAGAAAACGCTGGCAGCACGATTTATAAGACCTGTGTAGGTGACTTCTCAATTAGAAGTTTGATGAAAATCTTGAAGTCGCATTTACCGTCCCAGCTTTCAGGTGTCCTAATAAAGTCATGCTTGCGGTCCTGCAGTGACTCAAGAAAGCTTTGTGTGGGCATGGGAGAAACTGTTCTATTCCAGGCCTCCGATGCAACTGCTTCTACTCTCAGATATCCGCTAGGGGTCTGGGTTAGGTATTGAAATAACGTTATATTGCATACTATTTCACGCTAAAGGCAGTCATGTGACTCCATGGTATCTGCAAAAATTCAGCTCGGTTTAGCTTTTTAGTGAACAGCGTGTGCATGCTGGGACTTGTCGTTTCTTCCTTTCCGTTATATGTGTGGACGTCAATGTCCAGTACGGAAAAGCAGCAACACTGTACTGATGGATGTTCACTGACCAGACAAAATGAAACCAGGAACACGAAAACCCTCATATCGATACAAAGCTGCCAGGCTCCGGAAGAGCTGTGATGCCATGCAAATGGCACAGGCGCTTTATACAAACGTTCATAAGAAAACATAAAAGTGTGACGCTTCATCAGTTTTGTGTATAAAAATGTTAAAGATGACCATTGGTGTCAGCCTCAATTACAGAGCTGTTTCTGTACCCGTCTGCATATACTCCGGGCCACTGGAATTATGCAATGGTACGGCTGCAGCGATTTTCACACTAAAAGCACACAACTTTTTCTCCACCCTCCACTCTCCCCTCCCCGTTTCCGAAAAAGAAGGGAAAGGGGTAAGAAACAAGCCACCGCTTGGATCTACACTTGGGGCACGCGAAGTCTCCTGCACCGCACAATCATCCGGCACACGTCTCACTGCTCAACGTGAAACCGACACACGTACTAAGTCTGCTGCCTCAAGGGGTGGGGAGACCACCGCACCGAAACTAAAGAAGCGCCCGAGCACAGTGGGCCCCCTGGAGGGATCGGCCGCCGACCTCTGCACCATTAGCAGCCACAAGCAGGACGGGGAGCACCTGAGCAGCGTTGTGGAGGAGGCGCCCTTGGGTACTTGTGTGAGCCACGGGACCGTACTCTTGTGACCCTTAGGTTTGAGGTCTTTTGTGGCCGCCTCGGCACTATTTTACTTAACTTGACACGCTCTTCCGTGTTTAGACCAGTGAGAGAAAGAGCTGCCACTCACTCCTACTCTGCCATTGTTTTCCTGCCGGGATCGTGTTTGCTTCCTCTTCCCTCTCGGAACCCTTAGCCACCCCCTTCGCCTCAGTTCTTTCTAACGTCCACCTGTGCACGGTTCAAGTCCAGGTGAGGGGCGCTCACTCACCCCCTACATCTGGCATGGGGCAACTCGGACACTTTCCCAGGTAGGGGTGGCTTGTGCCCGCCGCCGGCTGTCCTTTCCTCACAGCTGGCTGACCTCTCAGCGCTCAGGTAGGAGCTGCACTTGTGCCCTCAGGCTGCTGACCTGCACCCGCCACAGCCAAGTACCGCTGTTTTGTTGCAGTTTCCTACACAGTTGAACAACTTACTCCATTCTGCTCTGTTCATTAAATTGTTCATCTAGTTAACTAGGGGCAGTAACAATGCAGTACTATGTGTATCTTAGCTGGTGTTATGCTGCTAGTTGAGGAGTGAGTGCTCGCCTCACGCTTGGGTTTATGTAACCTGCAGTGTGCGCTGCTGGGTGGACCAATTTCTAAGGGGTTGTGTGCTGGGATAACTCGGTGGTCAGCTGACTGCATCCAGTTGGATGGATAGGAGACCAGTGGGTGTCATTTTGGAGTTGTTACTTCATTACTCCTTTAAACATAGTGGTTTAGCGGGTGGGTTAAAGTGTTCATGCTGTGTGTATTAAGCAGTATTTGTGTTGTGCGCTGCAGAGCTGTCTGTGTGGGGCCCGGTAAGAGGACCCCTTGTAGCCCGCAATGGAACGCTTGTGCCACTGTCTGCACCTGCTAAGAGCCAGAATAGTATCTTCAAACAGTGCCATTCTCATTGTCTGGTCTGTCAGTATCATTTTATTAATCACATACGGAAATGTATTTGAACCGACCTCTACTCCATTTAATGCAGGCCCAAGCACTGCGGAATAGGTATAGTTAAACCTATTGCTCTCTGATTTAGTTAAAACAAAACAACCATCTGGCTTGTCTCTGACCTTTACGCGATTGTTCTTTTATGAAAGCTCATTAAGCAGCAGATTGTGGTGTGTCTCTGTTTCAAAGGCCTTTATAAAAATAAAAAACAATATGCTGAATGATCGTGATTATTCACAATATAGCGAAACACATTTAACATTGTATCGGAAAGCTGCTTCCTTAGTTTAAATGTTAGCAGCATAACAAAGTCAATCTGACATTTTTATTATATCTAGTTTCTTAAATAAAACATCTCAAAGTCCAGTTTCTGTTTAGGCAGTTTGAAAATGATTGAAAAAATAAAATAATTAACCGGAAAAAGTCACGCATTTGCAAAAAAGACCACCCATCTAAACTGTAATTGGAATTGTTAGCAGTCTTTTTATTTGTGCAGTATAACGTCTTTTGATATGCATGTTTAATGTTGTCACTTCAGTTCTCTTGGGTGTTTTCATACACGGTACATGATGTGGTTGTAGATTGCCATGCTTCAGAGCCTCCCCTGGTGATCTCTTTGAGACTGATTTATATGGGCAGACCCATGGGTGGGTACACACTGTAGGATGATGTAATGAAAGGTCTCAGATCTCCCCTGGACCAAGGTATGTACCGTTCTTTCCCAGGGAGAGAATATCAGTTCCAAACTTATGGAATATAACATATACACAGCACTTCCTAAGGTGGGCAAACTTTCAACACTCCCCCAAAGGCAAGGCAAGAAAACAATATCACATGAGTCTCCTCTAGACCAAGGTAACACACACAACACTTCTCTAGAGCGAGATATACTTTGCACATCACTTGCCAGGAGTAGAACAACTTCCTATAACACAATTACCTGCTAGAAGGGAATTCACCTATCCTTCTACAACAGAATACTTGGCCAAGAAGAGTCCACACCTCCTGCTACAAGGAAAAGACGAATTGGTATATCTGGGATATATTTATTAGTAAATAGCACCACACGGTAAGCCAAATGCACCTATCAGAGCAGACTCTAAAATATCAATAGTATGATTGAAACACAATCAAGGCAAACATATATGTAGAAATATATATATGTATATAAATGTATGGAATCTGAAAATAAAGCTATAGTAAGCAAGAACAGTAGGAACACTAGAAATTAGTGGAACACCTCACCAACTGTCTGTTCATCTCGTTTCCACTTCGCCAAAGGGGAGTCCGGTTCTTCGGCCGAAACAGGAGTCAGTAGTGACACTATACGCCCCACCGCCACAGCTGCACGTCTGCCCTGTGATGAACTACCACCGAACAGACCCCAGACACCTCTTTTAGCACAAGTGGAGATGTAAAACGAAGCTCCTGGTGAGCCTCGCCCCCTTTTCCCATCAGAGTCCGTACCACTTCGCACCAAGGCCACAGCTTCAACTGGCCAGGCGTCTGTTATGGCTTCAGAGCAGAGCGAGCACATTCCTCTGACAAGATCGAGTTCTTTCTGGTCAGTAAAGTGCGAAAAACAAGTGAAAAGGAAAACATGCCCTTCACACCTAGTGAAGCTCAGAAAATGGCGACAGCTCAGAAAATGGAGTCACTCAAGCATAAGCCTCTATTCACGCAAAAGAGCAAAATTAGTATGCAAGATGACATAAGATCAGGCCAAAGCAAATAGCAAGCACTGCCGTTAAGCAAGATAAAGTCATAATCTGAAAGAGAAATAATCAAGCCCTACTTCGTAGCTTATTCTTACTAGGCAGGCCTACACATCACTATAGTATGTTATAATATGCTAAATAAGACTGAGATGGTGATGGGCGACAGTCATTATCAGGCTATTTATCCACATAAATGGCACATTCATTAGAGATGACAAGTAAAATTCAGTTTTGCTGGTTATAAAATGAATCACATTTGGAAGAGCTCTGGTCAGCTAAGCAAATGCATGTTGTTACATTGCCAGCATCCAGAAGGCATCTGGGCTTATTTAATTTTTAACGCGGCTGTGTATGAATCGTAATGCACCAAATCCTGATATGATTGGTTGTTTCGAGACTGTGCGCATGTAAGTTATTTGAGTTTTTTTAGACAGCTATTGACATTGTAAATAACAAAGCCTTTTATTTGTGTTTTAAAAACCTGAAAGCTTACATCGCTTGCAGGTTTTCAAAACACATATATAAAAGGCATTGTCATTTACAATGCCAATATCTCAAACTCTCGCAAATGCGAGACCTATTGCATTGCAAATGCTTCTTTGTTTAACTCTTTGACTGCTGGCGTCGATCCGTGACCGGAAGGCAACGGTTCACTTGCCCAAAAAACCCACTCCTACGACGGGAGCGGCTTGGTTAAGTGAAAGCGCGGCCGTTATAGGCGATGCAGTTATACAACACTGTTTACACTACTCTGTGGTAGACTGGTGTTTATAGGGCACTGGCTGTGTATAGCAAAGGGCTGTCACTCTTACGTAACTCCCCTCATGTATAGTTACATAAGAGACGAGGCGCTAGTGTTGCAACAGCCAGCATTGCTACGAGAAATGCTTCATGTGCGTGCCCTTTCATGTTTATATGGTTTTTGTACATAAAGTCACACCAGCATGTAACATTTGGATGGTGATTTATGTGTGCTCTAGTCAGGCTAGGCAGACAGGCCTCTTCTCTAACTCAGTGAAGGCACACACCTGCTAAATGTTATGTGTTGATTTTTCTGAGTGTGATGGTCGCACCACTGTGTATAAAATAGAATCTGTTGGATTCTGGCGGCTGCACACTGGGGCATACATCTCCACTTTTGAGTGAGATCGAGCGGGTGTTGAAGGTGAGCCCATTGAAAGAAACCAAATTGTGTGACCCTGACAAATATTTTATTTCATAAAGCCTCCCTTTTATTCGCTATCGCTTATGTATATGTCAATTTAGGATGTGTGCGCTGGATGAAAACTTCTTGTGTTTAATTCAGTTGATTATAATATATGAGATTTTGCAAACCCTGTGTAAAAACCCATGTTTAATTTCTTTATAATTAGCGACTTGTGACACACCCACTTGCTGATGTTAAAGAAAGGACATCAGAACTCAACTGTAATAACTTATTACAGTGAGCTCCTAGGTCAGAATGTCTGCTACCAGAGCCAGCACTGAGGGGAAAGGCAGGTCAGGTCAACCAGCATAATTAAAGCAGCAGTTTAAAGAACACATGCATTGGCATAGCCAATAGGTCTCGCCTTTGGGACCTTATAAGTGTTTAGCCATGCAACAGTTGATGCTGTTGCACCAAGGATATTGTGCTGGATAACTAAACACTTATACGGTCCCAAAGGCGAGACATATTGGCTATGCAAATGCTTGTTTGTTTTGCTACCAGACAGTGGTGTCATTCCCTTCTTTATTATTTAAACACATCAGGACAAACAACAACCTTTGTAATTCCATTTAACGTAAACATTGATATTTAATAGTGGTATACTATGATTAAAAAATATCTCACCTGTAGAGTACATCCATAAACCATCACATTTTTCAGTTTCAGTCCCAAATGAATTTAATTAACATCCTGCTCCCATTTTTCACTTCACCTGTGAATCGTGAATCCATAGTTTAAAAGTATGTCTTTGTATTATGGTTCTGCATGGATCTCTGTCTTGAATTTAGATATTGTTAAATCATTAAAAGCACCCTGTTTTTCTGTGGCAACTGTTGAAAATAATCACATAAAAGTTTCCATATCGAGTTCTATGTTTTGGGTAACAAGATTTGTCCAAAGGTAAGTTGTAATAATTGAGCCAGACAGAGCAGGGCATTACTTTGTCCAATAAGCCCTAAAAAAATGCAGTGCTATCTTGGAATGTTCTCTAATAAAGAAACTTGCCAATACATTCAAAATACTAGTCCACTAGCATAGATTGTTGACCATGTCACAAATATGTATATGGATAAATTTCGTCAGCTTTCTCGATACCACTACTTGAGAAAAGAACACCTTCTGAGTTTGCTGTCTACTAGCCTTCCATCTTCCCTGGTAAAATACTATATGATAGTGCTGTAGCCAATATTTTAATATATTTAGAGTAGCCTAATTGTTTCTATCCGTGGTTATCTGAACAATTCTGCCTCCCTCCCTTTTTTGTGTTGTGCAATTTGGACTCCTAATAAAAGTAAAGGAAGTGTTTAAAAACAATTTAACTACTCTGACTGTGAGGGGGAGGTCTCTACATTCCTGCTGGAGCTTGGTTTGAGGAGAAAGTGGTCTCATTTACAGATATTGGTAGAACACGTTTGGAAATTTTAAACTGTTCTTACAAGGCTTAAAGGACTGATCCCTTTGCCCCACCTCATCCTAGATTTGATCCATCATAATACTGCAGGTTCTCCTGCTCCATGTACTGTTGTCAGGTCCTTCAAATATTGGAGGGAGAAGAACATTCCCCTAAAAAAACGATTCCTTCATATGTTTCTGTGATTTGATATGACTTCGTATAAGAACAAAAATCGCTTTGGTGTCTCCCCCCCCCTCCCTTTGTTCCGTCTGGCTTTTTTGGCTGCTATCTCTGTGCATTATGCTACTGCAAAACAGTGACAAATGGTAAAGCAACTTAAAACATGTACTGTGCATTTAAATCTCTTGTATGGCTATGATAAATGGCAAAAGAAATTTACCCATTGCATAGTGGTTATTTGTCAAATGTGTGCTGCAGTGTGGATTTTTACCACCCATATGTACACAAAAATATATGGCTGCATGGAGCACCATTGTGCTCAGGTTGGGCTGCAGTTTTAGAGCACTGCAGGGACATATGGCAAGGAAAGTTGCTTTTGTCATATAAGAAAATATGTTTTTATAATTATAGGACTTTGCCCTTTTTGGCTAAAGTTCCCTAAACGTTTTGCTTTCCCCCTAGACCTTTTTTCTGACATGGTGTTGCCAACTTAGATGGTTTGGGCCTTTGCCACTGCTGATCAGTGTCAAAGTGCAAGTGCTCCCTGTATAAAGTATAATGGCAATTGGTTGTCCATGATTGGTATGTTTGCCTTACTAGTAAAGTCCCTAGTAAAGTGCACTATGTGTTCCAGGGCTGGTAATGCAGCCCTAATTGTGCCACCCACACCAGTAGCCTTAAAAAGGAAACTCAGGCCTGCCATTGCAGTGCCTGTGGGCAGTTTGTTAAACTGCCATGTTGTCTGACAAGTGAACCCACTTGCCAGACCTTCCCCTTCTGTGTACATCAGACACCCCTATGGTAGATCCAAGGTACCCCCTGGGCAGGGTGCAGTGCATGTGTAAGGTAGGACATGTACTAAGGTGTGTACCATGTCCTGACAGTGAAATATCTCCATTTTGTTTTTCACTGTTGAAGGGCCATCTTGCCCATAGGACAGAATGGGGAGGCTGTGTAATATGTTTTCCAGCCTCTCTTCACAAAGGCTTAAGATGGAGAGGTGATGTTTAGTGTGTCTGAACTCACAATGTAATAACACATATTTTAACATTGTGTGTTTAGGAGCCACTCTTTTAGAAGTGGCTGGGTTTTTGTGCTGTAACATTTCTGTGTCTCTGCCTGGTTGTGGATTGACTGGATTTGAAAGCAATAGGATCTGGGGAATGTCTTGACCCAGGGGAGGAGGTGAGACAGCAACAGGCTGACCTGCATCTGGAGTGTAGGGGAGGAGAAGCCCCTAGAGGTGAAGAGGCCTGGGTTGCTGCCATAAAACAATTGTCCCAGCTTCTGCTGAGTGAATGAGAATCCAGACCCCCCACTAATCAAAGTAAGAAGGTGTCACTGTCAAGGAGGCACCCAGAACTGGTTTGAACAGAGGTCAGTGCCTCCCTGAGCACAAAGACTTCAAAGCCATTGAGGGGTATGACTATGAGAGCTGAAGCCCCTGAACTTTGGAGAATGGCTTGATCAAGATTGAACAAGACTGGAGCTACTTTGTGGTCAAGAGGAACCTTTGCCAAGGAAGAAACAACTGAAGAGACTGAAGGAAAGGACTGACCCTTGCTGTGTGTTCTGGGGTTGGCCTGCAGTTTGCTGATTTAACCAAGGAGAGGCTAAAGGGACTTTGCTGTGTGCTGTGTCCCCCTGCTTGAGAGGACATTGCTGTGCTGTGTCCTGAAGTAACTTATCCCCAAGGGCCAGAGGTGAGCTGGCTCCCTGTTCTGGTAACTCAGGGACACAAAAGTTTCCAGGAGAGTCTCAGCGACACTGTGTGTGTGTGCTTTTTGCAGCCTGAGACCCTCGTAAGGAGTGCCCTGTGATCTTGGGCATCTGGAGTCCAAATGAGTCTCAGCGACGCTGTGTGCGTGTGCTTGGTGCAGCCTGAGACCTTCATGAGGATTGCCTTGTTATCGTGCACACGGAATCCAAGTGAGTCTCAGTGATGCTGTGTGCGTGTGCTTGGTGCAGCCTGAGACCTTCGTGAGGATTGCCTTGTTATCGTGCACACGGAATCCAAGTGAGTCTCAGCGACGCTGTGTGCGTGTTCATTGTCCAGCCTGAGACCTTTGTGAGGAGTGCCCAGGGATCGTGCACCCGAAGCTCAAGGGAGTCTCAGCGACACTGTGTGCGTGTGCCCTGTGGCAGCCTGAGATCTTCGTAGCAGTAGCGGCCCGGACTGGCAGCCCCGGACGAGCTGAGCCGCTGGCCCAAGCCCGCCGTTGCCAATTCACAAAGATTGCATCGGAGGCCCAAGTGGCTGGAAGAGGAGAGGAGAGTGAGGTCGCACCCCCCAGTTAACGCGTGTCAACGCCTGGGGAGGGGTGCAGGCTCGGAGGGAGACTCTCTCGGCCTCTCCATCTTTCCGGCAGCACGAGCCTCTGCTTCGGTTCATATCGCGGCCCGTACTGGCCTAGGGAGGGGCAGTACTGTGGCTGGAGTGCAGAGCTGCACATTTTGTTATACCATACCCGTGTTGGGGTTAACTGTTGATGGAGGCTGACTGCGAGTAAGCACGAGTGGCGGAGAGACCGCTGAAGGCACCTTAATCGGTGCTGGAGTGTATTACGCATTACTCTATTTCTGCATAACGGAGTACGTGATTGTCGTACTACACATTGCATCATTTCTGCATAACCAACTACCTGATTAGTGTATAACGCATTGCATTATTCCTGAATAACGAACTACCTGATTAGTGTACTACGCATGGCATTATTTCTGCATAACGAACTACCTGATTAGAGTATTATGCATTGCATTATTTCTGCATAATGAAATACCTGGTTGTTGTGTTACGCATTGCATTATTTTTCCTTTGCAGGGTGCCTGATTGTTGCGTTACGCAGTGCATTACTTTTCCATTACAAAGTGCTCGATTCTAGTATTACGAACTGCATAACATTGTATTAGGACTACAGTTGAATGTTTAGAAGTGCTCATTAATATCACCAGAACTTACAAGGGCTGGCTGGCCTAACAACCAGCCAGAAGGAATATTACCAATACTCATATGTTGGATTTATATCATGTGGTCTTATCGTATATATCTTTTTATATAAAATGTATACTCGTTTTTATAAAGCTTGTGTGGAGTCCATTTGTGGTGTCACCATTTGGTTGCTGTGAGCGTGGTTGCAAATACTTTACACATTTGCCTTGAAGATAAGCCTGGCTGATCGTGCCAAGCTACCAAGGAGGTGAGCGGTGGCTATCTCAGGTGTCCTTCCTTTCCCTGACGTGGAAATGCGGGACCCTATTTGCCCTAAGGTACCTACGTCAGCTAACCAGGGATCCCAGGTCTAACAATAATTCACTCTAAAGTTTGTCTTTTAAGGCAACCGGGTTAAACATGAGGCATGCTAGATATTAAGCATAAAAATGCCCCCAGAGGGAACAGTTACCCAAAAGCAGTTTTTACTGTGTAGGTAAAGCCACCTTGTTCATAAACCAGCCTAGATCTAAAAAGATATATCTTATATCTCTGCCTTCGAAAATGGTAGAGAAATTCTTTTTCACTCTAGAAGTCTAATTTAAAGCTGAAAGTAGTTTGATAATTTCAATTGAAAAGTGACTTTTAGAAAATGCAATTTGTTCTGTCGGATGGAAAATGTTTAGAACCAGTTTGCCTCTCAGCTCACCTCTAGACACTTGAAACACATTCCTGGTTTGGTGACCCTGATTCCAGAAGGCAAGGACTTGTCTCTAGGCTGAGTAAGGAAGGGATCTTGTCAACAGTAGGCTACTCAACATGTATTAGCCATTTGATAGGAGGACAGAAATTGTTGGCAGAACAAACAGCTTTAACACTTCCTCTTTTGACTTTGTGATGCCAAATGGAACTGGCAGGAACTGTTCACATTCGTCTCCAGGGCCACCCTGGAGTCCCAAACTGTAACCTCCGCAGGAGCAAAATCTGTTTGGACCCCCTGACAAATGGGAAAGCACTTCATCTGAAAAGAGTAGTGGCTGGAATGGAACCAGAGTGCCTTCAGCTGGTGGGTGGCAACAGCCATGTGGTTTCAGGCGTCCTGGAAATTATTACAGACAGCAAAGAGAGTAATTGCTGAAAAAGGAGGTGGCATAGTTCAGGGGGGAAGTCAGGTTTGTATGTAGCAATTTCGACAATTACTACTAGTGCACAGGATAAGACTGGCACACCACTACCACCACCACATCCTCTGGGTATTCCTGGGCCTTGAAAGAAAACATCTACAATAAAAGAGATTCTGTCTTGAGGGATATATGACTTCTACTTCACCCAAGGACTGTAACTGCTCTCCAGTGGTCAAGTGGTTGAGCTCCTTTCGTCTTGCTTAGGGACACAAAAAACAGAAAAGATGAGAGTGAACTGGACTCTGCATTGACTGTGGATGGGGAGACGCTGGTGCCTAGAAGCTTACCCTGGGGACCTGAGGACTGCATGAGTGACCATGGGAAACTTTCTGTGCAGATAGAGAAGATTGAGACTTAGTGACTTTGTAATTTACACCAGTACGGAGGACCAGGATAAGAGATTGAGGCTGCCCTTAAGGTGGTGTGGGTTATAAAGCCATGTTTGGGTTGCTCTGAGCTTTTTGCAACTCTGAAAGCTGGTTAAGTGGGACTTAAGGTAAAGGTATCCTGTCTTGTGGACTGCTGCCCAGCTATATCATACTTGCTTACTCTGTGGGTGAATTTGGAAAACATAAATTACTAAATTCAAATGTAAAACCTTGGACCAGGGAGAGGTGACAAATCTATCCCAGCAGTGAAAAGACCTTGCAGCAATGAAATTCTCCTTTGTCCCACCCTGAGATTTTGGCACCAAAACCAACTGCTTCAGCAGACATATCTGACTTCAAGGAACCCCCACCAGTTTCAGCTTTTGACCTTGTCACTTGTAATGCTTAGAGCACCAAAACGTAGGCTGAGTAAGAAGTTAAAAACTTTAACCTGCATGACCTGCTTGATATACCCGACCTCCATTTCATCATGGTCTTCTGAAATCGCTCATAGGTACCAGTCAACCACAAACTGATATTTTTTATTGACACTTTTTACCTTAAAACCTTAAAAATTCCTATCTCTCGTTGCCTTATCTGATTTTTGTTGTGTCTTTTCTTTTGAAATATTTCTCTTTTCTCAATTGATTTGGAAATTGTTTTGGGTTTGCTGTTCTTGACTCTAAAATTATTGGTACATCTAAAACTAAACATGCGTTCTTATGGAGAATTGCCCTCTGATTGTGCCAGAGCTACCAAGAAATTAACATGGTTTAATTGAGAACTGTTTTGAGGCTTAACCAGGGTGTGTTGATTAAACTGATAAGGGAACTCTCTTCTCAAATTAATAACCCATTTCCCAACAATAAGTATATCTTTAGAAACTCTATTTTGCACCAAAAACTTCAGGGATGAAACCTTGGGTTTTGAAATCAAAGTAAGACAAAGGGTGAAGATTGAGAACATCATTTCATGTCAATGAAGCAAAAGGATAATTTCATTAAATTAACCATTACGGAACTCAATAATGCTCAATGCTAAAATCTGAAGTTCTGCAGATAAAACCCCATTTCCTACTAGCAGTTGCAAAATTTGAATAGCTTGTGTCGTCCCTCTGTGAACCGAGTAAATTCAGACATGCCTCTTCATTGTGTTAACACATTTGTTCCAAGCAGATTCTTAGTAGTTCCTCAATGTTGATTAATAGTCTTCATTGGATTGATACCGAATAATAAGGCTTGAGTAATCATTAAGTGTCCTCGAAAGTTGGCAATTCTTTGGTTATGATTTTGGTCTTTTCATATTAAACATATACGTGAGGTTGCCCTGATTATCCTGGCCTGCTGCTCACTGCTATGGATCACAAGTGTGAACTAAATTGTCCTCTGTGCTTGCCATGTCTTCCCTATGCCCCCTTTCCTAAAATGAGCCTTATTTAATTTAATTTGCTAACTGTACTAGGAATGTTTCCAGTGTGTGTAGAGTAGAGTGACAGCGGGCAGCCCAAGCTCGTTCCTCGCCCTATTCTAAGCGTTGGTGACATGAATGAGTTTAAAATTACAGCGCTCTGGGATTTGTTTGTTATATTTACCCAAGTGATAAAGTATTTGAGATTACTAACCCAGCCGTATCTGGTCACACAAGGGTGTGTCATTCCACTAGAATTAGAAGACTTTGCAATGTGTAGTCGCAAACTCTTGGACCGTCAATGACGTCAAAGCAAGAAACATAATGTAAATGTTTGCACTCGGATGGTTTTGCAACATCTATAAATAAAATCCCAAAACAAAAATTTGCAGCATAGTTCTAAAACACGATTGGTGACCAGCACAAACAACCAGCTACTCGCAAATGCTAAATGCATGTTTATTTCAAAAATTTGTTTTGGTCATGTGATACATATGGTGGCCAACCGACTTCCTATTTTTCTTTTCACGTCCTATTGTAAAACCGATTCAAAGAGTGACAGTAAGTACAATAATACCAACAGGGGCATTGAAGTGCTTTGCACAAACCAGGACATTGAATGTTCTGATTGTGGTGTATAGGAGACATCCCAAGGCTCCAAGACCCTTTAGTAGGTTGGCTGAGCAATCATGGTCTTACTCAAAGGTACGGTGTCTAAGTTCACTGTAACATAGTTATTGTAGTTTCAATAGGGTGGAATACCCAGCCAGTGTTATTTTATATGAAAAGAGCAACAATGTATGGGCATCTTTTGATAAACAGATAAATGCAACACAAGTAACCAAAAGATAATAACATCACATTTTTTTAATGCTACATATTTGTACAAATCAAATACAATACCACTGGATGCCAAGTTGCTATCCTAATATAGCCATGCCAATCCCTAGTTAAATTACAGCAAACACACAATAAATAACAGGATAACAAGATGCTAGTAATCCAAAATCGAGTGCTCATTGTTTGCAGGACAGCTTTAGTTGACCGAGGAAAATGCATCGACTCCCGGTGTCGGTTAGAGTCCTATGCCTTCCAAAACGTGCTTTGCAAGATCCTGTTTGTGATATAGTCCCTTTGTGTGGGAAATTACATAGGTTTTTGTGCCTGTGCCAGACTAACCGGATTTCCGACTCATGCAAGGAATGTTGTTAAACTTACATTACCCTTTCTTCACTCCAGTGCTCCTCCCTCTGCAAGTTTTGTTTCCTAGGTTAGCATGACTCTAGTGTTTTCCTTTCATTTCCAAAATGCAGGAAATCCTTAATGGATGTAACTTCCCGATGAAAGTAGTGCATTTTCAAACGAGTCTTTTATTTACTGTACATTGGTCCTTGAAGGAATGGACCTACTTGTATTTCATTTTTAGATGTACTTTTTCTGTTGTGCGTGATGTGTGTGATTAAACAGGTGTGAAATCTTCCAGAAAATCAGAACACCAGTCCCTGTGACATTATTCCTCATTATGGTGACTGGCCAAGTTGAGTCTGCCAAGAGAACTTGCTTCAATGAAGAGCTATTCACTCGCAAATGAGGACTGTTAACCTTCACAACAAAGGGAAAGCACTGAATGCATCCGAGCCACAAAGCTCGGAGCTGCTAACAAGCTTACCTCTTGCTGCTCGAATCCCACAGTAGGTTTCATCCCATGTTTGCTGACACTGAGGCGGGAAAAGCCACACAAAGGATCCCATGACGTGGGAGTTTCAAGACTTTTCTAGCCTAGTTTTGCATATTTTACTTTTCAATCTTCCATCATTCAGAACATTGTTTACCACTTTAGTCTAGAGCACAAAGCAGGCACAAATGAATCCATACATATACAACTGCTACATTTAAAGGTTGCACAATCTTTTTTGATCAGTTTCTCTTTCTGGTAAGCCTCACATAGGTCAACCTGAACCCAGCATGGCGAGAAACAAAGGTCTACTTTAAGAACATTTTTGGTGAGAAAGAGAGTCATTTTCTTATCAGGCAAAAACATTTCATACAATTGAACCACCACATTTAAATGCAAAATTATAGTTCTAGGGAACCTGTAGTGGCGCCAAGAAATGATTCATAATTTACTCAAACTAAGCTAAAAAATCATTGTTGCCAAAGGAAGAGGAATGTCCTATTTGATTAAGCTGCATATATTTGCTTTGGAGCACTCTAGCATAAAGGTAGGTTCCTGCAGGGAATCAAATATGAACTGCAATTCAGTTGGTAGAGGACATTTTTCATAAATATTTTTAATAGTTTTAGGGCAAAGCTGTAGAAATTCAAACTGGTGCTGGAGAAATAAGTGTGGTGTGCGAATATTTGAAGGGTGTGAATTTATACAGTCAGAAGTCACTTATTCTCATAGTATTATTGGGAAAGAGGTGAGTGGTTATCTGATCGCAACTACAGGTGGGGGATTCCATAGTGCAGATGGAAGAAAGTTCTAGATGGGAGTGGTCTGTCTTAAGGGGGGTTCTGGGACTGCTTGGTTTGTTTTGAACTTTGCAGTTTTAAGGTGGATTTACTGTATAGGATCTTGTAGCTTGCAGAGACTTCTAGTCTTTCTTTTATGTAGAGAGGAGCATGGCGACATGGGGAATGCATTTACGTTATGCAGATCAATTGTATTCTGGTTTTTAGGTACAGCCAGTGAAGTTCTTTTAAGAGAAGTGTGATGGTATAGCTTTCCGCTCAGAAGGCTGGCTGGGGAGATTGATGAATGGGTGCCTCAGGAGATTTTAGGTCATTGGCAGGGTCTCTAGTTTGCAGTAACAGGATGGAGTCTGACCCTGGTATGAAAGGTGGACTTAAAGGCTACAGGTGGAATGAGATCTTGAACTTGTTTCCTTAGTTGAAGATTTACTTTTTTGTCAATGTTTAGTTGTATGTGGTTTTCCACCATCCACAATTTAATTGGGCTCTTCAGCTGATCCAGAGCTGCACCCTTCCCCCCCCCCCAGCGCCCCGAGACCCTTACGGGTGAGTAGCACGCTTCAAACCTCCTGATAAATTGAGTGATTGAATTTGATCCTTGATGGGTGGAATGTTAAGCAACTGTTGATTAAACCAGCATTCTCATGGAAGGGAACCCTCATCCCATTCAAGATTTAAAGCACTTGAGTGTAGAGAATGGCAACTTGAGGTGCAAAAACAATCCGAGAGTACCTCTACTTTGAATCCACACCATTAGAAGATTTGGTTGGTAGATTTATGATCTGTTTTCTGTTGGTCAGGAAGGAGTTGATCTAATCAATGAACCTGACTTGGAACCTTAACCACTTTCCCAGGAAACATAGAGGTCTTCCATGGTTTGTTGTAAAGGATAAAGAGAGTTATGGATTTGTCAGGAAGGAGGTATAACCATTATTCATTGTGAAAGTGTCACCACTCATTTAATTTACTGTGTCTTGAATGCTGTTCCAGATTTAAAACCATAATGCTGGGGGTCTAGAACAGTCCAGTATTTATTTGCTTACCAGTGCCTTTCTAGCTTTATGATCTGCCTTCCGCCTTGGGCTACATGATTGGCAAACTAAGTATATTTTTTAGTATGTATTTTAGTTCACTAGGGCGGGGTTGTAAAACAACTTATTGGTTGATTACATTGTTATTGACTGTTAGATCTGGGAGTCTCTAGTTGGCAGAGGTAGGTACCACTGTCCAAATAGGGACCCTTACTTCTAGTCAGGGTAAGGGGGATACACTCTTTAGATGACCCCTGCTCACCCCCTTGGTAGCTTGGCACGAGCAGACCGGCTTATCAAAGGCAATGTGTAAAGTATTTGTACCAACACTCACAGTAACACAGTGAAAACACCACAAATGGACTCCACACCAGTGTAGATAAATAAAGTATTTTTATATAAACTACACAAGACCAAAACGACAAAAATCCAACATACACAGTTCAAGAATATGGTTTCAAAAAGAGTTCTTAGCTTAGCGACAAAATCATCCACCTTAGCGTCAATTTTAGCCAACAGTACCTGGTGATGCAATAAAAGTTCCTAGCGGCGCTCAGGCGTTGAAAAACAAGCAACAGCGTCAGTCCTGAGACCCTGGGGAGGCGATGAGACAACCCTGCCGCACGCAGCGGGCATGTCCGACGAATCCGGTCTGTATGGGGAGTGAGGCGATACTTGTATGGATTCCAAGGCCTAGCTTCTCTGGTAGAAATTTACTCGCATAAGCACGATGCAACAAAATTCGTCCCGATAACGAGCGGGGCGACAATTTCACCAGTGATGATCTGGGCTGGCTCTGCGACGATGTTCGCAGCAACAAAATTCGGCACGTTAACGAGCGGTGCGATGATATTGGCCGGCTCTGCGACGATGTTCGCAGCGACAAAATTCAGCCCGCTAACGAGCGGGGTGACAATTTCACCAGCGATGATCTTGGCTGGCTCTGCGACGATGGTCGCAGCGACAAAATTCGGCCCGCTAATGAGCGGGGCGACAATTTCACCAGCGATGATCTTGGCTGGCTCTGCGACGATGTTCGCAGCTATAGAAATTCGTCCCGCTAACGAACGGAGTGACGGAAATTTTCCTCGCTAAGTCGGCGGTGCGTGGAAAAGTGTAGATCCTTTGCTTCTTTCTTCTTGGTCAGCTTCCCAACAGCAGGCACAACTTCCAGAGGCCCCACAATTGGATCAAGCACTCTAGGAAGGGCAGAACTCACACAGCAGAGTTCAGGGGGAAGCTGGGGGTGAAGTCCTTTTGTTCCTGGGACTTCTTAACAGGAGGCCAGCTCTACTCGGGCCCTTGGAGATTCCTTCAAGCCAGGGGACACAGCACACAGCAAAGTCCTTCCCCTCTCCTTGGCAGCAAAGCAACTGCAGGTCAGCCTTATAGCAGGTCAGTCCTTCTTCTTCAGTCTTCCAGCTTTCTCCTTGGCAGAGGTTCATTCTTGATTCCAGGACGATCTAATTTTCTGTAGTCTGGGTCCCAATACTTATACCCCAAAATCCTTTGTCCTCTGAAGGCAGAGGGGCCTTGGCCTAGTCAGAACCAGTTCTGGCCAGTTCTGAAGCACTCTGTTTACTTGGTTTCTTCTTTCCTTTGAGAGAGAGGGGCAGGGTCGTCAGCCGCCCAGCAGGGGGTGGAGCCAGCATTGTGGAAGGCAGGCACAGCCCTATTCAGGCCCAGGTGCTACTCCTCCCACCCATCTACAGGGGAATTTTCCTATTCAGCCCTGGGCTGACTCATTCAGCCTCTGGGAGCCACCCCTGTCCCTGTCACTCACAAACCATACAGTCAGTTCACAAACAGGCCAAGGCACACAGAAGGGACAGAAAAGGAAAACAGCCACCTTCTAAAAGTGCTGTTTTCACACACAGGATTTAAAAAACATCCTTCCTAAAAGATGTGTTATTAAATTCTGAATTCAGGGATACCAGACTTTAGCTTTCTATCTGGCTCCTATGGGAAGATATGCAGGTAAACATTATACTCCGCATTCCCCATTATAGCCTTCGGGCAAGATAGCCTTTCAATAGTGAAAAACGAAAATGGCTGTAATTCACTACCAGAGCATGTCACCTACACCAATACATGCTCTACCTTTCAAATACAATGCACCCTGCCCAGGGGGGTACCTAGGGCCTTCCATAGGGGTGTCCAATGTGTACAGAAAGGGAAGGGTTAGGCCTGGCCTGTGTGGACACTGGTCTGGTCAGCATGGCAGTTAGCAACTGCACCCAGGCACTGCGGTTGCAGGCCTGTGACACCATTTTAGGGCTACTCCTGTGGGTGGCACAATCAGTGCTGCAGGCCCACTAGTAGCATTTGAATCACCAGCCCTGGCACACTCAGTGCATTTTACTAGGGGCTGACAGGTGAAACAAATGTACCAATCAGGGATAACCAATCAATATGACAATTTACCTAGGGAGCACTTGTACTTTGACACTGATCAGCAGTGGCAAAGTGCCCAAAGCATCTAAACCAGCAAAAACGAAATCCAGCATAGTGTCAATAATACAGGACGTAGAGGCAAAAAGTCAGGGGAAACCACGCCAAAGATGCCAGGTCTAACATTTAGTAGAGTAGGTGAGTGAGCGGACAGTGCCAAGGGAGGAACAATTTGGAGTATATTTCACAGGTTCTTCAGTTGCTTTCTCCAAATTTCTTTTGTATTATTCTTTTTTTGTGTGTTGAAATTGGAGGAAGGACTTCAAGAAAGGTTAATGGTAATGGTAATGGCTGGACCTGTTTGATGCAATAGGAAGGCCACATTTTATGGTGTCATAGTGGCTGGCTTTTACAAGATGATGGGTCTTATTACGAGTTTGGTTGTCCTCCTGCCGGTCCGCTACCGCTGTGCCGACAGGAGGACTGCCATGCCCATAGAGTACCCACCCACCAGAATACAACTGCAATCCATGGTGGGCATGCAGGTGGTAATGCGGCGGTCTCACGGCGGTGGGCTGTGAGGTTCATAGGAGAGCCTAACATGCAGCCCACCGCCATGATAGTGCCAGCAGATTGTTCCTGTATGGTGTGGCATGCATGCTACACTGTGCAGGAACGGGGCTGCAATTATAGGTGGGCACAACATGTGCCCCCCCCACATGCACCCCCGGGCCCAGATCCGGTAGGGGGCCCTGTTAAGGCCCCCTTATTTGCCTCTCCACCTCCCTTTTTATAGGGGGTTCACCGCCTTGAAAACTGCGGTGAAAATGCAACTCCAGCTGCCAGCATATTTAGGCCAGTTGCAGATCGCTAGACATACGGATCCTTGATCAGCCTTGTGGCAGTCTGACCAACACACTAAGAATACTGTGGGCGGACCCGCAGTGTGGCGGTTATAGGACTCCAACCACGAGTACGGCGGCCCTGAGGTCCGCTATATTCGTAATAAGGCCCTAAGGCGTTTTCTAGGTCTAGAGATGGATAGGATGTTAACATTTTCATGTCTATAATTTTTTATTTTACCATATTTTGGAAGGCACCTTTTTTCAGTTATCTTGAGATAAAGATGAAATTCTCCAGGAAGAAGTAGTCTTTTGGATTGGTTTTCCAGTTTTGCATTCTGTGAATTAATTGAGAATCTTTGTCCCGTGGATGTAGGTTTTGAGATGAAAGAATGTTAAGCCTAGCCTGAGATTTACAGTGAGGAAGAATGATTTGAAAGTTGAACTTTGGATTTTTTTACATTTTATTTGCAGATAACTTACTGTTACCTCCACACGTTGTCTTTGTTGTGTGACTATTACTGTTTGCTTTGTGAAAAGTGTATCAAGAATTAATTTTGATGAGACATTGAGCCAGAAATGCTTACATTAATATACCCTTAAAATAATGAGAGGATTTTAGTGCCTGGGAGTTGCCACTGTCTTTCTTTACATGCCACTTTAATGTATTTTTCGCATTATGTTTTATAGCTATGTTCCCCTGTTGAATTTGAGAATTATCATATGTTTCTTTTACCTTTTTGTCAATGCCTAATTTGACACAAAATTTGGCTGCAGATGAGCAAGCACCATAAAGCCAAACAACCCTGCCAATTTTTCTTACAGCATTTTAAAACGTTTGTCTGTAAAGCATTGTTAAAAAAAAGAAAAAGAAAAACACTGGCAACACCAACATCTAAACCTTGCATTATACAATTGAGACCGGATTGCTTTGTCAAATGCTTTTTTTATGGTGTATTGGTGTAAAGAAGCACAGCGACAAGACCACTGAGACGAATTACAATAGGCATAGTAAAAATATGACTCGACAACTGAAGTGATACAAAACATTCTTCCGTAAAACCTGTCAGTCTTCCGACATTTATTAGGCCTGGGCGTAGTTCGCGAAGTAGCACTTCGCGAAGCTACGCATAGCACTTCGCGAACTGCATAGTACCTTGTTCGCACTGTGCCAGATGCCGTTTTCAATGATTGCACAGTGCGGACAAGCAACCGGCACTGTGCAATCATTGAAAATGGCATCTTGCACAGTGCGAGCTGTAATTTTCTGCTGCTCGAGTAGATTTTTACTCGAGCTTCAGCTTTCTCAACGCGAACTGGTAGTTTCTCATCGCGAGCGGTCACGAGCATACCCGACCACTCGCAATGAGAAACCTGACCTCCTCGCGTTGGGAATCTCACCGGGAGGTTTATTTTCCATGCTCGCGATCGCCAACTTGAAGTTGCTGATCGCGAACAAGGAAAAAGTCTCGCCGATATGTCATTTTGCTTGCTCGCGGTCGCCAACTTGACGTTGAGGACCGCGAGCAAGCAAAAAATGACCGCAGCACTACGCTACGCGTGTTCGCACTGTGCTACGTGCAGTTCGCGTAGTGCGAAGTAGCGCGAACTTCGCAAACTACGCGAGCGTAGCGTAGTGCTTTGCCCAGGCTTACATTTAATGCTGAGCGGTAAAGCCTTACATAGTGACTCCTTTTATGCAAATGCACATTGATATGCTGGTATGAGATGCGCTGCATAAGGTGCTGCTAGAGATGATCTGCTTTCCCTTTCCCATCATCTTTCATCTTTCCTAAGACTGATTTATACGGAAGATAGCAGAATTATTTCGAAGCGACCGAGTATTTCATAATATTGCCGAATCTTTGCACTACTTGATTTTTTATTTTTTTTATTTAGCAAAATAAGATTGCATTATACTGCTGCATTGCAGGCAAGAAAAATTTGCAGGTAAGGGGTAGTTATTTTAAACTGTTGCATTTGTACCCATTTTGTTTCTTTTTAAGAGATGGAAGGTGGGGTAAGAAAGACAAGATTGCTAGTACTTTATCTGGAATCCAATGGAACTGGTTAACGAATAAATGACGTGCAGTTGGCCATATTGTTCTTGCTTTTTTCCATTAGTTAGTGAGGCAATACACACGTCCCCAGTGCAACAATGTGTCACCATTGAAAGCACAGTGCCAAGTGTTTTTTCCTCCTGGACTGAAATATTCATCTGAAAAGGCACAAATGAAATGTTGAGCGGTGTTGTGGTTTGGCAAACTAGATAATCTTGTTTAATTGTATGCAGGCCAAGGTAGTCAGGGTATTCTTCTTTTTGGATGTAAGGAAAAGAGAGCAAACAGAGTAATCTGTTTATACAATCTAATGCAGAGAAATCATTTAAGCAAACTGCCTCAAAGAAATGAGGAAGGGTGACATAGTCCAAGAAAATAATCAAATTATGATGTAATATGCTCTTCTTCCCTGGCGTGAACTGAAAAATTCACTTAGTTTGGCTAATTACTTTGCACTCTTTTGTTTTTAACTTTGTCGCTCATTAATAATTCCAGTGCAAACCCCCCCACCCCAAAAGCCATCCACAGTGTTGCAGTAAAGAGACAGAGAAACATATGTGCCCCTGCCTCTATTCTTTTGACACACATACAGCTACAGAAACCATGCCATCTCATTCACACCAGTTCACAAGCATGCCCCTACAAACCCATTTGCACCATACCACCCTCTTTTAGGCACAGACACCTTAATAATTATAGTTGTATGACATTACTATGCATGCCTTTACTATGCATATGCATTCATTGACATTAAAAATACCCCTACCAATCATAACAGTACACACCTTTACTGCGCATGTCTTTGCCACGGGAAACATCCTTAACCACGAAGGCTTTTCTACGCGCTACGTTTAGAACGGTACACTTACCACGTAAACGTCTTTACCACGCGTATGCTTTCCACGACCGTCTTTACCACGCAAGCTGCACTGGAACCTGTTCATCTTCGTCCGGTTCAGTCCGTTTTTGATGTCGGCGAAAACGTGTGTTCAAAGGTAAAAATAGGAAAAGGGGGCTTGTAAAAAAAAAGCATGCAGAAAAAAAAAGGGAGCTTGAGGGGGTCTTCCCCCCCCCCCCCCCCAAAACAAAAAGAACATGTAACAACAAAGGGAAATGGTGACAATCGGCGTCGTTTTAGAGGAAACAGAATGACGCTTCCTCTTTACCACGTAGGACGTAAGCAAAGAAGATCGAGGAGAAGATGTGAAGAGGTAAGGAGAATAAAAGTATTAAAAATATATATACATATAGATTGAGGGTAATGGGCAGGGGTAATAATAATGATTGGGCGGTCACGTAAGGGTACAGGGGAGGGGTATAACCTTTACCAAGAGTAATCAATTACCATGCAAGTATGTGTGGTAAAGGAATATTCGTGGTAAAGGTTGTGCGTGGAAATAGCATTCCGTTGTAATGCATGCGTGGTAAAGGCATGCGTTGCAATGGAATGCGTTGTAACGACATATAACCCTTTGCCACAATATATATTTGTAAGAAAAAATATTTTTTTAAATCATAATTTTTTTAAAGAACATCAATTCTTGACTAATACAAATGATAAGATATTATTAACAGTAGCATTAGTTTAAAAAATATATTTAAAATGTGCCCCTGCCACGATGGAGGACCCCTGTACCTGAGAAGGTCAAAATAAAAACATCTAATCTCAAAGTGCACTTAATTACAGATTCGGTCATGTATTTATTTTTAAAATTACAATGATAAAACACATATTTTGTTTTAAATACATGATTTATTTCTAAATTACCATAAAAATGGGTGTTCCCCATTTGTTGAAAAGAGGGATTACCTATTCTAACTCCAGTGAGGACCAACTTGGGGAAGATGCTGGACACGATGGGGCAGATTTACTATTCTAACTCCAGTGAGGGCCAAATTGGTAAAGGTGCTGGACACTGAAGGGGCAGATTTACTATACGAACTCTACTGAGGGTTAACTCAAGGAAGGTGTTGGACACTAAAATGTATAAATTACCATTTGCGAAATAGGTGAAATATTTTAGCACATATAAATTTCATTAAAATTGTTTCTATTTTTTCACCTTCAATACAGGCGCAATCTGATAGAAAAGTTTTGCAGAACCTTTATTAGAGAAGCTTACCCAAATACTTTTTTAAAAGACAAATCTACAACCCAATACATAAACTAGTGAAAACAGAGAAAGCTCACAAAACTTTTTTTTCTAAGGAAGTGAAAAACAGAATGACTAGAAAAAAACATAACCAACACCATAAACAAAATGTATCCTAATACATAAATGTAGGTGTGTGCTTTCCACTTTTTTCTAGGCATATTGGAGGTTTTTTTTTTTTTACAAAGCATCCTTAGTTAAGGCTTATTTGGCAAATAGTAAAATGCTATTTGAATTAACAATTACCTTCTCTGTGCTTCTTGAATGCGTGTATGACTTCCATTGTACAGTCATATTTTTCTTTTTCTTACAAATGAAGACAATTTGACTCTTATGTAAATTATTTTGAAGATACATGGATTAGCCATCTAAACATGTCAGGTTGCAGAAGGAAACCACATTTTTAATTTGAGTGATGGAACCTTTCTTCTGCTCTGGGAGAGAGGATTTCGAAAATAAACAGCAACATTCAATGGTAATTCAACAATCCACAATTCTGTTGGTCAAAATATCATACCCTGAAAACGTTTTTTAAAAAACACAAAACTTTCCTACTTCCATTCTTCTTTCATCACTTCTTGTCCTTTGTTGTAGTTTCTCGAATTTGTTTTAAAAATAAAAAAGCTGCTCATCTTTAAAACTTTTTTTTATTCTCCTGTTCAGAACAGATTAAAACAAACCTGTTGAAAAAATAAGAGCTGTAATTTTTTTTATTTAGGCAAACAAAACCTAATTTGAAACCTTTTTTCAGAAGAAAATTACAATTAAAATGCCAATACGCCCGATATGCCCTTACAAAAACAACCTGTTTGGAGATTTAAATCTGGTTAAAACACAAAATACATGCAAACTATTTTTTTAAACTGTACTTTAACTCTCTGCCTCTCTGCTTTCAATAAAGTTCCTAATCTGCGTGTTTAAAGTAAATTAGATTGTTCTTAGCTTACTGCAGCTCCTCCTAGCTTTCGAACTAGAATGCTACGCTCACTGTAAATAGAGACGTACAACAATGCATGTCAAGCTGAAAAGAAAATGTAAAACTGGACACTATTTCCCATAGAAGAGAAATGGAAACCACGGGAACTAATGTTTAAAATGTTTTTGTATTATTATTTTGCACTCTAAAAACTGTTAATAAATTCTTAAAAATTTTAAATTATTTAATTAAAAATAGTGTCTTTTTTATGGATTCTTATATACTTGTATTTTGTTTAATAAATGTTTTTTTTTAATCTTAAATTGGGCTGTGTGTTTATTTAAAATGTTTTGATAATTGCATATACATATTTTATAATTATAAATCTCTTTTATATGTAGGTACATTTTATAAATAGCTGTAGAATTTTCCAAATTTAGATATTTATTTGTAATGTTAATTATTTCCTTTCAGATATTATTACTCGTGCATTTAATTTGATACTGGAGTGTTAATACATTTTCCACCCATAACACCTATATCTCTTACATCCCACTCCTAAAAACATGCTTTGCATGCAAATTACCACAATTTATACATGAGTATTACTACTCTTTTCCACGCCAAAAAACTATATCCCTTACATTCTGCTTCCAAAAAATAATTTGCATATTTTTTAACACTTTTGTTATTTAAATGTATGTAAAAAAAATGTAATATTATTACTCACGCATTGTAATTAATGCCCGAGTATTGATACACTTGACCACCAATAATACCCATATCCCTTTCATCCCATTCCTAAAAAATATTTTTTATATTTTTTAAAACTTTAGTAAAATTAAATATAGATTAATTTGATTAATTCCCAAATATTTAAATATATAGAGTATTCCTATCTCTAACATCCCACACCTAAATAAAATGATTAAATATATACTTACCAATGCTTACAATTATGTGTGGTAATGGCATGTTAGAAAAGGTATATGTTTGGTAAAGACTTTGTTGTAAAGGCAAGTTGTTGTAAAGACTGTGGAGTGAAAGGTGTTTCCCAATAATTACGGTCAGAACGCCATGAAAAGGCTGTTGGTAACTGACATCCTAATCCCCATGGCGGTCCCTCTGCAGGCACTGCTTCCATTTTAGGGATTAGGCTCCAACCACAGCCCCAACAGACCCATGAGTCTGTCGGAGGTGGAGGTCTTTCCTCCGCATCTGCTGCACTCCGACCACTGGTATCCAGTGGCAGCTGGTGACATTTTTAAGTGGTAGGGCGTAAAAGTTTGCAATGAGTGCCCAGCAAGGAGCGAAACATAAAATATAACAGGCCCCCACACCCTCAAAATGAATGAGCCATGCTAAGCCAAGGCCCCTATTGAGGAAAAAGCGTCCCTTCGTTGTGTTTATGATTAAAAGCAATCATTATATTTGCCGCACAGTAACGCAGAAAAATACTGGCTTCTGCTGATTTTCAAGTATTCTCTAAGACAGACATAACATGCCCATTTTATTATACGATTAAATAATGGGCTTTGACTGACAGCGGGAGAATTATTGCTGGCATATAAATGAGAGAATAAGTTCTTCTGACAATGATTGCAGTACTGTTCCACCCGTGCATACCCCCTTCACTCTCACCACCAACATACTTGTGTTTTTTTTCGACTAAATGAATGGAGATTCCTTACCTTAAGGAAAATATTCCGGCAAAACTTGACCTCCCGGACCGGTCATACAGCTCAACTCATTATTTTTAGATGAATATAGAGATCTTTTAATAACCACAGCCATATCCCCGGGAACCAGAATGGAGCAGGCACACAACAAACTTTAACAACCAGCCTCCTGCCTCTATTTATGACTGGATTAGACAAAATCCAAATTGCAAAGCACTTTGCAATCCTCCAAACATTAAGAATGCCAATGACAACGAATGGGGGCTCTTGGAGCAAGGAGAATATCTGAATACATACCGCCAGGACATAACTGCTAAGGTTCACACTTGCATGCTTGCATTGCACTCTGACACGCACGTACATAAAGATAATGTGTCTGCTTTCCTTGTCTTACTGTTTGTGTCATTACAGTTTTGTGTGTCATGAAGCATGCTTCCTCCTGTGTTGTACTTTGTGTTTGTCTTGAGAGAGAGAGAGATATTTGCAGTGCAGGCATACTTTTTGCATTGAGGAACAGTGCACTCGAGCTGTTGAGTGAAACCTTTTGCAATGCACAACTTTAAATCATTGCCTTGTCAATCATAGCTGCCAAGGTTTCAGACTGCTATGTGTGACATTTTCAGAGTAATTATAAGTGACGTTTCAACAACTATCTGCCAAATTTTCCACTTGGCTTATGTATGACATTTTCATGATTTTAGCATGTGTATGTATGAAACTTCAAGCCTGAATGTGTGACACTTTGAGAGACACTTAACTTAACCTGAAGTGGAACAAAGCGTTATGTTCCTGTAATGTAATAGAATTACAGAATGAGCAATTGTCGACCTGCATTGTGTAAATTGGACATGCCCACACCACGTCCACACCATATTTAAAGTCATAGGAAGGGCCCTGCTATACTCCCTCACACAGTCCTACAAAACTAGACACAACAAGCATTCATGCAACACACGCTCATTGCTAAATATAGTGCCAGTCCTCTTGCATTATTAGTAGTTATGTTCAATGCTCTTAAAAGCACAGAGTACCTTTTGTGAAAATGACAAGATCAAGAGGTAAACAAAAAATAAACTGGGCTTTGTTGGTGACCTGAAGATAGTAGGACTGATGGACTGGAGAATGAGGCCACTGTAAATCTATTATCATTTTTCATTTGTTGCTTTATAGCAAACAAGGGGCCTTACGTGGAGATACGTTAAGCATCCATGCCATGAACAGAGCCTGATCTGTTTTAAGTCTGGGAAAGCATTTTATATTGTACCGCTTTTTTATATCATGAGTCAGATTAAAAAAAAAGAACTCAGCACGACAGTCAAAGTGAACCTTTTAATTTCCTCTGCAGTTGTATATTGTGCAAACTCGACCCGAAGGTATTGTCGCGCTTTACATGAGCTGCAGTTGGATTACACATGGGTTAATTAATATGTTTTTTTCTTTTGAGTGCCGGGAGATTAAGCGATTTGTCCAGAATTACAGGATTTAGAGCTGACGCCGAGACTCAAACCGGTTTCCCCAGTTCTAAAGTCCACATTTCAGGCCCTAACTCATCCTCTTGTATATTTTAATAGCAGAAACACATGGAGGTACAGTGATTGGAACTCCGAGGGGGAATAGTTAGCTTTCCTAATGAACCTTCCCATTCACATATTCACTGCATTAAGCAACAGGGTCGACTAAAATGCAGGTTTTAGGAAAACATGTCTTACTTTAATTGCTGGCCCATGGGATGAACTGCTTCATGCTTGAGCTGCGTGTCTTTTGGCCCAAAGGTGATCATACAATACAATGGATGGCTGTTGGTTGTTAAAGCAGGAACACACCAGCTGTGTCCCTTTCAACATACCACAAGACTGGGGTGGATTATGAATTCACATGCTGTGTGGGCGGGGCCCGCTAACTGCATAAGGCACGTTCCTAACTGCATTAGGCACGTTCCTAACTGCATAAGGCACGTTCATAACAAAATCACATCGGAAAAACAACGACGAATGTCCAAGCCAACACTCACCAAAAGGCAGTGAGTGCCTTAGCCATGCTGTATAATTTAATAATCCGTAATCAGGAAATTAAACTAAACACCTTCCCTGTTGTCTGACTCAGCATCAGCTCATCGAGGAACTCACCGGTAAAATCTGGTGCACAAGACCCAACAGGCCTGCAGGCAGCCAAAACAAAATAAACCAGCCCACACACTGACCTGCACAGCTACCCCTTGGAACTATGGAGCACAGGCGGCAGCGTTGAAAAAGGAAGCTGCCGCCCACGGCCTCACTGTCAGAGGCCAATCCACACACTGCATTGTCGCAGCTATGTTTGTTTACCATGCATGGCACTGACAATCCACATGGTATGCTTGAGGGAGAGGCTGGGCACGGCTTGATTAAATCTGAGCACCAATAACTATACAGTCTGTGCATTGGCAGGTCAAAATGTGAATAAAAGTGAAAGTGTGTTTCAGACAGTAGACTTTCATACAGCACAGAGCGCACTCATTAGCACTGCACTAGCTGCTTAAATAAAGCTCCTCGTTGAGCGTGCCTGGCACGCACGAGGTGGTCAGGGCGCTATAAATGCTCTGCTGCATTTCAGTGCAGTGATGCGGACCACCACACTGAAATGCGTTCTTCTAACGCCTGATGCGTGGTACTTGGCAGGGCTGGTCAATGCTTGTTGATGCAATGGTGCAGATGCCTCGTGGCCATTCCCTTCTAAAACTGTTTATGAATTGCCAGGTTTGTGGCAGGTATTCGTTGTAAGAAAATGTAAATAGATAGAAATATTTTCTGTGCCTTTGCCCCATCTCAATTTGTTGATTCAAGTTTTTCATGCAGGCATAAAACCCATTGTGGTTTTAGGCAGCTGTTTTATGCAATGTCTTTTGGTAATAGGGTAGTTGCCTGCAGTATTTTCTGTGAGACCAATGTGTTCTTAATTTATGATTGCAAACTCTATGCACCTAGTCGCCGATTACATTCTAGTCACCCCTTCTAAGGTCAAACTATTCTCTTTTTGTGAACCACAATCTAGTACATTAGCACGTTTGACAAAGAGCTTCAATGTATTTATTGTATAATGGCAACCATCTTTTTTCAGTCAAACCCTTTAATTGTATAACAACTAGCCTACAAGGTCTGTGTTCTTTACTGCAGTTGTGGTCCCAGAGGTCAGGTTCCTGCCGACTGGCTCTTCATCTTTCTGTAGAACTGTTATAGACTTATACATTTTTTGCTGTTCTCAAGGTCGATGCCGGGAAAGCCCTTTTCCTAAGTATGTATAACCATGTAACAAAATAATGGTGGCGTCTGGTGTGGTGTCCTTTATTGGTAAGGAATTTTTATATAATTATATCTAAGAGTGCTACCAATAAACGTCCACCGCTTGTATAGTCTGCGCTCTTTGAATGCTATGAGGAGAGTTAAAGCTGGCCTGCAGATCACTTTATCCAAACCCCCCTTCTTACTGCTCTCTTAGGCATGTCCTAGACCAGCCATCCAATACTTGTTATCCACCTTTCTTTACAGCCATGAGTTACTGTGGAACCTTTTAGAAAACTTTCTAATGGACTGTTATATTGGGTTTTGGCACCAATATATCATTACAAATGTTATTCTATATTTTTGCTCTTAATTTATTTTGTATATGATGATGGTAGATAATCTATCACAATTTATGCTATATTAAAATCTTTAGTAAGTTGCAATAGTGCTGTTTCAATTACTCTACACCCTTCATCATCACAACCTACTTTTTGACCTATATTTACCCTCCCCACCACGCTGCCCCCACAAACCCATGCAAAAAGTCAGAGCACCTTGTGACTCAGATGTTTTTCTGAACCGTTGGCCAACTCGTAGGAGCTATTTTTGTGACACCGCATACTGTAAATAAATCCAGTCCCCATATTTCTATATGCTTAGGGTGGTGGGTTGATATCCATGCAGGAACTCCCACACCAGTTTAGTCTGCTGTACGGGAGTCATCTTTTACCACCAGGTCTGTATTTTGTTTTTTTTGCACATTAATCGTTTGTTTGAAGTGCACCTTTTCATTATCATAAGTACTAGCTAGATGAGAATGTAATGCACAAACCGTTCTGGGACTGCTGTGTTTGGACAGAAGTTCTTCTTGTTAATGTCTACTTGTTTACACAAGCATTACCTCATTGAAGTGGTTAGCAATTCACATCCGTATGTGACATAATTTTCTCCTCCTCTTTCTCCATTTCAGATGGTCAGCCTGCTGTTGATCGGGATTGCAGCGTGGGGTATTGGCTTTGGCCTCATCTCCAGTTTTCGTGTTGTCGGCGTGGCGGTGGGCGTGGGAATCTTCTTGTTCCTGATTGCTTTAGTTGGATTGATTGGTGCTATCAAACATCATCAAGTCTTGTTGTTCTTCGTATCCTTTCTCTTTAGTAATCCAGCTCATTGATTTAAATTTACATTTTCATCCATTATTTGAAAATCATAAGAAATACCACTGTTCTAGACTGCAAAGTTTTAAAAGGCTAAGATAGGATTTCAGTCTTCCAATGAAAACAATAATGCAGATTTGTGTGTGGGCCTTATTTACCAAGCAGAACCTCGTCTTAACTTAGACCTTGTGAACTCACCGTGATTTTCATGTGATTACAGTTTTCGGCTGATCCTATTACGTGGTAGGTCTACCCACACCTGTGCATGTACATTATCTCTGGAGACCAGGCGATGCAGAATGGTAGGTCTTTTGCCATTGTCTGGAAACACTCAAAATTTCTTTCACATGAACATGTGGAAAATTATGTTTTTGACCCTTACGTGTAGGGTCCACAAAGGACATACCTTCCTGGGTTCAACTGGTTATCTAGTTTTTAGAAATGGCCAGGGCTGCATGAAATGCTTGGTGTCGACTGACCCTGTCCCAAATGTTGCCGCCATTCCCAATGAGAAGAGAGGTAATCAGTTGATGATATTATAGGTTTTACATTTGCGAAGTATTTCTAGTTAGTATATAGACTGAGATCTAAGCAAGCTACACAACCTTGAATTTCCTTGGGTCTCTAGATTTCGGAAATACTCAAGGTTGCTAGGGTTTCCTGTGTGCTGGCCAACAAATAGCTTGAATACTGCAGCCATCCCTTGTGTAAAGTGAGAGGGTAATGGGAAATGCTTGGCTGTTGTTTAGACATATGGCCATGCAGAGAGGGGATGAATATGTCTTTATGCCTCCCCAGGGCTCTAAAATACTCTGATGCCCAGGGGTGGAGTCCAACACAAGATCAGCTGATGCCCCACCCATTCCTTTTCTCACTTTTATTTTCCTATAGTGGACTTCCTGTCAACCTGCAGGGGGCATATTGGTGGTTAATGAGCCGATATTTCCCTGGATGGAGGCAGATAGACTGTCTGGGCACAGGGACCCTCCCCATTCATGTTTAAAAATAATAGTTTTTATCCTTGCGGAATAGTGGACTTTCTGCTAACCTGGGTGGGCAATATGGGGGCACTTACTCCCATATGCCCACCCTGTGGGTAGCGAATGCTCACGAGATAAACAGGGAAAACAAGTGAGGAAAGGAATGGTGTGCAGGGCATGTCCATCTAGTCCTATGCTGCCCCACCCCCCCAATGCATTGTGTAGTCTTTCTGGTCCCACAGGGAGGCAGATTGGAGGGTTGACTAGACACCAGGTATTGATACCCAAAAAGGAGTGATGTGGAGCCAATCTTGGTGTTGTGGCTCACAATCATTTTCGCCAAACAGGAGATACAGTAAAACACAATTAACCTGTGAATGGCACAGTGAAACATTATACGTTATACTATAATTGAGCATTTACATACATTTGGTCGAAAATTACATCAGATTTATTTATTTAGCCTGGGCCTTATCTGTCATAGTGCTACCTGTGGGCAGATGCCAGTCTGAGTCTTCCTTACACAGTCTGTACTTGTACATGTGTGCAGATGAATCCTGCTCAGAGCCCTTACCCTCCTGACACAGTAGCTCAACTTATTTTAAAATGTGGGCACTGGAGGTTACAGCTCAAAACCATTTCTCATGGAGCAGTGGTTCTTAACCTTTTGGTTTCTTTGCAACTCTTACTTATCCTCCATTAGAAGCCAGGGATCCCTGCCTAAACAGTTTCTATGATTTGAACATGAAAACATAAACTACACTACAGACACAAGTTTGCTTCAAGCAAATACACCAATTATAAAATATTTGTTTTAATTAAACAAATATTCAAAATCCAAAATTTTAATGAGAAGTTTGGGGCTTTTCAAAATGTGGGTTCTAAAAGAGTAGAGTCTAGCATATCACTTTCTCTATTTTTGGTCATAATGCAACCTCTTTTTTGGTGCATGATAGTGCTTCAGTAGAGGCCGCCAATCATCCATGTCTGTTTGCTGTAGTTATGCTGCTCCTATGAATCAAGTGAAGGATACCAACTTAATTTTAGCCTCCAGTTTCAAACTCATTCACATTTACAAAGCTTTTTTTAAATTTCAGTTTTGCATTTTGATGTGTATGTGTATTTTATTCATCTGCTAATAATATTTAATTTTTTTAACAATTGGAAACCCCCTGAGTCGTTGTTGCAGGGGTTTGAACCACAAGTTAATAAGCCATAGCGCTTTTCACTTGGTGAGGCTTCACACCACACAGAAATGCCTTTTGGTGTTAATGTACACTACACTACACTACACTTATTGCTTGGTTTGTGCTTTGTAGATGCATCACACCAGTAGTGAATGGCCCAGCCAAGTGGGAGCAAACACACAAAACATCCAAAAGAACATGTTTGACCTTTTTCCTAATATGCAACATAGTACTGTTACACTTAATATGTGGCTCAACATGATCAAAATAATGCTCCCCGTTATGATCTATGACATCTAACAGTCAGCAGTACATGCTGGATGGCACTCATAGCTTACATTCCACACAGCCAGATTAAATATGTACTTTGCTATCATGCTACTCTTCAGCACTCTCTAGCAAAAACCACTGCTAATGAGTGTTCGTACCCATGTGTGAACCGATGCTTGCACAGGCATATCCAGGCACACTGATGCTCTGTCCCACTAACACATCCATACGTGTCCATCTGCTAGGCAGTGGGCTTACCTACTGACCTAGAGCAGTCGACTATTTGACTTCTGTGAACACCCACTACATCATTACTGGAACCTAGAGACGTCCACTGAGTCATTATTGGAATTATTGGACCTAGCCTCAGCAATTTTGATGATTTGAACTGCAAAACCACACACAAATAGTGAAACATCTATAAAAAAATACACAAATGATAAAATAGTTTATTTAATTCCCAAACAAAATATAAAAAATATCCTCATTTTAATGGGAAGGTGAAGGTTGAAGGTTTTCCAAATTCAATTTAGGCCACCCATCGCCATGTACCCATGTACTGCATTGTGTTACATGGAGTTGTGATGCTTCTACGAATCAATCTGAAAAAGCAACTTCATTTTTAACCTCTAGTTTCAAATTCCTTCACATTAACAGAACGTTTTAAAATGTTGATTCTTACATTTTGCTTCTTTTATTATTTACACCTTATTAATCTGTATTTTTTTTCTAAGCAGTTTGGGACCCCAGGTATAGGCACTGTGGCCCACGACCCACAAGTTAAGAACCCCTGACCTACAGAATACCAAAGCCCTCTGCCCTTCGCCCTTACTTTTGCAAGTGACTGGACTCCCACTCCAAGGCACCTTGAAAGACCTAGATTCTAGAGAATATCATATCTCAAGAGAAGGCCCTTGGCAAATGCGAATTCCTTCTTATTTTTTCCAAGCACAGAAATCAGTTTGACCCATTGTAATCAAAGACCTTGAAGTTGAAGGCTTCTCAACCTACCATTCTCCTCAAGTCCCACATTGAGATTCAAGACCAGATGATTGGTTGTATATTTGTCATTTCGTAGGACTTAGAGTGGTTTATTTTATTTTGACGGAAGGAACTAGGTTTGTGTCACTGAAGTATGAATATCATTCCTTAATCATCCTTCAAACAGTACATGATCATTCTCTTCTTGGTGTTCATCCTTCAGTTCTCTGTTTCTTGTGCATGTCTGGCAATGACCAAGGATCAACAGGTAAGGAAGGGTTATTTTAATAATGTAACATTCTATATGCTAATATTGACTTTATGTTCAAAATACTTTGCATTTGCTTTTCCTCCCCCAACCTTAGAGGTTAGTATCTCGCTCTTAGAAGTGACAATGCGGGCTGCACTCTTCTCAGGACATGGACTGATCTCGTTTCTTTTGTGTGCCTGCATTCCTTGTTCCTCCTTTCTTAACTCCCCTATCTCCAATCAACACACTCCCTGGTGTTCTCTGTTTAAAACTCAAAATAGTCCTCGTCTACTAGAGGAAAAACCAATTATTTGAGTCTTATTGCTGTGTGAAAGGATATGACTTGGAACTTGAATAGCTTTTAAAACAGTATGGTTGTCCTGGTATTTCGCTCTGCTGAGTCTGCATTAGTTGCTTGCTTCCCGCGAAATTGAAGGACAAAGGATAGTTATTGTCTGCATAAGCTGTATCCGGATCATTCTATCCTGATCCTTAAACTTTGAAGATCAGGTCCTTCTTGAAATGCCCACTTGCATGCCTCAGTGGCTTAAGTCCTATTTCATGAACTGCTTCTTTATTTTAAAGCCTGCTGCCTAACTTCTAAGCTTCTGGTGTTTCATTTAGTTCATAGCTTTGAGGCATATTTGTCGGCTTTCAGTCGGTAGTAGGCATGATACAGCTGAACCATCCCTTATGCAAAGATAAGGCATCAGTAGTCACAGAAAACAAACCCCCGTTTTAGTTACGAAACCTCAATAGCTGTGGAGGAAAGGGTCTCATTCCAGGCGCTTTGGTGTGGTGGATGTTAAGTAGGCACATTTACAGAACCCATGCATTGCTAATAATTAAATGGTTCAGGATCGCAAGAGTGCTATAAGAATCCACGGTCGAAAACCTGGTTAAAATCCTAGTTATGCAGGAAGCTTAAAACAGAGCTCTAGTTAAGGTTACTTTTCAATTAGTTGATGAAATCTTGCAGAAATTACAGAACACTTGCATGCCTTTGCTTTTGCCCTTACTTCTTCTATTCTACTTATCAGTGTTCAAATAAATAAGTTATTTGTTTCTTGGATATAAATATGAGAATATTGATAGCCAGTTTGGCTAGTGAAGAATCTTGGGGCGGCTGCTGTTGACTCCATTACAAATGTGCTGAAGGAGCACATAAAATATAAAGCCTGAGTTACCCTCATCCCTCTCGACCTCCTACTGGAACAGTCGAACTCTTTTAAATTTGTGCTGAACTAAATATCCAGTCAAAAGATGTTCCTTGTGGAACGTAACTCACTGGTGGCAAAATATTCACTGTAATAGGTATCCGGGTGGAACACACAGCAGCAGCAGCAGCTGCCCATTGGGGAATTCTGTCTGCATTTTCGAATGAAAGTTATGCAAAAGTGTCAAACCCAAAGGGTTAATTTGCAAATTGGAGGTAGAATAGACTAGGGGCCGTATTATACAAAGGGCTCACTTTCCCTGTTTGCTCCATGACGCACCTTTCAAAAGGTGCACCAGGGCGCAAACAGGGAAAGAACCCCATATCCCACTGAATATGCTGCCCTCAGTACAGTCGAGAACTCAGTGAAATACGGAGCTGCTGCTTTAAGGAGCTGCTCCATGTTACACGGCGCAGATGGCACTCACCTGCACTTTCAAGAGAGGTGAGAGATCCCCTTGCAGGCGTGTGCAGTCAGTGACTCCACTTGCCTGCAGGGGAGTGTCTGTAGGGTCCTTGGGGCACCCTTATGCCCATCGAGAGAGCTCCCTTAAAGAGACGCACTAACAGTGCACTACCTTTTTGTGGCACACTGTCCATGCACCTCGTGAGGACTTGTTTGCCTCTACCCCCACATTGGTAAAGTGACGCAGGTGCAGAGACAAAGTGATTCCCTCATTTGCATGGGGCCATATATAATATCAGTATTACAGAAGGGACTACACAAGAGTCAGTGGCCCCTTTGTAATACCAAACTGCCCTGTGGGCACACAAAACAGGTGCACACACCCGTTTCACCTCTGCGGCACTTTCTATACTATGGCCTCAGGTGTTTGGGACAAACGCATGTCACTTCCATTGATTTTCAGGCATGCTATAATATCGCACAGATGTCCTGCTTTTGGCCAGCTTTGAAGGCTACAAGGGAGTACAATATTTGCAACCGCACTGTGATCGTTTTAGCGAATTTCAATACTTGTTTGGTGTCTTTCCTGCCCATTTGCACACATATGTTGAACTGTTCATAAAATTGTAAATCTGTTAAATATATTGTATATAATTGTGCAAGTTAAGTTTACCTATTACCCCTGCCACTGGCTCAGGGAGGGCATCTGGGCACCGAAGCAGGAAATGTATGGGCCGAGCCAAGGTTGGGGTTAGGTGAAGGGTCTGTTCATCAGTTTTGTACGCGATTCAACAACTGAGGATGTGACTCTGATATGCAGGGGCAGGTTGTTCCAGGATTTAGGAGTGAGGTATGGGAAGGCATGACCACCAGATCTGGTTCTGTGTATGTGGTGGGGTGCAAGTAGGAGTCCAGCAGAGTGAAGGGAGACGTCTGATAGGTTTGTGGAAAGAATTGTATTTTAATGTTATCATTTGGCTACAAAAACAAAACTCAAAAGCCCTCGGCTGTTCCTTATTGCTATTTCTAAAATATGTGATCCAAAACGAAAGATATTATAGCTAACTTTGCTTATGGCATAGCATTGCTCTAGAACCAGTGGAGTACATAAGCAACCCATCACTGGTGGATAGAGGCTGCAGGTTTCTGCAATAGCTAGACATGTAGACTGTCAGAGTGGAGAAAAGGCTTGCAAAATGGAAATTATGATTTGTTTCCCTTTGTGGCTGGTACTGTAGCATTGATTTGCTGTATTCTTATCAGTGCAGCTGAGCAATAAAATAACAGCAATAACTCATTTCGATCGCAATCTGTGATAATGCTGACAGACTTGATGCCACCTTATGCCTACCTGGCTAATTCTTCACCCACCACGGACATCTGGTCGTTGTTGGGGGGATTGCAAGTTGTGTGAGCATACTCTCTTCATCTCTTTTACACATTTCTAACATGATGTACAAATTCCAGTCCATGCCAATCATTTTGTCAATGGGACTGTCTCAACCTCTTAAAGTCTAATATACAAATTGAACCAATACATTTCATATGTGGGTTCCTTAACATGTGTTCAGTCCTTTGCCCTTATACTGTAAAACCCACCACTTTGCCTCTCAACGTTGGATGTTTCTGTTTGATATGGAAGTGCTCATACAAAATGTAAACTTTTCTCGCCATGGTGACTTGGGAAAGCTCTGCTGCCGAATGAAATTGCTCCAGTAATAATTCAACAACAGCAGTGAAAGTCTGCAGAAGAATTCCTGCCTTCAACAAGACCACCTTCTCTCCCTGCCCACCAGGTTCACCACTGCACTGATTGGCACAGACAGGGTATGGTGATTGTGCTGTAGGCTAAACCTCATAGTTTGTCGCCAAGCCTCTGGTGGTAGGCACACAGATTGTATTATTGCCCACTGTGGTGGCACTAGTTAAGGTGCCGCCTCACTGTTCATAATGAGAATGCCACGCATCTTTGTTTCTGATGTACAACTCCAGCTCATCACTCAGGAACACATTGCATGTTTTCCCCTTACAACTTTTATTTTCATTTCTGTTTAAAATCAAGCATATGTCAAATTCAATGGCACTGAAATTGAACCAGTTTGTTTGCCATAGTGGAGGAGTTAGGTCAAAGAATGGTTAGCAGACGAATTGGGGGTTATTATGAAGAGAAGCTGGTAATCAGTAATTCGCTTAATAGCAAATACTCTGCCCAATTCTCGAGCACATAAAATACCAACAATCTCATTATCTCCACTGGGCAAGTGCAAGTGAGAAGCAGCCATGTGTACATGAGCATGATCACAGACAACTTAGACCTTTTTCTTCTCAAATTAAGTTCCAGTCCTGGATGGTTTACTCTTTTTGGGGGCTCGGTCAATGAGGTGCTCCCTGCGTTCGTAGAAAAACATAACCAAGTCTACATTTGTTTCAGTTCAATTCTGCTGTGTTCTTCATCTATTTTTGACATGGCATAGTTCCTTCTATAACCAACATGAAGGGCCTGTGGAAGAATGCTGAACACCTCTGCCAAGCTGCTGGCTCTGGTTAAATTTTGACAACATGCTGCAAGTGTCATTGTCGCTGTAAATGTTTTAAGGTGAACAGACCTTTTATTCCAATTAAGCTTTTTTCCAAATTCCAAACACCAATCAGTGCATCAGCCTCTGACTGTTTGTGTTCTGTCCTATTTGTTTTAAATTCAGTAGAGATAGAAAAGCACAAAGGGACTTCGGGCAAAGATTAGAGGTTTCTTTTCAGTCATAAAAAGGTCAGAAGGCCTTTCAATGTACCTGAAACAAATGTCTTTGAGAAGAGTTGGAACACATCACTCCATTGTGTCATTCCACAGACTGAGTTCATAGCAAACATCTCAAGAAGACAATGCCTGTATATGGGAGGAGGGAAGTAGTTTGACAAAGAGAGCTGCAAATACTAGTGTAATTTGCAGGGAGTTTATTCTGGATTAAGTTAATGAGTATGGTGTACTACATGGACTGTTAATTGGTGTTCCATCCAGTTTCCCAACACAGTTTGTTTTGGGGAGAATTCTGAATGGTGAGGCTGGCGTTGATCACAACAAAAAATCACACTGGGTTAAATTTGCCACATTCAACAAGAGCAAGAGTCTTTTAAAGAATGAGAGCACTAGCGAGCAAGAAAGGCCTGTCTCCTGGTTGTGTCACTAGCTACCCCATGATCTACCTGCAGCTGAAATTGGCTTGCTTGTTGTAAATCTGCTAAAATTAAGCAGTAGCCGGTATTTCGAATCCTAATAACCTCATTTGATTCCTCTCAAATGGTTCTTCTTGTTTAATGATTCAGTACTTTAATGTCCTGTGTTGTAGGTGTTCATTAGAAGACACTTTCTGAAACTTCTGGAGGTCTTGGCATTCTAGTTGAAAATACCATCCAGAAAAAAGTAAGGAGCATTGTTGGCCCAATCTTTTCTGGATCTAGACAACTCCAATTCTAGATTTGTTTCATTGGTGACAGTCTTTACTTTGGCCAACTGAAAACTGAATATGGAATCAATAATTCTGAACTGGGCACAGACTTTGTTCTGCAGAAGAACTATGGCAGAAACATTTTTCAAGGTGTTTTGAAATAAAATATACAAAAACTCAATAGATTGAAAATCCAGCTCTGAAAGAAACATTACTTTTGAGAAATATGGCCTGGTGGGGCCAACCTAGAATTATCTTGTATCATAAGTATCTCTGAGCACCAGCAACCACTTGTGAATTTTTCTTAAAACCTCCACCAAATAAGGAAGAAGCACAGTTGTGTTAATTTAAAGACCTTAAGTCCATTTTCAGCATATGATAGTGCCTTCTACCATATGGGGTATGGTGATCCTATTTTAGGTAATACATTCAAATATAACTGGTTCTTTGGACACCTCCTTTTATGAATTCCTGCTTGAAATAATTGGGTAGGTTTTATTCATGAACCCAACTTATTCTGCAAACAAACAAAGTTTCCTCGAGGTGTGGGCCCTGACATTTCTACTGCTGCAGAAATTACTATAACATATACTTATACTTATAGATTTGATTGATCCAGCCCCTATTAATGTCTTTTTTTGGTGTGCCCATTGTCTGGACATTATGACATTGAGGTGCATGGTTACTGTCAAGCACACTGTGAGCCTTCTCTTTTTGGACACTAACCATTGCATTTGAAAATCCATTTCAAAAGCATGTGTTTACTCACAGGACCTCTTATGGTAATATATATTGTTGCCCAGTAGGTATCCTCTTCTTTCCTAAAATATAAGCTTTTTGAGTAACTTGCTTTTTGACTGATCATCCCTGTGATCCTGCCTAGCCAAATCTGTTTGGGTGCACTTGAATATTAAGGGTGATGATTTATGTTATGTATTGCAAATGACTGCATGTACTTGTAGATGAATGATGTTCTTCTGTGGTAGACAGTGTTGACGTAGTTTAACAAACTTACTTAGAAGGACACCTTTTGAATCCATAAACAAAATGTAGTCAACTTGGCAGCAAGTGAAGCCTGTATGTATTTGGAAACCTTTCCACAATGTTGTGCCTATAACCCAAAAAATAAATTGTTAGGATACTGTTCCTGCTGTTCACGCCTGTTTGCTTTTTTTTTTTTTAGCATAATCTTTTAGAAGTGGGATGGAATCACACAGAAAATGCAAGACAAGATGTGGAGAGAAATCTGAACTGCTGTGGATACATGAGTGTGCCAAATGACACATGCAGTGCTGTAAGTACTCGCTTTCTTGTTTTTAGTTCTACTTTACATTATCAAAAGGATAATAGTAATGGAATGCAAAACTCTTGTGTTGGCAGAACAGGTGACTCTCCAAGAGAAAAGTAAACATCTGCTCTTTAATTTGATTTGTTCAGCAAATCGGTTTTGACTTTAGTAAATTATTTGTTAGTTTACTACATGATATACAGAAAGTAAACCTCCCGAAAAGTAGCCTGGCAATTAATATTGAGTGAAGTCTTCAAAAGTGTTTCAGTGATTATGAAGCGCGGGGAGCCATAAATGAAGTAGTTTAAGCTTGTTAGATGGATGTATTTGGACTAACAGATGTCACCAATGGACATTTTTTTATGTTGGAAATGATGATGGATTGTGATACTTTTATTTAGTAAATGATAAATTCACTCACTAATGGGACTTAAAATATTCTGCATTCTCATACCTGAAATCTGGACATTTTGCTTAACAGTGGAGAAAGCATCCTAAAGTTAAATTAGGTGGTAAATGTACACAGTGAGAGCAAAGAACAGGTTTGGTTGTTACACATTTTTGATTCACATGACAAATCGTATCGCTAGAGTTCACCAGTCTAAAATAGAAGTACTGAAGGGTCGCGGTGCAACAGTGGACAACAATCAAGCGTCAGAAGCAATGATTCCTCTTTATTGTGTTGAAACGTTAACACACATCTAAACGTAAGGGCTTCAAGATGAAATTTATGAGGTTGATTCAAATATTGTTTGGGGGAGGAAACATCATTTTTGAAATGTAAAATTATTCTAAAGCTATTGAAGAAAGGAAATTAGATGAGATACAAATGCTTTCTAATCCTTGGACACCAGAAACTGATATTGGCTTTGTAGGGTGATAAGATAAGACATCTAATACTATGAATTTGTAATCTGAGTGTCAGATGTAGGTTAAGGAGAGAGTATCCATGTCTTGTTTGTGTAATTTTTATTATAATACTTACATTGCGTACATATATGTATAATGAAACTAAATTGAACTTATTCATGTAGGCTCTGCTTATCCTTAAAAGTAAACTTACTTAAAAAAATTAGATTTCTGCAGTGGGTGGCCTTGCTGGCTGTAACAAAGGGTGAGGCACATAAATATCAGATCTCTTTGAACTCTGGGCTTATATGATATAAATTGAAGTTATTTCACCAACGTTTACATCTGGATTAATTACATTGTCGTAGGTCCATCAGGAATACCTTTCTATTGCAGTTTCTTACATTAGGAGTGCCTTTACTTTGTAGTTATGCCGGTATATTTTAATTCTGAAAATGTATTGTAGTAATTTTAAATGAGAGTTTTTTTAATTATATTAACACTATTTTGAATGTAATTTTCAATTGAATCTTTTCTTAATATAATGTAATTTTACACTACTCATCTCTGAACTCAAAATAAATCCTTAGCTGCCCCTAAATAATACCATCCCTGAACTTTAGATCCTCCTTACTATAGCTAAACACTACCCTTCTCCCGACCCTAAAAATCCTGTATTACCCTTAAACACGTCGCGTTGGGGGGGGGGGTTAATTTAATAACAAAAAAATATATTAAACGTACCTTCCCGCCGGCTGGGTCCTGCATTGTCTCTGCTTCTGCTCCTGCTCTCCTGCCTCTGGCAAGAACAGGAAGCAGGCATCCAGGCTCCCACACCTAAGCCAATCACAACGCTGCAAGCAGCATTGTGATTGGTCGGGATGCCGCCCAGCCAGGGGCTAATGGCCCGGCCATGTTCTCCATGTAGGCTGCATTGCAGCCTGCATTGGAGAAGGGCAGAGTGCGAATGATTGGTTTGGTCGGCCCCAGAGGGTTGACCAAACCAGTCATATGCACCCCGGAGTGGGCACACCACTCCTCCCCTACCCAGCCCTGCTCGCAAAGCAGTCCCACCCAGTAACCAAACCCATCTACTTTCTCGCAGTGCGAGAAGCAGGAACATAAAATGGTAGAAAGCAGTGATGCCACGCTCCTCCACCCTAGTGGAGGAGCCGCCCCTGAACACTACCCAACTCTGAACCCTATAAAAAGTCCCTTTTACCCACAAAAATTCCCAACCATGCGCCCTTAAAAAATATATATTTTATCTTTGAAGAATATGTATTCCTTAATCTACATAAGTAAAACCATATATTAAATTAAACATTTTTACATGTTAAAATTAAATTATTTAAAATATATTGATCTTTCCATTTGTGTTTCTGTAAACTTTAAATATTGATTTCCTTAAATTGAAATGGCAAAAATGTTAAATGAATTAGAATTTATCATTTCTCTGACTGTAGGTTTCAATTAATATAGGAACTAATACAGATTAAATATACCAATGCTCAACTAAAACTTGTGTACACACACACACACATATATATATATATATATATATATATACACACATATATATATATATATATATATTTTACAGTGTGCATATGGATTTATGTATGTTTGTGTGTACTCTAACTAATACATACATATATACATTTAAAATGTTAAAGTTAGGTGACATTATACTTTAAAAAAATTAACTTACTGGTCAGTAAAATATTTAAAATGTACCTGCGGTTTGATGACTCCCACTGTAACTCCCTTGATGTAATGACTTCCGATGTAGAGATTGTGAATTAACAGTAGGTAACATGCTCACGATACGTTAGTCTGGTAAAAATGTTAACTACCTTTACATTGTAACCCTGGATGTCAAACTGAACTGTGCAATTGTGGGTAAATCTTTTTTTCTCAGTATGCCACAAATTGTTTATATGCATAATGTAAATATTTAAAAAAAAGTGTGTAGCATCAGTATCCTAGGTACCGATTCCCAATCGGATTGCATCCTGGTTCCTGTCATGTGGTAATGACCAAATCCCACACACCATACTGTTGTATGGCAGGATGTTTGAGATACGTTGTTTGTAAAGACTTCAACTGCTCTTTTTAGCTAGGTCTTTTATATGCTGCATACTTCTAAAGAACATCTATTTATTGATTGCTTTGCATCCTAATGCTTTCATGCTAGTTTCATCAGTAGAAACCAAAACAATTTACACCTTTTGTGTAGTGGGGGCAAGGAGGTTTCTATTTTCTTTTCATCAAATGTTGTGAGTGAATACTTCACTGTGTTTGTAAGCTCTGTTGGCAATCCATAATATTTTCACTTCATGGAATTTCAAATTTGCATTATAAGTATACTTTTTTCCTGAGTCGTTTGTCGCAGACGGTAATAACAGCACTATCAGTGCCGGCTATTCTCCTCCATCCAATGTCTCTAAAATGTTCACCCTTGCTCTTTGGCTAGCACTGTAATTAGTCTCTAAAATGACATCATAGATTCAATCTGAGTTTTATGTTCTGTGTCAGTGAACTCCATGAGTTCTATTTTCTAGTGTAATAGATGATTATTAGAAAACAACCTCTGTTTACTGCTATCCTTTGGTGTCACAGGCTAATGTGTTTGTTCGGGTGGAAGCTACATTTTGCTAGTCCTCTCAGCAGAAGATACTGTATTGTCTTGCTCTTTAAATGAGAGATTTTGTCTCAGACGTATACTGAAAAGTAGTACAGACACTGTCAGTGTAAGGTAACCTTTTTCAAGGGTACTTTGTGTACACAATTGATACAGACGTAGCAAAATAATGTACATACCTCAGAACCAACACCTTACTTAATCTTAATTTGTATGTCAAATTGTTCATTAATTAAATGGCTCTTGCTGGAAAAGTTGCCATAATACACCTCTTACAACAAAATCTATACCCTTTCGGTATTGTGGAAAAAGTCAGATTTAAAAAAGCTTAGAGCTGTTCAAAGGCACAAAAGGGTGCCCTTTTTCCAGGTCGGGAAATGCACTACAAACTCTAGAGTTTTGTCATATTTTAGCCAATTTCACCAAAACACCTGGCCTCAAAAATTATCATTACAAATCAAAATGCTTAAACATCTAGATTTCCAGACTTCAATTGCCCACCTTGATGTGGTACTGTCCACAACTAATATAAATACGTCCCTTTTTCTATCGGTATAAAACCGCTATAGTGCTCAAAGCCAGTATAGTTTATTTCTGAAAACCTAACGTTTGTAAATTACTGAATTTAGTGTCCCATGGGTGGTCTCTTTAATCTTATCAAAAGATATTATATTTTACAAAACCTAGTAAACAAAAACAAGCAATTGTTTCAGGAGACTAGCTGCTTTGCTCAGTATCTCAAAATGTAACAAAGCTGACCTAACATAGTCATGAAACCAAGGATATTGTTTGCTATGACTTTAGGATTTTTGTAGGTACTGTTTCAGTTCTCATCATTCAGAACCAAGGAAAGGATTTCTTGAAAATACATCACCAAGCTGTCCAAGCGTCGGTGTTGTCTCATTTAAATAATGATTGTGCCACTCTATCAGGATTGCCTATAACACATTTTCCATTAATAGCACTCCAGCCAGATTAGCAACAGGCACCAAAATGAGTGACAATATTACAATAGGTTACAGCTGTGCTCATGGGCCTTGACAGGATGCCAGTTGATACTAGGGTGAAATTGAAGACTTTTTTTTTCTATAAAGGTGTTCCCTCCAGCACACATCTTGACTGTAACCATGGGCCATCTGAGGGAGCACACCTAGTCCAGTAAGCAAACTAATTTTCCAGTGGGAAAAGAAAGCCGAAACCACAAACCAATCCTGCTGTTGCCATGCTCTGAGGCAATAGAACTCCTGAGAATAGAAGACCGACATCGGGACTTACAAAAAGCTATGTGAAACCTCACCACCTCAATGTAACCCTTATCCTCAGGCAGAGGGCTATTTGTTTTGTTGTTTTGTATTTTTCTGCTCTATATTTACATTTATTCTCCATTTGATGTTATGTAAAGTGTACAGCTCCTACTAAACAAACGATCAAATAAACAAAGTCATAAAAATTGCCTACTTCTAGGCCGCCCCATAAAGTCTGGATTGTGAGGCAATGTCTTGTCTTGGGCATATTCGCTTGTGCTGGAAGAACACAGTCTCTCTCTCGACCTGTATCTCGGCCCTGTATCTCTGTCTTCACTTCTTTTCTCACAAGACTAGACTGTCCTCTATGATCGCTCAGTGTTTATCCTTATTTATTGTACATTTATCATCATTTAGGGTATTTATTTTTACATCTGTGCCAAGAAGACCTAGTGTCCTTCAGCTAGACAAGAGTTCAGATATGTCACTTTACCCAGGCTTGCGAATTCTGGCCTCCTCTATTACCCATGAAAGCAGAAGTTGGCATATTCTGTGCAGAGCTCTTAAGAGAGGTTGGTCCTTGCATCAAGCCACTCGGTGTGTCTACAATTCAGCACCCATTACACCTTCTATACATTTTTCTATTTGTTTCCATTTGTGTAGCCTAATGAATAGTTTCTACTAAAGTTTTGCCTTGACAATTCAATGGCATCTCTTTCTAAACACAATGACCAACAATGGCTTTCATAGCCCTATTCTTAAGAATACTTCATGTGGGTCCAGCTGAAATGAACATGAATATTAAAAATGGGTCTTCTCTTTACCACAGGGAATTGGCTTGATTTGCCGAGACTTGCGATGGACGTTTCCATCGTAAATAGGCAGCATGAGGGGCCTCCTAAGAATTTGTTCCCAAAAACGTTTCCTGCAGCAGTGTTGCACAGCTCCCAAATGGATGGTCATTTTGCTGAATTTTTCTTTTCATCACCTGTTCCTAAGTCTCACAGTTTGCACAACCTAATTGATTAAATGTCCCTCAAACTGCATGGAAAAAATGATACCAATGTTGGGAGCAATGTCAGTGTAGAAATTAGTCACCTCCCCTGGAAGAACCATGTAGACTTGTGGTGTTGTGAAGGGAGAGAGATGATGCTCGTCAGTCCACATTTGCTACCATTTTTCTGTTTTTTGCTAACTAGCCAGCAATAAGAAGGTGACCTGATATGTTAGAAAAAAGGAGTAGTCTGCTTCCTTTGTACTAAATACTCCTTCAAACACAAAATACGTCCAATAACTGAGCCTCCTATTTGGGCAAGAGCGTAACTAGGCAGGACCGTCTCAGTAAAGTTGCTCACTCATTAGAGCATACATTGGGTTTTCTGCTGTTTTATTACATCATTGATTTCCTAGCTACTTGCAAGTTTAAATTAACTCAAAGGTGCAAAATGCCAGGACACCTTGTTGAGGGTCACGGGGCACACAGGGGATACTTGGCCCAATCATGGTGGTTGAGGCCTTTTAATCCTGATATCCCCAGGCCTGACCTACTAAGGATCATGAGCAACTGGGCCAAGTACGCCTTTTGCACTCAACTCGCTGTAGGAGCTGTGGATGAGCAGTCAAAGGCTCCCTCGAGGAGGACGTTTAGATACAAGTGAGTGAACACGACTCCTAATTCAAAGTGCACACAGTACCAAAAATAAATCAATGTCCAGTAAAATACTTACTTTTGTAAGAAAAATAAGTATGTTATTTTTAACTCTACACATTCAAGAGACCAACGGCATTCTTGAGCAATAACAGTCCCCTTGAGGTTAGAGGACTAGTCGTTCTCAGACAAATACCTGTCCCGCCCTCTTTCTCATAACGTGGTTGAGGTTATTCTCTGTTCACTGGTGGCCACATCCTGGGAGTGCTTACTAGTAGGCCATACTCAAGAGTTCCCCTTTGACTCCATAGTAATTACTCAAAAGTGCCTATGGTGCTGCAGCCCTGTTAGTAGTTATTTCCCATGGGGCCCCAAAGGCCCTGGTCCATTCTTACCAGCTCCTGCACTATGGAAGCCTTCAGCGGTGAAGCAGGTGCATTCTTTGTGGGTGCTCCCAAGTCTTGATCCTGTTCGGCAAAGGTGGGCTTCTCACAGTACACGCAGCAGCACCCAGCAGGTGTAGACTCTCCTTTGAGGAGCACAGCAGTTTAGTTTCAGCGGTTGAATCTGCTCCGGCTTGGCAAACATGAGGCAATTCACTTTTCCACTAATGGGGGTAGGGATTCGATCCTCCAGCTTCCGACTGGGGTCCTAGCAAGGGTACCACATCTTCATTGGCATCTGTGCATTTCTCCAGGAATCCGTCAGGTGCAGAGCAGTGTGTGAGCTTGACCTGCTGGCCACAGCAGTAATCCTTCCATCTAGGCAACAACCTGAATTTTTGGCCACAGTGGTACCAGCAGTTGCCTGGCATAGGGAATTGCTGCGTTACGGTATGGACGCAGACTCATCAGTGTGATCGCCCTCCTTACGGTGGCCCCTCATGGCATATAGGGTCACTGATATCACAGATATCATGCCAAAGGGGGCCTCTGTTGGACTTATTTGGGCCAGGAGTTTCATGCTTCTGGCCCAAATAAGTTCTAAGTTGGCTCCCTCTGGCATACATCACCATAGTATGGTGGTGCAGGCCTGGCACTTCCTGCACGGTGCTCCTTGCACTACTCTCTCCTGGCATACGGCGTTCACTGGACAGTGACCCAATTGGTGCTCGGCCGTTTTCCTCACACCTCGCTTATGGATTACTCTGATTAGGACTCCCGCAAATGCTCTCCTCTTCCTCACAGGGCATACAGGTCTTGGCAAGCAGGCTGGTGCTGCGATCCAGGCTCCAGGGCTGGTGATCTTGGTTTCCATGGGTGATGTTCCCTGACCCAGCAGGGAGACTAGCAGGCTTTGGCCCTCAGTTCTGGTCACAAACTGAAGTCTGTCAGAGCTTCTCCTTCTCACACAGCCTGTCTGGCTGCTTGGCAGATGATAAACTTTGGGGTCTCAACCTTCCCTCTTATATTCCATTCTCAGACACCAACATTTGATATAGGGTCTAAGTCTTTGAAGTTTTATTTAGTGTTTTACTTATTTTGAAGTGTACTCCTTTCCTTTTTTTTCCTCATGAAAGGATGTCTGTCAAAGCAGGCAAGACTCCGAAGTTGATTGTCCCACAATGCACTTCCTGAGAGGGACCGGAGTTAACACCTAGATGTGTATAAAAAGGGTAATCCCCGCTCCTAGCTCTACTCTTAATGATTTCCTTATCAGCCCCATCTCCTTCCTGAGTTGTCTCCAAGCTCCTTCCTTGTGATCTATCACCAAATCAAAGTGCAACCTTTTGTAGTGTAAAGGGAGAGTCCCTTCCTCCAGTGTGTGTCCCATCTAGTTCATGAGAATGCAGCAATACACATCTGTCTGGGTGAATTCCGCTACTCTTCAAGTCTTCACTAGGCAGGCTTGGGCTTACCAAAATGTAACACAGGGTCCTCCATGTGATGTCCCATTGCAGGCACACTTACACTTACACTCACAGTACAGTCACAGAACACTTACCGTCCACCACTGTTACATCCATGATTTGTGCCATTACAGGCACACATACATTCAGCACCTACATTCAGTCTGCATGCACTGTTCAGTACAGTAGCTTTTCTGTATTGTACCAGTGTATGCTATTAGCCAACACACACTGTCAGCAAACACATTCATCATATGCGTGTTGCATAACACTTCACCCATCATGTATTGTACTTCTCGCAGGCGCACAAACACCCAGCATATGCAGAGTCGGCTTATGCGATTCACTTGAACAAAACATTTTTAAAAGTTACAGGCTTCGCTAATAATAACAGTCATATTGACTCAGATTCTAAGCCACCGGAAACAATCAGAAAACTGACTAAAATACTGGATCGCCAAACAACTGGATTGCCAATGCTATATAGTTGAAAAGGTATTAAAAGCAATAAAATCAGGTCAAAGAGACGGGGGCCCGGGGTCAAATGGGATACCTCAGGCCATCTTTTCGAGTGACCCTGACTACTGGGCGACCCCATTGTCAGGGCTATTTGCTGAGGTAGAAATATCGAATAGTCTGCCCTTGAGTTGGAAAGGTTACAATAATCAACCTGATATTTAAGGGTGGTGATAGCTCAGATCCGGCAAACTATAGGCTTATAGCCTTAATGGATGTGGTAGTCAAATACTATGCATCATTAATCCTGGAGGACCTGGTGGAATGGTCTACTAAAAGCAACTTGATCCCTTTGAACCAAACAGGATTTCGTAAAGGGTTTGGAACAACAACAAATATCCTTGCACTGCCCATGATAGCAGAAAAGTACAAATGTTTGCATATAAAGTTATAGTTTTGTTTTATTGATTTTAAAGCAGCGGGCCTCCCGGAATCATTACTGCGCGCCATAATACAACTATACACCGGAACTTGGATCTGAATAAAAATAGCAGATGGCACGAGACTATCAAGGACAATCCACACTGAGATAGGTCTAAAGCAAGGATGTATATTAGCACCTCATCTATTCAATCTCTTTATGGTGGACCTCTCAATAAGGTTAAACGAGGCAAATTCGCATCCACCACGCTTGGGCCCATTACTTTTAACACATCTCTCCTATGCCAATGACATAGTATTACTCAGTCTAACAAGAGTCGGCTTACAAAGATCGTTAAACGAGTTATCAACATTTGCAAGTGAATACGCCTTGGAAATTAACATTAAAAAAAACAAAGACCCTGACTACTGCGAAGCGATCAGGATGTCAATTCCCGATCAGACTGGGAGAAATACCGTTAGGGGTAGTCAATAACTATAAATATCTAGGGCTGTACATAGATGATCGATTCAATTTCTAAACACATAAACACTATCTTGAAACAAAAGGAAATGGCCTAATCTATGCATTCTGTGCACTTGCAAAAAAGTTAAGGGGTCCATCTTTAAAGCCGCTGCTCGCTGTAATAGGTTCCACATTTCTGCCGACAGTGGCTTATGCAAGCATCGTTCTAAATGGTACAGATGCAAAACTGTTGGACAAGTTACAAACGAAAGCATACAAAAAAGTTCTTAATTTACCTCAGAATGCATCCCCAGCTCAGGTGAGACTGGAATTTGGGCTTACTCAACAAGAGATCGGGAGAAGCTGTGCTTCTATTAAAAGCTGGTATAAAATCTGTCTAAGTCGAAAGAATGACTTGCATGATGCCTTGTGGCACGGGCCCAGGAAGAAGATCCGTATTCAAGTTATGGCAATTTTTTTTTAATAGCCCTGGAGGATACCAAGACAAAAGATTTCTGGGCACAGTCTCCCTCCTTTTCTGTATTCCGTAAGGTGACAAACAAAATGGCAAAATTACATACATTACTAGAGGACAAAAATAAATTTGCGAAGCGTTCTCATGCCTGGATGGTCCTGCAGTCCTATACAATAACACGACTGGTAGAATATCTAAATACAACATACCCATTCTGCTTGAAACGTAAACTCATGGCCACCAGGTTTGGGCAGGTTTAGCGGATCAGCCTATATGGAAGTACAAAGGTCCCACAATATGCAACCTATGTGGTGCAGCGAAGCAAGATTTCATTAATCTTATCTGCTTATGTGCCTCTTTAAAAGCAACTCGGTGTGGTTATTGAATAAGACTTTTAATGATAGAGGGATCCGGTCTTATAGAGCAGCAATAATTAAAGGCCTGGACCCAACAGATCCCTATCTGAACTGTAAGGTGATGAAATTTCTTTATGAACAGCTAATAATGAAAAAGGACAAACAAACTTCTGTTTTATTGACGGAATAGTGATTATGAGTACTGGAATTCTAAAACGCTCTTTTTTTTGGTATAATTAAGACGATGTAGTTGGAGTTAAAAAAGTAATCAATGAGATGGGTTCTTTAATTGCATTAACAGCCCTTATATTGGGATTGAGAAAGATGGTAATGGAACTCTGTTTTATTACTATGGTAATAGGAATTGGATCATTTACTTCGTTTTTCTTAATATTCCAGGTATGACGAAGGATCCAAAGATTGGTTTTAAATGTACCTAATGTATGTTATATTGAGACTATAAATGATTGCAACGCCGTCGATTTTGTTATGAAATTCAATATTCAAAGACTTCCCAGAAGGGTAGTCAAATCCAACAATATTATATTGTTGAAGTTCTCCTAAAGTGTACATACAAGAAGTTATAAGACTTTCTTGTTTGTAAGTCCAAATTCAGCCTTCCAGTAGTCTGCCCTGATTGGTCAGAGTTAAGTGGATTAGCCATGCTGCTTTGAAGAGGTGATAAAGAGCCCCTGGGGTTACCGACACTGCTGGGAGGGCTGTGTGCTGGTCCATAAGAATGCCAGGCCAGGGGGTGGAGTCGTAAACCATGCTCTTCAAAGGCAGAGGGGAGGCCTGTGTGTCAGTTACACTTTTACACTCTTGACCCAGAGTCAGGGCTAGGCTTAAGGAAGGTATGTGGAGATGGTAGGGGGAGAGTCCATGGAAATAAGCCATCCCAGGGGGTGTGTTTAGCCACCTCTTGCTGGAAAATCACCCATTATGGATTTAGAAGATTTGATGCACTCTGGGACAAAATAATGCCACACTCTACAGGATGTTGTCATAACTATGAGGAGTTACCCTGCTCTCATTGGTTAGAAGTGACCTGTTGCTTGACCCAGAGAATTTTGAATAAGTATCTGAGAGGGGCAGAGCCCTCAGATCTGCTGCTTGAAACTTACTGAAGCAAGAAGTGCCCTGCTGAGCAGTTTTGCTGTGCAAAGATTTCTAATGCCTGACCTCTGAAGACTGCACCAACTGAAACTGCAGCCCTGTGGATTACCTTGCTGCAAAAGGACTAAAGAGTGGACTCCCTGCAAGCTACAGGTTAACAGAGCTCACCTGGACATCCCCACAAAGAATTCCCAGCCTGGAGTACCAGTGGATTTGTAAGGGTTTTGTTCAAGTGGATTGCGGAATTGAAGTTTCACACTTTCAAGGACCCTCTTGAAGATTCCAGAACCTTGGATTGTGTGTTGGATACTTTGGGACCCGCAAGCAAAACTTCAGGAAGGAGTTCTAACTGGACCCCGCCTGCTGGAGAGGGCGCAACACATTTGGTGAGATTCTCCAGAACAATTTTTAAAGGTGTCCCTGTCAGAGAAAACGAAATGACTAAAAGGGACACTGTTGGTTTCTAAGCACTAGAAATTGACTAATCTTTAAAAATTCATATCTCTGGTTCCCTACAGTGGATTTTTTTTCGTTTTGGTGTCATTTAAAAGATAAAAGAACTACCTATTTTTATAAATTGGTGTTGGATTTTTATTTGGTGTTGTGTCTTAATTGTTTACTGAAATTGTGTTTTTAAATGCTTTATATACCAGTCTTTGAAGTTAAGCCTGTCTGCTCGTAACCACGTTACCAAGGGTTGAGCATGGGAATAATTTTCTAAGCCCTATGCTGGGTCTTACCATGTGTTAGTGGCCTTATTGCCAGTGGCAGACCTACATTTGCCCCTACCAATAACCCACTTTCCAATAGTAGCTTTTTGGGTACCCATCCTAGTCCATCATGACCGCAATCTGTGAGACAGGCCTATTTAATGGTGCACATGCATGATCTCTGTTCACCTATGACAAAAAAACAGCATTGGGGATCCTGTCTACAGTACAGTTGGGCACTCAGGGCAGGGGTACATGTCTTTAAGCATGCAGAGGACCTTTCCTTCCCAATACATGACTTTGTAATATAATTGTGCCTTTAGCTCTGCCACAGTTATTTACCATAATGTACCTTGTAATTAATAACCCTCTCAAGATAAGATAAATTACTGTTTAAAGGCAGACGTTTGCTTTCTTGTGGTTATGTAAGAGACATTTAGTTCATTTAAGTGCACAGAGCAAATTCCCCAGCTAAGCTGGGTTGTAACTGGATTAGGACAAGTTCATTCCTAATGTGCAGCTCCAGGGCTCGATCTGCACACGCCACACCTCTGGAGTCAGCTGCACTTCAGTGTTTTTGCAATGATTCATCTTGCAGGCATGAAAACAATATTTTCCTTTCAGTCAGCTGCCTTGTAATTTTAAAATCCAATTAAACACGTTGAATGGTTCTGTTTTCATTGTGATTTCACAAAACCGGACACCTTATTAATAAAGTAGATCCTTAAGTCTTTAACATAGACTTAATTTTATTTTCCCATTAACAGCCAAATGGCACACATTAGCAGGTACAAGCCATCCATCAGGGATGCACAATACCCGGGGTGAGCCACGTGGGGGGTCAGCTAATGAGTATTAATGAGCTGGGTATAGGGTGTGTGCTTCAATGCAACACACTGAAATTCCACGCATTGGATGGAAGCATGTGCTTCACACTGGGCTGTCCATCACTAGAAAATCTGCTGACAAGTAGATGCATAACACCTGGTCTTTACAGGAAGAAGGTACACGGTGGGAGTGATAGGTTGCCATCTGATGTGGGGGATTTCTGGAGTGCTCCCCTGTGTCCGATACTTGAAATCCAAGGTCACACTAGAAATGAGTTCCTGCCATCTAAGTACTGGCAAAACACTGGAAGTTCTGCTTGCAAATAGAGAGCAAGGGGCACCATTTGTGTGCAGTCTTATTTAGAGCTGATTTGACGGGCACTCTGTAAGTGCCAATGTGTCAGTGTTGCATTCCTCTGCATCTTTTGGAGCTCAGGTGCCCTATCCCAGCTTATGTGCGAACCCTATCAACCGTTTTACAGTGACACAAAGAGTTTTTCCTTTGACCTCTAACTTCATGGAGTATTATTTGCAAATAGTCAACCCACTGCCCCAGTGTCTTCTGTGGTGTTCCTTCTTGCACTCAAGTCCGCTGCAAAACTAGGTCAAAAAGGTTAGATGCATAAGAGCACATTTGATTAATTTTTTGGCATGCTGTGTGTGTTTGGGCAGAAATGCCCCTTACATGGTAATAAAGGTTTGTACCCCATGCCCTGAGGATCCCACTTTAAGATATCTGGTATCCTGATATTTTTGGACCCAGCACGCACATATGACAATAAGTGTGCACTGAACCCTTAGGTTTTCATCATGGTTATGATACCAAGAGCCTTGCTGTACGAGCTGGAGGAGTGCACCAAACATACCCGGTAGTCGACATGGGACTATGTTCCATGTTCTGGGTCATATAAATTGGCTGTGGCATTTCACTTTTCTGATTGGTAGTTCTAACCAGATATTTTTTATGTTCATGGATAGGTCTGGTGACTATAGGCCAGCTTGTGTAAAGTTCTGCATAAATGTAATGCCAGACCCAGCTCTGACATCCCATGGTTTTGTTGTGTACTTGAGGACTGGTAGCAGGACTCCATACTGTTAGAGTGTGTAACTATGGACTAGTGGGACCCATTTGGGATACATCTGGTAAAACATAGCCCAAGATGGTTAAACTTGAAACATAGCCCAAGATGGAGGTTAAAATCCATTGCTTGCATACAAGAGCAAGTGTCTGGGGATGAAGACCGGACTACCTTAGTTATTCATATGTGATCTGTTAGCAAGGGTCTGATGATTATCTATTCATAAGCACTGTCATTCAAGTTGGTGATGGGGAAAGAGAGGCCAGTAAGGAGGCAAGTCAGCAGATCCTCTTTTTAAGGAGAGGGACTCTTCTAGTCCTGGCCTGCCCCTTTGAATCTACCATGAGTGCTACTGCAGAGCAGTGACAGCCTGGTGCAGTCATTTATTTTCTTCCTCAAGTGCTTTTATTTTGATATATATATATATATAATATATATATATATATATATACACCAAGAAAAAACAGGAATACAATGAGCTGATACACAGCCTGGTGCTAAGTCTTCATGCTGTGTTGTGCTGATGTTTAAGTGCATCTGTTGGACCCGTTATCATCAATATTTGATCTGAGGGTCACCAGCAGCAATAACAAAGAATGTCTCTGCTGTGCAGAAGGGAAAATGAACCAAGAAAAGGGCCTGCTCCATACTGGTATCCAGACATTGACAGTGGTTTCAACATCCCTTGCGTGGAAAATGTGTCTACAACTGGGACCCAAACTATCATACTTAGTTCCAGAACCATGTCCTTCACTGACAAAAGGAAGGAGGGCTCCTCCGAGTCCTTAAAGGACTGCTAAGATCGAGGGCTGGTATCTTTGATATTTAATGTCCCCTCATCTGTGGCAGCGTGGTTTAGCCATGCGTGCTTCTATCATACAACCAGTTTTGTCAGTTTAACATGCCGGTCATGTGTTCGAGAACTAGTGCTGACTTTGCTGCTACATCGAGCCTTAGATCGAGGACCGAAGGACAGCACTGAGGGAGGAGCACTATCGGAAGGTGGGAGTTGGACCGCTTGCAAGTGTTACCAGACCCTACACACGTGTGTGTTCCAAATTCCTGATCCACTAAGTAAAGTAAGCCGCAGGGACTTGAGCACTAACTGCGTCTCCCGCGGCTGAAACTCCAGCGATGATTTAACCCAGCGGGACTGAATCACCCGATGGAACCTTAGTTCTGTGGCGCTTACAGACTTGCCTAGAGTCGACAGAGCCAGGGAAGCTGCTCGCACCATATTATACTGAGCTCAAAACTGTGCTAGATTTACGCCCGAATGTTCCCATTCCCGCGTGTTTAGTACCTTGTAGCACCCATTTTGGAACAATGTTGCTGATTAACAGTTCCTATTTTTAGTATTACGTTGTGCTGTCTTATTAAAGTATTTCTCCTACAAACTCCCTCCATAACAATCCTTGGACTGATCACACTCTCTTCCTTGAGAGTAAATTGTTGAAAGGTTGTACTTGGCGCCCAGTTTACAGAGCCATAGTAGGTCAGGCCCCCCCCATATCCGTGCTAAAAAGGCCCCAAAAACAAGTGTTGTGGCCCAGCTGTTCATGCTTACCCTGGGGTTCTGACCGTGTTTCATCTCTGCCTAGTGAGGAAAATCTTCAATGGTAAAAGAAGTAAACTGGAGGGCTGTGGGGTTTCCAGGCAGCTCCCGACCCCAGTTCCTAAGAATGGCAATGTTTATGAAATCCCATGTTATTTGTATCGATAGTGGCTCACCACTTAAGACCATGAAATGGTTTGTTGTTGCTGCTCCCCAGAATGATCTAGGAACTTCCTGGGTTATTTTATTGAATACTGTTTTAAATTTCATACATTTCCTACTTATTAATGAAGACCCATTCTTTCTAAATGAATACGTCTTTATCAACATGATTTACTGAGATGAAGGACCTGCTGGAGGTGACGAATGCGGCCATGTGATGAAGAAAACGTGAGCTGTAATATAAAAGGATGATTTGTTTTGCTATTTCTATTTAATTCGCTAGATCAAATAAAATACTATATATAATAGACTTGAAACCCCCCTATAGCAGAACAGATGGCGCAAAACACGTGTTGATGTTTCGTTCCACTTAAAGAGCCCACCGCTGAGACATTCCGGGCACTGTCCTATCACTGGAAGCAATTCAATTCCTGCATGATGAGTGCTACGAATCTGGAACTGTTTCTGAAGTCTCACAGCTGCACTGTGGGATCACACCCCTTGGAATCATTTAAGACACCCTAAAACAACGTTACACATGCACGCTTCTGAGATCATGATAACGCCCTATCAGTGAAGCCTCATTTTAAAATGAGCATAGCTCAGGTTGCGTCGAGTATCACTTCAGAACAAGTGTGTGAGGTGAGTAGCTTGGCCGCCCAGCTGGAGTGGTCTAGTACTTGAGGCAGTAGTGTGTGGGCTGCTCTTCTCGAGCACAAACCCTTAAGATGAGTCTGCCATTGTCTTACTGCAGCCCTGCTGGTTCACAACACAAATGTTTCATACAGATTAGCATTTAAGAATCGCATGGATTGAAAGCGGCCCCCTCGTGTTTCTCAGTTGCAGTGTAGTGAAGGAAGGGTCGGGTACTTTGCAATCTTGATTACAGCATGAGTGTCTGTCTCTGTTCTAAGCTCAGTGTACGTTTACATGCTGGAATGGGATTAGGTCTTTGGAGGGCTGCTGGGGAAGCAATGCAGACACTTGAAGCTCCGGTGTGGCATTACATGGACGCAGTCATTACTTTAATTATTGAACCTGGCGACCTGGTGCCAGGGGCGTAACAAAGGCCTCTGCAGCCCCCAGCGGTGCAGGGGGACCCGAGCTGCAGGGGGGCCCCACAGCACTGTACTCAATCTCAGGCCTGAGAGTTCCGCATTAGATCCGGAGCGGGGGCCACTCTGTGTACCTTGCAGGGGGGGCGGCGGGGCACTTACATTTTCCTTACACCTGTGGATGAAATAGCTAATCAATTACGGTCTCCAGATGTGATATTAACTGTACAATTCTGCTGGTTTAGGAATCTGCTCAACCAATCGAAAATAAGCGTGCTAATTTATTTGTTTTTTGTTCTTGTATTTCTGTACATACATTTTTATTGCTCTTTAGAAATTATAGAAAATGTTACTGATGTCCTTGTCATGCGCAGTAATCTTAAAGGGGATTGGATGCCTGGAGCAGCGGAAATGACATCACTAGGTTGACACCTTGTCCCACCTTTTGCACCTCAACAGTTTATTCTTTGCTGCACATGTATTGGGCAAATGGCAAGCAGTGGAAACTACAGGTGGCGGACAGGGCTCTCAGAACAGAGATCACTTTCTTTTCCTCCAGTTACCCTCATGGCCCATCAGACAAGAGGTAACAAGGGAAGTGCAAAAGGTACAATAGGGCAAGCATCCCTGGTCACCACTCACTGGCATCCATGTTCAAATTTGAGTTTTTCTGAATGCCATGACGCTTCTCCCACGTGCAGCTTCACCTCTTAAAGCCCTGTAAGGCCGGGTACAGTACAAGCACTGCCCTACATGTCCCAGTATGATCTTTAGTAATTATATTGAAATCTCTCACAAAAAGGCGCTAACTGCACAAAGTGAATATTTATAGACGACTGAGACTCATCATACTGAAACGAAGAGAAATAACTGGGTGAACCAGTCACCCCTGACATGCCCAGCTTATTTGCTTCTTCGATAGTCTGTTTCTTTGAAACTGTGAAACCTATTTCAGCCACATCATATCTGGATATGTTTATGACAACTAAATCAGTGGCGTAGCTTGGGTACCTGGGGCTTTAACCCCTTGCATGCCCGCCCCTTTCCCCGCCCAGTGCCGCGCTTTTTATTAGCGGGCGGAGTTCATGACGAGCTGGACTCGTCATGGGCACAGCGCCACCGCAGCCCATGACGAGTCCAGCTCGTCATGGGCACTGAAGGGGTTAATACAAGAAAGGAACAAACATTGACAAAGCAAATAGGTCTCGCCTTTAGGGCGTTGCCAATGGTTTTTAGCGATGCTGTACAGAAACCCTGATCCTGTGCAGCATGGCTAAAGAGGACCCGATGCTGCGCCACATGGATAAAGAGGAATATGGGTAAAGAGGACCCGATGTTGTGCTGCATAGATAAACAGGAATATATAATTAAAAAATCCTATGACACAGCCTGCAGCATCATTTTGTAGGCGCACGCATGTCCTTTTTTAGTTCTCGCCGACACAGTGCATCCAGTGTACTTCAAGACGTATTGTTTTCAATTCAGTGGGCTGACGAACTGCCCACAGCATACCACTAGTTGTTTTTGTTTTCACTTCTATTTGCAAACTTTCAATTACTTAGCTCCCGTAGGCGTCCCTTCCTTTCTTGTGTGAGCTCCTTCCTGGAGCATGGACCAAGTACATGTGTTCTTCCTTGTCTTTGTTCTTCCTCGTCTTTTTAAAACACACTATTGTTTATATATAAGTGTTTCAATATTACTCCTGGACATGCAATGTGCTTTCCTACCTTTGCCACTGGCTTATGGCTTCTTATTTATATTGCTTTCACCCTATCTGTCATCTTTATTAATGCTTTAGTTACGTACACACACAACTGTACTACTCTAAGCCATTCTACTCTATGCCACTCCACTTTACTCTACACTACTCTACTCTATATCACTATGGTCTACTTTACGCCACTCCTCTCTGCGCCACTGTATGTCATTCCACTTTACAACACTCTAGGCAACTCTGCTCTACTCTATCCCACTCCACCCTACCGTGCACCACTGCATGCCACTCCACTCTATTCTATGCCATTCCACTCTACGCCACTACATGCTACTCTACAACACTCTGCACCACTACTCTCCACACAATGACCCTTTATGCCACTCTACTCTACTCTATACTACTCCACTTTACTCTATGCCACTCCACTTTATGCCACTCTATTCCACCCCACTTTACTCAACGCCACTCTATTCCACTCCACCCCTCTCTCTATGCCCCTCTACTCTGACACTCTACTCTACGTTACTCCATCTTACTATACTCTATGCCACTCTACTGTATGCCTCTCCACAACACAAAGTGCCAATCTACAGCACTCTATGCCAATTCATTCTACTCCATGCCACTCTGCGACACTCTACTCTGTGTAACTCTATGCCACTAGACTTTACTCCATCCCACTGCTGCTCCACTCTACTTTATGCCACTACACTCAATGCCACTCTATGGCACTCTACTCTACACCACTCCTCCTAATTCTACCCCACTCTACTCCACGCCACTCTATGCCACAGTATGCAACTCCACTCTATGCCACCCTAAATGAAGACACTCTACGCCACTCTAATCTCTGCGTCACTCCATACCATGCTACTTCACCTCACTCTATGTCACTCCACTCTGCATCACTTTGTTCCATGCCACTACACACTATGCCACTCTGCTCTACTCCACTCTATTCTATGCCACCTTACTCTACACCACTCCACTCTTCATTACTCTACTCTAGGTCATTCAGATCCACTCCACTCAATGCCACTCTATACCACTCTACTCCACTCTACTCTATGTCACTCCGGTCCACTCTACTCTGCTGCACTTCACTCTGCGCCACTAAACTCTACACCACACCACACCACTCCACTGTACACCACTCTACTCTATACCACTCCACTCTACATCTCACCACTCTACTCTACACCACTCTTCTCTACAACATTCTACTACACTCTATGCCGTCTCCTCTATGCCACAGTACGCTATTCTGCTCCATGCCACTCCACTCTATACCAATCTAATATATGCCGCTCTATTCTATCCCAGTCTATGCCACTTTACACCACTCCATGCCACTCACTCCACACAATGCCACTCTACGCCACTCCACTACACACCACTACACTTTATGCCACTCTACTCTGTCACTCCACACTATGCCACAAGACCTTATGCCACTCTCCTCTATGCCACTCTACGCTGCGCCACTCCATTCCACTCTACGCCACTCCATTCCACTCTATGCCACTCCATGCCACTCTACTCCACACAATGCCACTCTACAGCACTCTACGCCACTCCACTCTATGCCACGCCACTCCACTCTATGCCACTCCACTCTATGCCACTCCACTCCACACCACTCCACTCCACGCTACGCCACTCCACGCTACGCCACTCCACGCTACGCCACTCCACGCTACGCTACTCCACGCTACGCTACTCCACGCTACGCTACTCCACTCCACGCTACTCCACTCTACTCCACTCCACGCTACTCCACTCCACGCTACTCCACTCCACGCTACTCCACTCCACGCTACTCCACTCCACGCTACTCCACTCCGCGCAACTCCACTCTAGTAGTGGCGGTGCATAGTATTTAACATTTTCTCCAAAGTGAAGCATATTCCAGACAGTTTGTTTCTGATAAAATATTGCTGACTATAGGCTACAATTGCGGTTGTCTCATTGCTGTAGGTTAGAAGTTTCCTTCTGTTTTGGTACTATTGCGTAAGGTATTGTATTTTTTAATATGAATACATTTGTTTATATTACATAAGTGCTCCAGTTATTTGTCTTGACCTGCAAATAGTCCCTTTGTTTAACACTTGTGCACTATTCTTTGGTTTCAGAGCTGCTTTCAAACCCAGAGCTGCAAGCCATGTGCACCGATACTGGAAGAATACGCTGGAGAAGTCTTGAGATATGTAGGAGGCATAGGTTTCTTCTTCAGTTTTACTGAGGTGAGTCAAGACTACTGGATTAATTTAAAGATCTTAAAAGATCAACCTCTGTATGTGTTAATAGAGTTTGTGCCACACTCATATATGTACTATGGCATAAAGTAGAACCACTGTTTAATTTGGGCCACAGCGCACTTCAAAGTAATTGGTCTGTACTCTGGCTACCACTTCTGTCCTAAAAAAAACAATATTGGAAAAGGAATACTGGGGAAGCTAATGCCACAATGTAGCAGTGTACATTACATGTCAATTAAGGTAAAAAACGCCCCATTTCTCTATCATTTCAAATACTCTGTAACAAATTAAATGACCCAACACTCGACTGCAAATGCACAGCTTCTTCAAAGGGAAAACACTGAATCAAATCCTAACAAAATTAAATTACATCACATGTCTTGTCCACAATGGTGTTGACTACAGAGGAGATGTGTGTTATTATGGATAACGGTGGAATGGCTGCGGTGGTCCTTTTGGACCTATCCGCAGCTTTTGACACGGTCAGCCATACTGTTCTAAAACAGCGCCTAGTGAAGATTAGCATTGGGGGCACAGTCCTTAACCTCCTACTGTCTTTTGTGAGTGATAGAGTGCAGTCAGTCTCTTTAGAGACTTTACCTTCAGTTCCTTCTCTCTGCCTTGTGGAGTTCCACAGGGTTCTTCATTGAGCCGCATGCTGTTTAACATCTGTGTGGCACCTTTAGTTAAACTGATTAGCTCTTTTGGCTTTAATACAATATTTTATGCAGATGACACACAGATAGTTGTGTCTATTACCAGAAATGTAGAGAAGGGAGTCTCCGGTTTATTAACTGTATGAGAGCAACTATTAACTGGATGAACAGCCGATGTCTTATACTAAACCCGAATAAGACAGAGGGGCTCCTTTTTATGGCATGACCTATCATTCTGGAATGCCTCTTGGTGGCCGTCTACGATGGGCCCTTTACCTAAACCAGTCACTAAAGTGAAAAATATAGATGTAGTTTTTGATTCTAAACTTACGTTTGCTGAACAGACAAATTAGCTTATTTCCTCCTGTTTTTACCTTTTAAAGATACTGAAAAAAATTCTCCGCAACATCTCGTCTGATCTTCGGACAACAGTTGTCTCTTTAGTGTTATTGAGGCTGGATTACTGCAATGCCTTTCACTTGGGCATTAAGGAAGGCTCACTAAAAAAACTCCACAGGCTGCAGTTTGCAGTAGTCCGGCCTCTGAAAAACAATAGAAAATACCAATCGGCCTCCAAGGGGTTGGAGGAGCTACATTGGCTCCCTATAAAAAACAGAGGGCTTAAAGCATTCTGTATTGCGCATAAGGCCCTTCAGGAGCTAGGCCTAGAAAACCTGAAGAAAAAAGTTCTATGATATTCTCCCAGAAGATGCCTTTGATCAGCAATGGCTAAAACTATGCAAGTTCCCAAGATTTTTGAAACAACTTGGGGAGGCACACGTTTTGCTCATGCCACCTCTTTGATTTGGAATCAAATCCCTCTGCCCCTGAGATGTCAACCTAATTTGTTCACTTTCAGAAAGCATTTAAAATCATGGCTCTTTTCTCTATCATTGTAATGTACATGCTTTTGGTCCATCTCAGCAGTATTGTCCAGGTAAATGAAAGCAACAAGATGCCTTCAGTCTTCAGTCGTGCTTTAAAAATAAAAATCAAATCAATAAAAGGGGTTAGTTTTGCCAGAATATGATGCCATCTGAGTCATAACTTGATACCCAAACCTATTCTTATAGGAAACCAAAGACACATTTGGCCTACAAAAAGCAATGCAATTCACAAGACCTCAAGTTCTATCAAGACTCAAAACAAACATAGAATAGATAAAAACCTAAGCATAAACACTAAAGCTATTTACTTAAAATTCCCAGGATTTGTCATGATTACCTTTTGGGAAATTTTCAGTATGCTGCTTCTGAGACTAACCCTTCGGCTTACTAACATTTCTTCAGAACACTCCTAAGCAAGTTTGTGAAACCATTAATTCCAGTGGCATCCGGCACGGCTCGGGTGGGATGGGGCGGGGGTAGTAGGGTGGTGTAAGGGGACAAAAATAATAATATAATAAAACGTACCTTACTGCCGCTTCTCGCATCCGATTCTCCTCCTCGTCCCTCTGCACAGCTCGAACAGGAAGTACATCCAGGCTCCCCAAAACCAATCACAACGCTGCAATGGCTCGGCGCTCAGCCAGGGAATGGGACCCTGGACATGTTCTCCACCCAGGCTGTAATGCAGCCTGGGTGGAGAACATGCAAAGTGCCTCTCGGGCCAGCCACACATTCATGAACACTTAAAGTGTGCTCACCACCCCTCCCCTGCTCTTTTCTTCAGAGCAGCCCTGCCTCGCTCCACCTTACAAATCTGCTACAGCAGGACAAATTAAAATGATAATAACATCGAGTTATTATCATTTTATTTTTCCTTCATTTCACTGCTGCAGAGCAGTGGGGCGAAGCTCCTTTGTGTGGGAGCTTTCTGACATATAGAGGGTGGGGTTTGTGCTATTTATTCAGTAGGGCAATGGAGGTGGACCACCTTCACAGTCGGCCATTAGACCTGGGATACAGGGTGGCCACCCTGAGAAAGAGGTAGAGACAGGAGCATTGCCTGCTAGTCGGGTCTGTCCTGTGATGTGGATCTCTTCCCCCGTATTTAGGTGCCGGTGAAATGGTTGGGGAGCCTGACCGATGTGGAAGTGAGCTACGAGACATTCCGACCCCTCTCGAAGTTGCTGGAGTGGGGACACAGAACTGACCACCCCTCCGCCCACTGAGGTGTTCGGATTTACAAGTACTACCAAATTAAATCAGAGCTGAAGTGGTGGCTGAGAGGTGGACATGCTGTTAAATATTCTACAGGGACTAGGTCCCTGAGAGGTGTTACATCAACAGGTAGACCCTGAAGGAGTCAAACTGTGTAACTCCACCTCAAATATTGACCCCCTGACTGATATTTATAACTCTACAAAAATTGCCAAAAATAAAGACCCTAGGCTGCCAAAGCAAGGAAAATTTGACTGATACATGAAAACCATAGCCCCGCGGATTGGCCCAGAGACCGAGGAACCAGCTATACCAGACAATGCAGCACTCCTACAGGCCATCAATGCATCAAGAGACACTCTGGAGGGACGTATTGGTGAGGTTCGCTCCGAAGTCTCCCTACTCAGGTAGGACCTCCGTAATCTATCTGAAAGGGTCACACAAGCAGAAAACAGACTCTCAGAAGTGGAAGACTCGACGCATAATCTCACTCGAACAGTTGCAGGATTCCGCTCCACCCTGGCTGATGTCATCTGGAGTGTTGATGATACGGAAAATTGGGTGAGAAGAAATAATCTGGGTGTTTCTGGAAATTTGGCTCAGAGACTCCCTGCCTATGGCGAAGTTCTCCTGTTTTGTAATCGAAAGGACCCATAGAGCCTTGAGTGCTAGACCCCCGCCTCGAGCCCCTACAAGACCAGTCATCACCCGCTTTCTGAATTTTCAAGACAGGAACATGAAATGAACATGAATTGAAGGCAGGTGAGGATAATGGGAGAGATTTATCATGCTCAGTCTAAGATCATGATATTCCCAGACTACTCAAGGAAGTACAAAAACAGTTGGTCCTTTGACTCAGTTAAACCAAAACTAAGGGCAATGAACATGCAATACGTGCTCCTGTTTGGGGCTAAGGCCATTTTTGTCAGGACATGGGAGGATGCCTGACTCACTAACCTGGGTGAGAGCACAGTGGGAAGCAACAGTGGACAGCATGAAGGACATTGACCGGGAAGTCTCACTCATACACCCAAAAGAAGTAGCCATTAAATCTATATTACGATTGACACAATGCAAGATCCTGCATAGGATCTATTACAACAGGGCTTGACTACACAAATTTGGCAGGGAGGACTCCCCCACTTGTTTACGCTGTAAAGCAGATAGGGGCACATACATACATACATGCCTTATGGGACTGCCTTACAATACGCTCCAACTGGTCCACCATCATAGAAGAACTACACAGAATACTTGGAGAAGGCATACTGATAGACCCCAAGTTTGTTCTAATGGGATTACCATCAGAAGTAGACATCCAACAAGTCAAACTCCTTTTTTCTAACTTGGGCCTAATGGCTCCTTTATAACATCCTAGTTTACTAGTATACTTCTGAAACCAACCATTCCTTTCAATGTTTGATATAATCAGTAGTAATTCCCGAGTAAGGAATCCATGGATAAATTAGTGCATCTAATTTGCAAAGTTACTTACTATGTAGACTTCTATGTAACATTTAAAAACTCACCCAGATGGGTTGCAGGACTTGATCTATCTGCATAATATTCACTACAAAGAAAACCAATATGTTTAGTATAGTCAAGCAAGTCTTTGAACCTCATCTTGATCGTATCATCCTTTGTTCTATCTTTGACTGCAGAAAGATTCCCTTTAACTCTTACTGGTTTTTCAGATGCCCCCTAATAGCAAACAAACAAGAGTGAATGCCAACATTTTTGTCATGCTTCATCCTTCCTTTTTTCCAGTATATGCCCTCCTAGTGTTAACTAAATCTCACTACAATGGTGCTGCAAGAGTTCTCCCAATCTTTATAGGTTTATATTTATCTGAAGATTGTTTTGTCCAGGCCCTTCACCTTACATGCACACTGTTCATGGGCCTGTTGCCATGAATTAATTTATCCCTAAAAACATGTTAAATTCAGAATCATTGGGAATGCACTAGAAAGATCAGTGAAATTGTTTTGTGCCTTGAAATTGAGAGGGAAGGGCCTCTATCAAGATTAGACAGAGAAGTGTGCGTGCTTAGGGTGAATACTCGACCCTCTGCAGCATCTTGTTGTGTGCATCAGAGGGTGACTAGCTTACCTCTGCAAAATGACAGTGTGGACATCTGTCTTTCGCTTGGGTGTGTAATTAGACATTATTGTACATTACTTGTTTTGCTTGCAGTGTCTTGCCATGGATTCTCAACCTAAGCCATACAGATATATTTGGCAGAGTGGGCTAAAGAACTGTGATAGATCAAACCCAGATCTGTTGACTGGGTGTGAGTGTTTGGTTCTGATGCTCCGTCCAGCACCACCCCCTTTTGTACCGCTTTGTTCGCCATAAGTTGGCAGGGTATGCTCAGACGTGAGTCCTTTGCTCACTTTGCCACTGGATTCAAGCAAGCCTGGCTGAAGACGGCTGAAATGCCAGAAACCGGTCCTAGGAAGCTTGTTTCAAGTCCAGGGAAGGCATGGCTTGGCAGTTCGGGCTGGACTGTTCCCATGAGGCACAGGGTCAGACTGATTTGCATATGGCCATGTCTGAACTGGGGTGGCAGAGTGGGCTAAAGAACGGTGATGCATCAAACCCAGATCTGTTGACTGGGTGTGAGTGTTTGATTGGTTCTGATGCTCCGTCCATCACCACCCCCTTTTGTACCGCTTTGTTCGCCATAAGTTGGCAGGGTATGCTCAGACGTGAGTCCCTTGCTCGCTTTGCCACTGGATTCAAGCAAGCCTGGCTGAAGATGGCTGAAATGCCAGAAACCGGTCCTAGGAAGCTTGTTTCCGGTCCAGGGAAGGCATGGCTTGGCAGTTCGGGCTGGACTGTTCCCATGAGGCACAGGTTCAGACTGATTTGCATATGGCCATGTCTGAACTGGGGTGGCAGAGTGGGCTAAAGAACGGTGATGGATCAAACCCAGATCTGTTGACTGGGTGTGAGTGTTTGATTGGTTCTGATGCTCCGTCCATCACCACCCCCTTTTATACAGATACCTTAGAATATACTTGTTCCAGAGCTATTTGGCATCTTTCAAGTGAGGAGAAAAATTGCCCATCCTTGTGTTTAGAGACCATTGATTGAAAACCTATCGTCCTGTTCTAAAGAACGTTTTACTCCAGTTAAATAAGCTCATTTTGAACCAATGAATGTTCCTGGTTTTGGCTTTTTGACTTTAGAGCAGTCTCTTTAGGTGATCATCATTTTAGCTTGATGAGTCTTTATATTCCTGGCACTTTCTGCTTCAACACTGAACAGTATTTTTCCTGCAAAAGATATTGTGTGCATGCTCTGGAAATGTTGGTAAAACCCTTTATAGGTTTACCATAGCCTGTCCTTTGTTTTCTGCCAGTTGTAGAGCAGCGGTGTAGACTTCTCATCCTGCACTACTCTTGAAAAATCTCCTTTCTATTTTGCCCAGTTTTGTACAGGTAGCCCTTTTTAATCTGCTAACCTTATAACTTGTCAGGCATGGCCTATAGAATTACCTCTTCCTGGAATCAAAAAAGCTTTAGTAAGAAACTAACTCACCTTTAGCAACTCTGGAATCATTTGCTCACAAGTTAATTTTCATTAGCTACCACTCACCGTTTTTTAAAGAGTTAATATTGGCACCTGATATTGGTAAATTCCTATTTCTAATACCAAGAAGAAAACATGAAGGGTGCTCCATCAAGGCATAGATAGGACTGTCTTCTCACACATTTCAATAGCTATGTCAAAGTTACCAGTATTGCCAAAAGCTAAGCACAAGATTTACAATAGGATCCTAATGGGTATTGTTTAGGAATAACTCAATTCATTGACTTATGTAACATTTTTATTTTACATAATGTGTACATCTTAAACATAGCCATGATGTTTGTGTTTATTTCCTTCCCGTATCAGATTCTGGGTGTCTGGTGGACCTACAGATACAGGAACCAAAAGGATCCTCGAGCGAACCCCAGCGCATTTCTTTAATTGAGAAAGGTTTCAAAGACTAGATAATCTTTCAGAAAATTAACACAGACACAATCTTCACTCTCATCATGAAAACAAGTAAAAACAACGGCAGCAGAATGGCATTCGGTTGTGAAGATTTGGAGATGTTTTTCCACAGTGAAAGCGGAGTATGTTTCCTAATCACTTGCACGCCTATTTTGGAGCAAATGGAAATCTGAAGGCCGACAGCTATTGATCACTCCTTAAAACCATTTAAATTCACATTCTACCATATTTGAGACCTTTTTTGCAGTTTTGGCTGTGTGTAATATTATTTCTGTCACTACTGCCTTTCCATCTAGTTATATAATATGAAGGATTTTTTCTACAACACTAAAATCAACTGCAGCACATATTAGATTGTGCTCATTAAAATGATTGTCTTGAACCCTGTTTATACCATGTCCTAGGATACACAATAAAGGAAAATTCAATCTTATTGAAAAACTCCTGTAGCTTCACACTGGGAAGCACAGGAGGTATTTGTAGCTGCTATTAATTCCCAATATATAGAAGTTGTAACTCAACTCACAATTTATAATTTAGAGTTACAGAGAAAACTCTTATTAGAATTGTACACATATGTGAAATTGGTTTTCTGCTTTTTTGTTTTTTGTTACTAATTTCTACCTGGTGTGTTTGCATTTGAGTTAAGGAAAAAAAATCTGATTATGAAGCCTATTTACTTAAAATCTAACTTTACCATTCATTTTATTTTCAGGTGTGTGACTAGTAAAATACTGAGCTGATAATGTTTGTAAATGATTTACCAGTATTATCGGTAGTATCAATTCAAAGGTTATGTGCATCAAGGAGACCACATGAAAGTATTGGACATTCTCGTGACATTTTCATTCTTCTTAAAAACTATTTAGAGGACATTCCTTCTAAGCATAATGTTTCCATCAGGAAAACTGCAATTAAATTGCAGTTTACGTGACAAGGTTGACCGAATATCCTTTTTTTCCTATTAAATATATAGAACCACCTTAACACATATTGCAAAAATGAGCAAGCCTGTCAAGTATGGTAAACTATACCATGTTACAGCTGTTGGACGTTGATTTCTTTCTGAAACATTTTTTGACCAGTTATTGTTTGTTTTGCATTTTATAACTTGTTTTGTTAAAATGAATATTTTGACAGTGCACTGGTGATTTGTTTTTATTCAGTTGACTCCTGTCTGTGTTCAATATTGTTGTATTAGTTAGTTTACTTAAGTGAAAGCTTTCAATTTGAATGTATATTTAATTTGAAATGGACTGTTTTCAGAAGTTCATTAAATAAAGACAATGCAAAATCATTTTGCAAATGAGAGCGAGCCTTTGTTGTTAGGTGTAGGAACGGCATGCATCATGTTTAGATGTGAATGGCACAAAGGTACGTTTTCTTCCATTTATTCCATTTGAGGAAATTGTGTGTTTATTTTTAACCTGGTAACTGGTTTGACTCGGGTTCTTATAAAACAGCACAACAAAAATCATGTGTTCCTTGAAACTACATTCATTGAGAACCAATAGAACAAATATCCACATCGTTGTGCCACAGTAATCTTATTGCTTTTCTAATGCACAAACTTGGTAGCATGTATTTTGAGGTTAATAATGTATATGACTGTGTCGTATGTGATCATGTGCACTTTATCCTCATATTTCAATTGGCCTGCATCATAGTTTCATAGGCTTTTAGCAGTTCGCCAATGATCAGATATAATCTTAAATTGTAGCATGACTAAGCTTCAGCTGTTCCCATCTCTGGATGAGTTGGCCAAGAAATGTTTGTATGATTTGAGCCCATTTCAGTTTTGCACTAAAGACATGGAACAACAATTTTCACTCATTTAATTTTTAAATGTCTTCACAACACAAATCCTGCTACATTTTCCTAATACAATTTTCTGAATTTGCTTGATACTTTCAGTTGCCCAAAGCTAGTAGATTTATGTCCTCTTTTCCTAGTTCATTAGTATGTGTCAGCTTTGTTCCATAGATGGCATATTGGGCATACCTGACCACAAGACCTTTTAGTATCTACCAGAAACGTTTTCTCAATTGTTGGTTTTGTTAACTGATTACTGATGTTTTGTCGGTGATGTCTTTACATCACTAAAATGTCTTTTCATATTCCGTAACATACATGTATGCAACTGATTCTACTCATCTTGGTCTCATCTGTCTTCTTTTGGTCATTATTGAGTCTTTTAGTTGCTTCGCATGACACCTTTCCTATGAGGATCACTAATTTGATGTAGGTATTCCAAATTTATAATCCCTTCCTGCTAATTAAAAAAAACCAAAATGAGGTCTATGCTCTGCAACAAGGCTTTACTTTACATGAAAGATGTTGAGAACTGTTCTTATTAGTGAACATCATTTCACAAATTATTCTGAGGGTGGTACCACCCTCCTTCATGGCCTCCCAGACTCCACATTTGCACCCCTATATTCCAATATCTGGTGTCATTCTTGATCAGCATCTTAACACTGGTGACGAGTATGGGATGTTAAGATGCTGATCCAAAACGATGCCCGAATTAGAAATGTCTTCTTAAGTTCCTTTAATGCAAGATAGAAGTAATGACCACCACGCTGTCCAGCAGTGAGGTTCAACTGACAGATATTTGAGCCTCAGCTTGATGTTGATATACCAAGCATTGTGTTGTCATCACTGACCTAGTTAACATTCTAGTAGCCTTACTCAAGAAGGTTCCAATACAATCCCCTATTACATACCATGACATCACAAAACCATAACAAGTTATGGATTTTGGCTATCTGGGCACCTTTAGCACCACCAACAGTCCAGGGCTGGAGGAGCACCACTTGGGGGGTTGGACTTACTCAGGCTTGGTCTGGGTGTGGGAGCAAGACGGTTGGAGCCTTTTCTGTCCCTGAGCCTCTGATCAGGATGCCAGCCAACCAGCCCTTGGAATCACTCTGGTAGTCCTGGGTCCAGCAGGGCAGGCCTCTGAGGGCCTAATGGAAACTTGATGCAGCAAAGCATACTTTCCAAGTGCAACAAGGCAGCCTTCTGAAGTACGGAGCAGACCACAGCAGAATGGAGTCGTCAAAGTCCTTCTGCAAGTCCGGAAATTGAACTGAAGAGTGGGTACGATAGTCCTATCTTTGTACTTGGTGCTCCCTTTGAAGTAGGAGATGTTTCTGCAGGATTTCCTTTCAAGTGCTAGAAATGTCCTGCTTCCCCTGCCATGGTGCCAAGCTGGCTGCATGAAGAGTGCAGTGGTTACAAGTCCTTTGTGTGAAGACAGAGCACAGCCTATACAGTTGCATGTGGAGCTGTGACAAGTTCCCCCATCCTGCCAGTTGATGGCCCATCCAGGCATACCTAATCCCTCTATTGTGTTGCTGTGTAAGAGGAATAAACAAAGTCCAACTGCCAACTACACCCAGTCATGTGATCTAGGAACAGGCTGCAGGCACCAAATAGGGCAGGAAAAAGACAGCTTTCTAAAAGTGGCATTTTCAAAATGGTAACTTAAAATCTAACTTTACCATTAAAGAGCATTTTTAATGATAATTTTTAAGACACCTAACATGAAATCTTTACCTGTTCACAATCAAAAGTTAGCACTTTGTTAACGTAATAAGGCAACCTAGTATTATTCTATAGGAGAAGTAGGCCTCACAGTATTGAAAAATGAATTTAGAGGTTTATCACTATCAGGACATGTAAAACCTAAAAGTACGTCCTTTTAATTAAAATGCACCCTATCCTATGGGCTCATTGGGTGCCTACCTTGCTGGTGACCTATATGCAATAAAAGATGAGTTTAAGGCTTGGCAAGGGGGTTATATTGCCAAGTTGAATTGGTAGTTTAAAACTTCATTCAGGCTGCAATGGCAGACCTCAGACATGTTCTAGGGGGTAACTTAAGTGGGTGGTACAATAGGTGCTGGAGGCCCGCTAGACGGATTACATTTAGAGGCCCTGGGTATATATCACTTTATAAGTGAATTATAAGAAAATTAAATATACCAATCGGGTGTAGACCAATTTTACCATGCTTAAAGGAGAGAGCACATGCACGTTAGCAGTATTAAAGTGCACATAGGAGTGTGAAGTGAGTGTGAAGTCAAAAGGTTTGTGGGAAGACCATCCTAAGGCTGCCAGGTCTATTAATTCTGCATTCCAATTTCAAGTCACTGTGACCAAGTTGCTCAGACATTTCCTAGAAGCAAGTGCATAATCCATCTGGCTTGGTTTATGGTCTGCAATCAATGTTTTAGATACAAGCAATGAGACATTTTGGTTACATTTTAAGCTCACCCTCAGATGACTAATCATCATTTCTGTATACGCAGTTTTCTGAGCACACAGACACCTATTTAGGCCTAGTATGGGAAAATTATCAAACCCTTGAGAAGGCCACCATTCATTTATGTATTTTGAGATTACCAATGGTGTTCTGAAGAAAGAGTCACAATAACTAGAAAGTTATGTCCCAAACCTATGATTGTTTCTTCTGTCTTTGGTTGATTAAATGGATTTAGTAAGTGTTGACAGTTTTGAATGTCTTGATGCCTGTTTGTTTGTGTTCCAACAGCCCTATGTATTTAGTAAACTAGAGGCCCATCAGTTTGTTACATAGTTTATGAAGAGATGTTATGTTGATTTCAATATAGTCCTGCTATATTCCAGTTGATAAAATGTTACCAAAGAGTTTAGATTTTTCAATGGTGATTTACCATAGATGGTCATTGTAAAGTCTATATTCTGTTAAAGACACAGAGGTTAGTATTATTGTGCACGTCTTTACCTCATATGTTCAGCATCAAGAACAAACAAAGAGGAAGCTACTACGGTTCCCTGAAGACAGGTAGGAAGTCTATCAAATCATGCAACTTTAATCTCCTGCTCGTTGTTTTTTCATTCTTGTGTGACATGTCCTGTGTCATGCTGTGTCATGTGAAGTCACAAGATGGCCGTGGGGAGAGAGAGCCCGGACACCGAGCTTCCGGGAGCAGGATCACACCCCGAGGAATTCAGGACTTACCGGAACGGAACCAAACGGCGGTGAGCCAGAATTGAGCCGCATCCTCCTAGGAAATGACGATCCATGCCCTGGTACTTCCAGGACAGCAAATGCTCCCGCGGAGGTGACCATAGCGGAAAAGATCACCAAGCGACTCCTGGACAGCCCCGAGTTGGACCCGCTAGAGTCTCGAATCTGACAATCGTCCACAACCTGGCACGGTTTTCCCAAAATACGGAGTTGAGAAGAAGCCACCACCGGTCCGGCACAGAGCTCCGTCCTTAAGGGAGACTGCCTGACCCCATGATGGCCACGCACAGCTATCCCATGGAGCTCTCCGTTATGAGCACTATGTCCACTGTAAAACAGATCTCCCATCGCCACTCATTGAAACGAGGCTCAGCCTCCACCTCCACAACCTCGGTTTAAGACATAGCTGCCACCAGACGCATACTGAGCCTCGTGCCTCAACTGGAGACTGCCTGACCCCAAGATGGACGCACCCGTGGATTGCACCCTGACGAATACCAGGTCCAGTTGAACATCAGAGCGGAACATCGGCCCACTGCCCTCACTCATCGAAGCGAGGTTCAGCCTCCACGACCTCAGTTTAAGACGTAGCTGCCACCGGACTTACACCGAGCCCCATCCCTCAACTGGAGACTGCCTGACCCCAAGATGGATGCACCCATGGATCGCACCCCGATGAATACCAGGTACAGCTGAACATCGGACAACTGCTCTCACACCCCACCTTTCAAGACCTTAAACTGTTCCTCAGACCAAGCATACTCAACCGCCATAGTCCTGTGGGATATTTACCGTCAAAGGAACAAGCGTAAACACAGCCACTACAATACAAATATGTCTCTGCCAATCACAATATGGCCGCCCCAGATGCACCAACGGATCTCACTTGGATAATGAGATCACACAGGCGAGACCTCGAGCCCCTTTAAAAAAAAAAAAGGCGTTTTTTTCAGGCATCTTCCCTCCCTCTGATGACCATGGTTGTCCCAACCTCAAGGAACCTTAGTCCAGTTCACAAACAACTCGGATGCCTGTCCGAGCATCAAGGAACCACAGGCCATTCTACAAATAACTCTGATGTCTGGCACCAAAATGTCCGTCTATAGCCCAAGACCGGCATAACCCCACCGATGTGACCCACCATACACAGAAAGGGTGCACCTCAGGAGCTCTGTCCTTCAACTCGCCCCCGACAAGCAGCCCTGCCCTCAATGAATCACAGACGTGCTGCAAATCATACCCAGATGCCTGACCCTAAAGTGGCGGGCTTGTGATCTTAATCATCCCTTAGGAGCAACCTCAGAATATGGGAGGAGCGTCTCTACTCCATGACAATCTCAATCAAGGACCGCACAACAATTTTGCAACCAAACTGTCCAGGCTGGTGTCCACCTAACCAAGCATCGCCTGGAACCGGAAGTCTTCAACATGAATGGAAGGTAAGGGATTGCTCAGCAGTTCAGGAACCCCTACCTCCCTGATCCAGTGAAAGTGGCCTATCAGGACCATCACCCGCCGAGGTTCCCCAACGCCACATCAGCAATTAAAGCATTGTGTGTAATAGATCAAGCCTGATCCTGTATCAAGATCTGACCCCTGAAGAATGTGTTCATCTCATTACAACCAGGCAACCAATCTGGAAGCAGTCTAACGCACTAACTCATCTAGCCTGATCGGCCACCCAGAGCAGATCCCTCAAGAGTGGTCTCCATCACACTTCTACTAGTCCACAAGCAGATCAAGGTCCCCCACACCTACCTGAAACCTCATGGTCCCATCTCCTTCGCGATCAGTTCCCCCCAGCCTCTCACTTATAGTGAATCGAAACCTTAAACACAGACTACATAGACAGCACCCTGAAACACATTTCGCAGACATCTACCACTGCTCCTCCAAAGGGCAATTAAAAATGGACCTTCTCTTCCACACAGAAAGACCTGATAATTGGACTGCCCCGTTCAGAACACAGCTACCCATCTCCAAAACTACGACCACTCCTCATAGCTGCAACACTGACAACCTCATTCACTAACCGTTTGTCATGGAGCGGGAACACTTCGGTGACCATCTAAACGAACGGCACAGTCCTGATTCAATCCTACAATGAGAATCTAGAGGCCTTCGACTCCCTCTTCCCCTCGCTGCGAATCACCACCCTTGCACACGCCCCTACCCTCCCTGCCCTACTCCGTACCCCGGCTATCCCACCTTGCCAGAAGAGACGGTCAACCATTCCCACGCCATATACCAAAACAACCACCCTTCCCATACGAGTCACCACCCGCACCTCTGCCCCCACGATTCAGGAGCTCCAACTTCCAGCCGAGTGTCACCCTAACCCTCCTCCCCCCGATCACCTCAACCTTCAAGCTAGGAATGACCTGCACCTGCAATCTCATACCTCTAACTACCTCACTCCCGCCGTGGACAATATGGCGGCGAAACCGCGTCATGACCCACCGCTCCCCCCTACCTACGGTTCCAAACACGGACAGCTCTACCTCCAATAGGCCTCACAACACAGACATGCCAACCTCCTCCCGAGACATCCCTGCCCAAGCCGCCCATACCCCCCCCCACCCCCGGGTAAACATGGAGCATCGTCTCGCCCTTCTAGAAAGCCAGCTAGAACTGATAACCCATGGCCTGAGCGAAATCTTAACCAACCTCGACTAGGCCCGAAAGACTAGGCTAACTCCCCAGACTCTGAACAGCTCTTCCTTTCTAAGACCTGACAACTTGCCACACCAGATCAGCCTCCGAACATGCAACAGAATTAGCAGAAGCCATCCTCTCCCATGACATAGACATTGCGTTCATCACCGAGACTTGGCTAAACGAGTTCTCCACACAAAGTCTAGATATGTTGGTGCCCCCCAGGCTTCACTATCATTAACAAGGACAAAGAGGTGGAGGCATAGCTATCATACATAAGAACAACATTGCCATTGTGAAAATGGACACCGTCAATTACAGCACTATTGAATGTCTTACCACCAACATCAAGACAAACGACAACAGAGCAATGTTCTGCTATCTTCTATACCATCCACCAGGCAACACCTCCGTATTCGGGGAACACTTGTCGGACCTGATTGCTCACTGCTCGCTCGGTGACTCAATTAACCTTATTCTTGGTGATCTCAATCTACGTTGGAATGAGGTAAACAATTAGCTAATTCTAACCCTAAACAATCTTCTTCAGGAAAACAATCTGACCCAATTCTGCTCAGAAGAAACGCACAGTAAAGGAGAAAACTTAGATGCTGTTATCCCTCAACGTGACGCAGTTACGATCGACCACGACCTTCCTGTGGATTGGTCAGATCACCAAAACATCCTATTCCACATCAACTAAAAGGCTCTATTCCAGTCCCCCTCGCAAGACCCCCCAAGTGGTCTAGAAATATAATGCAGATTCCCTTAGCCGAACTAGAGGAAAAGATATGCTTGCTCCTCCCTAGCGCCTCTGACCACCTCTCCTCAATTGAACTCACCTTGCACTACATCTCAAATATGCCGTTCATGCTTGATCAAATAGCCCCCCTGAAATTTAAAAAAAAAACAGGAGCATTCCATCGAGATCATGGTTTAACACTGACATCAACTCCGAAAGGAGACAACTAAGCGCCACAGAGACTATGGAGAAGTAACCCTTCCAACATCCTCCGTGAGCAACTCAAAGCAGCCCGCAGGAAATATAAAAAAAACATCCAGAACGAAAAAACCTCATTTTTCTGCACTGCACTGGACAACGCAAAGATCAAGCCCAGGGAGCTCTTTAACAGCGTAAGACAACAAACCTCCAAGCCGGCTACATCCTTAGTGCAGGCTTCAAAAGAGCTCTGTGACAACTTTGCAAACTTCTTTGAAGACAAGACCAACAAGATTGAGCTCTCACTGGACATTAACATCACTCCCCTCATCAAGAGCATCCCGCCTGGGACCAAGGACAACACATCCAAGCCCCTTACAAAATCCTGGAAATCTTTCACCCATATACAGGAAGCTGAGATAGTCAAACTGATCGCCACATCCAATCCCTCCTCTCACGCTCTAGATCCTCTTCCTCCACAACTGACCAAAAAGTTTAAATCTCCCTTACCCCACTTTGGTGCAAGATCATAAACGGCTCCCTGAGATCTGGAGTCGTCCCAGACTGCCTCAAAGTCGGGCAAGTCACGTCACAGACCTAGACACAACAGTTTCGAACTTACCTCTTCTATCCAAAACCTTAGAAAGATGCATGCTCCTTCAACTAACTCAGCACCTGGACAGCATCAACCTCCTCGATGCCCACCAATCGGGCTTCAGAAAAGGCTGCAGCAAGGAAACCGCGATCCTCAACGTCATTGATGAAATCCACAAATCATTGGATGCAGACAAATGCTGCCTTCTCATTCTCCTAGACCTATCAGCAGCTTTTGACACGGTCGATCACAAGCTCCTCATTAAGGTGCTGCAAGAAAGGGCAGGTCTTGATGAGGTGGTATTACACTGGTTCTCCTCCTTCCTTCACAACCGCACCCAAAGTATAAAAATCAAAAACTCTACATACGATCTACACCATATCAGCAGGGGAGTCCCCCAAGGTTCAGTGCTCTCCCCGCAACTTTTCAACATTTACATGCAACCACTTATAACCCTACTCAGAAAAGCCAACATCCCCTTCCATCTGTATGCTGACAACACACAGATCTATCTGGAAACCACCTCCATTGAGGACATTCAGAGACTCAATGACACGCTTAAAGAAGTCCAACACTGGCTGTCAAGTAACCACCTAAAACTGAATCAAGACAAGACTGAAATACTCCTCATCTCTAACAAAGAAGAGAACCCCCAAATTGCGGAATGGTTAAAAGCGATAGATGCGCTCAACGGGGACCTCACCTTGGCGGACTCTGTAAAATCACTAGGTATCACTCTAGACCCGAAACTGAACATGAACAAACACATTAAGAACTCCGCCAAGAGCGCCTTAACCTGAAGCTACTGAACAAAATAAAGCCTTTCATCCCACCCAATGACCTCCCCTCAAAACAACTCTAAACGCTGCAGCCAGAATGGTCACAGGAGTGAAGAAATTCGACCATATCTCACCCGCACTCAGAGAACTAAAATGGCTCCCAGTTGAATTGCGTGCCAGTTTCAGAACAGCCTGCTTCACGCACAAAGCCCTTCACACAGGCAAACCTGAATACCTGGCCTCCAAACTAAAAAAAGCCGGTTAAACCAGGATGCTCAGGAGCTCGATCACTCTACTACTCATCCCGCTGAAAGCATACAAACAAAAAACTGTGGCCCGGTCCTTCGCGGGTAACGCACCCAAAATCTGTAACTCTATTTCCCCCCCACATCAGAACTATCCCCTCCTTTGCAAAATTCAAAGGACAGCTCAAAAATCTTTTCCTAGAGTGTTCCCTAGTTAAGAGTCAGGAGCCGCAGAAGCGATGATGACATTACTCCCTGGAAGGGGAGCGCGGCCCTAGACTATGGTATTCGTCGAAGGCTTTCCAAGCCTTCAATTGCCCCTTGGATACATAACCTGCTGAAACTCTCCATCCATGTTCTATACGACTACTATATTTTTGATCTTGTGCAATACGACTGTTGTAAAGCGCTCTGATACCCTCGGGTCTGGCCAGCGCTATATAAAACTTCAGAATAAATAAATAATAATGCTCAAACTCTTGAGTGTAGTAACATGCATTACATCAAACATGGAATTTCTGAATGACATTATTGCTCAGTCTTCAAATTACCACAAGTCTTTAATTCACCATCTAAGAGATCCTAAACACCCAGTTGTTAAAAGATGTAGTAACTTAAAAGGATAATATTTCCACAGTTGACTTTATTGTAACATCATTGTTAATCTTCATGGTAAAAACAAGAACAGTATAATCTCTCAAATGGTCATACTACTTTCAAAGTTGTTGTTATCTTGTTATGCTATGTTAATTATTCTTATAAAGCTTTCAAACGCACTGAGGTGTCTTGGTGCTGCCTTGTCTGAAACAGTGTAAGTGGTAACTTTACTTGATAGAGGCACTAGCGGGACATAATCTAGGATATTATTGATTAAAGAGCTCTCCTAAACTGAATAAGATTTGTCATTTCTTTGCCTTCCCAAACGATTTTTGGAGACTATAACATTTTTTGTCGTCATTGACCGTAGTGGTCTGGAGGAGGTGTACAGGAAAACCTTTGAATTAAATAATCAGGTCCTGAGTTATGGAGTCCCTTGAAGGTAATACGCAACACCTTGAAAGCTATTCTTTTTTTAATGGGTAGCCAATGCAAATCCTTGAGTGCTATTGCTGCTAACTGTTGTTTAGTATTCCAAACAGAAGTTGTGCTGCCGCATTTTGCAGTGTCTGCAATTTGGTGAGCAGTTGTGTTTGCTTGTTGATAGACAAGGTTTTGCAGTAGTCTAATTTAGATTAGTGCAATGACTGCTGTCTTTTGATGGTTACCTGGGATGAAAGGAAGGATTTTCCTAATCATTGTGAGGGTGCAGAAAACAGATGACGTGATCTGATTGATCTGGCTATCGAATGTCAGTCTGTTGTTAAACAGAATTCCTTAGTTCCATACCTTTTCTACTGGTGCAGGCAAAGCACCAATTTCCTGGGGGCACCAACTCGGGGACCAGAAGGATGTATTGTTTCCAAACAGGGGAATCTCAGTTTTACCTGAGTTCAGTTTTAGACCGGTATTGTTCATCCCGTCTCCCATATGTCTCATTCAGTCATGAAATTTGACAGCAGTGTGGTTCAGATTGCTTGAAACTGAGACCACAATCTGGGTGTTGTTAGCATGAGCTATTACTGAGCCCCTGACAGTTTTATTCAGCTTAGCGAGTAGTGTGATATACAGTTTAAAAAGGGTAGGGCTTAAGCAGGATCCATGTGGCACTCCGCATGTGAGAGTAAAGGAGTTTGATACAGTCTTATCCAGGACTAATACGCTTTGTTCCCCTTCTGACAGGAATCATTTAGAAGGGCTAACTCCACTTCTCTGATTACTAATGAGTAGAGCCAGTTTATCAGAATATCATGATTGACCATGCCAAATCAATGTGTCATTGTGTTTGACCAGATGTGATAATACTCGGTTTAAACTACAACTGCATAACCATTTATTCACCATGTTATCTATTGCTGACAGAAAATAAGAATTGTCTCACTGATGAAGGTCGCAAACCCACCCTCCAAAAATCATAACAATTCAGACATGGCCCTGAACATCATTTTAGTTCAAAAGGGAAGGGCTGTTGAATCACCTCCTTGGAAATGTTTTCAGTCACCCTCTAAAGAAATCCAACATAAAGGCATTAGCAAATTACCTGTGAAATCCCCCATAGAGAGGTGATTATTATCCATATAGAAGCAAAGAACCAATATAATTCATTTATCAGAGGATATAGAAATTGGAGGTCTAACTTAACACCTCATGAATCTGCATATCAAAGACTGATTATCCGTTGTGACCTCATTGATGTACTTATGCCCTTTTGAAATATGAAAGCAATACACACTAACAGTACCATAGACTTAACCCACATGTAACTAAACCATCAAATTTTAAGAGAAAAGGATGCAATTTCCTTAAGGAAATGGCCCTATCCTAATGGGTCGCAAATTGCGACCTACCTCATTAATATTCATGAGGTAGGTCTATTTGCGGCCCACTAAGAATCGCTAATGAAACCCAAAAGAGTTTCATACATTAGAAATACGATTTCCTAATTGCAATTCGGTGAGAATTGCATTTAAGAAATCGGTATTCCTAATGTTAATAAATCTAGCCCTAAATTACTGCGTTATCGCTTTGAGACCAATTTCATGAACAGTAAGTGGTTCAGCTTCCAGTAGCTGAAATTAACCAAGTAGCAAGAATTCCAGTCTACAACCATGTTTAATAGCACTGGAAGATTCTCTGGTTGTTTTCTAGTCTGTAGTGGAATTAGTCTTCGCCAGATCTGCCAGGACATTGAAACAGGGGCCTTAGTCATCAGTGACGGTTTCTCACTTCAGTAGGATGCAACATTGTACCTTGTCTTTGGTTAGACACTTCACTGTGAAGAAGTCTACTAATAGTTACAAATAGTCGATGTGTAACCTCAGTCCTCTGAAGACTATTTCTCTCCAGTGGACATTTCTCTATCTCTCTACCTCAAGCCCCTCATTCGGAATGGCTGGTGCCCTGGAAATGGCTCACCCGTTCCGGGAATCCCTGTAGGTCTACTTCCATTGTATCTAAAGACTTGCATCTTTTCTTGATGAGACCTTGCCTAAAAAAGGTCTCCCCATCCCCAGATGACAGATCGTAAATCCTCTCAGAAACTGAAAGTTTAAGGGCTGAGGGACCGTGACCTGGATAGAAGAGGACAGAAAGCCCACTCTGAGGCCAGTTCTGATGCAAATCAGAAGTCTTCTTCAGGGTCAAGTGGAGTTCACTTTTGATCTCTCTTACTTTTTGGATTGGAAGGCCGAAAGTTATATTGGAGGTGTCCATCATGACATCTAGAATTAGATGCAATATGCTGGAAAAAGATCAGATTTTTTTCTAATTGATGATGAAGTCTGAAGGCCTAATTTAGAGTTTGGCAGGCAGGGTACTCTGGCATAAGTGTAGCAGAGTTCCCTATCCCTGAACCCCTCGTTCTACCCGCTATCTTATAAGTCATATGGGCTGACAGGTTTCAAAAGGTGGCAACCCCCACTCGCTTCTGGATGGTGTTATGTTCAGTTTTTTTCTGTTTGAGACTGATGCAGCTGAAAGGATGTTGAAATCGTTGCCTGACACATAAACCGAATATGTGACGTTTTGAGTAACATACGAGTCAACGTGCACTAACCACACGTTAAAGAAATATGAGAAACAAATGTAAGAGAACTTAGTTACTGCATCGTAAAAGCATGCAGATAACTGTAGAATAGATGAAATCATATTTCATTAACCAGCTTCAATGTGTCATTTCAATGTGTATTAAAAGTTTAAATGATGTACTCAAGTGTTTTTAGAGATTCATAACCATCCTCCGTGAAATAGTAAGGTGCGTAGAGAATTAATAAAATCTAACGCAATTTTGGAGATTTTATGTGTGATATTGAAAGGTGTCATTCTAAATGTCATCAGTTGTATATGTGAAATTGTGCACCAAATGAGAAAAGCAAAAAGTGGTGCCACACAGTCATAGTGAATATGATTTTCTTGAAACTGTCAGATATAGAAGAATAATCTTTATATACATATTAATGTAAACAATGTGAAATTATATTAGTATTTTATGATTCGAAATAACTTTATACATTATTATTTTGAAAATGTAGTAATGTGACATAATCCGATCCAACAAATAACATACTCCGAGTGCTTATGACATTAAAGGATTTTGAGAATATTGATTTCCCTTATATAATGTATATTTTCATTACTTTATATTCTGCATTGTTTAAAATAATTTTATTATAGACCTGCACTTTTTCTACTTGCTTTGTCTCACACTTGTGAGAAGTTTCCCTGACTGTACAATGTGACGCGAAACTGTGTCTTGCTAGAAGAGTTCTCACTCGCTTACAAGGACTATTGCAACATTAGTCAATACATTGGGACCATCTGCTATGGGAAACTGTCCTCTTGAACTCACTCATGTGCCTGTTACTAAATGAGCATTGTTTGGAGTTTTACGTATACCGGAGGATCTGACAAATTATGTGATCAGTACTAACTCGTACCAGCTCTCTCTCTATAATTGTGTCTTCCTTTATGCCGTGTGACAATCATATTATATGAACTGACCAATGGACCGAGCGGTCCGACACAATTAGGTGACCAAGGAGGTGTCACCCTGGAACTGGAGGATATATTATACTTTGATTTGATGGATGAAAAAACTTCTACTTCTTCTGCCTTGCTGTCTGTGTGACAGACCATGGAGACTGCTCTTTGGGAACTTGTGCAAATTATACTTGGTATTCTCAGCTGACGCATACGCTGTAACACAACAGGTGTTGTTTACCTAATAACCTGCGTTTGTAATCTGCACTACGTAGGCATGACCACCAGGAAAGTAAACACCCGAATGATCGAGCATCGTAGTAGTTTCAGATGCAAGCGGGATAACACAAAGATGACCACACATTTCCTGGAAAAACGCCATACTCCTAATGACTTCAACTGGGTTGTCTTAGAACACATCAAGAATCATCCCAACATAGAGAAACAGCTATATGAGAAGGAACAACGTTGAGTGTTCAAGCTACGTTCGGACGACAGGGGTCTCAATGATGACATACCCTGGGGCCAGTTCACTTAAACAACAATCACTGAAACATTTGCTGATTTAGTTTTCTATTTCCATCAAGATAACCTCGTATGTTGGTATTCATTATGATAATATCTACGTTATCCCATTAGCTAGAATTCCTCCTTCCATTCCCTCTATCTGTGTCTCATTGGTGGCCACTATCTTTAAAGCCCCACAGCGAATTATCTCTAGCACACATTTGGAATAAATTCCTCGTGACCATTAATCCTGTTCGCTTCCCTTCCCAATATGGCGGCTTCCATCTTAGCCCTTCCCACTGACCCAGGTCGGAACGGGTCCTACCTGTCTTCTTATCATAGTCCGATTTTTCCTCTTAATATGAGCCTTATCATTGTGCAGCCCTCATAACCTAATTTTATTATATTTTTTAGCGATCTAAACCACCGGCTGGACCATTAAGTCCGTGCAGAAACGTATTTTGATACTTAATAGTATCATGACGTTCTGTTTCACCCCTTTCCAAAATGGCGGCTCCTCTTGCACACCGGCATTTGAAACCTGCCCTTTTTCCATTTCTATCTTTAGCCTTGAGACACGCCCGCAAGCACATAAAAACATTGCGGCTACGAGGACACGCCAGTATGCGGTCCTGAGGTTTGGCTTTCATTAGGTGTCAGAAGCATGTGGGGTTCAACGTACAAGTAAGTGCTGCCTTTCTAACCTGCTGAATGAAGCGTGGAAACCTTTCTTTTTTTCCCACACCACGCTGGGCGATCCGTCAAGACGGAACACGCCGCTTTTCCTTAACGATCTTGATTCCCTTCGTCCATTAGATGTACGAGATCTCCGCATCCCCTCCAGTGACCATGAGGCACAGTGTTGCTTTTTCTTAAGTAGGTTAAATGTTTTCTGTTGTATGTTATTGTGTGTGTTTAGTCAGACCTAATAATCAATTCAATTCCAGCACAACCTTTCCAACACCACGCCGGCATGGAGTGAATAATTGCATCCCTTCTGTTTTTCACTTAGCGGCACGCCAACCAATGAAGTGTGCATTCACCGGTGTGTAGTGTGTTCACATCTTTATCGACTACTACGTATTACACTATACGCATATTTATGTATATATTTATTCCAGCCATTAACTGTGATTTTGTAATTTACAGATCAGTGTACCAACGTACATAACGTATGTATATATTTTAAAACGCATGCCTTACTATTGTGGCATCACACTTATTTCACCTTATCAAGGTTGACTAGGAGTGGCAAGTTTTTCGACACTGGGCTGGTCCCAGTGTAGTCCTGACGAAGAGCTGGGGAGCTCGAAACTAGTTGACTTCTTAATATGCTAGGCACACCTTCCCATCATAGTTAGGGTCCCTTGTCATATTACCCCGTTTTTAATTTTTTCAGCTTAGAGCACCAATAAAGTTTATTTCGTAGCCCACTAGCTGATTATTTTAATTTTCCCACTCCACCACAACTTCACTCACACCACACATAGTCCACAAAATTTTCAGTGCTCCTACGTAACACCGCAAGTCGCAGCACGCCTCAGTCCGTAGAGGACTGGGAGGACCCCTATGATGAAGCATGTCACCGTGGGGAAACCCTGGTGAGTGAGGGGACTATAGAAAGAGATAAGACTTCCCTTTCAGATAAAGGTGTCTTTAAGGATCAAATTGTTTCCTACACCTTCTGTTTTTCCCAGTTAGGTTCCTGTCTATCTGACTTGTTCAGGATAGTCTTGTTTTGCTGCATACGCTGTGTGCGCCATACTTGGACTTTTTCCTGATGGGACACTGCACATGAGCTGTCATGGTTCATGCCCTTGCTGATCTCTGCAAATCCCTTTCCATTTTTTGGCCAGCCTTATTAATTAGATCGCCCTGCAATAATTAGATACTAAATATTTATTAATGTCATCTTGCACTTTTTATATCTTTGATACATTTACCTTTAACTAAACCATAGACTCTGTTTATCATGACTTGTCTCCTTAAGTTGATTGTGCATTCCAATAGATTTATTAATGACAGGGAGAGATCAGTATAGAGACATTTCTGATCTTTAGGTACTAATGTTAGTATTTTGTATTGCCTTAACAGAATTATTAGTCTGCGTGATTTGGTCCATCTAAATTTCTTTAGAAGGGTCGAACTAGCAGTAAAAATCCTTTACTTATATAGTTTGGTGTTGAGAGTCCTATACATGACTTTAATAAAACAATTTTTTTGAATCTGTTATCCAATTCCTGATCCTCATTAGATATACCGGGTGTTAGACCTCCTATATCTAACCCCTCAGTGGCACAATACAAGATCCATTGGAGGATCAAGTGAGTGCCTGTTAGCTAAGTCATATGAAAGAGACAATGGAAATAAGAAACCAGAGATGTAAAATATAAAGAAAGGGCCAGTATCCACTTCTACAAGACTACTAGGAAATCCTGGCTGTCACAAACTGAAAAAAATTACTAATGACTAATGAAAAAACTCCCAATAGTCAGTCATAATTTTTTTTTTTTTTTTTTATTTTTAAATACCGCTTTGGGGGTTTATTTTTGAAAAACAACAAAGTCTGCTAAGCAGCTGCCTGAAACTTCCAATGCCTTTACAAGAGCTGCCATGGGGCAACTCCTGTGAACACACAAATCAGTGCTGGACTGATGGTTATTTCTAAATATGGCAGTCCTCTGTCCTTCAGAGTGGTGAATATAAAGGCATCCCCTGCCCTGGTGTACATAATAAACTTTGCTATGACCTAAATCAGGAAGTAGGCTTAAAATAAGCAGGGTTGCCATATATTTCCTTATGGTTGACCAAAGTCTGCCTGTCATGGGCCATGGTATCTTACCATCTAAGTACATTTTCTTGCGAGCCCTTCTTTCCCTGAGTGCTTCAGCCATCGGTTTGAGTTACAGGCTGTTGGAAAATGGCCCTCTCTGAAGGTCACCACAAACTTTTTGCCTTCCTTTTCCTCTTTTTGTGACCTTCTTTTTGTTGTCTTAAGACTCTGGGTGCTTTACCACTACTTATGAGTGCTAAAGTGCATGTGCTCTCTCCTCTAAAAATTATGAAATTGGTGTATACCTGATTGGCATATTTGTTGTACTGGTAAGTCCCCTGTAAAGTGGAATACCTAATACCCAGGGCCTATACTTCAAATACTATTAGTAGACTGCAGCACTGATTGTGCCACCCACAGAAGTAGCCATTCAAACCTGTCTCAGGCCTGCCACTGCAGTGCCTGTACGTGCAGTATACTGCCACTTTGACGTGGCATTTAAAAATACTTGGCAAGCCTTAAATGCCCCTTTCATTACCTATGTCACTCTAAGGTAGGCCTTACGTAACCCTAAGGGCAGAGTGCTATGTAAGTGAAAGGTAGGACACATACCTTTCTGTTTTGCATGTCCTGGTAGTGACAAACAGCCTATTTTGCTTTTCACTGTGAGGCCTACTCATCTCATAGGCTAGCATATGGGAATTCCTTAATGCACTTTTAAGCTATTATTTTCAGAGATGATTAGCTTTTTTATTTTTCATATGTTTGAAATGGTAATAATAAATTGCATTTATTGTTACTGTTTTAGAAATGTCATTGTTCTGTGTGCCTGCCAGCCTGTATCCAGTACATGTCTGGGGTGGGTAGCAGCTACAATTTGTGCATTCCCTCTAGGCAGCCACAACACAGGCAGGGTTGGTGTGTCTGAGTACCCATCTACATAAATCTGCATTCTGATGGCTTTGCATGTGCAGGATGGCAAGGAGGAGCTAACACTTCACTTGAATAGACAGTGCCCTGTCCCCACACAAAAGACGGATTACCCCCCACAAATAGTCTGGCAGACACGGCTGGGCTGAAAGGGATCCTTGTGCACTTCAGAGGGATGCTTTGAAGTCCCCCACCCCCCCCACACACACACATTAAAGGCACTTTTGGGTATAAGTAATGGGTCTGTTCCTTAAGGACTCATCTTTGGACTGCAGACCTGGTAGGCCTGCTTTTCTCTTGTGTTGTCCTGCTGCCTGCTGCCTGCTGCTCTCTGCTGAAGGAGTGCTAGACTCTGCCTTCACTCCAAGTGATCTCAAAGGGCTTGTTAGCTTGCCTCCTGTTGCTTGAGACTCGGGGAAATCAAAGTCTCTACCCCTGCTCCTGTGCCTGGCTCGCTGGAAGTGGCCCAGATACTTGCAACACAGATTTTGATGAATCTCCTATCTGTGTGTAACAGAACCAGTGCATCAACTTGGTTGCAGGAGTAAACTCGGCCCATCACATCAGAACCAGTGCTTTGCCTCACAAGATCAATGCATCGGACAGTGTATCGCCACCTCCGCAGCTTGTTGAGATTGACACATCCCCTTGACTGCATAGCAGAATAGTCTATGAACATCAGCACCCATCTTTGGAACTGACGCATCGCCTTTACTACATGGAGAAGATCAATGCATCTCATTGTTTGCAATCAGGAAAGGTACTTTTTTACCGGGGCATGCGTGGGTCCTGCAGCTGGCCAGCGCTCCATCGCAGTTGGTTCAAACTCTGATTTTGCTTCTGTCCAACACAGCCTAAAGTAACCTTTTTAACTCTACTTGCTTCTAAACGATTTACTGCATTTATTCTTTTAAAATTGAATATCTCAACTTCTATACATTGGATGTTTGTCAATTTGGTCTTATTTTATTTATCTAATTTATTTTTCTAAACCTGTGTGGAGTCTTTCTGATGTTTTCATTGTGTTACTGTATGTGTGTGTTGCACAAATAATTTACACATTACCTCTTTAGATAAGCCTGACTGTTCTGTGCCAAGCTGCCAGAGGGTGAGCATAGGTATCTTTTAGTGTGTATCTAGCTACCCTGACTAGAGTGGTGGCGCCTGTCTGGCCTGGGTGCATACATCACCCAACCAGGAATCCTATTTCTAACATTGGTGATCAGCTGTGAGGATAGGACTTGTGTTTGTGCAATACCATATAGTAATTCATTGTTCACTACAACTCTATACAAAGATCAAAAATTACTATTTTTTCTAAATGTAACTCCTGCTTCACCTTCATTAGTTTTGGATATTTTTTGTTGTTGCATTGGTGATACCTTGTCAGGATACCCATGGATCTCAATTGCCTCGCATACTACACTGGGAGTGAGCTGAGGGAATTCTGCAAGTAGAGGGGGCTGAATGTGGTCAGGAAAACTTCAACAGCAGTCTTGAGATCCTATGAGGAAGTCAGGAGGTTGCAATCAATGTCAAAGTACGAGAACCCTGAGCTGAGTGGGGGGTGCAGTTTATATACCAGGCGACTGACACATATGGTGTTGGACATCAACAACATTGAGAGCTACAGCAAGGCTTAGCTGAGGAGGTTGTGCAGAGAGAGGGGACTGAGAATCCCAAAGGGTGAACCAAAGTTGGAGTACCAGTTCACCCTTAGAGCAGGGGAGGACGTCCACAGATTGCAACCTGCACCACCAGAAGAGTCTGAAGAAGACTACTTCAGTAACCTAAACAAGGCAGAACCCTGGTTGTACCTAAACTCTGAATCAGGGCCCCAATGGGTAGTGGCCCTGAAACGGAGGGAGAGGAGCAGGAAAATGACTGGTCAAAGGCTCCAGAAGAGAGAGGTGAACTCACAAAGCGGTAGCCCTCTGCTGGTTCCTATGCTGGGAGCAGTGTCTCCTCCCAAACCTTGTCCTCCCAAACATTTGTCCTCTGAGGAGCTCAAAGATAGACAGGCTGAGAGGGACCTGAGGTTGCAGCTGGCCCAGCTGGCTGCAGAGGAGAGAAAAGCTGAGGTTGAAAGAGCCTTTGGGGTAGATAATTGTCTTGTGGGATCATGAATCTGAGCCCTGCAGATACTGTCCAGCACCAACAATATTGATGGCAGCAAAACTACTGTGTCCAGTGCTGAAGAGACAGACCACATGCCCAGAGATTTGGTGTCTAAATTCAAGGAAAGGAATGACATACACCAGTGGTTTCAGGCATATGAGCTAGCTCTATAAGTGCACAGGATCCCTGAAGAGGATTGGGGAGCAGTCATATGGAGTCCTATTCCTGGTGGTCGGAGGGACACCCTATGTGCACTAGAAGAGGGGGACAAGTTGAGGTATAACTTCACCCCAGAAGAGTGTAGATTGAGATTCAGGGGTAGTCGCAAACTGTCTCACTAGTACTGAGAGGATTTTGTGGGGTACTTTTGCAGAGCACTGGAGGGTTGGGTAAAGGGTAGCATGGTAAACACTTTTGAAGGGCTGTACACTTTGATTGCCTGCAAGCATATGTTCGGTTATTGTTTTCCAGGGCTATGCCAATACCTGGTTGTGTGAAATTTCTCTGACCCCAGGGAACTTGCAAAGGAGGCAGACCTCTGGGTGAGTACCAGAGTGTCTGTAAAGGCATTTGGGAGAGATCCCAAAGGAACTGGCTCAGATTGCCAACAACCGAGGGCAAGGGAGGTTCACAGTGACCCAGACAGGTCTCAGTATTGTTAAATTCCCGAGTTAGACACATGTATCGAAGCAGCTTATTTCTTACATTGTCCTATTTTTCAACTGTAACCTTTTCTGCACATATTTGTGTGTGAGACAATGTTGGATTAGTTTCCCTGAAACTAAACTTGTTTACACAGCTAGCTTTGCACAACATTATCACAATGCCCTGAATATCATGTATAAGGTCTCAGTTTGCACTATGTACAAATGTCATCTCTAGCTTCATCCACGGGGCGACAGGGTTTTCTACATATCCATAACATCCGAAATCTATATGCACATCACAAGGCTGATTTCCATTATAAAAGATGAGCATCCCGATAGATTAGCAGAGGAGGCACTCCAGCTGACACCAGAGGTCCTTGCATGCTGAGAGTTCACCACGCAGCTGTCTGACATCTTGTGACCAAGATGAGATCTTTCATTCTCTCCCACCAGGTAATTGAGTTGGATCATCCCTTGGGGCATTTTTGGCTCTGCACCAACACACTCTGGGTACACTTAGGGGTATATTCATAAGAACGTGTGCTAAACATCACCAAAATATGTTAACACAACCTTACACATCGCAGCCTATTGCGTGAAAATAACCCTGTGTCAACTTGGAATTCACAACAAGGCGGCCCCATGAGATAGTTTGCCGAAACCGTAGCCAATGCCCTCAATACAGCCACCTTGAGGGAGATAAAAACACAAACCCCAGCATGAAAAAACCTACGATGGGCCAAAGTGCGATGAGGAAATCAACGATAAGCAGTGCCAGGCCTGAAACACACACCTGGCAGGTGGGAAAAATCTCCATAAAAGTAGAAAAAACACCCAAACACATACTGACCAACACCCAAGCACCATGGAGCCAGCCGGATCAGGCGCAGAGGACAAGCGCAACCCCAAGCACCCTGGACGACCAGCCCGGGACCTCGGGGACAGGGAAGGGCAAGGTCAAGAAGAGGAAGACAAAGTTCAGTCCGCAGGCGAACAGGATCATAGTCACGGAGTTGATGGAACACCATCAACAACTGTTCGTCACCTCCAACGTGTCATTGGGCACCAAAAATGGAATATGGCGGGACATCGTGGACAAGGTGAATGCAGTCGGAGAGCACAAGAGGACAATGGACGAGGTCAAGAGGCGATGGAATTACATCAAGTGAAAGACCAAGGAGAAGCTCGCAGCCAACCAGAAGGCAGCAATGAAGACTGGAGGTGGGGGCCCAGCGCCACAGCTCGTGCTGGATGACATGGAGGAGCTGGTGTCGACAGTCATCAGTGTGGGTACTATGGCCGGATTTGGGGGATCGGACACTGCTTGATGGGACACAACACAACCGCAACAGCGTGAGTGACCACCAGGTTCTAGGGGGACGGGTGGAGATGGCCACAATGGCACACATGCACAATCAAGCAGAGCACAGTGCACACCCTCAAAGACTCGGAGTCATCACCTAGATTCATAGACTGTCACACTGTACAATGCCATGCTGTCTGAATGTTAACATGTACCACGTGGCTACATACATGTGGACACATTGCAATACACCATCTCCCCTTCACATTGCAGGGCCACCGTCAACACCCCCTGCAGAGTAGTCCCAGCTACTCTTCACTGATGACAAAGAGGACAACCCCAGCATCGACGCACAAGCCCTCCTAGACATCATTGACATCATCTGCGACTCACCTCCAGGATTAGGGCATCGAGGAGACCCCACCCACCACCCAAACCACCCACCAGGAGGCACCCACGGCCCAGGCAGTCTCCCAAGACCCCCAGGAACAACACACAGCCTTCCAACGCCGTGTGCTGGAGGGCCAGAGGGAGACAGCTGAGCAGGTGCAGGTTGGGTTTGACCTCATGGCTACCAAACTGGACGCCATCCTTGGGTGTCTAGGCCCGCTCCATTGTCTCCAACGAGCCCTGACTGACATCGCTGGAGTCATGACGCGAAGAGAAGAACACCTGTCTGCTCAGAGGGACTCCAGCGATACCAGCCGTGAGCTGGCACACATACGGAGGCTCATGGATCACATGGTGCGGATGGAGGTGGAAAGGATGGCAGCTCCCGCTGCACACCAGCGAAATGTAGCTGGGATCTACCATGCCCTGCAGATCATCATCATGGCATTGCTGCCACAAGGCGTGGCGATGATGAATTTTGCTGCCCCCACACCATCCACATCTTCGCCCCCTGGTGTGCCATTGCCCCACAGTGCGGCAGTCGTATCCACTCCGGCACCTGATGTGTCAGTGGCACACAGTGCCTCAGCCAGTACTGCAACACCCACAGGTGGGGCAGAGCACACATCCGGGGATGAGGACGTGGATGGGTTCGTGATCAGAAGGAGGCACTAGCATTCATTTCCGCCACCTGGCCTGTTTCTCCTTGGTGCCGCACATGGTCCCATGACCTTCCACTGACCCCCGATACACTCCGATGCACTCACCTTGGACAGCGACATGGACTGCCATGTCCTGTTTGATGTCAATGACACGGCGACCAGACTGCGGACTGTACCCTTCCTTTCCCGCTGTACTTGTCATCCCCGGATGGACTCTGGCTGGCCCTCCACGGGCCCACATTGTGCAGTGTGCTTGGCATTGCCCTGTACCGCTCCAGCTGCAAAACTGCACTGGATGTCCATTAAACATCCAGTAACGCACTGCTGTGTTATGTCTTTCATCATTCCTGTATAAATGTGTGGATGAATGTAAGGACAGTGATTTCCCTTGCGTCAATGATGCTCATCCTGTGGGTGCTACATTGCCTATTGTGTTCTGGGTGCCGTGGACACTACAATACGGACACACACATCAGTCACTTCCTAGTCCGGACATGGACTGAACCTGCCCAGAGCCCACGAGTCATTGTTGCAAGCCCTGCGCTGGTCTGGCGTACGGCCGGCCAGACCACTCTGACTACGCTCCGAGGGGGGGGCCCTCATTGCTACCCGTCGCAGGCGTACTCGCTGGTGGTGTGCTGGCTGGTTGTCAGCATGTCACAGTCACTCCCTGAGGGTAGGTTTGCACACACACCACACCCATCCGGCACAGGCGTCACAGGCCATGTGACTCCGCCAACATAAGGGGCCGACAACGTCACATTCCCCTCTGCCGGTGGTGACTGGATGACGGATGCTCCACAGTTCGCAATCATAAAGGGCCCATGAGTTGTTGCACACAGGGTTAGTGGCACCCGAGCCTTGTGGCTGTCATGGGCCTACCACCACGTGGTGCTGACTGGGGTAGCACAGGGTTAGTGGCACCCGAGGCCATGCAGCCGTCACGGACCTACCACCATGTGGCACTGACTGGGGTTGCACAGGGTTAGTGGCACCTGAAGCTTTGCGGCCGGCACAGGCACCCCGCCACGGGACAGTGACTTTGGGTGCACTGAGGTAAGGGCACCTTAAGTGCTGAGCGTGTGTGCAGCCTGCGATGATGCCCCGTCCCGGCGGTCCGGACAGCTCAGGTTTTGTGTGCCCTTCTGGACCGCAGTGTAGGCCAGAGCCAGCGGGCAATGCGGGCCTACCGCCATGTGGCGTCGCTTCCGGGACAACAGAGTTAGTGGCACCTATTGGGCGAAGCGGGTGTGCAGCCTGCGTTGATGCCCTGTGCACTGGTATGTGCTCTGCCATGGCGAAATCAAGACCCAGCATCACATGTGAGACCTGGTGGCCTGCGGAGCGGGGCTGCATGATGTGAAGGATGCCATGTCCGCGGGCCCCAGGATTGTGGCTTGCAGCGGCACGTGGTTGGATCTCTTGTCTGCATGCCAGTGGTGGAAGGTGAGCAGTGAGGCCTGGGTGTGCATGGGCGAGCATTCTCCGATGGGTGGCAGGAGGGGCTGGGGTGCCTCTGCCTGGGTGTGCATGGGCGGTCATGATCCGATGGGCGGCGGGAGGGTCTGGGGTGCCTCTGCCTGGGTGTGCATGGGTGGACATGCTCTGATAGGTGGTGGGAGGGGCTAGGGTGCCTCTGCCCGGGTGTGCATGGGCGGGCATGCTCCGATGGGTGGCGGGAGGGGCTGGCGTGCCTCTGCCTGGGTGTGCAGGGGCGGGCAGGCGATGTTGTCTTGTGCAATTGTGTGTGGTGTGCCAATCATGTATCTGGACTCTGTTTCAGATGACGGGTCTGTCTCAGATGTGTGACCTGGTGAACTGCAATACATACCGGCAAGTGGTTGGAGACACAACGGTGGCAGCAGGTGAGCAGTGTGGCCTGGGTGCGTAGGGGCGGCACTCTCTCTCCCCCTCTCTTCTTATCTCTCTCTCCCCCTCTTTTCTTCTCTCTCTCTCCCCCCTCTCTGTCTGTCTATCTCTCTCTCCCTCTCTTCCTCTCTCTCTCCTTATCTCTCTCTCTGTCCTTTGATGTACGCAGGACACACGTTCTCATCATGATTTTTGTCTTGCAGGCTGTGACCTACGGATTGTCCCGAGGGGAGCCACCATGTGTCTTCATTTCAGTTCAGTGTTCATTTTAATAAAGTTTCATTTGTTGCTTCCAAAGTGAATGTGTGATGCTCATTTTTGTGACGACACATGCATGTCACCAGTTGTGATTGTGCGACATCATGCGGATTATTTTGTACATGTTTAGGTGAAGCTGATGTGGCAATGTCTTTGGTGGGGGGGTGCCGGGGAGGGTGGATCCTAGGGGTGGTGGTGGCAGGTGTTGTTGCCCTTTCAGCCCTCCGGGCTGCACATTCAGTTGCCCGGGTGCATATGTTGTTCTTCAGTTGTGGCTCTGGGCTGGGCTCCCTTATGTAGTGCAGGCTGTCATCCGACTTTGCATCAGGTCAGAGCAGATGTTAGTGTCCTGCTGTTAAATCGCGTTATTGCCTGTTTTGTGTTTTTATCGCTGATGTGGCTGGTCGTTGAGAATGTTGTGGAGTGGTGTTGTCCTGGCTTTTGGCACGGGAACGCCTACTCTGCCTCTCATTAGCAATAGTTGTGGGGGTCATCTGTGGCGATGTTTTTTTGCGGCTGCTATCGCGGGTAGTGGTGGGGGGTAAGGGCCCGTGTCCATTCTCAGAGTAGAAATTGAGGTGGGGTGGGCATATACCCAGGTTGGCCTATTCCCAACCCCTAAGCTTGGATTGTTTCTAGAGGGAGCACCAGCAGGGGAGCCCCATGGCTTCATGAGAACTTGTGGGGGAGGAAGGGCGGCTACCATAGGCGTCCAACCATTTCTGATTTCTGGCAGTATCACTCCACAGGAGAGGGTGCAGAAGCTTATATGGAGGGGTAAGAGGTGGAAACAGTCTACAATGGGAGGGCCAGAGGATCAGGGTTTGCCAGCTCTGAGATGAGAGCACCCTAAGACTGACCCTGGTGAGGCCACTTCTGGCATTGGCCAATGTTTGTTTTTATTACATTTCAGAAAGCAAATATAAGGGCTGAAATTCCTGAGCCACATTTCTGATGGTGTATTCAATGGCACCAGCAGTGATATGACTCCATTGTGGCCTTCTCTTAAACAGGGTACAACTGTCAGCTGCGGACAGTTTAAGGCTTTCAGCCCTCCTTGTGGGGTGCCTCAGGTCTTCTCCCTCAGATCTACTCTCTTCAGTCTCTACGTTCCTCCCCTAGCTGCCGTGGTGCACTCTTTTGGCTTCAAGGTTCTGTCGTATGCTGATGACAAGCAAACCCTCATGTCAATAACTGACAGCATACCTCTGGTGGCAAATAGGTTTAAGAACTTCATGGCAGGAATCAGTAACTGGATGAAAGACAGCTTTCTAAAGTTGAATGTAGACAAAACAAAGGTCCTGATTTTTAGGGATCAGCAATCCATCTGGTCTGAACTTTGGTAGCCTAAATCGTGTGGTCCATTACCCACCCCAGTAGAGTCAGTCACAAACCTCGGCGATCTTTTTGACAATTCCCTGACTTCTAATCTGCAGGTTAACCGCATTACCAGTACTTGTTTCTACATCGTTAGATCTCTGAAAAAGATCTTTTCTGTTTATCCCGGCTGAGCTCTGTATATCGACAGCAATGGCTTTCATTACTTCTCGTTTAGACTACTGTAATGTCCTATATCTGAATATTAATAATTCTACGTAGAACAAGCCTCAGGTTATTCATAAATCCACTGTGTGTCTTAAACACTCCTAAACAAATTTATTTTGCAGAAGGCCTTTGGGCTCTTCGCTGGCTTCCACTAAGGAAGTGAGTGATTTTTAAAGAACTCTGCACAGTTTTTCTGGCCCTGCAGTAAAAGGGACGACGGCATATCCAGTCATCTTTTCAGTGGTATGTGCCCAATGGGCCACTCATTGGTATCTAGAAGGTGGGGGTCCCCAAGATCAGTCAAGCCAGATGGGGGGGGGGGGGGGACTGGGACGTTCAAGATACGTAAAGCCAGATGGAGGGAGGGGTGTTCGTTCTCCTATGCTGCAGTGAAACTTTGGAAAACCTTACCTGCTCACCTTTCTGAAATAGGAATATTGTCGGTTTTACAAAAACACCTCAATACCTAGCTCTTCGTCACCTAGCTCTTTGGGTCCACGGGAGTCCGCCTTCTTGTGGTTTAGGCAGGTGTTATTTGACTGGCTTAGCGCTTTTATACCCTAGGGTTTAGTACGTTTTATAAATTCGCTCATTTCCTTTAAAAGAGTTAGACAGATTTTGTTGCTTAAGCATTAAATAATTTTCAGTATGCCTTGGTGGCACTGCTGGTTAGAACAAACAGTTATTGCGAACACACTTCACTCGGAAACCGGTTAATAAAGCAATGCCTGGCGAACAGATAATAAATACCCAAAAATGGATTTATTTAAAAATGTGTTGCTTACAGATGAAGCATAAAGAAAGTATTTTAAAAAATCTAGCACAGTCAAACGTCGAGATGCCAGGAAGTGTTTACAGGCCGATGAATCATATTCCCAGTAATGTTTTTACAGTGTCTTCCATGAATTTCAAATCAACTGAAGTAAACTTTCTGGTTGGTAAGTCTCATGAGGAAACAGGATGCGGGGGTCACGCGTCTAGGCATTCTTCACTCACAGTTCAGTTTTCAGAAGTTTGAGGGCTTTCTGCATGTTACTGTACACTAAAAAACAAAACACATTTCATTAATTACTCCAAAAGCCATAAAACGGTTTTATGATATTCCGAAGAAAATGGAACAACATCATTTTTATATTTTCATTTAGTTAGCTAAACCTTTTCGGTATGCGGCGAAGGTAAATTTGCCTCTTCCTCTCTATATATATATATATATATAATACATAAAAAATAATATGCTTTTTCCTGGTTGTTCATCTAATGTAATGTGATTTGTCGTCTCAAATGTGGCGTAGGAAGCGCTATAGAAAAATCAACCTAAATAAAATACACGTTTTTAGATGCCGCTAGACTGCTTACAGGGACGGCTAAATTTGCCTCTGTCGCCGGTGATATCAGAAGACTTCACTGGTTACCCATAAAGAAACGGGTGCAGTTTAAGTCACTCTGTACTGTTTTTAAAGCTCTTCACTGGACCGGTCCAGAGCATCTGCAGCAGCAGTTTCAGTGGTATGTCCCCAATAGACCACTTCGCTCTCTGGGAGCAAAATTGGTAACAGTCCCTATCTCTAAAAAAGCCAGCTGGGGAGGTGGGAGTTTTTTGGTAGGGGCAGCCAAAGCTTGGAACGCCCTCCCATTCCAGCTTAGAAATAGTATGGATCTACTGGCATTCAGGAAAGCCTTAAAAACCTGGCTATTTGGCGTTTAATCCGTGGCCTCATATGTGAGTCTCTTTGGGAGGTTTTGTAGATAGTGGCAAGAAACCTTCGGGTAGCAGTTTGCGCTTTAAAAATATTATAACATAACATAACAAAAGGTGGCCATCTCTGCGCACATTTGTTCTCATCTCAAAAGGCAATGATATGTAATTATCTCAGCTCATACATGTGGGTAAATCATTTGTTATGTTTTACTCATGGTAGTGAAAGAAACACCACAAATTTGCTCGACGGATGACCTCACAGCATTGAGACCTATTTCCAAAGAAATTACATCACACAGCCTTTCATCCTCATGTAGTCACAAAGTAAACTTAATAAGTGTAAAGATAATAAACTACCTAAAAACATCACAAAAAATGCTTCGTCAAGTACTGCACATATCACTTCTGCTTTAACCCCTTCAGTGCCACGCCCTTTCCCCGCCCTGTGCCGGGTGTTGCATTAGCGGGCGGGGTTCATGACGAGATAGTCTCGTCATGGGCACAGCGTAACCGCGCTCCATGACGAGACCATCTCGTCATGGGCACTGAAGCGGTTAAATAAATGTGAAACGACCCAAAGTTGGTAAGGGTAAACGTTTACATGAACAGTAGTTCATCCCCACTGTTACAACATGATTCCCTTGTTTATCCACAGAACAGACAAACATGTTTTTTTAGTGCAAACTTCTGTCAATAGCCACATGGCTTTCGGGTCTTTTTGCTTTAACCACTGGCTGCTGTCGAGGCTCAGTGGCTACCACCAGGGCTTTAAGTGGGATGAAAAAACAGGGGGGGGGGGGGTAGGGGTCTCTCAAAGGGGTGTGACCAATGTAATTAAAGGCGTGGCTTGAAAACATGTAAACTAAAAATCTGTGCTTAGCATAGTGCGCCGTGCGATTTGTATTTTGCTGTTTCTGACACTGCATCTAGATATATGATACAAGTAATATCATACCTACAACAAGTCAGGACAATCGTCTTTGTCAATGGTTGTTAGTTGCATAAGATAAATAAGCAGCAACTATGGCTTGTCTATATTATTGAAAAAGCTTCCATTTAAATCTCTGGTGAATCTTAAATCTTAAATCTGATGTTGCTGCTCCTGAGTTTCAAAAAGAGAAGGGAAATTCAGAGAGAAAATGGCTCTCTATAGGATTTCCCTTCCCCCTACAACGCTCACCTGGCATGACGTCATGCCGTAACTTCTCCACTAGTGAGAAGTAAGCAGTGTGAGCACGCACACATAATATGCCTGCTGTCACTGCAGTCTGGAAAAAAACGTGCCGCCTGTGCCAGTGACCAAAACAGAGACCCGTTTCGAGGCCCCCTTTAAAACACTGCCGGTGCTCAGCACCGGTGAGACCCGGCCCACTTAATGTCCTGGATACCACCACAGCAGGGATGTGTTAGGTTCGTTGGGCTTGGCACCGTCAATTACTTACACAGCTCAGCGTCTGTAGGCTCGTACGTGTACCGATGATTGGAGTATTTTCCAGGAAGATCAGCTCTCACTACCATAGATGGATCTACAAGGGTAAAAAGACAGCACAATTCACATCTTCTAAATAGTACTAGGTGGATGACTGTAATTGGAGAAGTAGGGCATGCCTACTTATAGGTACATAAAGTGTAATTCACAAAGCATGAAACTGGTAAATGAATTTCTCACACTTATATGTATGGCTCTGGTAGTTACACAGTACAAACGTAGCCAAAGACAGTGGAGGGCTGTCCAGGGCCACAAGCAACAGAACACAATCAGCAGGTGCTTTCAGGGCTGCTGAATTCAGATGGTATGGGGAACTTCTGTGGCATACAGGTTGGTAAGGATCCAATTCACAAAATAAGAGCTTTCTGACCACAAAAGGGCATTTTTTAAATCACCAAACCCAGTTTGTGATTTGGTGAGATGTTACCAAATCTTACCGGATCGCTAATTGGGTTTAGGAATAAACCCGATTCAGTATTTGGAAGGGGCGTGTTAAGGGTGTCCTTTCCAGATACCGAATGTTTGAGCCAGGGGTCTCCAACCTTTTGTGAAACAAGAGCTACTTATGTTAAATAAAATTTACCATGAACTACCAATACTATTAGTGAAATTCGGTCATAAAACATTATTCTAGCACCTTAAAGGAGGTGGTTAGCCATTTGTGAATGGGAAAGGGTCCCAAGGAGCAGACAGTAGTCCATGAGACCACTGCCCACTCATGAAAAAGGTTAGTGTAAATTTTGTATTTTATTTTGTTACATGCATCCCCTTTTTCCTTTAAGCATAACGGGCTGCATGCAGCAAAAAGAAAAAAAAGGCGGCTTCCTTTATTTTAAATAAATCACAGACATGGTAGTCTGCTGAGCCCAGCAAGTCACAGTGCCTTTCATTGTATCTAATCCCAATGGGTCTCAATTTACGACCTGCCTCATGCATATTACTGAGGTGGGTTGAATTGTGGGTCACTACGGACTTATATTTTGAGAACCAACCTATTAATACATAGGTCGGTTCTCAAAATACCAATGGATTCGTTAGAAGTCGCTTTCGAAAATTGCGACCACTTCTCACAAATTCAGTTTTGTACATTTCATTTAAGGAATTGCAAATTGTGAATCGTTATTTGCTGCAATTTACAATTCCTTAAATGGAATCTTTGTACATGAGGGCCTTGGTGTTGTTTGAAGGTTTGTGGCTTAAATTGTTTCCTGATTTTAAGGAGGATCAGCTGGAACTGATGAATGTAGGTATATGCTTGCAGACGTAGCATACTCCAGGATTAAATGCTGCAGAAGGGGTACAACATTGTATCAACATCCTCAGTTTGGCATGTGTAGGAATCAGAGATGCTGGCATGAGCATTTTCATCAAGTGTTTATTGTGGGAAGCAAGCATGTGATCCAAGAAGGGTTGTGTGAGAGGTAGGGTCATGGGATGGGAAGATTCTGAAATCATCACTAAAGCAGAGACTGAAATTTTGTGCTGCTTTCTGAATTGCACTAGTGCCATGGTGGGCGTGATGCATGCGAGGGAAGGGGATGCTGTTTCATCACAGGATCAAGGAGGCCTAGCTTCCAGGTTTTTCTATCTGCCAGATTGAGCAGGAGTCTTACAACGCTTCCTCTTCTGGAGCTGTATCATGAACAAGTTCTGCATCTGTGTCTGAATCTGTATCTCAGGGAAATGCTTGATCCTGTGCTCCTTACCCATGGGGAAATTCTCATGGTAGCATTCCATATTTTTGAGTTAGTCTGTGCCGCTCCATGTAGGTAATAAGCATATGCGTGTCTTTCTTTCATCAACCTCAAAGGATTAGCCAACCCAGAATTGCGAGACTGCTTCCTCTCCACATGGGAATACAAACTTGACTTTAGAAAAAGCATTGTTGTGCCAAGTTTGAGGAACAGACGAACACATTAGAAAAGGAGTCAGTTGTCATCATGTGTTTTTTTAATTGATTCCTACAAACTAGCCTAAACCAATGACAGATGTAACTGTCTATGTTCTCCCTTCTTTTTAAACACATTAATTTCATGTATTGTTTATGCACTTTTAAAGTAAATTTTGTATTTAGTGCTCCTTAATCGGATCATTTGCAATGAACTTTGGTATAAGGATTTTTATTAAAAGAAACTTTTTGTGATATGAATATTTAGAAAATGGTGTCGTGTTCTGCTCATTCAGGATTGGGGTGATGGATGGCTGCCATGTGAGTGTCCTGGATTGGAGTTAATGAATAATCCGTGACCCCAATGGGATCAATTTATGACTTGGTATTATTTCATAGAGCCCTGACCCTTTGGTCTGTGGAGCCCCTCTCATTGTATTTATAAACATTCAAGACTCCGCCTTCATGGACTAAGGACATGCCTTGTCCTGTTTAGAGTGCATCCAATTTCCCAAAAGCAGTTCTGCATGAACTTCTCAAAATGATGCCCTCACTGGATACAACAGTTGGCACTGCCCACTGGACTTGCAAAGGATAATGGAAACTTGTAAATGGAGAATAGTCAGGGGACACCGCTAGCACCATCTGATAACTTCCAAGGGTGCCTTGTCTGTAGACGGATACTTCATCCCAGAAGCAGACTTTACCTCTGGATTTCATGTTCTCATCAAGAACTCCTATTGATAGTATCTAAACATGTGGAAAGTTGGACAAAACCTCAGTCTGTACTCCACTGGATAGACTGTTGCCTAAAGGAAAAATTGCGGGTTCCAGAAGGTCCTGGCTCTATCCAGTCATGTGCACTCACTGATGGTATAAACACAAGCAGCTCATGCAGGAATTTAACAGGGACACGCACATGTCTATGATGTATACGCTCTCTCATACTGACATCTACTAAATTGCAAATTTCCCTTGTCAGCCACAGATGCGCTTGATATTTTTATAAATTACCTTTGACTAAATTTCCTTTTTTCTGTGGTATTTAGTTATTACCTTAAAGTTTAATTCTGACTATTAAAACTTGGGGACTGATTTAGGGTTTAGCGGACAGTACTCAATCCATCAAATTAGAGAAGGCCATTACCTCTGCCATCCTGATGGACTACCATTTGCCAACTTCAGAGATGATTGCCATCACTCTGTTCCTTGAAATGAACGGCCATCACAGCACTTCCCTACAAGGTAGAAAAAGTTTGGTGGACGGCCCCTATCGGTTCTGAGAGCTCTCCATCAAACTTTTAAACTTTATTTGGTTTTCCAGAAACAAACTCCCAAAGTGTGAACTTGTTTCTGAAACAAAATACCCTTAAAGTTTGTTCCCAAGATGTGGGGTCATTGTTTTTATTTCTGTCCCTTACTGTCAGATTTTTTCTGGACATAAACATTAAACCATCCTAATAAATAGGGTGGTCAGTGTAAAGTTCTTCCTCTGACAGCCCCATTCCAGCAGGCTGTAAGAGGAACTTTCTGTCGACTATCCTGGGAGGGGTGGGGGGGGGGGCGGCAGTCACTGGAAAGCTTAGGTTTTGCCCATCACTAAATGAGGCGGGCGAACCAAGAGTTTGGCAGACAGGACACTCGTCGCATTTACAACACAGTAACCTGTGCGCGAAACTCTAAATCAGGCCCTTGTTTTTGATCCCTGTGTTCTTTATCTCATAAATCTAGTGTTGTACTGTGTGTTTTTACGGCACATACCCCTTATCCCCAAATATATCCCTGAAAGACAATCTATGGACTTGCCCAAGCTATGAAATGTCAGCCAAAAGATACCCATGGGGAAAGCTTGTTTTGCCCTTGTTAATTCTCTTTATTTGGAGGTGAGGGCACCCAGTCACAGATCACATTAGGACAGTAGTTCTTCCTCTGCCTTGGAGCCATATGGGTGGGTTCTCATTATATTACCCTCTTTCCCTCCTTTGTTTTTTCCCAGCATTTATTTTCTAATTTGCATTAACCCCTCCCCCTTCTATTCTCCCTTGCTTAACCATTTTGCCCTTCATCTTCTCTGCTTTGCTTGGCTTTGGGTTATGGTACACACAGTCAATAGAAAGACTGCGGCAATCTAAGTGATGTTTCTTGTTCACATGACCTCTAGAATTCTTTTTCCACGATGTGAACCTGTTCTCCCTTAATTCCTTCTGGAACTAGTCCTTCAAACAGGAATGGATTTTTGGTTGGAATTCGCAGGAAAAGATTCATACAGCCCTCATACATGTTACAACACCTTCGTGTTAATTCAGCGTACATAGGATTATTTCACTCTCATCTGAAAAATAAAACGTCTCCCACCAGGTCTTTTACACGCGAGTGATCTTTAAATCATTGGACCTTTTATGAAATCAGACTTGCGATCCTTTAATACTTAATTTTTCCAAAAGTCATAGAGAAATAGTTACCTACATTTGATTATATAATATTTTCTGATACTCTCGCATGTGACTCCTTCATTTGTTTGCGGTATGCCTTTTATTACAAAGTACAAAGAGAACTTACCCACGAAAACAACCTTGGGTACATACTGGCCATCAAGTAAAAGGTTCTTGTCAGTTGGATCATGCTGGAATTAAAAGAGCGACATGTATTGAGTATTACATTCTAGAATTAAGTGCTTTTAAATAATCATGCAGGTGTATTCTCATAAACCAGGCATCCATGCAGATTAAATATGCCCAGTTAAGAGGAATGTGACAGTGGATTCTGGGTACTGTATCCTATAAACCCTTCAATCAATGGTGTCGCCTGCAAAGTTTAAGCCATGGACATCGATTCACCAAAATGGCAAGCGAAGCAAAAGTGAGATCACACAAGCTTTCAACCCTAAATGACATCAAAGGATTGATGTCCCACTAAATAACCCTTTATTGCATACTGAGGGTGGGGTGAGTTGGGAGGGCAAAGAGTGTGAACTGCAATAGGTAATCAGGGCTCATGGTACCCCTGGTGGCTTTCCATTCCTTTAATTCCCTCCAGGTGCCCTAAGACCAGGGAATGCAAGGGCATTAATAGGGGCAGCTATTGTTCTCCCTGCTTGCTCCAAATTGATACCCATAGCAAGTGTACATTATATATGGCCTATTTTTTCATGAATTAAGCAACATTATAGTGGATTAAATCTAACTCTAGATGTGATTGTACAGCATACATTCTGAACTTGTGTATTTGAATACACGATCATATGTGAAAATGAAGAAAAAGGAGGTTTGGAGAGATGCAACATTTGTCTGGGCTCACACAATTTGGTCAAGTAGGGAAGCCGGGATTAATCCCAGAATTTCTGTTTTCACATTGTGCATTTCAGCCATAGACGGCTATATCTTTCTTTCTCTCATGTTTTGCAACAAACGTCACTATTTTGTCTTTTTTCTTTAATCATAAGATTAGAGTTTGGGTGTCAGGCAGATGCAACATCAAAGTTTCGGGCTCGAGGGTGCAAAAGGACCTGGAACTGAGCCAGACCCAGGCATTTGGCTAAATCCTGGTTCGACCTTTCAGCAGCTTGACCTCTTCCAGGACGAGGGAAGCGGACTTTACAGCAGGTAAGGAGCTTCGAGGCAAAGCAGTGCCATCTAGGAGCCGCTGGGTGATGTCTGCTAGGCGGCAATGAAACAAGAAATTTTACCATAGTTAAAGATTTCCAAAAAGGGCTAAGGAAAATAGCTTGTGCAAGTCATATGTGACTTAAGTGTTGTACTACGGGAAGCCCACTTCTATTACGCTATGTAGCTGAAGGAAAGAAAAATAACTAGAAATTCCAAAGAAGGACCCATATTAAGTCCCTCGCTGCCCGCAGAGTTAGGGATGCATTGCCAACAGGTCTGCTTGGCTTTTTTTTTTTTTTAAGATGGTGCTTCTTTTCATTGTGGCACTCTTTTGCATGCCCAATGAATGCCTTTAAAGTCTTTTTTTCATCAATAAAAAAATGAGCCATGTCAACATTGGTTGATGCCCAGCTTTCAAAGCTGGGGTGCCATCACATACATACAATTTGGCACCTGCAGAAGTGAAGGGCGGGCACGATTTCAATCACAAGCATGTTTTTTTTTCCAATCTGTAATCTTTTTAATAGGAATTTCAGATATTCCTTTTAAAGTGTCCATTTTGTTGTTTGATGTTCCCTAGTAGTTCGAGTAAAACCAGAGTCTGTTTACTTGAATCTATAACTTCAGAAAAAACACCTATTGCAATATTTTGCCACAGGTGTGATGCTGGTAGTTTTGTAAGGATGAATTTACGTTTCATCTTAATACCAAAAGAGAGACAATGCCGCTGGCTAATATTAAGGCCATAAGGTGGAGTAACCTTCTTAAAGATGACGTGGTTGGAGTAAGGTGGTTTGATGCTTTTGAGCACTGGGTACTGTAGATCTATTATAATGATGCTAAACAGGCAAGGCATTTTTTAAATAGAATGAGATCATGGTGTTTAATTTTCAAGGTTTCTTTCTTAAAATGCCCTCACAATCCATTACTGTGCATAATGTAAAAATTCAAAATATCTGTCTTGTGCCTTGCACAGAGGCAATCTATACACGTCAAATTTGAAAGATTAAATTAAATGCACCCCTTTGTACGTAGAAGAGCAAAAGGAATAGTAAAAAGATACCAAAATGCTTCTGTATCATTATGTATATCTACACACTGAGAACATCAATAAAATTGAATGTGCTCCTGGACACGCCCCTTAGCTTCGCCCATACTACCATCCCCAGTCCCCACTCCTAGTGTCCAGCCCCCAATCCCCACTCCTAGTCTAAAAATCAATTTGGCAAGTACATGCAATTATTTTGTTTCATTTAAAGCACTGGTTAAAAGCTCGGCATGAGGTAAAATCAGTATGATCTGGAAATGTAGAATGCCTGAGCACATGGTAAAAACGCATGATCATGTTTTGTTATCTTTTTGTTGACATGGAACAAAGGAAATTGACCCAATTATTCTACTGCCCTACACTTTATTATAGTTAACCTATCATAGTATTCCTACGCTTCTCAGGTAGCTTCACCCGTGCTGTACCTACTATTCTCTGCCATACTCTGTCAGTTCTTCGCCTCTCACTTCCTGCAGACTTTTAGACAGGAAGTGGTGTCAAGTGTCCTTGCCGAGGACCTGGGAAGTACTTCCTGTTCCAGAACAACAAGTTTTGGATGGAGGAGTAAGAGAAACCCGGAAACGAATGAGTGATTCGTACCTGCTGCAAGGACAAGTTGAAATCCCTGCAGTAACCTCTAATCTTCGATAATTTCCAACTTCCCTCTGCCGTGACCCTAATTTACAAGCCTAATTAAGAGCCTACAATTCCTAGCGTGTTTATTGTTATTGGCTGAAAAAAATGGGAGTTTCTGAAAATGAACCTCATGCCCTGGGCCGAACTGACGTGTGTATGTGCTATTGTAGTGAAATTGTATTTATATAGCGCTTACTACCCTTGATGAGGCGTTGAAGTGCCTTTTGGCAAGTAGCACATTATTCCGAAGCCCAATAGGATTAGTGGGGGATGGTGAAATATAAGTATAGTATTAGTATAGGGAGGTACGAGTTAATGTGAGTGGGGGACATGTGTGTCTGGTAGTTGGTGTGAATAGAGTTATGGAAGGATAGAAGAGGGAATAAAACCAGAAGTGTTGACGTCTAGCTTTCTTAATGTCCTTTAACTTGTATTAATGCATTTGTGATGGGAAATACCAAACTACAAGTAGTACTTTGGAAACATTAAACGCATCATTGGTCCAGCTGGCCGCTCCTGACATGGAACAACTTAAGAGGCCCGGCAAAAGAGTGAAATATTTGTTAGCATCATTCACTTCAGATAAAGAAAGAAAGCTGCTCCTTTTAACTGAAATTGCCTTCAAGGGAACTTACAACAACGTTCAGGAGAATGAATTTCTCTGCTAGTTTCTGGATGCCTTTGTGCTCAGCAAATGCTTTCTTCAAAGCTGTAAAAAAACATAAACATATGTAAATAAGTTGTGCCTTACAATCAAACCAACCTGCTCCCTCGTCAGCTAAACAGAGCTGCGAGGTTTGCCACGTCCATACGTGTGTAGCTCATCCTGTCCGCAGTTTGTTTCTTTCCATCTGGGACTTGTAGTCCTGATTTTATGATGACACAATCGGTGCTACAAATCTCAGAATGCAAAGGGGAAAAACTGGATTCGAAGACCTGCTTAGGTATGGAAGTTGGCAATATTAGAGCTTTGCAATATCAGAGCTCACAAGTTTATAGATTTAGCAGCTCGCCCAGCCAGGATTTTTTTCTTTGCATTCTGGGACTAGCTTTCCTCTGTATTCCATTATCGCTGCAGGACTTCAGATTCCAGAATGCAAAGAACAATCCTGGCTTGGATGTGCTGCTCATGCATTACCCTAGGAAACACGCGACCTCTGAAATATGCTTTTTGCAGCATACAAACAACACATTGCAGACCAAAGAAGTGATCATTGCTTTATAAACCAAGGGGCATATTATCAAGGACTGGCGATAACTATCGCTAACCTAAGTTAGTGTTAGTTTTTTTATCACCGTCTATCGCCCTTTTAATTTGCCTTGTTTGCGACGTGTCGCTAACAGGCGACAGCTTCCGTGAAAACTGCCGCTAACCGCTGCGCGATGGCGATAAGTAAACTGGCGATAGCAGGCAGAATCCAGCGATAAGCTTTTAGCGACAATAAAACGCACACTAAACTGCAAGTGTGGACTTAGAAAAAATAGCCTATCAGTCCACCTACCATAGAAAAGATGTACAAAAAAAAGTGAAATGCAGATCTGAGCACCCAGGGCCAAGTGCAGCACACATCAACAACCCCCTCAAGCCCCCCAACATCCAGGATTACCAGGATGAGAGCCTGGATGTCCCGTTGGACTTGCGTATTGCGCCTGGATGCCTGCTGGACTTGCGCCTGGATCCTGGATGCCTTCTGGACTTGCGCCGGGGGCCTGTATGCCTCGCTGGACCTGCGTCTGGTGCCTGGATGCCTGCTGGACTTGCGTCTGGAGCCTGGATGCCTGCTGGACTTGCGCATGAAACCTGGATGCCTCGCTGGACCTGTGTCTGGTGCCTGGATGCCTGCTGGACCTGCGCCTGGAGCCTGGATGCCTCGCTGGACTTGCGCATGGAGCCTGGATGCCTCGCTGGATTTGCGCCTGGATGCCTCGCTGGACCTGCGTCTGGTGCCTGGAGTGGGATGTGGAGTGGCTGTGGAGTCGATAACCTGTGGCGGTAGTGTCCCATGCTGAAGGTGTGGTTCCAAGGACATGGACTACTGTCTTCTCGGTGATGAGCTTCAGGCAGCTGTTGGTCATCCAGACTGCGATGTCTGGCATTCCTTTCTGGAAGTTGAGTCTGGTGGTGGTGGGGTCTTTGGTGAGGGAGAGGATGAGCTGGGTGTCATCAGCGTAGGATGCAATGTTGAAGCCGTGTTGTCAGACGATGGCGTTGAGGTGGCCATGTAGATGTTGAAGAGGGTCGGGCTCAGAGATGACCCCTCTGGGACTCCGCAGGTGATTTATGTGGGATCTGAGAGGAAGGGTGGCAGTCTGATCCTTTGGCTTCTTCCGGTGATGAATGATCGGATCCATTCTAGGGCTGTTCCTTGTATGCCGGCGTCATGTAGTCTGGCGACTGGTGTACAGAGGGAGACGGTGTCAAAGGCCGGTGAAAGGTCAAGTAGGATGAGGGCTGCCGAGTGGCCATTGTCCAGGAGGGTGCGTATGTCATCTGTGGTGGCGAGTAGGGTGGCCTCGTAGCTGTGGTTGCTTGGCAATCAGGAATGGGATGGGTCGAGGATGGTGTTGTCATCAATGAATCGTATCAGTTCCCTGTTGACTGTTTACTCAGCAACTTTGCCCGCGAAGGGGAGAAGCGAGATGGGCCAGTAGTTCTTAAGGTCAGTGGGGTCAGCTGTGGTATTACTGAGCAGGGGCCAGATTTCTGCACGCTTCCAGTCATCTGTGTAGGTGCCGGTTTTGAAAGTGGTGTTGATGGTGCGTTGTAGATCATGTATGATGGCGGACGCAACTCTGTGGTAGATGTGAGGAGGGCATGGGTTGGTGGGGGCCCAAGAGTGGATGCCTTTCATGGTCGAGGCGGTATCTTCAGCTGTGACTGGCATCCAGGTGGAGATGGTGGGCTGGCTGGTGTGTCCGGCCGCCGGGGGGGGGGTCTGTAGACGAGGGTTCCTCAGAGTGTGGAGTTGTGGCTGGTCTGGATCTGGAAGTGCAGGTGTTCGGCGGAGGGGAAGGTTTAGCTGGAGGCGGAGGGTGCTCTTTTTTGGCCAATGGCGAGGCCCCCTCCAGGTGGTTGTGGCAGTCCTTCCTCTGGATCTTGTATCCGTGTGGGATGGCTGTGTTGATGTCGGGCGGAGGAGGAGTTGGTCCCGGTCTCCGTGAAGAAGGCGATGTCGGGCGAGAGGGAGTCAAGTATCTCCCAGATTTCCACAGCGTGTTTGTGCACGGAGCGCACATTGAAGAGGATGCATCTTAGGGTGTCACCAATGCTGGCGTCAGCTGTGTTTGAGTCCTGGGTGGTGGTTAAGCTCTGGCAGCAGTGGAGGCCGGAGAACTGGACGTGGGTCGTGTTTGGCAAGGCCTGTATGCAGTCTCTGACTTTTCCAGGGTTGAGTGCGTGGAGTGTGGCTGTGCTGGAGCAGTGGGTGGCCCGGGATTCAGGGTTCTTGGTGCTGGTCGCGGTCAGGTCGCAGATGGGCTTGGCTTAGGTGCACCTTCTGTGCGCCAGCGGCGCGCGTCCACTGAGCAATCGTGCAGTGTCCGCCATTAATTAAGGGAGGGTGGATGATCGACCACCTGGGAGGCGGGAATGAGCGAGGACAGGGGTGCGGGCCCGCGGGGGCAGCAGCGGCAGGAAACTTGAAGTGAGGGCTCAGAGAAGCCAACAAAAAAGTAGAAAATGGGAAAAAAAGGGATAACTAACTGATGTAATCATGTTATGTATCCTCAGGGGGTGGGGGGAGGTGGGTGGGTGGGTAGGACTGCTCCGAACACCAAGCAGGGCATGGGTGGATGGGCATTCACACTCAAGTGCGCATTGACTGTTTGGTTGGCCCACTCAGGCCACCCAAAGCAGTCATGCGCTCTTCCCTGTTCGCAATGCAGGCTGCATTGCAGCCTATATGGATAACATACCCACCCCTCCGGCACTTGGCTGCATGACTTGTCCCGTTGCCAATTGCCAATCCCACCGCTGCATCGCAGCATTGTGATTGACACAGGAGAGAGAGCCTGGCTGCCTACTTCATTTTAATGGAAGCAGACGCAGAAGAGCAGGAGCTACGAAGACACGAGAGACAGATTAGAGATAAGACTTCCCTCAACAAATTTCTGACTACACCCGCTCACACACATCCCCGCGTCCATGCACCATCCAGTGTTCTTTACGGCGTTTATCACCTCACAGCTGTCCAGACCCCCCCGCACTTATCAATGTTGGCCAGTGTGCACCCATGCACAGTGGGCGTACCACCCGTGTGCCAAAGGCACATGCGTGGTTGCGACGCATGCCATGACATCGCATTTCATTCCAATGCATACCAATACTAGGCACATCGCAACAGTAGAGTAGGTGTTGCAAGGCGGACACATGAAGATCACTATTCCCATTTCAGTGAGTGGAAACCAAAACTAACCTTAGCACAACAAACCCAAACGTGAACCCTGGAATTCCATTTTAGGACCCCCAAAAGACACTCAAAAATCACAAAGACAAATGCTCACCCCAAAAATGTATTTTTGTACCCCAAAACACCCCCAAAATGTTTCATATATTACCTCCCAAAACACCCCATTTTTCATATTTTACCCCAAAATACACCCCATTTTTCATATTTTACTGCATAAAACACCCCCAAATTATCCTATTACTGACCTGAGAATGCGTTGTATTCAAATGCGATGTTAAGGTACCCGCAGTCGTAGTTGCGTTGTTAACGATGTACTGCCTACGTTGTAATGGTCCTCTCCCGTGCAAAGGGCAACCCATGGGCTATGTCGTTTCTGTCCGTCTGCCCCTGGCCCGCGCTCAGCACCAAGGTGCATTCCTCTTGGACACTCCACCGCTACAACGTCAGTGCCCTCCTCGCCATCAACCCTATACGCCACCTCGCCTGCCAGGACCAACCTCTGCTCCGTACCGGACATCGCCTTTGCCATCACTGACAGCTTCAGTTACACCGGCAGGGGGCACCCCGGACATCAAGGAGGAGGCCTTGCCCTCACCTACAGGGCACACTCTGACTGACCACGCATTCTAATGTGCCAAGGGTGACCATGGACCAGGTCAAGTCCCAGATCTGGACCAAGCCCATGGACATCCTCTGTAGCACCCTCATGTGCAGGCTCCCCGTCCCATGGCCCCCCATTCTCCAATCCCATTGTAGACCTCATTGCACACCAGGGTCTCCCTTCCACCGACAACATCCAACTCTGTGATCTCAAGTTCCACCTGGGCTACCCCAGTGACCAGAGCACCACCCCCTCCTGTCACCGTCGTCAGACGCAAGCAGCAACTCACCTCAACAGGCCACATTGCAGGACACACGGTCGAGCACGTCAGCTCCGCCAGCGGCTACTTCAACTACAGCCACAACAACGGACTCTCCTGGCACTACCATCATTGAATGAATCACGTCTTCACCTTGCCCACCGGACGGCAGCGCCATCATCGCACCCCCTCGCAGCTGGATCAAGGCCACCACAGAACGTCTCAACAACTCCCTCCACACCAACACTTCATCAATGCTTCCAAACGATGACACAGCAGAGCGGTACCACCACCGATGGATCTCTAATGACGCCGACATCTGGACACCCCTCATGAACGGCACTGCGTCAGTACCTTGCACCCGCCTGATGGGAGGCGTGAGGGAGGCAGTGCCACAGGGACAGGCTGGCCCCATGCATTGCTGGAGTTGCGTCATCGTTGTGCAAAAATGCGTGACTTAAGCGCAGGCGGACACATCAAGATTCCTGACGTTTCTGTCATTACTTGTGTCATGGAGCGCTGTCCAGTGATTACAGCGCATCCATGTTGTCGCAAGAAGGGCGTAGTGAGAAGTGTCGCAATACGGTCTTTTCTCAGCGCAGCAACACTTTTTATGACTGGGGCACAGGTATGCGCACTATCTTATTTATTGTGCGCATTCCTGCACTGTAGTTTTGTCGCAGGTCAGCGCTGCAACATTGCTTGCAGCGCTGTCCTGCACCAAAAGCTGCATTGATGAGGCGCCAATAGTTATCACTATTTATTAGACCTGCTTTTTCTTGTCTTAGCTTCCTGCAGCTAACGGGCCTTAGCGCGAGTTTTTTTATGACTTCGCGGGTCCGGGCCATCCTTGACAATAGGGCAAAGTGGTGTTAGTGTGAGTTTTTGTGAAATTTTGCCAGGGAACCCTACCTTGCATGTCATTAGCAATAAATATCGCTGGCATACAAGGCGATGGAAATTCCTCCCGCTATCGCCTGTAAACTGTCGCTAACGCATGCCAGCGGCAGCTTGCTAATTGGGCGAAAACAATATCGCCACTTTAGCCTCAATATAGTGCCGCTAAAGCGGAGATGAGCCCTTGATAATATGCCTCCAATTGTGCTCCTGATATTCGCCCCACGGCGAACTATCAACACATTACTAGAAAAGTACCATCATTTAACAGATGGAAAAAAAATCAAGGCAGGGCAGGAGGCTAAAACAATCTAATTATTTTAGCCAAACAGGGAGGAGTAAATAGCCCTGGCCGTAATTATGTGGCAACGCTGAAAGTTTCTAAATAAAGGCGCAGGGAAGCACTTTCGATGTTTGTCAATCAAATTCTTCGCCAGCCTGCTGATCCAGCTGAACGAGTCTGCGTGGGAATCAGCGCAGGTGCGTGGGTCGAGGCCGCCCCTGGCAGGCCAATTACCTGCTGAGTCACGCCTCATGTCACTGGGTTGCTAGGATACAAAGCATGGCACTCCCAATCACCAGACTGGTTCCTTTTAAGAACATGCTGGGAGGCGGCCTCCTATTTGTGGGTTTGTTCATTAAAACCCAACGCCTCTTTAATTTTGAACCTTCTCAGTAGCTAAACTGACACGCAAGCGTTTTGCCAGGGGCGTCGTAACTTATTTTGACACGCTAGGCGCAGTAAATATTGTGCACCCCACCTCTGCTTCTTTTCCATTTGGGCCATTTCATATCTGTGAGTCGCCTCGGATCTGCAGTAAAGCGCTGCAAGGCTGCACGTTGCGGCCTCCGTCTGTGTCAGTCCCAGTCTGAGGTAACACATGCTTCAGACTGGGGCAATGGAAGGGCTCGCCAGTGTGGCCCGTGCATAGAAAATGTTCTGTGCTCTCGAGTGTTCCATTGGGGAGGTTCACCAAAGAACAGGACACAAGTTTTCCAAGCATCGACCTTATCTTTACAAATGCTCGTGATCGGGTGTCTTAGACTATTTCAATTGCACACCCACCAGACAAGTCCCCGAATGCATTGCATTGCTAAATGACAGCCCCAGACAGGGAAGAAAAGGTGCAGATTTTTTTTGTTGTTGCAGAGTTTTATATAGCGCGAACTTGACCCGAATCCAATCGGGTATCAGGGCGCTTTACATAGCACCAGTTACGTTACATGAGGACAAGAGTCTTCTAGGGACCCTACAAAGGGCTCCAAATGGCCGCGCTGCTTCTGTACATTTTTAAACAACGGGCCCTAATGAGCTCATTTCTTGCGTCGGAAAAGAAAACTAGGTTAAGCCGTACTTGCCTGGTACATAGGGCGCCACCTCATTCTAGGTCATTACCAGCGCTTTAAATAGCCATATACTGAGTACCTGCACATTCATTTGAAAGGGAGCGTACGTGCAGTTCTCAGCGCTGCTGCAACAGAGTGCTGGCACTTCTCAGGAGCCAACAGGTACTAAGAAGAGAGGGTACCTGCACTTCTATATTTTCAGTAAGGGTACTGGTCATTGCAGACACTGTTTCTGTTTCACCTACAAATCCTTGAATTCAGATGTAAGTAGTCTAACGAAAGCAAAACAAGACTACAACACCCAGAATGCACTAGTTACCAGACAATAGTCCAGGACTGGAAGCAGTGCCCCTAATGACCTGGAGAACGGTGGGCGTTTTTACTGGAGAATGGCTGGGTTTAAACAGACCTACTGCTTGTAGTAATGCTGCCTCTGCTGCAGGACAGGATACAGGGCATTCCATCTGCTGGCCCCTGGCCCCCAGAGAGAGTGGTCTGTGCGTTTCACCCTGAGGGAGATCCTTTTCGGTAATCAGGTGCTTTTAACTAGGAAAGCGACACAGACTCTAATTTTGAACATATGCACCACACAATCTCACAATTTAATGCCGAATTGATTTATGTTAAACCAGGAGACGAAGAAGATGGTTTAGAGAGGGGCGTGAAGGCAGGCTAGAAAACCCCGAGTGTCATTTCCAGTTGAGCTGAGCTTTTATAAGCAAATTACAGTTAAACGTGTTGGTGAAAGTAGGAATAACAAGCAGCAGCAGAGTTACCACCCGATGAAGTGCTTCTTTTACGACGCAGTGCCACCACTTGTTTTGCTCGTGGTGACGTCACATGTTCTGCATCACGTGAGATGACTTTGTTGCATTTTTATTGCATCGTGGTATGGGCATGACCGGCATACAGAAGTAGTTTAGCACTACAACTGTCTATTTGCAAAATACATGAAAATCTCAGTATAAATCTATTTTTTTCTGCACAAATAAGGTTTAGCTGCACTACAAGCAATGCAGCAGTGCCTACCATTGATCCCTTACCTTGAGAGTGTGGGCAGTCGTCTCTGTGGTTGATGACGAGCAGTGGTTTGTTGCTGTTAAAGAAAAAACATGGATGTGATGCACTGTGTAAGACACAACAGCAGAATACTCTGGTCTGTGACTCCTGGTGAATATTGGGGCACATTAATCACCGATGTTGAAACCACGCACCTCACACACAAAATGTTTTCCATTCGTATAGCCGCCATCAATGTGCAGCTGTGGAAGGTGGATCAAATTAAGCAGCGACATTAACTGAATTATGCAGCAGTAGATTGCAAAGTGTATACTGCACATGTACAATATGTGTTTCAGTGGGATGAACTGCAAGATTGAAAATAACAGATCTTAAACATTTTTTTTTTTGGGGGGGGTGGGGGGGGGGGGTTGTGTACTTCGAGTGCTCTTTTCACATAACCGTTGCTCTGAGATCAGTGCTTGTAATGCAACAGTTTGCATGAACAATGAAACAAAATATTTTCATGACAAAGAAAGAGTTATGATTTCCATACTGCTCAAATTGAATATCTAAGGATTCAACTGCTGCAGACAACGGCTCTTCTACAGTCGATCAACTGGGGAAGTTACTGCTGTATGAACAAAGGTTTCACCTCAATGGTTCCCGTGTGACAAGTTAAAACAGCAAGCAGCAGGTGGGGAGCCAACTTGTGTAAAGTGTCTAAAAGTTCGGTGCATCATGTGTGCCACATTTTAAAGTAATTTTTGACCAGTGTCTCATTTGTAAAACAGTTAAGTGCCGGGGCCCATAGTTTGCTCAGAAGCCTGCGGCCGGCGCTATTTACTGTCAGCGTGCCGCATACCAAGGCTGTGTGTGTGGTGTTGATTTCACCTCAGGGGTCTTTTTAATCCACCACCACACACTCCCTGCCCATTTATTTCACTCGAGAAGGTCTTTCGTTCCCGCTTTTTCTCTTTCATTGTCACAGTTTTCCATCCTTCTATTCATCCGTCTGCCCCCCCACCCCCCCGCCCGGTCCCTAAACGTGTTTTTCCTGTTTCCCAGTCTTGACCAGGACTAAAGTCTTATGAGGAAAAATAAACACCAGCCCCCCAAAAATGAGTGCCGGTGGGCTCCACATGCAACCACTGGCTCAAATTAAACGCTTCGTTTGACACCGTTTGAGATAGATTTTTTTCTGTTGAAATAAGGATATTATGCAGCATTCATAATTATGTGAAAACCTACGTAACCACTAATTGTGTAATTTCAGTGGCCCATGTAGTGACACTTTTAGAAACATCAATACGGACCGTACCAACATACACGTACTAATGAAAAGCTAGCTGGCTTTAGACGCAGACAAAACATTTGAATAAAAAAATAGGAGCACTTGACGCTGCTGTGTTGCACTTTGTGATATCTGACATGGCAAATAAATACATATTTCCAAAGATAATGCGCATTAACGATGTAGCAGCATCGAGAGTTATTTTTTAACCGCGAAATTATCTCGTGATCGCTGAAGGCTATGCACATGTCCACTAGGTGGCGCCATTGGAAAGTACTGTTTGTGTTTAGGTTCTTACCTGTTCTTGGCTTTGAACAGGCCTTCCTCATACGTCTGAACCCATTCGAGGCTGTCGCCCCACCCTGTGGAGAAATTGAGACAGGTGTAAAGGAAGGTGCTGGAAGTTACTCATTTTAATTTTTATACAACGGACACGTCGTTAGGATGGACGCTCGCGTTCCCTTGAAAGATGGCAAAAAAACGCACAAGCAAGTAATTATAAAAAAACACAAAGCTAGAGAGTGCACGACTGTTCAGCTGGAACACACAATAGAAAGTGACTTGTGAGAATCATCGTCCTGGTCAGAGAATCATTCATCCAAGGATATACTACTGAGAGTAGCCTTCTAGAGGGAGAAGGAAGGTGCTCAGCAGGGAGTGATGTTTCTTGGAGAAAACAAAGTTATTTCAGTGCAGGGGCATCAGGGAAGCTTGTCGGGGGTCTGTGGTGTTGCGTTCAATATAGAAACAGCAGGTGGGAAGCAATACAGGATGTCATGGGAGAGGTGGGGAGGGGTAGGGAGCTGGGGGTGGGGTGTCAGTGGAGAGGTGGGAAGGAGTAGAGAGAGTTAGGGATGGGGAGTCAGGGGAGAGGTTGGAAGGAGTAGAGAGCTGGGGAAGGGGTGTCAGTGGAGAGGTGGGAAGGAGTAGAGATCTGGGGATGGGGTATCAGGAGAGGTGGGAAGGAGTAGAGACCTGGGGATGGGGTGTCTGGGGATAGGTGGGAAGGAGTAGAGGGCTGGGGTGTCAGTGAAGAGGTGGGAAGGAGTAGAGAGCTGGGAATGAGGTGTCAGGGGAGAGGCGTGGAGGAGTAGAGAGCTGGGGATGGGGTGTCAGGGGAGAGGTGGGAAGTAGTAGAGAGAGTTTGGGATGGTTATCAGGGGAGGGTGGGAAGGAGTAGAGAGCTGGGATGGGGTGTCGGGGGAGACGTGCAGAGGGGTAGAGGGCTGGGAATGGGGTGTCAGGGGAGAGATGGGAAGGAGTAGGGAGAGTTGGGGATGGGGTGTTAGGAGAGAGGTGTGAAGGAGAAGAGAGCTGAGACTGGGTTGTCAGGCGAGAGGTGGGGAGGGGTAGAGAGCTGGGAATGAGGTGTCAGGGTTGAGGTGGGAAGTAGAAGATAGCTGGGGATGGGGTGTCAGGGGAGAGCCGGGAAGGAGTAGAGAGCTTTGGATGGTTTGTCAGGGGAGAGGTGAGAAGGGTAGAGAGCAGGGGATGTGTTGTCAGTGAAGAGGGGCAGAGAGCTGGGAATGGGGTGTCAGGGGAGAGGTGGGAAAGAGTAGAGAGCTGTGAATTGGGTATCAGTGGAGAGGGGTTGAGAGCTGAATATGGGGTGTCAGGAGATAGGTGGGAAGGAGTAGAGACCTGGGAATGTGTCAGGGGAGAGGTGAGATGGAGTAGGGTGCTGAGGATGGGGTGTCAGGGGAGAGGTGGGATGAGTAGAGAGCTGGGGATGGGGTTTCAGGCGAGCGGTGGGAAGGAGTAGAGACATGGAGAAGGGGTGTCAGTGGAGAGGTGGAGAGGAGTAGAGACCTGGGGATAGGGTGTTAGTGGAGAGGTGGGAAGGAGTAGAGAGCTAGGAATGGGGTGTCAGTGGAGAGTTGGGGAGGGTAGAGAGCTGGGGATGGGGTGTCAGGGTAGAGGTGGGAAGGAGTAAAGAGCTGGGGATGGGGTGTCAGGGGAGAGCTGGGAAGGAGTAGAGAGCTTTGGATGGGGTGTCAGGGGAGAGGTGGGCAGGGGTAGAGACTTGGGGATGGGGTGTCAGGAGAGGTGGGAATGAGTGGAGAGCGGGGGACGAGGAGTCAGTGGAAAGGTGGAGGGCGATAGAGAGCTTTGAATGGGATGTCCGTGGATAGGTGAAGAGGGATAGAGAGCTGGACATGTGGTGTCAGGAGAGAAGTGGGAAGGAGTAGAGATGTGGAAATGGGGAAAGGTGGGAAGTGGTACTGAGCTGGGGATGGGGTTACATAGGAGAGGTGGGAAGGAGTGGAAAACTGGGGATGGGGTGTCAGTGGAGAGGTGGGAAGGAGTAGGGAGTTGGGAATGGGGTGTCAGTGGAGAGGTGGGAAGGAGAAGAGAGCAGGGGATGGAGCGTCAGGGGAGAGGTGGGAGGGGTAGAGACCTGGGGATGGGGTGTCATTGGAGAGGTGGGCAGGAGTAGAGAGATGGGGCTGGGGTGTCAGGGGAGAGGTGGGAATGAGTAGGGAGCTGGGGATAGGGTGTCAGGGGAGAGGTGGGAAAAAGTAGAGAGCTGGGATTGGGGTGTCAGGGAAGAGGTGGGAGGGTAAGAGAGCTGGGAATGGGGTATCATCGGAGAGGTGAGAAGGAGTAGACAGCTGGGGATGGGGTGTCAGGGGAGAGCTGGGAAGGAATAGATAGCTTTGGATGGGGTGTCAGGGGAGAGGTGGAAAGGAGTAGAGACCTGGGGATGGGGTGTCAGGTGAAAGCTGGAAAGGAGTAGAGACCTGGGGATGGGGTGTCAGGGGAGACGTGGGAATAAGTATAGGGCTGAGGTGTCAGTGGAGAGGTGGGAAGGAGTACAAAGCTTTGGATGGGGTGTCAGGGGAAAGGCGGGGAGGAGTAGAGAGCTGGGGATGGGGTGCATGTATTTGTATTGTATGTTTTTGGTATTTGTTAGGCGTGTGTGACCCGTAGGTCTGGCAGTGCCAGCAGATACTCAAACCTCTTGTGAGCTTGTTCCATTCGGAGATATAGAGGTAGGGCGTTCCAGGTTTCAGGGCCTATTTTGGAGAAGGCTTGGCCTCCGTTCCTTACTGTATGCACTTTAGGTACTGCTAGGAATTGTTTACTGGTCGAGCGCAGAAGTCTAGTTGGTTGGTATTTTATTAGTTTTTTGGCTAGATATTTTGGCCCTTTGCCGTTTAGGGTCTTGTGGACCAAGCAGCATATTTTGAAATTGATCCTCTTTTTTATGGGCGGGGGGGGGGATGAGGGGGGGGCAATGGAGGGTCTTTAGGCTGATTGCGGAAGTGGTGCGGGGAGGGAGGTTTAGGACCAGTCTGGCCGCAGTGTTTTGTACGACATGAAGTTTTGACAACTGCTCCTCAGTAATGGAAGCTAGTAGCGCATTCCCCTAATCTAAACGGCTAATGATAAGTCCCTGTACTAGGGGCATGCGGGATGATAGGGGAATCCACTTAAAGATTTTTCTAAGGGTTCTCATTAGGCCGTAGCTGGTGCGTACCACGTTGTTTATGTGGTCTGCCATGGAGAGTTTATCAACTATTATTGTGCTCAGATTTCGCGCTATGTGATTTGGGTGGAGGGCAGGGTCCCAAGGACGGCGGCCACCAGTCATCTGTCCATATTTTCTGAGCGTTGCCAAAAAGCAGGATTTCAGTTTTGCTTGCATTGAGTAATAAGTGGTTACTCGCCATCCAGTCGTTAATGGACGACATGCACTGTGTGAATCTGGATTTGATGTCATTGGGATCTGATCCAAGTGTGATCAGTAACTGCATGTCATCGGCGTATGACACTGTGTCGAACCCATATGCTCAGATTGTCGTCACCAGTGGTGACACATATGGATTAAAGAGCGTGGGGCTCAATATGGATCCCTGGGGGACTCCCTTGTCAATTTTCTGATTTTTGGAGGAGAAGACAACTATTTGAACCTTGGAGGACCTGTCTGTCAGGTAGCTCTTGATCCAGCTTAATGCTGGGCCCTCGACACCAAACTCCAATAGGCGTTCCAGAAGGACGTCATGTGAGATAATGTTGAAGGCCGCTGATAAATCAAGCAAGATCAAGATGGCAGACTGTCTTGCGTCGAGAGAGAGCCTGATGTTGTCGACTATCTCAAGCAGGGCAGTTTCGGTGCTGTGAAACGCCCGGAAACCCGACTGAGATGGGTCCAGCAGATTGTTGTTTTCCAGATATTTATTTAGCTGGTCCTTGATCAGTGATTCCATGACCTTGCCAAATAAGGGTAGAAAGCAGATTGGTCGATAATTGTCAAGTTGTTTAGGGTCGGCTGTTGGTTTTTTCAGGATTGGTCTAATTATGGCCTCCTTCCAGTGTGAGGTAATGATAGATTTTGATAGTGAGAGGTTACATTTTTTCGTTAGGTGTGGGATAAGAGTTGGCGCGATTTTAGATAATATCTGAGAGGATGCAGGGTCGGCTGGAGATCCAGATTTGATTTTGTTTAGGGTGAGGGCTACTTCTTCCTCTGTAATAGTGCAAAATTGTTTGAGGGAGGGGGTGTGTGAGGGAGGAACTTTATTGCACTCCTGTTTGGATGGAGTGTCTGTTGGGAATTGTTTGTAGATATCGTCTATTATATCTACAAAAAAAGATGAGAGGGAGTCGACCCACTCTTTGGAAGTAGTGAGCAGTTGTTGGCACGAGGAGGGGTTAGTAAATTCTTTTACTATTTTGTACAGTTCTTTATGGGAGTTGGAGGCGTGATTTATTCTGTTTCCTAAATATTTTTTTTGGGGCCGTAGCTATGTGGTCCATATAGAGCCGATGTATAGTTTTATAGTGCTGTTTGTCTGTTTCATTTTTTGTGTGTCGCCATTTACATTCAGCTTTTCTGACGGTGAGTTTGTCAATTTTTAAGTCTGGAGTGAACCAGGGGGAGAGTTTAACCGGGTACCCAGTAGCCTTTTTCAGAGCGATTATGTCCAAGGTCTTACTGATGGTGAGTTCCAAATCTCTGGCTGCCTTGTTAGTGTAGGTGATCTCGGATGGGGAGAGGAGAGTGAAGTGAGTGGAGAAAGATTCTATGTTTCTCTTGTTCCAAGATCTACTTGGCTTTGGTTCTCTCTTGGGTTGAGGTTCAGTCGGCATCCCGTGTATTAAAAACCTTATTACGTGGTGGTCGGACCATAGGACTGGGAGTAGCTGGTGGATCACGACATTGGGGGAGTTTGTGAATAAAAGGTCTAAGGAGTGGCCGGCGATGTGGGTGGGGCCCTTCACCAGTTGCTTTAGGTCCAATATACTAAGACTGGTGATGAGATCTATTGTGTGGGGATCCGATGAGAGTTCAGAATGGTAGTTGAAATCCCCTAGTAGGAGGAAATTGTCGGTGGCCAGAATGTGTGGCATAATTATTTCTGTTAGATTATTAGTGAAGTGAGCTTTGTTACCGGGTAGTCTGTAGAGTAGGGCGCCTTTCCAGGATAACTTGTTGATATGCTCTGAGTTGAAGATACATATCAGCTGATAGCAATAGCACTTCCCCTTGGCTATGTCAGGTAAAGATGAATCTTGTAGCCATGTTTCTGTGATAAAGAATACATTGGGTTTTTCTGAGTCCAATAAGGACCAGATTTCTAGTGCGTGTTTTGGGAAGGAGGGCGCATTGCAGTATAGACTGGTCAGGTGTTTGGGCTTTGTTGTGGAATTGATTAGGGGGCTTTTGTTGCTACTGTGGGATGTTTCGATTTGTCTACTTGGTGAAGGGTACTCGTGCGTTATGTGACTCGTTAATATTGGCAGGGTGGAGGTGCTGTCAGGTTTCCCATGGGGTACTTTGTTAAGAAGGTGAAGTCCATGGTTGGTGTATTAAAGAATGGCCATCCTGTACTAGTGAGAGAAAATTGCTGGTGGGAAAAGGGCAGAGTGTCTGGCGTCGGTCAAGCGCGGACGGGTGCAGACGGGCTTGCCTTCGGCAGGCCGCCGGTGAGCTGCTGCGCGCGTCCGCTCGGCGCACTTCCTTTTATGCCAGGAAGTGGGCGGGACCGCGACAGCTTGTCTGAAGCGCTGACCGGCTTCAGGGGGAGTGAGTGACGTTGGGAGGAAGTGAGGATGAGATTGTTGGTGCCTAACCCCTCTGCTCAAACCGCACAATCCGCGGCAGACCAGGGGTGCACAAAAGACAAGTGAGTAAAAACGAGCAATTTAAAAGCAATTATGTTTAAAATAAAAGATTCTGCAGCGTCAATTCTGTCTTGACCTGCCTTAGTTGACTCTCTTCTGGTTTCTGGGTGTCAGGGGAGAGGTGGGAAGGAGTAGAGAGCTGGGGATGGGGTGTCAGGTTGGAGCTGGGAAGTAGTAGAGAGAGTTGGGGATGGTTATCAGGGGAGGGTGGGAAGGAGTAGAGAGCTGGGATGGGGTGTCGGGGCAGAGGTGCAGAGGGGTAGAGAGCTGGGAATGGGGTGTCAGGGGAGAGGTGGTAAGGAGTAGAGATCTGGGAATGTGGTGTCCGTGGGTAGGTGGAAAGGGATAGAGAGCTGGGGATGTGGTGTCAGGTAAGAGGTGCGAAGAGGTAGAGAACTTGAATTGGGAGATATAAGAGGAAACATGAACCAAAGTATGATGTGCGGAAGAAACGGATGACAAGACGAAGGGAGAGGATGAAACAAGAGTGCCCAGAGTGAAGGGGGAGTCCCAAAAAGAGATGAAATCGATGGTACATTGAGAAGGATGCAAAGACTTTGATGGGTACCATGTGCTGTTAAGGAGGTTCTCAGTTTTAAAAAAAAAAAGAGAACAAAAGGTCTTGTCTCATATCTCTGGAAATGTTGTCCCAGAGTGAAGAACCTGAGAAGGACTGAAGCGAAGCGCAGGATCTGATATAACTGGGTGATTAGGGGGCGTGGGGGGGTGGTTGGGTTCTAGGTGGAGAATACTGAAACTAAAGATGCTTTATGCCTCTGCATCATGGCTTAAGCTTTTTCAGATAATTCGATGTTTTTATAGTAAAGGCATTGAAAATAGAGCAGGTACATCCCATTAAAATGTAACTTTCGAGTCCTGGTGATATAAAGTGTATTTAAAGGTGCATAGCTCTCACGTCCAGGCAAAAGTATTGATTTACAAAAGAGGCTGAGGCAAGACTGTATCACGCCTGTCACTGCCTTGGGGTATATATACTACAGGAACAAGCATCCCATCCTGTCCAGGTTTTAGTTTTGCATTCTTGCACTTGTAGTCCTGGTTGTCTCCTTACACAACGAGCACTACACGTCCCACAACGCAAAGCAAACCCTTAGATGAGCTGCTCAGGCGTGGACCAATGAAACGTGTGAGTTCTGCAGAGTATTTCAGGCGCAGATACCTTGTAAAGGGAGCAGGGCAGAGGATTGAAAGAGGAGTTCAAATTCTAAAGTCCCAAATTAAGCACTTTCATAGAGCGCATTTCTTGTTGTTTAATAATCCTCACAGAAAATGACAACACAGAAAGTAACAGATAGTGCGACAGGCAAAAAAGGGCACCAGTTTTACTTCAGAGCAACACATTCTTCTTTCCTTTTACAAAATATTGTTACAGTGTGTGCCCCATTGACTCGACTGAGGACTACAATGCAAGTGCACTGGTTTCTTAAATGTAAACGGGGATGTAACATTTATACCTGTGACATGCGTCCATCTTGTCACCCTCTAGCACACAACGCTTTGAAACATTGGGTATAGAGAACAAAGAAGAAACGAACGAGGAAAAGCTGGAACTAAAATTTTAAAAAAAGAAGGAAAAAGAAAACAAATGCCATACCCCTGGACAGAGTCTGGACTTTCTTCACTTCCGGTTTCTTGGCGCTCTCCTTGGCTAGGCTGTACGAAGACAGCACCAGGAGCAGAAGGGCTGACAGGTAACCTTTCACCATGTTGAGCGATGTCTGGGTAAATAAACAGAAAAAAAAACAAGGGCATACCTTAATCTTCAACTCGTGATCGCAAAGCAAGAATTAGGGAAACCATGCTATCTACCCACCTCATAAGTTCATAAAAACATACATTGCTCTGTTAAATACGTAAACGCCTTTCACAATTCACCAAACAATTAACTGCTGCTGGAGCGGGGAGTTTTAAACCTCAAACAATAACTTTTTATGCAGGTAACAAATTCAGGTTGGGGAGAGGCAGTGTTGTATGTTGTTAAGGAGTGGCCGTCCGAAAATGGGTAGTCAAGATAGTAGTGAATGAAGCAGTCACATACACGCTCAACTATGACCCTTTTGTCATATAGTTGTTTCCATAAGGGTTCCAACATAGCACAATGACATCCCATCCCCAGCTGACACTTTACGTTTTCTGCAGTTATTGATTCATCTTCTCACTGAAAAAAATGCCAGACCCAATTTCTGAACATACAACATTGATTCAAAATAAGTAAATTCTAAATACTGAAGTAGGCACTATACAGAAACCTAATGTGCCGTTCAAAGGTGACTCATGTACACCAAGCCTCTCCCTGAAAACAAACACAGGAGCTATCACAGTGTGCAGAGAATCTTAGACTCGCGCTGCAGGAGCTCTTTGTGGTCAAAGGACATTATTCGACGATGGAAAAATCTCTTGACGAATAGCGCGCATTATAAGCTTTCCCGGAGCGGTGATATTTTGCTATAATTGGATGTAATCGGCAGATCTTTCGAAGCTCCTCGAACCTGGTTGGGTGGGAGCGGGCTCGCGCCGGTACCAGACTCCTGCCTGAGCCCTTTGTTTGTTTCAGATTCCTTCGCATGCAACCTGAACCCAAAGCTCCCCTGGCCGCAGGTGAGCTCCCGGCAGAGCGATGACAGCCTTACCTGGCCTCCCACCTGCACTTGTCTTCCGTGCTGGGAAGTGCTCCGGCTTTGGATGGGAACTTCTGAGACTGAGGAGTCGCTATTTATACAGCTTGGCCGCCTGTCCCCTCCCACTTGCCCTGGAGGCCAGGGCTGATGCTACACTGGCACACTTTGTACACTTAAAAGAGTACCGAGGACGTCAGCAAGCCAGGGAGACCCTCACTGCACCCACAGAGAACCGTGCCTCCAAAGTGACACCTGCTGACCCCTGGATTTGTGCATTTCTCCAATTTATGGGAATTTATTCCTGATTTTGGCGTGTGTCCAAGTACAGGTAAGCTAGATTGCTAAAATCTGATTTGCCCGCAGGCTGATTTGTCCTTTTACGATTGGACGGATCTTTGCTTTGGGTAGGTGTCCATTGTGTACGTGGGAACGTGCTCCCAGCTCTGAATCATCACTATAAATACACAGGTAGATTCACCCTTACCTGGGTGGCTGCCAACTGAGAAATGGAGTCGAACCTCTGGGTGTGATCAAAATGGCTTAGTAGTTTTGATAATTATATTAAATGAGGTATGAACATGTCAAAAACATTATTATTATTGGTTCTCCCTTTGTCTGACTTTTATCCACTGGAACGTGCTAGCCGCTCTGCTCTCCAGGGGTTAGTTTACCATGAAACACAGGACCTGTTGGTTCACAGGTTTTTGGGCTCTTCTGTTTCTTCAGACAGAACAACAGGATGTCTGGCTGACTGAGCCCCACTGCTCCCGAAACTGAAGCTCAGTTGCCCCAGAAATGTGCTCTTGGCATATCTAAGGCTTGAATGTTTCTATGGCAGGTTTGGGAAGAGGCGTTCAGTACTCTCGGTGTTCTCAGCACAGTAACTGGATCACGAGAACGCCTTTGTTGTCCTCACAATATACCTCTTTTGGTAAATGACCTAATTAATACCGCGCAAATCAATGCTTTTGACTGAAATCAACACAACTGAAAATGTATGAAGGTAAGGGGCGGAGTTCATCTATTTCTTGAAGAGTTGTGGATGCTCAGACAAGATGTGAACATCCACAATTATAATGTGTGCAAATGCACACATTATGCAAATGGACAATTTTACAACAGACATATTCTCAATCTGCACGCATGTATAGATCCAATAAACCAGGTTTGACTAGAACCAAAGATCTAAACAACATACAATTTCTCTTTCAAGTAACTGGGGAGGAATGATTCCCCTATGGCAATGTACACAGTATCTGTGCATCTCTTTTTGATGTGAGTGGAGTCCTTGAATTCTCTTTCAAACTGCTTAAAATGCAGAGGATTTCAAAACCCTTTTATACTCTAATTGTGACAAGGGGTTAGCTCCTCTCACAGCAACAAACTAAGGCACATCGAGACAATCACAAAAAGTGGATTCGCTTAGTCACCAGCACAGCGTAGAACTTTCCCTCTTGCTAACTAATATCGGTGAGTCGTGTATAGGTTTAATTCTTAGTTAACAGAATCAAGGCCCTGGAACATTCTGACTTACTAACTATTTAGAGCAAGGATCCATTTAGGAGGCTCAATTATAGATGTCCACCTGTGTTCTGGTTGGAAGACACAGCAACAGAGAACCCTCAGCTACTTTTCCACAAATACCTATGTTTTTAATATTGTGTTTTAATTTGTTGAATCCCGAGGTGCCTGTAAACGAATACAGTACACCTCTGAGCTGCTGGAAGTGTCTTTAAAAAGGAACTGGAATCAGGTTTTCCCAGAGCTTGCTAAGTGCATCTAAATATCAGCTGTCTCCAGTTGCAGCTAAGGGGAAAACAGGTCACTGGCTCCTGTTCTGGAGAGATGGGAGGCATTCATTTAGTTCTGAGTAGACCACAGTGCCTTACTGCGGTATCTGCAGTACTAATACTGTCTGTAGACCACAGTGTCTTACTGCGGTACCTGCAGTACTAATACTGTCTTCAAACACCACATGATGCACAAGGGAGCACTTGACCTGGTTTCTGGGATGAGTGTAATCTCCGCATGAAATATGGAACCAACACGTCAAGCTTGTATGCCGACCAGCCTAATAGCACATATTTTGCTCTGATTGAGGTGCATAAATGTGTTGCCAAAAGTAATTCCTCTTTTCTCAGAATCGCTTATGTTTCAAAACCATTCAAATGGAGCTAACATAATTATTCAGGTGCAATGCAAGTTACAATGATTGCGTAATCCCTTTTCTGGCCATACACTTCATGCACACACACACACACATTTGGATATTATCTGGGTAGTGACAGAAACACATTTGTTGGGCTAGTAGCCCCCGCATAAATGAGTAAATAATCAAATTTGAACAACCTCTTTTTAGTTCACTCTTATGCTAGAAGGTTGTGACATAACTATAAAATTTGAGTGGACCATAGGGACCTTATGCAGGCCCAAGTTTCGGGTAACTTAATGTGAAGGTTAGCTGGCAAGTGATTGCTGAGTTTGTAGAAGCTTAACTGAGCTTCATCAATTGGACGGTTGAGCATTGCTTCGAGGATGCGTTGTTCAGCAGCTACTGAGAGTAAGGTGCGGGGCTGCATTGCAGAGTCCAGCACTGTCACGAGGAAGCCCTGGTTGAGGGACTTGCATTGCAAAGTTCGTCGTAGCATACCAGCGGTTCCAAAGAAGCTGCGGGGCTGGGATGCAGAGTCCTATGCCATCATCGATGATGCTGTCGATTATGGGCTTGTGGTGCGAAGGCCTGCATCAAGGATGCATCATGCAGCAGCAGTTCTCGAGAGACTGTGTGTCAGGCCGTGAGGTAACGAGCCGCGCCTACTCCCGACAAACGTCGGAACTACAATTCCCGGCGGCCTTTGCCGAAGGGGAGGAGCCACGAGAATATAGTCGCGTACGACGCTCCTGGCGTCGTACGTGATACTGACCAGACTTGCCAAGCGGACGCTTGGCACGGTGATTTCCGCGTTACGAGACGAGTGCTATCGTCCAACCCGGGTTCAATTCGGACCCTCCTTCTGGCTACGCGACACGGCTGTCCGTGAGCGGGAGGCCAGGAACCTTGAACCGAAGATACGAATCAGCTGCGGACCTTCCACGAAGGCGGGAGGACTCGTAGCGGTGTATCAGACCCCCCCGTGTCTCCCTGAGTTCACAGGGTTTTGGGCAGGACTGTTCCCGGTCGAACTCCGTGAGACCTGGGTCTGCCGACGACCAGAGGGGTAAGACTCTTGACCCCCGGAGCGGAGGTTGAGAGTAGCTTTTACTCATTTGTTTTCGAGACATTTGGCCACCACCCTCTAGGCTTCCAGGGAGGAAGTGGAGGGGCTTCTTTTTTCTTTGGTTAGTAGGGGCAAAACTTCAGGGACGAGACTTATGTTCGTTTGATAAAAACATTGCTGCATTCCTTGGATTCCCCGGTGAGGGGCCTTTTTGGTTTGTTCTGTTTCCTGCTGCTAGATGCTGGCAGAGTTCCTATATGCTTTCAGTGTGGGCAGCATGGTTCTTCTCATCCGTGATTGAAACACATCCTACCGTCAGGACTAGAGAAGACTGATGGTACGAAGAGGTCTTAGCGAGAATGAAATGAGAGTAGTTAGGGAAATGAACTGTTGTTGACCTGTGTGTTTTCTCTCGTTTCAGGTATCCCTTCCCTTGCAGCCCCTTCCCTACCTTTCCCTCGCTTGATTACCTCTATGCTCTGTTCACAATTGTCTAGTCAGAGTGTGGGGAAATCAGGAGGTGGACCCATATGAGCATCGCCCTGATCCTGAGGAGCGTGGAGCCGTCGTGACAGAATCACGTACCCACGAAACAGTCTCCTCCCGGTCAGGGTTCGGCTCAGTGATGGCTACGTTAGAGGAAGTTATCCGAGCTTTGAATTTGGTCCAACAGGAAGTCGCAGCTTCTCGCGCAGAGAATGCGGTGCTGAAGGATAGACTTGATAGACAAGCCAGAAATCCCTTTGATGTGTCTTCAGGCAGTTCACAAATCCAAGTACATGTCCCCCCGCCGATTCCCTTGGCTAGTCCGGAAAGGTATGCAGGCGACCCCCATAAAATACAAAATTTCCTGACACAAATTGCACTTCATTTCTCTTGTAGACCTGCCTCTTTTGCCACAAACATATCTAGGGTATCCTTCGCTATATCATATCTCACAGGGGACGCCGCCAATTGGGCGGTTCCGTTGGTCAGAAACGACGATCCACTACTCTCCGATTGGACAGCCTTCCGGATGGAATTCGAGAGGGTGTTCGATAGGAGAGCCACCACACTCAGTGCGGATAGGGAGTTTTTGGAACTGCGGCAGGGTAGGAAGGATTTGGTAACATACATGACCTCCTTCAACCGACTGGTGGGAGAAACAGCATGGCCTGAGGAAAAACGAATGGCCCTGTATTACCAAGGACTTCGGGACGAACTAAAAGACGTCCTGGCCCAAATTGATCCCCAGCCCAACACTTGTACGGATCTCATAAACCTCACCCTGAGACTAGACCATCGAATGTCCGATAGGGGCGGGGACCGTAGAGGAAGAGAAAGAGGGACGGGGGGCGTAGAGAGACCAATCCGACCATCTCAGGCCTCGAATGAGGCCGTTCCCGAGCCCATGGACGTCGGAGCTATAAGGCCTCCACTGTCAAAATCCGAACGCGAATCCAGGCGAGTGCAGGGGCTCTGCATGTACTGTGGGAAGAAGGGACACTACGTAAGGGAGTGCCCTGTGAAGCCCAAGAAAAGGAATGAGTCATACCCAGGGAAACAAGTAGCCACCGCACAAACGGAGTCTGACGAACGAAAAACCGGAGACATCAGGCGGGAGGAGGTAGCTGAATGCAAATGGATAGTTCCGTCGTTGGGGTTTTCAGGGGTACAGGGAGCAACCGCTCACATAGTGTTAACAATGACCCTCCGAACCGGGCGGAAACAACATCTGGTTCGGACGATGATTGACTCCGGGGCCACCGGTAACTTTATAGATGACGGACTAGTGCAGCGACTGGGACTTGGAAGAGTGCCCAGCGAAAAACCAGAGACCGTATTAGCAGTAGACGGCAAACCGTTGAAATCCGGCCCAGTTACTGAGCATACGGATATCATAGAACTAGTGCTCGAAGGCTCACCACAAGACCATGTGGAGAACCTCGCGCTGAACATCATTGAGGCACCACAATACGAAATAATTCTGGGCATGCCATGGCTCTGGCATCACAATCCCACCCTGGATTGGAAACAAAAAACCATAGCGTTCAACTCTCCTGACTGTATGACCAAGTGCATGAAAGCACATACCTCGCAGGTTCTATCCATGATTCAGGGTTACCAGGTAGCCACAGCAGCCGAAAAGGACGTGGCGTTGCCCGCGGAGTATCGGAGATACCAAGAGGTGTTCAGTGAAACCAAGGCGGAGAAACTCCCTCCACACCGCGAATATGATTGTCAAATTGATCTCATAGATGGCGCCATCATCCCATCATGTAGGGTATATGCCTTATCGGAACCCGAAACGAGACACCTACGGGCCTACCTAGATCATTTCTGTTCCATTGGCTTTATTCGCCCTTCTCGTTCACCAGCGGCATCCCCCCTTTTTTTTACGGCGAAAGCCAATGGGGAACTTCGCACGTGTATCGATTACAGACAACTGAATAAAAACACCATTAGAAATCGATACCCTCTCCCACTCATCCCCGTGTTGTTGGATCAGGTCAGGGAGGCCAAGATATATACCCGATTGGATTTAAGAGGGGCGTACCACCTGGTGAGGATCCGAGACGGAGATGAGTGGAAGACGGCTTTTAAAACTCGTTTTGGTTTATTTGAATACTTGGTTATGCCGTTCGGGCTATGTAACGCCCCGGCGGCATTCCAGTATTTCCTTAATGATGTTTTAAAAGAATACGTGGACAGATTCGTAATCGTCTATATCGACGACATTTTGGTCTATTCAGTCACACCTGAACAACATACCCGTCATGTCTTTCTCATCCTACAAGCACTACAGGACAATGGCCTCTATTGTAAACTTAGTAAGTGCGAGTTTAGCGTTACAGAGGTAGAATTCCTGGGAGTCATATTAAATCCCCGGGGGTTTCGAATGGCAGAGAGGAAGGTGGAGGCAGTCCAGAATTGGCCCATTCCCAAAAGCGTGAGGGAAGTGCAATGCTTTTTGGGGTTCTCTAATTACTACAGACGGTTCATCCCTCAGTTCTCGCAAGTAGCCGCTCCCATCACTAGATTGCTGAGAAAGGCTACCCCGTTTCTGTGGACCTCACAGGCCACGGAGGCATTTGAACAACTGAAAAGGGCCTTCTGTAACGCCCCCATTTTGCGACATCCCCAAATGGAGAACCCATTCATTGTGGAGGCGGACGCCTCAAATGTGGCCACCGGGGCGGTGCTATCACAGAGGGACAAACACACAGGCCAATTGCACCCGGTGGCATTCCTATCCAAAAAGCTAAATGCAGCAGAAGCAAATTACACGGTGGCCGAGAAAGAACTCCTGGCCATCAAGACTGCTTTCCAAGAGTGGAGGCATTACCTTTGGGGAGCACAACATCCAATAACGGTATACTCGGACCACCGGAACTTGCAGTATATGAAAACGGCCAGACACCTGTCACAAAGGCAAATGAGGTGGATGCTGTTTTTTGCAGGATATGACTTTGTGATCACCTTTAGACCAGGAGCTGACAACAGAAAAGCAGATTCATTGTCTAGGCAGGGGGAAGCGGAAGAAGCCATACAGGATGAACCAAGAACAATCATACCCCCCGAGAGAATTGTATGTACCATCGCCGCAAATCAATTCATGGAACACGTGACCGGTAACCGATCTCCACAACAGTGGAAAAAATGGGCATCTCAAGACGTTCGTAGGACTCTCAAACATGGAATCCCGCTGCACGACAACAAACTATACCTGCCTACCCACACCCTCCGTTTGAAGGCGTTCAATTGGTGTCACAATGCGACAGTAGCAGGCCACCCAGGAGTGAAAAAAACCATGCACTTGGTGCAAAGGCAATTCTGGTGGGAGGGTCTGGCAAAGGACGTGAAACTATGGATAGAACAATGCGAAACATGTGCCAGGGCAAAAGGCGAACAGAACAAGAACAAAGGACTGTTAATGCCTCTACCCACGCCTTCCCAACCATGGCAATCGATCAGCGTGGATTTTATAGTGGGTCTCCCACGGGACCAGGGATGTAACGCCATATTAGTAGTCGTAGACAGTCTGACGAAAATGGGCCATTTTATTCCCTGCAAGAACCTGCCTACGGCCAGCGAAACAACGCAACTACTTTTGACAAATGTAGTGAAGCTACACGGAATTCCCCGGGTCATAATCTCCGACAGAGGCCCCCAATTCATAGCACGGTTCTGGCACGTGTGGTGCCAGGCCCTTCGAGTGGAAGACGCTCTGTCCACCAGCTTCCACCCGCAAACCGATGGGCAAACGGAGAGACTAAACCAAACCCTCAAGAAATATCTGCGATGCTATGCCAACGAAGCAGAAAAATCGTGGGTATCCTTGTTATGGTTGGCCGAACTATCATACAACAATGCGTGGCATTGTTCAACAGGAGAAACCCCTTTTAGGGCAAATACGGGCTTCCATGCAAACACCTTACCAGTGGCCATTCCTAGTGAAGTACAAAATCATCCAACGGTCTCGGCACAGATGAAAGCCCTCCTAAAAGGTCATCGCCGCATCCAAGCCCATCTCCAACAAGCCAAGACATCCTACAAGACATGGGCAGACAAACACCGACAAGAGGGTCCCACATACCAAGCAGGCGATAGAGTATGGCTCTCTACCAAGAACCTACGGTTCCGTTATCGAAGCATTTTTCACCCACGGTATATAGGTCCATATACCGTCGTGCGCAGAATAAACCCAGTGGCCTATAAACTGAAGTTGCCAGGGTCATTGAGAGTCCACCCAGTATTCCACTGCAGCCTGCTGAAACCAGCAAAAGGCAAACCCCACAAAGTACCGTCCCCCGTGATAGTGGACGGGGAAAAAGAATATGAGGTACGACGCATCCTGGATTCCAAGTACCGCCAAGGATGCCTGTGGTACTTGGTGTCATGGAAGGGTTACACTGCGGAGAACGATTCGTGGGAACCGTGCTCAGGGGTCCATGCCCCCCGTGCGGTGCGATCGTTTTATGCCCGAAATCCGACCAAACCTGGCGCTAGGAGGCGCTTGGGAGGGGGGCGTACTGTCAGGCCGTGAGGTAACGAGCCGCGCCTACTCCCGACAAACGTCGGAACTACAATTCCCGGCGGCCTTTGCCGAAGGGGAGGAGCCACGAGAATATAGTCGCGTACGACGCTCCTGGCGTCGTACGTGATACTGACCAGACTTGCCAAGCGGACGCTTGGCACGGTGATTTCCGCGTTACGAGACGAGTGCTATCGTCCAACCCGGGTTCAATTCGGACCCTCCTTCTGGCTACGCGACACGGCTGTCCGTGAGCGGGAGGCCAGGAACCTTGAACCGAAGATACGAATCAGCTGCGGACCTTCCACGAAGGCGGGAGGACTCGTAGCGGTGTATCAGACCCCCCCGTGTCTCCCTGAGTTCACAGGGTTTTGGGCAGGACTGTTCCCGGTCGAACTCCGTGAGACCTGGGTCTGCCGACGACCAGAGGGGTAAGACTCTTGACCCCCGGAGCGGAGGTTGAGAGTAGCTTTTACTCATTTGTTTTCGAGACATTTGGCCACCACCCTCTAGGCTTCCAGGGAGGAAGTGGAGGGGCTTCTTTTTTCTTTGGTTAGTAGGGGCAAAACTTCAGGGACGAGACTTATGTTCGTTTGATAAAAACATTGCTGCATTCCTTGGATTCCCCGGTGAGGGGCCTTTTTGGTTTGTTCTGTTTCCTGCTGCTAGATGCTGGCAGAGTTCCTATATGCTTTCAGTGTGGGCAGCATGGTTCTTCTCATCCGTGATTGAAACACATCCTACCGTCAGGACTAGAGAAGACTGATGGTACGAAGAGGTCTTAGCGAGAATGAAATGAGAGTAGTTAGGGAAATGAACTGTTGTTGACCTGTGTGTTTTCTCTCGTTTCAGGTATCCCTTCCCTTGCAGCCCCTTCCCTACCTTTCCCTCGCTTGATTACCTCTATGCTCTGTTCACAATTGTCTAGTCAGAGTGTGGGGAAATCAGGAGGTGGACCCATATGAGCATCGCCCTGATCCTGAGGAGCGTGGAGCCGTCGTGACACTGTGGGCTGTAATGAGAGGTCTGGTATAGGGGATGCATTGAGCTGCAATGCTTCCTAAGTGGAGTTGCGAGGAGATGCATCATGCTGTGTTGGTTCTGCTTACAGGACCACAGGTGGTCTGGCCACTTCCAAGGGTCCAAGATTAAGACAGTACCACTTGGGGAGTACGACTCACAGAAGACAGAGTCCAGGTGCTGCGTTCAAGGTGGTTGGACCCTTTTTTGTCCCTGAGGTGCTGACCAGGAGGCCAGCCAACTAGCCCTTGGAGTCACCTTGGTGGCCCTGGAATCAAAATGCAGATGCAGTTCTTTACTCAGGCATCAGGGTCTCAGGCCAACAGGGAAACAGAGTAGGGGTCATTCTTGCAGAGCATCATAGAAGTCCTTCTGAGTCTTCCACAGGTCCAGAGGTGTACGGAAGAGTTGGGTCTGAGGGTCCATTATTTCTACCTGGTGACTACTTTGAAGTAGGAGTAGATTGTGAATATTTCCACCCACAGAGGTGTTTGGAATTTCCTGCCTCCCTGTCCTGGCCTCAGCTAGTCTGGGGTCACAAAAGACTAGTTGCAAACCCTTTGGGAGTGTGCGCAGGCAGAGCCTTTATGGTGTTCAAGTGTTGTTGGGTGGTAAGGCACAGCTCTTCCTCCTTATCAAGTCAGATATGGCCCATCCTGTTAATACTTATTCTGCTTTGTCTCAATGTCTGGCAGCAATACACAAAGACCAACTGCAAGCTGTACCCCTTTTCCCCGCCTGATTCCTCTACAATACTTTCCCCTCTTATTACACTACCAACATTTACACCCATTCCATATTCAGCAGCCTCTCTTGGAAATGACATACATCCCCCTTATTTCAACCCTTCCACCAGCAAAACCAACACTCCCATGACCCCATCTACACCACACACCCGGGCGATATATATATCGATGACAACACCAGTCCACCCCTCCCAGTTCCAGATAAGCAACCGGGCAGGAGGCAACACAACTGCCCAGACTACATGTTACCCTCATACTACCTACGGGACACAAGCACTCCTCCCATACCCACAATCCAATCATCAAGCATGCTACCACTTTCACCAGACCCTAGCCATAACGAGATTCTACTCTCTATATGGCAAGTCAAAGAGGACCTATAAGTTCTATGTGAATTGCTTCTTCACCAACCCTTGACCAATAGATCTGAACAAGAAACCAGGACAAACTTCCACACACACCACTCCAAACTCACCCCGAAACTACTGCCCCCTAGGTGGAGATCAGTTCCTCACCACAATACTTCAACCCACCCAATCCGAAGGACCAATCCCCTATGGGATAAGGACTTACTCTCCCTACTGCGCTCCTATGATCTCCCACAACCCACCCTCAACACAATGCTTCCAGACGACTTCCACAAACATTCCCTAATCCAAACTATTCCTTCCAATACACACAGATTCACAAAACATAATCCCAGAGGCATAGTCGAAAACAACCTTAGACAAGTTCCCCTTATACAGGAACCCAACTCAACCCTCATCAAGCCCCGTTTTAAATGCATACTGCTAAACTGTAGATCTGCTTCAAGACATGCTGCTGATTTAGCTGACCTCATACTTACGCAAGAACCGGACCTATTAATCCAGCATGGTTAAATGAATCTTCTATGTCCATCCTCGACATACTGGTACCCCCGAACCACGACATCATCAGACTAGACAGATTGGATAAGCCAGGGGGTGGTATTGCCTGCATACATCGGAACAATATCTCAGTGAACTGATCCCAGTCTCCAGTATTCCCCTCTTGTGAATACCTATGCTTAGACATCACTAACAATAACAAACCAGTTTGCTCTCTGCACACTCTCTATCATCCACCAGGTGATAACTTCACCTTTATCGAACATCTCATGGACATTGTTTCTACTAATGCCGGACAACAAAATACCCAAATATTTCTCGGAGACCTCAATCTCCACTGGAATGACCCTAATAATTTAGCGGTCAATAGTCTCAAAATCTTCCTCTCGGACCTCGACCTCACCCAAATCTGTAACAGCCCCACACATGACAAAGGGTCAATCCTTGACTTAGTCGTCTCTAAGGCCGATTCCATTCAGCTCGATACGATCAGTCCATATGATTGGTCTGACCATCACATCATCACTTTCTTCATCAACGAAACGGTGAAACTGAATTCTGCTCAACCGACAAGAACTACAATATGGAAGAGGGATCTGAAAAATATCAATGTGGACCTCATCACAACCTCCAGCTCCAACATCCTTCTTCCCCCAGTAGGGCTATCCGAAGTTCAAGATCTCACCAACCACTACTTCATTCCATGAACATGGTATTAGATGAGGTCACCCCCCTACAACTGAAGAGAGTCTCCATAAAAGATTCAAAACCCTGATATGATGGAAGACTTAAGAGGACAGATGGTCCTTAAGACGAATTGAACGCAAATGGAGATCTGCACCATCCGCCAACCACCTCAAGCTGCTAAGAATGAAGAGAAACGCCTACTACAGAAAGATCGGACGATCTAAAGCAGACTTCTTCAGTCATCAACTAGACCAGGCCAAGAATCGTCCCCAAAAACTTTTCGAGCTAATCAAAACACAATCTAAGGATGCACCTCACCCCACCCAAACTAACACAGGCTCACTACCCAACTGTAAAGCGTTTGCCTCCTTCTTCTCTCTAAAGACCGAAAATATAACGAAGGACCTACTTAACGATTTAATCACACACACTGACTCACGTATTTATTTATTTATTTATGGTTTGTAACGCGCTAGAATCGACTCTATACAGAGTATCTCTGCGCACAGAAAGCGAAGAGAGAGAGAGAAAGAAGGATACCAGCAGCAACAGTTTAGCTTATAGTTCAGTTCAGTATGGACATAGGGTACATGAATTAAATCTAAAATAAAAATGTTTTAAGTTTTTTTCTAAAATTAAGATGTTCTGGACATTGCCTAAGCTCGAGAGGAAGTTTATTCCAAGAAATTGGTCCGACAACCGACAAAGCTTTGCCACCTTGTCTGACCTTCTTTGTGGTTGGTACTCTCAATAAAAGTTGGCTGCTTGACCTGAGAGATCGTGTGGGATTATATGGGATACATTTATCCTTCCAATAGGAGGGCCCACATCCATGTAGGCTCTTATGGATCAGGCAGCAAATCTTAAAATTGATCCTCTTACGGACTGAGAGCCAATGTAATTTATCCAGGAGGGGTTTCGATGGCGTTCTTGGAGGGGCATTCAACACTAACCTCGCTGCAGTATTTTGTATCACCTGGAGTTTTGCTAGGACACCCTCATAGGCTGACAACAGGAGTCCATTGCAATAATCCAGGCGACTCAATACTAGTGCCTGTACCAGAGTTTTTCTGGTGGAGTCCGGTAATATTGGAAAAACTTTTCGTAAGAGTCCAATAACATGGAAACATTGGCCAACCACCCAGTTACCATGTTGTTTAAGAGAGAGCTCTCGATCGAGGCGTACCCCTAGGTTTTTTACAACCTGTTTAGGTTCTGGCACTTGGCCAAGCTTGCATGGCCACCAGTCCGGCGTCCACAAAGCTCTTGCCTCCCCGAAAAGCACGACTTCGGTCTTATTTACATTACATTGGAGATAGTTCGATGTCATCCACTTTGCCACAGCTTTCATGCCTTCGGAAAAGGCCGTCCTCACTTCGTCGGTGAGACTTTTGAAAGGAAATAAGAGCTGGGTATCATCCGCGTAGGAGACGGGGATGAACCCAAACTCTCTCAGAATTCTGGCCAGGGGTGCCACATAGATGTTAAAAAGAGTCGGGCTCAAACAAGAGCCCTGTGGCACCCCCTTCGTGATGTTAGTCTCAATCGACCGAAATGAGCCCATGCTGACAGCTTGGGTACGGTTAGATATAAAGCTCTTTAACCAGGCTAATGCTGTGCTCTCAATGCCGATCATGGTCAAGCGTTCGATTAAGATTTTATGGGATATCGTGTCGAACGCTGCAGACAGATCTAATAGTACCAGGATAACAGAGTACCCTCTGTCTTGGTACATGTGAAGGTCATCAGTCACCAATAGCAGGGCAGATTCGGTGTTGTGTTTTGGTCTAAAGCCAAACTGAGAACAATCTAGCCTACCAGTCTGTTCAATATAGTTTGATACATGTTTATTAACATGTTTCTCTATAAGTTTCCCCAAAAAAGGAAGTAGGGAAATAGGCCTAAGGTTAGACATATCAGTCCAGGGAGTGAAAGGGTTTTTCCTGATGGGCCTCACTAATGCTTTCTTCCATTCCCCAGGAACTTGACCCTCCATCAGTGAGAGATTCACAAGACATTGAATCTGTGGGCTAAGAGTCTTTCCTACTACCGGTACGATTCTGGCCGGGATGATGTCTGAGGGACTACCGCTCTTAATCTGGCCTAGGTAGCATTCAATCTCTACCAGGGAGATGGGGGGAAAGGTGTCCAAGGTCATCGATCCTGGTTCTTTTCCTTCTTCCAGGAATAAGGGTGTATCTCCTGTAGTGGATAAATTGATTCTAGTGATGTCATCATGTATCCTATTTATCTTGTTAGTGAAAAACTGAGCAACTTCGTTGCATAATTGTTGTGACGCTAGTTCAGGAGTTTCGCAAGCAGCTGGTTTCACAAACGACTGGAGGGTTTGGTATAAAATCCTGGGGGTATTTCCTGCGGCAGAGAGAAGAGACTCTATATGTGTTTTTCGGGCGCATCGAATTTCTTTATGATAAGTGGTGAGAGCTGCCCAGTAATGGTTCCTGTCAGTTTCACAATGGGTCGTTCTCCACACCCTTTCTAGCTTTCTAGCCAATTGTTTAAGTGATTTTAAATGCTCCGAAAACCATGCTTATCATCCCTTCCAGGAGTCCCACACCGGAGCTCACCAATGCTTGACCTAAAAAAGAATACATCTTGGTCCTCCTTCAAGACCTACAGTGAAGAAGCTATACTCAAAATTCCCATGGCCGTGAATCCCGCCAATCATTTCACAGACCCTCTTCCCGCTAACTGCTTAAAAGACTTCATCCTACTGCTACTGCCTCTTTAGACCAAGATTATGATTACCTCTCTCCTTCAAGGAACCATCCCGGAAATCCTTAAATCCGGGCAGGTATCCCCAATCCTAAAGAAACCAATGGTTGACCCGCGGACTTAAACAATTAACGCCCAATATCCAACACCCCTGCCCTGGCCAAACTCCCAGAAAAATGTGTACACCTTCAGCTTGAAAAACACATAGACCACTTCAATCTCCTCAACCAATTCCAATCCAGCTTCTGTGCAGGACACAGTACCAAATCAGCTATGACCCACATAATAGATGATGCACTACAAATCCTAGACCAAAACGAAGCCTGCTTACTTATCCTGCTTGACCTTTCTTCGGTTTTCGACACCGTCATATACAACAACCTGCTAGACCTTCTGAAACATAGAACGGGATTATCCGGATCCGTTCTAAATTGGTTCACCTCGTTCCTCCAAAACATATCGCAACGAGTCAAGATTAATCAGTCCCTGTCCAAACCCGTCGCTGTCATCTCAGGAGTCCCACAAGGATCATCCCTCTCTCCAACACTTTTCAATTTATTCATGGAACCACACACCGAAATTCTCAATGCCTCTAACGTGCAGTATCATATGTACGCAGAAGATACACAACTATACTTAAAGATCCATACTCTAGAAGACATCAAATCTCTCAACACAACTCTAGAAAAAACTCAGACCTGGCTGGCCGAAAACCATCTAAAACTGCATACCCTCAAAACCAAATTCCTCCTAATCGTTCCTCCCTCCCAAGTAACCATAATTCAAGACTGGTCAAACACATAACAGCACTCAACTGCCAACCTCTTATCATCGACCTAGCGAAATCACTGGACAGAAATCTAAATATTCAGCAACACATCAGCACCACAACAAAAGGAGCAAACCTTAAGATGAACACATTGAGAAAACTAAAACCTTTCCTGCCCAAAAAGGACCTCAAACTGGCAGTACAAGCTCTAGTTATCCCAAGAGTGGAATATGGGAGAGTCTCATTCTGCGGTCTTCCCGGATCCTCAACGGCCCCTCTAAGAGCTTCAATCATCCCAGCGGCTAGACTTATTACTGGCTCCAAAAGAAACTCCCACATATCCCCGGACCTAAGATCCCTTAACTGGCTACCTTTCGAAGCCAGAATTCAACTAAAAATCGCATGCATGACCCATAAAGCCATTCATTGCAACACTCCCAGCAATCTGGCACAGAAACTGGTGCCTTCATGTGGTAACAGAGCATCCAGAAGTGCCAGTAACCTCTTACTGAAACCACAAAGATTCATCAAGAAGAAAATCTACAACCGAGCCTTCTTGGGGATGGCACCCAGGAATTGGAATGCTCTGCCCCCAGAAACTAGACGGAATCCCTCCACTGCATTTTTCAAAAAGGAAGTGAAATCTCTTCTCATGGCTAAATTCACTTGAGCCAGGGTTATGTGTCTTCGACATTTACCTTGTAAAGCGCTTTGATACCCACAAGGTTCTTGTTCGCGCTATATAAAACCCTCAAAATAAAATAAATAAATAAATGTGACCCAGGCTATAGGCTGCAAGCACCAAATGGCTGATGCAGCTTAAAAACTGATCCTGTGATCATCCTTTACACAATGCATAAATACATTTTGGCAATAAAAAGATAAATGAGCACTTTCGCACGTTTAGACAAAAGACAATGAAACTGAGAAAAAGTTGAAATACCACCACTTCAAAATTGTGCCTGACTAGGTAGAAACAGTAGGATCAACAGTAGGATCAATAAATAGTGAATTAGACATGTTTAGTAAATGATTACCTTGTATTCTTAACAAAGTCTTCATGAAAATTAACAATGAAACTTAGCGGGGGCGTGGCTTACCGGGCTGCGGAATGGCTGCTCCTTGAGATGAGACACCATCCTGCATAAATCCGCAAATCAATCAGGGATGAATTTCTGCTCCAGATGCCTTCTTGATGTCGGAACACCTGTGGCCACGAGCTGTGTTCTTTTGAGCTGAGCCTGCAGCTCCAGTGACGCTTCTGGGGCCCCGTAGAGGTGTGTGTCCGACACGGGGGAGCTCACTGTGGAGCTGAGTTGCGGCTGCCCCGTGCACTCGAGGCCACGGATGCATATCGGGCCTGTGGAAGCCTACAGCTTGGATTGGCGGAGCAGCGGACAAATTAACCCGGAGGCAAGACGCAGCAGACGATGGCTGCCGAGGCATACCAAGAGGTGTGGGAGCGCCCCAAGCTGCGAGGAGAGAGTTTGGAGGGATCCCTTGTGGCCGAAGACAAAATCATGTCTACTGGCGAAGGACATCTGCTTGAATTATCGGAGCGACGCTCCGCAGACGGTGAGGAGTATGATTGCAGGGGGAGTCTGATGCGGGAAGCCGCTGGTCATTGGGGACGACCCACGAATGTCTCTTTCCTGCTAAGCGAACCTCGTGGCAGGCGCGCATTGAAGGAATCGGATGCTGACTGGCCGCCATTACAAAAGCGGAAGTGAGAGGCCCAAGTGAAGCGTGTGTTGGCGTTTTACCTGGAGCGTTCGCTTTGGCAGCTCTTCACAAGATCACATAGGCTGCAGCCTTAAGACACTGTGGGGCGCTATAAAGGTGTAGCTGCTACAACATTGTTGACTGCCTGTATGGATCTGTAGTTGATGGTGGCCCACCGTATTAGCGGCCTGGTGGCTGTTGTCTGACCCCTTGAGCACATGTGGAGGGAAATATCAGGGGTGTAATAGACGCACACCCGGGTCACACGTGGATGAGCTACGCGAGAAAACAGAAAGTAGTCGCCATTGAATAAGTCCATATTGCGGCGATTGTAGTGGAAGAGGGGACGCCAGACATACGCTGCGGCCGGAGGGTGCAAGAATTGCCGAAACATCATGGGCAAACAGGATGCCAAGCAGCCCAAGATAAGCTTTGAGCAGCGACGGTCGACCAGGCAAATTGAGCCGGACGCAGAATCGGCTACTGAAGGGTCAGCGGAAGGACAACAAGAAGACCAAGGTGAAGACATGCGCACCCTTATGTTAGAAATGCGGTCCAGCTTGCGCACTATCGACGCGAAGCTGGACACTCTGTCAACCCAGATGGAATCTGTGAAGACCCAGGTGGGGGTGCACGAACACAGATTGGATGTTCTTGAAAATAAACAGTCTGACCTACACGACTTCCAGGTAGAGACTAAGGACCAGCTGTTGCAAATAGATAGACTCTTGGGTGTGATCCGGGCAAAGAATAAGGATTTAGAGGCCAGATCGTGTCATACCAACCTACGCATCACGGGGGTCCCAGAGACGACGGCGATCACGAAGATGGAAGTTTATGTAACTGACCTTTTGCGTGACCTGTTCGCTACGCACTTATCGCCTATGTTTTCTGTGGAAAGAGCACATCGTACTTTGGGAACTCGACCACTGGTTGGGGCTCGGCCGCGTCCTATATTGGCAAGAATCTTAAATTATCAGGACTGCGACGTGGTACTACATCAGGCTCGCACGATGGGGACTATAACACACCAAGGAAATCGAGTTGCCTTCTATCAGGACTTCACTCCGGCGGTTCAGGCGGCCAGAAGGGAGTTCCTGCCAGTGAAACGGATCCTATTGCAGGCACAGATTCCCTACGCCCTACTCTACCCAGCCAAACTTAAAGTGTCCTATGATGGATCAACTCATTTATTCACGGACGCCAAGTTCGCCCTGAAATTTGCCAAGCATGTTGGGGGCAAGCTGAAGAAATTGGGCCCTCGATCTGGAGATGCTACTGACAACCAGCTAAGTGATAATGACTGATTTATATGCTATGGTATTCCGTCTGTTACTCTCTTCTTGCCTGGGCCTGCGCCCGGGGACTTTACTGTTGTTCAGGTTTGGTTGTAGGAAAAAGACTCTGGTCTGCTATGTTCATTGATCTGTATATTGAACTATATCGCCTTTGTCAGCTGAGAGCAGCCAAATGCACAGAAGGTTTATTTTTTTTTTATATGTGCTTACTTTATCGAATATGCAATTTGTTTGCCGGTTTGGCCAAAGGAGGGAGGTACTTGATTGTAACCGCAAGTGGAGGTGGGATGAGTTAATGTTACTTGAATCACAGGTTTGTTCTTACCAAGACACATTGTAAATTCTGTCCCTTGCAGTTTCTTGGCCACCCCACTTCGGTAGGGGTGTCGTTCGGTACTCACTCGTCCTCATGGGAAGTTTCCCTGGTGTATTCTATTTGTTGTTTTGCACGGGGTTTGCTTCAACCTAATTGGGGGGTTGATGTGGGTGGGAGGGTGAGGTTGGGTACAGTTTCGTATTGGGTTGGTGATGTGTGGCCATGCTATGGGTGGTATGAGGTATGGTACAAGGAGACGTTCAAATTTAAGGTGGAAAACGATGATGCAACATACGTGAAGGCCCTGATGTACACAAGACTACAATAAACTGTTTAACCTGGAACATACGCGGACTCAACGATAGTAGGAAATCCCGCATGGTACATACATATCTTGCAAGACACAATATTGATCTATGCATGTTGCAGGAGACTCATCTCCATTCCCCGACATCTGCGAAACTCAGACATAAAAGATGGGGATCATCATACACTTCAGTATATTCCAACTATTCCAGGGGGGTGGCTGTGCTGATTCGACGGAGACTGGATTGGAGGGAGCGGGAGGTGTACACAGACCCTGATGGGCGATACATTGTCTTACTGGGATATCTGGGTGGCACTTTGCTGGCACTTTGCTGGCACTTTGCTGACACTTGTATGGCCCCAATGTAGACTCACCTTTTTTTTTTTTTCAGGAAGTGTGGGCCAAGGTCTGGGGTCCCTGTGGGGTGGGGACTTTAATGCCATTCTTCATGACGACCTAGATTGACAGGGAACGGCGAGGACACACCACCCAGCGGCCAGTAAGGTCCTCAATGCTCTGCTGGATGATGGAGATATGGTGGACATCTGGCGACTTCAAAATCCACTGAATAAGGAGGGTACATGCTTTTCGGAACATCACCGGGCCTGGTCTCGCCTAGATTATTGGCTGATGTCCATGGATATGGCAAGTTGGGTGGCTGGGGTGAAACATTTGTAGAGAACAATTTCAGACCACTCCCCAAATCTGTTGACACTATCTCTACCCAACACTACACAAAGGGAATTCACCTGGAGGCTCCCCCCACAGGCGCTTCTAGACGAGGCATTCAAGGAAGAAATTTGCACTGACATATCTGAGTACTTTACATTAAACACTGGGTCCGTGGATATGGAAGCCTCATTGTGGCCATTAGAACCACTCTGGGTAACATTGAGTCTCAGATAAAAGACCTGGAGACTCGCATACACAATGGGGGTGAATCTGCTCTGCTTGCGGATTTGAAGACCAAACTGTTAGAATATGAAGAGGAAGCACAAAGGAAAGTTAAATTTGTAGGGAAATATGCGGAAGCACGAAGATATGGGGAGGGGGATAGACCGGGGCGTACACTTGCAGGTATGCTTAGAACCCCACGCTCCACTGCCTTTGTTCCCGAAATTATTAACAAATGGGGTACCACAATTAGAGGATCCCCAGCTATTCTAGATGAGTTCTCATCATTTTATGCGCAGTTATATACAGCCACGCAAACAGACTGCCCGGATGGTATGCAGGAGTTTCTAGACTCAGTGGCGCTGGCATGGTTTAACGATAGACGCAGAGAATATATGCACCTGCCCATTACAGTTGAAGACGTAACTGATGTCATCATGAGTTTGCCATTAGATAAGGCCCACGGGTCAGACGGGCTGACGACTGCATTTTATAAGGCGTATGTAGAGGAGCTTGCACTTAGGCTCTTAGCGGTGTTCGGGGAAGCACACGAAACGGGTATGTTGCCTCAATCCATGCGTGAAGCTATTATTATTACGTTACTGAAGCCGGGAAAACCTGAAAATGAGCTGGACTCATAATGGCCATTATCACTTATAAACGTAGATGTCAAAATTTTGGCAAAATTTATAGCTAACAGGCTGCAGCCTATGCTCCCCATGATTGCTTTACCGGACCAATCGGGCTTTATACCCGGTAGATCCACCTCCCATAACCTCCGTACGTTTTTTCAGTATTACATTACCTCCACCCTGACGTGCAACCTGCGGTGGTGTTTCTGGACGCCACAAAGGCCTTCGATTCACTCGAATGGCCTTACTTATTTAGAATTCTGGAAAGGATGGGATTTGGACCGCTGTTTCTCTGGTGGATAAAACTGCTGTATACTAACCATCAGCCAGGGTGCGAGTAAATAATCTTAAATCTGACCCTTTTCCGATTACGCAGGGCACACAACAGGGGTGCCCGTTGTCCCCATTAATATTCGCCATAGCGATGGAACCCCTGGCTGCGCGCATTAGACAACACCACACTGACAAGGGGATAGGATTTGGCGCTCGTAGTCTCTTCATTTCGCTATACGCTGATGACGTTATTCTATACATATTGAACCCGGAACGCAACCTAGATGTTGTATTGAGGGAGTTTATCAAATTTGGCGGTTTGTCGGACGTATCTATAAATTGGAACAAGTCGGTGATATTTCCCCACACAGACAATACCAAGGCAGTAACCTCGGAATTCCCGCTAAAATGGGAAAATGACACAGTGAAATATTTAGGTATATGGATTAGCCGAAATGTACAAGGACTCTGGAACCTAAACTATGGTAGGGTTAACTGGCTGGAAGACAATGTAGTTCTATGGGGCAGGCTCCCATTGTCGTTGGCTGGTAAAGTTGCGCTGGCCAAAATGATAATTCTGCCTACATTTTTATATCTGTTCGTGAACTTGCCACTCATCCTTTTTTAAGACTTTGAGGTCGTTGTTGATCTCACTGGTGTGGGCGGGTGGCCAGGCCAGGGTGTCATGGGAACTGTTGTTGTTACCAACCAAGCAGGGCGGGCTGGGTGCCCCGAACATGAAATTAAATGCATTTTGTGTGCAGGCGCAATTCCTACAATATTGGGTTCATCAGACGCCATTTCAACCACATGTAGCTGTGGAGAGGGATGCGGTGGCGCCTGTGCCGCTGTGTTTGGCAGTATATCAGGGTTACAAACGGCCCACGGATGGGATCGATACTACCGAAACGCTCAGGTGGGCGTGGGAGGGATTGAGGAGAAGAGCGGGAATGCCAATATTGTATGCTCCCTCGATCCCCCTTGCACAAAATCCTCTTCTACCTAACGTTAGAGACGAGATTAGCAGCAAAGTTGCGCAGACGATGAAAGTCCATACTTTTGCAGACTTATACCCAGGAGGGGAGTTCAGGGCCTATCTGACAGCGGTGGACGGTGAGAGGGTGCCTTTCGGGGAGGTATTTCTATATTATAAACTTCGGGCTGCCTGCCGGAAGCTGCATACAGATTTCCCATCCCAGCCACCTACTCTAAATGCCCTAGAAAACTTACACCGTTGCTGCGCAAATTGATTACCAGACTCTACACTCACATGCAGACTGACGCTCCTTTGGCAACCTCAAGTGCACGCTTTAAATGGGATACCGAGTTACCCCTCCCCCTGACAGACGACGAGTGGTCTTATTGTTGTGCTCAAATGACCGAACTTTTACCTAACTACAAACTTAGACTAATCCACTTCAAATTTTTACACCGTTATTATAGAACGCCAATTGGCCTACATAGGATGGGATTAAGGGACAATGACTGTTGCTGCCGCCTCGTTCCTCCATATGGCTTGGGAGTGTCCGGTAATTATCGTCTATTGGTCTCAAATTTTGAATCCATCAACCAGATCCTGGGTCTTCAGTTGCCCCCTTCCCCCTTGTTGGGCATATTAGGTTGTGTCAGGAACACGCACATCAAAAAACGCGGGTTGCACGCATTGCTTTTATTATTTGCCAGGCGACAGATCGCGATAGTCTGGGGCAAAAGAAGGAAACCCACACTTAAAGATTGGGTAAGGGAAGTAACGTATGGCCAAACTCAGCTAGCGACGTATTGGAAGCTTATGCCACCTACCTCCAGGCCTAAGGAGATATGGGAGCCATTTCTTGACTGGGTTCAGGCACACTCTGATGATTCTGGTAATTCTGGAGGGGCCGGGGATGCTGCAGGGCCTGTGGGGTCTCCAGAATGCAATGTGTAAATGTGGGGTCTAGTTGGGGGTTAAAAGAAAATAACAATTGCATTTAATAACACGCTACAGGTGGGGCTCCCACAATATCTGACGGTTAAGTTGAGTAACGCATCATTGAGTATCTACGTGAAGTTGTTTGTTGTCTCCACAAATCTATAAGTCATCACTGACCTCACCGCATAAATGTTTTTGGACAGTTGTATATGTCTCATGTTCCCGCTATGTATATGGTCGATTACACACCACTGTATTGTTCTGCAGACTGCATTGTACTGTACTACCTTTTTGAAAATCAATAAATAAAAAATAAATAAAACAATGAAACTTAGCATTTTTATCGACTATTGTAGAGATTCATAACAAACTCGATAATGGTGCAATTCATGCATTCAAAGTACTATTTGACTGAAACCTTCAGTGAAAATGCCTAACATTATAATGATCCTATAACCATAAAAACAATTTTATTTTCATGATTTTTAAAAATTGTTTACATGCTGCTACATTTTTAATTTTGGCAATAGGCCATAAGGAGAGTTGGACACTTCTTTGTAACAATCACTGACAACCTTACAAAATGCTCATAAAGGGTGTGTTTGATTTATTTAATTATGCTTGAACTTAATTATAAGTTCATTTTATTAAATAAGAAAAGCTAACTTTAAAATGCATTTGGATTGTTTTCCTCCTTAGGCTGTAATATTTCATAGCCCTGTGTAATGGATTTTGATACTTTCCTTAAATGTTGCTTTATTTGTTCTTATTCATGCAACATTCTTTTAGCGAAAAGAGACACTCATGCAGAATTTCTTTGTGTATGAATGGTGGGAATCTGACATTTGGACTATATCCATGGAGAGCAACAAAGTAAATACGCTTTTTGTCAACAAACTGTGAGGATGGAATGGACAGTCGTTTCTCATGATGAGTAACCCTGGGCGAGACACTACGCTTCGCCCACGTAGTGTACATAGCGCTGCCTGCTTCGCAGTTTTCGAAGTAGGCAAAGCAGGCTAGCGCTACGCACACCCAGGGCGAAGCGTAGCTGCCTGCCGCCGCCACTTTCTTGCGATAAATGCGCATGCGCGGGCGTCCGCGCATGCGCATTTGTCAGAAGAAGTTGGAAATGGAAGAGGGAGCCCCGGAGACGCCGCGCTTTAGGTAAGTTTCTTTACTTTTGTATTTATTGTAAATCCGGGGGTTTGATTTAAAAGGAGGGCAGGCGGGAGGCGGGTGGCGCGTAGCAGGGCTACGCGAAGCACGTAGTGTGCGTAGATTTGGGCACACTACGTGCTGCTTCATGTAGCCCCACTACGCCCACTACGCCCACCCTTAATGATGAGCATGGGAAAGTATGCTGGAGTATCAACTTGTACCTGGAGAACGGGATAATGGTCACATGATGATCAGACCATTGTAGGGTGAATATTGATGTCACAACAACAAATTTGAACTATAAAAATTGACTTTCCCAGGAGGAGGGATGCGGAAGCCCCATTTTCCTCTCTTGCTCAGATAGGCATCTTGCGATTTTGAGGCTTCTTCATTCTCCTCTCCTCGATTGTCAACAGCCTGCCAGACTTTCTCTTTCATGCCCCTTGCCTTTTTAACCTTACTGATGAACTTGCCTGTTGGACGTTCGGAGCAGTTTGGTGAGAGACCAGACTTGAACTTTCCTTATTTATGCTCCTTTCCCCTTGCTTGTGGACTTTTACCTAGAGTACTTTTAACTTGATTCCTTTGCACATGCTAGGAGAACGCTTGTGAACCATCCTCCCGCCTTTGTTGGTGGTAGGAATCTCTAACGATTGGAATCATCCTTTATGGATGCCTGTATTTACAAAAGATGTAATCAAATAACTTCATGTAGATTCAGGACTTCAACTTGTTTTATTTTAACCTTTGCAACGCAGCTCCGTGGCGCTTACTGGAGGTACCTGGTGGGCTAGTTGGCCACCAGGGGACCTCAGGATTCAAGGAGACTTAATCCCCCAACTTAAAACGCGCCGTGGGGCACGTTTGCACAGTGGTGAAGGTAGGGGGCCGGGCCTGAGGTGATATGTGTGCAAACACGCCCTGTGGTGCATTTTAAGTTGGGGAATTCATTCCTCTTCAATCCAGAGGTCCCCTAGAGGCCAACTAGCCCACCAGGTACCTCCACTAAGCGCCACAGAGCTGCGTTGCAGAATGTTGTAAAAAGAGGCATGTCATTCAATTGTTGAAGTTTACTAATCAGTTCAGTTGATGTACCTTGTCATATTATAAATATATCTTCAATGTATCGTCGATATAAAATCAGATGTTCCATCCAACCAGGGTCACAAAACAAGTGCTCTTGTTCAAATTTCATCATGTACACATTTGCGTAGCTGGGGGCCCCTGAAAAACCCTTCAAACAATAGTATAGGTATGAACTGATTTTTTCGGGTTATAAAATCGAGCGTGATCTCACTATGGTTTCGCTTCACTTTTCTACAGTTTTTCACGAATTTTTAAGAAGAAAACCCATCCGTTTACCAAGAGGTCTTGGGCAGAATAGTGTTCTTCTCACAATTAAGTAAGAGGCTGATTTTCTGGCAATTTATTGTAACTAAGTTGAGATAGTAATGGTCATAGAATTTACGTATTGATCCTGTTTTTACATTAGGCAGGATTTCCTGGCTGTATTTGATACCCTGATCCACAGAGCAGTGACTTTTTGCATGGCTATTGACTTGCATTTGCATCATAGTGGAGGTATTTTGTTTTACTCTCTTGTTATGTTGAGCACGGGTGATAAGCATGTTTTTTAGGGGTTTGACTCCAGCATGTCCAATCTGACTCTAGGCCTATGGTGTGCTTCTAATCTATCAACTACACCTTTACTCTATTTTCCATTCTTTACAATGCTTTATGTATGACATATGCCCATAGGTGATCTCTGTAGTTTAAATGTTACTTTATTAGCATCATACATTTTCTTAGACGTAATTATCAACCATTCCGGAGCTTAAAGGCCAGTTATGAAAATATTGTTTTTGCTTTGGATTATTATAATTGTTACATTGTATCCATGTTCATTTATAGATTACCCCTGACGAAGGGTGATTTTGCACCCGAAATGCATTGGGAGTCATGAAATCCACATCAGAATGCATTATTGAATTGATGAATCCAATACAAACTTGCTGAAGTGCTTCATCTGTGATTAAAACAAGTTGAAGTCCTGAATCTATATGAAGCCATTTGATTACATCTTTTGTAACTTTTGAATTTGTTTTGTGTATTAGATAACTTTGTTTATTTGTGCAAACAATTTGCGTTTTAAGTCATCGATTAACATTGTGTTATAACACTCATTTTGAGTGCTCGAGGTAGTGCGAACTCTGTCTAAGACTTTCAGTCCTAGATTAGCTGTTTCAATTTTGAATGAGTGGCGGGGTGAAACCACCACAGAGGGCGCACACCAACGTTGATAAGTTTTGATTCATTGAAAAAAATGGTTGATTTAGTAAATTGAGTGCATCACCGCTGTTATATTTTCCACAACTTTCTTAAAGTGGCATTTCCAGAATTGTGACTTGAAATCAGACTTCCAACAGAAGGAGAGTCACCCCTCTTACACACAATGGACAGGGTTGTCAAAACTGAACCAAAAATAGTTTTCCTTTTGTCAATATCAAATCAAATATTGGGCACTACATTTAAAAATACAATGGACATGTGCTAGCAACTTAAAGAAAACAGGGTACAGTCAAATGTATTTATACAATTCATCTATACACAAAAATATTATACAAACAGCATAGGTGTTTACTCTAATGTACTCTAATTTTATATATATCTATATATAAGAAGGATTGTTATTGCAAACTATGTACCTGACCTTACCAAAGGAAACAGTTTCTCTCGTATGGTAGGACTCAATGTCCCAGAAGGCAATGGATAACACGCCCACTGGGGGCGGTCATACTAATGAAGTAATTAAAAGGAAACATCACCACGAGAGCCTCAGTTGCTTGTTTGCTGCCCATGAAGAAGGGATTTGATATCCTGAAACGCATCGGCATAGAATACAATTTTAAGGGAAACAAGACGGCATGCTGCATTCTTGTCAGACTGTTAGCAGATTACCACTAACCTTCAAGCCGGATACAGCAGGAGCGATGAAAGATGATAGGGAACCCTGCCCCCACTGCGGAGCCGCCCGGGAGTATATAAATAGTACCCTCGCCGGACCACTCCCCATCAGGGGAAGGGAAAAAAGGGACAAAAGAAACAAGAAAGGTAAACCAGCAATTCACTTGCAGTGGACAGGTAACAGACTTCAGTCAGGCTCTGGGACTTCCACTGTATACACCCCGTGGTCCCTGCAGTGAGAAATAAGGAGAACACACTCTATGCATTACCAGAAGTCAGGAAGAATGGGGTCTAAGGTTACTGACAACAACCCCCCCACTTACAGGTGCCGGATACAGGTTTCTCTTAGTCCAGGGCTAATCTAACCACCTCAAGAAGCGTGTCCCTCTTCACATCACATGACATGCGAACTAGACTCCTTCTGAAATACATGTAAGGAAAGTACTTAGCTCTGATGGACTGTGGTTCCCTAGAGCAGGAACATCAAGGAGAGAGATCCGCTTACGTGTCGAAGTAGACAGAAACCCAGAAGAGAGAGAGACAGCCGTCTCACCCAATAGCGAATCCCAATGGAGAAGTTCCTGTTACTGTAGCGAGTGAAAGCAAAGTAACTCAAATATGAGCCTAAAACAAACGGCTCTTGGAGCCCCCCCTGGGGGGTTGGAAAGTAAACAACAAAAACGGGATCCGAGCCTTTCAAGCGGCTCGCCGAGGAACACCCTGTCGAAACCAGGATGCAACGATACAATGTTGCGCGTCTGCCTTTCAAGCGGCTCGCCGGGGAACACCCTGTCGGAGCAGGATGAAATGATACAATGTTGCGCGCCTCAGCGCGTGTGGAAATTGCTCTGGTACGGGGCTCAGCGGGGCTGCTCCGGGAATAGGACGGGTTTTGCAGGATGTCAGCGGGACACGAGGAGCGTGACTCGAGGACGGCAGGTCAAACGCGGTAGCTCGAAGGAACGGGATTGACAAGCCCCGAGCTGTCCCAGGGCGGAGCTTAAGAAGGAAGTCTGAGGGACGGTAGGAGACGCCCCTCACTTGACTTCTGGGAAATGTAGTCCATTCCACCAATGTCCCGGCATTACTCGCTCCCGCTCACCTCCTGTGTGGTCCCCGCCCCAAAGTGCGCCGGGACGTGACAATTCTACAGCGAAGCAATGTCGAGTGACCTCCCATGCACAAGGCACATTGGTTAAAAAAAAAAAATAGAAAAAAATTATATATATATATATATATATATATATATATATGTCCCAAAATCCACGTAGTACAGTATGCTCTCAGTAAGAAAGGCACGGCAACTCCGTAATGCAGGTCCAAATATTTATTACACAACGCGTTTCGGCAACAGCCTTGATCACGTGTAACCATGAACACAAACACCCAAAGTTAAATAAAGTTACGTGTGGACAGCAAGTATCATGGAAATCAAGAAGGGACTAACGATGGCTCAAATGTTCCCTAGCATGGTCGCCATCTTGGAAGGGCAAAATGTTTCAATGGCAAAATTAACGTAAATCATACAATGAAATACATAATTAAGTTCGATCAGAGTGCCAACAATGAAAACAATAAACATTGCATAGTATGCACATTTCATCTACAGAGCAGTTCAATCTACTTTTAAAAACGATAATCCCTAGTCGGGTTCGCCATCTGAGAGAGGTCAGTCAAAGGATCAACACAGTAAAATAATCACAAATAGATGATTCTACAACAGATCTGGCAAAAAGAGTGTTGATCATAAAGATAATTCAACAACAAAAAATTCTAAAATACATAGTGTATACAGAAAGTTCGATTCTTTCTGTTAAGCCTAGTCATTGCATCAATATACTAATGTAAATTCATCAAAAAGGTAATGCCTCAGAAGCTGAATTTTCTCACGGATATAGGAGAAAAAACAGGTCAATTACCTGAAACAGTAACACAGCCCCACTCGGCATCGCAAGTGTAGAATCTGTCTCAATGGACTAAAGTTCTATGATTCAAACATAGTGTTGCTAGTGAAAGAATAAATGTCCAATGACACTATACAGTGACCAAATCTACACCAAAGTCTCATCTTAAATTAACATGAATACCAAAAAAGATATACCAAGATCCCAGTGCGAAGAAGTGTGAGTGTAGAGCAGGAACAGAGGAAAGGGTAGGATGCCCGTGTCGGTGTGTGCCAGTGCAAGGGCTCCTTCCTTCACTCCTGTATAAAAACATACAAACTATTCACATTAGAATACAGTGCATAAAGAGGAAAAAAGGTGGCTGTTAGTGTTTTAGCACATCAAAATACAGTCAATTAAAATTACTGTGAAGTAAATTCAAAATCACTGATAAAAATAAATAAACAAATGATACAATACAGTTAGAGCAGAGACCACACTCTCAGTAGGAAATGAATCATGTCTTAAGATGAATGGACAATTCTTCATCTAAGTTCAGACCCCCCGGACTTTTGGTCAAAAATTCAATGATATATCTAGATTCACGTTGTCTCAAGGTCAGAACTCTATCACCCCCTCGAGGGTTTCTGGGAATCTGTTCCAGAATCATATAACTCAGATCTGCGACATTAGCAAAATGATGTTCATTAAAATGACGGGCCACAGGGTATTTGGGATCATTGTTAGAAATAGCTCTGAGATGTTCTAATATCCTCTTTTTAGCTGGACAAATCGTACTCCCTATGTACCACAGTTTAAATGTGCATTCAATCACATAGATTACGAAATTAGAGCTACAGGTCAGAAATTGCGTTAGTTTCTTACTAATCCCATTGTATTCTAGAGTACTCTTGAATTTACTGTGTCGACACGCCTTGCAATGCCCACAAGGAAAAAATCCAACCAGGCCATGTCCTTCATCTGTAGGATACTGAGTAATGTCATGCTTGACTACCATGTCACGGATATTTTTGTCTCTCCTATATGTGATGGTAGGTCGGTCAGGTAATGTGGTTCCCAAAATACCATCAGATTTCAAAATACTCCAATGTTTGGTGAGTATATGTCTGATTCTCTGTGCCTCTGAGTTGAAAGTTAGAATCATCCGTGTCCCTGTCTTTTCAGTGTCCTCCTCTACACAAGGTCTATCTTTCAAAGTGTCGGTGCGCTGTACACCGTCCACTCGTTCTAAAGCTTTTTTGAGAACCCAATTAGGATAGCCTCTACTCCGAAATCTATGGATGATGACTTCTTGTTCCAGACAGAAAGCCTCAGAGTTATTGCAGTTCCTTTTTGCCCTCAGCAGTTCCCCATACGGTATGCTCCATTTAAGGGCTTCTGGGTGGCTGCTGAGGGCATGTAGGATACTGTTACCCGCTGTCTCCTTCTGAAACAACGAGGTGCACAGTTTGTCCTGTTTAATCTCTAAGCAGACATCAAGATACTCAGCTTGGTTGGCATGTATGTTCCCAGACAATGATATGTTGTACTTATTGGTGTTCAATTTCCCCAAAAAAGCCTCAGCTTCCTCCTGTTGTCCACTCCAGATGATAAATAAATCATCTATATAGCGCAGCCATAAGAGGACTTTCTGAAAATCCTCCTGCAGGGTAGTGCTGGCGAAAATTTCTTGCTCCCAGTATCCCATAAAAAGATTGGCGAAACTGGGAGCAAAGCACGAACCCATCGCAGTACCCTTCACTTGCCTATAGAGGGCGCCATTGAAGGAGAAGATGTTGTTCTTAAGGCAAAAGTCAGTCATTTCCATTATCATCAGACTATGCTCCCGATATTTTAAAGATCTGTGCTTCAAAAAGTGGTCACAAGCTTGAAGCCCTTGTTGATGGTCAATAATCGTGTACAATGATTGTACATCGAGTACCATGAACAGATAATTAGATTTCCACTCAAGATTCTCTATCTTGGAGAGAAAATCCTTAGTGTCTCTCAGGTAACTTGGAAGTAGAACAACAAATTCTCTCAAGAAATGGTCACTGTATTTAGAGATGTGCTCGGTAACACACCCAATTGAAGACCCAATCGGGCGTCCTGGAGGTTTAATCTTACATTTATGCAGTTTGGGGAGAAGATACAAAATGGGAAGTTTAGGGTGATCTTTCTTCAGATAGCAATATTCTTCCCACTCAATGAGACCTTTGTCTCTCCATGTGGTGAGTTTCTCCCAGATGTCAGTAATACTCTGGTTATACACATTGGTGGTGATCTGTATATAGAAATTACTGTAATCTAATTGCCTCATTGCCTCACTGATGTACTCTTCCCTATCCAGTACCACCACATTCCCCCCCTTATCGGCTGGACGGATCACAATGCTAGTGTCTTCAGCTAATGTTTTAAGTGATTGTCTTTGTGTAAGGGAGAGATTATTCTTGGTGTCAAAAGCACGTTTATGTGTATTTAGTCTGAGCTTCATCAAAGATTTTATTCTATAGTCTTGAAATGAATCGATGTTATCGTGCGGGAGAAGGGGTATAAAGGTGGATTGAACCCTAAAGTGTGTGTGTGCTGCCGCTGCCTGTTCCACTTCCATATTATCCAAAGTCTGTGTGATGTTAGATATTTCACTGCTGTTGTTGTTAACTTGGGCCAGTTCAGCTAAAGTAATCAGAGTATCTATATCACTAATCATCAAGTTACTATCAGGTATACTGTCTGCTTTCTTACATGGCTGTTGATGTCCCAATCTATTTAATATGTGCCATTTTTTGAGTTTCAATTTTCTTACATATTTAAAAAGATCAATTCTAGTATCTGTATACTTGAAAGAGGAAGAGGGACAAAATGAGAGACCTAAGCAAAGTGTACGATTTTCTATATCAGTCATCGGTCTTTTAGAAAGATTCACCACTGTTCTATTTACCATTTCGGTATCCATTAGTAATTTTTGTTTGAGCGTGTTCGGCGATTTCCCACTACGCCCCTTCCTCTGCCTGTGTTCCCAACGTTGTTGGATTCTCTTCTTTCTGTTACGACGTTTCCCCTGCCTCTTCCTCGTCCACGTCCCCGTGATGTTGGGGGTTTGCTGTCCCTTGTAGATTGTCGATCCTTCTGCAGGACCCGAAACTCCTCTAAAAAATTAATAGGCCTCGAATTTCTTTCTTCACCAGATGTATTCCCACCAGAAATGTCAGACTCAGTGTCGCTCATAGTGGAGTTATCAGTAGCAATTGGGTTAACATTCACAAATGAAGTTGATTTGACTGTCTCTTGGGTTTTGTATAGATGGTCATATTTCTTGCTGAATGTTAATATTCTCCCGCTTTCATAATCAGAATGGTCTCTATTCATTTTCCTTTGTTTTCTTGCTTTCATTTCTTCTTCATGTTTGGAAAGTCTTTCTTTCATGGTATCAAGCACCTTCTTCAGCGCTGATGCATCTAACAACTGCTGTAATTCAGAAATGCTCAAGGTGATCTGTTTTAATAGTTCCTCCTTGTCCTGCCAGGCATATTTGATGAGTATTTCCATCATCCCTCTTGAGCTAGATGCTAAATGTTGCGACCAGTCTTCAAGCATCTTCGGATTAGGGGCTTCGTAGGTGGGAGTGATAAAGATGCGTAGCCCTCTAGGTGCCATAGCTTGATCTACATAGCTTTGTAGTGAGGTAGCTTCCCACCACTTAGACATTTCAGTCCATTTGAGTTTTTCCAGTTTTCTGATTTTATCATCCAAAGAATGAATAGTGGGGTCTACTGGTTGTGTTGATTGTACGTTGGTTGTCGGTTTCCTACTGAATAGAGTGAGAGCCGCTGCTCTTCTTTCCGCCTCTTCCTCCATAGGCGCTGTTATTTGGACCAATGCATATGTTGCCCTGTGCCAATGTTACCCTTCTTTGTAAACAAATGAGAAGATCCCTTTGCCGTCGTTGGCACAAAACACTATTCTGCCCAAGACCACTTGGTAAACGGATGGGTTTTCTTCTTAAAAATCCGTGAAAAACTGTAGAAAAGTGAAGCGAAACCATAGTGAGATCACGCTCGATTTTATAACCCGAAAAAATCAGTTCATCCCGATACTATTGTTTGAAGGGTTTTTCAGGGGCCCCCAGCTACGCAAATGTGTACATGATGAAATTTGAACAAGAGCACTTGTTTTGTGACCCTGGTTGGATGGAACATCTGATTTTATATCGACGATACATCGAAGATATATTTATCATATGACAAGGTACATCAACTGAACTGATTAGTAAACTTCAACAATTGAATGACACGCCCCTTTTTACAACATTCTGCAACGCAGCTCTGTGGCACTTAATGGAGGTACCTGGTGGGCTAATTGGCCTCTAGGGGACCTCTGGATTGAAGAGGAATGAATTCCCCAACTTAAAACGCACCACAGGGCGTGTTTGCACACATATCACCTCAGGCCCGGCCCCCTACCTTCACCACTGTGCAAACATGCCCTATGGCACGTTTTAAGTTGGGGGATTGAGTCTCCTTGAATCCTGAGGTCCCCTGGTGGCCAACTAGCCCACCAGGTACCTCCAGTAAGCGCCACGGAGCTGCGTTGCAAAGGTTAAAATAAAACAAGTTGAAGTCCTGAATCTACATGAAGTTATTTGATTACATCTTTTGTAAATTTTGAATTTGTTTTGTGTATTAGATAACTTTGTTTATTGTTTTAAGTCATCGATTAACATTGTGTTATAACACTCATTTTGAGTGCTTGAGGTAGTGCGAACTCTGTCTAAGACTTTCAGTCCTAGATTAGCTGTTTCAATTTTGAATGGGTGGCGGGGTGAAACCACCACAGATGGCGCACACCAACGTTGATAAGTTTTGATTCATTGAAAAAACTGGTTGATCTAGTAAATTGAGTGCATCACCGCTGTTATATTTTCCACAACTTTCTTAAAGTGGCATTTCCAGAATTGTTACTTGAAATCAGACTTCCAACAGAAGGAGAGTCACCCCTCTTACACAAAATGGACAGGGTTGTCAAAACTGAACCAAAAATAGTTTTACTTTTGTCAATATCAAATCAAATATTGGGCACTACATTTAAAAATACAATGGACATGTGCTGGCAACTTAAAAAAAACAGGGTACAGTCAAATGTATTTGTACAATTCATCTACACACAAAACATATTATACAAACAGCATAGGTGTTTACTCTAATGTACTCTAATTTTATATATATATATATATATATATATATATATATATCAAAATATATATATATATATATATTACCTACTGGCGGTCGCCAGTAGGTAGTTATAGTTAGGATCCTGTTTCCATAGGAAATCCGCAACATTCTATTTGGAATAAGTTTGGCGCCGGTCGACGAATCCTCGCGAAATTTTCAAAATAGGTGGGGCGCTACGGTCCGCTCCTACCCTGAAAGTCTCGGGGGGGATTCGTCAAGTGGGGGCTGAGAAAAAAGGGGGGTCCCAAAACGCGTTTTTCCCATGCATTTTTCCATAGGACCTTTAGACACAGCAACAGCCCGAACGGCTGAACAGAGTTACTTGAAATTTGGCAGAGAGGTAGTCCTCCGGTCAAGGAAGTGCCTTTAGTAGGTCTGGTGTAAATCTGTTCAGTAGTTCCTGAGAAAATAGCATTTAAATCAATATATATATCTGTGGCAGCTTACGGTGCGCTTACCGTGCGCTTACGGTAAGCTTACCGTACGCGTACGGTGACGTGCGCGAGCGCGATTCTGATTGGCTGTTAGATCTTAGTAAACATTCGAATCGGTCGAAACCAGGAAGCGGCGGCCGCCATTTCGTGTGTTTCACTCAGAAAAAAAAGGGTGATAACTTGAAAAGGGGGCAAGGAAGGGAGTTACAGACCCCCTAACATTTGAAAGGGGGTCAAAGAAGGACAGAAAAGTACAAAAAAAACATTTATTAATTTAAAAAAAAAATCGCGGGGTACGCGTACGGTAAGCTTACGGTGAGCTTACCGTACACGTACGGTGACGTGCGCGAGCGCGATTCTGATTGGCTGTTAGATCTTAGTAAACATTCGAATCGGTCGAAACCAGGAAGCAGCGGCCGCCATTTCGTGTGTTTCACTCAGAAAAAAAAAGGGTGATAACTTAAACAGGGGGCAAGGAAGAGAGTTACAGACCCCCTAACATTTGAAAGGGGGTCAAAGAAGGACAGAAAAGTACAAAAAAAATATTTATTAATTTTAAAAAAAAATCGCGGGGTACGCGTACGGTAAGCTTACGGTGAGCGTACCGTACGCGTATGGTAGAAAAAATAAATAAAAAAAAAAATAAAATTCAGATTTAAGTGTTTAGATATTAGGGGGCTCTAAAAAGAGCCGTTGTGTTTATGAAGTGATTTGATTTTTTAGTGGAACCTACAAGTAAGTACCGATGCAGAGTCTAAGGTTCAAGAGGAAGACTCTGTTCCCTTCATCAGTGAAGTGTACACCATCTCCTCTATAAATGTCTTGAATGTCGTAACGCAAGTTGTTGTGGTAAATGGAACCCATACCATAGTCTCGGAGGAAAGCAGAAACAGATTTGTTGACGTGCTTTCTTGCTTTGTCAATCTGCGGACAAAAATGATTGGACCAGTTCCATTTTTGCCTTTGGCATATGTTAGAATATGCAAAGGCAGTTTTAGGGAAAAGTGAAAACAGTTGTGCAAAGGTCTCCTTCATAAGCATTTCCAGACCTAACCCAGTCAAAGTGCCTAGGTCATTGCCACCACAGTGCACTTTTATGAGGTCAGGGTGTTGGATTTGCATGAAGGATTTCACCAATGGCATCAATTGGTGCCACTTTAACCCTCTCTGACCAATCCATTTAATGTCTACATTTGGCAAAGCAAGGTCTCTCACCATACCTGTTTTCTCTGCATACTTTTCACTCCAGAAGACATAGCTGTGCCCTACAATCCACACTGTGAACATCTTCCAAGGAGATCTGGATGCACTCAGGAGGTGTCTTTCAGTAGAATGGGGAAAAAAATGAAAGACAGTTTGGAAATGGAGGCATACATATTTTTTTTTTAAAAAAAAGAACTGATTGGCTGGTTCATACCATTCTACACTAAAAACTAGGCTGTATGTGTAAAATTATAGAAGCATTTTTTTGTATTGGTACAGAAAAATGTGTTACCAAAGAACAGTACTATGGATTTGCTGTTAGGTTTGAAAAGTCAAGCACTCCTGCTCTTTGGAAATGAAACATTGTGTGGTGAACTTCTGACCTAACTCTACACAGCAGTGTTTCAAGAGCTGTTGCTATGGTAGCAGGCAGAAGTCAAGTTGGGGGAAGGGTACTAGGCTGAAGTCAAGTTGGGGGAAGGGTACTTTTGGAAAAGGGTTGGTTTTCAACCAATAGAAATGTGTGATTACATTTGAAAAAAAGGGGGAAGCACTGAGATTTGAAATTAACATGTATATGTGTGGAAAAAGAGAGGGAAACATTGTCATTATCTGGTTCTGCTGAGAGGAGAGAGGTGTACAGAACAGAGATCCTGGCTCTGATAATCTGCTGTTTGAGTGCCACATTTCTTTCACAACTAACTAATTTTAAAGGTGAGTTATGAGTTTGAGAGGGGATGTATATGGTAAAATAAGAAATGAATAATAGAATTGGAATTCCTTTTGTTGAAGTTGTGTTTATCGTTTTGTGTTTTGGGAGAAATTAAAATGTGAGGAACATGTAAAATAATATGGACTATGTTTTCACCATAAATTAAGGTGTACTGGTATAAATGAGGAATACTTTTAGAGTTTGAGGTTGCAGCCAGTAATGCAAATACATTCAGCATCACTAAGGCTGGTTGCCCTTGCTGGAGTGTAGTCAGTCACCCAGGTTACACATGTTGCTGGTCTCAAAAAGCAGTTTGGACATGTGCTTTTTTAAGAATCTGAAAAGTGGATTAAAAATGTGTCAGATTGTAAAAGTACTTATCACTTGCCAAAAAAAAGAGTAGTAAGTGTGCTTTCAAATTGGCAAAGAAATTTCGTTTTCTGACTAATATGAAACCATGACTCTGTGTGCAAAGAGGAATTATAGACAGAGATTTATTGCGTATTACTCTGGTAATTTTACAGTTGCATTAGTAGGAAAGGGGGAGCTATTTTTTCTGCAGAAGCAGACTCTTAGCACACACCCAGCTGCTTATCCTGTGGAATCATGCACAGTATTCACAACCGAGTGGGGTTTGAGGTTGCAGTCAGTAATGCAAATACATTCAGCATCACTAAGGCTGGTTGCCCTTGCTGGAGTTTAGTCAGTCACCCAGGTTACACATGTTGCTGGTCTGAAAAAGCTGTTTGGACATGTGCTTTTAAAAGAATCTGAAAAGAGGATTCAAAATGTGTCAGACTGTGAAAGTACTTATCACTTGCCCAAAAAAAGAGTAGTAAGTGTGCTTTCAAATTGGCAAAAAAATTTCGTTTTCTGACTAATATGAAACCATGATTCTGTGTGCAAAGAGGAATTACAGACAGAGATTTATTGCGTATTGCTGTGGTAATTTTACATTTGCATTAGATGGAAAGGGGGAGCTATTTTTTTCTGCAGAACCAGACTCTTAGCAAACACCCAGCTGCTTATCCTGTGGAATCATGCACAGTATTCACAACCGAGTGGGGTTTGAGTTTGCAGTCAGTAATGCAAATACATTCAGCATCACTAAGGCTGGTTGCCCTTGCTGGAGTGTAGTCAGTCATCGAGGTTACAGATGTTGCTGGTCTCAAAAAGCTGTTTGGACATGTGCTTTTTTAAGAATCTGAAAAGTGGATTCAAAATGTGTCAGATTGTAAAAGTACTTATCACTTGCCCAAAAAAAGAGTAGGAAGTGTGCTTTCCAATTGGCAAAGAAATTTAGTTTTCTGCCTAATTTCAAACCATGACTCTGTGTGCACACAGGAATTGTTTTTACATATTTAATTTGTGAAGGTGTTATGGTGATTTTCACTTGTTGGAAAGGGGTACATAGTATTTTAAGATTTGAAAAGATCATAAAAAATGTAGTAATATATTTAAATAAAATAAAGGATTTTTTTTTTAGTTTTTTTCAGGTATTGCTGAAGAGCAGTGAACAAAATTTAAGATGCCTACAAAATCCAGACTAAGGAAAAACCACAAAAAAAAACTATATTTGAAGACAACTGGAGGACCTAAGATAGTTGGAGATGCTCATGTTGGGAAAAAGAGAAAGTCTTCTGATAAGCAGACAAAAGATTTTAAAGAACATCTTCAAAAAAAGGAAAAATGTACAAAATGTCTGTACTGGAAAGAATGTTTTAAATAGAAAACAACAGGAAAAAATTGAGCATTTAGTTAATGCAAATATACCTTCAGAAACAATAAAGATTAACTTAAAAAGAAAAACAGCGTTTAAAGAGATACGTAGAAAAATGTTTCAGAGAAGAGTTATGTCCAATTTGATAAAGGATGTGAAGAAATATAAGCAAAAGTCTAAATTTTATAAGAGAAAAAAAGAAATTGAAGCCATTGCAGCAAAGGCATTAGAATTAAAAAGGAAACTATTCATTTTAATTTTGAATAGGATGCGTACATTAGATAAAATGGTTAATGTACTGAAATCACAAAGCAAAAGGAAAAGAGTAGTGAAAAGAACAAACTTTTGTAAAGTGTTTTTAGGAGAATGGATGCATAGTTCAAGTAGTGAACCTTTTTTTAATGAAGAGAGTTATTTTCAAAGTAATAGTTTGCTGCATGCAGTTGACACCAGAGGTCGTGCTTATGAAGTGAAAAATGGTTGTATGATGGAGAAGGAGAAAATGGTTCCAAGAGATGAGGTACAAGTGATGGCGGATGAGGCTATGGGGAGACGTCCTAAAGCCCCAGTGTACACTTGGAATTGTAGTAGTATTTGCACTGTGCGTCAGGAATCTATTGATACATTTCGTGAGTTTCTAAGAGAATATTGTAAAAAAAAGTGTTAAACAGAAGATTATGGTGCTTCAAAGTCTAGATCCATGCAGAGTGAGAGAGAATACTGGTTTGCAGGGTCATTCTCTTGCTTGTCTATCTAGAAAAGTGTGTAAAAGTGTTTTTCATCATTTTAGGATGCTGGCTGTTCATCATACTGAAATGAGAAAGTTTGTGAGACGGTTGTATTTTGCTAAAGGTCCAGCAATAAAGTTAGATGAATTGAATAGGGCTCTGTTCCGTGGATCGGTATCAGATGTAGAGAAGGTTACTGATGAAATTCAGTTTTGTTACTTTGGTCCTGAACAAGACAGTGCAGAAAAGGACACAGTAAATGAGGAAGAAGTGGAAGAGAATGTAGAACCCTCTGTAAGTAAGACATTTAATGATCACATAACAAAATTTGCAATAATCTCTAATGAAAGACCAAATATTACTTGTATTTGTTGCCGCAGAACTCATTATAGAAAACAAACCAGGAATGTTGATCTCTACAGAAAAAGTGAAAATGAAGATAATTATAAGTGGAAGGATTTTGCCACATATATATTTCTTGAAAATTGTTTTGAATTGGGTGAAGATCAGCGTATTTGTAAATACTGTTACAACAAGTTAGAGGAAAATAGAATGCCGACCAGAGCTGTACATAATAATTTAGAATTGGATGCTATTCCTGCCGAACTTTCTGAATTAAATACATATGAGTCTATACTTATTCAATGTGTTCATCCGTTCCAAACCATAGTACGTATGGAGCCCAAAACTGGTAAATTACCTACTTTAGATTTACTGAGAGGTTTAAAAGTTAGAGTGGTGTATTTGCCCTTGGATTTGAAAAAAAATATGGAAACTATTGATGCAGACACTTTGGAAACTGAACCATTAGTTATTCTGGTTAATGGTGTACCTACAAAGAATAAGAAGATTTGGCAGGAGCTGGTAGATGTACGGAAAGTACAAAGAGCAAATTTGTATTTGAAAAGGAATAACAAATGGTATGAATCAATTTATATAGAAGAAGAAGAAGAAGATTTACAAGAAGACACAGAAACACCAACTGGACAAATTGAAAAAGTGGACAAGTCAAAGGAAGAAGAAATTTATGAACATTTTAGCATACATCCTCTTCATTCAAAAGAAGTTATGGGAGACAATATTGATCTGTTTCAGATGAAGAAAGCAAAAGGAACTCCTGTGAGTGTATGGGAGGAGAGCTTGGAAGCTCGATGTTTTCCCCAGCTGTTTCCTACAGGAAAAGGAGGACGATACGATGAACGTCCAGAACAGATTCCAGCTTCCGAGTATCGAACTACAAGATTATATGCAGAAGATCCCAGATTTCGACAAAGTATTCCTTATTTGTTCCATCTTTTATTTGAAAGCGACTTGTCTGCATTATCATATGCAGTAAATCACATTTTAAAAAGTGGAGTACATTTGCAAAATGTGTCTGCTAAGGATTTTATGGAGAAAGTGCAGCAGCGAGATGATCATTTGGAAACACAACTGATCAATCTGATGGCTTGTCAGCGTGGGACAAATGAATATTGGTACCGACGCCATGGTGAATTAAAATGCATGTTACGGAATTTAGGAACACCAACATGGTTCCTTACCCTAAGCTGTGCTGAGTACGCTTGGGATGATTTACTGGATTTTCTACGAGAGGCAAATTCAAACATTAAAAACATCGAATACAAGACAGCAGGAGAACTGTGCTCATTGGATCCGGTTAATGTTTGCAGATATTTCAATCATAGATTTGAGGCTATGATGTCCTTCATCTGCAATAAAAAAAATCCACCTCTTGGAGAAGTAGTGGATTTCTTTTGGAGAAAAGAGTACCAGGCAAGAGGTGCTCCTCATATTCATATGCTGTTGTGGATCAAGTATGCCCCAAAGTTTGGAACAGATACTGATGAAGCAGTGTTATCTTTCATTGAAGAATATGCAACATGTGCTATACCAAAAAGCACAGAAGAGAAAAAGTTAAAGGAGCAAGTTTTACGTTTCCAAAGTCATCGGTGTGGAAAATACTGTCGACGGAAATACAAGAGCAAAGATAAATACTACACTAAATGTCGATTTGGATTTCCTAGACCTGTTCTTTCAAATGGAAGAGTAAACAGTTTTATGTCAGCTGTGAGACATACTATTACAAGAAAATCACCTAAGAATACCTACAACCTTAAAAGAAAAGAAGAATAAAAAAATAGAAATGACTACAACCCAGTCATTTTATCCATGTGGAATGCTAACATGGATATACAGTATGTAGCTGACAATTCCATTGCTGTTGCTCGATATGTAACATCTTACATCACTAAATCAGAAAAAACTGAATTGAAAGAAATGTGGGAAGAGATTTCTCACGAGAAGACTGTCAGTAAGAAGCTGTACAGTTTCAGTTTAAAGATGTTATCGCATCGAGAAATTGGATCCTACGAATGTTCAGATAGGTTATCTTCTGCAAGTCTCTACTCGAAATCAAGAAGAATAATTTGGGCAAGTTTAGGCCTTGCAGCAATGAGAAATCGGGTACTGAAATCTGTTGGAGAAATTGAATATTTGGCAGAGAATGACCCTGAAAGTACAGCTATTTTGAAATCAAACATGTTGGACACATATTATCCCAAGAGAAGTCATCATCTAGTGAACATGTGTCTCTATGAAGTGCTGCAGAACTACATTTATTCACGGAAAGCCACAGAAGACATCAACAATGGAAAATATAAAGTCATTGAAGAGAAAGGATGTTTGGTGAAGCAAACAAAAGGAAGTTTGATAAATCACAGGAAGCTGAGTTGCGACACTACTGACAAAAAGGAATTTTACTACTTGGCTCTTTTACAGCTGTTTAAACCATGGCGTACAGAGGATGAACTACTGGGAGAATTTCAAAGCTATGAAGATTCATTTAATGCTTGCAAAGACACCATACAATGCAGTACTTTCACAAATTATGTGCAAATGTTAAATGAAGAAATTGAACAGGAAACTACAATTGCAGCTGAAGTAGCTAGAGACAGTTCTCAAGACAGCCAAAGTTCTGGAACACTCAGTCAAGATCCCCTAGGACAACCAATCGTTGAAAATGAAGCTGCAATAGCCATGATTGAAGTGGAAATGGCTATGAATCAAGCTCAAGAAGAATTTATAGACTTACCAAATTTGGAAAGACAACTGAATGAAGAGCAGCAACAAATTTATGAAGAGATCAGAAACAAAATTGATCACGGATTACTACATGAAAAAAAAGAGTGCTCATGCACATCATTTCATCCAATCAGGATGTATGTAAGCGGACAAGCTGGAACTGGAAAAAGTTTCTTAATAAAAGTCATCAGAAGCTACCTACAGCAAAAAAAACGGACTCAACTTTGTCTTGTGTGGTTACTGCTCCAACTGGGTTAGCAGCATATAACATAAAAGGAATCACCTTACATCGTTTGCTAATGTTACCAGTGGAGCATGAGAACAAAATACAATACCACAAGCTAACTGGAGAAGCATGCTTGGAAGTTTCAAGAGTATTGAAGAAGATACAAGTTCTCATTATTGATGAGGTGAGCATGGTATCAAACTTAATGCTTGCCTTTGTGCATTTACGAATGCAGCAAATTCTAAGGACAGACTATGACGTGTTATTTGGTGGAAAACATGTCATAGTTTTTGGGGATCTTCTACAGCTTACTTCAGTTAAAGGACAACCAGTGTTTAATACTGTGACACATGAAGACACAAAGAAGTCATTGGGAAGCATTGGTAATGCAAATATTTGGTCCTTCTTTGAGTACAAGGAACTTACTACTAATATGAGGCAAGCAAACGATGAAGAATATGGAAGTATTCTGAAAGATATCAGAATTGGACTACTCACTGAAGCTGGCACGAAAGCATTACAGAGTCGGTTGCTACATAATTTATTCCCAAAGGAAGAAATAGTTGCAGAGAAAATATACAAGAACATTGCAGAAAAGAAAAGTGTCATCTGCTTAATGCCAACTCTACGTGAATGCTCAATATTCAATGAGGAGCTTTTGAAATTGGAAAAGGAAGAGATCAGGAAATTGGAAGCAGTGGACAAAATACAGGATGGAAGAATTACTATCACATTAACAGGCAAACTGAAAAATAAATTGGATTCACTAGAGAAGAACATTTCCAAAACTGCTGGATTAGAAAAAAATCTATTTGTTTGCATGAATTGTAGAGTATTTTTAAGGAGAAATTTGGTTGTTGAAAAAGGTTTAGTTAATGGAGCTATGGGAAGAGTTGTGGGTTTTATTAATTATCAGAAAAAAGATGGAATTGAATGTTTAAAAATAAAATTTGATCGGATAGAAGAAGTTATAGACATTTGTCGTTGTACAGTTCGTTTCATGCTTGTGAAAGACTTATATGTACAAAGGAAACAGTTTCCGTTTTCACTAGCATATGCTGTAACTATTCACAAGTCTCAAGGATTGACTGTAGATTGTGCATTTGTAAACATTGGTTCAACTGTGTTCAAAGAAGGTATGGCTTATGTAGCTTTGTCACGAGTGAAAACATTATCTGGTTTATTCATGATAGACTTTGATGAATCAAAAGTTAGTGCTGATACAAAATGTGTAAAGGAGTATAATAGATTAAGAAGAACCTATGCTCCTCATTTAGGTCAGTATCCTGTGTTAGAGAAACGTGTAGTTTCTCGTAAAAGGAGAATTGAGAATATCTGTAATGAGGATGTAGAGAGGAGGAAAAAAAAGAGGAGTGATGTAATTGCAAGCAAAAAGAAAAAGGAAAATGAAGAAGAGGTTGTAGGTTGTCATTTTGAAAATAGCTCTGGTGTCAACTGCTACGCTAATGTAGTGCTGAATGTTGCATTTTATCTGGAAAATTTGCAAGAGCAGATAATAGTAAATCAGAGAAAAAGATTCTGTTCTGAGTTGAGTCTCCTTTTTCAAAAGCCGAGTAATGATAAAACTCAAATAGAAAGTGCAACTGAAATTAGAAAACTTTTAGATGTATGTTCAGGACGAACACAGTTTTCTCAAAATGTACAGCAAGACGCACAGGAATTCTTGATGTATTTTCTTCAGGTATTGGAAGAAGAAGGGGTGCCAATTGAAAATATGTTTGGTGTCTCTTATAAATGGGAACATAGTTGTGAAAACTGTTACAATACATGTGGCTCTAATGTTGATTCTGAAAGGTTTATTTATTTAACAATGCCAGACAGTAAAACAGTCACTTTTGCTAAATTAGTTAAAGATGCTAATCATAGAATGGAATGCGGTGAGTGTAAATCTGACATGTTTTCAACATTAATTTTAAAGGAATACGGACAGTATGTAATTTTAATGATGCAACGATGTAAAGCTGATGGTTCAAAATTGGATACTTTAATAAAGAAGTTTATAGGACAGCAATTATCAATTTCAGGAAAAACTTTTGTAACAGTTGCAATAATTTTCCATGAAGGACCTACTGTAACTTCTGGACATTACACAGTTTATCTTAAATGTGAAAAAGGCTGGACACTGTGTAATGATTCCCAATTGATTTTCAAGCAACGTTCGCCTTTTGATTTAGCAAATTCCTATCTAATCTTCCTGAAACCAAAATTTTAGAGAGACTTGGCAAGATCTGTACAAAACAATTTTACCATTTTATTGGATTACCATTGAAGAAGAAGAAGAAGTCTTTATTGCTCAGTTACTTAAAACCATTGCAATTGTTAACATATAAAAACCATAAGTTAAATACAATTGGTATTTAAAAGATAAAATGACAGATATGTATATACAACAAAGTTGGCTTCAAATAAAAAATGAGTAGTTATAATGAATACAGAAAAAAAAGAAAGATTATATATTTGATTTGCGCCAGGATGTTGGCCGAACTATAGTATTTATAGCTGGGTCTATTGGGGCATAACAGTCCCCTGCAGTGTTATTGTGTCCTATTTTACCGTTCTGATATCGGGCCATTACCCGTGTCAAGAGAAATGATTCCTTATCAGTTTTGGGTTTCACTTCATTAGTTGGCGTCGGCCTGTTTTCGCCCTCTGTCATTCTTGTTTCTTTTCTGCTTTGTCCAAGAATTTGATGACGTGGCATGCTAATTGAATGTTCGTTCCGTCCAAGCAGGCCTTTACTGCCTGCCGGCGTGTTCTTATGCCCAGCCTGTTGAAGTGCTTTTTTAGAAGGGATCTGCGCTCTTCGTCCAGACCTTTGCAGGTACATAGTAGATGCAGGATGTCTTCCTTTGAGGTCCCACAAACTCGGCAGTTGATAGTTTCCTTGGGTCTTATCCATGGGGGGAGATGGTTTTGTACTGGAAGTTGGCCCAGCCGTAGACGTAGGAACTTCTCCTTTGTGCGCCTGGTAAACCCGACTCCTAGGTAGCTTTGGCAGAGGCTGGTTGTGTAGCTTTGAATGACAGTCCAGCCATGGGCCCGGGTTGCTAGGCTTGCTTTGTCATTAATTAACGACGTAGATCTAACTGATTTGTTAACTAGTAGTTTAAAGGTGTTATGAGATCCGCTGCTCATCCAGGCTTCTTGAAGACTCAAGGAATTTAAGGAGTGATTAAGATATAGCGCAGCCGCGCTCTTGCTTTTACTTTCCATCTCTTTCCATAGGTGGTGATTTAGGCTTGTGGGTTCCCCTCTCTGTATCTTGTGCCATCTTTTGGCATAGGCACCCATTCGCTCTAGAATTTGGTTTCTCAGGCCAAATTCCAGCCTGATTTGTGCCTGGGAAGTATAGTTGGGCAAGCTGAAGGTTATTCTCATGGCCTTCGCTATTGTGTTGTTCAGTTGCTGGGCGTCCCTTCCTCGGAGGCATTCGCTACCGTAGGTCAGGGCCGATGTTAGTTTTGCCTGTAGCACTTGCAGCAGGGGTGTGAAGCTTCGGCCGACTGCTTTTGTTTTGAGGTTCCTTAGTGCTATCCCTACGCTGGTGCCCCTCCGTTTTATTGCGTCCTTTTGCTGATTGAATGAGCCCTTTCCGTCGAAAATTAACCCCAGGTACCTATACTCCTCTACTGTCTCCAATATGGACCCTCCCATGTGCCAGTGAAATCCTACTGGCGGTCTTTTTGCGTTAATCCTCATTGTTTTGGTTTTTAAGAGATTGATGGTGAGGTTATTGTCTATCGAGTACTTGAACGTAGTGGTGATCAGATGTTGTAGCCCTATCGGTGTTCTGCTTATTAGGACAATATCGTCGGCATACATTAGAATTTTCATCAAAAAAGATTTTTCAAATTACCATTTGGCCTAATGGAAAGGTAAACAATTGCAATGTGGACTTATTTAATTCCTAATGAATCTTTCGGAAACCAAAAATTTAGAGAAAATCGGTAACATCTGTACAATTTAAATTTTGGAATTTTATTGGATTACCATTTGAAATTTATTCAAAAAAGATTTTTAAAATTACTATTTGGCCATAAGGAAAGGTAACCAATTGTATTGGGGACTTATTTAATTATTAATTAATCTTTCGGAAACCAAAATGTTAGAGAGAATCGGTAACATCTGTACAATTTAAATTTTGGAATTTAATTAGATTACCATTGGAAATTTAATCAAAAAAGAATTTTAAAATTAATATTTGGCCTAAAGGAAATGTAACAAGATGTATTGTGGAGTTATTTGAGATATATTATTTTTGAGATTATGCTTTTGTAACAAAACTGTCAGACGGAATTTTAAAGAAATAGTTATTGTTATTAGATGATATTTTTTTAGAATATTATGCATTTCTATAATGTTATGTTTAAGTGAGAAGAGATTCTGGGCTTTTTTAAAACAATCTTTGGGATTGTTATTTTTTTTTTGCCCGCTGTTAAGTGATGAATGCAATTGCTTTCACGATTTATAGTGAAATGCAATATATTCTGAAAACAGCAAAAAAAGGCAACATTTTTTTTTAATGAAAATATGTAAATACGTGTACTGTGTATTATAATGATTTATTAAATATTAATACTTTTTTCTTTTTTTCAGATTGTAAAAGAAAATTGTCGAAAAAAACCAACCATTTTTTCAAGTAATTTCAATTAAATTTTAATTAAAAATTAAATTGTTGGGTGGGTCAGGTAAGTCAGAAATTAGATGGTCCCTTTCTTCCACTTCTCCTCAAACAGATTTTTAGTGTTTAGTTATTAATTCCTCAAGGATCATGAGATGTGGTAATTGATTTTTACTGTTTTAAAAAAAAAAAGAAAATACGCTCACCGTATGCGTACGGTGAAAAAAAAAAAAAAAGATTTAAAGAAAAAAAAAAAAAGTTGAAAGGTAAGGTTGGCTCTTAAAAGAGCTGTTGTGTTCATGCAGGGACAGAGGAAAGGAAGAATGGGAACATTAGCTGGTAGGACAAATGTGCTGGTCTATTTTGTTGTTAATGAGGGGAAGACTGGTCTCCCTATGAACAATTAGACCATAGCAAAATGAACACCGCATAGTAACCCTCGCAAACCGATGGTTCATTTCCACAGGATCAGAAAAAGGTGAATCTGCCCTCACAGATGAAGGGCTCTGCTGAGCTTCCGAAGAAGGACTCGGCTGAGCTGCTGTGGATGTGCTTGCTCGACTTACTGAAGGGTTGCCTCTAGTATGTCGTGCATGTGTCCTAGGATGCACATCCTCAAGGTGTCTCAACATAGTGTGATTCCCGAAGGAATACTTCTTGTTGGGATTTCCTCTTGAAAGTACACGCTGGCACAGCTTGCAAGTCACCAAAGCAGCATTGACTTTTTTCTCACCCTCAGGAAAACTAAAATACTCCCATATAAAAGAGCTCTTCTGTTTCCTCTTTCTCTGCCTGATGGTGGTGCTGCTAGCCTCACTCTCAGCAGAAGAGTGCTGGTCTGCCATCGTATCTCAAAGACAAGTCAGCTCCTTCTCCTAAGGGATCACAAGCAGAAATGAGGGGAATGGGTGTGGTGTTGGAGAGTTCTAGAATTGAAACTACTTTGAACCAATCAAATGCTTTGTTTCATGATCACATGACCCACCGTGCGCGTACGTTACGCTTACGTTATGCTTACGGAGCGCTTACGGTGCGCTTACGGTAAAAGTACGCATGCGCGTAAAAAAGACACGCGCTCGCGCGCATGCGCATAACAGGCACTCCCCAACACTTCCGCGTAACGTGCGCGTGTAGCGTACAAGCTTACGCGCCCCATACGCAGTACGCACGGCTACGCAAATTGCGTAACTATACGCAAAAAGAGTAGAAAAAATACGAACATTACGCAAACCGTACGCTTACCGTAAGCTTACCGTACGCGCACTTAAAAAAAAAAAAAAAAAAAAAAGGAAAAAATGAATTTCTATGTTATAATAATATATCTGACCTGTTTGGTAAAAAAAAAAGAGAAAAATTAATATATTGCAGATTTTTTTTTTTTTTAAAAAACATAGTGTTTTAAGAGAATATAAAGTTAAAAAAAAAAAAAAACTTGCTTTTTTTTAAAAAAAAACACATTTAATAAAAGAATTTATAATTAAAAAATCATACAAAAACAATGAAAAAAACCATGGGAATCACACATGTTATAGGTAAGAATTAGCATTTAAAAAAACCATAAAAAATTCACTGAAAAAACCATGGGTTTCAAACACGTTATAGTTAGGAATTAGCATTTAAAAAACCTTGCAAATTCACTGAAAAAACCATAGGTTTCACACACGTTATAGTTAGAATTTAGCATTTAAAAAACCTTGCAAATTCAGTGAAAAAACCATAGGTTTCACACACGTTATAGTTAGCGGACATTTTAATCATAAAAAACCATTGAAATTCCCCCGTTATAGTTAGTTAAGCTAACTATAACTCGCGCACCCGCAATCCACTGCTGATGACGTAACATATTACATCACTCATGACATGGTCAGTGACATCACTCATGACATCACTGATGACATCTCAAATGACATCACTGATAACATCATCCTTGTGACAGAGTGGTAGACCTCCTCTCACCCTAATATAACCTTTGATACACACATTCAAAAATAGAGACTACAAATTTCAAAACAAAGGACATACCAATACCAGTTACTTTAACCTATTCAGTAATTCTTAGATCCACATACACATCCACTCATTCACCAACAGTCCTGTACAGTCACTCATACATGTACTCACTCATCATATGTACTCATACAACAAAACATCCTGTTACACATTGCCACTCATCCATAGAGTTACTCACACACATAGTCACTCATGCTAATAAAGAATCAAACATCCATTTACTTGCATATTCAGTTATACACACACCTTAACACGTACTTCTACAGAAACTTAAACATACTTACTCTTTTAAATAATCACTAATAAAAACACATACATATTCATACAGGAACTATTTCAATCTCTCACTCTCACATATACTCACTTATATACAACAATAGTCAAATATACTTCTTTTAAACATATGTAGTAACTCATAAAGACACTATTGAGACAGTCATTCACTCACTAACACACCCATACACACACTCATCAAACCATACAGTCATGCACACATGCTGTCTTCAAAACATACAACCAGACAGACAATCATTCATGCACCTATGCACTACGTTAAACCCCCCACCGAACCATGCAGACACTCAGACTGATACTCAAAAAACAACCTAAAATCCAATATAAACACCCATATAGCTACTTACCAACCCATGCAGACACTTATACACAAAGTGAGAGACTGATACAGAAAATTACATATTTAAACATTACTCATTAAGCCATGTATTCACTGAGAAACACTTAATCAGTCAGTTACACAATCAATTTTTCAAAAACAAATCATCCTTTTAGACACTTATATACCCATTTATTCTTCCATCGACCTTGAGATATACATATATAAAACATATTTAATTTTCAAAAAAACACACATTCACTGGATGATGTCATCAGTGATGTCATTTGAGATGTCATCAGTGATGTCATGAGTGATGTAATATGTTACGTCATCAGCAGTGGATTGCGGGTGCGCGAGTTATAGTTAGCTTAACTAACTATAACGGGGGAATTTCAATGGTTTTTTATGATTAAAATGTCCGCTAACTATAACATGTGTGAAACCTATGGTTTTTTCACTGAATATATATATGTATATATATATATAATCATACATTCTTTTTTTTAAACTGTTGACACAGCGTTTCTCTGAACAATTAAGCAAGTTTTCAGAACCTTCCTCAGGAAAGGAATGTAATCATAAAATCATTCTAAAAAATAGAGACATGAATATTATTATCCAACCCTTAATACATACATTTTGTTTATGATTCATTACAATCAAACCAGCAACACATTTTAAATAGTCATTCCATCTGTTTAAAAACAATATCCCATTTCATTATGCCATTTGACTTTGTAAAGAAACTATAAAAAAAGCCACTCCACTTATTTATCAGACCCCAGAATTTTTAAATTTGGATCTGGAATTACCAATGTTCAATCCACACGTTATTCACGTTGCCTAATGTCAGGTCACAAATTGATTGACAGGTCTGCCAGATTCTGTCACAATGTAATTTTTCTTTTAATGTAAGCGATAAGTTATAGAGCGTGATATAAATGGAACCTTTATTATTAAACAAACTTTGTTATTTGTGGCCCAAATTATAGTCCAACAATATGTGACTTACTGTATTAGTCAATGTCTAGTGTTATATTTCTAATTTCCCATCTATCATTCATGGGCAGTATATCATTAAAAAATCACGAGCGTGTTCATCTACAGCCTGAAATAAATATATATTATGCTTAATTTCATAGGATATCAGTAAAGTGTACCCTCATACTGTTATCCAAAACACACTGGTAACTCCTTGCTTACCCTATACACTCCTTATACATAAATCATTCAGAGTGTTAATATTACGTATGGGGGTTATTTCTTCGTATATTATTTTTATGTTTATAGAAGCTGCCTTTCACACCAATATCTGGCATTATCATATCCAGAAATCTGCTAGAAGAATTATATATGTATCAGGAGGGCCCGTTTGTATTATTCCTATTTATTCACGACAACCTAGCTTTTACTAATGGTACACGTATTTTGTTAATCCAAAGTACAGCAATACAAATAAGCAGGGCCATTAAGACTGCACTGTTAATATGTAGCGAATACCGTAAAATAATGTTAGTGTCTTCAAACCTAAAAAAGGAACCCTGCTCTTTGTGCCACAGTGAGCTTGCAGATGCTTTTAGATGTTGAAACCCACTACAGAAAATTGATTAGAAGTGAATGGAAGAACTTTCCAAGAAAATGTAACGTGTCCTTGTATTAGCAAGAGAAGATGACATAATTTGTCAGAAACAATATGAATTCCTTCACAATGAACATCCAGTAATACCAGTACTGTAAGGTCCCCCTAAAGTACATACAAATATCACTGATCCACCAAGGAGACCAATAGTTTCAAGTATTAATTCTCTTACCTAACCCCTAAGTAAATACGTTGATCGATTCTTAGGGCCTTTGGTGTCTAGACAGACCTCATATATAAAAGACACAACAGGCATAATTCATAAGATTGAAGGCATTTCATTTAATCCTCATAGACAATGGTTGGTCTCACTAGACTTTGAAGCCATTTATACAAACATCCCTCAAGATTATACAAAATGATTGGCTGATGCCAATTCAGGCTGCTATCCACCAACCAACAAAAATACCCGTAGAAAAAAAAACTAGCTCTCACCACAAAGAAAATAACGCACCCCTTAACTATTTGCTGGCTTTATTGAGGGACAGAAAACTATCTGCTTCGTCTGGCGACTGAAAATGATACATTTTATTAGCCCACATCACTTTAAGGAATGCAGGGAATCTCAGCTGAACTTGGGCGCCCATTTCTTTTAAAGGGTCTATCTGTGCTTGCCCATCTCCCACCTTCTGTCTTCTGTCACCCGAAAAATATCAGACCTTATTTTGAATGGTAGGTCATGGACCTGAATAGATTTTTGTTTGAGGGAAGCCCCAAAAAGCTTTCCCTTGGGGGTGTAGGATTGTATGTTCACCAGAATTTTCCTGGGTTTTATTCCCAACGGGGTTTTATTTAAATGGGTCATGGTGTACCCGTTGGATTTCAGCTTCCAAATTTGTGGCGGAGACAATATGCGGGAAGGCTTTAGTTAGAATATCTACCACAAATGCTTTAACATTATCCCCTTCTGCCCCTTCCTTAAAGTCCAGGACCCTGATATTTCTCTTTCTGGAATTATTTTCCAATCTTTCCAACCTGTCTGATAAGTCATTCTCTCTCAGTTTGAGCCTGAACACTTCCTGGGTGTTATCTTTTACATCCAACACTAACTCCTGAACTTTATTTTCCAGTACCTCCATACATTCTGTTAATGCCAATAAGTTCTCCTCTAGACTGCTGCACATGTCTTGAATTCTCCTCTGATTGGTTTCTGAGGTGGAAAAGTGTTCTTTCATTTCTAGTGATAACTTGCTCAGCAACCAGGACAGACTCTTTCAGCACCAAAAATCTATTTGTAACCAGGATTGCTGGATGTGACAGAAGAATATTCCCTGGTAGGGCAGACGCCCCCCTCTGAGGATTCCATATTAAGCTTTGAATTCAATTTAAAGTATGACCTGAGAGAGGGTGTCACTCTAGGACTAGTCTCTTCCTTCTCTCTTTTATGGGAATGGTCTTCCCTTGTTTAACAGGGAGACTTTTGCTTTTATTTTTGCCCAAAGGGGGAACTAAAAGCTGCCTAGTTATGAACTTCGATTGGGGGTTGGACTCCTTGCAGAGATAGGTATTGGATTTCAATTTATACCGTTTACCAAGTGGTAGATCACTATCAGGATTAACTACTGGGAACCCACACTTACATTGAGCTATTATCCCGCTCCCCTTAGCTAGCCGCTACTTACTCTCGAGTGGATGGGTCTTGAGATCCATAGGCATGGAACCAGCACCATGCTTCTGCCTCCCTTTCTTTTTCTGCTTTCGCTGGTCCATGGCACTAGGGTGAAGTTCGAGATTCACAGAGCAGCCTCACCCGCAAGCTGAAGCAACAAGGACAGCTAAACTGCTTCACGCAAACTCCACACAGCCTCCCCGAGTTTCTTCCAGAAGTCTGTGGCATGTGCTGGCTCTGCCGAAATGAACCCTGGAATGAGAACCAGGGCTTCCAGGGCAGTAGAAGGTGCGACGTACCCCTTGAGATTCACTGAGTGCGCCCGCAGCCCTGAACATCGCCAAGCCGATACTCATCGGCAGAAATTAGCGGGGATCTGAAATTGCCAAACAGACGTGCCTTCGGGGGGGCAGCGCGAGGGGGGTCAGGTAGGAAAATAACAGTTTGCGAAAAATTAAATGCCGCTACCAGAATTAGGTGAGCGGAGCAGAGCCCTGATACTTAGTCATGCTTGGTGGTGATCGTCTGCAACAGTGGTCGGTGGTGAGCAGCTCCCGGCCTGCTTCCTAGCGGGCTGCTATGTTCTCTTGACTCCTCCTTCTGTTCTTGCCAATAGGTAGTAAGGTAGGGTTCCCGGGGGAGGGGGGATGTGGGGGTGGAGCACGAGTGGTGGTGGGGTAAAAAGAAAAAGAAATGAACAGATGTCCTCATTTAGCATAACTGGTGTAAAAGATGTGGCTTGATCTCGAATACTGATGATGGGGTGGCCACCGGGAGGAAAAATTCTGGAGATATTGTGTTGGAATGTGAATGGTTTAAGAGCTAAAAGGAGACAGCGTTTGGTCCTTCTATAATTGAAAGAAAGCCCCACCAGTGTCTTCCTGCTTCAAGAGACGCACCTCCTACGGGCCGAATGTCTGGCATTATTTAACAGCCAAAGATGGGTAGGCAATGTAATAGCCACAGACCAACAATACTGCTCTAAGGGTGTTGCCATAATAATTAAATCAAACTTTGGAATAGAACTACGGAAATCGCAGGCAGAGGAAAGTGGGCGATGGCTGGTAGCGGAAGTCAAAAGCTGTGCTACTCTGTACACTTTGGCCAGATATTATGGCCTGAATGAAGATGATACCACACCCCTGAACAATCTTTGCTCCACACTGCTTGACTTTGAAGCCCCTTTGATAATTGTTGGGGATTTCAACATCTTTTTAAATAAAAAACTAGATAGATCTTCGCCTCGTACCCAAATTACTTCACCGTGAGCTAAAGCCTACCTCCTTGCTATGCTAGATAACCTAAACCTATGTGATGTATGGCGGAAGAACAATTGGAGACTCTAGGGATTACTCCTTTCTCAGTAAAAGGAATGTCCACTATTTCATGATTGATTATATATTTATGGAGCTCCCAGAAGTAGGAAAGGTTAAAAAAATAGATTATTTACCCGTCCACTTATCAGATCATGGAGCAATAGGATTAATAATCGAACTCCCTTCAGGATCCTCCCCTAAAAGGTGGACCTTGAGTAGGAGGTTATTTCTACAACCAGATATTATGAGTCTGATATAAAGGGATACAACTGATTTTTTTTAACCGGAACTTAGCATCTGCCCCATGGCACGTCGTTTGGGATGCTTTTAAGGCCTAGTTAAGAGGGGCTTTGAAGGGTGTCGCAGTGGTCTGGATTAGATCAGTAAATAGGAAAAAACAGCAGAAGCAAATCTGAAGTCCGGGCATCTTCAGGGGGCGAACAAAGAGAGTTTAGTGGGGAGAGTTGAAGATCTGCAATGGGAATTGAGACTCATGATGGAACGGATCATGCTACAGAAATGGGAAGTCAGCAAAATGAGAGGCTTTTTATCAGGGGGAAAATTGTGGGAAATTGTTAGCAATGAAGAGCAGAATGGATAGGTCTCATAATTACATCAGGAGGAACAAATTGAAAAATGGGGACCAGTATGTTGAGGATAAAGAAGGTATTGAGTTGGCTTTTACTAAATTATTTCAGGACCTGTATCAAGAGGATTCAGTAGTAGACAAGATCGCTCTGGACCAGTGGCTTTTAGAAAAACACCTCCCAAGGCGGAGCACCGACAGATTACTATCCCTTAATCAGGATATATCAGGGAATGAAATTCTGACTTCTCTCAATAAAATTAAGAAAGCGAAAGCTGCAGGTCCGGACTTGATACCTAATGAGATCTATGTTCTGCTAGCAGAAGAAATGATCCCTATTTGGATAAAATTGTTCAATGAAATATAGAAGGGCATTTCCCCACTGCCGGATTCTTGGAACAAGGCTGTTGTTACATTAATCTTAAAGCCTGGGAAAGACCCCACACAATGTCAGTCCTATCACCCAAAATCACTATTGAACTGTGCTTATAAAATCTTCACTGGGTTATTAAGTGCTCGGCTAAGTATAATTGCGGGGCCGATAATTCATGAAGACCAGAAGGGCTTCCTCCCGGGGAGGCAGATGAAAGACCCAGTACACACTTTAATTGGCTCAATAGACCTTGCCATGACACACAGTGCTCCACTATCGATAACTACCCTAGACGCCGCAAAGGCCTTCGATCAGGTCAATTGGCATTATCTGGGTAGAACGCTCAAGGCTTTTGGCTTTGACAAGACCTCTAGGAATGGTCTTAAAAATGTATAAAGCTTCCCGAGCCCAAACTGTAGTAAATGGTTAAACTACAGCTACTGTACAAATAGGGCGAGGCACCAGACAAGGGTGCCCGTTATCTCCCATTCTCTCTGACCTATAAATTGATCCCCTGGCCCAAAATCTAAGGCAAAATAAGGACATACCTCCCTTTATGTCAGACGGCTTCTCTAGGAAGCTAGCTCTATAAGCCAACTACCTGATCATGTTTACGTCTGATGCTAATCAAGCCCTCCCTGAATTATTTACTGAAGTACAGTCATTTGGGAAAATGTCTGGATATGGTTAAGAGTGGCAAGACGGAAGTTATGGCCTGGAATTTGGAAGCTCAGGGGGTCAGGCTGTCAAAGGAGATAAGATGCTTAGGAGTAATTATAGCACAAAATTTAAAAGAAATGCCTAAAGTAAACTTAAAGAGAGTTTCTAAGGAAGTTAAGATGTTGTTAAAAAGATGGCAGAGCCTCCCTCTCACACAGTATGGGCAGAAACATTTGGTTAAAATGTGTGTCTTGCCCAAGTTTGCTTATCTCTTCAACAATATACCCTTGGTGTTTGATAAGAGTCTTCTTGTTAAAATTCAGGGAAGAATCTCTGCATTTTTATGTGCTGGTAAGGGGATCAGGATATCCAGAAAAAGTTAAGACGTAAGCTCTCACACGGCGGGTTGGGCCTACCAGATCTTCAACTATACTGTTGGGCATACCAACTAAAGAATTGTAGGATGCTTCTCCTCAGGCCAGACAACACTTTGGTTGGTAGCATGTTTAAGGCCATGTTGGCGGACAGTCTAGATGAGGGTTTTATGTAGAAATTTGGTGCCCCCAAATTCTTTAAAAAAGTTAGCCTGAAGGTCTTATATGCTGCTGCAAAACTATGGTTTGATTGCTGTTCATGTTTAGGCATACCCTATTACAGCAAATGGGCCCCCGTGTGGACTCCCCGGGAACACCTGAGTGCCTTTTAGATTTACTAGCAGAGCCATTGAAATTAGCCGGTGTCACTCAATGGGGGGACATAGTGGAAGGAAATAGCTGTTTGCCTTGGGATACCTGGAGGAACATGACCAATGACAGTCTATCCAGATTTAAATATTATCAAAGCTCAATGTGGTGTAGGAACCAGCTGTGGCACTCTCCATCTGATAATTCAATTGAGGAAGACCCACAAGACTCGAATCCAAGGAGAAATGAAGTATCACTTTGGTACAAACATTTACTCACCGCAGCGGATAGAAAACTGAACCACCCTCACCTGGCCTGGGAGAACTGCTTGCCTGAAGAGGAGCTGAAAAATGTAAGGCAAGTATCTCTGGACATGCTTTACCCACTTATTAAATCTACCGCACTAAGGAGAAACCACATTTTTACACTCCACAGGATATATTGGTCCCCACTCAAGTGTCCAAAATAAGAGGTGGTGGAGAAGCCAGAAGTACAAGATGTGGTGCCCAAGAGACAGACGATATCTACATGTTTACCACTTGTCTGCTGCTGAAAGAGTTTTGGGATAATGTGGGTAAGACCTTGTCAGAGGCATTGGGCAAAGAAGTTGAGTTAAGCCCTTCTTTAATCTTGTTTGGTATTGGGCAGCCTCCTGTGGGCATAGATGGCCTTTCAGTATTACAGAGCAAATTTGTTTTTTTACCTGATTCTTTTAGCAAGAAGGGAAATATGCAAGAATTGGCACCAGGTCCCCCCCAACATGGAGTGGCTGGTGGAATTCTGTGAGATTTTTTAAAAACTTGGACCAAAAGGTGAATAGTCTTAGGAAAAGAACAGAGCTTGGGCTATTTTGGAGGTTATTAGACTCTGAACAGTAGGTTGTAGTTGGATTATCATGTCCAATGATTTCACCTCTTGTTCAGCTCATGATGTCCAGTGCGGGCTGGGCCTCGTATAAACATCAGCTGGCATCAGACCCCAAAATATAAGCAATTGGGATGGTTAAGATCGAGAGGATGCTTATCCTAATGCGGTTATATCAGGACTATAAACAAATACACAAAAGATTACATAAAATGATTCTACAGGATGATAACAATGGTCTTTTGCCACACATCACATTTATTGTGGATTGTGTGGATATCATCTTAAAAAAATATTTAATGAGGATTTTTATTGCCAAATTAAAGGGACCGGCATGGGGGCTACTTGTGCCCCAAGTTTGCATGCCTTTACGTGGGACAATTTGAAATTAATCATATGTATGATTAAATGGCACTGCTTTTTGAGAATATAACATGTTGGTTGCGATACATTGATGATGTGTTTTTTATTTGGAAAGGTGAGGAAGAGGAACTAGGTTCCTTCATAGAATGGCATAACCTTGGAGATCCCAATTTGAAATTTACATCTTCAATTGATAAATGGGAATGTGACTTTCTGGACATTAAAATAAAAGTAAAGGAAGCCAAAGTGGAGGGTGATTTATTTACTAAACCGACTGACCATAACACAGTGTTACATTACATTAAGTAATCACCCTTGTTGCCAAAAAGATAATATACCCTTCAGGCAATTTCTTCGAGACCGCTGTAACTGTACAGAGATGATTTTGAGATATACTAAGATCCTGCAAGAAAAAGTGTTGGATAGAAGTTATCCAACAAACTTGATGAAGAGAGCATGTAAATGGACAAAATATTATAATAGAGATAGCCTTTTTGAGGAAAAAGCAGTAGGTAATAGAGAGAACAAAAGAATAACTTGTGTGACTAATTTTACAAGTACGAGCAATAAAACCAAAAAAATCTAATAAATATAAAGTGGTCTCTCTTAAATGGAGCAGGCAATACAATGTTGGAACAGCCCCTTTTTACATACAGAAGAAATAAGACAATTAGAAACTTCCTGGTACACACATACAAGGAAAGGAAAGGTGATTCACAATTGAGTATGATGGATGGATCCAGCCTGGCTGGGAACTTCTCATGTGATTCCTGTAACATTTGTGTGAACATCATTAAAGGAGAACATGTAGCTCTCAATGGAGTAAATCAGAGAGTCAATTGATTAGTTAATTGTAGAACCAGGAATGTTGCATACTTGGTAACCTGCCCCTTTAACAAAGGAAATGTAGGTGAAACTGGAAGGGAGATGAGACTAAGACTAAATGAAAATTTAAACGTGATAAGCAATACCAAAAAGAACACCCCTCATATAGAACATTAGGTTGACTACAGACATAATGAAAAAATAACCTTAAATGGTGCATTTTGGAAAATATAAAAGGTACATTCATGGGAGGGAACCTTGATATTAAAATAAAGAAACAATAACAATTCAATATGTTGAAATTTGGCACGTACAAATATGGCCTAAATAACAGGGAAGAATGGGAAAGGATAATAAGATAGCTTTATAAATTGCATTTGGGACCTGTTAGTGTCTTTCTATCTTTCTGTTTAACTGAGTTTTTGGCAATGATTACAGGGGCATTATTCTACTTTATTCATTGTAGAAGATATAATCTATCACTGCATAAATTGATTATTTGACTGACCGGAGAAATATTTGTTGTTAAAGAAAATCAGGAGAATTGCAACTACCACCTTTTGCAACAATATATGAAATTTAAGTGATAGCGGCATGAAAACTGTTTGATACAGTATATGAGCAGTGCAGGTACATAGAGTCTTATTATGAGGGCTCACTTTTTTAAACTATAATTTTCCACTGGATCATTTTTGACCCATTTAATATTGGAATTGTATTTATTTCGTCCATTACAAAATGGTGTTTCCTTATAAGGAATGAGAGCGGCGTACAATTGTGAAGCTTTAATGTACGCATACTTGATTGTTATCGCTCGATTTAAACATGAGCTTTATAAGACTATGTGATAATGAGCAAAAAGCTGCTCACAGCCCCTCTTTTCATAGCATAGCCACTGAATTTGGACTAGAGTTATGAACTACACATGTTTATATAGTGAGAATATAACATCAAGTTGATATATGACCTTGATGAGGGAAGCGACGAAGGAAGTGAACGCCATTGACAATCACAAGAGATAAGAGAATATCAGCAAGAGTCTCTTAGAGTTGAACAATTTAGATTTAGTAGTGCAACGTTTTATAATTAATTTTGTGCCCTTAGCATCAAGAGGCTATGTATTTTTAAGAGAACGTAGCCAGGTTCATTTGTGTCTGATTTAGAGCGATGCACCAGCAGGTGCTCTATATCTTAAATAAATAGATGAATTAGAACCTTGAGAAGGTAGACACATTTGAATCATGGGGCTTAGTGGTGAGTTAATAAATGTTCGCCCCTGATAGTATTGTGAGCTCTGAAAATTAACTTTTTGGATTTACCTGCTCAGGTCTACCTAAACATTATATTTTCAGTACAATCAACCACTGTGGTTTAGAGGACTTACTAGAAATTACTTTCTAGAAATGAGCAAGGGCTCTTTTAGTTTGGAACTAAATATTTGGGTTATTTATGCCCATGGTGGTACATAGAGCATGGTTCCTTTTTTTACTTTGAATACACCAACATTATTTTACAGTGTTCGCTACATATTAACAGCACAGTTTACTGGCCCTGCTTATTTGTATTGCTTTACTTCTGTTTAACAAAATAAGTGTACCGTTAGTAAAAGCTAGGTTGTCCTGATGCGAAAGACATCTTCTAGAAATGTTAAAAAAATAGGAAGAAAGAACACACACACATAATATTAACACTTAGAATGATTTATGTATAAGGAGTTTATAAGGTAAGCAAGAAGTAACCAGTGGGTCTTTGATAACAGTATGATGGTACACTTTACTGATATCCTATGAAATTAGGCATAATATATATTTATTTCAGGCTATAGATAAACATGCTCCTGAGTCTTTTATGCTATACTGCCCATAAATGATAGATGGGAAAATAGAAATATAACACCAGCCATTGAATAATACAGAAAGTCTCTTATTGGATTTGGACTATTGTTTGGGCCACAAATAAATAAGTTTGTTTAATAATTGAGGTTCCATTTATATCTCACTCTATAGATTACCGCTCACATTAGAAGAGTAGTGACATTGTGACAGAATCTGCCAGACCTGTCAATCAATTTGGGACCCAACATTGGTCTACTTGAATGACCTATGAATTGAACACAGGTAATTTAAGATTTACATTTTAAAATTCTGGTGTCTGATAAATTAATGGAGTGGCATGCATACTTTTATAGTTTACTTTACAAAGTCAAATGGCATATTGAAACAGGATATTATTTTTTTAAATAGATGGACATGACTATTTAAAGTTTGTTACTGTTTTATTTTTTGTAATGAATTGTAGAACATCTTTATATATCAAGCATTGGACAATAATATGCATTTCTCTGTTTTAAAAAAATGATTTTATGATTTACTTTCTTGTCCTGGAAAAGGTGCTAAAAATTGTTTTATTGTTCTCTGAAACACCACACTGACAGTTTAAAAAAGGAAATAATGTATGATTAAGTATGAATACGTAATTGTGTAGGAGAATGTATCAGAAATAGAGATAATTTTTAATTTGTCCTATTTGTATGTTTGTATGGATATGAATTATTGTTATAAAGATTTTTTTTTTATATATAGATAAATAAAACAAGAGTTCATACCAACTTTGTTTCTATATTATATTCTGTGTATAGATAAATTGTACAAATACATTTGACTGTATACTGTAGTTTTAAATTGCCAGCACATGTCCATTGTGTTTTTAAATATAGTGCCCAATCTTTGATTTAGTATTGACAAAAGGGAAACTGTTTTTCGTTTAGATGTGAAATCAGACTTTACAGTTAAAGGGTTTTTAAAAATACAATTCTTTAGTCCACAAACTCGATATTCCTACCTGCTCCATATTAGTACTTGTCCAACTTTTTTATTAGACTGCACCCTGCGCTGTGGGCTGTTTAGGGTCTACATTATACGTGACTTATGTAGTAAAAAGAAATGATCAGGCATCGCAAATGGTTTATTTTGCTAGGTCGAAAGGGCAGTTTTAAACTGCACGAAAACAGGCTGATATGGCAGGCCTTAGATGTGTTTGGAAGGCAACTTAATTGGGTGGCACTAGGCGTGCTGCAGGCCCAGTAGTACCATTTAATTTACTGGCCCTGGGTACAGGTAGTGCCAATTCACTAGGGAGTTGCAAGTAAATTAAATATGTCAATTGGGTGTAAGCCAATTCTTTCATGTTTAAAGGAGAGAGCACAAGAACTTTAGCTCTGGTTAGCAGTGGCAAAGGGCTCAGAATCCTAAAGCCAACACATATTAGAGCAGAAAAAATGGAGTAAGGCAAAACATTTGTAGGAAGATGACCCTAAGGCTGACAGGTCTAAGAAGCAGTATAAAAGGATAGGAATTAAATGCAAAGTAAATTCCAGCAACTTGCACTCCCCACCACATAGGTCTATAATATTACGAGTGTTCTGTGCACAAACACCTCTTTGTGCAGGGAGCTTGGGGCCCGATATACTAATACATTTTGGGGTTGCAAATCCTGTGGTTCACATAAACATATGATTTGCAACCACAAAATTAAACTTGAGCATTTACTAAACAACCTTTGCAGTTTGAAAAATGCTTACCCTGTTGGACACCTTCCGCCTTGAGAATCATGCAGAGCGATCTTAGGGGCCACAGGTAATTGCACAGAATACCAATGTATGCTCCATGTGATGTTTTTCTTGAAGAGGAAACTTTTTTTCTTTAAAGCAGCACCATTTTCCTTTAAGGAATAGGGGCTAGTTTAAGAGCTAGTGTTAGAGTAATAGGTAAATTAGGGTCAGGTTTTAAGTTAGGTATAGGGTTTTGGCACACAGGCTTAAACTTAAGTTAAGGGCTGGATTTATTGTTTTGGAAATGGTTAGACTTTGATTATAATTACAACAACCTAATTGTATTTGATTTACTAAGATTCTGTTAGTGTTAACACAAACTGCATTATCTTAAGAAAGATGTTAGTAATAACAAGCATTGGCATAGCCAATAGGTCTCACCTTTGGGACCTCATAAGTGTTTAGCCATGCAACAGTTGCTTTTGTTGCAACAAGGATATTTTGCTGCATAACTAAATACTTATAAGGTCCCAAAAGTGAGACCTATTGGCTAGGCCAATGCTTGTTTCTTAAAGATGTCAAACGTACAAGAGAAGCCTTAAAGGCATCATGGCATCAGACAAGGTTCCCAGAGTATCACTCTGTTGAGCCCTGTGATCCTCGGCGACACAGTAGGGCGATTCTTGAGAAGACGTGGGGACTGTGATGGTACATTTCGGGTCAACTCTGCAGAAACAAAGAAAAACATTGGACTGTCTGTATCTCTGTGATGGTGACTAAGAGCACACGTGGCACGGCCCTGGCACAAACTGCCTCGACCAGAAACAGAGAGCGGTGAACTTATAAAATTCACGAACAGCAACAAAGCGACTTAAACCTACAGTTAGGAAGGGGGCACTTGGAAGCCCGCCCAAACACAAAATTATTATTGCAAGAGGCGGAGGCAGATAACACTTAGCGTGAATCTCGCGAAGAGATGAAATGGCGCCCAGGGGATGAGCGCGAGAGATGTGCTAACAAGGGAGAGGTGCTTACTTAATCGCCAGCTTCTGCAAGCACAAACTTTGGCATGGCAGGTTCTGAAAGAAAAAATCTCTTCTTGAAATAGAAAGATGCTATGGCGTTCAAAGAGCTAGCTTCGCCAATGCAGGCCCTGCTGAACGCAAGAACCATGTGTGTGTGTAGTGAGGAAAGCCCACCCCAGTCGGCCAAAAGAATGGGAACAAGCGCACGTGCCTCACGCTAAAAGTTAAAAAACAAGCGCGTGAGAGAGGAGGGGGCCTGCGCCTATTTCCCTTGTGGGAGCAAGAGCGAGCAAGAACCATCTGTTAATTACAAACAGATGGTTTCAAAGCTCGCTCCTGCCAGGAAATCGCCAAACGTGCACGCTTTGCCATTGAAAGCAATGCAATGTGTGCACGTTTTTGGCCCAAAAAGTGAATCGATTACTAAAGGTCTCCTCGTTTGCAGCACATGCGCGCTGCGCTGGCGAGACCTAAAAAAGGTGAATTGCTATACAGGTAACACGGCACAAGATCTCTGATGTAATAGACGCTACTTCACAGTGTGAAATCTTCAGGCCACACTACCTCAGGAACATTCCCCTATCTACAATGCTGACATTCATACAAAGTAGAAGAAATAGCACCCAACAGAGTCCTTAGATCTAACTCCTGTCCCGTCTATGTCAGCTCTTAGTCCACTTTGGTATCTCATCCTTAGAAGAAACTGTGGATGGTTGGGAATTGGGTAGGGAGTGTAGAAATTTACAAACAGGCATCTGGCTATTACTCCTCCTGCCTTCTGTTAATCCAATGCACATGTGACAATAATTTATTGGTTTCCTATAGCAATACTTGAAACCCATTAGCATGCTGTTGGATTGGTGTACGCTATCCAAGCTCTACATTTGGCAGTCATTATCTCAATGAATAAGATTAATTTTCCCCGAACTGTGCATTATAATGATATTTCAAGTCACCAAGTTGTTCTGTGACCATACAGAGGTACAAGGCCAGAGGTCTAGTGCTTTTATGAGGTCAGGGTACTCCAAGGAGAACAGGGCTAGAATGAGGACCAAAATCAGCTCTTGTAAACATAATTTTCAGATCAGCCCTTCTCTTCTCTTCTCTTCTCTTCTCTTCTCTTCTCTTCTCTTCTCTTCTCTTCTCTTCTCTTCTCTTCTCTTCTCTTCTCTTCTCTTCTCTTCTCTTCTCTTCTCTTCTCTTCTCTTCTCTCCTCTTCTCTCCTCTTCTCTCCTCTTTCCTTCTCATTCTCATTTTTGTCTTTCTGCTGTCTTGTTTACCCTTTTCCATTTTCTCTCTTAAAGCATGCACTCTGAATGCTGTAAATAAAGCAGGAGAGGGGGGAGCTGGAGAAAGTATTAGTGGTGGCAGCAGTTGTCTTTTGTCTTAAAAAACACAGCCTCCATTGGCTCCAGCTCTTGGGAAAATGCCTAATGGCATCAATGGGCAGTCCAGGCGCAAAGGAGAGCTGTAATATCCTTTGTGTTGCACCCGCCGCAATGGAAAAAAGGCATGTTTTGAATTTTCCCTGCACTACGTGGCACGCACCATTCGGTGCCTGCCACATGGTGCAGGGAAATGTAGGGTGGCACCATAGGTGCCATCCAAGTGCAAAACGAAAATGCCCCAGCACAGGGGGGGCCCTTAACAGGCCCTCAAAGTCAATACCCACCAGCCTTTCAATGGCGGGGGAACCACCATGGAAAGGCTGGTGGGGATCCAGCATCCAAATCTGGCGGACAGTGCCTGCTAGGCACCACCACCAATCTGTGGATGCAGGGTGGGTCCGACAGGCAATTGTAACGATTGCCTCTGCTGGATCCGTGGTGGATGGGCTTCCCGTCCGCCATGCTGATCTGGTGAGCGGAAGAAGGCCTTACAATGGCCGTGAACCCGCCACCGGTACACCGCCATTGTAATCAGGCCCTATGTAAAGATGCAAGGCCTCTTCATGGAGCCTGCCACACAGTGCAGGGATTTACAGGGGGGCACCCTAGGTACCCCCTTGGCCACCAACTGTAGGCCATGGAGGCAAAGTCGCTTTCCGACAGCCTTCCCTTGTTGGAAAGGCCGGCACGGAAAGGCTGTGGGAAACCATCATCATAATCCTGACGGCAGAAACGCCATCTATAGGGTATTACGGTGCTGGGTCCGACCGGCTGGAAAACACTGAGAGCTGGTCGGAACTGTATCATGATGACCGGCCAGTTTACGCTCCGAGCGTCAACATTGTAATTCAGCGGTCAGACCGCAAACCGACCATGTCGGTCAGAAAGCTTCCGACTAGTGGTCAGATGCTTTCCGACTGACATCGTAATAGGCTCCTTTGTGTGGAGGCAAGTGGGTAGAAATGTCAGAGGAAGCGGGAGGCAGTATGGCCTCAGCACCAGTGTTTTAAATGGGCCGGTACCGTCTGGCACTGAGTAGCTGTACTTTTTTATTTTGAGAGGGAGAGTACATGCACTTCTCAAGAGTGATGCAATACTTTTAATTGGAGAGTACCAGCACTTCTCAGAAACAAGAAGGTATTCTGGTACAGGGTACCTGCAATTCCATGTTTCCATTTCAACCACTGCTCGGCAGGCAACAACATATAGCAGTGGTGTGGGCAGGCAGGCATCCAGTTAATTCTATTGTATCATTTTTTTGCACTTATATAGCACTTACTGCCCTGATAAAGTGTTTAAGTGTTTTGCATCAGGCAGCATGCTGGCTGGGAATCCAAGGTTAGTGGTTAAACCAATGTTAGTGGTTATTATTGGTAATATGGATTGTCTTTTGCACTCAAGCAAACCTTTCCATGCATTCATTCCAATTTCTTTGTGCCAGATTAAACTAATAGGTGTTAGGTGTGATCATTAGTGGGAAAAGGGGATATGTGAGTTCATACAGATTTTTAGTGGGGTTGAAACTAGGTAGTGTTAGGTTGCAGGAATTACACTTCCCGAAAAAGAAGAGGATGTGAGTTTTTAAATGAGTTGTGGTCAATTTTAATTATAAGCATGCCACCAAATGTGTGACTGGATTTCCTCCTCCTGAGACTTAGGTCGTGAAGAGGGGAGGAGGGGAGGAGAGAATCCCTGAAACGGAACAGCCAAAAGCGATTGGGAGGCAAGGTGACCTCAGTAGTCACTGACAATAATTTATTACAAGGGATTAATTACATATTTTTCTTGCATCAGTACGTGTATGTAATAAGAAAACATAGGACGGGAGTTTATACAGCTATTGCTGTCTCCAAGTTATTATGTTGAAATACAGATATTTCCCATACTTTGCAGTGTATATATGAGTATGTATGTGTATTTCTAAAGCACAAACCTAGCCAGAAGGTAGAGGAGTAAGAGGAGAGAAAGCTGGGTTGTGGATAGTTAATGCATTCTTTAAACAGCCGACTCTTCAACTCTCTCCTAAACTGGAGCAGCATTGGGGCGGTCCGAATGATGTGTTGGGATGTTTGAAGGATTTAAAAATGGAGCAAATATAGTAGCATAGTACACACATAAGTACATAGAACACATTCACACAGACACAACCACCAGCTTCACCGTATATACCTGGCAAGCTGGTCGTGTCTGTACCCCTCTACTTCTCCAGTCTGACCCTGTCAGTCAGGTGAAGGTCAGGGTAGAGGGCCTAATGTGGTTGGTTCAGGGCCTGCCGGCGAGCACTCTGCAGAGACAACATTAAGAGCCAGCAAAGTGCACAGTCATACAGCAGGAGCTTTGGAGGGGTTGCTCTCTGTAGGGTAAACTGAGTAACAGAGGCAGCTAAATTAAGGCTTCTGCACTGTCTTGCTCAGGTCTGCATCTCATCGTTCTCATATTGTCTTTGCTGGTCAAGCTTGACATGGTCGCAGCATACCTGTTTTATAAGAGTCAGTAGTGGGGACAGGCCTTTTTACCCATGTCACTGGAGTGGCACCTACAAGCCAATTCATGTAAAGTTTTGCTGTGATGTTCTTAACTACACTTTGGCCTACATCGTGACTGTAAGTAGCTCCAGGCAGTGCGTCATGCTTGTGTTTCGGTCTTGTGCTCTGGATGGTGCATAACATGGAGGCCTGTGAGTTCCATTTTGCAAGCCCACAGCATTGAAAGGCTAGTTGGGGGTGCAGACTGCAACCCCCAACAGGAGATATGGATTGCGAATATTCCTAGGAGCTGGGGTGGGAACACACATGCTGGAGGATGGGAACAGAGCATCTTTTGTTCCTATCAAATGTGTAGTTGATTTCAGGAAAATGTACTGGTCAGTGGGGCCTGTGCTCATTGTAAAGAAAGATGGGTGTTCTGATAAGGTTGGCAATGTAGTACCAGGGGATCAAGATAGAGGGGAAGGCTTACATATTTGAACCTTTGTGAGGAATATTTCAGCCAGGTGTGATCCCTGTTGGACTGTGTTGTGGGCCAATCAAAATAGGAGCCACCCCTGCTGTGGCAGACTGTTCCTTTGACAACGAATAGGCCAGAAGAGAGGGTACTTCAAAGGAGTCTACACACAAATTTCAAAGGACCAGACGCTGAATCTATGTCAAAATATGGACTATAAATGTGGGAGCATAAGTCCAACAAGCTGTTCATCACTGTAGACAAGATCACCATGACTTTGAGCTGCAGCAAACAAGACTGGGAATCAAGGTCTGCTAATCTCACAGCTCAGTGCCATTACCCAGGAAGCCAAGAACACTTGCCATGTGGCTGGAGCATTCCTCCGATCACCATTTGTGTGTTTGATGCCTTGCCCTAAGTGGCCAAGGGTATGCCCAGACATGGGCCCCTTGTTTACTCTAACACTAGAATCAAGTTACACCAGACTGAAGAACCTAAAGCAGGGTCTTGACATGTTCCAGTTCAGGGAGGACCTGGACAGGCAGTGCAGACTGGACTCCTCCGACTGGAGTAGGGACAAGACTGATTTGCATGGCAGGTTCCAAACTAAGGTGGAATGCTATCACCAGCGATTCCCAGTGGTTAGACTTTTTGCAAGCATTCCTCCCATCACCTTTTGTGTCTTTGATGGAGCACCAGCCTCCTACCTACCTGCCAAGACCAGCTGTGCCCTGTGAGGAGGAGGAGAGAGCTTGGAGGGAGCGAGGCCCAGGCATCCATTCCAGTTGGGACGTTTGTTGTGAGAGACAGCACTCGTGTAGAACTTGTGTAGCTCCATTGGGTGGCATTGAACTGTAGGCTCATCACCCTTGTCAGTGACCCTCGTATGCCAATGCTCTAGGACCAGTGAGTCTGTTACCTATTGAATCATCATCGTTGGGGATGTCGCCTGTGCCTGTGACTCCCATATGCCAGGTTGGGACCTCTGTGAGTGTTGGGTCTGTTGCCCATTTAACCAACATTGATGGCATCAGCCCCTGTGCCCACCACCCCCGTTTGCCAGGAGGGGGCCATCATCCGATCAACCGGGGCCTTTGCATATGGCTACCATATGCCAAGAGGGGGTCACCAGAACTGTTGAGGCTATCAACTTGATTGGAGGAGTCCACCTGACCATCAAAGGGACACAGGATGAAGAGCAAAAGCCACCCTGCTTTACTGCTGCTGCCCCATCACTGTAGCTTTATGATCCGGCAAAGGTTAACCCGCATGCTGCACCTGGAATCCATAGCCAACTGTGAGTGCCTCCCATTGAGAGCCGGGAGATGCAGTGAATTTTGCTCATTGCTGGACCTCAGGAAGATGTGCTCTGTTGGCCAAGACTAGAGCTGGGCCGACAGGCATTATCTTGACTTGCAAAAACTCTGCCTATTAATTCCATAACGTGCTGAATTTTCAGGGCCAAAGTAATACTTTGTTGTGCATTACTAGTGTGGGGTCACCTACAGTAAATCGCCACTGACATATTTGTAAAAGTGGAGGAGGGAAAGGGAGAAACCAATGGACACTGTCTAGGAAAGTGCTATAGCGCTCGCCCTGAGAGACTTTAGTATGTTATTTAGTTTGAGCTCAGGTTGTACTAAGATGCCCTTAGAGTAATGAAACATGATACAACATCATATATAATTTCCAGTGTGTGGAAATTTCTATTAGCAGTGGGTCATGCACATAGTAAGATGGGGCTGAAATTGTGATGCTGAAATAAGCAGTACTCTCTTTTTCCACACTCCTGATGATGACTGTTCTAATCTAAATTCTGTACACAATTAACTTATTATTGTAATTGAACAGAACAAAATATGATTTGAGATTTTTAAACATATGTACTTTCAATGGTTTTTAACTGAAATAAAAGACTATTAATAAAAGAACATTAGATAATGTTGAGATGCCTATGGACCAGTGTCCATCCCAAGACACTGTGGCTGGCATAGTGCACTCATTTAGACCCTGGCTATAGGTTCTTCTGGAGGTGTTTTTGTCCCATTGGAACAGGGTGGTGGTAGCTAATACATGTATTGTATATAAGTCATGTACTTTGTTGACTTAGGTTGCTTTTAGAATTCTGTATTTTATACCATTATCGACCTGTATCGAGCTATATTTAATGGTTCTTCTTTCTTTCCTTTGTCACTATGTATTTGTTTGTGATTGATTGTGTGTACTTTTATGGTTCTGTGAACCGAAAAAAGGAATTGAATGAATGAGTTTGTTGTAGTTTATTTTATGAGTACAACAAAACAGATTATTAGCATTAATCTTTGTATTTGGTGTCTTGTTCCTTTGCTCACCTTGAACCAAGACCCCTCCCCCCACTTCCCTCCCCCCCTCCATCCCCCTACCCCCCCAGTGACTTGGACTGCTCGACCCGCGCTACCATTGAGAGTCAAGTGCTGAAGGGGAAGTACTTGGCCAAGTTGCTCAGTCACCGTAATAGGTCGGGCCCCAGGATATCAGGAGTATAAGGCCAAATCTCCGACAGCTGGATCCAGTAACTCCTGCTTACCCCGTGGCCCTGTAAAAGAAGTCATGACAGGCCCTTCTGAAAACGCCTTATACTTGCAAAGACCTAAATTAGCACTATTTTGCGAGGCATTCCTAACAATCTTAGCACTGTTGTTCTGGTATTTTGGACACTATACACATGTGCAAAAAGAGATGTGAGGAAATAGTAACTCTAGGCTACAATACTGCAAGTCTACAAATGGATGTTGTAAGTGGTAGAACATCTGTGATGCTGAGCTAACATCCATGGTAATGGTAAACACGTTTTACCATTTTACATGGGTACAGTGTAGACAGCTGGTGCATTTCACTGAGCTCTTTCTGTACATAAGGGATACCCGTACATGTAAATGTTTGCAACATCTGCATACAGGACTTAGACAGGAGTCACAAACAGTACAATTCTAAGTGCAGCGTGCAAAAGGTTCACCTACGTGTGTGGAAGGTACCCGCTTTTATCTAACTCCTGCTGTTAAGGGCTCCCCTATGGATGAGTAAATGTGGGGGGTCCCTGGTGTGTTTCTGTGGCGTGGTCATGGAAATGCAGTTTAAATAGGTGAACATCCACACTGCTGTGAGTTTGTTGTTATTTGCAAACCTTTGTAAGCCATTTCCCTCCGTGGTTTCTGATGTTATGGGAATTCCCCATGGATGAGCAGATGTGCATTTCCCAGTTAATGAAAATGCAATGCAAATGAGGTAAACATCCAGTGTCACAGCTTTGTGATTATTTACAACCATTTGTTATCCATTTCCCTCAACTACTTGCATATCTAAATTCAAACCTGAATTAGGTGAAAGGAGAGCAGAAAGTTTTGGAACGCGCATCAATATTCCCTCGTTTCCACTTAATGTGAGAGAAGAAATATTTCACATCATGCAGGGCCTGCGGGAAAAAATAGTTTACATGAATACAATGTTTACATGTACTGGAAAAAGGAAAATAGAAGTTTTATGGTATTTCACTAAATCGTTAACCTAATGCGTTGCATAAAGTGTGGCTAGTCAAAAAATGTAGCATTAGGTAAGTAAGGAAACTCCTGTAATGAATAGTGAACAAATATTGGACATGCCTGGTAAATTTGTGAATCAGTTGAAAAAAACCACACTGGTAGGCAGAAGCCAGTCACACAAGGCTTTAAGAGGTTCTTTGTAATGTGAAACCTGTGGGTTTAACTTTGGTTGTGGTGTCAGGTGATTTTGTGCCGGGTGGTTCTGTGTGGGAGAGCTTATGGCACTCCATGTGTCTAGTGCAACAAAGAGTCCTTCCCCAGTGTCCTTAGAGTTGCAGGCAGGTTTGCGGGTCCCAAAAGCTGTATTATAGTAACATTACAGGTAAAGCTCTACTCAATGTAAAATGGCCATGGTGCATGTTTCATTCTACATGCTAAGTTATAGGGCTGGTCTTTTAAAAAGTTTAGCTATCTCACCAGCCTATAATTTTTCCAAAAATTGTACATAATGTAGAGGGCTTTTGGTCAGCAGACTTCCTCCATTGGCCAGTAAAATTGTCATTCACATTTTGCTTCTACCCACCACAGCATAGAGTATGGGGTTATGGATCAGTCCACTTTCCCCTTTGGAGGTCTTCAATTTGAGTGGCTGCACAAAACTGTTTCTGCACATTTTTCATATATCCTCCTAAAAATAATTTATTTTCTTTAGTGACATACCTAGTTCAAAATACAATTTTTATTTATTTATTCAAATTCAAATTCAAATTCAAAGAACTTTATTCAGTTACTATGAGAAAAGATAACCATTAAAGCACAGTTCATAGGTCACACAAAAAATCCACAGTGATAACAAAGCTATACACAAAAGCTAAAAACACATACAAAAATCATATCACAATTGATTTACGAGATTTAAAAACATTTTTAAAAAAGGCAGAGACAGAGGCAATAGTGAATACATTATCCAGAAATTGCAACGCCAAGAATGCATGGCGACATTGTCTCAGACCCAGTCTTTTTAGCACAGAGATGATCCATCTTTTTCTGGGTATAGAGTAAAATGTGCACAAGAACAATATATGTATAGATGACTGAGCAGATACGTCATCGCACGGGCAGTTACAAAGTGTTCTCAACCAATCGTTTACTTCAGGGAAACTTAGAGATCTGTGCAAAATGTTCAACCTAAAACGCGTCAGCAGAAATCTGTCATAGTCTCTTTGTAATTAGCGAAGATATATGGTTGTGTAATTATAGAGGTCAGAGTAAGATGATGTGCTATGACCGTAGTTTTACCATTTCGTTCATAGTTCTGGTTTCACTCAAAAGTAGCATACAGCTGCCTTTAAGATCCTTCCTGGACACATCACACATTGTGTAGGGGTCATTATAATATTCTGGATGGCCTATTTGAAGTAGAAATGTTTTAACATACTCTAGCCATCTTATGTGTTTGACCCCATCGATTCCCAGTGCATCCTTCAAAATGTGGCGGTTAAAAATGGACTCATCAGTGGTCCAAACCCTATGCCACAGGAGGACAGGCTGTATCTTAATCACGTCCTCTAAGTATGGCATGCCCAATTCTTTGTGACAGATAAATGTTGACGTACTGTCTGGTACTGCCAGAAGAAACCTGAGAAAAATATTTTCTGCAAACTGGAGTGAGCTGACATTAGCATGTCCCCAGATACCCGCTCCATAAGTGGCAATCGTGACACATTTTGCCCTATAAATGTGTAGCAGTTCCCCAGGAGAGCGTCTGCCTAGTTTTCTGCTAAAATTTGTTAATGCTGTCAATGATTTACTAAATAACAGCCTTCTAGCTTTAATTGCCCAACTCCAAGAACCTGATTGGTCAAATAAAATCTCCAGATAGGAAAAAGTATTAGTATTCTCTATTGCCTTAGTGTTAATAAAAATTTTATTTTTCTTTTTATTAGACCCGTTCCCACAGTTCATTGAGAACGTTTTTGTACGATTAATTGTGAGACCCAGATTAGTCATAACATTTGTAAAGGAAGTTACTACCCTTTGGAGACCGAGCGGCGTGCGAGTCATCAGGACCGCATCATCTGCATAGAGGAGTGGAGAGATATAGCGAGTTGCTACTAATGGTAAGTCCCTGCACTCCTTGACCAGGGTGGATTCTAGGTCATTTATGTATAGCGTGCATAGGAATGGGGCAAGGACACAGCCTTGCCTCACCCCTCGCGATACTCTGAAATTCTTAGTGCAATCTCAGCCCTGACAATAACAAACCCTCGCCCTTGCCCCTGAGTAAAGCTGCCTTAAAAAGAAAATTATGGATTTGTCTAGCCCTAGCCCCTCTATGATTGCCCATAGCTTTTCGTGAACAACACAGTCAAATGCTGACGTTAGGCCAACAAAGTTTCCCTTTTAGCTTTAGTGTACTTATCTAATAGGATATGTAAGTTTAGGCCCTGATCAACTGTGCCCAGGCCCTTGTGAAAGCCGTATTGTAGGTCACTTAAAATTGATTGTTCCCCCGCCCACGTCTGTAATCCATCTAAAATCACTCGCCCTAGAATCTTGACTGTGGAATCCAGTAATGAGATTGGGCGGTAACATACTGGATTCGCCCTGTCGCCCTTTTTAAAAATGGGGACGATTGTAGATTCATACCAAGACTATAAAACCCCCCTGGAGCAGCATGCATTAAAAAGTTACGTTTGCAGTGGTCCCCACAGTGCCATATTAGTTTTAAATAGGTCAACTAGGATGCCATCAGGCCCCGGGGCCTTACCATCCAGACTAGCGGTTATGGCCTCGTTAACCTCTTTCAAAGTAAAATCCAATGTAAATTCTTGGAAGGTGAGGGAAGACTCAAAGTCGTCCTCAGTCTCCGGAGGTCCCTGGTCAACTAACAGTTGATTCGTATAAAGCTTTGAGTAGTGTGATACCCACTCTTCTTCTGATATGGCGATCTCTATAGTGGCTTTATCTTTCTCAGCCAGAAATGGTGCATTAACCGCCTTCCAGAATGCAGCAGAGTCTCGACTAATTGAAGCCTCGTGTAGGGAATTCCAGGCTTCCTCTTTCAGCTTTTTCTTCCTTGCATTTAATGTCCTCTTATAGTTTCTTTTGGCTATCCTGATAAGGTCCTGATCCTTCTCTCTGGCCTTTAATGTTTTTTTAAGTTTAGTAAAGGCCTTTGTGCATTGGGAGTCAAACCACCCTTCGCTATGGCTATCATTCCTTTTTACGTTTACCCACAGCGTATCTTTAATTTAATTTGAAATAGCTAAAAAGCTCTCTATGATTTCTAAGTGAGATGAATTTTCACCAAGGCAGGCAAGAAACATATTTTTACACCTTGTCAATAATTTGGTGACAAATTCCTCTGGATCTAGCTTCACCCATTTTAGTGCGTACCCATTTTGCCCACTCAAAGTGATATTCTTCAGGAACTGCGTAGAATTACCCTTTGTGTTAAAATCCTGTTTATTCACCATGACATCAATACTTAGTGGGATATGATCGCTCACGGCGATATCATGAGTAATAAAATCCTTGACTCGGTACCTCGTCCATTAAAGGTCGGGCTAAAAGGGACCGCGGGTGAGCATAGGTTATTAGCGAAACCCATATCACATGAGAACATAATATCATTCAAAAGGTCTCCATACAATGTATGAGAAAAATGTGGAAGACCGGTACCTTTTTCATAGGTTATTCCACAAACCCCCTTGTCACCATTTTGACATGGAGAACAATTGAAATCCCTGCCCCATATAACAAACACATCTTTAGTTGAGTTTCGCAGTGTTCCTTTTAGCATTTCCGGAGAGACATTGTTATAAAAATGAAATATTATCACACAGAATACCTGATCTATATGTATACTGATAATTTGATAATATCGATTGGTGACAGCTAATTCAACTTTCCTTGTTTTTACGTGGTTAGAAATATAGGTGCTAAGACCTCCTTTTGCTCTGCCATGGATCGATCTTGCTGCTGGGGTGTGGATGTTTTGTACCCACTCAAATGAATTGGTTCCTCTACCCATATTTTTTGCAAACTGAATATCTCATAATTATTCACAAAGTCACCCCACTCCTTGTTGGTCACTTTAGATTTTAGACCAGCCACATTCCAAAACATAATCTTGCATTTCACTTTCCTTCCTTTACAACCAGTCCCTCCCCGTCTCCTACCACCAATGAAGGTACGAGTCTAGTATGGGACATGGAGGTTTGAATCAAGGCAACCTCCATATCTAAGGTTGTAGTTTTAAGTGCCTCTGTGGTCTCCACTATAACCTGGTCTAGTGGATTGACTATTACGTTGCTAGAACTAGTTGTAAGTGATCCCGTATTAGGAAAAACATCCATGTTACGAAATTTTACAACTTGAGTAGGGTCCTCTGTTCTCAGTCAATCTACTGCTTCGAGATTGTTAAGTATATCGAAGCGGTTTTGAGTGGAAATATTAGACTGTCTCATGTGAAACGGGGTATGGAGTTCCCAATTTGTCCTGGCATTATTACTATATATAGGTCGATAGAAGTAGTCTAAAGGGACCGCGCTTACACCTAGACCAAACGAGGGGTTGTTTCCCAATCTGCTCAATATCAATTTTACTAATTAAGGGGTTTTAAATGACAGCACTACACAATCCCCTGAACATTTTTTAATGCCCTCTACCTAACCATCCCACTCTCCTTATTATCAATTTCTCGGTTAAACCCGTCCTAGTGCCAAGCCACTGTAAGGACTTGTTCCTTAGTATCTCCCAAGGTTCTACCGTCCCGTCTACTAATTTGGAAACGTTGACTAACACCACTACATAAGGCGTGGCAGCTGGCGGTAAGTCCAAATATGTTGTGTGTCGTTCCCTCTGATTTATGTGCACACAGTTAGAAGTTGTTGATGGGGATAGTCACAGCTGAAGAAATGGAAGGTGGATGAACCTCAGTGTTAACAAGAGAAATTTGTTGGGTTGTGTTGGATGACACATGTCCTAAAACGTTATGAGTAGCTGGGACAGAGCTAGTGTTATTTGGCCTTGTGCTGTTCATTTGAAAATCATGATTACTCATTTGGGCAGGCATGCACATACCCTCAGGCACTGGGGTCTGTAATTTGTCCAAACATTTAGCTAAAGTTAGCTCCATAGTGCCTATTCTAGATGTCAATTCCTAATTTTTGTTTTTATTGGTTGATGTGGGCTTTATCTTTTTAGGGACCTTTTTACGAGCTTTAGGAGAAGACCTCCCGGTCAAAGGGCCTGGTTCCTCAGGAGTACAGGGGCAGTTATCAAGGTTCCTTGCGCGCTTATTCGGAGGTTGTTGGTGCACATCGTACTCCGGCTCGCTACCTGATAAATGGTCCGAAATGTTCACCACACAACCATTTGCACCCAAAATACTTCTCTGAACCCCAATTTGGTTAGAACTAACTTTCACTAAAGCACCCTCATCCGTTCCAGGTTTTAAAGCTTCTTCGACCGTTATAATCTGCCGTTTTATGGTACGCTCGGCCACAGTTAAATAGCTAAGTAGGGACTGGCAGGAATGCTCCTCTGATTTAGATTTCTTTTAATTCTGGATGCTTGCAAGGGTTCAGCTAAAACAAAAGATTAAAATATCTATTAACAATACAGCTTAAAACACCTTATACCCCAGGCAAATTCTCCTGACATGTATGCAGTGGAAAGTCAAATATCTACAGAATCCTTATTCAGATTTCTTCTTCCTCAAAGTTGGCATCAAATCACTAGGGGTGGGCGGAATTTGCGGAATTAACCTTCGCAAATTATCGCGAGAATGTTTAAAATTATCGCAAACAAGCAGAAATATCGCGAAGATGCGGAAGTTTTTTTCCGGCATGTTCGCGAGATTTTCTGCATGGTTGCGGGTCGCCAACTTACCCATGTGGTTGCTTGCGGGCGCGGCCATCTTGTTTTGAGTTGTTCTCGCGGTGCATGATCGCGAGAAGAAAGACGTGATCGCGCGACGCATGACGTCACTGCGGGCGCGAACTGTCGCGAGACAGCGCAAATGGCTAAAAACAATACAACATCTCATGGAGAACGCGACCGGATCAAGAAAACTTGTCGGCGAACGCAGGGATTCAGGTAAGGCGATCGCGCGCGCGCGAGAATGTATCATTTTACAGCGCGAGCAAGAAACAAATTATCGCCAAGCTGCGGAAACCGGAATTTTTGACATTTTCGCGCTCTCCGCGGAACGCAAAAATGTCAAATTATCGCAATTTCCGCGAACGGAACGAAATTTTTGCCCAGGCCTACAAATCACAGTACCTTAGGTGAAAGAGCTGTGGCCCAGCCCGGCATCTGACGGTCTATGACGGGCTAAGACGGGCCCATCTTGGCACCGGTCTTCGCCTGGGCCGAGCCCGGGCACGCCCCGCTCGTGTCCCGCGCTGCGGGACCGCCGCCAAATCTTTAAAGCCCCTCCAGGGAAGGTGCTAAAGTGCCGCATGCGTATTGAGGACCAGGGACAGCATCAGTGTTCTCCTTTCTCTGTTTGCGGTCTCCTGCACTGCGGGACCGCTGCCGAGTCCTTAAAGCCCCTCCAGGGACTGGGGCTAAAGTGCTGCGTGCGTATTGAGGGCCAGGGGTAGCGTCAGTGTTCTCCTTTCTCTGTTTGTGGTCACCCGCACTGCGGGACCGCCGCTAAGTCTTTAAAGTCCCTCCAGGGACCAGGGCTGAAGTGCTGCATGCGTATTGAGGGCCAGGGGCTGTGTCAGTGTTCTCCTTTCTCTGTTTGTGGTCTCCCGTGCTGCGGGACTGCCGCTGAGTCTTTAAAGCCCCTCCAGGGACCGGGGCTAAAGTGCTGCATGCGTATTGAGGGCCAGGAGCAGTGTCAGTGTTCTCCTTTCTCTGTTTGCGGTCTTGTCTTTTAATAACATTTTATTTTGCTTATACATCAGAGGCTGTATTATGCAGAGTGCCCCAGGGGTGCAACGGAGTATTGCAGAAGGGGGAGCAGACGCTTGTGCGTCCCCTTCAGTAATAAGATAGCGCTGGCGCACTGAAAGCACCAGCGCTACCATCAGGGGGTGTTCCTTCATTAGTATAGGGGCTAGCCCTATGCAAATGAGGGAATTTCTTTGCCACTGCACCCGCACCATAGTACAGATCATAGCGCAGAGATAAAGAAGCTCTCAGGGGCGCACTCACAGTGCGCCACCTTCTACCAGGTGGCGTACTGTGAGTGCGCCCCCTGACATCAGCCTTCTGGAAGGGAGAAAAGGGGTCCTATGGGCCCTCCAGACATCCCCTTGCAGGCGAGTGCACCCACCCGCAAAGGGATCTCTAATACCCTTTGAAAGTGCAGGCAGGTTGCCGCCTGCACAGTGAAAACACAGAGCGGCTGCAAGCAGCCGCTCCATGTTTTCACATGAATTCGCTGCCCCCAAGGCAACACAACTTGTCGGCTGTACCTGGGGGTTTCGCATTCCCCATAATGCAGCGCACTTTCCTTCATTGCACTGGGTGTACTGTTTTAGAACTGCACCTGGCGCAATGAAGGACAGTGCGCCACATGTGTAATGCGGCCCCAGGTGCCAAATTTGATGGCAATTCATTTTCTGCTCCTTTTAAAGTTGCTGTTATAAAGTGTGTAAGTGACATTGTAACACTGTAGTTGCTTCAGATGGGAGTGTTTGAATAGCTCTTTATTTATTACTGTTAATTAAAAAACATAATATTAATAATGATAAAAAGAATGGCACAGCTGAAAGGCTTGTTTTTTAAAAACTTCCCTAATAAAACAGTCACATCACTGAATGGTTTTCACATTTGTATTGCAAGCATATGTGGACACGTTATGGTGACATTATTATTATTATTAATAATAATATTTTTGGTGACCAGTACTTGCAATCATTTAACCACTGCATCCGCAAGCCAAGGCCAGACCTTTAGGCCTCACCAATACTTGTTTATGTCGAAATTCATACTGCAGGTTGCTGGTTAAAAGCACTCCAAATAGAACTGCTACTAATACCCAATGTATTGGTGCTCAGTGTGTCTATATTTGGAATCTTACAAGTACAGGTAGACTTTCCTGGATACAAATGCAGCTTCGAGCACTTAACTTAGGAGTCAACATGCTGACCTCATAGGCAATCACAGCCTTGAGGCCACTCCCCACCCTTCTGGGTAAATATACTCAAACAAAAATGTTTGTGTTAGTATATCCTTTCACTAATGCAAAACCAACATGTTAGAATTCTCTAAGTCTTTTTTCACCCATAAAATATCTATTTGCACATGTAAAGCGATACCAAAGGGGATGATGGGCGGAGCGTTTGAGCTAATCAAACACTCACCCCCAGTCAACTGATCTGGGTTTAATCCATCATCATTCTCTAGCTCACTCCACCACCCCAGTTCAGACATGGCCATATGCAAATCAGTCTGACCCTGTGCCTCATGGGAACAGTCCAGCCCAAAGTGCCAAGCCATGTCTTCCCTGGACCGGAAACAAGTACCCTGGGACCGGTTTCGGGTTCATAACCCTCGTCAGCCAGGCTATCTTGATTCCAGTGGCAAAGTGAGCAAGGGACCCACGTCTGGGCATACCCTGCCAACTTAGGGCGAACAAAGCGATACCAAAGGGGATGATGGACGGAGCGTTTGAGCTAAGCAAACACTCACCCCCAGTCAACTGATCTGGGTTTAATCCATCATCATTCTTTAGCTTACTCCACCACCCCAGTTCAGACATGGCCATATGCAAATCAGTCTGATCCTGTGCCTCATGGGAATAGTGCAGCCCGAACTGCCAAGCCATGTCTTCCATGGACCGGAAAAAAGCCCCGAAACCGGTCCTAGGATGCTTGTTTCCAGTCCAGGAAGGACCTGGCTTGGCAGTTCGGGCTGGACTGTTCCCATGAGGCACAGGGTCAAGACTGATTTGCATATGGCTGGGTTCAAACTGGAAGGGCATGGTGAGCAAAAAAACGATGGATTTAGGCCCAGATCTCCGTACTGGGGTGAATGTATGACATTGTTCTGCATTCTGTCCATCAATTGTTGTTTTTGCATTTGTCACCCCGAGTGGGACGGGTATGCTCAGACGTGAGTCCCGTGCTCTCCATGCCACTGGAATCAAGCTATCCTGGCTGAAGAAGGGTGAAACCCCGAAACCGGTCCTAGGATGCTTGTTTCCTGGCTTGGCAGTTCGGGCTGGACTGTTCCCATGAGGCACAGGGTCAAGACTGATTTGCATATGGCTGGGTTCAAACTGGAAGGGCATGTTGAGCAAAAAAACGATGGATTTAGGCCCAGATCTCTGTACTGGGGTGAATGTATGACATTGTTCTGCATTCTGTCCATCAATTGTTGTTTTTGCTTATGTGCACTTGTAAGCCAAACATACCCAGGCAAATACCTTTCAAAACTGGCCACTGTATATGTCTACGATTATGGAAGTTGGGGAGCTAAATTACTATAAATAGTGATTGGATTGGGAAATGCTATGTAAATACGTGCCCGTTTATGGATCTGGGGCCAGATATATGACGGATTTTTGCATTCGCAAATAGGTTTTAGACCCCTTTGCACATGCAAAAAATACTTTGGGCCATGCACTAACCCTATTTTGCTAGCTGCAAATAATTTGCGACTCCCAAAATAGTGTTTAGCGACTCGCTATTTGGAAGTGGCGTTCCCTTCCTAATAGCGACCCCAACAGCTATATAAGAATTGTGGAAAAGTAGGTCGCACACTGCTCGTCACACCAGCAAGTTGCCCCAAAGGACTGTGGGAAATGTAGTGGCGACGGCGGGTACGCCTATGCCACGAAATGTAAATAGAACAGTATGTGTTGCGTTAGCCATCCCTGGACACGTGTTTCGAGGTAGTTGCCTCTCGTCAGCAGGGAGCAGGTCAGTGTAAGGGGGTGCCGTGTGGACTGCCAAAATGTAATTAAAAGCAGGTCAAGTACCTCTCCTGGCGCGCAGGTGCAGACTCAAGGCTCGTCAGCCCGTTAGCTCAAGGAAGCCGTTTAAATTGTGGAAAAGTAGGTCGCACACTGCTCGTCACACCAGCAAGTTGCCCCAAAGGACTGTGGGAAATGTAGTGGCGACGGCGGGTACGCCTATGCCACGAAATGTAAATAGAACAGTATGTGTTGCGTTAGCCATCCCTGGACACGTGTTTCGAGGTAGTTGCCTCTCGTCAGCAGGGAGCAGGTCAGTGTAAGGGGGTGCCGTGTGGACTGCCAAAATGTAATTAAAAGCAGGTCAAGTACCTCTCCTGGCGCGCAGGTGCAGACTCAAGGCTCGTCAGCCCGTTAGCTCAAGGAAGCCGTTTAAATTGTGGAAAAGTAGGTCGCACACTGCTCGTCACACCAGCAAGTTGCCCCAAAGGACTGTGGGAAATGTAGTGGCGACGGCGGGTACGCCTATGCCACGAAATGTAAATAGAACAGTATGTGTTGCGTTAGCCATCCCTGGACACGTGTTTCGAGGTAGTTGCCTCTCGTCAGCAGGGAGCAGGTCAGTGTAAGGGGGTGCCGTGTGGACTGCCAAAATGTAATTAAAAGCAGGTCAAGTACCTCTCCTGGCGCGCAGGTGCAGACTCAAGGCTCGTCAGCCCGTTAGCTCAAGGAAGCCGTTTAAATTGTGGAAAAGTAGGTCGCACACTGCTCGTCACACCAGCAAGTTGCCCCAAAGGACTGTGGGAAATGTAGTGGCGACGGCGGGTACGCCTATGCCACGAAATGTAAATAGAACAGTATGTGTTGCGTTAGCCATCCCTGGACACGTGTTTCGAGGTAGTTGCCTCTCGTCAGCAGGGAGCAGGTCAGTGTAAGGGGGTGCCGTGTGGACTGCCAAAATGTAATTAAAAGCAGGTCAAGTACCTCTCCTGGCGCGCAGGTGCAGACTCAAGGCTCGTCAGCCCGTTAGCTCAAGGAAGCCGTTTAAATTGTGGAAAAGTAGGTCGCACACTGCTCGTCACACCAGCAAGTTGCCCCAAAGGACTGTGGGAAATGTAGTGGCGACGGCGGGTACGCCTATGCCACGAAATGTAAATAGAACAGTATGTGTTGCGTTAGCCATCCCTGGACACGTGTTTCGAGGTAGTTGCCTCTCGTCAGCAGGGAGCAGGTCAGTGTAAGGGGGTGCCGTGTGGACTGCCAAAATGTAATTAAAAGCAGGTCAAGTACCTCTCCTGGCGCGCAGGTGCAGACTCAAGGCTCGTCAGCCCGTTAGCTCAAGGAAGCCGTTTAAATTGTGGAAAAGTAGGTCGCACACTGCTCGTCACACCAGCAAGTTGCCCCAAAGGACTGTGGGAAATGTAGTGGCGACGGCGGGTACGCCTATGCCACGAAATGTAAATAGAACAGTATGTGTTGCGTTAGCCATCCCTGGACACGTGTTTCGAGGTAGTTGCCTCTCGTCAGCAGGGAGCAGGTCAGTGTAAGGGGGTGCCGTGTGGACTGCCAAAATGTAATTAAAAGCAGGTCAAGTACCTCTCCTGGCGCGCAGGTGCAGACTCAAAGCTCGTCAGCCCGTTAGCTCAAGGAAGCCGTTTAAATTGTGGAAAAGTAGGTCGCACACTGCTCGTCACACCAGCAAGTTGCCCCAAAGGACTGTGGGAAATGTAGTGGCGACGGCGGGTACGCCTATGCCACGAAATGTAAATAGAACAGTATGTGTTGCGTTAGCCATCCCTGGACACGTGTTTCGAGGTAGTTGCCTCTCGTCAGCAGGGAGCAGGTCAGTGTAAGGGGGTGCCGTGTGGACTGCCAAAATGTAATTAAAAGCAGGTCAAGTACCTCTCCTGGCGCGCAGGTGCAGACTCAAGGCTCGTCAGCCCGTTAGCTCAAGGAAGCCATTTAAATTGTGGAAAAGTAGGTCGCACACTGCTCGTCACACCAGCAAGTTGCCCCAAAGGACTGTGGGAAATGTAGTGGCGACGGCGGGTACGCCTATGCCACGAAATGTAAATAGAACAGTATGTGTTGCGTTAGCCATCCCTGGACACGTGTTTCGAGGTAGTTGCCTCTCGTCAGCAGGGAGCAGGTCAGTGTAAGGGGGTGCCGTGTGGACTGCCAAAATGTAATTAAAAGCACGTGTCCAGGGATGGCTAACGCAACACATACTTTTCTTTTATACATCGTGGAATAGGCGTACCCGCCGTCGCCACTACATTTACCACAGTCCTTTGGGGCAACTTGCTGGTGTGACGAGCAGTGTGCGACCAACCTTTGCACAATTTATTACGGCTCCCTTGAGCCAACGGGCTGACGAGCCTTGGATCTGCACCTGCGCGCCATGAGAGGTACTTGACCTGTTTTAATTACATTTTGGCAGTCCACACGGCACCCCTTTACATTGACCTGCTCCCTGCTGACGAGAGGCAACTACCTCGAAACACGTGTCCAGGGATGGCTAACGCAACACATACTTTTCTTTTATACATCGTGGAATAGGCGTACCCGCCGTCGCCACTACATTTACCACAGTCCTTTGGGGCAACTTGCTGGTGTGACGAGCAGTGTGCGACCAACCTTTGCACAATTTATTACGGCTCCCTTGAGCCAACGGGCTGACGAGCCTTGGATCTGCACCTGCGTGCCATGAGAGGTACTTGACCTGTTTTAATTACATTTTGGCAGTCCACACGGCACCCCTTTACATTGACCTGCTCCCTGCTGACGAGAGGCAACTACCTCGAAACACGTGTCCAGGGATGGCTAACGCAACACATACTTTTCTTTTATACATCGTGGAATAGGCGTACCCGCCGTCGCCACTACATTTACCACAGTCCTTTGGGGCAACTTGCTGGTGTGACGAGCAGTGTGCGACCAACCTTTGCACAATTTATTACGGCTCCCTTGAGCCAACGGGCTGACGAGCCTTGGATCTGCACCTGTGCGCCATGAGAGGTACTTGACCTGTTTTAATTACATTTTGGCAGTCCACACGGCACCCCTTTACATTGACCTGCTCCCTGCTGATGAGAGGCAACTACCTCGAAACACGTGTCCAGGGATGGCTAACGCAACACATACTTTTCTTTTATACATCGTGGAATAGGCGTACCCGCCGTCGCCACTACATTTACCACAGTCCTTTGGGGCAACTTGCTGGTGTGACGAGCAGTGTGCGACCAACCTTTGCACAATTTATTACGGCTCCCTTGAGCCAACGGGCTGACGAGCCTTGGATCTGCACCTGCGCGCCATGAGAGGTACTTGACCTGTTTTAATTACATTTTGGCAGTCCACACGGCACCCCTTTACATTGACCTGCTCCCTGCTGACGAGAGGCAACTACCTCGAAACACGTGTCCAGGGATGGCTAACGCAACACATACTTTTCTTTTATACATCGTGGAATAGGCGTACCCGCCGTCGCCACTACATTTACCACAGTCCTTTGGGGCAACTTGCTGGTGTGACGAGCAGTGTGCGACCAACCTTTGCACAATTTATTACGGCTCCCTTGAGCCAACGGGCTGACGAGCCTTGGATCTGCACCTGCGTGCCATGAGAGGTACTTGACCTGTTTTAATTACATTTTGGCAGTCCACACGGCACCCCTTTACATTGACCTGCTCCCTGCTGACGAGAGGCAACTACCTCGAAACACGTGTCCAGGGATGGCTAACGCAACACATACTTTTCTTTTATACATCGTGGAATAGGCGTACCCGCCGTCGCCACTACATTTACCACAGTCCTTTGGGGCAACTTGCTGGTGTGACGAGCAGTGTGCGACCAACCTTTGCACAATTTATTACGGCTCCCTTGAGCCAACGGGCTGACGAGCCTTGGATCTGCACCTGCGCGCCATGAGAGGTACTTGACCTGTTTTAATTACATTTTGGCAGTCCACACGGCACCCCTTTACATTGACCTGCTCCCTGCTGACGAGAGGCAACTACCTCGAAACACGTGTCCAGGGATGGCTAACGCAACACATACTTTTCTTTTATACATCGTGGAATAGGCGTACCCGCCGTCGCCACTACATTTACCACAGTCCTTTGGGGCAACTTGCTGGTGTGACGAGCAGTGTGCGACCAACCTTTGCACAATTTATTACGGCTCCCTTGAGCCAACGGGCTGACGAGCCTTGGATCTGCACCTGCGCGCCATGAGAGGTACTTGACCTGTTTTAATTACATTTTGGCAGTCCACACGGCACCCCTTTACATTGACCTGCTCCCTGCTGACGAGAGGCAACTACCTCGAAACACGTGTCCAGGGATGGCTAACGCAACACATACTTTTCTTTTATACATCGTGGAATAGGCGTACCCGCCGTCGCCACTACATTTACCACAGTCCTTTGGGGCAACTTGCTGGTGTGACGAGCAGTGTGCGACCAACCTTTGCACAGCTATATAAGAATGTTTTACGACCGCAATTGCAGTAGCAAAACACTCGCAGTTTACCACCCTTCTCAGAAGGGTGGTAAAGCACTCGCAAATGGGAAGTGGTCCCTAGGGGACCCGTTCCCCTTTGGGAATGCATGGGCAAAATTTTTAAGGGCAGGCAGTGGTCGTAGGGACCATTGCCTGCTCTCATAAAATGAAAATGAAAAGTATTTTTTTTAAAATGCATCCTGTTTTTCTTGCTGCGCTGCATGACAGGGGAAGGGAAGGAATGTGCTGTATTTAAGGCAATAAGGCGCAATCCCGTCCTTTCCTTGGCACCGTTTTGACAGCCTATTGCCATCCCAGACACCCTTGCACAATAGTGGCATGGGCAGCAATAGTACAAGAGGGGCGACACCATTTAAGAAGAAAGAAGTGATAACACGTGGGGGAGGCAGCACATAAATAGAAAAAAGGCAACTAAAAAGCAACATGGGGGAGGATGGCAGGAGTCGGAAGAATCATCGCGGGGTAAACAAACGCACCTAGCTCAAATAAGCTGGTGTTAGTCCCGGGGTGAAATATCCACACAAATCATATTTCTCTAACTAGTTGAATGGCTTCAAGTAGGATATATTGACTTTGATCTAATGGAAGATTTGTCACTAATCCTATGACCTCCGATGAGTTTGTTATCTCGCGCAGACTCATTTTCAGGATGCTCATGATCAGCTTCTAATGAATCAAGCTTTATTTGTCATGAATCCATTGTCAGCTGAAGCGAATATTCCTGGATCAAACAGATTCAACTGGTCTCCTGTGCCAGGTATCCTGGCAACATGTCAGCCTTCATTCAGCAGTACCACCTCTCTCAATCTAGGAATCCAATTCTCAATCCACTTTATCAATCTAGGAAAAAAACACAAGGTAGTCGAGACAAAGGTTAATTCTATATGTTATGCCTGCTGACCGGAAGAATGTACTTGGCAGGCACCATGTTGAAATCCACTGGCCACTCGCCACCATTTTCTCACCTTACCTAATCAGAATTGCCAGGCACAGCCAATGGTTCTAGGAAATCTGGAACAGCACTTGGGGGTCAGGACTCACTTCAGCAGGGCCAACTGTACAGTGTCAACTTAAAGATTTAGGGGCCCGGACAAGACATATTTTAAGGGCAACTGTACAAAACAAAAGAAGGGCCCTGTCCAGGTGTCATCTGCCTGTGGGAGGGGAGGTCCAAAGTAAATTAAGTTCCTGGGCACAGACCAGTGGTCAACAAAACACCTTCCCACACCCAGGCTTTTGTTTTTGTGGAGTGGCAGTCTGGCATTCACTTCAATTTAGTGGAAATGTTAGATGAACATCATTTCTGGGAGAGGAAACCTGCTGCTAAAGGGTATATATTGCTCGGGCTACTGTTCTGTCGCACTGGATGGGTCACTGGTTTGCCATTCACTCCGTGACAGCAGCGTCACCTGCCTTACTAAAAGTAATCAAGATAATGTACCCCCTGAATGCTCAGAAAAAAATTGCATATGGGGCAGGGCCTACCAACTGTTGAACAAGTGCATATGTCATAAAATAAAAATAACTGCATGTGTAGTCAAGTCCTGGGTACCATAAAATTACCTGTGTGGTACTTACCTGCATGGCAATGGCTGCATGGTAAAGGCGCTGTCTGGTAAAGGATGCTTTGTAAAGGTGACTGTTAGAACTGGGGGTCTCTAGTTGGCAGAGGTAGGTACCATTGTCAAAGTAGGGAACCTTGCTTCTAGTCAGGGTAAGGGGGTTGCACACTCTAGGTGACCCCTGCTCACCCCCTAGGTAGTGTGGCACGAGCAAACAGGCTTATCGCAGAGGCAAAGTGTAAAGTATTTCTACTCAAAACACAAAGTAATGTAGTGAAAATACCACAAATGGACAACGCACTAGTTTAGAAAAATAAGGTATATTTATCTAAACTCAACAAGACTAAAACAACACAGACCCAACACTTAAAAACAGATATTTCCAAAATTAGCTTGTAGAAAACAAATAGCTCCACCTGGGGCTATTATGGCACTGCAACAGCAATAAATTCAAAGTAGAGCGCCACCCGCGAGGTGCGTGGCTTCGGGCACGGAGTCACACTGACCCCCAAACAAACAGTACCTTGGAAAACAAAGTTTATGACAATGCACAGAGTCGTGGAGGTGAGGCGTTGGTGATGAGGTCGAGGTCAAGGCCAGCTTCCAGGCTGCCATGGGGGAGGCGAGGTCGAGGTCAAGGCCAGCTTCCAGGCTGCCATGGGGGAGGCGAGGCGTCGTGTCCACGAGGAAGCAAAGTGTTGTTGCAGGGATTCTGCTCATGCACAGAGCTATGCGCAGGAAACCAGGACCCCAGTGAATTGCGGTGTACCAAAAAACTCACCTCAGTACCCAGAACCCCTATCCGACTAGCATCAGTGTCTCATTCGTTCTCCGTATCATCTCGAAGCTATCAATGATTAGACAACACAGAAGAAGCGACTTAGAGTACCCTCAGGAATGGTGGGAATTAGAAATACCTGTACGTTATTATTCTCATATCAGTCCACAACAAGAGTAATCAGAGAGACAGTAAAGTTTAAAATGCTTATTTTATAAACTACGTGTCCTAAGATGCAGTACTTTGGCTAACATAAGCAGACAAATGATTAAGGGGCATATGTATGAAAGGAAAAATTAGTCGCAAACGCTGCAAATCGCTAAAAACAGCGTTTGCGACTGATTTTTCGCAATTCCATATGTATGACACACTTCCACACAAAAAACTAAGAAACCGCTAAATTAGCGATTTCTTAGGCTGCGAAACATTCAAACTGCGATTTTCCTTGCGAATACTTAATTTGCGATTTCTTAGCGTAGCGAAAATCACAAACAAGAAATCGCAAACTAAGAAATCGCAAGTGCATGTAAGAAAAATTCACAAATTGCGATTTCACGAAATTCGCAATTTAAGAAATCGCAATTATCACCAATTGCTTGCAGGTGGTAAACTGGTGCAAGGTACATAAACCACCCCACAATGCAACAGACCCACCCACAATGGCAGCAATGTTCGTGATAGCCAGGAGGCTGCATATTCGGGCCCTTGCTCAGAGGAGAATGAGACAGGAAAGTATATTCAGGCTGCGCATCACTCTGTTCCAGCACACTGAAGAGGACATCTATGACAAGTACAGGCTGCACCCACAGACCATAATGGACCTGATTGAGGAGCTGAAACCCTACTTGGAGCACCCTACTCGCTGGACACAAACAATTCCCACACATGTGCAGGTTCTGTGATCCCTGCACCTCCTGGCGTCAGGGAGTTTTCAACGGGTAATAGCGGAGGTTGGTGGGGTGTCACAGAGTGCACTGTCGCGTTTCTTCCATGCCTTCCTAGATGCAATGCTGCAGAGTCTCTCACATCACATTTACTTTCCCACCACCCAACAGGCATTACAGCAAACAAAACTGGACTTCTACCAGATTGCACGTTTCCCCCACGTCATTGGCTGCATTGACGGGACCCATGTGGCCATCACACCCCCAGCAGCAACTGAATATGTCTACAGGAATCGGAAATGCTACCATTCCCTTAATATACAGATTGTGTGCAACGCTAAGTATCTCATCACAGACATCGTACCCAAATACCCCGGCAGTACACATGACTCTTTCATCTTCAGACACAGTGGAATACACAGACGTCTGAGTGCTGGAGAGTTTGGGGAGGGGTACCTGCTAGGTAAATACATGGCACACATCAATACATCCACTACATCACTTGAGGGGGGGACATTGACTTACCTATTGTGTTTGTCCATGCAGGTGACAGTGCCTATGCAGTGCGCGACTTCATCCTGACCCCATATCTGGATCCTGCAAATGCAAGTGAGAGGAGCTACAACAGGGCACACAGATCTACACGCTGCGTCATTGAGCGAACCTTTGGAATCCTGAAGAGCCGCTTCAGGTGCCTGCATAAAAGTGGAGGCGCACTGCAATACAGCCCTGAGACCTGCTGTAAAATCGTGGCAAGCTGTGCAATGCTACATAACATGGCAATGAGGAAAGGCACCACAATTGATGTGACCGATACAGACACATCGGATGACGAGCGCCCTGCTCCCCCTGCCAGACCTGCAGCAGGAGTTGGGGCAGCTGCTGGACGCCAGAGACGGACAGAGATCACACAAAACTACTTCTAGGTGAGTAATGATGAAATGAGACAACAAAGCCTGATGATGTGTCAAGTGTTTAATCACACTTCACATGAAAGAAATAGTAGCTGTCCCTAGCACATGTTGTGCACACAGTGCAGGTAAGGCACAAGTAATTGTGCAAACAGCATTTTCGGGTTAATGCACCCGTGTTGCAGTGAGTGTCCCCGCACATGTTCACCTCCTTCGGTGACGTCCAGGCTGAGTGCCCCCCATGGTGTTCCCTCGGCCTGCACCCTGTCTGCCACTGCGGCGTCTTTCCCCTGGCAAGGTGGGAGTGAGGTTGCTGCCACTTGAGGTGTCCTCACTCTCGGCAGAGGCCATTAGTGCGCTGCCACCAGCATTGGCTGTCTGCAGCTGCTCCACAGCAGTGGTTACCTGCGCAAGCCCTCGGGCAATATCCTGGCAGCAATGTGCCATGTCGACCTGCATTGTTATGCTTCTGCGTGTGAGGGTGCTGGTGGTGGTGCAGAGGCAGTTCACGGCCTTTGTGTAAGTGTGTAGGCGTGCATTGGCACGTCGGCCAGCCCTGTCATTGGCAGCTTGGGTGTGCCTCAAAGTGGCACAGAGCTCATGGATTGCCCCTGCCATGTTCTTCTGGTCTTTGTGTATGTGGCATAGCTGCCGATTAATTGACCGCAGTGCTTTGCTTTGCAGGCGCTTTTCCTGCAGCATGCTCTGTTCCAGGCCTGAGAACACGGACCCTTCTGCTTCAGTCGCAGTGCTGCTCCTGGGCCTTGATCTGGATGTCTCCTGTGGTCTTATCCTTGCCGTTTGTGTGTCATGACTGGGCGTATGTGACACACCCTGACTCCCCTCTCTCCTGTCGGTGTCATCCCTGTGGCAGGGAATTCGTCCTCAAATGGAGGCAGTGGGGGCACATGTACGCGCTTCCTGCGCTGGATTGGCTGCTGCTCTGTGTCATCGCTGGAGTCCGCAGGGTCTGCAGGCTCCTCTCCCTCTGCGCTGTCTTCTTGTGCCATGCCATGTGCTGTGGATGTAAAGGGGACTACATGAGTTTGTGTTATTGTCTGCATGTGGCAATCAATAAAGTTACAACTTTTTTTTGGCTAACCTCTGACACTGTATCGTTCACTTATCCCCAACCCACATGTTGCATTTAATTTCGTTAGTGTCATGGACACACAGTCAGACACGGTACTACGAGTCCCATGATGCATTGCTGGGTGTGTTGTACGACCTGGCCTGGATTGACATTTTGGGAGTTTACTATGCGCATTTGGGGAAGTGTGCAAGGGATGGGGAGGAGTGCAGATTGATTTTGCATGCATCTTACCTTGACTGCTGGATGCAGGGTTGGAGCTGTCTATGTCAGCCACACCACCAACGCTCTCAGGCAGGAGAGTAGACTCCACAAGCTCCTCATGGGGGGTTGGCTGCTCTGCAGTGGATGGTCCTCCTCCAGTCTGATTGGCGTCCTTCAGTCTGGCTGCCACCCTCTCCTTGGACCTCTGGCGCATGTCGTACCACCGCTTGCGCAGCTCTTCGATGGTACGTGTGGTGACTCCCACTGCATTCACCTTACTCTGTATTTCTAGCCAGATTTTCCTCTTCCTGGCCTCTGGGACACGCAGTGCCTTCTTGCCAAACAGGAGCTCATGCCTGCAGACCATCTCCTCAATGAGGACCTCCTGCTCCTTTTCAGAAAACTTATGTTTTCTCTTCCTTTTCTCTGCATCCTTGCCCTGCTGTTGTTTGTTGGCCTCCATTGCTGTTTGCTCTCTCCTGGGATGCCTCCTCACACTCCCCAAGCAGCCTCTGGGTGTGGCTCAGGTGAGCAGGTGCAGGAAATCACTCCAGTTTCCTGTTTGTGATGTCATCAGGCTGCACCTGGCTTGCAGATTCCCGTTTTTGCGATTTCTTAATTTGCGAATTTCGCTATTAAGAAATTGCAAAGCGGGTGTCTGAGAATTATTTGCTTGTTTTAAGGAATCGCAAATGATTAGCGATTAATTTTTTACATCCCGTTTCGCGAATCTGAATTTGCGAATCGCAAAATATCGCAAATTAGGATTCGCTAAACGGGAGTTTGATACATATGCCCCTAAGAATAAAACCATCAGCATTGTTACAATACCATAGAAAATGAAGGGAGAAATCATGTTACAAATGATAGTGGAAAACAACCACCCTCCCTTCGCTAGTAAGCTAGTATTATTAGACTAATAGAAGGTCTCTAGGTTTGAATGGGGAACACCATACCGTAAATATCAGCTTAGGTGAATCACATCACAGATCCGCTTTGCTCTGTGTCTGGAAAAAGTCTTCTCCAAAGTGAGTATCTCATGCATGCAAACTGCAATATTAAAGGCGCTCGAGTTTCATATATTTGCAGCTGTGTGCGTGTTATGGCTAGAGCGTGGGCCGATCAACCTGAATTCAAAAGCATACATTGTTTGTTGGCCCTGACTGTTTCTGCACACAATGTTCAGACCAAGGTCGCGGTGCACGTCTAGGGATGTGAACAACAGACCGTTCTCATGTGAAGAAAAGGCAAGCAAGCAGTTTTCATATAATACCATCTATCTGCAGTGTCGTGTGCAAAAGCAGCAAAAGTGGCAAGATGGCGTTTTAACTTCTAAGACGCTTATGCTAACATAGCAATGTGTGTACCTGGACCTCCGTCTCCACTACAGTGTCTGATACAGGACAGGGGAAGTCGGAGATTTGTTTTTGTTTCTTTTAGGTTTTCTCCGCCTCCCAACAGTGGGAACAATCTCCAAAGGCCCAAAACTGGAACAGGCACTTCCTGGTAGGTCATAACTCTCAGCACTAGAGTCCCAGGGAGCTGGGGGTGAAGTCTTTGTGTACCTGAGACTTCAGAACAGGAGGCCAGCACACACAAGCCCTTGAAGATTCTTCTTTAAGCAGGTTTCTCAGCAAAGTTCCAGTCTTTGTCCTTTCCTGGGCAGAAGCAGCAACTGCAGGCTAAGCCCACACAACACAAACCAAAGGGGCAGTACTCCTCCTCACAGCTCTCCAGCTCTTCTCTTTAGCAAAGGTTCCTCTTGAGTCCAGAAGTGATCTAAAGTTCTGGGGTATAAGGTCCACTACTTATACCCCATTTTGTCTTTGTTCTTCTTTGTGCAAGGGCCTCCGAGCCTAGTGCAAACCAGTTCTGTCCTCACTGGTGCAGTATGACCACAGGGGATGGAGACAGCTTGTGCAAGGTAGATAGGCCCTATTCAGGTGCAAGGAAAACTCCTCCCACTACTCTAAATGCAGCCAAGGTCTGATCACTCCGCCTCCCAACAGTGGGAACAATCTCCAAAGGCCCAAAACTGGAACAGGCACTTCCTGGTAGGTCATAACTCTCAGCACTAGAGTCCCAGGGAGCTGGGGGTGAAGTCTTTGTGTACCTGAGACTTCAGAACAGGAGGCCATCACACACAAGCCCTTGAAGATTCTTCTTTAAGCAGGTTTATCAGCAAAGTTCCAGTCTTTGTCCTTTCCTGGGCAGAAGCAGCAACTGCAGGCTAACCCCACACAACACAAACCAAAGGGGCAGTACTCCTCCTCACAGCTCTCCAGCTCTTCTCTTTAGCAAAGGTTCCTCTTGAGTCCAGAAGTGATCTAAAGTTCTGGGGTATAAGGTCCACTACTTATACCCCATTTTGTCTTTGTTCTTCTTTGTGCAAGGGCCTCCGAGCCTAGTGCAAACCAGTTCTGTCCTCACTGGTGCAGTATGACCACAGGGGGTGGAGACAGCTTGTGCAAGGTAGATAAGCCCTATTCAGGTGCAAGGAAAACTCCTCCCACTACTCTAAATGCAGCCAAGGTCTGATCACTCAGCCCTGAGTCATCCAGGAAGGGCCAGGCACACCTCACCGCCCCCCCCCCCAGTGGCTGTCGACAGTGAATACACATCCTCAGCCCCTGTCACTCCAAAACCAGACAGTCAATCCACAAACAGGCAGAGACATTCAGAATGGTTAAACAAGAAAATGCCTACTTTCTAAAAGTGGCACTTTCAAAGACACAATTTAAAAACCATCTTTACTCAAATATGTGTTATTAAATTATAGGTTCAAATAGCCTAAACTGTATTCCTTTATCTTGTTCCAATGGGAAGTTTTACTTGTAAGATGTTACAAAGTATCTCCCCTGCTATCCTATGGGACAGGTAGCTTTTCAATAGTGAAAAACGAAATTGGCAGTATTTCACTATCAGGGCATGTCACACACACCAGTACATGTCCTACCTTTAACATACACTGCACCCTGCCCATAGGGGTACCTTGGGCCAACCAGAGAGGTGCCTTACATGTAAATAAAATGGAAGGTTAGGGCCTGCCAAGTGGGTGCACTTACCAGGTTGACATGGCAGTTCAAAACTGCACGCAGACACTGCAGTGCAGGTCTGAGATACCTTTACAGGGCCACTCGTGTGAGTGGCACAATTAGGGCTGCAAGCCTACTAGTAACACAATGAGAGACCTAGCTACCATTTTATATGCTGCTATCTACTTAGACAGACAAGGGGCCAATTAGACAAGTTACAATCGGCGAAGACGGATGACATGTGTTCAACAAGTCTCTTCGATTTAATCAAGCAGAAATTAATCCGTAGCGGGGGATAAATTGAACGTGCTAAATGCCCGAATGAAGAAAGATAAACAGAGCTTTCATCAAAAAGGATAGGGAATCCCCCCACTTTCCAATAAATATTGGAGACAAAGAATTTATCATTTTCAAAGTCAAAGAGCCCACACTGACCAGATTACACCAAGTCAGAAGCCCTGAAGAGAGGCCCACAAGTGTCACTGGGACTCGAAATGTGTCAGGCATTTTTGGCAATTTTCCTACCATTGAGGAACAGACATTTCATGAATATAAACAGCTTTGAGGGTTGATTTAACCCCAGCTGTATTTATGTTTGTTCCCAATGTTTAGCATCCCTTCTTAGGACTGTATGAACCACACACCATGGGATTGCGATATGTTTGAAACTTCACTGGTGTATTATTGTTTTCAGTTGTACTAATTTTTTATCATTTGTCAAATGTACTGTACGTTATTTTTTATGTTTATAATTTATTGTGTTGCACTTGTCTGAAATTAATAGTGCACTTCCCATTTCACCATTGGGTGATGAAGCAATGGTTGAATAAATAACCAGGACCAATTAAATCAAATATTGGCCCTTTGTCTTTCTAAGTAGATAGCAGCATATAAAATGGTAGCTATGTCTCTCATTGTGTTACTTTAATAAGGCCCTATCTAGCCACTTATCCTTGCGCCTACCCCCTTTATATGAGTGCAAGCCTACTAGTAGCATTTGATTTACATACCTTGGCACACTCAGTGCATTTTACTAGGGGCTTACCTGTAAACCAAATGTGCCAATCATGGATAATCAATCATAATAGCAATTTACACAGAGAACATATGCACTTTAGCAGTGATCAGCAGTGGTAAAGTGCCCAGAGGCCAATAGCCAAGAAAAACAGGTCAGAAAAAAATAGGAGGAAGAAGCAAAACGTTTGGGGATAACCCTGCAAAAAGGGCCATTTCTAACAGTGACATACTGGCCATGATCATATAGTGATCACAAATAAGTGTATAGAGTCTATAGCCAGGGCCATGATCTTTCACTGTATTGTGTTGCATTGCATTTTAACATGCATTGAGTTATTCATAATTTTTAACTATTGACTTATATTCCTACTGCAAACATATTTATATGTTTTGAGATATTATTAAAGTGTTGTCTCTTTACAGAAACTCACGTCTCGATAGGACATTCACATTTTTATTGCAACTTTAACAATTGGGTTTTACTCAACAAATGACCACCTCCTTTGACCCTTTCTTGACTGCTCATCTATATCTACCCAGAGAGTCAATAAGCCAAGTATTATTTACAGACTATGTACCCCAGTGCATGAGTTAGATGGTACCACCAGCAGACTCCCCTTTAAGTGTTCTTGGTTGTCACTACAGCTGCTAGATCAGGCAGGGAAATAAATGCATGACTATATTTTACAACTAGGTTGTACTGGCTCTTTCAGTAGCTATGGTGAATTCATTTGTATTCTTGCACTTACAAAAAACACACCAAGCTACAGGATAATATTAAACTAAAGTAGAAAAGTTCAAAAATGTCCCCCAACCTGCTCTTGTACTTATTTTAGAGCTTCCACACTTCAATTAGCAGCCTATCTGCCACCTGTTATTAGATACACCGACTTTCAATGAATAAGGAGAAATGTGAAGCCAATCTGGCTAAAGAATTTCAGAAATGAGGGAGAGAGTGAATGCGCACTAACAAAGCCTGTTTTGATGAATACATTGCACCAGCCTATTCATTTCAAATGCCTCACTCAAGCACACATTAAGCCTGGTGAATCTTGTTCAGAGCATACACTAATGCAGTGGCTACTCCTGCCATGTCATTGCCAGAATACTACTGAAGTGTTGTAGAAGGCCCTAAAAGTATACTAATTGACATCATGTTTTCTTCTGAGGCATTTCTTTTCAGTTTAAATTCAAATTTCCCAGAATAAATATCAGGGTCGCCACAACTGCATCTTTGGGCTCATCGAAGTCGATCGCCTCAAGGTTTAATATAGAATGTGCTGTGCTTTTGAAGCAAGAGCTGATTGACAAAAAAAAGTCCTCCCTCTTGGGCACGAGCAGTGCTTAATTTGAGCCGGAGCTTTCCGGTGCTCAGCACTGGCACTTAATAGGTTTCCGGTGCTCTGCACCGGCACCTAATTGTCAACACCACACTTAGGGCAGTCTGCAGCAAGGTGGCCCTGCTCATGTAATTTAGAGATGAGCAGTCTAACAGTTGTTTAGGAAAACAATATACATAAAAAATTACTAATACCTGCCTCCCCAGCCATTCCTTTAGCTTTGGGGACCTGGAATAATCTGAACTGTCGCACTTACAAGGGAGAGAGATGGTTAATAGTTGTTTTGGCAGCGATGACAGGGGCGATGGGTGGTACAAGCTGCAGTGGCCTCCTGGTCAGAGCCCTGGCACTTAATATTTTACAAATTAAGCACTGGGCACAAGCATGTCCTCATGCAAAGGCCAGTGTTTACTCAGTGCTTAATTTGTGAAAGAAAGAGCTCCGGTGTCCGAAACTCTGCTCAGAAGCTGGCGGTCGGTGCAATTAAACGTCAGCGTGCTGCATACCAAGGCTGGTACTCTTAAATCCACTTCCAGACAGTCCCTATCCCTTTTTCCTGTTCTTGCAGATTCCTGCTTTCTCTGTTTGTAAGGTGTTGCTGTCTTTCTCTTCCTCCGTCTTTCCGCTCTGTGTTTTTCAACCTCTCTTGCGCTCAGTAAAATGCTGTTGAGGGAAATAAGTGCTGTGCCGAAAAATAAGTGCTAGTGCTCACCACGGGAAACCACCGACAAGGGCCGGATTAGGAATGCAACCCAGCCATGGCAATAACGTCGGCCCGGCCGATGGGGGTGGTGATGCTGGTGAGAAACACTGCTGCTGTGCTTTTATTACACTGCTGCTGAATCAGCCACCAGTAACAAAACCGGACCCCACCCTTCCGGCTGACCAAATCAGCCACCAGTAACAAAACTGGCCCCCACCCTTCTGACTGACAGAGAAAACGCTCAGTGCTCGCTACAGCCAGTCCGGCCCTGCCACCGACTCAAGTTAAGCACTGTCTTTACTGCTTATGGCCATGCTGCTAGAGTAGTGGCATGCGCACACATGATGACAGTAAATTAATATTGTACAGTCATGCAGTGGAATGGGAGGTCTCTCTGTCCATGCACAAACAATGAGATGATGTGAAAGCAGCTCAACTTGCAGAATATGCGACAGGTCAGAGGTCACCCTGTGCCTTCAGGGGACCTGAAGACTCAAATTAGGTTGAGGGCTATTGGATTTTGCACCCACTTTGCACCGCGGGCCCTTAGTGGCCACAAGGCAGGCCAGCAGTGGTGGCTCCTTCTCTGTCAAGTTTGTACTCATCTTGGCAAGAAGTACATGTTAAAGAATTGTAATTGGGTCCATGGCCCTAGGATCCGCTTGGCACTTGTGAGTGGGAGTACCCATGCACAGAACAGAGCTCTTTGGAAAACTCTGCTCCGGGTCTGTAATGCTAGCAAGCTCTTTGCCAAATTACACAGCATTTGTGAAGGAGCTGGAGGGATGCTCCAGACCAACTTGCAGAACAGTTGTTTAGTGTACAAACAAATTAATACTGTTAGACCTGGCATCCCTGGCATGGTTTTCACCTAACATTTTGCCTTCAAACCTACACTGTTGCTGACTTCATTTTTTGATGGATTAGGATGCTGCACACTTTACCACTGCTCACCAGAGCTGAAGTGCTTGTGCTATCTCCTTAAATGGTCGAATTGGCTTACACCCAATTGGCACATTTAATTTAATTGTAAATCCCTAAGAAAGTGGAACTACATGTTCTCAAGGCCTGTATATCAAATGCTTCTAGTGTATCTTCAGCACTGGTTATGCCACCCGCTAAAGTAACCTTTCAAACATGTCTCAGGCCTGCCATTGCAGCCTGTATGTGCAGTTTTAAACTGCCACTTCGACCTGGCAAAAATAAACTTTTTGCCAGTGCTCAACCTTCCTTTTTAATACATATATTCACCTGTAGGACAGGCCATGAATAGCCCAGAGGGCAGGGTGCAGTGTGAAGTCATTTTTCATTACTGCAAGGCCTATCTATCTCATAGGATAACATTGGAGTTGCCTTATTACATTTAATAAGCTGTAACATCCAGTTGGGAACATGTGGACAGACTGACTTTGGCGTCTGCAAGAATTGCAATTAAAAGCCCACCTTAATGGTAAAGTCAGATTTTTAAGCACTATTACTTTTTAGAAAGTTGGCATTTTCTTGTCCTAACCATTTGGTACCTGCAGCCTGTTCCTGGGTCACATGCAAGGTGTAGCTAGCAGTTGGTCTTTCTGTATTGCTCCCAGATAGGTGTTGGCAGGAGGGGGCACTCTGAGTTATTGAGGGGGAGGAACTGTCACCTACCACATTTGCACATCACAAAGGCCCTGCCTGACCACTCACAAAGGGATTGTCATTAGCCTATTGTAACCTGGACAAGCTTGGGCCAGGACAGGGAGGAAGAGGACACCTGACATCTCAGGGGGGTGGAATCCTCTAGAAGCTTCCTTCACTTCAAAGTTGGCACCAGGTATAAGTATTGGACCTCTGACCCCAAATCTTCAGTGCACTTTGGGACCTGTGACTCTGCCAGGAAGAAGGACAGCTGTGCTGCTAAAAGGACTGCCACTCAGCTGGACTGCTGCTCTGAAGGACTTTTGCCCTGCTGTGCGACCTGCTGCCTGTTTCCCTCTTGCCTGGGTGAGAAGGACTTGACTTGCACCTGTTGAACCCAGGACCCCAGAATGACTCCATGGGCTAGTTGGCTAGCCTCTTTACCAGAGCCTCGGGGACTGAAGGCTCCAATAACCGTGAACTGAGCACCACAGCCATCTGTGAGTCCTACCCTGCCAAGTTGTGCCACCCCAGTCCTGGACCCTTGGAAGTGTGTCTGAAGGTGCTCTGCCAGCACATATGTGGATCAAGCAGAACCAATGCCTCTCCTCTACTGCACGGCACAACCCCAAGCAGAACTAACGCATGCCCTCTGCCGCGTGGACTGTTCAGATTCAAGGACTTTACATTGCAGCCCTCAGCTCCATCAGAACATGCAAATGCATGATGCATCCCCATTGCAGGCCCTCGCATCAGAAGCCTCTCTTCGATGGCAGCCTCAACAATGCAAGCCAGGCATTCTCTATTTAGGACTTCGCATTGCAAGCCTCCTCATCGATGGCCTCCTCGATGACGATGCAGAACCTTGCATTGCAGCCTTGCGGCTCTTCATAACCAATGCTGTGCAATGTATCGCCAACCTGGGCCTCGCATCGCCTCAGCTGCATCACATCCTCAACATGGAACTCTGCAACATTTGACAACTAGAATTTAAGGTACTCGGGATCGAGAGGGAAAAGATGGTGCCTGTGTGAACTGCTGTGCCGGCCCCTCCCCTGCAACTCGGGTCTTACGACGGGAATAAGGAGATGTTCCTCAATGAAGAAACAAATAAATAAAACATAGTACACATGAGCACTTACTGGAAGTGCAGGTCTTGGACAATGGCCGTGTTTTGGGCGGTCAAAGCACCATTGGTCACGGTGGTGTTGTCTGGTGTGCAGGGTGCTTGTCACATACTGCGGCTTACACCGCACTCGACTTTGGTTCATGGAGTAGGGAAGCCGGCAGGATTGGGTTGCTCATGGACAGAGCCCGCACCAACAGAGGGTTGCCTGCCAAAGTAAACCTCTCAGTACGAGCAAAGAACTCCAACATCATGTCACTGCTGTGACACCAGCATCTTCTAATGGAAAGGCTATATCCTCAGTGCTCCAAGGCAGGGAAATTTGGAGCTAACACCAGCACAGCTAATGTTATGAACCCTAAAATATCTTTGAAAGGAAAGCAGAACCTTGATACTGCTAAATGTGGAGATGGAAAAGGAGATGGGAGGATGGAAAAAACTAACGTAGAAAGTCAAGAATCCCAGAGCGGCCAGCCACAACATCAGTAGTATCAACATCAGCAGCAGCAGAGTATCACAGAATTTTTTACCATGTTTGCGATCGTTGCTGGAGACTACGTGATGGAAACAATGGGAGCACCAAGTGGCTGTAGTCTGATGGACTCACATGGTGACTGTGGCAGCCTGGAGAAGACCGAGCTTGGAGGGGAATGCTCTGCAAGCAAGGTGGAAGTGGTGGCTGAAAGACAAGCTGGGCCGACTAGGCCTCTAGTAAGCCCTATCTCTGAATTTGCCTTAGGGAGGGGGTTGGCAGACACTGATAATCAAAAGAATGTGGCGCTCCCTCTGCAAACAGCATCAATCATTGCAACTAGGCACCACAGTCCTGTGGATGGTTTACCCGTCCGATCATCACAAACTCTGGCGTGGGATTACATGGATACCTGTGTTTTAGTCAAAGGGGCAACGGGGCTTAAGGGGCTGGAAGATTTTCAGGAGCTGGCAGAAAAATTATTCTCACTTACAGACAGATGGCTCCGATATTTGCATTTCAGATTCAGAGGCTGGGAGCAATGCTCAGTTATTCAGTTCAAGCCCAGGTAGCCAGCGGGCTGTACTTGGACACAGTGGTAAGAAAGAAAAGGCTTACCAGAAAGAGTAGAGATCCCCAGCCACTTGATTCAACTGCAGATGGATTATCCAAACATAGTACAAATGTCGCCCTGAAATGGAATCATTCAGCAACACAGAAAGTTTACTGCGAGCCATTGGTGCAGGAAGATGCTTCTAGCGAGATGAAGACAACACAAACGGAGGAGCCCTCCTTGAAATTTTTACTTTTGTCGAATCGCTTATAATGCTCCAATCTAAGGCTTAGCAATATTAATAGATTGACGGGAACTCCATGGCCGATTCTTACGCAGTTCGGTGCTTCTTTGACTGCAATAGAGAATTGTTATTATCTACGTCAGTAACTCCCATTTGCCTTGAAAAAGTCTACGTACAGACGAAACACGTGTTGGCTAGATCGTGTGCTGGGAATTCTTTTAAAGTTAATAAAGACAAGAGTCTACAAACTGATTTAACTTGGATTGGACTCTCTGTTGGATACGAGGAACATTGAGTGAATTGACCCTTTCAGAATTGTGTGTACTAATAAGTACATTGGATCTGTGTTTTTGAATCGACCAATAACGGTGTTGGACTGACAAAGACATAAGGGTGTGCGGATAAAGCTTATATGGGTTGCAAATGGAATAGTGCCATTCGAGAAGGTTCAGCTGTCTTTTACTGTCGACAGGAACAACATTTTTAATTACCTACAGGTTTGGAGCTATGTAGGCAAAATGAAAGGGGTGAAAGAGCTTTCAGAAAAGACCCCACAGTAGAGGCGATTCGGGATCTAGAGGTTTGTACTATTACTCAAATATATGCAGGGCTGTGACGGTTGATGTCTGACGATTTAGAGAAACATTGCGAGAAATGGAAGAAAAACTAGGTATAGATGGTTCTGAGTTTTTTGACTCACTAACACTGGGCCACTCCATTTTGAGATCGGCTTAATTGCAAGCGCAGCACTATAAAACAATTTTCTCGCTATATTATACGATTGCTCAATGGGGTGGTACAGTAGGAGTCCTCCGCCCCAATGCCGCAGTCCAGAAGCCGACATTATCTATATGTTCTCTACCTGTCTGATCTTAGAGACCGTGAAGGCAGCTATAGAAACCTTTATGCCTCAGTCTCTGAGGATTAAAATAAAACTCACATCAGAATTAATGTTATTGGGGGTCACAAAGGAAGGAGTGCCAAGGCACAACAAGACTTTGTTTTCCTGGCTATGGCAGCAGTAAGAATATGCATCTCCTTTGCATGGTTGGAACCTGCTCCTCCCTCGTTTCAAAAGTGGCTTGTGCAGCTTTTATCTATTTATAATCTTGAAAAGAGGATATATGAAAGAAAAGGATGGAGGGCCAAAAAAGCAGGGAAACGTAGTTGTGCTCCCATCTACAAATGGAACAATGATAGTGAGGCTGGCTAAGCTACTGCTTGAATGATCTGGAGTCCCTTGTACCTTGAATGATGGCAAACAATGCTAGTGTACTGTCAGACATGAAATGTTGAAAAAATGCTTTTATTCTCCATTTTATAACTTAGCTATATTCGATAGTATTTCCTCTGGTATCTATGTATTTATTTATCTATATGTATTTAATTGATAGTGGTGATAAAAAAAAAATAATTTAAGGTACTCTTGTTCAGTGAAAATGGCTGCGTCCCTGGAGCCAGCCGGCACTCCATCACGGTCGACTTAAGCTTCTGACTTTGTCCCTGTCTAGCGCAACCAGATATCCACAGATTGCGCTTTGTGCTTTTTGGCGCTGTATTCACTGAAATCTTTAAAACTACATATCCCTGATTACACTAATTGGATTTTTGCCATTTTGGTCTTGGTGCTTTTATTAAAAATGACTCTATTTGTCTAAATTGCTGTGGGATTTTTATTTTGTTGCGTTTTCACTTTATTACTGTTTCAATTTCTGCATAAATACTTTACAAATTGCCTCTAAGTTAAACCTGACTGCTCTGTGCCAAGCTACCAGAGGGTTGAGCACAGGTTAATTTGGGGCTTGCTTGTGCCTTCAGCCTGACACATAATCCAATTTCTTACAAATACAATACATAACAGGATTATTGAGTAGGTATTCCTGCATTCCAGAGAAATTCCATCACAAGCCATCAAACTGTCTCAAACGGAGAGTGCTAATTCAACATACTTACAGTAATGGCACCACAAACATTTGGATAGTCTGAATACATTGGTTCCCTATTAAGAAAAGTAATTACATACTATAATGTGTATTTGTAAAGTGTACGTCTTGGCACTAAGATAACAGATGTTTCCTGTATAACATACGTTTAGGACCAAATTTACCTTTTTAAAATTTGTCAGAATTCACAATGAGAATCCTGCCAGGTATAAACCAATTTACACATGAAGAAATCTTTTCCACCAGTGTGAAGTTCTCTGCACCTGTAAATCCTCCTACTTAAGGGGCGGGAATGTATGTATTTCAATAAAAGGGTAGCCTTGGAAGCTTGCGAATGCCCATAAACATGTATATTTGTCAGCATTGACAAACATCTCTCATTCATCTTTCAACACAGACAGGTGTCTGATTTGTATCCAGCTAAGAGCTGGCACACACCTTTCTAGGGTGTGAAGAGGAATGGATGACCCCAGATGCAGGTGCATGGGCCAGGGGGACAAAAACCGAAAAGACGTTGCCTTTGTGTGGTGTTATCCACTGTGAAGAACCCTGCAGAGTAGGACATGGATCCCTCTGAGAATGTCACATGATATTCCTATAAAACTGAAAACCTGTGCTTGTTGCAGCTTTCCAGGCATACTCCTATAAATAAATGTGAATTCTAAAAGCAGGTTTGTGTCCTGCAACGATCTTTACTCTCCATGGTTAAGCCTTTTACAGTTTTATTTTAATTGTGACCCCCTGGCCTTTCGGCCATGACCCACAGGCCCTAAGGTAAGACCTCCTCTTAGAAGGATAGCTATTCCCTGAAAGGCCACGCCCACTTGCTGGATTTTGAGATCAGTGGACAGTTTGGATGTGGTGTTATAATGACCACACCCAAACCGCCAAGCTGGGGGTGGGTGTAAATCGCATAATTCCATGTAGTGTAATTGTGTGTAATTACGCCAAAATTACATGAAATTTGGCAAAATGCATCTCGCACTCAAAAAATTTACCCAAACAATTCGTTCAGGTCAAAAGTCAACTTGAAAATGTAATGTAAAGCTCATTTCCGTTTGCTAGCATTCAAAAATTGCGGCTCACTTTGGGTCTTGTGGTTTTGACTCAAAAATTACCCAAATGGTGTTCTTCGGTGAAAAATCTACCTGAAATGTCTGTTGACTGCCCATGTTAAAGAAACTACTGCTCGCATTTAAAACAGTGCTGTTCGCATTTTAATGAGTAGATTTGCACTCAAAAATTACCTGAATGGTTTGCTTTGGTAAAAGTCTACCTGAAATGCGATGAATGATGAAATAGTGTTAAAGAAATTACCCAAATTGCACATCTACCCGAAATTATGGCATACTGGCGTAATCTCAGCAATTTTTCACAAATCTTGTTCACAAAATTACACCAATTATGCTAGTGTAATTGAAAGTTCACCTGGGGCCTAGCCTTTGCTTAGCTCTGAGCACCCAGAGAGAGAAATCCCTAATTCTGGCATGCATGCCAAAGACAACCAGAAAACCAGCAACAATTTAAAAGGTTCGTGCACCAACCAAAGAAGCTATTTAGTTAAAGCTATCTTTCAAAGACAGCTGGTGATTACTTTAAAAGAGACAGTGTAAGGTCTAAAAAAGAAAGAAAAAAAACTAGGAAAGACCTAAAAGACTTGGTGCTGCAAAAGCAGTAACTCTCCTTTGTGATTCATCTTAAGGAAGAAACCAAATTGGTTATGAGACTTTAAGGTAACAGAAGGTAAAGTCAAATGTGTGAAATTACCCTAAGAACATGGTAATTGTATGTGAAACAAAAATAGAGCGTTTATGGTGATATATTTCTTATGCTCTGTTTTAGGGTTTACAGATTCCTGTTTTGAAAGACCTTTCTTGATAGAGAAAAATAGATTTTCACCAGTTGCTTGAAAAAATCACAAAAGAAGGAAGTTCACTCTGTGTCCTAAAAGTGTAATAATTCCGGTAAAGCTTGATTTAGGAATGATTAGAATTGTGCCAAGAGAACTTGAATAACACTAGTGTAAAGACAGTTAATTATTTGTGTCTGTTCTCCTCAGGAATTAGGAATTATCCTGTGATAATGCAAAACCCTAAACTTTTTTCAGTTCAGCAAAATTTTTATTGAAAGAATATGCTCAAATGTTACAAAATAAGAGAGAAAGAAGAAAAGCTGACAATTAAAAGTACATATCAGGTTAAGTAATGGCGAAAACATAGGCTGTAATATGAAACATCAAAAATTGAGAAAAATTATAAGCAAGAACTGGCAATTGATATGAAATAAGACAATAAAAGGGATATGGGATATACATTACAAGCATAAGAAAGATCAATAAAGAAAGAAAAAGGAGTATCTTGCTTAACAAAGAACAGGAAGTCATGGAGGTTTAGGGACTTCTTGCTGTAACGGGGATAAAGACAGAGAGGTACGAGCATTCAAGTAAAAAAAAAACTGTAACTGGACTCCACAATTCTCTTCGCTTAGTAGCTAAGGTTAAGGGGTAAACAAAAGTCATATCTAATCTGTGATTGTAGCAAACAGCATACCACCAAGCCTTATAAGATAATTTGGTATAATCCTTCCAATTTTTAGTTATTTGCTGAAATGCCACTGCTAATAACAAGTCTATTATTCTGGTGCTACAGGTGCAATGATCCCAGATGGGAGAGAGACTCCCTAAAAAAATGTGAGAAAAAGAAAAGGAGTGAGTGGAAGAAAAAATCTTATTAATTTGAGACCAAACCTGCTTCCAGAAACAAAGAGCAAGGTGACAGCTAAAAAGCATGTGAAAAAGATCTGCATGTGGTGAGGAGCAGGACCAACACTTGTCAGAGGCTTCTGGGAAATGTTTGCTAAAACCCTAAACTTGAGGAAAAGATCAGAGGAAGAAGTACACAATTTCTCTTTAAGGAGCCTAGTAACTGGAGGTAGTCAAGAAGCTTGCTCTCTTTCTCTCATCTGAACACCCCCTACTCTAGAGCTAATCACACAACACGCGATACTCTAATCCCTATGTTGGGGTTGTTAGTGCATTATCTTTGCTTCCTTGTTGTTCAGATGAGTGGCACCAGCTTGACAGTTCGTGCAGGCGGAGGTGGTGCTCTCTGTCCCCCTTCTTTGTTAATCAGAACCAATGTTAAACACTGTTTGAATTGAAATATCAGTTCAGTTCAGTTTAAAGCTTTATTTCGGTTAGATTTACCATAAAAGCACATAAAAATATACAAGACAACAAATCAATCAATCCATGTAATCACCGATTATTTTATGGTTGTTAGACAATTGTTACTTTAAAATTTATAAATAATTTCAGAATTCTAAAATTGATATAACAAAGTTATTCTTAAAAGGTTAAAATATAGCTATTCTCTCGGAGTTCATTATACTGGATCATGAATCAAAACATCATTGTTAATCAAGTTCCTTCGTAAAAACCACATTGAATGTAAGTATTTAGTCACTGCAAAGACAATCACAGGATCAGTATCTGATTTTAATATTCTAAAAAAAACAAGCATTGTCTTATGCCCATATTCTTACACAACTGAATAATCCATTTCTTCCTAATATCGGCGTAAGCAGGACAAAATAGGATAACATGGATAGGGGTCTCATCCTCTAGACGGCAGCCTGGGCAGGGGCGTGCTGTTCCACCTTTCCACCTACCAATATTGTGAAAAAAAGGCAGAGTGCCATATCTGAATTGCAGGTAAAGCTTCTTTGCTAGTGTTGGTTGGATTGAATCAATCGCAGGCTCAAAGCTATATATGGACTTAATATCCAAGAAAATGTCGGTTAAGCTTGAGGTTTTTACTGAGCGAAAAAGATTCCTTAGGTTAGTTTCCTTTATCGCATTCATCATAGTTTTCTTAGAAATAGCTGGACAGGAAACTTCGGGATTTAACCAGAGTTCCTCAAGGTCCATCAGCACAAGTGACTGTTTGATGAATGCTAACCAAGGGATCCTACCAGAACCAATTGAAGCCATGACAACTTTAAGCTCCTCCCTATAGGACGCCAGCTCGGGATTGCTCCAGTGACGCTTCCAAAATAGTAGTGGACGAACAAAAATAGCGTCTGCAATTGGGCATAGATTTAAGTCGAGTCTTAGCGGGACTAGAGGGGTGCTTTTTGGCAAGTTCAAAAGTTGTCTTAAAAAATTGTTAGCAGTTATTGATAGTTTGCTCACTGTTGTGTGACCCCAGAGTTCTGCCCCATACAGAGAAGAAGCCCTAGCTTGCACTTTAAAAATTTCAAGAGGAGCACTAATTGTTTTAAGGGTGCAACTTTTCTGAACCTTAAGGATTCCCCCTACCGCTTGGGTTAGTCTTAGGTTAGCCTTATCGACTTGCGGACCCCAACCCATTTTATCATTCAGAGTCAAGCCCAGATATTCGAAAGTTGGGACCCTTTCCAGGGGTCTGCCATCCATCATTGGGTGGGGGCAGTTAACAGTATTTGCATTAAAAACCATATACTTAGTCTTATTGATGTTAACTACCAGGTTCCTTTTGGTGCAAAATTTGGAGAACTGGTCCAACACGCGCTGCATCCCCATTGGGGATTTTGAGAGCAGAAGCGTGTCGTCTGCAAACATTAGGGCGGGAAATCTACGGGCACCCAGTTTGGGGGAGTCTATATCATTTTTGGCTAAAAGATCTTCAATCAACCCGTTGAGGAAGAGAGAAAATAAAGTCGGGGCAAGGACACACCCCTGCCTGACACCTTTCTCAATCGGGAAGGCCCCAGTTAACTGGCCTAGTTTGCCAAAACGTACTCTTGCAAAAGTGCCTTCGTGGAGGATTCTAAGCTGTTGGCATAAATACAGTGGAACCCCCATTGTTAGTAGAATGGACCATAGTTGTTTCCTGTCCACCATGTCGAAAGCAGATTTTAAATCGACGAAAGTGAGATAGAGACTACCCCCTTCCAGGAACACGTGCTTCCAGTACAGTACTTGTAACCGGAATAATTGGTCGATTGTTGATGTTTTCGCCCTGAATCCCGCCTGTAGCGGTGTTAGAATGTTGTTATCACTGGACCAGACCTCCAAACGTTGCAGCAATACCCTGGCATAAATTTTCTGTGTAACATCTATAAGGCTAATTGGCCTGTAATTAGAGGGTTCGAGCCCTTCTTATAAATTGGGATGATCTCCGCCCCAAGCCAAGTACTCGGCAATGGTAACCCCAGGAGTATCACATTAAATAGAGCCAAAAGGTAGGGGCCCCAAATTGTTGGTTCGTCTCTGAATAGGTCACCCGGGATTCTATCAAGACCCGGTGCTTTATTGGGCTTGATCTTGAGTATGGCTGTCTTTACTTCCTCCAGTGTGTATAATTGCACTGGCGAAATAGGGGTCGGGGGTAAAGGACTTAGAGGGACTTCATTAATACAAGAAGGGGAGAGAGAATAAAGATCTTTAAAATACATGGACCAGGCTTCCTCAGATATATTTGGGACAATTGCAGATTTGCCTTCTGTGTTCCCAGTATGGACAAGGTTCCAGAAGGACCTTGCATCCTTAGCGGCAAGTGCAGATGAAATAGCAACCCAGCGGTCAGCCTCCCATTCGGTTTTTGCGCTATGTATCATTTTCTTGTAAACTTGTCTGGCCTCAATGATACAGTGCCTAGTTCCTTGGGTGATGGCCTGAAGTAATGCAGATTTTGCGTCTCTACATCCTCTATTAAACCATGGATTATTACCATGACATGTTTTGGATTTAACTAAGCCATCTTTGTAGAAGGTATCCTTTAATAGAGTAACCATTTCATTATGGATATCGCTGATTGCGATCACGTCAATAGTAGGAGGATGGGTAAGGGCAGAGTTTGCCTTTTCAAGCAAGGGAATTACTTTTCTATATAGGTTAGACATAGTTTCCATAGAGGATTTTGCTGCCGCCCAACGAATTCTTCTCCCACCTTGCTCTAATCTTAGATCGCAACTGGGAGTAGTGATTATAGCGCTATCCCCACAGGTTAGTTGGAGATCCATCTCTATTATCAAGGGATTGAAATATCATGAAATAGGAGCCTGTTGAAAATGATATCAAGACTAGAAGGAAATATGAGCAAACATGATAATCCTCAAATGGCTTTTGATGGAGAATTTATTGTGGTATTTTCCAGCTGGTGGCCTAGTCTGCAACAAATGAGTTTCAACACAGGTAACCTTTAATTTTAGAGAAGGGTAGAACTAAGGTTCTTTCACGAGAATATCTTACACAGTAGACACCTCTCAATAAAGATGCAAGATTGGATCTTTATCTTGCCATGAGGCATTCAAGAAATGCTAGAGTTGGCTGATTCCTGCGCTCTATTTGGGAGAGTAATGCTTTTTTTGTAAACTAGACGTATATGGTCAGGGAGTCTCCAATGTCCCAGTAATACCTACCCCTCCCCACCAAAACCACCAATGCCAAATGACATGGTCCGCGACCAGCTCTTAAGACCCCCGGCCATTTTTATTTCATAAAAGCATTTTTCCATATCTACATTTTGCCCAGTAACCACAATATATATTTACATGTTGTTCACAAGTGAGACCTTGCCTTAACAGAGACTCTAGTACATGGGAGTCACCTAATGAGGCTAGTTCTTTCATGTGCAAACATAGTCATTCCGAGTGAGATCATGACCGGCTCTGTGTCCCTTCTTCTCATCCCCCCGTCCAGAGGATGAGATCCTTCTTTAATGAGGACCCCACCTTCCCTCTCCTTTACCCGTGCCATACCAGGAGCTCTACTGCCTCAGGTGCTCCTATGCAGGGGGCCTGGCTACCCTATAACACCTACCTCGGGCACCCCCTGAACCCAATTCACTTGTCTCACAAGGGCTTGTGCTAGCTCGCGCCAACTGCACCTGTGCAGGTGGATTACTGCTAAGGGCCTCGTGTCAATGACCGTCTCCAACCCCCCACATCCCTGCAACCTCTTTTCAACTTGCTGCCAGTATCCCTTGGAGGGTCCAGTGATGCCAATGTAGTTTTGGTATAAGAGGATGCCATAAATAGATCCCAAGTATCCCCACCAATCATGACCTCACCCACCACAGGCAGGCATATTTCACCAACAATCTGTTGCCCCCCTCAATGTACCATGCGCATTGGCCTAGCAGGCACACAGGTTTTCCAGAAACATTCCCCTACCTTCTTTCCATAAGTGTACCCCATCATTTATGAAGAACAGTTCACACTTGAGGCGTCTGTGAAGCATGAATGCTAACCCAGCTGTGTTCAAACTTACCAATCCTGATAAACCGTTTCACAGACCCATTGAGGGTCCTGATCAACTTATCACCTTCAACTTCAAATGTGAGGCCAAGATAATATGACCACTGGGACGACTTCTTCACCCACCAACACATTTCAGAGACCCCAGGCTGTGTTGAGCCTTTTCGCCCTAGCTCAACCAAATAATTGTCTCCTGAATACACAATTACAATTCCTGGGTGCGGAATAATTTGGTCCAATGTAATTTCGCGGTTGCTACATGCAGCCCCACTTGACCGCGACAGGTCAGCTGCTATCCGGCCTTCCTTAGCTATTATCCATATTCAGCTACAAAATAAAGCCATTGCACACACACAAAAGCATGGCCCAATATCAGAACTACTGTAACACCTCTATCTCCAGTTTTGACAGAAGGCAACGAAGTACCCAACTGCCGCATCACCATATCCTGTCCTCCACCTGCATTGACAGGAGAACACCATAAAGATGGGAAAATTAGTGGTAGAACATTCTTGATCTCACAAATAGCGCTTATAGCAATTGGATAGACACCTGCCTCTCCTTTGACTGCTTGGCCCACCAACCCTGTGCCTGCCGCCATGGGCTGCATTAACCAGAAATGGACACCAAACCATATTCTGTAGGATCTAAAATTGCTGCCACCTGGGCTTTACTGAGCATCCTGGCAAATGGGGACATTGTCAGTGGCATCCTGACCTCTTGAGACCACCTAGTGACTGGTGTACTATGATGGCTGCCAGAGTCCACAGCTGGGCGGCACTCATTCCCGGGGCCCCATGACACACTACAAGGTCCTCCATCTGTCTGGTTGGTACCGGAACAGGTATCTGTGGACCACAAAAGAGCCATGTGCTTATTGCATAACTGCCAGATGCCCACCACCTGCCCTTTTGCCACAAATTCCTCTATCCTCAGTGACCCATGGAGAGCCATTGGAGAAAGCTGCCCTACACAAGCGATCCTCAGTTGGTGGCCTGAACACATTGGGTGCGATCCCCACCAGTTTCAAGTGTCTATCGGGGGCCCGGAACACAGCCTGCCTCCTTCCAACCTCCCCCAGCCTTTCAGTGCCCTTTGCACTAGGAAACTCTGGCCCATCCATGCAACCTAGCATCTTAGTAAATAAGGAAATTGATGCAGTCTAGCATTGAGCGCCAGCCAAGGTAGCCCCTTGCCCCTTAGAGACTACAAAAGTTGCGATCCTAGATCCGGGCTTAAAAACCCCTCACCATGCCACCTGCTTCCCTGCAATCTGCGATACGTGTCATCCCAGGAAACAAGGCTATACTGTGCAGAGAGACATGAATCACACCAATGAGAAGAATATGATTGATCACCATAATAGCACTTAAGACCCTCCACACTATGCATCATTCCTTGTGACCCATGTGGCCCATGTCACTGCACATGAGAAAAGACCGCTTATTCACCCCAAGAAAGCAGTAAGGAGTGGAACATTCCCAGGACTTCTCCCTGTGGAGCAACAATTAACTCATTGCTCCCCAGAGGGGTATCGGGCCTCGCTGGAAAAATACATTCTAAGATATGGTGTAAGCAAAAATGCCCCCTACCCAATTGCTTGAATTACCCAATGAAATATGCTGGAGCGTTAGGGAGAGCATCTGACAAGAAGAGACAGTACAATGATTCAGTTCCTGATATGGCATCCACCATGTGCAACTCATATCATCAGCGGTCATTTACCCCACGTGGGTGGCTTAGTTTGCGCCTGAATGACGCAACATACCCCCAGGGTCAGTATCTACCATTGGTGTAGCGGGTGCCAACAGCCAACCTGATCCAGACCTTGCCGCCCCCAACAGGGTATGTGTCTTCCTTCAATGGCATAAACAGCCCATGGGACCCTTGGTCTGCAACTGGTTCTTGAAAATGACGTCCGTGAGCGGGCAAGCTGTGCCCTTGTTTGCTATTCTCCTATCTAAGTGTAGACCTGGAAAACCTGATTGCCTGTGCCAAGCAGCTTTGTTCAGTAGACTGATTAGCACATGTGTTAGTATTAAACACATTGCACGTTTTAGCGGTTGAATCTTCTGCACCTCAGAAGATTGCTGCAACTCGTTTGTAACAGTTTTTTGTTAGTTTACCTTTGGGGGCAGTAGAGTAGGAAGACCCACTGCCAGTACTGCAGAGGCAGCAACACCATTCATATATTAACTCTACTCGTGTTCAGCCTAGGCACCGTACCCTGGGCAAAGCCCTATGCTTCTGAAAGCCACTGGGCCCATCAACCAGCCTTGAGGTCAAACGCTATAAAGTCCAGGGCCCTAAGAGCGGAGGCACCAGATGGCCTCGACAAACGCCAATCCCTGCACTTGTATGAATGACATGGGGCGCTACAAAATATTTCAGATGACCCTTCAACGTGCCAGCACCGCTTAGCCATGTCCTTCCCTTGCCGTGAAACACAAGAGTGAGACAACCAGTAAAACAACCCCCCAAGGGGCAGAGTAAACCTTCCTGAGCTCTTATCTCTAAGGCTGTGTCGACATTCTTCAAGGTTAACAAAACTTGCAGCACGAGACTGGGCCAAATTCATCAAACACGTGTGGATGAAAATACATGAGATGGACTTCACACAAAGAAATATTCACATAGTATCCTCTTGCCATCTTAGGAAAAAAGTGAGGGCATGAGCAATCGATGCCTGCAAAATAAAACAACCTCTTCTTCGACAGAGTTGCGGGTTTTGCACCCTTGCCCTGGGGAGCCTGTGCCACCATACGGACAATACATAACTGCTGAGCTACAGCTCCTTGCTGCCTCCATAACTTAACTAAACCTTCCCAATCACATTGAAAAGTCTGTGAAACTACCAGAGTCCGCCTGCTGTCCACCCAGAAGTTCTGCCCTCATTACAAGAAGCCACTGGAATGGACCTCCACCCCCCAGCTCGGCCTTTCTTGTAAAGTAACTCGGTAAAAGCTTCAAAAGGGACTCTTGATGCTGCCCCTCATAAAACAAATTACATCAGCCTCACCAGGTGAAATTTATATCGAAAAAGAATGTACCTCTCAATATAGGCCCATACATAGTTGAATGTGAGGCGGGCACAAGTTGCCTTCCAGATAGAGAGCCACTGCACCCAAAGGGACAGGTAAGCATGAGAAAATATTTTTTTCTCGTAGTACTAAGATGACAACACACTACAATAGGTCTAAGGACCATAGAAGGAATTATCTTCCTTGCTTTAGTTATGAGAAACCACCCCACGCGCATCAGGATATGAGGACAACTAGAATTTGCCACCCGCTCCCAAAAGGTAAAAACGCCTCACCAAACCATTATCGAACTGCAATGGCCCGCTCGCAGACAGCAGCTGCAGATATTGTAGACATACATACCACCTTGCCTAAGCCCTGTCAGGCCTCCTCGAAGCCTCCATCATCCTAAAACACTGCTCAATACTTTATCACCTTAGGATACTTTGGGAGCCTTGTCAGGATCTGAAATTCTTTGTCCAGAGAGAGGCTGTGACCCTGAGGCACAAGACATTGCCCCTGAGCTACAGTTCCTTGGTGGAGAAACAATTATAAAGGAGCTGTAGCCAATAAAATGTCTACCACAAGACCTTGCCGTCTAATATCCCTTGCGATAACGTTGCCCAGCAATAAACTAGTAACCTACCATTCCGCAGCGCCAGCCGTAAAGCTGCAATGAAACAATTCCTGTGACCATTGATGCATATGACCGATGAGCCTCCCCAGGTGCCTCAAAATGGACCATGATAGCAATTCTTGACTCTGGAAGCCAAAAATGAAAATGTTTTACAATATACCACTTGTACTAAAGTAACAATAAATCACTGCTTTTTGCTGATAAGTCTTTGTAATCCACCATGGTTGCAGCTTAGGGTTAGCTGCAACAAGCATGCTAAAAATAACTATATGGGCTCTCTTGGTGGTGCCAAATCTGATAGTGGTCCAGTTAAAGGGACCAGTCAGCTCAAGGGGTACAGTTACTTGTCAGTTTAAACAGACTCCAATCTCCAATCCAGTCCACAGTGAACCGCAATAGGCATCAATGGACTGGTCCTGATGCAAGGGATACAGGATGCTGAAGATACTCAAAGATACTGAAGATGCTGAGATGGTGTCAGGAGTTTTCGGATGGCCATCCCTTGGTCCCAAGTTTGGGCCTTTGGTCTAAGGTATCAATATACATGAAGTCCAGGTGAAGTCCAGTACAAGACCAATTGCCACTGGTCTACTAGTCTCCAGGAAAAAGAAAAGATGATGGACTGAATGCTGAACAAATCAAACATTCACCCCCAGTCACAGATCTGGGTTAAATCTGTTGTTTTTTGCTCACCACACTATTCCAGTTTCAACCCAGCTATATGTAAACAAGTCTTCACCCTGCTCCCCATGGGAGCAGTCCAGCCTGAACTGCCAGGCCAGGCCCTTCCAGGATGGGAAACAAGCATCCTGGGACTGGTTTCGGGGTATTACCCCTTATCAGCCAGGCTGGCTTGAATTTGGGGGCATAGCGAGCACGGAACCGTCATCTGAGCATACGCTTCCCACTTAGGGTGACAAATGCAAAAAGAACAGATGATGGATGGAATGTTGAACAAATCAAACATTCACACCCAGTCACAGATCTGGGTTAAATTCATCTTTTCTTTTGCTTGCCATACCATTCCGGGTTGGAAGCAGCCAAATGCAAATCAGTCTTCACCCTGCTTCCCATGTGAACAGTCCAGCCCAAACTGACAGGCCAGGTCCTCCCTGGACCAGAAACAGTTTCGAGGTATCACATCTCATCAGCCAGGCTATCCTGAATCCGGTGGCATAGCACATGACATACTAGTCTCCAGGTACAGCAAAACCAGCGGTTTAATTTTACTCGTAGTAACATCCGTGCTGAGTGACAAAACCGCACTCTGATGACTCCCCTGGGTCCAGCAAACTTGGATGCAACTTTTGAGGGTCAGAACCAGGTCTCCCATGCCCTAGGCTGCACCCCAGTGTCCAGGGGGGGTGGTCAAGCTTCTTGGTGCTGGGATCGTAAGTCTGCAGATTTCTCAGCTTTTATGCCCTTTTAGCTTTATCAGGGAGTCAGCCAACTGACTCTTGGAGTCACATTATCTCTCTGGGCCTCATGGGCATCTTTTTCAATGAGGGTGGCACCGCAGGCACAGTGCTTTCTAAGCTAGCCCAAGATGCAGCAGGTGCAGTCCAGTCTTTGGTGAAGCCTGCCTTTGTTGGGTCAAGGGAACATTAAGGGGTCATCTCTCCAGTACAGGTGTGATCTGAGGTCTTGGTGTCAGGGGTGCCAGTTTTATGCTCGCTACAAGCTTAGGTGGATTTGGCGACTAACTAGCCAATGGTGACTTCCCGTGAAATGTGGCATCTAGCTAGCCCAGAATGCACTCTTTTGGCCACGAACAACATGCGGAACCCTTCTCTTGGTGTGTAGAGCTTCTTAGCCCAACCCAGAGGTGTGGCTTCTTGGGGGTACACTCCCCTTGAAAAACCAGCTTGACATCAGCTTCACCCTCTCTGCTCAAGATTCCAGCCTGTCTGCCAAAAACAAAAGAGCAGGCCTTTATATGTGTGACTACTATTTGCCCTTCAAAGATGACTTCCCCTTTGAAGCACACTTTTTCGGCTCTTCCCTTGGTAGGTCCTTTGATCCCCTTCCTGCAAGTCATTCTCACCTTTCCGCAGCTGTGCAGAAGGCTGCGTCAAGGACAGCAGCCTCTGTGCAACCATAAATGGCTACTGGAAACATTGGGCAGCAAAGAGATGACTTTCTAAAATTGCCATTTGTGAAATAGTTACATTAAATTTGTCTTGAGCAACAAGTCGGGTTTAATGCATTGAATCATTTGATACCTTGAAGTATATTTTTTAGTAGTCCCATTTGGAAGTTAACACTGCTGAGTTATCAGGGTGTAACTATACCATCACCAATGGGGCTACTAGCCTTGCTAGAGGAAAAAGGACAATTCAGGTGTATTAATCTCAGGACATGTAAAGTTAATACACCACATGTCCTTCTTCATGATTTAATGCACCTTGCCTTAAGTGCTCAGTAGGGCTGCCTTGGAGGTGACTTATAATTATTAGAAAGGACGGTTTGGGGCTTTGCCATTGGTGTAAATGGCAAAGTTAAGTGAGCAGTTTAAAAACCACTCTGCTAGCCTGCAATGGCAGGCTCAGAGTCATGCTTTGCTTTGTCACACTAGTGGTGGCATGATAAGTGCTGCAGTCCATGAAGGACACTTAATTTACAGACCTTTCATACTCCTGGTACCATATAGTAGGTACTTATAATTAAGTTAACTTACGCCAATTGCGTATTAGCCAATTAGACATATACATTTTTATGGATCAGAGCACTAGCACTGAGGCCTGGTTGGCAGGACTCAATGCCGTTCAGTGTCGAAACACAAGCAGCATCAGTAAAAACGTTTGGGGGTGACCAAGCCAAAAGAGGCATTTCTTTACAGTAGGGGTTCACCAAATGCCTCCTACCTAATTAATATTCATTATGCAGGAAGCTTTGTGACGTACTGTGGGTCCATATTTTGTGATGCAAATGATTAGTTTTTAAGTTGCATCACAAAATGTTGAGCAGGTTACAAAAGAACCCACTGTTTGCATCATCATTAATGCAGTGTTGAGCCATATGTGCTATTTTCCAATACCTAAACTTCCCCAATCCAGCTTCTCATATTTCACCCAGTTGTTTTTGTTTTCAAATGCAGTCACTTCTTTTCTACCAGATGTAGGAAAATTATTCTTTTGCATGATCACCCCCCATTGTGGAACTGATGCCCTAAAGGCAGGGTGCATAGTATTTAAATGTAGTACATGTAAAAAAAGATTTTGAATGTTAAACATCTCCTTCCGGTGACAAGGCCCTTGTGAAAAACTATTTTCACTGCAGCATGATTAACTGTTCCATAGGAACGAGTTGGGATACCATATTAAAATTAACAATTTTATCTCCTCCTCTGAAACAGCCCCAAAGTTCATTCTTGAACTTTTTAAAATATTGACCACAAGCCTAATTCAGTGGTAAAGTTGGACTCTAATGAATAGTTTGCAAAAGTTACTTTCAGAAAGTCACCTCTTCTCTTCATAAATCCTCTAGTAACACTGTTTTCACGTCATCCCGGCTGAACCACTCGCCTATGGCGCTGTAGAAACTATTAGCCTTATTTAGGAATCTCAGCCCCCGCGCACTAGATCTCAGTCCCTGGCACTGGATTATGAATCTCAGCCCCTGGCACTAGATCTCAGACCCTGGCACTGGGTTGAATGATAAGAGATTTCATACCCCCAACACTGGGGGTATGGTATGCCACAGTGTGTAGCATTTTTTGCTGCTTGGATGATATATTGTTGTTTTCATATTTGCACTACTGAAGGGTTTTAGCATTGCTGCTTGAGTTTGATGTGCATCACCGATTGAATACCACGAGATTTGCCGGACTCTCGCCAGAGCCCGGCAAATCAGTGTACCACAGTCTAATCTGCAAATTCAACTCCATTAATAGCCTACCTTGTCCTTATTACATTACTGTGATTTCCTCCTATTGTGCAATTGTGTACATCTTTAAATGCAATCCAGCACCATTTCCTCACTGCAAAACATGAGCTTTAGGCTGTTTTGCAGACAGGCTGGAGACATGCTTAGCTATCTACTAATGTTCATGAAATCACAAAGAAAACAAACAAACAGTGAAAAGAGAAAAGGACACTAGCTATGTCCTTTTGTTGATCTTAATTACAGGCATTTGATTGGGCAAATATTGTGTTAGCCCATCTAAAACATTGTTCTATTGCTCATAAGATAGTGACATTTTGAATGCAGACTTCGTACCAAATTCAAGAAAAGGGGCATTGCATGGTGTAATACCTTGGGAAATACAGTTGAAAGGGGTTGAGCATTGTGAACTCTGTGGCAAATGCAATAGGAAGGAGTTTTGCATTGGGAACTCACTGAAAAATACAATAGAAAGGTGCTTTACATTTTGAAACCTGTAAGACACAGCATAGGGAGGGACTTTGAGAGACCCTCTTGAACAGAACTCTGGTTGAGGTGGGAATTAAAAGGTCTGGTTTTTATTGCACACATTTGTAGTATATGTTTATAAATGTAAAAGCAGTGACTGGACATTGATTTAAGTGTTATTGTGTGCTATGTGAAGGTCTCAGTTCCTTAACCTACACCACTTCCCTGACTAAACATTGCTACCCAGGGTTACAATTCGCTCGTTGCACTCTTGTGTCCACAACTAGGGGGCTGCTTGTGCCTCATTCCAGTGTTGGACTATGTTTTCTGCCATTTAGTCCATCAGTGAACTGTCTACCTGGCTCTTGGATTATATTACAAGCTTGTCTTTCATTTTGGATCCAAGCCATGCTTTTTCTCTCAAAGAATGCATTTCATAGAATCCTTGATCTTGTGACATATTACAGTACTGATTTCCAGTTTCCTGGAAATCATGCAGGGCTTCACTGCTATTCCAGAGTAAGGCCTGTTTTCTTGCAATCTTATATGCATTTCTTCCTAAACATGTATGTCTTAGACTTCACTGCTCACTACATTGTCTCCGCCCTTGAAAGCCAAGGATGGGTGGAGGAATAATTTCTTGTATGGCTGGCATCTGAGTCATGTAATTACTTTCAAAGCCTTTGTTTGCTTCAGTCCAGTGTTGATCATTGACGCATTGTTACTATTTACAGAGTGTCTGTTTCCAGAGATCCACGATTTATGGGTTACAGAAAATCCTTGTTTGCTGAGCCTGCACAATTTACCAGAGTATACATCTTTTTTAAAATAGCACTGTCCCACAGTATATCCTTGCTGCTTGAATGTATGATGTGTAACAGTGTAACCTTTATTAATGAACTTGCAATGTTTTGCAGAGTAGCCTTGGTTCCTGAACCTGCAGTTTAGACATGTGCTGCTGTATCTTGAACTACTACTACCTTGAACGTCCACTGTTCTTGGTGGTTTTGTCAGGAATTCCAGAATATGCACTCCCCAGAGATTGAAGCCACTGTCAAATGTCTACGTACTGAAGCATAGGCTTATTATAAGCCAACCTTAGAGACTGTGGCAGACCAGCCACTGGGGTCTGAGAGGTGAAAGAGGGCAGGTCCACAGGGAAGGCAAGACCTCATTTCTGGGGAAAGGCATGAAGAGTCACAACAGATGGATACTCTTTTTGGTGAATTGTAACAAGGGAGGATTTAAACACTAATTGCAAACTCAATTGTTGCAGGTAACAATAGTTCATGGCTTGCTTACTCATACATGATTAACTTGAACTGATTACTTCTTTCCAGACCCTTATGACTCCAATTATTAGGGAAGCTTAGGGTTTTCCTCCACCATTACCAAACCACTCATTCCCAACAGCCTGCTCTCGTAACCTCCTGTCAAGATCTCCAAACTACAGCAGAACTCTTGTGTGCGAAGAAAAGGAATGCACTCTAACTTTCAGGTTGGGGCAGTTAGGGGTCCTTTTTCAGAAGAGGAAAAGGATCACCAATGAAAGACTCATGTGTGTACATATTGTGGTAATGCTTTACTTGAATCGGGCTTTTGCTAAATGACCTCTGAAGAATGTGTGGAGAATCCAAACACCTCTTGAAAAAGAGAAGAACATGGGATTCCATTGGCTTGCTTTTATTGGAGCGTCTTTACACAATACTAACATCCATTTGTTATTTTTACTTATTGTCGTAAAAACAGAAGAAGGGAAAGTCATTGATACATCTGCACTGGTGACATAGTGCTTTTTGTTAAATGTCCATTGGCTAGCATTAGGTCACTAAGAACAACCAGGGAAATTCACAAAGGTAACATTCACTTGTGAGTAATTCACACATGTTATTTACATCTATATTTTTGAGAAACTTTACTACTTTTGGCTAGTCACAAAATCTGAGTGTAGAGTTAGTCAAAAATGTATACTTAAGCATCTCAATCTGTTGAAAAAGGGAGATGAGCCACATTTAGAAGTGTAAGTTATTATTGCCAAAAAGAAACAGTAGTAAGTCCAGCACCACACATGACCAATGACGCTACAACACACTCCACAGAAAATAATGGAGATGAACTTAAAAAAAAAACCTAAATGTATAAATGCTACATTAGTTACAATAATTTAAAATATCAATAAATATAATTTTTTGTTAAACAGATAGGAAAATATAACATATTTATTAAACAATTATAAAATATTTTAACAACCATTTTATGAATTTATAAAATTACACTTTAAAAAAATATATAATAAACTACTAATCTTATACATCACTTATAATAATACCATGTGTTGTGCTGGATGTATACTTCAGCTCTGAGCTGGAGTAATTTACTACTGTTTTGGGTTCCGTTTTTGCTGTAGTAACTTCAGTAGTACAGTTTCTGAATAGCAAAGGGATTACTCTTTTGTGGGTAGGTGCGTGTCTCTCCCTAAATCCCTCCTTGCTCCTTCCCAAACCTCTCCCATTTAGTAGCACGTATGCCAATTTTCCAGTCACTCCCTTCCACATTTACTACTAACTACTAAACTTATGTGTGTGCGGATCACTTTAAAGAAAAGATAGGAGAGGTGTGGGCAGGGATTTACAATTTATTTAGTAGTACTATTACATGTACTACAAAATGAGGTTTTTGAATTGTCCCATATATTTCAAAGAGAGTTAAAAAAACTCTTCCAGAGATACTAAAGGTTGATGGTCGCCATTGACTTCAGATACAATTTTGAAGGACTCTTGCCGGTTTTAGGTCACTTTTGGGGCTCATGGTGCAGTATTATCTTTTGACATTATGGCCATTCCTACGTGTACTGTAATATTTAGAACTGCTTCTTTAAAGAGGCTTAATCTGTATGTCACTTGGTCAAGTTGAACAATATCTTTGTCATCTCAGTTTTGTCATGATCAGTGTTATGCTTCTGAAAGCTATTGGTTGCCTAATGCTGAGATAGGGGGTTACACATCAAATGTTATTGTGGCTAATCTTTCTTTATGCAGCTACAGTACCATACCTTTTCTCCAGCATTTGTAAACCCAAAGTTTGTTCACCTCCCTCTAAAATGGAATTTGATTTTCTATACCTATAGAACCTGGTGGGGAAGCTTACTTTCAGGAGAATTCGCAAAATGGGTTTATTGTACCATCTTTGTTTTTCTACTAAAGAAGGATTAACAACACTATATTAAATATAGACTTTTAAGTCAGATTACAGTTAAGGACTGAGATCTTTTACCTCTCAATAAGGCTATTTTGGAGTTAGTTCAAGGAGCATGTGTCTTCCATAAATTAGGTTTGTTAGGTGCTTATGATTGTTTGCTTATAAAACAATGTAATGAGTAGATAGCGGCCGTTTGGGCATTTTGAATATTATGTAATGCCATTTGGTGAATTATATGCCCATGGCTTTTTTCAGCACTTTATGGACTTAATATTTTCTGATGTTTAGAAATAGTTTACGTTGATCAATCTAGATGATATTACAGTATTTTCTAAGACTCCTGCAAAACATCAATGACATGCGAGTTTGTTATTATCACAAGTTCAGCATTCATCATCACCTCATAAACCTCACAAGAGTGAAATTGAGGTGAAATATCTTAGATGTACAATGACTGTTTCTTGCCTTTCCGTGGCTCCAAAGAAGGGGACAGCTGCTTTTCAATGGCCTTCACCTAGTAATATTAGAGACCCAAAGTTTCCTTGGATTTGCACATTTCTATAGACATGTATTATGCACTTTGCATCTCCTGTTTTAAAGAGGGAACATATGAAAAATGGTTCTTGCTGGGATGATCAAGCTGAAACATCTTTTAATACACTTCAAAATATTTGTGCTCAAGAACCAATTTTGCAACATGCTTCTAAGAAATTCATTGTGCAAACAAACTATTCTCAATGAGCTCTAAGGGCAGTTTTCTTACAAAGGCAAGTGAATGATGGACAAGAACATCCTGTATTGAATTTAATTTATGTTTTCTCAGATTCTGAACCGCAGTATTCTATCCTTGGAAGAGAACTTTTAGCCATGAAGATGGCATTTGCTGAAGGGAGATATCGTTTTATGGCCACTAGAGAATCATTTGAAATTCAAACTGATCATCAAAATTTACAGTGTTTGTAAAATGTTCAATGCAGCAATCGTCATCAAACTAAATGGGCATATTTCTTTTGCTCATTATGATTTTACTATCGTTTATATTATTGGTCTAAATAATTTCTGGTTAATGCTCAAGCTCATCATTATCCTGAAACAATCAACCAGTCTTGATCAACCTGTGTTTTATTTCTCATTCCTTGGTAGGAACTGTTATTTGTGAGACAGTTAAAATAGCTCAACCACAGATAGATCTGAAAGGTTTGGAAGATCATAAGACTCCATTGCTCTCACAAAACAAGTTGAATTTCTGTCAACATTCTGTTTTTATTCCAGCTAAGGAATTATAGTTGATTGTTATGAAAATGTGTCATAACTCAGCCAATTGTTGTCATAGAAGGCTTAAGACTACATTGGATTTTTATTTATGTTATCATTGGTATATAACTGTTCATTCTGATGCTCAGGAATATGCTCTGGCCTGTCCTATTTGTGCCAAACATAAATTGATACTTTCTAAGTCCTTTACTTGAGGCTGGAAAACCTAGACATTTGATTGTTTCAGGATTTTTATAATTTATCTTTCATCTTTAGAAGAACATCGACACCTTTTAAATATTTTAAATGCAAAGTGTTTTAATGGATTTTTCATCTTCATAGATTACCTCATGCTATACTTTCTGATATAGACACCCAGTATCTTTCACATGTTTGGAGAATTCTCTATAAAACATTAAGCGCTGAAACACCCCTGTCTTCTCTGTGTCATTCCCAGACAGATGTGCAAGGGGAGGAAAATCCTCAAAGTTTAGAACAATATGTATGCTGTTACTGTAAAGCAAATCAAGATAACTTGGCTCTGTTTTAACCATGAAGGAATTTCTTAGAACAATGCACCTCATAGTATTACTAAGGGTGCACCTTTTTCTGCATGCATGGTTTTCATCTTAGAGGTTTTTCTTCTTCACTTATTTTGTCATACTGATCATTTGAATCAATTACAGAAACATAGACAACTTGTGTTAAAAAGTCTACACTTTTCTAAAGTCATGGTGAAGGAAAATGCTAATAACGAACATCAAATTCCTCTTACTTCACAAGTTAATGCTCGGCTGTCTTCTCAATGTTTATACATTGCCAATCAAATTTCAGATATAATTGTTTGGCACATGATTATTACTCAAAAGCTGAACCCGATTCCTCACACTTGGATGATTCATTTTTTCATTCATGCTTTCATTAAGTCATACATTTCTGATCCTTTTCGTCAACTTCCAGCTGAACCTCTGCCAATCATGGTACAAAGATGATCGGAAACTGAGAATCAAGTAATTTGTGGCTGATAAAAGTATCAAGATTGTCTTTAATTTCTAATTTACTGGAAAGATTATCCGCTTACTGGGCATTCTCAGGAAGATGGTTTTTCTGTTCCTGCTTGTTTCGTAGCTCACCACATTTTTCAGTGGACCATGGTAAGCCCAGAGCTTCAGGAGGTGGACCTATTCGTACAACTTTACCAAGAGCTTACTAACACTTGTGATTATACAGAAGGAGATGGTGTGTAAACCAAACTTCCTGGCAGTATGTTGTACGACTCTATTCTCTCCATGTGATTGAGCATCTTATAGCCGTACTTACTGACCCACTGGCTGGTTTAAACATTAGCTACGTAGATTGGGTAGCTCTAATGGATCCAAGAAGGGGGCAGACTCCTGTAGTCAAACATTCATCAAGGTTCACCGACCGCCGATCCTACCTATTCCGGTCAACTTGGGAATCTGTAGCTACACCACAGTATGCACAACCTTAGAGTGTGTGCTGCAAACAATTCACGTGGCTTCCTTTTTGCCACATCACAGTCCACATTACATGGTCTTGAAGAAAGCCTCATAATAATTTTTTCGGGAGGCTGAAACATGTTGACCAACACATAAAGGGATAACGAAGACCAATTTTTACCTTCACATTATCCCCTCACTGCTTTTACTGTGTCCCAGGTCCCCAGGAATAAAAAGTTTTCCGCAGGGTATCCCAGAGACATTTTTTATTTCACCACTCTGACCACACTTCACATATAAAAATTAAAACCCGCTCCGCTGTAACACAGGAGTCGAAGCACAGCTGGGTTGCATTCAGCAGCCCAGCTGGAAACCCAATGATGAAGCATGCCATCAACTAGTTTGGTAGGTGAGGGTTCTTCTTAAAACCCATTGGGTTTTTCTGTATTTCAGCACTCAGAATTGAGTCGTCCTGGCACGAGGATCCATTAGTGGGTTCCTCTACGTTATTTATGTGCCATGTCACAAATTAAACTGACTAGTGGACCTAGATCTTTCTCCCACCAATTTATGAGCTTATGTAGTGTATTTTGTAGATTATTTGCTAGTGTTCTGTAGACTAGGGATATTGCGTGTTTATGGAGCGGGACAAAGAGTACTCTGTGTTCCAGTGAGTATTCCTCCCTTATTTCCTGTGTATGTAAGCTATGTTTCTTCAGCGCATAGAACATTTTGACGTCTCACTAGTACTATTGCCAGTGGATTTTGTGTCCCATAGAGTCCCATATGTCACCAATTTCGAAACACCAATCAGGTCATATTTTTGGGAATCTCTTAAGATTCACTTGCTCATTTAGTGCCACTGATACCTATAGGGAGGTTTCCAATGTAAGTTCACCTTCCGAGTCCACTTTCTGATTTATCATTTGTCATATTTTAGCCATGACTGTCAGGTGGTTTGGCCATGTCGCTAGTGTTTGCCGCCATATAATGTCTCAGCTAACCTTTCCTCCTGATCGCCCTTCTATCCATCTTTATTGATGGATTCTGCTGTATGCAGAATGCCCAGTCATTTATAGCTATAAACTGTGACACCCGATAGTATCTTTACACATAGAGGAGGGTGATTCCTCCTCCATAGACTCCCCTGCACAGGGTACTCAGAGCTTTTCTAGCCGTTCCACTATCCCACAACAGTGTACGGACTACTGCTTCTATTCTCCTAAAATATTCCTCTGGCATTCTATATTGAGTCTTTTGGAGGATGAACAGGAATTTGGGTGGTGTAATCATTTTACATAGGGCAGCTCTGCCCATCAGGAAGCAGGGTAGTTTCTTACACTGCTGTACACCATCTTTGTGTAAAGTGACATTATGTTCTCTTTTATGAAAGTTTCACTACTTTTATTCACCTGGATCGCTAGATAGTGAAAGCCGTCTCTGGACACCTTCAATGAGCATTCAGCATCTCCTGGTGCAGTCCAGTTCATTAAAGGGTATAGAATTGGTCTGGAGCAGATAATAAAGCAACCTTAAAACGTTCCATATTTTTCAAATACCTTTGGCACTCCGTAACAAACTGGGTGACTGGTTGAGGAGGGTAAAACCATACTCAAGCAGCAACGGTGGCCTAGCTAGACCATTGACCGCCCATGGCAGCCCCGGTGTTTGCCGCCCGCGGGGGCATATAAGAGCAGTGGGGGGTGGCTGGCAGAATCTCGCGACGGCCGAGGGCGGGGGAGATTGTTTTCATCTTTTATAGAATGGACAGCCCCATGTGCTTTCTGTCTCCACTTTACTTGTGGAGTAAGCTCTCTGTAATCCTCCATGAAATGTGTGGCCTTCTGTAAGCTCTCAAATTTCCAATGCTGCTCTGGGGGCTCCGTGGTGACTGCAGGTACGAGCGGGGGGGGATAACAGCCACAGCCCCAAAACATGTGTCACCTAGGGTGGTCCACCCCACCAGCCCTCCTTGCCACTGAGCAGCAACTACATTCCTTGGCAGAGTGAAACACAAGCAAAACTCCAAATTGACCTGTGCTCAATCCTTTGCTAGCTTAGCACAAAAACATAACTTATAGGCAATGTGTAAAGTATTTATGCAGCCCTTCAAACAGTAATACAGTGCAAACACAACAAAAATCCCACACAGACATATGAAAATAGATTACATTTCAATAAATTATTTGACACCAAAATGTCAAAAACCCAATTAGTAGAATAGGAGATATGCAATTTTAAAGGTTTAGGTAAAAATAGTGCTGAAAAGCACACAGCGCGAACTGTGGCCATCTAGTAGGACCGGACCAGGACAAAGTCACAAGTTCATGCCAACTACAGACGGGAAACGAGATCGAGACGGAAAACGAGATCGAGATCCCATGTCGAGGATGCTTTGCTGCAATGTGAGGCCCTACATTAAGGATGCATCTCACAGTGGTGGTTCTTAGAAGCCATGATAAGAGGGCCTTTGTCGAGGATGCAGTGGAAGTTCTGGGGAGCCGCGATGTGAGGTCCTGAGTCGACGATGCTTCACACAGTAGCTGTTCTGGTGAACTGAGAGGCCTTGCGTCACACTGCACTGACCCCAGATTGTCTGGGGAGACAAGCGACTAGTGTGAAACTCTCTGTGAGTTTGCTGAGACAGAGTCGTTGTTATATACAAGTGTGGTAGGTGAGAGCCCCTCCATTTTGGAAGAGATGGACCATCTGCCAACACTTAGTCCCCCTCTGTCTTAGTGTCTGGGAATAATAAACAAAGACTAACTGCCAGCTACACCTAGTCATGTGATTCAATATACAGGCTGTAGGCACCAAATAGTTGGGACAAGAAAATGACAACTTTCTAAAAGTGGCAATTTCAGACTTGTGATTTCAAATTTGACGTAAACATATAACAAGAATATTAAATGACAATTCTTTAGACACAAAACTCAACATTCCTACCTGCTCCCAATTGAAAGTTATCACTTATTAATTGTAATAGGGTAACTCAATGTTATCCTATGGAAGAGGTAGGCCTTGCAATATTGAACAATTAATTTAAGTGTTTTTCACTACCAGGTCATTTAAATTTTAAACGTACATGACCGACATTTTAAATACATTGCACCCTGTCCTATGGGCTGTTTAGGGCCTACCCTAGGAGTGACATATAGGCTTTAAAAAGGAAGGTTTAGCCTTGAAAGGGTTTATTTTGCCTGGTCAAAATAGTTTTTCAAAACTCACTCACAGGCTGCAATGGCAGGCCTGAGACATGTTTAAAAGGCTAGTTAAGTGGGTGGTACAAAGTGTCCTTCAGGCCCACTATTAGCCTTTAAGTTACATGCCCTGGTTACATGTAGTAGCACTTTAACTTTAAGAGGGACTTACAAGTAAATTAAAGGTGGTAATTGGGTGTAAGCAAATGTCACCATGTTTAAGGGAGAGAGCACATACACCTTAGCACTGATTAGCAGTGGTAGAAAACACAGAGTCCCAAAAGCCTACAAAAACAAGTTCAGAAAACCTTGGGAATGGCCTTGCATAAAAGGCCATGTCCAACATGACCCTTTCCAGCCAAAAGCTAGGGGAGACTAATCATTACCTTGATGGGGCTTCCCTGCATAGTTGATAGAACATGGATGTAGGCCTTCTTAAAGAGTGGCCCTTGTCATTTCTATGCAATTCTAAACTGAGTTGGATCCCTCTATCTACACCATCCTGAGTCACTGGACTGACCCATAGTCAACCCTTCCATTAACTTGTGGGCCCATCTGTGAAGTACCTGACCTTAACTTGCTCACAATGAACCAGAGTAGGCAAACAATATCACCATGGTCAAAAAGTGATGTGTTCAATTCCACCCCTTGGATCAGGCTTCTGTCCCCAACACAAGGAAAACTCTGCCCATAAGGATAGCAACTAACAGAGGCAACTGTCAGCTATAAGTGCCAGGCCCTGGGACATCCACTGCCAGGTGGAAGCTCCAAGTGGGGATACAGGTTAGGCCAGTCTTGGGGCTGTCAAATAGTCCCCCATGGGCTCCTGAGGGTTCTCTGACACCTGATGTTTCTCAGAGGGGTGAGCAACATCCCCGGGTGTTAGGCACCCTACTTCCAATCGCCTACCAGTCCCAGGGTGGTATCGTGAGACAGGCTTTTCAGACTAGAGTCTATACCCTGTGACTGAGCAGGGTACAGGGATGAGTGCTTTTTAACCCCTGCCCTCCATCTGGGCTCCCCTCTCCTACATGTGGGAGTTGTACCCCCAAAAAACAAAACCGTTAGGGTGCACTTGCTCCTCCCCATTCTCCAGACACAGCTGGGACTCATTACCCAGAATGCAGTCTAAAGGCATCTGTGGACTAACTGTGACCCTCCTCTGGGCCGTGTCCCTAGCCCACTCTAGGGATACCAGGGCCGTTGGGTGGAAAACGTCCTGCCACTGGACCTGAGTTACCTTCCCACCTGGCCAGTGTACTGCTATGAGAACCCAGCTTTTTCACTACCATGATCTGGCTAGCTACAGTGTCCTTAAAACCAGTGACGGGGATCTAATTCACCTTCATGGGGTGGAAGTGACGACTTCTACTCGTAGGGATCGCCTGCTCACCCTCTGAGTCTATCTCCCAGCTAAAGGAGCTCATGGCATGGTGTATTGCCTGCCCCTGGGGGCTACTTCCCCCTAAGACCACATTAGCTACTCCTGTAGAATTTCCACCAGTGAGAGGTTCCTTAGGAGATACAGAGTCCCCCTGCTTCTGTCCCAACTGGGAACACTAAAATCAGTGGGGTTGGAAATGGGGGGCCCAGGGCCACTGCTCACCCAAACTTTCCCTCTGTTTCTCAGAAGGGGCATGAGAACCCTTTCCTCTCACCTTACTCTGGGACCTGTCTGGGTCACCTTTAACCTCCCTCTCACTGTGCTGGGGGGACCTTGAATCATCCTTCATTGTTCACTAAATGTACCTTCTTATGGACCCTGGTACTGAGCAGTAGTTCTTCCCCTTTAGCAAGCTCCCTGAGGTCAGGAAGCTTACTATCAACCAGGCGTTGGCACAGTTTCGTAAAACAAAGACTGGACTTATGCTCTCTTGCCATCAAACTGTACACCCCTTGGTAATCCTTCACTTCACTGCCCTTCAACCAACCATCCAGTGCCTTGCAAAAGGAATTCCCACAATCCACCCAGGGCTGATGGGGCAGCTTCTGGCTATCCCTAAAGTTCTACCTGGTTTTTTTTCTGGGATGAGGCCATACGTCTTGATAAGGGTTTCCTTCATAGGTGGGTACCACATCCTGCCCCCTTTTACAAGCCTGGCAAGGCGTCCCTCACCTCATCAGGTATATGCCTCCCGAGACTGCCCCCCACCCCAAAACTCTTCAGGGACCCTATGCATCTCCATGGCAACCACATATGCTTCAAACCACTTATCAACGTAATTCCCCACAACAAAGTTAGGCACTAGATCCATGGGAAAATGGACCCTATTGTCTCCAGTGGGCACTGCAGGTATTCTGCCACCATTACTGCTGGGCTCTGCCTGCTGGGCTGATGTCCAGCTCTCTGAGACTTAGCTCATGGGCCCGCCTCCTTCCTACCATGGTCCTTCTCTCCCTTGTCAAGGCTCTCTTAGCCTTAGACTTTCTCTCCTCTGCTTTCAACTTTAACATGGCAAGCTGCAGCTTGAGATTTTTCTCAGCATTTCTGTCCTTCAGTTCCTCTGGGGACAGACCATGGGAAGACAGAGTGCTTCCGGGTTTTGGAGGGGGCACCACTGCTGTGCACAAGTTGTGCCCCCTCTGACTGCTGTGTCTAGTTCCTCCTTTTGCTCATCCACTCCCTCCTACACCTCATGGTGTGCTGCTGCTGCCAGTGATTGCGGAACTTCTGCCAAGGCCCTCAGAGCCCCCTGGAGCAGTGTAGTTATCCAGGTTGGCAAGCTCCAACAGTCAAGTAGAATGTGAGTGAATGTGAAAAAAGCAAAAGAGCCAATCAAGGAGAATGCAAATGAAACTCAAAATGGTATCAAATTATTTATCTGGGATTTTAGTGTTACACAAAATCACTGCATGGCACAGCACACACACAAGTTCTGAATCCCACCTCTGAACACCAGTGTAAGAAATTGAGGTACTGGTTTGGGGGTGGTGGTGAAATCCTACACCAGCAGCAACCACAATCCTTGTCAGGCTGAAACCTAAGCAAAATCCCAAATTACCCTGCTCTCAGTCCTCTGATAGCTTGGCATAGAAGCAGTCAGGCTTAACTTATAGGCAATGTGTAAGGTATTTATGCAGCGCTTCAAATAGTAATACAGTGAAAACACAACACAAGAAAAATGACACACAGACTTATGAAAATAGAGTATATTTTAATAAACTATTTGACGACAAAAATCGAATTAGTAACACCTGCGATATACAATTTTAAAGGTTTAGGTAAAAAAAGGGCTTAAAAGGACAAATAACTAACTGTGGTTATCCAGTCATGCCGGACCGCGACAAAGTCACAAGTTCAGGCTGACCACGAAGGAGCTTAGTTTAGATACAGGGACCAAGTTAGGCCCGCTGACCAAAGTACCTTAAATGCTGGTTGCGGAGCGCAGCGAGGTCCCACGTCGAGGATGCGCCCAGGAGTGGTGGTTCCAGGAGCAGTAATGCGAGGTCCTGCATCAAAGATACATCGTGCAGCAGTGGTTCTGTGGAGATGCAGTGCTGGGAAGTGAGGTCCTGCATAGAGGATCTTTTGTGCAGTGGCAGTTCTGATGAACTGCGAGGTCCTGAGTCATTAAAGTGTCGTGTAGCGGCAGTTTTGATGCAAAGCTGTGAGGAGCTGCGTCACTCTGCTTCGGTTCAGCTGGGACCACAAATGGGCTGGCAGGGCAGCTTCAAGTCCACTTCCAAGTGTTCAGGACTGAGGTGGCACCACTTGGGGCGGGCAGGACTCATAGCAGGCAGAGTCAAGGTGTAGGGTTTAAGATGGTTGGAGCCTTTTCTGTCTCTGAGGCTCTGATCAAGAGACCAATCAACTAGCCCTTGGAGTCACTGTGGTGGTCCTGTGTACAAGATGCAGGTCCAGTTTGTATCACTCAGGTTTGCAAGGAAGCAGAGTAGCATGGTAGCAGAGCAGTAATCTTTCTTGAAGCTGTTCTTCTTCTGACTCTCCCACAAGTCCAGATGTGTACTGAAGGGTTGGGTATGAGGGTCCAATATTTATACCTGATGCCCACTTTGAAGTAGAAGAAGCTTTTAGAGCTCTTCCCCTAGAGAGGTGTCTGGAATTTCCTTTCTCCCTGCCCTGGCCCCAGCTTGTTTGAGGACACAAAAGACTAGTGTGAAACCCTTTGTGAGTGTGCTGATTTAGAGTCTTTGTTATGTACAAGTATGGTAGGTGGGAGCCCCCCTCATTCTGACAGGGAGGGCTTATCCTTCCAACACTTTTCCCCCTTTGTCTCACTGTCTGGGAGTAATACACAAAGACCAACTGTCAGCTACCCCTAGTCAGGTGACCCAGGAAACAGGCTGTGGGCACCAAATAGTTGGGATAAGACAATGCCATCTTTCTAAAAGTAGTAGACACACAAACGTAATTATTTTTGCTTGGAGTCGCGCACCCTGCGCTACTGAACGAGCCTCGCACCCTTCGCGTTCACACCAGGGTGCTGCACTGGGAGCCGTGCACCTGTCGCGTTCACACCAGGGGGCCGTGCTGAGCACCGTGCAAGGGTCGCGACTCCAAACTTTGGCAAAAAAAAACGTCCACTTCCATTAATTGCCCACAGGGACCCCATACCCCGGGGCATGCCCAAATCTATTTTTTGTTTTTTTCAAAAAAGGGACGGAGACCGCACGGCCCCCCTCTCAGGACATTTTTGGCCCCGGGGACCCAATCCCCTGGGGCATGGCCTCACAGTTGGAGACCGTGGGGGGAGCCCCAATGCCCCCACAGTCTCACCGGCTCCCCGCCTCCTGCGGGAGCTGGCGTTGCTTTTGAGCAAGGGGAGCTGCTGACATGCAGCTCTCCTTGCCCAAAAGCAATCCTGCTTTGCTTCATTGAAGCAAGAGCAGGTTTCCCTGCTCTCACTTCAATCAAGCAAAGCAGCCCTGCTCCCGCCCTGTCTTAGCAAACAGCAAACATTGCAGGAGCCAGCCCTGGGAGGTGGCGGTCCCACGGGGCCACTATGGGCTCCTGGAGGGGGGCCACGTAGCTCCCCTTCCTACACCACTAAAACCCTGGGGATGTGGTGGTCCCCGGGGCTTGGGGGTCCGTAACGGACTTCTGAATTTCGATTTTTAGTGCCCCTGGGAGGTGGTGGTCCCCGGGGCTTGGGGGAACCCCCGAGCCCCCCACCCCTTATTCAATAACCCCACACTCGTATGCACAGAGCGTACCCCCACCCCAACCGTGTATGTACGGACCGTACCCCCACCCCAACCGTGTATGTACGGACCATACCCTCACCCGCGTACGTATGGAGCGTACCCCCACCCCAACAGTGTATGTACGACCCGTACCCCCACCCGCGTACGCATGGAGCATACCCCCACCCCAACCGTGTATGTACGACCCGTACCCTCACCCGCGTACGTATGGAGCGTACCCCCACCCCAACAGTGTATGTAGGACCCGTTCCCTCACCCGCGTATGCATGGAGCGTACCCCCACCCCAACATTGTAAGTACGGAGCGCACCCCAGGCCCCAACAGCAGCACCTTCACACAACATCGCGCATGTACGAGTCGTACCAAGCCAGACACAAGGACAGCACTGTACAACAAAATTCCCGAAGTACACACCGTACACACGCTAAAAACGCACGTACACAACCAGGACAAAGCAAAACAACACAAGAATACACCATTCGAATGGCACAAAGCCACAAAACATGTCCAACAAGCACAAAAACAACACATTCACTGACCTGCAACTGCCAAAATCCAAAACAGAGGCCCAAAACACAACCACTCCTTATAACACACCCACCCAAACTTCAAACACAGCCACACCCACCAATGGACCAATAAAAAGGGCCCACACACACAAACCACGAGCCTTTGCAACAGACTCACTGCTGCCAGACCCCACAGACAACCTACAGCACCATACTAGAACCTTTACTACACCTTACACTTGCACACCTTCACACACACACCTTCACAAACACCCCCTCATCACATTCACACACACACCTGCACAACCACACACACACCCCCACAACCATCCACACCCCCCCCCATCCACACACACACCCCTCACCATGCCCACTAACAAGAATCCAAAGTTCACTAGCCGAGAGTTGGAGGTCCTTATCGACGAAATCCTCAGAGTCGAGCCACACCTCTTTGGAACATTGGTCAGACAGACCTGCATGACCAAAAAAACAGCCAGGTGGCAGAGGATTGTTGATGCTGTGAATGTTGTTGCGGCCACCAGAAGGACCAGGCCTGAATGCCAAGCCAGGTGGTACGATCTGCGGAGGAGGGTCCGAGCCAAAATGACCGATGACCACAACCAGGCCAACGTCACTGGAGGAGGGCCGCCCCGCACACCCGTACACTACCATCCCTGGGAGGAGAGGGTGATGGCCATACTGCCGGTGGTGTCAGTGGACGGATTAGACGGACTCCGAGACCCGGGTGAGTACACAAACAACTCACCTCACATGGAGGGAACGTCATCCACAACCAAACTCACAATCAGTCACGCATCCACCCCAAGCTGTCACGTCCGCCGTCGTTCCTGTAGATTCGAGTGAAGCACAAGGGGTCCACCTCCCGATGCCCCCGGCTCTGGTTATAGAAACACAGAGTACCAGAGTAATCAGGCGAGGGACTAGGGACAGGGAAGGGAAAGCAGGGACAGGTATATCAGGAATGACAAAAGGTAGTTAACCAAGCTACTCTCATTTAGGTCTCACTAAATGTGTCCATTCAGGCATACCGCTGCACCATCAGCATTTAAGCACAACATGAGCTAACACTCCCCCGGTTCACCTTGCCCCTTCTTTGCAAATTATATCACTAAGCGCTGTTTGAAGTGAACTCCACCTCCCTTGAGTCTAACGAGCGCTGGTAACCAAATGTCTTGTAAATCAATATAACGCACAACGCTCTTTCTCCTGAGTACAACGAGAGCGCTGGCATCCAATTGTCTCGTAATTCCAAATGAAGCCCCCACGCTCTTTCCCCTGAATACAACGAGAGCGTTAGTAACAAAATGTCTCGTACATCCTAAATGAAGCACCACGCTCGTCCTGAGCGCTGCCTTAACGTGTACTCACAACAAAGTCTTGCAAGCTTTTGAGCGCACGCTCTTACTCACGGGCTGCTGAACTATCTCTCTGCTCTGATCGGAGGTCTTGGTGAGTTCTCACGGAACCAGTCGCGAAATCCTCTGCTTCATTCCGGTCTCTCACGGCACCCCCTGGTAATCCTTAGATCCTGAAAGACGTGGCGACGCTTACGTCAGCGTCCCACGTTAAAGTTCCTGTATGAGGGAACCACAGCATCCGCTGTATAGTTTTCGGCGTCTTCTTCTTCCTACGAAGATCCCAATCCTCCTGGCAATCGAGCTCCCAATGCTCCGTAAGTCGTAGACGCTAGTGCACGCGTCTTCCGTGCTGTGCGCTGGGCGTCGGCACCAGCTTGAATCACTATCCAGTATTACGCGCCTCGATTGGCTCTCGAGCCGCGTATTTACTCGGTGTTTGGCCCCTCCTCCGTACAGCCGAGGATTCTGGGTGTCGTAGTCCTCAACCGGCTGTACATTCGGTAGGCGCTCTTGATCAGCGCCTGACAGTATGCCCCCCGTCCGAGCGCCTCCTAGGACCAGGCTTGGCCGGGAAGCGGGCGTGAAAGGTACGCACAGCCTCCGGTGCGTGGACATCCGCGGCAGGCACCCAGGAATCCTCCTCCGCCGAATAGCCCTTCCAGGCCAGCAGGTACCAATATCTTCCCCACCTCGTACTCCAGATGGCCGTCGCGGAATATCGGCGGAGCCGCCATCCTCCGGGCCCCGGCCGCCGGTTTCAACAAACTGCAATGGAACACCGGATGGATACGTAGTGAGGCGGGTAACGCCAATCGATACGCTACCGCGCCCACTCGGCGAACCACGAGGAATGGACCAATGAATCGAGGATGGAAAATACTGCGTAACTTGAAACGGAGATATCTCGTAGACAACCATACACGATCGCCCGGTTGGTAGGAAGGGCCGTCCTGCCGGTGGCGGTCTGCCCAGGATTTGTATACGGCTTTTGCATGCTCCAGATTCATCCGTAGGCGTTTATGTAATCTCCCCAGTATCTGCAACTGGGCTGCCAACGCCGGCTGATTCTGGACCTCCGCCGAGAAGGACAAAGGAAGAACCTTGGCATGATAGCCGTAGTTAGCCCGAAAGGGCGCCTCCTTGATGGAACAATGCCACGCGTTGTTGTAGGAGATCTCCGCCAACCAAAGCAGCGACACCCACGAGGCGCTTGCTTCCTTGGAGTAACAGCGTAGATACGTCTTCAGTGTCTGATTAAGACGCTCCGTCTGCCCATCCGTCTGAGGGTGGAAACTGGTGGACGTGGCCACCTCCACTTGCAGAGCCGAACACCAGGATTTCCAGAATCGAGCAATAAACTGCGGGCCTCTGTCCGACACGATTACTCTCGGAAAACCATGCAGTCGTACCACGTGAGATAACAACAGCTGAGCGGTCTGGCTGGCTGAGGGAAGATTCTTGCATGGTATAAAATGGCCCATCTTCGTGAGGCTGTCCACTACGACCATGATCGCGTCGTATCCTTGGTCCATTGGCAGGCCCACCACGAAGTCGACGCTGATGTTTTGCCAGGGCCCAGCGGGAGTAGGTAGCGGTACCAACTTGCCCTTCGTTTTCGAGCGGTCTCCCTTGGCTCGGGCGCACACGTCGCACTGTTTTATCCATTTTCTGACATCCTCCTTCATGTGATCCCACCAGAAGTGTCGTTGCAGAAGCTGAAGGGTTTTTGCGCACCCCGGATGACCTACCATCAGAGATTCATGACACCACTTGAAGGCTTGCCGCTGGAGCGCTCCTGACGGCACAAACAATCGGTTGCGGAAAAACGGCAAACCTCCCTCAATCCGCCGATCTACCCCCTGGTCTTCCCATTGAAGCCACTGCTCAATGGTGTAATGTGTCCTGATTGCCTGTAAATACGTATCCGCCCTGATGACACATATTACTTTGGCCGGGGATATGATTGCCTCGGGGACTTCCCTGGGAGACAGGCGTTCTCCGCCTTGTCGAGATAGCGAATCAGCTTTCTTGTTTTCTGACCCTGGTCGAAAGGTAATGACGAAGTCGTATCCTGCAAAAAACAGCATCCAGCGCATCTGTCGTTGCGTAAGGTGTCGGGCAGTCTTTAGGAATTGCAGATTCCGGTGATCCGTATACACAGTTACCGGATGTCTGGCTCCCCACAGGTAATGCCTCCATTCCTGAAATGCTTTTCGGACGGCGAGCAACTCTTTCTCCGCGATGGTGTAGTTTGCTTCCGCGGGTGTCAGTTTCCTAGAGAGAAAGGCGATGGGATGCAGTTGTCCTGATTGCGCCTCTCTCTGCGAGAGTACCGCCCCCACTGCTATGTCGGAAGCATCGGCTTCCACGATGAAAGGCGCTTCGGAGCGTGGATGTTGCAAGATCGGGGCTGTAGTGAACGCCTGTTTTAACTCGTTGAAGGCCTGCATCGCTTCTGGAGTCCAAGAAAACGGGTGTCCTTTTCTCAGCAACCGAGTGAGAGGAGAGACCAACTGCGAGAAGTGAGAAATGAATCTCCGGTAATAATTTGAGAAACCCAAAAAACACTGAACGTCTCTTACTGTCTTTGGGATTGGCCACTCCTGTACGGCTGTCACTTTCCTCTCCGCCATACTCAACCCTGCTGGACTCAGTACCACCCCCAGGAATTCCACCCTCTCCACATCAAACTCGCATTTGCTCAACTTACAAAACAGTTTGTGCTCTCTTAATTTCTGCAGGATTTGGGCCACATGAGTGTGGTGTGCGCTAGGGTTCGTGGAGTAAATTAGGATATCATCTATGTATACCACCGCTGTTTTATCGATATACTCCTTGAGCACGTCATCTAGGAAGTATTGGAACGCTGCCGGGGCGTTACACAGCCCAAACGGCATCACCCTATACTCAAAAAGACCATATCACGTTTTGAACGCCGTCTTCCACTCATCTCCCTCTCTTATCCGAACCAGGTGATAGGCCCCCCTCAAATCTAGTCTAGTGTAGATGGCTGCCTCCTTCACCTGGTCCAGCAAGACCGGGATGAGTGGAAGAGGGTACCTGTTCCTCACGGTGTTTTTATTCAGAACGCGATAATCGATGCATGTTCTTAAATCGCCATTAGCCTTCTTGATGAAGAACAGGGGAGAAGCGGCCGGAGAACGAGAAGGCCTGATGAACCCTATGTCCACATATTGCTCCAAATAGTGTCGCAGATGTTCCGTCTCCAGATCCGAGAGTGCGTACACTCGACACGCCGGCATTTGTGCCCCTGGGATCAAGTCTATTTGGCAGTCATATACGCGATGGGGTGGTAGGACTTCCGCTTCGCTTTCGCTAAACACGTCCCTATATTCTTCATACGCTGCGGGGAGGACAGTTTCTTTCTCGGCTGCCGTGAGAACATGATACCCCTGGGATAGCGCCAGAAGGTGTGCTCGGTGGGCGTTCGCGCACTCCTCTTTACAGAAGGTGGTTTCGAATTCCACTGTTTTACTCTTCCAATCTATCGTGGGATTATGTGTGGTTAACCAAGGCATTCCCAGTATTACACCAAAAAATACTGTGGGTCTAAAAAATATATATTCTGTGTGGATACCTGATATATTTAGAAGAGTGAAAACCATCTGGGGTGTACCCAAAAAGGTTGAGTTCCCATCACCCACAAAGGTGGCTATTCATCATTTGGGAGCTCTGAACTAAACCATAAAAACCAACCACTTAGGTAATGATGGCGGTTATATGGTAGTCCTAGTCGTGGGTGACCAAAAGTGGGGTGATGGTTTGCAGTGCCAAGAATATAAAAGGAAAAAGTGCTATTAAAAATGGCTACCAAGACACAAACAATTTTATTCTGGTGCTGTCTTGATGCCACTTTAAAAACAGTGCGTGGACAGTATAACAAATGACTGTCAGAGTGGTGGTCTACATGTTTCGGCTATCGGACTATGAAGTCCAAGCTCTCATCAGGACCTTTAGCGCTACTGCAAAAACGTGAACAAAGGAAACTTATGTAAATTAGTGGTTGGGATGAAATCCCAATACGACCTTTTATGTTAGTCCGTTTCCCTGGAATTTTTGGGAGGGGAAACCGGAAAACCTAGTTATAATGGAAGAAAAAAGTCAAACATTTCTAAAAATTATCGATATCCAACACAGAAGACGCTAGATACAGTGTACTAGCAGTCATGAACACAATACAAGTGTGAGTGTTGTGAACACAAAATGGTAGAAACAACAAGTAAATTTCAACAAAAGTCTTTTGACAACATTTTATGTTGGTTCAGTACTCACCCGTCAATAATCGGGTATGTACCTCGCCTCGCCTGGCATCCGCTCAGGACAGGAGGCACCGCTCTATAAGGAAGAGAGCATCAATGCATACAAAAGTTACAAAAATCGGCCCCATGGTAGTTAATCCCATCTTGTTATAGTGGGAGGGGAAGAGGGGGGAGAGAAAAACTTCCACAATATGTCGTTTGTAAATACAATTACGAAATACGGCAGAGTCAAACAGGCTAGTAAGGGGAAAGCGAACACTGAAGGCACTGAACGCTTCCATCTTTAAAAGTGCGCTGTAGCGTTGGCACACGTTAAGGAGCAGATGTCATCATATGCTTATGTATTATAAAGTGCGCTGTGACGCTGCGCAAGGTGAGAAAACGGCCAATGACTAGGCACAAGTCTCAGTGACCCGAGTAGTAAAATCTACGGCTGAGACACCAAAAACATAGCAGTATGTCATCATATGTGTAGAGACCCATGTCCCATCTGTAAATCCTGTGTAAGGTATACCGCACTGGGAAACAGAACATCAGAACAAAAGTCAAATAACAAAATATCAAAGTATCAGGACTCACCTCTCCGTCGGTACCCCACGCTGTAAGCTGAGCTGGAAGGGGAGGTGGCGGACCGGACGAGGGAGTTACCTGATATAGGCCAATGGGCGTCCGGTTACGTAATTCAGTACGGAAGGATCAGAGGGACAGAAAGGATGTGTGATTACTCATCCGTAGGGAACTTGGGAAATGTAGTGTTGTACCAATCCAAATAGCGGCGACATGTTGGAATATCTACCCGAGTGGTGCATTCAAGCTGAACTTAGAAGCGCGAGGCGTGTGAAAGAATACTCTGCAAACAGGTCACTGCATGTTTTAAGAGTTTTAAGTTTTGGAATTGATACAGAGTTGATAACGGCGACGTAATGGAATGTCTGCCAAAATGATGAAATCAAGGTGTGTAATAAAGCGCGAAGCGTGTAAGAGGCTGCGCTGCATGTAAGAAAATTGTGTGCTGTTGGAATAACACCTTATAGGTTTATACATGCGGTCACATAACCTTAATTTGAACAAGTAATGGCACAGTCTAGGTTTGGGATGTGCGATTGTGATTAGTGACTGTGCTCATCTAGGATCAAATATTAATCAAAGTGGGGTAGTAGAACCAACGCTCAGTGGAGAGTCATGCCACATATAATATACAAAAAACCCAGAGTGGTGGCCATTGATTAAGTCCCCGTACTAGACAGTACAAATGTTAAGAGCTATGTCAAATGTACACAAATAGTGAAGATCTAAAGGCTGCATAATATCTGGGTCTCTCTCTGAGTTGTAGATTATAGAGATGACCATGGGATATCGTCATTCAAGCCAAACAGATCGCTTTTGAGTTTGAACACCCATTTTTGTTCCTTCAAGAACAAAAATCTGCTGATGTCTGTAACATGAGTGGGGATGAACGGTTGCTCTAAAACCACCCATCTCAAGTCTTCCGGTTTATGAGCCAAAGACAGAAAGTGGTTGGTAAGTTTGGTGGCTTGTTTGTTCCGTCTGATAGTACTCTTATGTTCATTAATGCGAGTTTTGATCTTCCGTGTGGTCATACCCACATATCGCAGTGAACAAGGGCAGGTTATGAGATAGATCACCTTGTCATACTGAGGAGCTTCTATGATGTTGAATGCGACCTCCTCCACGTGATCCCAAAGACACCCTGTTTTCGTTAGGGTCAAAGATTCCGTGACTTCTGTAATGGGTCCTGATTTAAGAGGCTTCCCATCTACCGCCCATACCTTTTCCGGACTCTGTCTCGGGCAGCGCCTTAACCCCAGCATCCGCACTAACCCACTATCCACGAAATTCCCGGTGGCTCCGGAATCGATCATCACCCTGACCATGTGTTCCGAGGAACCCACCTTTAAGAGCATATTTATCACAACGTGTGACTCCGAAGCTATTGAATCTATAATCGCCAAAGATGGCAGCTGTAACGTATGATCAGCGGGCCTCTGGCTTCCCTCTCTTCTGATCGGATCCTCTGGGGGAGACTCCTGCAACGCGGCTACCGCCACCCTCTTCATTCCGGCATACCCACTCTTTTTTGGCTTTACGGGACACTCCCTCACGTAGTGCCCCTTTTTTCCGCAGTACATGCATAAGCCTGCTATCCTACGGCTTTCCCTTTCGGCCCTAGACAACGGGGCTCGGATTGCACCCACCTCCATGGGTTCGGCTTGGCCATCTGAAGAGGCCCCGACCCGTCGGGATTCTCTCTCCGTTTTCTCGACAGGAGAATACACCCTTTCGCCCTTGCGTTCCGCTAATCTATGATCTAGCCTTAATGTGAGGTTCATTAGATCCGTGTAGGTGGTGGGCTGTGGGTCAATTTGGGCCAGCACGTCCTTCATGTCGTCACTTAAACCCTGGTAATAAAGGGACATTCTTTTTTCCTCTGGCCAGGCGGTTTCCCCAACGAGCCGATTAAATTGGTTCAGATACGTCACGAGGTCCTGCTTCCCCTGTCGAAGCTTCAATAATTCTCTATCTGCCGAGAAGGTGGTAGCCCTTCTATCGAACACTCTCTCGAACTCTGTCCGAAAGGCATTCCAATCTGACAGTAGGGGATCGTCGTATTTGACCAAGGGCACCGCCCAATTGGCAGCGTCTCCCGTCATATACGAAATTGTAAAAGCCACTCGTGAATGGTTGGACGGAAAGGAAGCGGGTTTACATGAAAAGTGCAAGGCAATTTGTGTTAAAAAGTTTTGGATTTTTAGAGGATCCCCTGAGAATCTCTCCGGGCTAGCCAGGGGAATGGGTGGAGACACATTCACCTGTATGGGTGACGAAGATAAGGTGGCGTCAAACGGATTCCTATTCTGTCGGTCAAACCTTTCTTTCAGGGCGGCTGTTTCTGCCCTTGAGGCCTCCAATTCCCGTTGCACCACCAGGAGAGCCTGCAACACCTCGTCTAATGAGGCCATTTCTGTGTGTCACTCGAATCCCCAGGGAATATTTCGTGGGCGCGTAATTCTGTCACGTCCGCCGTCGTTCCTGTAGATTCGAGTGAAGCACAAGGGGTCCACCTCCCGATGCCCCCGGCTCTGGTTATAGAAACACAGAGTACCAGAGTAATCAGGCGAGGGACTAGGGACAGGGAAGGGAAAGCAGGGACAGGTATATCAGGAATGACAAAAGGTAGTTAACCAAGCTACTCTCATTTAGGTCTCACTAAATGTGTCCATTCAGGCATACCGCTGCACCATCAGCATTTAAGCACAACATGAGCTAACACTCCCCCGGTTCACCTTGCCCCTTCTTTGCAAATTATATCACTAAGCGCTGTTTGAAGTGAACTCCACCTCCCTTGAGTCTAACGAGCGCTGGTAACCAAATGTCTTGTAAATCAATATAACGCACAACGCTCTTTCTCCTGAGTACAACGAGAGCGCTGGCATCCAATTGTCTCGTAATTCCAAATGAAGCCCCCACGCTCTTTCCCCTGAATACAACGAGAGCGTTAGTAACAAAATGTCTCGTACATCCTAAATGAAGCACCACGCTCGTCCTGAGCGCTGCCTTAACGTGTACTCACAACAAAGTCTTGCAAGCTTTTGAGCGCACGCTCTTACTCACGGGCTGCTGAACTATCTCTCTGCTCTGATCGGAGGTCTTGGTGAGTTCTCACGGAACCAGTCGCGAAATCCTCTGCTTCATTCCGGTCTCTCACGGCACCCCCTGGTAATCCTTAGATCCTGAAAGACGTGGCGACGCTTACGTCAGCGTCCCACGTTAAAGTTCCTGTATGAGGGAACCACAGCATCCGCTGTATAGTTTTCGGCGTCTTCTTCTTCCTACGAAGATCCCAATCCTCCTGGCAATCGAGCTCCCAATGCTCCGTAAGTCGTAGACGCTAGTGCACGCGTCTTCCGTGCTGTGCGCTGGGCGTCGGCACCAGCTTGAATCACTATCCAGTATTACGCGCCTCGATTGGCTCTCGAGCCGCGTATTTACTCGGTGTTTGGCCCCTCCTCCGTACAGCCGAGGATTCTGGGTGTCGTAGTCCTCAACCGGCTGTACATTCGGTAGGCGCTCTTGATCAGCGCCTGACACAAGCCACCACATGACTCAACCACACTCCATGAACACGCACATGCCACTAGCGCCACCATGCCCCATGCACCCAGCTGGACAATGCAAAGTCACAGGCCACAGAAAACACCAACACAAGACACGGTAAGCCGGATGGCGGGAGTGTGGGCCACAAAAATCACATAGTGCAACTCAGAAGCAGACAACAATGCCCCCTGCCCATATGGCCTAGGTCACAGCCAGACAAACAGTGTGTCCCCACACAGGAAAGACTTGCCAGCAAATGGCGGACGCCTTGCATTAACACATGGGGGTGACGGCACGTTTTTGCACATGACAGCAGCTAATGAACAGCCAACACTGTGAAAGAGTGGCAGCACACACCACCACAGCAGCAGCGCAGACACAGACACTACACTCAATGGGTGCCTGCTGATCAGAAACAAACTCACATCAACAAGCCAAGGGCCAGTCAAAGATCTGCAAAAAGTGTGTGCCGAGGAAGCTGGGCTGAGGTGACAGAGGGTGACACACAGAGGGAGGGGGAGAGAGAGGGAGGGAGACTCAGGGAGACGGACAGAGGGAGGAGGCTGACACACAGAGGGAGGGAGAGTGGGACAGAGAGGGAGTGAGAAAGGGACACACAGGGAGACCAATTCAGCCGTGGGGGGTGTGGGAATGTCTGCTCGTCAGCAGGTGGACTGCGTGCATGTAGACAAGGGTGGCCAGTGCCAGAACCCCCCCTCTTCTCCATGGCAAAACACTGGGCCATGTCACAACCTGTGCACGAGCACAACGACAGCTACCTGCATTATCTAAGTGTGTGGAACCACTCCATGTGCCCACGTACAGTGCAACACGGAAGGCGCCAATGCATGGCTCGCCACACCTGCCCACTCCACTGCTGACTGCAGTCACAATTGACGCAGCAAGTAAGACTGTGCCACACATAGGGAAAGTCTCAAAAGCTGTGGCCAAGGGACATACCCATGCACAAGTGCACTGTGAGTGGAATGCAAGACATATCCAAATTCCCAGAGGAAATGTGCCAACTTAGAAACCAATGAAACATGGATGTTGCATGGAACAAAATTAACATTGTCTCTCTCACACACAGGTCAACGTCGTGGATCACCCCCCAACACTGGGGGGGAAGACTCACAGGACCCCGCTCAGTGGGATGACGGAGCCACCGGCAGCGACGACTCTCACCACTCTGTGGACGAACCCGACCCCGACCAACCTGGCCCCTCTGGTGTCCAACGACCTGCAGCACCTGCGTCAGGTACAACTGGGCCAACCACCACCCCCACTCCTGCCACATCCCAGGAGACACCCAGGATCCCTGCCCCACCACCACAATGCAGCCAGGCTGGCCAGGAGGGACACGGTGTACCGGGCACCCAGGAGGAGGCAGGCGACAACGCCAATGCCACCCCTCAGGGGTCCCGGAGACCCGATGTGCCCACAAGGGCAGGCCAGGTGCAAGTGGGCAGGGGTGGTGGGAGTGGAGGACGGCGGAGGCGCCAGCCTGACCTGTTGGCTGGGGAACCGGTATATTCCCATGTCCGAAACATCCTGGACACATACCGGCAGGACACCACGGGCATGGCCCAGGTTCTGTCCATCCTCGAGGAGATCAAGACCCAGCAGGCCCAGCAACATGCGGAGCAACATGCCTGTCTACTGCGACACCAACGGCGGATGGAGGACAGACAGGCTGAGCTCGTGACGGTGTTCACGGGAATTCACAGTACACTCCGTCGGATAGCCAACAACATGGGCAACCCTCCCTGTGCCAGCAGGCGTAGAACATCACCACCCACAGGGAGGGATGAGGAGGAGGAGGAGACATCCGACGGAGCATCCCAAACATCGTCACGGCCTGCTTCTGAGGGTCCCCGCAGGAGGGCGGGTCGTCCACGGAAAAGACCGTGAGGGTCAGCGCAATAGCACCATCTCCCAGGACACCTGGCCTGGCACCTGGCCCACTGGACCAACAGCAGCACAGCAGCAAAAGACATTCTCTGCCACATGGACTTGCTGGTCACTGTCTGACCAATGTTGACAAAGACTGTGGCATGGACTCTGAGGATTTCCAATGGCAAGGACACCAACTCCCCTAGTGAACTTTGGATTCCACACACCCGGAAAGCCCCTCATGTCAACCCCCCCGTACCCCAACCAAAATAAAAAGTTACACCATAAAGAGAAGATGCCTACATATTGCATTATTACCTTACATGTGTCTTGTAAAGTCTAACCATGCCTGAGTTCTCATTTGACTTCAACCATCCACACCCTGGGGCCTGAGTCTGGCACAGGACACACATGGGTCACATTGTATTAGGCAAGACAGACATGGAGCACCATACACACCCGTGATGGGCCCAACCAGCTGAGGGGGTGGCCGCACAACCGTGCCGACAGACATATTGAGTACAGCGACAGCCATGCGCACAGGTCAGGGATCATGTGGAGTGTCCTGTGGGGCACCCAGGTATGTGTGGACAGGTGGCAGAACCATGTCCTGCAAGCTTGAGTCAGGTGGATGCAGAGAATAGTGGCCTGGCCAACGGGGGATGCATGGGGATGGCACATGTCACAATACCCACACAGTCATGGACATCATGCACAATACACAGTCTAATCCCACACAAACAGCTTGCATCTTGCTACTCTACACATAGACACATAGCCACTATCACGGAAAACCATGCCAGACATGCCGGATGCACCATGGCAACACACCAGCATTGACTGAGAAGAGGCACCTTTGAGGCATAGGGACACCTTTATTAGTCATGTATTCGGGATTGCAGAGGCAACTCGGAGTACACATGAACGGGTCATTTGGAGTAACATGTGGGTCCAACACTGTAAGCCCCCTTCTGCAGCACAGATGCGTGATAGCCATGGAACTGGCACACAAGTGTCGGCTAACAGCTAAACACCCCCTGCTGCTCACGGAGAGGCTGCCATACACCATTGATCCGCTGATGTGGAAGTCCCACACCATGTCAAGCCAATGCAAACCGTATGTGTCCGAGGGCAGTGTAACACACAGTGATGCCATCATCACAATCCACAATCCCATCACTGATGACTGTCAACAAGTCTGACCATCTATTCAGGTGTACCCAGCTGCATGTCATGTGTCCCATGGTGATGCGACATGTCTGCAGAGGAACCAAACATCGACAGGGGCAGTGTGCACACATCGTAAACAACTGCCACACCCAATACACCCCTGATGCATCCCTTACCCTAAGGAGACTTCCAAACTTGTCCGTGCGTGTAACGCTGAGTCAGCACACGATGACGTGTCCATGAGGAATAGCAGTGCCACAACAATGCAACCAGCAGACGGCATGCGCAAGTACCTGGGGATGAGAGACACACAAGAAGTCAGCCACAAAAAGCACAGCCACTTGCATGTGCATGTACTCGACACATGTAAGGATGACAACATGCTAGGTCACAATTATGACTGGGGAAATACACCCATCACTGGCACCATCACTCCAGTGACACATCCACACACACCTCTGACTCACGTGCCATACATGCAGATGGACACACACATGGCAACACATGCCACACGGGGACCAATGCGTGCACACACAGACACTGGTACTCACCACTAAGCAAAGAAGTCGCGTATGAGCCGACTCCGGATGTCCTCTTGCGGAACCACATCCTCCACATCACTAGCCCCATTGCCAAGACCTTGGTCCTCCACGGGTGGATGGTCCTGATCATCTTGATCCAGGATGAGTGGCACAGCTTTCTCAACTGCCATGTTGTGCAGCATGCAGCACACCATGAAGATTTTGCAGACCTTCGCCGGGGCATATGGGAGGGCACCGCCGGTCTTGTGGAGGCACCGGAATCGGCTCTTCAGGAGGCCAAAGGTCCTCTCTATCACTCGCCTTGTCCGGCCATGGGCGGTGTTGTAGCGGAGCTGGGCCGGCATGACGGGGTTGCGGAGAGGTGTGATCAGCCATGGCATGTTGGGATAGCCAGCGTCCCCTACATGGAAAGCACATGGACATAAGTAGGACAGGAGAAGCGGTCGTGCTGGAAGTCTACGCAAAATACAGGACAGACAGAGTGTACCCACCAACAACACATGCTCGTTCGTTGCGCAGCTGCGTCATCATCTCAGGCACCCTGCTACGCCTCATGATGTAGGCATCGTGTGCTGATCCTGGAAAACGAGCACAGACATGTGAAATCACCAAGTTGGACAGACACACCACAAGGGCATTGATGGAGTGGTAGTGCTTGCGATTCCTGTATGCTACCTCCTGTGCCTGTGGTGGTACCAAAGCCACATGTGTCCCATCTATGGACCGAATGACATGGGGCCTCCCTCCCAGGGCATAGAATCCACGCTTGACCCCAGTCAACATTTCAGGGGTTGGGAAATGGATGAACTCATCCAGGTGAAGCAACATGGCCTCTAAGAAATCATGCAGCACACGGCAGAACATGCTCTGGGACATGCCACCAACATGAGCTAAGGTATTTTGAAAGGTACCCGTGGCAAGAAAATGTAGGGCTGCCATTACCTTCAGCTTGGGTGTCAGTGCCGTAGGATACCTGTGCAGCGGTTGCAGGTGTGGTGCCAGCCTCGCCGTCAACTCCTCAATCAACGGTTGGGGGAAGCGGTAGCACCGGATACAGTCATTCTCCCGCATGTCAGCCAAGTCCGGAATTGGTCGGGGAAGAGGCGGCGCTCTGCAGTAATTTGGAAGTGACAAGGAAGAGTGAGTGCACTACAACAACAATTCTTTGGTGCTGAGCACATGTTAATCTGTCAATACACATATGCGACATACGGAGTCAGGTATGTGCCACATGCCCTGGACACATATGGCTGCCAGGTGACACTCCTACCAAGACCCAGCTACACACGGAGATTGTGAACCTCCACATGGGATTAGCTGTATCCCAGTGTAAGTGAACAGCCAGACGCAACACAGGAGTGACATACATCAACACATCATCAGAAGTAGGCTGTCGATTTCAGAGACTGGTAGCGGAACACTAGAGCTACAGGTCACATGACATGACACAAGGACAGCCCACACACCTTGCCAATAAGGTGTACATGTAATGACTCACCACCCATTCATAGAGAGGATGCAGACATGTCCTTGTTACGCTACTCCGTGTCCCATGCATACATACGCATCTCACATCCGATACCACATGTGGCCTGGTGTGCGTAACAGTGTGCCATGTCCATCTACACACAGACACATGTTGGTTGCTGCAACAGCTGATGCTTTTGAGGGAGCACCAACATCAAGCTAATGGGGACACCCCACACATACATGACATAGTCACATCGTGCACCGTGGGTACTGACATGTCTGGTGTGGTAACCCCTGCAGCGGGCATCAGGGGACACTTGCGTGTGTTGTTGACTGTGCCATGCCAGTGACGCTCATCCCAAGTGTGCAGTACGACATGCACACATGTCAAAGGAGTTAAGGGCATGCCTGGCACACATTGCACCGTCACACATAACATCTGTACACATCTCATCATACATCTGGTGCCTTCTCGACTCAGGAGTAATGTGCCACATCACAGCCTTTCACACCTGTGTCCCACACATGTTGTACTGTCCAGACAATGCCTTGATGTCCATCCATGGACAAGTATGTCAGCCCTATTCCTTCCGGTGTGCTGCCTGTCACCACTGTGATGTGTGAAAGGCACCGTACATTCGCTCAGAGGGCCTGAGTACGTTCCCTATCACTATGGCAGTGCTGCCGTATGTGTACCCATAGTGATAGTGAGCGTACGCACGCGTGTACGGTCCGTACCACTATGGGTACACATGCGCGAGAACACCCATATTGAAAGTGAGCGTACGCACGCGTGTACGGTCCTACCACTATGGGTACACATGCGCGAGAACACCCATAGTGAAAGTGACCGAACAGGCGTGTGTACGGTCCGTACCACTATGGGTACACATACGCGTGAACACCCATAGTGATAGTGAGCGTACGCACGCGTGTACGGTCCGTACCACTATGAGTACGCATACGCGAGAACACCCATAGTGATATGGACCGTACACACGCCTGTACGCTCACTTTCACTATGGGTGTTCTCGCGTATGCGTACTCATAGTGGTACGGACCCGTACACACGCCTGTACGCTCACTATCACTATGGGTGTTCTCGCGTATGCGTACTCATAGTGGTACGGACCATACACGCGTGCGTACGCTCACTATCACTATGGGTACGCATACGCGAGCACACCCATAGTGACACGGACCGTACACACGCCTGTACAGGCCGTTGCTATGCATTTGTGGTGCCCTAGGGCCCCGGTACGCACCGTACCTGTGTGTGAAACTCCAAATTACATAGGGGACACATGAGGGACAAGTATAAAGGCCTACATGCATGCTGGTTGTCATGGAGACCAAGTTAAAAATTTGAATTTTTTTCAGCAGGTGCACAGCAGTAGTCAGTTTGAATGAATCTACTTTGTTGCAATGTGGTTCTGGAGTTGACATCATGCTCAAGAAAAAAACACAATAAGAACCCACTGACTGTGCTAGGTTTGAAGGGATTGGAGGAAACATAGGATGCAAATGTGAGTGACCAATCACTCTGTACTCCTGTGCATGAAACAGGCCAGCAAGGCAGATATAAGGCAGCCAGGTCCCATGAGGGAGCACTTGCCTGCACATCTTTGGATTCGATGACCCAGCTGCTGCTACTGATTCCCTGGAACCATGTCAAGGTCTGTGGAGAGGTCACAGCCTTTCACCCTGGAGGAGAACCTGGCTTTGCTGGATGTGATCCTCCCACAGTACTCCCTGCTGTATGGGCGACCAGGGTATCAGGTGAGTGCAGAGTCTACTAGCACAGACTGTGTCCCTTGTTTGTGACTGTGACTTCTGGCATTGTGTCCAGGTGTGACACACATGCTATGTACTGTAGGGGGGGTCCCAGGGGGGGAATGCCTGATGTCTCCCAGCCAGTGCATGCTGTGGTGCATGTCTGCCGTCCTCACTTGCATTGTGTTTACTGTGACAATCACTGCATGGTGCATGCCACATTCTTCCTGTCTTGTCCTCCTGGGAATGTAGCCTCTACAGTCCTCATTTGATTATGTGGTCAGCCCAGTGTGACAGGTGACTGTACCCACAGATGTGTGTTAGTTCTGTGTACCTGTGCTGAGAGTGTCCACATGATGTGTTCGTACCCTGGACATCGGTGTGTGTGTAAGTTCCCTGTCATGTGGGTGGGTGCATATGTGGAGTGTGGCACCCGGGCTGCCTGAGGGCAGTACGTTTGGCTCACAGCAGTCACCAACACTATCAACAACAGCAAGAACCGGATCATCAGCCCCAGTAAAATCAGCACAGGATTGGTATCTACAGCAAGGGCTTGTTAGGTCCAGTGCTGATGCAAAGGCAAAAGAGGCCCAGCAAAGTGGAGTACCCCTGAGCATTGAGCGGATGGTCCAGGCCTATCTGGATGACCCAACAGAGGTCTACATTGATCAAAACCCATTGGTTTATTGGTATGAGAAAATGCGCCACTGGCCAGTGCTCAGCAGGCTGGCGATAAACGTACTGGCTTGCCCTGCCACAAGTGTCTCTTCTGAGTGTGTTTTCAGTGCTGCTGGTGCCATTGTAACAGTGAAAAGGACCAGCCTGTCATCCAAAAATGTGGAGAGGTTAACCATGATCAAAATGAATCAGCACTTTATACCACCGATTTACAAAATACGTGACTCACGGCAGGAAGATGAGGACAGCGACTTAGGTGATGGGAGTAGTGTGTTAGATGACTACCTACTTCTGGGTGAACCACCAGAGTTTGAGGACAAGCTATACTTCCCTGACAACTAGGCTTTAAACTTGTCACTTTCTTTCTTCCTTATTTACTTTTGTTATGTGTGTGTGTCTCTGTTTTTCTTGTTCAAATCACAACAAATCCACCACCACCGTCTTCTCTTTTTAATGCCATATTGGAGTTGCAGCTGTGTGCATTTAAGTACACTCCTCCGAATCCTGTTCCATCCTCCTGACTCACCCTGAATCCATTTCCCTCAAGCCAGATGATTGGATGGAGAATAGTAACAAGAAATGTTGCCTCATGGAGTCCCTCCAAAAGAAGTGGAACATGATGACTATAGCTATCCTCCTTTTCGAGCAGAGAGAGACTGCCTCTTAACTTAGGATGAGAAAGAACAGGTAATGATGATGGCATGCCTTGGACGCGCTGACTCTGAGTGATTGGTGTTTGTGTTGTTGTTGTTTGTTGTGCATGAAGTGAAGTCAAAGTGTACTAGTATTTAAGCTACACTCTAAAAGTGACTCAAGTGAATGTTTCCCTTCTTGTTGTTCAATAACAAATTTGCACTACTACTGCAGGCCGATCCATTGCATTTTTGAATCTGGAATCTGGACTCACTCGGTACACTGCAGACTGAGTTGGACAACAAGAGAAAAAAAAATAAGAGAAAAAAATCTATAGCAAGCTATAATCAACATAAGCCAACAATTACTAGGTATGTAAATGACCGTAACCAACAACAGTACTTTATATAGAAAATAAGGAAAACACTTATAATTTAGAAAAATATATAAATGATTTTATTTATGTTCTTTCACCATTTTTTGGGGAATTTTGGGAAATTAAAATGCAAATATTCTCTAATGTTTTTTTGAGGTTATCTGAAAAGATGATTTCCTTTTTTTTAAATCCAAAGTGTGAAAAATATATATATATATACACAATATCAATAAATACTTACAAAAATACAACTCTTATATCTAGTCAATACAAGAATAAGAAACTAATCTAACACAATTAATAATGCGGTCGATGTACATTCAATGGGGGCAATGTGGAAGATGGAGACTACGCGCGTTTCGGCAAAATTGCCTTCATCAGGAGACCGTCTATTGCAGTTTAACTATATGAAAACATAAAAATAACAAAAATACATGGTTACAGTAATATATTATCCATATATATACCTAGGATATTGGTCAACAAATTAGTTCTCGGCAATTTTGCATCTTTATCACAAATAACGGCTAATTTCATTGTGCGGAACAATATAAACTTTTGATGCATTTCATTTGTCCTATTAAATATAGATATTTCCTAAAGAGAGAGACAATAAAGTCACTTGTTTGTGGAAAAACAATATAAATATATTGTATACAATACATAAGGAAAAAGCAAACAAATTTCATACTTGTTCCAGATCATATATAATCCATCAGAAAAACAAACAAAAAACAACAAACAAAATTTACAATACAATTTTGATAATTGGTGTCTTTAAAGTTCTATAAGAAATATAGTTTAAAGATGAAACATAGGTACAAGAGAAACAGAAAGAGACAATTTTCATAGAAAAGAGAGTTCGAAAATTGGCAGTGATCAGAGGCCATATTCTACATAATTTCATTTTTATCAATGTACATATCGGTTCTCACCGTTCATCATAGATTCCATATTAAAGGACCTTATTTTTGACAGGAAGTTTTTTTATTTATGTTGTAGGTTATAAGGTCACACTTACGATTGTGTGCAGTGCTTCACACTGTATCGTTAAAATTCTCAGTTATTTGCTGACTTCTTTAGCAGCTGAAAAAACAGTATAAAAATTATATTTTAGAAGAAATCCTGTTCTACGTATGTTTGGAGTTGAACTAGAACGTTTTTTTTTAAATTGATAATGTATGTTGTTATACCTACTAGAAGAATCTGAGGCATAGAGATTTCTACGAAATGCATAATGTCTAAAAATGTTTGATAACGCATCATGTACCTGTCGGTATTAACACAGTATTGAATGTATTTTGTTATCTTCATAGGTCTTTTTCTCTTTCTTATCTAAAAACAGACAAAAATAGAGGACTAGATGCAGAAAAATAGCTCAATATATGATTAATGTAACGCATGCTTTTTTAACATGCAGTCACGCGCATTCATGATAGAGTAACTTACTATGACTATAATTATAGTCTGCAGCTACTGATATAGTCGGGTAAAAACTGGATATATGGTGCCACACATAAAGTGAATTCGGTTCTTTCCTTATTTCTTCTCGTTATAATTGATCCATATATTTAACTATGGAAGAAAAGATAATGAATAAAACCTCTAAGTGTCTTATGTGGCAGATTGTTTCCTGACATTAACATAGTAAGAATAATGGCAGTGCTTATTTAAAATGTAAAAAAAAATAAAAAAAACAACATGATGATGATGACCTCAGTGACATAGTATCCTCGCAGTCAGTCAGTAGGATCGGAGATGATTGATGGAATAACTCAGGGCATTTTTCATGAGTGGCATAAAAGGCAAACAAGTCAACAACAACCACAGCAGACCTACATGTCTATGTGGTGGTGGAGTCAAGTCACGACTCACGAGTGTAGTAGTGGTATGACTGACAGCTGTGCATTGATTTAGTTACTTACTTTGGAAAATGCAATCTTGCTGTATATGTGTGCTCTGTCTGGCTCAGTCAAAATCTTAGCTAAGTGGAGGTTGGGTGGGCACCATGGGCCTGCTCTGTCCTGTTGCTGTTGTAGGTTAATGCTGGAAAGAGACAACAGAGTAGACATGATTTAGCCATGCCGCCTCTGAAAGGGTTGCACTTTTCCGTAATTTATCCTTTTTTTTCCCTCCTTGATTTTTCAATATCCCTTTTGTTTTTCCATCTACACTTACAGGCCTGCCTTTACCCTGTGCTAAACAGAGAAAAACAACTCACACTCACCTATGAATCCGCATCCGCCAGTCAGGCAGTGGCACCTAAGATTGATGGACGCAGCGTCCATGGACAGGAGAACCAAGAGGAATGCCGAGATGCAACTCCCCAATTTGACCAGGATAACATACAGTAACTTTAGCATCGTCATCTTTTAAATAATTTTAGTCATTTTTTCTCTTCAATCATTACGACTGTGTGTTGTTGTTTTTCAACTTATTGTTGCTCTTTGCTTATAATTGATCACTACAGCTATTTTTTAATTTTCTTTGCTAGCTTTAAAAGGAAGCCCGGTACAACAGAACATAAAATGTATGTAATTTGGGTCTCTCTGACAGACAAAGCAAATTGCATAATAATAATTATAATATACTGCTGCCCTGTACTGTCTACTAGTCTAGTTAGTAAGTACTACTTATCATTAACCATCAAGTCATCCTCATGCATACATTTTCTTTTTCTCCCTTAACAGATTTATGAATATGATGCTTGTCTGCCAAGATTGTGTGTTCTTGTTGTCCATGTGCAGTGTTTGTCTTTGTCAAACCTTTCCCTCAAATACCCCTTCCCAATCATTCATCAAATCCTAACCTCCTTCCCTGGGCTGTGTGATTTATATTGAGGTTTGACTAAATTACATTTACACCAATAATTGATCACACACTTGCTGGGGTGGATGTGGTGAGAGCAACACTAATTCAGTTTGAAAGCAGGGCAAGGATCTTCTTCTGCTTGCCCACCCACGCTCAGTATATTTGCAAGTCATTTTTTTTTCAAAAGGAACACAATCCATCATTAATTGCCATCAAAGATTGGATTCATCATCCTCCTTTTACAGCAGTAAAGGTTTACACTTGTGTCGAGTGACTCGACACAACTACAGTTTGTAACCTGTTGTACTAGGCTATCCCTGCCACCATTATGTTTTATTTTACTTTAGCTTTTCTAATCAGCATTATTATGGTTTATTATTTGGCAGTCTTCTTGTGTACTGTTACTGTACTGTACTTTGTTCTACTACTCCTTTCAGAGTCTCTCTCAGGCGACTGACTGTCTCATTTTCGTTTTTTGCAAATGCTACTGCCAGTGTCTACTACTAACTCCACAACCATGGCATCTTGGGAAACCAAACCATCATCACCATCCAGCGATCACTGTGCCTAAGTTTAAACATCAATCACAGGTAAGAAACGTTTTGGGGGAGGAGTAATTAATAATTGATTCCAGTTGCAGACTGCACAGACTAGGAGGAGAGACTGACAGTATTAGTAGGACAAGTCAGTCAGTGAGGGTACCGCATCTATCTGTTCGTGTGTTACAAAATTGGCAGATTATTTAAAGCAAAAACTGGCTGCAGCCCTGCAGCAGCAAAGTAAGAAAACCATGTGATGTAAAAGAGTAACCCCCACAAAACATTTACATCATATGTAGAGTTTAAGTATGAATATAATTTAATCCGGTAACAAAATAAACTATTGCAAAAAATCCCACAACACCTGACCCACGCCTCTCCCTAACCCCAACCAATGTCCAAAAAGATAGTCCAAACAATGTCCGTTGAATTAAAAAATTGTCCATAATAAAAATAAATATAGACCCCAACTTTTCCCCAATGTAGCCCAATGCCCACCCACCAAAAAAAAAGAATAAAAAAGGGGCAATCCAACTTGATCACAGTCTATTGGCAGGTTTGCTGTCTCTTAAGGACCTCCTTTACCTGCTCCTCTAGGTGCACCATTCGGAGGAGCACACAGCGCTTAAAAGCTCTGCAATTGCATCCATGGGGGCAGCAGTGCTGGATGTAGTGCGGGCTGTGGCTGCCAGACCGCGGCGCCGTACCACTCGAGGGGCTTGGCTGGGGCCCGGGGCATTAGAGGAGGCTGCAGCTGCTGCCGCCTCCTTCTCCTCCGCCACCAGAGCCACCAGCCGCCAATATTTGTTTCGGATGGCCTCAAGCTTCTGGCGCCGGGCCACGGCTGCCAACTCCTTCCTGTCTGGTCTTGCTTTTGGTTGGGAAGGAGTAGCTATATCAAAAAAGAAAAAATACTATTGTAATACTGTTAGCAAAACAGTAACACAAAATTAATTCTACACATAGTGGCACAGTAGCACTAGCAAGCACATGACATAACATTTGTGGTAGTATGGACTCGAGTACACCAGTTTTCTTCTTCTCTCTTGTTTAGTTAAATTAAGTAACCTTGTTGCAGCCGGCATGCCAGCTCAGTCAGCTTGCGCCTAAGACAAACATACTTGTGATGCAGACTCACATTATTTTTATTTACTACTGTCTGCAGGTGGGGAAGCTGACTACAAAATCATCTTATTTTTTTCTATCATGGGTGGCACAGGCCATACTCTCGTTACATCAAGGCCAGGGCAACTGCTCAATTTTCACTTTCACCCTGCCTACTACAACAAGGCAGATTGTATTTTATCCAAATGATCATTGCTTATATATATGTATGGGACGACATGAGGTACTTTGTTTTGATTGATTTTGTAACCGGTTAGTAACTAACAATCCATGCAGCCGATGGGCCACTCATGGCAGACTGAAACAGTCGGAAATAAATTCACATCAGTAGTGAGTGGGCATTGGAGTCAGAGGGAGGCGCTTGATAACATACATACACAAAATATGCTGTGCTTGTAAAATACTGTGAGTCAAGGGAGTACTCTGAACATACTCATACACTTCTATTCTCCTTGGCTTTGCTTGATACAGTGGCGCGGTTCCTTTTACATTCTCTTCAAAGACTCGTCTTCATCCAGTGACAGTCTCCACATATGCTATGATGAATACCATCCAGCCATCCATCTATTCAAAGTAGACATGTTTATCATTCTTCTTAACCTCTCAACAAACCTTAGTTTGTTTTAACAACAACACACATTTTTTGTTTGTAAACTACCACTCATGCATCCTTCCTTCCTTGCTTGCCTTTGAATTTGACCCATAAAACACCCTGGAGGAGTCTTGCTATCACCCATACAGTTTCATCCACCCAGGCAGGCATCTTTTCTTCTTACACCTTCCACCCATCCTTCAACCACCCATGCATCTGATTCCGTCCTATTATGCATGCATCCCAGTTGGCACGTATCCTTCTCTGCCAGCCATATATATTTACATCTCACCCGTCCTTCCTCCTTCCATCCTTCTTTCCCTTTCCGTGTAACCCATCCATCAAGGTCGTCTGACTCTTAGTCTTCTCCATAAAACCTTCGCAGCTGAGTTGAATTCAGATTGAAGAGGCCATTAGTTACTCAACTATTCCCACCGCTAATGCTATTGCTCTAATGCTAAGTAAAGGGTGTGTTCTTCTTCAACCGTTGTTCACAACAACTTAGTCTCTCTCAACATACAGTGTACACCCTTGCAGCCAGTGTGTAACTATTGTCAATAATAAGGAATAGAAGTATAACTTACCACCGCCTGCAAGTGCTGCTGCCTCACCCACCCCTGTGGCAGCTGCTGCATCCGCTGCTTCCTCCTGGCTGGCATTGCCTGCCCCGCCGCTGGCCCCGGCACTGGTGGTCGGTACGCCTAGAAAAAGCATTAAACATTTTTTAGATGGCTTATAAGCCTTCCCCTATTTATTCTTTTTCACTAGCAAGATTGAAAAAAATATTTAAAATACATATATATTCCACATACATCACTAGTACAAACTGGGTACTAGAGTAGAGTAGACACTAGTAGGAATATGTCCTATCCTAACAAAAATAGTAAAATATCTGGTTGGGCATTTTGTTGGTGGGAATTGTCAAAGCCTATCAAGATTAAGAAGACTAGAAGAGGAAAACCCAAAGGACTGGACACAGTGGCTAGAGCTATTGGTGAATCTGAGTTTTAAAACCTTTCATATAAAAATGAAGAGTGGCCAACTGGGCAAGCTTAGCTACAGACAGACTAATATAGTAGTAGTACAGAGAGTCAGAGCGGAAGCAGTTAGAGGCAGGGATAACAAGAATTTAGAAACAGATACTCTGGATCGAAGAAGATTTGGTAAAATAGAATTAGAAAACGGAAATATTAGTTCGAAAAAAATAAGGTGCAGTAAAAGTTAGGGAAATATAATTATTAATATTAATAGGAGGAAGACTTACTGGGGACAGTAGCAGAGACCTCGGTAGAGGAGCGGTCCTGGTCCTGGCCCTGGCGTTCTTCATCTACTTCCGCCGACTCCGACCCTGTCTTCTTGCCCCTGGGTGCTGATCATGTAAGATATAATAACAAAAGAGACAAACATTGATGATTGGTGTGGCACAAATAAAATATTTTTAAAAACGCTCAAAAAACCATTTTTGGAAACAATTGCAATAAAATGTACTTATTTAATCTGATCGACTGGTAGAATTGCGGGATTCGCTGACAGTCTAGTTATTATTTATGAACACTAATCCAGTCTTCCATTCTGATGCTAGAATACTATGCCTAAGTAACACCTGACCTAGCCCACCTATTCAGATGGGCCAATTGTTTACTAAGTCTGCATTTCCATTTATTTTAGTCCTCAAAAATGCATAGATGGAGGACACATGCATACATTTTTGCATACACCAAATTGTTGGTTGGTTGCTGCTGGTGTTCTGCTAAGCCTATTACTCACTCACTAAACAAACTACAAAAGGTTCTTCTAAGGACTGGAGTAAGCAGCACTCAGCCGCACGTGACGTGAGTCATGTGACAGAGGATGCGTCACGCAGACCACTTAAAAATTACCAACTAATACTAAGTTATTAAGTAACTAAACTACCTATCCACCACTATCTTAGTGACAGGAGGACAAAGGAAGGACTAGAGTCTCTCTAGCATTACCTAACATAGGCTCTCTAAAGTAAACTCTTACATAATCAGCCCAAGCGAGCGCAAAGTTGCAAACAAGTGAGATTAGTAGTGCCGAGCACCTGTGTCTTGTAGAATAACAATCAATAAAGATTTTTTAACTTCATTTACCTGCAATATAAGCAGCAGCATTCTTGCTATTCGGAAAAAAAATATATTCACAATAACAGTAACACAGTCTAGAGAACACACAATAGTATTAGCTACTCATCAAGCCCCATGACCTCGACACCTAGCAGGTCCAGCAGGTCCTGCTCTCGGTTCAAGATGTCTGACCACCGGTGGGAAAGCTGGTTATGGGTGCGCTGGACCACAGAGCAGCAAAACACTGCCCGGCGCTACCTCACCCCACCGGCGGTGACGCTCCTGGGTAGCATACCCGGAGCCAGGCCTGCCACCTACTGCCAAGGTCAAGGGGAGGTGGCGCTGCACAAAAAAATACAAGGGCAGCTACCTCCGCCTCGCTGAATAGGGACGGGGCCTGCACCCCTGCAGGGCTCAGTCTGCCGCAAGGCAGGCGGCTCTTGGGCGCAGGCGCCTTGCCCTTGGAGCCGGTTCCCTTTCCCTTAGCCATAGTTCTGGGGCGGGTAGGGGGGCGAAAAATAAAATTTAGCAGGAAAAAATAAAGTTAGGGGAAGAGGTAAAAGAGTAAAGAAGGAAGTAATATAAAACAGTAGAAAAGTAAAAAAGCAGTAAAACTAGAAATAAAATGCAAAATATAGACTTAGGGGCAGAGAGGGATACATAATAAATAAAAAAGATCAGAAAAACAGTGTAAAAAACAAATGATTCAAAAGATTGGAGAGGGATTGAAAAACAGACCCCAGAACCAAGCAAAAGATAGGAAAACAAGATGGCCACGCCCATTGGGTACCGCGTGATAGAGTTCGCGCCATATTTTTTACCCGAACACGTCATCCGCATTGCCGAACTTCAAATACATCTGGGGAGCACACGCGAGCATGTGGAAACAAGCAACTCCGCATGCTCCCGTAGCTACATGTTGCACTGCGGAAATTTTGTGCTTCTTCGCGTAGCCTCCCGTAGCGCGGCTACGCAAACTTTGCCCAGGGTTACTTAAGATTAAAGGTCTCCTGACCCTGCCGCTTGGCTGGCCCTCTTTTCTCTGTATGTTTTCCACATTGTCACATCGCTCATGGATAAGATGCGATTGGCTCCAGTTTGTCTAATTTGCGTACAGTATGAAGATTTTTCTGCTGATCATTGATACTAATCTCGGAGCATCTCTTGCTTCCAGGCACTGCCTTTTCCAGTTCAACAATAGATGCAACTGAACTTCAATAATCCAATTACAAATAACACTGAGAAGCTTCAAGTCGTAAAGAACATATTTCCTTATCTTTTCGGCCACAAGAAATATGATGGCAACAAGAACGCTGTCCACAGTGCTCGATAATACTGTCAATATCTCATCCTGACACAATACCAAATTTCTAACTAATTCAGAAGGGAGTTGCTGGATTGCTAACTAGAGGATATTTGGTGACCACACCTCTAGAGGATAAACCATCAACGTCACTAACTCACGCCAACACTCAGCCGCGGTCTGTGCAGGCAACAAAGGTGGGGCGGTGGAGCCAGGTGGGGATTTTGAGGGACGTTGCAGAGGGAAAATTAAATAAATAATTAATTTTCCCTCATCATCGTCCGTCGAAATCCCCCCACCCGGCCCACCGCTGTTATCTGCACATGCCGCGGCTGCCAACGCTGGGAGGGATGTGTAAATACTCTCTTAGCTTCTATGTTTAACTGTTAAAGTCTTACTCATTTGTTTTGGCCCTCTAACAAGGACCTCTTATTTCACAGGACCCAGAAATATTGCGCCATTGTCTGTATGTTTGGATGCAGGTTGCAATGTAATTTGACTTGTCTTATGGAAAAGGCAAGTTAATTTCCTTTTTACGTGTTATTTAATCATCTGCACAATCCACTAGATACTCAGCATGCACAATGAAGCTCTCGTGTCTGAAAAGTGCTTTATATATAAAATAATGAAAAAGAGTACAATAAAGTAAGCAAAATACATGTGGGCATATCAGCACCAATAATTATCGCTAAGCGCACTTAGCGCTAGGATAATTATCGCCGGCTGAGATAGCGTGCTATTAGCAATGCTTATCTCAAAAGCGATACAAATCCTAGCGCTAACTGCCTAACGTGAGATTATCGCTGGAAACCCAGCGATAATCTCACGAAATGTGGTGTTAGCTTGTTGATAGGGCCTCACAAACTTAGCCATGATATCCACCTTCCATAGGATATAATGGCTAAGTCAGTCCTGAAGCAGGCATAGGGAAAGTAGCGATAACAGGGGTTATCGCTACTTTTCTTGCCGCTATGCTTCATAGCGTGGGGCTTGATGATAGGAGAAATGTCGCTTAGCGACATTTCTCCTGTTATGTTAGGTCAGGAACGCCCTCTTTGCATCTCATTAGAAATGCAAAGCTGGGCGTTAAGATTTCGTGCGCTAATGCAAGGTTTCACACGTTAGCGTGACCTTGCTAATTAGGCGATAAAATTATCGCCGCTTTTTGGCCGAAAACGGCCGCAAAAGCGGCGATAATTTTCTACCACCGCCTTGCTGATATGCCCCATGGTTACAAGACAAGTTGATGAAAGATTAGCAGAAAACTCTTGCACATTCTGACATGCATGGTTCATGGTCTTGGATTTGGAAGTTCTAAAATCTGGATTCACTATAGCAAAACTCTGCCGGATTTTGTAAACGATGGACATTCGCTTACCTTTTTTTCCCACTCCTCTGCAGCAGTCATGTATCATTGGCTTAGCCCTCCTGCTGCTGTCATTTGAAGAGGTATCTGGAAGGAAATGGATGATAAATTTCAGCATTGTTGTTATATCTTGCTGGTCTTTTGCGCCTCTTTTCCTTCCCTCTCTCGCACTTGGTATTTTCCTTTTTTCCCCCCTCCCAGTTACTTGTCTTTTGGTTTCGCCATACGCCCTAGAGGGCACAATAGAATGTTGAGATGACAGGATCTGTGGCGAGAGCAGGGAACTGACAATGAATAAACCTTATCTACTCTTTTCGTATTTGAGTGGACTTTCTTTATAACAGATTGGCGACGATTGTTCAGCTGTGCTGGGGACAGCGTCATTTCTCCCCCTGGTCTTCAAGTTTCCCCTGCTATGAAGCTCTCCTATCTGCATTTCTTCAATGTTGTATTCCCGAGGGTTTCCACTTCTTGCAGCCTGACCTTTGATACTGCCCTTTCTTTATCGTGGCAGTGTCTTTCGAAGAGTCTGCGCTAAACATCCTTCAGCTCTTCGAGTAGTGTCCCGCTCTGGTGCCTGTGCATCGACAGGAGTGCTCCGTGGCAGTGTCTCTTCAAGGGCCTGCGCAGGATTTCTCTTCAGCCCATTGGGAGCAGTGTCCCGCTTTGGCACCTGTGATCCTGACTGCATACGGAGAAGAACGTTCCTGCTCCAGCATTTTCCTGTGAGTACCTCACCGTTTCCTATTTTTCGCGAGGTGTTTCTTCAGCGTTTCTTCCTGTCCCTGTCAGCGGTGTTCTGGCAGTCTTCATTTCCCCGCAAAGAAGATTCTGGAGAAGATACGACGCTACCTGTATCTTTGTGGTGAGGTTGCTCTTTGTTGTCAAGTTGTCAAGTACTTCAGGTGTCTGCGCTTACGCGCTCCCCCAGCGCGCCTCATTCTTTAGGTGTGTTTCTTTTCACAAGACAGTCTTTTGAAGAGTTGGTGAGGAGTCTTGGGGTTTCCCCATCGTGCAATCTTTCCAGGCGCCAGTGTGGTTTTCCTTCGTCTGCGCCCCTGTGTTCAGACTCTGCGCCTATTCAGGTGTTCATGCTTAAGGATTGTTTCAGCAAGCATCATATTTCCTTTTCGCCTGATTTATCTTTTCTTCCTTCAATCAGCCCAGAGGCGACCTGCATGCGTTTCGTCTTCACAGAAGTGCACTTACAGATTCACACTGACAGGCACAGCTAGCCTGCAGTTTCCAAGTAACTTTCCACAAGACTTCTCCATTTTTAATTTACCTTTACAATAATAGCATCTTTCCGCACAGCATTGACTCTGTCTTTTTTCTGTACAGGTATTAATATTTTTCCATCCTGTGCGTATTGTTGGAGTGTTCATTTTCCGCTTGAATGTGTATTACATTTCGTTTTTTCTGATTCTTGCATTTCTCTTGGTACAGTATTTTACAAACATGTCAGTTGCAAATATGAGTCAACCTCCTCCATTTTTGAATGATGATGAGGAACCTGACATTCCTTGGGACAGATCGGTTAAAATGTTACTCTCTTATTTAATTGCTATTGGTGGGGAGAAGTTTTCTTCAGTAAGAAAGCAACATATCCTCCTGCACAATTTGGGTACACAAGCGAGGAAAGTTTATGAGGACCTCGCAGATGAAGGAGAAGAAGGAGGTGAAGGGGATGACGATGTTTTCACCACTACGTTAAGGAAATTGGGGTGCCATTTCAAAGACAAAATCAATGTAGTTTTTTAAAAGGGTCCAAGGAAAAAATGAGAAAGTAACATCTTATATTGCAGCTTTGAGAGGTCTTTCAGCCGAATCACTGACACAATATCGAAAGACAAAAAATCGACCTACAAATATATCGATACAAAATAATCGATCACATTATTATCGACATCATATACTTATTTAAAACATTACAAAAATATCGAACACACAATTTCGAACTACATAAATATAGGTACACAAAATATCGGCAACACAAATATCGAAATCCTAAAATATCGATGCTCAATAATATACATATACTTCATAACAAAATATCGTAAACTAAAATATCGACCACTAAAATATCTCCATTTTACTAATATCGACTATATAACATTTAATGAAAACCTAAAATCAAACTACATAAACACCAAATAATGTCTTTTATCTCTACACAAAATTATTATTAAACAATTATATATTTACTACATTTAAAAATGGATTTAAATAATTAACTCTTTACTAAAACATTATTAACAACATTCCTACATTAAACAACTATATTATTAAATTATACTTTATCAATTCATGCATCCAATACATAATATAATGTTTAGAAAAATACATATAGAATAATACACCACAAAACCACTAATTAGCGTTTTCCTTATTAGGAAACTAACTACCAGAAAAAAAAAAAAAAATTCGAACTAACCAATAAAAACACTCCGAATTCAAACTGACCAATAAAACACATATTACAACATCCAAAGCACTATAAAAAGAAGTTCAACTTCATTCACAGTCCAAAACCAAAAAAACGAAATTGAATGAAGAGGAAAATCGACTGGATTGCAACTACAGATATAAGAAAATCAACATACAGGAAATGTTTAAAACTATCAAAAGTAAGTTAACTATATTATTCTCATGAAGACTCAAATAGAATAAATTGTAATTACAATATACATACACTATAAATAAATTAATGTCTTCTTTCTATTTCATGTTTTCACTACAGGAAACTCCAAAAGAAACTAAGAAAATACAGAACAGCACCAAAAAAGATACAACTAAAAAGTAAGTATTTCACAACCAAAAATCAACTAATAGATTAAAATACCACCCTAATTAAATCCCAATTGCAAATCCCCTAACCATTCCCTATAAAAATATAGAAACAATTATTACAACACATTTCCTTTTCTTTTCCAGACAAAGAAAATACTAGAGGAAAATCCCACAAATAAAGAATCAGGAGCATTCTACTCAAACACATCAAAACCAACGTTGTAAGTATATAGTAACTAAATCTTGTTTTTTTCTACTGAAAATTAATATAACATCATATATAATAACTATAATATATATTTTTCATAGATAAAGCTACATCAAAATGACTGAAGGAGCTGAATTCATAACAAGCCAGAAGGGAAAAATGTTACTATGCTATATGGGGTACACTTACACACAGGAAAAAGTGTATGGTTTAAAAGTTAACTGGAAATGCACTAAATACTACTCTAATAAGTGCTATGGGCGTGCTACAACACGACAAACAACAGTACTATACACTAGAGAACATAACCACCCACCAAACATTACTGAAATCGAAGTCAGATCTGCTTTAGAAACTATAAAGGAAGCTAGCACAAGTTCTCAAAAACCTACCAGTGTAATTTTAAAAGAGCAGCTTCCCAAAATTCCTAAAACTGCTACTACACAAATGCCATCTGTAACTTCACTCAAAAGAACTATTGCACGTACTAAAAAAACCACTACTACTTCAACCCCAATTCCTCACACATACAGTGAAGTTATTCTAAGTCCAGAACAAAGTATAACTTTCAACAAAGAACCATTTGTCATTTTTGATAATAAAAACAATGACAAAAGAATAATAATATTTGGAACAGCTAAAAATCTCTGTAAACTACAAGAATCACATAACTGGATGATGGATGGGACTTTTACCATATGTCCCAAACCATTTTTCCAACTATATACAATACATGTCATATATCACAATTGCAATATACCATTAATTTACACATTATTACCAAACAAACATAACTCCACATACACTGAACTATTAAATATAATAAAACAAAAAACAAATGACTTTTCCCCACAAAAAATAATCCTAGATTTTGAACATGCAATGATTAATTCTATATTAAAAACACACCCCCATACCTCCATACAAGGCTGTTACTATCATTTTAATCAATGCCTATGGAGACACATGCAAAAATCAGCCCTAAGCATTGAATATGCAACTAATTCATCTTTTGCATATCAAATAAAAAAACTCATAGCACTAGCTTATGTACCTGACACAGACGTAACAGAACATTACAACATTTTAATAGACAGCGCCTTCTACAAACAAAATGAAGAAAAACTAAGTTCACTATTGGACTATTTCGAAGATACATGGGTCGGCAGACTACATAGATCTGGCCACAGAAGAAACCCTAAATTCTTAATTCCCTGGTGGAACGTATACAGAAGCACCTTAAATGGAGAATCCAAAACTAATAACGCAGTTGAAGGATGGCATAACGCCTTCCTACAATCAACAGGCAGAACAAAACCAACACTAGAAAGATTTATATCATGCCTACAAAAAGAACAGAGTTATCAAGAGTTCCGAATGGAACAATCCATAACTCAGCTAACTCCAAAAACCTCAAAACAAACTAAACAAATGTATAAATATCTAGAGCAACAAGTAAAATTGTACCCTACTACCAAAGGCCTAGAATACCTAAACATCATAGCTAAAACACTTCTTTAAAGTACAAATACAAATAAATGACTAATTACCCATTTTCAATAATATCAAACACATAAAATATATGTATCTTATTACAAAAATAATTACTGTGTGTAACATATTTATACATATTGTCAAAAATATATTAACACACATTAATAATATTTGTAATAAAATAAAAATGAACAATAATATTAAACAATACCCACCCACAAGAAATAATAATAAATTAACTTACCACGTTTATTCCAAAGTCTGAAAAATCCATTTCCTGCTTACACAATCCAAACATTAAAAAAATGGTTCCCAAAAAAAAATGCAAAAATACAACTGGCGATTAAATCCATAAGCCATTCACCAAATATCCTTCGAAAATCCATGAAAAACCCGAAAATAGCTAAAAATATTAAAAAACGATCCATGAAAACCGAAACATTTAAAGTAGTGTAAAAACCATATTGTTCAATAAAACGAACACACACTTCTTTAAAAAAAAAAAAGAGTCCATCCGAAACGAATAACCTAGAAAAGAAATAGTAAAAACAAAGCAACTGACATTCCCACCCACATAAAACAACACATAAACACGTACTAACAATAATACTAGATTTAAAACACTTCTAAATATACATTAAACACCTTAAACCTAACTTTCGAAACATGCCTACACATCGTTAAAAACACGTAAAAACACAACACGCAACTCTAACACATAACATTTCCAAATATAACTAATATATGTACAGCTACACTAAACATTATCTAACTAGGCTCAAAAGTAAATTTAAAACCATCTAAAACACATAAAACAAACCTTACCTTTCACGACGCGAAGTAACTCCCAACCGCGAGCTTCCCTTCAAACCAAATGACCCAAAACAACATTACCCGGTTACAAAATAGAGTGTCCAAAACATAATAAAACATTTAACTATACTAAAAAGCCCTAAATAAATCAGGTAAAACAGTAAATTCACACACAAATATTTTATATTATTTAGTAAAAATATACCTATTTTTTTAATTTACCTACAAATTGTCAACAAATGTTCCTAATTTGTAAAATTATATTAATAAATATTTTAAAATTTAAAATATTTATTATTATAATTTCTAAAAAGATAATACTACAGAACAATGTATGAAAAATTGTTAAATTTTTTTTTGCATAAATGCTAAAATTTTATTTATGTTAAAAAGATGTTTGTTTCGAAAACATTGTAAAAATAATTAATATTAATATTTTACATATTAATATTAATAAAAAAGGTATAACATGTTTGTACTACAAATATTAAAATGTTTATATATGAAAATATTTGTTAAAAGTTTTGTATAAAGATTTACAAAACCTATTGCTATGTTAATTTTAATTTAAAACACTACATTGTACAACATTATTAATAATCTTTATAATTTACTTAAAAATGTTTGAAAATATACTTAATGTACATAAAATTTGTTCTGACCTATATTCAATATGTTTGAATGTAATTACAATGTAAATAATACTATTTCTGAATGATCTTACTCAAATGAATAAACAATAACAAATTTAAAAAACTACAATAAAAACCATGTTCTTGTCTTATGAATTGTGTTTCTCTGATTATTAATATTAATCTTCTATTATGAATATTTAACATATAGAATAATTATTTTATAAAAAATTACAAATCAATCAATATTATAAAATTACAGAATGCCATTACCCATTATTCCAATACAAAATATTCATATATTTTTCCTAATAATAATATTAAATATTCCAAACATATCAAATTAAAAGGTTACATGTATATATTATCCTAAACTATAAATATAGAATTAATTACTACAAATCCAATATATAAACATACAATACAAATAATATTCACTTAAATATATTTTTATAACTACTATATCAATGTAATTTAATTAAATTAAATACCAGACAGATTAGAGTAGTTGCTGGACACTGACCATAAACAATTTACTATTCCCACTCCACTCTATAATAAATAAAAGTAGATGCTTGACACTGACCATAAATAATTTACTATTCCCACTCCAGTCTATAATAAATTAGAGTAGGTGCTGGACACTAACCATAAATAATGTACTATTCCCACTCCAGTATATAAAAAATTAGAGTAGGTGCTGGACAGTGACCATAAATAATTTACTATTCCCACTCCAGTCTATAATAAATTAGAGTAGGTGCTGGACACTAACCATAAATAATTTACTATTCCCACTCCAGTCTATAATAAATTAGAGTAGGTGCTGGACACTGACCATAAATAATTTACTATTCCCACTCCAGTCTATAAAAAATTAGAGTAGGTGCTGGACAGTGACCATCAATAATTTACTATTCCCACTCCAGTCTATAATAAAATAGAGTAGGTGCTGGACACTAACCATAAAAAATTTACTATTCCCACTCCAGTCTATAATAAATTAGAGTATGTGCTGGACACTGACCATAAATAATTTACTATTCCCACTCCAGTCTATAAAAAATTAGAGTAGGTGCTGGACAGTGACCATAAATAATTTACTATTCCCACTCCAGTCTATAATAAATTAGAGTAGGTGCTGGACACTGACCATAACTAATTTACTATTCCCACTCCAGTCTATAATAAATTAGAGTAGGTGCTGGACAGTGACCATAAATAATTTACTATTCCCACTCCAGTCTATAAAAAATTACAGTAGGTGCTGGACAGTGACCATAAATAATTTACTATTCCCACTCCAGTCTATAATAAATTAGAGTAGGTGCTGGACAGTGACCATAAATAATTTACTATTCCCACTCCAGTCTATAAAAAATTACAGTAGGTGCTGGACAGTGACCATAAATAATTTACTATTCCCACTCCAGTCTATAATAAATTAGAGTAGGTGCTGGACAGTGACCATAAATAATTTACTATTCCCACTCCAGTCTATAAAAAATTACAGTAGGTGCTGGACAGTGACCATAAATAATTTACTATTCCCACTCCAGTCTATAATAAATTAGAGTAGGTGCTGGACACTAACCATAACTAATTTACTATTCCCACTCCAGTCTATAATAAATTAGAGTAGGTGCTGTACACTGACCATAACTAATTTACTATTCCCACTCCAGTCTATAATAAATTAGAGTATGTGCTGGACACTGACCATAATTAATTTACTATTCCCACTCCAGTCTATAATAAATTAGAGTAGGTGCTGGACACTAACCATAAAAAATTTACTATTCCCACTCCAGTCTACAATAAATTAGAGTATGTGCTGGACACTGACCATAACTAATTTACTATTCCCACTCCAGTCTATAATAAATTAGAGTAGGTGCTGGACACTGACCATAAATAATTTACTATTCCCACTCCAGTCTATAATACATTTGAGTAGGTGCTGGACAGTGACCATAAATAATTTACTATTCCCACTCCAGTCTATAAAAAATTACAGTAGGTGCTGGACAGTGACCATAAATAATTTACTATTCCCACTCCAATCTATATTGAATTAGGATTACTATATATGTTAGATTTTTTCAAACAATTACTAATTTGTAAACACTACCCACCCTTATCCCCTATAAATCCTACATCACTCTTATTAAATGAATTATCTTCTTAAAATTGTTAAATGTTAATTAAAATAACATTTCTAAATGGAAATAATTTTTTATGAATAATAAAATTTTGATATATTTATAAAACACTCCCCACCCTTATCCCCTATAACCCCAAAATACCACTTATGAAATTTTTTTTATTATTAAAAATATTAAAATTTACTTTTATTAAGAAATTAGAACTTTGCATTATATTTTTCAAAAATAAAATATTACATATATTTTGAATGCACTCCCCACCCTTATCCCCTATAACCCCCAATTCCCACTTATGAAATTTATTGTATTAGTAATTTATTTAATTTTAATTTTTAAACTCAAAAATTAAATTTCTATTTTTTTTTTATAAAATATTAAATATTTCTCAAAAACACTCCCCACCCTTATCCCCTATAACCCCAAAATCCCACTTATTAAATGTATTTTATTAGTAAAATGTTTAATTGTAAATTTTAATACAAAATTTTAAATGTAAATTTTTTTGAATTCAATATTAAATAATAAATATATATCTAAAACACTCCCCAGCCTTATCCCCTTTAACCCCAAAATCCCACGTATTACATTTATTTTCTTATTACAATTTTCACATGTAAAATTTTAAAACTAATTTGAAATGTTTTTATTTCTAAATATAATATTTCAAAATTTATATCATAAATTATTAAATTTTATTACTAAAATTTTTAATTTTAAATTTTCATACCAAATTTGAAATTTTTTTTTTTTATTAAATATTAAATATTAAATATATATCTAATACACTCCCCACCCTTATCCCCTATAACCCCAAAATCCCACTGATTACATTTATTTTATTATTACAATTTTCACATTTAAAATTTAAAAACACATTTGAATTTTTTTTTTTTTTTTTAAATATAATATTTCTAAATTTATATCCTAAAATATTAAATTTAATATTTATTTCCAAAACACTCCCCACCCTTAACCCCTATATACACAACATCCCACTAACAATATTTTTTTTCATTATTAAAATTTAAATATTACTATTTTGTTCAAAATTTAAATTCAAATTATACAAATATTTATTAAAATATTTTATTTCTAATATATATTTTTAAAACACTCCCCACCCTTATCCCCTATAAACCCAACATCCCGCTCCTAAAATTATATATCCAAATTTAAAAAATTATATTAATAATAGTTAAATAATTATATCCTAAAATATTAAATATAATATTTATTTCCAAAATACTCCCCACCCTTAACCCCTATATACACAACATCCCACTAAAAAATTTTTTTTTCACAATTAAATTTTAAATAATTGAATTTTGTTCAAAATTTAAATTTAAATTCTACAAAAATTTATTAAAATATTTTATTTCAAATATATTTTTTTAAAACACTCCCCACCCTTATCCCCTATAAACCCAACATCCCGCTCCTAAAATTATATATCAAAATTTAAAAAATTATATTAATAGAAAGAAAATTGTTATTTTTAATACACTTAAATAAACATTTGCTGACACTTCTAAACAATAATTTTTTACAAATCACAAAGTGACTTAATACTATACTTTTTCGATATTTTTACTACACGATATTATGTCTTTCGATATACTATACCTCGATATTTTACTACACATCACAATCTCGACATTTTTTACATCGATATTGTTGACAGAGATATATTGTTCCATCGATATTTTGACTTCGATATTTCTGTATATCGATATTACATTTCCGATATTTTGTCTACTCACCCTTTCAGCCACTTGTGAGTTTGGTGCACTTACGGATTCCCTTATTAGGGATCAATTAGTTCGCTGCACAAATGACCACAAAGTGTGAGAGAGACTTCTAACCCAAAATCCTGATTTGGATGAAGCTGTAAGTATAGCCAAAAGTATAGAGCATACTGCTTACTGTGTTAAAGAGATGAAAACCAGTAAAGATGTTTCCCATGATGAAAAACAGGTACATGAGATTAAATAGGATGAGGATGTTTTAAAGGTAACTGAAATTCACACCTCAAACAAATCTAAACCTAAGAAGGACAGTTTCAAATGTTATCGTTGTGACAATTGTAATCATCTTGCCAATTTTCCCAGGTGCCCAGCAAGAGGAGTATGCTGTAGGAAGTGCAATAAAATTGGCCACTTTTCCAAAATGTGTAATTCCAAAGAGGCAAAGAGTGAAGTACATTTAGTACATGATGAACATGTTTCTGTCTCTAGGGACAATAAGTTTATATTTCAAGTGAGTGACCAAGAGCTGGAAGAAAAAATGTATTATCCTGTATGTGAGATACTTTTAGATGGTAAGAAAATTAATGCATATGCTGACTCTTGTTCTCCGTACACTCTAGTAGATGGAGAAACATCTAACTCTTTGTTCCATAATAGTGCATACACACTTGAGAAACCAGATGTACACCCTGGGGGATATAATAAGGAACCCATTCCGCTAAGAGGTATGATGAAAATGCGCATCACATGCAAGGATAGACATACATAAGGCAAGGTGTATATTGCTGAGAAGGGGAGCAACTTATTGGGGTGGAAACACCAAAGGGATTTGGGTATCACCCTTGACCCCAACAACAAAGAGCTAGTTTTACTAGTAGACAGATCCTTAACAGGTGGGGATATATGTGAGGAATTCCTGGAAGTTTTTTCTGACCAGGTAGGAGTATTAAGAAACTATGAACACAAGATAAGACTGAAAAAAGATGCTGTTCCTGTCGCACACAAAACCAGATCCGTGCCTTCGCTCTTGCAAGAACCTCTAAAAAAGGAACTTGAGAAATTGGTGAAGCAGGGTATCATACAGGTTGTAGAAAGCTCGGAATGGGTGGCCCCCATTGTGATCATGTCGAAAAAAAACAGCCAAGACATTTGCATGTGTGTGGACCTTAGAAGTTTGAATGCTAGCATTTAGGTGGACAGGTTTCCGCTCCCCAAAATCAATGAAATGTTATTTGTTATAAATGGAGCTACATTTTTTTACGGTGTTAGATCTTACATCGGCATATTATCAGGTACCATTACACCCTGAATCACAATCTCTAACCGCGTTCACCACACCGTTTGGCACATAAAAATTTCTGAGATTGCCATTTGGGTTGGCTTCTGCCTCATCCGCCTTTCAAAGAATAATGCAACATATGTTGGCGGACATAGATAAATCCTTCAGCTTTCAGGACGATATTCTTATCTATGGGTCTAGTGAAATGGAACATGATTCCAATTTGAGAAAGGTGTGCAACAAACTGAGAGAGGCAGGTCTTACCATAAAAAAAGACAAGTGCAAAATTGTGGTAGCCTCAGTAGATTTCCTTGGACACACACTCTCTAGTGAAGGGATTAAACCTAAAATGGATTTGATAGAGGCAGTTGTAAAAGTTACCATACCAATGAATAAAGAGGAAATCAAATCATTCCTAGGCTTAGCAGAATACATGTCTAAGTTTATTAAAAACTTCTCAGATTTAGTACAACCTATAAGAGACCTGTTGAAAAAAAGAACGTAAAGTACGTCTGGTTACCTATTCATGACCAAGCATTTTCAAATATCAAAAGAGCAATAGTTTTGGCACCCTCCATTGGTAATTTTGATAGCACACAAGACACAATTCTAACCACAGACGCCAGTAACATAGGCATTGGTGCCACACTCTCACAGTTTCAAAATGGCAGGGAAAAAATAATAGCCTTCGTCTCAAGAACACTAAAGGAGGCAGAAATCAACTACTCTACTATTGAGAAAGAAGCCCTTTCATGCTTCTAGGCCACCAATCACTTCAAATACTTTCTGTGGGGTCTACCGTTCAAGTTAAAGACGGATCACAAACTGTTGGTTGCCTTGTTTTCATCAAAAGACATTGAAAAGACCCATAGTACCCTAAACCCCTCATAAAAAGAGAAATAATCATACATTGTTATATTAAATATTGTTATATTCTAATTGATACTGCAAATACATCAAATAGCCCCATCAGGGGTCCATTGCTCACCCAACGTACATCATGGCCTTATGATGAAGCATGCCACCTTGATGGGTGAAGCATCCAGAAGAGACTACTCCATTGGTCCCAGATACATGAGCAATCTCTCACTGCTGACTGTGCTTTCTGCCTAATACTATACAGAAAATCACGTTATTGTGTTAATTTATTAATGAAGGAAGGACATGGAACGGACTGACCAATCTCTCTCATTCCCTCATTGGTTTGTGGTTTCTACTATGACTCCTGGATGTTGTCCCCTGCACTCACCTTAAATCTGCCTAAAACTGACAATCTCTTCTGCCCTGCAACTTCCGCTAATTTTTTCCTGTCTCCTTCACTGCCGTTTTCACCCTTCTCCTCTTTCTGTTCGTAAACTGGATATCATGGTCAAATCCTATCTCTCTTTCTCCACATACATTTCTGCTGTTTCTTGGTCCTTTTGTGTATAACTCTACATGATTTGCAAGATTCGCCTGCTTCTGACTTTGCACCCCAGAATACTCTTTGTCTCACTCTTCTTTCGTCATGTCTCTACCATTCTTCCACCCTGCTGATCTGTCTCGTGCAGGTATGGGGTGGTACATCATTGAACCATGGTGCTGTCTTTGGCTGATGTGAGTGTGCGGGGGTATCTGTGTGTCCGTGTTTATGGGTGTGCTTGCACGTGCATGTATCTCTCACACTGGGACTGTGTGTTGTGTGTCCCATTAAACAGGCATTTGTTGGTAGGATGCAAAATTCCTGTATTTTGTCATGGTGCCTTTTGTGTGTTTATCTTTGTGTAGTACTTTTTGCATAGCAATTGCATCCCTCTGGTATTGTGCTATCTGTGTGTCCTGTGATCATATGTTTTTATTTTGTACGGGAACTGTGGCTTGTTTGTAGGAGTTTCGTTTTTTAAACTCCATATGGATGCTGATTGCTGAGTTCCTGTATTTGCAGCTGACCATGGCCCCCACAGGGGGCCACTAGAGCGGTCGGTGCCCTAGTATCTTCTGGGCACCCGTCTCCCCTCTCCGCCCCACCTCTCAGGGGGCAGGGACTCCGGCCAGTGTCCCCTCCTCTTCCTGCTCGGTGGTGACGCGAGGGCCGCACTTCCGGGGCTTCTTTGTTCTGGGGGAGGCTATATAGCCCTCCCCCACCATGCTGGCGACATCTTGATCGCCTCGCACGCCGCATTGCAGGTCCTGCCACCCCGTTTTTGTCGTACCATTACGGTGAATCCCGCTCCGACCTCCCCCCACCCCAGCCCTGTCCCTGGGCAGTACCATGTTGAACGGGGCCCTGTGATATCGATTGCCATGGGTGGGGGGGGGCGCGAGCACCGTGGCGTTTAGCCCGTGTAGCATCTAAATCCCCAGTAAATGGGGATCACGATCTCCCCCAGGGAAAGAAGCCAACGAGCTGGGGGGGGGGGCGCACACCCATAGGGGAGGGGGTCGGAAGATCCCTTTTGGTCCTGGGGTTTGCCACTTTGGTGGTGACCCTGGTCAGGGGTTGCGCCGCCACCTCCTTTGCCATGGCCCCCCTTGCGATGGGACGCATGCTCTTGCAGCAACTGAGGGTGTTTGCGGGCTGTGAATGGGAAATGCTGTACGCGAGCCTGCTTTGGCTTGCTGCGGGCTTGATGCACAAGATAACAATGACTGAGGGGGGGTGCGGGGATAGTTGCTTGCCCGGACACCCCGGCCCCCCCGTGCGGTGGTAGTTGCTTGCCCGGACACCCCAGCCCCCCCCCAGCCCTGTACTCGATGGGACGGATGATGCCTGGCAGAGTGTGCGTGATTTCGGGGGACGCCCGGGCTGCATGGTGCAAGGCAGCGGATCCGGGGCTCAATGTGGGGGAGGAGACACGCAGCTGTGCAGCCGGTCTGCTAAGCACAGTCGCCGCCACGCAGGCATATGCTCTGCCCCCTGCCCGTCAATGCGGAAGTAGCAGTGTGCGTAGCGCATTAATAGAAGCTGCCGAACCTGGCCATGGGGGAGTGGTTCTAGTCGTGCTTGATCTGGGTTTGGTGCCTTTGTTGTGAAATGCCACCGCTGCAGGGAGGGACCAGCCTCACAGTTTCAGTTCCCGGCGGTTTCTCTCGCCTTCTTGCAGAGATTGACATAATGAGTAGCTTGCATGTTCAGTGTTGAGTTGTCTCGTGGGGCTGAATGCACGCTCTCAAATACACGCTATGTATATCGTGCACATTTTCTGGAGACATTGGACTTTTGCAGGCAACTCTTGTGGTGGTGGAGCCCCCCCTCCACCCCCCCTTTTTTACTTAAGGTTAGCCCATGCGAATCATTTTAGAGCCTCTGCATGATTAACGCACGGCCGGGCCGGGCCGCGCAGTGCATGGCGCTAGGGGCAGGGGGGTGCTCAAGATGCTGCCTGAAGGGGCCACAACGGGGAGGGCGTCTCCCCTGGGCATCCATCCATCGCGGATTGGGGGATGCGCCCAGTCTGGCCTAATGGTTAGGGTCTTAGACTCTTACTCTGAAGATTAGGTGTTCAATCACTGGTCTTCCAATGTCATCGTTTGTTACGTTTAACGTGTAGGCAAGGGTATTTACGTCAGTAAGGTAGTAAATAATCACACACCTCTAGGGTGCACAGCTGTCCGGGGCACTAGGGTCAACAAGCACCAACACCCACCCTGTGCACACCCGCTTGTGCTTCACCATGTGAGTCGCCCAGGACCCAGTGAAGAGCCCAGCCGCGACTCTTGCGGCTAACATGCGTTTCATATCTTGTTTTACAGCTACTGTGGCACTTCAGGTCAAAGGAATAGCGCACGTCAGGATCCAAGGTTAAGGTAAACAATTGGGGCGGCCACATAGCATTGGGCCCTTGGGGGCTCTGGCTTGCCGCATGGGTGAGGCTGCCCCCCCACCGCCTCGGGCGCAGGGCAGTTGGCATGGTTCACGGTGGGAGTTTTGTGAGCACGTGTTCCCCAGCACCTCACACTTGTTTTTTGTCTCCTACAAGTAGATCATCGCAAGACGAGAAGCGCTCTCGATGCAGGTTTCGTAAAGGGACATACGAAGGCAGCAGGTATGGGTACTGGGGAGGGTCCTCGATTGCCCTAGGGATCCCAAGTGCGCTTGCGAGCAAGAAGTTCCATCGCTGAGCCCTGGCGGGGGGGTGGGTATCAAGGTGGTAGCAGGGAGGTAAGGGGGCACTGGCTAACTTATCCTTCATCTCCCTCACAGTGCCACCAAAGCCCGTTTGCCCGGCCAGATGCTCCGTCATTGCTCGCCTGTTTGGAAGTAAGTACTGAGCCACGGGGGAGCCAGAGTCCCCTGGGCATTGACCTGTGCTACTGGTGGCCGCGGGTGTGACTTCTTGAGCTTTTCCCTTATCGTTCCAGATTGGGAGGCACCCGCGGGTGAATCGATGGATAGTCAGGGATCCCCACCACTTCTCTCGATGAAGTCCCAAGTCGAGGAGACCCAGACTGGCATCTCCAAGGATGCGCGGATCGCAGCTTTTCTAGAACTGGCCAAGACCAAGGGATTGGCTTGGGCCACCGAACTTTTGAAAGCCAACAATCCCGAGGACTCTGGGATCGCCATTAAGGCCATGGCCGCTGAACACGAGCCCAATGAGGAGGCTGGCCCCTCCAGGTCTAAAAGGATCCGCAGGCCCACGGTCCGAGACTTCCCGGCCGAGCAGTTGCCTGTGAAGAGCTGGTCTTTGGCCCCCACCTGGGGCACCGCCCCCTTACCTGCGCCCCCAGCGCTGGCTCCTGGACCAGTGCCCACTCCGGCCAGCTGCCTGCCCTCGGTGGCTTACGCCACATCGGACGACCTTGGTAACCTCTCAGATACTCTGCAGAACTTCATGTCCGAGGTTAGAGCGGGCTTAGCTTTGGCCAGCCCGGCCAGCGTGGTTGGGATTGCTGCCACCCCCCCTGCTGTGGCACCAGCGGTCCCAGCCTTCGCGCAAGTCTGGGGTGGGGCAGGCAGCCTGCCTGGCATGCCGCCTGCTCAGGTGGGGGGTCCAGCACTAGCGAGCCCCTCTGCCTTGGGAGGACAGCTTCCAGCGGGCGCACCCCCCTTGCCAACGGGCACCCCCTCCCCCACCCTGACACCGCCCACGGCGGCAGCCGTGCCTGCCACACCCACGGAGGTCTCCACGAAACCGGCAGTAGTACCTACCGCAGTAGTGCAAAAGCCCCTGGTCACCATGGCACCGTTGCTATCCGGTCGCTGTTGTTTGGGGTAGGAAGTGCCCTTGTCAGCTAAAGAAGCTATATGGCGAAGAGAGTTTATTGATATTTTCACCCTCCTCATGCATGGGGCCGAGGGGGTCGATACAAGGAAAATGGGTGGGAAAGATGACGACAAGAAAGTGCGCTTTCAGTCCTGGCCTGAAAAGAACATTGGCACGTGGGGGCAAGCCTTCGCCATCTTGGCGGCGGTGATCATGGAGAGATTTCCGGACCAAGGGCCGGGCCTTTTCCAGTACGCTAGCATCATCACTAAGGAGGCAGAGATAAGTGGGGGGATGGGTTGGTACCGTTATTATTGCGATTTTAGGAAGAAAATGGCCATGTGCCCCGAGCCAGAGTGGGACCAATTAAAGGTGAGGCTCTGGGTCATGCACATGGGGAAGCGCACAGTTGAGGGGACAATAAAGCCTAGCACCTCCAATAGTGACAAGCCCAAGGACACGAAACAGGAAGCGAAGGGCCAGTCTAAAAAGTCCTTTCGTGGGGGTCGTGGAGGGGGTTAGTAGCAGGGCGATAGATCAATGTCCAATGGAACCTGTAGGCTGTTCAATGCGGGCTCCTGCTCTTGGGGGAAAGCATGCAGGTTCGCACATAACTGCAGCAAGTGTGATGCTGCCCACCCTGCCGCCTCCTACTCCAAATGAGACAGCCCGGCCCAGCCCCCTGCAACACATATCAAGTAATCCCTGTCCTTCCCAGGTCCCCCACCCACTATCCCTTCCCCAATTTTCGACTAACAGCGCTACAGACCTCCCTGTGCTCTCTGGGGGTGGATCGAAACTTCCCCTTCTGGCAAAGGGTCCTTCCCCATCAGTATCGCCAACCTCCTTCCCCTGATCCGTGGGTATCCCAACAGCAAAGATGGATCGCTCATCGTGGAGGGCTTTGTGGAAGGTTTTAGAATTCCGTACCTTGGCCACCTAGTGACAAGGGACGCGGATAACCTCAAATCGGCTAGAGACCAACACAGTGATCGTGCTAGCAAAAATAAAGAAGGAAGCGGCCCTGGGAGGGTGGCGGGCCCTTTCAACCTACCTCCCCTCCCGCACTTTGTAATTTCACCACTGGGGGTCGTGCCCAAGAAAGAGCCTGGGTCCTTTAGGCTGATCCAGCACCTGTCGTACCCAGAGGGGGACTCTGTGAACTTGTGGTTGGAGGAAGGGAGGTGTTCTGTGTCCTACTGCTCCCTCGACTTGGCAGTGGATATGGTCAGGAGGGCTGGGAAGGGAGCATGGTTGGCTAAGTCAGACATAGAGTCGGCTTTTCGACTGCTGCCGGTCCACCTTGACAGCCAACACCTATTGGGCTTCAAGAGGCAGGGCAAAGTCTTCTACGATCGGTGCATGCCCATGGGCTGCTCAGTTTCTTGTGCATACTTCGAAGCGTTTAGCTCGTTCCTTCAATGGGTGCTAATGAGCAAGTTCAAGGTTGAGGGAGTGACCCACTACCTTGATGACTTCCTGTTTATTGGGGGGGGCTGACACACAGGAGTGCATGAGAGCCCTGCAGTGCTTTCAGGACTTGGCTAAACACCTAGGGGTGCCATTAGTACCTGGCAAGACTGAGGGTCCATTACAAAAAAGGGGTAACCCATGGTGAAAAGGACCTGGGTGAATAGCTGATACCAAAAACAATGGTCCTTGACAATTGATCAATCTATCTGAGACAATATACTTAGCTTAGTCAATTGGTTTGTCTATTCCTGAGCCCACAGAGAAAACACATAATTTTGTTTAGGAACAAAGGCTCACACTATTCAATAATTAGTTCGTATTGAAAAAGGACAACATCCAAAACACTGTGAAATTAATTACATGTGTTTAATTTAGCAATTTGAATATTTAGAACAGAACAAGGTTGCTCCAAGGGGAGACGTGCATGAAGAGAAAGTGATAAATGAGTGAGTGAGTGAGACAAGAAATAAAAGGTTACATAGTAGTCAGAGTATTCAATTAATTTTAGGCAATGTGGATCGGTTGTGATTCACCGTCCAGAGTCCAAAAAACCTGGTCACATTCATTAGGTACACAATATTTCGTATATTTCAAAATTAGACCCCATTGGTGGCCTTGCACGGAGGAATGAATATGTGTCCCAGGTAGTTAAGGGTGGGCGTCGACGTTTCGACCCGTCTTGATGGCCTTGAGGATAATTAAGCCTTGGCCGTGCGGGTCTTCATCAGGACCAAAAGAGGGGGCAACCTGACTGGAAGGTGGTCTACGCTGAAACACCTGTAATGTTAAAATAGGTGGATTGTGAGGATGTTGGCCTAATTAAAAACATGATTAAAAGGAGGCATCTAGTGTCAATCACATACCTAATTGGTTTAGAATCACAGGACAAATCCGGGATACCAATAAATGGAGGCCTTGAAGTCATAGGTCAATTAGTTCATTCTGGGTGAAGGGAACCATACTAAGTTCAATTCAAGTTATCAGCGGCGACCTACAACAAGAGAATTAAATCAGAACACCGTGAAAATTAAATTGCGGGGATGGTGGCTTGAGTAGCGCAGTAGCGTATTTCTTTCACTGCTTTTCGTAAACAATGTTGTGTATAGTTTACCTGATTCCGGGTCTGATTTGATTGTAATGTCAAGGAAATCGATGTGAGATCTACTATAGTTCATCGTGAATTGTATGTCAGGTGAACATGCGTTCAACCAAAGATGGAATTTTTTAAGATCATTTTCATCACCTCGCCACAGGAATATAATATCGTCGATGTATCGACGCCACAGTGCTATACACTCACTATATGGGTTAAGTGGATTGAGGACATATTGATGTTCAAAAATTACTCATGTAAATAATGGCCAGATTTGGGGCGAAGCTGGCCCCCATCGCCACGCCTTTAGTTTGTATAAAGAATTGACCCAAGAAGGTGAAATAGTTTTGGGTCATTGCAATTTTGAGTAATGATACAATGAATTCAGTGGGAACCAGATGGGGTGCAGGTCTGACATTGAGTACAGATTCAATACATTCGAGGGCTGCCACTTGTGGGATGTTAGTATAGAGGGCAGTTATGTCCATGGTGACTAGTAGGTGAGTGTTAGGGTCATATGGATATTCATCCAGAAGTTGTATAGTATGCATGGTATCCCTTAGATAGGTCGGGGTCTGTTCCGCAATGGGCTTTAGAAATACATCAACGTACTTACATAGAGGTTCTAAAGCCGAACCACAGCCAGATACGATTGGCCTACCTGGGGGATTTTGCAACCGTTTATGTATTTATTGGGTAAGCCTTCACTACCCGTATACTCATACCGTAGATTCTTAACCCACTCAGCCTGAGGCTTTATTGACCATGCCCTTCGATTTTGTTTTTAGCCTTGACTCATTCCTGTGTATCGACGAATAACTCTGAATAACTGGCAGATACATCGCTTACAGCACGAATTTTTGCTTAACGACTTATACACCGCCAACGGTTCTTGATGCGGTAAGATGTCACTTCGGCTCATTCACTACCTACATACGGCAGCTATAGCCCAATCCGCTTAGTCTGTTGGTCCCTAGAGTTAATTTTCACGGTGTTCTGATTTAATTCTCTTGTTGTAGGTCGCCGCTGATAACTTGAATTGAACTTAGTATGGTTCCCTTCACCCAGAATGAACTAATTGACCTATGACTTCAAGGCCTCCATTTATTGGTATCCCGGATTTGTCCTGTGATTCTAAACCAATTAGGTATGTGATTGACACTAGATACCTCCTTTTAATCATGTTTTTAATTAGGCCAACATCCTCACAATCCACCTATTTTAACATTACAGGTGTTTCAGCGTAGACCACCTTCCAGTCAGGTTGCCCCCTCTTTTGGTCCTGATGAAGACCCGCACGGCCAAGGCTTAATTCTCCTCAAGGCCATCAAGACGGGTCGAAACGTCGACGCCCACCCTTAACTACCTGGGACACATATTCATTCCTCCGTGCAAGACCACCAATGGGGTCTAATTTTGAAATATACTAAATATTGTGTACCTAATGAATGTGACCAGGTTTTTTGGACTCTAGACGGTGAATCACAACCGATCCACATTGCCTAAAATTAATTGAATACTCTGACTACTATGTAACCTTTCATTTCTTGTCTCACTCACTCACTCCTTTATCACTTTCTCTTCATGCACGTCTCCCCTTGGAGCAACCTTGTTCTGTTCTAAATATTCAAATTGCTAAATTAAACACATGTAATTAATTTCACAGTGTTTTGGATGTTGTCCTTTTTCAATACGAACTAATTATTGAATAGTGTGAGCCTTTGTTCCTAAACAAAATTACGTGTTTTCTCTTTGGGCTCAGGAATAGACAAACCAATTGACTAAGCTAAGTATATTGTCTCAGATAGATTGATCAATTGTCAAGGACCATTGTTTTTGGTATCAAGACTGAGGGTCCGGCGCAAGTACTGACTTTTTAGGCATCGAGTTGGACGCGGTCAAGGGTGAGTCCAGACTCCCTGCGGATAAGGTATAGGCGCTGCGCCAGGACATGCAGGCATTGCTGGGGAAAGACAAGGCCACCCTGGGTGACATCCAATGCCTCTTGGGCAAACTAAACTTTGTAGCTAGGGTTATCCCCGTGGGGAGGGTGTTTGCTCGCAGACTAGCCAGGACCACAGCTAAGGTCAAGAAGAAGCACCATTGGTTCCGCCTGGGGCCAGGTTTGAAGCATGACCTTGCAATGTGGGGGGACTTTCTCTCGCAGTTTAACGGGACGGTGTACTGGCGGGAACCCTGGGTGGATATCAGGAGCTATGCTTATTCACAGATGCCTCGGGCAGGGAGGGCTTTGGGGCCATCCTGGGCGAGGACTGGTGCACTCAGAGGTGGCCCAATGCCTGGCGCAGGCACAACATCACTGCGAACATCACCGTACTGGAACTCTTCCCCATCGTCATTGCATTACACCTCTGGCCAAAGACCCTGTCAGACAGAAGGGTCCTTTTGTGGTCGAACTAACATGGCGGTAGTCCAGGCCATCAATGGGCAAACAGCCAGGTGTCAGTTGGTCCTCTGCCTGCTTAGGAAACTGGTCAGGGCTTGCCTGTGATGTAGTGTGGAATGCAGGGCTAGACACATTGAGGGGGTAAAGAATGTGGCAGCTGATGCTCTTTCTCGTTTTCAGTGGCTCCGCTTCAGGAAGGCCTGGCCGCGGGCAAGAGCACAGATGGCCCCCTTCCCGGCGCACCTTTGGAGGATTCTGCAGTGGTCCAATGACTAAGAACCATGGGGGAGAGAGCACTGGCTCCAGGTACCAGGAAGCGCTATGGGGCACACTTGGCTACTTTCAGATCCGTGTCCCACACCTTGGGTATCTCCTCTGCACCAATTGAGGGTAGAGTACGGGCATTTGTGGTGTGGGCCAGGGAGTAGGGGAGGAGCCACTCATGGGTGTGCGGCCACCTGGCGGCAGTAAGCCACAACGACAAGCTGTCTGGGGGGATGGACCCAACCAAATCTTTCGCAATAAGGGCAGCCCTCAAGGGGTGGGCCAGGGATGAGCCAAGGGCCCCAGATAACAGGGCCCCCATCGATTTCGACATCCTCACGGGCATGCTGGGGGTACTGGATGGGGTCACCTACTCCAAGTAGGAGGATACCCTCTTCGCGGCTGCTTTCTGTTCGGCTTTCTTTGGCTCCTTCCGCATTAGTGAGCTGGTGGCTAGGTCCAAGACAGACAGTTCGGGGGACGCCTTAGGCATCACAGATGTGTCCCTCTCTGATTCCCTGTCCATCCGCCTCCAGAGATCCAAGACTGACCTGGCTGGGCGGGGGGTGGATGTGGTCCTCATGCCCCTCGGGGACCAAAGGTTTTGTCCGGTCCACTGTGTCAGGGTATACTTGGAGTGCCGCCCCCCTGCCCCCGGCTACTTACTGATGCACGTGGACCAGGGGCCCCTGACCAGGTATCAGATGGAGAGAATGATCAGGGCTAGTCTGTCAAGAGCAGGCTTGGCCCAGCCAGATAAGAGATACTCCAGCCACTCATTCAGGATCGGGGCAGCCATGGCTGCTTCCAGGGCAGGCATGGAGCCCGGGAGTGTGAAGAAGGTGGGGCGGTGGGAGTCGGATTGCTACAAACGATACGTTCACCCGTGATGTACCTGATCATTTATTGTTTGCAGTGTATTGCAGTAGAGTGTCTTATTTTGTGTTTTTGACAAGATTGATTGACTAGAGAGTGAAACCGTGTCTCTTGTTTTACTAGGGCGACCGGTTTGGGTAATCGGGCATTCATACATCTCCAGGGTGGCTTAGTGGGCGGCGCAACGGAATTGGACGCGGCACTTCCCACAGACACAGTTTGAGCGGATGGGTTTCCCTGACATGAGATGGAGCTGGCTTAGGAACAAACTGGAACAGAGACTGGCGGCGCGGGGGGCACCACCAAAAATGTTAGTGATTCACCTGGGTGGGAATGACCTCATCCCCATGGGTAGAAGGCTTCTCCTGCAGGCCATGAAGAGCGACATAGGTGAGATTTGCAAGCGCGTAGGCCAGTGCGACGTTCTCTGGTCAGAGATGATCCCACGCAGAACCTGACGAGGGGCTAAATCGGGCGAGGCGGTTGAGCATTCACGGAAGCGACTCAATGGGGCAATGCACAAGTTCACTGACCAGAGGGGCCTGGGCTTCATCAGACATGAAATGATCAAAGAGAACGTGAAGGGTTACTTTGAGGACGATGAAGTTCACTTATCACCAGTAGGCATGGACCTTTTCCTTTTAGACCTAAGCGAGGTACTAGAGATGAGAGGTTGCAGGTAGACTATAGCTGTGGTGGGGGGCCCTGGCAGTGACGGGGGCCACCTCCAGAGCTGTGGCGAAGTTACAGGGCGATATGGAAGCAGGCCAGTACCAAGGGTACCTCTGCGCGGCACCATAGGGGGTGCCAGAGCCAAATCCGAGGAGCCTCATGGGAGCGTCCTGGAAACCGTGTCGGCGCCCTGCTAGTCCTTCGGGCGGTTGTGGGCCTGAAAAACCGGGGGGTTTGCTATGCGACGCTCTGCCCCGTGAAGGGGCGTGAGTAGAAGTTACCAACGGTCACGTGATCCTGTAAGCGAATCACTTGGAGGGCAGCAGAGGCGGGGTTCGCCCCAGTGCTGCCCGGCTCATCAGGTGGGCAGGCGGCCCAGTTGGTTGCCTGCCCTTGGATCGCCCGTAAGATAACCCACTTATTACATAACGGTGTATGTAATAAACCTGAAGCAATTGTACCCAATCAAACAGTCTGTGTTGTGTGTTTATTATTGGGTAATGTATATTGGTGGGAGGGGGGACAGAGGGATGCCTATGACAATACTATGCCTGTGCACGTTGAGTTTTGCCGACTGAAGTATCTATCATTGTCTGTTCCTGCCGGATGTGGTCTTAGTGCTGCACCACTGATGTTAAATAGTGATTGGAGTTGTTATGATATTGAAAGGTGGATGTTCATTGGCGTGTTTTGTGGGCATGTCATATTGACATCATAACTAGAGCTAGCCATTCCTCTGAAGGTTAGATTAATGCACGTGCGCTTGAAAGCTCGATTATGCATGAGTGCTTGAAGGTTCGAATACACAATTAATGCATGTGCGCTTGAAGGTTCGATTACTCGATTAATGCATGTCTGCTTGAAGGCTCGATGGGTGCATGTGTGCTTGAAGGCTCGAAGGGTGCATGTGTGCTTGAAGGCTCGATGGGTGCATGTTTGCTTGAAGGCTCGATGGGTGCATGTGTGCTTGAAGCCTCAATGGGTGCATGTGTGCTTGAAGCCTCGAAGGGTGCATGTTTGCTTGAAGGCTCGATGGGTGCATGTGTGCTTGAAGCCTCGATAGGTGCATGTTTGCTTGAAGGCTCGTTGGGTGCATGTTTGCTTGAAGGCTCGATGGGTGCATGTGTGCTTGAAGCCTCGATGGGTGCATGTTTGCTTGAAGCCTCGATGGGTGCATGTTTGCTTGAAGGCTCGATGGGTGCATGTTTGCTTGAAGGCTCGATGGGTGCATGTGTGCTTGAAGCCTCGATGGGTGCTTGTGTGCTTGAAGCCTCGATGGGTGCATGTTTGCTTGAAGGCTCGATGGGTGCATGTTTGCTTGAAGGCTCATTGGGTGCATGTTTGCTTGAAGGCTCGATGGGTGCATGTTTGCTTGAAGGCTCGATGGGTGCTTGTGTGCTTGAAGCCTCGATGGGTGCATGTTTGCTTGAAGGCTCGATGGGTGCATGTGTGCTTGAAGCCTCGATGGGTGCATGTGTGCTTGAAGCCTCGATAGGTGCATGTTTGCTTGAAGGCTCGTTGGGTGCATGTTTGCTTGAAGGCTCGATGGGTGCATGTGTGCTTGAAGCCTCGATGGGTACATGTGTGCTGGAAGCCTCGGTGGGTGCATGTTTGCTGGACGGCTCGATGGGTGCATGTGTGCTTGAAGCCTCGATGGGTACATGTTTGCTTGAAGGCTCGATGGGTGCATGTGTGCTTGAAGCCTCGATGGGTACATGTGTGCTGGAAGCCTCGGTGGGTGCATGTTTGCTGGACGGCTCGATGGGTGCATGTGTGCTTGAAGCCTCGATGGGTGCTTGTGTGCTTGAAGCCTCGATGGGTGCATGTTTGCTTGAAGGCTCGATGGGTGCATGTTTGCTTGAAGGCTCGTTGGGTGCATGTTTGCTTGAAGGCTCGATGGGTGCATGTTTGCTTGAAGGCTCGATGGGTGCTTGTGTGCTTGAAGCCTCGATGGGTGCATGTTTGCTTGAAGGCTCGATGGGTGCATGTGTGCTTGAAGCCTCGATGGGTGCATGTGTGCTTGAAGCCTCGATAGGTGCATGTTTGCTTGAAGGCTCGTTGGGTGCATGTTTGCTTGAAGGCTCGATGGGTGCATGTGTGCTTGAAGCCTCGATGGGTACATGTGTGCTGGAAGCCTCGGTGGGTGCATGTTTGCTGGACGGCTCGATGGGTGCATGTGTGCTTGAAGCCTCGATGGGTACATGTTTGCTTGAAGGCTCGATGGGTGCATGTGTGCTTGAAGCCGCGATGGGTACATGTGTGCTGGAAGCCTCGGTGGGTGCATGTTTGCTGGACGGCTCGATGGGTGCATGTGTGCTTGAAGCCTCGATGGGTGCTTGTGTGCTTGAAGCCTCGATGGGTGCATGTTTGCTTGAAGGCTCGATGGGTGCATGTTTGCTTGAAGGCTCGATGGGTGCATGTTTGCTTGAAGGCTCGATGGGTGCATGTGTGCTTGAAGCCTCGATGGGTACATGTGTGCTGGAAGCCTCGATGGGTGCATGTTTGCTTGAAGGCTCGTTGGGTGCATGTTTGCTTGAAGCCTCGATGGGTGCTTGTGTGCTTGAAGCCTCGATGGGTGCATGTTTGCTTGAAGGCTCGATGGGTGCATGTGTGCTTGTCTATTGCCACACGCAGCAAGTCAACAGATTATCTTCACAATTTCTCTGAAGCTGCTCCCTAACTTTGCTTGACAGAGTCCAGAGGACCCGAAGGTTCTTATCGCTCGTAAAGTTCTACATTTCTGTGTTTTCAGTACAATCAGCAGAGTGGAATATTCTGCAAACTGTAGACAAGAAAGACTGCCTAGAAAGTAAACAAAGCAGGAAGGAAAGTCAATAATGAGAGAGGGAGTGGTGGGAACAGTGCAAAAAGCCATAGTGGGGAAAGAAATGCAATGGAACAGAAGGAGGATTTGTAGTAACGCGTGGAAGGCGTGACAGCAAAGAGTTAGAGACTCGTCAGTAAACGCAAAGACAGCCCTTATGGTTTTTTTTAAAATTTCAAATCCTTCCATTTACCCAGGTATAACACACACACGCTGTATGTTTCAGAAGGATCAGGAAACATGTTTAGGTTTACCAAACATCGTTCCTTTAAAAACAAACACCTTCATTAATTTTAGAATTAATTTTCAGGCATCTGGTGACTAGAACTATGTGGTCTAAACTGAGTCTGCATTTGGGCTGGATTTTTTATAGTGAAAAGCAAAGCTCTTGTGCCATAAACATGACAAGGGGTTTTAGGCACCTGCAGTGAAGCGTAACAAATTGGGTGGTTAGTTGTGAAGGATGTGAGTACTTCACAATAGGTCTGCTATTGTCTTGTGACTGGGAACCGATTACTCCATTGTAGCACCTGACCCTCTCAGGGTAGTGAAGCAGAGCAGTCCAACGCCTGTTCGTGGGAGGTGGCGTCGGCCAGCAATCACAGTTAGCTGCCATGCAACAACACTCAATAAATTATTGACCAAGCAAAGCTTTTTCTTTTAAAAAAGGACAAGTACTTTCATTACACACACACATGACTAAATAATATGCATTCAATTATAACTATATACATTCAGGCAGCTGGAAATACCCTACGGTGACACCCTTTTATCACATTTCACTTGTGGGTACTGAACCCCATAATCACAATGCCCCATCTTGGAAGAAATGCAGCATCACAAAATAAGAGTGAGTCATTACATATGACAGGCCTACTGGCTTTATTTTTATTTATTTATAAAGTTTTATATAGCGCAAACATGACCCACGGGGGTATCTGAGCGCTTTACAGAATACAGTTGTTGCGCCATACAGTACAAAAGAGGTAGATAGGAGTATATGGTTGGCATAGGAAACCAGTAGTTATTAAGGAATGATCCAAGAGGGAATCGGAGCACATTACAATGCACAGGTAATTACATATTAGGTGGTCGACGTCATTCAGTACAAAAGAGGTAGACCGTGGTATAAGGGCAGCATACGATACAGGCTTTGGCCAGGTATCAACACATTAATAAACAGGCACATGTTATGATTCACCAGTGTATCTCCATTAAAACCAATAGAGACAATACACATATCACAATGCCTTAATTTTAAGTACAAGCATTGCAGTGCTCAACAGCAGTACTGTCAATAAAGAATTTTGAAATTAGAAACGTGTGTCAGAGTCTTTCTTCATGTCACATAATGCAGTCATAGGACCAACCCCAAGGGGCCCAAACACTTTTTGAGCCTAAAAGCAAAAGCTTCTGATCTGGGAGTGCTTTAAAAAAAAGGTACACCACTCCTAGGGTCATCATTTCAAAATCGCCGGTGACATTTATAAATGCTCCTGGGGGTAGCTGCACTTTCTCAAGCTCCCTGTGATACCTGGTGATTGTTTGGGTGGTGCCCCTGTCATTTCATGGGCACCTTGGTAGAGAAATGTGCAGTTTTCTGTCCCCTCAGGGACATTATTTATACAGTGGCTATTTTCCGTGGGTCAGGGAGGCTTGGGGTAAGTAAGGGGCCTTGCATCTCTTACATAAAGCAGGAATGTAAGAAACTGGAAAGAGACTGGCGGAAGGATTATTGCCCAAGGGCGAAACTTGTGCTGAGAAGTACACAGAAGACTTACTATATGGCTGTAACTCAAGCCAAAAGTCTGTATTATGCGTCTAGGATTGACTCAGCTAGGAATAATTCCAAAGAAATATTCGCAATCGTCCAGAGTTTCCTGTCGCCTAAAGCTCTATCTCGCACACTTCCTTCTTCGAATTCCTGGTGTGAAGATCTTTCCAGCTTTTTAGGGAAAAAATCCTGGCGATACAGGCATCGTTTATATCGTATAATAGGACACCAGGTGTCCCTTTGGGTGAAGGACTCACATCATCTCTTCCTCCCCAATCTTTAACCACTTTATCCCCAATTGATTTGCCCAGTTCGCTTAAAATTCTTAAAGGACTTAAATCAGGTTCCCCTTCAGTCATCTGTGTGGCCAGACTTATGGCGGCTGTAGCAGACACCGTTAACCCAGAAGTTAACAGACTTATTAATATGTCTCTCCAGGAAGCGCGCGTCCCGACAGCCTGGAAGCAGGCCAAGATCCTGCCTCTATTAAAGAAACCATCACTTGACCCTCTGTGCCCTGTGAGCTACCAGCCTATCTCTCTTCTGCCCAGTAAGGCTAAGGGGTGCGAAAAAGTGGTTACTGGACAGCTGACTGAGTTTAATGAAAGGTCAGGCCTTTTACACCCAGCTCAATCAGGGTTTAGGGCCGCTCACAGTAGCAAATCCGCTCTGGTGGAAGTTTCGGTGGACATTCGTTATTGCTTGGATGCCAGTGAGAGGGCAGTCTTGGTTTTGCTTGACCTCTCGGCGGCATTCGATACGGTCCCCCACTCATTGCTGCTTACTCGACTTGCCGAGATAGGTTTATCTGGCTCAGCTCTGGGTTGGATTGTCTTTCTTGGAAGACCGGACGCAACAGGTTTGGCTCCCCCCATCCTCCTCTTTACCACAGAGAGTGTACACAGGGGTCCCTCAGGGTTCTTCCCTGACTCCACTTAAAAAAAATATTTATGTCACCCCTTTGGTTCAATTGGCGGAGGATTTGGGGGCAAAAATAATTGCCTATGAGGATGACATCCAGCTCCTGTTCACTTGGGAAAAAAATTAGATCTCTACCACTACAGCTAAGAATTGCCTGACCAAAGTCTTTCATTGGCTGGCTTCGGCCAAACTTAATTGTAACGAGGAAAAATTGGAAATCCTACTCTTCGGCCAATTTCCCCCCCCCAGTTTCGACTTACGCTTTGGCTGTCAGACTCTGTTCTACCAGCTACAGCAGGACAACCTGTTAAGAACTTGGGGGTTTGGTTCGAGGAGAACCTTACCTTCGCATCCCAGATTAAAAAAACTGTCCGGGACCTGCTTTGATATACTGAGCCCTTATTCTATCGCACTTAGATTATGCTAATGCTCTGTACGCTGGCTCTCCAGGCTATTTGGTAAAACAAAAATTGCAAGTGGTTCAGAATGCGGCAGCCAGGCTCCTCTTAAACATCCCGACCAGATGTAGTGTGAGACAACATCTTCGTCCTCTTCATTGGTTGCCCGTTACTGATTGAGTCAAGTTTAAATCATTAGTACTTGCCCATCGTGCCCTCTATGGCCTTGGTCCAACCTATCTTCAAAAACGTTTTTCCTTTTACACTCCCCCAAGACTTCTGCGCTCTCCAGCTCAACTGCTGGCGTGCGTCCCTCGTTTTCGGTTGCAAAGGATGGGGGGTTGCTCCCTTGCGGTAAAGGCCGCTTTAGCATGGAATGCGCTGCCTTTTACCCTTCGCAGCATTCAGGATCCCTTTCAATTTAAGAAAAATCTGAAAACCTTCCTGTTTGTTTAATCGTCTCCTTCCATCTCTCAAGGTCGCGCTGGGACACTCTTTGAGTATCTGTGCGCGTTATAAATGTTAAATAACAAAACATAACATTGTCACTTTTCTGGTTTGGATGTCCCAGTTCCATCCGGAGCACCCACAGCCTTATTTTTGCATTGGGGCAATATGGGGAACCCTGAGGACCCCACAATCATGGCTGGCTCCTACGCCTACTACTCGAATTTGGGTGGTCGTGAGTATTCTTTCCATGCCCACATGGAGTGCGGGTGGCGTGCAGGTTGTAGTTCACCTTTCGTCCTCCCCTTCCCCTGACACAGGCACGGCAGACATAGAAAGTGAACAAATCGCTACTGGGGCCCCTTCCACCCTGGAAGCACAATTAAAAGTGCAACAGTGCTCCAATAGTGTGCCATCTTTGTCCAATAGGATGGGGATCCAGGGACAGAAATCAGAAATACTTGCACAGGGCCCCATGAGATGAGTTACAGGGGATAAGCTAGCACATGAAGGAGGGGGCTCACACATGTCCCTCTCCCCATGATTTAATTCAAATTATCTTTGTGCCAACTCCTAGGGGCTTAGTCTCGTTGGGGTAATTTACGGGAATTGGGGCAGAGCACCACACCCTCAGCTTCTCAGTTCTTTTCATTTAAAAAGCCAAATCTTTAAGGTGTCATATCCTTGGACCTGCTGGGCCAATTATCCTTATTTTAGGCCTGGTTTGCTCCTTGAGGCCAGCTCTAATCACCAGGAGAATTTTATTCAGGCCTCCTGCTCTCTAAATGCGTTTTTCATATGGAGCTGGGTGTTTACTGCTCCCTGCACCAGACCTGTCCTCTGCCTGCTTTCCTGAGGCTGTCCTCTGCTGAGGGGGTGGGAATCTTCCACAACCCTTCAACATCAGTATCCAGAATACTGTCGAAGCCACACAACCCAGGCTCCATGGCCTCCTGGCCATCTTGCAGGGTAATTTATATGTCAACAGCAGGGAGTGGAGCCAGTTCACAGAAGTCCGAGTAGAGCCACTCAGCCGGTACTTTCACTCACCTATTCGCATAAGGGGACAGCACCACTGTCCTTGAAGAGACCCACCCAAGTCCTGGGGGTGACCCGGAGTCAAAGTCCCAAAGTCCATCTTTCAGGACATCAGGTGGCTTCTTCTTCCAGCTGTCTGCCTCTGACTATCATCTGGTTAGTGCACTGGACACAGAAAACATTTTGCCAGATTTAAACAAGGTGCAACATCCATTCCCACAGTTCGGAAAATCACGATGCATAGAATGTGCCAATGTATTTCTCTAAGAAGCAGACACATTCTAACATTCATGTAGATATATTTAATCAGTTAGTAAGAGTGAACGTTCTCAGTGTGAGAATGGGAGGTTGATGCAACGATGTAGAGTAGTGAAGTAGTGGTGCAGTGCATATGGGTGGTAGTGTGATGTTGGGGGCTGAGGGGCAGTGCTATTTTGTGTCACTCTGGGTGGTGCTGTGCTGTGATTTGCTGAGTAACACTGCAGTGAAGTTTCTTGTGGTGTTGGTTGTGGTGGTTTGTTCTTAAGGGTTGTTGGTGAAGTGTATGAAGTTTTGGTGTAGTGTTGGAAATTATGGGCAGGGCCGACTCTGGGGTGGTGGGATTGGTGCAGGCACACCTGGTGCTGATCTCGGGGGACAAATAACAGGTCTTAAACGCACCTCCTGCAGAGTTCCTTGTGTGTCCAGCAATCTTCAGGCAACAATAAAAAAGTCAAGATAATTCTGGTGATTAAGTTTCGTTCTGGAGAGAGATCTTTTTTCTAGTGGAAGTCTCCACTCATGAAAAAGTAGTGCAAAGGGTTTATATGCCTGCTGCAAAGAACTGCATTTTATGCGGATCACTCAGTAGGCTGCTGCTTTTGCCACAGTTCATAAGTTGGAATCCTAACATAGCACTGTGAGCTATGAACTGTCATCAAAGAGCTGAGTGCAAACTACATGGTATAGTTTTATGCTCTTTCATTATCCTAACGTTGCTAAAAAGGGTTTATTCTAGTGAAGCCAATCACTGAGGTAGTTTTAAACCATGAGTTTGTGCTCGTCCAGACGGTACACTCTTACAATACTACTAGTATTAGTGACATATGACTCCTACACTTTGTAATCCTCATTGTCCTATGTAACATTTCCTATATACTGATTTGCAGATGTTTGATTCATTGGCTCTGTATAATGTATGTGTGATGTAAAGTGTTCTGACATACTACACTGGTTCAAGGAGCAATATAAAACAAATAAAATGCATGTGAGAGAGGAACTATGGAGAGATTAAGGGCACTGATGGATCGTGGTAGAGAAGAAACTCATGAGGAGTTTTTTTGGGTAGGGCTACAAAGATTTTTGCACTGGGCGCCACCAGCGATAAATTTGTCCCTGATTATGGGTGTGAAGCTAGGATGTATTATGTTGCTTGTGGTGCTGTGATGGGGTGGTCGTGTAGTGCTGGAGGATGGTGGTGTCCTGCTGGGGGGTTCATGGTGCAGTGTTGGTTTATTCTAGTGCCACTGCTGCAGCTCCATGACTGGTGATGCAGTGTTGTGAATGATTGTGTGATGGTGCAGTGCTCTGTAGTGACGCAGTGCTCGGTGTGGTGGTATAATACTGAAGATGGTAAGTGCAGTGGTTGTAGCTCAATAGTGGGAATTGATTTGTAATGCCAGTGGCAGTGGTTAAAAGGGAAGGGTCCTATTTTCACATTTGCCTCTTGGGATGAGAGAGAACATGCAGTTTAACTATGTTGTAAAACTGATACCTCATTCCTAACGGTGGAACTTGTGACAATTTAGAACCTGTAAGAAAAATACGGTGGACCTCGGACTATCAGGATGTGATCGACGAGAGTCTTGACCATTTCCTAGATAAATTGATACAAGAGCACAACGATCAATTGTCTACAACACCATGGGAAATGGTAGTGGATGACCTTAGAGAAAACCTAGCCAGAAAGACAGTTAAAGGGCCAAACTGTCCCACGACAAAAACCCACCACCTTATCGAACATATGCAAATCCTAATGAATATAAACCGCAAATTAAACAATCTATTGCGTAGGTGGATCTATGACGATACTGAATACAAATCCCTTGGCGAGAAGGAATCGATCACTCGTAAGAAGTACAGAAAAGCAAGATTCACCCACCAGAGGATGAAAGAAGACTATATCTGGGTAACCACTCAAAAAATATTAAAATCAAAGGACCAAACTAGATACCGGAGCTGGGTTAACAAAGGGGCCAGACCTTCCCAATCATCAACTGTAACAAACATTGCTCCTGCCGAGTGGGAGGCTCACATTGAAACACTCTACTTAGAGCCCATTAGAAACAATTGGACTGGCTACCACAGCCCTAGACATACCAACTCTTACACAGCATCAGAGCCCAACATTAACATTACACCAACCCAAGTGGCATTTCTTATTAAAATAATGCGCCCAGTAGGGGTGCCCGCCCTAAACGGCATACCAACAAAGGTGTACAAAGCCTCGACACACAAGTGGGTTTCACTCCTGGCCCCCCTATTTGAGGCAAGCAGAAGGGGTGGGTTGATTCCTGACTCCTCGCGAGGTTCTCTCCTCGTTCCTATTCATGAAAAAGGGTCTTGCTCCAGCCCAGAAAATTACCAAATGAAAAGCTCTCCTTGACATTGAAGGGAAGGGTAATGCAAGTATTCTACTTCAAGAACTGCCAGGTGGAAGACCGCAAACTGATCCATATACTCAAACCGGCTTTCAAAATGGCTGCCACATCGAAGACTACTTAATCTGTCTAGCCCACATGATAGAGGGCACGCTCGCCACAAAAGGAAGGTCGCTGTACCTGCATAGTCTGCCACAGATTGTGGGAAAAATGAAATAACTGGGGCATCTTGCAATCCCTGTTAAAGGCTCTTATCACTCTGTAGACTGATACCTGAGTAAAAATAAGAGTTTCTTCTGAATGGTCAACTACTAATAAAATCATGACCAATAGAGGCCTAAAACAAGGGTGCATATTGGCTGTACCTAGAAAACCTGCCTGAGTGGCTGGCTTTCACTTGAGCATTTCCGCCTAAAATCGTATCTACTAAAATTCAATCACTGTAATATGCAGCTGATACGATTCTCCTCGACCAAACCCAGGTGGACTCCAGAGGCTCTTTGTCTCATTGAGCTTGTACTGCAAAACAAACGCTTTAAAGATCAACATCAAAACAAAGGTGATCATGGTATCGAGACAACGAGCAAGAAAATGTCCCTGGTATATAGAAGGAAAATCTATAGAGGTAGTGGCCGCATATAAGTACCTGGGAGTCTAGATAGACCTCAGAGGAAGATCGGCATTGCATATTGCAGTAAAGCAAGGAGTGGCCCACTGCCTGGACGGGGAATTTCCAAGAACAAAGAAAGCCCTAAATTCTCTGGATTTCTAACCATAAATTTGTGTGATGGGTGCCAAATTTTACAGACAGTAGCCTTTGGTGCGCTGACTAATAAAGATAAAATGTTCACTTGCCTAAACAGAGTGCAATCAGCCTGTTTTCGCAGATTGTTCCGTCTACCAAACTCGACCTTTCATGCCCAAATCTGCATGGAATTTAGCTTGCCATCTCAACATTGGACCATGAAAGCAAGATTTATTGCCTACTGCTTAAAAACAAAAAATGCCCATGTGACCTCACATTAAAGAGCTGCATTTAGTCACTGTTAAATAACCCTAGAACCACTTGGAGCAAAGTGTTAACGCACTGTTTGGATGCAGTGAAAGCCCATAATATACGGTCCTGTTTTTTACCCATAGTAGTGATTGCAAAAGTGTTAACAATACAAGCAAAGATATTGTCAGGAGAACATGATGTGCTAACCATGAAATCTTTCCCATGGCAACTGGGCGTCAAAACTTTAAGACAGTGAAACTCTACCACACCATTTAACATCTGCCATGAAGCCATCAGTGAAACACAATTTAATGAGACTACGTTTTGGTCTAATCCCTCTGATGGCGTGTATGTATGGCCAGAGGTACAAGGAAGACACACCCTCTTAGTACCGCTTTTGTGGCAACGGGTAAGAAATTCGAATTCTCATTATATGCAGTTGTAAGTTCCTGCGCCCCTTTTGAATTTTCTGGCTGCATCCAATTTGGCGCACCCTCAATGTGTGGACAAGCCAAGAGGCCCTAGAGGAGTGCATGATGGGTGATTCTGCTCAGATGGCTGCCCGTTTTGTAAAATTCATGAACCAATAAAATCTATTCGTCCTGCAGAAGATCACTAGGAATTTCGGCCATGCCAGTCACAAACATTTTTAATAGAGAATTAAAATTGTTTTTAACATCTTTTTGTAAGAATCGCAATGGTTTTAAGTAATTGTGCAATAAAATGTATCTTGTGACAAGGAGGATAAACAGCTTAGGGGAAAGAACGCAAGCGGAGTTATTGGAGTTTACATTTCCATATTCTAATGTAACTTGGAATTAGGGCACTAGTGTGGTATTATTGTGGCAGGGTGGGAGTGTAGGTTGGGGGCAATGAGGTGGTGATGAGGTAGTGCAGGATGCAAAGCCTGGAGTTATGGTGTGGGTGTTGTATTATGCTGACATAGGGTTGTTGGGTTTATCAGATGACATGTGTCCCCTAATGCATGCAGTCCGATGCTTTTCTTTAACTCATCAATGTTTTCAACATCAGTGTTTTTGGACATGTACAAAAGCTCCAGAATACAATTATTATTAAAAGAAAAGTTGTTCCTGGCATCATTGAACATCTAGTAATACTTGGGGAGGTGACGCAGTGCCATGGTTTGGTGGTGCAGTGCCATGGTGATGGTGAAGTAGTGTTCTAGTATTCTAGGCAGCCACACCTGGTCTGGAGTAATATTGCCTTGCTAATTGCATGAAAATATAATAAAATGGAGTTGATAAATTGGTCCTGATTGTGAGGTACTGAGGTTTGGGTTATGATACTTCTTGGTGGTGGAACTCTGCAGCTTGCACCACCCATTACCCCATCTGTTGCAGTTCCCCAAAGTTACAAAAATAGCTTGAGCAGCAGGTATTATTCCTTTATAATGTATAGTGAAATAGTAAACAACTGTTGTTTCGCTTATCTCTGAATCAGTCAAGCATGTTGACAATTAAGTGCCGGTGCCGAGCACAGGAAACCACAGCCTCAAATTAAGCACTGACTGGGACAGAAAATGGGCTGGGGCACCAAAATAAATGTGGTCCATTAGTGTATCAGAAAGCACCCACATTTACAAATTGGGGCTGTTGGTACCCCGTAGACATACACTATCAAGTTGTTTTGCATGGTATGGGAGAAGGCATGTATTTATGCTTGCTGAAGGCAACTTTTCTGGTAATATCAGTGAAATCAAAAGTTAAAACCGGTTCACCAGATCACAAAACAGACCCACAAATAGTGAAATAAAGCCTTACCATTAATCTGTCAGAGGAACCTTTTAGCACTCTAGCATTGCTGACTGCCTTGCAGGCCAGCCAGCCTCCACATTCTTACATGTAAAATTACACATTTTACTTGGGTTACCCTGTTATTGTCATTGGTAGAAATTGTTACTGGGAGGGGTAACTCAAGTACAAATCTCACACTAGCCGTGTCTGCCTCATCCTTCTGCACTAGCACAATACATGGCATTGTGATAAATAGTTTTTTGACCACAACAAATGGCATCATCGAATTACAATTCTTAGTAAATCTGGTGCTACACAATTTTTTTACTGTTCACATAATGAAGCTCTATAGCTTTTCAGAGTGCCGAGTTGCAAGAATATTAGTCAATCTGAGCCTCAATAAGGCTTGTTAACGGTCCTCTTTTATGCAAGTACTGCACATTTAGCCAGTAAACTGGGCTAGCGTTTTAATAATATTCAGAAATTAATACAGTTTATAATAATGTGCAGAATTAATGTGTAAGCTGTGTTAAAAACGTATGCGTTTAAAAATGAAAAAATTGTGGTCGATAACCATATTTACTTGTATTAGGTCTCAATGGCTAAAGTAACATTGCCTGACAAGCTGACCTGACTAGAAACACTAAGGCCCTCATTAGGATGCGTTCCGACCACAACCTGTGGCTTGTCAGTTACAGTCCGAACCACATGTACTGCTGCGGTGCGACCAATGCATTAGGATGCATGCGGTCAGAGGCAGCACTAGAAGGGACCGACCAACGCCTTCCAACGGGCTCATGGAGCCCGTCGTTCGGAAACTCCCCATAATCCCTCAAGGACAGCGTTTCCGCCATTGGGATTATTATGTCAGTTTCCGACAGCCTTTCCATGTGGGGCTTTCCGACATGGAAATGCTGTCGGAATGCGACATTGGGGTCCCCTAACAGCCCTTCCACATCTGGGCCTGTGCCCCCCCTACAAATGTGGCAGGCACTGTCCGGTGTCTGTCACATGGTGCAGGGATGTTTACAAACTCACATTTCTCAATGGGAGCTTGTGCTGTGGGCGTTTTCCGCCTGTCATAGAAGCTCCCGTCGAAAAATTTGAGTTTCCGACCACACTATGTGCAGTCAGATCGTAATTCGGTGTCTGGAACCGCCGACCTATAGTCGGGCAGTTCTTCCACCGAAATGGTGTCGGTCGGAGGCAACTCCTACCAACATCGTAATAAGGGCCTAAATGTGCGTAAAAAGTTTAATTCTTGACCTTTCCATATTTGTTTTTTTTATAACTAATGGTTGCATAAATGTTTTAATACATTTCCACAGCAGAGGTAGTGAAGAGTTCATTTATGAAGATGAAGCACTCTTAAAGAGAATTAATGGTTGTTGTGCTAAATGTTTTTTTCTTTTCATTATATTGATGTTTCAAGTTCTATATAAACCATTGTTAGGATCTTGATATTTTAGAAAGCTAGAAATATAGTTTCAACTTGGGAAAGTAGATCTGAATAGTAGAATCACCAACATGAACTTAGAATTGATACAGCTTAGTTGTTCTTCCAAATGTAGTAATTGAAGTGTTAGTCAAACCTAAAACAATGTCTACACAAACAGCAAAAAATATCCAAAATTATCTCCAATTTAAAAAAAAATATATATAAATCAACATGTTAAGATCTTTAAACCTCTAAGTGAAAATAATTCTTATCAAAGAAATAATTAGCCACCCAATCACCCAATAAACTCCAAAACCTTTAAAATTAAGTATGTAAAGCTATAATAAAAACTAAAAAAAATATGACCCCTAATTTGTAGTTTAAATGTAACACCTATACTTTTGTAAAACATTACCCACACTAAGTGTGAAAATAACCCATTACCCTAAAAAGAAAAGAAAAACGTTATCAATAAATAGGAAAAGCAAACAAATATATAAATAATAAAACATCTTAATAAAAGGCAAATAATAATATCATTGCAACTATGTTAAATCCCATAATATTTTAGTAAACTACATTTGACCATTAATATGATTTACAAATAGAAGAACACAATATACTTTCATTCTATATTTTTCTCTTAAAAAATAGTTCTGACAGTATATTCTCATTCTGATATATTGATACTAAATCATCAATATTCAGGTACCATGCCACTGATTATGCCATGCGATTAGTTCATGTTGTTATTTATTGTGTCACTTTAAATTTAGTTATTGAATCATAAACAAAGCTAATGGGGTTAAATCTGCACAGCAGGGTTTGGCCACAAAATCCAGGCCCTTTGAATACAGGCCAAGTGGTTTTCTAACTGCAAAATGAATCTAGAATAGAATATGCATGGCATAGGGGTGAAATAGAGGCTTGTCCACCTCCAGCAGTGGAGGTGCCGCGACCCTTTAGGGTGTCTCTTTTTAGTCCAAAGCAATGAGTATCTATGCCATATGGGGGTCTATGTGACCCCCCACCACATTCTACGGGGGTTGGAGGGTGGAGCACCTTCTTATGCTACTGATGAAAAAATGAGAATTTTGTTTTTCCGAGTCATTTAAAGGGATTGTGGTAATGACATGGAATCGATCAATGTGTGAATTTGTGTTTATTAGAACACTTGTTCTAAATAACGTGTGATAGGGCTATACTTATGTGCACTGGCAAGGAATATATAATGTGGGGCAATGTCTGAGCTAATGGCCGTGTTAATGAACAATGCTTAAAGCAGTAACATTATAAGAAATAATTATTTAATATCCCAGAACTGACCTAAATTGTACCTTTTCCACAATCACCTGATGCACATCGGGATTGAATTTCAAGACCAACTTCAGAAAATTAGCAGAATGATTCCAGCCTCAAATCATGTCCGCCAATCTCAATTGCTTCGCAGCTTCTCTCTGTGTGCGTTAAACATGAGAATATTTCTCTTCCATGGACAGATGCAAAGTGCTGCAAAGTGCTGTTTAATGGAAATCGCAAGGCATGAATTGGAAAATACAGGCAAAGCTTTTCTTCACACCCCTCATTTATATGACAGTGGTAACTCCAAAAAGCTGCAGAACTGGGACTACCTTCGGAAATTACTGAAGCCAATTTCAAGTTTATTTAAAACACTTTCTCCATGAAGCCTTTCACACAGAGCATACATCGACGATAAAACACGTCAGGGAATTAAAAAATATATGAGTAACTGCAGACAAAGAAATGCTACCAGAAGCAGAGCATAATTTGACAATATAAACGTCAGCACTGATCGCATGAAATGGCAAGCCAGCTGCAGCAACTATAGCACCTATACTTGTACTCAACCCCTAATTATAACATTTTGTATTGCACTGCAGAAATGTTATTTAACAAGGGTCCATGAATAGCGTTTGCATTAAGGGTCTTATTTCGAGTACGGTGTCTTGGGACCGCCATATTCATAGTGGTGGTCTGACCACCACCACCACTGCGGGTCTGCCAGCAGTAATCCGATGGTGGTGGTGGGACAGCCACAATACCAATTAACTACTCATCAAATAAGAATTCTAAACAAAGGCTTCGGATTTGTCCCTACATACCAAACAAATGCTCTAGAAAATGAAATAATGTTATTCAATTCATGCGGATTTTACGTCTTAGATACTTCTTTTCTACACTAAATACTTCTGAGGCAGATCAATCAGAAAAAGAATTTGAGGAATTTAAACGTAAATCTACTTTTCAAGCTCCAGTATCGCATAAAATTCTAGACGCATTTGAAAATCAGGTTAAAAAAGATCTTTCCAAAACCAACATTAAACGACACAAACAAACCAATTTTACTAGACAAGAACACTTCACTTTAAAAACCTTGGCAAATGATTCTGACATCATCATAAAAAAGGCAGATAAGGGAGGAGCACTTGTAATCATGGACCAGCTATTCTACAAACGGAAAGTTGAAGAACACATCTCAGATTCCACTACTTATCTCCCACTAGAAGGGGACCCTACGGAACAATTGAGCACGACTTTGAACATCATTCTAAATAAAGCCATCGATATGGGATGGATCATGAACAACACTCGCCTATTTTTGACAAAAGAGAACCCTAACCGACCAGGACTATATATGCTTCCAAAGATCCATAAAGATCTTTATGATCCACCATTCAGACCAATAGTCACAGGCTGCGGGACCATCTTCGAACCTATCGGACAGTACATAGACCACTTTTTGCAACCATTTGTTCAAAAATGGATCTCTTATATTAAGGATACCACTCACTTTCTGCAAAAGCTATGTAACATTCAAATCACCAGCAACACTCTACTCTGTACTCTGGATGTAAAATCATTATACACCTCCATCCCTCACTCAGGAGGGATGGAAGCAGTAGAATGGGCACTATTGAAAGAATCCACCATAAGGGCAGATAAAGATTTCCTATTGGAAATGCTGCATTTTTGTTTACATCACGGCTACTTTGAGTGGGACAACAAATACTATCTACAACTAAAAGGCACATCAATGGGTTTTGCAGGAGCACCGGCGTACGCAAACACCTGTATGGCTCATTTTGAGGACATATACAATGACAGTGAATGGATGGATAATCTGTTATTATACGGGAGATACATAGATGATATTTTCATACTATGGAATAACAGCCCTGAATTTTTGGAGAAAAAAATAGTTCAGTTAAATCAAAAAGATGAACACATACAATTTACCAAAACAATACACGATAAATCTCTATCATTTTTGGATGTACTAGTCACTGTTGAAGAAGGAACGATTTTCACTGAAGTGTACCATAAACCTACAGACAAGAATAATGCTTTACTGTTTACCAGTTTTCATTCGCAGAATCTGTTACATAATCTTCCCTTTTCTCAGTTTCTACGAGCCAAAAGGATTTGCTCCACTGAACATACGTTGCAAAAAAAATCAACATTTTAAAGGATAGGTATCTATCCAAAGGATACCCAGAGGACATTCTCAGTGAAGCAATCCACAAAACAGAACTAAAAACACGAGATAATCTTCTCAGCATTCAACCGAAAAAGAAAATGACCAGACAAGTTTTCGTATCCAAATATTCTACCTGCTCCAGACAAATTAAAAAAATTATCAACGCAAGATGGGAGATGCTGCAAAACGAAGAAGACTTCAAAGATCTATTTAAAGAGAAACCTCTATTTGTCTACAAAAGATCGAGAAATTTAAAAGAATTACTCACTACTATCCCGAAGACCAATATCAAAGAATTAAGACCCGCATCTCAGAGCATAAAAGCACCATCAGCAACGCAAATATGAAAAGCAGTCTGGCTGCGCACTGGATCAAATTTAAACATTCCATATCGCAACTTAAATTCCAAGTCATTGAGCAAGTGGTCCCAACCCCTAGTAGAAATCTAACTAAAATGCTCTTGCAGAGAGAAATCTTTTGGATAAGGAGGTTAAACACCCAAGATCCTAATGGGATCAATGATAAAGTTGAATTAGCATGTTATCTATAGCCTGATATGCTGCACCAAGTTGAAAGTCATGTAGACCTATAGTATACATTTAAGATCTCTCCTTTATATATGTATAGGAATTCTAAGCTAGTCAATTGTATCATAATATTATTATTAGTATTATTTTTTTTTTAAATGCTTTCATCATGTATTTGAATATTTTCTTTTCCGTTTCACATTTTTTCTTCTGTCCTTAACAAGTATTCATATTCATTACACTTCTAAAACACAGGATGTTTTTTGAGGAACGTTGTTCTCGAGTCTTTTTCCAGTTGTAACGGTGTTGTGGAGCATAGATTGTAGTTATAGTGGTTTCCCATTTCAAGATGGCCCGTATTAAGACGAGTCAACAGCGGGACCTAGTCCGTTTTCTATTACTTGGTTACATTGGCCTTATATGGTAGACGCTGAAGTTGAGACGATTACCATTACGAGTGAACGTACCGAGCAGATCCTAGTTTTCATTTCATGGACACCGGAAGGTCTTTTTAAAGGTGAGCAGGAGATTAGATATTAGTGAACTTATCTTTGCAATTATTCTTGGAAACGGGGACGGTAACTCGTTTTTTAATTATTTCATTTATTTCGTAGTTGCATCGTCCAACGTCGTAAAATAGCAAGGTGGTATCCGAACAAGTTTACCATTCCAAGTTTCAAGGTTAGTCCTGGCATAGTTTTTGTTGTGACTACAGGGCGCACAGGTCTTTTATATGCCCAGTAATTTCTTGATGTCGATCTATTGGATTTCAGGAAATCAATAAGTACAGATTTATCAGGTACTTCTTACAAAACATTTTCGTTTACCAACCACACTTTTATTTTTTGGTCCTGTTACTTTTTCAACAACAACACACAGGGTGATTGGTTCTTTTTGGGTCTATTTACTTTTTAATGTTACATGTTGACTGTCATCATTCAAGATACAATGAGAAGAACAATATACAGGCGTTTTGTGACTGTAATGTTTATTTTCTAAAAAAAAACATTTTTGTTGTTGATAATAGTTGCTTCCCAGCACTCGCATAATATAATGCTCATATAATGCTCATATTATTTGCATTGTTTTCAGATCATTTCCCCTGAAGAAGGGCCACAGAAATGAAATGTAAATGAACATGATATAAATTGTGATCTGAACATGAATAAAAGTCAAATCTGTATTCAAGCAAATTTATGATATATCGTTTTAGTTGTTAATGTCATCAAAGTCAAAATGAAAAATTATTGATATTATTTTCTAGAATAAGCTAACATTAGCGAACAGGGAAAGTTGCTCTGAGGGCAAGTCCTAACCTACTTGCAGAGCTCCCCACAGCCACAATACCGCCAACTCTGTCAAGATCCCATGGGGGTGGCAGTGTGGAAAAGGGCAGTAAATGCTGGCTGTGACGATGCCAGCACTCACTGTTGAGCACATTACAACCTGCTTTTGCACCGCCCATTCCATGGCAGGGATCCCACCATGAAAAGGACGGTGAAAATGCAGACAACTGGCGCATCTGGCCATGGGGGTGCCTGCAGGGCACATGTTGTGCCCCCCTGAAACTGCACCTTCTTTCGTGCACGGTGTGGCATTCACAACATGGTGCATACCACACCATGCACGATCGTGCAGTAGGTGGTCTCACATCAGCGGTATATGTGTTAGGCTCTCCTGTGAGCCTAATAGCCCGACGGCATGACACCGCCACTGAACAGCCCACTGTCCCTTTATTGAACTCATAATCCGGCAGGCAGGTTCACCACAGGCTGGTGGTTTTCCTGGGACTGCTGCAGTGGTGGTCCAAGCCAAAAGACCACCAAACTCGCACTAAGTCCCTAAATCTTGCATGTTAGTTAGTGCATGTGTTGCAGCGTGCAACATCAAATTCCCCCTTCGTCGCAGACCAAATACCTCAATAGCAAATTCACTCATTGGTGGGGCCCATAACACCAACACTCATACTCATTGATCTGCTTCCCTAGAGGAATACCAAACACTGACATGAAAGGAATATCTTTACCTAACCCTAAATGCGTTGACTCCAACCTTGTGATATTCCCCTCATTAGGAGATGGATCATTTAGTTGTTTTGTAATTTAGTGAACCACTTCATTTATCTATACACTACTCTTTATCCTAGTTTTCTTCTTCAAATAATCGACACAACACATTTATCAATTAATCAAATATTGTTTATCTAAGAAAATTGCAAATTGTTAGAAATCATCATCAAAATCGCAGAACATCATATTTACCTAATCTGGCTAATAGTCGTCCTCTAAGTCAGTCAAGTCGTGGAAAAACCTTTAAATTCATCAAAGTCAGGCCGCAATTCAGTCTCTCAAAGATTCAGGATAACAGCTGTCCAGCAGTGTCACCGTCCTCTCCGTCAGCATAACGTCAGGAAATCGAGTTCGTCAAAGAAGAAGAGTTTTTTTGTTCATTTCCCTACCTACTTTTATAATGAAATTAATGTCAAAATGTATCAAGATTGGGGTTTTGGAAAGTTCTGATTGGTGTACTTGGGGTCGTCCGGTGAAGTTCTCACATAATCCACAAAATGAAGTCATCGCACTTGCTGGTTCCGGTTTTAAGACAGTCCTTTGTATTGTCGTTGGCGAAGCTCCCAGAGTGTCCTTGACTAGAACATCATCTCCTGGGGTCAGGACTAGGCCATTGTTGCTGGCGGTGATGCATGTGCACTTCACCCAGAACCTCATGTGTCAGGAGCAGTCACGTTAAACGTCTTGTTCAGCCATTTTGGATTAGGCCGAAATGGTCAACTTAAGCAAAACAAAAACAAAACCGTAATTAAAACATGGAAATGACTAATAAAATGTTAAACCCTCACTAATACCCTTATGTGTAAGTAATTATCTAGCAGAATAGCAACATCCAAAGCGTTTATACTCACTCAATGATACGCAACTTACAATTACATCACAAAAGCAACATATACCATGCAATATTCTAATGTTCTACTATTGGTATGCGTACATATGTTAGTTTAAAATTAGTTTAGCCATGCAAAGTGCAATTCCCACGTGTAATTCTTTTGTTAATATAATTGGTAAGTCTTTCACTGCAAACAAATTAATAAGATTACTATTAGTTGATCATTCGAATTCATAGAAACATACAGAATGGGGGGGGGTATACAACATTTTGTACTACCCGCTCCAGCAATCCCCCCTTTGGTGATTATATCACCACACCAACAACATTTTTTGTATCCCCTTCTAATAGCCCGACGGCATGACACCGCCACTGAACAGCCCGCTGGCCCTTTATTGAACTCATAATCCGGCAGGCGGGTTCACCACAGGCTTGGTGGTTTTCCTGGGACTGCTGCAGAGGTGGTCCAAGCCAAAAGACCACCAAACTCGCATTAAGTCCCTAAATATTGCATGTTAGTTAGTGCATGCACTTTTTAGCGTATGCCTTGTTTAAAGAAAGCATTATTTAGTGCATGATTTCTTTAAAAATGCCCTACATAACACATATGGAACATAGACAATAGGAAAGAAAAGTATTAAAAATGGCATGGTATTGGCAAATTAATACTCCATTTCACCACACCTGACAATATAGTTAAAAATAATTGGCCATCTTTGTTACTACCTCCGAAGTGGTTCTCAAAACAGGAAGTGATTTGAACATTGGACTTCATATGGAGGCAGCAATTTTGGATTATACATATTTCATGTTGGTGAGAATCTGATTGAATCCACTGTTATTCATTACCTTCCTGACAATGCTGTGCCACGGAAAGACATCCATAGCATCAGCGCTGCCTGTAGACTCAGGAAATACAAGTTTACTGATCCAGAACTGATGGTGTTAGCAGAGGAGATTGTGAAACACCATGATAGGCGAATGAGACATTTAGGGCCTCATTACGATGTCAGTTGGAAAGCGTTCCGACTGATTCGTTGTCGGAATCTTTTCCGACTGACTCGTGTTCAGAGAGTCCGACCAACCGATTACGATCATTCCTAACACTGTTCGGAAACTCTCCTATTGCATTCAATGGGAGCCTGTGTTCTGACAGACAACACAGGCTCCCTTTGAGAAATGGGTTGGCTGTGGTAAACCATGAACCCTGCGCTAAGGCAGCGATGTGTCAAAAAAACTGCGCTGTGGTAAGACAGTTTATGAATCCATGGATGTATCACATTTACAGGTCTGGGCACCATAGCGTAAGGTCCCAAGGTGCTTCAGAAATGCTGACTCACCTGTGGGAAGCATGGCGCAGCACATCTGCCCCCAAAGAGAGACACGGCTGAATGTGGGTTTATCACAAGCTCAATTTCTGCTTTGCATCGCAAAACAGAGGGTATGTGTCGGTGCTGACTGATGCCAGTAGCCTAATGTGTGGGGACTAATGTAATGAACTGTAAAATGGTGGAATAGCCACTTTGTACACCATTACATTGGTCCTGGATGTAATGCAGACAAGTGTGCATTATGGCAATGTGATGGGATCACTGCCTCAATTCTGACTGTAAGACGACAACATGCAGAAGGCCAAAGGACAGATGGTAATGTATTGGATACCCTGGGGAAGTTGTTGGAGCAGTGAAGAAATGATCATGTCCCAGATGGTGCATTATGCATCACGAAACAGCACAACATCCTCTTCAATATACTTAACTTAATCACCATCTTTTGATGCACAGGCAATTTCTTAAAGAACAACCAGAAGATCAGTTAGAGCTGCTAATTTGCCTACAGAATTTGAAGAAGAGAAACAATATTTTTTTGTTTAAATCGTTTCTTAAATCAACAGAAGTTAATGTTGACAAATAGTGCTTTGCCTTTCACTATTGAATTCAATAAACTTGAAAGTAATATCAGTGTTTGTTTATTTGTGTTGTCCAGCAATGGTATATATTTGTAGAAAATGTAGATGTTTCAAAAATATTTAGTAATTATAAAAATTCTTATGGCACTACCATTCAAATCTGGTTTGGTGCTGGCAGGTCATCCTCATTCATTTCTTCTCCATTCTCCACATCCTCAGGCAATGGTACATCGTCTAACTACAATGTTGTGCAGCATGGTACAAACTATAATGATACAACACACTTTGTCAGGCTGGTATTCCACGGCACTACCACTATGATGCAGATTCTGAAGCTGGCCTGAAGAAGTCTAAATGCAGTCTAGGTTAGCAGTCTAAGCTTCAGGCTCAGCTGATTACAAAATGAGCCTGAGGATGGGTAGCAGACGTGCGTAGTGGGAGTACCGCTGGCTTACCGAAGGCACGCCTAAGGCAAGCTCGTCTGTGCCCGTCCGCGTCCCTCCGGATCCAGGGGCCAGGGATTCTGCCCGTCTCATCAGATAAGGTATTTTATTCCCCAGCCCAACTCTTAGCCCTTCGGGCCACACCAATTGAACCTTGTTTCTACTCTATTGACCCCAGCTCACTTGTCTGTTCCTGCAACCACTGTAAATTGACTGCTCAGTCCAGACTGAATCACTCCTGTTTTTCTCTCCCCCCCCCCCCCCCACCACCTGGCATTTCGGCTTGGTGAACTGTTGTTTTTTGGCTGCCCATAAACTTGATCTTTTTTGTCTCTTAGCTGATACTAGGCTTGATGTTTTATTCCTCATGGAGACATGGTTAACGGAGGCTTTGGGCCGCATGTGGTTCAAGCCCCCCCCCCTCCAGAGTTTCGCATTGTAAGGTGAGACAGGTAGGGTAAAACTGGTGATGGGATAGCGATTATATAATATATTCAGGGGATCTCTAAAGTGTCAAACTATGGCGCTCAATACTCAGGGTTTTGAAAGCCTACTTTTTCGTTAACGCGCTGCTCTCCATTTACATTCTCAGACCTATTTTTGTATAGACCACCTGCCCATATACCCAAATTCTGCAGGTCGTCCCTGAAGTGAATGCTGGATTAGATATGGATAGGCCCAATTTACCTTACTTGGTGATTTTAATCTTCATGTAGACAACATGAATGACTGTGCTTCCAAAACCCTCCTACACAACATGGCCTCTCTGGAGTTAAGGCAGCTGGTGGAGAGCCTGACATTTGATAAGGTTCATACGATTGATCTTGTTTTGAGCAATATTCACAAACTTCAAGTCCAGACCCCCTTTCTCTAACCTTGATGGACCATTCTTTGATCTCCTTTTATGTCACCAAATCTCCAGTTCATATACCTACCCCACCATACAGGCAGCTGGACATCCCTGGTCCAAACTCCATCTTGAAAACTGGCTAGAGGCTCTGAAAGTATCTATATTGAAGCTCTCTGATCAAGTTGGGGCAGCTACTCTTCAGTTTAATGAGTGGATGTGTAATTCTTTGGATGAGGTCTTTCCAACGGATCCATAAATCCCCTTGGTTTAACAACCATCTGTTGACTCTAACTAATGTATGTACGCCCCAGGAGAGAAAATGGAGAAGGACCTATGATGAGACTAGTAAAGATGCTTACAGGAAGTCTATTAGGTCCTACCAACCAGAAATAAAATCTGATCAAGTTGCTTTTTCTGATCTAATATTGCTCACTCTTCCAACTCTCCTGAAGAGATCTTTAAGATCCTCAAAATTATTACAGAGCCTTTAATCGCCAGGTCTAATCTAGTTGCCTCTGTGAGCATAGTAACGACTTAGCTCTTTTTTTCTGAAGAAAATCCTGGATATCTATTGCTTCTTTTTAGATACACTCAACTTGGTGATGTCTTGCTGTACTGTACCTCCCTCTGATTGCCCAGAGATTGCACTTACTACATTTCCTATGCTCACTGTGAACCTAGTTAACAATATTTTAAATACACTAAAATATGTCTCTCTTCTCTACCCTGCTTCCCCTCCCCCCCCCAGATTTTAAGGCAGGGCCCAAAATGTATCACCTTGGTACTTACATAGTTGTTAAACATTTCCCTTTCCTCTGGGCAGGTCCCCCAGCCGTGGAAGCATGCCATAATGAATCCACTGCTTTAAAAGCCTAATTGGATACCCTTTGTTTGAGTAGCTTTAGGCCAACCTCCTTGGTCCCCGGTGTCTCCATGCTTTTAGAAAAGCACATCAATAGATCTTTATCTGCTTTCCTCGAAATGAAGGATCTGCACCATCCCACCCAAATGGGTTTCTGACCTAAACATAGTATTGGACCAGCATTGCTGGCTGTGGTTGAGGAGCTCAGTCGTCTCCTTGACCAATGTGGATTGGCGGCCATTATTATCTTAGACCTTAGTGAAACCTTTGACACCGTTGATCATCTGTCTCTTATTCAGAGAGTTTAAATTGCTGGCGTCGGGGCCAGAGCTCTAGACTGGCTTGTCTTTTTCTTGGAAAATTGTTCCTTCCAGGTCTTGGATCAGGTCTTCTATTCAGCATGAGAAGGTGGTTCTGACCATCCGAGCCGCCTGGATTTTTCGCTTTTTGGACACCTGATTTTGGAGCTTTTACTGTGAGAGAGCCTCATAATCTGGGACTCACTCACAGTGAACGAACTCATGATGAAATAGACAGCATGTGGTTTTTACCGGTGTCCGCCTTGTGAGATAAGGCCGCTGCACTGCAGCCAGGGTGAGGGGCACAGGACTGGTTACATGTGGACACATGTGCAGACATGTGGGCACTCGTGAAGGGCTGCGCATGGAGATTCCTGTTGTGTGCAGCCCAGGACCAGGTACAGATAGAATGGTGCGGCAGGAATTACGCGCAGTTGGGTGTTTTTATAGGCTTTATAATGTGGAGAGACACATGTAAGGGAAAGTCAGTGTACTTTACTGTTTCACTGTAGGAACACTCCATTACTCTCCTATGGAGACAGAAACCACATTGGGTAGTTTCAGTTCCCTAGGGCCTACAAATTCCAGACATGCACCAAAGTACACTGTAAGGTGTGCAAAAAAGAGTCCAAAGCAATATCTGTACTGCTTATGGGTCATCCAGAAATGTCATATCCCTCTGACTCAACTCATAGCCAGAGCCCAGCAGGTTGTGACCCTGACAGGCTGGATTAATTACCTTCCTACCCAAGCTGTAGCATCAGAGGCCTAGCCCTTCACTGTAAGAATTCCTAAGGGTGAAGGTCTTCCTTCCAGTTGGGAGAGATGGGGGTGAAGCTGCAGGATATCCATCAGCAGCTGTCACCCGGTGCCAGGCACCAGGCCCGGGCCTTGAAGTCAGCAAGGGGACAAGGGGGCATTTCGGAAACCATGTGGCATGAGACTCCTGTACAACGCTTTCTTGAAGTTTCTCAGAGGCCTGTGCAGGAAGGAGGGAGCAAGGGTAGAGAGGTGATGTGTTGCTGCAGGATATGGCAGAAGTGCCTTCCAGCCAGCCCCTCCAAGTTCTCTTAAAAGGTCTTGCACAGGAAGAGGGGCTCTATCTGGGGTGTGGTCTTGCTGAGGAAGAGTTGGAAGGAGGAACCCCATGACTGTCCCAGGACTCTGGACTGTGCCTTTGAGGGAGTCAAGGGCCAGTGAGGAGAAGCCTGGGACTCAGCGCGAGGAGAAGAGAGGCTCAGAAGGAGACCCAGGTGAAAGGCTGGTGCAGGGAGCCAGTGAAGATATCTCTTTGCTGAGTTCACCCTCTTGGAGGCCAGGAGGGCGGCAAAAAGTTACACAAACAAATGCAAACACTTGTCTCCCTGCTTCGTATAACCCATGCAGCCATTTACCACCTACTTTATTCAGGTGGCAACTTTAGGTGCTAAATACCTCACATTCTGCTGTACAGATACAGCTCATATTTACATTCATTTATTTTGAATGTGTTGTTTAGTGCAAGTGTTAAATAACTTCTGAGTTATTTAACACAAACACTAAATTACACAAGTGTGAAATAACCCATGAGTTACTTATCACATGCTTTAAATAACGCACCAGATACACTTGTAATTAAAGAGGTGTTGCTGACATCCTAATTAAAATGTGATTCATGCTGTAATGGCTTACTGTATGACTAGTAATCAGGACTCTAGACATTAGGGGCCTGATTACGAGATTAGGTGTCATTTATCGCACCTGATAAACAACAATATCACGGGGTACCTTATTTATCTAGTGCAATAAATACCACCTATTGGAAGTTTCTGGGGAATAAAATGCAGATTTTGGTGTTTAATGCACCAAAATCATCTGCATGATACGGTAAATACCTTATGACTTTCCCCACTTTAAATCTAGGGTGATTTGACCTGCTGAAAATCAATGACAGTCGAGGTACTTAATGCCTCTGATAGTTACCAGAGGCATTAAAAATAGCTAAACTTGTCATTCCCACCTGTGAATAAACAGGGTTGTGCACTGGTTGGAATTAACCGACCCACTCGTAATCAGGCCCTTAAGCCAAGACAATTTGGTCTTGAACCCTCTTTCAGAGACTCTAAACCCGCTTCCACTAACATGGGGAGTTGGATGTGGCTCTTTTATGATAATGAAGTACATTTTCAGACCCGTGGATTTCTGCAGATGACAATTATGATTCAGGATTTGTAGATTTTGCCTTTTTCCACATCACACAACAGTTCAGTGGACCTGTACCTTTCTTGTTTTTGGATCTCATGGAAAACTCTGAGGTCCTGTGATCTGGAATAGGGGTGTGTGAAATTTGGGTAATGTCCTTTTGCATAATTATGTACAATTTTAGAAATTGCATGTGAAATTATGCAAATTACAAGTCTGGCATTTAGAACTATTTTTATAATGAAATACATCCTCACTGCTATATAATGTTTCCCGGAGCATTCTGGAAATTCCACAACGTGGCATTATGACATAATATCTGGAATTTAGTGTAACAATTGTATCAAGAAATGCTGGAAATTATGTGAGATTAAGCCAGTATAATAAAAATGTTGCCAAGGACTAATATGATTTTGACCTGAGCCAATATTTGAGCACAAAACTCACTATATTTTGGAGGAATCCCTAAGTTAATAAGAAGAAAGTGCTGAGGTATGCAACCAAGCCAGGCAGGAACCACCACTCTCGTCAGGGTAAGCTAAGTGCACACTAACAGATAAGCTGTTCTTAGCCCCTGGTTACTTGGCACAGATCACTCAGGCTTATCTAAAGAGGTAATCAGTAAAGTATTTGTGCAACACCCACACACAATAACACAATGAATACACAACAAAAAAGACTCCACACAGGTTTAGAATGAATAGAGACTATTGATCTGAACAAAATGAGACCAAGACTTCAAAAATTCAATTGTAGAAGCCGAGATATTAATTTTTAAAGATCTAATTAAAAACTAGTGCTTAGAAGTCACTTGCGGTCAAAAGGTTACTTGAGGTCGCAAGGGATAGGTGCAAATCCAAAGTTCAGGCCAACCACGATGGAGGGCAGGCCATACATAGGACAGTACTTCGGATGGATTAAAGTGTCGACGCTGAGGGCTTGATGCATCTATCTTTTCTACCAGTCGCTGCCTCGTCGTTGAGCTTCATTGATGCAATTTGTCATCGTCGAGCCGCGCAGAGTGTCATTGTCAAGCCACACAGGCTGCGGAACCACTATCATCGGGCAGCCTCTGCTTCGGCGTTAAAGGGGCATGAGGCAGAAAATCCCACACAGTCGATGTCGGTTTTTGATGAAAGTAGTTGCAGAAAGCATTTCTAAGTCCCAGACTTTGGAGGGGGCACCTCAGGCAAGGGTAGGACTCCCAGAAGGCAGCACCGGCAGAATTGCAGGAAGTCTTTTGTATTCCTAAGACTTCAGAAAACATGAGGCAAGTAAGCAAGCCCTTACAGATCACTTGGAGGGAAGACAGAGTCCTTCCAGCAGAGTCAGGGAGCAGCAGGGCAACAATCAGAAAAGCAGAAGAGCAATCCTTCAAGAAAAGCAGTCCAGTTGAGTGCTTTAAGCAGCACATCAGTCCTTCTGACAAAGGTTAATTTCAATATCCAGAAGTGTCTGATTTTAGGGTGTCAGAGACCCAGTACTCATACCCAAAAGTGCCTTTGATTTAGGGAATGACTTCAAAGTCACGCTCTGAAGTGCACAAAGATCCATTCAACCTAGTCCTGTCTGCCAGGCTATCAGTGGGGGGTAATCAGTCCTTTGTGTGTGGTCAGGCCACTACCCTTAGAAGTGTAAGTGGGAGCCCCTTCCTCCTGTCTGCCCAGGAAGGGCCATCAGAATGCAGATGTATGTAAATAGGTACTCAGCCACACTTATCTTTCATTGTTTGTGGCTGTCTGGAGGGAATTCACAATGGGGAACTATCACCTAGCCCAGACACGTATTGGAGACAGGCTGCAAAGCACACAGAATTATAAGCACAGAGGAATGTCCACTTTCAAAAAGTGGTATTTCTAAAATAGTAATGTAAAATCCAGCTTCACCAGTAAGGAGGATTTATCATTAATATTCTAAACATATCAAACATGAAAAAGCTACTCATTTCTGATCAGAAATGACCACTTAAAAGTGTATAAGGAATTTCACAATGCCTATAAAAGGAATAGGCCTCATCATAGTGAAAAACAAAATAGGCTGTGTGTTACTACCACAACATGCAAAACATAAAAGTACATGTCCTACCTTTCCCTAACAAAGCACCCTGCCCATAGGGTTACTTGGGGTCTACTTAAGGGGTGACCGTGTGTAAATAAAAGGGGAGTTTAAGACTTGGCAAGCAGTTTTAAATGCCAAGTTGCAGAGGCAGTCAACTGCACACACAGGCCCCCCTGCAGTGGTAGTCCTGAGACATGGTTCAAGGGTTTCTTAGGTGAGCAGCATAAGAAGTACTGCAGGCCCACAAGTAGCAGTACTTAATTTAAAGGCCTTGGGCATATACAATATGCTTTACTGGGAACTTACAAGTAAACTAAATATGGCAAATGGGTATGAGGGAAAGTTACCATGTTTACATGAGAGAGCACACACACTTTAGCACTGGTCAGCAGTGGTAAAGTGCTCAGAGTCCTAAAGCCAACAAAAATAAGGTCAGAAAAAGAGGAGAAGGAAGGCAAAAAGGTTGGGGTGACCTTTCAGAGAGAGCCATTTTCCAACAGTGCTGCATCTAATTTATTTGTGTAATGTGTAAAATAACCTCAGTATTTACATTTTGACAACTGTTGCCTGTGACATTGCACTTTTCCTTTTTTAACATTTGGCTTGCTTAGTTTCATTTTTCTGTTTTTTATTCAGGGGGATAACATAAATAATTCATTTAAATTCAAAAATGTGACTACAATATGATAGGCAGTTGCAAACAGTCATTTTGTGCACATAAGTAACACATTTCATGATGTTAAATATGTAAGAAGAAAGTGATTTTTACAAAAGGTTTTCCCAATGAAATGTTTGCCTTGCGCCTATTTGATCCATGTATATCCCTTTTTGAATGCTTTACTTTACATATTTTAACCAGGCATTCTGAGAAAGTAGGAACTGATTGAGTCTTCAATTTTTGAAATATCAATGATCGAACTATAAGCATAGAAACATAGATCAAATTCCAATAACTAGCTGATAATCCTAGAGTTTATGAATAACCCTGTGGCAATATCACAGAGTCTAGTTAATATAAATATTTTTTTCCACAGTATGCAAACACTTTTCCAATACAGTCCTGGTAAGAGGCAGAACCTTTTCCTATTTTATCAGATGCACATCTAAAACAGCAGAGCACTTTGGATTAATCTAAATTTAAAACAAATGAGCTATTTTTGGTAAAACTGCATTTTACTATAGTTAGCAGCTCTAAAGAAGAAAACATTGATCTTAATTTTATTCCACAAATCTAAGGTCAGAATAATATATTCCCTTGTATCCCACCTATGTGACTTTTTGTAAAAATTACTATTTTACATAGATCTGAGAGATAGTTTTTCCACTATCCTACATATCTCGTATTTTGACTCTCCATTAGATCCAAAATCAGATTTGAGGTAATGCTTACGCTTCAAGAGTCAATATCCAAAAAGAACTGGTATCATACAACCACATGAGCTACAGTTTAAATTATTTTATAGATAGCTATGAATTTGCGCATGTTTTCCATTTGCCATTATTATAAAATCTGACAATCTAAAAATGCCACTATTTTTAAATCTAGATGCTGTCAATTTGTCTAAAATGGGCTTGTCCTTCATTTCTATATCCTCTAAACATGTAGCACCATTGAAATATAGAATAGAAAAAAACTTTTAAAATCGCTCTTTCCTAATCAAAGATAGAGTTGTTTTTTTGGGTGATTTGGTCAACCTCAAAATATCATCAATTCTGCTTTCATTAAGAATAATTGCCATCAAATCTCTTTCAAAGAGCTTATTTGCAAAGTGCATATTTCTAATATCTATAACATATATTTGCCAAAGTAGCAAAATACATCTTAATATTTGGAAGAGGTAAAGCTCCTTCTGATACTGAACAGTATAAAGTTCTAATTGACAATCTAGGAGTTTTATTTCCACAAATAAAAGATAAAATCATACCCTCAATGTCTTTTTATGAAATATAAACAGAGCAGTAAAGAAAATCAAAATTAAGTTATGGTAAAACCGGTTTCTGTTTAAAATCAATTTGCCCAAAGTTGTCGATGAGAAGGAATTCTACCAAGATAATAAGGGTTTTACCTTCCCCTTAGGAGTAGGAGTCGCTATTTTTACATCATAGAGATCATCTAATTTAGACGTATCATCGATCCTTAATTAACACTTAGGGCCTCATTACGATGTCGGACGAGTTTCCTCCGCCGGACATCGTCTTGGTTAAGGGACTCACTGACACTCGGTCGGCAGTCCCGACCGACTGATTAGGATGAGAGCGAACACTGTTCGGTCGCATGCCCATACTTTACAATGGGAGAATGTTTTCGCGTTCTGAGGACAAACAATCTCTGAGTACCTCAATTCTTTGAGTTCTTCGCCACCCATGCTTTTCTCAACAGTCCAAAGTTCTTGAGCAAATTACATAACCTGGTTGGAGTATCCTCTCAGCACTGAATTCTATCTGGCTAACAGTTAAAACATAGACAACTTGTACTTTTTTTGTACAAAAAGTAAAAAGCACATGAACAGTCAATTCTTGCCAGAATGTTTGTTTGTAGAGACAGCACTTGTGCCGCAAGATGTGTGTGAAAGTATTTTGTGGGAAGTACACTACTATAAAACACACTGGGGGATATTCTCAAGGATCTATTGCCGATTCATCACCCCGTTCACAAGCTGGTGCTAACAGCCGATACCAACAGTTTACCTGCGATAGCAGCTGCAAAAGACATTACCACGAATGACTCCAGCAACTATTGCTAATGAGATGCAGAGTAGGTGTTCCAGAGCAAAAAGCCACGACAACACCACTCCGCAACATTCTCAATGACCAGCCAGATCTGCGATAAGATCACAAAACAGGCGATAAGGCTTTTATAGCACATAGATTCGCCAAGAACACTTCCAATGCATACATGGTTATCCAATGAGAAGAGTTTGAAAACAAGATATAACCAATGAAAAAAGTTTGAAAACAAGATATCAAGTAACCCAAATAAACCTCTCTTCCAACTGTTTTTGTCACCCCTCCCCACAAGTTAATCAGTGGTAGTGTCTACAACTCAATTTGCAGGTGGCAGGACATATTTGTATGCTTTGGAGGACAGTTGTGAAATGAGAGAATACAAGTAGAGAATAGCGAAGGCCAGAAGATAAGATAAAGTCAGGAAAGAATGGTGTGAACCGACAGACAGTTGAGACAGGGTTTAGTCAAACCAGACGAGGATTAGTGGACTCAGCCAGTCCCTGACATCAGTCTCGTAAACAGAGGCAGAAGGTTATTTGACACGTCGTAGTAAGATCAGCAGAAAAACTTTGTTCATTGTGCTGCCTGAGTGAGGGCAACACAAAATGGCGGTGGAACACAAAAAAATGGTGGCTGAATACAAGCGAGATCGAAAATCAAATTTTCTCAGACCCTACTTTTGCCATAACTCAGGCAAAACACATAGATTCACGTTAATCTGAATCAATGTCAATAGCCATGAGGTCGTCAAATTGTTGCTGCAACATCATTTTAATGTTCTCTGTTTTCTGTGACTCAGGTCTTGGGACACACAGAGTGGCACAGAGACGGCAGATGGCGGGGCCACACTGCATATAGAGACAACAGGAAAAAATGATGGCCAAAACCACTCCAAGGAAGGTTAGTACCTTCCATCCCCATTTAGATAGTAATCCCCAAACCCATCCTAATAAAGACCAATCTCCTTCGTCTTGATGAATCGATTCGGAGATCATGTGTAATTTGGAGATGACTTGGTATACCGTAGGGGCGTCGTCAGGTATATAAATACAACAGCTAGATCCGATCAATTTACAGACTCCACCACGATCTGCAAGAATAATATCTAGTGCAATCCGGTTCTGCAAAGTCATGAGACGATCCGCCTGAAGTTCAGCTGTGACATCTATGGTAGTCTCAACAACACAAACCAGCTGTCTCATGTTTCTGCTGTTGGCCATTGGGCCCCAAAAAGGAAGAAATCCTTTGAGGAAATCACTTCCCTCTTGTCCTGCCGTGTCTTTAGAATCAATAATCCCTCTGACATATCTGTTTCTATGATGGCCTGAAGGAGCAGTGTATGTAGGAGGGAGAAGAAAAGCTATATAGCATGTTCCCGAAAAATCCGTTGGTAGCCACGTGTAAGCTCTATCGTGGCAGACAAAATATGTGCCCTGGGATCGCACTAACGGCGGTGAATTCTGAGACGTGTAGATGTATGTATGGGAACAAAAGCTTTTTCTTTGCCCAGTGTCAGTAGTCTGGCCATTCATTTGTAAACAGAAATTACCTTGATGAGGGACAGTCCAAATTGGTGGAGATTTTCCCTGTTTAGTTTTATCCGTAAGGCTAGTAATGTAACGAGTCACGTTCCAATTAGTATATTTTTGTCTCTCGTCAACAGGAACCTTATTATTCTCCACAATGTTAGTCATAGCCACCATTCCCTTTATCAGAGAATTATGACTAAAATCTGGCTTACTACCATAGGAACCAACTGGATGTCTAAATATGCATTTGAAAATTTTACAAAATAGGCCCAAGCGGAACCTTCATAAGAAAATGGAAGGACTAAATATGGCATCCCTTTATCTGTGGTATGAGGCATAAGTCCACACACCCAACAGTCGGTTGTGTTGACTACCAATTGGTGTTGGTGCAACAATTGGATAAATGAATTATTAAAATATTCTGTTCTCCTGATTAGTTCATGTTGGGGAAGTGTATATAATTGATGTGGGGAGATAGTAGAATGAAGAGGCAAGGAGATAGAATTAGGGACACCTTTTTGCTGCATAGCATGAATAACCCAACCTACACAAGCCAATAAGATACACAAAATATAGAAACACACAATGTTACGCCACATCGACTGTACAATATTTTACAATATTTCTTTCTCATCTCTTCCTTATTATCCTTCTTTCCTAATTTAACATCCATCCTCTAAAATTGTTGCTCACAGCAATCCTCCTTACTCACTTGGCTGTGATTATTAGCCGTCCTATGACACTGCAGGTCCTGGGGGCCTAGCCATTATACAGGTCACAAACCAAGACTCCTACCGTGACCCTGCAACCTGGACAGATGATAAATGTAGCAGAAGAGATGGAAATCTCAGGTTTCCTTGACCAATCTAGGTCTTAAATTGTATCTAGTCCTTGTTGGTACAGTTTGGTCTTGAAATAGGGTCTGTGGCTCTGTAGTGTTTAATCGGAGATGGGAAGGTACGGCTTCTTGTAGAATGTCGTCATCTTCTTTCTCCGATCGAGTTCCATCCAGGTGTGCACTACTGAAAGGTATGAATCGGGGGACTTTTTCTCCTTCAGAATCACCTATACCCTTACGAACCCACTGATCAAAAGGCAAGGGCACTTTCTTGCAGTGCACGCCGTGGATCCAGTTCTTTTTCCCTTCGACTTTTACTGCTGTGCGAGTTGTCAGAGGAACTTGTCGAGGCACCTTCCAGCGAGGTTCCAAATTCTTTGTCCTCTGAAAATTTTTCACACAGACCCAGTCTCCAGGTTGGATAGAATGACCTGGGTCTGTGGAGGCTTCTGGTAAAGCATTTTGAACCTGTTGGTGAAGAACACGTAATTTAGTGGTGAGGTCATGTAAATAGTCAATCAGCATTGGATACTGTATATCAGAATACTTTCTAGGGCGAGGGACTCCCCATACATTAGCTGGGCACCCGAAAACAACCACGTATGGGCTGAGTCCCAAACGAGAATGTACAGCTGTTCTAGTGGACAGGAGAGCCAAAGGTAAAGCATCGGGCCAATTAAGACCTGTGCTGGCTTGTACTTTTGCAAACTTAAGTTTGAGAGTGCTGTTATGGCACTCTACCAAACACCGCGGACTGAGGATGATTTGCCGCATGAAACTTCTGCCTTATACCAAGACCGGTACACACCTTTTGCATAATTTGGCCTACAAATTCACTTCCATTGTCACTCCAGACAATGCGCGGCAAACCAAACCTAGGGAAGAACTCTTTTAGAAGAACCTTGGCAGTGGACAAAGCAGTGTTGTCTTTCAGGGGGTAAGCCTCTATCCATCTGGAAAAGGCACATACCACTACCAGAACATATTTAAGATTGTTACATGGATCCATGTGAATGTAGTCGATTTGCAACACCTCAAAAGGATATGTTGGGGGAGCAAAATGACCTGCCGGAGTTGGGGTTCCCTTTCCCGGATTGTACATCAAGCAAATGATACAATGCTTCACCACATTATCTGCACATTTTGGAATCCCTTCGTTCAGCCACACTGGAGCCAGAAGTTTACATATTCCTTTTGCACTGATGTGGGCTGGACCATGCGCCATAGTAACTACAGGCAGTACGTAGGCGTCTGGTAACAGCCAACGCTGGTATTCTGACAATTCTATCCAACATCCCATCGCGTCTAACATTCCTGTACTCTCTTTCCACTTTCTCAACTCTTTCTCTGTAGCATCTCCCTGAATCGATCTCACACTTTCTATTGTGTCCTCACACATCCCTCTTTCCCTGACCCAATTCGCAGGGCTCGTAACATACATGCGACTTGTAGCATCTCTGACTGTCCTTTTTGCTACCTCATCCGCAAAAGCATTTCCGCGACCAACATCATCAGTAATCTTCTTATGCGCACTACATTTCACAATTGCTATCCGGGTAGGCAAAACAAGTGACTCAAGAAGATCAGTTACCAATTGACCATGCTGTATTTTAGTACCGTGGGAGGTAAGGAATCCTCTTTCCTTCCACAAATGACCGAAGCTATGCGCCACACCGAACGCATACTGGCTGTCGGTATACTCATTCACTCTCTTTCCTTTAGATAACACACATGCTCTGGTCAAAGCTATCCGTTCAGCTGCCTGAGCTGAATTATGTCTGATGCGTGCTGTCTCCACGATTGTATACAAGGTGGTAACAGCATAAGCTGAAGTTGTCTCACCATTTGGGAGTTTGAAACAAGACCCATCCACCCATTGGATCCCATCTGGATCCACTAACGGCGTATCTTTCAAATCAATCCTGCCTTTTGTCTCCTCCTCAGTATGGAGAAAACAATCATGTTGTTTCCGAATATCTTTCTCTTCTGGAAGAGGTAACAGTGTGGCTGGATTTAAAATATTACATCGTTTGATGGGCACATGACTAGCCAAGAGCATCAGCTCATATCCAGACAATCGAGCACTTGTAAGATGTTGTGTTTTTGTCCTATTTAGCAAGGTATCCACTGCATGTGGTACCATAAAATGAGAGTATTATCTAGCACCACTCCAGCAGACCGACGAATAGAAATCGCTGCTGCTGCTGTAGCTTTAAGACAACTAGGCAATGCCTTGGCTACTGGGTCTAACGTAGCTGAAAAATAGGCACATGGCCGCTGTTTGTCTCCAAATCGTTGTGTTAAGACTGACAACGCACAGCCCTCTCTTTCATAGACATAGAGCGTGAAGGGCTTACTGTAATCTGGAGTACCCAACACAGGATCAGAACACAGAGCAGTACGTAAATCAGAAAAACTCTTCTGACATTCGTCAGTCCAAGGAAGGGGTTAGGGTGTGTCTTTCAAAGTGAGTGCTAACAGAGGTTTGGCCAACAAAGAAAAATTCGGAATCCACTGTCTACAATAAGACGTGATGCCTAGAAAGGCGCGCACCTCTCTTTGTGTAGATGGCACAGACATTTGCGCAATTGCTTGAATTCGTTCTGGGGTTAATCGCCTTCCCTCCTTTGATAAGAGATGACCCAAATAGGTAACCTCTCGACGGACATATTGTAGTTTAGAAGGCGAAACCTTATGATTAAGATCAGACAAGTGATGTAACAGTGCAACAGTCACATTCTTGCAGACATCCTCTGAATCAGCAGCAATCAACAAATCGTCCATATATTGAATAAGAGTAGCACCTGGGAGCAAAGGAAAAACATCGAGCTGACATTTCAGAGCTTGACTATAAATGGAGGGGCTTTCACAATAGCCTTGGGGTGCGCGCTTGAACCAGAAACTTCGGCCTCCTAGAGAGAAACCAAAAATATCCCTACTCTCTTTGGCAATGGGAGTGCTGAAGAAAGCATTTTTCAGATCAATAACAGAAAACCAAGCCGCTGAGGCAGGTATCATAGTTAACAGGGCAGTGATATCTGGAACAAAAGGAAACTGTGGTACAACAATTTTATTGACCTCCCGAAGATCAATCACAAAACGATAAACAGGAGGCTTTGAAGGATCAGTGCGTTTAAGAACAGGAAGAATAGGACTATTACATACATTTCCTCTCGTTTCCTCAATCACACCCTTCTGAACCAAATCATAAATGATATCCAAAAGCGCTCTTTCACCTTCATTGGAAATTCTGTATTGAGGAATGCGTGGCAATTTAGCATTGGGCTTGAGAGTAACAACATAAGGCGGGATCTCAAGACAACCAACATCATTTGGACCCGTAGCCCAGAGCGTTGCAGGAAGAGAGAGCAAATCAGGTGGGAATTGATCTTTAGACAAATACATTGAAGAAGTCAATTTCTGCCCTAAATTAAGATGCACACCAGAAGGAGAACAATATATTGTTGCATGCATTCTTTTCAATAGATCCAAACCCAACATATTCTCGCCGCAACCAGTCATTAAAAGAAGAGGAGCTTCCATATCATAAGAGCCAATTGAAATAGGCAAAGGACAGGAGACCGGGTTACGAACTGGGGCGCCAGAAAATTCTACCGATACATTTGTTAAGCCAGACAAAGGTGCCCCAGGGAGTTTAGAGTGAATGATAGAACTTCTCATCGCACCAGTATCTAAAAGAAATGGCTCTAAAACACCCATTGTAGTGACATTGACATAAGGCCCATCCTGATTTACTGGAATCGATACAACTTCCTCACTTTGCCTATGGCTGTCCTAGTTAGCGTGAAGGCTTTCATTTTCACCTTCAACATGATAATCCTCATTGTAATACTGTGTAGACTGAGTATTCTGCTGATCGAAGTAGTTCGTAGAATTTGAAGGGGGTAAGGAATGCTGTTCTTGAGGCATCACACCTCGACCTCTACCCCTGTATATTATCTGGAAACCACCACGGCCTCGTGGAGCAGATAGTTCTCCCTTACGTTGCAATAAAACCGGGCAGCTATTCTTAAAATTACCTTCCTCTCTACAATAGGCACATTGGTTAGGACTTAATAAAGGTCGCGGAATAAAGGGCTCAGGCTTTTGATACACCCTCTGAAACTGTGGAGGCTGTTGAAACTGGCGCTGAGTATAACGAGGAGGATAAGCTTGTTGCAGAAGAACCTTCGTTTTCAATTATTTCGTCTTCTTCTCTTGCTTATCTTTCTCCTCTTTATCCCTGTTCTCATAATATTGAGCAGTAGCCAATATCTGGGCAGAAGAAGAAACAGCCCATGAACTCTCGGAGTCTTTCAACTTATGTGACAGTTCGGGAAGCAAATTAAATACGAATTTATCTACAAATAATCGCTGTCCACCCTCCGTAGTCATATCCTGACCACTGTGATCAATAAACGTCTCCTCAAAACGAGTGAAGAAATCAGAGACACTCTCATCTTTCTTCTGCTTACACGCAGCTAATTTATCCCAATTAACTCGCAAGGCGGCATCATCGTTTTCATTAAAGTAATAATCCTACCAGGGAGTTCTGAAATCAAAACATCAGGCTTAGCACCACCCACTTGGGCTGCATCCGCGGCAGTTATAGCAGCCCAATCGCCACCCAATGCTTGGGCGTGATCCTCTCTACGAATCCGAGCCAATAATGCTTGTGGGACTACATTTCCCATCAACATATCAATATCGGCTAAATTCATAATACAGGCATCAGCAGTCTGGGACAACTCCTTATAATAGCCAGCAGGGTTTTTACAGGGATCCGGTAGAGACTGTTTAAGAGCCAAAACTTCAGATCTCTTCCAGGGGACATGTACCCATATACACTGTAAGTGTGCGGGAACAGCTAGATTAGCACCTGCTTGTGCAACCGCTTCTCTCCACACTGGAGGAACCTCTCTCATGGGATAATGTTTGGATGTCAGCCTAACAGCAGGATCGGAATCAAAAAAAGTCTGTGAGGAAAATAAGGACCTAAAAGTGACAAGTGTCCTTACAGCATCCTCAACCTTAGAACCCACAATGAGTCTCTTATCGAAATTAGCCTGAACATCTAACAAACCCTGAGGAATAAACCCAAATCCATATCCTCCCATTCTTTGGCGAGAGTGTCACACATAACATTAAATACATATCTTTGAGTGGGCGCCTCCCACTGATGAAAGGTGGTCATGATATCTTTCACACTATACTGGGGACCCTTCTCGATCCATTTGCGAGCGAGAGAGTCCAATACCACCCGTTCGTCGGAACCTGGGAGTTGACTACGAGACTGTCTTCGAGAAAAAGCCAGAGACATATTCAAAGTCTCAAAGAAAGGAGACAGAATCTGTGATTCGTTTGCGCACAGTAGGAGAATTAGACATAAGAACAGGGGACAAGGTATTAGGTGAACTAACAGAAGAATTAACAGTTATAAGGGGAGCCGAAGGCAAAGGAGATTGATGTTCAGGAAACGGAGGCAAAGAAGTCGGTGGCGGAAGAGGTGGGGGTGGCACTACCGGAAGGGGCAAATGCGGAAGAGCCGGAGCAGGCGGAGGCGCAACTAATGGCTGAACTGGTTGTAACAATGGGGGTGCATTAGCACCTTGTACTTAGGGAGGAGGCAATCTCAATAAGTGAGACATCAAAGGGTCTTCCTCTGGATCCTTACTTTTATCAGAAGGGGAAATAGGCAACACCGGATAGCATTTATCTATCGCCATACGATGCTGTCTCTCTGAAATTTCCATTTCATGATTAATCTAATCTTTAAACTGCTGGGCAGCCTGTATAATCGTCATACTTTGTGTTTTCTTATCTCGTTTTGCCTGTTTAATTTCTCTCTGTTTGGCTTCCTTACGCCAGAGGCGGAAAGAGTCAAACATTGCCGGACGGGCTTTTCTTTTAAACAAAATTGCTTCCAAATTATCTAATATGTCAGGCTCAAAGCTACCATTCTGTGGCCACTGTAGAACACCATTGTTCTTCGTGTATCGGATCCATGCCTCATTAAAGGCAATGGGGCCAACACCATGTTTAGAATAAAGCTCATAAGTGGGAGTTCCAACCGGAGGAATTGGACAAGAGTCCTCCAGCCGGGAATCCCTATCACAACCAAAACAACAAAACTTTCTAAACTTTCTCAGACCAGGCATCGTTATTTCACTGGACTGTTCACAAACATCAAGGGGTTAAATCAAATAACACAGCACAATCTGTACTCACCCCTTGGCTTCGGCTTTTGCAATAGCCGAATCAAAAGCCCAAAAAAAAAAAAAATAGTGGGAGCTACCCACCAATACTTAACTAAGTGTCTTCTTACGCCAACAGAGGCCCGTCTAACGTCTCGCGATACCATACATCACCAAAAGGGGCCAAAGCAAGGTGGCAGTCAGGGCAGCAGTCGCCAGCAGCCGTCAGGAAGGAGAAACCGCGCTGAAAAAGACCTTCGGACCACTTCGACATACAGGGGTCGCCTGACGGTTCCTCACGACCCTCAGGCAAAATCGCTACCTCTGAAGCCGCCTCACAGAGTGCACCAATTGAAGAGCCAGGGCCTTATGGGCCTGGCGGCGCAAGGCATGCCTTAATCTCCTGAGTTCACCTGCTTTGTTGAACAGAGACACAGGACATTCTGTTGAGCGTAGAAGATCAGGTTTATTAGCTGCAGCTAAGTACAGTTGTCCCAGAAGTACACTCAGTATGTTCTTAGGAGACTGCCACTTTACTCCGTGGCGCACAATCTTTTATAGCACATAGATTCACCAAGAACACTCCCAATGCATACATGGTTATCCAATGAGAAGAGTTTGAAAACAAGATATAACCAATGAGAAAAGTTTGAAAACAAGATATCAAGTAACCCAAATAAACCTCTCTTCCAACTGTTTTTGTCACCCCTCCCCACAAGTTAATCAGTGGTAGTGTCTACAACTCAATTTGCAGGTGGTAGGACATATTTGTATGTTTGTATGCTTTGGAGGACAGTTGTGAAATGAGAGAATACAAGTAGAGAATAGCGAAGGCCAGAAGATAAGATAAAGTCAGGAAAGAATGGTGTGAACCGACAGACAGTTGAGACAGGGTTTAGTTAAACCAGACGAGGATTAGTGGACTCAGCCAGTCCCTGACATCAGTCTCGTAAACAGAGGCAGAAGGTTATTTGACACGTCGCAGTAAGATCAGCAGAAAAACTTAGTTCATTGTGCTGCCTGAGTGAGGGCAACACAAAATGGCGGTGGAACACAAAAAAATGGTGGCTGAATACAAGCGAGATCGAAAATCGAATTTCCTCAGCCTGATGCCGCAGAATCACAGCAATTAACAGTCATGTGAGTACAGAAAAAGCAGAATCAATCATTCACCATTGAAAGTCCAAATAAAATATCACAATCAAATTTGTCTCAAAACAACTATTTGGAAGAGTCATGGCGGGTCATCCCTGGACAATCTGTAAGTGACAGCCTGTAAGAAAATATACAAGATAAGAAGGTGCGTCAGGCACTTATCAAAGGACAGAGAGAGAGAGAGAGAGAGAGAGAGAGAGAAAGAGAGAGAGAGAGAGAGACCGAACAAAGAGCGCAAGGACAATCAGGCCCTTGGCTCATACATGCCAACTGTTGCTTGTGTTTCACAATTGGTGCACCCTAAATCTAAAGCCTGGCATCAATTTCAGCGCGAAGGCCACATCACATTCCAGAAATGCAAGCAGTAGTCAGACTAAAATTAGGCATGAAAGCTCCTTTGTCTCAATACACAAGGCGAAAGGACATTCGAACCTCCGACCTTGGCCTTCAATGCGCCCGGCACCCCCTGGGTGAGATACCATACCAGACTCTGATGACTCCCACACCACGAACTGCGCTAATGAAAGACCAACGTGTCCACACCCCACACACACTTGTCCCTGCTCGAGCTACACCTGCATGGGATGCCCCTGACACATTGGTAAGAAACAACCCATACGTCCAAACGTTGAACACACATACGACTCATTACTCCGAGTTGTGGCATATCGTCCACAGAACTGCTGCCGGTCTGAGGAGTGCCGGTGGTACGAGACTAACAAATGCAATGGCAGGCAATCCCGGGCCCATGCACAACCCCTGTCATGTGGAAATGTACCGTGCACGAATGCTGCATCTGTTGGGAGCTCTGCCAATGGCTGTTTTGCGAATCAGTTACCGTCTGAGTTTCCGGCTTTTGTATGTCATATGCGTCCAGCCCTGGTTCCACTGTCGATCATGCACATTCGAGTGGCCCATGGAGGTCTGCCTATCCAACACAACGGTAGTTGAACTGGATTATGACTTGTGTGTGCACCCCCTGTTGGCCCACGAGCAGGAGTGCAACCGGGATACCCGTGCATGGGATGCCCTAATCTGTGGCCTATGTGCTGGCAGTAGTGGATAGGAGATTGCACAAGTCATCGTGTGCAGTGACCACATCGAGGCGCTCCCCTATTGTGTTTTGATGTGGATTGGTGAAACGTCGTGGACGGAGCACATCTATCTGGACCAGTTAATGGATTGGCTCTCCCTTGTGTTCCTTGAACTCGAGAACAACGTATTGCTGGAACTGATTACCTATGAAGCTGCGCTCGCATTCATGGACGAGTAACTACCTTCCTGCAGCCACAACTGATTGACAACCAGAGCACAGGTCCCAACACTGTGTTGCATTGTGGAGGAATGGTCACATATCCCAGGACAACAGTGGACATGTCTGCATTCGTCCGGACTCAGAATGCATGTGCGTGCACCAACACGTGTTGTCACACACCTGTGCGAGGTGACGCAGCCCCATGGGCGGAGCTGCACAGCGTTGTTTGGCAATGTTCCTAAATCTGACATACTGCTGGAGGGAGACTACACACATGGCAATGTGGCACGACATGTGACCTTGTTGGTCCCTTTCACTTGCTCACTGTCAGCATAGCACATAGACGGCGCAGTCCGGTGGTACAGCTCCATGCAGATGCCATGGGCTGTGAGTTGTGTCCCCGGACACGGGGCAATGAGCAGACGCCAAAGATCACATGACTCGACCAGCAAGGCAAAGTGGGCTGAGACTGTTGCCATCCGTAAGGATATGTGTTCATTTTTGCCTCCCCATTTCTTGCACCTCGACACATTCCCAGTCTGCCTGTAAGTGTCTAAAGCATTTGTCTGCCTGTTGTGGCCCATTCCTTGCCCGTGCTGACATGCACATGCTAATAAAGTCTACGCAACTTCACCAGTGCACAACTGTGATGAGTGTTGATTAGTATGACAAATCCTGTGCCTCAATGAGCATTGTCCATACACAGGGAGGGACAGACTGCCGCATGTACATTGGTGGTGAATTCCTATTGGCAGCTCCACCCCTGTGAGCCAGACATTGTGTTTGGGATAGTTGCTGGTAGACCTGTGCTCTTACGTGTCTTCAGCAATGTGAGTATGGTGTCCAACTTCTTGCCATGTGGATCAATGTGATCCATTGAAACAGACTGTGTCCACACTGATGTGTGTGAGTAGGTCATGCGAAGAGATGTTCTGTAGCCACATGCGATGGGGGACACTACTTCAGGCGTGCGACTGATTATGACATTTCTACACACAGCCCTATATAATACATGGATGTGGGACTACGTTGGGGGGTTGCGAGATTTTTGTTCATGTGCAATGAGGCCACAGCTAGTTCACACCTTCACATCTAATTGACCATGCGGTTCAGGGTCAAACATGCGCATTTATGACATTTACCAGGGTGTATCTTTTTGTGCAATCAATTTCCCTACATTTATCCATACTTGTATACGTGAGTGAACATAGACATGACACATCTGTGTGATTTGGAATGTTTTATTCACATTCTGAGAAGTGTCAGAGCAGGAGGGGTACATCACCAGTTCAAGCCCACATAACGTGGTTGCCCAGTGGTGGGCCAACCAGAGTCCTTGGGTAAGGTTAATCTGAGGAGGAAGAGTTCAGTCCGCAGCCGGATTGCTGGGTCCTTGGTACCAGAGCAGATTTGGCAGGTCATGTCGGGGCCAGGTGAATGTCGCAGAGTGTTCCGGGTGACAGTGGGAGTTGTTGTTCCAGGGCATAATGCTTAGGGCTGAAACAGGCAGGGACAGGCCCTGTGGTGGCTATGGATGCTACTGCCTCCTTCCTCACACAGTCACTACCCTCCACATCTTACTCCTCTGAGAGTGGGGCACTGACACATCAGAGTGCGAAGGTGATAGGGCTGCATCACTGTGTGCCAATGAAACATCAGGGGGCGGAGATGTGTGTGTCGAAGTTCCAGCAGCAGTTATCTGGGACAGGCTCTGTGGCAGCAATGGCAAGATGAGGATCTGCAAGGCATGGAAGATCCCAGCTACATCTTGCTGGTGTTCAGCCGTGGCAGTCCTACTTCCAGCCTGCATCAGTTCCATGGTCTCCATTGTCCTCCGCATCTGTGCCAACTCTGTGCTGTCATTGCTGGAGCCTGTCTGACTAGACAGTTCTTGTATCCGAGTAATAGCCCCAGCGAGGTCAGCCAAGGATTGTTGGTGAGCATGGTGCGGACAGTGGGTGTCCTTTAGGGACTGTAAGTGGTCCCTTATGGGACTCAGACACCCACGTATGGCATCGAGTTTGGCTGCCATGAGGTCGAACCCCACCCGCAGCTGATCAGCCATCTTCTCCTGGAACCCTAACACACGGTATTGGAATTCAATGTGTTGGTCGTGGGGGGCCACCAGCCGTGGTGGTGTGTGCTTCCTGCTGTGTGGTCTGTGCAGGTTGTGGGGTCACCACGATGCAGCTGGGCTACCCTGTTCCTGGGGGTGGGGTGCGCAGGCTGACTGGGCAAATGTGCAGGGTGTCCTCTTCATCATCACTCTAGAGATGTGTGGTCTGCTCTGCTGGAGGTGTTGATTGCAATGTAACAGGGAGATGCAGGTTAACAGTGTGTTCCATGTATATTCACGCATTGGAGAAGTTTACATTCAGACTGCATGACTGTGTACATTTTGGCTGTTTTGGTGAAGCTGGCTATTTGATGGGAGACAGTGGACATTTCGACTACATGATGGATGTGAGGTTGTACTCGTACATTATCATATCACAGTGTCATGCAATGCCAGATGTGATTGGCCAGTTACTACTCACGACCGGCACCAGCTTTGTCCTCTGTCCTGTGGTGTATGGGTTGCACTTTGTACGACATTGTCATCAATGTTGATGTACTATGATTGCTATGTGTGTGCTGCATTGTTGGTGAGTCTCCCCTGCAGCTCTGATTTTACGGCTCCTTATCCCTTTGAGTCGGTGTGCCTTTGACTTGTGTGCTTTTCGGGTGCTGGAATGTGTGCGACTTGGGTCATTTGTACTCTTGGACGTTTTTTTTACTCTTGTGCATTGTTTGTCTTCAGATGTGTTTTTGACGCCATGGATTGTAGGTGCACGTGGATGTGTCAGTTTGTGACCTGCTCCTTTAAAGATATGGTCCACACTCAGCCACCTCAAAGTGGTCTCGTGCACCATGTCATGTATTGTGACTGCAGCCATGCTATCTGTTACGCAGTGTCACTTGCATTGTCCGTGTGGCTCACAGAGCCACAGCTTTTCTGCATTCAGCACATGTGCATGGGTAGGTTGTGGCATTGGTGGTATAGAGGGGGTCCCATTTGTGCACATTGTGAATGGGGGCCTACTTGGTGTTTCTATGTGTGCTGCAGTGTGCCAAGGGTATCAGGGACATGTTCCACACTTATTGTGGATGTGCAGTGTGCTGCACATGATTGTGCATGTGTGCCATTGTGCCCATCTCCCTCCGTCCCCACAGTCACCCTGTTGCTGTTGGGTCAGGTCATATTGAGCTGTGTCCAGACCCCCAACTCCTGCCACCGTCTCCACACTGATGACTGTGGCCACCATTTCCTCAAACTCATCCAACTCCTCCTGTGGCGCAGGACTCCCACCTCCAGTCGCCTTTGCTGTCTTCCTGCTGGCAGCGAGTTTCTCCTTGGTTCGGCTGTGCACTTCATGCCAGCGTCGCTTGATCTCCTCCATTGACCTCCTCGATACTCCGACTGTATTCACGTTGGTACGATGGACTGCCATATTTCCGTTTGTGTTGCCAATGACGCAGTGGAGGTGATGAACAGTTGTTGGTAGTGTTCTGTCACCTCCGTGACGATGATCCGGTCTTCCTGCGGACTCAACCCCTTCTTCCTCTTCCTCTTCTCCTTGCCCTTCCCCGAACACGTGGTTTCTGGCTGGTCCTCCATGGGGCTTGTGGGGTTCGGGTTGTCCTCTGCACTCGTTCTGGGTGCATCCATGGTGCTACGCAGTTTGATTTGGTTTTGGTGTGGGTTTTTTGCTTTTATAGTGCATTTTCGCGCATGACGTGTGGGAATTGCAGGCCTGTGGCTGGTTGTCGCTGATTTTTGGGACATCGCAGCTTTTTTCGTGTTGGTGTTTCGCATTTTTGCGGAGTTGCATTGATTTTAGTGCGGTCATTTGACGCGTTGTCGTGGGACTATCGCATGGTTCCGCCAGCTTGGGAATACCACGTTAACACAGAGTTATTTTCCTGCGATGGACTGCAATGTGAAGAGTTGTGTTAAGCTAATATTGCTATGGTTATCACACGTTCTTGAGAATATCCCCCAATACTAGCAATGTGAATTTTGTTCCTCAAGCACTATAACTTGTTGCTGTTAACCAAAGCATTTGTGATGATAAAGACCAGTACATATATGTCAATTATACAAGCATATTAATCCAACACAAGCCTGCAAACTTTCATAAAATAAAGAAATAATAAAGAAAAACATATTATGCTATTCTAGCAAATAGAAAGAAGCAAAGGTCAAAGAATGTATTTCTGCTTCCCTGCTATTCCACAGTTGCAATATTCTTTGGTGGACTGGATGAGAGGTATTCTCAATATCTTTGGAGATCATCGGTCAGGCTAAGTATCGCTCATTGGTCTTTTTAGCATTTTGCTGATAAAAAGTTCCTCACAGCAGCAACTTGAAGCATTTACATGCAAATCTTGGCCAGGTCCTCTATATGCTTAACATGCACCTTTTAAGTTGACCCAGCATGAAGTCCTTTTTTTAGTCATGAGGAATGTCATCAAATCCTACAAGAGAGGGAGTCAGGATGTCCTGCTGCTGGCCAATTCTTTTATCAAAACCCCAATAATTTACTGAACCCCAATATTTTGATCAACCCAAATTACCTCAGGTGATTCATCTACAACACCCTCGATCTAGCATTAGGAAACACCACTCTACCCAAACTATTAGCAGAGTAACCAACTAGTGACTGGGACCGCTCAAAAACCGAGTTCTAGATCAATTAAGAGTCTTATTAAAACATTTAGAATAAGCAATACAGAACATTATTGAGTCCATAAAGAACATTAACAGCATTTTCTAATTGAGAAGGTAGTCTCTCAACAGTCAGACAGAGTTCATGAGGAAAAGTATGAAAGTCTCGCCCAAACAGACAGTTACATGAGGAAAAATTGAAGTAACCCCTAACCACATAAAACCAGAGGTTTGTATACATATTTTACGCATAAACAATGAGGATAAATTGCTGATTCAGCATAGCATGATTATCAACAGCACTTTTTTAGACAAATCAGAAATTGGATCATCACAATAAAGGTTATAACACTAGCCCACTTCTAAGAATAATCAAGAATCTTCCAGTACCTTCCACAGCAATAGTAATCTAGAGATGCTAAACACAAAAGGAAAGGTTCTATAACAAAGACTGATACACTAATGCACCAGCAAGACCACATTGGAACTGCCAGAAGAAGCTTCCTTCAAAACGTTACATCAACAACACGATTGAAGTTGAATTCACAATACATCCTATTTAAAGAAACAGTTACATTACATTGCTCTGTATTCTGTGGAAAATGTGGTAAATGAAAACTCGCAGGGGGACATTGATTGGGAAGGGGAATATGCTGGAGCAAAAATGTGTAAATCATAAGAAGCGGCATACATTTTTAAAAAATGGTGTCTTCACGAAAAGTGGCAAAGCTAATCTACATATTAATCACACTTTAAATATTACTTTTAATTATTTCCAAGTGCAACATCATTAGTTCATTGGTTATGATCATAGACATTTTACAAATTAATATTTCACACACTTATATGATTCAAAATTTAATATTGTGGAAAAACTTTAACATGTGCACATAGCTTCGTCAATTCGAAAGGTGATCTCTGAGCTGGTTCACACTACCACATTATATCCTTAAAACATTCCAGGTAGGCTGAACCACTGGATCATTCAGATTGTTTCCAATGTCTGGGGGAAACTATCATTTAAATGTGCATCTTTGGAGCAGGTATTGTAGAGTTCCATGGCAGCAACCTACGAAAAGTACACTATTACTCGAGTTCTCTTTGAGATGGAAGGCATCTACTCTGTTTGTGCATTAGAGCCAGACAGCCTAGCCAATCAGGAGCTGAGATTTTACATATTGTTCAGAACAGATCTAGGATAGAAAGAATGGGCAGATAGCTAATTATCTTTTAGAAGGTGTGTAACAGTGGCCATGCCTTTGGCACAGTTCTTTGTTCATATGTCGATTTTTTCAAGTCACAGGCTGGCCGGATGGAGCCAGCATTATCCAAGGAAGAGACACTTCCTGTTCCATTGAAAGATATTATTAATTGAAGCCAGATACATATACTTAGCTTTACAATTAGTGTAATGGAAAGAACCCAACACAGAAGGATGTGCACGGGGTGAGACATAGCAGACATTTGGCTTTCTCTAAACCTATGAAACAGTATACAACCTTTGGGACTACATAAATATAGAGAAAAGCCACCTTTTGGTACATCACACCTCATATGTATAAGCACTAGCTGACACTAACCCTTTCTACTTTGAAATTGTAGGGCAATGTTGTGACAGTCTACACAGATCTATTCAGGGTTACCCAGTAGGTAGTCGCCATCAAGGGATGAAATAAAAAGCCCTTTATTCAGATCTCTATATAGACTGTCATAAATTGTCATCAAGTCATGGCCTTGTGAAACACATGGTAGTCATCCATGTTAAAAGGAGTAATATTACAATGTAGACCCCTGTTGGTGAGCAACTTCCTCTAGCAAGTAGAACACCCGTTATAAGACCATTGAAATAAGTTCTCAGCATACCGCTTCAACCAGAGTTCTTAAGTTCAAAAGTAAGTTTATTAAAGGAATATAGAGTATCAATACATAATACAGTAAGGCAACAGATAGTCATATGGATCAAAATCGAACTTAGGAACAAAATAGTTGGATATAAAAGTCAGATGAACATGGCTTAAAGGAGAGAATGAAAAGGGCATTTGAATTGAATTGGTGTATACAAAGGAAAATTGCATTTCATACAAAAAACACAATAAAAGTTTAAAATGAGCAAATTAGTAAGTCAATAACAAAGGGAAAGTCATAGAGGTTGAGAAATTTCTTGTTGGAAAGGGTTTAGGGAAAAGGAACGCTTAGCACTAGCATCAATGAACACTGTGATAGGTAGCCATAGACTCAAGCGTTTCGTAGCCATGTGAATAGGGTGTACAAGGACTGTGTCTAATCTATGATTATGGCAAATGGCGTACCACCATGCTTGATAAGATAATTTGGTGAAATCCTTTCAATTTCTGTTTATTTGTTGAAAGGCAACTGCTAACAATAGGTCAATGATCTTGGTGTTGGAATTTAAATTGGTCCAGAGAGCAGATAAACTTCCCAAGAACACATGATTAATGGAAAAAGGGAATCTGGAACCAAAGATTAGGTTAATTTGAGACCAGACACTCTTCCAAAATTTATAGACAGGCGAACATGTAAAAAGTAAATGGTTTAAGTCTACAAGTGGAATTGAACATGTCCAATAAGTATCCGGTGTACCAGTGCGTCTTTTGTTGAACGTAACCGTACATATCAAAAGTCTATTGTATATAAAGAAGAGTGTTTGCATGGTGTTCGCTGCTCTGGAGGACTTCCTGATTTTAGTACATATCTAGTTCCATAGGGTTGTTGACCTACACACCTCTAAATCTTTTTCCCAGGAAAGTTCCACTTTAGTTTTTTCTCTTGCAGTGCATGAAGTGCGTAAATAATTATAAATAACAGAAGCTTTAGGATTGGTGTTAAGAAGAGTATATAACTTATTACCAAGGGGTGAAGTGGAGGCATTAGGAGATATAAACTGAGCAGTTTGAAGGACTTGTTTCAAAAGGTTATACTTGGGTTGAAATGACGTAGGTAAGTCAAAAAGTCCACTAACCTGTGAGAAAGAAAAAATCTCATCTTGTGCAAACAATTAATATGCTCAAATTAGGCCTTTATGTCTCCAGGATCTCCAATACAAAGGCCTGCCGCGTATCAATAACAGTTTATTGTGCTATATTGTGGATTTGAGAAAAGAGACTAAATCTGTAGGAAGTGGAGGTGAATTGGATTCCAAAATTTTGCAAGTGTATTTAAGAATAGGGGTAGATATGCACTGTGGCTTGTGGGTGAAGGATATATATTCTTAAAATAAGAAGGGGGAAATAAAGGAGCATTCAAGTTCAACCCATAATGGACAATCCACCAAAGTCTCAGCGAGCCATCTTGAGGATTGACGGAGTAAAACAGACTTTTGGTATGTAGGAAAATCTGGAAAGTTAACCCCTCCTTCTGATTTGGGGCGAATTAGTTTTGACGATGACATGCATGGTTTTCTATTGTTCCATAAGAATGAGTAAAGCTCAGAATTTATCTTCTTAACATTTTTTAAGGAGATGGGTACTGGAATATTGGATATTGTATCAAGTTTTATAGGGATTATCATCATCTTTTAGGTGTCTAAACGACCCCACCAAGATAAGTCTAAAGGGTGCCATTTAGCAGTCAGTGTGGAGATTCTTTGTATACAGTTTTTCGTACAAAGAGAGAGTGTATCTGGAATGGAGGAAGTGAAATGTAGACCTAGGTATTTGATGTGATGAGGGCTCCATGTGAAATTTGAAGTAGCAAAATCATCTTTAAAAGTATATTTAATTAAGGGTAGTATCTCACATTTGTCCTTATTCAATTTGTATCCAGAAACAGAGGCAAAGGATTTGACTTCTTGTAAGAAAGCAGGAATAGAGGACTGGGGTTGTGATATAAATAACAATATGTCATCAGCATATGCTGCCAACTTAATTTGGGTGCTCTTAAAATCAAATCCATGTATATATTTGTTTTGACAGATTCTTGATAAGAAAGGTTCATGGGCTAGATTAAAAAGAAAAGGGGATAGAGGGCCATCCTGACGGACGCCTCTACCTAGATCAAAATATGAAGATGTGTTACTATTTGCACATACTGTTGCTCGTGGATTTGAATAAAGAATTGATATTAAAGATATAATTCCGGGGCCAAAACCAAACCATTTAGGTGTATGGAAAAGGTAAGGCCATTCAATTCTGTCGAACGCTTTTTATGCGTCTAATTCTAATGCTGCCAATGATTGAGATAATTGAGAGGATTTGGATGGATGTCGAAAAACAAACGAGTATTATCCGTAATAAGACGACCTTTAACAAATCTGGAATGCTCCATCCCTAACAATTTGGCTAAGCGGGACTCTAGACCTATGGCCAAGGCCTTTGAAACTATTTTATAGTCAATATTGACTAATGAAATAGGTCAGTAATTTTTACAGTATCTTAAGTCCTTGCCTTCCTTGGGAATAAGGCAAATGATGGCTTCTGAAAAAGAGCCAGAGGAACCGCCTGGGCACAGAAAGAAATCTAAGAGATTGTGTAGTTTGAGGAGTAGCAACTGTGCAAAGTGCAAAAAAAACTCAATGGTAAAACCGTCCAGACCTGGTGCTTTATCTTTTTTGGGAGCCTGCAAGGCAGTAAGGAGTTCTGTTTGTGTATTGGATTCCAAGAGTGTAAGATCTGGCCAGGTATCCGAGGGCTGCTGGATATCAGAAAAAAACTGAGAAATATGATGCTCTGAAGGAGGATTCTCTGATGTGTAAAGTGACTTATGAAAAGGGAGCAATTCATTCAAAATTTCTATATCTTTAAATTTCAATGTTAGTTGCTCATCCATGATAGATTCTATATTAGGTTTGTTATGTTTCACTTTCAAGTAATTTGCTGATATTTTACCCGCTTTGTTTTGATCACCACAAAATTTTGCACTGGGTTTTAATAAATAGATTAAGGCATTATCTGTCAATTCCTTGTTAAATTGAAACAGTTGAGGCAGGGTTGACCTTTCTTTCCTGGAACCTTGCTGGAATCGGTAATAAGTTAACATCTCCTGAATGGTGTAGCTTTATTGACCAGTTCAATATCATCCCTTTTCAGGAATCCTGGTCATTGGTTCCGGTTCATCGCTTGGGGTTCCTTAATTTCCAGGTACTCGCTATTAAAAAAATCAAAGGTCGGCCATCAGGGGGCTTGATAATTTGGATTCGCCAATCACTATGCTGCAAAATTAAGCAACTTAGCTTCTTATCAAATGACATCTTGGCAGTGAATATTACATGGGCCCCTGGCCATGGAGTGGCAATTTTTAACATCTATGCTAGAGGGATGGTTGGGGGACATACATCTGACGTAATCACTGCCCTCGATCTTCAGCTTGAAGCACTTCCAACCCAGCTGTCCATTATTGTGAGAGGTGATGTTAATACCACATTTGAGCCACTTGGATATGAGGACCAATTTCTTGCTGCTGAGGAGGACAGTAAATGGGGCATCCCTCAGTTGGAACTTCCCGCAGTTAAAAGATGGTCAGCAGTAGCTATTCAACTCAAAGCCTTATGTTTAGAGAGAGGGCTCAGAGCAGCCAATGGACGTACTCCATCTGATCGCCAGGGTGCAAAAACATTTGATAATGGTAGGTCCTCCAGCCGCATAGATTACTTCCTGGTGGATATTAGAGAATGCCATAGGTTGATTGACATGACCATAAAAATCAGGGCGGAAAGTGACCACAACCCTCTCTGCATGGAATTCCAAGGACCTAAGGGGTTTAAAGAACCTAAATTAGGGGCGGGGGGGAATCACCTTGGATATTGTAGCCTCGAATAATATGCGCCATGTTAAATGGGGCAGATTTATTGAGAACCCAGAGAAGTTGGAGGAACTTAAAAAAGTAGTGATAGATGAAGTGGCTAACATAAACATTCAAACCGCCAATCAAAACTTCCCCCAAGCTATGATTGAGGCTCATACCCACTTTTTTATTAAGCTTCAAGGGTTCTTTACGAAGACCACAAAAGCAGATAAGGCTAATAAAATAAAAATATCTGAGGCGGGATGGTACAATAAAGCTTGCAGAGTAGCCCGCCAGAACCTCAGTGCTGAACTTAGATCTAGAAATATTTCAGGCGTGAGAAAGGCTAGAGAAATATACAGGCACACACAGAAAGTGGCCAAGAAACAGTGGGACGAGGAACAGTGGCGTGATCTCAAATCTGCCTGCATAGCTAACGATCAAAAGCAATTTTGGGCCATAGTCAAGTGGGATAGAGGAGGGTCAGCTCAATCGCCCCAAAATAATGTTGCCAAACACCAGTGGGTTGATTTTTTTAGACCTCAATACGCCTGCAATCCATCTGAAGGAGTGAGTTCACTTCCCCCCACTATCTTCTATCAAAGTCAGCTATTTACGACCAAAGATGTCAAGCTAGCACTAGACTGCGTGACTGGGGGCAGAGCCCCAGGAATGGATGGCATTCCAGCCGATGTGTTTTTAAGTGATAGATTATCTTGGTGTCAATATTTTGAATGGTTAGCTAATTCTGTGGCCAAGGGTGCGCCTATCCCCACCTCATGGAAAGGTGCGGAAATAATTCCGGTCTTTAAAAAGGGTGACAAATCACTCCCCAGTAATTATAGACCTATCAGTCTTATAGACTCAGCCCAAAAACTTATAGGTCGATTAGTGCAAAACAAACTGCAATCTTGGGTAGAAGAAAATGATATTTTGTCCCCATATCAAGCAGGTTTTCGACCCTGTACCAGCTCTGTTGATCAGGTTTTTAATTTTTTAGCACTTTATTGGAGGAACGTGACTTTGACCAATGGGACACTTTATGCGGTCTTTGTAGATCTAAAATCAGCCTTTGATTTAGTCCCCCGTTCTAAACTTTGGAGGGTTCTCGCTGAAGCAGGGATGGCGCCGGAACTGTTAACACTTCTTGTCCGCTTGCATGAGAATAGTTACGCAAGAATTAGGTGGGGGACACAGGGTGAGGTGACCGACTCATTTCCTGTCGAGCGTGGTGTCCGACAGGGGTGTGTCTTGGCACCAACGTTGTTTTCTCTGTACATCAACGGTAAAGTAGATCACCTTAGTCGCTCCCCCACGGATGCCCCGGTATTAGCAGGGGCTCGCGTGCCAGTCCTCATGTTTGCTGACGACACGCTGATAGTTTCTCGGACTCCGAGTGGGCTTCAGAAGGCAATAAACACGTTTGGAGATTTCTGCCAAATGCGTGGGCTTGAGATAAACACCTCCAAAACCAAGTTCATGTCCCTGAACCAGCGGAAAACATTCAAAGGTGTAATCAATTTTAATGGTATTCCATTAGAACAGGTTGAGGCATTCACGTATTTAGGAATATCTCTCCAGAGTAATATGAGCTGGAAAAGTCACATTGATATGGCTGTTTTAAAATTTCACCAGCTGGCGGGTGTAATTGCTTTTAAACATAAATCTTCTCTAACTAAGCCCATTATTCCTGCCCTAGAAATTTACAACATGAAGGTCATAAGTGCCTCTCTCTACGGTTCGGAATTTTGGGGTTTTGCTAACTTGAAACAACTAACATTTGCAGAGAATAAGTTTATACGCTGTCTAGTTGGGGTTCCCCAAAGTACCCCCACTGTTCCGCTTGCATATGATCTTGGCAGAAAAAAAATAGAGGATTTAGCACGGTTACGTCCCCTACTGTACTGGAGACGGATTATGATAACTCCCGAGCTAGCCCACTATGCTACTGCCCTGAAGTATATTATCAGAGCAGATCGTTTCCATTCCATTTCATGGCTTAAGGAAATTAGGGGTTTGTTAATAAAGTTGGAACTAGACCACCTATGGGTCGACCCAAATGGTTCAAGCTTCCCATCAAAGTCAACTTTAAAAAAAATGTACTGGGACAGGATTTTGATGACTGCCCATAGTTTTGGTTCAAATGCTAAGTTAACGGATCTCTTTCTTGACATCAAACCTGTACCATTTTGTGAGGCTTATTGGGATATCATAGAAAGGCCCCCTGATAGAAAACTGTATTTTCAGTTCAGAATTGGGACTCTTCCGGTAAAAGCGTTCACCCATAAATGGTCATCTACTCGGGACATCAAGTGTCATGTTGCAAAGATCTGACTGAGGATATAGGCCATCTGTTGTTCGTATGTCCCCTGTATACTAGCCCCCATCGTAAGTGGCTAAAACCAGTGTGTATAAACCTGGGGACACACAGTTACAAAGAGGCATTAAGAATACTTTAATCAGATTGCACCCCCTGCATGGCAATTGCTGTTGCAAAATTTTTAGGGTGGGCCTGGATTATACGCACTCGCACTTTAAAGCCTCCAGAAGCTAGCCAATGAACTTTATAACATCGAATAATGTATGATTAACTTTTTTAATATGTCTTTTTCTGAATTGTTTTAATTTACTGTTGTTTAAATTTTTAATCTTGCCAACTGAATAATGAATTTTATATTGTAGTTTTATAGTGTTGTGTTAGGATGTATACTTGCTTTTATGACAGCTGTCGAATAAAGCTTTTTGAAAATTGTTAAATTGAAAGTTAGCATCTATAAGTGCAGGTAAGCAATCTTTTGATTACGAAGAGTAGTAAGAATGCTCCAATCTCTTTATCTTCTTTAAGAGGTTTTTGGTTAGTGCAATCGCAGTTTTGCGCTTTTTGGGGACATACCCAACAATAAAATCTCTAGCTGCTGTCTTGAAAGCTTCCTCTATAACAGAAAAAAGGTAGAGTATCAGTTAAAAAATATTCATTAAAAATGGAAACAAAAGAGGAATTGAATGTTGAGTCTAAGAGAAGAACATTATTAAAACGCCATCTTCTAGTAGTATTAGGTTTTTGTAAAATATCAAGCTTGATGAAAGTGGGAGCATGGTCAGATATTAAAATAGAGCCAATATCCACAGCTATTAGGGATTGGAGATATTATGAGCTATAAAGAAGTAATATATTCGTCATTGGGTGTGATGGGCTGGAGAATAGTAAGAGTATTCTCTTGTGGTGGGGTTGCATAGTTTCCAACCATCAATAAGTTTGTATTGTTCGATAGTTTGAACAAAACATTTATGGGCCTTGTGAGGGACAAACAAGACCATTCAATTGCAGTCTATAGAAGGATCTACAACTTGATTGCAATCACCTGCCAAAATAAAGTTATCTCCAATACAATGTGTAATTTGTTGGGCTAAACTCTGTTTCATTTACCATCCCCTGGTGAAAAGAAAACCTTCCCTACCCATCTTTTCTTTAATTTGAAAGATTCCTCTGCCATTAGGTGAGATTCTTGTACACAAGCTATGTCAGTTTCTAATTTAGCCAAGTGTGACAAAACCCTTTGCCTTTTTATAGGAGAATTAAAACCTCTGACGTTCCACAAGATACATTTTAAAGACATGAGATGGATAAGAAAATAAAAAAAGACACCCATCTAGACAAACCATTAAGCAGTAAAAGACATACCAAAGAACAATCCAACTATACAAAGAAATAATGAAACAATACAAGAAATATGAGAAAAATAAATCTAAATGCATGTGTAAAAGATTAAATAGATGAAAGAGAAAGAAATGAAATAAAAATTGAGAGACAAGTGTGATGAAAATGAAGGAAAAAAGAGAAAAAAGAGAAAAAGATGTAGCGGTAAGGAAGATAAGACATACCTAGAAATACCAAACAGGAATGGGGGATGAAACCACATGGAAAAGATGACATGCCCAAGCTCAACGGAACGGAGGGCGAAGAAGGACTGCAGCACATGTGACGAAACGACAGCGGGGATACAAACAAAACAAACCTGTGAAGAGGGATAAACAATTATTTTTTTAAGTTGTTATAAAAAAGCAATGGAATAACATGCTGAAATACATCGTAACAACAACGTTAAAACTAATCAATCATAAATTTAAATTTCAGCCTAGTAACGAAGAGAAAAAAAAAATAAACTATCTTGAAAGTTTGTTGACATTAAGTGGTTTGAGATGTTGAGGCTCCAGAGAAGTCCATGGATTCTGTTTTACAGGAGTTGATGAAGCTCTGCAGTTTGATTGGATCATCGTAAGTTGTCGTTTTATTCTTATAGGTGACCTTAAAGAGACAATGATGGAAAATTCCATAACGGGCCCCTAAAGAACCTAAATCAGGCCTCATGTTGAGGAACTCCTTATGTCTATTTGCTGTAGCTTTGTCATAATCTTGTGAAAAGAATAAGGTTGTGCCAGACCATAAGAAACATTGGATTAACTTGACAGCTGCAAGAACCTTTAACAAGTCTGTGTATTCGAGGAAACACAGTATGTCTCCCCTCAGTCTCCGTGAGTTTGATATACAAGACAGTTGACGGCCTAGCCTGTGAGAATGTTGAATATTGAGCACAGTATTTTCTAGTAGATGTGATAACTTAGGAAGAAAATACTTGAAGAAAAGAAGAGGATCTGAACCTTCTGTATCTTCTGGTTTGCCATAAATCCTAAGTGGTTCCTCCTATTTCGATTTTCAAGGACTTCAGCCTGTCTTTGAAGTGAGGAAACCTGTGTTTGAAGCACAGTGACTTTGGCTTCAGTGAATCCAAGAGAAGATACATTTTGTTCAACCGCCGTGAGCCTAACATCCATCTGGGATCAAGTTTCCGTGAGAAACTGCAACTTGGTATTTGTTTTCTCCATAAAAGGTCGAAGAGCGCGTATCTCCTCCAGCAGTAAATGTAATGAAAGAGGGGAAGACGATTTTGGTGGTGAGGGTGGATCTTTTTTCAAGCATTTTGTGGTATTTTTACCTGCTGATAGATGGATATGATTTGAAGGTGTAGGTGGTCCCTCAGATAAAGACATTAGAGAGTCCTCCATTTTGGAAAATTCAGAGAAAATTCCGGAATTTTTGATGAAGGACTGTGAAGTGTGAAGCAGGTGGATTTAACTTTTTCAATCTTCCCATATGAGACAATATGAAAGAAAGGTGATATTCAAATGTTTTGAGCAGTGCTGATAAAGAAAGTCACACCGGAGTTGAGAAATTACCATGTACTAGGAAGCTGCAGAGCCTTCCACTCTCAGAAAAAATGTATTATTTTACAGATTCACAAATAAAACCACCATGCTTGCAAAATGTTCGGAATTAATAAAATATCGAAACATAGAAGCATATGAATAACAGTCAAGAGTAGTTTGATCTTCCAATACAAGACAGTGTGAAAGAAGGTTGATATTCACTAGTATAGAGTAGTGCTGATAAGGAAGGTCGCATTGGAGATGAGAGATTTCCGTGTGCTAAGAAACTGCAGAACTTTCCACTAGTGGAGAAAAAGTATTTCACAGAGTAGCCACTAAAACCTCCATGCTTGCAGAATGCTCTGAATTAATAAAATTTCAAAACATGGAAGCATATAAATAACAGTCATTGGTAGTTCAATCTAAAATGGCGGCCACTAGTTTAATTATCCTGAAGAAAAGAGATGACCTGAGAAGAAAGCTGTATAACCAAGCAGGCAAGCATGTATGCAGCTCTTTGTGATAGTTCAGTAATGATAAAAAGTATTCCAAAATTAATTAAGTGAAAGAGCACGGGTCGCCAAATGGAAATATTTATGAAGCTGTATTATCTCAGGAGAAAAAAAAACCTCCACAATCAAAATGGCGGCCGTAGTCAGCGCCGCACTGAAGCCGCAGGTACTTTCAAGGAGATTAAGCTCCAGGAGCCGAAAGAGCAGTCGCAAGAGACAACTCCTGGATCAGGAAGATATCCGCAATCAGGGGCGCCTCACCAGTTTTGTTGAAACGGCAGCCCACCGCAGTCCGTCTGCGCTGCTCCGAGCACCGCTTTGGGTGCCACCATTCTCCTCAGGCGTCAAGCCATGCCCCCCTCAAAAAGAGTTTTTGAATGAAGTGCAGGATGACACATCAATATTTTCAAGCTCACTATACAATATCTTGTGTTCCTATACTCCAAAGAACACTTGCAGGCATATTTATCATGCAACTGCATTGCCCTTGAACCATGCAATGGGGCACAAGGGCGAAGCAACCACTAAGTAAGATTTATAAAGCCACACAATGCCACCGTGAGTGGCACTGCATGGTTTGGTAAACCTAAAGTAACGCAACGCAAATCACTGTGTTGTGTTACTCTGCCCCTGGGAGGAGTTCCATGGGTGTGGCATGGGTGTTCCCATACATCCACCCATGGATTTTGGTGCATTTCCCAATTTACTATTACTGGTAGACCTGGGAATGCGATAAAATGCTACACCTCCCCAGGTGGGGCGTAATGAGGAGAAATGTCTTTATTGGTTCACATCAACAAGGATTCTGATTATTACTTGAGGTGTAAACTTACCACTCTCAACTAATAACCTAATTTCTTACAGTTTGATATTAATTAACATAAATGATTAGGTGCCACAAAACAATTAATTTATTACCAGACAGGCAGATACACATCATAGCAGAGGCGGGCTGAAATGGTCAAGCAAGCAAATACCAACTTTCTAAAAGTGGTATTTGCAAACACAGAATATTAAAATAAACTTTACTAAAAGATGTATTTTATTATTCTGAGTTCAGGCATACTAAACTCGAATTTCTACCATGTTCCCTGGGTCTGTTAAGATCATAAAATGTAACAATTCTAACAGCCCATTCTGGCCTATGGAGAACAGGTAGCCTTACAATAGTGAAAAACGAAAATGGCTGTAATTCACTATTAGGACATGCCACACACATCAGGGCTTGTCCTACCTTATGCTTACAATGCACCCTGCCCTTGGGCCTACCATAGGGGTGACTAATATGAAGTTAAGGGAAGGTTTAGGGACTGGCAAGTGTGTGCACTTGCCCAGTCAGCAGACTGCATGCAGGTTCTGCAATGGCAGACCTTAGATACATTTTACCAGGCCGCTTCTGTGGGTGGCACAACCAGTGCTGCAAGCCCACCAGCAGCATTTGTATTTACAAGCCCTGGCTCTCCTGGTGCACTGTACTGGGGTCTGACAGTAAACCAAATAAGAAATAATGGAATCCAACCAACATATACATTTTACATAGGGAAAGCATATGCACTTTAGCACTGAACAGCAGTGGTAAAGTGCCCAGAGTCATAGAATAGCCAACAACAGATCAGAAAAAGTACAGGTGGAAGGCGAAAAGTTTAGGGACCATCCGGCCAAAAGGGCCAGGTCCAACACAACCCCCTTCCAGCCAAAACGCAGGGCAGACCAATCACCACCGTGATGGGCTTCCCTGCTGCAGGCATTAGAACAAGGACCTGGCCCGCAACTGCAGGGGCAGACTCCAGTCCTACGCCAATCTGAACCTATTGGAATCCCTCTGTCCATACTCTCAGGGCCCACCAAGCCAATCCATGGGGAACCTTTCTCCTTACCTGTGGACACCACCTGGGCAGCACCTAACCGTAACTGGCTCACAGGTGTGTCCCAACAGACAGACAGCAAAATGCTACAGTGGCCACTGAAAGTAGTCAGGGATGAGAGCCAGGGTGCATGCCTCTCAGGGCTCTCAAACCTCTGTGGCGCCAGGAAGCGGGTGGCAGTAGCCCCAGGTGCTTGGCACCCTTTGTCCCTTCTCCCTCCTGTCAGGTCAGGTATGACATCCTGGCACTGACCCACCAGCCCCAGGCCTGTACCCGGCAGCTGGACCAAAGACTGGGGTGGCCTCTCCCACACCCGGTCCTCCTCCTTGGGGCTCTGTACCCTCCCACTTGGAGTGGTACCCCCTTCCAGAATTGCCAGGGCACCTGTGGCAGGTGTCCTGCGCAATTCGCCTACCAGTTCAGGGGTTCTATCCTGCAACTGGGCGTCCAGGTCAGGGGGGACACCCTGAACCTGGCCCGCCAACCTAGGGTCTAAACCCTTCAGTTGAGCGGGGGTCAGAGGCGAGGACTCCCTCCCTCTGCACCCCCTTCCAGATGGCGGTACCCTCCCACCTGGAGTGGTACACCAAGAAGACCGACTGGTAGGGACACTGATTACAGATGTCCCTCCCCCCAGGTCAGACAACACCTGAACCTGGCTCTCCAACCTAGGGTCTAAACCCTCAGGCTGCCCCGGGGTCAGAGGCGAGGACTCCCTGCCTATGCACCCCCTTCCAGAGTACTGCACCCTCCCAACTGGAGTGGTGCCCCTAGAAGCAACATGGGTCAGGACACTGATTACAGTTGTCCCACCCTCCAGGTCAGACAACACCTGAACCTGGCTTCCCAACCCTGGGACCAACCCATGCGGTTGAACGCTCGCCTGGCGCACCAGGACTTCCTGGGGAGCACGCATGCCCCTCCTGAGGGTGACACATAACTCATGTGTCGTGTGACAGTCTGCCTGGCGCAGATCTCCCGGCCCCTGTCCATCGGACAGTGCGCGAAGATCCCCCAGGACAGAAGTGGTGTCACCATGGTCATTCACTGGTGACGCAGCCCTTCTGGCTGGCCCCTGACCCACTGGTTCTTCCACTGGGGACTCTTTCCCCCTCTCACCCCTCAATCTGGACTTCTGTACCCTCCCAACTGGAGCGGTACTGCCAGACACCAGAACTGAGGGAGGCCTGCTTACAGACACTCCCCGTTCACCAGACACTAGGGGGTCCCGCACAACGGGCAGCCCCTCAGGACAGACTAGGCCCCCCACCTGGTGTTCCCTTAAAGAACCATCCAGGCTCTGAGACTGAGGTTGGGCACTACCGGGACATAACCCAATCTCACTCCTTCCCCTTAAAGACAGGACGTGAGGCCCTACACCCCTCTCACTACTACAGGACCTAGTTGGGCTACTCTGAGCCACTTCCACCACACTGGGTTTGAAGATACCTGAACCACTCATCTTGGGATCACTCCCCAATGCCTCTTCAGACCCTCTGGAATCCACCAAAAGGTCTGCCTCCAATGTGAGTTCCCTGGTGTCAGAGAACTCACTCTCCAACAGGTGTTGGCATAGCTCTGGAAAACAGGGACTTACAATATGCTCTCCCACAATTGGATCACACAGACCCCTAGCAGGGTTAACCAAACTATCCTTCACCTTACCATCCAGGGCCTCACACACATACTCCACACCACTCTCCTGAGACTGGCAAGACAGTATCTGACTGTCTCTGTCACACAACCCACACTCTTCTGGGCGGTCTTCACACTCACAGACCAGGACTTCAATTTTCGGGGAACCCCTCTCCCTGCACCTCTCATCTAGAGTCAGTAGAGTGTCCCTCCCACCACTAGGACCATGAACCCCTGCGCCAGTTTCCCTTTTCCTCTCAGGGACACTGCGCACTACTGGAGCTACCTCATGTCCTTGAACCTCCTGGTGTATGTCAACCCCCTCCTTCAAGTCAGGCGCCACATCTCTGGGTGTGTGTACTACTCTCTCAGCACTAGAAAATTCAATATTGCTGCCACCATCTGAGCTGGATTCCTCCTCCCACTCAAAAAAGCTCAATCTCTGAGCTACACACATTTCTTGTTGCTGGGCTGAGACACTCATGGCCTCAAGCCTCTCGAGCTCTAAGTCAAGCTTCCTCATACTCAACTCATGCTCCATTTCCACTTTCATTTCCTCTAGGGCTAACTTTCTAATTTGCCATTCCAATTCCAACTGCCCTTTTAACTTGAGCTTGGTCAGCTCCATTTCGTGCATCCTACACTCTCTTCTAGCTGCCATCTCTTCTGTAGATAGACTTTTACCAGAAACACTGCTACTGGCAGGGGAAGGGGTTCTTCTTCCACTTGGACCCACTGGCCCATCTAACTGCTCCTCTGCATTATCATTCTCAGCGGCATTCCTTGCTTCTACCCAGGCCCTCAGCGCCTTGTAGAACTCTGCCTTGCCTTTACATCCAGTAGTAGAAACCTTGAATTTCCTGCAGAAGGACTTTAGCTGCTTGGCAATGTAACTGTCTATTTTCTCTTGTTCCCATTCCAATTCAGTATTCACAGAGACTACGGATGCTGCTTTCTCCACCATGGTTAAGTTTGGCAGTACTCAAAAATAGAAAGTCCCAAAAACAAATCTACCAACAAGTATTGGTTGCGTTTAAGGTCTGCACTCACTAAGTAGTGTTCACCAATCACTATACATGATTCACAAATGCAAGTCCAGAATCCTCACTGCTGACCACCAATGTTAGAATCCGGGTTCTCTTGTTGGCACAGGTAGGTACTTGTGACAAGCAGGGAACCTTTCCTCTAGTCAGGGTAAGGGGTTACACTACTAAAACAACCCCTTGCTCACCCTCTAGGTAGCTTGGCGTGAGCAGACAGGGCTTATCTCAGAGCGTTATAGGTTAAGCATTTGTGAACACATACAGTAACCAAGTGACAACACTACAAATGGACACCACACAGGTTTTTATATTAAAAATAAGGATTCTTTATATAGGATTATCACAATACCATTAAACGATTAAAAATACACAATACGGTTGCTTAGTTGGTAGAAGATTGCTTAGTTTCTCTTAAGTTCTTAAATGCGACACTTTAAGTCAATGTACCTTAGATGCGACACGCAGGGCAACAAAAGTGTTGCAGCGATGCAGATGCGTTGAAGTTCTTGGTGCAAAAGAAATAAAGACGGGATCTTCCAGATGCGTTACGCTTCTCCGATGTTGTGAGAAGGCTCGACTCGATGCGTCAGCTACAGCGGCGTTACCCTTGACGAGATGCGACGACAGCGGCACTCTTCTCCGATGTTGCGAGACGCTTCCGCTCAATGCGATGCTGCAACGGCGCCACCCGTTCTGCGAGATGCGACGACAGCGGCTCCGACGGCGGCACGCTTCTCCGTGGATGCGAGGCGCTTTTCTGGATGCGGTGCAATGCGACAACTACGATGGCTGCGATGGCGACACGCTTCCTCCTCGATGCGAAACTCTTCTCTCGATGCGGTGCAATGCGACAGCTACGATGGCTGCGATGGCGACACGCTTCTTCGGCGTTGCGAGACACTTCCGGAATGATGCGAGACGCTTCCGCTTGATGCGATGCTGCAGTGGCGACACTCTCTGCGAGATGCGACGGCAACAGCTCCGACGGCGGCACGCTTCTCTTCCTTGCGTCGCGCTTCCAGCTCCTTGCGACACGCAGTCCTTCAGAAGGCCCAACAACAGTAGCAGACACTTCCAAAAGACTCTGGGGAGCTGGGGGTGAAGTCCACTGGTCCTGGGACTTCTTTCAGGGGGCAAGCTCAGTTCAAGCCCTTGGAGATCTTTTCAAAGCACAAGTTGAAGTAAAGTCTTTAGCAGTCTTTCTCCTCTCCTTCAGCAGCAAGGCAACCACTGCAGGCCAATCCCTCAGGTCAGGGACAGTTACTCCTCCTACAGCTTTCCCAGTTCCTTCTCCTCTGGCAGAGGTTCTTATTGTTTCAGCAGGATCAAATTTCTGGGGAGCAGGGTCCCAATACTTATACCCCAAATTCCTTTGTTCCTCTGGGGTTGAGGGGCCTTTGCCCAGTCCAAACCAGTTCTTGAGCACTCTGTTGACATGACTCTGCCTTTCTATTCAGGGTGCAGGGCAGAGACATCAGCCGCTCCGCAGGAGGTGGAGCCAGCATTGTGGTAGCAGAGCACAACCCTATTCAGAGCCCAGGTGTACTCCTCCCACCCATCTGACTGCCAATCTTCCTATTCACCACCAGGCTGCCTAGCCCTGCCCCTCTGGGTTTCCCCAGCCCTGTCACTCACACAACCAGACAGGCAGATACACATCATAGCAGAGGCGGGCTGAAATGGTCAAGCAAGCAAATACCAACTTTCTAAAAGTGGTTTTTGCAAACACAGAATATTAAAATAAACTGTAAAAGATGTATTTTATTATTCTGAGTTCAGACATACTAAACTCGAATTTCTACCATGTTCCCTGGGTCTGTTAGGATCATAGAATGTAACAATTCTAACAGCCCATTCTGGCCTATGGAGAACAGGTAGCCTTACAATAGTGAAAAACGAAAATGGCTGTAATTCACTATTAGGACATGCCACACACATCAGGGCTTGTCCTACCTACCTTATGCTTACAATGCACCCTGCCCTTGTGCCTACCATAGGGGTGACTAATATGAAGTTAAGGGGAGGTTTAGGGACTGGCAAGTGTGTGCACTTGCCCAGTCAGCATGACAGTACCAGACTGCACGCAGGTTCTGCAATGGCAGACCTTAGATACATTTTACCAGGCCGCTTCTGTGGGTGGCACAACCAGTGCTGCAAGCCCACCAGCAGCATTTGTATTTACAAGCCCTGGCACTCCTGGTGCACTTTACTGGGGTCTGACAGTAAACCAAATAAGCCAATCATGGAATCCAACCAACATATACATTTTACATAGGGAGAGCATATGCACTTTACCACTGAACAGCAGTGGTAAAGTGCCCAGAGTCATAGAATAGCCAACAACAGATCAGAAAAAGTACAGGTGGAAGGCGAAAAGTTTAGGGACCATCCGGCCAAAAGGGCCAGGTCCAACAATGCTTAGATGTACTTGTGTGCACATGTGTTAATGTACACATTTTGGGAAATCACAAACACTCCCAATAGTATGCCTGGGAAAGCTGCACCAATCGCCCTGTGAATCACATTTTAGGGTAGATTTACTAAAAACTATGCAATGCAGACCAGCAACCAAAGCTGCCACGCTGTGTTGTGTGAAACGAAGAGAGTAGTATAACTCCATATCTACTATTACATCTTGCTATGCTGTTCTTTCCTAAGTACTGGTGCACATTCCATGCACACACCTTTGCACCACAGTGCAAATGTATCTCATATCTAGCATAGGTCTTGTAGTGGAAGAATACTCTTCACAAAGGGGTTCTAAATGACATTAAATAGACAACAAGAGTCTCTAGGATGTCACTCAGAACCCCGAGGTGAAAAAATAAACTGTTATTTACATTTACGTATGAATAGTGTTATGCTAAATTTGCCGCTTCAAATTTTCTGCCCCTGCATTCAAAATGTATGCAATGGAAGAGAAGTAATGAGGGAACCATTATTAACATTTACAAAATATTTTTAACTCACCCTCGATAAATATCCCCAAATTTAAACATGAATGCCTGGCCACCTGCTATCCATCTATGAACCTTTACTTATATCCTCATCTGTCCATCTTCAAATATTTATTTAAAAATACCTGCCCCTCTACCACTCGCACACTCCACCCTCTGCATAAGTCACCCAACACGTGGGCAAAAAAAGATCTTTCTTCCTGCCCCTTCATTCTCTGCAAAACCGACAAAACCCCCCTCCTCCCCATAACTAGCCCCTGGCATCTGCCATGTGCGTCATTCCGTCCGCTCGTAGTCACAAGTCATGCCCTCCACTCTCACTTTGAGAGCTGCCAGCCAGCATCACATTGACAGCGACGCAGGGAGACCCTCTTGTATGCAAAGGTTGATTTCTCCTCTCATCGTGGAGATGTAGAGAGAGGGTAGATATTATGTTGTCAATCAATGGTCATTTATTTCCAGCTTGTACACGTAGGCATTTCCAAGGAGCATTTGCACAGCCCTGCAGTCACGTGGGCTGAGCAGAGAGGGGTGGCGGTGCCAGGGCTGCCAGGGCTGTGGTGTTGTCCCTGGGGTGCTATGGTGATTTAGGAGCGGCCGCGTTGATGCAACAATGGAAAGGTCCCACCTCCTGCGTGTGGCTGGAGCGCCAGATATGGCAGCCGATAGCTGGCAGGGTGTGCTGTGGGAGAGGCAGGCACCAGGCTTTGCTCTCAGTGACCCGCAGCCCTTACAAGCAGGATATCCTCCAGGCGGGGTGTTCAGGCCTGGCTGCTTTCATTTCAGAGGTGGCAAACGTACACGTGTGCTAGCCGTCCGCATTGAATTATTCTTTGCTGCTACGCCGTTGGAGATGACAACTATGATAATAAAATAACTATGCAAAGTATTTCTGAGGAAAGGGGTGGTGACTGCCAGGCTCATAAAGCAGGGGCGTCACAAGTTAGGAGTGGGCACGCCCGGGTGTTCTAGAACAGTAATTAATGTTAACCTTTCGATGTCTGTGTACCCTCCACCTAATCGTTACAGGAATCTGGTGACACCCACAGCATTATTGGAATCAGGGGACCCCCCCCCCTCCCGATTCATTACTTGAAGAAGGGGATTAAGCAAGGTCGATCATTTGAACCTCAGAACAAAATACAATATATAGGACCCATTATTCCTCATCCAAGTACACAAGGGATTAAATATCCTATGTCAGTCACAAGCACAACATAAACAATTAAAATGCAAATTTTAATGGAGAGGCTGTAGATTTTCTAACTTCATTTGATGCCACCTATCACCCATAGTTTATTCTGTTAGAAGCACTTCAGTTGTTCCTGAGAAAACCAACTTAATTTTTAGCCTTCAATTTCGAATTCCTTATCTTCTACACAGGCAATTTTACCATTTCATTTTTCACTTCTTTAGTTATAAACACTTTACTATTCTATTAATATGTAATTTTGCAAGCACTCGAGGACCCTTTGAGTAGGCGTCTTGCACCCCAATAAGAACTGATGACGTGTAAGTCACCTCGCCTGTCACGTGATCGTCAATGAATGGAGTATCCCACTGTAGTGAACACATCATTGCCACGATCTCCTCCAGCATACATTGAAGAACCGTCTCCGTGATCCCAAACGCGAGGAGCCCAAGAACTAGCGCTACCGGAAACGAGTCCGTGGACTGCAAGGAAGGGCTGGTTTTTATAAGACAAACAGGCTGTGAGGGCACAGCAGTGGTATTTCCTGCCGTCTATCCTTAGTCCCGCCGCTTGCGTTATTTAGGTCCCACTTCCTGGTGGAAACATAAAGGTTGTCCCTCGTGAGAGTGCATTGGAATGTGATATTTTCCCTCCACTTACTTTTCACAGGTTTCCTTGAGACGCAGGCATAACTTCCTGGTCGCTCCTGGAGCCACAGGCATCTACACTGACTGGAAACAAAAATCTGCCCTTGCAAAAATATTCGAACCAACTTCTCATGCCAGGATGTCGCAACAGAGACATTGTCGGATCACACCAGCCCACCCTGTTCTAGTGGCAACCCCCCTGCAGCCTACCAGGGAAATGCCAGAGTTGCAAAATGGCCAGTTCTCCCACTCTTTGGCAACCTTTCCCAAGGTGGCTGCATCCATCACTCTGTAATCTCTCTTGCAAAGACACCCACCCAAGAACCTGGGCTTCTATTGGAATTCTCAAGGGCATATTAGCAAGCCCATTATCGCCGCTTTAGCGGCAGTTTCCTGCCGCTAAAGCGGCAATAATGTAATCGCCGTTCCTTCATAATATGGCCCCAAATCAGGTGTCCAGGTGAAGGGTGAAAGTGTTAAGGGGGCCTTTCAGCATGGTCTTCTCTGTTTGAGGCTGTTAGAACCTGCAAGAGGGTCTTCGGCTAGAGCCCCTGCTCTTCTGCCTGTCTCCTGCATTTTTCACTTCTTGCTCTCTCTTCCTTTACACTCAAGCAAATTAATTCTCCTACAGGCAGACACTCCTAGATCTCACCACAGCTGAGAGCATCTGCTAAAATATTTTAATACTTCTTGGGGCATGCCACAGAGTCTGTTCTGAGGTGTCTATAGCTCACTCGACTAGAGCTCATTGTATGCACTTTATGTTTAGCACTCACACCAGCTGCTGGTCTTCTGTTGCTTCTGGGTAGACTCTATGTAGTAGATAGATAAGTAAACTTTATTCGATATATAGTTTCAATATCATAAAAGTACATACACTTGAGTATATATAAAATCATTTAAAACAGTAAAATTCATTTAAATCATGAATATGATAAAATTAATAAAAAAAATACGAATACAGGATCAGGACATCAAGGCATATGTCATCTTAAACCTGCATTGATAGCCGCAACCTCAGTGACATTTTCAGATAAGATGAAACAGCTGCTAAGGTTGAAGATGTTTCCAAGGATATCAGTTTTTGGTAAGCCGCCTTACATGACCTTATTCCCCAAGATTTAAGCAGTGGTTTCAGAAAAATAGCTCTTGGGTGTTGGTAAAATCTGCAGAATAAAATGCTGTGAATGTTGGATTGGGTTGAAAGGTCATCGCAAGGGCACTTTGGTAAGTCGCTGGACCAGCAGTTTAAAATAGGAAAAGTTAAGAGTCTAAAAAAGGTATTAGTACGAAGACGAGACAGGAGCATGCGCATATACGGAGATGGTTCTAAGAGTAGATAGTGCTGTATACCACTCAAGGTGGTTGATTTTTGATAATCAGCAACAGAGCTCTTCTGAATTTCTAGAGACCATCGTTTGGAGCTCCAGTAAGTTAAAACAAGATGCTTTAACTATGTAGTATTTCCTGAAGGTTTAGTACACTCGTCAGGGACTGGTTTTCTGCCGCTCCTGGTTTCACTGCAAATACTATTGCCTGACAGCCTAGATCACACACCAGTGTCTCACCTTTTGTTGCTCCTGGGTGGGCTCCATATAGCATTCCACTACCCTTTGCCAGACCTGTGGCCTGATGGGTTGCATGGTATCCTGCATGACCAGTCGCATGGCATGGCGGGTTTTATAAACAGTAAACAACTGCTTGTGAATGACTATCTAAATGACAGATTGCATAACCTCTTCAGAACATAATACATGATATACCACATGACAATTTGTGACAGCTTCATATAAAAGACCGCTTGCAAATTGCGTGTCATCTGCTCTCAAACAGCACTACAACTGTGTGATAAACAGCAAGACAAATTGTAACTCAATATGCAGTGCAAATGGCTCTTTTCTTGTAGTTATCCGCCATACCAGTGTACTACCCATCTTTAAGAAACCTCAGGGGTAGAAAGTACTTTGTAAATGCTTATACAATACAATAGTCACTGCCCACACAGCACTGTCTTATTCGGTATATTTAATGTCCCATACATTGGAGCGTGTCCCAAACATGGGTGAGTAGCTATTTCAATTTTTATTAGTGTTCGGTCAGATTTTGGCCTTTGCGTACAAACAGAACTCAATTTATTAAGAATAGGAAAGGTACAAAGGGCCATAAAAAAGAACTGAGAATATTCAAAGACCAAATTAAGGCACATTGAGCAACATGCTCGTTGAAATACTAGAGACTATTCTGAGAAAGGTCTTCTTCATTTAATCAGGCCCTGCCACATACCAAGAGCTCCTTTCTGTTAAACCTTACCCTCAAAGAAGATCTTTTAGGAGGTTTTGGCCAATCTTGCCACCAGGAGTGGATGCAATTTGGCTACAGAGATTTTGTTTTTGTACAGTGTTATTGTGGTCAAGGTGTGATCACTGGCTGTCGGAATTCTGTTATCGGTCCACCCAGTAAGGGGGGACTCTATTCACATTGATCTCAGTGGATGAGTACTTTAAGCAACCTCCCTTGTTTCCATTGAGAAGGGTGTCACATTCACATGATCTCGAATAAAATTGAAAATTTTGTCAGCTAAAAAGGGATCTCTGCTTTAAAATAGATTAGTTATGCAATAGTAGCTGACTGAGCTGTGCATGAAGTACCTTTAAGGCAATTATGCAATTTGGCCATTGGAGCTGCTAACAGGAATGCTAGTCATAGAAATGGACAAACTAACAAGGAGATGAGATCAGCTGATAGGAGACCTTGTCTTGATCCACATTTTGATTTGTATTTTGGCCGAAAATGGAGGAAAACGTTTGTCCTCCCATTAATGCTCACACCCTTCTTATAGTTAGAGATTTTAAGATATTCCAATGTACTGCTTTTTGGACAACGCTTTGAGTGTCAACGCCCTGGGAGTCAGAAACTGAAACACTGGTTATTTCTCTGAATCATAAGGAAGGACCATCAGCAAGAGGCATCCAACGATTGGCAAAACACAAAATGCAGAAAGAAGTCCACAGATTCCAAGTTTAAATTAGACAATACAGACATATTGAATTCAGAGAAGATGTCCAACACCAAGCTCCAATACCATTCTTCATAGCTCCATTCTTTGATGTCCTCAATGCTGTCTCCACTAACATGGCCAAACCTGAGATAACTGTGTCTCCTGGTTCCCAGAGCCTGTCTCTTCCCTGTGATTGCCTAGCCTTAGAATGTACAAGACTGGAAAAACCAGGTTTAAGAGCACAGCCAAGTCTGGTATTCACCTATGACATAGCTGTCACATCAAAGGATGAGGTATCGATTTATATCAATTCAAGTCAATCTATTTGCATTTTGTAGTAAATTACATACTTTTGCAGACATTCAAAGCAGAGATTTAAAAAAATTGTATATTATATGTAAAACATTTACCAGAAATACTATAAAGATACCCACGGTATTAGCAAAGCAGTAAGTGCAATACCCATGACATAATATAACAAAATGAGACAAACTGTGTAGGTCTTCAATAAGAAATTTTTAAAAAAAAACTATAAGTCACTCCTGTGGTTGTTTGTGCCCACATTTCTTTAAGTAGGTGCTGCAATTGTTTTTAGAGTCTCTCTCAAAAATGTAATTACCTCCTCATCTTCATCCTCCTTTCTTAAATTATGAAAGATAACTCTGCTGCTAGAAATTAGCACTTGCCTATTCAAGCTAAAAATCTATCTCCATAATGCTGAGCTTGTGCCCACTTCCTAAAAAACGTTCCCATTCTACCACGCCAACTGTTTTTTCTTCTGTAGTTTTGCTTTCTGCATTGAAAGCCGGGCAGCTGCCTTGGCGCGGCTTAAGAAGAAAGAATACAGTGAAATGTTAGGTGGTGCATTGGCCCCTCTCCTTTATTTATGTAAGTATGGTGCATTGACCGATATACCTTGTTTCTGAGTCTAGATTGCAATTTACAGAGGAGCAGCACAATCTTGTGGAAGTGGGGGCTTGCTGCTATGATCTGTCCGGGTACTGGTGCCTGTGTCCAGGGAAGAGCATGGGCCTGCTAGGTCACATGTTTAGCGGGGTTTGAACATGTGTTTTTGCAAGAGGAGTGGTATGCCGCTCAGTGGCTTGAGATGGTGAAGAGATTTCAGAATTAAGCTCCATTTCCTGCAGGATTTCTTTAAAAAGGTAACCCTAACATGCTACATACTCCTAGTTTTACAGTTAACTTTTATTAAGGGCTGAAAATGTTCTTCCAGCCATCTTTTTTTGTGAATAGAAGTTCTGCAGTAGCCTGGAAAAAAAGAAGAGAGGAGAAAGGAAAATAAAATTAAGTAACTATGAGGAAGTTTCTTCTTTATTATTTGTTTCCATTGTTGGCCATATTTCCACTATAAAAAAGAAAAGTGGATGGAAATTTCCATTGGCATGGGATCTCCCTTGATTGGGTTGTTTAAAGAATGTCAAGATTTAAGATTGTCTCTTTTCTTCTTGGTAAGATAGAGAAGAAGATGCATAAGCAGCATCATACTTCTCCTTTAGCCTAGGAAAGGAGGCATAGGGAAAAGATGCGTCAATATAGGTAGACATGCTCTTCCTCAGAATTATCACAAAGACAAATGTAGACATTGGTTAAGTTGATTTTTGGTGTTTCCATTTCTCAACAAGAAAATATTTACTCTCAACCTGCTTCTCCTGCTATTTCAAGTGATTCCCAAAGATCAGCATAATTTGCGTTTTCTGTGAGTTCTTTCTGGTCTTCTCCTGACTATTATTATGAAGACATGTTTCCCAGAAGAAATCCAGCTGAAAGATTACATGAAGTGTTGTCTTATTTTCTTTAAATCTTCAATTGCCTCAGAATGAAGACCAACAAGGACTAAGTGGAAAATATTTTTAAAAGAGAGTTAAAGGTCCAGAGTGCTTCTCAGTTCCTGGTTTCATGAAATTCCTGCATCTAATCGCAAAATTGTATATGGATATTCCCCAAGAGTGGATCGATCGATTTTTTGGTAAATCTTATCACTGAGAAGGTAGTAATTATTTATATGACTTAAGAGATAAAAAGGCATACTCTGATATCAAAATTAAATAAACAGAACTCAATAGTTAAATATTTCCCTTTAGTCTTCAGCATTGAAGAGAGTGAAAATTGCACATAGATTTTGGCCCAGATGGAAGTCCAAGCAAATAATTTGTCTGATGTATTATTTGACAGTCTGAAATCATTAGTCATGGCATCAAATTGGGTTGGTGCTGCAAGGCAACTTCTTCATTTAGGTGGTTGAAAGGTGGATTCAGCTAAAAAAGCATAAGTGGTGGGAATGCCTGCCTAACAAAGCCAATTATTTGGTGATTCTCTGTGCAGGAGATTTGATCAGGTTGCAAATCATTCCTGGTTTCAGTCATCAGGAAACTCTCCTTCTGCTAAGATAATGGCAAAATTGAATAATGATCAGAAGCATTCCTGACTATGTCATAATACGGTTGGAGTATCGTGTTCGACTTGGCCCTTTCTGAAGGGTTATCCCCAAACCTTGTACATTCACACTCCTGTTTTCTGAACCTGTTTTTGTTGGCTCTTATGTCTCTGCACTCTTTACCATTGTTAACCAGTGCTAAAGTCCTTGTGCTCTATCCTGTAAACATGATCAAATTGGCTTACACCTAATTGACACATTTACTTTACTTGTATGTCCCTTGTAAAGTGGTACTGCATGTATCCTAGTCCTGTAAATTATTTGCTACTAGTGGGCCTGCAGCACTAATTGTGCCACCCATGTAATTAGCCTTTTGAACATGTCTGAGGCCTGCAGCCTGTATCACATGACTAGATGTAGCTGACAGTGGGTCTGTGTGCATTACTCAGAGACAGTGAGACAAAGGGGGAATATGTCTGGGAGTGAAGGGCCATCTTTGATTTGATAGGGAGTCACTGCTGTCACCTGCTACACATGCACACCAGGAAGGCTCTTCCTTAGCCTGCTCACAAGGGTTTCACACTGGTCGTTTGTGCCTCCAGATAAGCTCTGCCAGGGCAGAGACGCAGGAATTCCAGACTCCTTTGCAGGGGGAGGGCGCTAGAAGCTTCTCCAACTTGAAAGTGGGCACCAAGCATAAATAGTGGACCCTCAGACCCAAATCTTTAGTACACATTTGGATCTGTGGAAGACTCAGAAGAAGGACTGATGTGCTGCTCTGCTGCAAATAGGGCTGCTAGTCTCTTGCCCTGCGGTCTGAGAAGGCATGGACCTGCATCTTGAAGCCAAGACCACCAGTGTGACTCCAAGGGCTAGTTGGCTGGCTTCCTGATCAGAGCCTAAGGGGCTGAAAAGGCTCCAACCAACCTGAACTCTGTAAATTGTCTCTGCCTGCTGGGATACCTTTGGCCCCCCAAATGTTGCCACAGCAGACCTAGAACCTTGGAAGAGGGCCTGAAGGTGTTCTGCCAACCTAACTGAGATCCTAGCAGAACTGATGCATTGCGACGCATCTGCTCTCAGCAGTGCATCCGAACCACCACTGTGTGGCGCATCCCATACACAAGACTGCCGCTGTGCTAAGCATCTTTGACACAGGACCTCGCAGTGCAGCCCCACAACTCCTTAGAACTGCCACTGCGTAACTCCTCCTCGACATAGGAACTTGCATCGCATCCCAGTAGCGCCTCGCAACCATCGCTGCGTGATGCATTTTTGAAGCAGGACATCGCAATGCTCTGCACGCAAGGCTCTGCAACCAGGCTTTAAGTTACTTTACTATGTAGGCCTAATTTGGTCCCTTTATCCAGCCCATGCTCTATCGTGGTCCGCCTGAACCTGTGACTTTTTCCTGGTCTGGTGCAACCAGACAACTACAGTTGGTGCTTTGAGCTTTTAAGCACTATTTTGACCTAAAATATTTAAAAAATTGCATATTTCCTACTGGTTAGAAATGTGTTGTTTTGGTGTCAAATAGTTTCATACATTTTCCTCAAAACTACAAATCTATACAAATACACCCATCAATTTTTCTTATTTTAATATAGTACCCTAATTGTGGTGGGTATACTCAGACTGGGTTCTTTGCTCACAGTGCTCAGGTATAGAAGCTGCACCATACTAATGAGGTAAATGGGGGTTGAACCCTCTCTCATTTGGTGTCTTCCCATTCAAAGGGCATGTGCTCTGGCAGTTGTAGCTGAACTGTCCAAAAGGAGCAGTACCAACACTGATTTGTATATGGTTGCTCCCTGTCTGGAGAGATGTAGTGGGCAAAAATATTGGGCAGGAAGGCAGTCCCAAATGTGTAATGGATATGCTCAGACATTGATCCCATGCTCACTTTCTCATGGAATTTAAGCTGCACTTTACTGTTGATGCTCAATGAGGCTTGATCTGGTCTGCGATTGCTTGTGGCCCCTATTAGAGGACACGTGATCTCCAGGGGGCCTCGGCTGTTCTGGTAGGTGTTCTGGTAAGTGCAGGACTAAAACCAATCTGGATATGGTTTTTCCTTACCTGAAGCACTAGCCAAAAGACAATGAATTGGAATGCACATGAGTGACTGGTTGTGACCGATGCTTTAATAACATGACACCCATCACCTTTTGTTTATATTAATTTGATACTCATGTAGATTGCCACATTGCTCATCCATTCAACTCATAAAGCTCTCACTTCCAAGGGCATTTTCAACAGTGGTCTGCTGAAGGCTCCACACACCTCCCTCTTAAGCCTGTTCTTGGAAATCCTGAGTGCAAAGATGTTACCTCCATTTCTCTTGTCCCTGTTTTCTGCTTGTCCTGATTAATCAACAATCCACCTGAGCATCTCTTTAAGTGTATCTACTCATGTCAATCACAATGCACATATGAACTAGCTCTTACCCCTCCCTGCAACTAAGCACTTTCTTCCATCATCCACAGGAGCACCACACCTGAGAATTGGTTAGAGCTGAAAAAGTAGGGGACCAGTCTTCCTGTGTGGTGTGCTCAACCTTGCCACCCCTGGTCAGCCACACATCAAAGCATCGATTTCAGGAAAAAAGTGGCAGCACTGGCCTATACCAGCAATGGTGTGACCACAGCTGGATGCTAAGGTAGGTTCTGGGTGTTTAGCACAGTATGAGATTGTGGCACAACTCTCTCCACACTAGCTTTCACCACTGAGGAGAGACCAGTCTGCTCCAGCAGGTCTTCACTACAGTGGTTCTAGTTGAGTTGAACATCTCACTAGCATATGAGTGACAGATTGGTTTTCTCCGATCTGTAACCAAGAGGAGACTTCAAAAAGCAGTGCTCAGCAACAGACAGCTTTGAAAATAAAGGGCTTCGCCTTGGATTCATATTGTGTAAACGTGAGCATGGTGAATCTGTAGATCCAAGGCCTCTTTCAGCCTCAGGGGCAGACCACTCAAAGTTCTCCACCATCTTGCCAGGCAGCCAGCCTCTCTGCTGTTGAAGTTGTTTTTAACACCTGTGTTGGACCGTGCAGTTGTGGAGTTGGGTCCTTCAACACTTACGTTATAACTAAAAGGTACAAAGATGTTCTGCCTCAAACTAATCAGTAGTTCTCTGAAATTGCCAAATTCCAAATAAGAAATGTGAGTACTGTGATATTCTCTAAAGTGCAGAAATTTCTGATTATTCACTCTGTAGTTTTTTATGCAACGGGTTCACTTCAGAATTAAGCCACAGAACAGCAGATGTAGCTCAGCAAACAATGCCCAAGTAACACCCAACCTTTTGTTTCTGCTTCGGTTGCCCTGAAACACAGCGCAGTGATTTATTAGAAAGGAACATTCAATTGCTCTGAAGCACGCCCAAGAACATACATTTTCAAAATTGCTAGTATTGTTTCATGACGAGGCAAGCGTAAACATCTCAATTGTGTAGCACCATTTCTGAATAGTTTTTTCTTTCCTATGGGCTACATTTGGTCAAAAAGTGAAGGGGCGCATTTTCGCTTTAGGCTAAAGGTAGCCGCGACCCTTGCAGGTAAGAGCGGTGGGGCCCAGTGGGTGGCAGGGGGGCGGGATGGGCGTTGACAAATGATGACGAGGGAAAATTAATTCTTTATTTAATTATCCCTCATCATCTTCTGTTGAACCGCCCCCCCCCACACATGGCCCCATCGCACTGCTCTGCACAGGCAGTGACTGGCCAAAGGATAAGGGATAGTAGATTAGGCTAACCCGATGCACAGTACAGCATAATGTTGCAAGGATATATACTTTCCAGCGCAAAAAGTATTTCTCGATGGAAAGGTGCGTTACGCCTCATAAAACCTATGTATTACAAATTTATTGCAGTACATAGTTGTAGGAAAATGGGTTGCTAGTTGTGTGGCCTGCACAAGTAAAAGGTACATAGTTTTTATTTACTGGGATCCAAGCACTCCTTTGCAGTGCTTGACTCTGTCAGGGTAGCGAAGCAGAGAAGTCCAAGGCCTACTCTGGGGAGGTAGTGCGAGCTAGCAATCACAATTCACTGACACGCAATAATAACACTCAGTTAAGAAAATTAAAGGTACATTTATTACACACGCAACTAAAAACGACACGAATACACATCTATACATGAGGCAGATGTAAGATCCCATAGATGACATTGTGTCATCACTTTTGACCCCCTAAAGGATCACACAAACCTCCAAGGTAAATCTAGTGGTTTGGTCAAAGGGACAAGAGCAACAAACCCCATGTGATAGAATTATTTTATATGTAAATGCCATCATCAATAATAGTCAATCAATAATAATCATGTGTAAATGCACCTATTAATGCAAAGAAAGCATATCCACTATGACCAGTAAAAACTGTCAACATTATTATCTGTAATATAATGAACATAACCAGTCTGTGAGCTTTTTATGTACTTCCAAAACATACAAATGAAATCATAAAAAAAGCCCTTACAGCTCATCACCTTTTGATCATATAAAATGCAGCTATGGATTTAGCTCCTACAAGGTGCTTCATTATATGTATCTTCATTATACACCTTCAAGCCACATTAGATATAGCCCTAGAATCAGCCCTTAGAGAACAGTTAACTCCCAGCTGTAGAGCAAACCTACAGCCATGGAAGTGCTTTAAAAATATGTGAAAATCCTAGGGTAGTAATGGTTTCCTGAACCCTGTAGACACAATGTCATTTTTTTTAAAACTTCCTGGAGGGGGAGCTGCTGCACTCCTTCAGCCACCCTCATGCTTCCTTTTTAATATGAATGGTGGCCCTCCCCTCCTGGGGCTACCACAAGAGGAAATGGTACATTCAAATTAGCCCCACAGAGCATTGTGGGATGCTCCCTCCCGGAGAGCAGTGAATACCTGATGAGTGGCTCTCCCGCTGAGCTGGTGTTTGTTTGTCCCAGCACGAGGACTCATGCGGTGCTCCTCTTTTCCTTTATGTTTTTTTGGGGGTGTCTGGCGCCATCTGTGCACCCCGCGTGCGCCTTCATTGGGGGCAGCCCCCGGGGACCCCAATCTTGGCTGCCCCACTGACACCCACGTGGTCTGCACCTCCGTGTGTGACAGCAGGAGCCGGCAGCTTCTGCTTCCCTGCCAGCTCCTTTGGGCAGACATCTTTTCACTGGTGGTGGGCATCCCTTACCCCAGATACAGGCATGGGGAGTGGGGCAGGCCCACCACTACTCCGGCGGGCAAGAGAGTGCTCTCCCTTTCTCCTGGTCCTCAGGAGGGGGTCCCAGCCCCTCCTCAGCATATACCGCCCGGGTGATAGGATCCCCAGGATAGTGGAGAGTCTGGACAGGGGACCCCACACATGCCCTCTCCTTGTAAAAATTAACTATTACCCTTCTTGCACTGACCCCTGGCCTACCCCAGTGGTAATTTCAAGAAAGGTAGTCGAGCCCAATGCACTCTGTTTGGTGAAAATGTCAAAGATCACCAATCTTCAAAATGCCATAAATCATGGCCACGTTTGTCCAGTTCTGAACATCAGGTGATGTTGGGCTAATTTTACTCTTGGTGGCGAGCTCTAGCCACCAGGAACAGTTTCAGCAGACCTCCTTACCTCCAAAGCGGTGTAATTCACAGGGAGCTGCTTCTCCTGGCTCCCCGTGCCAGCCTTCGTCCCAGAATTTGTCTCTGAGTGCAGAAGTCCAGAGCTTTTCCCCAACTGGTCCTCATTGGGTTTAAAGGGGGCCACCTCACTGGCCCTTTGGGAGATCCGCTGGCCCTGGGGTCAACTGGAGCAGAGGCTTTAGTCCTTTTTGGGCATCAGTGAGTTCCTCCTTCCAATTGTTTATGGCAGCCCAGGGTCCAGCAGCAAAGGGCAGAAACCCCCCATGAGAGAGAGTCTTCCCTTTTACCAAGAGTTTTTGAAGGAGGTGGAAGAATCTAGAAGCCAGGCTTCGGGTGCCCTATCAGCTCTCATCCCCTGTCCCAACCCCCCTGCACAGCCTGCTGGGACAGTTCAAGATGCCGTCATCTAGAAGTCACTAGTCACTTCTCCTCTGGGCTTCAGCTCTGCCCCTCATTATCAGCACTGCCAGGGCCATTATCACCAAATTTTCAAATAGGAGCCCCCTCCTGTGTTGGCTCTAGATATCTGGGCTACCACCTTTGTTTAGTGGGCTTGGGCTGAACAATCCTTGGTACAGTGTTAGCTTTTTGATTGATGCAGATCCTTCATCCCCACCCCTTCCCTTCTCAGGAGCTGAGTAAAGCACATTTAATTGCTTCCTTAGTGTGGAGAGGCCTTTTTTCCTAATGTTCAATAGAAATGTATTAATCTTGGCACAGCAGGGTGACAAAAGGGCTGGGCTCTGATCCTGAGCTGCACCAGGGAAATATGACAATTATGGATGACCCATAAGTTGTACAGATATTATCTAGTCTTGGAACTCACAGATTTGATTTTCTAGCACAGGTTCCACCCCATTTGATATGCAACTTGACTTTGTAGGCTAAAGGGAAGCTAAACTGTCACTACAGACAAAACAGTAAATCACACTTACTTTCCCTGTTAGTGTACACTAACATTATAAAACCTACCCCTGATCAATATCTAATCCTACAGAGTCCCCCCTGCACCAGGCTACCTGTGCGAGGTATCCAGGCTGTAGACAACGGTAGTCTCACACACGCAGCCCGCACACATGTGTACACTTGATCATGTGCAACTCTAATGCCCCTTACCCTACCTGTGTCGCAATGTGATTTCCGTGGGTGAGACACATGTAGTGAGACTCACCCACAGTAAAAAGTCCAAAGCCAGCTGGCACAAAGAGCAAAGAAATCTGGGAGCACTGAATGGGCGAAGCTCATTTGCAACAACAGTACGCATCTAATGCATGGGTTCCTTCTGAGTTTGACTAAGCATAAGAATTTGTAGTGAAACACTATGCTTTCAATAACTCTCTGCTAAAGAGTGCACATTTACCTCTGCAGCATGGTGCAAGTCTGTGCATTGCTCAATGCAGCCAGTTGGTATGCCTCCACAGGGGGATACAGTAAAAGCAGGGCAATCTTAGTATATATGCCTCTGCACTGTGCCCCCCCCCCCCCCCCAGAAAATTTAATACGTCTAGCCCAACATTTATAAAGATTATGACATTTCTACAGTTTGTAATGGAAGGTCAGCCATTTATGGAAGGTTTGCATGGCTTTCTTGAGTGTAATCAAAGCATTTATTACATTTTTATCAATGTTTTTTTTTCTGAAGAAACAACAGAGGACAGCAGAAACATTGTTAGCCTTTATATGGCTTAAGAACATATTTCTTAACATTTTGTTTTCACTACCAAAAACAATTACATTAATTCAAATGTATATAAGAAATGGTGGTTGTAGTTTAAAATGAAACATGGGAACTGTGATCCTGATTGTAATCAGGATTATTGGGGACATAGTCAGTGGGCCTGAGATGGTATCTGGTGCTACTTGGCTGTTCTTTAATGTGCAAGTAGCTGCATATGAATTTTTGGTCCACCTACACACTTAACTGATAGTTCTACATGTTTTTATGGCTTTCTAAAGCATAAAGTCTTGAGGTTTACACAAAATGTGAAAAGTGTGCAATTTTTAATCATCGGTCACCGAATGTTCCATTAGTGTGTGAGGAAAGCATCTTATTAGATATGGAATCTGAAGCATGAGTTGTTACACAAAGTTCTCTTAACCAGCAGCGGCCCGTGCAGGTAAGAGTGAGGTAAGAGTGGTGGGGCCGGTTTGGGGAGGGATTCGACAGACAACCACGAGGGAAAATTAAATAAATAATTATTTTTCCCTCGTCGTCGTCTGTCGAAATACCCCCCGACCCCACCGCTCTTACCAGCACGGCCCACTGCTGCTCTTACCAAGTCCCATTAAACCACTGCTCTGTCTCACTATGACTGAAACATGTGCTTGATATGACACTCAAAAATCTCTGCTGTAGGTGCATTTAGGGGCCATATTTAGAGGTTGGTGAAGGTTACTCTGTAAACAAATGTGATTCAGTCAACCATTTTTCAAATGGATTATAGTCAATATACACTCTAAACACAGCGGGAGGGACATCTGCTGAGGAATTCAATGTGGCTGCACGAGTTCACACCCCTCAAGTATGCCAGTGTTTCTTAGGTTTTTTTCTCTATTGCAATTTTTAGTGTGGACTGGAGTGAATGGGGATGAGCAGACAGGATGTTTAGTGCCCCAGTTCAAGCTTAATTTTTGGTTTCAAGGAGGGCTAAAGTTGGTATTTTAATACAGTGGGCATGTGATCTAATTTTCTGGTGCTTGACTCCAATTTGGCTGCTGAGCTTGTGATTGGTATGGAATGAGGTAAACCATCTCATAACCGGTCCACCAAAGCACCTGGGGAAATAGGAGCCCTTATTAGTTACGTGTTTTGAAGCCCACATATAAATATATGCGGAAATATCCACCACCTTTGTTCAATATGCGGTGTATAGCACAAATAATTATTATAGTAGCAATTTATATACCACATTACTTTCATACACCATATTGATATGGGCTAGGAGATATATTTTAACAATGTGAGATGTGCTATTCTACTACACATAGTTTGATGACTGCTCAGCAGTGGGGGGTATAGTTTGGCCTGAAATTTGAGAGACCATTGGGTTCTGCCTCTTTTTTTTAAGTAGTGGTATAATTAGGCACTTTTTAGTATGTCTGGAAAGATATGTTCCATTACAGAAGAATTTATTAGCTGGTCTAGATCATGCTGAAATATATGAGTTCTTTTTGGTACTTGTGGCTGAAATGGTGTTGACATGGTAGATCGTACTGAGAGCCTCCCTAACAGTGCAGCATGCTTCATCACAAGCTTGCAGAAGTTCAACAAACATGCAATGAACTACACTGGATTCCTTTTCAGACATGTACTCTTATCAGCTATGTCACCCACAGTGCCATCCGAAACTTTACACCACTTCCTCCCTAAGAAACTAACTACCTCAGGTGAGCATAGCCACTACATCTACCAGATGGAAACACACAGAGATGAAGAAAGAAAAGCTCAGAAGGTAGACCTTTTCCATCTAATCACCCAAAAACTAGAATAACATCCCCTCAACATAAGAACTACTCCAACAGTTTTGCAAGTCAGAAAAAGACATTTCTTTAAGTAGCATTAGGCATTAGCACTAGACCGGAACTGATAACTGCCTAAGTACAAATGGTTGGTATCATATTCTTGGACTCGCACCCACTATTCAGTGATCCATTGCTTCTTAGTTAAGATTGTCCTACATAAATAAATCTACACACTTACATGTGTTGACAGTAGAGTTAAGTGTTTTAATGATTTCTAGCAATTGTTCTTTTGAGATGTTCACTTGCTGTATTCCCATGCAGGTGTATTTTTTCCCTTCTGTGTTGATTGTTGCAAGGATTGAAATTGAAGAATATTTGAATTTCTCACATTTGTTATTGGTTTGGATTGGAGTTGATATGGAGATAGGTTTCAACCTGTTTTGACTATTTGAAATATTTGAAAAAATATTTTGGTTTATTGAGTGAATTGTGAATTTTATTCTGTAGATGGAGCATTAGGGTTTATGAAGTCATGTTTTTATTTTTTCATGGCAGCTTTGTGGGCTGTAAGGAATCTTTGAATTTGTTAGACATATATTCCACTTCTAATTTCTAATGCTTCTTTCTCTTTGTAATAACCTTTCTGAGAACTATAGTTTCCTAGATTTAAGTGATGTTTTCTTTAGTTTCTGTCGTCCGTTTTTGTCATGATTTGTTTGATTCCCTTCCCATAACAAGAGAAGGAGATAAGGTCCTACATATCTAGAAGTTAGCTGTTGCTCCAGCTATATAAAGTGCAAGGGCGTTGTCAGCAATGTTTTATAAAGAGCACATTGGGATTGATTCTCTTGTGGTGTGAGATGATTTGTGGATTCTAGAGATATGAATGGTCACGCAAATGATGAAGTGATCACACTATTTTTCATTTAGTGCTTCAGACAATATACTTTTATGCTGCATGCAATTGATAGATCTTCAATCTTGCCATGGATATGCCTGCATTCTCCACTAAGTATTTCAAACTGTGGGTTTCTAGAAGAATTTGGATTGAGTTCTGTGTTGTATCTTTCAGGGTCAAACTGTTTAATTTAAAATCTACTAGTTAAAAAGTTTTGTTGGCTAAAGTTTTCCTTCCACCACATATTCTGTGAACTTGTTGATGTAGTCTTTATTCTTTCATGCAGAATGATAGATCATATGGAAGAATAACTTGGACATTCAATCAATCAGCCGTAAGCCATAAAAGCCATACATACCAAATCACAACAACACTAAAATACAATTCATCAATACGCATACATAGGATGCAAATGTCACAATATCCATAGCCTTACAAAGAGTAAGCTACATCTTCTTCCTAATTCTAAATGCTCTCAGTACAGAGTAATAACAGCCAGAAAAAGAGAATGAGAACAGAGCTATTACATCTAAAAATATAGGACATTTCATATCATTATCAATTTGAGACATTCTCTTCCAATTAGAAACAGAGCATAAACAATCTACTGTTTTGCTAAAAAAGTGTTAATAAAACTATGATTCATCATAACAGAGTGAGATAACTTAAAATCTAGACCTCCGGTTAGTGCCTTGTAATGCATAAAAATCACTAAAAAAGAATATGTGTATACTTCTTTCCTCCAGGACGGCATCTCAAGGACAGGGCAGTAAGTGCATGCCTTGAGCGTTTTTTATCACTGAAGTCTTCTAGATAATGTACCATGTTTAAACAAAATCTGTTCAATAAAAATCTGTACTGTACATTTGAAACCATGGTAATATAAGGCTGAACACCAAGGTTGAGTTAACATATGGGTGTGCAATGTGACTGTCATTTTTTAATTCTCTGTCCACCCTCCCTTCTGACCTAATAATCAACATTTTGAAGCCCCTTTGATAGGCACCATCCAAAGACAAACACTCACAAGTGATCTTTCTGTCTATTGAGATTACCATTTTCATCCATACAGCTTACCAGTGTAATAAAGGGGCAAAACGAATACAGTCCTCAATAAATGGTATGGCTAATTCACCATGAAATATATAATTGGCACAGCTAGAAGGAGAAGCCAACATATTTTTAACTCTATTTTTTTACTTGATAAAGAATGCCCACTTAGAATAGCCCAGAATGCTTGCAACATATCATACCCTGACACACATTTGTATTATATATTGAGGTCATCTTTTTCAATTGTAAATCTGAATACTACCGCAAATGTTTTTTCACAAATATAGCCTTCTAGTTGCCAACAAGGATCTGCAATTACTAAGGCAACTAAAGAGCAAACCAGCCAAGGTCTGAGAATGTGTCTGTTGTTAAGATTTTGTGACCGTTAAGAAAATGTGAACAGGCCTGTTCTGAGCCGGACTGATTATCAAAGTGTATGTCTTTCCATGATTTACCTTCAACACCAAATTATCCATAAAGCTAGTAAAACTATTGAGTAGACACTGTGGGGTATATTTGCTGACAAAACAATTTAGATTCAAACGTTGTTCAATAGTACCCAGTTCTTTCTGAAAGTTATACTGTACATCACAAATTATGTTAGTTTCTTGTGCTCAGTCTTCCAACCTTGACAGAAGTATCCTTCCCTCCACCTAAAATGTAGAATCTAATAAAGAAATAGACCTATAACAGCTACGGTGGGATTTACTCAAGTTTTTAAAAATTGTTACAGTCACAGACTCACTCCAAGTAGAAATCAGGTCACATTTCGCCGCAGCTTTCAACACATCGGTTACTAGAGGTCATGGGGCTTTTGCTTTTCTGCAAATATTAATGGTGCTAATGACATCCCCTAGGTCAAAGTCAAGGGGGCTAGATATAATCTTGACATTCCTAACATGATTCTCCATAAAGGCAATGCCCTCCTCTCATGCACATATTTAATAAATAGAAGAAAAGTGCCTTACCCACTCACCGAAGGGAATTACAGTTTCCTCAATGGGGCACGTGGATTCCCTACAAATGATTCTCCAGAAAGCAGAGCTAACCATCTGCCTACTAGCTTCTAACAGTGCCCCCAGGTGTCCTCCTTGATGGCATGTTTACTCATCACTATGCCGGTTTTATAAGATAGCCCACCTATTGTAACCATCGCCATGTTTCTAGAGGATTTCTTTAAAGCCCTTTTTAGGGCATCATGGACCTTAGCACAGGCTGTATTGAACCACCCATGACTATTCACTGATTGGTTACCCGAGCAACGAGTTTAAGCTTCTTGAATGGTATTCGATAATGCAACAAAAGCTGAAATGACTACATCACCACCGTGTCATTAAGGCATATGGATATTAACTCAAGGTGTGTCCTCATGAAGTTGGAAAGAAACTTGCCAGTATCTATTATATCCCACTTTAGTTCTATACCATTCTGTCTTCCCACCTCTAAACCTTGATTAAGCTGTGAGGGTTTAAGTCTTGTATGCTCCCACTTCAAAGTCACAGTTGATGAGATATAGTTGATCATACATGATGGAAGAATCAGATAGTTACCTATAATGGTTTTAGAGTTCTCAGACACCAAGATAAAATCCATGGTGCTTGAGTGTCCTTTTCCCACAAATGTCCGGAGGGCCATGTGAGATGTAGTACATATATCATTAACAAAACAGAGATTTTATTTCATAACAAACTTGTTTAGTGCATCTCCATAAGCAGTATGAATGAAATGTGTCATATCCCCTCCCTCGTTATTACCATAGACCCCCTTATTATTTAACCTACACATATAAGTGTTATAATTTCCTCACCAAACAATAAAAGTCTCTATCGCTCCATATTCTCAATAACACCATTCAGGTCTCCTTCAAGTAGGAAGACAATATCAACGTTGGTACAGTTCAAAAATATTATCATAGTAATTTATTGGCCAAAGACCCCACCCGCCCTTAGACAGATACCTAACAATTTGTCAAAAAGGAGATTGAATTACTTACTTAGTCCTTTTACCCAAAAAAGACAGGGAAATTAAAATCACAAACCCACCCTTAACTCTACTGTGATTTAAGCTACTTACAAGGGAGTAAAAAAAACAAACACTATCTATCTAAATAAAAGGGCTAATCAAGCGCATATTTTGAAAACACAAAATAGAGTAAATCCCTATGAATTTGATCCAATCGCAACTAATTACCTAATTTTGACCATACCCCCACATTATTCCAAAAGAGTACTTTTACACACCTTTCATTTTCTGCTGAGTTACTTGTGTACACTAGTAGTCTATCCTTCACCCCATCCATATTAAAGAGAAATGGGTTTAATTACTGACTTTTTCGTTTCCCGTGCAGAAGACGTCACAGGCAGTTGCCAGTCCTGATCCAAAAAAGAGTTTAAAGGAGTAAATCAATTCTGAGTGCACACTGATGGAATTAAGACTGTTGAATGGCTGTTGTTTCGAAATTGACCATTACCTGATATGATGGTACACGCACCATAGACCATATTACTCAAGGCAGAGGTGCAGTAAAAAGTAGCCTAAAGGGACCACCAAGATCTTGATATAGGGTGATAAGGGAGAGGCCAGTATTGCTAAAGCTTTTTCCTCATAATATGCAGAACGAAAATTGACAACCACACAATCCTCCATGCTAGTTTTTGGTTCCTTTTCAATCCATTGGACACATTGGCACAATGTTAATACCATACTTCAGGTATTGGAACCTTGAAATTCTGAAGCCCATTCAATGTCTTACTGTGTACCTCAGCTCGCTCCACCTCTCATCCTGTTCCGGTAAATGACGTGAGACCCTGTTTAACAGTATCACATATGGGGTAGCCTCAGGCGGCAATTGTAAGAATTTCTGTCCCAGACTAGGCCTGTTCCCCTGTAGGAATTTTCGGAACCACAAGCTGGGGAAGCAGCGGTCAAACGATAAGATCCACTTTACAGTGCTACTCACACTTTCTGCATACCTGGGGGTGGTACCTCGACACTGACTCGTTATGACCTTGAGTCAATCAGGCTACATATTTGCAAGTATTAGGTATGTGGTGGATTTAGGCCTGCAAGACTAAAGTCCAAACAAATATTGTCAGTAACCTCCAAAGATTCATTAGGATTGTATTAAATGAATCCTTCACAGAAATCTCAAGAGAGCATAACATGTTTTCCATAATCTCTTGCAACTGCTGCTTTAGACTTGAGATTTCCACTGCCTTTTGGTCCAGAGCTCTTGCTTCCTGATAATCTTTCTGTATCTGTCCAGATAGTGAAGCTGAACCTGCCTTTTCTTTTGGGCATGCTCTTCATTATGCTCCTTTAAATTGTTTAGCTGGAGGCAGTACTTTGCGGTCAGTTGGGGAAGCCAGCTCAATAGACAATGAGTCCTTTATCAAGCAGAGGTTTTTGGTACCTGGGTTGTGGGATACTGATGGTTCAGCCAACAGGCAGCAGCCAGTTAGAGTAGTGCACTCTTTTGTTATGGCTGCTTCATTCACTGCCTATTGAGTATTCACATGCCTCTACTCCACACTACTGATTCATCATTAATGGCCCCCATTGCAATTGTTAAAAAAGGTACATAATTGTGTGTCATGATATTCGCCTTACTCTGTTGTTAATACAGTGCTTTCCTTTTCCCCATCGTATCGGCTAAACTTTAGAAGGAAATCAAATGAAGGAGGGGTGGCCCACTCTGGCCTCCTTAAAACACCAATGGGTACAGACGTGCCCACCTGTGACCCGGGCTGTGACTGGGCGTGGCCTGAGTACATCCCAGGTAGCGATGTTAGGAGTAGCACTTTATAGCACATGGTGGTGACTGCCAACTCTTACAGCATGGCTCACTCTGGTTTTGTGGCTCTTGGGGTCTGCAGTCTCCAACAAAATGCTCCATGTGACCCGTGCGGAAGGGTCAGGCTAGCAATTAATAGCACATGGTGGTGGTGACTCCGCCACAGTGAGCAATATGGCTCACTGTGGCGGAGTGGGTCCTGGGCCCAGCTGTCCCCAACAAAATGCTCGGTGTCCTGTGCAGTAGTGTCAGAGGCAGGACTTTATAGCACGCAAGGGTGGTGACTTGCCCCCTCCTGCAGTGTGGCTCACTCTGTTGCTGTGCCTCCTGTTAGGATCTATCTTTCCTTCGTTGTGTGGAATGTATAATGTTTCTTCATTCTTCTTGATTGGGTTGAGAAAGTTCGCCTGTGAACAGGGAGAGGCAGTTGTTTTGAGCCTTCTTCCCTGCCAGTCGATTTCTAAGAGGCTCTTGTTATAAAAACGATTTTGAACTTACTTCGACTTGGAGGCATCTTTGCACCTTCTTGGTCCAGCAGTCCTCAACAAAATGCTCTGTATGTCTTTGGATATTAATAATACCTTGCTATTTAGCCAAAATCCTGTGAGGATTAGGAAGTCTATGATCAGTTGTGAGATTTTGTTGGCAGTAAGGGAATGATTCATGTTGGCCCACCTGTACATGTGTAATGCACAGTTGATGGAAATGTAGTTATTTCTGTGAGAGTTGTAGTGAGTGTCTAAGAATAGGTTTTTAGACTGCAGAGTTTTTGCTTTTTAGCCTGCTTCTTCATGTAGCACTTGTTCTGACGATATGGAGAATCTGATTGAAGGTGAAGGCACATTTGGGATGTGGGTGTCTGTTGGCAGGGATAGTATGCAAACTTTTGAACAGTGTAGACATTTTTGGAATATGAGTATGCTTTATCTGGACAAGAGGTAGGTTCAGTGAAAAAAATATTATCATTCAGTTTATAGCTCAATTCCATATCTTTACAGCTAAATACAAACTAACCCTTGTGATCTAGGCAGATGGAGAGTGGAATGTGACTGTAAACCTTCAAAACATCGATTTCTAATTGCTCAGAACACACTTCTTGAATGTGTTCAAACTGGGAAAATGTATGTTTTAGAGTCCTATGGATTGTTTAAAGTGGCTGATCACATCAGGTGGCACAAAATTCACGTATCCTTGTTTTGTAGATGGCCCATGGTCTGGTAGAATGAATGAAAGAGTGGTGAATGCAGACTGGTCTGAAGAATGTTTACCCGATAATATTTATTGTTTTCAAACTGACTGGAATGTAAGAGTTTTTAAAGATCAGCCAGATGTACTTTACAATTCCCTGACAGAAACTGACAGTTGGAAGGGTTGTGAGATGAGATGGCATGGTAAAGTCAGTACCCGTATTAGCTATTGCATAATTACCATTTCTTACACATACCACGATGGCCAGCATAGTTGAGAATTTGAAAATGGAGGTGGGGAGCCAAAGAGGGATGGAATTGTGTAGGAAGAAGAACATATGTGAGGGGCGCTGTAGTGTTACTGATGGGTGTGAGATTCTTAAGCTAGTGATTTTTCAATGTGAGGAAACGTGTGTTCTAAGGTGTGCTAGTAATGTGCTTTAAGACCTAGTGGCAAACAACCACCACGGTGGAAGCTGATGAGTTTGGAATGTCAATTATGATGGATACCATAGAAGTGGATCAGTTGATACTGAGGCAAGATAGTATGTTGGAGTCCAAGTCAAGCCGCAGAGGAAGGCCGTCTTGGGGCCCAGCATTGGTAGATGATGGATTTGGTCACAGAAGTATGCAAAGTGTGGCGTGTGAAGAAGGATACCTCACACCCCAGTGTTTGGTACTACCATGGATGCAGCGGAATACACTCGAAGTCCCGGCTCAGTAGCAATGAAGAATGGTGCAAGGAGGCAATGGAATACATAAACCGCAACAAACATTGTGGATAGAGTCTTTCGTGTCAGCTACCCAATTTCAAGTCTTCCTCTCAAATCTGGCACCCAGGGTACAAACAGGTGTTAGTATATGCTGTGATCCAGCGTTTCAGGAACTTACAAATGTATCATCTGGACCCAAATTCAACACCCTACAGTCCCTTTTACGCTTGGTGAGTTTAAACCAAACTTACCAGTTGATTAATTTTTGTGTATTCTTCTTTGGCGATGAAATCTTTATAGGATAATCAGGGTTTGGCAAAATAATATTAGAAACTCAAAATATCACCACACAATAATCATCTCATAAAACAAATAAATGACTCTAATAAAGACAAACTCATGTGTACGTTATAATGCTTAATCTAAATAATGTGATTGCTCATCAAGTACAATACAGATCAATCATAGGTCCTCATATAAGAGAAAATCATTAGCAAAGATAATAGCAGGTATACATCTCAATTGTCAGCACAATGAGAGAGTGGATAGGCGTAGAGACAAAAGAGTAAAGAATAAATCATTTGCAAATAAGATATGCAAATTCAGAATATCATACTAACCAATTTACAAGGCTCGAAAAAATCTGAAAAGCTACCCTCTGGCCATGAAAGTAAGCTAGGCATCCCAAGAAGAGTTATGGAGCAAAGTCAAAGCGTCAGGATCAGCAGAACAACATCCATCCCATAGAATATTAAAACAGCGTCACAGCTCTCTCCTCTTGCAAAGTAGGAAAACGCCTCCAAAACCCCACCGCTTAGTACAGATATTTATCCCCCAAATTCACTAAAATCCCAACCCTCATTCTGTCATCTCACATAATTTTGCACTGTGTGATTGCTAAAAAACAAGGGGTGCTCAATCATAACACTCTCTATGTGCCTAACTCAATAAAATCCCTATTGTTCTAACTACACACACTGTAAACACTTCGAGCAGAGGAAACGCTAATATCGAGCTACCGTGTTTGTACGTCTCTCCATCTCACTCATGGAACATTGTATTATAACAAATGCCCTCATGCTCCGCTCGGCAAGGAAGTTCCATCTTTCTGCTTATCGTTTCTGCGCAACCTTGGCCATTCATCAGGAGCTTGTGAAGGACAGCTCACAGAGTTCTCTCTTACCTCTCTACATTTCTAGTATTTTCATATTAATACTAAAATTTCTCTTTGGGCCTTTTCTGCAGGGCAGCAAACTATACTTCTAGAAAAGCCAAATACATGCATTAATCATCAATTTATAAAAATTCTTCTATCAGGAGCACTTTGAATGCTTTTCATTTGCTTTCCTTTTCTTAACGCACTACACATTTTTTTTGATTTATTACTGAAAAATAAACTCTCGACTTTTGTCTTATTTTCTCCATTAGTCATGTGCATTTGCAGCCTACTCTTAACACTCCCAGCACGCGCTTGCTTGTTTTTCATCTTTCCCCTTTAGTCTTATTTTACTAGTTTCACTAGTTTCTTGATTAGTATTTACCACACAGAAGGGTTCAATCCGAGCAGGTTTTATTTCACAAAACCCCTGCACCAGCAGCTGTGTCCCAGGATATGATCCAACTTCTACTAAGCTAGGACCAATACTAGTTATGGATCAGGCTACCAAAGCCAAAAATAATGTATAAATCACAATGTTTTAATGTTTTTATAGCACTAACCAACCAGTGCCAGAAACACCAAGTGCCTTACCTTAAAAGCGGAAGATGGAAACTTGCTAAAGATTATTCTACCTGTAACCTTCATACAGTGGTGAAAGGTTTACAGATGGCCCATCTTCTGAAGCAAAATAAACACATATATGTTAGTAGCTAGTGCACACAGTCTTCTATGTTATCTAGAAATTATCATGCTGTGACTATTCTGTTTAATAATTCAAGGCTGCTTACAATTCTTAGTGTGTAGCACATAAAAGTGTGTGGACCATGCTGAACACAAGTAGTCAACTGTCACCTGCACAGAGTTACTCTTCAATGCAAGGATTTATTACATGTTCAATACCTCTACACACCTATTGGTGCATTAGGAGCACATGCATTTTGTAAACACTTACTCCCATTAGCTGGCCACAGGCTGTACAAAGTTAGGTAGAAAAGTAATGTGGTAGTTACTCACCACTATGTAAACTATAAAACAAACTAACACACTAATTGGATGATGTCATCAGTGATGTCATTTGAGATGTCATCAGTAATGTAATAAATTATGTTATTGATCATATCATGAGCAATGTAATATTATAGGTCATAGCAGTGCATGGCGGGGGTGCAAGTTATAGTTAGGTCTGCTATCGATAATTTCTTGTTGATAATGATGACCTGCATTCTGCAGCACACATAGAATGAGGAAAAAGCCACTTGTGAACCTCCCTGAACAAAAATAATCATCCGTGCAATGCAGGTACCCTTGCCTGCATTGGCACATGGTAGCCCATTGTGCGCCGGTGCAGAAGAAAAAGGGCAGGAATGCGCTGTATCTGATAGATACAACTCATTCCTGCCCTTTTCTTTTGGTGTAGGGCAGCGCAGCAGGAAGGCCTGTAGCGCTGCCCTATGGAAAGACCTCATAAATGAGGCCCTTAGAGTTCACAATGGACATTATGGATCCATTGCATTCTCTTACCACTTTGGGCAACACGCATACACTTTTGATGAACTTTGACTGTTCAACTCTCTTCCCACTGACATTGCAGCAACAGTAGAGAAGTAATTCCCTGTTTGGGCGCTTGTTTGACTTTTCCCATGGCAAATTGTCTGATGCCTTGGTGCAACCACAGCACTGACACTAGGGACATAAGTGATGTTACATACGACTTAGAAATGTGTCATGGAGAAGACCACAAATATGCTGAATGTAGGCATTACTGTGGAGTGCCCACTAGTGTTTTTGTAACAGTGGTCTTCTTTTACCTACACTACAGAGCAGTTGATGCTGTGATTAAAAGCTAACAAGCTCATTGACAACATAAGAGCTACTCAATGCCTGAAGATTCAAGAAAGTGCCAGGCACTTTGTGGAGGTTGCTGAGTGATGTCCTCCATGTTACTGCTGTATTCTTTGCTGCAACACCAGGCAGGAAATTCAAATGCGAATGAGGGCAACTTTTGGGGAAGTGCAGCTAATTGGACAAGCAAGACGCTGTAGGTGGTAAGTCATTTCTAAGTTCAGTCCAATCTGGGAGGGACGAGCTGTAAGTCTGAAAGTCCATTACACTCTGGGCCTCTGTGCCACCCCCTTCATTTTTGCTGATCAGAAACAGTTTGTGGCAGTTTTGAGCCAGAGGAAAACCTCAAAAGTGTGATCCTGTGGGACACCCATTGGTGAGCTCCGAGAGGTTAAATCCACGACTGAACTCCACACCCAGTAGTCTGAAATTAGTACACTCTTTGAATACTATGCACACACACACTAGCTGTTGCCAGAAGAGGAATCCTTTGTTTTTACTTTTTTTTTGTGGTTGATATTTTGTGAACATTATCCACAAAAGGTTTTCAATATTGATTGTGATCATTGTAAAGTGTGCACATGGTAAATACTCGCTAAATATCCCTAGGCATCTGCTTGGCATTAGAGTTACTCTCTGCTCTTCACATAGGCTTATTTTTATATAAGAATGGCAAATGCACAATAGAGATGGAAGATTCCCACAGAGGACAACTAGGACAACACATCCCCCACTTCTTTTTCATCTCTTGTTTCTTTGTTTCCAGTACTGTCTGAAGGCTGTAGACCAGGTTTCAAGTGAAAGTTTTCCCTATTGTAACATACCTGGGCATATACAGATAGAGGTTACTGCAATGCTTTCTGGGAAATGAGCCTTTTAAGAGCTCTCTCTGAGAAAGGAAATTCATACTCCCTGTGATTGGCTCGATCTTTCGAGGTTGAAATTTGTACTGTTTTTGTATGAGTGAAATGTGAGTCTAAATATAACATTCCTGTAACTTTTGTTTTTTTCAGTGAATTTCTAAGGTTTCTTTTATTCTATTTCCTAACTATAATGTCCCTGTAACCTTTTTTTTTTCAGTGAATTTAAAAAAAGAAATTCAACTTACTAATTATAATGTTGTTGTAACTTTTGGTTTTTGCAGTGAATTTCTAATGTATTTGAATGTTAATTACTAACTGTAATGTACCTGTAACCTTTATTTTTTTCAGTAAATTTCTAAGGTTTTTAATCTATTTCTAAACTATAACATCCCTTTAACCTTTGTTTTTTTCTGTGAATTTCTAAGTTTTCAAAATCTATTTCCTAACTATAATGTCCGTGCAACCTTTGTTTTTTCAGTGAATTCCTAAGGTTTTTTTAATGTTAATTTCTAACTATAATGTCCCTGTAACCCTTGTTTTTTTCAGTGAATTTCTAAGTTTTTCAAATTCTATTTCCTAACTAGTGGAGAAAGGGGCTGGGGCCTCCCACAAGGTCCCAGCAATCCTGCTGGGTAGGACTTACTAGCGGTAGCAGGCGGGTGCTCTTGGTCCTCAAGGATCCTCAGCATCCAAGAGGGCTTCATCCCCCAACAAATAGTTCGCCAGGAGATGCATTTGCAGAGTGGTGGAGAAAGGGGGCAGGGCCTCCGACAAGCTCTCAGCAATTCCACAGTGTGGGGCTCACTGGAAGTAACAGGAGGGGTTCTTGGCACCCAAGGACCATCAGAAGCCAAGGGGACTTCATTCCCCAACCAGTTGTGTGCCAGGTGGCTACTTTGCAGAGTGGTTGAGAAAGGGGACATGGCCTCTGACTACTTCCCCTGGGGACAGTCTTTTATTATTTATTTATTTATATTAGGGAAGTGGGGCTTACTCTGCCACTCTCCCTAGGCCGATTTCGACCCTGGGGACCCCATCCCCTAGGGCACAGCCATTTTTTAAAATGTAGTTTCATTAGGGGATGTGGGCCACATGGCCCCCCTCCCTAGACTGATTTAAGCCTCGGGGACCCCATGCCCTGGGGCCAAGCCTATTTTTACATTTGTATTTTTATTAGGGGAGGAGGGCTGCGCAACCCCCTTCCCCAGGCCAATTTGGGCCTCAAGGGACACCTTCCCCCGGGGTCAGGCCATTTTATTCTGGCTGCCTTAAGGCCCCCACGGTCCCCACCAGCTCCCCACCTCTTGTGGGAGCCGGAATTCCTCTGACAGACAGGGGGCTGCTTACAGGCAGCTCATTGTCTGTCAAAGCAAGTGTTTTGACAGCAAGTGTTTTCATCTGTTTCCCTGCACACGTATTTGTGTGCTGGGATACAGATGAAAACTGCACTTTCTGCAAACCGACCCCCATTATTTGTGATAAATTGCCTCAGGAGGTGGTGGTCCTAGGGGCTGTGGGTGCCTTAATATTTAATATTTAACATTATAAGATATATACTATCTAATGGCGGTTGCCAGTAAGTAGTTTTAGTTAGGATCTAGTTTCCATTGGAAAAATGTTTTTTGACTTGCCTATAACTTTTCCGCCGATGGATGAATCTTCACGAATTTTCCCCAAAGAGTGTCGTTAGGTCTTGTTGTGCATGTAAAGTTTCGGAGTAGTCTGTCAAGCGAGGGTTAAGAAAAGTAGGTTTCCCATAGTAATTCCCATAGATATGTTAGACACGACCGCAGCCCGAACTGGTGGATGGAATTACACCCAACTACTTGTCAGAAAGGTACCTCTTGGTGCAGAAAGCACCCTTTTTAGGTCTCGCCTGACCCAGCGCATACGCTATTATGGCGAGACCTTTTGTGAGGGCTCAAAAAATGCTACCATGGCCAGCCTAGAGCTACAGTGCATGTGCGCGGGCGTGCGCTTAGGAGCAGAGACTGGCAAACCTCGTCATGCTCATTAAGCGCCCGCGATCACTTTCACTTTCGCCCGCGATCACTTTCGCGGCGCTCCTTTGATGTTCTCGCCCAAAGAACATCAAGCATCAAAGAACATATTGTTGTGTTAATGCTTTGGTGTGCCCGTTTGACGTACAATGTGCTTTCTCTTTCCACAAACTCGATGTTTGTGTTCCTTTATTTTGAGATGCTTTTAGAATTACTGTTTTGTAACTTAAAGAACATTAAGGAAATGTTACTGTGAAACTGGACAACGTTCACAGTGTTTATTTCTGATCGCGGCGGCTGCTTCATGTCCGTCCGTTGCACCAATCAGGGAGTCCTTTCGTTGGCGCTTTCATGAGGACATGATGAGGAAGCTGGAAACTTTTGGCACATTTTCTTTAAAAGCACAGCATGTTGGCGACTGGTTAATCGATTAGACCTATGTAGTGCTTTAGATCTCAAAGCGCTATGGTGGGTGCAGCAGTTACAACTCATGAAATATGGGGTGCAACTCACAAGGAGGGGGCAGGTTTGAGTGCACATTGGCTGCAATCGAACTCTTAAGATGATGGGCTGTGTGTATCCATTATCAGCACTCAGTCTTCGTTAAGTGATCTTGTTTGTTTTGTTGTTGTGTTAATGCTTTGCTGTGCCCGTTTGACTTACAACGTGCTTTCTCTTTCCACAAACTCGATGTTTGTGTTCCTTTATTTTGAGATGCTTTTGGTATTACTGTCACACACACAACCACAACCACACACACAACCACACACACAAACACAACCACACATACAACCACAACCACACGAACAACCACACAACAACATGCACACACACACAACCAGACGCACACAACCACACACAACCACACATACAAGCACACACACACAGAACCACACACATACACCCAACCACACCCATAACCACACACACACAACCACACACACAACCACACACACACAACCACACACAACCCCACACACAATCCCACACCCACCCACACACAACCACACAACCACAACCACACACACAACCACACACACAACCACAACCAAACGCACAACCACACAACCACACCTACAACCACACACACACAACCACACACAACCATACACATAACCACAACCACACACCCACAACCACACGCACAATCACACACACACACAACCACACACACAACCACAACCACACACACACACAACCACACCCACAACCACACACACACACAACCACACCCACAACCACACACACACAACCACAACCACACACAACCACACCCACAACCACACACACACAACCACACCCACACACACACAACCATACACACACAACCACATACACAACCACAACCACACACACACAACCACACACACACACACACACAACTATACACACAACCACAACCACACACACACAACCACAACCACACACACAACCACACACAAAACCACACACACAACCACACACACAACCACACATACAACCATGCACACAACCACACACACACAACCACAACCACGCACACAACCACACATACAACCACACCCACACAATCACACACACACACACAACCACACACAAACACAACCACACACACAACCACAACCACACACACAACCACACCCAACCACACCCAACCACACATCCACACACACACCCACAACCACACCCGCACCCACAACCGCACCCACACACACACAACCACAACCACACACAACCACAACCACACACACAACCACACACACAACCACACACACAACCACAACCATACACACAACCACACACACGCAACCACACACAACCGCACACACAACCACACACACAACCACACACATCCACACACATAACACATACAACCACAACCAAACCACACACAACCACACACACACAACCACACCCAACCACACATCCATACACACACCCACAACCGCACCTGCACCCACAACCGCACCCACAACTGCACCCACACCCACAATCACACCCACACACACAACCACACACACAACCACACACACACAACCACACACACACAACTACACACACACACACACACACACAACCACACACACACACAACCACACACAAACAACCATACACACACAACCACACACACAAAACCACACACACACAACCACACACAACCACACCAAGCATTGGCATAGCCAATAGGTCTCGCCTTTGGGACCTTATAAGTGTTTAGCCATGCAACAGTTGATGTGGTTGCCCTGTGGTAAATAATTTAATTACCGGTACTTAATTTGATGCGGAAAATTTACAATAATAGCTCAGTAAAATAAGAGGCAGAATCCGTGGTATTAGAGGTTCGGAACGGGCTTTATTCCAAAATCAATTCGAATTGTGGACTCCATATTCCATCACCACGAAGGTTCAGGAAGTGAAGGACCCTACTTTATTGACAGGTAATCATTTTTATACAGAGGCATTATAGTGAAAACAGATGCAGGAGGCGTAACAGTTGATAACAGAGATAAAAACATACATGCGTAACTAAAATGGGTGTAACTAGGCGTAACTAAAGAACGTCATTAGGTATGATGTCACAAATGGGTGGTTCCATGAAAGAATTTCGCAATGTCAGCAGAAATACTTGGCAGAGATGCGCGCGCAGCAGCATGACGTGTGATTGACGTGCAACTAGGGGGTGAAGGGGACTTGACATTTAGCTCTACATGTGGAGACAGAAGTCTGGGGGGTCAAGTCAACCTAATCCCAAATCATATCTAACATCCCATGTTTAAAGAACTATGTTATCCAAAAGGAAAGGTCTCTCGAATAATATCTATTCTATACTGACTGTGAGTGCGTGTACAAGCGTCTAAGTGTCTACATGAGATGCAAGGGCAGAAATCTTCCATAGTAACAGGGCTATGAATTACTTGCATAAAGACAGAGAAGCCGGGCCTTTTGCTCGGTAGCTGGAAGAATGTTTACTTAAACTACTAGACAGGAATGCATTGGATGGGGAGCGGAGCAGATAATCTCGAAGGTGAAATACAGTTTTTGGCAAGCAGACAGGTCGAGTCAGGCACCGTTAGCCGCGCAGGGAGTAGGACAAAGTTCATGGATACAGATGCGAGCTCAGACTGGAGCTTTCAGAGGCAGAAGGCAGGAAAAGGCTTAATGGCAGAATCAGGGCCTACTCGCCTGGACTGTAAAATGGGATAAATGAACCATATAAAGCCGGTGGCCTTTCATACTTAGGAATAGAATATCCGGCCCATTCATGGCGGATCTGAAAGAGGACATGTTGACGGTGGACGCACATGTGTTTGCGTCTTCATAACTGGAACTGGAGGGAACATACATGTACTTGCGATTCATACATGAAACCGTTGGGGTCCAAGATAGGGGACATAACTGATCATAAAAATCCATATTTCCACATTCCCTCCTTGTCCCCTACTTGCCCTTAGGAGATATCAATCTTCATCAATCCGTTGATCTGTTCATATAGCATCATTTGTTCTTCTTTCTTCTTTCGGGATGAATGAAATCTTGGTGGTGGAATACACAATGTGGCACACAGACCACAAATCGCTGGTCCACATTGTAGGCATAAGCAGCAACTGAATAGTATGAGAAAGCCAATACCTAGGAAGGATAGGACCCTCCATCCCCAGGCTGACAATACACCCCAAAACCAACCGGACCAAGTCCAGGTGCCTGGATTCTGGTGTATCTGGCTTACAATCTTGTGAAGGCGAGTTATGGCTTTATATACAGATGGCGAATTTTCTGGTATGAAAATGCAACAACTTGATCCGATGACCCTACAAGCTCCGCCCCTATCGGCCAGGATGACGTCAAGGACAAGACGATTTTGAAGCACAACAATCCGCATAGCAGACTGCTCTTCTGTTAAATTGCCTAAGGCGGAAATAGTTTCATTCACTACTGCTTCAAGGGTTCTGGTTAATCTACGTATCAGCTTACTATTGGTAACTGTACCTATATAGGGAAAGAGACCTTTATTGAAATCTGTGTATTTTTCCCATGCTGTCTCAGTGTAATCGACTATTGGGAGATCTCTCCGTTCTCTATTGTGTACTAAATGAGTATTTCTATGATAATCAGGAGGAGCTAGGAAAACAGGTGGCAAAAGGAATCCGATGTAGCAGGTACCATCCCAATCTAGAGGCAAATGTATATATGCAGTCTGACCACATACGAAGTAGGAATGGCGAGAAGCTCTAAATGTAGACTTGCCTTGATCACTGAATTCTATTACAGTGGTGCATCTACTATGGCCCATATGTATGGAACCATTCTTTCTTACACATAATTCACCTTTAACTGGAAATACTGACATAGCGGGCAAAATTGGTGCAGCTTCGGATTCAACATTCAGGATCATGAGATTAAGCGTGATATTCCCTAATCCATATACTTCATTTTCTAGATCAGTTCCTGTTCTTTTGGGAAGTCCCTCCTTGTTAGGGTAGCAGACTTTGAGTAAAACTAGGTTCAGGTTTCCCCATACCCAATTGTCTTGATAAGTTACTGAGTTTGAATCTAAGGAATTAATTAAACTAAACCATGCTCCACAGGAGCCATTGTGTGTGAACGGATATGGAAAGAGAGGCAGAATTCCCTTATAGTTCTGATAGGGAGGGAGTCGGCCACATATCCAACAATTTGTAGCATTGCTAGCCTGATGGGAATGATGTAACATACTAATAAAAGTGTTATTGCGCAGCGCAAATCTATAGGACAACTCATGCGGGGGTAATTCACTAAAAGAATGTTCAGCAGTAACATTGTAAACATGTTTAGAAATAGGGTAATATATGTGCAACAATATACTTGCAGCGATTATTAAAAGACTTAAGAAAAACAAAATTAATAACGTCACTGTGCAATGACTACGCAGTGATTTACAGTACACATGTTGTTTCAACTGCATCTTTCGGTTTCTTTCTCTATTCAGGTCTAGGGGATACATGTCAGAGACAAATTCGACCGATTCACCTTGGAGAGGACTTAAACAATCAAATTGTCTGACTTGTTAGACCGTAGTTTTAGTTTATATAGTTCCTTATCACTCTGTTCAACCAAAGGAAGCTTTGAGTCAATCGGTGAAGACACGCGAGGTGTATCGTTTACATCAGACGGTAGTCCATGAAATTTCTTGATATGACTTGAATGTATCCAGCCTTTGCGACCTTCGATCTTCACGGCTGTCCTCGTGGTGAGCAGTACAAGTTGAGGCGATTTCCACCTAGGATCCAGCTGAGTCTTCCGGTCAAAGTTCCTCACTAACACCAGGTCCCCGGGAACTACGTCATGGGGTTTCACCTCGGTGTTGTCGGGAAAGGCTGCAGCTACCTGTGAACGACAAGATTGTAGTGCAGACATCAAGGAAGCCAAGTAATCTGTCAGCATATTACAGTCAACATCAGTTATTTTGCGTGGTATAGGCGTCCCCCACATATTTGGTGGTCTGCCAAAGATCACCTCATAAGGGGATAGCCCTGTTCGAGAGTGCGCTACCATTCTCATGTAAAAGAGTGCAACTGGTAAGGCTACTACCCAGTCGACACCTTTCTCTCTACATATTTTGGACAATCTAATTTTCAGAGTTTGATTATGTCGTTCCACGAGACCTGCTGCCTCGGGGTGTCGGACACAGTGAAATTTCCACTGATAGCCTAACAAAAGTGAAACGTGTTTCATTAGTTCGGATGAGAACGGCTGGCCGTTATCTGAGTAGACAACACGTGGTAAACCGTACCGTGGGAAGAATTCTCGAACCAACTGTTTGGCAGTAGTCGGGGCAGTGTAATCTGAAACCGGGTATGCCTCTGTCCAACGGGAAAGAGCACAGACAACTACAAGAACATATTTGAATCCTCGACATCGTTCCATCTGGATATAATCCATCTGGAGGAAAAGCGTGATCGGGAGGCTGAAATCCACCCTGTTCTACGGGAATGCTTTTACCTGGGTTAAACTGACAACAGATCATACAGGTACGAACTTTTTGTTTAGCTGCTGCTCGTAAATGTTTGTTGAACCAAATGTGTTGAATGCTGTCTAGCATAGCTTTTTCTCCTAGGTGGGCTGGACTATGTATTGTATTAATGATGACTTGGACCATTGAATCAGGAAGGAACCATACAGATTTTTCCTTCGTCATCCATCCTTGATCCGTTTGGATCCCTCCTAATTCAGTCCATTTCTTTATTTCATCTGGTGTAGCATGTGTCTGTATGTCAATTACGTCAAGAGCGGGATCCTTAACCGTCATGCAATGTGTTGGTGTCGGAACTATTGTCTTTGTCATGTCAGATGTGTGAGTTTGAGCAGTCTGTTTAGCTGTTCTGTCAGCTAGATCATTGCCTTGGGAAATGATATCAGTAACTTTCGTATGAGCTTTACATTTCATAATTGATATTGCAGTGGGTAGATGTATTGCATCTAATAAGGCATGAATGAGGGGTCCGTGCTGAATGTGGGCACCGTGAGAAGTTAAATAACCTCTCTCTCGCCACAGCACGCCGAAGTCATGTACAACTCCGAATGCATAACGTGAATCCGTGTATATGTTGACTTTTTGATTTGTGGCTTGAATACAGGCTTGTGTCAGAGCGATGAGCTCTGCTGCTTGAGCTGACAAGGTATTTATGCAATTTGTTTCAATGACTTCAGTATCTGTTGTGACTGCATACGCGGCCACTAACTCTCCTGTACTTGTTCTCATACATGACCCATCTACATACAACGTCAGGTCTGGATCTGACAATGGGACGTCTGTCAAGTCTTGTCTGGGTTTCGTCGTGATAGTGATAACTTCAATACAATCATGTGCTAGTGGGTCTGTTCCGTTTACTGGTAACAGTGTGGCAGGATTCAATGTACTACAACGTCTGATTTCTATGTGTGGCTGAAACAATGTTAATTCGTAACCGGTGAGTCTTGCTATAGTCAAGTGTTGTGTTTGTGTGCGGTTCAAGAGAACCTCTACTGCATGTGGTACTTGTACTGTCAATTGGTGTCCTAACACTATGGCATCGCTTTGTCGGATTGCTAAAGCTGTTGCTGCCACTGATTTCAGGCACGCAGGCAGAGCCTGAGCTACGGGATCTAATGTACTAGAAAAATAAGCACATGGTTTGTGTGATCCTGCTTGTTCCTGTGTGAGTACTGACAAGGCAGTACCTTCGCGTTCTGTAACAAAGAGTGTAAACTGTTTATTGTAACATGGTGTTGCTAAAACAGGTGCTTGACATAAAGCTTTCTTTAGGCTTTCAAAAGCTTGTGTATGTTCCTGAGTCCAAGGGAGGACAGTCGATGTGGCTGCCTCCTGTGTTGTCAACTGAATGAGTGGTTTTGCTAGAAATGCATACTGAGGGATCCACTGCCTACAGTATGAAGTGAGGCCTATGAAAGCCCGCACCTCCTTTTGTGTCTTGGGTATTGGCATGTTAGCAATTAACTGGATGCGATCTGGTGTAAGCTGCCTTCCCTCCTTGGACAGCGAGTGCCCAAGGTAAACAACTCGCTGGACACAGAATTGCAGCTTAGAAGGGGACACCTTGTGCCCCTTTTCGGCCAAAAATTGTAAAACCGTCAGTGAGGCTTTTTCACATTCAGGTTCGCTTCTAGCGGTGATCAGCAGATCATCGACATATTGAAGCAGGGCAGTGTTGACTGGCATGTGGATACTGTCAAGTTCTCGTTTCAGTGCTTGGCTATAGATGCTGGGGCTTTCTGTGAATCCTTGAGGTGCGCGTGTGAATTTAAAGCTTCGTCCATTTAAACTAAATCCGAACAAGTATTGGCTTTCCGGATCTATTGGGACGCTGAAAAAGGCATTCTTGAGATCAATTACAGTAAAGAATGTTGCTTCGGAATCAATGGCTGTCAGTAATGAAGAAATGTCTGGGACTACGGGGTATTGTGGTACAATGCATTTATTTAATTCGCGCAGATCAATAACCAATCGATATACTGGCGGGGCTTTTGGATCAGTTCGTTTAAGAATCGGAATTATCGGGGAATTACATACATTGGAGTCTGTTTCCACAACCACTCCTTGGGTAATAAGCTCGTCAATGATTTGCAGTAAAGCCACTACAGCATCTGGGGGTAACTTGTATTGTCGCATTCGTGGTAGTACCACTCCTGTCTTTAGTGTGACTCGATAGGTTGTGCCAGAATATGGAGTAATGTTCATGCAACCAACATCTGTAGGGCCTTGTGCCCATAAATGTGTGGGTAAAGTCTGCAGTCGGTGATCCATGTCTCGGGACACATAGTGCCCTTTGAAATCACGTAAAAACAATCTTACTCCTTCCGGAGAACAACATATTATAGCTCCTAGAGCTTTCAATGTTTTTATACCTAACAGGTTTTCTGGACAAGATTTAGTAAGCAATAAATCTGTAGTTCGTGTCAAGGGACCAATCGTAAGTGGAAGAGGCTGTGATACTTCGTTAATGATAGGTTTTCCTGAAAAGCCAAGGGAAATATTCTGTGAGCCTGAGAGGGGTGCCCCTGGAACTTCACTACGTTTTATGGTTGTTCGGCTTGCCCCTGTATCAAGTAAAAATTTTCTATCTTGGCCTAATAGTTCACTGTGTACATAAGGTCCTTCTTGATCTACAGGGACCTCGATAAGGGGTAAGCCAACTTCCCTCTCTAGGCTGTTTCATGAGTATCGTTGATAATCAGGATAGTCATACTGTGCGGTCTGGTACATCTGTTGTGTCGTTGTTTGTGTGGCAGCAATAGGCTGCGGTGGTGGAGCAGGCATAGACTGTTGCGGAGCTGGCATGGACTGTGCATGCTGCGGGGCTCCTTGTTGGTTCTGATCCTGTCTAAGTGGCCGTGGTCTTTCTTTTGTATTACCTATGGCGATATTATGTTTTAAAACTGGACAATCGTGTACATAATGACCTGGCTGTTTACAATAGTTGCATGTCCCTTTTACAGGACCTGCTGAAACACTGGACTGTGTCATACCCTTTTTATGACCGTCAGCTGGAACTGTCTGGGAAACTAGCATTTTCATTTTCGTGTCTTTCATGCGTCTTTGTTCATGTTCTTGTTCCTCTCTAATTCTATTGTGATGGTACTGTAGCATTTGTAACATTTGTGACGGAGTGTTACCTTGCCAGGTACTCTCGAATTTCAATACTCTATTCTTAACTTGGGGCAAGGAATTTTCAACTAATTTTGTCACAAACAGATGTGGATACGATTCGCTACTTGCTTTTATTCCACTATTTATACCAAAACATTTTTCGAATCGGGCATAGAAATCACTAGTGTCTTCATCTTGCTTTTGTTTACAGGCTGAGATTGCACCCCAGTCTTCCTTTTTCGTAGTTAATAAACGTGGCAGTACCTGTACTAGTAAACCTGGTAGTGTTTTGGTCTTGTCCCCAAGCCCTGAACCTGGACCTCGAGCTTTTTCTTCGTTTTCTAATGCTGTCCAATCTATCTTTTGGTCTCCCACCTCCCAATCCTTTTCCTTGAGTTTTTCGTAAATGCCCGCAGGCATTAATACCTTCAATATTTTCATAATGTCAGGATAGGTATACTCTCCCATGAGCAACATGTCTTTAATTTCACGGTGGAAACCCGCTGGGTCCTTGTCATGACTGGGTACCACTTTCTTCATTTCTAATAGTTCTATTTTAGATATGGGTGTGTATACAAACACACGTTTAAACTGATTGTCCTCACCTTTTATCGGGTGCACTTCGCGTAAGGGATTCTGTCTATCCATGTAATACGTCGTTCTTTCCTTGATGGGCAGTGAGACATGTTCGGGGCATACAAAAAGAATGTACTGCTTTCTGGATTCTAGTATTTCTCTAATTAACTCAGTACCTGAACCTCTCCATTTATTCGTGAGTAATTCAGTCAATATATCAGGTAAGGGACCAGGATCGGAGTGTTGGCTTTTATATAATATAAGGAGTTGTTGAATCATATAGATACCAGCTAAACGCTGTTCATCTGGGGTGAGGTTCAAAAACGTGTGCGCTAGTGTATCATCACTATATTTTCCGGGACTATCAACCCAGTGAACGGCTGACCTGGCTAATTCTTGTTCGTCCATAGAATCGAGTATATGATAACCCCTTCGTTCTCGGAGTAATTTGTCAGCGGCTTGGAACGAATGTTCGGGGGACCTTATATTTATTATAGGGGTTTGGAAATTTCTGTTAATTTCTGGACGTATCGGACGTATCGGATCAGTAAAGCATCTAGTATTATTGCAAGATCTTCCTCTACCTACATAGGCCACGGTTTCTAACTGTCCTGTGGGCAGTTCTAATTCTTCCTCCTCCTCGGTTTGTTCAGGCTGGTCTACTGCTAATCTTTCTTCGTGTATTCGTTCTACTTCTTTGCGGATCTTTCGGCACATAGCTACTATACTTAATCGTTTATCATGTCTCCCCTCTGATATATTCCGACTCCATGTGGTAAGAATTTGCATTTCTTCCGGATTTACCCCTGGTCGGTCTTGATTTCTGATCACACAATTTATGAGGAAACGTAACAGTTCCCCCTGTATCTCCACTTTCTGGTACTCCATGGCTCGATTAATACTTTCAGAATCTCGCCCTGACTGGACAAAGTGATATATATTTTCTAAATGGGTAGTCATTCCTGGTAGCCTCCCTAAATATATTGCAGCTCGTCGGATACGTAATGATGCCAGCAGCATTTCGTCCTCTTTGCCGGGCACAGGGTCATATCTACAATCTATTAGAAGTTCCTTAAGCATGTCGGGAGTTACTAGTTTGGGCGTACGTTGGTGGGCTAATTCTTGAAAGGAAAGTTTATTTACTCTGGGTGGCGTGGAAAAAATGTTTGATGTACCTCCTGTAGCACCACCTGGGGTGCTGGATGTGAAAGGATTCGTTGAACGTGATATAGCAACCATAGGTGTGGATACAGCTGTAGAAACAGATGTGCTTGCCGGAACTTGTGTCGGAGTTTGTTGTTGCGGAGGTACAGACGGAGGAGGGTCTTGGCGTTGAACCCCCTCGGCAGGCGGTCTATGTGGCGCAGTATTAGCATACTCGGGAGCTGCGTCGTCTAAATAAGAGGAAAGGAAAACATCTTCTGCGGTTCTGGGATGCCCTTTGGGATGTGCTTTTATCGGAAACAATGGGGGTGGCAAGTCTTTTGGTATCTCCGGAGTAGCCTTAGGTAACCCTTCGGCCAGAAGAGGATACATACCATTCATAAGGGCATTTCTTTGTCTGTCTACTTGTTCTGATTTTACTCGAGTACCTTCTTCAATTAATACATTTTCTCGGACTTTATTTGAATTCTCCTTACTTTTCTCTTCCTGTCTGAGCGCTTTTTCTGTACGTCTATATGATTCTTTACGCCATAATTCAATGGCATCTTTCTGTGACTGTCTAGCTTTCTTTTTCCATAATTCTTCCTCTACTTTCATGATGCAATCTGCATCCCAGGTCCCAGCTGCGGGCCACCTCTGACTTTCTGGTAATTCCTTGGTGTAGTCTACCCATAAATCAAGAAATAATATGGCGTCTAGGCCATGTTTATGATACATGAAGTACCCTGGAGTGTCCCTAGGAGGAATGGGAACAGCTTCTTCGAGTACCCCTTTTCTAGTTTTGATCTGTCTTAATTTCGAAAAGAGCGGCATATTGAGAACTGATCTGATACCTGATTTTGAACACGTTTAATACAACAAAACACAATAATGAACAGTCATTCACACCACAATATGCAGAACGTATTTAAAACATTTAACATTTAACATTTAATGAACAACAATGATGGCCATTTAGGGAACTAGTCACTAAGCACAATACTCGGCACTAACTAGGTAATTCCGAATTATATACTAGACATACTTGATATACTGCTAAACAGTACAGATACACTGCTGAAACAGTGCAGACCGGATTTGTGTACCCAAACCCGTCTTGACCGGCACAACCTATGTGCACGTCAGAACGCCTCCCCGACAATGGTACTCACCGGGTAGCTCGGAACGGAAGGCCTCGGAACTGAACTGAATTGGACTTGAACCGGACTGGACTCGACTCGAAACTTCGGAACTTCGGAAACTGGTGGGCCTCTGTATACCTCGGATCTTGCTCTCTCAGCTAGGCTCTGGTCGGGATACTTCGCACTTCTCACCGCCTCGTCTGGGTGTTGATCGCAGCCTCAGTTACCCCCGCTCGGCAGGAGGGAGATACAGGAAATCCTGTGGGTACGCGTTGTTGTCCGTCCAGCTGTGGCAGGAGACCGGGCCTGCAACGCACCGCCGGCGCGTGAGATGAGAAAGTGTCCCTGTTCGGGCGCCATATTTGTGGTAAATAATTTAATTACCGGTACTTAATTTGATGCGGAAAATTTACAATAATAGCTCAGTAAAATAAGAGGCAGAATCCGTGGTATTAGAGGTTCGGAACGGGCTTTATTCCAAAATCAATTCGAATTGTGGACTCCATATTCCATCACCACGAAGGTTCAGGAAGTGAAGGACCCTACTTTATTGACAGGTAATCATTTTTATACAGAGGCATTATAGTGAAAACAGATGCAGGAGGCGTAACAGTTGATAACAGAGATAAAAACATACATGCGTAACTAAAATGGGTGTAACTAGGCGTAACTAAAGAACGTCATTAGGTATGATGTCACAAATGGGTGGTTCCATGAAAGAATTTCGCAATGTCAGCAGAAATACTTGGCAGAGATGCGCGCGCAGCAGCATGACGTGTGATTGACGTGCAACTAGGGGGTGAAGGGGACTTGACATTTAGCTCTACATGTGGAGACCGAAGTCTTGGGGGTCAAGTCAACCTAATCCCAAATCATATCTAACATCCTATGTTTAAAGAACTATGTTATCCAAAAGGAAAGGTCTCTCGAATAATATCTATTCTATACTGACTGTGAGTGCGTGTACAAGCGTCTAAGTGTCTACATGAGATGCAAGGGCAGAAATCTTCCATAGTAACAGGGCTATGAATTACTTGCATAAAGACAGAGAAGCCGGGCCTTTTGCTCGGTAGCTGGAAGAATGTTTACTTAAACTACTAGACAGGAATGCATTGGATGGGGAGCGGAGCAGATAATCTCGAAGGTGAAATACAGTTTTTGGCAAGCAGACAGGTCGAGTCAGGCACCGTTAGCCGCGCAGGGAGTAGGACAAAGTTCATGGATACAGATGCAAGCTCAGACTGGAGCTTTCAGAGGCAGAAGGCAGGAAAAGGCTTAATGGCAGAATCAGGGCTTACTCGCCTGGACTGTAAAATGGGATAAATGAACCATATAAAGCCGGTGGCCTTTCATACTTAGGAATAGAATATCCGGCCCATTCATGGCGGATCTGAAAGAGGACATGTTGACGGTGGACGCACATGTGTTTGCGTCTTCATAACTGGAACTGGAGGGAACATACATGTACTTGCGATTCATACATGAAACCGTTGGGGTCCAAGATAGGGGACATAACTGATCATAAAAATCCATATTTCCACAGCCCCAAGGATATTGTGCTGCATAACTAAATACTTAGAAGGTCCCAAAAGCAAGACCTATTGGCTATGCCAATGCTTGTTGATATTTGGTGTAAATCCATTCAGTAGTTTTGGAGACATGAAAGATAATCTAAATGTGCATATCTTTGGCCGCAAAGTATTCATGACTATTTTGCGACAGAGCACAAATACGTGTGCCAACAGGAATGCTGTGATTGGTTGGCCTCAACTTGTGTAAAAAGTTGTGGCTTTCTTTTTAAGTAATGGGGCATGCTGAAACTAAAGATGAAAAGTGGTATAAAAGGTCAGGGTAGAGGAACCCTGATGTGATCCCATGGCTGCAATATAGTGGGGTTTCAAAGGCCACTTATGTGTAAAATATTGAAAAATGGTTTAACTTCCCCACATGAAATATTCATGAATTCATTGTGACGATCAGTGCGGGCCCCTTGTGTAACATCATAACGGATTTGTGAATATCATCACATTCATTTAAAAAAACTTTTACAAACACTCACAGACCCACGCAGAGACTCGCACACCCACTCACAGACCAACTCAGACATTCATATACCCACTCACAGACCCACTCAGAGACTCATGCAGTCACTCACATACCCACTGAGACACTCACACACCCACTCATAGACCCAGATAGACACTTAAGCATCCAATGGCAGATCCACTCAGAGACTTACACCCCCACTCACATACCCAGGGAGAGACTCATGCACCCACTCACAGTCCCACTGAGAGACTCACGCATCCAGCCTCAGACCTGCTTTGACACTCATGCACCCACTCTCAGACCCACACAGACACTAGTGGAGAGGTGTGGCTCACTAGTTAGAGGCGGCAGACCCATAAGCAGAGAATCGGCCAGGGACCAGGGTTCAATTCCCGACGCGGCAGGGTCGTGGACCAGGGTCAAAACGGACTCGATAATTCTCGCCTCGGTACCTACTCTAACCAGGAATACACTCTGCAACTCTGGGCATTAAGCTTGCCTCATCTCTACAACGGCCCCCCACAGACGCCGGGGATGCCTGGTTTCACCTTGGAGATACCCAGAAAGGGACCATCTCACAGGGATAGCCAGGACGGGTTCCCCAGCGGTCTACAGCGCCGGGACGCCCCGTTGCTGGGGTAGCTGTGCGCTTTACAAGTCTACAACATTTACATTTACATTTACATCATGCACCCACTCACAAACTTACTCAGCCACTCACAGACTCATGCACAGACTCATGCACCCACTCATAGACCCACTGAGAAACTCATTCAACCACTCTCAGACCCAGATAGACACTTAAGTATCCACTGACAGATCCTCTCAGAGACGTACACTCCCACACCCAGTCAGAGACTCAAGTACCAACTCACAGACCCACTGAGAGCCTCACACACCCACTCACAGACCCACTAAGACTCATGCACCCACTCTCAAACCCACTGACAGATCCACTCAGAGACTCACACACCCACTCAGAGACTCACACACCCACTCACAGACCCACCCAGAGACTCACACACCCACTCTCAGATGCACTCAGACACTCATGCACCCACTCACAGACTCACTCAGACACCTATGCATCCACTCACAGACCCACTCAGACACTCACATACCCACTTACTTACAGACCCACTCAGAGACTCATGCACTCATTCACAGACCCACACAGACACCTACATAGTCACTGACAAATGTACTGAGATAGTCATGTACCCACCTACAGACTCATGTACCCACTCACAGACCCACTAAGATCCTCATACACCTATTCACAGACCCACTCAGACACTCTTAAACCCAACTCACAGACCCATTCACACACTAACACACTCAGTCAGATGCACATAGTCACTTAAATAGTTGTGAATTTTAAGTGTGCTGGTGTCTACTGAATGTCTGCTTTTGTTATGTGTATACGTGACATATTTCTGTATTTAAAAAATAAAAAGGATTTTAAAAGAAAATGTATGCCCCAAACATTGATGATAAGGACTTCTCACCCAAGCTGCAATCGATAGTGATGGATATCATGGTAGAAACACTGCTGTGGGTGGGGGATTTTAATTTTATATTGGATCCAGTGTTAAATTGGCGACCTCCTAGAGAAGCGACTAAGCCAGGCATGGTGGGCACATTGACTGATGCCATGCGTAACCTGCAGTGTGTGGATGTTTTCCAATTAGACAGGAATTCTCAGGTTACTCAGCCACCCAGGATACCTATAGCCGACTGGATAGGGCTTTGGGAATGGCAGATATGCGATTGGATATCCAGATTGTGACTTACCTGGTTAGAATCCTCTCAGATAATTCTCCTTAATTGCTGGATGGGAGAAGGGCTAGGACTCGTAATGATAGGCGGCAATGGCGATTGCAGATGGCGGTATTGCTGAATGAGCCATTCAAACAAGCCCTAGGCAATAAAATAACATAATACTTGGATGGTAATTGGGGTACACCGGTGAGCAGGAGCACCGAATGGGAAGCGCTAATAGGAGTCATATTACTCACAGGAGTGTATGAGTAAGGTGGGTGGCCTGCGCTGACTCCGCTAGACTGAACTTGGGGATATTGAGAAGCAACTGGCGGAAGCGCACCAAATGGAGTATGGAAGTGTTACTGCAGCAGATATCATGAGGTTGCTGGGAGAAACGTGGGACAGACTAGACAGGTTTACAAGATGCATTTACAGGCAGGGACTACACAGAGAAGGAGACAGGCCTGGGAAATTGTTGGTGTGGTTACTTAAGAGGGAGATGGAGAAGCCCCCATCATGATGATCCAACATAGAGATGGGACTATGGCTAACACGCAACACATTATTAATGAAGTGCTAAGAGATCTTCTGAGGGACCTCTATGGGGAGAGTGGCAGTGGAGGAGCAGACTGTGACAGACTACCTGTGTTGTCCCCCCTTATAGGGGAGAAACTCAAGGCTGAGCTGGCTCTTGAGGAGGTGAGATAGGCGGTTAGGGACATGCAGTGCAGGAAGGCACAGGGCGGCGATGGCTTCCTGATGGAGATTATCAAGCAAATGGGGCACACCTGGGGGGCCACTGTTGGAGGTGTTCCAGGAGGCAAACGTGAGTGGTGTGTTGCCTATTTTCTTACAAGAGGGGCTTGCTTGTTTGCTTGGTACTCAAGCCAGGGGGCGATGCCACGGACCCTTCGTCCTATAGACCTCTCACGATGCTGTATGTGGACACAAGGGTGCTGTGTAAAGTACTAGAGACCCGACTGCTGTGAGTGATGGGGATGTTGGTCCACGAGGACTAGTGTGGTTTTATATCAGGTCGCTGCACAGCTTTTAACCTACGTAGACTAGCACATGTTCTACATGAGACCAAGGGCAGAGAAGAGGAGCTAGCGATGGTGTCAGTGGACATAACCAAGGCGTTTCATTCAATGCAGTTGGGTTACCTGCAATGTCAGTCAGTCAGTCATATTAGCTTTATTTCGATCAAAAAACATATCTTAAAAGCTGTGGGACACAAGTTAAAAAGCTATATTATAAAAAGTACAAAACATTTTATCAAGTAATAAATGTACCCTAAGTGACTAAATAACATAATTCATCCAAAAATCCTTGTGATGGAATAATTGACAGTAACATTAAAAATAGTATTTACAAGATAAAATATATAAAAAATACAATTCACAGGGTGTAGGTAGCTCATAGCAGCGACAATACTTAGAGATTGGCTTTCAGGGTTCTCGATCTGATGTTCCATGCCCAACTCAGGAATTTGGCCAAACCACACGCATGTAGGGCTCGTGCATCAGATCTTAAGATGCACAACGCCACGAAGTGGCTACAAATACCCAACTCCCTGCAGAGTTGTTTAAGCCATCGTTCCCTTGGCGCTTTATAGGCTGGGCACATGAACATGACATGAGCTATTGACTCAAGATTGGCTTCGCAATTCGGGCAGGAGGCTGATGTCTGATGGGGAGCCTTCCATCGAGCGGTAATTTCACGGGTGAGGAGCGAACCAACCCTGAACTCAAAAAACAGAGCTCTGTCATAAGGTTTTTGTATGACATCTAGGTATGGTTCATAGTAGGTGATATGTTTATGTTGCATGAACTCCTCTGATAATCTGCCTAATTTAGGATCAAGAAAACCCTTATTGCGGACCCAGGACCAATAAGCTTTCTTAAGTTCTGCCTTTGGTGGAGCGGTTCTGTTTATCCACGCCTCTTTAAGGTCAAGGTCATACCGCAATGTATTTAGGTCCTTAAGCCATTTGATTTTATGCCATCCATCCATGTTCATTATTTCGCTTAACCCCGCTGCATACTTTACTAATTCTGGGGTCCGCCGCAAGCGGGCCCACAGCAGAAGGGGGCGAAGTCTGGCCAAATCTCTAAATGAGTGGCACCCTAGATCTTGCAGTAGGGGCCTAGTGGGGGTCCTCAGGGGAAGCATCATATGATCTTTTAAAAATTTTATTTTCTGACCTCACAATTTGATCTAAGTTAGAAAAACCGCAGAGTTCAGCACCATAAAGGGCTGAACTCACTCCTCTGGCCTTATATATATCAATTGCGGGAGCAATAGGTTTGCTTGTTGAAGTACAATGCTCTTTGAGTATTGCCCCCACTACCCTTTTGTGGTTCAAAAGCATTTTTTGTATATGGGTAATCCAGAGCATGGAGTCAGAGATGCGGATACCCAGGTAGTCAAACGTGGTGACCCTCTCTAATGGGACAGAATTTAATACAGGTGGAGTTCTAAGATTCTTAGGGGGATTCAGCACCAAATACTTGGTTTTCTCAGAGTTAATGATCAACCCTCTATTGGTGCAGAATGACTGGAAGCTGTCCAACAAACTCTGCAAGCCCCTCGGGGTCTTGGAGATAAGAAGGGTGTCGTCGGCGAACAGGAGGGTGGGGATTTTTTCGTCTGCCAGGGCTGGTGCGTCAGATGGTATTCGCTGCAAGTGCTCCACCACCCCATTCACGTACAAAGAGAATAGGGTGGGAGCTAAAACACAGCCCTGGCGGACACCTCTGTTCACCGGTATTCTGTCCGTCTTCTGCCCCTGCGAGCCCCATCTGACCTGGGCGTAGTTACCTTCGTGGAGACGCACCAAGAGATTTAAAATATACTTGGGAACCCCCTGGTCAGCTAGGACCTTCCACAGGCGCCCTCGAGGGACTAGGTCAAAGGCAGTCTTTAGATCTATACCTGTAATGTATGTTGAAGAAGATGGGCTTTGGCCCCGTTTTCACCGATGGGTGGCGACCCTATATACTGAAGCGCAGGCAAGGGTACCCAGTGGAGGTTTGATTTCAGAGGCTTGGGATGTGCAATGGGGCACTCAGCAGGGATGTCATCTCTCACTGCTATTGTTTGCCTTGGGGATGGAAACGGTGGCAGCACTCCTCTGCATGACTATGACAGCGGACGGTGTCAGAGTGGGGAATGTTATGCATTTAATTTTGCTGTATGCAGATGTTGTTTTGTTTTATCTACAGCACCCCAAGAGTCAATATACAGGCTTTTGGCACACTTAGACACGTTTGGAAGGGTGACTGGACTACAAATAAAAAGAGGTTAATCTCTGTTGTTCCCACTCTGGACATTAGTGGGGATGCTGGTCACATACTTGCCAACATTAGGGCTGATGTGGGAGATGGATTCCTTTTGATACCTGGGGATCAGAGTGCGCCACACAGTTGACATCCTGCAGCGACACTGTATAGACCCCTTACTGCTGGTTTGACTAAACCAGTGATCTTTTGGAATACAGTGCCGCTTTCCATGGTGGGAGGGTGGCGGTGGCAAAAATGGCGTTTCTTTCCAGCTGCCTGTATGTTTTTTACACACACTTATGTGCTCTATTTATGAAGTTGGATAGTCTGTTGATCTCTTTAGTGTGGGCTGGAGGGAGAAGTCCGGTGGCACTCCCTCAGCTCAAGCAAGACATGCTGGAGGGTTGCATGGGCTTTCCAGACTTGGAACTTCACTATTATGCCTCTAAACTGCAATACGCAGTGCACTGGGCACCAGAGGAGGATAACTTGGAGAAGATATTATTAAGCGCCACTAAAACTCAGCTAACAATGATGGAGCTGCTCATGCGCTGTAGCAGGACACCTCCAGGCACCCCGTACTTGGTCGTACAAGTGGCGGAGACGTGGGAATGGCTGGCTAAGTGAGTCTTTAAATGACCGCCGTTTGCCAGGGAGCTGGACATATGGACATTACTTCCATTTCAGCGCATGGCGGAGTTTAGATAAGTGGTGTGATGGAGAGATGGGGGTTATCAGACATTGGGGGACCTTTACTCAGGGGACACATTTATTATGTTCGAAAAGGCAAGAGCACAATTTGCAGTGGGAGGGGGAGAGTTCATGCAGTATTCTAAATTGGTGCTTACGATAGGGTACATTTGTACTGGGTTCCCAACAACTTCCCGGGTGACAAATACCCTTCAACTGCTACTGACTGTGGGACCGGCAGGACACCTAGTGACACATCTTACAGAGCGCTTAAAAATGACAGAACTGGGACTGACCCAGTGGCAAGACTGGCATGGGTGGGGGGCCTGACGGACCCGTTCACTGACCCTGAATGGACAGCGGCAAGTGAGCTGGTAAAGACAGTTTCATGTAATGCCAGATTTAAACTAATGAATTTAACTTTCCTCCATCGTACATCTATAACACCGACTAAACTCAGTAAGATGTATATGGGCAGGGGGAATAGCGATCAGATGGATGAGCACCAGGGCTCCCTCCATCACTCTATGGTGTAGGGATATGGTGGAATGGGTGAGGAAGTATATATGAGAATCGTCATGGGGACATTAAATTACAGGAGGATGTGGATAACTGAGCTGCATTGCTGAGAGGTATACCTGGCATGAGGGAGCTGGGGTGACCACATAAGACAGCAGTTGTGAAGGGATAACATGCAAACCTTATGAGGACCTCGAAGGGATGAGTGTGAGTCTGCCGATGACTCCTTCAAGTGCACAGTGAGGGAGCACTGGTTCGACGAATAGATGTAAATTGAGAGGTAGGAGATATGAGGGTTGAACTGTCTTCATGCCTTATGAATAATACTGAGTGGAAGGAAACAACTGAAGGAGAACTCTCTAACATGTAAATGTAATAATGAGGAATGCACAATGACGTATAGACTGTACCAAGTAATGTTTGTTACTGTTTAGGTCATATCTGTTGTAAGGCAAAAACATGGGGGCATGCACACATGAGTACGGAACATATAAAACTGTATTGCCCATGGAGAAGGGCAACTGATTGCATAATGCCTAATAAAAATAATACATAAAAAAAAGAAAATGAACCAGTGTTTGGGAATTAAGGTGTCTCTGAGAAGAGCCTCTGTGTTTATTGTGTGTAGATAATGACTACACATATAACAGGCTGCAGTGTTATAAGTTATTGAGGAGCACCCTGTTGTCATTCTCTGTGAAGTGAACGTCATCACTTCTATATATACCCACCACACAAGTTGTATATAGAGCCCATGTTATAGTCTCTGAGGAATGCAGAAACAGTTTTATTGACATGTTTCCTGGCTTTGTCTATCTGTGGATAGAACTTGTTTGACCACTTCCATTTCTGCCTTTGGCATATGCTGGAGAGTACCAAGGTAGTCTGATGGAAAGGACCATTAGTTGAGCAAAAGTATTCTTCATTAGGCTTTCCAGTCCTACCTCAGTAAATGTGCCTAGATCATACCACCACAGTGCAGTCATGAGGTCAGGGTATTGGCAATCTGCAATGTTTTTTACCAAATGCAGCAATTGATGCCACTTTAACTCTCTCTGGCCAATCAAAGCAATGTCCACAATAGGCAAACCCAAGTCCCTGCCAATATCACTCTTTCTAGCACACTCTACAGCACAAAACACAGAGCTGTGACCCACAATCCACACTCCAACCATTAATAACGCAAGCAGGAATAGTACACAGGAGAAGGCATAGAGACTACTCTACGGCCCAGTAGAAGGCTCCGGGTGAAATGCGTAGGCTATCGTTTGTCTGCACGGTGCACCTTTTTGGAGAAGAAAGATGAAAAAATGGTGAATTGAAATAAAAAAGCTTTCAAACCTGACAATTTGTGCCACTTGCTGCTTGATCCTGTAAACTGCTTTTGGATTGTGGCTTGATAACGAGGAGCTGGTGTTTGATATATTATACAGTTGATAAAAACCGAATACAAATTGTTTAACGATATATTCACTGAAAAACCAAAGGTTACAGAGACGTTATAATTAGGAAATAGAATAAATAAAACCTTAGAAATTCACTGAAATACCAAAGATTACAGCAATATTATAGTTAGGTACTGAATTTACTCGCACAAAACCATTGAAATTCAGCAGTTATTGTTACCCGCCCTAACTATTACTTACGCCCCTGCAATGCACTACCTATGACTTCACGTATTACACAAGTCATGACATTGTCAGTGACATCACTGATTACATCATTGAGGACATCTCAAATGGCATCACTGATTACATCATCCAGTATGTGTAAGTGTAAAGGAGTTAAGGATACATACTAAGGTAAAGTATAAGTTAGATTAGTACTCTTCCAGAGCTACTGGTCAGTGATAGTACTTGTAATGTATGTCATCTGAGTGGATATTTTTGTGTCCACATTTCTATTTGGGTGGTTGTGTGAGTGGTGGTACAGTAGGGTGACCGGTTGTGTCAGTAGCTCTTCTACAGAGTGAGGGGGTTTCTGTGTAGCTGTATCATTAAACAGGTGGATGTGTGAGTAGTTCTATATATGAGTGAGTGTTTTTCTCAGTAGTTGTAGTGGTAAGTGAATAACTCTTCTATGGCTGAATGAGTGGCTTTTGTGTGGCAGGATTCCTGCCACAGCTCACCTCTCTTGACAATCACAATATACCGGCATTACTCATTGTAGAAACACCAATAGCTACATGGACTCTGAAAGAAATTCCATCACAACACCTGCATAAAATAAAGAGATTTATTTTGTGCATGGTAGCACCAGTTTGGTGACTGAATGCTCGAATAAGCACAAGTAAGGCACAATAATATATAGTCGTAGACCACAAGATTTCATTGCATTATCTCATGCATAATAGGAGATGGGCCAGGCCATCATATTCTGGCAGGTGGTGCCAGAAACTTACAGTACAACGTTACACAAGAATAGGTCTGGAATCCATCTAATGTGTATGTGACAAGTCCCTTGTGTCTAGAGTTTGTCAGTTAGTTTATATCCAAGCACAAGCAGTAAATACTGACCAGTCAGAAAGGTCCACATTATCTTATACATATGATATGCTTTTGAGGCCTACTGGGCCTGTTGCTATGGCAAGCAGGCAGAATGCAATATTATAGAAATGTACTCTCTTGCACAAGCCTTACGATGTTTTGTGCTACCAGCAGCTTACTGGCAGACAAAGTGAGAACTGTCTACCAGCAGTGTTACATGAGGTTACAGATTTTGTCTACAAATCCCATCATCATTGGATTATCACAATATCAAGTTATACAAAATGAGCGCCACTCCCGTTATCTAAACTTAGCTTCCACATATTTAGGAACAGGATTAAACAAAACCTTAAAATTCACTGAAATTCACTGAAAAAAACAGAGATTACAGGGACGTTATAATTAGGTACTGAATTTACTCGCACAAAGCCATAGAAATTCAGAAGCTATAGTTACCAGCCCTAAGTATAACTTACGCCCCGCAATGCACTGCTTATGACCTCACGTATTACACCACTCATGACATGGTCAGGGACATCACTGATGACATCTCAAATGACATCACTGATTACATCAATTAGTGTGTGTTAGTGTGTAAAACGTTTTTACATGAATTAAAAATACATACTAAGGTACTGTATAAGTTAGATTAGTACTCTTCCAAGAGCTACTGATCAGTGATAGTATTTGTAATGTATGTTATCTGAGTGGATATTTGTGTGTCTACATTTCTATGTGAGTGGCTGTGTGAGTGGTGGTACAGTGGGGTGACTGGTTGTATCAGTAGCTGTTTTTCAGAGTGTGTAGCTGTATGGTTAAACTGGTGGATGTGTGAGTAGTTCTATATATGAGTGAGTTTTTTTCTCAGTAGTTGTAATGGTAAGTGAGTGACTGTTTCAATGCTTCTATGGCTGAATGAGTGGCTGTGTGTGTCACGATTCCTGTCACAGCTCACCTCTCTTCATTATCACAATATACCAGCATGTCTCATATTATTACTCCCAACTCTTATGAATGAACAAATGTCTTGTACCTGACCATATTAAATGCTGCTGGTAATATCTTGTTGCAGCTGGTGTTCCCCAGTTTGTTTGAAAAGGCTTAACAGCTTTTACAAATATTTTACCATGCATATGCAAGGTCAGGTTTTAGGCGCCAAGGAAACATCCAGAATATCCACCAGAATAAGCATGAAGCAACCTGCATAGATGACCTCAACATGAACCTTCCGAAAGATAGCCCTCATCAAATTAATCACCTGCACCTGTTTCTTGCTATAATCAATTAGAATGCGACTTTTGTGAACATTCTAAAACACATTCTAGAAGACAGCCTCATCAAATTAATGTTCCTGTTCCTTACTATAAGCAATTAGAACACAACCTTTGTCAACATTCTAAAACACCTTTTATAAGACAGCCTCTTCTAATTAATCATCTGTATCTGTTCCTTGCTATAAGTAATAAGAACGCGACCTTTGTGAACATTCTAAAGTACCTTCTAGAAGACAGCCTTATCAAGTTAATTATCTGCACCTGTTCCTTGTTATAAACAATTAGAATTGGGAACATTCTACAGGAGCTTTATTCAAAGACTGTCCACACTCCTTCGCTTAGTTTCTTCACCTGCCACTTATCTGTTTCCTGGCTTCCAGGACTCAGTCTTACCAGCTCCCTTGTTCCTTCTACTTCTACCTCACCACAAAGGATGTCCAGCATCAGTGTCGCACCTGGATGGAAAAATGAGGTGAAAAGGAGAGATGCATTAACAGACTTGATTTTGCTACCCGCTGAGTTCATTCCCATCATCGTGCTCGCAGACAAGTTAATCAGTGTTTTGTTCAAGTTATACATTCTGATGGCAGGGCTCTGCCAGGAAGGACTTGGGTGAAGCTAACCCATCCAAATTAGCTTGGGAGATTGATGCTGGAATCATAATCACTTCAGTTTCGAAACTTTGATGAAGGAGCGACTATGACTGTCTAAAAACAACTGAGAACAAAACTACATGTTGGTTGAGATATAGAAAGCTTTCGTTAGATGATACCTTAAAATATACAGCTAATACTAGACTAAAGCCTTATTATTTGTTTGTTTATAGATAACAGCTGCTGGTACCATTCATCAGACCAGTGTGAATGCCTGCTGCAGTGTTATGGTTGAGTATATGAGCCACAGCATGTTTTTGACTCTACATGCTCTCTCCATCCCAACCCCTATCCCCCTGGCATTTGCCACCGTAGCAGTATCTCCTTCTTTAAACCAATGGCAAGTCAAGAGATGATTCAGGAACTGGTGTCGCCGCCCTATTGGAATCATCTTGGACCCAGGTAGGTGGCCAACGACAGTGTGAGGGGCTCTTTGAGTGAGTTAGAGTCTCTGTATGAGTGAGTTAGTGGGTGTGTAAGTGACTGCATGCATGATTTACTGTGTCAGTGAATGTATGGGTGAGCGTATACTTGTATGAGTGACTGTATAGGAGAGTGAGTGTGTTAGTATCAATATGACAAAAGAAGTGGGTGTATGGGTGTTTGAGTGGCTAAGTCAGTATGAGAACAAGTGAAGATTGTATTAGCTGTGTAGTTGGTTGAGTTACTGTCTGAATTGCTTTACGGGTGTATAGGTCAGTGTGTGAGTATTTACATGGCAAAGTGAGAGGTTGTCTTACTTGCTATATCAGTTAGCAAATGGGCATGTGAGTGTATTTTACATTGAGTGAGTGTTTTTGTGTGTAGTTGTATGGGTTTGTAAGTAGGTATGTGAGTAGTTGTGTGAGGGCGAGTAGAAGTTTGAGAGATGTGTATGGGCTTGTGAATGGGGTGTGTGAGCCTTTAGGTGGAGGATGTCATCAGGGATGTCATTTGAAATGTCATCAATGATGTCATCAATGATGACACTCAGCATGTCATGAGTGATCTATTATGTGAGGTCGTAAGCAGTGTATTAGGGGACATATATTATAGTTAGGGCTGGTAACTATAACTGTTGAATTTCCATGGCTTTGTGTGAGTAAATTCAGTACCTAACTATAAAGTCCTTGTAACCTCAAGTTTTTTGAGTGAATTCCTAAGTTTTAAAAAACAATTCTATTGCCTAACTATAACGTCCATGTAAACTTTGTTTTTTCTGTGATGTTTTCAGCTTTTTAAATGCTCTGGTAGGTTGTCACATTGCCTCCACTATGACAAAGCTTGGTGGCCAACCTCTTACATTGTTCCTAGTTCATAGTACAAGTGAAAAAGAATGAATAGGTAGTTTGAAAATGTGGCAAAAACAAAGGAGAAAGTAGCAAAAACGTGGGAAAGGCAATGATAAAGTAAACAAAAGAATACAAAAATAGCAAGGAGAAAGCAGTGATAATGAGAGCAAACAAAGGAACCAATACACTAAAAAGGATACAAAAACCAAAGGCAAAGCAGTGACAATCAGGGTAAAATATGAAGAATTAAAAGAAATTCATTTGGATAAATCAATAATACAGTATTGTTAATTTACACATAACTATTATTACTGTATTGTTTCTTAGTTTTAAATATTTTATAGATCCTTGACTTTTCCCCTGGAACTGTGGATTCTCTTGTGTCGCAGTCTATGGTTTTTGTTCCGATCACATGTTGTAAAACGAGTCCGCAGGTGGATCAGTGAATTTTGGAAAACGTAAATGAAAATATTTATTTGTATGCATGTCATGAATGATGCAATATGTGACATCATCAGCAGTGCATTGCGGGCGCGCGAGTTGTAGTTAGCAGAACTAAATATAACAGAGGAATTTCTATGGTTTTGTATGAGTGAAATGGCCAGCTAACTATAACACCCCTGAAACCTATGTTTTTTTGTGTGAATTTCTAAGGTTTTTTAAATGCTAATTTCAAACTATAACGTTTCTGAAACCTATTGTTTTTCAGTGAATTTCAAAGCTTTTATAAATGCTAATTTCTAACTATAACGTCTCTGAAACCTATGTTTTTTTTTAGTAAATTTCAAAGGTTTTTTAAATGCTAATTTTTAAGTGTGATAGTAGTTATACCTATTTTTTGTACTGATTTTCTACAGTTTTTTAACTGTTTATTTATAAATATTTTATTCATTAAATAACATTATATATTTTTCTGAAAATTGCAACAACATTTTTTGTTTAAATTAAAACTGAAATATTGATTAATTTTCTTGTTTTCATTCTTTTTTTAATATATTTATATTATTTTCTTTTTTTTAAAGTTCCCATTTTTTTCAGAGTCGCGCACTCAAAGCGTACACATCACGGTGGGTGCGCGCATTCTAGCCGCCATTTTAGAAAAGTCATGAAGGATCCGCGTATGGTGTGCGACAGCTGCGTGTTTTTCAGTTACATCATATACATTTAATATCACGTGATGTGCGCGATTGGTATGCGACCAGTCCGCGACTCCTGCTCCCGCGCATTCGTGACACATGCACATTACGGTACAAGATGTTTGCGCGGTTGCGGGTCCCGCGTGACGCCATATACATTCTGGGGCGCGCTGGGTGCACGACTCCCGCAAAAAAAGTTTATGTTCCAAAATGATATGTATGTGTCTTTAATATACATATTAGGGCAAGAGATTATGTAAGATATTCATAAAAATTATATATTTGTACTTATAATAAACTTATATTATTTTTAAATATATTTTCGCGAAGTCGGGTGCGTGCATCGTGAGTGCAGAAAACCAGGTAAGCAGAGCTGCTGTAGAGCCTAAGAACTAGGTCAGCAGAGCTGCTCCAGAGCCAGAGAGCCAGGTCAGCAGAGCTGCTGTAGAGCCAGAGAAACCAGGTCAGCAGAGCTGCTTTAGAGGGAGAGAACCAGGTCAGCAGAGCTGCTTTAGAGCCAGAGAACCAGGCCAGCAGAGTTGCATTAGAGCCAGAGAACCAGGTCAGCAGAGCTGCTTTACAGCCATAGAACCAGGTCAGCAGAGCTGCTCTAGAGCCAGAGAACCAAGTCAGCAGAGCTGCTTTAGAGCCATAGAACCAGGTCAGCAGAGCTGCTTTAGAGCCAGAGAACCAGGTCAGCAGAGCTGCTCTAGAGCCTAAGAACCAGGTCAGCAGAGCTGCTCTAGAGCCAGAGAACCAGGTCAGCAGAGCTGCTGTAGAGCCAGAGAAACCAGGTCAGTAGAGCTGCTTTAGAGGGAGAGAACCAGGTCAGCAGAGCTGCTCTAGAGGGAGAGAACCAGGTCAGCAGAGCTGCTCTAGAGCCAGAGAACCATGTCAGAAGAACTGCTTTAGAGACATAGAACCGGGTCAGCAGAGCTGCTTTAGAGCCAGAGAACCAGGCCAGCAAAGCTGTTGTAGAGCCAGAGAACCAGATCAGCAGAGCTGCACTGTAGCCTAAGAACTAGGTCAGCAGAGCTGCTCTAGAGCCAGAGAACCAGGTCAGCAGACCTGCTGTAGAGTCTGAGAAACCAGGTCAGCAGAGCTGCTTTAGAGAGAGAGAACCAGGTCAGCAGAGCTGTTTTAAAGTCACTCAAATTGTGCCCTAATGTTTCTTTCTGCAGCACTAATCATACTTTCTATGGCAAAATGAACCCCCTCATTTTGATCCTTTTTAAATTAAATATTTTAAGAGTTACCACTTTATTCCAATCAAGATGGCTTCAGGTTTGCCATACGTTTATCATAAGTAGGTCTGTTAGCGCTCTAGTTGTTCTTTGGAACACTCTGGGAAGTAGAACACAAAGGAATCAACTGACAGTCTCTGCCCTTGTTGGATGTACATCTTTTACGGAGAATGTCAGACTTCATTCTCACATGTCTGAGAAAGATAATGTGAATTTACAGAAAAAATACTCTCAGTTTAGCTTATAGATCACCTTCCAAACATGATTCATGATATCCCAGCAGAAAGCTTTTTCACATGGTAAAATCACCTTAGAACATACCACAATTCTTAAAATGAGTATGGTACCATCAACAAATGATTTATAATGTAACTAAAGTCTTAAAACCTTCTATTAACTGCATTGCTTTTTAATGAGGTGCTATCATGTATATTGGTCCTAAGATGGCTGCCAACACTTCTTGGATGAAGTGCTGACAGCCAATCCACCCAGATATATAAGTGATTTTACATTTGATTTTCTCAGGAACTACTGAACGGATTTACACCATTTAAGCAAAAAGCACGACTCTGAACCAAGGTCTACCTTTCTGCCAAATTTGGTGTAATTCCGTTCAGCAGTTCGGGCTGTAGCTGCGGCTAAAGGTCCTATGGGAAATTGCATGGGGAAAACACGTTTTGGGACCCCCCTTTTTTCTCAGCTCCTGCTACACAAATCAGGATAGGAGCGGACCGGAGCTGGCCAAAAGTTTTGAAAATTTCGCGAAGATTCGTCAATGGGCGCCAAAGTTATTCCAAATAGAATATTGCGGATTTCCTATGGAAAATAGGTCCTAACTATAACTACCTACTGGCGACCGCTAGTAGGTAATATCTGTATATATATATATATATATATATATATTTCAGCCACAGTTTTTAAGAATTGCTGCGCACTCTGGTCAGTTGCAATAAAGTTTATTTATTTCAATTTGTTGCTAAACACGATCTGTACGCGATCTGCTGACAAACGCGTTTCAGCCTCCTGGCCTTCGTAAATGTCAATAGTCGTCAGTTACCATAATCTGTGGGAAGTGTCGGCCATCTTAACACTATGTAATACTGTGGTTCCCATTGCATGTTTAAGCTACTCTCTCAAATCATAAAGAACAATAATCAATCATATATACATATATACACTTCCCACACTGATTATTTGTACATATGTAGTCCGCTTTCTATTTCCATTTTTCTATGATCATGGCAACCAATGAAATGCTTAAATAGATTATGGTAACTGACGACTATTGACATTGACGAAGGCCAGGAGGCTGAAACGCGTTTGTCAGCAGATCGCGTACAGATCGTGTTTAGCAACAAATTGAAATAAATAAACTTTATTGCAACTGACCAGAGTGCGCAGCAATTCTTAAAAACTGTGGCTGAAATTGACTCGCGAGTTCCGCCCTCGCGGCTGGTGCACCCGCTGTGCTGTGAGCAGGATAATTGACGGAGTACGTGGACTATATATATATATATATATATATATATATATATATATATATATATATATATATATATATACAGATATTACCTACTGGCGGTCGCCAGTAGGTAGTTATAGTTAGGACCAACTTTCCATAGGAAGAGTATTTTTTGTTTTGCTTATAACTTTGGCGTCGTTTGATGAATCTTCATGAAATGTTCCAAACTAATTCTTTGTTCATATCATCTCATATGTGGGAAGTTTGGGGGTGATTTGTCAAGGGGGGGCGGAGAACAAAGGGGGGTCCCAAAACGTGTTTTCTCCATGTTAATTTCCATAGGAAACTTTAGACAAGGCTACAGGTTGAACGGGAGAACGGAATTGCCCCAAATTTGGCAGGGAGGAGGGTCTTGGTCTAGAAATCACGCTTATGTTAATTTGGTGTAAATCCATTCAGTAGTTTTGGAGAAATATCGAAATTTACAGATATTGATATTTGGGAATTCTGCCATCTGATTGGCTGAGGCGTTACGAGCACGAGCTTGCTGCTTATTGGCTGTGAGCGGTGCGAGCGGTTGCAACTAGGAAGTGTTGGCCGCCATTTTGTAATTCCGGGATGAATGATCGGATGGAATACACATGTTATCTCTGATTGACTCCACTATAGCAATACAACACATGTTTGTCAGAGACTCTGTATAATCATACTTTATGTTTCATGTTTCATGCCTATTTATGAGTACATACATCCAGTTTCACTGGGTGATTTACTTATCTTTTGTAACTGCATGGTACTGTTTTCATATATTTTCATTACATAAACAAGGTTCTAAATGGTATCACCGAACACACCTTAACTTACACGGTAGTCTTTTGTTGTTATGAGTTACCGTTCAACAGTCCCATTTCTGTTTCTAACATCCTCACACTCCGTTTTTAAATACCAGCGTTAACTTTCCCTTTCACACGCCAGAAGCAACCTGCACGTTTCCACAGAGAATGTGTTGAAGGACTTAGCTAACACACACCCTGATATCGCAAGTAAGTGATTAAGCAAGCGCGATATTGCTACCCGCAAGTTCCAATTTTTTTTTAAAGCGACACTCGTAAATCACCGTAACGCTGAAAATGGGTTTCCTTAAAACGCCACGTTAACCACCTCATTAACAACTCCACAGATAAGCACTGATTCAAGTAACCGCGTACGCCCGTAATACATTCACAAACACGTTCTTTTATAACGAGCTGCACAACTTCAAAGCATGGGTAGATTACATGATATCGGAACACCGCTTCAACAGCAATAAATATTGAGGCCATACGAACGAAGACTTTGACTTTAAGTTTGGGGCACAACTAACTCACTAAACACAGCATGGTCATCAAAGCATAAAGATACTAACAATCACGATTTGGTAATCACAACTCCGTGAATCTTGTTTACTGAGCATAGCTCGTTATTATTTATCCTAGATATTCCCCAAAAGCCGAAATGCATTGGGATATTTAAAACAATTATGGTGTAACATGAATGCATCATGGAAATGGAGATTAATTTCTTGATTGAAAATAAAAAACTACGAATGGAAAACAGCCATAAATGTTTTTGAAACTTTATTGAATTTGATAAGATCTCAGAGTTTGAGATTCATACCAGTGCTCAGGGGACATATCCCACGATATATGGGTATGCAGCTCAATCTAATGTTCCAAGAGGTCATTGTTGCCATCGTGTGAGAAAAGGGAAGCGATCCAATTCATATCTTCAAAGGGACAGTAATGTTCCTCGAATGTTGGAGCGGCAAATTGAATTGGCAGGCATTCTGCGATGTTGTCAAAGGTCGTACGTTGTAGTAGATCTTTCGCGGCTGCGCAGAAATCCCATTCCGCCATGATACCTTTTTGCGTTGCCTCCGCCATTGCTCTACTGCCTGAACAATCGAGTTCATGGTTTTCAAGATACTCCATTGCCTGCTGGATATCGGGAGCGATTGTTGGGATGTTGGCAAGGCATACATCCATTCGCCAGTCGAATGGGCAAGTTTTGCAATAGAAAGATGATTGCACCCAGATTGTATATGTGTAAATAAATGTCATGTTGTAGCTGGCTCCGATAATAGATAGAGGCAGGCAGCCGAAAAGTTGTTTCATTTTTTCACGGTATTGATGTAGCTTCGCATAGAGGCGTATTCTGTCGGAGATGCTTGTTACCACAGGGAGCGCAGTCATTTTTTACAAGCAAAAATAGTAGTAGGATGGTCGCAAAGAGAGAAAGAAATTTGGGCACTGTTCTTGTTATTCCAGAGATGATCGAATGGATGAAGTGTGGTATTATACCAAAGACAGTTTGAAAGGCTGTGAGAAGGCCGGAGGAGACCGTATTAAAAAAGTGTGCCAGACCTTGAGTGTGAGATGTGTTGAAAATTGGGTAACAACTCTGTAGTGGCTTGACCTGCCTCGCGCTGCTTGAGCGCGAGGCGTACATTCAGCGTCTCGCGCTGCCTGCGATGACGTAGTGTTTAATGACAGTTAATGACAGTTGGTGACAACGTGTGTGTTGTGGTTAGCCACAGGCAAGCATTCGTGCCCGTGGGAGTTCGTAGAATAAAGTCTTGCTGTTCTACACTTTTGACTCCGTCTAATCTCTACATGAGAAAGTGGCGACGAGTACGACTCCCACAGAACCCACAGAAGACTACGGTCAAAGGTACCTGAAGTATCGGACGCCCTGCGCATTCCTCACGTGATGGTCGGTGTTGGTCCACTGCCACAGCCTTACACGGAAAGGCGAGCGTCTGTTTCCTGATGTCTCCGGGTGATCGATTCGAATAGCCTGAGGTGAGGAAACGTGTGACGACAGGCGTTTGGCGCGCAGACTCCGCTGTTTGTCCCTCCCTTTCTGCCTTCTGACACACGATCTTCCCCGCCCAGCTCTTAAAGAGGCAGCCTTCTTTATGTCACTTTCAGGGCTGCGCAAGGCTTATCATCGAATAGTGCTGGAAAATTGGACTGGTGTGTTCTGGGCAGTATCTACAAGTGGGAAGAAAAACGCATTAAGGCCAAAAGGGTTACTCACTCTGCACTTGGCAAATAGGACATGACGTGGGCACGATCTTAAGAGATAAAAGGATTAAACACATAATTCCTCTCGCAGTCTCTCTTGTTAGAGTTATAGAGGCTGTTTCAAACGTTGTGGCTCATCTAGAACACTGACTTTGATGTAATTTCGTACACTCTTGGGGTTGCCACCGTTAACCACTTATAAGTAGGAATAATAAATATATATATTTCCTCATTTGCACTTTTGAAGAAAATTTTACATGATGCAGTCTATTCTTCCTCCACCTCCTTTCCTGGACACACCTGGCGAACCTCCTGTGCCTTGGAGAAAGTGGTTCGATGCGTTTGAAAATTACCTGGGTGCAATAGGAGCACATAGGTTCAGGGCAGAAAGGAAAAAGTTTTTACTACTTCATTCTCTGGGGTTTGAAGGGAGAGAAACCCTTAAACATTTACCTGATGTAGTGGGTGAAGAAGAAGAAGAAACGGATGAATACAAAGACACAGTGAAGAAATTAAAAGTCAGATTTGATAAGCAACCCAGTGTGGTGGTGTCTAGGCATAAACTTTTTAAAAGAGTGCAGAAAACCGAGGAAGATGTAGACACATACATTACTGCTTTGAGAAAGTTGGTGGCAGAATGTGATTTTGAAAATTTCAGTGAACAATTGATTCGTGACCAGTTGATAGGAAAATGTCTGGACAAAACCATAAGACAAAAGCTCTTATCTTTGGAAAATCCCTCCCTGGATGAATCTATTCTCATTGCTAAAAGTATTGAAACGTCACAATCTTCTATAAAGGAACTGGAAAGTAAAAGTGTTGAAGTTGTTACCCCTGTCCGTTTGAAAAAGTATGAGAGGAAAAAAGATTATCAGCCAAGTAATTTTTTCAAAAGGACTGATATCTGTTACAGATGTGGATATCCCTCCCATGTGAAAAGTGGTAGACCGTGTCCTGCGAGAAATGCAACCTGTCGCAAATGTGGGAAATTGGGACATTTTGACAAAGTATGCCAAAGCCAAAAATATAAGAAAGAACAGGTAGCATGTGCCATGGATGCAAGTGGTAGTGACAGTGACGACACTCTTTGTGAACTCAAGGACATGGTTGTAGTTGTCAGCGAAGGGAACATAAGAAGTGGTAACCCTGATGACTGTATAGATCCCTATGCCATCATTGGAGTAGGTGAAGAAAGTTTGAGACTGCTTGTAGACTCTGGTGCAAGGATCACAATGATCAGTGAATCTTTGTTCAGGAAAAAATGGGTTAACAGACCTCTGCAACCGCCTGACCGTGAACCTGTATCCTATGAAGGGAGAAGTATAGAACTGATGGGGTACTTTGAGGACATCTTGATTTTCAAGAACAGACACATTTATGGAAAAGTATACGTCGCTGTCAATGGATTAGACATATTAGGATGGTTCCACCAAGGTTTGTTCAGTATGATGCTGTGCCCTGGAGCAAAGGAACAGATTCTGGTTGTTCGGGACCAAACACATGTTGAGGAACTACTCAATAAATATCCTAGAGTGTTTTCAGGCGAATTGGGGAAAATCAAAGGATTCAAACACAAGATCAAGATAAAGAGTGATGCGGAACCGGTAAAACACAAAATAAGGAGTATCCCTTTCAGCATCAGAGAAGACTTGGAAAAAGAACTTTTGTCCATGCAAAAAAGAGGGGTTATTGAACCCATAGAGTCGTCTGATTGGTCTTCAGCATTGGTCGTGGCAAGGAAGAAAAATAATGATCTCAGAATCTGCATTGATTTGCGCAATCTAAACAAGGTCATCTGGGTGGATTCGCATCCTCTACCGAATATATCTGAAATGCTGGGTGTAGTCGAAGGTGCCAAGGTCTTCACCAAATTAGATCTGGCCTCGGCATATCACCAAATTGAACTGGACAAGGATTCACGCCATTTCACTGCGTTCAACTCCCCTGCAGGTTTGTTCCAATTTTGCCGAATGCCTTTTGGGTTGGCCTCAGCAGCCTCTGTCTTTCAGAGAGTTATGGTCAATTTACTGAAGGGGATAAAAAACGTGGCCATATTCCAAGATGACATTCTGCTGTTCGCAAAAGACCAACAAGAACACGACATAGTGCTGAACAAGATCTTGTCTATATTCCAGGAGCATGGGGTGGTCCTAAAAAGGGACAAGTGTGAATTCTCTAAAGACAAGATTTATTATCTGGGTCACACGATATTAAGTGAAGGAGTCACGCCCAAACCGAGTTTGGTTCAAGCCATTCTTGATGCCTCCGCCCCCAAAGACAAAGCAGGAGTCAAATCACTGTTAGGTCTCACAGAATTTTATGCCCGCTTTATTCAAGACTATGCTACAAAGATTCGTCCCATTTCCAAGCTGCTCCAAGACCGAAGTGAATTTGTGTGGGATGATGAATGCAAAACTGCCTTCGATTGGATCAAGGAGCAACTTAGCACGGTCAAGGCCTTGAAGCCATTTGTACAAGGGGTCCAGTGTACTTTGACTGTTGATGCTAGCAGTTATGGACTGGGCGCTGTTTTGACACAGATTGTTGACCAAAAGGAACACACTGTAGGGTTTGCATCCAGAGTACTAAGAGAAGCAGAGACTCACTATTCTGTCATTGAGAAGGAGCTTCTAGCGTGTTGGTGGGGCATTGAAAAATTAAAAAATTATTTGTGGGGACAAAAATTTATTCTTCAAACGGACCACAAACCATTAGTTGCGATTTTAGGGTGTACCAACAGCCGCGGGGCCACTCCCCGCATCGCACGCCTAGCTTCCAAACTCTTACAATACAACTTTGATATTGTACATATTGCTGGGGGAAAAAATGTAAGAGCGGATGCACTGTCACGTTTACCTGCTAATACCAGTCAGGACATACAAGGTATTGATGAATGTTGTTCTGATGATAAGGAGGATTATATTATAGCAAGTGTTGAACTTAATAACGTTTGTACTATTGATCAGCAAAAATGGAGGGAGGCGTTGGCTGGTGATGAAGTTTCAAAAAACCTGATGAAATATATTTCCCAAGGGTGGCCCAGGGAAAGGAATGTGGATGTTAATTTACAACCCTATGTCAAGGTGTGTGATGAACTTTCGATTGAGGATGGTCTAGTTTTCAGGTTAGAAAAACTTGTTCCACCGGTGGACATCAGATCCACTCTTCTGACCAAAGCACATGAGGGGCACCTAGGTGCCACATTAACCAAGCGTAGAGTAAGAGAGTACTTTTGGTGGCCTAAAATGGATAGAGATATTGAGGAAATGGTGCAAGAGTGCACTGTTTGTTCGTCTAGTGACAAAAGTCTTCACACTAGTAGTCCCCCTCTTACACCTATTCCCCTCCCGGGTGGACCGTGGGAAAAACTTGGCATAGATGTTCTAGGACCCTTTCACAGTCTGCCCCAACAATGCAGATTTGCCATTGTCATGGTGGACTATTACACAAAGTGGCCCGAGGCCAAGTTTGTCTCTAAGGTTGATTCCCAAGAAATCATCGACTTCTTAAGGGAAACATTTATGAGAGAAGGGTTCCCCCGAACTTTAATCTCAGACAACGGAGTACAATTTGTATCATCTGAAGTACAAGAGTTTCTTAGAGAATCTGCCATCACTCATCACCGAAGTTCTCTCTATCATCCTCAAACCAACGGCTTGGTAGAGAGACTTAATAGAGTCATAGGTGATTGTGTCAAGTGGGCTCTTGCCCACCACAAAGCTGTTCCCCAAAGTGTCAGGACAATGTTGTGGTTTTATAGAACCACTCCTCATTCTTCCACTGGTGTGTCCCCCTTTGAACTACTGAGAGGTAGGAAACCATGTACCGAGTTTAGACCGGCTTGGATGTCTAAATGGAATAAATCCAATTCTACTCCCCAAGAAATGGATGAGAAAGTGAGGTCCAAGTCTGCTGAGGTCCAGGTCAAACAAAAAGAGTACTTTGATGAAAGGAAGCGTGTTAAGATCAGAGAATTTGCGGTGGGAGACAGGAACAGAATTAAGAAACCAGGTTTTGTAAGTATGGGGAAATTGTGGTGGTGGATAAAGTGTGTGGTAACGCGGTTCGAGTCAATGGAAAAGACTGGTGGAATAGTAACAAGGTGGCGAAAGTTAAAAATGTGCTCAATGACGTCAAGTGTCCCATGTTGAAAAGTGAGGTCTCTCATAGGATCTCTCAAGGTAAACTTGATGTCCAGAGCTCTTCTCCCAGCCACGCCGCTGTCAGGAGGAGTACCAGAACAGTTAATATTCCTGTTAGGTACCGTCAATGATTTTCTGTGTTTCTCTATGCCACTGTTGTGTTTCTCCTGCACTTCCTTTTTTTTCTCTCTCTCTCTCTCTCTCTCTCTCTCTCTCTCTCTCTCTCTCTCTCTCTCTCTCTCTCTCTCTCTCTCTCTCTTTCTCTCTCGCTTTCTCTCTCTCTCTTTCTCTCTCGTTGGTTTTTCTTTCTTTCTTTCTTCCCTGTCTCTTGCTCTCCCCTTCGCTGCTTTCTCTATTTCTCTGTTCTCCAAGAAAAGGAGAAATGTAGTGGCTTGACCTGCCTCGCGCTGCTTGAGCGCGAGGCGTACATTCAGCGTCTCGCGCTGCCTGCGATGACGTAGTGTTTAATGACAGTTAATGACAGTTGGTGACAACGTGTGTGTTGTGGTTAGCCACAGGCAAGCATTCGTGCCCGTGGGAGTTCGTAGAATAAAGTCTTGCTGTTCTACACTTTTGACTCCGTCTAATCTCTACAAACTCACAAAGCGTAATGGGAGGTTCGAATTTAAAAGGCACTGTATTTTACTGGAAGTTCGTGCTATCTGCAGGCGATACATTTCTTTTGCAGAAGTGAGGGACACTTCTGTTCTGAAGAAAAGCGCTTTAGTTTGGTTAGTTTAATGAAATCTGTTTGCAAAGTAGGGATTCAAGGCCAAGTTGAAATTTGGGAGTTAGTTTGTGTGGGTGGGAATTGACATTGCTACAGGAAGTTTCTCGGTTTGAAACAGTAAGGACATATGTATCCCACCTCACATTCTGTAGGAGTGCATGTTATTGAGAAGCAGATAACTGCCATTAGAAAGCTGTGTGAATGTTGGTGTGATTGTGGGAGTTGGCATACTTTCAAGAAAGCAGGCAAGATTGGGAGCTGTAAGCTTAGAAGTGTCATGCAGTTGGAAATTCTTGCATGGGAATGAATGACTGGCATTGTGGTCACAGTTTGCACCTGTGAGAAAAACTTCTGTATGCCCTTTAAGACAGCAATATGTAAATGGGAGAAACCACTGCTCGTGAATAAACGCGCTACCTTAAATAATCGCATACAACATAACAAACAACATGTACACCTATCAGACACAACGACACTACGTACTGTGGGAACCGTGGCTAGCAAAGTACACAAAGCAAACATGGCATAGCACCGCTGTAACACAATGCAGAATGCGGGAAGAGATGGGAGCTAAGTATGCGCGAAGGTGGCAAGTGATTCTAGATTATAAAAGTATGCAATGCAAAGTGTTGAGGGGATGTGCCGGATAGACTTGAGTATGCAGAGCACACACATGTACATGTGAACATACACTAATGGTCTATTGAGTGAAGTAGATAGTGGACGGAACCATAATAGTACAGTCAGTAGGGAAGATTTCAAAAACAAAGCACGTATGTGCCCCCCCCAAATCTTTAGCGTAGTGGGCTGGCTTAGCGTACGCTAGGCTAGCGTAGGGGTATGAATAAAAGCCACGTTTCTCTGGGTGTGGTTCTCTTCCGGAATGGCGAACGTGTCTGCCAGGTCTGCACAGCTTACACTGCTACGAGGTTGACCTTGTGAGTAAAGGTGGCTGAGTGAACGATGCTCTCAGCCTGCTGGTACTCAGAAACCGTTGTGGCCGCTGCGACGCACATATGCCCCACAGTGCACCTTTCGCTACCGCATTATGTGAAAGAGGGCCCATCACGTATCGGCGGAAGCTCCTGGGGCAATGTCTGCAAGGTCGGTAGGTTCCTCAGATCAACGTTGGCTACCGCGACACAGGCACACAGCGTTGAGTTTGAGGCCCAGCATTGTGGAGTGCTCTGTATACTACTACCAGAGTAATTGAACAGGTGTCTTGATCCCACAATGGTCTATCTTAGAACTGCATCTCAGAGTGGAGATGAAGGTACTCCCTTCCACCAGGTGCAACCAACTCTAGGTCCTAACAGTGGAACGGTGTCTTGATCCCACAATGGACGGTGTCCGATATTAACTGCTGCTTGCTTTTCACAGAACTGTTTCTCTTTAGGTGCATCAGTCAGTGTCTGTGCTTCCGTAGTTAACTGCTGCACATGATTATTGGGATTGGTTGACTGTAGTCGGAGGACTACACCGCGGTACAGAAGGTCCGAACAGTGAAACGGGGTCCTGATTATATGATTGAGGATGTCAGAAGTTAAAGTCTGTGATGATTTCTGTGTACCCCCTCCGACCAGGTGCAACAAACTCCGTGCATCCGAATCCAACGGCACATGGCTGTGAGGTGTTAATGACTACTGCCTCTGGCTTACACTGCGGTCAGCAGGGCTCACAATTCAGATCAAGTTGTGATTGTTTAATTACAGAATTCAGTAGGCAACTAACTACAACGTCTTGAAATATACAGAATATTCTTTTAGTATATTTGCTTGAAGAATTTTTTTAAGATGAGTTATATGTTTAGTACAATGGTGAAATTCATCTTGCAAGTTCAAAGGAACACTGAATAGTCTACACTGTGGACAGTAGAAATCGCTATTCGAATTGTTTTGATTTATTTATTGCAGAGTTTTCTGTAATTTATGTTGTTGTATTTTGGGAAATTGAAGTGAGAAAAAGTATTAATGGATGTCTGTGTGACTAATGCCTTGAATTTACACTGCAGACAGCAGTGTTCACAATTTAAATCGAGTAGGTATTGTAGATGACGCAGTCCTGTAGGAAAAGACATTGCTGCAGTGCGCTCTGTCCGCACCATGCATACGTGTCATCGCAGGCTCCGCACACGCTTTTTCTTGCTTCGCGTACGACAAACTGTGTAGCTCAAGTCCACCTTACGTAGCTGTGGGTCTTTGCTGACTGCTCTCTCTGGCCTCCACTGCAGACAGCAGTGTTCACAATTGAGATCGAGTCGCTATTGCAGATGATGCAGTGTTGATGGCAACAGACATTGCTGCTAGTACGACCCTCTCGCAGCACGCTTCATCGCTGGCTGTGCACATGCTGCATGCTTTTGATGTGGCTATCTGAGTGCACTAGAACTGGTGGACTGATACAATCTTTTTGTGTATTATTTCAGATCTATTGCCTGTGTCTGAATATAGCACAGGTTGTGGTTCTTTTACGATATAATTTTTTCTGTATCATTTTACATCTTGTGTCCCTACCTTACTGCAGCACAAACTATTGACTCTTTTATTATTAAATCTCTGTGTGTAATCCAATGATTACTGTTGTAGTTGATGCTAGCAGCAACCATTCTCTGAGGGCTGGTTTACACTCACCCCACACGCATCCAGCACAGACGTCACTGGATATGTGACCCTGGTAATAAAAAGGAGTCGAGCGCACATGCCCGTACCCAGTTCCACTATCTATCTGTGTCCGTGTGTTCATTATGTATAGATGATAGTGCCCCTGGGCTGTACCATATTACATTGTGCTGTGGATAGCGTATGCAAGCATGTTACCTCTGGCAGTGGGGAAAACCTTGGTTATGTAAGTTTTAGGTGTGTGCCTATCACAGGTGGAAGGCTACTTTACAGACCATGAATATTGATGAAGATTGCATGTTGTGTGTAGTGTAAGATATGTGTATATAGCAAAACGTTTTAAAAAAAGCTCTCTAAGCAGAAGAGGTGTGTCTCATCAAATGCTGTAAAGAGAATAGCAAAAATGGGTGGCATTTTCAAACTGGTAGAATGGGAAATGTTATGAACCAATCAAATGCTTTTTTTTAAGGTCACATGGCAATCGTGCAAGGAGACCGCACCCGACGCGATTTTGAGAAAATATATTTACTATAATAAAAGTTTATTACAGTTAGAAATATACCAATGTTTAAAATATTTTAGATTATCGCTTGCTCTCATATACACTTTAAAGTTATGTAGATATAGTTTTGAGACATACAAAAAAATGAGGTAATGGCGTACCCGGTGTTGCACCATATGTCTATGACGTAACACAGGGCCTGGCAGCGTGCAGTCGTCGCATACACAACGCGCAGCGGGCGCGACCCTATACATACATGACGTAACGCGCAACTTGGTATTGCGTACCCATTGCATACCAAAGTAGCAGCTGGCGCGACCTCATACGTATATGTTCTTACACGGGACGTGGTGCCACGAACTCGTTGGATACGAAGCGCGCATCATTTCAATATGGCGGATAGGATTCGCGTGCTGATGGAGCTTGGTAGACTACCAGTACGGGACTCTCGTTTTCTCAGAATTTTTTTTTTATATAGATTCTTTTTTTGAAGATATAAAACATTACATAATTTTAAAAGTAAAACAAAGGTTTATAGAGTTCTAAAATATTATTAAAAAAATTAGAAAAAATATAGGTTTTATAAATATTAAAATATGAAATTAACGTTTAAAAAAACCTTCGAAATTCACTGAAAAAACATAGGTTTTACAGATGTTATAGTTAGGAATTAGCATTTAAAAAACCTTGGAAATTCACTGAAAAAACCATAGGTTTCAGGGACGTTATAGTTAGTTGAACATTTTACTCATAGAAAACCATAGAAATTCCCCTGTTAGTGTTAGTTGAGCTAACTATAACTTGTGCCCCCGCAATGCACTGCTGATGATGTCACATATTACATCATTCATGACATGGTCAGTGACATCACTGATGACATCACTGATGACATCTTAAATGACATCACTGATGACATCATCCACGTGAAAATCTGATGCACCTCATCAGACCCTAATATAATAGTTGATACACCCACTCTAAAATAAAGACTATAATTTTCAAAACCATGAACACACCAATACCAGTTACTACATATCCACTCACTAATTCCTATGTCTACATACACATCCATTCATTCACCCATACAGTCACTCATACGTACAGTCAGTTATCAATACAGCATTATCATATCCAGTCACATATCTATACAGACACTCACACACCGCCTCTCAATGATAGTGTCAGGTTCCCCACGAGGTACCTGTTACATGTGGAGAGATCTCGCAGAGACGACAGGAGCCACTAACCCTACACCCACCTCACCCTACTCTGGAATGCTAACAAACTAGGATTAAGATGGGAGAAGGGATGGCAGCTAATCAAGGACCAGAAGATCCAAGGATGGAAAGGCGGGACGTCCCTCAGAGTGGATGAACACCAGCTGTACAGGAAGACAAGTGCACACTGGTTACCACAACAATAATACACTGATGCCCATTCAACAACACACACTCATGTGGAAAACGAGGATTACCTCTGGAGGGAAGGTCGCTACCAAGGGTTGAGATTATGCCTTGCCAGAAGAAGCGCTCCTGCGCTAATTAAAGTACGTGCAAAAACCAAGAAGAAGCGCTCCTGCGCTAATTAAAGTACGTGCAAAAACCAAGAAGAAGCGCTCCTGCGCTGATTAAAGTACGTGAAAGAACCCAAGAAGAAGCACTCCTGTGCTAATTAAAGTACGTGCAAAAATCAAGAAGAAGCACTCCTGCGCTGAATTAAAGTGCGTGAAAAAACCAAGAAGAAGCGCTCCTGCGCTGAGAAGGAAGAAAAAAGGCTTCCGCTGTGAGGCAAAGTACAATGCAGGAAGAGCAATGAGGAATACCAGCGCTGTCGGAAACCAAGAGGCTGGCACTAGGCGGAACGTGATGATAGGTAGGGCACCCCCCTTCGGATTTGCACCCTTACGTGACTAAGAGAAATAAAAGCATCTGGAAAGTACTAGGTGTGTTACAGTGTCTGGCAACCCGGTTGACAAGCGCTCCAGCGCGGAGAAGGAAGCCAACTTTACCTATTGTGCTCAGCTCGACGTGAGTAGCCGGAAGAAAACCATGCCCCCCAGCGCGGCGAGGTGGGAGTACGGCGATCACGGAAATGCGCTCCAGCGCAGCGGGTGCTTTCTCGTGTGATAATTGCCAGGATAGCGCTTCAGAGTAACGGGCGGCGTCTCCAACAAGTATTCAGGCAGGGGCAGCAACATCAGCTGTACTGACGGAATCGGCACTCGTACAAGGATCCGATGCGCCGGCCCGGGGGAATAGCCGCTTCTGATACGCGGATTCCCCCGGAAGCGCTGATGACGTTTGCGGTGGTCCCACACAGAGACTAGACCGCTAGCAGCCGAGACCGGAAGTGTGGGGTTCGTTCCATCTCGGAACACAGGCACACACACACGCGACCAGGGAGGGATAGCAGGGGCAGAACAGGTGAACCATGACAGATAAAGTTATTCTCACATGTAGTCAGTAATGGAAATAATCAATCACAGTTTTATTTACTCACCTGTACAGGTACGCATATACCACCTCACTTATTTAAACATATACTAACGCATACTTCCACTCTAATACAATAACTAATACAAGCACACACTGATCCATACAGGCACTCTCACAATCACTCAGTCTCACATATAGTCATTTATACACTCCAACACTAATATATACTGTCTTTCACATATGCAGTTACTCGCATATGTACCACTGATGCATCCATTCACTCACCAATACACTCATACACACACTCACCGAGCCATACAGCCCTTCACAGAAATAGATTTGAACACATATACCCAGTGAATTATCCACTCACACATCTATGCACAGAGTCCCACCCCCCACCCATCCAGACAGACACTCAGGCACCCATACAGATACTCAGACAACCAATTAATACCCGTATAGATCCTCATTTAACTGCTAACCAAAGCATGCAATCGCTTACACACTAACTGACAACCTAAACTGTGTGAATGTCTGTATCAGTTGCTAACACATGCATTAAGTAAGACACAATTAATCACTCACTTATACAGTCAGTTACACACCTACTTAATCATCCATCCTGACTCTTATACACCCATTTATTCTTCAATACACCTTGGCATATATATATAAAACATATTTACATTTTATAGAAACACATAGTCACTGGATGATGTCATCAGTGATGTCATTTGAGATGTCATCAGTGATGTCACTGACCATGTCATGAATTATGTAATATGTGACGTCATCAGCAGTGCATTGCGGGCGCGCGAGTTATAGTTAGCTCAACTGACTATAACAGGGGAATTCCCATGGTTTTCTATCAGTGAAATGTCCAACTAACTATAACATCCCTGAAACCTATGTTTTTTTCCGTTAATCTATCTATCTATCTATCTATCTATCTATCTATCTATCTATCTATCTATCTATCTATCTATCTTATCTATCTATCTATCTATCTATCTATCTATCTCATCTATAGCAAGCTATGCTATATCTATATATATATATATATATATATATATGTATATATATATATATTATCTACTGGCGGTCGCCAGTAGATAGTTATAGTTAGGACCTATTTTCCATTGGAAATCCGCAACATTCTATTTGGAATAACGTTGCGCCGGTTGACGAATCCTAGCGAAATTTTCCAAACTTTTGGCCAGCTCCACTCCGCTCCTACCCTGAAAGTTTTGCAGTGATCCATCAAGCGGGGGCCGAGAAAAAAGGGGGGTCCCAAAACGCGTTTTCCCCATGCAATTTCCCATAGGATCTGTTGTCGCAGCTACAGCCCGAACCGCTGAACGGAAGGACACCAAATTTGGCAAAGAGGTAGTCCTCAGTTTGGACTCGTGCCTTTTGCATATATGGTGTGAATCTGTTCAGTAGTTCCTGAGAAAATTAGGGTAAAAAAAGTTAGGGATATCTATGGCCGTGGAGGATCCGCGGACCGTACCCGCACCGTAAGCGCACCTCCCCGAACTGAGCGCGGATCCTCCCGATCGCGCGCTGAATGCTAATTGGCTGTCGAGTGTCTCTCTACATTCGAAACCAGGAACTGTTGGCGGCCATTTTCTGCCTCGGTAGAAGCGAGGCTGAAGATGCAAGGGGAATAAGTGTGTAAAACATATAAAGGGGGCAGAGTGGAAATCTGACCCTCTAGAGGTGCTTAGAGGGTCCCAGAAGGACCCCCTGGGGGCCCCTTTTAAAAAAAAAAAACACGGGGAAATGCGCGCACGGTGCGCGCATCCTATCGCGTTGGATGCACGGATTCTCCCGCGGTGGGTGCGCGGATCCATGGCAACGTTTTTTGAAAAACAACAAGAAATCATTGGTTATATGACAACTTTCTACACTGAAAGGTAGGGTGTATATTTCTGTTTTTTAAAGGTATGATTGTTATTGGTTAACAAACACAGATTGTAAGGTACATTATATATGATAAGCTGATATGTTGAAAAGTCAAGCACACTTCCTGTCTTCTGTAGGAACATTGTGTGCTGAACTTGTGACCTGTGAGCTCAGTGCAGTGTTCCATGACCTGTTTCTATGGTAACAGGCAGAAGGCAGATAGGGGGAAGGGTTGAAATGTATTTCAGTTGGAAAGGGTTGAAATGTTTAACCAATAGAAATGTGTGTTTGCTTTTGAGTTTATGTGCGAAGGATTGTGATTTGATGTTTACATGTATATGTGTGGAAAATGAAAGGAAAACTTTTTCATTCTTTGCTTTTGCTGAGAGGTGCACAGTGCAGAGATTCTGTAAAAGAAAATATGGTGAGTGATTGATATACTTCTTAATCTACAAAAGAACTTGAAAGATGAGTTATTTAATTGTGAGGGGATGTATGTAGACTATTTTGATTTTAATCAGACTAATGTATTTTTCCTGCTAAAGTGTACGGAGTACTTTTTTTCTCTACAATGTGTGTGCATGTAGAAACCATTCTGTGATAAGCATTTGTGTTTTTCTTGTGTTTGTAGACAGATAACTATGCTGTTTTTATATTTTGGTAGAATTAGAAACCAGTCATTGTTTATGAATTTGTGAAATTAGTTATATTATGTTTCTATACTAAAATGTAATACTACTTCTAGATGAAGAAATGTGTTTTTGGTATAGTGCAAGGGATAGTGTTGTTTGTCTAGAATCACACAGTGAGTCTGTGTGCATTTGGGAACCACTGTGAGAGAAGCATTTGGTAACATCGTGTATTTGCTGACAGATAACTGTTTTAGCTTGTCATGTTGTGAAGTTTTAGTAGCATTAGAAGACAGTTATGGCTTATGATTTGATTAAATGAGTCAGGCTTTGACAGAAAAGTGCAGTCCTGAAATATGTAGATTGTGTTACAGTTCCCTTACCAGTTGCACGTAGTGAATGAGTTTTGGTAAACTCGTAGGGATAGTGGTGCATGTCTAGAATCACAGTGTGAGGTAGTGTGTATTTGGGATTAGTGTGAGAGAAGCATTTGGTGATATCATGTATTTGCTTACAGATAACTTTTTTAAAACCTGTCATGTTGTGAAGTTTTAGTAGCATTAGAATCCAGTCTTTGCTTATGCGTGGATTAAATGAGTCATGCTTTGACACTGATGTGGTGTACTTAAATATGTAGATTGTGTTCAGTACCATTAACTCTTCCAGACTAGTGAATGAGTTTTGGTAAACTCCTATGATAGAATTGATTGTCTAAGATCACACTGTGAGTCTGTGTGCATTTGGGTAAGGATTGTGAGAGAAGCATTTTGTAACATCGTGTATTTGCTGACAGATAACTGTTTTAAAACCAGTCAGGTTGTCAAGTTTTAGTAGCATTAGAAGACAGTTATGGCTTATGCTTTCATTAAATGAGTCAGGCATTGACAGTAAATTGCAGTCGTGAAATATGTAGATTGTGTGCAGTTCCCTTACCATTTGCACTGTAGTGAATGCGTTTTGGTAAACTCATAGGGATAGTGGTGCTTGTCTAGAATCACACTGTGAGTTAGTGTGTATTTGGGATCAGTGTGAGAGAATCATTTGGTAACACCATGTATTTGCTGACAGATAACTGTTTTAAAATCTGTCATGTTGTGAAGTTTTAGTAGCATTAGAATCCAGTCTTTGCTTATATGTTGATTAAATGAGTCATGCTTTGACACTGATGTGCTGTACTTAAATATGTAGATTGTGTGCAGTCCCCTTACCCCTTCCACAGTAGTGAATGAGTTTTGATGTGCTGTACTTTAATATGTAGATTGTGTGCAGTCCCCTTACCCCTTCCACAGTAGTGAATGAGTTTCGGTAAAAATCACACTGTGAGTCTGTGTGCATTTGGGTAAGGATTGTGAGAGAAGCATTTGGTAACATCGTGTATTTACTGACAGATAACTGTTTTAAAACCTGTCATGTCAAGTTTTAGTAGCATTAGAAGCCAGTCTTTGCTTATGCGTTGATTAAATTAGTCAGGCATTGACATTAAAGTGTAGTCGTGAACTATGAAGATTGTGTGCAGTTCGCTTACCACTTCCACAGTAGTGAATGATTTTTGGTAAACTCCTAGGTATAGTGGTTGTTGTCTAGAATCACACTGTGAGTCTGTGTGCATTTGAGAAATACTGTGAGAGAAGCATTTGGTAACATTTTGTATTTGCTGACAGATAACTAATTTAAAACCTCTCATGTTGTCAAGTTTTAGTAGCATTAGAAGCTAGTCTTTGCTTATGCATTGATAAAATGAGTCAGGGTTTGACACTAAGGTGCAGTACCATATACTATTCTGTTCACTGTGGCAGAACTGAAAATTTTAAAGTTTTACCTAAGCACTGTCCTAGAAGTAGTCTGATTATTAGTCAGTTTCTAAGTAACAAATAGACTGCTTCAAATGTCTATGCAGTATTCATGTAGTGTTCTAACATACTATACACTTGACTTTTACACCTTCAATTCCCTAGTCAGTATCCATACACTTCCAGGAAACATCCTGTCACTTCCTTTGCAGTCCTCTAGAGACTTATTCAACAGCATGTACTAATCCATTCACTGTGCCAAAACCCAAACACTTATAGATTCACCAAGATACTCTCTTTCCAGTACTCTAATGATTCAGTCACTGCCTAAGTATTCATGCACTGAGCCAGGTCTTAGCACATGGACTTCTTCAAATCCCTATCCACTATGCATGCAGTCCTCTAAGCACCTACACACTTGTCTTTCACACCTTCAATTCCCCAGTCAGTATCCGTTCACTTCCAGCAAACACCCTGTCACTCTATTTGCACTCCTCTAGTGACCCATTCATCATCATGTACTAATCCATTCACTGCGCCAAACCCTAATAAATTCACCCAGGCACTCTCCTTGCAGTACTCTAATCATTCAGTCAGTACCCAAGTACTCATCCAGTGACCCAGACCTTAGTATATGGACTGCTCCAAACCCTAATCCACTATGCATGCAGTCCTCTAACCACCTACACAATTGTCTTTCTCACCTTCAATTCCCTAGTCAGTATCCATACACTTCCAGGAAATACCCTGTCACTCCCTTTGCAGTCCTCTAGTGACCCATTCAGCACCATGTACTAATCCATTCACTGTGCTAAAACCCAAACACTTATAAATTCACCAAGATACTATCTTTGCAGTACTCTAATCATTCAGTCAGTGCCTAAGTATTCATACACTGAGCCAGGCCTTAGCACATGGACTGCTTCAAACCCCTATGCACTATGCATGCAGTCTTCTAACTACCTAGACACTTGTCTTTCACACTTTCAATTTCCTAGTCAGTATCCATACAGTCCAGCACTTTTGACTGCCTTTGCACTCCTCTAGTGACCCATTCAGTACCAAGTACTAATCCATTCCCTGTGCGAAAAGCCTAGCACTTATAAATTCACCTAGGCACTCTCCTTGCTGTACTCTAATCATTCAGTCAGTACCCAAGTAGTCATGCAGTGAGCCAGGCCTTAGCACATGGACTGCTTTAAATGCCTTTGCAGTATGGATGCAGTCCTCTAATCACCTACACAGTTGTGTTTCACACCTTCAATTCCCTAGTTAGTACTCATACTCTTCTAGCAAACACCCTGTCACTCACCCAGTGTGTCTCCTTATAGTACTGTAACCATTTAGTCAGTTAGCATGTAGTCTGTTAGTGAGGTAGGCTTTAGGGCATGAACTGCTTCAAAGTAGTATGCACTATGCATGTCGTGTTTTAACGATCGTCACACTTGCGGTTCAGGGCTATAGTTTCTTAGTCAGTTTTTATATAAAATGTGTTTGTACAGTAATGGAATAGTATAAATTTGAAAGTTATTAATATACATTTATTTGTGATTCTTTTTTACAGATACAGAACAGGAGTGTTTCTCATCTGTTTGTACTCTTCTCGTGCAAGATTGTTTGGATGAAGGGTCCTTGGGTGTTTCATCATACTTGCTGTGCCGCATGAGTATTTTTTGTTAGGATCCCCTCGTAGCAGAACTCTTTGGCAAATCTTGTGAATGAAGAAGGTGCCATTGGTCTTTGTTTGCCCCTTGGAAAAAGTTAAAAATTTCTTCAGCACTGAAGAAAAACGTTGTGGGCGTGGTGCCTTCTGCAAAAAAAATTCCTCAGATTCGGTAAATATTTTAAAGCGGCAACATTTACAGTTTTTGTAAGTTAAACTTATAAAATTTTGTTAGCTGTATGCATTTTATATATCTGTGATTTGTTTCTTGTGGTATTTTGTTGAGAATACCATGTTGTTTTTTTTTAACAATCTTTCTGATTTTCCAGGTCTGTCATCGACATCCGTGGTTCCCACAGGAGTGTTCCGCCTTGTTGTTTTGTATTATTGTTGTTACATTTTGTTTATTAGTTTATTGTTTATATTTATGTTAATAAAAAAATAAAGTTTGAAAATAGTTTATCGTTTATATATTTAATATTATAAAAAATAAAGTTTGAAAAAAAAATTAATAATGTTTTTGGTTGTTCTCTTAACTGCTGTGTGACTCTTTCTTGTTCTAATTACTGTTATTTGATGGAGTCCACCATGGTGTTAAATTTTGGGGCACTTATCGCTGGAATACTGGTGATATCTGCAGTTTGCACCAACTTCTGAATAGTGTGTTAGATTTATCTCAACTTTACTTCCGTTAAAGTGTTGATAATGAAATGGAGAGTAGCCGTTCCCGTGCAAAAAGACACGAGGTGCACCTTTGCGATTTATTCTAAATACTAAAATCCTGTATTGTATTGCACTGAGGTATTGGCTGCACTTACAGTGTACACACAAAATCTATTAAGAAATCTCATTGTATTTATATTGATTGGGAATAGTGCGTCAGGTGCTGGATCTTGACGGGATACACTGCTCAGTTCGTATATTGTTGTGCACACGAAAAAAATCACATCACAACTTTCACACCAATTGCAATGCGAAACAAATTCCGGCGATAAGACACGTTAGCACCAGGGATTTTACACCTGCTTTCTGCTGGTGTTAAGCAGGACAACTACCTGCACCATGAAAGAGAACACAGCCAAGAGCCACACCAGAACATCCACAGGTGCCATTGAGTCAATGAGCATGATACGGGGATACCCATGAGGGCCAGAAGACTCATCTCAACAACTCCAGGACTGCCAAAGCCCCCCAAACCCACATCTTAGTAAGTGTGTCCCTGTGGTCATTGCCTTAGCATGATAGGCACAAACCCTGCAACATCACAGTGTGCTGTCACCTCAGCGTTGGCAGTGAGCCTGGATGTGTAGCTACGTACGCATCCTCCTGCATGCACAACTGGCGTGTGCTGGTCTGTCGTTCACAGGTCAGTGCAGGGGTGTGCCTATCCGGCAAGGGGAACGGGGTGTCTCGGACATGTCCGTGTACAGGAAGTGCGGTAAGTGTGTCTCTGTGTTCTGGTGTGGCCTGTTACAAGAGCCGCAGCAGTCGATGTTGTAAAGTGGCATGCACCACCTCCAAACGGCACTGTGATGGTGTAGTTGGAATGTAGCAGGACATGCGCAAATAGGCATTACAATGGTGTGCCGTACGAGTGCACGAGATACAACAGCTCACCGTACAAAAGTGTGGGGGCTCGTGGGAGGGAGGAGCAGCCGTTTGGCAACATAACACACAGTGAACTCGACCATGTGCCACATGCTGGGCATCTCATCCATGATGACCACGGTCGCAGTCATCCCACAACACCAACGACTGGCCTTTGTACACATCCTGTATGAATGCAGCATGGTTTTCACTTCTATGCTCGTTCAGTGGTGTGATGTTGGCAGGTTGTGTGACTTGTGCTCCTTGTTGGTGTGTTTCATTTTGGCCATTGTTAGTCTATATGTGTGTTGTACTTAATTGTGCATGTGTGCCATTCTGCCCATCTCCCCCCCTCCCCCCACTCCCTGCTTCTTCCTCTTCCTAGTACTGTTGTGTCTATAATTTTGTTGCTGCACACATAAATACATGTAAAGAATAAATTAGAATAGTTCCTTGATTCTTTTAGGTTTCAAAACTTCTCTATTGGTTTCTTTTTAATTTTCCATATGAACCGTTTTTTAAAATATTCAACAACACATAGAAGTCAGAAGTGCAACGTATTCTATCAACACACTTTCTAGAACATTCTACAATACGTTCAGGTTAAAAGTTCATCAATTTTTTAAAACTTTACGATATTTTTTTGTAACATTTTGTTGAACATTTAACGACACGTGCAGGTTAAAAGTTGACGATTGTTTTAAGTTCGAACAGTGCCTTCCAAATGCAAGTAGCAGGTGTGGTTGAGCTGAGCAAATGTTATCCTATGATATGTACTCCACGTTGAAACTGCTTTTTCTTAACCAATCACAAAGATGCTTTTCTACAAAACTAATGTGCACCCTATGTTTTATATATTTATAGTGAAAGGCCTGTGGAAGAATGAGTGGCTGTACAAGTGTGTGAATGGATGATTTTCTACGTGTGTAACTGACTCTATAAGTGAGTCATTAAATGTATCTTACTGCAGACTAGTGACTAAACTGTGTGAATGTCTGTATGTGTCTGTGTGTTGGTGTATAAGTGGCTGCATGTTTTTGTGAATAGCTATATGAGTGTCTATATGGGTTATTGATTGGTTGTCTGAGTATCTGTATGGGTGCCTGAGTGCTTGTGTGGGTAGGGTGTGTGTGACTCTGTGACTAAATGTGTGAGTGGGTGATTCAGTGGGTGCATGTTTTTAAGAGTGCATCTGTGATGGACTGTATGGTTGGGTGAGTGTATGTATGGGTGTGTTAGTGATTGAATGTATATCTCAGTTGTACATGTGTCAGTAACTACATATGTGAAACGCAGTGTATATGTGTGTAAGAGTATATAACTATATGTGAGAGTGTGTGATTTTGGGAGTGGCTGTATGCACCATAGTGCAAGGATATCTGTGTCATGTGCTGTTTGTTTTTCTGCAGGAAGACACATAATTTGTTAGTATTTTTATGAGTAAGTGAACTTGAGTGTTTTTAACTGTATAGGTGAGTAAATTTTACTGTGATAAATTATTTGCATGACTGACTAGATGTGTCAGTACCTCAATGGATGATTGGCGTTGTGTGAGTGTCTATATAAGTGTATAAATGCACAGAGTGACTGTAAGTATGAGTGACTGTACAGGTGAGTGAGTGGAGATGTATGTAGACCTAAAAGTCAATGAGTGGGTGAGTAGTTATTGGTATTGGAGTATCAATGGTTATCAAAATGGCCATCTGAAATTTTGAGTCGGTGTATCAAAGGTTATATTAGGGTGTGAGAAGATGCACTAATTTATCACATGGATGACGTCATCAGTGATGTCATCAGTGATGGCATTTGAGATGTCATCAGTGATGTCATCAGTGATGTCACTGACCATGTCATGAGTGATGTAATATGTGACGTCATCAGCAGTGCATTGCGGGGGCGCGAGTTAAAGTTAGCTGAACTAACTATAACAGGGGAATTTCTAGGGTTTTGTACGAGCGAAATGTCCAGCTAACTATAACACCCCTTAAACCTATGGTTTTTTCAGTGAATATATATATATATATATATATATATATATATATATATATATATATATATATATATATATATATTCACTGAAAAAACCATAGGTTTCACACACGTTATAGTTAGGAATTAGCATTTAAAAAACCTTAGAAATTCAGTGAAAAAACCATAGGTTTCACACACGTTATAGTTAGGAATTAGCATTTAAAAAACCTTAGAAATTCAGTGAAAAAACCATAGGTTTCACACATGTTATAGTTAGCTGGACATTTTACTCGTAAAAAACCAATGAAATTGCCCCGTTATAGTTAGTTCAGCTAACTATAACTCGCGCGCCCGCAATGCACTGCTGATGACGTCACATATTACATCACTCATGACATGGTCAGTGACATCACTCATGACATCACTGATGACATCTCAAATGACATCACTGATGACATCACTGATGACATCATCCAGTGAATGTGTGTTTTTCTGAAAATTAAATATGTTTTATATATGTATATCTCAAGGTCGATGGAAGAATAAATGGGTATATAAGTGTCTAAATGGATGATTTGTTTTTGAAAAATTGATTGTGTAACTGACTGATTAAGTGTATCTCTCACTTTGTGTATAAGTGGCTGCATGGGTTGGTGAGTAGCTACATGGGTGTCTATATAGGTTATTAGTTGTTTTTTTGAGTATCAGTCTGAGTGTCTGTATGGTTCGGTGGGGGGTATTACGTAGTGCATAGGTGCATGAATGAGTGACTCACTGTTTGTATGTGTTGAAGACAGCATGTGTGCAGGACTGTATGGGTGGATGAATGTGTGTATGGGTGTGTTAGTGAGTGAATGACTGTCTCAATAGTGTCTTCAGGAGTAACTACATATGTTTTAAACTATTATATGTGACTATTGGTGTATATATGTGAGTATATGTGAGAGGGAGAGATTGAAAGAGTTCCTGTATGAATAAGTATGTGTTTCTATAAGTGATTGTTTAAAAGACTAAGTATGTGTAAGTTTCCGTAGAAGTAAGTATGGTGGTGTGTGTATTACTGTATATGCAAGTAAATGTATGTTTGATTCCTTATTAGCATGAGTGACTATGTGTGTGAGTAACTCTATGGATGAGTGGCATTGTGTAACAGGATGTATAGATGTATGAGTACATATGATGAGTGAGTACATGTATGAGTGACTGTATAGGACTGTTGGTGAATGAGTGGATGTGTATGTGGATCTTAGAATTACTGAAGAGGTTGTTGTAACTGGTATTGGTATGTCCATTGTTTTGAAATTTTTAGTCCCTATTTTTGAATGTGTGTATCAAAGCTTATATTAAGGTGAGAGGAGGTCTGCCACTCTATCACAAGGATGATGTCAACAGTGATGTCATCAGTGATGTCATTTGAGATGTCATCAGTGATGTCATGAGTGATGTCACTGACCATGTCATGAGTGATGTAATATGTGACGTCATCAGCAGTGCATTGCGGGCGCGCGAGTTATAGTTAGCTGAACTAACTATAACGGGGCAATTTCATTGGTTTTTTACGAGTAAAATGTCCAGCTAACTATAACATGTGTGAAACCTATGGTTTTTTCACTGAATTTCTAAGGTTTTTTAAATGCTAATTCCTAACTATAACGTGTGTGAAACCTATGGTTTTTTCACTGAATTTCTAAGGTTTTTTAAATGCTAATTCCTAACTATAACGTGTGTGAAACCTATGGTTTTTTCAGTGAATTTCTAAGGTTTTTTAAATGCTAATTCCTAACTATAACGTGTGTGAAACCCATGTTTTTTTCAGTGAATTTGCAAGGTTTTTTAAATGCTATTTTTTTTTTTTTCTTCATTTTTTTCAAACATATTTTTAATTTAATTTTCTTACCTTTTATAAAGACTATGCTTAATTTTTTAAAATCATTAAATATTTATTTTATATAAATTTTTTAAAATAAACAAGTAAAATTTATTTCCAGATTTTTTTTTTTTTTATTTTTTTTTTTTTTTTATAGTACGCGTACCGTAAGCTCACGGTAAGCGTACGGTTTACGCAACGTCCGTAATCTATCTACGCTGCTTGCGTATAGTTACGTACTTTGCGTAGCCGCGCGTACTGCGCGTGGGACGCGTGCGCGCTTACGCAACACGCGCACGTTACGCGGAAGTGCCGGGGAGTGACTGTTATGCGCATGCGCGCAAGCGCGTGTCTTTTTTACGCGCACGCGTACTTTTTGCCGTAAGCGTACCGTAAGCGTACCGTAAGCGTACGGTTGGTCATGTGATCATGAAACACAACTTTTGATTGGTTGAAACTACTTTCAGTTCTAGAACTCTCCTACACCACACCCATTCCCCTCATTTCTGCTTGTGATCCCTTGGGAGAAGGAGCTGGTTTGTCTTTGGGATACGATGGCAGAACAGCAGAGCTCTTCTGAGAGTGAGGCTAGCACCAGCAGCACTGTCTTGAGGCAGAGAGCGAGGAAAGTAAAACCTTCTTATGTTTGGGATTATTTTACTTTTCCAGAAGGCCAGCAAAAGGTGAATGCACCCTTAGTTACTTGCAAGCTGTGTCAGCGTGTACTTTCTAGAGGTAATCCTGACAGGAAGTATTCCTTTGGGAATCACACCATGATGAGGCACCTCAAGGATGTACACAAAAGGACACATGCTCATCTTTTTGGAGGTAACTCTTCAGAAAGACGAGCCAGTACATCCACAGCAGCTCAGCCTGGACCATCACCTGCAGAGCTTACTCCTTCTTCTGCAGCTCAGGTGAGCCCTTCATCTGTGGGGGGAGAATCTCCTTTTGCTGGCCCTCTGGAAATGAACCCTCGATTTCGGAAGGTTGATATTCATTGCACATTTTGTAAAGCTCTAATTTGTTATAGGGAGACCAGTGTTTCCCTAGTGAATAACAAAATAGATCAGCACATTTGTAGCTTTGAATGATTTTCCCATGGTTCCTTTCCTCTGTCCCTGCATGAACACAACGGTTCTTTTAAGAGCCAACCTTATCTTTCATCTTTTTTTTACATTTTTTTTAAAAAACTTTTTTTTTTTTTTTCACCGTACGCGTACGGTAAGCGTACCTTTTTTTTTATTTTTTAAAAAAAACACTAAAAATCATTTATCACATTACAAGGTCCTTGAGAGACTACAATTATTACTATTGACTTACCATACTCACTCAAAAAAATATTTATTCATTTGTTTTTTTAAAAAATAGTTTTTAAAATGGTTGTAGTTTACGAAAATTTTCTATATCGATCTGAAAAAAAAGAAAAAAGTATTAATATTTTTAAACCATTTTATAATACAGTACACATATTTACATTTTTTACCAAAAAATATTTTTGCCTTATTTTTGCTGTTTTCAGAATATATTGCATTTCACTATAAATTGTGAAAGCAATTGCATTCATCATTTTACAGCGGGCAAAAAAAAATAACAATCTCAAAGATTGTATTAAAAAAGCCCAGAATCTCTTCTCACTTAAACTTATCATTACAGAAATGCATATTATTCTAAAAAAATATCATCTAAAAACAATACTTTTTTCTTTAAAATACCGTCTGATATTTTTGTTTCAGGAGTATAATCACAATATTATATCTCAAATGACTCCAAAATACATCTGATTTTATTTCCTTTAGGCCAAATAGTATTTTTTTTTTTTCTCTGGAATAAATTTCCAAGGGAAAACCATTAAAATTCTAAAGTTTAATCTGTCCAGATCTCACCGATTCTCTGTAACATTTTAGTTCACGAAAATTTTTTGAATAATTTATTTAGTCCACAATAGAATTGCTTACTTTTCCACATGGCCAAATAGTAATTTTTTAAATCATTTTTGTAAAAATTTCCAATGGCAGTCCAATAGCATTCCAAAATTTAAAATGTGCAGAAGTTACCGATTATCTCTAAATTATTGGTTTTTCAAAATTGCATTAAAAATTTAAAAAGTCCACATTACAATTGGTTATCTTTCCTTTAGGCCAAATGATAATTTTAAAAAATATTTTTTCTACAAAATTGCAATGGTAATCCAGTAAAATGGTAAAATTATTTTGTCCAGATCTTGCCAAGTCTCTCTAAAATTTAGGTTTCAGAAAGATTAGATAGGAATTTGCTAAATCAAAAGGCAAACGTTGTTTGAAAATCAATTGGGAATCATTACACAGTGTCCAGCCTTTTTCACATTTAAGATAAACTGTGTAATGTCCAGAAGTAACAGTAGGTCCATCATGGAAAATTATTGCAACAGTTACAAAAGTTTTTCCTGAAATTGATAATTGCTGTCCTGTAAACTTCTTTATTAAAGTATCCAATTTTGAACCATCAGCTCTACATCGTTGCATCATTAAAATTACATACTGTCCGTATTCCCTTAAAATTAATATTGAAAACATGTCAGAATTACACTCACCACATTTCATGCTATGATTAGCATCTTTAACTAATTTTGCAAAAGTGACTGTTTTACTCTCTGGCAATGTCAAATAAATAAACCTTTCATTATCAACAATAGAGCCACATATATTATAACAATTTTCACAACTATGTTCCCATTTATAAGAGAGACCAAAAAAAATGTCAATGGGAACTCCTTCTTCTTCCACTACCTGAAGAAAATACATCAAAAATTCGTGTGCATCTTGCTGTTCATTTTGAGAAAACTGTGTTCGTCCTGAACATACATCTAAAAGTTTTCTAATGTCAGTAGCACTTTCTATTTGAGTTTTATCTTTACTCAGCTTTTGAAAAAGGAGACTGAGCTCTGAACAGAATCTTTTTCCCTGATTTACTATTATCTGCTCTTGCAAACTTTCCAGATAAAATGCAACATTCAGCACTACATTAGCGTAGCAGTTGACACCAGAGCTATTTTCAAAATGACATCCTACAACCTGTTCTTCATTTTCCTTATTCTTTTTGCTTGCAATTACATCACTCCTCTTTTTTTTCCTCTTCTCTACATCTTCATTACAGATATTCTCATTTCTCCTTTTACGAGAAACTACACGTTTCTCCAACACAGGATACTGACCTAAATGAGGAGCATAGCTTCTTCTTAATCTATTATACTCCTTTACACAGTTTGTATCAGCACTAACTTTTGAATCATCAAAGTCAATCATGAATAAACCTGATAATGTTTTGACTCGTGACAAAGCTACATATGCCATACCTTCTTTGAACACAGTTGAACCAATGTTCACAAATGCACAATCTACAGTCAATCCTTGAGACTTGTGGATAGTTACAGCATATGCTAGTGAAAACGGAAACTGCTTCCTACGTACATATAAGTCTTTCGCAAGCATGAAACGAACTGAACAACGACAAATGTCTTTAACTTCCTCTATCTGATCAAATTTTATTTTTAAACATTCAATTCCATCTTTTTTCTGATAATTAATAAAACCCACAACTCTTCCCATCGCTCCATTCACTAAGCCTTTTTCAACATCCAAATTTCTCCTTAAAAACACTCTACAGTTCATGCAAACATATAGATTTTTTTCTAATCCTGCTGTTTTGGAGATATTCTTCTCTAGTGAGTCCAATTTATTTTTCAGTTTGCCTGTTACTGTGACAGTAATTCTTCCATCCTCAATTTTGTCCACTGCTTCCAATTTCCTGATGTCTTCATTTTCCAATTTCAAAAGCTCCTCATTAAATATTGAGCATTCACGTAGAGTTGGCATTAAGCAGATGACACTTTTGTTTTCTGCAATATTCTTGTATATTTTCTCTGCAACTATTTCTTCCTTTGGAAATAAGTTATGTAACAGCCGACTCTGTAATGCTTTTTTGCCAACTTCTGTGAGTAGTCCAATTCTGATATCTTTCAGAATACTTCCATATTCTTCATCGTTTGCTTGCCTCATATTAGTTGTAAGTTCCTTGTACTCAAAGAAGGACCAAATATTTGTATTTCCAATGCTTCCCAATGACTTCTTCGTGTCTTCATGTGTCACAGTATTAAACACTGGTTGTCCTTTAACTGGAGTAAGTTGCAAAAGATCCCCAAAAACTATGACGTGTTTTCCACCAAATAACACGTCATAGTCTGTCTTCAAAATTTGCTGCATTCTTAAATGCACAAAGGCAAGCATTAAGTTTGATACCATGCTCACCTCATCAATAATGAGAACTTGCATCTTCTTCAATACTCTTGACACTTCCAAGGATGCTTCTCCAGTTAGCTTGTTGAATTGTATTTTGTTCTCATGCTCCACTGGTAACATTAGCAAACGATGTAAGGTGATTCCTTTTATGTTATATGCTGCTAACCCAGTTGGAGCAGTAACCACACAAGACAAAGTAGAATCCGTTTTTTGCTTTAGGTAGCTTCTGATGACTTTAATTAGGAAACTTTTTCCAGTGCCAGCTTGTCCGCTTACATACATCCTGATTGGATGAAATGATGTGCATGAGCACTCTTTTTTGATATGTAGAAATCCGTGATCAATTTTGTTTTTGATCTCTTCATAAATTTGTTGCTGCTCTTGATTCAGTTGTCTTTCCAAATTTTCTAAGTCTATAAATTCTTCTTGAGCTTGATTCATAGCCGTTTCCACTTCATTCATGGCTATTGATGCTTCATTTTCAACGATTGGTTGTCCTAGGGGATCTTGACTGTATGTTCCTGAACTTTGGCTGTCCTGAGAACTGTCTCTAGCTATTTCTGCTGCAATTGTAGTTTCCTGTTCAATTTCTTCATTTAACATTTGCAGATAAGTTGAGAATGTACTGCATTGTATGCTGTCTTTGCAAGCATTAAAAGAATCTTCATAGCTCTGGAATTCTCCCAGTAGTTCATCCTCTGTACGCCATGGTTTAAACAACTGTAAAAGAGCCAAGTAGTAAAATTCTTTCTTGTCGGTAGTGTCGCAACTCAGCTTCCGGTGATTTATCAAACTTCCTTTGGTTTGCTTCACCAAACATCCTTCTTCACCAACAACTTTATATTTTCCACTGTTGATGTCTTCTGCAGCTTTCCGTGAATAAATGTAGTTCTGCAGCACTTCATAGAGACACATGTTCTCCAGATGATGACTTCTCTTGGGATAATATGTGTCCAACATGTTTGTTTTCAATATGTCTGTACTTTCTGGGTCATTCTCAGCCAAATATTCAATTTCTCCAACAGATTTCAGTACCCGATTTCTCATTGCTGCAAGGCCTAAACTTGCCCAAATTATTCTTCTTGACTTCGAGTAGAGACTTGCAGAAGATAACCTATCTGAACATTCGTAGGATCCAATTTCTCGATGCGATAACATCTTCAAACTGAAACTGTACAGCTTCTTACTGACAGTCTTCTCGTGAGAAATCTCTTCCCACATTTCCTTCAATTCTGTTTTTTCTGATTTCGTAATGTAAGACGTTACATATCGAGCAACAGCAATGGAATTGTCAGCAACATACTGTATATCCATGTTAGCGTTCCACATGGATAAAATGACTGGGTTGTAGTCATTTATATTTTTTGATTCTTCTTTTCTTTTAAGGTTGTAGGTATTCTTAGGTGATTTTCTTGTGATAGTATGTCTCACAGATGACATAAAACTGTTGACTCTTCCATTTGTAAGAACAGGTCTAGGAAATCCAAATCGACATTTAGTGTAGTATTTTTCTTTGCTCTTGTATTTCCGTCGACAGTATTTTCCACACCGATGACTTTGGAAACGTAGAACTTGCTCCTTTAACTTGTTCTCTTCTGTGCTTTTAGGTATAGCACATGTTGCATATTCTTCAATGTAAGATAACACTGCTTCATCAGTATCTGTTCCAAACTTTGGGGCATCCTTGATCCACAGCAGCATATGAATATGAGGAGCACCTCTTGCCTGGTACTCTTTTCTCCAAAAGAAATCCACTACTTCTCCAAGGGGTGGATTTTTTTTATTGCAGATGAAGGACATCATAGCCTCAAATCTATGATTGAAATATCTGCAAACATTAACCGGATCCAATGAGCACAGTTCTCCTGCTGTCTTGTATTCGATGTTTTCAATGTTTGAATTGGCCTCTCGTAGAAAATCCAGTAAATCATCCCAAGCGTACTCGGCGCAGCTTAGGGTAAGGAACCATGTTGGTGTTCCTAAATTGCGTAACATGCATTTTAGTTCACCATGGCGTCGGTACCAATATTCATTTGTCCCACGCTGACAAGCCATCAGATTGATCAGTTGTGTTTCCAAATGATCATCTCGGTGCTGCACTTTCTCCATAAAATCCTTAGCAGACACATTTTGTAAATGTACTCCACTTTTTAAAATGTGATTTACTGCATAAGACAGTGCAGACAAGTCGCTTTCAAATAAAAGATGGAACAAATAAGGGATACTTTGTCGAAATCTGGGATCTTCAGCATATAGTCTTGTAGTCCGATACTCAGAAGCTGGAATCTGTTCCGGACCTTCATCGTATCGTCCTCCTTTTCCTTTAGGAAACAGCTGGGGAAAACATCGAGCTTCCAAGCTCTCCTCCCATACACTCACGGGATTTCCTTTTGCTTTCTTCATCTGAAAGAGATCAATATTGTCTCCCATAACTTCTTTCGAATGGAGAGGATGTATGCTAAAATGTTCATAAATTTCTTCTTCCTTTGACTTGTCCACTTTTTCAATTTGTCCAGTTGGTGTTTCTGTGTCTCCTTGTAAATCTTCTTCTTCTTCTTCTTCTTCTATATAAATTGATTCATACCATTTGTTATTTTTTTTCAAATACAAATTTGCTCTTTGTACTTTCCGCACATCTACCAGCTCCTGCCAAATCTTCTTATTCTTTGTAGGGACACCATTAACCAGAATAATTAATGGTTCAGTTTCCAAAGTATCTGCATCAATAGTTTCCATATTTTTTTTCAAATCCAAGGGCAAATACACCACTCTACCTTTTAAACCTCTCAGTAAATCTGAAGGAGGTAATTTACCAGTTTTGGGCTCCATACGTACTATGGTCTGGAACGGATGAACACATTGAATGAGTATAGACTCATATGTATTTAATTCAGAAAGTTCAGCAGGAATAGCATCCAATTCTAAATTATTATGTACAGCTCTGGTCGGCATTCTATTTTCCTCTAACTTGTTGTAGCAGTATTTACAAATACGCTGATCTTCACCCAATTCAAAACAATTTTCAAGAAATATATATGTGGCAAAATCCATCCACTTATAATTATCTTCATTTTCACTCTTTCTGTAGAGATCAACATTCCTAGTTTGTTTTCTATAATGAGTTCTGCGGCAACAAATACAAGTAACATTTGGTCTTTCATTAGAGACTATTGCAAATTTTGTTATGTGATCATTAAATGTGTTACTTACAGAGGGTTCTACATTCTCTTCCACTTCTGCCTCATTTACTGTGTCCTTCTCTGCACTGTTTTGTTCAGGACCAAAGTAACAAAACTGAATTTCATCAACAACCTTCTCTACATCTGATACCGTTCCTCGGAACAGAGCCCTATTCAATTCATTTAACTTTATTGCTGGACTTTTGGCAAAATACAACCGTCTCACAAACTTTCTCATTTCAGTATGATGAACAGCCAGCATCCTAAAATGATGGAAAACACTATTGCACACTTTTCTAGATAGACAAGCAAGAGAATGACCCTGCAAACCAGTATTCTCTCTCACTCTGCATGGATCCAGACTTTGAAGCACCTTAATCTTTTGTTTTACACTTTTTTTACTATATTCTCTTAGAAACTCTCGAAATCTGTCAATAGATTCCTGACGCACAGTGCAAATACTACTACAATTCCAAGTGTACACTGGGGCTTTAGGACGTCTCCCCATTGCCTCATCTGCCATCACTTGTACCTCATCTCTTGGAACCATTATCTCCTTCTCCATTATGCAACCATTTTTTACTTCGTATGAACGACCTCTGGTGTCAACTGCATGCAGCAAACTATTACTTTGAAAATAGCTTTCTTCATTAAAAAAAGGTTCACTACTTGAACTATGCATCCACTTTCCTAAAAACACTTTACAAAAGTTTGTTCTGTTCACTACTCTTTTGCTTTTGCTTTGTGATTTCAGTACATTAACCATTTTATCTAATGTACGCATCCTATTCAAAATTAATATGAATAGTTTCCTTTTTAATTCTAATGCTTTTGCTGCAATGGCTTCAATTTCTTTTTTTCTCTTATAATATTTAGCCTTTTGCTTATATTTCTTTATATGTAAACAGTAGAGAGAGACCCCTTCGACTGAAAACAAAGGGACTGGAGTACTATCTAATAGTTTAAGTAAAGGTGTCCCTTGTGTGCTAGAACGCGAAACAATGTTATCTGCACATATTGTACTATGCTAAGTTAAAAACATTCCTTTTATCACAGCCAACATTTATATCAAAAAATATTTTTATTGCATTTTTTTCCATTAAAAACCTAATCGCATACACATGTAATACAATTTTCTTTAAAACCAAAAATTAATTTTACATTAAAAACACTACATCAATGGTATAAAAACATTACAATATTATTTGATAATCACAATTTTAACACAGAGAAAAACCTATGAAAAAAGACACTATAATTTGTCATCAATTAGACAGATCACATGGAAAGGTATATACACTCGACCTGGATGAGTTCTATAATTTCAACTGCAGGTCAGAGTGGTTCCACAGATTCTGCCACACAGAAACAAAGGGCGTCGACGCGTTTCGATGGTATTGAATTATGGTTCCATCTTTATCAAGACTAGCAATTTGAATCTCTCTGTTAGTCACTTGATTGGTTATTACAGCTACCCTGTAATTATAGATTGTAACTTTTATTTCTTTAAGATAATCGGTGTTGGTATACACTTGCTTCCCACCATGGGTAACCTTTCAGTGATGCTCCTTAATTTTCCATTTATTATGGAGAGAATGTTTTGATAATCCGTCTATTTAATTTCCTTTTTAGTAAACGTACAAATTGTACGCGCAGGTATGCCTTTTTGTTTTGGGTGTAATGAAGAAGGGAATGATCTCTTTTGTTATGGAGATTCTGCAGCTTCTATGGAATCAAACGAAGCTCCTCCCCTTAGTTCTCTTTAGTTTTCTTTTTAGTTCATAAACTTCAAGTATGAAGAAAAAGGGCGCAGTGCTGCATGCGTCTCCTCGCGTCCTCGTACGGACGCGAGGAGACGCATGCAGCACTGCGCCCTTTTTCTTCATACTTGAGATCATTCCCTTCTTCATTACACCCAAAACAAAAAGGCATACCTGCGCGTACAATTTGTACGTTTACTAAAAAGGAAATTAAATAGACGGATTATCAAAACATTCTCTCCATAATAAATGGAAAATTAAGGAGCATCACTGAAAGGTTACCCATGGTGGGAAGCAAGTGTATACCAACACCGATTATCTTAAAGAAATAAAAGTTACAATCTATAATTACAGGGTAGCTGTAATAACCAATCAAGTGACTAACAGAGAGATTCAAATTGCTAGTCTTGATAAAGATGGAACCATAATTCAATACCATCGAAACGCGTCGACGCCCTTTGTTTCTGTGTGGCAGAATCTGTGGAACCACTCTGACCTGCAGTTGAAATTATAGAACTCATCCAGGTCGAGTGTATATACCTTTCCATGAGATCTGTCTAATTGATGACAAATTATAGTGTCTTTTTTCATAGGTTTTTCTCTGTGTTAAAATTGTGATTATCAAATAATATTGTAATGTTTTTATACCATTGATGTAGTGTTTTTAATGTAAAATTAATTTTTGGTTTTAAAGAAAATTGTATTACATGTGTATGCGATTAGGTTTTTAATGGAAAAAAATGCAATAAAAATATTTTTTGATATAAATGTTGGCTGTGATAAAAGGAATGTTTTTAACCTAGCATAGTACAATATGTGCAGATAACATTGTTTCGCGTTCTAGCACACAAGGGACACCTTTACTTAAACTATATTTCTTTATATCCTTTATCAAATTGGACATAACTCTTCTCTGAAACATTTTTCTACGTATCTCTTTAAATGCTGTTTTTCTGTTTATGTTAAACTTTTCAATTGCAGAAGGTATATTTGCATTAACTAAATCCTCAATTTTTTGCTGTTCTGTAGGTTTTGTTACATTTTTCCGAGAACAGACATTTTGTACATTTTTGTTTGTTTTCAATATTTTGTTTAGGAATTGTTTTTTTTGCTTACCAGAAGATTTTTTCTTTTTCCCAACATCAGCATCTTCTACTAACTTTGGTCCTCCAGTTGTCCTCAAATATAGTTTTTTTTTTAGCGTTTTTTGAACTCGAGATTTGGTAGGCATCTTAAATTTTGTTCACTGTTCTTCAGCAATACCTGAAAAAAACTAAAAAAAAAATCCTTTATTGTATTTAAATATATTACTACATTTCTTTTCACAATAGTCACAAAACGAAATTTCTTTGCCATTTTGAATGCACACAAACTGCTCTTTTTTTTAAATTTATTTAAATGCACATGTCCAAGCTTTTTTTTTTTTTCATTCCACCACCGTGTGTATTCTCTGTGACTGCCTACACTCCAGCAGGGGCAACCAGCCTTAGTGATGCTGAATGTATTTGCATTACAGACTTAAACCTGAAAACCCCACTCGCTTCTAATTACTTTGCATGACTATACATGGCAAGCACATGGGTGTGTGCTAAGCCTCTGCTTCTTCCCCCAAAAATTCGCTCCTCTTTTCCATCTACTGCAACTGTGAAATCACCAGAGCAAGACGCAATAAATTTCTGCCTATAATTCTTCTATGCACACAGAGTCATGTTTTCACATTAGTGCCAAAACGAAATTTCTTTGCCAATTTGAAAGCACACTTACTGCTCTTTTTTTTTCGGGCCAAGTGAAAATCTCTTTTTACACTTTGAAATCACTTTTACAGACTGACACATTCTGAAACCTTTTTTTTAAATTTATTTAAATGCACATGTCCAAGCTGTTTTTTTTTCAGACCACCACCGTGTGCATTCTCTGTGACTGCCTACACTCCAGCAGGGGCAACCAGCCTTAGTGATGCTGAATGTATTTGCATTACAGACTTAAACCTGAAAACCCCACTCGCTTCTAATTACTGTGCATGACTATACATGGCAAGCACATGGGTGTGTGCTAAGCCTCTGCTTCTTCCCCCAAAAATTCGCTCCTCTTTTCCATCTACTGCAACTGTGAAATCACCAGAGCAAGACGCAATAAATTTCTGCCTATAATTCTTCTATGCACACAGAGTCATGTTTTCACATTAGTGCCAAAACGAAATTTCTTTGCCAATTTGAAAGCACACTTACTGCTCTTTTTTTTTCGGGCCAAGTGAAAATCTCTTTTTACACTTTGAAATCACTTTTACAGACTGACACATTCTGAAACCTTTTTTTTAAATTTATTTAAATGCACATGTCCAAGCTGTTTTTTTTTTTTTCAGACCACCACCGTGTGTATTCTCTGTGACTGCCTACACTCCAGCAGGGGCAACCAGCCTTAGTGATGCTGAATGTATTTGCATTACAGACTTAAACCTGAAAACCCCACTCGCTTCTAATTACTGTGCATGACTATACATGGCAAGCACATGGGTGTGTGCTAAGCCTCTGCTTCTTCCCCCAAAAATTCGCTCCTCTTTTCCATCTACTGCAACTGTGAAATCACCAGAGCAAGACGCAATAAATTTCTGCCTATAATTCTTCTATGCACACAGAGTCATGTTTTCACATTAGTGCCAAAACGAAATTTCTTTGCCAATTTGAAAGCACACTTACTGCTCTTTTTTTTTCGGGCCAAGTGAAAATCTCTTTTTACACTTTGAAATCACTTTTACAGACTGACACATTCTGAAACCTTTTTTTTAAATTTATTTAAATGCACATGTCCAAGCTGTTTTTTTTTCAGACCACCACCGTGTGTATTCTCTGTGACTGCCTACACTCCAGCAGGGGCAACCAGCCTTAGTGATGCTGAATGTATTTGCATTACAGACTTAAACCTGAAAACCCCACTCGCTTCTAATTACTGTGCATGACTATACATGGCAAGCACATGGGTGTGTGCTAAGCCTCTGCTTCTTCCCCCAAAAATTCGCTCCTCTTTTCCATCTACTGCAACTGTGAAATCACCAGAGCAAGACGCAATAAATTTCTGCCTATAATTCTTCTATGCACACAGAGTCATGTTTTCACATTAGTGCCAAAACGAAATTTCTTTGCCAATTTGAAAGCACACTTACTGCTCTTTTTTTTTCGGGCCAAGTGAAAATCTCTTTTTACACTTTGAAATCACTTTTACAGACTGACACATTCTGAAACCTTTTTTTTAAATTTATTTAAATGCACATGTCCAAGCTGTTTTTTTTTCAGACCACCACCGTGTGTATTCTCTGTGACTGCCTACACTCCAGCAGGGGCAACCAGCCTTAGTGATGCTGAATGTATTTGCATTACAGACTTAAACCTGAAAACCCCACTCGCTTCTAATTACTGTGCATGACTATACATGGCAAGCACATGGGTGTGTGCTAAGCCTCTGCTTCTTCCCCCAAAAATTCGCTCCTCTTTTCCATCTACTGCAACTGTGAAATCACCAGAGCAAGACGCAATAAATTTCTGCCTATAATTCTTCTATGGACACAGAGTCATGTTTTCACATTAGTGCCAAAACGAAATTTCTTTGCCAATTTGAAAGCACACTTACTGCTCTTTTTTTTTTGGGCCAAGTGAAAATCTCTTTTTACACTTTGAAATCACTTTTACAGACTGACACATTCTGAAACCTTTTTTTTAAATTTATTTAAATGCACATGTCCAAGCTGTTTTTTTTTCAGACCACCACCGTGTGTATTCTCTGTGACTGCCTACACTCCAGCAGGGGCAACCAGCCTTAGTGATGCTGAATGTATTTGCATTACAGACTTAAACCTGAAAACCCCACTCGCTTCTAATTACTGTGCATGACTATACATGGCAAGCACATGGGTGTGTGCTAAGCCTCTGCTTCTTCCCCCAAAAATTCGCTCCTCTTTTCCATCTACTGCAACTGTGAAATCACCAGAGCAAGACGCAATAAATTTCTGCCTATAATTCTTCTATGCACACAGAGTCATGTTTTCACATTAGTGCCAAAACGAAATTTCTTTGCCAATTTGAAAGCACACTTACTGCTCTTTTTTTTTCGGGCCAAGTGAAAATCTCTTTTTACACTTTGAAATCACTTTTACAGACTGACACATTCTGAAACCTTTTTTTTAAATTTATTTAAATGCACATGTCCAAGCTGTTTTTTTTTTTCCAGACCACCACCGTGTGTATTCTCTGTGACTGCCTACACTCCAGCAGGGGCAACCAGCCTTAGTGATGCTGAATGTATTTGCATTACAGACTTAAACCTGAAAACCCCACTCGCTTCTAATTACTGTGCATGACTATACATGGCAAGCACATGGGTGTGTGCTAAGCCTCTGCTTCTTCCCCCAAAAATTCGCTCCTCTTTTCCATCTACTGCAACTGTGAAATCACAGGAGCAAGACGCAATAAATTTCTGCCTATAATTCTTCTATGCACACAGAGTCATGTTTTCACATTAGTGCCAAAACGAAATTTCTTTGCCAATTTGAAAGCACACTTACTGCTCTTTTTTTTTTGGGCCAAGTGAAAATCTCTTTTTACACTTTGAAATCACTTTTACAGACTGACACATTCTGAAACCTTTTTTTTAAATTTATTTAAATGCACATGTCCAAGCTGTTTTTTTTTCAGACCACCACCGTGTGTATTCTCTGTGACTGCCTACACTCCAGCAGGGGCAACCAGCCTTAGTGATGCTGAATGTATTTGCATTACAGACTTAAACCTGAAAACCCCACTCGCTTCTAATTACTGTGCATGACTATACATGGCAAGCACATGGGTGTGTGCTAAGCCTCTGCTTCTTCCCCCAAAAATTCGCTCCTCTTTTCCATCTACTGCAACTGTGAAATCACCAGAGCAAGACGCAATAAATTTCTGCCTATAATTCTTCTATGCACACAGAGTCATGTTTTCACATTAGTGCCAAAACGAAATTTCTTTGCCAATTTGAAAGCACACTTACTGCTCTTTTTTTTTCGGGCCAAGTGAAAATCTCTTTTTACACTTTGAAATCACTTTTACAGACTGACACATTCTGAAACCTTTTTTTTAAATTTATTTAAATGCACATGTCCAAGCTGTTTTTTTTTCAGACCACCACCGTGTGCATTCTCTGTGACTGCCTACACTCCAGCAGGGGCAACCAGCCTTAGTGATGCTGAATGTATTTGCATTACAGACTTAAACCTGAAAACCCCACTCGCTTCTAATTACTGTGCATGACTATACATGGCAAGCACATGGGTGTGTGCTAAGCCTCTGCTTCTTCCCCCAAAAATTCGCTCCTCTTTTCCATCTACTGCAACTGTGAAATCACCAGAGCAAGACGCAATAAATTTCTGCCTATAATTCTTCTATGCACACAGAGTCATGTTTTCACATTAGTGCCAAAACGAAATTTCTTTGCCAATTTGAAAGCACACTTACTGCTCTTTTTTTTTCGGGCCAAGTGAAAATCTCTTTTTACACTTTGAAATCACTTTTACAGACTGACACATTCTGAAACCTTTTTTTTAAATTTATTTAAATGCACATGTCCAAGCTGTTTTTTTTTCAGACCACCACCGTGTGCATTCTCTGTGACTGCCTACACTCCAGCAGGGGCAACCAGCCTTAGTGATGCTGAATGTATTTGCATTACAGACTTAAACCTGAAAACCCCACTCGCTTCTAATTACTGTGCATGACTATACATGGCAAGCACATGGGTGTGTGCTAAGCCTCTGCTTCTTCCCCCAAAAATTCGCTCCTCTTTTCCATCTACTGCAACTGTGAAATCACCAGAGCAAGACGCAATAAATTTCTGCCTATAATTCTTCTATGCACACAGAGTCATGTTTTCACATTAGTGCCAAAACGAAATTTCTTTGCCAATTTGAAAGCACACTTACTGCTCTTTTTTTTTTGGGCCAAGTGAAAATCTCTTTTTACACTTTGAAATCACTTTTACAGACTGACACATTCTGAAACCTTTTTTTTAAATTTATTTAAATGCACATGTCCAAGCTGTTTTTTTTTCAGACCACCACCGTGTTTATTCTCTGTGACTGCCTACACTCCAGCAGGAGCAACCAGCCTTAGTGATGCTGAATGTATTTGCATTACAGACTTAAACCTGAAAACCCCACTCGCTTCTAATTACTGTGCATGACTATACATGGCAAGCACATGGGTGTGTGCTAAGCCTCTGCTTCTTCCCCCAAAAATTCGCTCCTCTTTTCCATCTACTGCAACTGTGAAATCACCAGAGCAAGACGCAATAAATTTCTGCCTATAATTCTTCTATGGACACAGAGTCATGTTTTCACATTAGTGCCAAAACGAAATTTCTTTGCCAATTTGAAAGCACACTTACTGCTCTTTTTTTTTTGGGCCAAGTGAAAATCTCTTTTTACACTTTGAAATCACTTTTACAGACTGACACATTCTGAAACCTTTTTTTAAAATTTATTTAAATGCACATGTCCAAGCTGTTTTTTTTTCAGACCACCACCGTGTGTATTCTCTGTGACTGCCTACACTCCAGCAGGGGCAACCAGCCTTAGTGATGCTGAATGTATTTGCATTACAGACTTAAACCTGAAAACCCCACTCGCTTCTAATTACTGTGCATGACTATACATGGCAAGCACATGGGTGTGTGCTAAGCCTCTGCTTCTTCCCCCAAAAATTCGCTCCTCTTTTCCATCTACTGCAACTGTGAAATCACCAGAGCAAGACGCAATAAATTTCTGCCTAGAATTCTTCTATGCACACAGAGTCATGTTTCACATTAGTGCCAAAACGAAATTTCTTTGCCAATTTGAAAGCACACTTACTGCTCTTTTTTTTTGGGCAAAGTGAAAATCTCTTTTTACACTTTGAAATCACTTTTACAGACTGACACATTCTGAAACCTTTTTTTTAAATTTATTTAAATGCACATGTCCAAGCTGTTTTTTTTTCAGACCACCACCGTGTGTATTCTCTGTGACTGCCTACACTCCAGCAGGGGCAACCAGCCTTAGCGATGCTGAATGTATTTGCATTACAGACTTAAACCTGAAAACCCCACTCGCTTCTAATTACTGTGCATGACTATACATGGCAAGCACATGGGTGTGTGCTAAGCCTCTGCTTCTTCCCCCAAAAATTCGCTCCTTTTTTCCATCTACTGCAACTGTGAAATCACCAGAGCAAGACGCAATAAATTTCTGCCTATAATTCTTCTATGGACACAGAGTCATGTTTTCACATTAGTGCCAAAACGAAATTTCTTTGCCAATTTGAAAGCACACTTACTGCTCTTTTTTTTTTGGGCCAAGTGAAAATCTCTTTTACAGACTGACACATTATGAATCCACCATGTGTAACTACAACAAAAACAATTCCCATTTCTATTATTCATTTCTTAAGTTACCACATACATCCCCTCTCAAACTGTAAACTCACCTTTAAAATTAGTTAGTTGTGAAAGAAATGTGTCACTCAAACAGCAGATTATCAGAGCCAGGATCTCTGTTGTGTTCACCTCTCTCCTCTCAGCAGAACCAGATAATGGCAAACTTTCCCTCTATTTTTCCACACATATACATGTAAGTTTCAAATCTCAGTGCTTCCCCCTTTTTTTCAAATGTAATGACACATTTCTATTGGTTGAAAACCAACCCTTTTCCAAAAGTACCCTGCCCCCAACTTGACTTCTGCCTAGTACCCTTCCCCCAACTTGACTTCTGCCTGCTACCATAGCAACAGCTCATGGAACACTGCTGTGTGCAGTTAGGTCAGAAGTTCGACACACAATGTTTCAATTCCACAGAGCAAGAGTGCTTGACTTTTCAATCCTAACTGCAAATCCATAGTACTGTTCTTTGGTTACACATTTTTTTGTACCAATACAAAACATGCTTCTATTAATTTTCACATACAGCCTAGTTTTTTTTCTAGAATGGTATGAAACAGCCAATCAGTTCTTTTTGTTTTGTAAAAAATATGTATGCCTCCATTTCCAAACTGTCTTTCTTTTCATATTGCCATTCTACTGAAAGACACCTCCTGAGTGCATCCAGTTCTCCTTTGAAGATGTTCACAGTGTGGATTGTAGGGCACAGCTATGTCTTCTGGAGTGAAAAGTTTGCAGAGAAAACAGATATGGTGAGAGACCTTGCTTTGCCAAATGTAGACATTAAATGGATTGGTCAGAGAGGGTTAAAGTGGCACCAATTGATGCCATTGGTGAAATCCTTCATGCAAATCCAACACCCTGACCTCATAATAGTGCACTGTGGTGGCAATGACCTAGGCACTTTGACTGGGGTAGGTCTGGAAATGCTTATGAAGGACACCTTTGCACAACTGTTTACACTTTTCCCTAAAACTGCCTTTGTGTTTTCCAACATATGCCAAAGGCAAAAATGGAACTGGTCCAATCATTTCTGTCCACAGATTGACAAAGCAAGAAAGCACGTCAACAAATCTGTTTCTGCTTTCCTCCGTGACTATGGTATGGGTGCCATTTACCACAACAACTTGCGTTACGACATGCAAGACATTTATAGAGGAGATGGTGTGCACTTCAATGATGAAGGGAACAGAGTCTTCCTCTTGAACCTTAGACTCTGCATCGGTACTTACTTGTAGGTACCACTAAAAAAATGACTCCATAAACACAACAGCTCTTTTTAGAGCTCCCTAATTTCTAAACTCTTAAATCTGATTTTCATTTATTTATTATTTTTTTTTTTACCGTACGCTTACCGTAAGCTTACCGTACGCGTACCCCGTGATTTTTTTAAAAATCAATAAATGTTTTTTTTGTACTTTTCTGTCCTTCTTTGACCCCCTCACAAATGTAAGGGGGTCTGTAACTCTCCTCATTGCCCCCTTTCCTTGTTTTCACTCTTTTTTTTCAGAGTGAAATACACAAAATGGCGGCCGCCGCTTCCTGGTTTCGGCCGATTCGAATGTTTACTAAGATCTAAGAGCCAATCAGAATCGCGCTCGCGCACGCCACCGTACGCTTACCGTAAGCGTACGGTAAGCGTACCGTAAGCTGGCTCAGATATATATATTGATTTAAAGGCTATTTTCTCAGAATCTACTGAACAGATTTACACCAAACCTACAAAAGGCACTTCCTTGACCTAGGGACTACCTCTCTGCCAAATTTCTAGTAATTCTGTTCAGCCGTTCGGGCTGTAGCTCGTTCTAAAGGTCCTATGGAAAAATGCATGGGAAAAACGCGTTTTGGGACCCCCCTTTTATCTCAGCCCCCGCTTGACGGATCCCCCCGAGACTTTCAGGGTAGGAGCGGAGCGTAGCGCCCCACCTATTTTGAGAAATTCGCGAGGATTCGTCGACCGGCGCCAAAGTTATTCAAAATAGAATGTTGAGGTTTTCCTATGGAAACGTGGTCCTAACTATAACTACCTACTGGCGACCGCCAGTAGGTAATATATATATATATATATATATATATATATATATATATATATCCCATCTCTTTATATAGACACACACATACACTTAAAAACTCTTATCATGGTTGTTGTAATTAAAGAAACTTGGTAGCCGTAAAGGTGGTCCATAGCAACGTGAAGGTGAAGCAGGATCTGGCATCTTCAACCCATTTATGTACTGCAGGAGTCCAAAGGGGGAGTTAGATTAAACCAGCTGTAGAGATCACACCTTGTGTTGCCATCAACATCAGCAAGAGAGGCTAGAAAGCACTGCACATTTATCTAAAGACGGAAGTGAAGGTATATCAACACTATCCTGTTTTAGGTTTAAACCTATAAGAATTGACAAAAACCCACAAAAAGCCTCACCTGTGCAAACAGATAAACACTGATTAAGACCTGCACAAGCGCTAGCTAAAATTTTGTTCAAAGATAGGAAAGTGATAGAGAATAAGTCATTTCAATTTCTTCCTGAAGGGGTGAACACAATGTAACTTTGTTATACAATGTAAAGGCAAAGAAACACTGATCAAAGATTTTTCTGCTTGAGTTTTGTAGTTTAGGAATATTACTAAAATATTGTTTCTTCTTTTGTCTCCTTCAGTTTGGTGTGCTTGAATTAAAGGTGTAGGCTTCAGAAGTATGTTCTAGGTCTGACATACTGATTGTCTACACTATAGAGAATCTGGGAATATTAAAATCATATTTGTTTTTTTTTAAGTGTTTAATTTTTTCACTGATTGAGGGAATGGTTGGCTCATAAGACTCTTGGCCAATATGTCACATTTGTCTTGGCTAAATATATCCATAGACACAGGGCCTGATTCAAAAAGGTAAACTTACACTTTTGTGTAAGTTCGCAATTGTGTACTATTCACAAAGGGATCTATGAAAAGTATCTTTACGAGTGCGGATTCTCTACACATAAAAAGACCTGTCTTTTATGTGAGGAGACTCCGCACTCAAAGATGCTACTCATATATCCCTTCGTGAATAAAAAACAATTGTAAAATTACACAAAGGTGTAAGTTTACCTTTGTGAATCAGTCCCATAGGTCTTTTTATGTGCAGAGAATCTGCACTTGTAAAGATACCACTCGTAAATCCCTTTATGAATAGCAAACAATTGTTAACTTACACAAGTTCAAGTTTGCCTTTGTGAATTAGGTCCAGAATTGGTAAAACCCTTTGATACATCAGCCTCCTTTTCTTACAAGTCAGTATTGATAGCAGGTTGACTACCAAACACCCCAGGCTTGAAAGAATCAAAGCAAAATGTAGTGGGAAAAGAGTGCTGTCACCAGGCACATGTCGTAGTGGCGAAGGCATATGTTTTCCACATCCCAACATAATTGATAGCTTCAAGGTGACCCATTATTAAGTGCGATACCTTCAGCTAATTCTGCCTTTTTACACAACTGCACCTTACTGCTGGGTTTTTTGATTCCATATTCACAATGATAACAGCAAGATGACAAGTCCCAGAATACTATGTGATGTCTGTTATAAAGTCAGGACTGACTTAAAGTAGACATTTACCATAGTCACACTTGGCTGCATCACCTTAATGTAGTCAGACAAGGATGCAGAAAACCAGCTGCAGGAATGATTAAAGCATTAATTTTCAGATGTCTTAGACTGCAAGGCTACACATTAATCATGTGCAATTCAGAATTTTAAAGGCTTCACAAAGTGCTGTGCAGTTGGCAGAGTTGGCCACCTCTACAATGTCATTATATTCAGTAACGTGTAAATGAATGACTCCCAAAAAATTTGGATATCGCACTCTTACCTTTTAATCCATTAAACGTCCTGTAAGCTAGACAGAGTCCTGAGAAAGTGAGTGTGAGAGGTAATGAAATGCGACAGAGGGGAATGAGATATAAGTGTGCGTGAAAGTGCAATGTACAGACTTTATATGCTTAAAACAGTCACATTGCCAAAGGGAAGGCACTAGATATACTACATACTCCTTTAAATTAAATATTTGCTTTATAATAATCACTTCACAAAAACATGTTTTGCAAACACTGGGAAGACATAGCTTTGCCAATATTTTTGGGGTTAGGCAGCTGAATAAACACTGATAAACACTGATTCCCAAAAAGTTGGTTAAACGCAGAGAAAACACCACTAAAATTCACATAAAATAAACATTGACAACAGGACCGCCTAGGTATTTCGTGGACAGTGGAGCATTTGATGGATTCTCACAGAAGGAGTGCACAAAAGATGGGCAACAATTTTTGTCATCCATCCTTTTGCGCTTACTGCTGTCCCACCATTATTTCAATACATTTTGCTATTTTATTCTCTTGCATTTGCTAATGCAATTCATGCCTGATATATGTTGTAAAGGCACAGGTTTCAGATTACACTAAGTAGCATCTGACGATTCATGTATCTTGTGCAGGTGTGTCTCTATGGTAGCGATTCTTTCCTCTCAAAATTCTATTCTGATTTATGAATCATGTGAGGAGTGTGGTTGGGAGGCCTAACCATATACAACACTCACCAAACTATCTTGGGTCCAGTCAGGCTTGTTTATATAACCTCTAACTCAGCTCTGGGCAAGGATTTAGAGGTGCCAAGCAACAGAATAAGAAAGTTACACAACACAAAATAATTCTGACACCAATTTATAAAAATAAATTACAGTGCCTATTTTTCATGGTTTTCCGTCACCCTTGCGCCACGCAAGGGGGCACAAGGGTGTCATAAAACCGAGAATGTCATTTACCAAGCCACACAAGGGCACCTTGCATGGCCCTGCGTGGCATGGTTAATGTGGAGCCACGCAAGGCAGAGCAATTCGCTGCCTTGTGTTACTCTGCCCCAGTGAGGTGATCCATGGGTGGAGCACGGGTGTTATCACTCATCCACCCATGGATTTTGGCGCATTCCCAGATTGATCCTTAGTGGCAGACCTGGAAATGTGTTAAAATGCTATACCTATCCAGGGAGGCATTATGATGAGAAAGATGCTTATTTCTCCTTGTTTTTTCCTCTTTCTATGTTTGCTCCATCCTGCAGCACACATAGAAAATGGAAAAAGTCTCAGACAATTGTTTTGGTGCAGGAAGATGTGCCTTCTGGCACAAAAACAATCCCGCCTACTGTACAGGCTCCGGGTGACTGAATTGGCTCTAGGTAGCAGTTTGCGCGCCAGCAGAGGTAGGGAGCAGGAATGCTCTGCATAACGTTAAATACAGCACATTCCTGCCCTCTCCCTTTCATGCAGCACAGCAAGGGGGCTTATTGCACTGCATTGTGTGAATAGTGGCTAAATATGGCACTAAATGTTTATGCATTTTTGGACACAAAGATGAGCAAAATCCGCCTGAGGGTTCCAGAGATATGGAACTTAAATCCCAGCTTTTTGTACTCAAAAGAGCAAACAAGCATTGACATCGGTAACGTTTAAAAATGTTCTAAAACTTTTCAAGAGTTTTGTTCAACTACTATGGCCCAGACTTGGGTGACCAGTGCCGACAGGGAGAGGTCAGGGGGCCAATAAGGAGTATTTGGACTGTTGCCTGGTCACCAAAGTCGTCTAAAGTATGGTTCTGCACTTTATGCAAGGACTGCCATAACATTCAATGGAGTTGTCCTGATACTGGGAAAACAGGATGCTGAGAATCCTATAGAATGCTGTGCTGTTGATGAGGGGCTTCCTGGTTTTATTCCTCAGTCCACAGTGCAGGTGGAGTGACTTTGGTGACAGGAGTCGATGTCCCTTTAAGTCCTCTTTGGTCCAGAAGAAGTTCAGTTATGACTGGGCTGCTGGTCTATGGTCACAGCAGGCCCAATTCAGTCAGTCAGTCAAAAGTTAGGTTTATTCGGTTAAATATTTTAAAACCATCAAAGCATACACAGTAAAATTCCTTTCACAATTAATAACATTACTGTATCATAATTAACACAACTAAATATATTACAATATAAAAAGTGCTATACAATTGATGAGTACAAAAACACAATAAAAAGTATGTCACCCAATGGAAAATTAATTATTTTTTAATAAAATTTCAGAAATCATTGCATCAAATTGTCATTACAATAAAACTTTCTGTTACACTGCGGACATGAAGAGGCAGAGGGGGGCGATTAGGGTAGCAGCATTTTCTTACGACATCTCACAGCCCCTATAATGTAACTCGCCACCCCAAAACATATTGCAGAAGACCCAAGCATTTGTAAATAAACCAGAGCTGGTCTGACCTGTTCAAAATTACAACATCTTAGCAGTGGCAGGATAAATTTCTTTCGCTGCAGTACATAGAACTCGCAGAAAAAGATCATATGCAGGACATTTTGCTCTGATTTGTTGTCACACGGACGAGTCCCACTTTTGGCATACCCCCGGGGGAAAGATAGCAACCATGGGAGCATGCCGTGTTTGAACCTTTGCAGGACAAACAAATGGAAAGGCTTATTTATGTGTGTTAAGTACGGCTGAATCTCTCTCCCTGTGCTTAACATAACAAAGTTTCTAACCAATGGTTTTGCCAATTCCTCTTCTTCCCTTAGGACCATCAGCCTGTTTAAGTACTGAGATTTTACTGCCTTAATCGCGATTTTACTTAAGGCCCTAGGGTTTGTAAACAAATCAAGGCTACCCATTGACTCCATTTGGGTTTTAATATAATGGATCCATGGTATAGCCATGGCCTTGTCCAAGGACAGACAGTCCTGAATAATTAGTTGATTTAGATTCGGAGCTTGCTGTGACCAGATTCTAAGTCATCCTAATATCGGAGCCACAGCAATCTGGTCAGAAATATAAGCAGCGCCCAAGTCTTCATGTATGTTAAAAGATGCTGCAGATTGAGGGAGCAATAGGACTTTTCTAAAAAAAGACATTTTCTGCCATTTGGATCTCGTTAGATTTAGTATAGCCCCACACCTCACTCCCATACAACACCATGGGCAAACATTTAGCGTTATAGATTTTCATGATGGCCGGTAATGGCTTACAAACTAAATGTTTAGCAAAGCCCAACAGGGCCCCTGTGGCCCTCACTAATGTGTTTTTTTTCAATGAGCGTTGCATTACCCACGATCTTCTATCGTCAAAGACAATACCCAAGTATGGGAAGGCAGGTATTTTACTTAGCTCCTGCCCTTTACAGACAAATGATGCCCTTTTCGCCCGTCTGCTGCCTAACGTCATAGCGTGTGATTTTTTAAAATTAGTTTTCAAATCCAAAGAGTCCATAAAACTAATAAAACAATCTAAAAGTGATTGTAAACCTCTTGCCGTCCTGGCTACCAACACAGCATCATCTGCGTATAATAGCGCAGGAATCTTTTTATGGCCCACTCTCGGGATGTCCTTACATGATGAGATTAAGGCATCACCCAACTTGTTTATATAAAGTGTGAACAGCAGAGGAGCAAGGATACATCCTTGCCTTACCCCTCGCTTTACTGGCCAGGCATCCGTCAAGCTCCCATTCTCATTGTAACGCACAGCAGCACTAGTGTCTTTATGAATATCGGCTAAGAAGGATATCAGTATGGGATCTAGACCTATATCAGACAGGGCAGTCCAAAGTTTCTGATGGTTTACAAGGTCGAAAGCAGTGGACAGATCCACAAAGGCTAGATGTAAATCCCCCTGCTTTGCGACCGTGTACTTCCCTATGAGGAGGTGTAAGTTGAGGCATTGCTCAACAGTACCTCTTCCTTTTCTGAACCTGTATTGCAAGTCTGAGATGACTGCATTCTCTTTCAACCAGTTTGTCAGCCGCTCCAGGACCACTTTCCCCATGATTTTTGCTGCTGAGTCCAGGAGAGAGATCGGCCGATAACACGCCGGATCCTCTCTTGAACCCTTTTTAAATATAGGAACAATAACTGCTTTACCCCAGGACACTGGGGGCCCACTATGGTGACTGCATTAAACACAGCAGTTAAAACCTTTGCCCACAAATGCGGATCTGCCCTATAAAGATCTGCCGGCACCCCATCCGGGCTGGGTGCTTTCCAATGTGCCGTGGACTCAATGGCCTCCTACACTTCCTCTTCTGTGAAGTTAATCTTTCCTACCTGAGTAGGTTTACTTTGAATCACAAGAGATGAATTATTTATTCCAGCATAGAGGCCACCGTAATGCTCCACCCACTTATCTGGTGGGATGAGGCAGTCTTGATTAGTGTTTACTGTCTCATTAAACAAGGGACTGTTAATCACTTTCCAAAATTGAGTACTACTTTTCAGAATACTCACTTTGGTCAGTTCCTCCCATGCCATATCTTTTAACTCAATTTTCCTACTTTTAATAGCCTTTTTATAAGACCTTCTTGCCTCCGCAACCTTCTGTGCATTCTTGCCAGGTTCTTTAAGCATTTCTAAAAGGGCCGTATGGGTGTCACTACAGGCTTGGTTGAACCAATTTTTCAATTTCTTCGGCCTTATTTTACTTTTCCTAGTCAGGTAAATTGTTACCTGTGCTGTGATGCGATTAAAAGCATCCAGGATTTCCCATGGATCTGGATTTCCTCCTAGACATTTTGCCAGATCCTCGGCATTACTCGTGTACAGGTTTTCCAGAAAATCGCTAGGAGTAATGACTTCCCACCTTAGCCTGCGTCCTTGACATTTGGAGACTATATTAGAATTTAAAATAATGGATGGTACAAATTCAGTATTAAGTGCCCTGATATTGATGGTCAACGTGAGTGGGTTATGATCACTAAAGCCTCTCTGATCCACACTAAAAGGACCTAGAGAGTCCCTCAGTAGACCTGACACTAAAATGTAGTCAATCGTAGACTCATTGCCTTGGCCATTAAAAGTTGGGACAGGGCGCTGAGTTTCCCCTTGTGCTGGGGCAAACAAGTAATATGTTGATAAAAAACTCTCCAGATAGACCCCACTCCTAGTGTGCTCAAAATGAATGTTCCCGAGAAGGGTCTTCCTCAAAATCCAAATTCTGTAAACATTGCATGTGACAAACATGAATATTAAAATCCACAAGCACTAACAAATAATAAAAGGTATTGTTGTGTTCATCATAATCATCCAGGAACCCTGATAATGCTAGTAGATGTTCTAATTCGTCATTCCTGGTGAAGGAATTATAAAAATTTACCACTAAAATAGTGGGCAAGTTATCACCCTCCAATCTTACTGCTAAAATGTTTGGGGAGCTTGTCACTACTAGTACAGCTTTGTATAGTAGTTTCAGACTAAATAACAACAGAAGGCCACCCCTGGATCTCCCCATTGTGGAAGGAGTTGCGAATTCAATAAATGATTGATAACCATCCAGGTAATAACCTTCTTTAGCTTCCCACGTTTCCTGTAAAGCTATAACATGATGGGCAGCAAGAAAAGCCTCCCAGTTGGTATCCCCTCTTTTGGATCTTAGTCCGGCAATATTCCAGGATAAGATCGCCATCTTGTTCTCAGACACTGCGAAACTTAAATCTATGGGGACCTGATTCCCTATTGGCAATCTGTCACTCACTGGTGAGTCACCGTCCTCATGTTCCACTGTGGGGCTCCCGAAACCACCTTTCCGCCCTGCGGACTCCCCCATTAGTGTGAAGTTTAAAACAGGCCCGATTGTCATATTGTCCACTTCCCTGGGCAAAATATTTTGGACTCTATCACTGGTAGGTGTGGCACGATTTACGATTAAACCATGATCAACACATTTTAATCCCAAATCCGTGGTTGAGCACTCCATACATCCATCCACTGAGGGGATTATTCCCAGTTCAACACTGTCACCATCCCCAAGTTAATCATTTGCATTTAGTGAGCTTAGTGCCTCATATCTATTAGTCAGGGCCACTGTACTAGTCGGGTAGACCAGTTGTAATCTATGTCCTGTCTCACTATTTAATCCAGTGTTGACTGGGGGGTAGAAAAACCTAAGTGGGAGTACATTTACAGAGTCAGAATGGATCCTTACTGATCCGGCCTGTTTAAGAATGTGGTCCACCAGTATAGGGCAGCTGAAACTTACCACCGCGCAGTTCCCCTTGAGAGACTTATTAGTTTTACCCACCCAGGGAACCCTCCTCACCATTTTAAAGTTCTTAAACAGGTGATCCCCTAACACTGTTTTGGTGGTTAAGTAATGTAAGGCCCTGTTTTTAAGGGTACTCCAGTGTTCCTCTTTTCCCTCCTGCGTTTTCGGTATATTTGCCAAAATCACCGTATAGGGACATGCTTCTGGGGGGAGGTGCAATGCTCTTTCTCGCGGGTACCTCTGCACTGGGGGGCTGATTTTCCCCTCTGGGCCTCTAGGACCCTTCTTTACTCCCTGAGTTACTCCCACTCCTACAGCTATGGGCGGCGTGGTTGGCGCTGCTACATGGGGTACCTGAGATACTTGGGTTGCTATAGTCAACATCGGGTCAGTCCGGTTAATTACTGTGGTAGCAACGGCTCACGCGGAGTGCACCTTGAGTGGCATTGAACCCTGCACTGACGCTTTTTGACCAGCAATATGCTTTTCGATGGTAGTTAATCTGCCCTCTATTTGCTCTAATTTCACCATAACCGGTGAGATGAGTACCCCTAAACATTCTTTCATGGCCTTGATAAACTCCGACATTTTGCCCCCCAAAACATTTTCTAAATTTGAGTCCTCATGAGATAAGCTCCCCATTGCCCTCCCTTCTGTACCATAATTTGAAACATTTTCAACATAAACATCAGGCCCAGTCACAACATTTTTGCTATTCCTGGGTTGTTTCGCCTGTTGCCTGCTGCCCCTGGGCCCATTACTGGCCTTTCTTTTCCCAGTAAGAGATTTACCTCCAGCCGATCGAAGCTGTCTAGTACAAGTTACTACAGGAGAAGGTGGAACACTAGGCACGGGGGATACCTCCGCTGTGATAGACAGACTCAGGTCTAATACCGCTCCATTTGAGGCCCAATTGTTTCTTGTGGCAAGGACAGGTGACTCTCTTCGGTGACCAATGCACGCTTAATCAGTGATAAGGTCTTGTAACATGTGACTTGTCTCCCCGAGCGGTCTCTAGGCATTGGGGTTCTGTGAGCCTTAGTCGTGTGGCCCCGACGGTCGAAGAGTCAGGTCTTGAGCTTCTTCCTGAAGTCCTTCACTGAAGGGGAGTTGTGTAGGTGGAGGGAGAGATCGTTTCATGACTTGGTGGCAAGGTAGGAGAAGAAATGATCTCCTCAGTGGCTTTCATGGATGCGGAGGATGTGGGCCAGGGTGAGGGTGGGGGAGTGGAGCTCCCTGGTCGGCTGGTTGAACATCAGGCAGTTGTTGATGTAGACGGGTCTTGAATTGTGGAGGGCTTTGTAGGCATGAGTGAGATGATTGAAGATGATTCTTTACCAGACAGGGAGGCAGTGGAGGGTTCTGAGGTGAGGGATGGTGTTGGTTCTTCTGGGGAGGTAGATAAGGAGTCTAGATGCCGAGTTCTGAATAGTCGTGAGGTGGCTCAGGAGTTGTTTGGTGATTTCGATGTAGAGTGTGTTGCCAAAGTCGAGTCGGCTGGAGACGAGGGTCTGGTTGACTGTCTTCCTGGTTGAGACGGGGATCCATCTGAAGATCTTGCGGAGCATGCGAAGGGGGGGGAAGCAGGCAGAGGAGACGGCGTTGATCTGCTGCTTCATGGTCAGTTGGCTGTCCAGTACAATTCAGAGGCTGTGTGCGTGGCTGGTGGGGTTGAGAGAGGGTAGAGGGGCAAGTGTGGTGGGCCATCCAAATGGGTGGGCTTGTATCCTAAGGTGAGGACCTCTGTTTTGTCTGAGTTGAGTTTTAGGCAATTGGCCTTCATCCAGGTAGAAATGTCATGGTGTTATGGAAGTTGGTCTTACTTGTGTCAACGTCTTCTGTGAAGGATAGGACGAGCTGAGTGCAGTCAGCGCATGAGATGCTGTTGAGTCCATGGGTGAGAGTGATGTCTGCAAGAGGTGACACTCTGGCGACTCTCCTGGGTTCAGCAGACTTGGTGCAACTTTTGAGCATAGATGAGTGGTCAGCAGCAATTCGTTGAGTATGGTTACTGACTGGCTGGAAGAGGCTACTTCACTTTTATGGCCCTGGTGCTGGAACAAAGAGTCAGTTGACTAACTATTGGAGTTTACTTTTCTGTCTTGGGCTCTGGAGCGAATTTTCCATGAGCCAAGCTCCTCAGGCACAGTCCTTTCTTTGCTAGCCTGAGGAGCAGCAGGTTCAGTACAGCGGTTGGTGCGGCCTCTCTTGCCAAATCCAGGGGTCAGCAGGGCAGTTCCTCTTCAGTCCTTTCTGCAGTCCAGATGTGATCTGAGGTATGGGTGCCAGGGGTACCATATCTATGCCCCGACAGTTGCCCTTGAGGGATAAAGCCAGAAGGCGCCTGGGTTCCTTCCTGTCTTATGATGGCTTCTGGTTTTGTGTGCCAACTAGCTATCACAGAGTGCACTATACTATCCACTCGCAAGATATCTGACCATTTTCTCAGTGTGGGGAGCATGGTAGCCCACCCTAGAGATGTGGCTAACTGAGGATTGTACGTCGATAGAAAAAAACGGTTTGACAATTGGTCTTCCCTCTCTGTTTCTGTGGCCAGCTCTTCAACCTGAACAAAGGAGCGGCTCCTCTCAAGTTGCCATTTGCCTATCAAAGGTGGCTTCCACTTGGAAGCTCGCCTTTTTGGCCGATACTCTGGGTGGCTTCCTGTGAGGGGCGAACGTAGCATCTCTCACTGTGGCAGGCCTCTATTGTTCCTGTGCTTGGGAGTCATTCACAGTCCTGTCCCGGAGGGCAGAAGGCTGTCTGGTGGCCAGCATCTGTGAATGGCCAACGGACTAACAGGGCAACAGAATGCCAACTTTCTAAAAGTTGCCTTTTCTTAAAAGTGATATTAAATTGACATCAAGTTGAGTTTAATGTCTTGAATAATTTGATACCTTGAAGTATATTCTAAGGTTAGCAGGGACATAGAGGTCGGCCTGTAACTCTGTACTTACCAATAGGGCTGATAGGCTTTCCAGAGTAAAATCAACAATTTGGGGTTTGGACACAAGGCAAGACATGTCTTACTTAATAATATACAGCTCCCTGTCTTAGGGCATGTTAGGCCTTCCTCAGGCGAGACATATGTTTTACAAAGGGAAGTGTAGACTTGCAGTGCTGCAGCCAGGGTGGACAGTTTAAATTACAGCAACTGGGTACCATTGGTATCATATGCTAGGAACCTATAAGTAGTTTTTCTAATTGGGGATAACCAATTCAACATACACTTTGGAAAGTTTCAGGACTCCACATCTGGATCTCCAACTGTGTGGACAAGCTCACCCCGCTATGCAACCCCAGCTAACAGCGCCCCAGGAAAGCTGCCTGGTTCACCACCGATCTCCAAGAAACCAGGTGCACCTGCAGACATCTGGAGAAAACTGGAGAAACACCAAGACCACCGATAACCACTCCACCTACAAGGACGCCATGACCCACTGCCACAACCAAATCAGAAAAACCAAAAGGAACTTTATCCACAACAAAATCCTCGGCAACTCCACGAACAGCAAGGAACTCTTCAGTGTCATACACAACTTCACCAACCCACGCAGCGAAGCCACAGACATCACCCAGTCCCAAAACCTCTGCGACAAGCTTGGAACTTACTTCCACCTCTAGATCAGAACACTCTACGACAAGATTGTCGACCACACACAAGATGCCACAGCCGGGCCCCCACCCCCCAGATACAACAGCCAGCCCACCATCTCCAACTGAACACCAATCATGACCAAGGACACGGCCACGACCATGAAAAGCATCCACCCGTGGGCCCCCACCGACCCCTGCCCTCTGCACATCTACCACAGGACCACAGACACTATCGCACCCGAACTTCAACGGACCATCAACACCTCCTTCACAACAGGCACCTTCCCAGACAACTGGAAGCGCGCAAAAGTCAGACCCCTGCTCAAGAAGCCCACAGCCGACCCCTCTGACCTCAAGAACTATCGGCCCATTTTGCTCCTCCCCTTTACAGCCAACATGGCAGAGAAAAGCGATACCAAAGGGGATGATGGACGGAGCGTTTGAGCAAATCAAACACTCACCCCCAAGTCAACTGATCTGGGTTTAATCCATCATCATTCTTTAGCTCACTCCACCAGCCCAGTCCAGACATGGCCATATGCAAATCAGTCTGACCCTGTGCCTCATGGGAACAGTCCAGCTCGAACTGCCAAGCCATGTCTTCCCTGGACCAGAAAAAAGCATCCCTTGGACTGGTTTCGGGTTCATAGCCCTCATCAGCCAGGCTATCTTGAATCCAGTGGCAAAGTGAGCAAGGGACCAACATCTGGGCATACCCTGCCAACTTAGGGCGAAAAAAACGATTCCAAAGGGGATGATGGACGGAGCGTTTGAGCAAATCAAACACTCACCCCAAGTCAACTGATCTGGGTTTAATCCATCATCATTCTTGAGCTCACTCCACCACCCCAGTTCAGACATGGCCATATGCAAATCAGTCTGACCCTGTGCCTCATGGGAACAGTCCAGCCCGAACTGCCAAGCCATGTCTTCCCTGGACCGGAAACAAGCATCCTGAGACCGCTTTCCGGTTCATAATCCTCATCAGCCAGGTTATCTTGAATCCAGTGGCAAAGTGAGCAAGGGACCCACGTCTGGGCATACCCTGCCAACTTAGGGCGAACAAAGCGATACCAAAGGGAATGATGGACGGAGCGTTTGAGCAAATCAAACACTCACTCCCAGTCAACTGATCTGGGTTTAATCCATCATCATTCTTTAGCTTACTCCACCACCCCAGTTCAGACATGGCCATATGCAAATCAGTATGACCCTGTGCCTCATGGGAACAGTCCAGCCCGAACTGCCAAGCCATGTCTTCCCTAGACTAGAAACAAGCATCCTAGGACCGGTTTCGGGTTCATAACCCTCATCAGCCAGGCTATCTTGAATCCAGTGGCAAAGTGAGCAAGGGACCCACGTCTGGGCATACCCTGCCAATTTAGGGTGAACAAAGCGATACCAAAGGGGATGATGGACGGAGCGTTTGAGCAAATCAAACACTCAACCCCAAGTCAACTGATCTGGGTTTAATCCATCATCATTCTTTAGCTCACTCCACCAGCCCAGTCCAGACATGGCCATATGCAAATCAGTCTGACCCTGTGCCTCATGGGAACAGTCCAGCTCGAACTGCCAAGTCATGTCTTCCCTGGACCAGAAAAAAGCATCCCTTGGACTGGTTTCGGGTTCATAGCCCTCATCAGCCAGGCTATCTTGAATCCAGTGGCAAAGTGAGCAAGGGATCAACATCTGGGCATACCCTGCCAACTTAGGGCGAACAAAGCGATTCCAAAGGGGATGATGGACGGAGCGTTTGAGCAAATCAAACACTCACCCCAAGTCAACTGATCTGGGTTTAATCCATCATCATTCTTGAGCTCACTCCACCACCCCAGTTCAGACATGGCCATATGCAAATCAGTCTGACCCTGTGCCTCATGGGAACAGTCCAGCCCGAACTGCCAAGCCATGTCTTCCCTGGACCGGAAACAAGCATCCTGAGACCGGTTTCCGGTTCATAATCCTCATCAGCCAGGCTATCTTGAATCCAGTGGCAAAGTGAGCAAGGGACCCACGTCTGGGCATACCCTGCCAACTTAGGGCGAACAAAGCGATACCAAAGGAAATGATGGACGGAGCGTTTGAGCAAATCAAACACTCACTCCCAGTCAACTGATCTGGGTTTAATCCATCATCATTCTTTAGCTTACTCCACCACCCCAGTTCAGACATGGCCATATGCAAATCAGTCTGACCCTGTGCCTCATGGGAACAGTCCAGCCCGAACTGCCAAGCCATGTCTTCCCTAGACTAGAAACAAGCATCCTAGGACCGGTTTCGGGTTCATAACCCTCATCAGCCAGGCTATCTTGAATCCAGTGGCAAAGTGAGCAAGGGATCCAAGTCTGGGCATACCCTGCCAAATTAGGGCAAACAAAGCGATACCAAAGGGGATGATGGACGGAGCGTTTGAGCAAATCAAACACTCACCCCCAGTCAACTGATCTGGGTTTAATCCATCATCATTCTTTAGCTCACTCCACCACCCCAGTTCAGACATGGCCATATGCAAATCAGTCTGACCCTGTGACTCATGGGAACAGTCCAGCCCGAACTGCCAAGCCATGTCTTCCCTGGACCGGAAACAAGCATCCTAGGACCGGTTTCGGGTTCATAACCCTCATCAGCCAGGCTATCTTGAATCCAGTGGCAAATTGAGCAAGGGACCCACGTCTGGGCATACCCTGCCAACTTGGGGCGAACAAAGCGATACCAAAGGGGATGATGGATGGATCGTTTGAGCAAATCAAACACTCACCCCCAGTCAACTGATCTGGGTTTAATCCATCATCATTCTTAAGCTCACTCCACCACCCCAGTTCAGACATGGCCCGAAACAGGTCCTAGGATGCTTGTTTCCAGTCCAGGGAGGACCTGGCTTGGCAGTTCTGGCTGGACTGTTCCCATGGGGACAGGTTCAAGACTAATTTGCATATGGCTGGGTCCAAACTGGAATGGCATGGTGAGCAAAAAAACGATGGATTTAGGCCCAGGTCTCTGTACTGGGGTGAATGTATGACATTGTTCTGCATTCTGTCCATCAACAGTTCTTTTTGCAAGGTGGCAGAGAAAGCAGTCAACATGGAATTGACACGATTCATCGAAGAGAACGCCATCCTCGACACTTCCCAATCCAGATTCTGAAGCAACCACAGCACCAAGACCGCCCTACTTGCCGCCACAGATGACATCCGCGCCCTTCTGTACCAAGGCCACTCCGCAGCCCTCATCACCCTCGTCTATCTGCAGCCTTCGACACCGTCTCTCACCGCACACTAGCTGACAGACTACACAACGCCGGCATTCAAGGAACCGCCCTGGACTGGATTTGATCGTTCCTCACCGGAAGAAGCCAAAGAATCACACAACCACCCTTCCCCTCCGCCCCCACGGAAATCACCAGCGGAGTCCCACAGGGGTCATCACTGAACCCGACCCTCTTCAACATCTACATGGCCCCCCTGGCAGCCATCGTCCGTCAGCATGACCTCAACATCGTATCCTACACTGACGACACCCAGCTCATCCTCTCCCTTGCCAAGGACTCCACCACCGCGAAACTCAACTTCCAGAGAGGAATGCAAGACGTCGCAGTCTGGATGACCAACAGCTGCCTAAAACTCAACGGCGAAAAGACAGAAGTCCTCGGCCTTCAGTATAGGACAACACCTGGTGGCCCACCTCCCTCAGAAGCCCACCTACCCCCTCAGACCATGTCAAAAACCGCACCATCATACTCGATTCGTCACTCACCATGAACCGAAAGGTAAACGCCATCACCTCCAGCTGCTTCAACACCCTCCGCATCCTTAGAAAGACCTTCAAATGGATCCCCCTGAGTCAAGAAAGACAGTCACACACGCACTCATCACTAGCAAACTGGACTATGGAAACGCTCTCTACGCAGGCATCAACAAGTCCCTCCGCCGCAAGCTCCAGACGATACAGAACATTGTGGCGAGACTCATCCTCGGCATCCCCCGGCACAAACACACCAACCAACACCTGCGGAAACTCCACTGGCTCCCCGTGGAGAAGAGAGTCACTTTCAAGATCCTCACCAACGCCTACAAATGCCTTCACAACAAATGACCCAAATACCTCAACGAGAGAATATACTTCCACGTACCCAAAAGAAACCTCAGATCTGCCGAACTCGCACTAGCTGAAACCCGGCGCATCCACGGAGCCAGAGCAGGCAGAAGATCATTCTCCCACATTGCAGCCAAAACCTGTAACGAGCTACCAACAGACATCAGGCGTGCCCCCTCGCTAAACACCTTCAGGAAGGCCCTCAAGACATAGCTCTTCGGCTGAATCAGATTTGCGTACCCTCCTCCCCCTCAGCGCCTTGAGACCCTCACAGGTGAGTAGCACGTTTACAATTCCCTGATTGATTGATTGAAAGTTTTAAAACACTTTCACTGTGACTGGTTAACAGGCCCCAGCCCACTCTTAGTCGAAAAAACAGCAGCATCAATCAAAAACTTTGAGAGTGATCATGCACAAAGTGACATCTCCTTACAAATCCTATATCTCATTCTTTATTACTGAACCATCTGAGACACCATTAACTATGGTGTGGCCTAATTTCTTAATTTGTCTGAACTGGTTCTGCAACATACGATTCGTTTCTGACCTGGGATATTAAATATGTCACCAGACAGGTTTCCGCTCCCATCGCTTTATTTTTCTATAGACATTGTCTCTACAGTTCTTGGGATGTGTATGGGATGGGACACTCTTGATCCGAGTGCATTCCCTTTTGGTCCCTTTGGCAGGATACACAAGTCTAGGTTTGAGGATGGGCCATCTTGGCATGGCATCTTAGCTCAACTATACCATGTAACCAAAGAATCCGTCAGTGACTAAGCAAGAGTAAAGCTTTGCTGAAATTCTAGCCTAAAGGAGGTTGGTATTTGTGGAGGTGAATTTACTTGTCTTATCAAATCATGGTTTTGCTCTACAGTAGTTATAATATTGTGCAGCATTTCTCAGTGAACGTGAGCAGGTACAAGCTCTGCCAACAGTCGGGGGTGTTCACTTTAACTAGTATGCTATGAGTGGTGATGAGTCATGGAATGGATAGAGTGGCGGTTTTTAAACAGCTTCTGAAAATGTTGCTTTCGTGTATGTTTCTTTTGTTGTACATTTCTTTCAAACCAACTGATTCTCCCTGGGGTTGTTCATTGCCCTGTTGGTGGAATTAGTTGGCATAGAGATAAGTGGCTCTTTGAAATGCCGTGTGTCCGTTCGGTTTGTGAAGTTTGGGAGGTTGCAGTGACAATTCTAACAATGTTTTGCAGGGTGAAAAGGGTGTGACTTGTTCATTCATTTTGCATTTCTTGGAAAGATTTGAAAACGTTGCTGTTTTGACGTCGCCTAGTGTGTGTTTGTTTCTGTTTATTTTAATTGAGCAAGTTAAATTTAGATGTTTGCTAATGTTCGAGCCCAGCTCTAAAATTGTCTTATGATACACTACAATGTTCCCCATAAAATACGGATTCACCATTATTTGTTTTGCCAGTATTACTTGTATATATATGTTCGTTGGCAGGGAAGACGAGCCTTTTCTTTCACCGGATATTTCCCTGGTGGGCTGGAATCCTTGCAGGCCGATTTTTAAAGCTGAGGGCCGCTCCTTGTGCCTCCGTAACTTTCCCCTGTTCCCAAGGAAGAATTCGCAGTAGGCACAGGGTCTGACTGGCCTATTGGGCAATCGGGCAGCGCCCAATGGGGAGGTCTGACAGATTAGTGTGTGGGCCTGTTTTATGGTCTGCTGGGCCGGTTTTTGTGGTTGATTTCCCAGAAATTAAAAAAAACAGGGAGGGAGGGGGGGGGGGGGGGCAGAGACGATTACCGTCCCGGATCATATTACATTGGTTGCAGGACGAGTCGAGTAGATTGGGTCCCACTCTCACCCTTGAGATTTTGATCCACAATCTGGGATCAGGTATCTAAGCCAAGTAAAGGAAAACTGTGTTGAAGCAGAGTGTGCTTAGTGAGAAGCTGAAATATGGCCTCTTTCTCCAATATCTAAGTCAAGAGTCCCAGCAACCTTCATGCAGATTCTTTGAGTGCTTGTTTACTAGGAAAAGGGGACCAATCTACAATTGTACCCCACACAGGATGCTGTTTTCAAGATCCCTTAACCTCTCCTTACTTCCCCTGCCCAGCTTTTTTCACTGCCTTTGATCTCATCCCGAAAATGCAGAAAGAACTGCTGATGGACAGAATGATGAACAAGGTCAAACATTCACCCCAGTACAGAGATCTGGGCCTAAATCCCTAGTTTTTTTGGCCCCATGCCTTTCCACTTTAAACCCAGCCATATGCAAATCAGACTTGACCCCGCTCCCCATGAGAACAGTCCAGCCTGAACTGCCAGGCCAGGTCCTCCCTGGTATGGAAACATGCATCCTTAGACTGGTTTCGGAGTTCTACCCCTAATCAGACCGGCTAGCTTGACTCCAGTGCCAAGGAGAGCACGGGACCCATGTCTGACTTTTTTGGTTGCCCGTCTCACCAAGCATTTAATTTTCTGACAGGCTGAATCAAACCAACCCAATTTAACATGACAAATTGCCTGTGAACTACCATTTCTGATGTTTATAGATATGCAGTCCAACACACTGATCAAGATCTCCTTAAACCATAACAGTCTGTTCTCATGACTCACAGGGGAAACCATAGTGTTTCCTGTTAATTGGTGTGGTGCTAAAAACTGAAGGTGGGCAGGGACAAGATGAGTTGTGAGCCTCCGTGGGTAGGATGCCCTATAGAGGAGTGCCTTCTTCACTGGCTCGTAAAGACAAAGAGCAGCCAATTTGACCTAATGGTCACTACCCTCCTAATTTGCCACTTTAAAGTCTGAAAAGAGTCCAAACTGGCAGGCAGGAGTAAACATACAGTCAATCGGGCCACCAAAAGGCCCTGCTGAAAGGTTGCGGTTGCTGGCATATCATTTTTAAATCAACCAGTCAAGCAGAGCAAACATTGTTCACCAGCCAGAACCTCGGCCTCCTGCTTGATAGAGCCAGAAGGAAAAAAGTCTGGGGGAATATTGTAAAAGTTCAGACCATCTTCCATCTATATGTCCACCTGGCCAGGGTATAGACGAGAATTTAAATCCCCAGGCATTACAATGATTGTTTCTGGGACTTTTCCTATATCCTGAAAAAATTGATCAAAAGATTCCAGCCAGACTTTCAGTCTCAGTACTCTTCCCTATGGAAATATACATTTTTTAGAAGAGAACACCTGAAAAACATTGTTGTTCAAACCAGGTTCATCCACAGAATGCTGCAAAAGACTAAACACATTAATAACCTGCAGAGGCTTTTTAACCACCTTGGGAGACAATGAAGTTCAGACCCCTGATGAAGCTCCACTCTTCCCTCTTCTCAAGCCTTTAATATTCAATGGTCTATTGTTTTATCCTCTCTCAACTAGGGCTCCAGAAGAAACGCCACATGATAGGGTTTTGTTCTTTTTTCCAGTTCACCGCTCTTCCTGAGACGCAAAAACCCATGTATATTCCAACTCAGGATTCTCAGATTAGGAGATGAGTCCTCGCTACATGGCCCTTTTGGTCAATCTCCCCCCCCCCAAGTATCGGGGAGCTGCAATGGGGGTAACATCTATTACTCTGCTTCCAGTCTGGGACCTCGCTCTACTCTGTCAGTCTGTTGTTTACAAGTACCACCCTCAGATTTTTAGGGGGTCGGTTTATCTTATAACGTCCTCCTGTCCATTGGCCAGAGCCTTTTATAGGGATAAGGTGTTATCTGCCCCCACTGGCTAGCAGCTAGCCCATCATGCATAGATAAAAAAGAGGAGTGAAATTTGAGAAAGATGGTTTAGAATTCCCTCTCGAGGGACAGCTGGCTTGTAAACTTTACTTGGCTAGTTCAACTTCTGCCTTCATCACAAAATGGGCGATGAAAGGTGAAATAAATGACACTTTTGATAATTCCCTTCCTTGCTTCTCGCTCTGGAACCCCACAGAGACTAAGTCGTCCGTGGATATCCTGGAGAGCAAGGGAATTTGATGAAGTATGTTAAGAATTTTTGAGCGGCTCAAGGGGCAACATTTTCTAGCTTTTCCCCTCCAAATGAATTACATCCAGCAGCAATACAGAAGGGCCAGGTTCAGACTTAGATAGGTCTCTTACCAAGTGAGAGTTTCTTTATTATTTATTTATTTTATTTTAAAAGTTTCATATAGCGCTAGCTTGACCTGCAGGTATCAGAGTGCTTTACATACATACTGTAAAGAAAAAAACAGACGGAAATTGCATTACATAGTAGGCAGGCAGTAAGGAAGCAAATCAGGGATAAAACAAATACAGCATGGAAGATAAGGTGGTTAACACAGTCCGGTCACCAACTATCCTTTAATGTCTAGAGAGATGAGTAAACTTGGATATGGAAGTCTAGGTTAGTTGACGTTGGTCAGGAAAGTATTTGTTAAGGAGATGGATTTTGAGGTCCCTTTTGAAACAGGAGAGGGAGGGGTTGCATCTGAGGACTCTAGGGAGAGCGTTCCACATCCTGGGAGCGTTGCCAGAGAACGATCGGTATTGTGTGGTTTTCTTTTTCAGTTTCGGAGGAATAAGAAGGAGTGACCTTACCAGTTTGTTGTTCAGGTAGTTAGGGGCCGGAGAGTGAAAGGTTTTGTGTGTGATGCAGGCCAGTTTGTAAATACACCTCACTTCCATGGGAAGCCAGTTGAGGGAGTTGAGAGCTGGAGTGATGTGTTCAAATCTTTTTACTCCAGATGCGAGTCGAGCGGCCATGTTCAACACTGCCCTAAGAGGGGCTAGGTGAGCTTTTGGAGTCCCTGTTAGGATGGCGTTCCCGTAGTCGATTTTAGAGAGAACTAGGGATTGGACTACTGTCTTGAGGTCATCATGGGGAAGAAAAGGTTTCAATTTCTTAAGGTGTTTTAGAGAAAAAAGAGCACTTTTTGCAGAGTTTTTGATGTGGGCCTCCATAGATAAGTTCTTGTCAAGGGTGATGCCTAGAGACTTAACTGAGTCGGATAGGATGATGGGGCAGTTTAGGGCGACCAGACTCTTGAGCCACTCTTGGATTGGACGATGGTTGCTTTTTAGAGAGAATAGGATTAGTTCTGTTTTATCAGGGTTGAGGTTTAAGTGGTTAGCGTTGAACCACGTTTGGATCTCGGTTAGAGTGGCATTGAGGTGTTGGATGTCGCTGGGAGACTTGATTTTGAAATAGATTTGGGTGTCATCAGCATAAAGGTGGTAATTCACTCCAGCTTTTGTCAAGATGATTGTGAGGGGCTCCATAAAAAGATTGAAGAGGGCCAGGGAGAGGATCAAGCCTTGCGGGACCCCAAGTGTGACTTTTGTTGGCTTCGAGAGACAGGATTTGATTTTAATTTGTTGCGAGGAAGGAGGTGAACCATTTTAGTACTGTGCCATTGATGCCGGAGCGCTTCGACAAGGTCCCCAGAAGCGCTGGATGATTTACTGTTCCAAATGCCGCAGATAGGTCAATAAGGATGAGTAGGTAGGCATCACCTTCATCTAAAGCCTTGTGAATATCATCAGAGACGTTGAGCATAGCTGTTTCCGTGCTACAGCCTTTCCTGAATCCTGATTGAACGGTATCGAGGAGGTTGAACTCATCAATGGTTTTGTTGAGTTGGTGGAGAACGCATTTCTACAATGTTTTTGCAAGGAATGGGAGGTTGGAGATAGGTCTGAGGTTGTTGAGATCATTAGGGTCGGCCCCTGGTTTTTTGAGAATGGGTGTGATTTGTCCAAGTTGAAGGGAGTCTGGGACACAGCCTGAGGTGAGAGAGGCGTTGATGATTTTTGTCCAGAAAGGGGAAATGGTGTGGTTGAGTTCTTTTATGATTGTGGATGGAATGGGGTCCATAGTGTGGGAGGAAGGTTTTAGGTTAGAAATTATACTGAAGACCTCATTTTCCGACATTAGCTCAAAGTCGGACCAATGTGCATTGTTTTTTAGCTGGAGGCAGGCCTGATTGTCTTTGTTAAGAACTCTTTCTGAATGATCAGGGGTGGTTAGAGTGGGGCAGGTTAAGAGGGAAGGAGGGTTAGAGGTTTGGATGAAGGATTGATCAATTTTTTAGACTTTATTAGTGAAGAAGGTGGCAATTTCTTCACAACGCTCATTGGTGGCTTTGATTTCTTGAGAGGGAGTGCAGTTTGTTTGGCTTTTGACAATGTTGAAGAGTTCTCTTGGTCTGTTTTATGCCAGATCTAGTTGGCTGCAGAAGAAAGACACATTTTCACAGAAAATTTGTTTTTTGTATGCTTGCCGAGCAGATCTAAGTTGCGCTAGGTGTAAGGTCGAGGGGTTTAGTCTCCAAGACCTTTCCGTTTGTCTGAGTTGACGCCTTTCCTCATTCAGATCCACGTTAAACCAGGGTTTAGATTTGGTATGCCTCAATTGTTTGAGTTTCAGAGGAGCTACTTGGTCTAGAACCTCTGTAATTTTTGAGTTAAAGTGTGTAGTGAGGTCATCGGCCATCAATGATGAGGGTTGGAGTTGAAGATGGGCATGAATCCTGGATTCAACTTTGGATAAAGGGACTTCTTTAATATTTCTGGTCCAGTGTTTAGGTTTGTCATCACGAATAGGTTGGTGGAAGACAAGGGCATCAATCTTGAACAGAATGAGGTGGTGGTCGGACCAGTTAATGGGAGAAATCTCTCTCAGAGAGACCAGATCATTGTTGGTAATGATCTCATCCAGTGTTGCACCTTTGATGTGAGTTGGTTTATTGCAGAGTTGTTTGAGGTTATATATTTCAAGTAGGTTGGATAGGTTCTGGGCAGTGGATTCTTCTGGGTCGTTCCAGTGGATATTGAGGTCGCCCAGGAACACGTCTTTAGTGTCTGTCATGGAGACCCGTGATATTAGGTCTGTTAATTCTTCGGGGGAAAGGGTACGCTCTCCAGGAGGATGGTAGATGGTGTGGAATTTGATGGGTGAGGTGCCCTTGGCAGTGAGTTTGACACCCAGGTATTCAAACGATAGGTATTCTGCAGGTTTAAGTTTGGTAATCTGTATTCCTGCTGTGTGAATGATGGCTAGTCCTCCCCCAGTTTTGATTGGTCTGTCTTGTCTGATGATGGTGTACCCTGGAGGGGTGGAAATGTCAAGAATGGGAGTGGAGTGGACATTGAGCCAGGATTCAGTGAGGAAAGCGATGTCAATTTCTTCAGCGAGTAGAGCTTCAGCAATGTCTGTGGCGTGTTGTACTGCTGATCTGCAGTTGAGGAGCATGCAAGAGAGAGGACGGGGAGCCTCGATGATGGGGGGAGTAAGGTGGATAGAGGAGTATTGAGCAGGAGGTCTAGGCGAGTGGACATTTTTAGGGATTCTGTTAGTGCCGATAATAACAGGGATGGGGAAAGGGGCTGACTTCTGGCTCAAAGCGAGGTAAGAGTCGTTGATCTCATCAGGTTTCGGTATCGAAAAGGGTTGGAGATCCCGGTTGGGTCGAAGTGCCTGATTCGCTGACGGACTGGAGGGACGAGGGGTGCACTGTGGGGCCAAGGGAGCAGTTTTGAGTGGGAGGAAATCTACCCGGGGAGAGGGAGCACAATGGCTTGGTCCTGTTGAGAAGATCTTGTTGTAAGTATAGGAAATCAGCAGAAAGGGAGTTAATTTTCAGCTCCATTCTGTTCAGTTGCTGTGCTAGTGAGCTGAAAAAGTTTAAGGTTTTAGGCAGGGGCCGAGAATGACTTGGGTCTTTTGAGGGAGAGTGAACAGGGGTCGGGGATTGGAAGGAATCAGTGGGATTAGGAGAAGGGAGTGGTTGGACGCGGGGAGCCGGATTAGTAATGCTCCCATTCAAGGAGTTCAAAGGAGGAGTAGAAGGTCTACTGTCCAAGTGAGGAGGGAGAGAAATTCTAGGTAAGAAGTCAGAGTTCCGGGGAATGTCAATGAGATTAGCGGTGGAGGCAGGTTGTGTATGTGGGTGTGCGATGGCAGAGGGGGAGCGTGTAGTGATAATAGGGGGGAACGTGTTTGTTGGATTGGTGACGACGTTGGACATGGGGATGTCACGGGGGTTGTCAGTGAGGTAAGCGGTGGAGACCAGATGTGTCTGTGGATGTGGGACATCGGAGGGGGAGTGTGCAGTGGTAGTAGGGGGGAGAGTGACCACTGGATTGGCGATGACGTTGGACATGGGGGAAAAGGGTCTGTGTTGGAGGAAGAGGTAGTTTGTGAGGGAGGGTTCAGATTATCAGGGGTCGAGCGGAGAGTGCCTGTGGGGATTTCGGTTGCGGGAGGGCAGAGGTTAGAGTCCGAGCTGTCAAGATCTAGATCGGTCTTGTGGTGTTTGTTAATTGTGAGTTTGTTGTTCCTGGTGTGCTCAGTAGATGTAATAATTGTGGGTGTTTGGCGGAGGAGAGTAATGATAGGGGTAGTGTGATTATAGTGAGTGATGGTGGATGTCCATGAGTTGAAGAGAGGTTCTTCAGGGCAGGGAGATTGGATCAGTTCCACGTTATTATTAAGGGTGATGGTGGGTTGGGGAGATGTGGTTTGATGGCTCAGTTGAGTTAACGAGGAAAAAAGTGTGGGGAAGTGGCGGTCAAAAGTGGTGAGTTGCGGGTTGGTGGCCTGTATGAGAATGGTTCCAGTTCTGTAGATTGAGATGGTGTTTCCCCTTTGAAGGTCGGGGAGATGGTAGTGGAGATTTTTTCACCATAGGTAATGATTACTGACTTGGAGACTTTAAGGTGAAGAGAGAAGGTGGTTTTCCATTTAGCCGGGCGATTTGTGTAGAAAATGAAGTTAGTTTTCGTGTTGCCGTTGGTCGCTGTGTGGTAGTTATCTACAATGAGTGTTTCGGGGTGTTGTTTTAGAGTACTATGCTTGAAGTTCTTTTTTGCATTACTGGTCATTTTGTCTGGGTAGTTAATGGACCAGGAGTTGTGTCCGTAGCGCACAAGATTCGAGTTCCGGGTGGGGTAAGGTGGGCGCATGGTTGAACGGTAGAAAATCCGAGATACAATCAGGACTCAGGCCGAAGAAGAAATGCAGAGGCACAGTCCAGAATCAAGTATAAGGCAGGGTGGTAGTTATCATACAGTTATATGCAGTATATACACTAAACTCTAAAGTGCCATATTAACTGCAGTGTAAAACATTTATAGCAGTGTATCTCCTAAACTCACAAGAGGTCAGGGCCCCACCAACCATATTTTTACAGTAATCATTATTTGGCCCAGTCCAGGGGGACAACCAGGTATATTGCAAATTATAAGATTAGGTCAGTTACATCAGATCAGTTTGGAGTCATTTCAACATGTCTGCCTCTTTGTAGGTAGCTAACCATGGAAGTCCTTTTTTTATTTCCAGTTCCCAGGCTGTTTTACCCTCTTTCTATTTCTTTAGCCTGAGCTAGCTAAGCTCTCGCCGATTTTGATTCCAATGCAGCTCAAGAGAAAAATGAGTTCTCAGTCAGATAGGTTACACAGCATGGGTTGAATGTTCAGATATCAGCATGGGGGTCCGACGTATGGGATTTGAGGCCAAACAAGGATTTCAGCTCACTTGAGCAATCCACAGCCTCGGAGCTCCCTACTGGAGCTCCTCACCGTCCAGCGGCCATCATTGATTATCAAAGCCCTTCAAAGTCACTGGACGCTGGCTGTACTGGCGTGCCCCCCTTTCCTCAATAGTGCAGGCTGCTCATGAAGTGCTGCCCTTCCTCTGAAGGAATATAGTTCTGGTCTTGGGGCCCCCTCTGTGCGCTGTCAGAGATTATCGCTCGTATGGGGATACTGCACCCAGCTTCCTCTGTACCACTCTTCATGTGTTGAGGGACCTGCTGAGGCGGGGGCACCTGGATCGAAGCTGCTTCCTAAGAGACACACTTGCCATGAGGCTGGCCACAATTTTAAGGTCAGGCAAGGCCAGGCCCTCGTGCCCTTACCTCAGATTCAGCACTCTTCACACATCAGGGCTCTCAGGACTCTGCCCGCACCCTTGAAGGCCGAACTGGAGCATGCAGTGCACTGCACCTCTACAGCGGGTCTCTTCCGCGGGCTCTCCCAGTCCCCAGAGGAGCTGCTGAACTGTCAACTCGGTCATCCGCGGTGCGTGCCTCTCTCACTCCAGAATCGCTGCATCAGCCCGTCTGATAGCATGGGGCCCGCAGTCAACGCCAACATTCCCCTAAAGTCTAGGGTTGGCCACCAGTATTTGGCGTACGCACTTGTGGCGGCCATCTTAAGGCCAGGCGCTCCTCGCATTGCTATGTTATCCGAATGGGGGCGCACTCTGCACTGACCTCAGGTATCGGTCCACAAACGATCCTCTGCAGGGTGATCCAAAACAAACAGGCGTTCAGCTGCGGATGTGCTGGGATGGAGCGACCTTGGAGCCCCGAGTCCGCCATGTTAAAGTCAGGCAATGGCAACCGAGGGCTCCCCACCTTCTTGCTGCATTCTCAGGCGACCCCCATATCCTCCAGGCATCTCCCGTGGATATTCCACGCTTGTGATGCGAGACAGGGGCCCGCCTGCCTCAGAAGTATCAGCAGCTCCTCCACTGCATCGGGTCTCCTCTTGACGCTTCCCCAGGGTTGCACCAGCCGGTGGTGGAGGTAGTTGCGGATGCACGCTGGGTTTCTTCTTCCTCGTTACGACGGGCGGGGGTACCGGTGATCGCACCGCATGGTAGGTCCCGTGGCGTGGTCCTTTTCCCCGGAATTAGGCTTCAGGTCAGGCATCGCGGCTGCTCCCGACTGGGTGCAGTCGCATCGGCCATCTTGGCCCCCTCTCCTATTCTCCTATTCTTTTTAGTACCAGGTGGGGAGGACTCCCTTCCCCGGTGGCGTACAGGAAAAAGTTTGCGCCTAATGGCACAACCTTTTGAATGCCGAGGGTTCATGAATGGCTGGCCTCTGACATGAGATTTTGCTATAGGCCTGGGTGCGATTGAGTAAGGCAGCAAAGGTGCCACGAGGCGGAGGGGGAGACCTAGGGTGCTGTCCTAACATGGGAATCCTGTGGTGAAGAGTTACTACACTTGTCTTAATTCTTGGACACTTTCCTTCACTCACATTTGGTTCACAATGTCTTGCTGTTCTTTTCAATTCTCTAAACCTCTGGGAGGTATAGTAACTAGAGGAGAACTTGAGGGGACCAAAGAGGTATTGCCTTTTCCAAACTGACATGAGGCATTTTGAGATAAAACTGAGGCCTTCAGGTTTAGCAAAGCCCCTTTCCCTTCCAATGTGCTTGACCTTTGTCCTAAAGTACCTCCGGGAAGAGGTGCCTTGGTTCCCATTCCCTCACATGCTAATATCAAACCATTTTTGGAACTATGAAGTTCAGACAGAATTTCTTTCAAATACTTTGATTGGTCCACCTGATTCAAGTCTATGGCCACAGGATGCCATGTAAAGTCTTTTGCAGAAGCAGCATTACATCCAACAAGGACGAAGAGCTGGGCAACAGAATGTTGATAGACTCTCTGAGAGAGTCTTGAATTGGATTGGGCACCCCGAGAAGGGAGTCCTTCTGAATAATAACCCACTTGTATCCCAGGAGGCTGTGCTGGCCTCAGAACCTTCAACCGTCAATGGGGTTAGAGATATATTAAGACAGAGTGAGGACAAAAGACTTGGGCCCTTACCCAGGGTGGGCTGCAAGGAGTCCACCAAGATGTTGTCTGGCTGGACAGGATTATCTGCGGGTGTCAACACATCTCTACCTGAACATTGGACACTGAAAATTCCACTGCCCGCACTTGATGGAGAAAGCGAGCTGATATTAAAATGTTTAGAGACAATGTTTCTCATTGATTTGGTTAGGGGTGAGCGGGTAACATTGGTAACATTCCTATTTGATATGGAACTTGAGTCAATCTGGTTGTTTGCCTTTTTTCCCCTGCCTTTCTCCCTTTGCACAGACTCCCATCCTCTTTTCCTTTTGAGGCACCAGGAAGGTCTCGCTTATGGTGGAGAACGGGTAGGAGAACACGAGAGGCAGCATTCATAATAGACAGTGGGTAGACAATTATAATCAAATGAGGAAATGAAATAAAAATAGAAAGGTAATGAAGGGAAAAAGAAAAACTGCTTACCTCCTCCATTAGTGCCGCACCAGAATTTCACTGCTGCCGCCACCACCACTATACCACACATTGCTCTGCATCGTACTTCTTCAAAGTCGTAATTGTTTGTAAGGCCAGGTAAAAAACAAAGTGGTTTCCTTCCAGGAGTCTTCCAGGCAGTATATATGTAAAGGCAACCTGTGAACGCATGAAAGCAGCTGCACGGCTTTCAGGAGCTGGACTTCGCGTGTGATCCTAGGCACCAGCTCAGGACTAGTGGACTGCCCTCACACCCTGCTGCACATCTAAACCCTTCAGCTCCCCAGTTGGCTACAACACAGTGGAGGAGGGGTGCCAACCGGCCAAGAGTTTGGATCCTACGACCCCTCTTGCTGCATGCCTGTGTTCCTGGAAAATGCCTTCTTTGTCTCTGCTGGCTCAGGGGAGAGGGGTTTTGCCCCATGAGGAATTTGCCCGTCTCCCTCAGTGTTGGCGGGCTGGCGTTCCGGCATCCCAAGGCAGAGCTGGTGTGAAGTACTGCGAGGCAGAATGCAAGCTTGCATCCAAGTCAGTGTCAGATATGGCGGACGTGTGTGGGCAGGCATGAGCACAGCAGGGCAGGGCGATGAAGAGGAGAAGGAGACCAGCCGAAGAAGGAGAACCACCACTGCTAGCACAACAGGCAACGTCTGCCTTTTTTAATTAGAGATATTGTGAAAGAGTGAGAAATCTTATGAGATTTGGAATATTAACAATTATGCTTCTCTGTTGTACATCAGTCAGAGTTTCCCACCTACATAGAAACCAATGGCCCTTGAGACACATCACCATTTTCTCCCCGGCTTTGTGTCACCTTGCACCCACTGCTGTACAGTGCAATGCATGACAATTGATCTATTGGCATGTTTATGGAGATGAGTACATGTTTGCAGGTTTGAGCGTGTTTGTGGGTTCTGAATTTAATGCGTGTCTATATGCTGTGAGCTTCTGTAAAAATTCACTTTACAAAAGACAAAAGTATTGATTTTATTAATGATTGGTCTTTTTACTGTTTGCCCCATTTAAACCAGAAAGGAAATTATGCTGGAATCAATAGACAATTGCTGTTTCTGGTCTTTGTGAACTTACTCCGATGTGTTTTAGAACTGACAGCATGGATTGTTATGCTAAGAATGCTTATGTAAATTACACACAGTCACTTGCCTGCCACCTAGGATGCTACTTGTGCTGTGACATTGCAGTTTTTTGTCACTGACCAGCTCATCATGGACCTTATTATAGTGAGGTGTAGGGACAAGAAAATTCAACAAAAAATGGTTGAAATGTAAGAACACATGGCAGTAGAAATAGGAAACAGTATACAAAGTTCCCAAGTCTAATCAGAGAAAGTAACCTGAGGAGGATAGGATAATATTTGGGCAATGCAAGATACGCATAACACCATGACCAAGAAAACTGAACAACTGAGGAAGGTAAGCAACAGCCAATAAGCAAGGACTGCTAAGTGGTGGAAACCCACAAGGAAGGAACATAAGAGAGATGTGCATGTGTTATTTTGGGGGTTCATTAAGACAGATGACAAAAGCAAAATTCTGCGTGGTTTAGAGCAAAGAGTCTGGGATTTGCATATTTATGGCTTTGTTTGCCAGAATATGTTTAGCTGGCAATAAGGAAAACCAAAGTTAGTGTCCTACACGATGAAGATGGGATAGTTGAAAGCATAGTCTTTTTCTAGTGATTGCCATGGCTATAGTTACCCATGACACAATGAGGGGAAAGGAAGTTGGCAGGGATTCTATTATTTAAATAAATGGCATTATTATCAAATATTATCAATTGTTTGACTCAGGAGCTCATAATATCATTACTTAAGAAAGAACACTTGAGTGGCCGAGGAGAGATAAGATGCTTAATGTGGTGCACGGTGGTCTAAAGATTGAGTTGAATTGTTATTTTAAAAACACTATTGGGATTTCAAGGTAAAAGCATAACATGAAAAATTGTACATAGCCACCAAGGGGCAAGATATTCTTGGATGGTATCATTAAAGTCTCCAGGATATGGTATTGAGACCATGGAGGGAGGTTTATATTTCTGGTGAAAATGAAGAAGCATCCAAAGAGGTGTAGACCATGTGTGTGGGCAATGAATATACTGAAAGAGAAAAAGAAATACTGCCAAAATGAAAAAAGTAAAAGAGTAATTTGTGATTAATTTGAGAGGTTTAGGGATGTTAGGCATAGGCATGAGGTTATATTAAAAGATTAAATGCAGTAAAACAAAAGCAAGGGAGTGCCATTGTTAGAGGTGATCTCTCAAAGCTGATCAATAAAATGTGCAATGAAGATATCATAGAAGCCAAATAGTCGTTATACCCCATATTTGTGGGTTAAAATAAAATGACAAATTGCATGTGTACAATGTTTTGTGCCACTTTCAAAAACCCATTATGGGTGGATTGCAATTCCCTGCCCAAAACAGATAACTTGTTGCCAATGGTACAATGCTATCATTAACAGAGCAGATCTTTTAACAGTTCAGGATGATATTTTGATTTTAATGAAGACAAGTCTTATAAAAAAACAAAGAGAGCCCGTCTGTCATTCATGGACTTGACTTCCACTTCTGGTTTGGAAAACAGAATGTTTTCTTTAGATAACCCTCACCCACTAGGGTTTCCTCTTGGTAGCATGCTTCATCATTGGGTCCTTCCCGTTCCGCTGCGGAATGGAGCATGCTCTGACCTACGTGTTACGTGGGAGCACTTTTGGGTGTTTTCTAATAGGTGAATAAAACTGTTAGATATCTCACCTTCCAAAGAAAAGGAGAAAAGACCTATCGGCATCACAACTTACAGTGTAGTGTGAAACCAAGTACGCAAAATCATTAACAAACACTGGCGCACATTGAACAGTTGTGTTTTATAGTTGAAACAAACAAATCAGAAATCCCAACTATTCAAAAAAGAGTAGCGGTGGGTGGTCAGATTTAAGACACATATTCATGGCCTCAACAAGAATATATCCTGGGGTCAATTTACAAGCTAAAGGAGAGATTACATTATGCCTTATATTTCACCCGACAGGAAGACCGACCACTCTAGTCTGACTATGAAAGGTCCTTACCTGTGACTCACAATCAATGCTTTACCATATCTCTGGAGTTCACTCCAGTATTTTTTATATATTTTTTGTGATAAAATATTTCTTTCTTTATTTTAATAATTTACCTAATGTCTCCGCTAACATGAGACCATCTCTTTTGGTCTCCAATACCCCCCATTACTTAAGGGAGACAAGGAACCAGGAAGTGGTTCTGTTTCTCAGGGGTCATTTAAAGGTTAGCCCTCTAGCCTCCAAAGCACACATACCGATAGGGACCCAGGAAGTGGTTCCATTTACCAGCGGCAATTTTTAGCGTTTTGTATCCAGTTTTTCTGAGACATCAGGATGCCAACGCACTCACTGCGTTCAGCATAACTGGCCACAGTGCAATGCCGTCGGGCACTTTTGAGCCACCGGAGGGCTACCCTACATGAATTTGCAGGAGAGTAGCATTGGAGTAGTAAGTACCACACAGCTGCTCTTTGACAGACATGCCTCTCACAAAGTGCCATTAAATGTTTCCCAATACAAGTATCGCTTTTCCTCTCATTCTCAACTGAGTGTGACTACAGGTGGTCCTTCTCCCTGTTTGGACTCATGATGCCAGATTTAGGCATCTTACATGTATGTGTTGCATTTTATTTTATTTTGATTGCATGTCCTGGATGATTACACTTATTTTATAGTCCTTTGTCTCCCATATATATGTTTTGGTGTGTGTGCCTATGTGTGACGAGTTTTTTTTTTGGTTGTACTGCAAGATTTCACTTCTATGAATGCTGAAAAATATATCACAAATTTTACGAAGGTGATGTTTACAAATAATTACAATATATATTTATAGTATGTGTAGCATAGCCAGGAGTTCTGGTGGACAAACCTTTCACTTCATATTATTACAGACCATCCAGATATACCACCAAAACGGTGCTGTATGTATATTTTCTTTCTTAAGCATGCAGATGCTTCACAACTAAAGTGTTGACAGGAGTGCTGTCAGGAAGTAGTAAATATTGGTCCTGATAAAAAGCCTTGGGGTAGAGCTTGAAACATGAAAACCTCTGAAACTCAGGAGCATAATTCCATTAAGTTTCATTTATTTTCCCTTTTTTTAACCATACCGGATAGAGGTGCGAATAAAATAACTTTCTAACTGGACTCAACAAAGCAAGCACAACCATTGCGGACCACCTCCGGAAAACAATCAACTGCTCCTTCGAGACAGCAACCTTCCCAGAAAGCTGGAAGCACGCCGAAATCAACGCCCTTCTGAAGAAGCCCAAGGTGGACCCCAAGGACCTCAAGAACTTTCGGCCCATCTCCCTGCTCCCATTCCCGGCAAAAGTGACTTAGAAGATTGTCAACAAACAGCTGACCCGCTACCTCGAAGACAACAACATCCTGGACCCCTCCCAATCCGGTTTTCGCAGAAACCACAGCACCGAGACCGCCCTCATCGCCGCCACTGACAACATCAGGACCCTGATGGACAAAGGAGAAACAGCCGCCCTCATCCTCCTGGACCTATCAGCAGCCTTTGACACGGTCTGCCACCGGGCCCTATCAGCACGCCTCCATGACGCCGGTATCCAAGAGAAGGCCCTGGCCTGGACCACATCCTTCCTCTCCGGCAGAACCCAGAGCGTCCGCCTCCCACCCTTCAGCTCCAAAACCACTGAGATCATCTGCGGCGTCCCACAGGGATCCTCCCTCAGCCCAACGCTGTTCAATATCTACATGGCACCTCTCGCCCACGTCGCATGACAACACAGCCTCAACATCATCTCCTACGCCGACAACACCCAGCTGATCATATCCCTCACCGAAGACCCCCACACCGCCAAAGCTAACCTCCACAGAGGAATGAAGGCCGTAGCCGACTGGATGAAGGACAGCAGACTGAAGCTGAACTCAGACAAGACGGAGGTCCTCATTCTCGGACCCACCCCATCAGCCTGGGACGACTCTTGGTGGCCCACATCGTGTGGCACCCCACGGACCACGCACGCAACCTGGGGGTCATCCTCGATTCCACTCTCTCCATGACCAGGCAAGTCAACGCTGTCTCCGCGTCCTGCTTCCACACCCTGCGTATGCTCCACAGGATCTTCAAATGGATCCCCCTCGACACGAGAAAAAACGTCACCCAGGCCCTCATCACCAGTAGACTCGACTACGGGAACGCCCTTTACTCAGGAACAACAAACAAGTTCCTGAGACGACTCCAACGTATCCAGAACGCCTCGGCCCGACTCATCCTCGACGTCCCCTGCCGCAGCCACATCACACCCCACCTGAGAGGCCTGCACTGGCTCCCCGTCAACAAAAGGATCACCTTCAAACTCCTCATCCACACACACAAAGCACTACCCAACACCGGACCCACTTACCTCAATGACCGAGTCAGCTTCCACACCCCCACCCGAAGCCTCCGCTCAGCCAACCTCGCCCTCGCCACAGTCCCCCGCATCCGGAAAACCACCGCCGGCGGCAGATCCTTCTCCTACCTCGCCGCCAAAACCTGGAACACTCTCCCCACCATCCTACGGCAGACCCAGGACCTGCTGCCCTTCAGAAGACTCCTCAAGACCTGGCTCTTCGATCAGTAGCGGCCCCCCCTCCCCAGCGCCTTGAGACCGTCTTGGGTATGTAGCGCGCTTTACAAATGCTTTGATTGATTGATTGATTGACAGATATTTTTAAAACCCCATGACCCCCCATTCCTATTTGTTACATCTTTATTCATCTATTATAAAACACCCAAAAGAATTCCCACGTAACTCGTAGGTAATAGCAGTAGGATCCAATGATGAAGCATTTCACCAAGGGGAAACCGTGGTGGGCGAGGGTTATCTAAAGAAAACATTCTGTTTTCTGAACCAAAAGTTGAAGTCAAGTTCATGAATGATGGACAGGCTCTCTTTGTTTCTTGATAAGTTTGATAGGACGAGGAGTCCCTTTGTCTTTCTTCTCTTCCCAGCCGCAGTCCTTGCAGGTAAGAATGGTGGGGCCGGGTTGGGGGTGATTCGACAGACGACCATAAGGTAATATTAAATTAATAATTAAGAACATTTTTATTAATAATTAGTTTTCCCTAGTCGTCGTCTGTCGAATCCTCCCCAAACCGTCCCCACCGCCCGACCGCTCTTACCTGCAGGGGCCGCTGCTGCCTCTACCTCCCTCCTCTTTGTTCAAATAAAAAATCACAAGTCAACAACATTTAGAAAGGTTGTTGTGGATTTTGAAACAATGGGATTTAAAATTCACAAGGAAAGTGCAAAATGTGCTAAACCCATCTGAAAAGTTCGGGAATATAATCTAAGATAAAAGAATAGAACCAAGAAAACCCTCACTTAAGGCAATGCAAAAAGCACCTGAACCAATTGCTTGTGAATATATAATGTCCTTTTTAGCATTATGTTAATTTTATATTAACTGTATCAGGAATTCCGCATGTTTAGCAGAATCACTTATACAATTGTTAAGAAAAAGTTCACAATGCAGGACAATAAGATTATCTGCCAAAAACAGAACTGAGGATACCTAGTGATACCTGGGTTACCAATGATGCAGTGTAAATGCTAATCATTCTTTACACAACATAAAAAACGATTTTAAAAATGAAACTCTAATATGCACTTTGCACACGTTTAGAAAAATAACATTGAAACTGAGAAAAACTGCAGTAACAACACCGTCAAAGCATGCTTGGATTTATAGAAATGAAAGTTTTTGAAAATAATGAATTTCACATGTTTATTAACTGATAACCTCATTATTTGAGCAAAGTCATTATGAAAGATTATTGATCGAAAAAGCTTTCTATGATGCAAAATAACCCAAAATGTTAATATGAAGTAGTATAGCTATGTAACAAATGACTGTTATGTACAATTGCACAAATATTAATGAAGAAACTTAGCATCTCTATTGCCTTTATTGTAATGCACCATAGCAAATGAAAAACTGATGCAAATTAAAACTGTTACCTTTCATATGACTGAAACGTTTTGCATAAATGCTTGACATTATTAGAGTCTTAAATTTCTTAAAACGATTGTATTATAATGATTTGAAGACTAATTTGCATGTATATACTTTTAAAATTGTGATAGTAGACTTTATTTAGAGTTGGACATTCCCATGCAATAATCACTGACACCATTACAATTATTTCTCTATATGATATGCTTGATTTATTTCATTATTCTTGAACTTAGTTATGAGTTTACTTTACTAAATAAGCTGGATGATTTGGAGCTGTCTGCTCAGAGACCAGACTGGAACTGTCCTGATTGCCCATGCCAATGGGCTTTTCCTTCTTAGACTCTAATTTGATCCCTTTTCCCATGCTTAGAGAACTCTTTTGAATTTTCCTCTCACCTTTGCTGGTGATAGGAAACTCAAATCTGATCCATCCTCTTTATGGATTCTTTTATTCAGCAATAGATTTACTTTGACTCAATGTGTGGTTTTATACTGCATGCTGTAAGACCCATGACTGAACTGCTTACACTGTTACTTATATGCATTTATTTTGGATCTTTAATACAATAACCAAATTATCTAAATTTTGTCTGAGTCTTTTATTATATGTGTCTTAATGTTCTTTCCATAGAAACTATGCTTACGATTATCCGATCTCTGTTGCATAATAGGGAGTGTCATCAGAACATCAAGTTCTTTTGCTCTCGTTCTGGGTAGCCACAGCAGAGCTTCTGGTATGCATGATTGTTAGAAATGGGGGTCTCTTGGGCATGGTTTGCACCCTGTTCAAGTATGGTTCCTTCTTTCTAATCAGGGTAAGGGAGTTACACACCCCAAAAAAACCCTGCTCACCCCCTTGGTAGCTTGGCAAGAGCAGTCAGGCTAATCTGGGAGGCAATGTGTAAAGTATCTATACATAACACCCACAGTAACACAGAAAAGCACTACAAATGGACACCACCACACCCGTTTAGAAAAATAAACAATCTTTAACTAAACAAAACAAGACCATAATGACAATAATCCAACATACATAACTCAAAATATCACTTTTAAAAGGTTTTGGTAATTCTCTCCATAGAACTCTATGAATGCGTCTATTTTAACACAAAGTACCTTTGATGCATCAAACTAAAAGTCTAAAAACAGCTGCTTAGGAGGAAAACATCAGAAAACACAGTGAAGCATGGGTTCTTGAGTCCCAGGGGAATGGATGCATCACTTCTGCTGCAGGCAGAAGGTGTTGTGTCAATATCTTACTGCAAGGAGAAGCGATATGTCTATTTCCAGAGGTGACTCCTTTCGGCCCGGCGATGCATTGGGAACTTGGTGCACTGGTGCGATGTGTGAGAAAATCCAGGCGCTGTGGGCCGATGCTGTGGCAAAACAGGTGTTGCGTCGATTTCCACTCCCGCAGACAGGTGATGCGTCAATACCTCCAGCCGCACAGCAGGGCCTGTGTCAAAGTCGGAGCGGTGGTCTCGGATGTTCAAGACTCGGTGCTCTGGACTCAGACTGAGGCAGTTCTTTGGGCTGCGAAGAGGCGAAGCACCAATCTTTCAGCCGCACTGTGGTGATGTGTTTGTTTTTAAACCGCACGGCAAGCTTGAGGCAGGAAAAATGGCACTGGAAGGGCAATGCATGGATTTTCAAGTTTTGAAGCAGCAGAACCATCTCCAAGGGCCCAGGACTGGAAGTGGCACCACTCGGCAGGTCAGAACTCCCAGCAGAGGAGTTCAGAGATGCTGCAGATGAAGTCTTTGATGGCCCTTAGACTTCTAACAGGAGGCAAGCACACACAAGTCCTTGGAAAAGCAGGATACAAGAAAGCAAAGTCCAGTTCTTTCACTGCTGACAGACAGAAGGAGCAACTGCAGGCCAACCCAGCAAAGCAACACAAAGCAGAGGGTTAGAACTCCTCCTGACAACTATTCAGCTCTTCTTCTTGGCAGAGTCCACAGTCCAGAAGCGTTCCACTAGTCTGGGGTTATAGGCCCAATACTTATACACCTTTTGGCCTTTGAAGTAGGCATACTACAAAGTAAAATCTTTGTTGTCAACAAGATCCTTCCTTGGCTCCAGATACACTACAAGTGGAAGGGGACAGCATTGTGAGGGCCAGGCACAACTCTACTGAGGTGTCAATAACAACGTCTCCCACCACTCTAGCTCAGGAAGGCCCATCAGTCTACTGATGGGATATCAGGATATGTAAGGCACACCTCAGCTCCCTTTGTGGGACTGTCTAGAGTGAATGCACAAGCAGCCCAGCTGTCTGTCTAAACCAGACGTTAATTCCTCAGGTAGGCAGAGGCACAGGATGGTAAAGGAAGAAAATGCCCACTTTCTAAAAGAAAAAGACACACAAATGATGTTTGTTTCTGGTCCAGGGAGGACCCAGCTTGGCAGTTCAGGATGGACTGTTCCCATGAGGAGCAGTGTCAAGATTGATTGCATATGGCTAGGTTCAAACTGGAATGGCATGGTGAGCAAAACAACTGTGGATTTAGGCCCAGATCTCTGTACTGGGGTGAATGGATGACATTGTTCTGCATTCTGTCCATCAACTGTTCTTTTTGCATTTGTCTCCCGAGTGGGACGGGTATGCCCAGACGTGGGTCCCATGCTCTCCATGCCACTGGAATGAAGTTATCCTGGCTGAAGAGGGGTGAAACCCCGAAACCGGTCCTAGGATGCTTGTTTCCAGTCCAGTGAGGACCTGGCTTGGCAGTTCGGGCTGGACTGTGTCCATGAGGCACAGGGTCAAGACTGATTTGCATATGGCTCGGTTCAAACTGGAATGGCATGGTGAGCAAAAAAACGATGGATTTAGGCCCAGATTTCTGTACCGGGGTGAATGTATGACATTGTTCTACATTCTGTCCATCAACTGTTCTTTTTGCACTTTCTAAAAGTGGCATTTACAAACACACAATTTAAAAAACAACTTCACTAAAACATTTTTAAGACCTGAGTTCAGGGAGACTAAACTCCAAATCTATATATTTTCCCAATTGAAAGTTACACTTGTAAGATGGTACAAGGCAGCTCCAATGATAGCCTATGGGAGAGATAGTCCTTGCAATAGTGAACATTTGCACTACTTCACTGTCAGGACATGTAAAATACACCAGCACATGTCCTACCTTTCACATACACTGCACCCTCCTCATGCGTCTTCCTTCAGCCTACTTTAGGGGCACCTTCAATGTAAAAAAAAAAGGATGGTTTGGGCCTGGCAAGTGGGTGCACTGGCCAGGTCGACATGGTAGTTTAAAACTGCACTCACAGATGCTGAAATGGCAGGCCTGAGACATGTTTGCAGGGCTACTCATGTGGGTGGCACAATGCAATGTTACAGACCCACTAGTAGCATTTGAGTTACAGACCCTGGACACACACTGTGCATTTTACTAGGCACTTACCAGTAAATCAAATATGCCAATCATGAATACCCAATTATAATCACAATTTACAGTGGGCGCACTTGTACATTAGCAGTGAGCAGCAGTGGTAAAGGGTCAAGAGTACATAAACCAGCAAAAAACGATGTCCAGCACACAGTCAAAAGTACAGGAGGTAGAGGCAAAGAAACAGTGGATACAACAACATGGATGCCAGGCCTAACAATGATTCTTGTTAGATTGAACTTCTTTAAGAGGTTTAGTCTTCCAATATGTCTATAGCACAGTTCTGATAGTAGTGTATTTAAATTTGATCACTAATTTGTGAGTTGGCTACTAATTATTGGTCCTCATTAGGTGGGCTGTAGTTCGACATCCTGATTTCCCACCCCTCATCAGCTGCGGCCGCTGCAGGTAAGAGCGGGTGGGGCTGGCTGGGAGGGATTTCGAGAGACGACCACGAGGGAAAATTAATAATTCATTTAATTTTCCCTTGTGGTCATCTCTCGAAATCCCCCCCAGCTGGCCCCACCGCTCTTACCTGCAGCAGCCGAGGCTGCCCCACTGCGGCGAAGCAAGGTCCACTGGAGGGCTAACAGCTCTATGGGTTAAGTATAGAATCTGAGTGAAGTGACAAGGTTGTAAAGTCATTGTTGGACCCAGAAACAAAAGAGAAAAACCTTCCACTGCAACAAAACACTGCTTAATATTTGACATCATTGTTCTTCGATTTAGAGCTACAAGTCATACAGAAAGGCAATACACAGGCTAACACTGTAGCATTTGCTTCATATTGACCACAGTCACTTGACCAGTGGGTTGGGGCCTAAACCTCGGGTTCAGGGCCTTTAACAACTGGTATAGCCTTCAACAACGAGCTACAAGGCTTAATTAAATGTCTGCCACACACTCATTTGTGAACAGAAGATAAAGACTGTCATTTAGAGGCCCTGGGCTGCGTATAGTGCATCTGGATGCTGGAAACAGTGACATTGCATCCTAAAATATAACCTTTCTTAAATGTCAGTGGTTGCAAACCATGTTATGTCGTTTTACGGGCTTTACTGAAAACCCCAGTATGACTTTAGTACACTTCCTTCTGCATTTGGCAGTGTCATGTTTCAGTGGTGCACGCCTGATGGAAGAGATTAGCGTTTGTGTGCATAAACCATAACAGTCTGCCTCCCAGCCGAAAAGACCATTGTTGTGCAAACAGTTGTGCAATCTGCGCTTGTATGCACTGAGGGCTTGACATACCGACTCCATCACCAGCCGCAGGTCGATGAATCAGTGTTTGTTCTTGTCTGCCCTTCAAGCTGTGTCTTTCAAGAGTGCAACGAGGAGCTGAAACACAGGGAAAACGGATGAACAATTAAAATAATTGTGCAATTTTCTACGACTTTTTTGCAGAATGATGAATAGTGTCGAAACTCTACATCTATTCACAAAAAGGGTGGAAGGGAATATTAAATTGCCTTCGTCCCTTTAGTAACAGTCCTTTGTAGGCCAGTGGGTGAATCTGGCTCGAAGTCTGATAAGAACAAATTCCAGTTGAAACAATTTTAATGTATATCCTTTACGTTTCTGACAACATACAGTGTACGTATGCCAACATCTTGCTTGAAATTCATATGCTTCCCATCATACCCTCATATTAAATTCAATTGCAGAGGTTAACTGTTCAACACGAATACAAACTCTAGTAGAAGCGGTAAGGAGGAGAGTTGACAGTGATTTACCAGAGGACCTGTATTTTCCGCCAAGGAGGGCCAGTGTTTTTATAATTTACTTTATGAATCAGGTGAATCAGCACTCGTCCGGCCAGCCACACTATCCTGATTAACACAGAAATGCCCACTTTCCCCCAACTATTTGCAGTCTGCCTCTGATACATTAGCGTTCTGAAGGGCATATTATCAAGACAGGCGATAAAATTATCCTTCACATCTAACCTGGGCTTCAATTGGAATTCCATAGAGCATATTATCAAGCCCATTATCGCCGTTTTAGCGGCAGTTGTCTGCCGCTAAAGCAGCGATAATTTTATCGCCTGTCTTGATAATATGCCCATGGGTTCGTTGTAAGAAAAAAATTATCTCCATAAACTCTCTCCATGGTAGTGCATACTAAATATCGAAGTCAGAATGTCGAGGGTACTAGATAGCAAGGACAAAATATTGAAAAAAATATTAACATGTAAGTAATTCTAGATTTTCTATACCCAATTCCACATATATGTAACTATGCAGTACATATATCTTCAAGGTACGTGAATGGGAAAATAGGAATAGTAAATCTATAATGCCCTATATGTGCTTACCTTTGGATATTTTTTTCTCACGCTACTGTAATCTCCATTTTCTTCTATGCCGATATTCATGTTTTTATTCAATAGGATAATTCTCCCCACGAGTTTTCAAAAAATAAAGATTCTAATGACACCAACAATCTCATGATGTCATGTGGGTCAAAGGTTTAAGAGCCATATATATCAAATCTGACACATCACAATTCACTGAAGACTTTTCGCTGCTTTATTCAGTATTGTGTACTCAAGCTCTCGACAACAAAGAAATTCCTCAAACTAAGTGCAACCTAAACATTCTGGTATTACCCTATGCCAACCTTACATGCATCCAAACACATCTCATTAAAGATAAACTAAGTTTGGAACTCCTTAAGGATAAGGTTACATGTCACTAGACCTGGTTGGAACTCGAGAAATTTTACTCGGCAGCATCACTTGGAGTCACGTAAAAACTCAGCTAGATTCCACAGAGTTCCACCAATGGGCAGAAAATGCATGACTCGCTGCTCACACTCTTATTTTAGCATCAGTAGCGTGTTCCACACTGAAAAATCAGCCAAAATACCACACATTGTGAAAGCTTGTGGCGGTAAGATTGTCCTTTGTGCGTTCCAATTCAAACACTCCATATGAGAAAGAGTGATACACAAAACAGTCAACTGCAGAGAAAACTACTTCTCTGAGTGGAGCCTAAGCCCACTTGTTGGAACTGGCCCTCTCTGCGTTGCTACCCCAAACTGGGGTTGCATGTTGAGCAAAAACACAATTGATTAAACTCAGATCTTTGTGATTGGGGGTGATTGTTTGCATTTTTCAGCATTCTGTCCAGCATTTGTTTGTTTTGCTTTTGTCACCCTAAATGGGAAGGGTATACCCGAACGTGGGTCCCGTGCTCAGTGTGCAACTAGATTCAAGCTAGTCTGACTGATGAGCGGTAGTACCCCGAAACCGATCCCAGGATGCTTGTTTCCAGTCCAGGGAGGACCTGGCTTGGCAGTTCGGGCCAGACTGTTCCCATGAGGAGCAGGGTCAAGACTGATTTGCAAATGGCTGGGTCCAAACTGGGGTGGCTTGGTGAGCAAAAAAACGCGCTAAAGAATGATTGATTAAACCAGATCCTTGTGTGACTGGGGTGAATTTTTGCATTGTTCAGCATTCTGTTTATCATTTGTTTCACTTTTAGAAAGTTGGCATTTCCTGCCCTAGCAATTTTTGTCCCACTTCCAGTTTCCTGGGTCACATGACTGTGACTGCTTTTGGGGTTTGTGTATTCCCGTTAGACATTGAGACAAAGGAGACTGGGTGTTGGCAGAATGGGCTATCATGCCTGGATGGCTGAGGAGGAGCTGTTCCCTGCCCCACTTAAAGTTCAAAGATCTTGCCTCCAGCACACACAAAGGAACCTTACACTAGTCTTTTGTCACCCTAGACTTCTTGTAGCTTTGGCAGGGAAGGGAAGACCTTTCCAGAACTAGATGTGGAGGTAGCCCAGGATGTCCCCGCAATTCAAAGGCTGGCATCAGGTATAAATATTAGACACTCAGCATACCACCTCAGTGCACTCATGGACCTGTGGAAGACTTCAGAAGGACAGCCTGGCCCACCAGAGGACTGCCCTACTGCTACTAGAGGACTGTCCTGCTCCTTGAAGGCCTTCCTGCCTTGCTGCTTGAAGGAGAACTGGACCATCTCCTTCAATTCATGGCCACCAGAAGTGACCTCAAGGGCTAGTTGGCTGGCCTCCTGTGTGAGCTGCAGGGACACAACAAGCTCCAGAGACCTTGAACCCTGCACCTGGCTTCTGCTGGAGTGAGTCTTCAACCTCCAAGTGGTGAACCCCAGAACCTGGACCCTTAGAATTGATTTTAGAGGTGCTTCTCCTGTCTAACTCTAATACTTTGAACATTGGAAGGTTTTTACTAAATAGTGGCCTGGGAACAGACTAAAGGCCCACAACCTACCTGCCAGTCGATCTGCCTTGAGGTGTATTGCTGGTCAGCCCAACTTCACGATAAATCTTGCTATGCTCTTCTCCACAGCAGCAAATTCTGTTCAACAGGACCTCTCTGCCAAGGTATCCAGCCTTGTGGACACCTATCACAAATAAGATTCTTCACAGTGGTGTCCTTTTAAGTAGTTTTCTTCCAGCAGCACAGCAACACTTCTGAACCGAAGTTGAGTACAGTGCAACTGAGCTTCCAGGTTCACAACGTCATGATTGTTCCATGTGGAACTAGAACCTCCACTGAAAGTATACATGGCTCATGGACAGAGTGGGCAAATGCTGAGGGAGTGTCGCATGCCATGCTGTGTGCAAGGATATTACATACCCCCCTCATTTAATTAAAGGACAACAAAACAGATGCAGCATAAATTACATTAACAAAATATAATGTTAAATAGCAATAGAGAGAAAAGGAACAACTAATATGAATTAACTTAAAAAATCAAGCAACCTTTTAGGAGGTCATCTAAACCGACTTCACCCTTTGACTCTTGAGGCAACTGTACCCTCACTGCCATTCATCAGTTCTGGGCGGTTACCAGTGACATTACTATGGTCACACCTCAAACAGGATCGCTCACTCTTACCAAATAATTCTCTGACGTGTCATCTTCATTATTTACAATACTGTTACTGTCAGGACACCTTGCCTCTCTTCTAACATTCCACAATCTGCCATAGCGGGTGAGAAAACTGTTTGAGAAAACTTCAATGATTTTTATGGCCTTTCCAAATTTACTAATGAGACCTGTCCTTAATTTTCTCACCCAAACACCCACCCTGAAATCATATGGTTTTGTTTTCCATTTGTTATCATACCATACCTTTCTCTTATTTTGCTTCGTCCTGACTGTTCCTGCAGTTCTTTCAGCCATACTTTCACTTCCTCTTTCACCTCTGCACTTTTAATTGAACCACCCTGGACATAATTTAGAAGCAGGATCTCTGCCTTTTAATAGCCTAAAAGGAGTAACCTCAGTGACAGTGTGTGGTGTAATGCTATACAACCAGAATCTTTCCCTAAAAGAGTTCTTCCAAACACCTCCCAATTTAATGACATCTGTGATATAACCCTTCAACACACGGTTGAATCTCTCAACCTGACCATTTTCATGTGGTTTATACATTGCAGTCATAACATGTTTTATACCACATTGCCTAAGAAATTCCTCCATCTCAGTCAACGTATGTTGCAACTCGTTGTCACTAACTAATGTAGAAGGACACCCCTCTCTTGCAAACACCTCCTTAAAAAACTCTATAACTACATTTGTGGTGGTTTGAGAAACAAATGTTACCTCAGGCCACTTGGAATGATAATCCACAAACACCAAAGCATATCATGAATCATTGGGTAAACACATGAAAGGCCCTGATATATATATTCTTTCATGTTTTCTCAGGCCACTCCAAAATCTTAAGTGGTGGGATGTTGACTATTAACATCTTCTCACTTGAAGCACACACATCACATTCCCGATCAATGGTATGGTCCACGGCAGGCCACCTGAAAAAAATCCTCACAATGCATTTCATGGCAGACATTACTGGATGACTCATGTGCTAGGTTGAGAAGCAACTCTTGTACTCCCTTGGGAGGTACACATTTCTCCCCTTTATACATTGAATCACCTTCCATCTCCAACTCATCCACAACATTGAACATGGGCATAACTAATATAAATCTCTTTTCCTTGGCCACCCATTCAAAATGTATTGTTTAGTGGTTTGCCAAAGATCATCCTTTTTTCATACACTCTCTACCTTTCTTCAGAAATATCCTCAAATTCTCCCGAAACAATGTCTTTAATACTTGCTGCCACATCCATTTATTCAAAACCTCCAACTCATCCTGTTGACATGGGTGACGTGACAGGAAATCAGCTGTCACATTTTTTTTTCCTGACACAAGTTTGGTTTTAAAACTATACTCCTGCAGTTTAGATGTTAGTCTTGCAATACGTGCCATGGAATTCCAACCTCCACCTGGAGATAATACGTTCACTAGTGGCTTATGATCCATTCCTAATATGAATCTGCTTTCCCACACATAATTCCAGTAATGTTCAGGTGCCCACACGCAAGCAAGTAATTCTTTTTCAATCACCACGTACTTGCTCTCGGTCTCATTTAAAGTACGAGAGACAAATGCCACATTCCATTCCTCCGTACCACTCCTCTGTGATAACACTCCTCCAATTCCATATAAACTTGCGTTCATTGTGATTATGCATTCCTTCTTCCTACAAAATGGTTTTAATGTGGGAGCCTTAACAATTTCCCTTTTAATAGTCTCAAATTCTTTCTGTTGTTCATCCAATCATTCATGCGGTGCATTATGTCTCAATAATTTCCTTAATGGTTCCATCTTGGTGGCAAAGTTCCCCACAAATTAACTGTAATATTCACACATGCCAGCAAACGACAACACCTGTTCCTTATTGGTTGGGGCAGGATAATTCACAATAGCTTCCACATTGGATTGCTTGGGAACCACACCATCCCCGGACAATGTGTTCCCTACGTATTCAAAAGATTGTTTAAACATTTTGCACTAATGAGCCTTAAGTGTCAATCCGTTCCTTGCCAATCTGTCGCACACTTCCATTAAATGTTTCATTTGTTGTTCTTCCTTTTGTGAAAAAATCGAACTGTCATCAGGAAAACACTTGACATACATATCAACATCCGTGAAAATATGAAACATAGCCCTCTGGAATACAGAAGCTGCATATGCCAATCCAAATGGCTTCCTACTATATTGGTACAAACCTTGTGGTTTAGTGAATGCTGTTCATTTTTTTTATCTTCAAATAATTCAATCTGGTGGTAGGCTGATATTAAATCTAAGGTGGAAAATATTTTAGCACCCTCCAACAAGGACACCACTTCATTAATATTTGGTAATGGGTGGCAATCTATAACACCTGCATTCAACGCTCTGAAGCCCTCACATACCCTCAATTTTTGATCAGGTTTGTGGACCAAAATGGTGGGCAAAATCCATTCAGCTCATTCACTGGCCTCTATAATGCCCTCACTGACCAACTCATTTAGCATGTCTCTTAGCTCTTCTCGTACATTGATGAGAACTCCCTGCAATTTCTGTTTGATGGGAATAGTGTTTCTCTGTGAAAACGTCTTTTAACTGTTCTCTGATATAAGTTTCTCTGTCGCTAATCCCGATGACTGCCACTTGTTTAGACCATTCTCCCCGTCCAATAACACAGGCTCCTTTGAACAGGGATTTAAAATGATACCTAACTTCCACTGGTCTCTCCATTCCTCCGACCTAAAACCTCCGACCCTCGGTCTAGGTCTACTCTCTCCCTGCAGCTCTGCTGTGCCGTCTCTAGCCTCCAGACCCCGACCTCCTCCTTGGGAGGATCGAGGCTGCTGTCCACTCCTGCGCCTGCTCCAACTGGAACCAGACTGCCTGCAACTAGCGTAACCTTTCTCAGCCGTTTTTTTTCTTAATTTTTCCCTGTTGTGCCACTGTTATTGTGCCCATCTGTGTCGTGCTCTAATTCCACCACTGTTTTTATTTTCTCGTGCCTGCCTGTTCCTTTCGCTTTTGGCCGCTGCTGCCCCTGCAGCCCCTCCCCCCGGAATTCCCCCGCTCCCGCCTCCCAGCCTCTCCTCCCTCCCCTACTTAATGGCGGCCGCTGTGTGGTCGCGCAGCGGACGTGCTGCCAGTGCGCCGAAGGCTCTCTAAAGGCAAACCAGACTGCGCCCCTCCGCGACCTGACTGCGGCCAGCGCCAGGAAACTTGGACCTCCCACTACCCATCGCTACGACACCACCACCCTCCTTGCACTCAACCCTGGAAGACTTAGAGAATGCCAACAGGCCTCGCCGAACACGACCCACGGCCAGTTTTCCTGCCTCCACTGCCACCAGACCCTCACCGCCACCCCGGCCACCAACACCACCGACGCCAAAATGCATCCTCCTCAACGTACGCTCTGTACACAAGCACGCGATGGAAATCTGGAACCTACTTGACTCCCGTTCACACGACATCGCCTTCTTCACAGAGACCAGGACCAACGTATCCTCTGCCCCTGACATCAGCACCACCATCCCAGATGGATACAAGATCCAGAGGAAAGACAGCCCCAACCACCCAGGAGGGGGCCTCGCCATCGCCCACAAGAGCACCCTCTGCCTCACCACCTCCAGCGAAACCTTCTCCTCCGCCGAACACCTGCACTTCCAGATCCTGACCACCCCCGAAGCCACACTCCTCAGAACCCTCGTCTACAGACCCCCCCGGACCCGAACACCTTTCGCCACCACCATCACCAACTTCATCGCACCCCACGCCATCGCCTCAACAAACTACATACTCATTGGAGACCCGAACTTCCATCTGGACAACCCCAGCGACCCCAAATCCACTATCCTTCGTGATAACCTCGCCAGCATCGGACTTAAACAACTCGTCAACACACCGACCCACAGAGCAGGACACACCCTCGACCACATCTTTGTGGCAGGAAACAGTGTCTAATTCAGCCACACAACGCAGCTGCCATGGACCGACCACCACAGCGTACACTTCGCCATCAACAAACCCAAGGCACCCAAATCAGCCCCACGCCCACCATGAAGGAACTGGAGAAAGGTTACCGACGAGAAACTTAACTCCACCCTCACCCGAGACAACCACACCTGGACACCTGGCGCAAACGACGCAGCCAGAGAACTCCACACCTGGATCTCCGACTGCGCAGAGGAGCTCGCCCCACTACACAACTCCGACAGACAATGCCCCAGGAAAGCCGCCTGGTTCACCACTGCTCTCCACAAAGCCAGACGTACCTGCAGACGCCTGGAGAAGAACTGGAGAATCACCAAGACAACCAAAAACCACACCATCTACAAGGACGCCATGACGGACTACCACAACCAGATCAGAGCCACCAAGAGGAACTTTTTCCACAACAAAATCTTGGCCAACTCCACCAACTCCAAGGAACTTTTTAGTGTCATTCAAGAATTCACCAATCGACACAGCGAAGCCACAGACACCACCCCATCCCAAGACCTCTGCGACAAGCTTGGAACCTATTTTGACCTCAAGATCAAAAACCTCTACGACAACTTCATCAACCATCCACCAGGTGCCACAGACGCCCCCCTGCCCCCCAGAAACACCAGCCAGCCCACCATCTCCAACTGGACACCGATCACTGCTGAAGACACCGCCTCAACCATGAAAAGCATCCACTCATGGGCCCCCACCAACCCCTGCCCCCCTCACATCTACCACAGAGCCGCGGCCGCCATCGCACCAGAACTACAACGTACCATTAACACCACCTTCAAAACAGACACCTTCCCAGATGACTGGAAGCCCACAGAAGTCAGACCTCTGCTCAAGAAGCCCACAGCTGACCCCCACCGACCTCAAGAACGGTCGGCCCATCTAGCTCCTCCCCTTCGCAGCCAAAGTTGCAGAGAAAACAGTCAACAGGAAACTGACACGATTCATGAGAATGCCATCCTTGACCCGTCCCAATCCAGATTCCCAAGCAACCACAGCACAGAGACCGCCCTACTCACCGCCACAGATGACATCCACACCCTCCTGGACCAAGGCCACTCCGCAGCCCTCATCCTACTCAACCTATCAGCTTCCTTCGACACCGTATCCCACCGCACACTAGTCACCAGACTACACAACGCAGGCATACAAGGAACAGCCCTGGACTGGATCCATTCATTCCTCACCGGAAGAAGCCAAAGCATCAGACTCCCACCCTTCCTCTCTGACCCCACGAAAATCACCTGCGGAGTCCCACAGGGTTCATCCCTGAGCCCCACCCTCTTCAACATTTACATGGGCCCCCCTTGCAGCCATCGTCTGACAACACGGCCTCAACATCGTATCCTACGCTTGACGACACCCAGCTCATATTCTCGCTCACCAAAGACCCCACCACTGCCAAACTCAACTTCCAGAAAGGAATGCAAGACGTTGCAGTCTGGATGAACAACAGCTGCCTGAAGCTCAACGCCAAGAAGACAGAAGTCCTCGTCCTCGGTACCACCCCTTCTGCATGGGACAGCACCTGGTGGCCGACCGCCCTAGGAAGCCCACCTACTCCCTCAGACCACACCAAGAACCTCGGCATTGTACTCGACTCATCACTCACCATGAACCTACAGGTCAATGCCGTCACCTCCAGCTGCTTCAACACCCTCCGCATCCTCCGCAAGACCTTCAAGTGGATCCCCCTGAGTCAAGGAAGACAGTCACCCACGCACTCATCACCAGCAGACTGGACTATGGAAACGCACTCTACGCCGGCATCAACAAGTCCCTACTCCGCAAACGCCAGAAAATACAGAACACCGTTGCCAGACTCGTCCTCGGCATCCCCCGACACGAACACATCAGTCAACACCTATGAAGTCTCCACTGGCTCCCCGTGGAGAAAATAGTCACTTTCAAAATCCTCAGTCACGCCTACAAATGCCTACACAACAACGGACCCAAATACCTCAACGACAGAATCAACTTCCACGTCCCCAAAAGAAACCTCTAATCATCCAACCTCGCACTGGCCAAAACCCCGCACATCCACAGAGCCAGAGCAGGCGGAAGATCCTTCTCTCACATTGCAGCCAAGACCTGGAACGAGCTACCGGCAGACATCAGACAAGCCCCCTCCCTGAACGCCTTCAGGAAGACCCTCAAGATCTGGCTCTTCGGCTAAACAGATCTGCGGATCCCCCCCCCCTCAGCGCCTTGAGACCCTCACGGGTGAGTAGCGCGCTTACAATTCCCTGATTGATTGATTGATCCCAATACATTCACTCCTTTAATAGTGATGTATAGTTTGATTTGTGCAACTCTTTCCTTAAAACATAGCAAAACATTCAAATAAACCATCTATGTCAATTCTGGATTCATCATAACGTTCAGCAATAATATCAGATGGTAGAAACGGTTCATTTTATACATGCTTCGCTTAGTTTGTCTTTGTCATAATCACTAGAAATAATAGTCCATGGAGACCCAGAGTCAGCCATGAGTTCTACATCTACTCCAACTACTTTCACCATACACATTGGAGACTTCCCGACCATCTCCCCCTCAGAATTACCCGAGTTTGTTACACTATGCACTATGCACAATATAATTCCCTTGTTGTTTTCACTCAAAGTACCACATTCACACATGTGCTTGATATCACACTTCTCAGTAGTACAGGAAATTTCCCCACATGCTTGATAAGATCCTTTCCTGGGATCCTTGCATACATTCGCAAAATGACCTATCCTACAACATTTTCTACATTCTTAATTTATGGCAGGACACCCTCCATACAACGCAATGTATGTTCTGCTACCACATCTATAGCATGAACTAGACCTTTCAGGTTTATCATATTTTTTAACATTTCCATTATTGCTCATTTGTGACATATTTGACCCAGTATTTGATGACTCAGTCGATTGATCGCTTGTACGCCTGACCGATAAACCCTTCCTCAACTCCTTCCGCTGTGTTGGTGGTATTCCTCACAGTGTGCATCCATTTTTTGGATTGTTCCAATGTCTTTGCAGTAGATATGGCTTCCGAATGTTTGAGATCTCCCATAATCCAAAGTTGTTACTGCGTTTTTTTACTTCTAACATGATCTCTAATCATCTCGTCAGTCATCGTGCCAAAGTTGCAAAGGCACTTAACGTAGTTAAAAAATCATCAAAGGATTTATTCTCTTTTTGCTCTCTAGTAATAAATTTAAACCTATTTAGCGCAATATTTGTGGCAGGCGTAAATCTGTTCCATTCTTAAAATTGCTTCCTTGTGAACATTTAAGTCCTCTTTACCTTCAACTGCCAAAACTTAAGGTAATGCCTGAAACACCACTTGACCTTCTGTCCCTAAACAATGTAAAAATATGCTTTTCTTCCTCTCTGCACCCCTCCGCTCTCCTCCTTCTATAGCCCTCCTATAAGTTAAGAATTCTTCTTCTTTATTTATAAAAATGTTGCCGGTGGTTCAAACTGCATGTTAAGTCATTAAGTTTACTTGCCCTTCCAGGGACACTTGGATTATAATTGTATAATTATTTTGTAACTGTACGGATGAAGAGTTAAACACACAGCCAAATAATGTGATGGCTTAAATAACTGGGAAATGTCTCAACACAATAAATGTAGAATTAACTTACTTGTAGGGTTACATGCAAATTGCCCTCAATATCAGTCCTGGTTGGTCGTGTATAATTGTCTGCTCACACCAATCGTTTGATAGCTGGCACGCGATACTGTGCTCACTAATGCTGCAATCAGTGTAATACCAGAAGACAAATTGCATTTAATATGGCAGACACAGTGGGTCCTTGCATCAGTGCCTGGACGTGGAGTAATTGACGCTTGTGACACTTGCGTGGCTTCCGGAATCTACATAGAGAATCCCAGGAGCAGCTGCATTTCACCTGTTGAGTCAGTGGAGTCCACGGACCGAATGTCAAGAATGGCTGCGTTCCAATTGTTGGGTCCGTGGCAGAATGCTACCTACCAGCTTGCACCCAGGTATTTACTTTTAAAAAAATGCGATCGCTGTTGCCGTTGACCTCCACTTAGCTTTATGAAGTACAATCCAGTATCAATAATATTCACCTCCAGACTTGACAACACACTTTAAATCCATTGTGCTGAACGGTTCCATACATGCCAATAAGCAAGTGCTCAGCCAATAAAATCCATGAAGTCCTTGAATTTCTTCTTTTCTTTTCCTCTCTGCTGCATACAGGAAACCCTCAGCTCCTGTGCTGCTTTTAGTTGACAGGAATATTTCCTCGCTCGTCACCATTATTACAAATAAGATTCTTCAAAGGTGTCCTTTTAAGTTGTTTTAACCCAGAAGCACAGCAACACATCTGAACCATCGGGGAATCCAGTGCAACTGAACTTCCTAGGTTCACAATGTCATGATGGTTCCATGTGGAACTAGAACCTCCACTGAAAGTATACATGGCTCATGGACGGTGTGGGTAAATGCTGAGGGAGTGGTACAAGCCACCCTGTGTGCAAGGATATTACAACACCTCTTCGGCTACAGCCTGCAACTTCGTGCCATGTAGAATTTTGACTTTAAAAAAACTGGCAAAGTCCAAAGGTAATAATTCTTACGTGACTCTGTCCAGTGTCTCCCTGACAACGACGACTCCTCCTCAGACACCAACTGTTGGCTTGCCCCGCTGAACTCTACCTTCTTGGGATCTTGTCTTTGAAATGTCTTCTAAGTTCAAAGGTAATCCGAGATCTGGCCCAATCCACGTTGTCTATCTGATTCATGCTCCATAATAGTCGGCCTTAACTGTCCGCTTTGCCCTGGTGTCACTCAACCAGATACCCATGGTTAACTATTTGAACTTGTAGCTGCTATTTTGCACAACAAATTTAGAAATGCATGACTCCAGTTCTATTTTTTGGATTTAATTTGTTTTGTTGACATTTTATTCATTAAAATGTACTCTTTTTTTCTGAATTAGTTTGAGATTTTCTTGTGTTGTGTTTTTTTTACTTAATTATTGTTTGTGTCCTGCAAAAATACTTAACAACATGGCCTCTATTTTAAGTCTGACTGCTTTTATGCCAAGCTACCAGAGGGTAAAGCACACGTTACTTTAGTGACTATTGTGGTTCACCCTGAAAAAGACTGTGGTTGATGCCTGAGTAAGGCATTCACCTCCCCCTCAACCAATAACCCGATTTCTTACACTACTCTGCCTATATTTTTAAGCTTTGGCAAGAATACTTCATACAGATAACTGGGCTGTAAACCCAGACCTAAAAATTCAATCCACAACTGATGGACATTGACGAAATTATGATTAACTCTGAATGGCCTCCCCATCGAGCTTTATAAGTGCCTCACCAACAAGCTAGAACCTCACATACTAAAGATTTGGTTGGAAGCCAAATCCATGGGTCAACTCCCAGAAGATCAGTGACAAACCATGACAGTGGTAATTCACAAGGCAGGGAAACTCAGAGAGGCGCAGCTCTTACCAGCCCATCGCCCTCCTCAAAGTGGAGATAAAACTCCTAGCCAAATTACTAGCCAATCGCCTTCGTCTGGTCCCTTGTACATCCGGACCAATCAGGCTTCAGGCCAAACAGGGGACTGAGTCTAAATCTCTGATGACTCTTTGGAGTGTTGGCTGGGTCAAGGGATGAGCGTGTCGACAATAGTGTTGTCTATAGATGCCTCAGTGGCCTTTAACACCCTAGAGCGGAACTATATGTTTGGGATGGTGGAAAGGCTAGGCGTTGTGCCTTATTTCTTGGGCTGGGTGCATCAGTTGTATAGTGATCCCATGACGCAAGATAAGGTAATTGGGACACTGTACCGTAGATATAGTCTATGCAGGGAAACCAGACAGGGCTGCCCAAGGTGCAAGGGTGTCTACGTTGGCGCTAGGCTGCACTGAGTGTGCCAGCTTAAGGAGAGAACAGGAATGTGCCATATCTTAATAAATACGAGGCATTCCTGCCCTCTTACGGTCACGCAACACGTCGCCTTGCTGCGTTGCATGATGTAATGATGAATCTGGGCCCCAGGGTTGAAATCATGTCTTGTTAAACTTGATTCACTTCCCCAAGCAGCTTCAATAGTTCTGAGGACGATAACTGCGTCTTCAAAGTATACTTGACAGCAGGAGAGCTACTCTAGGTTTGTTTGAGGATGGCATGTACTCCTACTAAATTACAGCTCCAAGCTGCTGCTTTTCCTTCTCCTTTGCACAGACTGCATTTAGAAATATAGCTAAAAGGCGTCTGCCCTTACCACTGTTTGCATGTTTGTAGCTTATGCAGAGAGTAAAGGACTTTACACGACTGAAAGCTTGGATTAACGCGCTATACTTGTTGATGCTATTAATGCTGTATCTACAAACATAGCAACAATGATAATAATGTCTGACGCCGAGGAGCAGTGTGCTTTAAGAGGCTCTAATCAGTGGCTGACGTATGGAAAAGAAATACAAAGGGTTAGGGCTCGTCAGAGGACAATGTAAACCGGTGGGAAGTGATTGCACCTACGCCTCATGGAAGCACCATAAACCAGAGAGAAAAAACAATGACGTAACTTTCTTGGATGAATGTCAATTTCCTGTTATCTGAATTCTTCTCTTTTTCTGGTTTGGTGAATCAAATATTTTGATTAATTCCATCTTTAAGGTGCACTCCCCCATTTGTGTTTCACCCAAACATCTGATTTTGACTCCTGCTGTGGCTGATGCCAGTAGAACAGATTCAACCCCTTTTACTTTCTTCGATGTATACATGTTGCTGACTTGTTTTCATCATAGCAGTCAGTTGTAAGATACCCACCTTGGGTGATCAAAGTACAAAAATGTGGAGTGGTGGCGAAGGGAACACTTGCCCCAGCAAATTTTAAAATATGATAATATGTGATTTAGTCGGCATGTGTTGCTGACAGCCACCACTTGTAAAGAAATGTAATGTTGGCATTAATCTGTCTTATTTGTTCTCTAGAACCAACACGATCAAATTTGCAGCAAATACGTACCCTGGTCTACAAAGATCCCTGAACAAATTGGACTCAAGTTACCATCCCAGCAGTAAAGTGATATAAAAGACATGCCCTTAAGAGATCTACATTTCCTATAGGCGTCCCCCAGCACTTCACACCTGTTTATCACGCTGTTCTGTAGCTCAGATCACAAGTGACTCACATTTATCACACTCAAGGAGAGGTGGGAGGGAGGGAGTAGGTGAAGCCTAGAGCCTGTCAGGAAAATAAATGATCCTAAATATGAGATTCTACACTAATTTCTTATAAGATCAAGGCAGGGTAGGAGGTTTTGGTACCTCTGACCTATGAGACGGCTAGTCTGAGGCAATCTGGGACAGTGACCCTCAATGCAGCTGAAGGGCTAAACTGGGAAATGTATGACTGGGGTTTAGAGGCAGATGAATGTGGCCGGGACACAGCTAGATTGCTTCAAATCCTACTGGCACGGACTCTTCCTAATATTCTCTGCCACAAAGCATCTTCGCAGGTTTTGGAACCCCCTGCGCAGCCATAACCGTAGTAGAGGAATCCTCAGATTTGTAATACCTCATACCTGGACTATTGTTTGCATCTGGCAGTCTCAAGCCAGTTCTTCATGACCTCAGTGATTCATGGGCAACTGGACAAACTTTGTAAAAAGTACTGCTGTTGTCCTCGGGACTAAAGAAGCCGGGCAACACAGTACGCACAAAGGATTGCAAAGTACATTATGCTAGGCTTTGACATGCAGGGGGTAGTGAGATTGAACAGTCAAGACTTACTCTTGAAGTAGCTCACAATAAATATAATGTCCAAAAAGGATTAATATTAAAAAAACAATAAACACGTCCGAAGCCCTCTACCATCAATATATGTTCTCAATAATTATTAGCTATTATTATGTAGCTAATGGCTATGATAATGCCAACACAAATATGTGCATAGATAGGCATCACTGTCTCCATCCATGATCCTCCAGTATCCAAAATACATAGTACAATGTTGAAACACTGAGATTCAGGAAAATAGGGGAAACAAGCAGGGAAATTAATAGGGGAGGCTCTTGGGTGTAAGAAATTCGTTTTTGGATTGAGGGGGTGAAAACCGTTCTCAAGCAACAACCACAATCCTTGTCAGGGTGAACTCACAAAAGCCACTATATTAACCTGTGCTTAACCCTCTGGTTCCTTGATAAAATGCCGTTAGGCTTAGAGGCACTGTGTCAAATTTGTATGCTGCATGGAAACAGTAATAAAGTGAAAACACAACACACGAGATATCCCACGCCATTTGAGAAAAACTGAGTAAAATTAAATAAATAGAATGAGACCAGAACAACAAAAATTTAATCAATAAAAATGGAGATTCGCAAGTTTAAAAGTTCAAGTAAAAATAGTGTCAAGAACAAGAAAGCACTCCCTGTTGTTATATGGCCACTCTAGACCAGGACAAAGTCACAGGTTCAAGCCAACCACAAAGGAGTGCAGGCCGGATACAGGGACCAGGTTAGTCTTGATGAAAATGTTCCCTTCTCTAACCCAGGGCACAGCGTTTAAAACTTCAGAATTTCACAGGAGGAGCTCAACGAATGCCAGCCAAGGGTCCATGATCTGGGACGGTATTTCTTGGGGAATAGGAACTCTTTCCAGCAGATGCCAGTAGTACTCAGGCAGGTCCAGTTACAGGTCCAGACATGTCCAGATACAGGGATAGTTGTAGCAGGTCAGCTGGGCCTCTAGAGCTTGTTGTGTTCCTTTAGCTCAGAACAGGAGTTCGGCCAACTGCCCCTTGGAGTCACTGAGGTTAGCCTGGAATGATGGGAGCAGGTACATTGTTCCTTGTCAGAGAGCATGGCAGGGTTCAAGCAGCAAGGCAGTCCTCAGAAGAATAAGGTAAGCCGCAAGCAGCAGGCCAGTCCTCTGGGAAACAAGGCAGCTTAGTTCCAATAACACAGTGAGCACAGGACCCACGTCTGTATCCGGCTGATGAGCCCATAACTAGGGTGAAACCGGTCTTGGGTTGCTTGGGTTCTGGTTCAGGGAGGATCTGGCTTGGCAATTCAGGCTGGACTGTCCTGACTGGACCAGGGTCAAGACTGATTTGCATATAGCTGGGTCCAAACTGAGGAGACATGATGTGCAAAATAGCGATGGATTGGGATGCGGGCCAGAGTAATTACAAGTGGCTGAAATTAATTCAAGCACTCCATCCATCACTTTTTTGTATACTCTATTGACCCTTGAAATTTGGGGGCAGATTTACAAGGTCTGGCACATCTCTGCAAATCAGGGATGCACCAAAACACTTGCGACCTGTAAAACTACCTGTGCGCCACCACTGATGCGACGCATTTACAATGCAGCGCGCCATGGCAGCATGGATGGGCTGATGCGTGTTGCATCCCCCAGCGAAAATGTGGCGCATTGCTGGAGACGCGGCTCCAGCAAGGCTCGGGGGTGCCCTATGGCTAACGTCAATCCTTATTCCTGCTTCAAGCAGGTGCAGGGCTTTGACGCAGCATGGCCGTAAAAGTGACTTAGTGAAATCTTGTAGATTTCACTGCGTCACTTTTACGAGGCGTACCTGCGAGGGAACGCCCACCCTGCGCTGGAACGCCCACATGAAACCTGACGCAGGTTTCATGTGGCGCAGGGGTTTATAACATGACGCATCTCCCTAGATGCGTCACGTTGTAAATACGGCGCAACATGGGGCATGATTTACGCCACCGATGCGTCACAGAAATGACGCAACGGCGGCTTAAATGTGTCGCAAGGGGCTTGTAAATCTGCCCCTTGGTCATTAGAATGCAGGTGGTAACTGATTTACTTATAGCTTTCAGTTCAAAAAGATGGTACCAAAGTTGCAGAGAAGTGATAAAGGAATCAAGAGCTCCTATAGGTGACCATGAGTTCAGGTAATTCATGTAGATGGACTACAACTCGTGGTGGGTAGCACCGATAATGATATGAGACGAGTTCTTTCAGTAAAATAATCAACCACAACCAGTAGTGCTGTAAAAGAGTTTGAAAGAGGTAGCTCCAGAATAAACTCCATGGATATTCTGGCCCAACGATAAGAGGGTGTGGGTAACAGCATGAGGAACCCTATGGGCTTTGTATGACTAGATTTGGCCTGTGTATAAGTGGCACAAAAAAGACATGTTTTTTATGAGGAGTGGGTGGAACTCGCAGAGTTTCACTCTGCGGAATTTCAGTCTGCAGCATTCTACAGTTACTTAAAAACTCCTTGAGATTCCCTGGAGTTCCATCAATGGGTGGTAAGTATTCAGCTTGCACTGCAATTTAACGTTGGTAGCCCAAACAGCGCTGAAAGATCCACGCAAACTGCACCATGCTTTGTGCAAGAGTGTGCAGCCATTCAAGTTGATTTTGCTGCTACTCGAGTAGAAAATCTATTTGAACGGCAGCAAATATACCCAATGTCAGCCGTTTGACTGCGACCGCTCGCTAACGCCCATTATTGCACAAGTTAGAAACTCTCACTAGGGGTGCCAAATCCCACTTGCTAATTTTTATGTCACATTGTACATTTGAGCCACCACATATCTAAAGTCTCTTACACTTATTGGTGTCCAGCTACAGGAATATCATGGTACTAGGTCAACACTCTTGCTTCTCTTTGCCTGATCAGTATTAATTAGTGCCCGTTCCTATGGAAAAGACTGTCCATTTGTCGTTTGAATGCAAGTCCTTTTGCAATCCATTCATGACTATTCTCACATTGATGAGCTATTATCACTACAGTTTCTTCAGCTAGTGGTTTCTCAACACAAGACAGAGAGAGCATCTGCTTCCCCAAGTCTGTTGCTAAGCCTTTGGGTTACCTCAAAAGCAAAGCAGGAAGAAAACAACATTCATCGAGCATCGCAATGGTTGGAATTTTGCATTTATTTAAAACATTCAAGATTTTTGTGATCTGTCAACACAAATAAGACTACAGGGAGTGAAACATGTTTAATAGACAGCAGATCTCAATCATAAATTGTATAAGGCTGCTTGGTGTCAATTAGATGTGGAGAAGAGAAAGTTACTGGATGGAGTGCTTCTGTGCTGAGTTCCCACTGCAATAATATTTCCAAAATAGCTATAGCAGGAGCATCTGTTTTGACAATGCAGATGTTGATTGGGATTCCTAAGGATGAAAACAAATGTGAAGTTGATGAATGTCTGGTCTTGCCTTCATCTCTGTAGGATTGGGATTTCTTTTTGGTTAACTCAGCTATAGAATATCTGTCTCACGGCTTCCTATGTCGGAGCCTCTTTGAAGCATCTGTCGATATTGTTATGTTATGCAGTGTACTGATGATGACGGAAGTTGTAATCTTGAGGAAACCAATAAAGTTTGTTTAAATCTCAAAAAAAAAAAAAGAAATCAGCTATAGAAGTGATGATGGAGCCCAAGAAAGCATTGAACATTTTCAACAGAACTTCGTAATGGTAGTGTAAGACAGCATTTATCATTCTCATATCCATGCTAATGACATGAGCGGTGTTAGTATATCCTAAAAAGGTGACACACAAAGCTTCACAAATACATGTTTCCAATGTACAGATGATGTTGATGTAATCAATGTAAAACCTCTGCTAAATGTTTCCTGTGCTCTGCCAAGATGGGGCAAAAACTAAAATATGTTCCTGGTATACTATAACTCAGATATCTAGAATATACATGAATACCTCATTAAATAAACAGTGGATAGCAGCTGGGTCTTTACACAGGGGTTGTACGACCCTACAACGCATGCTTTTACCACGCATGCCTTTACCACCCCATTTTTACAATGCATGCATTTACCACACATCTGCTTTTACAACGCAGGTAAGTATAAATTAGGAAAGCTAAATAAATATATATATGTTTTAATATTTTTTTTATATTTCTTGGGTGGGAGACCCCTAAACCCTCCATGTTTTTCAAGAAATGTATCTCATTTTTTTTTTGTGGGGAACCATCCAACCCTCTTCATTATTTACCCTTATCACCCTATGTCCCTACCTACCCCAAAACCTAAAATACATCTACCACCCTATAACCCTACCCACCCCTATACCCTGAAAACACCCTTACAACCCAATACCCTTATCAACTCCAAGACCCCCAAAATAGAAAATACCCTTTCCACCCAATACCCTTACCCACCACTAAACCCTGAAAACACCTTACAACCCAATATCCTTACCCCCTCCCCCCCCTTAAACCTGAAAAATATCCTTTCAACCAAATACACTTCCCCACCACTAAATCCCTAACAAATTAGTTAAACCTATGTCCAGTCTGCTGTGCAAACTTGGGAAGGTGCCTTTGCACCACTGGTGCTGGGAACTGTGTGTCCCTGCTGCCATCAACAATGTCGGTGTGCACAGTAGCGCACATGCGCGCAGGTAGTAAGGAATACCTATGTGTATTTCCACTACCCAGGAGGCCTGCTCTGCACATAGGTTAACATGGGCAAGTGGTGGACATTTCTTTAGATTCCAATAGTGGATTGTAATGGAGCAGTCTCTTGATGTTTCACATCAATGGATTTGTAGTTCCAAACTCTTTCCATTGGTAAAAAGGGTTTTTGGCATAAATCACTTAGAAATGCCTCTTATAGGCTAAGGTCATTTCTATGCTCCAACAGTCTCGGGGTCATGGTGTCTGGCTTCAGTGGATATCAGATGGAGCACATCCCAAGCGACAGCCATAAACCATAGGCATGCCACAGGAAAGGCAGACCTCTGCCATTTGAAGGCGGAATGGGATAGATTAAAGATGGAGTTTGTGACACTTAGCCTCTAGGGGCCGGACCATTGCCCCACTAAAGATTAAGATCTACATTCCACAATCCCATGGCAGACAAGCTTACAATTTAGGGGAGACACTTATGGTTCAAAGGGAAAGAGCCTAAACCATCCCAAACTTCAAAAGACACACAACAATATAACTACGGGCAGTCAGGCTTACTACAGAGCAAAGGAGATGTTCGTCCTGTTGTACTTCCTGTTGTGCTTCCAAGAAGCCTCATGCATAATGTATGATATCAAACTAGAGAAAACCTATGTTCTGAATGCAGTGTTGTATCTAGGTAAAAGGTCAGCGCCTAAGAACCGTTATGTATGTAATGTAGGGAAGAATATGGGTTAAAGGTTGTGAAGTTTACCTGCGCCTATCTAAGGTACCTATATGGAATAAAGCAGTACATGACAATACTGTTAGTCAGCAGTAAAAAAGGAGAGTCCTGAATACTATAGGCAATAATATAAAATTAACAGATTTCAACAGAATCGAATTCTCTAAACCTCTGCCAAATTTCGTGCAGCTGCACCACACAGTGCCAGTTTTAATAGTAAATTAACATGTACCCTCTACTTTACCCCTCAAAAATGGATCACCATGAATTTGAAAATTCCAGGAGTACATGTACAATGCTAATTGTCATGAACTCATGCTATCGGTAAAAGTAAATCAAAAAATGCCTTTGCGACAATCAGAATATACACACAGCTAACCCTTTCAATCCCTCCTGGCACCTTTTTGAAATGCTCATGTCACGAAATGTATTAAAAAAGATCAAAACCAAACCACAAAAGTGCATTTTATGAGTAACGTTCTACTTCAGGCAACATTTTTATAAAACAATTCAGTGGTTTTTGGTGTAACAGTGAGCTGAATTTCCTACTGTATCTAATATGGAAAAAATATATTTTTCGCCCACTCCAAATCTTTTCCCCCTGAATATAACATCATTAAAATTGGCATGCTAGACGGTAGCTGCATACTGTTAGTGACTGCCAAATGTGTTGCAACTGTGTCCATGGGAACAAAAGTTTTAGGCATGTCAAAAATTGTCCTTTCACTGCAAAGAGCAGCTAAACCATAAGAATGTAGTTGAAACCGTTGAATGAGGAGTTCTCATGTCTTATATAGATCGTATGAGGCGGTAGAAGATATAGAGGAAAATAAAAAAAGTATTTTATTGTCTAATAATATTGGTTCCATTTGAGGGACCAGCACAACCGGATAATTAACAAGACTACCCTCTTCTTTTTTTGTGAGTTCCCTGCAGATCTTCCTAGGGGGGTCACAGCGGCATTTGCTTCCTAATAAATTCTGTCATTTGATGAATGTGCCAAGGTTATATCATTAAGTGAACACAAATTATTATCAGAACGTGTTTCCGGCATTGCCCACAATGTAAAAAGATTAAGGGTATCTGGGTTTGTTTAATAAGGCTGGAGTGCCTGCTAAACCAGATAAATGAATGAGAGGAATAAAAGCGTCTGCTTGTTTTGCAAGAGGAGAAATATACGCAGCACAAGCCCCTGTAACTTAGGAAACGCATGGTCGCTCACGTGCCCATCCGCGTCGACCACGTAACAGGCCACGCCCCCACATCTGATGGGAAGTGCAGGCATGATAAGGTAGTCCGACCGCGATCCCCGGTCACCTGCACAGCAGAATCAGGGAATCCTTGGGCAGAGCACCCACCTTGACGAAGTAAGGAGCAGGGGGCCAGGAATATCCGACGGACGCCTGGGTCCAGTAGGCCTTTACACGCAGCCAGCCTTTTTTACCCTCTAATGGTACCGAACAGCATAGCGTGTTGGCGCACATTACGGGGGGTGTAACAAACAACTACACAAACGCTAGAGGCATAGGAAGCAACCAGATATTGCCTACTTTTTTAAGGATGACATGATGTGAGTATAGATATCAACATCAATGTTCTTACGCTTTCTCATCAGTGCATTTACTCCAAGGGGTTCCCATGAGCGATCTGATCAACACTAAATGATCGGGTCCGAATTACAAGTGCAATGTGATGAACTACTGATTAACCATTGGATTTTTTGTTTTTAACCTGTCTCCCCTAGTGTGTGAATACAGGGGGGCTCTCCCTCGTTCTCGCCAGTTTTAGCTTATTTGCTTGTGAAACTCAGTGAGTTCAGCGTTCTACTTTAGAGTATGTATGAGTGGAGCTGATATGAGATGGACACAAGTCCAGCAACGTATGACTACCTGTGTCTATAGATTTATGAGGTAAACTTACCTAATGTATGTTTGACATGCCTGAGTGTGGACAAGCATTGAGTGTATTGAACAAACCATGGCCATACATATTTTACTCAGTGGCACAAGCAAGCTAACACTAACACTGTGTGAACAAAAGGTTGTATTCCACGTGTGAGTATAAGTCTCTTGCTTGTTCTCATCCCTTATAGTACATCCAGAGCAAGTTACGTAGGGCCAGCCTCATTTTAGGAACAACTGATTCCAATGGAATACCATATCCTGGTACCGAGGGCGACATAATACCAGTGGGATTAAGAAGTGTCCTGACAAATGCAGATGTGACCTATAACTGCGGGCATGAATACGGCAGAAACATGTTGACCAACTGGCGGTAAGGAGGGGTGTAGGAATTCCTTACTCTTTCCTGTCACCACCAACCTTCACGTTTTTAGCCCTGGCCAGAAGGTCCAGGAATAAATCTTTGAGTAGTGACACCTTCGAGCTAGTTTTATCCTCCACTGCACTTTTCTTTCGGTGATCCCATTATAATTTGGCATGAAGTATGTGTATATTTTACATGTTTGTATTGTCTACCCCTCACTTTTGCTCACCCGAGGCATTGGTCTGCGCAGGGGTGTACTGCAGCAAAGCCCGATGATGAAGCATGTCACAACCTTGTGAGTGAGAGTAGTATTTTCACACTGTGCACGTGCCACCACTGAGACCGTTTCCTTTTTCACACTCGCTACTCCTTTTTGTGTGTATAAGTTTGATGAAACTGCACAGACTCTGGCAGATCTTTTGGTGGCCAAAGGTCAGACAGAGCAAAAAAGCAATATGCCAATAAAGTAGACAATGTTTGGTGAGTCTGCATGAACTTTGGCCGGCAGTAAACAAGCTAAACTAGTGTGAAGATGTCAAGTTTCTTTCAAATCCAACACAGGGCAACACCCAATGTCGCAGATTACCACATATCTTTCTTCAAACCTCTACACACCAACCACTCCATGTCAATATGTGCACCATAAATCTCTCCACAATCCCCTCCCACATATGCACGCCCATACAGTCAGCCATCCACCATATGGCAACACACCCACCATCGTACAGCCAAACAGTCATCATCAAATAACTAATAAAAATGTTCCTTTGGAAAAAAATTCAAACTTTAGAATTAAATGAACATAGGAAAAATAAGGTATTGCTCATGCAGTACATTTACTTTTTTCTTTCCATGAAAAAAATCTTCGAAGTTCATGGAGAAAAACTCAGTTAAATTGATGTTATGGCACACCTAAAATCCCTGAAATGTGACAGTTTTGTTGCAAAATACATAACCCGTGTCCAGGATATTCACTGCTCCTTTCTTCACACATAACATCACTGATGCATTCTCAAATCACATTATTGATGGCATCACTGATGATCTCTAGTGATATCACCAGGGACCAGTGACCAACATTGCTACCATGAGACATTTGGCGTAATCAAAACTGATAATATCCAGAGGCAATGCACTGGCAAGTTTGACTAGTAACTGCATGTGCAAGGAATGCTGATCTGAGTGTGGGGTCCCATGTACCTCTCTGCCCCATTGCCAAACCTTTGAGTTTTCTCTGTGAGTGATGTTGATAAAAGCTTGTACCTCTGCCATTAACGTCTGCACCCTTGTTTCCCAATGTAACAATACTGATCTGAACATAAGGACTTGTGTACCTACACTCCCTACTTATCCATCACAGTGCTCCTTTAAGGCCAGTACATACCTGAGTGAGAGGTCCTGTGCACTTCTGCTCTCTGTCTGTGTAGGGACATCCTTTAGAATGTAGTTGTAACCATGAAGTGCTTTCCCCACGCACGCATTTCTTTTGTGTGCTTCTACAACACATACTTTTACCACACATGGCAAGTCTAGTTAAGGTAAGTTTATATGTGTGTGTGTGTGTGTGTATGTGCATTTAAGGGTTTAGGGTGGCTAGGGGTATATGGTGGTGAGGGTATTTTTATGGATTAGGAGTTGATAAAGGTAATGGGTTGTAAGGGTATTTTTAGGGTTTAAGGGTGGGTAAGGGTATTGGGTTGTGAGGCTGTGTTTTCTACCCACAGTGTCTGGTTGGCTGAAGATATGCCCAAGCCAGGCAGAACTATCACTCCCATCAAAGGCAGGTAATTGCAGTCGCTGTATAACCCATTCTTTAGGCCGACACAGTAACCAAGCAAGGTAGGACACTGGGGAGACCTGTGGGTATATATACATTCTTCTCTTGCTTAGACAGACAGAGGGGACCGTGACTTCCCGGCTGACACACTGACCAGAGACACTGAAGTTCCTGCATGTAGACGCTCCAGCTAGCAGTGGTCTAACATCTCTCGCTGGGAGTCAAACTCGAGACCAGGATGGGGTCCCGCATTCTCTAACTCTCAGGTAATGGGGTGGACTAGACCTTAGAGGGATTCTTGGCATAACACCTACCCAGGTGCTAGGTACATTTAGTGCATCTAGTTAGGGAGATATCGTAGGAGTACGCACTTATTATCATGTATTCTATGAACTTGTATATATTCATGATTACGCGAAATGGTAGAACTGTACCATCCTTTTACTTTTGTAGTATTGCTAACCATATATCTCTGCTGACTAATGGTTATTGCAGCTCATATATTCTACACTAAAAGAATAACTGTTCAATAAATCACAGCCTGTTTATTCTGTGTATCTTTGAGACAAACTAAGTGAGCATGAGTGACTGAGCGAAAAGTAGTACATTGTTTCCATGATCCTGGGGGATCAGGGTTGTCATGTTCTGAGGTTGCCAGAAACTATTCTCTCCCCGATAAGAGGAGATTCTATTGGCACTGTGAGCTAGCTAACGCAAATATATCCGGTGTGGGTGCACGGAATCAGCCTGCCACCAAACCCACAGTTTATGTTATCCGAAACGCACAGATCCTGTACAGGTAATATAGGATCTACACAACAGTACACCATATATTATTCTCAGTAAACATTTCTCTGTATGAAAAGACACCTTTTTCAAGCTACTGACTCTTCTACTTCACTAATCATATTGAATACCGCAGGTTTACAGGGAGGGATGTCTATGCCACTCACACATTCCACCACATTTATTTTCCACTTCTTCAATCTTCAAACTTTGAGTTCACATAGAGGTGAGAAAGAGACACATATGAACACAAAATGGATTACTTTTCCATAATATTCCACATTAGCCTTCAAGTCAGCATGTCATTACAAACTGGGATGAACAGCAGGCAGCAGGTACTATCATTTTGCTGTGATTAATTCACCCTGTCATGAAATCAAGTAAATGCCATTTTAAGAATCAAGCCACATAAAGTGGTAGTATTACTTACTAAACTGGCTGCCATTTAAATGTGCACTGCCTTGCACAATTGATGGGAAATGTAGCAGCAGAATACTTCTTGGGATTATTGAGTACAACAATATTCTAGATTAATCCCAAATGAACTCTTGCCCTGTATATGCAGCTGAGTAGGTGGGACTCTCCTTCTCACATGATGTTAGCACGCACTGGGGACGCAGCAATGTTTCAATACTCGTTATGATTGGTCTGCCATTGCTTTTGACATCATCTTTCACCCCATTTCTTGATTAAGAATAAACAGAACGTTTAGTCTGACCTTTCTTAGAAGTAATAGTCTGAACATTTTCACATCTCAGAGTTCAGCTCTTGGTTGCAAAGTACTGCAGAAAACTGCATTGTGCCTTCAATATGTCCTTCTGCCATACCAAAGCTAATGTGAATAGAAATCTATAATCACCAAAAAGAAACATATCTTGTATTCAAGCCATGACCAGGTTCTGAATCACTGCAGAACAACCAGCAAAGAAGGAGGATGAGAGGCAATATTAGCATGCAAAATTATCTAAAGTATACAGGTAGATAAGCAAAAAGTCGTTGATTGCAGTCTTTGTTTCTTTATTTCAAATGTGCTCAGTTTGCATTAGTATAGACAGCCAACGTGTTTCGCCCAAACATGGGATTCTTCAGGGCGATGAAAAGCACTCTGTACGTCGTGCCAAGGTAAAAGGCATCGGTGGTGTGTCCAGTGAAGGACGATTGGTGGTGAAGAGGCTTACTCAGGCTTAAGGGACCACCTGTATGTCTTAGGTTGGAAGATCCCAGGCTGAACCGTGTAGAAACACGGTTAAAGTGTTTTCAATTCAGAACGATAAATTGTATATTTGCATATTGTGGCATGGGAATTCCGGGTCCGGCTGGTGACCAAGTCCCTAAGGGAAAGTCAAAGAACAACGTTTATAATTGTCTAATAGTAGAAAACAAATGTAAGGGAGAAAATATAAAACATGAGCCCGACTAAAGTGATGAATAATGTGGTATACGGTTCTGTTGATAAATAACCCATGGACATCCGATCAACTGCTTTAGGAACACATCCTTAGCCAGTTTATATAGCGAAGAAGTTTAGGGGTCAATTAATGCTGAATCTACTTAGATCACATAAAATACTGCAATTACTAAGGGGATTATTTATATTAAGAGAATCCACATTGACCTTAGCTAGATACTTACCAAACGGTCTGCAGACCGCAGTGTAAGGAAAGATGCTGTTGGGATTCTTATTCACAGCTGATGACAACCACAATTCTGAGACTTCATGCACTTTAAAAACTGGGCCCTCTTTTCGAATAAATGTAATGCAACATACATTTTTTGTGCGATCTTTGAAGTTCTTGCATCCCTTTTTAGGTCGAGCTTTCATCAATCTACTATATCTTTTCTGTGGGGGTTGGCAAACCCACCGATTGCCATTGGTTACTATCTGTGGCATTCAGAAATGCTAGCTTCTTATTGGTGCATTTCTTTGAAAGTCCCTCCTTTGTGCTTTTCGTTCTTTCCGGCGATTTCACACTGAGAAAATTTTAGTTGGCCATCACACAGTACAGCGTGTAATGGCCTCTCTTCCCTCCTCCCATCTGGATATTGCTGGTCAGGCATTGTTTTTTTTTGTTGTTGTTTGAAGCGGAACTTCACGCAAAGGTATTGGAATGCTTTACAAGAGCACCAGTTAGGTTCCAGATGGACACATTCATTTTGGGTAGGCACAGGAAGACACACACTTTATTTTATTTGCATCTGACTGCATGGAACAGCCTGTTCTGGAGGATGCATCTCCCCGGCGCAGTCTTAAATCAGATGCCGGTGAGACACACTAACAAGGGATGCTGTAATGGGCGTTGACAAGTTAGAGGGGGGCGAGCTCTGTCACCAGCCTGGCAAGTGGTGAACCCAGAGTGGGGCTCCGCAGAAGGCAAAATTGCTTTCTATCCGTTCTGAAAATTGGTGCCGTCAGAAGCCGTGGCTCAGACCTCACCAGCTTGCCCTCGATTGAGAGGTTCTCAAGTTAGAAGAAGAGCTCTCTGGTTTTTACTGATATTTTACTTTAAATACGGCCCTGGACAGCAACTTGTTACAAGCAATTGAGGGAAGGAAAGGAGAGTCATGGAGGGAAAGGGAGAGCATTGCTCTGGAGAGGATCTGGCCCCAGTGTGATAAATCCACCAGGAGTCAACATTGTAACTAGCGGCGTAGCTTCCATTGGTGCAGCAGGTGGAGTGGCACCAAGGCCCAAAGGTCTGAGAGGTCCACTGATTATGGCTGTATTTCGCAGTTAAAAAAATGGCTATGGGACTCATTTCCTTCCTTGCACTAGGGCCCATGAGACACTGGCTGCACCACTGATCATCTCCGGTAACTTCCTGTGTTTATGTGATCTGTATTTTCTGTGATTTTTCCATTTTGTCTGTTTTTCTTAGAAATTTTATCCGCAGTAGACTGCTTTGGTACTAATCTCCCAGCAGCAATAAAACGGATACCTGGAGTGAGAGAGAGACATTTGCTGCTTAAGTCTGTCTCTGCCCTCAGTTGTACAATGATGTTCAAACACTCATTTGGGTCCGGCCCATAGCATACAACATAAATGCATTTGTGGTTTTTCCGGTTGCTTTTTTTCTGCTGAAGCACGGAGGTGTGTTTTAATTGTACAAGGAAAATCCCTTAAAGAAAGGGAAAATAATGTAATAGTTTCCTATTTATATATTTGGATGCTTTGTAAAGCACTTCACACATTTACATCATACAGCTCTGTTGAAATACCGTTGTGCAAATGCTCTTTCAGAAGCAGTCACCGTTTTGTTCCTCCTGTTATTTTGTACTTACTTCGTTGTTCGTCAGTTGTTCATCCGTTGTCCACACACATATTTAAACAAGCATCTGCAATGCAATCCGTCTCGCATTTACGTGACTTTGACCTATAGGCATTGTAAAAGGCAATGCCTTTTATTTATGTTTTGGTTTTTAAAACGTAAATAAAAGGCATTGTCATTTACAATGCGAATAGCTTAAACTCTCGCAAATGCGAGACCTGTTGCATTGCAAATGCTTGTTTAAAATGAAGCTCACAGGGAAATGCTCCTAGAAGTATCTTTGCTATATAGCTAACAATAGTCCAGGTTATTTTAAGTAAAACATGGTCCTCCTCTCATTTTTGTTAAAATTCTTTTTATTACCTTTTGCTCAATTGACCATTTATAACAATAGTTACAGCAATTTGTACACAGTTGACATCTCAATCCTACCACATTTGGCTCCCAGAGGGATACAAGGACACTGGTAGTATTCATTTCAAAAGACCCAACCTATGGAAGTTTATACGCACAATCGGCAAGATAACCCCTTTCAGCAAAACAGGGCCACACTTTCTCCTCGCCTTGCCTCTCTGGTTGTTGATCCTCTACTCCCATCCCCATTCTACACTTATGCCATGGTGACCATGTTTTCTCCCACTTTTTGACACACCCTCTACCTTTGTACACCGTTTCTTTCGCCCGTTAGCACCAATCAAGGTCACATTCCCAGTCATCCAAGGAAGGCGGCAGGGGCGCCCCCCACCTCCTGGCAATGTTCCTTTTGGTGATCCCGGCTGCTAGCGAAAGCCAAATTCCTGTATATCTGGGTCAGTCTGAGTCGCCTTTGATCATACGGAGGAGACATTTGGCGTCATAGAGACCAGGACACCTGAAACTCTGGACATTACTCCCGTTACACCCTGCCAGTAACTGGCTATCTCCGGGCATTCCCACAGAATGTGAACAAAGTGCCATCTTGCTGACCCCCCCTAACGCAGAGCGCTTTGTGCATTTTACCCCTAGGTGTGTAGGTGAGTGCGCGGGTAGTATGTACGGTGTAGTATTTTGAGTTGTACTAACCAAAATCGTGTCTGAACTACAATCTCTCTTGGACTCTGTACTGCCTCCTGAATCTTCTCATTTTTAAAGTGTATTTCAACCCCTGATCGTCTTAGACCTAATGAAGACATAAATGTGATTTGTTACTGATTTTTTACGACATCACTAAGAATTAATTACAGGAAATGTTACTGATGGAGCCTTAAACCTACTGACCTTACAATCCTCAAGAAGCATTATCGGGATGTATCTGTGTCTGAGTAGTCTCACTGAAAGACCGGCTGGGTATGTGCTTAACTGCACCTAGTCCTTATCAGGCTTTCGAGCTCCAATGATTTAGCATGTGCATCTCAGCCCTGACAACCCACTTGGAGGCATTGGTCTGACGCAACATGCTGGCCATGTTTCTCTGGACTTAGGCTAAATATCAGGCAGACTTCTCATTTTATACATCCTAAAGAGGCACAGGCATGAAATGACTCAATCTACATCCCATCTGTACCAGCTTCCTAGATGCATTATCATGGTAAATGATGGATTCTGCTGCAGATATACTAGAATTTTAGAGATACCGGTTTGACAGACTAAATGGCATTCAAGAGGTATCATCCTTGAAATCTGACACATGGTTAGCAGCATGGAACAAATATCAAGCTAGGCATACAGATGTGTCTACCGACAGGCTTCATGCCCCTTTAGAGTTGAGCATTACATGGCCCATCCCCAGGCCTAATGGCCTGTCAGAATAACACACAACACTGCCTTATCTTGCATGTCTTTCACTCCTACATCATCCAGCATGCTATAGCGTATGCCATGCACAGCTTTCTTTTGGAAGTTGTTAAAATAATGATACAACAAGCAATACACAAGACCTAATGTAATTAGAAAATTTGCACTGCTGGATAAATGTCTCTAAATTATAGGGGTAACAGGGAAGCTAATATAAGGCAGTTGTTGAACCTGGAATTTGTTGGTGTGGTCAACCCTAACCTCTTTGGCTTCTGACAACATGTTTTGACCTTATTTTGCTAACCTCAGGAGTTGGGCGCATTGGGCACTGCCGTGCAGTGTCAAAGCGATGTGCTCATCATGTACCTACTGCGGAGCGGTGTATATGATTGGCTGATTTGAGCTAGCTGTAAGTCCTGTTTCATGGGGTAAGACCTATACTAGGGGCATGTATCTCAAATGTGCCTTCCGTACTAGTTCTGCCATCCATGGAGGTGGCTCATCGATCGTGCCACAGGTTTGTCCTGCTGGGGCCTGGATACATGGGTTACTGTTACTCCACTTGTCGTTTACAAAGCTGTGTGCCAAGCTTCTGCATGTCTCCTGATATATTGGAGTTCTACCTGGTGATGTGGTGCTGTGTTGGGAAGAGGTTGGGCAAGTGTGTGTATGTGTTACCTGCAAGAGTTGTGAATGACAACTTGTGGTATGCTTGGTACAATAGGGATTGCTTCTTGCATTAGATTGGAGTGAGGGGATATAGGAAGAGGCTGCCTGGCATTATTTCCTACAGGCAGAATGGCAACAATATGATGTTTGGCATCAACAAATTTGTAAAGACGAATCCTCTCCAGTAGTGGGAGTGGGCTCAACATTACGGTGATGGAAATGTCACTTTGGGAAAGTGGACATTTCAATATGTGTGGCTCTGTATGCCTGGTGGCCTGTCTCCTAATTCACAACTGGGTGTTAGGGAGATAGCCACATCTGTGCATTCTTGATAGAGGGCCATATGTAGGGGTTCATAGGAAACTGCTTACCTCTGACTCTGAAGGGCCTTTCTGAGATAGTTACATGTGGGTGGAATTGGGTCCTGCATTACAAGGGGCAGAGGCTTGGCCCCACTAAAGATTGTGATCAAACCTCCCAATGTAGGATGCAGACAAGACAAAATTTAGAGAGAGCCTGTGCATTTCAAAGGTGGCGTTTTGAACTGATCGTATCTTCAAAAACCATGGTGGGTTTAACTACTGGGGCTTCAGCCTCCAAAAGTAGACACTTTTGGATTTGTAACCCAAGAAGGATGCCATCACTTAGTGGATTTTGCATGGACATTGCTGTCATGGCCTGGATCTTGAAGTACTCTCTGAGCACCGGGAGCTGGCCTCCTGCCCATGAGATCCCTGGGACACAAAGGATCTCACTGTCTCCACAAGATCGTAAGGACTGCACTGGATATGGCAAAGACAGTTGGAAGTGATTGTGGTTGGGACAAGGACCGACCTGACTTACACCATCATCTCTCTGTACAAGAGAAGTGTGTGTGCAAAGATCAGCAGCAATCTGAGGTGCTGGGGAAGTGAGATGTTCGAGGATTGTGGGGGGAAGCTTGCAGGGTCTGAGGGACCCGTGCTTGGGACCATGGAGATTTGTGCTCCAGAGCATGTGGTGTCTGAAGGGTGTCGGGGGACCTGAGCCTGGAGCTGAGAATGTCTTTGACCTCCAGATCAGGAGGAAGACAGTGCATGGCAAACTGGCCTCTGTCCAAGGTCGTAGGCTTCCTCTTCCTGAACCCACGCCACAGGGTACTTTATTTTGGAAAACATCGTAACGAGACCCGAGGGGTTTCATGTGCCTTGTGGGCACATGCAACTGACTGCCGGGATCTACGGCAGGTCACACCTTTGCTTGGCGGAACACATTTCTCCAGACAGGGAGTGTTTAGCTTCCTGGGTCACAAACATTTGTCTATGGGGGATAGCGATCCCACCCTCGTACAGGTCCTATAAGTTGCTTGGAGGTCTAATACGGATGGATGAAACTAAGTAACAGTTTCTTTCCATGTTAGGTGGTTCTGACTCTTTAGTCAACAGGGTGTGAGCAGGGCCAACGTGTATCATTGGCTGGAAGAGTTGAAAGACTGAGTGGCTGGGTCAAAAGGCATAATCAGAGACTAGTGACTGTTTGACCTTCCTGCATTGGGAAAGCCCAACACCTGCATATAACTGTAAAGTGTATACAAAATTTGTGTTTCATTGTGATTTGAGAAGTTTGACAATTGCATGTAACTGTAAAGTGCATACAATGTGTATTTTGTTTTGATTTCAGTGCATGTGTGTAATACAAAGACAAGTGTTTTTATTCACACGGTGTGGAGTCTTTTTGGGTTGAACGCAGTGTGCTGCGGGGGGAGCTGTGCCAACGTTTTACTCTCAAGCCCTGACAATAAATCTAACATTGCTAACCTGAAACACAAAGGGGCAGATTTATCATTATTTCACGCAGCGCAGCAGACCACCTTGCTGCGCTGCGTGAAAGTGCAGAAATACACCATATTTAACACTATATAGTGCATTCCTATCCTTTCCTTGGACTAGCGTGCAATATGCTGGCAAGCGCCAACTCTGGAACCCATGTACCATGGTGCAAGGGTGATTGCGTTGCAAGCAGGATTGTTTTTGTGCAGGAAGGGAAACCTTCCTGCACGAAAAAATCTTCCAAGGCATTTTCCTGTTTCTATGTGTTCTGCATAATGCAGCATACATAGAAAACGAGGAGAAACAAAGATAGTTCTCCTTGTTATGCCTCATCTGGGGAGACATAGCATTTTGATGCATTCCCAGGTCCACCAATTTTAGTAAACGTGGGAATGCGCCAGTGCGTGGGAACACCCACACTTCACTCATACAACGCCTCCCTGGGGCAGAGTAGTGCAATGCAGCGATTTGAGCTGCATTACGTTTCTCTAGATTTATCAAGCCATGCAGGGCCACGATTGGTAGCCTTGCGTGTCTTGATGAATCTCACTTAGGTTTCGCATTTGCCTTGCGCCCCCTGGCATGGTGCAAGGGTGACGCAAACCCTTGGTAAATCAATCCCATAATTCTTTGAATGACTATTTTGTGAGACACTTGAGTGCCTCAGATAAGAAATATGAGAAAGAAAATAAAATTTACTTTTATTTCCTTAATTTCAGTGGTCATCCCATTGTGACTGACTTATATGTAATTCTTCTCAACTTCCTATAAAGCAGCAGACATTATATAGGATGGAACATTGGCGGGTTTAACAGCTGTGTAGCTTGTCAGTGCATATTTACACTGCGATCAGACATGCGAGCTGCTGTTCCTGCCCTATCAGTCGAAGCAGCTCTAATTTAAACCTCAAGGGTTTAAGATGTAGCAAAGTCAATATAAAATGTCAATATAAAAATTCTTAACTTTGAGACCAAAACTATTCATGAAAAAACTAATTGTTACATAGGAATCAGCCTAGGATTATGCTTGAGTAAAGCTTCTATCAAAGCACAAGGTCGTGAAAGGATCAAGACATGAGTTTTTAAAAATATCCACTGATTAAATGTCATCTGAGTTAGTACATGGAAGACATTTCAAGCAACATCTTGCTGTTTAATAAAATGTTTTCCATGACTCAGAATTATTCAATGGAGTTTAATATCTAAATTTGTAGTTGTATTTCAAAATAACGAAATTCTGGTTAAGCAGTGACCTTTGGTTAAGTATTGGTTAACACTGACATTGTTGAAGCACTTGCGGTGCAATTGCAATGTGGCTCATGTCATGGTAGCTGTATCAGCATTTACTTTGTTTTCCATAAACAAATCCCAAAAGTGGATATCTACTTCTGAAAAATGAAAAAGAGATTTCTCCCCACGTGTCAGGGATATTTTAATTTTTTTTCCTTGTAAAGTAAGGCAGTCGAAGGCAGGAAAAAACAAAGTTGGACACCTCCTTAATTAAGGTGGGACTTTGACAGTGAAACGCCAGCAGCCCTGCTTGTTGTAAACTTTGGACACATCTATGACGGCTGAATAAACAAACTTTCTGTAGTGAGGAACGTCTTTAGCTGGTGCACTGCAGTCTTTAGGTAGGTTCAAGAAAAGGTGAGATTTAATTTCACAGCTGCTTGTCGTACCGGAAGAGAATGATGCTGGTGAATTTAATAGAGCAGCTGCAAAGCACCAACCCTTGGTATTGAGCGCGTACAGACTGTAAAGAATGAGGTAATGTACGTATATCTATAGAGACTGAGAAAATGTGAATGGTTGTTTACATACTGTACAGGGTGGTGTCATGGGATTGAGAGTGCACAAAGACTGTAGAAAATGGTGCAATGAGAATGAGTGTGTATGGAATGTAGAGAATGAACCAATCAAAATGCATCTGAACAGAGTGCAGAGAAATGAGGGTGCACATTCTAAGCAACCAGTTTTAGGAATAAGTATACTCCTCAACACTTTAGTTTTGTACTGATTATGCGGCTATCGGGCTTAACCTGTTACTCTGTCAGCTTAAACCTTGTGTGGGCATTCAGTGCTAAGGCTTTGTAGATCAGATAGGTATGCAAGCAGCAGAACGCCATGTAGCTCAATAGATTTCTAAAGCATTGTTTATATGCTCCGGCTGTAGACTGACACTTGAGATTCAATGATAAATTGCCCTTTCCATGAGGAGCAGGGTCAAGACTGATTTGCCTATGGCTGGGTCCAAACTGCGCTGGCATAATGAGCAAAATTAGAAAGCATTAAACCCAGATCTCTTGACTGAGGTGAGTGGTTGAAAAGTTTAAGCACTCCGTTCATCATCGTGTTGTGTTTTTTATGTTTGTCCTAAGTGGCCATGAGTATGTCCAGATATGGGTCCCTTGCTTGCTGTGCCACTAGATTCAAATGAGCCTGGCTGATGAGGGGTGAAATCCTGAAATCGGCCCCAGAATGCTTGCTTAAGGTTGAGGGAGGACCTAGCCCAGCAGTACAGGCTGGACTGTTCCCATGAGAATCAGGGTCAAGACTGACATGCATATGGCTGGGTCCAAACTGAGGTGGCATAGTGCCCAAAAGAATGATGGATTAAACCCATATCTCTTGACTGGTGATGAGTGGTTGAAAAGTTTCAGCACTCTGTCCATCATCTTGTTGTGTTTGCCTTGAAAAAAGAAGCAAGGAGCACATAACTACTTTAAACAAAATCGGCCATCAATGCTATCATGCCAATGATGCAGATCCATGCAAAAACCAGAATTGTGCCTGGCAAATAGCATCTGAAACAGTAGATATTTTTAAAAAATTCAGCGGCAGAATTTAACAATTAATTGAGCCATAATTAACTTACCTGTTAGTTGGGTTTGGAATGTATGTTCCAGGGGACTAATTACCACAAGGATATAAATCCTTTCCGGCAAGAGTTTAGTACATTTTCACAACAGTATTTTAAATAGTATAAATGCACATTAGCATGACTTAACCAAAGTTGCGTCTTCTGTATCTCTGCTTTGACTAAGGCCTCTTGTGTATGTCTGGTTCATTCCCAATAGGTTCGCTAGGCTTTACGCATGTTCTGTACGACATGTCCTTTAGCATAGATCTATGTAGGTTTACTCCCATGCCAGAGTTCCAAAGTTGAGCCTCCACATTTCCAAAATGAACTCCACTTTCAGGTAGGGTTTTCAATTGAGCTCTAAATGTAAGTTTTTATAATGTTTTTTTTCTTTAGCTGACGGGGGTATTTGTCTGCGTCCACAGCAGGAAGCAGGTCTGCCACAAGCTGCTCATCTGCTACTCACTCAACTAGAATCACTTCATGACAGCCTGCTGTACTGATGACAGAAAGCATCTTTAAAAGGGAGAGCGCTATAAACATTGTCCACCAGGTATGCTGATTTGAAAGCAGGAAGTCCGGACAATATAGATGTTGGGTCTAGTGGTTTAAGCTCTCAGATCAAGGACAATATTTGAATTTAGGACAAAGACTTTCAAAAGAAGGGGCAGTTTTAAAGTCTAGAGCTGATGAATGGGTAATTTGTTTAATATTTACACATACGATGTACATTGGATTCTAACTCCTAGAAGATAGGCTACAGATGGATTTCAATCGGATGATGCTAATAATGCGATATGAGGATTGTGGTGGTCTTCACAGCTTCTGAATATTAGAGGGAAAGAGCTGTAATTCCTTCTCTGGCAAGAAACCAGCTAATGGGATGCTGTTATGTTAAAAGAAAAAGACAGATTTGTTTCCTCCCTATTTTAAGAGCAGTTGCCAATTAGCTTAGATACCATCACCTTCAAGCCAGACATCAAGAGTAACGGCCAAAATTAGATTATACCTGAGCCCCTGCTCCAGCCCATATCAGGAACATATAGACCACTGATCATCATGTCAAGACACACTCTTGGTACTACTCTTGTCCAAGTGCTTTTAACAGCTGTTGAACTTTGTGCCATTGAGCAAGTGACAGGAAAGAATTTCCTAAAAGCCTGCTCTGGTCAACATGAACAACGTTGAATTAAACCTGGTTGCAATTTCATGAATCAGTTGGTAGTGGGGCATTTTGTCTGCACCAGCCGGTAATCAGGACGTGGGTGTAATATGAAGATGTCTCCTACCAAGTGACCATCAAGTAGAGAACCCTTGTCCAGTGTGGCCAAAAGACGGGATACATGTCTTGTGATAGGTACATTTTGCTGCACTTGATTGTAAACACACACAAATCTAAGCTCCATGAACATTATAAATCTTAGAGTAGAAGGTCCCTCGATCACTGACTGCAGTTTCACTTCAGGGCTGGATTAGTTCCTTGCGTCTTTTGAAGGCTCTACGTGTTTCATGTTCGGTGAAAGTCATTGTGTGATTATAGATTCTTAGGTATGGCTCTGAATGAAGTACATTGAATGGGTAAAGACTGACAGCCTATTATCAGTTGAACCTGCTCTCGGAAGAATTCCATTGACACCAGCTCAGGTGGGTGTGGCTTTGTGGTGTAGCCGAAGACTGCTTCAGGGTTGTCCGGTGATGTACCCTGCAGCATCCCTTGCCGCACTCCCTGTGTGTCTGGCTTGGTTTCCACTCACTGCCTGTGAATGGCTACGGCCTTTATATATTTCAAAATACATCTCTGTTGAGAAGTATATATTTTGTGATAATATGTGCTTTGTCCTAGCAACCGTTACCTGACAGCAATACCATCTTGTATCTTTTGAGGTGGGACACTTTGTCTATACCTTCCATATAGCACACATTTCTTGACTCCTGATCGGAGAGCCCACTCATTAAAGTGCCAGACGCCAACTCGGACGGTCAGTGGGGTCCCACTGTATTTTAGCCAAAGCATAATTTCTAATCATTGCAGATAACAGAGAAGTTCAGTATCTGAAGGTTGAAACTATGACTAAGACTGCAGCATATTTCTACATACATGTAAAAGAAATGTCATAGTCTCTTAACTGTCTGCGGTACTTTGTTGAACATTGAATTTTGAGGACCACTTTGTAATCTGGGAGTGGAAGAGGCCTTGAATGCTGCTTTTGCCACAGACGCTCGGATGTGTTAGTGAGATAGAACTACCATGTTGGATTCACAGTGGTGTTTAGTTTGATCTATGAAAAACCATGACACTCAAACATCATGCTTTACAAAACATGCGCGGTACAGTGGTGTGAATAATGTGCAACTCTTGAGGTCTCAATTGGCACAAAGCTAAGGCAGAAATCCAGTAACAACTGCATTTATTGTCATAAAATGAGAATGGCTTGGTATAAAGCACCTAGAGATAGTTTAGTATTAGACTGTGGTTCTTATCCACGTGGATGCAATAAGGTCGGATTCTTAAATGTGAAATTTAGATGCACCAATAGAGGTCACTTCCTCACGCCAACTACTGATTATACTGAACATAATTAGAATCTGCACATTTTTGTTGGTGCATATTGTACTGGAAATGTCAGTACAGTGGTCGTTAGAATGTTGAAAATTCCTCAAAATATCAACTTAGATAATGATCTCAAACATACACATTTTTCCCCACCCTTTTAATGTACGCCTGAAAGACGTAGTTACAAGTGGTGTTTTCTGGAAACTAAAAGTACCTCGTGGAAAATCCACAGGTGCAAGGTGCGGGGAAGCGTTTGTACACCTTGACATATATACGAAATCCAAACATTTTGAGGGGGTACGCCTTAGGGCTTTGAGAATTTAAGGAAGCAAGGACTGTAGACTAGTCCTATATAAATGGGACCCACTTTGGGGGCCACTTTGAGCCAGATAGAGTGGTATGCTGAGGGTACACCCACCTAATGTCAAGTTTTCCTGGGTTTGGAAAAAACGGGGGGGGGGGGACTGGTAAAAACCTAACGAGTTTCACGCACATTTTCCTTCTTCTTGAAGCAGGAGCCAAACGTGGTCTCAAACATGCAGAATTTGAGCTGTATATCTGGAGCGCCATCTTTTTCCCAATTAATTCATTTATGGATGGTGAGTGGGGTGGGGGTTATGACCGAATTAGGTACCTCCACCTCCAGTGATCGACTGACTTATAAGAGCTCTTCGGGGTACATCTGTGTGGGCGAATCGAGGCCTTCGAAAAACAAAAGCATATTTATTGCATTTATAGGAAATGCACAGCTTTAGGACACATCAGCATTTGGAGATTTTCCCACACATGGTTCAAAAACGTAGCATCACCTTTGAGAGAAGTTCAGGTCTGAAGAATGATTCATCGATCCCGTAGCACTGCTGAGGTGTACCAAAAACGGAGAGCACAGAGCAGACTCACGCAAACAGTTTATCATTGTTCTGGCCGTAGTGCAAATATTTACCTGGCTCCAAACATAAAGCTTGCACGAGTTCACACCGGCCACCTGTTAATTGAGTCAACTCCCACCTGGAGAGACGGATACGGCGGAAGATCCGGTTCCGTCACTTTGCTGATTTGAGGGCCCGGGCGCATTGGCTTTCAGGTTTGTTTAACCCCGCCCTGCTCAGATTGGAGCCGATTACTGGGCGGAGGGAGCGGCCAGCCTGAGGTGCAAGGAAAGTTCATGTGTTTTAGTTACATTTTGTCTAGTTAAAGAACAGGTTTAAATATTGCGAAACTAGTGTAGACTGTACTTCAGTGAAGGGGCAACACAGTAAAATACAATGTCTAAAGTGTAAGTCGGGGAGTGACAGGAGAGTTTGAGACAAAAAAACAGACTGCAGTCATCATTAAACAAGCACAGATAAAGTAAGTATATTTGGCTTTCGTATACTGCATTCACACACACATTACACCCACAGATACCTCACACATTCACATACATAAATATGGACACATACATATATATGGACATCACTGCACAAAGGCCAGCAAACTTAAAGGTGTCCAAGCACACAAACCAACATATGTACACAAAGCGGCATACACGCATTCATCCACATACACACAAGAAAAAATTCTTAGCGGCAAGCCTTCACAAGCAAAGAGACATGCACATGCCTATGCTAGTAAATCAACAGACACCTGTGTACACAGACCAACAGACACACAGAACCCCATGCACAAAAAACATACAGGAACCCATGCACAGAGGAAAAAAATCATACAGGTATTCATGTAGAAATATAGATAGGCAGGAAGGTATTCTGGAACAAGAATATATAGAGATGAGTGAAATATTACCTTCCAGCTGCAATTTGGCGTAATTTTGCCCACTCCGCATTGCTCTTCAGCGCAGAGTTCCGCTCAAACTTCGCCAATCACAGCGTAATGGAATTTTGCTCCCATGAGGTCCAAAATATGCGGGCTAATGAGCAGCAAGTGAGATTTGGCATCGCCTAGCGCAATTTTCTAATCCAGGCATTTGTGGGAGTTGCCAAGTGGTGGCGGTCAAAGGGCTGCCATTTGAGTAAATTTGCTGTCGCTCGATTAGATTTTCTACTCAAGGTGCTGCAAAATCTACTCGAATGGCTGCATGCTTTTGCGCAGCACATGGTGCCATTGGTGCTGATTTTCAGTGCTGATCGAGCTACCAGTGCTAAATTGCATCACGAGCAGCAAGAGCTGAATATTATCTGTCCGTTGGCGAAATTCCATGGAATCCCACGGATTTTGTTTGGTAACTCCACGGAGTTCTACAGAGTGAAACTTCACTATTCTGCCCACCGTTGGAAATATACAGAAATTATGCATACAGACTAAGACATTAAGACAACTATCAACACCAACTGGTAGATTAAAAAGCACCTATCACACAAATAGACATTCAAACACAGAAAGAGCAGACATGTACCCATTCACAGTGACCAACAGACGTAATGGCACTCAAACATCTAACACACTTACATGGACAAAGACATACATTTCAGTACAAAGCTGGTGCCTATGCACAAGAAGACCACCAGCATATGGACACCTATATACATGGAGGCACATACCCAATAAAGACAAATCAAATATTATACAGCCATAGGAAACACACATGGAGGCACAAATGGATGATTGGATGGAAAGAGGCATGGATAGATGGAGAGTGGCAGTCAGATTCATTAATGCATAGTTGGTGCTGAGGTTATGTAGGCTTCCTGTGTAAATTACCTTGAGCCTCTATATGAGAGAGATAAATTCGAGGTAGAGAAACAAGTAAAGTACCAACACACATTCAGTCCATGGCCGCATGGTGGAACAATCACTTCTGCAAGCTGGTAGAATAAATCATTGTCTATAACAACCTGTAGATAAAAACACAGCACACTCAATTCCAGTCATTCAGTTTCTTCATAACCTTTATTGAATAGCAAGTAGTTTAGTGTAACTTTATTTAATAGAGTCTGAAAAAAAGAACTAAAAATTGTATGATCGAATACGTCACCAATGAACCCAAGATCTATATCAAGGGTTCTGTCCCATCTAACCATTTGGCACATGCAGTACAACCAGTTTATGTATCCCACCAGTAGAAGTACACATAACAAACAATGAATTTCTACACATATCATTTGCCTTAAAGTAGTTCAAGGTGGGAATGAAACGTGTTGGCAGGGCTGAAGTGTTTTTTGTAAGATTAGCACAAGAATAACAAAAAAATAAGAAAATAAGGACCACACTTGTGGCAATTGTGATTTTCTCTTTGAATTTGAGCCCTCATCAAAATGGACTTTTGAGGAATATGCTAAGTTGAAGTATAAAGGAAAGGAATATGGATGATTGTATCTGCAACAATCCCAGCTCTAAATGACATAAAATCATTGGACTTGCTCGCAATAGAGTTCATCAGGTCAGACTTACATCTAGGAATAGAAGTTACCTAATCTACGTGGCAATCCTCTCTCTTAGCTAATCAGGTGCTAAGTGAAAGTGAAACATTTAAGTCTTGGGGAATAACAATTTCACAGTTCCGTAAAGCAAGATATCCCCTTCCCTTATTAGGCAACAGGAAGTACAAAAGTAACATTGGAGGTACTACCCACTCAGCCTTGAGGGGAGAGTGTAGTCAGTCGCCATCCAGGGAAGAGGGAGTCGTTGAGAATTCTGTTTACCCCAGGCAATTAATTTGTCAACAACTTGTACCTTCGGTCAACCAACAGGTTTCTAGAACCATTAATGGCCTCACCCAATGACCAACGGCTCTTCAGGATAGAAGGGTCAGGCATATTAAAACCATCTGTTGCCTTTGCTCCTGGAACGTCAGTGGCCTTAGAAGCAAAATAATGGACCCAAAATTTCTATCATTTATAAGATCATAGTACATAGTGCTGTTGCAGGAAACATGGGCATATGAACCATACCATCTTGAGGGCCTCACTTGGTTCCACACATCAGCAATTAGGAAAGCAAAATGTGGACAACTTTCAGGTGGGCTAGCAATCTACCTTTGGGTTACAAAAACAGTCAATGCCATTGAAATTCCCTCAGCTTTCCCATCGGTCAAGACAATTAAAACGTTTCTTCACATTGAAGATAAAAAACAGGAAGTAATTATCTTCAATCCCTACATAAACCCAAAACATAAAACCAGGGATATCAAGAACCTGCTGGACCACCTCTTGGAAACTATGAGGGAACATGATACTTCCAACTTTATCCTCTCAGGGGACTTCAATCTCTTTATCTTTTGGGCGATTCGGCTTCAGAAGAGATCTTGGCCCAGTCATCTACATGGAATACTCCCGACGAGATGAAGAGTCCTCATGGCAGACCAAGTAAAATCTCGAAAGGCCTCGTGGACAACTTAGAACATATCAACTTTTGAGTTTTAAACAGAAGGTTTGCAGAAGACTCTCCACCAGCAGCGTCATTCTATACTGAGGCTACAGCATTGACACTTGACTACACTCTGGTCTCTCTTTCTCTTTTTCATTGCGTGATTTCATTTATCCTAGGAGACAAAGTGGATAGTGATCATCGACCGTGAGAAGTACTTCTCTAGGCCAATGCTCCGCCTTTTGAATCTATAACAGGGGGATGCAGCTCTAGTTACACAATTCATTTCAAAAGAATAAGATTTTCACTTGCACACACAGAGGAATTTCTGGAGGCAGCAAAGTTTCTCCTATCAAATTGCACAGAAAAGAAATACCTCTCCCAATGAATGGGAAGATTTCACCATCATGCTATCAAACATGTATACCACAAAAATTAAGCAGAGACTAATTGCTGTAGAATGTGAAACAGAAAGGCTTTCCAGAGCGCAACATCGCTTATTAACTACAGCAAAAAAAGCAATTAACAAGGCCCTTAGACCATTGCGATACATTCCTGGAGACTCTATCTCAACCCTCTCCTTAACCCAGCATAGATTGAAGTTGAAAAAAATCAGATGGGAAATAAAGAGAACCAGGGAAGAAAAGCTTTGGGCTTGACTACTTCATGGTTCCAAAACTAATAACGGCAAGCGCTTTTGGCCCCTTGTGAATAGAGCAGTGCTCCCTTTTTACGGTGGAGTGGCATCACATATCCCTGAGGAAAGGTGGGCTCAGTTCTTGGAAACCTACTTTAACCCTCAGTCAGGGAACCCACAGTCAGCCACAATGTCTGGGCCCACTGCAACTAGTAAACAGCAGAATAAAAGTACCCAGGGGAGCCCCGAACAACATCTGGAGGTAGCTAAGTCAATTCACTTAGCTAGAATTAAACAACAAATATCCAAGGGGAAAAAGAGAGAGCACAAGGACCAAATGGAGTTCCACCAGCCCTCTTCAAACAGGATGCAATATTTTGGGCAGACACGTTAGATCAACTCTTCTGTCAAATCATGGAACTGAGCCAGCTTCCAGCCTCATGGAAGGGCTCGGTTATCTCACCAATATACAAAACATGCGACAAATCCTCTCCAAAATACTATCGCCTCACCGCCTTGCTCAATATAGAAGCAAAATACGTTGCTGGTACTCTACTAGCAGAGCTACAAGTGTGAGCCGAAGATCAATGTATTATTCCATACAACCAGACCGGATTCTGCAAATCAACTGGCACAACCACTAACATCTTAACAATGTCACTCCTCAATGACAAGGCAAGGGATACAGAACAGTCTTTACACCTTTGCTTTATAGATTTTAAAGCCGCATTTGACTACATCGATCGGGCAAGGCTGTGGAAAAAATTTGCAGGTTGGAATATTCCGAGCTCTCTCCTGGAAATGATAATACAACTACACACTAGTACCTGGGTGCTGATTACATTAGGAAATGGAAGTCATCTTTGGAGGCGTATCCACACAACTAAAGGACTCAAACAGGATTGTGTGCTCACACCTACCCTATTCAAACTATGGGGGTCATTAGTATGGTGGGTGGACTTTGTCCACCCGCCATACCCCCGGGAAACGGGACTGCCCGCAATGCATGCGTCGGTCCCGCAACTACAATTAGGATGCGCCCGCCACACTGGCGGGCGCATCCTGCATTTATGACATTGCGGCAGGCCACAAAAGCAAGTTGTGTCTTTCAATGCACAACGTGACAGGCACCTCGCGGTGCCTGCCATGGTGTACATTGAAATGCAGGGGGGTACCACAAGTACCCCCCATGTGCACCCCCCACCTCCCAGAATCCCTGGGGGCCCACTACAGGCCCCCAATGTCGAAGTTCGCATGCCTTTCCATGAAAGGCATGTCCCCGTCTGCATATTAATATGGATGGCAGTGTCTACCAGACACCGCCACCATGTTAATAGCTTTTCCGCCCGGTAGGCAATCGAGCGGATTGCCTACCGGTAGAAAACCGGCAGACGGTCTTTCCATCCGCTGGGGTCCCCCCTGCCATAGATATATGGCGGGGGGAATTGGCATGCGGGTGGGAAAGAATGTCAGGCGGATCGCCACCGCCATGCGGGCGGTGGAGATCCGCCTGACATTCCAATGGGCCTCTAAATGTGGAAGACTTGACGCAATGCTTAAACCTATCTAATGCACATGTCCAGGGATAGGAGGCAAGACCTTGTCCAACATACTCTACGTGGACGATGTGGTCCTGATTAGCCACACCAAAGTAGGGTTGCAGCACCTCCCGTATGCACTGGAGAGCTACGCTAAACAAAATTTCCTGGAAGTAAATTTCAACACAACGAAAACTATGTCTCTAAAAGATCTTTAAAATGTTCTCATGCTTGGTATCTGGGACAATCAGAATTCAGAATGTTACAAACTATAAATATCTAGGCATAAACATTGATAACTGCAGTCAATTTAATAATGAGCTTGAGTCAATCAGAACAAAAGGCTTGGGTTTAGCAACAACTCTGAAACAACTAAAAACTAAGCTGACAGGTCCCAGACTCTCCTTTAATTCAGGTTGTTCAAGCAAAAATCTTACCAACCATCTCATATGGAAGCATTGCTCTGAGAGGGATATATTCTAAAACTCTACAGGGCAGTATCATCAGAGCTTACAGGATCCTTTTCTCCACCTTCCAATTTACGCATCACCGGTACAGATTAGACTGGAATTCGGACTCACCGAACAAAAGCTCACAAGACAGAGAGTTTACCTAACAAGCTGGCACAAAATAATGGATGCCCCCTGAGAACTTCCTAAACCATTCATTATAGAAGGAATTACAATTTAGCTCACAAATGCTGGTCAGGAACTAGCTAAAAAGCAGAGCTCTCCGAGCTCTGGGATATACCAACCTTGCACGCACTCTTCAAAAAACAGTAGTACGCAGGACAATCAAGACCCTCTCGCTAATAGATGACAAAGCTGCCTTTGCAGAACGGAGCCACGCATGGATGACCATCGGTAGCTTTAAAACACTCAGCTTACAATCTTATTTCAGCCTGGGGTACTCTCGGTGCATAAAAGAAACATTCCTCAAACACAGACTAGGAAAGCTGCCATCCATTCTGTACCTCCCACCATGGCTGACGGGGCAAACCACATCTAATTGTCGTCTGGGTAGAAATGAGATGGAGGACGTGGCACACTTGATTTGTACTTGTCTGCACCTAAAGCAAGAAAGGGCGCGTTTACTTAAACCTGAATTTAATGCCCGGGGGATTCGCACACAATGGCAAGCTGCGATAGTGTGCTTCAACTCTGATGACCCGCAGTTGAACTGCAAATTAGTGAAGTTTCTAACTATGGTAGACAAAAAAATGGAAGAAGCAGATGCACTGGGAACCACAACTACAAAAGCTACAAGAGCTCTCCCACTCGACCCAGGTCTGATTCACTAGTGGCTTAAAAAAAGCTCATTGGGCTCCCCTTTGCTGTATTGTCTCAATGATTACAACAATTTATTTATTCAAATCCATTCTTATTTATTGAATTCATTTTATCAAAAGTTAAAAACGATTTTTAGATACAAATATCATGACTTTTTAAAAATACTTTTTTGGTTTTCTGTGAACCATATTACTATATACAATTCATAATTTCAGCATTTCCAATTGGTATACATTCTGTACATGATTTGTGTGTAATACCCCCAAATTATGATCCACCTTTCACTACAACTACCTCACATCACATCACAACCTCACCTAACATACTCACGCATGCACACTTCACATTCATCCTTCATCCAGCTATGAAATCATACACTTTTATTTGTATATGACATGAATGAAAGTCCTTCATTAATTGTTCATGATTGTGTTGCCAGCTGGATATCCGTAATGTCGACGCACGTTTTGGTGGGTAAATAAATTCACAGCCACCTTATTCCGGACCTCCGCTTGATACTTTATTTTCTAAATGGAGGGTGCTGGGGTATATAGAGCGGATTTACTGTAATCACAGTTCCTGATTGAGGTATATTACGCTATCGGGAAACATGGAGTTCGTTTTCAATTCCTTCTGTAACTATGTTGTTTATCTATTTCTGTGACTTTTGGTTGTGTCTTTTTTACTTTAAGTTGTTTCAGTCTGAATTTGTCATAATCGGGCGCAATAAGATTTAATTCGCTTTACCTCGTTTCTCCTCATTGGAGTATAAGCAAGACTTGCTGTTTGTCCATTATCCTCACTGCAATTACTATCTATTGTCTTGATATTTTTCTGGTCGTCTGTGTTTCCGGTCAGTTTCGTCCCGCTGCGCGATTGGAAAACACTGGGCACCTTCATGGCCGATTGAGATTAGAGGAGTATACAAGCCAAGGGCAATTAGACCAAGAAGACTTTACCAGCCTATACAGTTTTAATCTCCAAAATAAAACGTTTTAAGCACTACATATTTATAAAAAAACTGGATGTGATTTTATGGAATCTGAATTTTAAATATGAATTTTGTAAACAGTTTTAATTAACTATATACAATAAAGGTAAATTCATTCAATTCAGTATGGATGATTATATTTGTCACAGTTTAGGATTGGGAGTGCCACCCCCAATGAGGATATTTAAACAAATGGCAAACATTGCCAGATATAAAAATCTTTTTCAGTTTACACTAAACAAGTGACAAGGTTAAGTGGTACATAGCTGACTGCCGGACCTGACACCTTGGTGTGGTTTTTCCACAAATGTTTGCCTTCCAACCTCCTGTTTTTGCTGACTTCATATTTGCTGGCTGTAGGACTCTGCACACTTTACCACTGCTACCAGTGCTAAAGTGCTTGTGCACTCTTCTTTAAACTTGGTAAAAGTGTCTTACACCCAATTCTCATATTTAGTTTACTTGCAAGTTCCTAGTAAAGGGGTACTACACGTGCCCAGGGCCTGTAAATTAAATAATACTAGTTGACCTGCCGCACTTATTGTGCCACCCACTGAAGTAGCCCTTTAAACATGGACCAGGTCAGCCTATGTGTGGAGTTTTAAACTGCCATTTTGACCTGTCAAGGTAAACTTTTTGCCATGCCCAAACCTCCCGCTTGAATACAAATATGTCACCCCCACGGATAGACCCTACACAGCCCATTGCGCAGGGTGCAGTGTATTTAAAAAGGTGAATTAGTAATTTTAAGTTTTACATGTTCTAGTAGTGAAAGACCCCTAAAATAATGTTTCACTACGCTGGGGCTAACCTCTCCCATGGGATAACTTTAGGTTCTCCTATTACATTTAATAAGTGGTGACTTTCCATTGGGAGCTGGTAGGAATGTCGAGTTTGATGTCTAAAGAGTTGTAATTTAAATCCCTCTTTAATGCGCAAGTCACAGTTCTGAAAATGGCACTTTTAGAAAGCTGGCATTTTTGTGTCCTAACCCTTTGCTGCCTGCAGGCTATATCCTGGATCACATTACTAGGAGTAGCTGGTAGTTGGACTTTGTGTATTGCTCCCAGACAGTGAGACAAAGGGGCAATAGGTGTTAGTGGGATGGGCCATTTCTAACTTGATAGGGGGTGGAGCTGTCACCTACCACACTTGCACATATCAAACCCTCTGCCTGAGCACACTCTCACGAAGGGTTTGACACCAGTCTTTGGTGTCCCTATACAAGCTGGGGTCAGGGCAAGGAAGTAGGGAATTCCAAGCATCTCCGGGGGGGTGGGGGGGAAGCCTCTAGAAACCTCTCCTACTTCATAGTGGGCACCAGGTATAAATAATAGACCCTCAGGCCCAACTCTACAATACAACTCTGGACCTGTGGATACTACAAACGAAGGACTGCAGGACCACTACCTTGCCCCTCTGTTGCTCTGCAGCCCTGCTGCTCTAATTGCTTAGAAGGAAGACTGGACCTGCACCCTTAATCCAAGGCTGAAGTGACTCCAAGGGTCAGCTGACCTCCTGTTCTGAGCTACAGGGACATAGCAAGCGCCAGAGGCCTCCATGCACCTGCACATTTGTCCTGCAACTGGACCTGGCTGTACACTGCTGGCCTATATTAGAGTGAGTTCCTGATACCCAAGAGGTGCCTCTCATCTCCTGGATCCTTGGTATGACATCAGATGAGCTCTCGCCTCAAGAAAAGGAGAAGTCCTTAAGTCTTATGCTATTCATGATTGCGATGTTGATGGCAATATGTTGCCTCTAGTGCCACCTGCCAATGCGAAGCTCGTTGCACAAGACTTTTCATGCCACAGTGACAGGCAACGCAAGATCTGCACTTTATGGTACAGCATCAACTGCCTGTTTGACCAATGTTAGAACTAATCCCGGGCAGAGCTGGCATAGTGCGACTATGCTGAGGTCCACGGGGTTGGAAAAAACTCAGTGGAACTCCGCTTCTCCACTCGCCTCAGCCCCCCCCTTATAAAAAATATTTACAAATTGATTTAAAAAGAAATAAAAACACATACCTGTACTGCTGCGTCCCCGGGCAGCGCTCCTCCTCCTCACCGCCCCTCTCCTGCGTCACACGTACATCTTGTGAGAACTGCGCAGTTCTGGCAAGATGTACGTCCGTCGTAGGAGAGAGAAGGCGAGGAGGAGGAGGACCGCCGCAGTATAGGTAAGTGTACTTATTTCATTTGTAAATTAATTTGTAAATATTTTGTATTGGGGGGTGGAGGCGGGGAGCCTATTTAGCAGGGGGGTCTGGCTAACTCCTCTCCGCTGCGAAGTCGGAGTTTTTCCCTATACTCCGCGTTCTCAGCGGATCGCGGAGTAGGCAAATCTCTGCACACTTCGCTGGCGGAGCTGAGTTCTCTGCCCGCCCTTAGTTAGAAAATGGGTTTCTGATTGGCAGAGGTATGCACCCTGTCCAAGAAGGAACCACCACTCTAGTTAGGGTAAGCTAGATACACACTAAAAGATAACACATGCTCACGCTCTGGTAGCTTGGCACAGAGCAGTCGGGCTTATGTAAAGAGGCAATGTGTAAAGTATTTGTTCAATGCACACACACAGTAACACAACGAAAACACCACAAAAATACTCCACACAGGTTTAGAAAAATATATTATAATTTTATGAGTAAAACAAGACTAAAATGACAAAAATCCACTAAGTAGAACCGGAGTTAAGAATTTTTAAAGAATAAATTAAAATGTAGTGTTGAGAAGCAAATAACTCTTAGGGGTTAGTTTAGGTTGCACTGGAAAGGGTAAATCGAAAGTTTAGGCCAACTGCGATGGAGGGCAGGCTGGCTACAGAACTCCCGCAGGTCCCGCTGAAAAGTACCTTGGACGGAGCAAGTGTTGATGTGGAAGACTCCATAAGTCAGTTCGGATACGGTTAGGCGATGAAGGCTTCATCGACTAACCGCTTTATGATGCTGGCACTACATCATTGTCAAGCCACGCTGCCCATCATTGTCGTGCCTCCCAGTCCCTCGAAGCGATGTCATCGATCAGTTCCTGCATCGACGTAGAAGGGAAACGCGTTCGTTCCAATTGGCGCAAAGTCATCACTACATTCATTTTGAGGGAAACATCGTTTACATCGCTGTGTTTACACCGCAATAACTTTACAACACGAGTATTACAACACAAGTCATTACAATGACTTGCGCTGGATGGCGCTCTAACCTAAGGTATAGTATGATTTACTATTCCAACACCTTCCCTACTGTACGTAGACTGGAGTTGGAATAGTAAATCATACTATTCCTAAATCCAGCGCCCTCCAGCGCAAGTTGTTGTAATTACTTGCGTTGTAATGCCTGCATTGTAAAGGCATCGTGGTGTAAACACCGCAATGTAACATCATATATTCTGATTTTTATGGTTCTGTACAGCAGAAATCACCTTTCAAGGGTCCAGGACTGGATTTCCACCACTTGGTAAGGCAGAACTCACAGATGGCAGAGCCCAGGTGCTGTTGCATGGTTGAAGAAAGCCTTTGATGGCCCTGAAACAACTAAACAGGGGGCAGGCCAGCAAGCCCTTGGAGTCACTCTGGGTTCAAGTGAGATGGGTCCAGTCCTTATCCTCAGCAGGGCAGAGATCAGCAAGCAGCAGGGCAGCAAAGCAATGCAGAAAAACAGTTTATCCAGTGTTGCAGTCAAGCAGAGTGGCAATCCTTGTTGCACAGCAGCCCTTACTTATTCACAGGTCCGGTAGTGTACTATATCAGTAGCGTCAGTGGCCTAGTACTTATACCCAGTTGTGCCTTTGAACTCAGGGGTGACTTCAAAGCAGGCCCTTGAAGTGCACAGGTCCTCCTTTCTTGCTGGCCCTGGCTCCATGCTATCAGTAAGTCAGTCAAAAGTACTTTATTTGGCAGCCAAGAGCCATAAAAGAGCCATAAAAGTGCTATCAGTAGGGGGTAATCAGCCCTTTGTGTGGGAAACAGGACACTGACTTTTCAGGTGTTTGTGTCAGCTCCCAAGTCCTGTGTATATGGTATACCACTTTACAAGTGACTCACAAGTGAACTAAATATGTCACTATGTATACAGCAATGTTACCGTGTTCAGGAGAGGATCACATACTCTTTAGCACTGGTCAGCAGTGGTAAAGTGCTCAGAGTCCTAAGGGCAACCAAACAATACAGCAAAAACAGAAGGTACGCAGGTAAAATGTTTGGGGGAAGACCACAAAAAGGATGACAGGTCTAACAATCAGCAATGTAAATCTTTATTCATGACCACCTGTGATGCCCGACCGCATCTTCACGCTATAGTGATGACGCCCGGCCTGCTCTTCACACTACATCTATGACAATCCGCTACACTCTCCCTGCTCCTCGCAGCCCCCTCCACCGCAAACGGAACCTTTTGCGCTTAATTTTAGAAGGTAACTCTCAGTGGGACTAACATTCTTCCTGTATCCGGCCAGGGGAATATTACGGTCTGCCTTAACTTGTAACTTTCACCTGAATTCTCACAACTAGATAACCGTGAGTCATGCTTTGTGCCTTTGAAATTGCATATCTCGTTCTACTGTTGGATTTTTGTTGTTTTGGTATCAAATAATTTATTCAATTTTACTATTTTCCATGATTAGTGTGGAATTCTTCTTGAGCCACCACAAAAGAAAAACCCCTCTTTATGCAGTTTGAAGTACTGCATACATTGCCTCTAAGTTAAGCTTGACTGCTTTCGTGACAAGCTACCAGAGGGTTAAGCACGTGTTAATTTGGGGTTGTTTGTGACTTAACCCTGACACAAAATTGTGGTTTCTGCTTGAGTAGGTTTTCACCCCCCACAACTAGTAACCCAATTTCCAACACTGACAATTTGTCCCATGTCCTGGAGTAGAAGATTATGAATGACTGTGTAGGTTAGCACATCCTTGTATTGGGTTGTTGCATTTATATAATGGGACTTTCTACCCATTATTCCTCTGTAATTGTATCCAAACCTGCTGCCTCTAGGAAGTTTGTCAAATTTCCAGACGGTGAAATGAATTCCCCATATTTAATTATTGATAATATGTTTTAAAGATTTCAGCAATACAAATGTTTTTTCTTCAATCATATCAGATTGGGCATTTTTATCCTCTTTATTGAGTTTGACTATTTAGTAATTTCTGCTTAAACCTTCTCCTCTAAATCTCCTCCCAACCTATTTAATCTGATGATATCTTGTGCTGAGGCATCTGTTGCCATTATTCTTTGAGTAGATATCATATTTTGTTCATTCTATCTTAATTCTTCACATTCAGTACACACCGAAGATAGACATTAAGAGCTTCCCAAACTATTTGTCAGGATTCTGAAACATCACAGACATAGCAACACTGGCAGGTTTGAAATGGCCTGGAAGGTGTGGAAGACCATGTAGTGGAGCTTGGACTTATAACAATATTAGACCACAAAACATATTTTCACTTGACATCCTTACTTTTTTGGTTAAACCACATTCTTATGGGGTTTTAATGGAAGAGTCAGTATTTAAGGTCCCTTTAAGATGGAGCAGATGCCAGGCAGCATGTTGTGTAGTTGCTGTATGCAAGTAAGTATATATGTGGTATTTTTATGGTACAAACCTATGCAAAAGGTTGCAGAGCACTATACATGGTCAAAGACAAGCATCAAGTCAAAGAGTAATAGGAGATAGTACAACAGAACCCCCGGGGGGTGGACACTGCATGTGTTTTGAAGCTATGTGAATGCACACGGATACATCTAATGGACTCAATTCATAAAGGACTTGATGAGTATGATGAACTGGGTACCCTGAGTGCCAACTTATATAGTAGTTAACCAATCTTTTACATGTTTTCACATAATGTGAGGATCATTTAGTACATTTGAGCCAGCTGTGATTCATATTCACAATCACTTAATTGTATGTAAGTATGCTATTTAAATGTAATTCATGTGCTGCATAACTTCTTGGAAACCACACTAACAACCAAATAATATCTGCAATTACCATTGAGAAGATAATTATTCATCTTTCAACCTTCATTTTTAACTCCATACTTCCCCATCGTGGCTTTAGAATTATCTTTTCTGTGTCTGCATGATTCACACAAATATGTAACTTCATACAGAATTACAGTCACTAAACCTATAGAGTGCTGTGTTACTGCCAAGCTTGCCATGTCCTGTTTAGGACATATGGGGGTCCTCTATGAAAGGGTGATTCCCACAATAAGGATATTGAGAGCTCTATGTAGTTGTGTTTGCTACTTGTGTTTTGAAGACAGGGTTGCCCCATTATTGTAACATCGTGAGATACCTTTGCAGGACATCTGGGGCAGGCCAAACATTTGACTGCCTGGTCACCCAGTTTTAACTAAATCAACTGCTTTCTGGAGGTCCTGTGTTACCTGCCAGGCTAGTGGTAAGCCAGGGGTAAAGCATATGGTTACTCTGAAACCTTTGACTGTGGTAGGATTCCCATTTTAGATGGTGGGTGTTGCTGTTGGTGGACCTCTAGACCCCAAGACAGACTTAGGCAACAGGTTATTTCTAGTTTTAGTGGACCATGCCACAATGTACCCTGAGACTGTACTTCTAAGGACAGTGACTGCTCCTGTGAAACTAATGGGGATATTGGGACTGGGGATATTTACCTGCATGTGTTTCCCAAAGGAGTGTCATACAGGGGCGCTAACTTCATGCCTGCCTACAGGAAGTATATGTGGGATGAGCGTGGGGTAAGCTACAAGCTCTCTACAACATACCACTCCCAAACAAATGTTCTTGTTGAGAGATTCAACAAGACGTTGAAGGGCATGATTGTGGACCTGTCAGAGGCCCTGAGACACACTTGGAATGTCTTGTTGTCATACGTTTGCCTACAGGGAAGTGCCCCAGAAGGGAGTGGATTTTAGAACCTATGAGCACCTGTTGGTCTATCCTGTTAGAGGACCTCTCAGTATTGTCAAGGAGGGATGGAATCAAAGCTCCCAAGAAATTCCTAGAATATGTAGTGAGCTACACATGAGCTATCAGAGTGCAGATTAAAAGTTTGAGGAATGAAGCCACTGAGAATCTTGAGTCAAGCAATGAAGAAGAAAGAGTTAGACCAGAATGCCACTCCTCCAATCTGGCCCGTAGAGGCCGGAGTCTTACAGGACCAGATTAAAGGGCCCTCTGACGTCAAGGGTAAAAAGAGTGCAGTCACCTACCTGGTGGATCTCCAGACATCCAGTAACCCCTTAAATGAATCCATTTGAATTCCCTTGAACCACAGCTTGAGAGGTCTGAGATAGCAATGTTCATGGTGACACATGGTGGTGAGAAAGAGAAAAATTGACCCCTTCCAAATCTTTTGTCTTCCAAGGAACAGGATGAATCAATGGATATACTCTCCCTCACACTGGTAGCAGAGCAGCAGGGGGACTATCACCAGTTGCTGGGTCAGTTCTCTTCTCTTTTCTTCTTTACCCCATGGCTGATTGATTGGTGTACCCATGATATAGGCGTAGGGAATAGCATGCCTGTCAAAAACAACATTTGCAGGCTAGCTGAAATGCGGTGTACCAGCATCAAAGATGCCGTTTCTAGGATGCTGGGGATGGAGGGGAGGATTGAGCCCACCTGTAGTCCTTGGTAGCCCACTGGTTTTGGTAGCAATGGCTGCTCGCTCCGGCACAATGCAAAATTGAAATTCCATGTAGACTATAGGGGCTTCAACTATGTCACCCCATTCCTAGAGCTTATTGACTGGTTAGTGTCTTCAAAGTTCCTCAGAAAATTTGTCTTGACATCAGGGTATTGGTAAATTACCTTAGCTAAGCGGCTAAGGAGAGGTCACCATTCTCTACCCCGGAAAGGTAGTGGTGACATTTGGATTTAAGAGTACCTCTGCCACCTTCTAGAGGTTGGTCAACCGCATTCTAGCTGGATTCGAAACCTTCAGTACAGTCTACTTGGATTAGATTGCTACCTTCAGCTCCAGCTGGTATGGCCACCTGCACCACCTCAAAGAATTATGTCTGGCCTTGTAACAGGCAGGCCTAACTATCAAGGCCAGTAAGTGCCAGATAGGCAGGGCTCAGTGGCATACTTGGGTTACCAAGTTGGTGGAGGCCATATCCAGCCCAAGATACCAACCATTTTGACCTGGGAGCTTCCAAGGACCCAGACGCAGACTAAAGCTTTCTTATGCCTCACTGGATAATGCAGGAGATTTGACAAGGGCGTAAACATCATTGTTGCCACCTTGACTGAGCTGACTTTCAAGAAGCAGCTAACCAAGGTGACCAGAGGTAAACCAAAAATCCTTTGAAACCCAGAAGGAATCCATGTATTGAGCATTTATACTCAAGGCATCTGACTTCAGTAAGGGATTCCTGGTGTAGACAGATGCTTCAGAGCATTGCATAGGGCCTTTTGTGTTACAGTGTAATGATGCAGGCCTAGGTCAACCTGTAACCTTCATCAGCAGGTGGATACCACTGGGGAACAAAGGTGGACTACAGTTGAGAGGAAAACATTTACAGTTGTCCAGACACTGAAGAAGCAGAGCCCATTCCTGTTTTGGACTCATTACCGGGTTCAGACAGACCACAGACCCCTAGATGGCTGATGCAAATGTGGGGTTAGAAACCTAAACTGTTGAGGTGGTCTATCCTCCTACAGGGTATGGACTTTACGGTGAGATATTGACTCTGGACTGACGACACCAATGTTGATGGTCTTTCCAGGTTTTTCAGGCTTAGCAGTGAGAGTTCCTGTGAGGGTTGGCAGTTCTTCTTACTTTCTGTTGGGGGAGATCCGTGTTGGAAACGACCATCTTTTGTGTGGTATATCCACTGTTTTTGCATGACTGTTTATGTTGGCTGTAGAACTTTGTGCACTTTACTCCTCCTAACCAGGGGTAAAGTGCCCGTGCTCCTCCTTTCAACTTGGGGAAATTGACATACTCCTGATTAACATATTTAATATACCTATAAGTCTCTAGTAAATGGTACAAAAGTGTGCCCAGGAACTGTATTTTAAATGTCATTAGTAGAATGAAGCATTCAGTGTTCCACCCAGGACAGTGACAGTGTAAAGATGACTGCAGGCCTGCCATCTGTAGATTGGCTGCGCAAGATTTAACTGAAAAATCACCCAGTCGCAATAACACCTGCTGAGAGGTTTAAACCCTCCTTGTAAACAAGAGTATCATCCTTAAGCAGGCCTCACAGCCCAGAATGTGGGGTTCATGGGATTTAAACGTAGGACATGTACAAATTTAATATTAAACATGTCTTTACAGTGAACAGGCCCTAAAATATATTTTCACAGTAACAGGGTTAGCTGCTCAATAGGAAAACACTGGGAAGCAATTTTATTTTTTTAATTTAATAACGTTATCCCCAGCTAAGGGGCAGCTACAAATTCCATTTTTGGACTATTTGAAATATTTATTAAAAGCCCAATTCACCTGTGAAGTTGAACTTGTAATCAATACTTTGGAAGGGGTATGTAAAGTGACCCCCTTCCGCACCTTCTCCTTACCTGACAACCATGATCGCAGTTCCTGTCCGCCATCATACGAATATCACCGAATTAGAAAAAGGGTACCTGAATAAGAAAAAGGACAAAATATTAGAGGAAAGATGGGAAAGAGACATTGACTTTAAAACACTGACAACAGACTTCTTTCAGGAAGAGGGGGGCTGGGCCAGGCAAATAAAAAGAAAGAAGTATTACATGGTAGGCCCGAGAGGAACGCCAGGAAGCATTCCAGAAGCACTACTGGCAAAAACGGCAGGAGCAGAGAGAGTGCGGAAACCATGGGAAGGAGATGAGGAGGAGAGAAGAGTGTGGCAACCGTTGGACGGAGAGAAGGTGAGCATTCGAGCGTCCATGCGATCAAAGAGACAGAGGGACCAACTGCGGATACGGAGACAAAAGAAGTCACAAAGACCTGGCCCATAGAGTGGTTAATGCCGCTAGACATGACTCAGCAGCCTGCCACAATTCTGGAGAGTTGTGGCTAGCGCGGTGAGTGACTGGAGGGCTGACACTGGCTGAAAAAGGGTGGGGAGGAAATGAATCAGCCAGAGAGGTGGGTGGCTAGACATTTTATTGTGACCTTGGCAATCTTCTTTCCTTATTCCTCACAGGCACTTATTATCTTTCCTTTGTGGTGACTAAGAAAGTAGTGCCAGTGCCCTGATGACACTTTGGGCCATATTATCAAGGAACGGCGGGCACATCGAGGAATGACGGTCTAGTATTCTGCACTTTGAATCCAGGGAGTCTGTTGGTGAGCCGACATCGTGTGACCCGTGAGGAGGTGAAAAGAGGCTGCGAAGCTGCGAGGAGAAGAGGAGGGCAGCCGTCGCCTAGAAGCACGACCTCCTGACCATACTCAACTGGGCTAGGACTACAGCCCCCAGGGTGCATCCCTGCACACTCACCTGTGGAGACTCAGGGGGAGGCGCTCACATCGCACCTAAAAGGCACTTTGTTTCTTCCGTAGCACGGGACGCGGCGCGGGACGGAGCCGGGACTAAGCCCGGGCCAATGGTGGACCTGTCTGTGCCTGTCCGTGACTGGGCGCGACTGGACTGGGCCAAACTATTTTGATCACTGTAACAATCAAGCTATTGTCACAAGCTGAGACTAACTTATGTGGGCATTTCAATATTGGACTTGGACTGGGGTTGTTTGTAGTTTAAAAGTTTAAAAAACTTAGATAATTTTAATGATTCTTATCTTAATATAGTAGTGTTCTTTTTAATATTTTCTCTTTATTCTTTTATAAAGAACTTAAGTCCAAATAGTAAGATGGGCAAACCCAACGCCATTAACCACACGTCCACAGACTCGGCAAAAAACCATCTCAAATGCCTTAACTACCAATCCGACTGCCATTGATAAAATGTTACAACAAGCTATCGGAGCTGTCTCAAGTGCTATTGAAAGTACCGAACGACGCCTCTCAATCACTTCATCAATTTCCATCCCTCCGCTGACACAAGGTCTTGCACTTTTATCACCCCCTAAACTATCGGGCACTACTTACGAATCAGTTAATAGTGAAGTCCCGTGTGCACAGGTTCAAATTGATTTGTTATCAACACCCATGCCGTCTACTGTAAAGACTCCTAAAGCTAATGTTAAGAGCTATAAGTGCAAATTAAAACCTAAGAAAGGCAAGCACCCTAGCAAAACCTTAGTTGCAGACAATAAAGTACCAGAGGGTCCCCAGGAGGGTACAGTTCCTTTGAACCCTACATTTACAACTCCTGTTTGGGCAACCCACCTACTAACCGATTTACAGTTGCATCTTGAACAACTTATCAAGACTCAGTTTAAAATCCTTTCGAGTCCGATAGATAAGGTAGTCACATTGCTGAACACAAGGGGTGTGGGAGGTAGTCATTCTATCACTTCAAATGGGCTGAATTCTGCTTATATTGCTACTTCTAGTAACAATCAGCCCCCACAGGTGTTGCTATCCTTAATGGTCCCCATGTCAAAAGGCCAGTTCTGGCACAATCCCAAACAACTTTGTGCATCCCACACCCTACCCCTTCCCAAGCTTGCAAGACCAACTCTAACGAGGTGACTCGTTTAAACTCCTTAAATCACCCACATGGCTTTATTCGGAACCCCTCTGAACTTCCAGCAGTTCCACAGGGCAATCTGCACCATCAAGGCTTTGGTGAAACTCACCACCAATTGCCCTGTTTGGACCTACCTCCCGCTGCTTCTCCTTATGTAGTGGTACTAGTAGGGGTACCACCGTTAAAATCGGAACGAAGAGAACCCTACGCAGAGCTCAAAAACAAGACCATCTACTGGATAAATAGGAATAGACCAATCCCAGAATCTGCTCAGGGAAAAATCCTCTTTGTCAGAAGGGTTAGTTGGCTGGGAGCAAAATGTAAGGACATAGACGGGGACTGTGTGGTGATTCATTTTAGAGATCGTGGTCTAGTACACAATATACTTAATAGGGGCACCAACAACGAATCTGGTACTATTTATCCACTTCCTCTGGGATACTTTTATCCCCCCGAATCGTCACATGGACGTAATGATCGTTTCCAATCTCGATTTCATGAGCACGCTAGAGCTATCATTATCTCCCTCGAGAATAGGTACAGTCCTTTGAATTATGTTGATTGACTACCATCAATTTTTAAAACATGGAGAGAAACAGCATGCGCCATAGTTGACAGTGATAGGGACTCGTGGGGGTAAAAGTCGGAGACCATCCCCTTAGAAAATGACGGACACGTCGGGCGGAGGGCTCGGGACCATACATACTGATACAGAATGCCCTCTTAGCCCCAATTTCTGTCCTGGCCAAACTTATACCAGTTTTAGCATGGCTAGGAGCCCACTTACATCGACTGTTGTTCCTGTAGAGGAGGTTAACAGGACAGCGTACATCTCTTGGAATTTAGCAGGCATTACTTCCAAACTAGACCATCCAGAGTGGGGGGTGCTAATTGATCAGTACGACCTTTGTTTATTCCAAGAATCCTGGGCCTTGACACCTCCACACAGAACTGGTTTTGCTTCCTATTCCATTCCTGCAACTCAGGGGTTAAGGGGACGTCCATCTAGGGGATTGTGCACATGGGTGGGTTCCCACCTGGGTTGCACAGTCAAAATGATCGATACCCATTCCCTATATATCCTCTGTATCCTTCTCTCTTTTACAGTTGGCCTTAAAGTGGCAGTGGTCAATGTCTATTCCCGACCAACTTCTTCTCCCTTCCCATCCCCTACTCTAAGCGACCTAGACCAGTTTCTTTCTACTCTTCCAGCCTCATCATATAAACTCGTAGGGGGTGACTTTAACTGCCACTATGAACCCCTAGATGGTGTCAACACAGTCACCCGGGATGAGGATTCTGCATGGTCCATTCCAGAATGCACCATGTATCCAACAAAAGGCTGGACCCCACTAGCTCTTCAGCTAAATAAGCTCACAATTTCCCACTCTCTTAGGGCCTGCAATGGAAGATTTCCATCTGATACACCAGGCAAACCTACATTTAATAGACCGGGTAGAGGTACAACGATAGATTATATAATGGTAAACATTGAATTTTGGACCCACATTAAGGATTTCAACGTAATTATTAGACACGACAGTGATCATAACCTCTTAGTGCTGGAATTAATTCTCCTGGTGGGTAATAGTCAAACGCCCCCCTCTGAAGAACTCTCGTCTCCACCAAATTTGATCAGTATAGCTGGTGGTAGACGAGTCAGATGGGGTAAACTTAGTCAATCAGGTGACAAGGTAGCTGCATTGTATTCACAAGTTATCCCTTCTCTAGAGACTGCTTCTAGATTCCCAGTGGAAAATCTTGATCCTATACATCAACTCGCTATAAAAAACATCAACCAAGATCTTCTCAGTAAAATAGCAACCTTCTTTTATACAACTGGGAACTTTAAGGCACGACCAATTCGTTCCAATCCCTGGTATAATTCTTCTTGCAGAAAGGCGAAAAGTGCCCTTTTAAAACAGATAAAAATCGGAACACATATTAATATTAGACTAGCTAGGAGCTTTTATAAGAATTTAATTGCTTATGCTAAGCAAGAGTGGGAGGTCGATAGATGGGCTTCCATTAAGACCGCACTTGATAGCCGAGACTTTAGGGCCTTTTGGAATCTAGTTAAAATGGGTAAGGTTGAGGGCTCCGATGCTATAGCGCCCAATTTGAGCGAAGAGGTCTGGATCACACATTTTAAAAACCTGTATTCTTATAATAACACACCTCTAGCCGCCCCCAACCTCATATCCAATAAGATAATTCTCCCCTCAGACCCCGGTAGTCCTAATATCATTGTTCCGCCCTGTACCTTGCAAGAAGTAGTAGCGGTTCTGAAGAGTATACCATCAGGAAAAGCCCCGGGCTTGGATAGAATCCCGGGAGATCTATTCCGTATTGAACCGAAGGTATGGGCTCCCTATATTTGGATTTTGTTTAATGCTATCCTCCAGGGTATGGAGGTCCCGCACACATGGTTAGGGGCAGAAATCATACCCATATTCAAAAAGGGCTCCCCTTTGGACCCGGCGAATTACCGCCCGATTAGTCTAATTGATGTCCTCCAAAAACTGTTTGCCCGTTTCTTATTAGTACGACTCCAGACTTGGATGGACGAATTTCAGATACTAACCCCCCTACAGGCTGGTTTCCGTGCTAAAGTCTCCACCATCGAACAATTATTTAGACTTCAATTATTATTCTGGAAAACCGTGGTCTTGGGGCAGGGCTAGCTTGTATCTGATATTCGTAGACTTACGAGCCACATTCGACCTGGTCCAGAGAGACAAGCTCTGGGCCCTATTGAAAGATATGTGTATTGCCCTATATATTCTCTCCCTTCTACGACTGCACCAAGACACCTTTGCAAGGGTACGGTATGGGAAAAAGGGGGAACTTTCAGCGCCTTTCCCAGTGGAAAGGGGGGTCAGGCAAGGGTGTGTCCTGGCCCCCACACTTTTTTCTCTCTTTTTGAATGGCCTGATTGCTGACTTCCAGGGCAAGAAAGATTTAGATTCTCCACGCTTGGCAGATTGCAAAATGCCCGCTCTCATGTTCGCGGATGACACGCTTCTTTTGTCTAAAACACCAATGGGCATCCAGCGAACATTGGAAGCGTTTTCCCAATTCTGCAAAAATAGAAATTTGGAGATCAATTGTTCTAAAACTAAATACATGGTCTTTGGACCTACTACAGCTAACTGCCCTCACCCCCATATAGATGGAATAACCCTTGAGAGAACTTCAATATTTGAATACCTCAGGGTTACTTTGAATGATCGGATGAATTGGGGGACTCATGTGGCCAAAGCTAATTTAAAGCTGGCCCAAGCTGTGGGGGGTATTCTGAAGGTATACGACGATTGCTCCTATAAAACCCTAGGCCCCCCCAGTAGAAATCTATAAAACCCTAGCTAGAGGAGGAGAACTTTATGGGGTTGAACTCTGGGGTCATGCAAGTACTAACTCTCTTGTCCTGATTGAGAATGAGTTCCTTAGACGTCTCTTAAGGCGCCCACAGAGCACCCCCATCCTTCCCCTGCGACTTGATCTGGGCACGGTCCCTATTTCGGACATTATTGCCAATCGCCCCCTCCTCTTTTGGAGACGGCTCTGGAGTACGCCTGAGCTCTCCAGTTATAGAGAAGAACTTAAGGATACTGGGGTGGGGAAGATCCCCTGGATCATGCATGTTAGAAATCTCTGCTATGCATTAGGGAGGCCAGAGATCTGGCTCCTACCAGAACAGTCTTGTCCTACTATTTCAAAAAAATCCTTTGCACTTGCCCTTAAGGAACACTGTTTGGCTGGCCTATTACGAAATAGTTCATTAGGTGTACTGAGTTTGAGATTCCTGGAGGTAAAATTTGTCTATCACTTTGAGCAGTTCCTCGATCAAATCCAGTCTCTTCAAGCCAAGAAACTATATCTGCAATTCAGATATGAAACACTTCCTCTCAGGGCTTATTCTAATAAGTGGAAAGGCGCATTAACTCCATTCCAGGGCTGTCCAGGGTGCGACGCCACTGTAGAGTCTGATTTGCATGTTTTGCTATTCTGTCCCTTATACAAAATGGCCAGAGTGAAATGGATTGTTCAATTATGTAAGAACTTGGGCTATAGGAATTACCTCGAGGTGTTTAGACTTTTAAAATATGATACATCCTTTTTGACGACATTCGCCACTTCCAGGTTTCTATACTCCATGTGGTGTATAGGTGCGCAAAGATTAAAAAAAAAATAGAAAAAGGGAAATGTGTTGAGAATCTCCTCCCTGCTGGTAGACTTGAATCTTGGGATGTATATTTTTTTTTTCTCTGTACTAATGGTTATTCTCTAAAGTTGTTCACATTGTAAACTCCCGACTTCTTATATGTACTGTTTTGTAGGGTTTTAACCTATTTTAGTATATTTTATTCGATGGTTTTATAATCTTACAAATAATTAGTTTGAGATTTAATTGTGATATTTTTGGAACTAATGTTGTTTTATTCTTGTTGGTCACATAATTTTGAGAACTGTCTTTTATTGAGTTTTGTATTGCTTTAATGGCCTCTGGGCCGATAATAAAGTTATATGACTGACTGACTGACATTATCGCCACTTTAGCAGCAGGAAACTGCCGCTAAAGTGGCGATAATTGGCGTGATAATATGCCCTTGTGAATTCCCATAGAAGCCCAGGTTCTGGTGTGAACCTGGGCTGCTCTGGGAATTCACAAGGGCATATTATCAAGCCCATTATCGCTGCTTTAGTGGCAGTTTCCTGCCATTGATAATATGGCCCCTCATGCTTTAGGGACGGAATAATTGGAGGATTATACTATAAAGAGAAAGAGAGGGAGAGGTACCTGCACATTGAAACACGGGTGTTTTGGTGACGGTGAACTTGGCTTCCAGGGACCCAAAACTTACCAATTTCTTAGTACTCCAATGTTTGAGGGTGCAGGTGGTGATATCCATCTCTGGGCTCTTGAAAGGAAGAGTGGGGAAATTATTACTAAGCCTCTCAGGTGTTCTACAGGACCTCACCATTGGATCCACAAACTTATAATATATATACTGTCAAACTGTGTCTCGTATAATCCTTTTTGTGTGCTCTTGGTCAATAAACAGTCTAGATTAAGAAACTAACAAAGACTCAGAAGCCATATTTCCACCCTTCCCTCACACAGGGTACTTTTAGAAAGTTACCTTTTCCATGCCTAGTGCCTATTACATGGTACCTGACTAGCCTCCTTGATGATGTGTGAATTTGCACCCCAAAGCAGGGACAAAAGCCCTTGGGTGTTGGGAGCTGTTGTTTTACCCTTGACATGGGAACAGGGTCAAGACTGATTTGCAAATGACTGGCTCTAAACTGGACTGGCATTGGAAGCACAAAAACTATGGATTCAGGCCCAGATCTCTGTACTAGGGTGAATGTATGACATTGTTCTGCATTCTGTCCATCAATTGTTTTTGCATTATTCACACGAGTGGGACTGGTATGCCCAGTCGTGGGTCCCGTGCTCTGCATGGCACTGGAGTCAAGCTAGCCTGGCTGATGAGGGAAGGGACCCTGAAACCGGTCCTAGGATGCTTGTTTCCAGTCCAGGGAGGACCTGGCTTGGCAGTTCGGCCTGGACTGTTCCCATGGGGAGCAGGGTTAAGACTGATTTGCATATGGCTGGGTCTAAACTGGCATGGAGTGCAGAAAAACGATGCATTAGGGCCCAGAGCTCTGTAATGAGGTGTATGTATGAAATTGTTCAGCATTCTGCCCATCAATTGTTCTTTTTGCTGGTGCCTAATACATGGCACCTGAGTAGCCTCTTTGATGATGTGTGAATTTGCTCCCCAAAGCAGGGACAAAAGCCCTTGGGTGTTGGGAGGTGTTGTTAGGGATGGGCAAGGAGTTTCCCACACCCACAGGCTGGTGCCAGGCATGAATGTGTCACACACACAACACTTCTCAGAACACATTCTGGACCTATAGAAGAACAGACAAGTATGGGACCTGCTGTGTGTGACCTCAGAAGAGCGTAAAAGACTAGACCTGCTCTGCCTCTTGTAAAGAAGTTGACTCCAACATAAGGCTGACCTCCTGTTCTACCTACAGGGCAGTAGCGGCCCGTGGTGGGATTTCTGCCGGGTGCTGATGTGGGGTGGGGGAGTGGTGGGGTGGGGGAGTGGCAGGGTGGGGGGGGGAGTAAGCTACGGATTACAGCCGATTAGAGGTAAGTAAACATATAAATAAATAAAACAAATTTCGTTGTGCGCCCTTCATCTCTAAATGCGGTCCCGCACCAGCAATTAGGATGCCACCGTGGCGGTGCCATCCTCAATTTCCAGCATTGTGGCGGGCAGTGCTCACATCACCGCCCGCCACAATGCTGGGAATGCACGTCGTGCATTGGCATGCACAAGGTGACAGGCACCCCGCGGTGCCTGCCACTTTGTCTGTGCCAATACAGGGGGTACATGTGCCCCTCCACCCCCCAACATCCTGGGGGCCCACAAAATGGCCCCCTTTTGCAAAATCCACATGCCTCGCGTGCATTGTAATATGGATGGAATATGGATGGCGGTGTCTAACAGACACCGCCACCATATTCAAACATTTTCCGCCCGGTGTGACCGGTGGAAAACCGGCGGTGGTCCCCCCGCCATACTAATATGGTGGGGGGAAATAGCATGCGGGCGGAGGGGGATGTCGGGCAGATCGCCACTGCCATGCGGGTGGTGACGATCCGCCCGACATTCTAATAGACCCCTAAGTGTTGTGTCAAAAGTCCTGAACCTTTGGCTCGTGTCAAAGTGTACTCTTCCCAAAGTTTCCTGAAACCTGAGTCTTTTGGCCTCAAGGACCTCCAGAGGGCAGGGACACACCTGCCAAGCCGATTCGGCAGAGGTTTTTTGCTTCTAGGCCAAAGATTCAGGTAGCTCACGATGGGAACTTTTCAGCAGCAGCAAATCCGATTCAGCGTGATTACACAGAGAAGGTCTCCCACCTTGTGGAGTCCTCTTAGACTACAGCTTTCAGCTGTACCCTGCAGGAAGGCTCTGAGTCCCAAAAAAATGAGAAAGGGCCTGATTTCGATCTTGGCGGACGGGTTACTCTGTCACAATGGTGACGGATATCCCGTCTGGCTAAATATAAATTCAATTATATCCTATGGTATTTATATTTCGCTAGATGAAATATCCGTCACCATTGTGATAGAGGAACCTATCTGCCAAGATCTAAATCAGGCCCTTAGACTGAAGGTAGAAATCTTCACCAGGCGAAAATGCAAAAAGTATCTGACTGGCCAACGGACCTTTCCTGAGTGCCAAATTCTAATTTCTCCACTCACAGTTCTCCTGCCACAAGTCAGTGGTTTCAACGAGACCTTGTCTAGCAGCTCTTCAATGATTTAAAGCCCTTTCCTGCCACAGCCTCCTGCATGTCAGAGACTAAGTCTAAAGATAAATCGTCTGACCGGTTTTAACATGGTTCTTGAATCCAAAGCATGCTCCTTTGAGGTCAGTCTTAACTTGTACCTACATACAAGTCAAGCCAATCAGATGATCGTGGTTATCGCAACACTTTTTGGCAGTATTTTTGTATTTAAACTTAAAAAATTTATCTCTGGTTGCTCTTATTAGATTTTTGTCATTTTGGGGTCATTTTATTTATTAAAATATTATCTATCTCTCGAAATTGGTTAGAGATTTTTCTTATGTTGTGTTTTTACTTTATTACTATTTTGGAACGACATAAATACTTTACACATTGCATCGAAGTTCAGCCTTTCTTCTCTGTGGCATAGCTACCAGAGGGTTGAGCTTTGGTTCATTTAGTGACTTTAGTAGTACACTCTGACAAGGACTGTGTCTATTACTGGAAGTGGGTACTTACCTCCCTCAATTAATAACACAATTTCTTACAAAAACTATAAAAATGTTTCTTTAATAAGGGTAGTACTAATCGTTGCTATTGTATGTTTGGTTCATTTGCACAACCACATAGCGCCACAGTAGTTGGTTGGTTATATAGAATCTCTTATTAGAAGTTCATCCTAAATATTGCCCAAGACTGAAACTGAGGTTTACAATGCTTGTCGATAGCAGCCAGGACAGCATATGAAAGGATGAGGTTAAAGTTTTCCAATTCATTTTCTCATCCCAATCTTTCTCTGTCAATGACGCCAGGAGATACAGGACCTATTTAGACTGCCAACGGGTTTTGAACCTTGTCTCTTGTTCCCCAATAGCATACCACCAAACAAGAAGACAAGGGTTTTGACAGAATCTCTTAGCAGAGGTTAGTCCGGATGAATGTCCATGACCTTTGCTAGCAGTGAAATGGTAGAAACGTGTTGATATTTAGCCCAGGATCCTAATAGCCTTGGTTCACCAAGTTATCTAATCTGGTGTTAGGAAGAAATCCAGTGAAATACTGCCCTGCACTTAATTACCCAATTTTAAAGTACAGCAGCTGTGTGTAGAATCATTCACTTATAAACCAATCATAGTGTAACCATTCAAATTCTTAAAACTTGTAACTGATAAGAGAGCTCTGTCTGAGGCCCCAGACTAAGTTGGGCAAGGTGAGGAGTGGGCCCAATGATAAACCATGCCACTTTAGAGAGTGAGGATCATGCATTATTTTTTTGTTGTTGTGCTGACCAGGTACTCTAACACTTTCTATTTACCAAACTCTCAGAGACAGCAGCAGCCAAAAATGCTGCGCTGTACTGCGTGAGACATATAGAGCAGGAGAGAATCATATTTAGAGATATGACACTCTCTTAACTTTAAAACTTTTCCCACTTTCTAGTGTACTGTTTAGTGCAAAACACATGCAAAGTCAGAAAAGAAAAGATTAATAAAGGCGTATTTAAAATTAGCACAATTTTTTTATTCAAAACCCTGCTTACCTTTTTTAGTGAATAGGATTTTGCGTAAAAAATCTTGGGTGGTTACATGGGAACACCTATGCACCACCCATGGAATGCCCCCTTGGGGCTAAGTAATGCAAAGCAATAGCACTGCTTTGCGTTACTTTCAAGTTAATTTCCAGCATAAAACAATTTTACAGTGAAAATTAGGGGGCATATTTACAAGATATGATACAGTGCTAAGCTGTGCTAAGCTGCGGCATTAGGAAAGTGCTGGAATGCATTGTATTTACAACAATACGACGCATCCCTGTGCTTTCCTCTGCACTGGCGCACAATAGGCTGCCTAATGCCAATGCAGGCACCCTTGCACCATGGTGTATGGGTGTCTGTGTTGCAGGGATGATTTTTGTGTGCAGGAATGACACCTCCTTGAATTAAAACAATAATTCATGGCTCTTTCCTCCTTCTAAGTGTGCTGCAGAACGCAGCATACATAGAAAAGGTAAAAAACAAGATGAAATAAGGATACTTCTCCTCGATGTGCCATTTTAACGCCTCCCCTGGAAAGGCATTGCAATCTGACACATTCCCAGGTTTACGAAACCTTGTAAATCTGGGAATGTGTCAGAATTCATGGGTGTTGCATAGGAGCACCCACAGCAACACCCATGGAATGTCCCTTTCACACAGAGTAATGCATGATGTGAAAGGGGGCCACACTTGCAAGGCCATGAAAAGCCACACTGTGGGGCTTTGCATGGCCTTGTAAAGATGGGCCAGCACACTGTGCCACCGAAGCATCAAAAAAAGTGACGTTCTGGTGGTGCAAGGTGCTAGTTAAGGAAAAAATATTTTGCATCAGTTTGTGTCACTTTTGCGACTCAAAAATGTGCTGTGCTAAAAAAAGGTTAATACCATTGAAAATCCACATATTTTGTGAGCACTAGAGTATTTAAATAAAATGGTATTTAAAAAAAAAAACTGCCTGAGATATTGCAGAAATATCGCTAAACCTAAGAGCGAGGGCTCCTGGTATTCATTTTTTAAGTGATTACAGCTAACCATGGGAAAAAGGAGAGTGATCATCATACTCTGCTCCGGGAAGGAGACAAAAGGGTCTGAGGGAAAGTTTACCGACCTGATCTAGTTCCAATCCCCAATACTTATAATAAACAAACATATAGGAACTGATGGTCTAAAGGAGAAAGGCTTGTAAGAGACAACACCACCCCAAGTGTGTCAAGAGAAGAGGAACTATACAACTTCAGATTGAACCTACAGTGAAACATTAGACAGAAACCGCAGAGGGTTGTCAGGATTTCCATCAACTGCCAGGGTGATCTTCACTCCTGGAACAGATGGATACATAGAGAAATCAGAATTATATACATTTGGGGGAATAGATCACCCTGTCCTTTTTGAGATCTCATCATCTAAGGTTGTACATTTGACAATTTTTGAATTTTAAATCACAAGATCCCTGTTGCAGTAGCACACTTTGTTATATAGGTCCTGAAGAAAGCCGGACACTGTTCCATCTAGGCTGAAACTAGTTGACCCACTGTGAAGCAACGTATTTGTTCTATGTTGCTTTAGCACGTTTTTAAGAGGATTGGTACAGAGATAGTGATTAAAGGCTGTTTCTCTCTTTTCCAACTCCTTTTTATTCTCACTGTCCTGCACTGCACTATTACCATTTCCACCAAGCAAGAGAATATATACTATCTTTCAATACTACGTTTATCATTTACCTCTGGTTTTTCTCCTTCTGGGACTATACTTTGTTGGCTCAGTTGCAATCTTTTTGCCACATGATTCCCCTCAAAGCTTTGAGGAATAGTGGCCAAGATTGAAGGATGACCAGATGATGACACTGGCCTCTCTTGGCAGTTGATGGAAATCCTGACAACCCTCTGCGGTTTCTGTCTAATGTTTCACTGTAGGTTCAATCTGAAGTTGTATAGTTCCTCTTCTCTTGACACACTTGGGGTGGTGTTGTCTCTTACAAGCCTTTCTCCTTTAGACCATCAGTTCCTATATGTTTGTTTATTATAAGTAAAAAGGAGAGTGACCCAGTTCATAGAAGCCATTATCCTTCTGCCATTTTGAAAATAACATATTTCTTAGTTATTTTCTTCCAAACGTACTTTATCTTATGCTGGTATATTTAATCTTAGCACCAATTCACTCACGCTCAAGAAAACAGAAATAGTAAATCTAATTTTATTGGAGCGTCGAATTAGTTGGCAAACAACGTGTTCTTGTTGTGAACAGACCTGACTTGTATTGCATACTTAATAACAATATCTACCACAGCTGATTGGTCTCGCTTTGATGTGCTGAAACATGACGTAATAACAATATCTGCCATAGCTGATTGGTCTCGCTTTGATGTGCTGAAACATGACGTAATATCAATATCTGCCAAAGCTGATTGGTCTCGTTTTGATGTGCTGAAACATGACGTAATATCAATATCTGCCAAAGCTGATTGGTCTCCCTTTGATGTGCTAAAACATGTAAAACACTGGCAGGAGTGCTATTTGTATGTATCGCGTTAAAGCCAAACATTTTGGCTTGCCAATGCGTGTTTATTTTTGTCATGGGAGGATAAACAGTAGCTTGGTAGATTGATCCTATTCATATCCTTTTATGCTTTTTTGTTTCAGGGGTGATATTTTTGTGTCCATGAACTAGACATATTTCTGATTTTGGGCCCTGTGTTTCAAGTAAGGTGATATATTTCTAGCATTAAGGTTGGTCTGAGCCTGAATCAGGATCTAAGTAGAAGTTTCAAACATTGGGGGTCCAAAGTAAAATCAGCAATTGCAAAAATACAGTTCTAACTACAAAATTAATTCAGTACATATTTGGTTAAAAAGCTGAAATATTTTCAAATTATAAATAAGTGGCTGCATGTAAAAAAAAAAGAAGTTTTTTTAACCAGAGTCAGTCAGTCAAAAACACTTTATTCGATTAGTTAAAATCATAAGAGTACAGAAATTCATAAAAGCATAGGCCATGACATAATCAATAAAAAATATGGTTACAATAAAACCATATAATAAAACAACATGCAACATATTTAAAAATCATTAGAAAATTACTCATATGATGCCCAAGCTAGAAGATTGTTTCGCCTTACAGCGCATAGCATCCACCAAAAAATTTGCCACACTAAAGATAATGCGAGTACTACTCAGCTGTTGAAGAAACAGCAGGGCAGGTCTAACTTGTGAGAAGCCAGCTTCCTTTAGAATTGGAAGTAAGTATTTTTTACGGCTAGCAGAATAAAACTCGCAAAACATAATAAAATGCAACGTATCCTGACATGAAAAGTCATCACAGTGGCATGGTATGCTGCATTCGGGCTTGCCCCACAGAGGATAAGAGCCAAGTTAGTAGTGAATCAGATTGAATCTAAAACGCAGTAATAAAAATCTATGGAAAGGATTTGAAACAATGCTTAGATAGGGTTCCAGCGAAGGAGACGAGAGAAAAAAATGTGCTCTCACATTTGGTTTTCGAAGTTCCGTCTCCTCGCGGTCCATAGTAAGTCTATCTAAAAAAGACTGCCTGGTCCATGCAATATCTGCTTTAACTATGAGAGATGGAGACGAAAAAAGCTCAGGGCGCCCCATGCTAGAGAACGCCACTCTAATATGCTCTAGCCAGGGGATTCTATTAGCATGATCTAAGGCTAAAACATCACTCAGGATCTGATGATTAAGGGAGATTTCCTGGTTTAACCAGGTTTTCACCCAAAATAACAATGGAGCCAACTTCAATTTACCAGAAACATAACCCAAACCAACCTCCGCATGAATAGAAAAAACAGGTGTTCATTGGGGAACTGATAGCAAAGAACGCAGGAATCTATTTTCTGCAACTTGAATCATGTCCTGTGTAACATAGCCCCACAGAGCCGCGCCATAAGTGGCGATAGCCAGGCTTTTTGCTGTATAGACCTTCAACAAGGCCTCCATTGGCCTTGCCCCCAGCTTCTTAGCAAAGCTGATCACAGCTGAGGAAGACCTGGCTACAGAGTTGCGTTTAAGTTTAATTTGTGGGCCCTAGGAGCCATTCTCATCAAAGAGAACTCCCAAATAGCAGAAGACCTTAACCCTGGAAATCTCTTCCCCGTTGCAAAATAGGGATCTAGACTTTGGCTTTTTACGTTGTTTCCCCACAACCATAAAGTGAGATTTTTTAATATTCACTCTAAGATCCAGGGCAGCCATGAATGTACCAAAGGCATCCAACAATCTCTGAAGCCCCACCGCCGTGCGGGCCAACAAAACAGCGTCATCCGCGTATAGAGGAACTGGTACAACCAGTTCCCCCACGCGCGGCGCATCAGCTCTCGGGACCCCCAGAGACCCTTCCAGGCCGTTAATATAAATTGTAAAGAGGAGTGGGGCAAGGATACACCCCTGCCTCACCCCTCTCTCCGCCCTAAAGTGCTTCGTGCATTTCCCATCCTGTGTGACCCTCACAGATGCGGATAGATCCTGATGCAAGGTTGCAAGAAAACTTACTAAGGGCGGGTCAATACCCAGATCCAGCATGATTTGCCAGAGCTTGGACCGGTTGACCAAATCAAAGGCGGAGGACAGGTCCATGAAAGCCATGAAAAGGGACCCGTCCTTCGCCACCGTATATTTGCTGATTAAAAGCTGAAGATTTAGACACTGGTCCAAAGTCCCCCTTTTTGGTCTAAAACCGTATTGCAGATTAGATAAAATACCTCGGCTATCTAAGGCATCCCTGAGTTTACCAAGTAAGACCCTGCCCAAGATCTTAACTGCAGAGTCTAGCAGGGAAATAGGTCTGTAGCACGAGGGGTCATCACGTTGGCCCTTTTTAAAAATGGGTATAATAAGAGCAGTTGCCCATGAGGCTGGAAACCTATAGCTTGAAACGAAGTTAAAAACATTAACTAGGATCCTTGCCCAAACATTAGGAGAAGAGGTGAAAAGGTCGGCTGGTACACCATCAGGGCCAGGTGCCTTATTACTAGCTGACTCCTTAATTGCCATTTCCACATCCCCCTGCTCAAAAACTAGGGAAGACAAGGAGCAGGCTACAGAGGGAAGAAGACCACTATTAGCGCTAGCGCCACAGGTCCCATAGATTTTACTAAAATGGTCATACCAAAGCTCGTCCTGGATGACACAGTCCTGGGTGGTACCCTCAACATCTGAGAAGAATGGGTTATTTATTGTGGCCCAGAACTTACCGCTGTCCCGAAGGACATCAATAGATAGAAGATTAACCAGAGCAACGCTGTATTGTACACAGGACCCCATTCACATAGGTTAAGTTTAGACCAAAAGTCTAACTTTACTACTTTTTGGTATTCATAAGGGTATGTTACAAGCAGTATCTTTATGACTGTGGAGTTTCCGCAGTCTGGTGGAATTTCAATCCGAGTGCAGGGAAGTTTATCTTAGAAAGAAAGAAGGACAAACCACAGAAGAGAGAACCCTCACAGTTCAAATTAATTAAAACGTTTATTAAGCAGGAATGAGCGATCTGGAAAATAGAGCAGAAATACTGGCTCCTAATTAAAAATGACCCGGTAATAGGGAAGGAGGCTCCTAGGAGACCAGGTCTGACATTTAGGAGGGCAAGAGCCATGAGAGATGAGCTAGTGAAAAGTACACCCGAATGCAAGCAAAAAAATAATTGGCTTGGATGCAGTAAAGATTTTTTTTTAAGTTGAAATTGTAAAGCTTGCCAGCATGGTATCAATAAGGAGTATGAACTGCCTCTCCTGAAAACAACAAAGATGATAAGAGGCACTTTCCATTGCAAAACCAAGTTTGCTATCTACATCTTAAGTCGCCCTTGTAAACTTATGCTGCCCATTCACAAGAGAATTTTACAATATATTAGGGCAATGAAAAATAAGGACAGATCATACCCAGTGGCCCGTCACTTTGAGGAAATAACTTAATAGAGAAGCGAGAGGTCTAGTATACATTGTTGTTGACGCCATACCAAAAACATCAGAGGAGGCAACAGGGAGAAGAACTTGAGACAACTAGAGTCATGTCATATGTTAGAACTGGACACTAAAAACCCGAGGGATCAAATGTTCAAGAACATTTGCATGCAGACCTATAGCTTTTATAATAGAGAGTGTTGTTTCTAGTAATACATTTTCATCTTCTTTCTTTTAAACTTTATGTAATTGGAGGTAAAAGTTAAAAAAAAACAATTTTTTAAAACACATCCGCATGCCTGCACTTTAATAACACAAGTCACTTAATTTAGGAGAACATACTAGTATTAACAACATTTAATGCACAAGCACTTTGAACATTAATGACAAATGTATGTGAGGTATGTGTCATTTGCCCACTAGGGCTTCATGACACAAGATGGCACATATGAGACAACTGAAAGCTGAAGTGCAATGGCAGGAAATAACTCGAGCTATGAACTTTACACAAACATTAGTCTTTATTATTCATATAAAACCCGTTCAGGTTCTATTTTAGGTTTAGTGAGAAATTAAAAGGGCAAGCAATAAGTAAGGTGTGCCCACTTGGGCTCTATTGAATGTAAATAACGGAAGGAGCTGTCATTGGTGAAGAGATTACGATGGCTGGACTTTAGCTAAATGCGCTATGAATGAATACTAATTTTAGTGAAAGAAACATATACGTTTAAGAAAATGTATATATTTTTTTTATTGTGATCCAAAAAGTATGTCTTCATTGTCTATGATGATGTAATATGCACTTTAAAACACATTACTGAGATGGCACCTCTGTTTTGTGCTCAAGACTGCAGGGCAGCATAAATGCGTTAAATCGGTAGCACTTTAATGAAAGTTGCACAAACAACACCCTGGAGTGTCGGTATTCTTGAGAGACGGTTTCAGAAGGTGCTGTTGCAGAAAATATATATATATATATACGTATGTATGGTACATAGATGTGGAGTTAGTAATAATGAATCAATAGTTCCTCCAGAAGCACTTACCTTTTGATATTTTGGTATTTGATATTTTGACCACAATATTCTTGTATCACTATATTTATAGCCTCGATATTCATTAGTACAATTGTGTCGTGTAAGAAAAGCTTGACAAACATCTCAAACATTTGTAGTGATCTCACATTCATCATTCAGCAAACATTTGGCCTGATTAACAAAGATGTTGCGGGGACTTCATATGACATACTCCTGAATTCCAAAATTAAGCGCGGAGTACTATTAGATGAGGGCAAACCTACCTAAACACAATGAAAATCCAATAAATGATGAACACATTTTTTTTTAAAAAGCCTACTTGTACACCACTCTTTATAAAATGGACTCACTGTTTCCAAAGACTGCACACTTTCTTTTAACCTACTGATAAATGGAGTCTAAGGTGCACAATATAATTCTTCCGTTCTTGAAACAATATTGCACAACAGCAACTATATATATACTTATTTTTTTGCATATTTACATAGCGCGAACTCGACACGAAGGTATTGGAGCGCTTTACATGAGCACCGTATTTACATTACACATTCAGGCACGGGGAGATTAAGGGGTATATTATCAAGCCAGGCGACAAAATTATCGCTGCTTTAGCGGCAGAAAACTGCCGCTAAAACGGCGATAATGGGCTTGATAATATGCTCTATGGAATTCCATTTGAAGGTCATGTTAGATGTGAAGGACATCTAACATGGGCTTCAATTGGAATTCCATAGAGCATATTATCAAGCCCATTATCGCCGTTTTAGCGGCAGTTTTCTGCCGCTAAAGCGGCGATAATTTTATCGCCTGGTTTGATAATATGCCCCTAAGTGATTTGCCCAGAATCACAGGATGTGGACGCGACCTCGAAGCTCGAACCCTGCACCAAAGTCGGCAGTTTAAGCCGACGGACCACATCCTCTCCCCAGTTTGTTTCCTTCATAATGTAATGGCTATCTATAGTGCTGAACAAGCGGACTCGAATTTCAGGGAAACATGTTTCATTCAAATTCCCTTTCACAAAGTATTTACTTTCTCGTCACAGCTTTCCACTGGTGCCTCCACGGCTAAATACGATATCATTAATCTGCTGTGGGAATTAACTGAGGTTAAAGAAGCAGTGACGTCTTGACGTTCTCTGGCTCCTCCCAGTCTTGAACTCCTGCCACTTTAACTTGATCCATCGACACATGCTTTTGGGAAATCATATATGCCAAGGTTCTACTTGTGGCATGTGTATTGGAATAACTAATCAGCATATGATCGATGTAGACTATTGTGAATGGATTTCAAAACTATTCGGAAAATATAATATACAAAAAACTCAAATGCAGCAGAAGTATTGCCCCATTCAAATTCCAAGGCACGCAGAAGGCACAAAGCTTGGTTTACAGATGGAAGACGGTAGGAAATACCCAGATTTGCAGGGCAGATGTAAAATGTTTAGCACAATGTGCCAGCAGAATTTACAGCACCGTACACCTTGAAAGTAGTGCGATTGCCAAAATTAGCAGAACATGAGATGGTCAGTATATTTTAGAAACTCTTTTGCAAATGTGAGATCTGAAATGTCATAAAAAATAAGTGAAGAGATGGAATTGCACCTTTTGATGCAATGAAGCAACTCTATCATAATAAATAAAGCTATCTATACTATTGAAATATGGCAAGTGTTCTAATCTAATGACCTGGGCACATCACAAACGTCTGGGCTAAAAATATTATGCTAATTGAAATCAGGTAATACAAAAACCTTTCGTGCAGTCTGCTCGGATTTATTTGAGTAATTTTTAGCGCTGTTAAAGATAGTTGTTATATGTGAATATAGCCCCCTCTTGTGGATGTTGCTTGGAATGTGAATAATACTTTAAAATTGTATGTACCATGAACATTTTTTTCTAGCATTGAAAAAGTGAAACCCTTAGCTTTTATGGGCTAGTGTGTTCTACAAGGTACAACTCACACAAACAACGGTATTTTGTTACATGTTTTAAATGAATTGCGGTGTGTGCAAAGCCAGGAAACCTGCTTGCTAACAAAACTGTAAGGGGCAGATTTACAAGCCCCTTGTAACACTTTTGAGCCACCGTTGCGTCACTTTCGTGATGCAGCTGCAGCATAGAAAATGCGGCTAATTAACAAAATGACGCATCTAGGGAGATGCGTCACGTTGTAAAGCCCTGCGTCGCATTATACTTGCGTCAGGTATAATGAATGCAAGGTGGGCGTTCCGACGCAGGAAAACCTCGTAAAAGTGACAAAGTGAAATCTACAAGATTTCACTGCGTCACTTCTAGGATGCCACTGCGTCAAAACCTTACGCCTGCTTAAAGCAAGCATAAAGAGTGATGCAGTTTAGTAGGAATAGGCCTCAACACGCATTGCTGGAGTTGCGTTGTGCTTGCAACCCGACTTCAGCAATGCGTGACTTTTGCCACAACAGATGCATCAGAATTTCTGACGCTTCTGTTAATCCTTGCGCCATGGTGTGCCATATTGTAAATACAGCGCATCCATGGTGGTGCAAGGATTTCTCGGGGTGGTGCAGGGAAAGTGATGCATCTCTACAGATGCGTCACTTTCTTGTAAATCTGCCCCTATGTTTTTTTAACCTAAGGGAGGTTACATAAAGTGCGTAGATACCATCGTTTTGAAAGAAAAAACAAAAGGAAAGGTCAGTGGCCATTCTGTGTCAAACTATTTTCACTCCCGTGAGGATCAAAGGCGGCTGTGCTCGGTGTGGGGGTGGAGACCTGTGGACAAGCTCTGGGACCAATGCCACACTGCGTACAGCCAAATGCGTCCAACCCCATGCCATGTATGACCAAAGCCATGTACAATCAAAGGCCATTCGCGAAGGGTGGTTGGACACCCATGGTAGAATATGCTTAGGCCCTACAGCCGAACCCACGCCACACACGGCAAAAAACTATGACCGACAGTCGGTTTGCTTCTGATTTGTGAGTCTTGCACCCTACTCCATGCCTTACACTGCCTTCAGCAATGCGCAGAGTGGGCTTGGTCATCCACAGGGGGTTGTATATGGTAATAAGACTTTACATACCATAAAAAAAAAGTTTCAATGACATTATGGTTAGGTTAAACGTTTGGTTAAAATGTAACATTTTAAACAAAAAAAACCCTGAAATGTACAAGCTATAATTTTTGGAGCTAACTATAACATTTGCCCAACCTTGCTCTGCTTATGAGCTCACAGATTGCATCACTCATATCATGTTGAATGACATCGCTGATAACGTCTTAAATGAAATTATTGATGACAAAACTGGACATAGCTTAGAAAACTGTAACTAGTATTGTTCAGTGTTTTATTAAATTAAACATTTTACATCGTAACTGACATTTTCACCTAACTATAAAGTCATTTCACTAATATATATATATATATATATATATTTATATATATATACATGAAACACCACACTTTCAAATCCAAAAGTATTCACGGACACCAAGAAGATTTGCAGTTTTAAAGTTGGTTTATTGAACACAACGCGTTTCAGCTTTCGCCTTATTCACGCTTACCGCAATTTTTTTTTGTTAAAGTTAAATACAATTCAATACCCACAAAACAAACAACAGACTCATCAAAACACAATCGTGAATGAAAGAGAAAGCAAATTGGTAAAGTGGCGGCCATCTTAGCACTGTACTTGATTCAATACAATGACTAGTAATACTCAACAGCACATAATTTTAAACCTGAAAATAAAGGCAGAATAGCGTAATTTCAATTTGTTCAATGGTGCTTAAGTATTCAATACAATATATATACACCACCCCAGGCTATGCTTACCCGGTGTGTACCAGCGAAGCTTCACTGCACACACTCGTAATAATCGTACAGAAATTCACAGAATTGCGTAAAACGTTTTACGCAATTCTGTGAATTTCTGTACGATTGATGAGTCTGTTGTTTGTTTTGTGGATATTAAATTGTATTTAACTTTATACGCAAGAACTGGCGTATTTTGGTGAGTAATAATAGACAATGGGAAAAACCTTTATTTTCTTTCAAGAAGGCTAGAAGCATAAAAGATGCCCTAGTACACACACGCCCTAAGAAGATGATCACACAAGGCGAACAGACACTTTACAATGCCTGGGGTCTCCCTAAAGTAATGGGACACTTCTCATGTGGGTCATGCAGCGTTTGCCACCTAACGAAAGCTAGTAAGACCTTAAATCTAGAGACCGACAAAGTGTGGACACAAAGACAACACACAAATTGCAACACTCAGAACGTGATCTACCTTATTACCTGCCCATGCGGGTTATGGTATATATGGATGACCACCAGAAAAGTCAAGCAACGAGTGTGTGAACATCGGAGCAATATAAGGTGTAAGCGCAACACCACCAAGCTCACAGAACATTTTCTCCTCTTGAATCATACTATTGAAGATCTATCGTGGACAATTATAGAACATCTACAAGGAGGGAATAATATAGCCCAGAGACTCTTTGAGAAGGAGCAACGATGGGTATACCGTCTGACCACTCATGTATCTGGTCTTAATGACAATATACCCTGGAATAGTGTGCTGTTACTTCCCTCGAATTTAAAAAGGGTAGATAGTTCCCTGTTTTTTTCACAAATTGCCACTGATTAAGCCCCTTGTATGCCAATAGCGGTGTTACTGTACCAGTTTGCCCACAAGGGTCTAAACAACAATTTTGAGTAGTTTTCAACACAGATGCTATGAAATGTAACCCCCCATTTCAATAGAACTTAATATGCTTCATCGCCGACAGGGAGTTCAACCACGCGGGATCCAGACCCTGTTTGTGGTCTGTTTTTTCTGCGCGATGCCTTTTTCCACTGTGGGGTTCTTGTAATACCGAGTTATTATTTGCCCCTCATTATTTGTAGCGTAGAAAGCAACGGTCTAGTTCCTAAGTGAGTCTCCCGTTGCCTCTCTTATGATTGGCTGTAAGGACGTTGCGTGACGTGATACGTCATTCCGGGTTTTCTGTCCTCAGCAGCAATCAATATCCGATCTGTGTGGCTACCCATTGGTTCTCCCAGGCATTTATACCATTGCTCTGACCAATAGTGGCACCGACGGAATCCAAGTTGAAGGGAACGTTAGGTTGTACGGCGGGAGCTGCGCTTTGACGAAGTAAGTAGCCCTTTGCTCGTTGTCCTCTTCCTTTTTTGGCATTATCGTTTCAGTTAGCGGCTGACAACGAACAATCTAACTCTCTATTTTAATTTCTAGAGTGTGACTACAAGCGCGCTCCCTACTCCCTCCTGGATTCATGATGTGAGGCTTTTTGTAGCCATCAGTAAGCCTCCCTCTATTAATAATACGACTGTTTAAACACTCTTTCCCCCAATGATATCGTCGGGGTGTTTTTGAAATGATGTGACTTTTATAGTGAGTTCCAGTTCTGTCTCTGGTCTCTTTAGGCCATCGAGTTAAGACTTTTAATACTAAATTAATGAGACAGTAACCACTTTTCGACAGTGATACGAATGTTATGTTTACTGTCCAAACACAAGGAATTCGGGAATAATGGTGCCCGAACAAAAATAAATAAACAAATAAAAAAAATTCCAAAGATACTAAGCATTTTTTGACAATTGGTCCTTTCATATATCTTGGTCTTATGGGCCAGGACGTATTCCATAGTGGTTTCCTGACCAACCTGTGGTATAATTGGGTGAAGGGATATACCTGCTATCTTTTCTATATACGCAAATTTTGTTTGTATCTCTGTTTATTCTTACAGATACTGTTCTTCAGAAATTCTGAATTTCCTCTCCGGTAAAAGGAACCGTGAGTCTTTTATAAATATTGCTGCCAACGGTAGGGTGCACCTTAGTGTGTGTATACCACCGGGGCAGTAGGGTCCTGATGAATGCCTGGTGAACATTCCAACAAGGCAGAAACATGTCGACCAAATTTTAACATTCTTGTCACTACGAGGGTTGACTAAGCCAGATCTGGTATTTAGTTATTATAACCCATTTTAATTTTAATGCCGGGTTTACCATTATAAAGGGTTTTGGTTGAAACCTAGACATTTTTTACATTCACTTTGCACATCACTCTGCACCACACACATCACTGTCAACTACCAGCTCCGCTGTAAACAGGCGTTGAAGCACACCGGGGAGGTATTAGACCTCCCTGGTGGGGGTCCAATGATGAAGCATGTCACCAACTAGGTTGGTGAGTGAGGACCCTTTTAAAACACTGTGTGTTTTTTTTCGGTAATTCCCCTTCCCCTTTGTAAAGTTAGTTGCTCATACTCTTTTGTTGTTTAGTAATATTACTTTAGGGGGACGAAGAGTGTGTTTTTTGACCCTCTCTCTCTTGTTGTTTGATTATAGTAATACTCAACAGCACATAATTTTAAACCTGAAAATAAAGGCAGAATAGCGTAATTTCAATTTGTTCAATGGTGCTTAAGTATTCAATACAATATATATACACCACCCCAGGCTATGCTTACCCGGTGTGTACCAGTGAAGCTTCACTGCACACACTCGTAATAATCGTACAGAAATTCACAGAATTGCGTAAAACGTAACCTACACAAAGTAAATCATAAACATCCCCCAGTGGGCAAACATGATAAGGTCCGATCTTAATGACTCAAGGTGTGCGGATATGTAACGCAACATGCCCCTAATTCAGCCCCAGTGGGCATTATGCAAAACTGTACAAGACTATAACACAGTAGTGTAGTTGCACATAGCTCAACTGGTCAAGTTCATCAATGACCACTTCAAAAAATCGTTTTCTCGATACAAATCCCTGAAAAATACAATAATTTTAGTGCAAAGTCTATTAGATTCACAACAGCAACAAAGTGTACAACACACAACCGCTTAACTCAATTATGTAAATGTACAGATAATTCTTCACTAGAATTTAGCCCTTTAGGGAACATTGTTTCGAAATCAACAATATATCTTGACTCCAATTGTCTAAGGTGGAGCAGTTTGTTGCCTCCACGGGCATTCTCCGTGACAGCATCAATTACCACCATCTTCAACAGTCTTTCATTCTGCGCATGCTGTTCAAAGAAGTGTCGTGCAACAGGATACTGTCTATTGTTATGGCGTATTGCCCTAACATGCTACAGCACTCTTTTTTTAGCACAGTGAATTGTGCTGCCAATATATGCCTTCTTGCAGGGACAGGTCAGTGCATAGACGCAGTACATAGTATTGAATGTAAGAGCTTTTTTGATAATAAACTCTTTTTTCATGCTTAAAAAATGTACCGCAGTACAATCCACACTATTTCTGCAAGCTTTGCAGTTTTTGCAACATCGAAAACCGGCTCGACCACCACTTTTGAAAATTATCGAGTTGGTAACCACATTGGGACTTAACTCGTCTCTTAACGAGTTACTCCTCTTAAAGGTAATTTGTGGATGATTGGTCAGATGTTTGTGCAAATTGCTATCGGTCAGCAGAACATGCCAATGTTTCTCCAGAACACGGCGCAAGTCATGCGCCTGTCCCGAGAACATGGTAATGAACCGCAGTCCTTCTGCTTCTGATACTCGTTGCTCAGGATGCAGTAGCTCAATGCGTGCAACATCATCTACTTTTCTACATGCTTCTTTGATGGTACTCTGATGGTAACCCCTATCTCTGAAGCGTTGCACCATGTTTTCCTTTTCTCTTACATAGCTACTCTCAGTGCTACAATTGCGTTTGGCGCGTAGTAATTCCCCATACGGGATACTACACACCAATTTGCGTGGGTGAGAACTAGAAGCACTCAAAATGCTGGTGTCCGTGAATACTTTTGGATTTGAAAGTGTGGTGTGTCATATTTGGGGCTACCGATTACCCCGGAATGGACCGTCCTGGCAGACAGCCTTCACTTTATCGGAACTGTGCTGTAATATATATATACATATATATACATATATATATATATATATTCACTGAAAAAACCATGGGTTTCACACACGTTATAGTTAGGAATTAGCATTTAAAAAACCTTAGAAATTCAATGAAAAAACCAAAGGTTTCACACATGTTATAGTTAGCTGGACATTTCACTCGTAAAAAACCAATGAAATTCCCCCGTTATAGTTAGTTCAGCTAACTATAACTCGCGCGCCCGCAATGCACTACTGATGACGTCACATATTACATCACTCATGACATGGTCAGTGACATCACTCATGACATCACTGATGACATCTCAAATGACATCACTGATGACATCATCCAGTGAATGTGTGTTTTACTGAAAATTAAATATGTTTTATATATGTATATCTCAAGGACGATGGAAGAATAAATGAGTATATAAGTTTCTAAATTGATGATTTGTTTCTGAAAAATTGATTGTACAACTGACTGATTAAGTGTATCTTTTCGAAAACATGGCTTAGTGAGTAATGTTTAAATGTGTAAATACCTGTATCAGTCTCTCACTTTGTATATAAGTGGCTGCATGGGTTGGTGAGTAGCTACATGAGTGTCTATATAGGTTAATAGTTGGTTTTTTGAGTATCAGTATGAGTGTCTGAGTGTCTTCATGGTGCGGTGGGGGTATTACGTAGTGCATAGATGTATGAATGAGTGACTCACTGTTTGTATGTGTTGAAGACAGCATGTGTGCAGGACTGTATGGGTGGATGAGTGTGTGCATGGGTGTGTTAGTGAGTGAATGACTGTCTCAATAGTGTCTTCGTAAGTAACTACATATGTTTTAAACTAGTATATGTGACTATTGGTGTTTATAAGTGAGTATATGTGAGAGTGAGAAATTGAATGAGTTCCTGTATGAATAAGTATGTGTTTCTATAATTGATTGTTAAAAAGACTAAGTATGTGTAAGTTTCCGTAGAAGTAAGTGTGGTGGTGTGTGTATAACTGTATATGCAAGTAAATGTATGTTTGATTCTTTATTAGCATGAGTGACTATGTGTGTGAGTAACTCTATGGATGAGTGGGATTGTGTTACAGGATGTTTAGGTGTATGAGTACATATGATGAGTGAGTACATGTATGAGTGACTGTATAGGACTGTTGGTGAATGAGTGGATGTGTATGTGGATCTTAGAATTACTGAAGAGGTTGTTGTAACTGTTTTGGTATGTACATTGTTTTGAAAATTTTAGTCTCTATTTTTGAATGTTTGTATCAAAGGTTATATTAGGGTGAGAGGAGGTCTACCACTCTGTCACAAGGATGATGTCATCAGTGATGTCATTTGAGATGTCATCAGTGATGTCATGAGTGATGTCACTGACCATGTCATGAGTGATGTAATATGTGACGTCATCAGTAGTGCATTGCGGGCGCGCGAGTTATAGTTAGCTGAACTAACTATAACGGGGGAATTTCATTGGTTTTTTACGAGTGAAATGTCCAGCTAACTATAACATGTGTGAAACCTTTGGTTTTTTCATTGAATTTCTAAGGTTTTTTAAATGCTAATTCCTAACTATAACGTGTGTGAAACCCATGGTTTTTTCAGTGAATTTCAAAGGTTTTTTAAATGCTAATTCCTAACTATAACGTGTGTGAAACCCATGGTTTTTTCAGTGAATTTGCAAGGTTTTTTAAATGCTAATTTTTTTTTTTTCTTCTTTTTTTTTAACATATTTTTATTTTAATTTTCTATCCTTTTTTAAAGACTATGGTTAAATTTTTAAAATTCTACAATATGTTTTTTTAATATATTTTATAAAATAAACAGGTAAAATTTATTAGCAATACATTTTTTCCTTTTTTTAAAATTTTTTTTTAGTACGCGTACCGTAAGCTTACGGTAAGCGTACGGTTTACGCAATGTTCGTAATTTATCTACGCTGTTTGCGTATAGTTACGCAATTTGCGTTGCCGCGCGTACTCCGCGTGGGGCGCGTACGCGTGTACGCTACACGCGCACGTTACGCGGAAGTGTCGGGGAGTGACTGTTATGCGCATGCGCGCGAGCGCGTGTCTTTTTTACGCGCATGCGTACTTTTGCCGTAAGCGTACCGTAAGCGTACGGTAGGTCATGTGATCATGAAACACAACTTTTGATTGGTTGAAACTACTTTCAGTTCTAGAACTCTCCTACACCACACCCATTCCCCTCATTTCTGCTTGTGATCCCTTAGGAGAAGGAGCTGGGTTGTCTTTGTGATACGATGGCAGAACAGCAGAGCTCTTCTGAGAGTGAGGCTAGCAGCACTACCTTGAGGCAGAGAGCGAGGAAACAAAAGACCTCTTACGTATGGGAGTATTTTACTTATCCAGAAGGCCAGCAAAAGGTAAATGCACCCTTAGTGACTTGCAAGCTGTGTAAGCGTGTACTTTCAAGAGGTAATCCTGACAGGAAGTATTCCTTTGGGAATCACACCATGATGAGACACCTTAAGGATGTACACAGAAGGACACATGCTCGACTTACTGAAGGTAACCCTTCAGTAAATCAACCAAGCACATCCACAGCAGCTCAGCCTGGACCATCATCTGCAGGGCCGAGTCCTTCTTCTGCAGGTCAGGTGAGCCCTTCATCTGTGGGGGGAGCATCTCCTTTTTCTGGTCCTCTGGAAATTAACCCTCGGTTTCTGAGGGTTGATATACGGTGCGCCACTTGTCATGATCTAATTTGTCATAGGGAGACCAGTATGTCCCTAGTGAACAATAAAATAGATCGGTACGACAAGTGTGCTGACTAATATTCCCGCTCTTTCTTTCCTCTGTCCCTGCATGAACACAACGGCTCTTTTAAGAGCCAACCTTACCTTTCATCTATTTTTTATATATTTTTTTAAAAACTTTTTTTATTTTTTTTTTACCGTACGCGTACGGTACGCGTAATTTTTTTTTTTTTTTTAAAAACACTAAAAATCAATTATCACATTACAAGGTCCTTGAGAGACTACAATTAAAAACTGCAAATGTGATTGTAGAGAAGTGGAAAAAAGGGACCATGACATTATTGACTTACCATACCCACTCAAAAAAGATTTATTCATTTAATTTTTTTTTAATTGCTTTTAAAATGGTTCTAGTTTTCGAAAATTTTCTATCTCAATCTGAAAAAAAAGAAAAAAGTATTAATATTTAATAAAACATTTAATAATACAGTACACATATTTACATATTTTTCAAAAAATATTTTTGCCTTTTTTTTTGCTGTTTTCAGAAAATATTGCATTTCACTATAAATTGTGAAAGCAATTGCATTCATCATTTAACAGCAGGCAAAAAAAAATTAACAATCTCAAAGATTGTTTTTAAAAAAGCCCACAATCTCTTTTTGCATAAACATAACTTTATAGAAATGCATAATATTCTTAAAAAATATCATCTAATATCAATACTTATTTCTTTAAAATACCGTCTGATATTTTTGTTTCAGAATTATAATCACAAAAATATATCTCAAATAACTCCACAATACATCTGGTTCCATTTCCTTTAGGCCAAATAGTAATTTTAAAATTCTTTTTTGATTAAATTTCCAATGGTAATCCAATAAAAATCTAAAGTTTAAATTGTACAGATCTCACCGATTGTCTGTAACATTTTGGTTTCCGAAAGATTAATTAATAATTAAATAAGTCCACAATAGAATTGTTTACTTTTCCGCATGGCCAAATAGTAATTTTAAAAATCTTTTTTGAAAAAATTTCCAATGGCAATCCAATAACATTCCAAAATTTAAATTGTGCAGATGTTACCGATTTTTTCTAAATTTTTGGTTTTCCAAAGTTTCCTTAAAAAATGGAAAAATTCCACATTACAATTGGTTACCTTTCCATTAGGCCAAATGATAATTTGTTAAATCTTTTTATTTGTAAATTCCAAATGGTAATCCAATAAAATGGTAAAATTGTTTTCTCCAGATGTTGTCAAATCTCTCTAAAATTTAGGTTTCAGGAAGATTAGATAGGAATTTGCTAAATCAAAAGGCAAACGTTGCTTAAAAATCAATTGGGAATCATTACACAGTGTCCAGCCTTTTTCACATTTAAGATAAACTGTGTAATGACCAGAAGTTACAGTAGGTCCATCATGGAAAATTATTGCAACTGTTACAAAAGTTTTTCCTGAAATTGATAATTGCTGTCCTGTAAACTTCTTTATTAAAGTATCCAATTTTGAACCATCAGCTCTACATCGTTGCATCATTAAAATTACATACTGTCTGTATTCCTTTAAAATTAATGTTGAAAACATGTCAGATTTACACTCACTGCATTGCATGCTATGATTAGCATCTTTAACTAATTTAGCAAAAGTGACTGTTTTACTCTCTGGCAATGTTAAATAAATAAACCTTTCAGAATCAACATTAGAGCCACATATATTATAACAGTTTTCACAACTATGTTCCCATTTATAAGAGAGACCAAATACATTTTCAATGTTAACCCCTTCTTCTTCCAGTACCTGAAGAAAATAAATCAAGAATTCCTGTGCGTCTTGCTGTACATTTTGAGAAAACTGTGTTCGTCCTGAACATACATCTAAAACTTTTCTAATTTCAGTAGCACTTTCTATTTGAGTTTTATCATTACTCAGCTTTTCAAAAAGGAGACTCAGCACAGTACAGAATCTTTTTCCCTGATTTACTATTATCTGCTCTTGCAAACTTTCCAGATAAAATGCAACATTCAGCACTACATTAGCGTAGCAGTTGACACCAGAGCTATTTTCAAAATAACATCCTACAACCTGTTCTTCATTTTCCTTATTCTTTTTGCTTGCAATTACATCACTCCTCTTTTTTTTCCTCCTCTCTACATCTTCATTACAGATATTCTCATTTCTCCTTTTACGAGAAACTACACGTTTCTCCAACACAGGATACTGACCTAAATGAGGAGCATAGCTTCTTCTTAATCTATTATACTCCTTTACACAATTTGTATCAGCACTAACTTTTGAATCATCAAAGTCTATCATGAATAAACCTGATAATGTTTTCACTCGTGACAAAGCAACATATGCCATACCTTCTTTGAACACAGTTGAACCAATGTTCACAAATGCACAATCTACAGTCAATCCTTGAGACTTGTGAATAGTTACAGCATATGCTAGAGAAAACGGAAACTGCTTCCTACGTACATATAAGTCTTTCACAAGCATGAAACAAACTGTACAACGACAAATATCTTTAACTTCTTCTATCTGATCAAATTTTATTTTTAAACATTCAATTCCATCTTTTTTCTGATAATTAATAAAACCCACAACTCTTCCCATAGCTCCATTAACTAAACCTTTTTCAACATCCAAATTTCTCCTTAAAAATACTCTACAGTTCATGCAAACATATACATTTTTTTCTAATCCAGCTGTTTTGGAAATCTTCTTCTCTAGTGAATCCAATTTATTTTTCAGTGTGCCTGTTAATGTGACAGTAATTCTTCCATCCTCAATTTTGTCCACTGCTTCCAATTTCCTGATATCTTCCTTTTCCAATTTCAAAAGCTCCTCATTGAATATTGAGCATTCACGTAGAGTTGGCATTAAGCAGATGACACTTTTGTTTTCTGCAATGTTCTTGTATATCTTCTCTGCAACTATTTCTTCCTTTGGAAATAAATTATGTAGCAGCCGAGTCTGTAATGCTTTTTTGCCAGCTTCTGTGAGTAGTCCAATCCTGATATCTTTCAGAATACTTCCATATTCTTCATCGTTTGCTTGCCTCATATTAGTTGTAAGTTCCTTGTACTCAAAGAAGGACCAAATATTTGTATTACCGATGCTTCCCAATGACTTCTTCGTGTCTTCATGTGTCACAGTATTAAACACTGGTTGTCCTTTAACTGGAGTAAGTTGCAAAAGATCTCCAAAAACTATGACGTGTTTTCCTCCAAATAACACGTCATAGTCTGACTTCAGAATTTGCTGCATTCTTAAATGCACAAAGGCAAGCATTAAGTTCGATACCATGCTCACCTCATCAATAATGAGAACTTCCATCTTCTTCAATACTCTTGAAACTTCCAAGCATGCTTCTCCAGTTAGCTTGTTGTATTGTATTTTGTTCTCATGCTCCACTGGTAACATTAGCAAACGATGTAAAGTGATTCCTTTTATGTTATATGCTGCTAACCCAGTTGGAGCAGTAACCACACAAGACAAAGTAGAATCCGTTTTTTGCTGTAGGTAGCTTCTGATGACTTTTATTAGGAAACTTTTTCCAGTTCCAGCTTGTCCGCTTACATACATCCTGATTGGATGAAATGATGTGCATGAGCACTCTTTTTTTCATGTAGAAATCCGTGATCAATTTTGTTTCTGATCTCTTCATAAATTTGTTGCTGCTCTTGATTCAGTTGTCTTTCCAAATTTTGTAAGTCTATTAATTCTTCTTTTCCTTGATTCATAGCTGTTTCCACTTCATTCATGGCTATTGATGCTTCATTTTCAACGATTGGTTGTCCTAGGGGATCTTGACTGAGTGTTCCTGAACTTTGGCTGTCCTGAGAACTGTCTCTAGCTATTTCTGCTGCAATTGTAGTTTCCTGTTCAATTTCTTCATTTAACATTTGCAGATAAGTTGTGAATGTTCTGCATTGTATGCTGTCTTTGCAAGCATTAAATGAATCTTCATAGCTTTGAAATTCTCCCAGTAGTTCATCCTCTGTACGCCATGGTTTAAACAGCTGTAAAAGAGCCAAGTAGTAAAATTCCTTTTTGTCAGTAGTGTCGCAACTCAGCTTCCGGTGATTTATCAAACTTCCTTTTGTTTGCTTCACCAAACATCCTTCCTCACCAATGACTTTATATTTTCCATTGTTGATGTCTTCTGCGGCTTTCCGTGAATAAATGTAGTTCTGCAGCACTTCATAGAGACACATGTTCTCCAGATGATGACTTCTCTTTGGGTAATATGTATCCAACATGTTTGATTTCAAAATATCTGTACTTTCTGGGTCATTCTCGGCCAAATATTCAATTTCTCCTACAGATTTCAGTACCCGATTTCTCATTGCTGCAAGGCCTAAACTTGCCCAAATTATTCTTCTTGATTTCGAGTAGAGACTTGCAGAAGATAACCTATCTGAACATTCATAGGATCCAATTTCTCGATGCGATAACATCTTCAAACTGAAACTGTACAGCTTCTTACTGACAGTTTTCTCGTGAGAAATCTCTTCCCACATTTCCTTCAATTCTGTTTTTTCTGATTTCGTAATGTAAGACGTTACATATCGAGCAACAGCAATGGAATTGTCAGCTACATACTGTATATCCATGTTAGCGTTCCACATGGATAAAATCACTGGGTTGTAGTCATTTATATTTTTTGATTCTTCTTTTCTTTTTAGGTTGTAGGTATTCTTAGGTGATTTTCTTGTGATAGTATGTCTCACAGATGACATAAAACTGTTAACTCTTCCATTTGAAAGAACAGGTCTAGGAAATCCAAATCGACATTTAGTGTAGTATTTATCTTTGCTCTTGTATTTCCGTCAACAGTATTTTCCACACCGATGACTTTGGAAACGTAAAACTTGCTCCTTTAACTTTTTCTCTTCTGTGCTTTTTGGTATAGCACATGTTGCATATTCTTCAATGTAAGATAACACTGCTTCATCAGTATCTGTTCCAAACTTTGGGGCATCCTTGATCCACAACAGCATATGAATATGAGGAGCACCTCTTGCCTGGTACTCTTTTCTCCAAAAGAAATCCACTACTTCTCCTAGAGGTGGTTTTTTTTTATTGCAGATGAAGGACATCATAGCCTCAAATCTATGATTGAAATATCTGCAAACATGAACCGGATCCAATGAGCACAGTTCTCCTGCTGTCTTGTATTCGATGTTTTTAATGTTTGAATTTGCCTCTCGTAGAAAATCCAGTAAATCATCCCAAGCGTACTCGGCACAGCTTAGGGTAAGGAACCATGTTGGAGTTCCTAAATTCCGTAACATGCATTTTAATTCACCATGGCGTCGGTACCAATATTCATTTGTCCCACGCTGACAAGCCATCAGATTGATCAGTTGTGTTTCCAAATGATCATCTCGGTGCTGCACTTTCTCCATAAAATCCTTAGCAGACACATTTTGTAAATGTACTCCACTTTTTAAAATGTGATTTACTGCATAAGACAGTGCAGACAAGTCGCTTTCAAATAAAAGATGGAACAAATAAGGAATACTTTGTCGAAATCTGGGATCTTCAGCATATAGTCTTGTAGTCCGATACTCAGAAGCTGGAATCTGTTCCGGACGTTCATCGTATCGTCCTCCTTTTCCTTTAGGAAACAGCTGGGGAAAACATCGAGCTTCCAAGCTCTCCTCCCATACACTAACGGGAGTTCCTTTTGCTTTCTTCATCTGAAATAGATCAATATTGTCTCCCATAACTTCTTTTGAATGAAGAGGATGTATGCTAAAATGTTCATAAATTTCTTCTTCCTTTGACTTGTCCACTTTTTCAATTTGTCCAGTTGGTGTTTCTGTGTCTTCTTGTAAATCTTCTTCTTCTTCTTCTTCTTCTTCTATATAAATTGATTCATACCATTTGTTATTCCTTTTCAAATACAAATTTGCTCTTTGTACTTTCCGTACATCTACCAGCTCCTGCCAACTCTTCTTATTCTTTGTAGGTACACCATTAACCAGAATAATTAATGGTTCAGTTTCCAAAGTATCCGCATCAATAGTTTCCATATTTTTTTTCAAATCCAAGGGCAAATACACCACTCTACCTTTTAAACCTCTCAGTAAATCTGAAGGAGGTAATTTACCAGTTTTGGGCTCCATACGTACTATGGTCTGGAACGGATGAACACATTGAATGAGTATAGACTCATATGTATTTAATTCAGAAAGTTCAGCAGGAATAGCATCCAATTCTAAATTATTATGTACAGCTCTGGTCGGCATTCTATTTTCCTCTACCTTGTTGTAACAGTATTTACAAATACGCTGAACTTCACCCAATTCAAAACAATTTTCAAGAAATATATAGGTGGCAAAATCCTTCCACTTATAATTATCTTCATTTTCACTCTTTCTGTAGAGATCAACATACCTGGTTTGTTTTCTATAATGAGTTCTGCGGCAACAAATACAAGTAATATTTGGTCTTTCATTAGAGATTATTGCAAATGTTGTTATGTGATCATTAAATGTCTTACTTACAGAGGGTTCTACATTTTCTTCCACTTCTTCCTCATTTACTGTGTCCTTCTCTGCACTGTTTTGTTCAGGACCAAAGTAACAAAACTAAATTTCATCAACAACCTTCTCTACATCTGATACCGTTCCACGGAACAGAGCCCTATTCAATTCATCTAACTTTATTGCTGGACTTTTAGCAAAATACAACCGTCTCACAAACTTTCTCATTTCAGTATGATGAACAGCCAGCATCCTAAAATGATGGAAAACACTATTACACACTTTTCTAGATAGACAAGCCAGAGAATGACCCTGCAAACCAGTATTCTCTCTCACTCTGCATGGATCTAGACTTTGAAGCACCTTAATCTTCTGTTTCACACTTTTTTTGCTATATTCTCTTAGAAACTCACGAAATTTATCAATAGATTCCTGACACACAGTGCAAATACTACTACAATTCCAAGTGTACACTGGGGCTTTAGGACGTCTCCCCATAGCCTCATCCGCCATCACTTGTACCTCATCTCTTGGAACCATTATCCCCTTCTCCATTATGCACAACCATTTTTCACTTCGTAAGCACGACCTCTGGTGTCAACTGCATGCAGCAAACTATTACTTTGAAAATAACTCTCTTCATTAAAAAAAGGTTCACTACTTGAACTATGCATCCATTTTCCTAAAAACACTTTAGAAAAGTTTGTTCTGTTCACTACTCTTTTCCTTTTGCTATGTGATTTCAGTACATTAACCATTTTGTCTAATGTACGCATCCTATTCAAAATTAAAATGAATAGTTTCCTTTTTAATTCTAATGCCTTTGCTGCAATGGCTTCAATTTCTTTTTTTCTCTTATAAAACTTTGCCTTTTGCTTATATTTCTTCACATCCTTTATCAAATTGGACATAACTCGCCTCTGAAACATTTTTCTACGTATCTCTTTAAACGCTGTTTTTCTGTTTAAGTTTATCTTTTTAGTTGCAGAAGGTATATTTGCATTAAATAAATTCTCATTTTTTTCCTGTCCTTTTCGATTGAAATCATTCTTTCCAGTACAGACATTTTGTACATTTTTCCTTTTTTTGAATATGTTCCTTAGAAAATCTTTTGTTTGCTTACCAGAAGATTTTTTCTTCTTCCCAACATGAGCATCTTCAACTAACTTAGGTCCTCCAGTTGTCTTCAAATATAGGTTTTTTTTTTGCTCTTTTTTTACTCTGGATTTTGTAGGCATCTTAAATTTTGTTCACTGCTCTTCAGCAATACCTGAAAAAAACTACAAAAAAAATTCCTTTATTTTATTTAAATATATTACTACATTTGTTTTCACATTAGTCACAAAACGAAATTTCTTTGCCAATTTGAAAGCAGACTTACTGCTCTTTTTTTGGCAAGTGATAAACACTTTTACAGACTGACACATTATGAATCCACTTTTCAGATTCTGAAAACAGCACATGTCCAAACTGCTTTTTCAGACCAGCATCATTTGTAACCTGGGTGTCTGCCTACACTCCAGCAAGGGCAACCAGCCTTAGTGATGCTGAATGTATTTGCATTACTGACTGAAACCTCAAACCCCACTCGCTTGTGAATACTGTGCATGATTCCACATGGTAAGTAGCTGGCTGTGTGCTAAGAGTCTGCTTCTGCACCAAAAAATGTCTCCCCCTTTCCATCTAATGCAACTGTGAAATCACCAGAGCAACACGCAATAAATCTCTGCCTGTAATTCCTATTTGCACACAGAGTCATGTTTTCACATTAGTCACAAAACGACATTTCTTTGCCAATTTGAAAGCACACTTACTGCTCTTTTTTTTGGCAAGTGATAAACACTTTTACAGACTGATACATTATGAATCCACTTTTCAGATTCTGAAAACAGCACATGTCCAAACTGCTTTTTCAGACCAGCATCATTTGTAACCTGGGTGACTGCCTACACTCCAGCAAGGGCAACCAGCCTTAGTGATGCTGAATGTATTTGCATTACTGACTGAAACCTCAAACCCCACTCGCTTGTGAATACTGTGCATGATTCCACATGGTAAGCAGCTACCTGTGTGCTAAGAGTCTGCTTCTGCACCAAAAAAAGGCTCCCCCTTTCCTTCTAATGCAACTGTGAAATCACCAGAGCAATACGCAATAAATCTCTGCCTGTAATTCCTATTTGCACACAGAGTCATGTTTTCACATTAGTCACAAAACGAAATTTCTTTGCCAATTTGAAAGCACACTTACTGCTCTTTTTTTTGGCAAGTGATAAACACTTTTACTGTCTGACACATTATGAATCCACTTTTCAGATTCTGAAAACAGCACATGTCCAAACTGCTTTTTCAGACCAGCATCATTTGTAACCTGGGTGTCTGCCTACACTCCAGCAAGGGCAACCAGCCTTAGTGATGCTGAATGTATTTGCATTACTGACTGTAACCTCAAACCCCACTCGCTTGTGAATACTGTGCATGATTCCACATGGTAAGTAGCTGGCTGTGTGCTAAGAGTCTGCTTCTGCACCAAAAAATGGCTCCCCCTTTCCATCTAATGCAACTGTGAAATCACCAGAGCAATACGCAATAAATCTCTGGCTGTAATTCCTATTTGCACACAGAGTCATGTTTTCACATTAGTCACAAAACGAAATTTCTTTGCCAATTTGAAAGCACACTTACTGCTCTTTTTTTTGGCAAGTGATAAACACTTTTCCTGTCTGACACATTATGAATCCACTTTTCAGATTCTGAAAACAGCACATGTCCAAACTGCTTTTTCAGACCAGCATCATTTGTAACCTGGGTGACTGCCTACACTCCAGCAAGGGCAACCAGCCTTAGTGATGCTGAATGTATTTGCATTACTGACTGAAACCTCCAACCCCACTCGCTTGTGAATACTGTGCATGATTCCACATGGTAAGTAGCTGGCTGTGTGCTAAGAGTCTGCTTCTGCACCAAAAAAAGGCTCCCCCTTTCCTTCTAATGCAACTGTGAAATCACCAGAGCAATACGCAATAAATCTCTGCCTGTAATTCCTATTTACACACAGAGTCATGTTTTCACATTAGTCACAAAACGAAATTTCTTTGCCAATTTGAAAGCACACTTACTGCTCTTTTTTTGGCAAGTGATAAACACTTTTACAGACTGACACATTATGAATCCACTTTTCAGATTCTGAAAACAGCACATGTCCAAACTGCTTTTTCAGACCAGCATCATTTTTAACCTGGGTGTCTGCCTACACTCCAGCAAGGGCAACCAGCCTTAGTGATGCTGAATGTATTTGCATTACTGACTGAAACCTCAAACCCCACTCGCTTGTGAATACTGTGCATGATTCCACATGGTAAGCAGCTACCTGTGTGCTAAGAGTCTGCTTCTGCACCAAAAAATGTCTCCCCCTTTCCATCTAATGCAACTGTGAAATCACCAGAGCAATACGCAATAAATCTCTGCCTGTAATTCCTATTTGCACACAGAGTCATGTTTTCACATTAGTCACAAAACGAAATTTCTTTGCCAATTTGAAAGCACACTTACTGCTCTTTTTTTTTGGCAAGTGATAAACACTTTTACAGACTGACACATTATGAATCCACTTTTCAGATTCTGAAAACAGCACATGTCCAAACTGCTTTTTCAGACCAGCATCATTTGTAACCTGGGTGTCTGCCTACACTCCAGCAAGGGCAACCAGCCTTAGTGATGCTGAATGTATTTGCATTACTGACTGAAACCTCAAACCCCACTCGCTTGTGAATACTGTGCATGATTCCACATGGTAAGCAGCTACCTGTGTGCTAAGAGTCTGCTTCTGCACCAAAAAATGGCTCCCCCTTTCCATCTAATGCAACTGTGAAATCACCAGAGCAATACGCAATAAATCTCTGCCTGTAATTCCTATTTGCACACAGAGTCATGTTTTCACATTAGTCACAAAACGAAATTTCTTTGCCAATTTGAAAGCACACTTACTGCTCTTTTTTTTGGCAAGTGATAAACACTTTTACAGACTGACACATTATGAATCCACTTTTCAGATTCTGAAAACAGCACATGTCCAAACTGCTTTTTCAGACCAGCCTCATTTGTAACCTGGGTGTCTGCCTACACTCCAGCAAGGGCAACCAGCCTTAGTGATGCTGAATGTATTTGCATTACTGACTGAAACCTCAAACCCCACTCGCTTGTGAATACTGTGCATGATTCCACATGGTAAGCAGCTACCTGTGTGCTAAGAGTCTGCTTCTGCACCAAAAAATGTCTCCCCCTTTCCATCTAATGCAACTGTGAAATCACCAGAGCAACACGCAATAAATCTCTGCCTGTAATTCCTATTTGCACACAGAGTCATGTTTTCACATTAGTCACAAAACGAAATTTCTTTGCCAATTTGAAAGCACACTTACTGCTCTTTTTTTGGCAAGTGATAGACACTTTTACAGACTGACACATTATGAATCCACTTTTCAGATTTTTTAAAAAGCACATGTCCAAACTGCTTTTTCAGACCAGCATCATTTGTAACCTGGGTGTCTGCCTACACTCCAGCAAGAGCAACCAGCCTTAGTGATGCTGAATGTATTTGCATTACTGAGTCCAACCTCAAACCCTTAAACTATTCTTTTATTATACCAGTACACCTTAATTTATCGTGAAAACATAGTCCATATTATTTCACATGTTCCTCACATTTAAATTTCTCCCAAAACAGAAAATAATAAACACAACTTCAACAAAAAGAATTGCATTTCTATTATTCATTTCTTAATTTACCATAAACATCCCCTCTCAGACTCTAAACTCACCTTTAAAATTAGTTAGCTGTGAAAGAAATGTGGCACTCAAACAGCAGATTATCAGAGCAAGGATCTCTGTTCTCTACACCTCTCTCCTCTCAGCAGAACCAGATAATGGCAAACTTTCCCTCTCTTTTTCCACACATATACATGTTAGTTTCAAATCTCAGTGCTTGCCCCTTTTTTTCAAATGTAATCACACATTTCTATTGGTTGAAAACCAACCCTTTTCCAAAAGTACCCTTCCCCCAACTTGACTTCTGCCTAGTACCCTTCCCCCAACTTGACTTCTGCCTGCTACCATAGCAACAGCTCATGGAACACTGCTGTGTGGAGTCAGGTCAGAAGTTCGCCAAACAATGTTTCAATTCCACAGAGCAAGAGTGCTTGACTTTTCAAACCTAACAGCAAATCCATAGTACTGTTCTTTGGTAACACATTTTTCTGTACCAATACAAAACATGCTTCTATTAATTTACACATACAGCCTAGTTTTTATTCTAGAATGGTATGAAACAGCCAATCAGTTCTTTTTTTTTTTGAAAAAAATATGTATGCCTCCATTTCCAAACTGTCTTTCTTTTCATATTGCCATTCTACTGAAAGACACCTCCTGAGTGCATCCAGTTCTCCTTTGAAGACGTTCACAGTGTGGATTGTAGGGCACAGCTATGTCTTCTGGAGTGAAAAGTATGCAGAGAAAACAGATATGGTGAGAGACCTTGCTTTGCCAAATGTAGACATTAAATGGATTGGTCAGAGAGGGTTAAAGTGGCACCAATTGATGCCATTGGTGAAATCCTTCATGCACATCCAACACCCTGACCTCATAATAGTGCACTGTGGTGGCAATGACCTAGGCACTTTGACTGGGGTAGGTCTGGAAATGCTTATGAAGGAGATCTTTGCACAACTGTTTTCACTTTTCCCTAAAACTGCCTTTGTGTTTTCTAACATATGCCAAAGGCAAAAATGGAACTGGTCCAATCATTTCTGTCCACAGATTGACAAAGCAAGAAAGCACGTCAACAAATCTGTTTCTGCTTTCCTCCGTGACTATGGTATGGGTTCCATTTACCACAACAACTTGCGTTATGACATGCAAGACATTTATAGAGGAGATGGTGTACACTTCAATGAAGAAGGGAACAGAGTCTTCCTCTTGAACCTTAGACTCTGCATCGGTACTTACTTGTAGGTACCACTAAAAAAACACTTAATAAACACAACGGCTCTTTTTAGAGCCCCCTAATATCTAAACACTTAAATCTGATTTTCATTTCTTTTTTTCTTTTTATTTTTTTCCGTACGCTTACCGTACGCGTACCCCGCGATTTTTTTTAAAATCAATAAATGTTTTCTTTGTACTTTTCTGTCCTTCTTTGACCCCCTTACAAATGTTAGGGGGACAGTAACTCTCCTCCTTGCCCCCTTTTCTTGTTATCACTCTTTTTTTTCTGAGTGAAACACACGAAATGGCGGCCGCCGCTTCCTGGTTTCGACCGATTCGAATGTTTACTAAGATCTAAGAGCCAATCAGAATCGCGCTCGCGCACGCCACCGTACGCGTACGGTAAGCGTACCGTAAGCGCACCGTAAGCTGGCTCAGATATATATATTGATTTAAAGGCTATTTTCTCAGAATCTACTGAACAGATTTACACCAAACCTACAAAAGGCACTTCCTTGACCTGAGGACTACCTCTCTGCAAAATTTCTAGTAATTCTGTTCAGCCGTTCGGGCTGTAGCCCTGTCTAAAGGTCCTATGGAAAAATGCATGGGAAAAACGCGTTTTGGGACCCCCATTTTATCTCAGCCCCCGCTTGACGAATCCCCCTGAGACTTTCAGGGAAGGAGCGGAGCGTAGTGCCCTACCTATTTTGAAACATTCGCGAGGATTCGTCGACCGGCGCCAAAGTTATTCAAAATAGAATGTTGCGGATTTCCTATGGAAACGTGGTCCTAACTATAACTACCTACTGGCGACCGCCAGTAGGTAATATATATATATATATATATATATATATATACACTGAAAAAACCATAGGTTTCACACATGTTATAGTTAGCTGTACATTTCACTCGTAAAAAAACAATAAAATTCCACGTTATAGTTAGTGCAGGCAACTATAACTCACGCGACCGCAATCCTCTGCTGATGATGTCAGATATTACATCACTGATGACATATGTGTCTTTATGAAAAATAAATATTTGTAATATATGTATAGCTAAAGATACAGTATTAGCATCAACAGAGGATTGCGGTCGCGTGAGTTATAGTTGCCTGCACTAACTATAACGTGGAATTTCATTGGTTTTTTACGAGTGAAATGTACAGCTAACTATAACATGTGTGAAACCTATGGTTTTTTCAGTGAATTTGCAAGGTTTTTTAAATGCTAATTCCTAACTATAACGTGTGTGAAACCTATGGTTTTTTCAGTGAATTTGTACGGTTTTTTAAATGCTAAGTTATGTATTTATTTTTAATTTTTGCGCACCGAGCGCCCACATTGCGCATTTCGTACCGTGCACGCCTCACCATTTTTTTCAAAATATCAATTGTTTTTTTCTCCCTTGGGGGTCCTTAGATTTATATATTAAATGTGATTGTTAATTTTTATTTATTTTTTTTAATTTTTTTTTACCGTACGCGTACGGTAAGCTTACAGTACGCGCACCCCGCGATTTTTTTAAAAATTATTAAATTTATTTTTCATACTTTTTGGCCCTTCGTGAACCCCCTGACGAACGCTAGGGGGTCTGCAACTCTCTTCGTTGCCCCCTTTTCATGTTATCTACCTTTTTTTTTCAGTGCGACAGACAGAAAATGGCGGCCGATACTTCCTGGTTTCGACCGATTCGAATGTTTACTTTGATCTAACAACCAATCAGAAACGCGCTCGCGCACGGCACCGTACGCGTACGGTAAGCTTATCGTAAGCGCACGGTAAGCGCACGGAGCGCTGCCACAGATATATATATTGATTTAAATGCTATTTTCTCAGGAACTACTGAACAGATTTACACCAGACCTACAAAAGGCACTTCCTTGACCTTATGGCTACCTCTCTGCCAAATTACAAGTAATTCTGTTCAGCCGTTTGGGCTGTAGCTATGTCTAAAGGTCCTATGGAAAAATGCATGGGGAAAACGCGTTTTGGGACCCCCCTATTTTCTCAGCCCCCGCTTGACGAATCACCCCGAGACTTTCAGGGTAGGAGCGGAGCATAGCGCCCCATTAGTTTTGAAAATTTCGCGAGGATTCGTCAACCGGTGCCAAAGTTATTCAAAATAGAATTTTCAGATTTCCTATGGAAACATGGTCCTAACTATAACTATCTACTGGCGACCGCCAGTAGATAATATATATATATATATATATATATATATATATATATATTTATATATTTATATATATATATATATATATATATATATACTATATATATATATATATTTACTGAAAAAACCATAGGTTTCAGGGACGTTATAGTTAGAAATTAGCATTTAAAAAACCTTAGAAATTCACAGAAAAAAACATAGGTTTCAGAGACGTTATAGTTAGTTGGACATTTGACTCATATAAAACCAGATAAATGTGCCTGTTATAGTTAGTTGAGCTAACTATAACTCGTGTGCTCGTAATGCACTGCTGATGACGTCACATATTACATCACTCATGACATGGTCAGTGACATCACTCATAACATCACTGATGACATCTCAAACATCTCAAACCTATGTTTTTTTCAGTGAATATCTAAGGTTTTTTAAATGCTAATTTCTAACTATAACGTCCCTGAAACCTATGGTTTTTTCAGTGAATTTCTAATGTTTTTTAAATGCAAATTTCTAACTATAACATCTCTAAAACCTATGGTTTTTTCAGTGAATTTCAAAGGTTTTTTAAATATCAAACTACTATTGTGCTATTTGTCAATACTACAGTTTTTTTAACTTTTCAACTACATAAAATAAACTGCAAAACTACTATGTAATGTAATATATTTAAAAAATTACAGTGAGTTTTTAAATAATACAAAATAATTTAACATTCAGAAAACTAATTTTCTCCCTGTCATCAGCAACTACTTAACTTCACTATTCACAGTGATTTCAGAGTAGTTTCATCATAAACAGCAGGGAAAAAAAACAATCAACTAGATTGGTAAAAAAACAAATCCCTAATTCTGACACATATAATACAAAATCAACACAAATAACACATCCAATACTATTTCCAATCTTCAAATCTTACCTTTACTTCGTAGTTTCTGTGAACATTTTCCCAATACATCAAATAATGTATCAAAAAGTTCACTTTGAAAGCATCCAGTATGAATTCCTTAAAGTATGTTTACACCTTCCCACAAAGCCGAATGGTGTATCTACAATCTTTGTTTCAGAAATATCTAGTATGAGCTGGGTAATTCATAAGGCAATCTCGGTTTCATTTCCAAGTGTGTATCGTTACAGTGACTCCAACCATTATTACACTTTAAATAAACTGTATAATGTCCACTTGTGGTAGTACTTCCAGCATGGAAAACAATAGCAACTGTTGCAAAAGTTCTTCCAGAAATAGATACTTGACTAGCAACAACATTTTTAATTTTGGTTTCCACTTTTCTTACATTTGGTCTACAGCGTTGTAGCATTATAATCAAATATTTTCCATATCTTTGTAGGCATAATGTAGATAGCATTGTTGATTTACAATGAGAACAGGTCATCTCGTGATCTGCTTCTTTTAGTAATTTGGAAAATGGTACAGATTTGCAGTCAGGTATTGTCAAATATAGAAATCATTCTCTGTCAACTATAGTGCTTGAAGTTAACGAACACTGTTCACATTTATGTTCCCATTTGTAACTGAGTCCAAATAAACTTTCAATCTGAATTCCTTCATCTTCTAGTACTTCAAGCATAACCATCAAAAATTCTTGTGCATCTTGTAGTATATTAGCACTGGACATTAAAGATCCAGTACATGTATCCAACAGTTGGCGAATACCAGCAGCAGAATGGATCTTACTTCTATCAGTTCTCAATTCTTGAACTAAAGGATAAAGTGCCGAACATAATGTTTTTTCCTGACTTTCCATAATTTCACCATAAACATCTTCAAGATAAAATATAACGTTTAGAATAACATTACCATAGCAGTTGACAACATCATCACTTGTTTGTATTTTCTGCTTCTTTACATCTTTTCTTTTTTCTTGATTTTGTTTCTGCTTTCCAAACATAGTTGATTCTTCACCATGTTAGCGTTTTGAACACACAACACGTTTCTCATAAATAGGATATTCACCTAAACTTGGAGCAAGTCTTTAACAAGCAAAAAACGTACAGCACAATGCGCAATCTGTCTTACCTCTGTAATCTGATCAAATATAACTTTCAAGAATTTAATTCCATTTCTATTTTGATATTTCACAAAATCAACAACTTTCCCCATTGCTCCATTCACTAAACCTTCTTCTACATTCAGATTACGCCTCAAATTACCCAACAGTTTAAACATACATCTACATTTTATTCTAAGTCACCAGCTTTTGATACAGACTTTTCCAAAGAATCCAATTTAGTCTGTAGTTTTTCTGAAAGAAGAATTGTTATGCCTTGATGCTAGATTTTATCAACAGCTTCAATGTGAACTATTTCTTCATTTTCCAATTTCATAAGCTCTCTATTAAATGTATAACACTCTTCCACTGTAAAGCAAACTATAGACTTGTTTTCTTTCATTTTCTTCTACATTACTTCTGCTGGTGTGTTTTCATTTGTAAACAAGTTCTTTAGTAGACGACTTTAAAAAACTTCTTTACCATGTTTGCTTAGAACACCAATTCTTACATCTTTTAGAATATTTCCATAATCTTCATCTCTTGCTTGTCGCATATTCTGAGGGAGTTCTTTATATTGAAAATTTAACCACAGATTCACATTTCAAATACTTCCCAGAGATTTCTTTGTGTCTTCTTGTAGAAGAGTTTTAAACACTGGTTCTCCTTTTACAGGTGTTAGTTGTAGCCGATCTCCAAATACAATTAAATGTTTTCCTCCAAAGAGAACATCAAAATCTGTTTTTAATACCTGTTGCAATCTTAAGTGTACAAAAGCAAGCATTAAGTTTGATATCATGCTCACCTCATCAATAATTAATAGTTTCATTTTCTTCAGCACTCTTGACACTTCATGAGAAGCTTCTCCAGACAACTTCTGATATTGTAATTTACTATCATGCTCAACTGGTAACATCAGTAATCTATGCAAAGTAACTCCTTTAACATTGTGTGCAGCTAATCCTGTTGGAGCTGTTACCACAGAACATAAATGTGAACCAGTAGTTTTTTTAAGATAACTGGTCAAAACTTTAATAAAAAAACTTTTACCTGTCCCAGCTTGACCACTGATGTACATCAGAAGAGGTTTAAAAGATGAACACACACATTCTTTTTTTCATGCAGCAAACCATGTTCTATCTGTTCTCTCACTTGTACATATATTTCTTTCTGTTCAACATTTAGTTGTTCTTTTAACTTTTCCAATGTAATATGCTCCTCGTGTGCTTGTTGCATTGCAATTTCGAATTCATACATAGCAATCGCTGCTTCATTTTCCAGTATTGGTTGTCCAAAAGGATCTTGACTACATTGACCACTACTTTCACTATCTTGAGAACTTTCATTAGCTATTTCAGCTGTAATAGTCTTTTCCTGTTCAACTTCTTCATCATTCAACATTTTAAAATATGTAGGGAAAAGTGTACATGTAATGCTACCTTTACATGCATTAAAAGAATCTTCGTAGCAGTCAAAGTCTCCAAGTAATTCACTTTCGCTATGCCATGGTTTAAAGAGTTGGAAAAGTGCTAAATAGTAAAATTCTTGCATATCTGGAGTTTCCCAACTGAGGGGCATATCAGCAACAACCGGTGATAATTATCGCTAAGCGCACTTAGCGCTAGGATAATTATCGCCGGCTAGCGTGGATTTTTAATGCTGAGATAGCGTGCTATTAGCAACGCTTATCTCAAAAGCGATAAAAATCCTAGCTCTAACTGCCAAACGTGAGATTATCGCTGGAAACCCAGTAATAATCCCACGAAGTTTGGCGATAGCTTGCTGATAGGGTCTCTCATACTTAGCCATGATATCCACCTTCCATTGGATATCATGGCTAAGTCTGTTTCAAAGCAGGCGTAAGGAAAGTAGCGATAACAGAGGTTATCGCTACTTTTCTTGTCGCTATGCTGCTTTGCGTGAGGCTTGATAATAGGAGAAATGCCGCTTAGTGACATTTCTCCCGTTATCCTGGGGAGGAACGCCCACTTTGCATCTCATTAGAGATGCAACGATGGGCGTTAGGAATTCAGGCACTAAGGCAAGGATTCACGCAATAGCGTGACCTTGCTGATATAGCGAGAAAATTATCGCCACTTTTCGGCCAAAAACGGCTGCAAAAATGGCGATAATTTCATTTCGCCGCCTTGTAGATATGCCCCCGAGTGTCTTGTGGTTTATAAGATTACCCTTTGCATGTTTTACTAAACAACCATGACATCCAACTACTGCATATTTTCCTTCTTTTAAATTCTGTTTAACATTTCTTTTGCAGCTGTAATGTTGAAGTGCTTCATACAGACATAGCTGTTCCAGATTTCGACTCCTTTTCGGATAGTATGTGTCCAACATATTAGTTTTGAAAATGTCTGTACTGTCTGGTTCATTTGCTGCTAAGTATTCAATTTCTTCTAATGATTTCAACACTATATTCCATGAGCAGGCAAGACCTAAACTTACCCAAATGATTCCTCGAGACTTTGAATATAAACTTTAAGAGCACAAGCGGTCTGAATAATCATAGGATCCAATTTCTCGGTGGGAAAGCATTTTCAAAGTAAAGCTGTACAAGTTTTTGCTAACGCTTTTCTCTTGGGCAATTTCTTCCCACATTTGTTTCATCTCAGTTTTTTCTGATTTTGTTATGCACGATGTAACATAATGGGCAACAGCAATTGAGTTATCTGCAACATACTAGATGCCCATGTTCGCATTCCACATTTTTAAAATGACTGGATTGTAGTCATTGATATACTTTGACACTTCTGTTCTTTTTAAGTTGTAGGTATTCTTTGGAGATTTCCGAGTTATTGTGTGCCTTACAGAAGCAAAAAAACAATTTACTCTTGCTTTACAAATGACTGGACGTGGAAAACCAAACTGACATTTGGTGTAAAATTTTCCTTTAGACTTGTATTTTCTTCTGCAGTACTTTCCACAACGATGACTTTGGAAACGTAAAACTTGCTGTCTCAAGCTTCTATCTCCTTCTTCTCTCGGAATCTCACATGTCACATACTGTTCGATGAAAAACAATACTGTTTCATCAGAATCAGTTCCAAATTTAGGTGCATCCTTGACCCATAGTAGCATAAGTATATGAGGTGCACCTCTTGCTTGGTACTCCTTTCTCCAAAAGAAATCGGTAACTTCTCCAAGAGGTGGATTCTTTTTATTGCAGATAAAAGACATCATAGCTTGAAACCTATGATTAAAATATCTGCACACATTTACAAGATCCAATGAACACAGTTCACCAGGAGTCTTTATTTCAACATTTTTATTATTGGAATTCACTTCTCTTAGAAAGTCAAGCAAATCTTCCCATGCATACTCTGCACAGCTAAGTGTGACAAACCATGTTGGTGTAACTATGTTCCGTAACATACACTTGAGTTCTCCATGACTACGATACCAAAACTCATTTGTTCCACGTTGACATGCCATCAAATTGATTAACTGTGCTTCTAAATTTTCATCTGTTTTTTCAACTTTCTCCACAAATTATTTCGCAGAAATAAGTGATTGATGAACTCCAGTATTAAGTATGTGGTTCACTGCATACGACAGAGAAGATAAATCACTTTCAAACAAAAGGTGAAATATTTATGGAATGCACTATCGAGATCTAAGATCTTCAGAATATGACCTTGTTGACCGATATTCTGAAGCTGGAATACGTACAGGTCGGTCATCATATCGTCCACCTTCTCCAGTAGAAAACAGCTGTGGGAAACAACAAGCTTCCACGCTCTTCTCCCATACACTCATTGGAGTTCCCTGTGCTTTTTTCATTTGAAATAACTCAATGCTGCTTCCTATTACTTCTTTGGAATGCAAAGGACATATTGTGTAATGTTCATAAATCTCTTCAGTCCTTGACTTGTCCACTTTCTCTATTTGACCACTTGAAATTTCACATTCATCTTCTAAACTTATTACCTGTTCATCCACATTTACAGTTTTGTAATAAATATTGTTCTCTATAAGATATAAGGTAGCCTTTTCAACTTTATTAACATCCACAAATTCTTGCCATATTTTCTGACTCTTTGTTGGTACACCATTTACTAGAATGACTACTGCCTCATTTTCCTCTTTCTCGCCAGCAATAGTTTCAATATTTTTCTTAAAATCCAAAGGTAAGTACACCAATCTTCCTTTCAGCCCTCTTTGCAAGTCTGTTGGTGGCAGTTTACCTGTTTTAGGCTCCATCCGAATTATAGTTTGAAAAGGAAGAACAGATTGAATTAGAACCGAATCATATGTATTCAATTCTGCCAGTTCCTCCGGAATAGCTACTAATTCTAAGTTATTATGTACTGCTCTAGCAAGCACTTTGTGCTCTTCTAATTTGTTGTAACAATATTTACATATACGTTGATCCCTACCTAACTCAAATCGACCTTCCATCAACAAGTAAGTTGCAAATTCTTCCCACTTACTATTGTTCTCCTTTTCACTTTTCAAATACAAATCAACATTCCTAGTTTGACTTTTATAATGACTATGTTGACAACAAACATAAACATAGTTTGGTATTTCAGAGCACACTACATTAAACCTTCCAAATTCGTCTTCAAACTGATCAGTGCTAATCACTTTCCCATCTCCTTCAACATCTGTAATTGTCAAACTTTCACTTTCTATTGACTGCCCTTCTGAACCAAAATATCGCATTTCAATATCATCACACTTTTTTTGAACATCGGATAAAGAACCATATAAAAGAGCTGTACACACTTTTCTTGAAAGACAAGCCAGAGAATGCCCATATTTTCTTACATTACATAGATCTTGTCCTTGCAACAACTTAATCTTCTGTTTAATACTTTTCTGTGTATATTCTCGTAGCAAATTTCGCATTATATCAATAGATTCCTGTCGAATACGACAAATATTGCTACAACCCCACTTATTCACAGGAGCTTGTGTACGTTTCCCTTGCACTTCTTCAACTATTAACTCTTCTGCACTTTTACCAACCAATTCCTCTTTTGGAAGGGGACAACCATCCAGAACTTCGTAGCAACAACCTCCAGTATCAACTGCAAATGGTAAACTGTTTTCCTGGGAGTAACTTTCCTCATTAAAAAAGTCTCACTACTAGAAGTATGTTTCCAATGTCCACTAAAAATTTTGTAAAAGTTGGTTCTGTTCACAAGTCTTTTTCTTCTACTTTTCTCTTTCAACACTTTGATTACTTTATCTAATACTTTGATCCTCTTCAAAATCACAATGACTAACTTCTGTTTTAAAGTAAAAGCAGTATCCACTATACTTTTGATACGCTGCTTCTGTTTGAATTGCAGCACTTTCTTTTTATATTTGAAGCATGTTCTCATTAAATTCTGAATCACTCTAGTTCAAAAATGTCTCTGACAAATTTCTTGAAATAGTTTTTGTCTCCGGGTAACAGATACTGTTTCTTTATCATGTTTTCTTTTCCTTGTATTTGAAATTGAAGTCTCCTTCTCCTTACTTGAAAAATTCTTCTTTTTCCTTTGTGTGAAATTGTCTAGTGTTTTTACTAGAAGAAACTGTTTGTGTAGTGCTCTCATTTCTTTGTAATTGAAAATCTTTTCTTTTCTGAAAATATAAATGCTTCTTTTCTTGTCTTTTTTTCTCAGTTCTTCTAGGCATTTTCAAATTTTTATCCAAACAAAATAATTTTCTGAAAAAAAATAGATTCAATTCTTTTTTACATCAGTTCAATATATTACAGTAATAACATACAATTACATAAATTCTACTGATGGGTTCCAGAGGCAGTGCTGCAACATGATGGAGCATGGCAAGGGAGCAGTAGGATGATGGGTAGTGCCATAGAACATACAGCAAATATTTATTTAAATATTTACATACACCTTTACAATTTACATGTAACTGTACTACCTCATACTTTTCACCTCTCCACCGCACCCCACCACCCCACACACTCCCTCTGCAACCCACCGCAGACAACTTTATAGATAATATTTTTAAAAATTGTAATCTATATACTTAGGATTATATTATCAACCAAACAGCACACAGAAAAATTACCATTATTAGCCTAACAATTTTATCTACAACTTCGCAAACATAACACTGCACCCAAAGCTTTAATTGGAGGGGAGGGAGTCTGAGCACAGGCAGTTTAGTTTTTGGGGGCCTCGAAACAGATCTCTATGGGGCTCTATTTGGGGCTCTATTTACGGGCCTCGCAAAGGTAGTCCGTTGTTTTTTTTTATTGGCCTGTAGTGAGACAGTGAGACCATGCACATTGCTCACTACTAAAAAGTGTAGACATCATGCCAGGTGAGTCGCGTTGTAGGAGAAAAGAAATCCTTTCAAGAGATCCATTTTCTATCACGATTTCCCTTCTCTTTTTGCAGCTCAGGAGCAACATCATCGTGGCGTGATTAGCAGATAGACCACCAGGCGCACAACGCCAATTGCCCCGGACTCCCAGAGACAGCTTCCCAATAGCACACACAGAGCCGCACCCGAGTACTTCACAGGTCTTCAAAAGACCATTTGCTTGTAAATGATGCTCTGTTTTTTTCCACCCATTTTTAGAGCCCCTACATCCCCACTCTGCCTATTGCTGAAAGAACTAGCCTCCCCCGAAATTTTGCTCTGGTTGCGCCTTTGGAGACGACCACATGCAGCCAACGCCAACACAACCCTGCTCTCACCTTTCACAGGGTTTTGTTGTAGTGCTATGAAAACACATGCTTTGCCTGGCTCACTTAGGGGCATATTATCAAGAACGGCGTTAAAATGAGCTTGATAATATGCCCTTGTGAATTCCCATAGAAGCCCAGCTTCACACCACAACCTGGCCGGCTATGGGAATTGACAAGGGCATATTATCAAGCCCATTATTGCCGCTTTAGCGGCAGTTTCCTGCCGATAAAGCGGTAATAATTTTAACGCCGTTCTTGATAATATGCCCCGTTATCTTTCTAAATTAATGTCTTACACTGAAAAGCTGCTTTACATTTCTTTCCCTACATCAACCTTTGTTTGAAACACCACCAGAGAAGGGTGGTGAACTCTGGTCCATAAAGTGCAACTCAAAGCTTTCTTGTTCTTTATCAGAAACTTCATCTGTCTCTCAATGATTATTGCCAGCCTTTTCGACCCCTTAAGAGGCTGGGTGGATGAGTATAATACGCAGTATTTAGGATCGGCGGCGGAGAGTGCACGAAAATAAGGACAGATAGTTGAATAAAGGGCGACTGGATTGATGGCCAGATGGATGAATGGATAGCTAGATGGATGGATGTATGGATATATGGATGAATGGAAGGATCAATGGATGCATGGACCAGTACTTAGGATACACGGGTGGGCTGATAGATGCGTAGGATTGGTTCTGGGACAGAGATATGTATGAATATATGGGCGTATAACTGGATATATGGCACAGTGCTTACCGTAGGCGAGTGGGCTGATAGATACTTAGAATAACTGCAGGGACAGATATATGTATGTAGATAGGAATGTCTGAATGAATTGAAAGATGGTTGGATGGCGCAGTGCTTAGGATGAATAGATGCAGGGCTTTAAGTGGACCGGCTCTGAGCACCGGCCGTTATTTTCAGAAAAACTCGAAACGGGTCTCTATCGGGCTCTATTTGCAGCCCTCGCAAAGGTAGTCAAGTTTTCTTTTTTTTTTATTGGACTGCAGTCAGAGCATGCACATATATGTGGGCATGCTCATTTTGCTCCCTACTGAGAAGTGGAGACATCATGCTACGTGAGCCATGTTGTAGGAGGAAGGGCAATCCTGTTTCCCGAACGTAGGATAATTCGAGGGGATTTTCTTAAGCACACAATGCTAGTTATCTTCATGTAGACCACGCCCCTACTTGGATAGCCCACACCCCTTTAACAGGTTTGCCCTGCCCCTTTTAGAGCATCCCCAGTTTTTTTCCCACTTAAAGCCCTCACTGCACCATAGTAACAAAGAAATGGTCTAAGCTTCCATTTAAATGTACAATGGCACCAAGTTTCATAATTTGCCATCAACGCTGGCAGCCTTCTACCACAGTGCAAGAGTGTCTATCAGCACGAAAATTTGTTATCCACAGAAATGTTGTGTGATTTGCGTAGCTGTATGCTGGAACACTCATCACCAAAAGGTATTAAAACATGCAAATTTGAGAGAAAAACCTATACTATACCATAAAACGCTTCATATATGGGCCCAGTGCCACTACACCACCCTCATCCCCATTCTTGCTTAACCTTACGAAATCAAAGAAAGACCCCAGCAAACCTGGTAGAGCCACTATAGCAATAAAGGGACTTAATTTGAACAAGTCTCTGCCGGAACGCCCAGCAACAAAAGATATTAAAACATGCAAATTTCCGGAAAAAACATATACCATGCCATAGAGCACTTTATAAATTGACCTAGTGGCACTACATCACCTTTACTAGCTACACATATGCATGTTACAAATGTCTGTGTTATAATCAGCAACATACCCACCTCTCCCACCCCCACCCCTTCCCTTGCTTAACCTTACGAAATAAAAACAACAACCCCCAGCACTCCTGTTAGCGCCACTATAGCCATACATAGCCTTAATTTCAACAGGTGTCTGCCGGAACGCTCATCAGCAAAAGGTATTGAAACCTGCAATTTTCCAAGTAATACATACACCATACCATAAGGCGGTTTATAAATAGTCCCAGTACCACTACACCACCTCCACACCCGACCTTGATTAAGTTTACGCAATAAAACAAAGAGCCCCAGCAAACCTGGAAGCGCCACTATAGCCATACAGATGCTTAATTTCAACAGATATCTCTCCCGAAGCACTCATCAGCAAAACATATTAAAACATGCAAATTTGCGGGTAAAACATATACCATGCCATAGGGCGCTTTATAAATGGTCCCAGTGGTACTACATCACCTTTAGTAGCTAGACATCTGCACGTTACTAAAGTCTGTGTTTTAATCACCAACATACCCACCTCCCCCACCCCAACCCCGCCATTGCTTAACCGTACGAAATCAAAGAGAAACCGCCACCATTCCTAGTAGCGTCACTATACCCATACTCGGGCTTAATTTTTAAAGGTGTCTTCCGTAACGCTTATCATCCAAAAGTATTCAAACATGCAAATTGGCGGGTAAAACATAAACCATCTCATAGCAAGGTTTATAAATGGGCCCAGTGGCACTACACCACCTTTACTAGCTATACATCTGAATGTTAATAAAGTCATTTAAACACTCTCTAGAGTGTATAGCAGAGGATGGGGAGAGTAAACAAAGTTGTAATACCCAAACTTTTGACATACCGTCCCTTTACTGTATGTATATTAAGGACATTAAATTTAATGAAAAAATTGACGAGTGTCTCAATAGAGATAGTGAAACTGAGCACCGGTAAAACCCGGACCACTTAAACACCTACGTATATTCAACACAGGAACACAGCCTGACAATTACTATCACTTGTAATGACATGTACTTTACTAATGTCAAGAAAGTCATATAGAAAATATACTGAACATTTTCATTTCTTTTTTATCTCTCACACATTTATAAAACATCTCTTCTAAAGAAACACTCCCCAACCACTTCTATTTCATAAGAACAGACAATAATTAACACGTTTACTACCATATATTTTAGTATATCTACATTTTTATTATTCACAAGTCACAAACTACTAAAACTATTAACTATACCCAAATGCAAACCAGAAACCATGTCCATATTATAGCTCAACCTATATTCAAATGATTCAAACTATGGACAAACGTATCACTTTTACTATCTCCATCTCCTCTCCATGTAATCTCCAAACACTTTAGATGGCCTCACAGTACAACAACCTACCTAGACTTATATTCAAATCTACCTCTCACTGTCAAAAATGAGACCACAACCTGTCCACATAACATTTCTGGCTTTGGTTTTATCGCTTTTAACTTAATAACACATACATCTCCTAAGAACCCCCCTCCCCACTACTTCCACAAAAAGTATAATTTGAAATCTTGGGACATTTTGTTTATCTCGCCTGAATACATTAACAAACCCAAATTAACGCTGTACCTCATTTTCAAAACCATACAGTCCTTTAAAGATGACAAATTACTTTATTTCTTTGTGAAAAATTCCTAAACATATATAAAGCACTTATTTAGCAACAGGTCAAACTTTATGCATATTTTATAACCAATATGAAACACCACACTTTACTAACAGGATATTATTTCAAAAAAACTATGGATTTAGGCCCAGATCTCTGTACTGGGGTGAATGTATGACATTTCAAATACTTAATCACTACTACAGAACACATAACACGCCTTGTTCATTTCTACCTCACCTTTGTAGTTGGTATGCAGATTTCAAATCTCCCACACGCATGCAATTCTTTCTTTGTCACACTGTACATGTAATGCACCACTTTCATCAAGAATGGAACCAGTAATGGCACAATTTATCTGTCGCTCCACATATAAGTACATGTAAAGAACAAATCAGAATACTTAATTCCTTCATCAACATTCCAAAACTTATCTCCATTGGTTATTTTTTAATTTTCCATCTGAAAAGATGCTTAATATTCCGCGCCACATACAGGTCAGAAGTTCAACCTATTTTATCACCACACTTTCTGGAACATTCTACGACACCTGCAGGTTAAAAGTTAATGATTTTTAAACGTAACGTTTTTTTTTCTGCATATTCTCGAACATTTAACAGCACCTGCGGGTTAAAAGTTCACCATTGTTTTAAGTTCCAAATGTACCTTCCAAATGCAAGTAGCACGTCTGGTTGAGCTTTGCACATTTCATCCTATCGAATGTACTCCACATTTAGGCTGCTCTTTATTAACCAATGACAAACATGCTTTTTCACACAACTAATATGCACCCTAGTTTTTAGTACCCAATGCTTCTTATCTTACAATCAATTATCGTTTTCTGTGTAGTTTGCACTTTACAAATACCGTATTGATTTACCTTCGCAATCCCTGTATAACACCACCTAAGCACCATATTCAAATTACCGTGTTCCAAACAAAACTTCCTCCTTCTACTTATAAAATATTACTGACACTACTTAGAAGGTGTGGCACAGCGGCCAGGGCACATGACTTCACACCATTAAGACACACAGTTTAGGCTCACACTTTCATCCCTGACTCCCGCACCACCTCACCTTAGCAGCATCAGACTCTACACAATACCTCACTTAATTTCTGTACCCAGCACTTTCAGACCGGTAGCTATGAGTAGTTCCCTTCGCACCCCCTCTATAGCACACCCTAAACACCCCCACAAAGGTTATAGTGCTCCTACCGTCTTCTTTCCTACTTTTTTCGCCCTTTTTTCCCTTTACTCACTTTGACGGAATCACAAAATGGAGGCCAACACTTCCTAGTGCAACCGCTCGCAGCGCTCCCAACCAATAAGCAGCAAGCTCGTGCTCCTAATGCCTCAGCCAATCAGATGGCAGAATTCCCAAATATCGATATCTGTAAATTTCAATATTTCTCAAAAACTACTGAACTGATTTACACCAAATAAACAAAAGCATGCTTTCTAGTCGAAGACCCTTCTCCCTGCCAAATTTGGGGTAATTCCGTTCACCCGTTCGACCTGTAGCCTTGTCTAAAGTTTCCTATGGAAATTAACATGAAGAAAAGACGTTTTGGGACCCCCCTTTTTTCTCGGCCTCCCCTTGACGAATCACCCCCAAACTTCCCACATAGGAGCTGATATGAACAAAGAAATAGTTTGGGAAATTTAATGAAGATTCATCAAACGACACCAAAGTTATAAGCAAAAAAAAAATGCTCTTCCTATGGAAACTTGGTCCTAACTATAACTACATACTGGCAACCGCCAGTAGGTAATATATAGATATATATTAGGTAATTATAGAATTATAGTCATGACCTTGTTTCTATTCAAAAAGCATTTTTTCTTTTGCCAACATCTTTGTGCACCGTTTGACGAATCTTCGCAACATTTTCAAAACTAATGGCCTGCTCTGGTCAGCTCCTGTCTTGAATGTTTCGGGGTGATTCGTCAAAGGGGGACCCAAAACGCGTTTTCCCCATGTTAATTTCCTTAGGAAGCTTTAGACATAGCTACAGCCCGAACTGCTGAACGGAATTACACCAAATTTGGCAAAAAGGTAACTCTTGGTTTAGAAAGTGCCCTTTTTTTTAAATGGTGTAAATCCGTTTTGTAGTTACAGAGAATTCCAAGAAATAAAAATGTATATATCTGAGCACCGAGGAGGAGTTAACATTCCAAACCAGGAAGTGTTGGCAACCATTTTGTGACACGGTAACTGAGTCACACGAAATAGGGTGAAAAAACATTAAAAAAACAAGAAAAGGGGGCAGGGTACAAACATCCTGAACCCCTAGGCCTGCTCAGGGGGTCCCACAAGGACCGCAGGGCCAAAAAACAAATTAGAAAATAAAAATTGGCAGAATTTGCACTGGGTGCGCAAATCCGGCCGAGAAAACAAAAATAATGAAGCGCGGCCTCCCACGCTTCGTTGTACTTAAGCTCCCGAGTGGGCCAGGTCCCGGGGGCAATCTTTATAATGTATGCGGGGGCCCACGGGGGGGGACCGCCACCTTCCTGGGACTTACTTAATTATAAACAGAGGGCATGTGGCCCCCCTCAGCCCCGGGGACCACCAGCTCCCCGGAGCTTCATTAAATAATGAGGGGGGCCTCGCGGTCCCCCCAAGCTCCGGGGACCACTACCTCCCCAGGGCTATATAATTATTGGGGGCCTCACGGGCTCCCGAAGCCCCGGGGACCACCACCTCCCCGGGTCTTCTTTAAATAATGTGGAGGTCCTCGCAGGCCTCCCCAAGCCCCAGGAACCACCACCTCCCTGGGGCTTCTTTAAATGATGAGGGTGGCCTCTTGGGCCCCCCAAGCACCGGGGAACACCACCTCCCTGGGGCTTATTTAAATAATGAGGGGGAGGCCTTGCAGGCCCCCCCAAGCCCCAGGGACGACCACCTCCCTGGGGCTTCTTTAAATAATGAGGGGGGCTTTGTGGGCACACCCAAGCCCTGGGGAACACCACCTCCCTGTGGCTTAGTAGTTCAGGGAGGGAGGCCATGCGGTGCCCCTCCTGCAGCCCTAGATGGCCCTGATGACCGCCACCCCACAGGGCCGGCTCCAGAAATGTCACGGGGTGCCCACTCCCGGGACATTGCAGTTTGCAATGGCAGGACAGGAGTCATGTGGCTCCCGTCCTGTCATTGCAAACTGGGCTTTGCTTCGTGGAAGCGAGAGCATGAAACCTGCTCTCCCTTCCACAAAGCAAAGCAGATTGCTTTAGGGCAAGGGGAGCTGCTAACAAAAGCAATGCCGGCTCCCGCAGGAGGCGGGGTGCTGGCAGGGACCTTGGGGGCATTGGGGCTCCCCCAGCTCACCTTGCCCAAAAGCAATGCCAGCTTCCGCAGGAGGCGGGGTGCCGACAGGGACCTTGGGAGCATTGGGGCTCCCCCCACAGTCCCCACCACTGAGGCCAGGCCCCGGTGGATGGAGTCCCCAGGGTCAGACGTGGCCCAGGAGGGTGGCCGCGTGGCCCCTCTCCATAAAAAAAGAAATTCTGGCCAGGCCCCGGGGGATGGGGTCCCAGGGGCCAATAGTGGTCTGGGAGGGGATCCACGTGGCCCCCGTCCTGGAAAAAATTAAATAAAATATGAGCCCAGGCCCCCGGGGGATAGGGTCCCCAGGGCCAATAATGGCCCAGGGAAGGGGGACCATGCCGCCCCCTTCTGTTTTTTTATATAAAAAACAAAAATAAGCTAATGACCTGGGGAAATAGGGTCCCCAGGGCCCACAAAGTACTAAAAGAAGGGGGGCACACAGCCCCCCTCTAAAAATATATATTTTTTAAAACTGCATCTCACCAGAGGCCCCGCCCCCTTCCTGCACCACTGTGCAAATGCACTTCCTGGCGCATTCTGAGTTGGGGAATTAAGTCCCCTTGAATACTGAGTGTCCCTGGGGGCCAACTAGCCCACCAGGTACCTCCACACCCCTTTTTTTATTTATTAATTTATAGAGTTTTATATAGCGCGAACGTGACCTTTGTGTATCAGAGCGCTTCACAGTTACATGGGTTACATTTGGAATATAGCGGGTATAGCTATATACAGTTATATACAATATACAATGTATACTGAGGTACATTTGGAATATAGCGGGTATAGCAGCATTAATATATATAATAATACGGTACATAATTCTCCTAGCAGTTTCGGCAAAACAATTATACAATTATATCCAATATACAATGTACAATGAGATACATTTGGACCATAGCGGGTATATCAGCATTAATATAGATAAAAAATTCGGTACATATTTCTCCCAGCAGTTTCGGGGGAAAAAAAAATATATATATATATAATATTTTTCTTCTAGGAACTTCTTAAGGAACAAGGTGTAACAGTATTTCTATACAAGTTGTTCTGATGTGCTTTCCGCGGGTTCTACATCATAAACAGTTCTCGATCGACGTTTAGGTACTAATCACGATGCTTAATCATGATGCTGATGATGAACAGTCTAGCCTAAGGAAGGAATTTGCTCATTAGGAAGAGCTTTGCTTCCTTCTTGAATGTTGCTGTGTTTGGAATTTTTCTAATGTTTGGAGGGAATGAGTTCCAGATTCTGGGGGCTGCTCCGGAGAAGGCTCTGTCATACGTTTTCTTCTTCCGAAAGATGGGAAGTTTCAGCAACAGCTCTCTGGCACTCCTAGCTGGTCTGCTTCCTCCTGATAGCTCAATTTTCTTAGCTAGGTACCTTGGTATTTTGTAGTGTTGCCCTTCGTAGGTAGTACATGCCAGTTTTAGTTGAATTCTGGCTTCATAAGGTAACCAGTTTAATGCTTTCAGGTGAGGGGAGATATGGTCGTATTTTCTTAATCCCGTAATGAGTCTTGCAGCCTCATTTAGACATGCTTTTAGTGGTGCTGTGGAAATTTTTGATAGACCTGCTAGAGTAGTACATCCATATTCAATCATTGAAATAACTGAGGATTGGACTGCTATTTTGAGGTCCGCCGTAGAATTGAGAAACCCCTTCATTACACCACTCTGCAAATGCGCCTCTTGGAGCACTGGTGGTGGGGCAATGAGGTCCTCTTGTGTCCTGAGGACATCAGGACAGAAGGGGACTTCATCCCCCAAGCAGCAGTGCACCAGGATCCGTGTTTGAGAGTGGTGTAAAAAGGTGGCCTGGCCTCGAACCACTCTCAGCAATCCAGGTGTGTGGCGCTTACTGGAGGTACCTGGTGGGCTAGTTGGTCTCCAGGTACCCTCAGGAATGAAAGGGACTTAAGACCCCAAATTAGAACGCGCCAGGAGGTGCGTTTGCAGAGTGGTGGGGAAAGGGGGCGTGGCCTTTGTCTACCTCTCAGCAATCCCACTGTGTGAGGCTTACTGGAGGTAATAGGTAGGCTAGTTGGTCCCTAAAGGACTCCCAGCAGTGAAGGGAACTTCAATCCCCATCCAATAGCACCCCAGGGAGCGTGTTTGCAGAGTGGTGGGCAAAGGGGGCGTGGCCTGCTATGAAAACTTAGCAATCCTGCTGTGTGGAACTTACTGGAGATAATAGGAGTGGTAGTTGGCCCCCATGGATGTCCTTGGGGTATAACTACCCCTCTTGTTACCTCCAGTAAGTCCCACACAGTGGGATTGCTAAGACGTCTTCTGAGGCCGTGCCTCCCTTTCTGAACCACTCTGCAAACGTGCCTCCTGGCAGACTACGGGATGGGGGATGAAGTCCAATTTACTCCTAAGGGACTTTGGGGGCCAAGAAGCCCTCCTGAAACCTCCTGTATGTCCTAAGCATTAGAATTCCTGAGCGCTGGTCGGAGGCCCAGCATCCTTTCTCCACCACACATGCGACTACTAGTTAAAGAAGTGTGTGCAATGTAATAGGTTTCGCACTTGCGAGAATTAGAGCTATTGGCGTTGTAAATGTAAAAGTTTTTTACTAATGTTTTTTGGAGTGGAGTGGATGTACGTTGTGTGTAGTGGAATTATGCGGTATGTTGTGCACTGAAATTATGTGGATAGAAAGTTTGTGGTATTAAGTGTATAGGAATTATGTAGAGTGGGATCTTGTGTTATGGAGAGATGCAAATATCTGCACCCCTCTTGCTTCTTTTTGCACCTCTTTTACCTGTTTCTCGCACCTCTCTTGCCTCTGTCTGCACCTCTGTTCCCTCTTTCTGTACCTCTTTTGCCTGTTTCTGCAACTCTCTTGCCTCTTTCTGCAGTTCTCTTTCCTCCTTCTGCTCCTCTGTTGCTTCTTTCTGCACCTGCCTTATTATGTACTGGGGCCTTACAGGGGAGGTCATGCCGATCACAGGGGTACCCCAACCCATAGTGTACCCTAGTATATGTAGGTGTTTTCACTGTATTCTAAGTGTTTTTCATCATAGCACTGGCTCCGGGCCTTGCTAGTCAGAGTCAGTTACCACCAGTACCAGTCAGCAAAAAGTTGGGGCACAGGATGACTTGGCAACTAGGCCCCTTTCTGCACCTCTGTTGGTTCTTTCTGCATATCTCTTGCTTCTTTCTGCACTTTTCTTCATCTTTCTGCACTTTTCTTCATCTTTCTGGACTTTTGTTGCCTCTTTCTGCATTTTTCTTGCTTCTCTATGCTCCTTTCTTCCTCTTTCTGCACATGTCCTACCTCTGTAGGCATAGTTCGAAATTAGCATTGAAAAAAACCTTAGACATTCACAAAAAAAACCATAGGTTTCAGGGACGTTGAAGTTAGAAATTAGCATTTAAAAAAACCTTTGAAATTCACTGAAAAACCATAGGTTTCAGGGACATTATAGTTAGTTGGACATTTCACTAGTACAAAACCAGAGAAATTCAGCTGTTATAGTTAGTTCAGCTAACTATAACTCGCGCCCCAGCAATGCACTGCTGATGACGGCACATATTACATAATTCATGACATGGTCAGTGACATCACCGATGACATCACTGATGACATCTCAAATGGCATCACTGATGACATCATCCATGTGATAATCAGATGTACCTACTCACAAATACAGACTACCATTTTCGAAACTATACACACACTAATACCAGTTATTTCATACCCACTCACAGATTCCTAGGTCTACACACACATCCACTTATTCACCTATACAGCCACTCATAAATGCAGTCACTCATCACTACAGCGCTATCATATGCACTGATACACCGATCGAGTCACTTACACACTGCCACTCACCCATAGAGTTACTCACACACCTAGTCAGTCATTCAAAGAATCAATCTCACTCCCATTTACTCACCTATACAGTTATACACACACCACCTCACTTATTCATACATATACTAACACATACATACTCTCTTATACTATCACCGATACAAGCACACATTCATCCATACAGCCACTCTCACAATCACTCAATCTCACATATAGTCATTTATATACTCCAGCACTCACATATACTGCCTTTCACATATGTCGCTACTCACACATGTACCACTGAGACATCCATTTACTCACCAACACAGCCATACACATACTCACCCACCCATACAGCCCCTCAAAGATGCACTCTTGAACCCACACATCCAGTGAATCACCCACTCACACATCTATGCAGGGAGTCATGCATCCCCCACACAGACACTCAGGCACCCATACAGATACTCAGACCACCAATCAATAACCCATATAGACACTCATGTAGCTACTCACCAGCCCATAGAGCCACTTACATGCCAACTGACAGACTGATACTGACATTTACACAGTTTAGTCACTAACCCATGCATTCACTAAGACATGTTTAATCACTCAAATCAAATCAAATCAAAAACGAGCTTTATTCGATTTTGGACATTAAAATCATAAAAGCAAACATATTAAAAAATACATCATCATATTTTACATTTATAGTTCATCAGTGCACTACTTTCGTGAATAGATGCCTATAAATTCATAATATGCATGTAAACATTCTGTGATTCCCTGGGCGGTCTAACTCATACTAATTAATTCCAACCCAATTATGTCTCTCGAGATTCAGTTATTGAGACCTTTCCTGGTCCTCAATACACTCTTTAAAAAACCCACCATAGAGTCAGTACAGTAACAATTACCCAACATCTGTAAGTACAGAAAGGCAGGGCGACATTGCCTCCATCCTCCCTGTCTTAAAAGTGGTACTAGCCATGTAAAACTTACAGAATAAAACCACATGCATTGTACTTTGTGACGAGATATTGTCACAGGGACATTGGCAGAGTTCCCTTGACCAGTCCTTGGTGGCTGGGTAAGTATTCATGTGATGAAAGGTCCCAAACCTAAATCTCGTCAGAAGGTATCTATCATATCCTCCTGGGACGTATAGAAAATATGGTTGGATATTGCACGTAGTATTAATTAGTTGGTGTTTAACCACCATAGGTTTGTTCAACTCCAGGGTTAACCTGATTATTTCTAGATGAGTCATGTATGCTTTTTTTAACTCCTTCCGATTAATAAGATTCATACTGCCAGGTGAGATAAAATATTCTGGATGACCAATGTCCTGCATAAAATATTCAACGTATTTCAGCCATAAAATTTTGCAGGCATTGTCTAGTCTCATTGCTTCCCTTATTATTTCCCTATTAAGGCCTGTGCTATCTGTAGTCCAAATTCTATGCCATAGCAGTACCGGCTGGGCCTTAATTAGATCAGAGATGTATGCAACTCCTAGCTCAGAATGACAGTTAAAAACCGGTGCACTATTTGGGACGGCTAAAAGAAACCTTAAAAAAACATTTTCCACTAAATCCTTCATTCAGACACTCATACACCCACTCATTCTTCAATACACCTTGGCATATATCTGTATAAAACATATTTAAACTTTATAGAAACACACAGTCACTGGATGATGTCCTCAGTGATGTCATCATTGATGTAATTTGAGATGTCATCAGTGATGTCACTGACCATGTCATGAATGATGTAATATGTGATGTCATCAGCAGTGCATTGCGGGGGCACGAGTTATAGTTAGCTGAACTAACTATAACGGCTGAATTTCTCTGGTTTTGTACGAGTGAAATGTACCACTAACCATAATGTCCCTGAAACCTATGTTTTTTTCAGTGAATTTCAAAGGTTTTTCTATGCTAATTTCTAACTATAACGTGGCTGAAACCTATGGTTTTTTCAGTGAATATATAGATATTCACATATACATATTTACTGTAAAAACCAAAGGTTACAGGTAAGTTAGGAATAAGCATTTAAAAAATCTTAGAAATTCACTGAAAAACCCAAGGTTACAGGGCTGTTATAGTTAGGAAATATAATTATAAAAACCTTACATATTCACACAAAAAAACTAAGGTGGCAATAACTTCTTCTACATTTCTTGGTACCATTACCTCTTTTGCTGTAGAACTACCATTGTTCATTTCATAACATTGTCCTCTTTCATCAATTGCATGAACTAATCTGTTATCATAGAGATAGCTTTCTCCATTAAAGAAAGACTCTGTACAAGTAGTATGTATCAATTCTGCACTAAAAATTGTACAAAGGTTACTTCTATTCAATACGCTTTTCTTCTGGTTTTGTCTCCTAACACACAACACTATTTTGTCAAGAGTCTTCATTCTATTTAAAATCAAAATGAAAAGCTTCCTCTTCAAAGCAAAGGCCTTATCAACTACTCTCTCAACTCGTTCTTTCGGCTTCACTGCATCTCTCCTTCTTCTATACTTTTAAAATTTATCTCTAAATTTACAACCACTCTACTATGAAACATCCTGGCTCTGATTTCGTTAAACTGCTTCTGTCTGCTGGTTATGTTGTGTCCGTGTTTGTTACAATATTTTCTCTTCTTCCAATGTACACTTTGTCCACTTTTGTTGGTTCTCCTAGTCATAGTTGTATTTTCTTTACTTTGTAATCTTTGCAAATGTCCACATATATTTTTAAAAAATGACTTTGTCCTCTTACCAGTAGCTCTTTTTCTTTCAAAATTCTTTTGCATTTTGCCCCTTTTGTAACTAATTTCTGCACTGATAATGTAGTCGCTACCTTTGCTTTTTCTGTCTGAGCTTTTGCAGGCATTCTAACTGTGTGTACTTATGTATATCTTGTTCTGTTAAAAAAACAAGTGTATTTAAATGTTTACCCTAACCAATGTACAAAATACTTTAGTCCTGACTTACACATAAATCAAAAACTGTTTTTATGTTATGTTGCAGTTTTAAATCTACCGATGAACCTACCTATATTTCTACATTCACTTACTTCAATATTGCAAACCCAAAGCAAAACACAAATCTTTATTTATTAGTTACCTTTTACCATTTTAGTACCCTGTCCTACAAAAGAGCTGTACTATATCTGACTTCTAACTTATACATGGTGAAAGACCAGTTTGTCCCTTCTGTAGTAAATTTGAAAACTAACATTAAGCCAATGGAGCGTATTTACTAACCCCATGCGCCAAAGCGTCACTTTTTTTGACACACCATTGGCATGGTGTGATGCTCCATATTTACAAGGCACATAACACCACTCTGCGTGGCTTTTTGTGGCCTTGTAAATCTGGGCCCTTTTTACCCGGCACTTTGCATGAAAGGAGCATGCCATGGGTGTTGCTATGGGTGGTCACACGTAACACCCATGCATTTTGCCACATTCCCAGATTTACAACAATCCGTACACCTTGGAATATGCCTTCCTGCACAAAAATAATAATCCCCGCAACACAGTCACCCTTGCACCATGCTGCAAGGGTGCTTCCTTGGAGCATGACAGCCAGTTGTGTGCCAGCACAGGGGAGAGCACAGGGATCCATCATATAGTTGTAAATATGACACATCCCTGTGCCTTGAAAGTAATACAGCACAACACAGTCAAATGGCTTGCAGCTCTGCACCCTATTAACCAAGTGCAGAAGTACATAGAGTGTCTCAACAATGTAAATCCAAAAACACACCATAAGAGTATTTGTGTCGCTCTCTACCACTGGGTCACTGGTGTATTTGGTATCTCAGTACTTTTTCACTTAAATGCATCAGATTTCAATTTTGGGAAATGCTACATATAAAAATCTTCACATTAATCTATATCCAACCATAAATCTTACTCTTTTTTCCTAGTACTTGCAAAGAGTGTGTGAGGTTGCATATATAATTCCCCACATGGTTCTAAAAGACTACATAGTCCTCAGTGAAACTTGTAAATACACAGGTTTGAGGTTCAATACATCAATACTCCCTGGATGATAGAATGAGTGCATAGGTAGTGCGTGGATGATTCCCTGACTACATCATAACACCATGGGTCATTCCATATCTGCATACATACTGCCTGCGTGCTTGCATGAGTATACCACTAGTATCTGGGTGGTTGAATGTTATGTTATGTTATGCACTTTTGTATTGCGCACAGCTGCCCCAGCTAAGGGGCGTCCTGGCGCATGGCAGGCAATGTGCAACAGATAGCAGAAACACAACACAGATAAAAGATCTAATTAAAAAAGAAACGTTTTCAGAGCTTTGCGAAAGGCCAAGAGGTCAGTCAGTAGCCGCAAGTCCACTGGGAGGGAATTCCAGAGTTCAGCCGCCCTCACCCGAAAAGAGCGACCACCAGCCCGACACAACCTGTATCGGGGGACCACCGCGAGCGCCTGGCTTCCCGATCTCAAAGCGCGGGAAGGAACATACCACGACAGGAGGTCAGCAAGAATTGGCGGACCTACTCCCCTCAAGATCTTAAACGCCAAGCACAACACCTTGAACTGGATACGTGATTTAATGGGGAGCCAATGCAAGGATCTCGAGACACCTGAGACAGAGCTCCTTCGGGGTAAGCCTACAATGGCTCTAGCCGCGGCATTCTGCACTCGTTGAAGGCGGGTAGTCTCCGCCACGTTGGTCCCTACCAAAAGCGAGCTGGCATAGTCCAGGCGAGATAATACCGTGGCCTGGACTATCAGCTGCCTGGTACCACGGTCAAAGAACTTAAGAATGGGCCTCAGCGACCGCAAGATGCCAAAACAGCCGGCCGCGATTTTCTTCGAGTGGCCCTCGTAACTGAGAGCGGGATCCATCCACACTCCCAGATTCCTAAGTTCAGTGACCGGGAGAGGGACCGGCCCCAGTTCAATGGGCCACCACTTGTCCCCCCACAGTTCCGCCTTCCTGCCAACGATCATGATCTCGGTTTTCTTCGCGTTGAGCTGGAGACAGTTGTTCTTCATCCAGCTTGCCACCGCCCTAAGTCCACTCTGAAACCTGGGGGCATCCCGATCCGCATCCCCGCTGATAGTCACCGCTAGCTGAGTATCGTCAGCATACGAGACCATAGTCATGTCCCATTGCTTGACGATCTCAGCCAGCGGTCTCACATACAGATTGAAAAGCGTGGGACTCAGCGAGGAGCCTTGCGGGACCCCCTGTCTCAGAGGAAGGAATTGGGACTGGTACGGTGGCAGCGCAACGCTAAAGAAACGATCGTTCAGGAAAGAGCGAAACCACTGGAGGGCAGAGCCACCCAGCCCGACCTCCTCCAGGCGATGCAACAGGATAGGATGGGACACGGTGTCGAACGCGGCGCTCAGATCTAATAAAACGAGTGCTTGAGTAGAGCCTGAAAGATTAGACAAGTGCTTTACTAATGCTTCAATATTTCAATAGATGCATAGATACTGGTGGGAAGATTAAATGAGTTCAATTCTGGATTATTGCAAGGGATATAGGAGATTTATAGAGTGCATGGATAGTGCATACATGATTGTTTAAGCCCATGCATAGCACCTAGCCTAATGGATCAGTGGATGAATGGTGTTTCAGTAATTGGATCCTGCCCGTTTTTTGTTGAGTGAACATGTAATACCAGGATGTTAAGATAACTACATGGGTAGTGCCTGGAGAATAGAATAAGTGCATCAGTAGTACATGGCTAATTAGATGAGTGCATGACTAGCGTCTGACTGCATGATTCCATTGTTAAAGCTTGAGAGATTGGATGAAAGTAAGTGTACTGCTGTGGGGATTGTATTAGTGTAAGACTATTGCCTCAGTAATTGAATGACTGCATAGGTACTGGATGAGTGATAGGTTTACTACCTAGTAATGCCTGAGTGTTTCATCAGTGCACGCATGTCCCTCAGCATTTAAATGACTGCATGTGTTGTAAGTGGGTGTTTAGATGGCTGCATAGTCTCTGTGCAAATGTTATAATGATTGCATAGTTACAGCCTTGTTAATTGCATAAGTCACTAGTTAGTACCTAGGTGATTTGATGAATGTATGGGTAGTGCCTGCATAGTTCAATGTCTACATACTTACTGCCTGCCTGATTGCAAGAGTACATGTGCAGTGTCTGGGTAATTGAAGAACTCCATGAATAGTGAATAACTGATTTGATAACTGCCTGAGTAGTGGCTGGGTGATTGCATGAGTGCCTGAATACTGCCTGACTGACTGTGAAAGTACTTTCATTGCTGTCAGATACTTAACAGTTAAAGACACACAATTGATAGACGGAATGCAGAACAAATCAAAAATTCACCCCCAGTCAAGAGATCTGGGTTAAATCCATCATTCTTTTGCTCACTATGCCACCCCAGTTTAGACCTGACCATATGCAAATCAGTCTTGATCCTGTACCTTATGGGAACAGTCCAGCCCAAATTGCCTAGCCCGGTCCTCCCTGGACCGGAAACAAGCATCCTAGGACCGTTTTCGGGGTTTCCCCCCTCTGCAGCCAGGATAGCTTGATTCCAGTGGCACAGTGAGCCCAGGACCCATGTCTGGGTATACCTGGCGCACTTAGGGCGAGAAAGCAAAAGACACAAAATTGATGGACGGAATGCAGAACAAATCAAAACATTCACCCCCAGTCAAGAGATCTGGGTTAAATCCATCATTCTTTTGCTCACTAGGCCACCCCAGTTTAGACCTGGCCATATGCTAATCAGTCTTCACCCTGTGCCTCATGGGAACAGTCCAGCCCGAACTGCCAAGCCAGGTCCTCCCTGGACTGGAAACAAGCATCCTAGGACCAGTTTCGGGGTTTCAGTTCGGGCTGGACTGTTCCCATGAGGCACAGGGTCAGACTGATTTGCATATGGCCATGTCTGAACTGGGGTGACGGAGTGACCTAAAGCATGATGATGGATTAAACCCAGATCAGTTGACTGGGGGTGAGTGCTTGCAATGTTCAACACTCCATCCATCATCCCCTTTGGTTTTGCTTTGTTCACCCTAAGTTGGCAGGGTATGCCCAGACATGGGTTCCTTGCTCACTTTGCCACTGTATTCAAGCTAGCCTGACTGATGACGGCTGTTTAGCCAGAAACCAGTCCCAGGATGCTTGTTTCCGGTCCAGGGAAGACATGGCTTGGCAGTTCGGACTAGACTGTTCCCATGAGGCACAGGGTAAGACTGATTTGCATATGGCCATGTCTGAACTGGGGTGGCAGAGTGAGCTAAAGCTGATGGATTAAACCCAGATCAGTTGACTGGGGGTGAGTGCTTGCAATGTTCAACACTCCGTCCATCATCCCCTTTGGTTTTGCTAGATACTTAACAGTTGTCACTATATCTCTGACTCATTGGTTATCTCCTTCTGTCAGTATCAAACAACATGTTTTACTGGATATATGCTTTTCTTCTGAGCTATATGTGAGTGAAGTCTAGGTATCACCCTTGATATATAATTGTATACATGGCTCTCTAGAAACATACATTGCTTTGTTACTGAGCGTGCACATGTGTGCATCTTTATGTTTCTAAAACTGAAAACAACATTTTGAAATTTTCAAAGCACAAAACCTTTTGCGAATTGCATACCTACATCATTTTCTCAAATACTTCTGCTTCTGAAACATGTATTCTGCATATCTCAAACAAAAGTTACACTCAAAATGAAACTAGCACATGCACTCTCGAGGCATTCTATACTATGAATCCTCCTCAATTTTAAACAAACCATGTTTAAAGAAAAACACTGCCCTCACCACATACATGAAATGTTCATCAGTCTGACTGAGCATAGATCACCATGTAAACATATATGCAATTTCTTAATAGATGTACACCTTCAAGCCATCTTTCTAAAAATATATACCTCACTGCAACTTTAAGAAAACTCAAATGTCCCACTGTATATAAAGCTATGTGCAAGTATGAAAACCAAATCTCACCATCTAAGCATATGTAAAGTGGTCAAATAAGTTAAAAACCACAGTGGCAAACACTTCCCAATACATACCTAACAAGTATTACTTCTTTCTAATTCATATACAGGCGGACAACGTGTTCCCTTCTTTTATTTCTCACTACACTATTCATGTTTAATAATGTTACTTTAAAGTACTATAACTCCCAGGATGCAAATGACAGATGTATCTGTTCTGCACATCATGTTCAGACATTTAAAACATGCTGAGTTCCCCATTGTAACTTTTCACAAGACTACACTCGTATTTTTCAATAAAATACACAATGTAATAAATAGGCACTAATTAATGTTTCTCTTACTTCCCAAAACATTCACCACTAACCTCTTAAACACATACCCTCCAATAGATACTGTTCGTCCCACATATTTCTTCACATTACTGTGATACTCCTTTTAATTAAAATCCTATATACAGATTCATTTTTAATGTACATTTTTAAAATAATTACAAAGTTATATTCATACCAGTGAATTGAGTTTGTAGATTATATTGTTGTATTGAACTCCTTCTGATTAGTTTTGACACTGTTACACCACTCTCATACAAAGCAACTCTAAAATGGCAACCTCTTCAACTTTCCACTCCACCAACAAGAAAATCAGCAAATTAAATTGTCTTTTATTTTAGACTACTGCCTCTCCACTTGTGAATGGTTAGCATCTGTTAACCCTTTCCCTCTCTTTCAAAAGAAGGTTCCTGTCGGTGTGTTTTTGCGATGTTTTCATTGTTGAGAAATCGCAAAAAAAAGGGAGTTCAAGCCTATATCCAGCTTCATTTTTCTTAAATTTAAATACTACACTACAGTTTATTACATAGTCCACAGTTGGAAATTAAAATTACTTACATTGTGTCACCAGTCTTCAAATGATTACCAAATGTTCTGTCTCTATAACACCCTTCCCCCCCATCGAGTCTCAGCTCAGTGTACTTAGCAGCCCAGTGGAACTAGGACGTCACAAGTTTGCAGCGCATTCTAGAAGGAACATGTTGCTTCCAAATAAGATACAGCAGCTATGCTTTACTCCACAGTTTGAAAAGCATGGCCATGTCTGTATTTTATTTCTTTTCTAAAACAGCAGCCAATAATAAGACTTCTTGCTAAGGCCTCCAACACACTACGTAATTTTATTCACTTTCATGCTGACAGCAACCAATGAAATATATGTTTGTATATAATATATATATATATATATATATATATATATATATATATATATATATATATATATATATATATATATATATATATATATAATTTTATTTTTTTCATTCTTTAAACCTCTATTTAAACTGCTTTTTCTATGGAAAACTATCTCATTGAGCTCCATCTTTCTCCTGACTACTATCGCTCCTTCACTTCAAAATGCTTACAGTATGGAGTGTTGACCACAGCTATATCTATTGGGCTAAAGCGGCTGCAAAAAAAGAGGTATTGACAGGGAATTGGGTTTGCCAAATGTGCAGATTACTTGGTTTGGCCTGAGAGGGTTAACGTTTCATCAGTTGCTGGCTTTGGTTAAATCCATGGTGTATTCTCAAGCTTCACACCTCATGATTGTGCACTGTGGTGGCAATTACCTAGGCACATTGACTGGGGTAGGGCTGGAAATCTTAATGAAGCTTTCGTGGATAGCCTGTTGTATTGTACATTAGCGGGCAATACAATGTATACAATATATCTAATTTGTATACCAAATCTCACCATCTAAGCATATGTAAAGTGGTCAAATAAGTTAAAAACCACAGTGACAAACACTTCCCAATACATACCTAACAAGTATTACTTCTTTCTAATTCATATACAGGCGGACAACGTGTTCCCTTCTTTTATTTCTCACTACACTATTCATGTTTAATAATGTTACTTTAAAGTACTATAACTCCCAGAATGCAAATAACAGATGTATCTGTTCTGCACATCATGTTCAGACATTTAAAACATGCTGAGTTCCCCATTGTAACTTTTCACAAGACTACACTCGTATTTTTCAATAAAATACACAATGTAATAAATAGGCACTAATTAATGTTTCTCTTACTTCCCAAAACATTCACCACTAACCTCTTAAACACATACCCTCCAATAGATACTGTTCGTCCCACATATTTCTTCACATTACTGTGATACTCCTTTTAATTAAAATCCTATATACAGATTCATTTTTAATGTACATTTTTAAAATAATTACAAAGTTATATTCATACCAGTGAATTGAGTTTGTAGATTATATTGTTGTATTGAACTCCTTCTGATTAGTTTTGACACTGTTACACCACTCTCATACAAAGCAACTCTAAAATGGCAACCTCTTCAACTTTCCACTCCACCAACAAGAAAATCAGCAAATTAAATTGTCTTTTATTTTAGACTACTGCCTCTCCACTTGTGAATGGTTAGCATCTGTTAACCCTTTCCCTCTCTTTCAAAAGAAGGTTCCTGTCGGTGTGTTTTTGCGATGTTTTCATTGTTGAGAAATCGCAAAAAAAAGGGAGTTCAAGCCTATATCCAGCTTCATTTTTCTTAAATTTAAATACTACACTACAGTTTATTACATAGTCCACAGTTGGAAATTAAAATTACTTACATTGTGTCACCAGTCTTCAAATGATTACCAAATGTTCTGTCTCTATAACACCCTTCCCCCCCATCGAGTCTCAGCTCAGTGTACTTAGCAGCCCAGTGGAACTAGGACGTCACAAGTTTGCAGCACATTCTAGAAGGAACATGTTGCTTCCAAATAAGATACAGCAGCTATGCTTTACTCCACAGTTTGAAAAGCATGGCCATGTCTGTATTTTATTTCTTTTCTAAAACAGCAGCCAATAATAAGACTTCTTGCTAAGGCCTCCAACACACTACGTAATTTTATTCACTTTCATGCTGACAGCAACCAATGAAATATATGTTTGTATATAAATATATATATATTCACAGAAAAAACCATAGGTTTCAGGCACGTTATAGTTAGGAATTAGCATTTTAAAAAACCTCAGAAATTCACTGAAAAAACCATAGGTTTCAGGGGTGTTATAGTTAGCTGGACTTTTCACTTGTACAAAACCATTGAAATTCCCCCGTTATAGTTAGTTCAGCTAACTATAACTCGCGCGCCCGCAATGCACTGCTGATGACGTCACATATTACATCACTCATGACATGGTCAGTGACATCACTCATGACATCACTGATGACATCTCAAATGACATCACTGATGACATCACTGATGACATCATCCAGTGAATGTGTGTTTTTCTGAAAATTAAATATGTTTTATATATGTATATCTCAAGGTCGATGGGAGAATAAATGGGTATATAAGTGTCTAAATGGATGATTTGTTTTTGAAAAATTGATTGTGTAACTGACTGATTAAGTGTATCATAGTGAATACATGGCTTAGTGAGTAATGTTTAAATATGTAAATATCTGTATCAGTCTCTCACTTTGTGTATAAGTGGCTGCATGGGTTGGTGAGTAGCTACACGGGTGTCTATATAGGTTATTAGTTGGTTTTTTGAGTATCAGTCTGAGTGTCTGCATGGTTCGGTGGGGGGTATTACATAGTGCATAGGTGCATGAATGAGTGACTCACTGTTTGTATGGGTTGAACACAGCATGTGTGCAGGACTGTATGGGTGGATGAGTGTGTGTATGGGTGTGTTAGTGAGTGAATGACTGTCTCAATAGTGTCTTTATGAGTAACTACATATGTTTTAAACTAGTATATGTGACTATTGGTGTATATATGTGAGTATATGTGAGAGTGAGAGATTGAAAGAGTTCCTGTATGAATAAGTATGTGTTTCTTTAAGTGATTGTTTAAAAGACTAAGTATGTGTAAGTTTCCGTAGAAGTAAGTATGGTGGTGTGTGTATAACTGTATATGCAAGTAAATGTATGTTTGATTCTTTATTAGCATGAGTGACTATGTGTGTGAGTAACTCTATGGATGAGTGGCATTGTGTAACAGGATGTATAGGTGTATGAGTACATATGATGAGTGAGTACATGTATGAGTGACTGTATAGGACTGTTGGTGAATGAGTGGATGTGTATGTGGATCTTAGAATTACTGAAGAGGTTGTTGTAACTGGTATTGGTATGTCCATTGTTTTGAAAATTGTAGTCTCTATTTTTGAATGTGTGTATCAAAGGTTATATTAGGGTGAGAGGAGGTCTGCCACTCTATCACAAGGATGATGTCATCAGTGATGTCATCAGTGATGTCATTTGAGATGTCATCAGTGATGTCATGAGTGATGTTACTGACCATGTCATGAGTGATGTAATATGTGACGTCATCAGCAGTGCATTGCGGGCGCGCGAGTTATAGTTAGCTGAACTAACTATAACGGGGGAATTTCAATGGTTTTGTACAAGTGAAAAGTCCAGCTAACTATAACACCCCTGAAACCTATGGTTTTTTCAGTGAATTTCTGAGGTTTTTTAAAATGCTAATTCCTAACTATAACGTGCCTGAAACCTATGGTTTTTTCTGTGAATTTCAAAGGTTTTTTAAATGCTAATTTCTAACTATGCCTACAGAGATAGGACATGTGAAGAAAGAAGAAAAAATGCACAGAAAGAAACAAAAGAAGTGCAGAAAGAAGCAACAGAAGTCCTCAAATACGAAGATAAGTGCAGGAAGAAGGATAACGTGCAGAAAGAACCAAAAGAAGAGCAGAAAGAAGCCTTGTTGCAAAATCATCCTGTACCCTCAACTTTTTCAGACGGATACTGGTGGTAACTGAGTCTGACTAACCAGTCCTAGAGCCAGTGCTATGTTAAAAGACACTTAGAATACAGTGAAAACACCTACATACACTAGGGAACATTATGCGTTGGGGTCCCCCTGTGATTAGCATGACCTCCTCTGTAAGCCCCTAGTATATAATAGGGCATGGGGATTAAAACTACCTCTTAAAACAGGCCACAGGGCGTTTTTGCACACGTTAACTCAGGCCCCGTCCCCTCCATTCACCACTGTGTAAACACGCCCTGTGTCGATTTTTAGTTGGGAGATTAAGTTCATTTGAATCCTGAGGGTCCCTAGGGTCCAACTAGCCCACTAGGTACCTCCAGTAAGTGCCACAGAGCTGCGTTGCAGAGAGGTGTAAAAAGTGGCACGGCCTGGACCACCTCTCTGCAATGCAGCTCAGTGGCGCTTACTGGAAGCACTTGGTGGGCTAGTTAGCCCCCAGGGGCCCTCAGTATTGAAGGGAAATTATATCCCCAATTTAAAACGTGCCATAGTGCGTGTTTGCACACGTCACCTCAGGCCCCGTCCCCTCCCTTCACCACTGTGTAAACGCGCCCTGTGGCTGTTCTAAGTTGAGAGATTAAGTCCCCTTGAATCCTAAGGGTCCCTAGGGTCAAACTAGACCACTAGGTACCTCCAGTAAGCGCCACAGAGCTGCGTTGCAGAGAGGTGTAAAAAGGGGCTTGGCCTCAGAACACCTGGCTGCAGCGCAGCTCCCTGGCGCATACTGGAGATGCCTGTTGGGGGCGCGTTTGCAGAGTGCTGCACGGAGGGGGCATGGCCTCCGGCATGATGCCAGTCTTTTATTTATTTTAGTTTTTTAAGAAGGGGGGCTGTTTGGTTCCCCTTCTTATTCTAATTTATTGGCCCTGATGACCCCATCCCCCAGGGCCAGTCTCCTAATTATATTTTTTTGACTCCAATCCCCAGGGCCGGCCACAGTTTTTTATTATTTTAAAAAAATATATATTTATAGACACACCTAGGACATGCTGGACAAACCGTACGTACCTATCACCATGACGATTTGCGTGATATTCATTAAAAGGCGACTATGCATGCAATGAATCCACGTGGAATGTATTTACACCACTAGTGAAGCTCTGACATGTCTGATGCCCTACCGTGCCTAATCCTGGTAGACACCCTTGTCGTTTATTTATACAAACATGGGTAGCTATTGACGGGCACATTTAATACACATGCACACCAAGCCATTCAAAGGGGATTCGACAAAAATTCGACCAAAACTATGCAAGAAACCCCCCTCACGGTTAATAAAACACACATCCACTGCCGGATGTGTAATACTTTTTATTTTACTCTCTGGAAAGGGGACGAACATCACTTGAGAGTCACAGCGTGCTCCTGACAGAGCCCAATGCTGTGTTACACCCACCATTGCCTGCCGAGTGCCACACACCTCTGTGTTGTATTCCACTAGCTAGTGCATATGCTATGACACTCTCTAGCCCATGTGCACTGTAACACCACCCCGTGAATATGTCATGCCACACTTGTCTTTGCACGGGTTATATTGCCCCATCTAACGTGCCTTTCTCGATGCCTATGTTATAACGCACAGTGCTATGCCATACATATTACAATCTGGGATCCATATCTTTGTCACAGTGCATATGCAACGTTACACTCCCCAGCACATATTTTATATTACAACTTTAGAGACTAGTTAGGTTACACAACACTGCCCTGTGCATATTACACTCCAAGGCGCATATCGCATAGCACACGCTAGTGCCTGTGCTATCTCGCGCTCTCCAATGAATCTGTAATTGCGCACAATGTATTGCATATTATATTTCACGCCCGGTTCATCTTATATCACACTTTTTGGTGCATAGTTTATACCATACACTATATCTAGTTTTCATTTTCAATCGTGCTCTCAGGACTATGTTCTATATAACACTGTGTTCACCTACCCTTTTCACGGGCATTACATTTTGCGATAGGGGGTGGAGGGTCAGGGGGTGTTTCTGCCAAGTGAGCCCGGAGTCACAGTCACAAACGTCCTCTTCTTCCTGAATAAAAGTGAGATTATGCTGCATACTTGTTCATATTTTAAGTAGTTCGCACATACACAATGTTTTAAAAACAATAAAGTTCCTAATACCCGCCTTCTCTGAACAGTTAGCTTGCTGCCCCATCCCCTTCCTCCCTATCCTCTGTTGTGTGAATCCATGGACTAGCCTCCTCCCTCCTGCCATGCATGGTCTGATGTGCTGCCACTGCCCTCAATTTAGTATGATGTACCAGTCCACTCCTCCTGCCCTCCATTGCCCAATTCTATGCCCCATCATTGACCTCCTGCTTAAACTCTGTGCTTAGCTTGCTGCCCCTATTCTCCTTCCCCCTGCCCTCCGATGTCTTTGTGCATGCCCCTGCTCCATCCTTTTTGCCCACCATGTCCCATGGACCTGCCACTCCTATCTACTCTGAGTGTTCTGTTGAGCTGCCACTCCCCTCCCACCTGCCTAGCATTGTCAGATGACTGTAACCTGTCCCTGCCACCTCCACCCTGCCTGTCCACATGCCATGCCCCTATCCTCTTCCTTCTGTCCTACATGGTCCATTGTACTGCCACACCCTTCTGCCCTCCCTGGTCTGTTGTGCTGCAACTGCTCCTCCTGCCTGCCCCGTGTGGTCTGTTGTGAGGTCCCTTCCCCTGAACTTTCTTGTCTGTGCACAGGTCCTGACCCTCCCTTCTATCCTCCATCGTCCTTTGTGCATGCCCCTCCACCCTCCTTCTTGCCCATCATAGCCATTGTGCTGCCACTAACCCTCCCACTTGCCATGCATGGTCTTCTGTGCTGCCATGGCCCCTCCCACCTTCCCTGTGTGGTCAGTTAGCTGCCCCTGACCCCCTCCCACCTTCCCTCCATGGTCTGTGTGTATGCCATCACAGTCTCACTGTTGCTCTTCATGGTGTGTCTTGCTTCTAGTGCCCATCCTGCCTGACCTCCATGGCTATCTTGCTGCTCCTGCCCTGCCCCCTTGCCCCCAGCCCTACTCCCTCCCTCCTGGCTTGTCTGTTCCATTGTAATGCCCCTGATCCGTCCCTCCTGCCCTTTATGGTCTGTTATGCTGCAGCTTTCTCTCCTGTCTGTCCATTATGGTCAGCTAGCTACCATTGCCTCTTGCCCCTCTGTTCTCTGTTGTCCATGTGCATGGTCCTGTCCCCTCCCTCTTGCTTTCTATGGATTGTTGTGCTGCACTCCCGTCCTGCATGCCCTGTGTGGTGTATTGTGCTGCTGCAAACCCTGATGCCTGCCCTGCAGGGTCAGTTTGGTGCACCTCTCCATGTCCCTCCTGTCCTCTGTTATCCAAGTCCATGTCCCTATCCCATTTCCTTCCATGATCCAATGTACCATACTTGCGAACATTTTGAACTTGATAAGAGGGAGATTTTGAAAAAAAACTGGGGTATTGATTTTCCCCTTTGAGTTACATTGAAAAAGAGGATATTGTAGACAGGAGACAGATCAAATAAAGCCCATTTGAGCTTAAAAACATTGGACGTTTCCTGGCTGAATCGGGTCTGTTGGCATGTATGGTTGTACTACCATTGCCTCTTCCTTCTGCCCACAATGGTCTATTACATTGCCACAGCCTTGAAGGAGGGTAGATTTTGTATCACAGGGGGCCCCTGGCCCGTTCTGTCCACACCTGAAGTATGAGACCCTTGTCCTTGCCCTGCCAGCTGCATTTGTAGGCCGTATTAAATTGACCAGCGGGTCCTGTGTTGCTATATAATTATCCTGAGACATCCTTACCACTCAGCCAGCATAAAACCCCTGTGTAGGCCCTTCTGTTCAATATGTAGGCCTCTTTGTTAAATTGACCATAGCTCTGCAATTTTAGTGTATAGCAGTCTGAAGGCAGGTCTGCGAGGCCTTCTGATCCAAACTAGTAGCCCCCACCCTACCCGAGTGCTCCGTGCTCGGTATCAAAGTTCAACATCCCCCTGAAGCTGTCGACATACAGTAGGCTGCATCCTGGACTGGTACTTGCTTCCTGGGCAGGTTTCCCGCTTTTAATACATGAATAGGATGTATGACGTTACAACGCACACTTTTACAACGCATGCACTTACAACGCATTTTTTACAACGCATAATCCATTACAACGCATAACATTACAACGCATGACACTACAACGCATTTTTAAAAACTACCTTTACAACGCATTTCCATTACAACGCATACTACCTTTACAACGCATACCATTACAACCCATAATATTAAATTGCATTTAAGGTAAGTATTAGATAGTATAGGGGTAAAAGTTACTTTTCTAACTCCAGGGGGTGCAACAGTAGGGTAAGTGTTGGATAGTATAAGGGTTAAAATTACTATTCTAACTCCAGGGGGTGCAACAGTAGGGTAAGTGTTGGATAGTATAGGGGTAAAAATTACTATTCTAACTCCAGGGGGTGCAACAGTAGGGTAAGTGTTGGATAGTATAGGGGTAAAAATTACTATTCTAACTCCAGGGGGTGCAACAGTAGGGTAAGTGTTGGATAGTATAGGGGTAAAAATTACTATTCTAACTCCAGGGGGTGCAACAGTAGGGTAAGTGTTGGATAGTATAGGGGTAAAAATTACTATTCTAACTCCAGGGGGTGCAACAGTAGGGTAAGTGTTGGATAGTATAGGGGTAAAAATTACTATTCTAACTCCAGGGGGTGCAACAGTAGAGTAAGTGTTGGATAGTATAGGGGTAAAAATTACTATTCTAACTCCAGGGGGTGCAGCAGTAGGGTAAGTGTTGGATAGTATAGGGGTAAAAATTACTATTCTAACTCCAGAGGGTGCAACAGTAGGGTAAGTGTTGGATAGTATAGGGGTAAAAATTACTATTCTAACTCCAGGGGGTGCAACAGTAGGGTAAGTGTTGGATAGTATAGGGGTAAAAATTACTATTCTAACTCCAGGGGGTGCAACAGTAGGGTAAGTGTTGGATAGTATAGGGGTAAAAATTACTATTCTAACTCCAGGGGGTGCAACAGTAGGGTAAGTGTTGGATAGTATAGGGGTAAAAATTACTATTCTAACTCCAGGGGGTGCAACAGTAGGGTAAGTGTTGGATAGTGTAGTGTAATATTATGCGTTGTAATGGTATGCGTTGTAATGGTAGTATGCGTTGTAATGGAATGCGTTGTAAAGGTAGTTTTTAAAAATGCGTTGTAGTGTCATGCGTTGTAATGTCATGCGTTGTAATGGATTATGCGTTGTAAAAAATGGGTTGTAAAGGTAGTGCGTTGTAAAAGTTGCGTTGTAAAGGTTGTTCCCCACATGAATATATTGAATTCCCGTACAATACCCATTATTTTCTGCTTACTCTATGGAACTTACGATAAGCGATTGGCCTGAGAGACTGACCTTTTCACCCAGTCCATTGTCAGCATTAAGTGGGTAAATGACAAAATGTCTGGTAAAATCTGCAGACGAAGCTTTTGGGTAGCATACGTAGGTAGATGTAGCGTGCAAAGGAGCCCACAAAATGATATAAAAAGGGAGCACCCACAGATATCGACGGACTACCTCGCCGTCTGTATGTAGGTTAACAGGCAGTGCAGGTTTTCCCCAAGAGCTGGGAGCTCTTGTCTTCCTTTGCTTAAAATGTCTTGCTCTGCTTTGCTTGAAGTATCTTATTCTATTTTACCTATATGAAATGTCATGTTATGTTTAACCATTGTTCTCTTTACTTTTGCATTTAAAAGATTTTGTATTGTAATTGCAGGAATGCTTGCTCTAAGAGTAAACGTGAGTGTTCCTAGGTAACATTTTCCTTGGTGTAACTTGTTTCTCATGATGCATTTATAGATGTGTTTTCTCTCTCTCTCTGTCAGTACATTAATTGAGATACAGAGAATATTATGACAGCTGTATGATTATCTGGATTCTGTATTTTGTACTTTATGTCTCTATTCTGCGGTTTCTTTGAAGTTGCATCTTCTCATTAAACTGCCATTGTATTCTGCCTCCAATTCCATGTCTCATATGTCTGTTTTCTTCATTTTTGGAGCAAGCGTTCCTAGGCACCCCGGCTCAAATTAAGGTGCCCCTTTTGTCCCTGACTCACTCTCCTGCTCAGTTCTGTGGTGGCTCCCGGGGATCTGGGGACCGCCCCTAGCTTCCTTGACCCGTAATAGATCTTCCCTCCAACAGCCTCTCTTGCAAGTCCTGTATTGTTGGTTTGTTTCCCCTGCCCCCCTTTCCACTGCCCTCCATAGTCTGTTGTGCTTCCACGGCCCTTCCTGCCTGCTCAGTGTGGTTAAATTGTTGCCTTTGCACCCTCCTACCTGCCTTCAATTTTCAGAGTCCGTGCCCCTGGCCTCTGCCTCTCAACAGTATCCTAATGAACAACTAGATTGCTAACATTCTATATTTATTACAAAAGTATGGAACGCCTGACATCATCTTGATGTAATCAAAACTGTAATACCTAGAGCATTTCCTTTAGAAATTACATATATGAGAGGGTCTTATTGGCATCAAAATTATGGTTAGTGCTCTAAAAGACTAAAATAAGGACATATTTTCTGAGTTTTCAAATAGCGACAAAGCACTTTTAAATTATTTGTTATCTTTATGTTTTTTTATCCAGTTGACCACTTGATTAAATGTTGCACTTAGGGGAGAGGATGTGGTGTTACTTCCAGAACTGCAGACTTTGCAACTGGGGAACCAGGTTGAAGTTTCTGCTTCAGCTCGACATTCTGTGATTCTGGTCAAATCACTTAGTCTCCCCATGTCTACAACCAAAATGAATTTGTTCTTGTGTGATGTAACCAATGCTCATGTAAAGCACTCCAATACCTGACAAGTCTGCACTATATAACACTGCAAAAACACAAAATAATAAGTGTTTTGCACACTTCTGTCATTGGGCTATATTTGGGCTACATCTGGGTGATTTTGGGCTACATTTGGGCTCTTTTGTCTCCGGTGGCCATCTTGGGAGATTTATTTGTTATGAAGTTTCCTAATTTCCTCATGTACTGCAGTCTCCTCAGTAGGAAATGCTTTCAGTTTTTTACTTTGATTCCATCATGAAGGTATCCAGATATGTCACACGTTTGCCATAAATTCTGAATGTTAGCACTCTAGTTGCTCATTAGATCACTGTAGTAAAACTACTGCACCATGGAAGTCTGCTCCTGGTATTAAAAGTGCATGTTTCAGTCTGCATGTCAGAATGTTTTAATGAAATAGAAGAGGATTTGAGAAGTCACTCAAAATGTGCCCTCATTTTCTTTCTTCAGCATTAATCATAATTTCTATGGCAAAATGAACCTCCTCATTGTGTTCCTTTTTAAATTAAATGTTTTAAGTGTTACCAGTTTATTCCAATCAAGATGGCTTCAGGTGTGCCATACTTTTGTCATAATGAAGACAGTAAGCGCTCTAGTTGTTTTTAAGAACATTCTGGGACATTCTGTCATTGGGCTATACTTGGGCTACATCTGGGTGATATTTGGGCTACATTTGGGCTCTTTTGTCTCTGGTGGCCATCTTGGGAGACTTATTTGTTATGAAGTTTCCTAATTTCCTTATTTACTGCAGTCTCCTCAGTAGGAAATACTTTCAGTTTTTTACTTTGATTCCATCAAGAAGGCATTCAGATGTGTCACACATTTGCCATAAATTCAGAATGTTAGCACTCTTTTTGCTCATTAGATCACTGTAGTAAAGCTACTGCTCACCAGGGAAAACTGCTGCTGGTATTGAAAGTGCATGTTTCAGTCTGCATGTCAGAATTTTTTAATGAAATAGAAGAGGATTTGAGAAGTCACTCAAAATGTGCCCTAATTTTTCTTTCTGCAGCACTAATCATACTTTTTATGGAAAAATGAACCCCCTCATTTTGTTCCTTTTTAAATTAAATGTTTTAAGAGTTACCACTTTAATCCAAGCAAGATGGCTTCAGGTGTGCCATACGTTTATCATAAGTAGGACTGTTAGCGCTCTAGTAGTTCTTTGGAACACTCTGGGAAGCTGCAGTAGAACACAAAGGAATCAACTGACAGTCTCTGCCCTTGTTGGATGTACATGTTTTACTGAGAATGTCAGACTTCATTCTCACATGACTGAGAAAGATAATGTGAATTTACAGAAAATAAGCTCTCAGTTTAGCCTATAGATCACCTTCCAAACCTCTGTGGTAAAAGCATGAGAAAATATTTTTCTCTCAATCATGATATCCCAGCAGAAGGCTTTTTCACATGGTGAAATCACCTTAGAACATACCACAATTCCTAAAATGAGTATGGTACCATCAACAAATGATTTATAATGTAACTAAAGTCTTAATACCTTCTATTAACTGCAATGCTTTTTAATGAGGTGCTATCATGTATATTGGTCCCAAGATGGCTGCCAACACTTCTTGGATGAAGTGCTGACAGCCAATCAGATCTCAGGATGAGATGTGTGGTTAGGCTCCGCCCACATATATATATCCTTTTAAATGCTATTTTCTCAGGAAATACTGAACAGATTTACACCAGACCTGCAAAAGGCACTTCCTTGACCTTATGGCTACCTTTCAAGTAATTCTGTTCAGCCGTTCGGGCTGTAGCTGTGTCTAAAGGTCCTATGGAAAAATGCATGGGGAAAACGCGTTTTGGGACCCCCCTTTTTTCTCGGCCCCTGCTTGACGAATCCCCCCGAGACTTTCAGGGTAGGAGCGGAGCGTAGCGCCCCACCTATTTTGAAAATTTCGCGAGGATTCGTCGACCGGCGCCAAAGTTATTCCAAATAGAATGTTGCGGATTTCCTATGGAAACAGGGTCCTAACTATAACTACCTACTGGCGACCGCCAGTAGGTAATATATATATATATATATATATATATATATATATATATATATATATATATATATATATATATATATATATATATATATATATATATATATATATATATATAATTTTATTTTTTTCATTCTTTAAACCTCTATTTAAACTGCTTTTTCTATGGAAAACTATCTCATTGAGCTCCATCTTTCTCCTGACTACTATCGCTCCTTCACTTCAAAATGCTTACAGTATGGTGTGTTGACCACAGCTATATCTATTGGGCTAAAGCGGCTGCAAAAAAAGAGGTATTGACAGGGAATTGGGTTTGCCAAATGTGCAGATTACTTGGTTTGGCCTGAGAGGGTTAACGTTTCATCAGTTGCTGGCTTTGGTTAAATCCATGGTGTATTCTCAAGCTTCACACCTCATGATTGTGCACTGTGGTGGCAATTACCTAGGCACATTGACTGGGGTAGGGCTGGAAATCTTAATGAAGCTTTCGTGGATAGCCTGTTGTATTGTACATTAGCGGGCAATACAATGTATACAATATATCTAATTTTTATGTTCTTTTATATATCACACTCTCCAAGAGGGGTGACCAATTGATGTCTACATTGTACTTTCCAATTAAAATTCCATTATGGATTATTGCATTCCAGGTTTCTGGTTTAGTGTCATACTATTTCAGTTTTCAAGACAAACCTTAATAAAAAATGTATGTATAATGATTTAAGATATACAAAAAGCTCTTCGTCATTGTTCAGTCCCAAAGGTATCTTCGTTTTTAGTCTTATGATGTATCAAGACTGTAGTTGTCGTAATTTTTTACATCTATTTCTTTCCCGCTCATTTGGTGGAATCCTATCCAATCCAAAGAATTTCATTGCCTTCCAGTTGGCATTCTGGCACTGTATCACATGTTTGACTGTCGCATAGTTGGTAAACCTTATGTTTCACAGCTCGTATGTGTTCTAAAATTCGCTTTTTCAACATACATGTTGGGCTTCCAATATATTGCAGGCCACAGTAGCATTCAATTACATATACAACATATGTTGTTTTGCAAGTCATGTGATGTCTGATATGGATCATTTTGCTTTCTCTGTCGATTATGTCCAGAAAAACCATTTTAATTATGGTGACATATGTTGAAGCTGCCCCAAGAGACCTGTGTGGATTTTATGGATTTTTTTGCAAGGCACTGGATGGTTGGGTAAAGGGCAGTGAAGTGAAGGGTTACCAAGGGCTGTACAATTTGATGATGAGATAGGACATGCTCAGTCTTTGTTTTACAGAGCTGTGCCAACACCCGGTGGACAGTAAGCTCAGTGACGCCCAGGAGCTTACTAAGGAGGTGGACCTCTGGATCAATAACAGGGTTTCTAAGAAGGTACCTGGGAATGAATCAAAAAAGGGTGGCTCAGGTTTCCCCTAGCAGAGTGAGGGGAGGGTAAAGGAGACCCAGACAAGTTCCAGAGTACGGTGTGGGGAGGGGAGGGAAGGGTGACTAAGCCCCTTATGAGTAACAGAGGGAAGATTAGAACACAAGCAGGGTAAGTCTGTCTGCCCTAAGAACCACCCCAGTGGTGGGAATTCCTTAGGAGTGGCCAATGTGGCCTGTGGTAGAAGTAGCCCCCAGGGACAGATCATAGAATATGCCGTGATCTCCCTTAGCTGGGAAATGGACTCAGAGGGTGAGCTTGTGATCCCTGAGGGGGGAAGTCATCACTTCCATCAGGTGAAGGCGACTGTCACCGCTTTGAGGGACACCAGGACTAGCAAGACCATGGTAATGGAAAGGCTGGTTGCCCCAGAGCAGCACACTGATCAGGTGTGTAGTGTAACTGAGATCCAAGGGCAGGAATTGTTCTGTCCCATGGCCCTGGTATGCCTGGAGTGGAATGGGGAGGTGACTCAGAGGAGGGTAATAGTTAGTCCCCACATGCCCATAGACTGAATTCTGGGAAATGAGTTGCCCCTGGTGTCAGAAGAGCTTGAAGGGGCGGCTGCCCATGGTGCCCTAGCAGTTCAGTTTTCTCAGGATACCACTCCCAAGTGGAAGGTATTGGAACCAAGGTGGAGGGGACAGGGTGATGGAGGATTCACTCCTATCTCCTTTTCAGCCTCAAAGTACAGACCCTAGGCTGACAGGCTTGTCTGTTGATACCGCCCTGGGACTAGCTGGAGGTAAAGTGGAAGTCGGGTGCCTAACCCAGGGGGCTGTTGCCGCTCACTCTGAGAAAACTCAGAGGTCAAAGAACCCTCAGGAGCTATAGGGGACTCCTTGCCAACCGCAATGTGGAAGAGAGACCTACCTAATATCCCTGATTGGAGCTTCCACCTGACTGGATGGCCCAGGGCCTTGCTGCTGACACTGACAGCTGTCAGTGGCCTATGTTGAGTGTTATCCTTATAGGCAGAATTTGTCTTGGGTTGGGGACAGAAGTCTGATCCAAGGGGCCGAATGGCCACATTACTTTGTTGTCCATTGTCATGCCTTCACCCTTCTGGGATGCATCTGTGAGCAAGTTAAGGTTAGGAACTGCACATATTGGGTCCCCAGATGAGGAGAAGAATTCATCATGGGTCAGTCCAGTGGCTCAAGAGAGTGTAGACAGAGGAATTCTAGTGAGTTCAGAGAGGTATGGAACTGGCAAGCACCCCTGCATAACAGGGCCTTTGCTCATGTTCTATCACTTAAGCAGGGAAGTATATCAAGGAATTAATTGGTCTGTCCTGGCCTTTGAGTAGAGAGGGGTTGTGTTGGACTTGGCCCTCTTTGCAGGGCCATCCTCAAACATTTTGCCTGCAATCTCCTGTTTTCTGAACCAATTTTTGTTGGCTTTTAGAACTCTGTGTTTTTTACCACTGCTAACCAGTACTAAAGTACTTGGGCTCTCTCCTTTAGACATTGTGAAATTGGCTTCCACCCAGTTGGCATATCTAATTTACTTGTTCAGTTCCTAATAAAGTGTTACTACCTGTACCTGTAATACAACCTAAATCTAGATATATCACCTTACTTATACATACATGCCTTCCATGTACTTATGTATCTTTATGTTCATTACTTTACTCCTAATTCCGCATTCCCAATGCACTAACATATATCTCACACCGTACCTCTCCCAATATATTCTCTTCATCAACTCTCTGACTCATCCCAAACCTCAATATACTACTCTCTCCAATGCACTACCCTATTTCTCACCATATACCTCTCTCAATATATCCTCTACCTGCACTCTCTGACTACTATGTTCCCCAAAATATCCCTTTCTAGACTCTTCCTTCCTCTACCCCTCCCTTGCATTATCTCACACCTCTTTTACTATTCAGATCTCCCAAACAAGCCTTTCAAAACACTTTTCCCTACCTTTCTACTGTTCCCAAACCTGCTCCTGCTGCAAGGATCTCCAGATAAACTCTTTCTAGACACTTCCCTCTTCTATCCCTCCACTATAATTTTCAATCCAACTAACAGACCGATATGTCCACTGCTCAAATTAATTTCCTATTTCCCTATACTGATTCACTACTAATCCTATTTGGGTTCTGAGGGAGCGTGCTATTCCTTGAATAGCATTTTTGATGCCTCTTCAGGTATACCAAGTACTATATAAATGCAAACTCCTCCCTTCTATCCCTCCACTATCCTTTTCAACCCAAATGACAGACTCATATGTCCACCGCTCAAATTAATTTAATTTTTCCGTATACTAATTCACCACTAATCCTTTTTGGGTACCGGAGTAGCGTGATACTCACCAAAAAGCTCTTCGACGCCTCATCAGGGGTAGTAGGCGCTATATAAATGTAATAAATATTATGCAGGGCCTGTAAATTAAATGCTACTAGTGGGCCTGTATCACTTATTTTGCCACCCATTTAAGCAGCCTTTTAGACATGTCTCAGGCCTGCCATTGCAGCCTGTATGTGTGGTTTAAAACTGCCCTTTTGACCTGGCAAAAGAAACTATTTTATGTCAGGCCTAAACCTTCCTTTTTAAATACATATACATCATCCATAGGGTTGGTCCTAAACAGCCCATAGGGCAGATAGGGCAGGATGCATTGTATTAAAAAGTGAGATATGTACTTTTCATTTTTACATGTCTTGTTAGTGAAAAACTCTTAAACTTGGTAGTTCACCACTGCAAGTTCTTCCTTTCCTTCAGGGCTACAGTATTACATTTAATAAATCAGAAACTTTGTTTGGGAACAGGTATAAATGTTGGTTGTGTAAAGAATTGTAATTTAAAACACTCTCTAATGGTAAAGTCTGATTTTGAGTCACAGTTCTGTAAATGCTACTTTTAGAAATTTAGGGGCTTATTTACAAACCCCTTGCACCACCTCGCCGTCACTTTTTGTGACGCACCGCCGGCGCATTTTGCTGCCCCATATTTACAAGGATAGAAAAGCCACCATGCATGAGTTTTCCTGTCCTTGTAAATACGGCCCCTTTACACGCAGCACTTGCATTGAAAGGGGCATTCCATGGGTGTTCCATGGGTGTTGCTGTGGGTGCTCACACACAACACCCATGGAACCTGACACATTTTTAGATTTACAAGAAATCTTAAACATCAAAATGCGTCTCAATGCTACGCCTCCCCAGGGGAGGAGTAGGGCGGTGCAGTGAGGAGAAATGTATTCATTTCTCCTCCTTTCTATCCTCTTTCAATGTGTGCTGCATTCTGCAGCACACATAGAACGAGGAGATCACCTCTGGTGATTGTTTATGTGCGGGAAGGTGTCCCTTTCTGCACATAAACAATCATTTAAAAAAAATGACGTTTGGCAAGTTCTACATGTGCTAATGCAGCACACATAGAAGTTGAAAACGCCATTTCAGATTCTTTATGTCCAGGGACGGACACCTTCCTGCACATAAACAATCATCCCCGTGACGTAGGCATCCTTGCACCAAGGTGCAAGGGTGCCTGAATCAGAGCATATAAAGAACAACAAATAATCTCAACTGGTATCATTCAAGATCGGCAATTCAAGTGCATGTACAAGACATTACAGTTGAGATAAGGAAGACCCTCAGACAGAAAATTTAGAAAAAAACAACTTGTATTAGATCAAGTTAGTACAAAAGGACAACATTAATAAACAGAATATTGGAACAGTTGTAACAGCACTGTACGCAAAGTCAATGTAGCATAGAGACAACCCGAAATTGTACTTGGTGCTTAAAAGTGTACGTGACACGGAGACGGCGACGCAAGTGACAAAGTGAGATCAGCAGGGGACGGCGCAAAGTGAAGTGAAAGTGATTGGTTGAATAATAATCACAAAGGTTCTGAACTCAATTTTGTACATTAAAATGATTATGTATTTATTCCAAGAACCATAAGGCCATCAGTTGAGCTGAAAGGTCGACGGCGTTTCGATCCGGTTAAATTGGGATCATCATCAGGACTGGGTTGCAGTATTCAAAAGGTGCTGTACAAAGAAGAAGAATATAAAAGGGTATAGGATAGGAAAAGGGGCAAGGGCCAAATGAAAAAAGAAGAAGGAAATGAGGCGAACCAGTCACTATACAAAGGCCATAATCCTATAGTCTGAGAGGATATAAACAAATTGAAGAAACAATCAGGAAGTCAAAGTATACAGTGAATGCTAGTCTATGTAGAAGAGAAGGGCGAAAAAGGAGGAGAAATTAGGGGGGAAAACGAGTTTAAAGAAAAGTAAAGATGACAAGGAAGGGTGGTAAGGAAAGGGGAAGGCAAGAACACAGAGATGTCCCGGGATATAGCAGGAGTTACCTGTAAAGGATAGGTCAACAATTCTGAGTGATGGAAGACCCCACTTAAATTGGATAACTCAGTAAACATCTATGAAAAGAGGGAATAATTGAATTAAAATTGTATGGGGAGCTGAACATAAATTGGACATAAATATCAAAGGAAATTAATCCTATTGGTGTATCTAGAGGTATGGAGGATTGTGGGTAATGGTCCAAAAAACGGACAATGTGTGATGATTCAAAAATACTATAAAAAACAAGGAAGGGTGAAAATTAGAAGATCAGGGGGACATATCAATAGTTAGCAGCATGTTACTGAAAAAGATTACACAGAGAATGACTCTAAACGGGCGAAAAGGGAATGAGTGTATGAATCAGGAAGGGGAAAAAAATAATTATATATCAATGATTAGCAGAATATTACTTGGAATGTTTGTACAGGGAATGAATCTAAACGGGCAATCAGGAACAGATCACATGTATGAGTAAAGAAACTTAAGGGCATATATCTGGAGGCAAAAGAGAGAATTTCTCGAAATCCAAGGGATAGGCGAAGCGCAGTGAATGCGAAGGTCTGGAGAGGGAACAAAAAGGGAGTGAAAAGGACCAAGAAAAAAAATATATAAAAAAAATACAAAGGGGGCATTGGAAAATAAGTAGGGTAAAAAAATACCTTGTGGCAGTAATTTAGAACTCATATAGACCAATGCGGGCAATGCGCAAAGGACCGGGCAATCTGGAAACCAAATTAAACAAGGGGTCAATTACGCAACGTGTAAAGAGGTCAAAGGGAGAAATGGAAAGAACCGAGAGACGGGCTACGGGTGGTATTACCTAATGAATCGAGGGTCCGAAGGAAGGCGTCTCAGTCACCAGGAATCCAAAGTCGGGAATGAACAGGCGGGGGTGAATCAGGAAGTAAATTAGATAAGGGGCGTGGCTACAATGTAAAGTACGTCCATGTGAAAGGTCAGGATAATAGAAATAGAGAAAGAGCTGAGGAAAGGGAAAGTTAGATAGAAAAGGACAGAAAGGTTGTGTGTCGGTCAATGCATAAAGTGAATTACAGTTACAAAGGAAAAGAAAACTTTTATAATTCATGATGTATGTAATTAAAAATTACGGTATACAAAGGACAATGGGCAAATCACATAAACATATAATTATATAGTTACGCGCTAAGAGACTCAATCAGCGATTGTAATCACAATTGTAAAGACACAAAATGATAATAGTAATAATAATGAATAAAGCCCCAACAGGTAGCAGAATAACCGGGCATGGACTAATCATAATAAGCTAAATGGCACACATAGTTATTTATAGAACCAAGGAAGTGAATCAAGTAGGGAAGTAACAGCTTGATGGATAACAACAAATATGACCTGGAAATAAGGCGACAACTTTCCAATAAAAATCATTATTTACAATTGACTAAGGATCCTCTACCTGCTTTCAGAGACAAAATACTAACATTGACTGGGCGAGCAAAAGCTCTTAACATCATATCTTCTAAAGAGTTTAATTTTCTAAATAACAAATTTCCTCGGACACCTGTAATCTATATACTTCCCAAAATCCATAAAGACCCCATCAACCCTCATAGTCGTCCAATCGTGTCAGGGTGTGGTTCTATTTTAGAACCACTAGGAAAGTATGTTGATGCTATTATCAAAGAATTTGTACCCATAACTGATACCTAGATCAAAGACACCATGGATCTTATCTTAACAATTGAGAACAGACCATTTGACAACAATACTGAAATCATGGCGGCTTAGACATCGAATCCCTTTACACAGTGCTGTTACAACTGTTCCAATATTCTGTTTATTTATGTTGTCCTTTTGTACTAACTTGATCTAATACAAGTTGTTTTTTTCTAAATTTTCTGTCTGAGAGTCTTCCTTATCTCAACTGTACTGTCTTGTACATGGACTTGAATTGCCTATCTTGAATGATACCAGTTGAGATTATTTGTTTTTCCTTATATAACTACCCCAGTCTCAACGAGGTTTATGGGTTTATGCTTCTGATGTCTATTATATGAATCAGAGCATGGTAGCCAATTGTGCGCCAGTGCAGAGGAAAGCACAGGGATGCAACATATTATTATAAATATGTCGTATCCCTGTACTTCGAAAGTGCTACTGCGTAGCGCAGCCAAAAGGCTTGCGGTGCCATGCTGCGGCACTTTCTTGTAAATGAAGGGAGCATTTTTTGTGTTCTAACTATTTGGTGCCTGCGGCCTGTATCCTGAGTCACATGACTAGGTGTAGTGGTGGCAGCTGGCCTATGTGTTTACTTCCCAGACACTATCACAAAGGGAGACTGATTGTTGGCAGGATGGGTTAAAATGACCCTACCCTATCACACTTGCACTTCAAATGAGCTGCCTCAGCACACACACAAAGAACTTCATACTAGCATTTTGTGACTTCATATACTCTGGGGTAAGGGCGTGGAGGAACGAAATTCCATAACCCAATGTGGGGGATATCTAGAGGTTTCTCCCACTTCAGAGCTAGGACCAGGTATAAATATTGGAGCCTTATGACCAACTCTTCAGTAAATGCCTGGACCTGTGGATTCTACAGAACAAGGACTACCCTACTGCCAAAGGACTGCCCTACAGCCTGAGGCCTGCCCTGCTGTCTGATAAGGAAGACCGAACCTTCTCCTTTCATACTAGCCTACCTGAAGTGACTTAAAGGGTCAGCTGACTAACCTCCCATTCAGATCCATAGGGACATAGCAAGCTTCACAGGCCTCCCTGAAACTGCTTGGCTGTCTTCCTGTAACTGGATCTGCAGAGTGAGTTCCTGATCTCCAAGAGGCTTCTCCACAGGTCTTGAGGCCTTGGTTGGCATTAGAGTGTATTCCTCTAAAAAAGAAAGAGAAATCCTGAAGTTTTGGGCTCTTCATAACTGTGAAGAGCCTGTTCGTGCTGAGATCTTGCTGCCTGTGACGACCACCAACGTGAAGCTTCGGTAGATCTGAATCTTTGCGCTATAGTGACCACCAGCAATGAACAACAATGCAAGATCTGCACTTCATGCTACAGCATCAACAGCTTGCAGTGATGGGCAATGCAAAGCTCCAATGTGAGAAATTGGGTTGGTGGTTGAGTGGGGTGTTAACCCTGCTCAAGCAACAGCCACAATCCCTGTGAGGTTTAACCACTAGAGTACCTATATTAATCCGTGCTTAACCCTCTGGTAGATTGGCACAAAGCAGTCAGGCTATACTTAGAGGCAATGTGTAAAGTATTTATGTTATATTAATTTGATTTTATTTAGCACACGAATTACCCCCGTAAGTGTATCTCTGCGCTGTCGTATTTATGCAGCACACAAACAGTAATAAAGTGAAATCACAACACAAGAAAAATCCCACACCAGTTTATAAATGTAGAGTAAATAATAAATTATTTGACACCAAAACAACAAAAGTCCAATCTGCGTTATGAATTTTCAAATTTTATGGTAAACACTAGCACCAAAAAGATCAGCAGGGGACATCAAGTCGCACAAGCCTGGGCCAATGTCGAAATATGGGCGATCGCGATGGCGCTCAAAAGTGGATTGGGCCCAGCTGGTACTTACCTAAGTCTTAGTGAAGTTTTGCATGTTTGGGCTTTTATTTTTTTGGGGAAGTCGGCAATCTTCAGCGGAACAAGGTGTGAGGCTATAGCTGACAAGGGCTCCACGAGGCCAGATGCAAAGGACTGCTTAACAGGATTTGCTGCTGTGGAGACAAATGTAGAAGGAGCTGCCAACAAGTCAAGCGAACTGGTGGTGCACCTTGGGTGGATAGATGAGCAAATTCTTCCCAGTCTTCTCTTGGTCCTCAGAGCAGTTTTTAGCCAAAAATCTTCTAAGTCCCAACTTTTGGATTTTGTCTCTTTGTACACCTTTAGCACCACTCACAAGAGTACAAGTCTGGGGATGAACCACTTGGAGGGTTGAGACCCACTCAGGCTGGACCCACGTATGGGTTTGAGATGGTTGGAGCCTTTTCTGCCCCTGAGGCTCTGATCAGGAGGCCAGCCAACTAGCATTTGGAGTGAATTTGGTAGTTGTGGGTTTAAGCAGTCGAGTAGGGCTCAAGGAGCAGGGCTGGCCTTTGAGGGTACAAGGCAGGCTTCAAGCAGCAGAGCAATCCTTTCAGGTACAGCAAAGAAGTCATCTGATCTACACAGCAGGTCACAGCAGCAGGCAGTCCACTGAGAGTCCTTCTGCTGGTCCAAAAAGTGAATTGAAGAGTGGGTCAGAGGATCACATTTTTATACATGGTTTCTTCTTTCAATCAATCAATCAATCAATCAATCAATCAATCAATCAATCAATTAATCAATCAAACAGATTTTGTAGAGCGTGCTAATCATCCTGAGGGGTATCCAGGCACTGCATGGGGTACGGCTACTCATACAGACCAGTCTTGAGGCCCCTCCTGATTTTGGTGAGGGAGGTAGAGGTTTGGAGGTGGATGGGGAGGTCATTCCAGGGCTTGGCAGCAAGGTGGGAGTAGGAGCATCCTCCGGCTCAAGTAAGATGGATGCGGGGGCGGTGGCGAGGGCCAGGGAGGCAGACCACAGGTGTCTAGTGGACTGGTGGAAGGTAAGGTGGTTGTTCAGGTATTCTGTTCTTGTGTTTTGGAGGGCTTTGTATGTGAGCAGCTTGAAGTGGCATCTCTTCTTTATGGTGAGCCAGTGCAGGCTATGGAGGTGGGGGGTTGTGTGGGATAGTTTGGGCAGGTCATGAATGATTCTTGCTGATGCGTTCTGGATTGGTAGAGGCACTGGAGGAGGAGGGTGGTGGTTCCAGTGTAGAGGGCTTTCCTGTGTTCAAGTCGATTGGTGATAAGGGCTTGAGTGACAGTTTTTCTGGTGTCAGTTGGGATCCATCTGAAGACATCTAAGAGTGTTGAAGTAGATGGAGGCAACCAAGTTGATCTTTCGTCACATGGAGAGCTCGCTGTAGAAGATGATACTGAGGTGGCGGGCATGGGTAATGGGGGTGGGTGCTGGTCCTAGGGCGGAGGGCCACCAAGTATTATCCCATGCTGAGGGGGTCTTCCGAAAAGGAGAACTTCTATTTAGTGGGTTTTGAGTTTGAGGCAGTTGGCTCTCATCCAGTCAGCAACGTCGGTCATGGCGTTCTGGAAGTTTGCTCTAGCGGTGACTGTGTTTTCTGTGAGAGGGGTGTCATCGGCATAGAAAATGATGTTGAGACCATGACTGTGAGCAATGGGTGCCAGCGGAGTCATGTAGACATTGAACAGTGTGGGTCTGAGTGAGGAGCCCTGGGGTACACAGCAGATGATGCTCTTGGGGTCAGAGAAGTACAGCGGGAGGCAGATTCTTTGGGTGCATTTGGTGATAAAAGAGGATAGTAGCTTGAGAGTGTTGCCGTAGATGCTGATGTTGTGAAGTCTTTCGATGAGGAGGTGATGGGAGACTGTATGGAAGGCTGCTGACTGGTCGAGGAGGATCAGGGTCGCTGACTCACCACGGTCGAGGGTGGCTCTGACATTCTGACATCGTCCGTGGCAGCTACAAGAACGGTTCATGTACTGTTGTTCGAGCTGAAACTGTATTGTGAGGGTTCGAGCAGGAGTATATAATACTCGCTTAACATAAGTTATAAAGACTGAGGGCCTCATGCATCAACTGAAAAATCGGTCGCAAACGGATAGATTAGCAGAATCTGCCCCCCTGCGACCGGTATTTTTGCATTTGGGATGCATCATCCCAAATGCAAAAATCGCAATTTATGTAATCGCTAAATAGCGATTACTTAAATTGCGATTGCATTTAGGGAATCGCAAATTGCGATTCCCTAAATGCAGTGCATGATGCAATCGCAAATAGCGATTTCGCTATTAGGGGTCGCAAATTACCATCAATTTAAACTTTATGGTAATTTGCAAAAAATGTGAAAAATGCCCTAATATGCATTTTTTAAAGTTCCATGTTACACACACATATGCCCTTTGGGCATGTGAGTGGGCAACATCTGCATATTTCAGGGGTGCAACCGTGTGTTCTTTTGGTACCCTTGCACCCTTGAAATTGCATGCACAATTTGCGAGTACCTATTGGGTACTTGCAAATTGCGCATGCAATTCCAATTCATTCCTATGGGCCTGTAGGCCCAAAGGACTGAATGGGAAGCCATTTCTTAATTTCGACTCGCAATTTGAGAGTCACAATTAAGGAATGTGTGGGAATCGCTATTTTTTTACCGATTCCTTCATGCATAGGCTTTTGAATTTGATTTGGGTATTTATAAAGCGCAACATTCACTCCGGAAGGAGCATCCTGGCACTGCAATTCTATAATTGCATGTCCATAATAATCGCAATTAAGGAATCGTAAAAGCCAACCTTGATGCATGTGCCCCTAAAAGTGTTCTGTCTAACCAGGTTTGTATGGAATCTCTGAGTGAAGGGATACCTGGTGATTTTCCCTCTGTTGCTCCTTATTTTGTTGCTGTTGCTGATACTTTGAAACTAGCCAACGATCGTTTGCTTCCACAGCCACCCTATGGGAGGCCAGTAGTGCGGTGATCTGAGGCATGGCAAAAGGGCTTGTACACCGGGGCAAACAGGAGAATGTAACACTAATCACGGCCATTGAAACCCAGGTTCATAAGCTGAAGCGTCAGGACCCTGTCCATCACACCCCTTAATCATGCACGGTTGCTTTTGGCAGCCAGGGGTCAACTAAAGCACCTTGCCCTTGAGGATGTCTACCGGTGTTGGCAGGTGAGAACGCATAACATTTAGGAGTATGGCGATAAGTCGGGGAAGCTCCTTTTTTTGGCTTCCACCCATGACACCATCTCACGCATCTAACCGCAACTAACAGACGCAGATGGTCGTCCCCTGTTCTGGACTCACGATATTCTACAGAGTTTTGCGACCTTCTATCTGGGCTTTTATGCTCGCAGACCACAACCCCCAGGGAGACCATACAGTCACTGTTGCAAGACATACTGCTACCTACTATCCCCCCCTCGCCAGTGAATTAGATAAGCCCATCACTGAAGAGGAGATTTCCTCTGCCCTATCAGATATGCTGGCTGGCAAGATGCCTGTATCTAACATCTTCCCCGTTAAGTACTACTGGTGGTTCCTCACTGAGTTGACCCGCCGCACTGCTTAAACTCTATGCTGGAGTGGCCAAGCAGGGCGCATTCCCATTGAGTTAGACATTGCCTCAATAGTAGTTCTCCCCAAACCACAATACCCCCCTGAGAAATGTTCCTCATACAGGCCTATCTCCTTTATCAAAACCAAAATTAAATCTATGCTAAAATCCTGACCAAACAGCTACATCCCACTTTACCGTACTTGATCCATTGCGACTAATGCAGCTTTATGCCTAGGTGCAGCACGAGACACTGCATCCGAGGGGTTCAAGTGGCACTCTCCAGATTTAGTGCTTCCTATTTTCCAGCGGTGCTGCTTCTACTGGATTTCAAGAAGGCATTTAATACAATGGATTGGTCCTTTCTTGAGGCTATCCTTGAATGCATTGGTATGGAACAGTACATGAGCCCCACATACAGGTTTGGGTAAGCTGCCAGTGTCGTATCGTGTCCCTAACTGGCGGGGTATGCATCTGGGTTGTTCCCTGTCCCCAATGCTGTTTGCCCTCGTGATTGAGCATGTGGGCCGGCTCATCCTCTGTGGCTGTCTGGGAAGAATAAGCAACATCCGACTGACAAGTACACCCAGTCATGTGACTCAGGAACAGGCTGCAGAACCAAATAGCTAGGGCAGGAAAATGGCTACTTTCTAAAAGTGTCATTTTCAAAATTGTAACTTAAAATCCTACTTTATAATTAAAGAGTGATTTAAATTACAATTTCTCAGACACCAAACATGAAATCTTCACCTGTTCCCAATCAAAATTTAGCACTTATTAAGTGTAATAAGGCAACCTGTTGTTATCCTATGGGAGAGGTAGTGAGTATTCAGCAACCAGGACATGTAAAACTTAAAAATACATGTCCAACCTTTTAATAATAATGCACCCTGCCCTTTGAACTACCAAGAGCCTACCTTAGAGGTAACTTCTATGTAATAAAAGGAGTGATGAGGCTTGGAGTTTATTTTGCCAAATCAAATTGGCATTTTAAAACTATATTCAGGCTGCTATGGCAGAGCTGGGACATGTTTTAATGGGCTACTTAAGAGGGTGACACAATAAATACTGCAGGCACTGTAGCATTTAATTCATAGGCGCTGGGTATATGGTATCACGTGTTACTATGGACTCTTAAATAAATTAAATATACCAATCAGGTGTAAGCCAATTTTATCATATTTTAAGGAGCGACCACAAGCATTTTAGCACTGGATAGCAGTGGAAAGTGCACAGAGCCATAAGGCCATCAAAAAATAAATTCAGAAAAATAGGAGTTTGAAGGTAAAATGTTTAGAAGAAGACCACCCTAAGGCTGAGAGGTCTAAGATCCATCAATGACCATCCACGATGCCTGACAGGATCTTCCTGCTATGGCAATGACTTTCAGCTACGCTCAGCCTGCTCTTTTGCTACAGCAACAGCCATCCTCAATGCCCTCCCTGCTCCTGGCAGCCTTCTCACCTCAAACAGGTCTTTTTATGCAGGATTTTGAGAAGGTGACTCTTTCAGTGGGACTACCTTGGTCCTTGTATCTGACACTTACTCCATTGCAACCAATATTTATTCACTTACTCCATTGCAGTCAGCCTGAACTTGCAACTTTCACCCAGTCTCACACGACCAGATAATTTATAACATTTTTCTCTATATTGCTAAATTAGATTGTAATTTTTCTTTTTTTGGGTTTCTATTTTATTACTGCTTCAGTGTTGCATAAATACTTTATACATTGCCTCTAAGTTAAGCCTGACTGATTGTTGGGGTGTGGCCAAGGCTGCAAAGATGGCATTCACAACTTGAGGGTGCACCCTACCGCTTTATATGATCTGCAGTGATCCTGCTGGAAAAGGCACTCCTGGGCACCCGCTGCCCTCCTCTGCATCACGGCCTACATTGTGACTGAAATCAACATGACTGGAGACTTGGCAGTGCCACGGGCCATGTGTAAAGGCCTTGGGAGTGGCCACAGTAGGTGGAGCCCAGAGTGGAGCCAAGGAGGCAGGGGTGATCCGCCATCCGGATGCAGCGGCTTTACAGAGACACTCTGGCCAGTGTGGACGCGGCTGTACCCTTCCCGATCTTTAGTTATGGCTGCTCTCCAGTGGCCTCTGGAGCATGAGTACGGGGCCCTTTAGTGACTTGGGCTGGCCCTGGGGGAGCATCTTCTGCTGTTGAACCTGAGAGAGGGTGCGAGTCAAACCTCAATTTTTGTCCCGTATCCCGTGAATGTCCTAGAGGGTGATGCAGCGGAGTTTACCAGCTCTACACATTCATACACACAACACTCATTTGGACCCATGTACATTCATACACACAATGAGCTGGCAAATATCCACTGGTCATCAATTTTATTTTACCCTAGGAAACCTTTACACTAGTATTCTTACCATTCCTGTCTCCTGAGTAAATGGATGTTCGATAAGATCTAGTAGTAGAAAAGAATAGGGAGAAAAGACAATAATGCACTTAACTTAATTTTTAAAGAACCACAGACTCAGAAGAAGTTTTAAAAGTTTATCTGAATTAATAATTTTGTGAGTCAAATCAAAATACATAAGAATAAACCAGAAATCTCCATCAGGAAAATAGTACAGTTAGCTTATAATCAGTTTACATTAATAAATTCTTGCGATGACAGCACCTGAGGGGAGAAAGGACAGAGAGCATGTACGGAGCATTAACCCTACAGATATATTTACCTAGAATACTGTGAGGACCCCAACATCAGAGAGTCAAGGATTCAGAACAGGTTTGGGACAAGGAAAGGTGACCTCTTCTAGTGCAGCGCCAGCGTTACATCCCTCTCTGGTGCTACTCTCTCCGGCTCGGGCACGTTCGGATTCCTTACTAGATGTGCCTTCTCGGTTGTTCCGCAAATTTTCCCTAGTGTTAGATTCTTTAGTCAGATTGCAGCAAAATCGGGCCGCATCTCAGCATAGCATCAGCATCTCAGCATCAAGTGTCAAGTGTGTCTAACTATCTATAACTTACCTCTGTTATACCAAATTCAAGTGTATGATCCACCCCCAAATGTTTCAATTTTATGTTCAACCGCAATTTGATTGGGCCAAGCAGTGGGGTGAGGACATCACACCATACCAAGTGCAATGCTTTTCTTTAGTCTATTGTCTAATTCCCCGCCCCTTAATTTTAATACCCACAAGCTTTATTCCCACAGATATTTCATATGTGGATCGGTATGTCTAATTTACAATGTTGCATCTCTTTCCTCTTGTAGGGTCAAAAAGTTGGGTTCCCATGTCCTTGCTGGGCTTGAGTTTGGCAGTCAGTCAATTTCAGTTCACTTGTTCAGAGCAAGTAGATATTCTGCGCATGCATAGAAGTCACATGGAAACAGGGACGCGGTCCCACTCCAAGGCTCAAATGGAAACTTAATAAAGTCAAAGAAGAACACGTTAGAATACAAACTTAAATGAATTCACTGTACTTCTACTCTAACCCCATTTACATGATTAATCTTTTGCATTAATAGCTTAGTAGAACTTGCATGGGTTAGTTTCAGCTCGGCATATGCATTAGTGCATTACTTTAAAGCGGCCATTTTAGAAGCTATTGCACAGTTGCAAAGTTTTTCCCCCAAGCGACAGAAAACGTCATACTACGTAGATGTAGTAGACGCATGCACAGAAGAATTCCCGAGTTTTCGGCGGCTATTTTAGGACACTCAGGTTACTTATTAAGACAGCACATAGAAAAGCTTCCCCTAGATATGACTATGTAAAATGTGGTGCAAAATTAGTATTCCAGGACAGGTTGATTATAGTATTACAGGTTATTCGAGAGGATTGCATATGAGCAAGTTTCATTAATTGTGAAACCTTGCTCCATCAAGGTTGCCCCCTCATTTTGGATTTGTGGCCTACCTGCAAAGGGGCGTGGCTGCCGCCATGGGTGACTCCCGACTTTTCTTCTGTCTTGTGGTGTGTCTGCCTTCTAATGCCTAAGGAACACATTGAAAGAAGCGTTTACCTCGCTGATGCGGCCTCCAATGCCCCCTGTGACACATCCTGTGGGCTTCCAGGAGCCCGTTTGACTCTTTCTTCAGAAATACCCACCCGCAAGGTGGTGGGAGGCCTGGGGGTCTCACCTGGTGTGGGGGCCCTCTCCAAGACTGGTTCTGCAGGGGGCCTTCATGTGGAGACGAATGTGGTCCTGGGACTTCTACATCAACACAGGGCCTATACCCTGACCGTAGGCCTTGATTTAGCTGGATCATTGATTCTGGCGCTTGGCCCATTCTGAAGCCGTCCCACTTCTGGAGGTGACCTGACAGCTCATGCTGCCGTGAGGCAAACAGGCCGGGGGGACATCCCTACCCTTCATCCTTACTTTGCCAGAAATTGTATCCCATGTGTTCTGATGCCCGCGGCACCCTAGCTGCTTGTGCTGCCTACCGGTAAGTGGGCTGGGTGGAGGTTCTTTCTTCTCAATGGCCCTCTGGCATTGACCTCTTCCTGCCTAACATGAGTTAAAACAAAGCCACACTACCTGCCCTGGCATGGACCAAAATAACTATAACACAGACGGGTCCTGGGAGCCCTGTGGGGCTCTCTGGAGTGGCAGATTTTTTGGGAAACAGCCAATCTGATCTGGCCACTATTCATAAGGATAGGCACAACATGAAAATGACCCTGGAGAACAGGATTGGTGAAGTTCAGATGGACATGCTGCTTCTTCGCCAGGGTCTACCCAATGTAGCTACAAGAGTAGGCAAAGCTGAGCACCGGGTGTCCTCAGTGGAAGACTATGTGTCCATCCTGACGTGGCAGGTGGCCATACTACTTCTAACCTCAATTGATGACCAGGAGGAGTGGGCGGAAGACATAGAGAACCACTGTTGCTGCAATAATCTGCAAATAGTAGGTTTTCCGGAAGACTTGGAGGCTCCTGACACTGTAATGTTCCTGGAGGACTGTCTCATGCATCCTGGAGTCAGCCCTCTTGCTTTGCTTTTTGGTAGAACAGGGTCACAGATCCCCGGCCCAGCACTCATCTTGGTTTGTGGTGGTGTGGGCCCACAGATCCTTGGCCCAGCAACCCCCCCATTGGGACCCATCATTGCCCAGGTTCCTTAACTTTCATCACAGATACGCAATCCTTAGAGAGCTCAGCAAGCAGCCTGAGCTCAGTTTCCAGAATGCACATATTATGCTGTTCCCTGACTATACTAGGGCTGTCCAGCTGCGCCACCGCTCCTTCATTGATGTCAAGCAAAAGCTTCAGGCCTTATACCTCCAGTATATTCTCCTCTTCCCGGCAAAGCTTAAATTCTTCTTTAATTCTAAGCCCTTTTTATTCGAGAACCCTGAGCAGGCTTGGGAGTGGGTTGAGGAGAGAAGAGACCTGAGCGCTTCTTCTGACCGACCGGGACCCAGTGGTGGACCACACCTGTGTGCTGCCAGTCACCCCTAGAGGCCTCAGGGGCTTTGAATCGGGTGGTTGCCAGGTGGACTCCTACAGCAACTCACCGGGGGGGCTTAAAACTTGGCCTCCCCTGCAGGGTACAGTGCAGCAAATAATAACGTGCTGCTACAATGGCAGTCTGCGTGCCAATGCTCAATCAGTGAGGTGGAGATGCGTCCCTGTGCCCTGACAAAATGGAACATGTCGGCTGTTCAAGTTAAAATGGTCTAAACATGCCGTTTCTTTTAACTGAGTGTGGACACTATGAAAATAAAGGATGTATGGAATAGTTGTTCACAACTCACTTTTAATTAGGAGATTTATTCACTTTTTTTCCACTCTAGGGGCTTAGATGTTTGATAGATGATATCATCATCTACACGTTATTTCTATTTTTTCACCACTTCACATAAGCCTAAGAGTTAGGTCAAACATTTTTTCTTTCTGTCAAGAAAGTTGCTGATGATGAAAGAATTAGCAAACTGGTGAGTACCAACCAGTAGCTCATGGGTGGTGCTTACATGAGGCACTTTTTTTCTTTGGTGGGATTAGATTAGCTGTGGATGGTTGATCATTTTTAAATGAGGAACACGTAGAGGTGGACCTGACTAGAGAATTTAGCATTGCCATACCTAAGAGTATATAATACCCTATTAACATAAGTTATGAAGACTGTCTAACTAGGTTATTTTTGTATGGAATCTCTGAGTGGAGGGCTACCTGGTAATATTCCCTCTGTTGCTCCTTATTTTGTTGCTGATACTTTGAGACTAACCAAGGATCGATTCCTTCCACAACCACCCTATGGGAGGCCAGTAGAGCAGTGATCTGAGGCATGGCAAAAGGGCTTGTGTGCCAGAGCGAACAGGAGAAAGTGACACAAATCACGGCCCTTGAAACCCAGGTTCATAACCTGGAGCGTCATGACCCCGGCCATCACACCCCTTAATCATGCGCGGTTGCTTTCGGCAGCCAGGGGTCAACTACGACACCTTGCCCTTAAGGATGTCTACCGGTGGTGGCGGGCAAGAACATATAAAATTTAGGAGTATGGCTATAAGTCGGGGAAGCTCCTTTTTTGGATTGCCACCCATGACACCATCTCACACATCTTACCCCAACTAACAGACGCAGATGGTCGCCATCTGCTCTGGACTACCGATATTCTACAGAGTTTTGCGACCTTCTATCAGGACCTTTATGCTCGCAGACCCCGTGCCCCAGGGAGACTGTACAGTCACTGTTGCAAGACATACTGCTACCTACTATCTCCCCCCCTCACCAGTGATAAGATAAGCACATCACTGAAGAGGAGATTTCCTCTGCCCTAGCAGATATGCTGGCTGGCAAGACGCCTGTATCTGACAGCTTCCCCGTCAGGTACTACTGGCGTTCCTCACTGAGTTGACACCCCTTACGGCTTAAACTCTATGCCGGAGTGGCCAAGCAGGGCACATTCCCCCTGAGTTAGACATTGCCTCAATAGTTGTTCTCCCGAAACCACAATACCCCCCTGAGAAATGTAATGTTCCTCATACAGGCCTATCTCCTTGATCAACACTAAAATTAAATCTATGCTAAAATCCTGACTAACCAGCTACATCCCACTTTACCGTACTTGATCCATCGCGACTAATGCAGCTTTATGCCCAGGTGCAGCATGAGACACTGCATCTGAGGGGTTCAAGTGGCACTCTCCAGATTTGTTGCTTCCTATTTTCCAGCGGTGCTGCTTCTTCTGGCTTTTAAGAAGGCTTTTATTACAGTGGATTGGTGCTTACTTGAGGCTATCCTTGAACGCATTGGTCTGAAACAGTACATGAGCCCCACGCACAGGTCTGGGTCAGCAGCTTAATGTCGGATCGTGTCTCTATTTGGAGGGATATGCATCAGGGTTATTCCCTGTCCCCATTGCTATTGGCCTTCACGATTGAGCATGTGGTCCGGCTCATCCTCTGTGAAGCCCAATTTAGCGGGCGGTCGTGAAATGGAGAGCCAGAGGAGAGGATCACTCTATGCTTATGACGTTCTGCTGTTCCCAGCTGACCCCCACACCTCAGACCCGTTGTCTCGAAATCCTTGCCTTTTTTGGAAAAGCCTCCAGGTGAACACCTCCAAGTCTTTATTGGTCCCGATCGGAGGCGACGCTGCACTCATCTTTTGCAATCTGGTATCCCGGTGCGACATCCCTCCTTCAAGTGCCTGGGGTTTTATATATTACTGCTACCTGACCTCACAGGGCACCTCAATTTGACCCCGCTGGCGTCCAAAATTAAATCAATTTCCAGAAAGGGTTGCAGCTTCCCCTGATTGTGATGGGACATATTGCCCTCTTCAAAATGATGATTCTTCCTTGCTTCTATAAATATTTCAGCATTTTCCACTCCCGATCTCACAAGCTCAACTCCAACCTCCGCTCTTTTCTTTGATCAGGTGGTCGCTCTCAAATAGAGTTTTCCAATGATCAACAGTCTCCATTTGATTGTGGGCTGGGGATGGTGGATATCCATTTTTGCTATCGGACCTCCTAATTGATCGTGGTCAATGACTGGCTTAGCGGTGAGTGGGAGAAACCAAAAAACCGAGGTGAACGTTTCTTTCTGATTTTTGACTGCATTCTAGATATGCTTTATGGGGTTCCAATACCCTGCAGCTGGCCTGGCATCACCCAAGTGATTTTCCTATGCTAACGCTCCGCGTTGCGATTTATGGCATTTTTAACTTTTATATTAATGATCTAGATGTTGTTCTACAGGAGGTTCAGGCAGACTGCCCTAGAGTTGGCAGGCGGAGTATTCCAGTTCTCTTATACGCAGACGATGCGGTTTTAATCTCTAGAATGGAGAAGGGGCTCCAGGCTCTCCTAAACGCTTTTAATATTTTTATGTCGGATAGAGACTTAATGGTCAATAGTGCCAAATCATATATTATGCATGTTGGCCGTCAACCAAAAAATAACTTTGTTTTTAAACTAGATGAAGCTTTAATCCCCACTACACAATCATTTTCATATCTCGGTGTCCTATTTGACTCCAAGCTAAGTTGGGGTCCTCATCTGGCTAAAAAAAAGGGGGAAATGTTAAGGGCAAATGCCTCTATTTTTAATTTTGCTACAAAATTGGGGAAGAAGCCAACTAATGCAATGATTAAACTTTATAATGCTAAATCAGTAGCTACCGCTGTATACGGTAGCGAATTATGGGGTTACGTAAATGGAGAACACTTACAGGTCGCAGAAAATAATTTTCTTAAACGTCTACTATGCGTTCCCAGTAGTACACCGAATATAGCAGTGCATGAAGAATTGGGGATAAAGTATTTATGTGATATATTTGCCCTAAGGCCGCTGATCTGTTGGGTAAATCTGTGGTTAAACAAACATATACCGCTTACCCATCTAATTGTGAAAGACCTTGTATCCCAGGATAACTCAATGTGCGTCCCCTGGCTGAAATATTTGAAATCTTGCTTTTTCAGGCTTGGCCGTCTGAATCTGTTTGAAAACCCAGGCGTGTTTGTAAAGGGGGACGTGGTTGCAACTAAGCAAGCTTTTCTTATGGATAGGGTGGCCCAAAGAGAAGGGGTGGAGCTTATGAAACCTAGTATCAGAAAATACGTGATTCTTAAAACCTGTGATACAATGGAACCATATTTAATGGCCAGTTTCACTTCGCATGAAAATTTTTTACTGACAAGGTTCAGGCTCAATATTTTTCACCACCTTTTAATCAGACCAAAACTAGATATTTTTAATAAGACTGCTGCTCCCTGTGGCTGCGACGGATTGTCTCCACAGGATATGCTGCATTTTATATTTTTATGTAAATTTTATGAATACCCGCGTAGACGTTATCTTGTTGCCCTTTTAAAAAAACTTAATTTTAATCAAATTAGACCAGCCCTTGTGTATCTTCAGCTCCTGTATAGTGATAGTGTTTTACATGTAATAGAATTTTTAAAATTAACTGTCAAAATGAGAAATTGTCTGGATCAATGAAGTTTCAATGTTCAGTTTATGATCAGTTTATCCTCTGGAAGATTTCTTTAAAAAACACCTACCAAACCTGACACTATTTGCACTTTACTCTTAATCTGTTATGTGCCTCATGTACTATGAATGTTTTTTAAGTATGATTAATGTTAATATTTAATGTGTTGTATATGTGTACTTTTATGGTGTGAAATAATACCGAAATAAAGTCTCGATTGATTGATTGGCATGGAATGGTAAATTGAGTGGAATGATACCCCTGTGTGGGGGGCGCTGGCTTCAAAACTCTGCTGGTTTAGAGAGCTTTCATGAATGTGACAATATCAGTATCACGGTCCTTGAATATGTTTTAGCAGGGAAACACATTTTGCACTTCCAAGATCGGACACAATTTCATAAATACCTGCAGCTGCACCTAGCACTCTTGACTAACATTCCTTCGGACACTGAGATACCAGAATTTAGTCCCCTGGAGGCTAATTTGCTGATGAGTAGAGTTGGGCGGAATACTCCGCTCCTCCTTCAGAGTTCATGGAGTTTTGCCACTCCAGGCCCTGCTTGGAGCGTGAAGTTCAGTTATATTTCCCAATGGTCTGTTTGTTGCAGTGGCTTGCATTGTTTGAATTGTGCTATAGTCTTTTAGTCTTTTTTTTAGTTTTTTGTATATTTATGGGGATTAAAAGTGCTCTTAACTGTATCGGGGCAACATGGATGCATTTTACACACCAATCAAATAAATGAATACATCACATTGCTTATGTGAACACTGAGATGGAGATGTACGCTCTCTCACATGCACACACTTGTGCACACACACAGCATTTCTCTCATACACACACCCAGCATCACACACATAGATGCCATTTCTCACACAAAAAAACACCTTCTTGCATGATTTGCCAACGTGTACACTCGCTGTTTCACTGAGTGTTTGGCAGCAGCTATGTGCAGCAATGGAAGTCTTTCCCCCCCATCATCTCACCTACCATCGTGAGTATATGGGAGAGGGCCTGTTTCGGCCATTTTATTCAAAGCAAATAGGGCTTTATGCGCTACGAAAATTGCCTCTCTCTTCCTTTGGACCTATCTATCAGCGGCATGAGCGATCATCAATCAACACCAGGAGAGGAGCTCAAATTCCTGCCAGGCCAGCACCAGAACGGGAAATGACAATTCGCTGGATGAATGATCCCACCTGGTGACAGTACCCTGAGCCCGGTTTTATTAGGTCTCGCCTTGGCAGCGCATGCGCTGCATGCGCTGTCTCAGCGAGACATAAAGTAATCTCTATGTGTTGGCAAGCGGCCGATAGTTTTTTCCTGCCGCTTGCCATTTGCTGAATGTTGGTATAGCTTTTGTTAGCTTGGTTTTGACTGGCTGATGATGTCAAACTGACTTCCGTGTAGTCCGGAAGCAGCGGTCACCAACTACAGTTTTCGTCCGCACTTGTTGCACTTTTTCTTTGTCTCGCACATCTCTGCCTGACGTAAACATGGCAGCGGCGCATGCGCAAGTAGCCGGTGTGCGCGAGGGGTGGGCAGTGAATGCTGCTTGTTTATTTTTATTCCCTACCCGCGCCCCCTCCCTCCTGTGAGCATGCCGGCCGCGGCTGTGTGCTTCCTTCATGTGCGCCACCCCACAATGCAGTATCCCGCTATAATGCGTGGCGTATGCTGCATGTTATGCGCGCGCATCCCAGATGCCGAACACAGTCCCGGACTCATCCCTCCCCGCCCCCACTGCTCTCTTGTTTACCAAGCGCCCTGTTTATTTTAAAAATAGTGCGCATTAACATGCACACGCATCCTGGCTGCCGAACGCAGTCCCAAACTCACCCCTCCCAGCCCCACCCCCACTGCTTCCTTGTTTACCTGTTGAACATAGCGAAAGGCGGAACAAGTTTGCACATTTACAGGCAGCATCAAAATTGCTGTTAAAGAGACAGTGCCCCTGTGAAAGAGCCACCCGAGAAAGAGGACAGTGAGAGAGCAGGGGAGGTTGTCACCTGGGATGGGACACGGAAGCCGGAGCCGTCTCTGGAGAGCTCTCGGTACTTACAATGAATTCACACTGGTCATATAGGGAGTTCCTTCACAGGAGCCCGGTCGCACAGCTCCACACAGCCCGGTGGCACAACTCTCTCTGCACAGCTCTGATAGGGTGTCCGTTTACAGGAGCCGGCGGCACAGCTCTCTCTGCACAGCTCTGTACAGCTCTGATGGGGAGTTCCTTCACAGGAGCCTGCAGCACAGCCCGCTACAGCCCGGCAGCACAGCTCTCTCTGCACAGCTCCGCACAGCTCTGCGTGGGTGACAGGCGAGAAGAGGGCTGGCACGGGTGAGGTCAGAGAGCGTTGCTTTACCGGTCAGCGACTGTCTCTGCTCTGCACAGGTGACATCCGTGGAAGGGGTTAAGAGAGAGACGGCTCCATGAATCATTTACCCCGAGGCAACAAGAAGCGGGTCCCAGGCTCAGCTTTCAGCCGGTAGCAGTGCAGGCCGCATAGCTGGGATTACTTTCTTCCCACGTCTGACAAGTATGGTGGGGACGGCAGGGTGCTGTGAGAGAGAGATAGTGTGTGTGTGTGTGTCTGTGTGTGTGGGGGGGCATCGGATGTCTAGAGAAGGTATCAGGCCAGAAGGGCAGTTTGTGCTTCTCTCAAAGTCATGGAGAGTTTATTGCTGACAAGGACACCTGTTTACATTCCATTACCTGTTAGTTATTTCACTGCACCCTAATGGCTATCTTTCACCTTCATTGAGTAGTGGTGTCACGGTAGTGTGACGCTCTACATTGCACTCTCTGACCTGGTTGCATGTGGATTACACTCATCCATTCATCCATGCACAGGTGCCCAGGAACAGAGCTCCTCTGCCTTCTCCGGCCAGGGCAGTGGGAGGATGTGCCCCCCTGCTGCGGGGACTTCACTCCCTCATAATGAGAGATCTGCGCATGCCAGGCAGAGCTCTCTGGGAGACCCCAGCCACAACAGCTCCTCTGAAGGTCCTGAGGCTTTGCTCTGCTGGGACAAGTACAACGCACCCTTACAGCAATAGTTTTTCAAAAACAAACTAAAAAAACAGTAGTTTTCTCCCAAACTGTAAAGTCTTTTATTTGTGCTTCTGCTTGGGACTGCCAGGGTTTCCCTGGTAATCCCAGACAAAAAAAGCATTTGCAATGCAAGAGGTCTTGCATTTGCGAGAGTTTGAGCTATTAGCGTTGCATTATTACTTGCAACACCAATAGCTCAAACCTTCCGTATTGCACCCCAAACAAAACACAGGGGTAAAAGATATTACCATTTACAATGCCAATAGCTCTAACTCTCGCAAATGCGAGACCTATTGCATTGCAAATGCTTGTTATAACTTGAGTGCCAGGTACAGTAATCATAACATAATTGTACATTGTCTACAGACGTATGCAACACGGGCGAATGCAGTGTGTGATATGATATCAGCGCGTTCTGTGCTGGGGCAGAGTTATGGAGAAGGGGTGGGTGTCTGCGTCATCCCAACATGCACTATAAATGCGGTGTGATTACCACTGTCTGCTAGATGGCCCAAGAATGAATAGCATTTTTTAGACTCCATGTTTGTTATTCCTGCCTGCACTTTGATGAAGAATTGTGAGCACACCAAACAGTTGAACTAAAATCCATGACAAATGAATGAATCTTCTAGTGAGTAGCATGTCGGCATGTGATATTTGTACTGTGCCAATCTGGCTGAAACTGAAAGGCAGATTAGGGGTGCGGCTGAATGCTTGTTCACTTTTTGAAGGAAAAAGACCCTTCTCTTTTACGTGCTGCTGCAGCTCTTCATTTATGGTTCTTTCGCCTTCTTAAGCACTTGCTGCACTGGTCTGCATGCTCAACTTTAACCAACCTCACCACTGCCTCGTAGCAAATAGCTTAAGCTTTGCCTTGGTAATGACTCCGCCCACCATCGGAACTCTGCGGAGTATCACAGAATTCTGTGAAGTTTTTCGGAAACTCTACAGAATTCCACAGAGTGAAACTCCGCAAGCTCCACCCAGGCCTAGGGTCGTATTTGTAGAGGCACAATCTCCCAGTTTTATCAGTCACTTATTGCAAACACCCCACATGGTTTTTGCAAGCTCCAACTCCGCATGGAGGGTTGGGTTAGCGAGCTTGATGAGGTGGATTGGAGGGAGGCCAGGTTGGCAGACGCATGTTGGCCATTCCTACACACCTTCAGCTGATTCAATAAACTAGGGCTTTAAGTGGGCCGGGTCTCACCAGGTCTGAGCACTGGGAGTTTTTAAAAAGAGGCCTCAAAACAAGTCTCTATCGGGCTCTGTTTTGTGCCCTAGCACAGTCAGTCTGTTTTTTCCCGGACTACAGTGACTGCAGTCTGCTGTCACTGCAGTCCGGAAAAAAGTTGCAGGGCACAAAACAGAGCCCGATAGAAACCCGTTTCGAGACAGCATGTACATCGATGTGCGCGTGCTCACACTGATCACTTCTCACTAGTGGAGAATTTACGGCATGACGTCATGCCAGGTGAGCATTGAATGGGAAGGGAAATGCTTTAAAGAGAATCATTTTCTCTCTGGATTTCCCTTCTCTTTTTGAATCTCAGGAGAAGCTACATTCAGTCAATTTCAATCTAGTATCATTCTATTGCAATTGCTTTAAAAGTCTTGATGCTTCTTCCAATTAAGTACTCTCTCCCCACTTAATTTATTTTCAATGCATTTGTAACTTGTATGCATACTTTCCCATGGTTAAAAGATTCTTCTCTCAATGGGAAATGCTCGAAATTGCTATATCTATATAGATACAAATAAATACAAGAATATATGATTTAGGTTAATCACTCTGACGTATTCAAAACAAGGTCTATTTATAGCGTATTTACTGTTAACTAATAAAATTACTTTTTACTTGAAAGTTAGCAAAAGAAAATTTGCTATACATAGCATGGGTGTACTTTGTGACTCCAATTTATTATATCAAAAAGATCCTGTACCACAAAGATAACTTCCAAAATGTTCCTGTTAGAAATGGGATTTCTGTGTGGCTGAGGTATGCACTCTGTCCAAGCAGGAACCACAATCCTAGTCAGGGTAAGTCAGGTACACAACATAAATTAACCTGTGCTCACCCTCTGGTAGCTTGGCACAGAGCAATCAGGCTTAACTTAAGAGGCAATGTGTAAAGTATTTGTATAACCCTTCCAACAGTAAAACAGTTAAAACACCACAAAAATACTCCAAACCAATTTAGAATAATAAAGTATTATTTTATAAACAAAACAAGATCAAAACGTCAACATTCCCATAAGTAGAAGTCAAGATATATAATTTTAAAGATTAAATGCAAAAATAGCGCTTAGAAGTGTTAAGCCATAGAAATTATTTCCATTTGTAAACTTTATTTCGATCAAAAGATTATAAAAGTCGCATAAAATACTCTTAAACAGCTGATAAAAGACATTAAAAACAATTAATTTAAAATGGACCAGGTTAAGCGCTTAATGAGCTAATTGGTCACACTGGACTGGGACAAAGTGAAGAGTTAAGGCTGACCGCATTGGAGCATGGGCCGTATACAGGGCCCACGCAGGCCCATCTGAGCAAAAGTGCCTTAATCGTGGTTGCAAACAATGGAGACGCGCTGGTTCCAAATGCAACGCACCAGTTCTGAGATGTGTTGGTTCCAAAGCCGATGCGCAGAGGTTCTCCACGCAGTGGAGGAGATCCGTTTATAATCTCTCGCGGCGACAATGCAGCGGTTTCAAGTGCTATGCGCTGATTCTACTCCGGCAACAGCAGTGATGCGATGAATCTACTCTCGCAGCAGATGATGCATCAGTTCTGCTGGAGCAAGCATCTGGGATTCACTTCCAATGAACCAGGCACAAAGGTAGGGTTAAAGACTTTGAAGTCCCTGAGTCTTTGGAGAACAGGAGACTAGTCAGCTAGCTCTTGGAGTCACTCTGTGTCAAGAGATGTAAATCCAGTCAGAGAGAGCAGCAGGCAGCAGAGAGCACAGCAAGGCAGCATTCTTCCAGAGCAGCAGTCCAGCAATGTGGCAGTCTTTAGTACAGCAGTTCTTCTTGGCAAGTTGGTTTCAGGTCCAAGAAGTGTACTGAGTTGGTAGGGTCAGAGGTCCAGTACTTATACCCAGTTGTGCCTTTGAATGTCTGGTAGACTTCAAGGCAGGGTCTTTAAAGTGCACAGAGGTAATGTCTTCCTGCCCTGGCTCCAGACTCACTATGGGATGGGGGTATAAAGCCTTTTGTGTCAGGACAGGGCCCAGCCTATTCAGGTGTAAGTATGAGGTTGTGCCCAGCTCTTCCCTCCCTTCCTTCCAGGAAGATGCCATTAAGTCACACCCAGACTTCCTTTGTGTGTGGTGGTCTAGAGGGTCAGATCAGAAAAAGCTTTATTCGGTAAGATATTCACAAACCATAAAAGCGTGTACATTTTATGTTGAACATTAATACTATACATTTCAATAGATAAAAGACATCAATTTATACAATTTAAAAAACTTTAAGAAAGAAGAAAAAAGAAAGTTTGTTAGAAATATCCAGTTTTGCCAGCAGTATACAGGTCTATGCAAAATAAAAATCTTGAGTGCATGAATAATCAATTATTTATCGTTTTTTTCTTATGTGATCAAATTTTGTGTAATTGGCGGCTCTTTTATACGGAGAAGAAAAGCCCTCAACAGCAGGTTTAGGATGCCATAGGGGATATTCCCAGTTCGTCGTAGGGTACATTGTTTTTGATGAGGTCCGCCTTAGAGTAGTTCTTTATTGTACGTTAAATTGTTTGTTACTTTTATAAAAATGGTTGAAGTGCTTTCCATGAGACAATTTAAGATCTAAAGATTTGTTCTGTGTCGTACGCTAAATTTTAAAAACTTGGTCATGTTTATCACCAACAATTCTGTGTCTAACATTTGGAGAGCCAAAAGGGCAGGTCGACATTGTTTTAAACCCAGCAGTTTCAGCAGAGGGATCAGGTACAGCTTTCTTGGTTCAACATAAAATTTACAGAACATGATTACATGCAAGGTGGACTGAGCTGAGAAATCGTCGCACGGACAGTGAGCCAGTTGTTTTGACCAATCATTTGTCACTAGAAAGGTGATTAGACGATGAAAAATATTAAGTCTGAATCTTGTCAGTAAAAATTTATCGTAGCTACTCAGGTTCAAGGTCAGGTATGGCTCAATCGTGTCTGTTGTTTGAATTAAAAGAGAGTGCTGTGCGGATGTTTTGTTTACTTCTAGGGCCAGGCATAAGTCAGCCAGATGGTTTAGGCAGTCGTCTCGTAATTTCTTTCTGGGGATCGTATTTAATTCCTGTGGGCTGGAGTAGAAGTGCTTGTATCCCAGATCGAGGATTTTTTTTTTTACATATAGTAGCCAGGTGATTTTGATCCCGTAGTCTAAGTTCATACAATCAGTAATAAGTGCCTGCGTAAATTTTAGTTCAGCTGTGGTCCAGATGCGATGCCATAAAAGAACTGGCTGCATCCGGATCACATCTGTAATATACGAAAGGCCCAATTCAGTGTGAATGGTATACGTGGAAGTAGACGGCGGGACGGCCAATAAGAATTTCAGAAAATTATTCTCTGTTTTTTGCATCGAGTCCACTTGAGCGTTTCCCCAGATCCCTTCCCCATATATAGCCGTACTGAGGCATCTTGAGTGGTAAATATCAAGCAGTTCTTTTGGTGATCTTTTTCCAAGCCTCCGTGCGAAAGCAACCAATGCCATAGTTGTTTTTTGGAATTGGAGCTTTCTCGTCTCTATAGCCCTTTTCCAGGTACCTTTATGATCTATTGTAACTCCCAGGTACTGATAGGTGTTTGTGTTTTCTAATCTTGTTTTATTTAAGTAGATACCGTTTCCCTTACAGATTTTTTTTCCTGATGTCATGGTAAATGTCTTTTTTACGTTGATTTTTAGGCCCATATGTGTCATGAACTTTTTGTATCTGTCTAAGGAGCGTTGTAGTTCAAGAGGGGTACGAGCGATTATAACTGCGTCGTCCGCATAAAGCAGAGCGGGGATTGGGTGTTTTTGAATTTGGGGAAGGTACTGGCATCCCTTCAGCATAGCTGCTTCTAGCCCGTTGGTATATAGGGTAAAAAGGAGGGGGGCGAGGACGCATCCTTGCCTGACTCCCCGCTCTACCTTAAACGATGATGTTAACTGCCCCCCTGAACCGTATCTTACTTTTGCAGTTGCATTTGAATCAATTTCTCTAATGTAGTTGACCAGTTTAATGTCTGCTCCCAAATCAGTCAGTATACTCCACAGTTTGTTATGTGCCACGCAATCAAAGGCTGCGGAGAGGTCTACGTATGCCATGCAAAGTCTGCCACCCTTAGCTTGGACATACTTTCCTCTCAGTAATGTGAGGTTTAGGACCTGTTCGATGGTACCTTGTCCCTCCCTAAAACCGTACTGGAGGTCAGATATTATGTTATTTGTTTCTGCCCAGCCTTGAAGGCGTTCCAGGAGAATTCTTCCTACTATTTTGCCTAGCGAATCCAGTAGGGATATCGGTCGGTAACATGTTGGGCTGTTTCTATTGCCCTTTTTGAAAATTGGAACAAGAATAGAGTCTGACCAAGAGTCAGGTAGTCCCACCTTACCCATTGCTTCTAGAACGTTAAGTAGTAAGGGGGCCCAAAGGTCCGTATTTGATTTGTAGAGGTCCACGGGGACCCAATCAGGGCCCGGGCCTTCCCATGTCTACTTGCGTTCAGTGCTAACTTGACCTCGGGGAGAGTGAGATCTAGTTCTAATGGACTAGTTGAATCGAATAGGTGGGCATGTTTCTGTCCACTCGTCCCTACAGGAACAGAGAATATTTCTGAGAAGTGTATTATCCATTCTGATTCCGTAATGGTTGTTTCAATTAGGCCGCTATCTTTTGGGCCTGAAAGAAAAGAAGAATTAACAACCTCCCAGAAAGCCGCAGAATCCTTGTTTTTGCAGCTATCGTGTAGGGCGGCCCAGTGTACCTCTTTTAGTTCTTTCTTTCGGGAACTTAAAGTGTTGTTATATAGTTTCCTTGCTTGCGAAACCTCTACTCGGTCTCTTGGGGATTTTTTAGAGCTTTTTTAAGAGTTTTATGGGCTGCTGAACATGCTGAATTGAACCATCAGAACTTCGGATTTCTCTTTGAGGTTTTCTCCCCATTAAAATTCACTGTCAGAGCCTTCTTAACTTCGATCTCATAGGGAGATGAGCTCTCTGTCAGACAGACAGAGAAAGCTGAATTTTCCCCTCTAACTATGGTCTCTAAGATGGCATTGGGGTCAATGTGGGACCACTTTAATGCGTAGCCGTTCGGTCTGGTCATCAGTAGGTTGTCGTCATGGTATAAGGTTTGTGTCTTTTTTCGTGGGGCGATGGTTCGAATGGTTATGGATATTGGAAAGTGATCGCTAAAAGCGCAATCGTGGGTTGTGAACATGGTGATCGCTTCTGTGGGACTATTACCCACTAAAATGAAGTCGATACAAGATGACAGACCTCTGCCGTTAAACGTTGGAGAGAAGGCGGCAGCGGGCACAAGCAGTTCATTGGCGAAAACTAGTTGAAGAAGGGTCATAGTCTTGTTCATAAGGGACCCTTTTTGTGAGTGCGGGAAATGTGTGATGTTATTATTTTGATAGTCTACGTAACCGCATTTGTTGTTATGACTATTCTCACATAATGTTAAATTGAAATCGCCTCCCCATACGATTATAGGCTCTTTCCCTGAGTTGGTATTGTTGTGATCTAGTAAAAAGTGACGTATTTCTTTTAAAACTTCCATGAACTTGGTGTCTATAACATTATTGTATATGTTGACTATCAGTATAGGTGGTGATTTTTTGATGGTTATTCTTAAGATCTGATATTTTGTCTCGTTTTTCAGGGCGTGGGCCTCTAAGGTTGGAATTAAGTTTGAGACGTAGACCACTAGACCACCCTTTGCTCTGCCTGATGTTGAGGCCAATGCTGGACAGAAGAATGTTTTAAAGCCGTTTAGGTGAATGGGAGAAATTGCCCATGTCTCCTGCAAACAAACTATATTGTTTCCTCTCATAAATGTCAGCCACCCTTCATTGTTGGCCTTTGTGCGGAGGCCCGAGACGTTCCAGAAGACTATTTTTAAGTTTGAGCCAGTCAAGGAGTTACTTATTGTGCTATTGCAAGCGTTTTGAACAGTTGGTTTAGTGACGGGAAAATCCTTTGAGAGAGGGGTACTGCCGGATTTGTGTTGGGTGTCTGTAATGGGAGATGTGGATTCATGCATACCCTTGGGCTTCGAAGTTGGAATGTCGTGAGGTTGGACTGTGAGCAAGGTGTGATGGGAAATGGAATATACCATACTTTTTCCTCGACTGTGGTTTGAATCGGGCAGATGTTTTACTACACTGTCTGTCCAAGTTGCGTTTTGGGGAGTGGTGTTATCTAACGATGTTGGTTGTCAATCCACCTCCTCTAATGTTGTCAGCTGTTCGTACCTATTCTGTAGTAGGATACAGCCATTCCGTCTATGATCGAGATTAGGTTCTGTGTGGTAGAAAGAACCAAGCGGTACCAGATTAATTGCTGTTTTTAGATTTGTTTTTTCCTCTTTGGCCATAAGTAGGGATCGTACTAGTCTAGGTGATTTAAAATTCACAACTATACAGTCTCCTATTATGTTTTTTTGGGAATGACCGATCCAGCCCACTCTCCTAACCATCAGGATTTGGTTGATATAATTTGGATGGAAATATTTATATTTAATGAGCCAGTCCGTGACCTTGTTTCTGAGTGAGGTCCATGTTTCTGTTGATCCTTTGTTTAACCCCTTGGCAGCGGCGCAAATTCTGCCGCGGCGCTGGGGGGGTGCGGGGTGAGCGCGGCGCCGCCATGCTTGCGAAGGAACCACTCCGTCATGAGTCACGGGCGAGCTGTGCTCATGACGGAGTGGTTCCGTCACGACTCCGCCCACTCGTTAATTCGCCCACACAGGCGGGGAATCAGCGACGCGTGGGCGGAGCGGCCACAGCATGACGGAACCACTCCGTCATGAGCACACGCCGCCCGTGGCTCATGACGGAGTGGTTCCGTCATGGGCATGCAAGGGGTTAAAGGTGGAACACCTGTTAGAACTAGGGCGTAGGGGCAAGCAGCAGGTGGCAGATTTAGGAGGTCTCGATTTGGTTGAGGAAAAGGGTTGGGTGGGCTCGTATTTTCCTTTTGGGGTCCTTCTTGAGCTCTTATTGGTTGTTCCGCTGTTCTAATTGCTCTAGTGTCTCCTTTTGTTCCCTGTGTCTTATCTTGTGTTACTATAGCTGAAATGGCGTGAATATTTATTATTGAGTTATTAGGGGGTTCCTTAACAGATGATAGAGGATTTGACTCTTGGGGGATAGGTTGGTTAATATCAGCTTGGGGTCTATGTAAATTTATTCGTGTTTTGCTGTCAGTTGTCAGTTTTTCTAGTCGGACGAATTTATCTTCAAAGACTGAGGAGAGTATGGAAATCATTTCACCCATTTTTTCTTCCAGTGCTTGGTTCACCAATGTTTGTAATGATTGTTCACAATTTTTGGAAATCATCTCTATTGTTGCAATATGCGTTTCTAAGTGTGTGACAGAGTTAAGCTGGTTCTCCTCTGTCTGCGTTCCTGTATTACATAGAACTGGGCGAGATGAGATCTTCCCCTCTTTTCTTTGAGGGCGCCCTTTTGTGGTTGCCCCCCTCCCACCGTTTGATTTTTGTTTGGTTTTCCCCCGGGTTAAGGGTCCTTTCGTTTGTAAGGGAGTAATATTTGGGTTTACTGCTATGATCTCAAGTGATTTTTGGGGGGAGGGGACCGGAGAATCAGGTGGAAAGATCAAGTTAGGTGTTTTATTTAGTAGGGAGGAACTGATGGTATCTGAATCTCTATTTATTCTGCTAGATGGATCAGACGAGAGCCTCCTCTCGTGGATTGTATTTCCTGGTCTATTATCGATTCGGCTTTCAGTAAATAGGCGTCTAAAGTGCTCACAGCACTTTTACGTTTTTCCATACTTAGCAGTAAGGTTATGATTAAACACTTTATACAATGTCTCACTTGTCCAGTACTCTTCTGTATGTCCTTTACAAAGGCGGGTATAGTTCAATCCGTATGTGTTGTTGTCTACACGCTCATAACATTTTAGTGCATATCGTACGTCTCCTTACCAGGATCTTTTCTGGCAGAGCCACAGACGGCCCGCCCTTTGCCCGGGCTTAGCCCGGCGCAACCCGCGCGCGGTCCCGCGACGCGGGGGCTGGGCTTCACTTAAATGCGCCTCCGGGCCCGGAAACAGCGTTGGCGGTTTTCCTGCCGCAAAGAAGCCTGGGATCAGTAGTCCCCACCTCCACTCCGCTGCCGCGATGGCTGGAACTGCGGCGGAGGGAGGCGGGAACAGGCAAACCAACGAGCAGCAAAGGAGGAGGTCGGTGTCTCCACAGCAGCATGACCCCCTAGAGTGTTCACCAGGCGCCCGCTCTGCCAAGGCTGGGCTTCACTTAAATGCGCCTCCGGGCGCGGAAACAGCGTTGGCGGCTTTCCTGCCACAAAGAAGCCTGGGATCAGTAGTCCCCACCTCCACTCTGCGGCCGCGATGGCTGGAACTGCGGCGGCGGGAACAGGCAAACCAACGAGCAGCAAAGGAGGAGGTCGTTGTCTCCACAGCAGCGTGACCCCCTAGAGTGTTCACCAGGCGCCCGGTCTAGAGGGAATACACAAAGTGAACTGTCACCCAGCCCAGCCAGTGATCAGAGACAGGCAGCAGACACCAAATTGCCTAACTTTCTAAAAGAGACATTTCCAGAATAGTAATGACAAATCCAACTTTACCATTACAGAGGATTCATTATTACCATTCTATAGGTACTAAGCATGGCGACTAAACCTTCTCTCTATTAGGAATTACAGCTTATTAAATGTATTAAGCAATTCTCAATGTTAACATGTGAGAGGGGTAGGCCTCACAGTAGTGAAAAACAAATGTGGGAGTTTTTCACTACCAGGACATATAAAACTTAAAAGCACATGTTCTACCTTTTAATTACACAGAACCCTGCCCCATGGCCTACCTCGGATCTACCTTAGGGGGTGACTTCAATGTAATCAAAGGGAAGTGTAAGGCTTGGCAAGGGTTTTAAATGGCAGGTCAACATGGCACTATAAACTATACACACAGGCTCTGCAAGGGCAGGCCTGAGACATGTTTAAAGAGCTACTTGTGTTGGTTGCACAATTGGTGCTGCAGGCCTACTAGTAGCATTACATTTAGAGCCCCTAGGCACATGTAGTGCACTTTACTAGGGACTTAGAAGTGCATTAAATGTGCCAATAGTGGATAAATAAATCAAATCATGTTTAGGGGACAGAGCACATGCCCTTTTACAATATTTTGCTGGTGTTGGGCCATCAGGATGTAAATGTTACACCCCTTCTTCCTTTGTGTGACTATCTATTGCAGTGCTTTCCAAACTGTGTGTCGCGACACTGTACTGTGTCACCTCCCATGTGTGGGTGTGTCGCGTGACGATGATGTCTGTGGGCAGATTAGGGTGAATGCTCTCTTGGACGTTGCGTTTGCATTCAGTGACTCAGTACGCGGAGGAAGGAGAAGCATTAGGCGAGCGTGATCTGAGCCCGCGGCCTTGCTCCCTTTGTGACTCAGTGACCACGGAGCCGCCTCTGCTCCCCATCACAATTGCTTTGTAAGATTGCTGGCCTGTAACTTGGTTTTCTGTTGGGTGCTCTGTTCTCAAGCCTGCCACACTGGCGATCCACCTCTCTCTCTTTGCATTGTAATTGCCATAAACAGTTTGTTGTTTTCTGCCCTGGGGTTTGAGGAACAAAGCTCTTGTGTTTGCGTTGTGAGAGAAAAGGATGGCAATTCTCGATAGCACTGCGATGATTATTTTCTCGCACTCCTTCATAGCTGCCAAGGTTTTAGATTGCCATGGCATTTTCATAATTTCAGTGTAATTTTGAGTGCCATTTCAATGACTATGAGTGACACTTTCTAGCGATCAAAAATCAAGCAATGACGACGAGGGTAACACAAATATCAGAAATTACACCCCTTTGATCAAGGACAAACTGTATGTTAACTGCTGCTAAGCTTAAGAATAATTGTTAGACGGCTTTCATTTATCAGAATAGCCAAAATTGCAGAAAATAGATAAAGCGGTCTGGAAGACGTGTATAATTACAATCCGCTGAGTACCTCACAGACTCCCTCGAATGCCGCCGGCTACATGAGCAGTAAGCATGGCTGCATTGGAAAGCTGCGAGTGGGAGGCACTCATTTCGGTCACAGCTAGGCAGGCTTAAAGCATATTTTATTTTTTAGACAGATAAGATTACGATTTGAAAGGTCTGTGCCACCGCAAACTGTGAGGTGGGTGTGGCATGTCTGCCCCTGAACAGGCTTTCTTGTGGCTTGACTGGTGTGATCTGATGTCCTGGGTGTGGACTTGTGTGACCTTGTTGCTCACTCCCTCCATTTAATGACAGTTCATGTGTTGTCAAACAGGACTGGTGACATTCTCCGGCTCCCTTCCGATGATGGTGCGCCTCATCAAAGCCTTTTCTCCTCTTGTCTCTTGGGTTGTTTTAAAGAATGCCCTATTCTTCACCTCCACTCTCTTCAGCCTCCTTTCTTTGCCTTTATCCTCCTTTGTATGGTCACATTAGTTACCATTGCAGCTGTGAGCCATGAACCTTACGCAGTGCTTTAAATGGAAAAAGAGACGGGCCACTACTCACCACATTACTTGGGGTGGGTCTTGAAGGGGTGTGTCTTCGAGGCTGGCATGTACAATATCAGCATTTTTGCTACTCTCACTAATGACATGCTTCAGTTCTATTCTTGTCATCATTGGAATGTTCATTCAGATATTGTCATTCTGCTGCCCAGCTGAGCCTGGCAATGGTGAAGTGCGGGGTCTTACTGTTGTACTTGCGTTCAATCTGTTGCCATTCATCATCATTTATTTCCTTTCTCAGGACCCGTCTCTTCTTAGTTATATTGTCATGTTATTAGTAAAAATACTTCCAGCACAGGGGGGTTACGTTGGTCGTATATGTCACACTTTTGAAAAGTTTGTTTACTAACAGTGGTCCCTGCACTCTTCCACTGGGTCTCTGCTGCTCGCCGAACCTTACACCTTTTAAGAAGAGCACGCTTCTTTCCTGTTAAATATACATAAGGTGAGGGAATCGTGACTTCAGCTCTGTTTTCTAGACCATGTGCCTTAAACACACAGCCACCTTTTTTCTTTGGCCAGAGAAGACATGAGAGTAGTTCTAAGTTAAAGGACTGATGGTTGGTTCTTCAGTTCAAGTTGCCTGTGCAGCCAGACAATCTTTGCTATTTGTCATAGATGGAGCTCATTTTTATGGCTAGGCCTATCCATGTTCCTCACATTTCAAGCATGTCCGACCCCCATACGATGTTTTGGAAATGTATGTGTGTTATATTACAAATCATATTTTTTTTGTAAAATCAATTAAAGGTTTTCGCGAGATATGTTGTATCCCCATACATTTTGATATTTACAATTTCTATGACATATATGTATTTGTCCTTATCTCTTTTATGCAGTTAATTTTACCTCAAAGTGCTGAATGGAAAAACATATGACTCGTCTTATTTTCTGTTGCCTTTCGGCACGCTGCGCTGAAGAAAGTGGTCCCACCTGAGTTCAATGCGCAGAGACCGGCTGATAAGTTGCATGATTGTTTTACCACTCACAATTCCCCCTTCCTGAATGGATTTTTGTATAACTCATATTTTGCAAGGCAGCAGGCGGACTTTGTGCACGGTTGAAAGGGTTGGCAGTGCGCGCACCTGCCCTTTTTGTGCCGTAAATCACTGGGGGATGTGTCAATGTGTGCATGATTATATTCTTGTTTCAGGCACAAACCTAACCTTGCTTACACTCAGTTTTGCCAGTCACTGTCTTTGTTAGAATAGATTCACAATTGCTTTCTTAACCTTCCTGCTTTCTCAAATTTGCTTGGAAATGCACCATTTGCCCACTATTTTTTTCAAAATTTTCTCGGGGGTAGAACCCCTCCAAACCTCCCTTAGGTGGTTCGGGCTCGCGAGTTGTGCTCGCTCGCATTACCGTGTCGCAAAATGGAGATTGTCTAAAACATGAAAAGTTTGGAAAGATGTGATCTATAGGGAAAGCAAAAATCTCAGCTGTCACCCAACTCGGATATGTATTCATAGACATGCAGAAGAACAGAATAGAAAGTAAGAAAATTGCAACTTTCTAAAAGTGGCATTTTCAGACTACTAATTTATAATCTGACTTCACCATCAGTTGTGATTTTAAATTGTAAGTCCAGTGATACCAAACTCCAAATTTAAACCTGCTCCTAATTGGAAATTAAACTTGAAAGATGTTTAGGTAATCCCAATGCTAACCTATAGGAGTGATAGGCCTTGCAGTAGCGAAAAACAAAGTTAAGAGAATTTTACTATCAAGACATGTAAAACATTAAAGAATATGTCCTACTTTTTAAATACACTGCACCCTGTACATGGGGCTACATAGGGCCTACCTTAAGGGTGATTTACAGGTAAAAAAATGGAAGGTTTGGGTGTGGCAAGTAGGTTAACTTGCCAGGTTGAAAGTGCAGTTTAAAACTGCACACACAGGCTCTGCAATGGCAGCCCTAAGCCATGTTGAAAGGGCTACTGGGTGGGTGGCAAAATTAGTGCTGCATGCCCACTAGTCGCATTTAATTTACAGGCCCATGGCACATATAGTGCACTTTAAGAGGTTCTTATAAGTAAATTAAATATGCCAATTGTGATTAAGCCAATGTTACCAAGTTTAGATTATAGAACATATGCACTTTAGCACTGGCTAGCAGTGTTAAAGTGCCCAGAATCCTAATGCCAGCAAAAATGCAACGTGGTTGCAGAGTGAGGCGAGTTGGGAGCAGAAGGATGAATGTCCGGATTTGCAGGCTGGGAGTGCTATTGAAAGCAGCGAGTGTAATAAAGAAATTACGAACTGTGCAAGAATGTTACCTTAATTAAATGCGCCATGGGACTATTGATACTCATGAAATGTGTGCGCAATACAGCATTCGGACATTGAAACGCTGGCGTCCTCATTTGGAATTGTTTACTTTTCCCTGCGCGACACTCTGCGGGAGAATGCGGCCCGGACTGATAAGATAAGAAGACATCCCATGGGCTGTTAAAAGTTACAGAGAGTTACCGCCCGTGATCAAGGCTTGAAAGAGGAGAAACGTTGGGCTTAGGTAGCCTCTTGCCATCGTGCTGTTCACCATTAAAGCAGTTTTAATAGCGACCCAGCCAGTGTTGGTGAGCCTTCTTGAAGGAGAAAGGAGGATTTGTTGGGATTATTACTGGAAGCCGTGCACCACATTCACTGGCCGCCCTTCAAGGTTCGGGCTTGGTTTGCTCGGCAACTTTGGTGGTATATATATATATATATTTTTGCATAATTTATTCGTCACTCTATGCCTGAAAGGGTATTTCTTTGACTTATACTGGGTGCTCCCTTGTGTCTGGACAAAGCTATACCTCTCTGAAGAGCTCTAATTAGAGCGAAACACTGTGTCAGGGGTTGCTTTTACTCATTTCAGGTTGGCTTGATTGGTATTTTACCAATTCAAAGCTGTAATACTGTGCCTGGAGTGGTAATTGGCTTTTGTCATTTTACAGCTCTGCAAGGACAGCACTGTGCAAGTTCTAAGCTTAAAGACTTTGCTGTACAAATGGCAAAAGACTTTGTCCTTTTCTATCTCGGCGTGGATGGCACTGTGCTAATCCTATGCTTAAAGATTTTGATAGAAAAACAGACATTTGAGGTGAGCAGATCTAGAGTGTCGCTGGTGTTGAGAGTGCTCCATACAGGAGCTGCTTTCCACCTAAACTTGAGAACTACCCAGAGTTCTCTGCTTCTTTTTTGCATAATTTATTTGTCACTCTATGCCTGAAAGGGTATTTCTTTGACTTATACTGGGTGCTCCCTTGTGTCTGGACAAAGCTATACCTCTCTGAAGAGCTCTAATTAGAGCGAAACACTGTGTCAGGGGTTGCTTTTACTCATTTCAGGTTGGCTTGATTGGTATTTTACCAATTCAAAGCTGTAATACTGTGCCTGGAGTGGTAATTGGCTTTTGTCATTTTACAGCTCTGCAAGGACAGCACTGTGCTAGTTCTAAGCTTAAAGACTTTGCTGTACAAATGGCAAAAGACTTTGTCCTTTTCTATCTCGGCGTGGATGGCACTGTGCTAATCCTATGCTTAAAGATTTTGATAGAAAAACAGACATTTGAGGTGAGCAGATCTAGAGTGTCGCTGGTGTTGAGAGTGCTCCATACAGGAGCTGCTTTCCACCTAAACTTGAGAACTACCCAGAGTTCTCTGCTTCTTTTTTGCATAATTTATTCGTCACTCTATGCCTGAAAGGGTATTTCTTTGACTTATACTGGGTGCTCCCTTGTGTCTGGACAAAGCTATACCTCTCTGAAGAGCTCTAATTAGAGCGAAACACTGTGTCAGGGGTTGCTTTTACTCATTTCAGGTTGGCTTGATTGGTATTTTACCAATTCAAAGCTGTAATACTGTGCCTGGAGTGGTAATTGGCTTTTGTCATTTTACAGCTCTGCAAGGACAGCACTGTGCTAGTTCTAAGCTTAAAGACTTTGCTGTACAAATGGCAAAAGACTTTGTCCTTTTCTATCTCGGCGTGGATGGCACTGTGCTAATCCTATGCTTAAAGATTTTGATAGAAAAACAGACATTTGAGGTGAGCAGATCTAGAGTGTCGCTGGTGTTGAGAGTGCTCCATACAGGAGCTGCTTTCCACCGAAACTTGAGAACTACCCAGAGTTCTCTGCTTCTTTTTTGCATAATTTATTCGTCACTCTATGCCTGAAAGGGTATTTCTTTGACTTATACTGGGTCCTCCCTTGTGTCTGGACAAAGCTATACCTCTCTGAAGAGCTCTAATTAGAGCAAAACACTGTGTCAGGGGTTGCTTTTACTCATTTCAGGTTGGCTTGATTGGTATTTTACCAATTCAAAGCTGTAATACTGTGCCTGGAGTGGTAATTGGCTTTTGTCATTTTACAGCTCTGCAAGGACAGCACTGTGCTAGTTCTAAGCTTAAAGACTTTACTGTACAAATGGCAAAAGTCTTTGTCCTTTTCTATCTCGTCGTGGATGGCACTGTGCTAATCCTATGCTTAAAGATTTTGATAGAAAAACAGACATTTGAGGTGAGCAGATCTAGAGTGTCGCTGGTGTTGAGAGTGCTCCATACAGGAGCTGCTTTCCACCTAAACTTGAGAACTACCCAGAGTTCTCTGCTTCTTTTTTGCATAATTTATTCCTCACTCTATGCCTGAAAGGGTATTTCTTTGACTTATACTGGGTGCTCCCTTGTGTCTGGACAAAGCTATACCTCTCTGAAGAGCTCTAATTAGAGCGAAACACTGTGTCAGGGGTTGCTTTTACTCATTTCAGGTTGGCTTGATTGGTATTTTACCAATTCAAAGCTGTAATACTGTGCCTGGAGTGGTAATTGGCTTTTGTCATTTTACAGCTCTGCAAGGACAGCACTGTGCTAGTTCTAAGCTTAAAGACTTTGCTGTACAAATGGCAAAAGACTTTGTCCTTTTCTATCTCGGCGTGGATGGCACTGTGCTAATCCTATGCTTAAAGATTTTGATAGAAAAACAGACATTTGAGGTGAGCAGATCTAGAGTGTCGCTGGTGTTGAGAGTGCTCCATACAGGAGCTGCTTTCCACCTAAACTTGAGAACTACCCAGAGTTCTCTGCTTCTTTTTTGCATAATTTATTCGTCACTCTATGCCTGAAAGGGTATTTCTTTGACTTATACTGGGTGCTCCCTTGTGTCTGGACAAAGCTATACCTCTCTGAAGAGCTCTAATTAGAGCGAAACACTGTGTCAGGGGTTGCTTTTACTCATGTCAGGTTGGCTTGATTGGTATTTTACCAATTCAAAGCTGTAATACTGTGCCTGGAGTGGTAATTGGCTTTTGTCATTTTACAGCTCTGCAAGGACAGCACTGTGCTAGTTCTAAGCTTAAAGACTTTGCTGTACAAATGGCAAAAGACTTTGTCCTTTTCTATCTCGGCGTGGATGGCACTGTGCTAATCCTATGCTTAAAGATTATGATAGAAAAACAGACATTTGAGGTGAGCAGATCTAGAGTGTCGCTGGTGTTGAGAGTGCTCCATACAGGAGCTGCTTTCCACCTAAACTTGAGAACTACCCAGAGTTCTCGGTTTCTTTTTTGCCTTAATATATATATATATATATATTTATATATATATACAAGGCTTGGATGTCTGCCTCAAAACTGCCGCTGCTCCAAAACAAAGGGCGCGTCTTCCGTGCGGATCAGCCAGGCAAGATCCGTTATGAATCCTCAATACTCCAATCACCAAAGTGAAAAGATGACGACGCCATGTCTTGCGGATACACCAATTATTTAATTGTCAGCTGCTGGACGCGTTTTAAAATTGAAAAACTACTAGTCTGTTGTCTAACACACTACGTTTGTAGTTCTAATCACGTGACTCGGCTCTCTTGAGTTTAAAATGGTGGCAAACTTTATTGTATACTGTTGGTGAACAAGCCTGCAGGACAGGCGAAACGCGTCCAGCAGCTGACAATTAAATAATTGGTGTATCAGCAAGACACGGCATCGTCATCTTTTCACTTTGGTGATTGGGAGTATTGAGGATATATATATATATATAAATTTTTGCAACAAGTCTTTTCGTATTCAAAAAGCAATCTCGAGCCCAGCTCCATAAGCGTGATTTTTTATTTAGAAAATGGCAAACAAAACGCCCGACGCGTTTCGGTGCAGCCGCACCTTGGTCACGGGTAATCGACAGTTTGTAAACAGTGAAAACATATAGTGTTCAAACAGTAACATCAAAGTAGGACTACCTGCCCCAACTCAGTATCAAAGACGTTCAAACATGGCATCCATTTTGAAATAGTCAAATTCCAAATGTTCTTATATGATATATACTATAGCAGTATGTACCTCCAGTATGTGTCAGGGAGTACACCCCCGGGGAAACTTGTAAATGTGGGAGGGGGGCCATGTGGCCCCCCTCCTGGAGCCTTGTATAGGCCCTTGGGACCGCCACCCCCCAGGGCCGGCTCCTGCAGTGTCCCAGGGTGCCCACCCCCAGGACACTGCTGTTTGCAATGGCAGGGAGGGAGCCTTGCGGTTCCCATGCTGCCATTGCAAACTGCTTTGCTTCCTTGAAGCGAGAGCAGGGAAACCTGCTATCGCTTCAATGAAGGTACATGGTGGGCTAGTTGGCCCCCAGGGGACCGCAGGATTGAAGAGGAATTAATTCCCCAACTTAAAACGCGCCACAGGGCGTGTTTGCACACGTCACATCAGTCCCCGCCCCCTTCCTTCACCCTTGTACAAATATTCCTCTAAAATCAGCCGAACTACGAATTCTGATTTACTCACCTGTTATCAGGAGAGAACCCAGGGCTGCATCTTTTAGACCAGCACTGGCCCTGAAAAGTAATTCTAAGCGTACTGTTGTAACCTCTTAAGTTAATACTCTCCTGTGTTGGTACATTCCGTTCCCCCTCCCTGTCTGCCCTGTTGGTACGGCTGCAAAAACAACAATTGATGGACAGAATGCAGAACAATGTCATACATTCACCCCAGTACAGAGATCTGGGCCTAAATCCATCGTTTTTTTGCTCACCATGCCATTCCAGTTTGAACCCAGCCATATGCAAATCAGTCTTGACCCTGTGCCCCATGGGAACAGTCCAGCCCGAACTGCCAAGCCAGGTCCTCCCTGGACTGGAAACAAGCATCCTAGGACCGGTTTCGGGCTTTCAGCCCTCGTCAGCCAGGATAGCTTGATTCCAGTGGCATGGAGAGCACGGGACTCACGTCTGAGCATACCCTTCCCACTCGGGGTGACAAATGCAAAAACAACAATTGATGGACAGAATGCAGAACAATGTCATACATTCACCCCAGTACAGAGATCTGGGCCTAAATCCATCGTTTTTTTGCTCACCATGCCATTCCAGTTTGAACCCAGCCATATGCAAATCAGTCTTGACCCTGTGCCCCATGGGAACAGTCCAGCCCGAACTGCCAAGCCAGGTCCTCCCTGGACTGGAAACAAGCATCCTAGGACCGGTTTCGGGCTTTCAGCCCTCGTCAGCCAGGATAGCTTGATTCCAGTGGCATGGAGAGCACGGGACTCACGTCTGAGCATACCCTTCCCACTCGGGGTGACAAATGCAAAAACAACAATTGATGGACAGAATGCAGAACAATGTCATACATTCACCCCAGTACAGAGATCTGGGCCTAAATCCATCGTTTTTTTGCTCACCATGCCATTCCAGTTTGAACCCAGCCATATGCAAATCAGTCTTGACCCTGTGCCCCATGGGAACAGTCCAGCCCGAACTGCCAAGCCAGGTCCTCCCTGGACTGGAAACAAGCATCCTAGGACCGGTTTCGGGCTTTCAGCCCTCGTCAGCCAGGATAGCTTGATTCCAGTGGCATGGAGAGCACGGGACTCACGTCTGAGCATACCCTTCCCACTCGGGGTGACAAATGCAAAAACAACAATTGATGGACAGAATGCAGAACAATGTCATACATTCACCCCAGTACAGAGATCTGGGCCTAAATCCATCGTTTTTTTGCTCACCATGCCATTCCAGTTTGAACCCAGCCATATGCAAATCAGTCTTGACCCTGTGCCCCATGGGAACAGTCCAGCCCGAACTGCCAAGCCAGGTCCTCCCTGGACTGGAAACAAGCATCCTAGGACCGGTTTCGGGCTTTCAGCCCTCGTCAGCCAGGATAGCTTGATTCCAGTGGCATGGAGAGCACGGGACTCACGTCTGAGCATACCCTTCCCACTCGGGGTGACAAATGCAAAAACAACAATTGATGGACAGAATGCAGAACAATGTCATACATTCACCCCAGTACAGAGATCTGGGCCTAAATCCATCGTTTTTTTGCTCACCATGCCATTCCAGTTTGAACCCAGCCATATGCAAATCAGTCTTGACCCTGTGCCCCATGGGAACAGTCCAGCCCGAACTGCCAAGCCAGGTCCTCCCTGGACTGGAAACAAGCATCCTAGGACCGGTTTCGGGCTTTCAGCCCTCGTCAGCCAGGATGTTGGTACGGCTGGGCAGAGAGCTCACGTTAGAATGTTGGCAGAGAATGTTGTGTGAGGCTTAGGAGAGCGGATGATCGGATTAAACAGGAGTCACCTCTTATCCTCTGTTACGTGTTATCTTCATTAATATAACACTGGCGACGATCTGCGGAGGGGTCAGCTGATCATTTCCCCTTTGATTTATCTCTCCTGAGGCCGGCTTACTGTGGGAGCACTCATCATTGCCCTGGTCTCCTGTCCTGGCTGACCTGTTCATCCTCATCGCCAGTACTGCGGATTTGAACCACGGTGGTGCCTCTTCGCGAATCTATGCATCACGGGGCACCTTGATCTGCACATGTGGAAAGGACCTTGCGGGAAGTGTGTGACACCTGGAACACCCCTGCCAGTCCCTTCAAGGTCTGTTCCTGCGGGGCTTCAAAGACTCCTCAAAGTTGCTCCCACATACGGCGCTGTCTGTAGCCCAGCTGTCACTGTGTGGCCCCTGAGGCGCTAACCTTGCCGTGCGGGTGCCAAGGTGCTGTTGGGGCGTTTCTGTGGACTTACTTCGGATTGCGGGCGCCTGCTCTTAGTCGTCTGTGCCTGCTGCGAAGTGGCGACTTTCCTGTCAGCGGCGATGTTCGTGAGCGGCTGTGTCTTCCTGTGAAGGCTTCCTGCTCCGCCTCTGGTTTTCCGCATTGCCGGCGCACCAGTCTTCTGAGGGCCGGTCCGCTGACATCGAGTTCCTGCATCAACCTACAGCGCTTCAAATCCAGTGAGCCGGTACTCCTGTTCCTCCGGGTTGAGCGCTGCTTTACAGCTTCCTTGCTTCCACAGTGGCGCAGAGGCTTCCCCAAGTAAGATCCACCCTGTGTCCGTGTGTACTGAGTTCCGTGAGCGTGATCATCTACACTGTGACACGCTCACATTGTGCGTGCATTTAATGACAGGTGCCTAGAATTGTTCATCGACACTGTGACACGCTCACATTGTGCGTGCAATTTATGACTCATACACGAGTTTTTGGTTCACCTGGGTTTCCTCTCTGGCGACAGCTCACCTCCAGGCCTGGGCTCGTCACACACTCATCGTCAGTCCCCTATTGGGGTGTGTAAAGGTCTGCACCTTTGTTCTGGGTCTTGGGAGCTGCAGTTTGAGTTGCCCGCTAATCCTCTTTAGTACTTACTTTACACCTCAAGATGGGTACTCCTGGTATGAGTCAACCACCGTCCTTTTTAAATGAATGTGGCGATCCTGAGATCCATTGGAAAGATTGGACAAAACTGTTTGAATCTTACTTAATTGCCATGGGGGGGGGGAGGAATTCTCTCCTTTGCGCAAACAACATATCCTGTTACACAATTTAGGCGTTCATGGACGTAAAGTCTACGAAACTTTACCTGAACCGGAATTGGATGAGGAGGACGATGCCGATGTTTACGATATCACACTGATGAAATTGGAGTTATATTTTGGGGACAAGGTCAATGTCGTGCTTGAACGCCACAAATTCTTTAGCCGAGTGCAAGGGAAGGGTGAATCTATTAATAATTACATAGCTGCCCTAAGAGGTCTCACACAATTGTGTGAATTTGGTGACCTCAACGATTCCCTTATAAGAGATCAACTCGTTAGGTGTACGAACAGTGGGAAAGTTCAGGAAAAGTTGTTGGCAAAAAAACCCTCCTTAAGGGATGCCATTTCTATTGCACAATCCATTGAGCATACCGCTAAATGTGTTAGAGAGATGAAAATTAAAGAGGAGGTAGTGGCGTCGGTTCAGTGTGAAGTGTCCGAAGGTGAGGTATTCAAAGTGACCAACAGAGAGGGCTTTAAAAGTGTACCCACTAATAATCCAAGTAAGGAGGGCCATGGTTTGAAATGCTTTAGGTGTGGCAGCAACAACCACTTGGCCAACAGTCCCTTTTGTTCGGCACGCAGTGTCTTGTGTAAAAAATGCAATAGAAGGGGACATTTAGCCAGAGTATGTAGAGATGGGACAAGTAGCTCTACTAAGGTAATTAATGCGAGTGGGGAACCACAAGCAAGATTCATTTTTCAGTTAAAAGACAGTCAAGAAGCATCCAGGCCCAACTATCCTAAATGCCTTATACTTATTGACAACAAACCCCTTGAGATGTATGCAGACTCATGTTCACCATTTACGTTGATAAACCTTGCAGATTTTGAGAAATTCCTTGGGTGCAACAGAGCTCTGCTGGTCCCTCCTGATATATCGCCTGAAGGGTACCCCATTCCCTTGGTGGTGATGGTGAGTAGTCTCATAGACTTTAAAGGGAGATCCATTGTAGGGAGAGTGTATGTGGTAGAGAAGGGAGCGAACCTTTTGGGATGGCAACACCAGAAGGATCTGGGAATCATCCTAGACCCCAATGACAAAAACCAGGTCATTTTAGTAGACATTCCCACCAGCAACAAACTCTTACAAGATGCCTTTCCTAACCTTTTTACTGAGAGGTTGGGAAAATTAAAAGATTTTCAACACAAAATCAAAGTGAGGAAGGGTGCGAAACCTGTAGTGCACAGAGCACGACCTGTAGCTTTTCGCCTGAGAGAAATCCCCAAAACTGAACTTGACAAATTGTGCGACATGGGCGTCATCCAACCTATAGAAGCATCTGAATGGTTGGCTCTCCTTGTTCTAGCTTCTAAAGCCAATGGTAAAGGTATCCGCATCTGCGTGGACCTGCGCAGTCTCAATGAGAACATCTGGGTGGAGAGGTTTCCCCTGCCTAATATAAACGAGATGCTAAGCACTATGGGCAAAAGGTGTTTTTTCTCGGTCATTGACCTGTCGATGGCCTACCATCAGGTCGAGTTGCACCCAGAATCAAGACCTCTGACGGCATTTTCTTCGTCGTTTGGGGCCTACATGTTTATCAGGATGCCGTTCGGCCTTGCCTCGGCGGCTTCTATTTTTCAAAAAGTAATGCAACAAGTTTTGGAAGGCGTTAGCAATACCCTCTGTTTCCAGGACGATATACTTATGTATGGGTCGACGGAGGATGAACATGATGTCATCCTCAACACAGTGTGCCAAAGGTTGTCTAGAGCAGGGTTAACTGTGAAACTCGACAAATGCAAGATCAAAGTGACCTCGGTTGATTATTTGGGTCACACCATATCAAAAGAAGGTTTCAAGCCGAAGTACAGCCTGATTCAGTCAAGGATGCCCTGTATCCCTCAAACAAAGATGAGCTGAAATCATTTCTAGGACTAGTGGAATACATGTCCAAGTTTGTAAAAAAGTTTGCAGATTTATGTGATGTACTGCGTGAGCTTTTAAAAAAAGACAAAGAATTTGTGTGGGAGGAGAAACACAGCAAGATGGTAGAGACAATTAAGGAGCATATTCTAGAATCACCAGCGTTAGGATCATTTGACCCAAAGAAAAAAAACATCCTTACGACGGATGCGTCCAATAAAGGGTTGGGAGCGATGCTTTGTCAAAAAGGTGATGGTCAAGAAACAGTTATAGCATTTGCTTCACGGTCCCTCAACTCGGCAGAAAGGAACTACTCAGTCGTTGAGAGAGAGGCGTTGGCGTGCTTCTGGGCAGTGAATCATTTTAAATTTTTCTTGTGGGGGATACAATTTGTCATACACACTGACCACAAGCCTTTAACTTTCATGTTCTCATCCAAAAGTGTGCATAACAATTCTCCACGCATAACAAAATGGGTCCTGGGCTTAGAAAACTACTGCTTCAAGGTGGAATACCTCCCAGGTCCTGAGAACGTAATTGCTGATTACCTGTCCAGGTCACCACTCTTGGACTATTCTAGTGAGGACCAGCTAGATGTTCCTATTTTAGCCATGCATCTCCCTTCATTAACCAAGAAAGAGTGGGATGAGAGTGTGAAGAAAGATAAAGACATGGGTATCATCAAACAGTTCATCCTCAATGGGTAGCCTGAGAGTCGTTCGCAAGTTCCAGATTCAGTCAAAGACTTTTGGGAGGTGAGGTACGAACTTTCTTTGCTGTCAGATGTGATACATCGAGGGAGCAGAGCAGTCCCACCTAGGGATCTGAGGAACAAAATAATCAACTTGCCCATGAGGGTCACTTAGGCAGGAGCCTTTACGAAGAACAAGGTCAGGGGCTGTTTTTGGTTCCAGAGAATGGACTCCATGATTGAACTCAAAGTTAAGGAATGCATTAGCTGTGCAAATAGTGACAAAAGTAAAATTACACGCAATGCACTCTTATCCCCTGTGGAAGTACCGGATGTTCCATGGACCAAATTGGCAGTAGACATTATTGGTCCTATGGATGTCTTAGGTCCTCAAAAAAGGTTTATGTTCGTTCTAGTAGATTACACCTCCCACTGGGTTAATTTTAAATTCACTTCATCTACCACAACGAGCAACCTCACCTCATTTTTGAGAAGTGATTTTGTGTATGAGGGTATTCCAGCCAAATTGGTGACAGACAATGGGGTGCAATTTACCTCAGAGACAATGAAATCATTTCTGGAGGATCTTAACATAAGGCATGAGAAGACTGCACTCTATTGCCCAAAAGCCAATGGGTTGGTAGAGAGGGTAAATCGGTTACTGAAAGATCACATCCAATTGGCCATCACCAATGGGTTCAATGTCGAAGATTCCCTAAGAGAGTGCATGTGGGCATACCACACCACTCCCAATCTAATCACAGGAGTGTCACCCTTTGTTTGCTTGAGAGGTAGGGAACCCTGTACCAAAATGAATCCACATTGGTTGGGTGGTGGAAAAAGAGCAGTGCCTGATCTTGAGACGAGTAAAGAGAAGATTTATCAACACCAACGGAAGTACAAAAGTTTGTATGACCAGAGACATGGGGTCAAGGATCAGGAATACAAGGTTGGTACCACAGTGGTAGTCAAGAAACCCACACATGTGCAACCGGGTTTGAGCAAGTACCACGCACCCCAATGTGTGGAAAGATACGGAAGGAATATGGTTCATCTAGGAAATGGACAGACCTGGAGTAAGGACAGACTGGTTGTCTCATCTCAAATGTAACGCACTGTTGTCCTTTTGTTTCCCCTATATAAGGAGATGTGTTGTAACCTCCTGTGTTGGTACATTCCGTTCCCCCTCCCTGCCTGCCCTGTTGGTACGGCTGGGCAGAGAGCTCACGTTAGAATGTTGGCAGAGAATGTTGTGTGAGGCTTAGGAGAGCGGATGATCGGATTAAACATGAGTCACCTCTAATCCTGTGTTACGTGTTTTCTTCATTAATATAACACATATTTACCAGTAACTTGTATTTTAATCCATAGGAATCCATTGTGCGGTTTTCACCAGAAAAGTTTCTAAGTGTCCATTTTTGAAACTTACAAAATATTCCTCTAAAATCAGCCGAACTACGAATTCTGATTTACTCACCTGTTATCAGGGCTGCATCTTTTACCCCAGCACTGACCCTGAAAAGTAATTCTAAGCGTACTTAACAGTAACTTGTATTTCCTTCCATAGGAATCCATTGTGTGCTTTTAAGCAGAAAGGTTTCTAAGTGTCTATTTTCACAAACTAAAAATATTCCTAAAAAATCGTCTGTATGACTTAAACACATTCTTTCAACAGTTTACAGGAGATTCACCTGTGCTGGATCCAGGATCCACCACCGAGTAAGAAAAAGTAACGATAACACTACTTACCTGCTAAGTGAATTTTATGCCATAGGATATGATTGGTGATTCTATGTGAAAATTTTTCCAAGTGTCAACTTTTAAAATACAATAATAATCCTTAAAAATCACTACTGTAACCAAAACGCTTCTACTTAACTGTTTACAGGAGATGTCCAAGGACTGAATCTAGGATCCAGTCCTGTGGTTAGAAAAGTAATCCATAAAGTAACTAATTGCATTTGACTAGAAATTCACATTGGTCAATGTTGCTTTGTGTTTGAAATCGTGTTGCCCATTGCAACAACTGTAACTACTGTACTTAAAAGTCTATTGCCTATTTGCAAAGTATTTAAACTAAAGTAATTCATTCTGAGAAAGTATATTTTGTATTGTAATGTATAATGTAATTAAAAAAATAAAATATCTAAAAATAAACAGTTTAAAAAATGTAGTAAATCAGTATATAAAAAAATCAGTATAACAATTAATACATTAAAAAATGTCATTTACAAAACCTTTGAAATTCACTGAACAAAACATAGGTTTCAGGCCTGATATAGTTAGGAATTAGCATTTAATAAACCTTTGAAATTCACTGAAAAATTCAGGCCTGATATAGTTAGGAATTAGCATTTAAAAAACCTTTGAAATTCACTGAAAAAACCATTACACACACATCCTAATCACTTATGAAGTCATCCTACTCACTTATGCAAACAATGGATCATACTTACTTTTACTTAGCTATACACTTATAAAAACACCACTTCATCTATTCATATAGATAATAGCTCATACTTAGTGTGTTATAAAATCACTATTATAACTATACAGTTATCCATACAGTCACTCATACAATCACTGAGTCTTATGTATACTTATTTATATACAACAACTGACACATACACTGGCTTTTATTTTTCTAGTTTGTTGGACATGTACCATTAAGACATATATTTGCTCATCGCCACACCCATAAAGGTATTCACTCACCCAAACAACTGTTATAACATGTACTTTTAACTTCATATACCTACTGAGTCAACTATTCGCACATCTTTGGGCAGTCACCCCCCCCCCACCGAACCATACACACATTCACTCTCCCATACAACTACTCAGTTAACTAATCAATAAGTAATATAGACTTTCACGTAGCTAGTAACCAACTAGTGCAGCAGTTTACACAACAACTGACAAAGTGATACAGATATTCACACAGTTTAGTCACTATCAAATATATTTAGTGAGACACTATAAATTAGTCAAGTAAACAGTCAATCACACTGCTACTAAATCCTCCATCCAGATATTTATATTTATATATCCACTCATTCTTCAATGCAAATTGCTATCTATATAATACATATTTAAATAACAAACCAAACCACATTCACTGGATGATGTCATCAGTCATGTCATCAGTGATGTCATTTGAGATGTCATGAGTGATGTCACTGACCATGTCATGAATGATGTAATATGTACCATCATCAGCAGTGGCTTGCGGGCGCACGAGATGTAGTTAGTACAACTAACTATATCGGAGGAATTTCAATGGTTTTGTTCGAGTGAAATGTCCAGCTAACTATAACACCCCTAAAACCTATTGTTTTTTCAGTGAATTTCTAAGGTTTTTAAATGCTAATTCCTAAATATATCAGGCCTGAAACCTATGGTTTTTTTAGTGAATATATATATATATACATATATATATATATATTTATATAATATAACATAATAAAAATATTGTTTTGCATTATATACATGTTTGTAATATTTTAAATCATTACTATGAATATAGATATATCTAATGAAATAAAAATGTAGAAAAACGATAGTGTAAAATAAATATGTTTATGAATTATGCACACTATATATATATATTTATATATATATACACACACACATGTATGTATGTATGTATATGAAATACATACACAATAAAACCATACAAAATATAAAAAATTCATTAATTAATGCAGGGAGTTAATAAAATATAAAAATTGTACTCACCCAAAAACACATTTACTAAAAATGCTATAAACATTAAAATAAGTTCAAAAATAAGAACAAATTGGGAGGTCTCCTTGGGCGAGCTGGAAGAAATAGATTGGGAGGTGGAGTTAATGCACCAAAGGGAAGTGGCCATAAAACAACGACTGACGTTGATGCAATTCAAGATTCTACACAGAGCATACTTTGATAGGGCGCGCCTACATAAAATCAGCAAGGCTACAACACCAGAATGTCTCCGCTGTAAGATAGATCAAGGGACATACAAACACACACTATGAGAATGCAGTTGCATAAAACTATACTGGTCACAAATAATAGAAAAACTAGGTAAAATACTGGAGGCACAGATACCCTAAGATCCCAAACACGTTTTTCTAGGCATACCCTCTGAGTTGGATCTCCCCCGATACAAACTCCTGCTATGTAATCTAGGGCTGTTTGTTGCCAAAAGAGACTTTGCTAGCCACTGGGGAGCCCCAGTTCCCCCCACACTGATAGAATGGAGAAAGGGAATGGACCTCTATATCGGAGCAGAAACGATTAAGTACCAGGCAAGAGGCTGCCTGAAGAAATCCACTTGGATCTGGTGCCCATGGCTGCGATACTATGGACTTGAAATAGAGAGGGCGAGGGGGTAGAACCCTGTGCATGACCGAGGGCACCAGAACTAAGATGAAACCGAGTAAGCCATCCTTCTCCCCTAGACTTATACCGTAAGTCAGTGCTACTGGGTAACCAAAGCTTAATGACATTAATGCCGCAAATGTTTATATCTGTATCAATACCGACTGTACTCAAGGAAGTACTTTTTGTCTACTGTTTAAATAAGTTCTCTTATTCTTATTGCTGTAAACACTATTTATCTCTGTAAGATGCAAAATAAAAGTATTTTTAAAAAGCACACAAATATAAAATATAAAACAAAAAGATGTATGCTATCAAATCTATTTAACCAATATTATGAAAACTATTGGAGTCTAGGAATATTAAATATACTATTCCAACTCTAGTTTATTCAACATTAGGGAAAGTGTTGGGCTTTCTAGGGGTTACATGTACTATTCCTACTCAATAACCATAATAGTATTAGTAGTAGGGTTAAATTTACTATGCCCACTTCAGTATAAGCAACAGTAGGGAAAGTGTTGGACTTCGGAGGGCTTAAATTTACTATTCCACTCCAAATAGCATTACAGTATGGAAAACACTGAACTTCGGAGGGGGGGGGGGGGGGGGGGGGGGAGCATTTCGGCCTCTATGGGCCCTGATAGCATTCCGCCAGCTGACGAAACACATCATGTGTTGCTTCAATGAAACACCGTTTATAACATACAGCTAAATCATTAATCAAGTTACATACTTACTAATCAATAAATAATAATTAATACATCATTGTTATTCAATTGAATTGTTAAATAATTAACTTCCCACCCTATGCCCCTAAAATCTCGTGAAAAATCAATTAAATAATTTAGTAACAATTAATTATAAATTGTTAAATATTTATTTCTTAATTAACTTCCCACCATATACTGCAACAAACCTAGCATCCCGCAACTAAAATATAAGTAAAATAAATAAGTATTTGATACTTTACTTAATTCAGAATGAATTTAATATTTAATTACTTATCAATTACTTATCAATTACATTGCCACACTACAACCCTACAAACCTACCATCCCGCAAATAACACACAACAAAACTAAATCAGCATTACATTATTTGCATTGAAAAGATCAATCATATAATTAAATCAGTTATTAAATTATTAATAATTATTAACTAATTCATAAACCAATGTATGCCCCTACAACTCCAACAACTCGCTACAACACTATAAATTACTGTTAAAATTACATGCTATTTTTTAACTAATAACATTTATTGAAACAATAGTAACACTTAAATATCAAATAAAATACATTAAAATAATTAAAACATGATATTTCTAACCACTATATTACTGAAAACGAAAATAAAAGTCATCAAAATTATTTAAAACAATGTTACTTACCTCAAAAGCGATATTTTTGTCAAATATATTCTTGCCTCACAATATTTATGTATCACACTATTTTGTTCTGCATAGTTCTGTCTCCTGATAGTTACAACTCAGTATTTTGTCCAAACATCTTAAGAAGGTGTACAGACAAACAGGTACTCAGGGGATTAGTGAAGCACCACAGTGGCCTTCTGGAGGCGGCATAGAGGATTCCATGCATTCAAAACAATATCCCCGACAAGGGAGTGCAGTTGGAGACTGGGACTGTTGGAACTGGATTGTCCCTTGCTTGGTTTACAGGTCTGTTAAGCTGTCACCTAAATGCCCATCTGCATTTGTATCTTGTTTCCTGTGATGAATGTTTGTCCCTGGCTTCATGCTCATATTGTGTGTGTGCAGAATCCTAGGACTTATCCTGTAGGTGATACAGTATGAAGTCCACGTCATTGCTTCCTACAGGTCGGTTCTGCAGCAGCTGTGACAAGCATCTGAATCAGCTCAGATGCAGGCAGCGACTGACAGGAGCACCTGCACAGTGGTGCTAGGAGCCTCCGAGCAATGCTAGATCATCCAAGGGAGCTGCACTCAGAAAAGGTATGAGCTGTGCCCGACTCCCCTGGCAGCATCCACTGAAGATACATGTGATCATCGCAGGCCGCCACCTGTGGTAGAACTCAGGTGCTAAGCTTGCACTGAAGGAAGCATAAAGGACTAAAGACTAATTTCCTAGCCACTTTGAAACTGTGGTAAGAACATGAGTCAACATTTGAATTGTGGGGAGGCGTGATATGATCTTGAGTTTTATTTGTGTTTTGACCATAGCTTTGCCGAGGGATAGATACAACTAGAGTCTACTGGATGGGAGAGAATTTAACAGGTGCAGGGCCCACAAGACAAGTGGGAACTAGTACAACCCTGTGTGCTGGATAGGCACTGCTGTCTAATTAAAAATATTTTTTTTCCAAAAGACAAGTACTGGGCCGGACATTAAAGTTTTTGTGTCTGCTGGTTGATTGATGAGAGTCACCAGGGCTGGCTTTAGTGCTGAAGGTCGTGTGGTGCCACAATCCTCACGACTTCCCTCAATACCACCCTCCAGCAGTGCACCTAATCTCTCCATAGTCCCTCTCTCATTTGATTTATAGCACTGCTTATCACAATGTAGGGTGTCAGAACACTTTACATCACCTGTAATGCAGCTTTAAAACTTCCATTTCGACCTGGAAAAAATATTCTTTTGCCAGTTCCTTTGCCCATCATAAACCATCTTTTTTAATACTTAAAAGTCAACCCAAAGCTATGTCCTAAGAGGCAGAGTGATCGGTTTTTAGAAATCATGACATGTGTACTTACGTTTCATATGTCCTGACAGCGAACAACTCTCAAAGACATTTTTAACTGTTGCAAGGGTAGCTTTCTCATAGACTAACACCAGATTTCCAGATTACTCCTAATTAGTGATAACTTCAGTTTGGTAGCAGATACAAAAATACTTCCTCAACTTGTTTGAATTTTAATTTACCATCCTCTGAAACTACAATTCTGGAACTGGCACTTTTGGAAAGTTCAAAGAGTTATGGATCTCGCACTCCGTGAGTAATCTGGAATGTGAATCAATGTTGTCCACTTGGTGTTCAATTTGATGGGAGTGGAGTGAGGTATCGTCCTCTGAACCCGGGACGTAAAACTTGAAGAAAAACTGTTGCGCTTCCCCACTGGGAGGCGTCCCTCAAATGCACTGCCTGTTTCCAATCGGATTTCTCTTTAAATTATTGTAATTGAAATTCAACCATAATATTTCAATTGAAATTATTTATTCTGCACAGTTCGATGTGGTTATTTCCTAAATTCATGAATTGTCCACATCATTCATGTAGAAACTTTCAGTTCATTAATGGTGTAGCCTCAAAATGAAGCATAAATCTTCCCCGATGCATTTTGGGCATATTCAATGCCCTCTGTCAGGGGGTTGAGGAAATATGAATTTTTATGGTCAATTGTGTCCCCTATCTAGACCCCAACGGCTCCATGTACATGCTACAAGTACATGTATGTTCCCTCCAGTTCCAGCTATGAAGACGCAAATACATGTGCGTCCAACGTTAACATGTCCTCTTTCAAATCCGCCATGAATGGGTCGGATATTCCATTCCTAAGTATGATTGGCCACCGACTTTATATGGTATACTTTTCACGTTTTCCAGCTCTGGCAAGGTAGGCCCTGAATTCTGCCATCGAGCTTTTTCCTGCTTCTGCCTCTGAAATGCTCCAGCCTGGACCTGCATCTGTATCCATGAACTTTGTCTTACTTCCTGCGCGGCTAACGATGCCTGACGCGGCCTGTTGCCTGCCAAAAACTGTATTTCACCTTCAAGTTATCTGCTCCGCTCCTCATCCAATGCATTCCTGTCTAGTAGTTTAGGTAAACATCCTTCCAGCTACCGAGCAAAGGGCCCGGCCTTACTGTCTCCATGCAAGTAATTCATGACTCTCGTTACCATGGTAGGCCCATGCCCCCTCGCATCCCATGTAGACACTTAGACGCTTGTACACGCACTAACAGTCAGTATAGAATAGGATTTGTCCGCGAATACCTTTCCTTCTAGATAATATAGTTCCTTAAACACAAGATATTAGATATGATTTAGGACTAGGTTGTCCTGACACCCCAGACTTCTGTCTCCTCATGTAGGGCTAAATGTCAAGTTCCCTTCACCCCCTAGTTACACGTCAATCACACGTCATGCGGCTGCGCGCGCATCTCTGCCAAACATTTTTGCTGACACTGCAGGATTCTCTTATGGATCCACCCACCTGTGACATCATTTTAAATGACGTTTCTAGTATACGCCCTCATGCACGCCTATTATTACGCCTTTTTTATTACGTATGTGTATTCTTATCTGTATTATCAGCTGTTACGCCTCCTGCATCTGTCTTAATGTAATGCATTTCTTATATATACTATTACTTGTCAATAATCTATTGCTGATCCCTTCCTGAACCTTCGTGGTGACGGAACTCGATTGCCTGGTTCGAACCATCATTCCTTTGTAAGGAATAAATACCCTATTATACCCTCGAATATCACGGATTCTGCCTCTTATTTTTACTGAGTTATTCGTATTGTATTTTACCGCATAAAAATAGTACAGGTAAATTCAATATTTACCACATAAATTGGCGCCCGAATAGGGACACCTCTCACACCCCACGCGCCGGAGGTGCGTTGCAGACCCGGTCTCCTGCCACAGCCGGACGGACAATTACGCGTACCCGCAGGATTTCCTGTATCTCCCTCAGGCCAACGGGGGCGACTGAGGCTGCGATCAACACCCAGACGAGGCGGTGAGGAGTGCGGAGAATCCCGACCAGAGCCTAGCTGAGAGAGCAAGATCCGAGGTATACAGAGGCCCACCAGATTCCGAAGGTCCGAAGTATCTAAGTCACGAGTCGAGTCCAGTCCAGTTTGGTCTAGTCCAGTCCAAACTTCCGAGGCCTTCCGTTCCGTGCTTCCCGGTGAGTACCGTTGCTGAGGACGCATCTAGACGTGCACATTAGTTTGTGCCGGTCAAGACGGGTCTGGGTACACAGACCTGGTCTGCACTGTTTTAGCAGTGTATCTGTACTGTTTAGCAGTACATACAGTATATTTAGTATTATGCAATTAACTAGTTTTATTCTAATTATTATTGTTCGTTCTAAAATGTTTTGATATGTTTTAAATGTCGTGGTATGAGTGATTGTTCGATCTTCAGTATTGTGTTTATTGTAATTATTGTGTTCAAAATCCGAGTAAGAATTAAGTAGCAAGGTTCAAGATGCCGTTATTTTCAAAATTAAGACAGATAAAAACTAGAAAAGGGATACTCGAGGAAGCTGTTCCTATCCCACCTAGGGACACTCCAGGGTACTTTATGTACCATAAACATGGCCTAGACGCCGTATTATATCTTGATCTATGGGTGGACTACACCAAGGATTTAGCAGAGAGTCAGAGATGGCCCGCTGCCGGAACATGGGATGCAGATTGCATCATGAGAATAGAAGAAGCGTTATGGAAAAAGAAAGCCAGACAGTCACAGAAAGATGCCATTGAACTATGGCGTGAAGAATCGCATAGGCGCACAGAGAAAGCGCTCAGAAAGGAAGAGAAAAGTAGGGAAGATTCAGAAAAGGCCCGAGAAAACATATTAATTGACGAAGGTACCCGAGTAAAATCAGAACAAGTAGACAGACAACGAAACACTCTTATGAATGGTATGTACCCTCTTCTGGCCGAGGGTTTGCCTAAGGCCACTTTGGAGGTACCAAAAGATCTGCCACCTCCGTTACTCCCGATTAAAGTACATCCCAAGACCGCAAAAGACATTTTCCTTTCTTCCTATTTAGACGATGTAGCTCCCGAATATGTTAATGTTCCACCACACACACCACCTGTCGATGGTGCTCAACCCCAAGATCATCCGCCCCCAACTCCGCAACAACAAACTCCTCCTCACATTCCAACAGTTTCATCTGTTTCTACCACTTTTCCTACATCTTCCGTCTCTACCTTACATTCAACGAATCCTTTCGCGCCTAGCACCTCAGAAGGTGCAACAGGAGGTGCGACAGCGATTTTTTCCACGCCACCGCAAGGAAATAAATTGTCCTTTAGAGATTTAGCATATCAACATACACCTCAAACAGTAAGATCCGGTATGTTTAAGGAACATCTTGTGGATTGTAGATATGATCCAGTGCCCGGTAAAAATGACAGAATGCTGCTGTCATCACTACGTATACGACGAGCGTCCACATATTTAATGACACTACCAGGAATGGTTGCTCATCTGGACAATATATATCACTTTGTCCAATCAGGGCAAGGCCCTGAAAGTATTGACAAGGCCATGGAATACCAGAAAGTAGATATACAGAAACTACTGTTAAGCTTCCTCATAAACTGCTTGATCAGAAGCAGAGATAGGCCTGAGGTAGATCAGGATGAAATGCAAGTGCTTACCAGATGGGGTCAGAATATATCGGAAGGGAAACATGATAAACAGAAGTGTATAGTAGCTATGTGCCGAAAGATCAGAAAAGAAATAGAACGAATACATGAAACCAGAGTAGAAGCAGATAAAACTGAATCAGAGGGAGAGGAGGAGGACGAGTCAGAAATGCCCACGGGACAATTAGAAACGATAGCTTATGTAGGTAGGGGAAGATCTTGTAACAATACCAGATACTTTAATGATCCAATACGTCCGATACGTCCAGAGTGTAACAGACATTTTCAAGCCCCTATGTTAAAAACAAGGTCCCCTGAACACCTATTCCAGGCTGCTGATAAATTACTCCGAGACCGAAGGGGGTATCATATGCTCGATTCTATGGATGAACAAGAATTAGCTAGGTCAGCAGTACAATGGGCTGACAGTTCTGAAAAATACAGTGATGATGCGCTAGCACACACGTTTCTGAATCTTACCCCAGACGAACAGCGTTTAGCTGGTATATACATGATACAACACCTCCTTATATTGTATAGAAGCCAACACTCCGATCCTGGTCCCCTATCTGATATACTGATAGAATTACTCACGAATAAATGGAGAGGTTCAGGTACTGATTTAATTAAAGAAATTCTAGAATATCGGCACCAGTACATTGTCTTCGTATGCCCAGAACATGTTTCAGTCCCCACCGTGGAAAGAAAAACGTATCACATAGACAGACAGAACCCATTACGCGAAGTACACCCAGTCAGAAATGATGACAATACGTTTAGACGCGTGTTTGTGTACACGCCCATAACCAAAATAGAACTATTGGAAATGAAAAAATTAGTGCCTAGCCATGACAAAGATCCAGCAGGTTTTCACCGTGAACTAAAGGACATGTTACTCATGGGTGATTATACCTATCCTGACATTATGAAAATATTGAAAGTATTATTGCCTGCCGGTATTTATGAGAAACTCAAGGAAAAAGAATGGGAGGTGGGAGACCAAAAGATTGATTGGACCGCATTGGAAACTGAAGAAAATAGCAGAACTGCAGGCGTAGGGCTTGGGGGCAAAACAAAAGCATTGCCAGGGCTATTGGTACAAGTATTGCCACGTTTATTAACTACGAAAAAGGAAGATTGGGGAGCAATCTCAGCTTGTAAACAGAAACCCGATGAAGACACTAGTGATTTTTATTCCCGATTTGAAAAATGCTTTGGTATTAATAGCGGCCTGAAAGCAAATAGTGAGTCATATCCACATCTTTTTGTAACAAAACTAGTCGAGAATTCCCTGCCGCAGGTTAAAAACAGAGTATTGAAAGTTGAGAGCACTTGGCAAGCTAACACTCCTTCACAAATGTTGCAAATGTTACAGTATCACCAGAATAGAATTAGAGAAGAACAAGAACACGAAACGAGGCGTATGAAAGACACGAAAATGAAAATGCTTGTCGCTCAGTCAGTTCCAGCTGACGGTCATAAAAAGGGTACGGCCAGTAATTCAGCAGTTCCCGTTAAAGGGACATGCAACTATTGTAAACAGCCAGGTCATCATATAAACGATTGTGCAGTTCTAAAACATAATATCTCCACGGGTAGAACCAAGGAGAGACCACGTCCGCCTAGACAGGATCAGATCCAACAACAAGTACCTCAGAATATACAGCCTATGCAAGCTGCACAACAGACCGTACCACAACCACCACAACAGCCACAGCCTATTGCTGCAACACAAAACACGACACAACAGATGTACCAGTATGCACAAAATGACTATCCAGAGTATCAGCGCTACACATGAAATAGCCTAGAGAGGGAAGTTGGCTTACCCCTTATTGAGGTTCCTGTAGACCAAGAGGGTCCCTATGTACAGAGTCAAGTATTAGGGAAAGACAGAAAGTTTCTACTCGATACAGGGGCAAGCAGAACAACTATAAGTCACAACGAAGTACCAGGGGCACCCCTCTCAGGCTCACAAAATATTTCCCTTGGTTTTTCAGGAAAGCCCACTATTAACGAAGTATCGCAACCACTTGCATTCACAGTCGGTCCATTAACACGGACTACAGATCTATTGCTTACGAAATCATGCCCAGAAAACTTGTTAGGTATAAAAACATTGAAAGCTCTAGGAGCTATAATATGTTGTTCTCCGGACGGAGTACGACTATTTTTGCGTGACTTTAAAGGTCACTACGTGTCTAGAGACATGGATCACCGGTTACAGAATCTACCTGCACATTTATGGGCGCAAGGCCCCACTGATGTAGGTTGTATGCACATTACACCATATCGAGTCACACTCAAAACAGGAGTGGTACTACCACGAATGCGACAATACAAGTTACCACCAGATGCTGTAGTGGCTTTACTGCAAATCATTGACGAGCTCATTGCACAAGGAGTGGTTGTAGAAACCGACTCCAATATATGTAATTCTCCGATTATTCCGATTCTTAAACGAACCGATCCAAAAGCACCCCCAGTATATCGATTAGTTATTGATCTGCGCGAATTGAACAAATGCATTGTACCACAATACCCCGTGGTCCCAGATATCTCTTCATTACTGACAGCTATTGATTCAGAGGCAACGTTCTTTACTGTAATTGACCTCAAGAACGCCTTCTTCAGCGTCCCAATAGATCCGGAAAGCCAATATTTGTTCGGATTCAGTTTAAATGGACGAAGTTTTAAATTCGCACGCGCACCTCAAGGATTTACAGAAAGTCCTAGCATCTACAGCCAAGCACTGAAAAGACAACTTGACAGTATCCACATGCCTGCTAACACTGCACTGCTTCAGTATGTCGATGATCTGCTGATCACCGCCCGAAGCGAACTCGAATGTGAAAATGCATCACTGACGGTTTTACATTTCTTAGCCGACAAGGGGCACAAGGTGTCCCCTTCAAAGCTGCAATTTTGTGCCCAGCAAGTTGTGTACCTAGGGCACTTGCTGTCCAAATGGGGGAGACAGCTCACACCTGACCGCATCCAGCTAATTGTAAACATGCCACCACCCAAGACACAAAAGGAGGTACGGGCCTTCATAGGCCTCACTTCGTATTGCAGGCAGTGGATCCCCCAATATGCATTTTTAGCAAAACCACTCATTCAGTTGACAAACCAGGAGGCAGCGACATCGACTGTCCTCCCTTGGACTCCAGAACATACACAAGCTTTTGAAGACTTAAAGAAACCTTTATGCCAAGCACCTGTTTTAGCGACACCATGTTACAGTAAGCCTTTTACACTCTTTGTTACAGAACGTGAAGGTACTGCCTTGTCAGTACTCACGCAGGAACAAGCAGGATCACACAAGCCATGTGCTTACTTTTCTAGCACGTTAGATCCAGTAGCCCAGGCTCTTCCTGCGTGTCTGAAATCAGTTGCAGCGACAGCTCTAGCGATTAGACAAAGCGATTCCATAGTATTAGGACATCAATTGACAGTGCAAGTACCACACGCAGTAGAGGTTCTCTTGAACCGGACACAGACACAACACTTGACTATAGCACGACTGACAGGTTACGAACTCACATTGTTTCAGCCACACATAGAAATCAGACGTTGTAGTACATTAAATCCTGCCACACTTTTGCCATTAAGTGGAATAGACCCACTGGCACATGATTGTATTGAAGTCATTACTATTACGACGAAACCCAGACAAGACTTGACAGATGTCCCATTACCAGATCCAGACCTGACACTTTATGTAGATGGTTCATGTATGAGAACAAGTACAGGAAAGTTAGTGGCCGCTTATGCAGTCACGACAGACACCGAAGTCATTGAAACAAATTGTATCGACACATTATCAGCTCAAGCAGCAGAGCTTATTGCTCTGACACAAGCCTGTATTCAAGCCAAAAATAAGAAAGTCAACATATACACAGATTCACGTTATGCATTCGGAGTCGTCCATGACTTCGGCGTTCTTTGGCGCGAAAGAGGTTATTTAACTTCTCACGGTGCCAACATTCAACACGGTCCCCTCATTCAAGCTCTATTAGATGCAATACATCTACCTACTTCAATATCTATCATGAAGTGCAAAGCCCATACAAAAATCACCGATATTATTTCCCAGGGTAACGACCTAGCAGACCGAACAGCTAAGCAAACAGCACAGAATCAGACTCCTGCAACTGACCTGACAAAGACAATAGTTCCGACGCCGACACACTGCATGACAGTTAAGGATCCCGCCCTTGATGTAATTGACATACAGACACATGCTACACCAGAGGAAATAAAGAAATGGACCGAATTAGGAGGGATCCAGACAGATCAGGGATGGATGACGAAGGGAAAATCCATATGGTTTCTCCCCGACTCAATGGTTCAAGTTATCATTAACACAATACATAGTCCAGCACATCTAGGAGAAAAAGCCATGTTAGACAGTATTCAACACATTTGGTTCAACAAACACTTACGAGCTGCAGCCAAACAGAAAGTCCGAACTTGTATGATTTGTTGTCAGTTCAATCCAGGTAAAGGCGTACCTGTAGAGCAGGGTGGATTTCAACCTCCCGATCACCCTTTTGAAGTCCTCCAGATGGATTATATCCAGATGGAACGATGTCGAGGATTCAAATATGTCCTCGTAGTTGTATGCGCTCTTTCCCGTTGGACAGAGGCGTATCCCGTCTCAGATTACACTGCCCCGACTACTGCCAAACAGTTAGTTCGAGAATTCTTCCCACGGTATGGTTTGCCCCGAGTCGTGTACTCAGATAATGGCCAGCCGTTCTCATCCGAGCTAATGAAACACGTTTCACTTCTGTTAGGCTATCAATGGAAATTCCACTGTGTCCGACATCCCGAGGCAGCAGGTCTCGTGGAACGCCATAATCAAACTCTGAAAATTAGACTGTCCAAAATCTGTAGAGAAAAAGGTGTCGACTGGATAGTAGCCTTACCAGTTGCGCTCTTTTACATGAGAATGGTAGCACATTCTCGAACAGGGCTATCCCCGTATGAGGTGATCTTCGGCAGGCCACCAAATATGTGGGGGACGCCTATACCTCGTAAAATCACTGATGTTGATTGTAATATGCTGACAGATTACCTGGCTTCCTTGATGTCTGCACTACAATCTTGTCGTTCACAGGTAGCTGCAGCTTTTCCCGATAACACTGAGGTGAAGCCTCATGAAGTGGTTCCAGGTGATCTGGTGCTTGTGAGGAACTTCGACAGGAAGAGCCCGTTGGAGCCTCGCTGGCAACAACCGAAACTCGTTTTACTGACCACGAGGACAGCCGTGAAGATTGAGGGTCGTAAAGGGTGGCTGCACTCGAGCCATATCAAGAAATTTCATGGACTACCATCGGATTTAAACGTTCAGCCCTGCATTCCCTCACCGACGGACTCAAAACTCCCCCTGGTTGAAAAGTCAGAAAAAGAGAACTATAAACTGAAACTAAGGTCTAGCAAGTCAGACAATTTGATTGTTTAAGTCCTCTCCAAGGTGAATCGGTTGAATTTGTCTCTGACATGTATCCTCTAGACCGAAATAGAGAGAGAAACAGACAGAAACAGCTCAAGAAACATGCGTACTGTAAATCACTTCGTAGTCACTGTATAGTGACATTATTAATTATGTTTTTTCTAAGTCTTCTGATCATTGTCGCAAGTATACTACTACACATGTATTACCCTATTTCCAAGCGTGCTTACAATGTTACAGTCGAACATTCTTTTAGTGAACTACCTCCACATGAGTTGTCCTATAGATTTGCGCTGCGCAACAACACATTCATTAGTATGTTACATCATTCCCATCAGACCAGCAACGCTACAAATTGTTGGATATGTGGCCGACTCCCTCCCTATCAGAAATACAAAGGAGTTCTGCCTCTCTTTCCATATCCGTTTACACACAATGGTTCCTGTGGAGCATGGTTTAGTTTAATTAATTCTTTAGATTCAAACACTGTAGTTTACCAGAGCAACTGGGTATGGGGAAACCTGAACTTAGTTTTGCTTAAAGCCTGTTATCCTAACAAGGAGGGACTTCCCAAAGGAACAGGAACTGACCTAGAAAATGAAGTATATGGATTAGGTAGTTTTACACTTAACCTCATGATTCTAAATGTTGAATCCGAAGCTACATTAGTCTTGCCTGCTATGTCCGTATTACCAGTCAAAGGTGAATTATGTGTAAGAAAGAATGGTTCAGTACACCTGGGTCATAGTAAATGTACTACTGTGATCGAATTCAGTGATAAGGGCAAGTCTACATTTAGAGCCTCCCGTCACTCCTACTTCATCTGTGGTCACACCGCATATATACGCCTACCCCTAGATTGGGATGGTACATGTTACATTGCATTCCTTCTGCCACCTGTTTTCCTAGCCCCTCCTGATTATCATAGAAATACCAATCTAGTACACCATAGACCCCAGAGAGATACCCCGATTGTTGACTACACCGAAACAGCATGGGAACAATATACAGACTTCAATAAAGGTCTCTTTCCTTACATAGGTGTTGTCTCAAACAGCAAACTGATACGTAGATTAACCAGAACCCTTGAAGCAGTAGTGAATGAAACTACATCTGCCCTAGGCAACTTAACAGAGGAGCAGTCTGCGATGCGGATTGTTGTTCTTCAAAATCGTCTTGTCCTTGACGTCATCCTAGCAGATAGGGGCGGAGCTTGTAGGGTCATCGGATCAAGTTGCTGTGTTTTCATCCCAGAAAACGCGCCATCCGTATATAAAGCCATAACTCGTCTTCACAAGATTGCAAACCAGATACATCAGAATGCAGGCACTTGGACATGGTCCGGTTGGTTCTGGAGCGTGTTGTCAGCCTGGGGATGGAAAGTCCTATCCTTCCTAGCTATTGGCCTTCTCATAGTATTCAGTTGCTGCCTATGTCTACAATGTGGACCAGCGATTTGCGGCCTGTGTGCCACATCGTGTATTCCACGTTCAAGTTTTCATTCAAAATCCCGGAAGAAGAAAGAAGAACAAATGATGTTACATGAACAGATTGATGGATTCCTAAAGATCGATATTTCATGAGGGTCCGTAGGGGACAAGGAGGGAATGAGGAAATATGAATTTTTATGGTCAATTGTGTCCCCTATCTAGACCCCAACGGCTCCATGTACATGCTACAAGTACATGTATGTTCCCTCCAGTTCCAGCTATGAAGACGCAAATACATGTGCGTCCAACGTTAACATGTCCTCTTTCAAATCCGCCATGAATGGGTCGGATATTCCATTCCTAAGTATGATTGGCCACCGACTTTATATGGTATACTTTTCACGTTTTCCAGCTCTGGCAAGGTAGGCCCTGAATTCTGCCATCGAGCTTTTTCCTGCTTCTGCCTCTGAAATGCTCCAGCCTCGACCTGCATCTGTATCCATGAACTTTGTCTTACTTCCTGCGCGGCTAACGATGCCTGACGCGGCCTGTTGCCTGCCAAAAACTGTATTTCACCTTCAAGTTATCTGCTCCGCTCCTCATCCAATGCATTCCTGTCTAGTAGTTTAGGTAAACATCCTTCCAGCTACCGAGCAAAGGGCCCGGCCTTACTGTCTCCATGCAAGTAATTCATGACTCTCGTTACCATGGTAGGCCCATGCCCCCTCGCATCCCATGTAGACACTTAGACGCTTGTACACGCACTAACAGTCAGTATAGAATAGGATTTGTCCGCGAAGACCTTTCCTTCTAGATAATATAGTTCCTTAAACACAAGATATTAGATATGATTTAGGACTAGGTTGTCCTGACACCCCAGACTTCTGTCTCCTCATGTAGGGCTAAATGTCAAGTTCCCTTCACCCCCTAGTTACACGTCAACCACACGTCATGCGGCTGCGCGCGCATCTCTGCCAAACATTTTTGCTGACACTGCAGGATTCTCTTATGGATCTACCCACCTGTGACATCATTTTAAATGACGTTTCTAGTATACGCCCTCATGCACGCCTATTATCACGCCTTTTTTATTACGTATGTGTATTCTTATCTGTATTATCAGCTGTTACGCCTCCTGCATCTGTCTTAATGTAATGCATTTCTTATATATACTATTACTTGTCAATAATCTATTGCTGATCCCTTCCTGAACCTTCGTGGTGACGGAACACGATTGCCTGGTTCGAACCATCATTCCTTTGTAAGGAATAAATACCCTATTATACCCTCGAATATCACGGATTCTGCCTCTTATTTTTACTGAGTTATTCGTATTGTATTTTACCGCATAAAAATAGTACAGGTAAATTAAATATTTACCACAGGGTGTATTCCTAGAAAAAATCAAATGAGGCGAAATGTAGCGACTATACCAGGGTGTGAGCTTGCCACTGTCCCTCGTGTTCAATTGAAGTGATATTTCTGCTTCAAAGTGACTATAGTATTTGGTGCAATACGATATATGTGGGTTAACAAATGATGATCGTCTCACATTGAAAATTAAAACTAAAATGTCAAGCACGTTGTGGGTGAAAAAACGGGTGAAAAAGTGGTTCCGGAGGGGTTCTAACTGGTGACTAAGTGATTGCACCCTGTTATTGACATTATCATCGCCAGTAAGGTTGAACTGTGTGAGTTTAAGCGCATGCAAAACACTTTAAAAATGTATGCAAGCGCGCTGTACTACAGCGAAGTGACTGTGATTCTTTAAGTTCAATGCAGCGTATTACAAAAAGTTAAACGAACATGCAAATTGTACTTAACAGAAAATTTGGGCAGTAACCTCAGTATATGCGTCTGTTGGTTGTGTGAAAGAAACTCGTCACACACAGTAAAACTAAGTATACAAATTGTGCGCCTGGAAAAACGCTACTTTAAAGTGTGAAAAGCAGGGTGCAGGAATTCTGAATATGTGGTGCAAGTAGTTGTTAAAGCGTGATCTAAGAACTGAATCTGCGAAGCTCCTGAATGCGGATCGAATCGTGGGTCTAGCTCCTCCTCGGAAACGCCAACCGAGTGTAACACTGAAGTAGCAGATATAGAAAACTTGCTCCAGCTGCCGTAATGACAGCCATCTTGGAATGATGTTCACGGAGCTTAACATGTAAAAAACTCAGCTAAACAAGATAAACACCATAATCATGTTGGCATAATAAGTTACGCGGAACCACAGGAGTTTAAAATATTGAAAGATTTTCTTTTCAAAAGAAGAAAAAGAATAGGTTGAAAAAAACTAAAGGTTGAAATGAAGGTTGAAAAAGAGTTTAAAGAAATGTGCGAAGTGGAACCAGCAAGGAATGAACAAGACGAAAATTAAGATTTTTAAAAAAGTATGAAATTGAGAAGTGTAAAAACAAATGATAGATGGGTGTTAAATAAAAAGGTGTTTGAGGTGGGTAATTCCACACAGACAAGATGGAATTAGGATAAAGGTACTATAAGACAAGATAGGAGTGTATAAGAAGTGTGATATTGAGGAGTGCGAAATCATAAAACAAAAGGGTGTTGAACAAGGAAGTTTATAAGTGAGTGATGCCATAAAAAGGACGATATTAGGATGAAAGTGCTATGAGACGAGTTTAAAGCAAATGGGGGGTGAATAATAGGGTATGTGATACAGGAAGAAAGATACACGATTTAGATAAAGCAACTATATTTGATACGGTCATCAAGACCATGAGGCATCAAAGTGTTCATCCTCCTGATCCAAGAAGTTTCACGTTGTATGTGGAATTTACCATTGTCCCTTCCTTCCTTATATTCCACCGTCTCCAAAATCAAGAACCGCAATTGACTGCTGTTATGATTGTAGGCCATGAAATGTGCCGCCACGACTGATTTAATGTTTTTGATTCTAATATTACTCTTGTGCTCGTTCATTTTTGTTTTGATTTTCCTTTTGGTCTTGCCTATATAGGCTTGTCTGCATGGGCATTTGAGTAAATGCACTAAGTTCTTTGAGTCGCCTGTCGCTGTGGTGAAAAGTCTGATTTTGTATCTTTTGGTTCTTAGAAGCTCTATGAGGTTCTTTCTTCTTTCATGCGCAAATAATGGTGGATCCACAAATGATTCCTTGAAATCTTGCTACAACTGCAGCATTGGCCAGTACGTAAGCATGATCTTCTTCAATCCAAAGCTTTCTGTGGAAAATTTAGAAACCATAACAATTCTATTTTGTTTTGTTTTCTTGTTTGGGATGGTCAATAGTTGCATCCGGGAGACAGTTAATACACAGTTCGTGGCTGATGCGAGTATATCGGTAGGGTACCCTCTATCACTGAACTGATCCGTCATGTTGGTTATGTTGGGAGAGAGTTGTTCTAGAACTGACATGATTCGTTTAACCCTCAATAATTGAGAGTAGGGTAGATGGACCTTAAGGGCATTCTGGTGGAAACTGCTGAAATGCAACAGGTTGTTGTGGTCTGTCTCCTTCCTATATAGGGTGGTTTCCAATTGTTGGTTGTGAATTTAAATAATTACATCCGGAAAGTTAATCTTGGAATCATTTATGTCAAAGGTAAATTTAATGCGATCATTAACCTGATTAAGGACTTGGATGGCCAACGTTAAGTCTGTCTTAGAACCTTGCCAACCAATGAAAATGTCATCTATGTGCCTTAAAAAGGTAACCAGGTATTCTTTCCAAATTTCTGTGTTCAAAATATTGTCCAATTCAAACCTATGCATGAAGAGCTTTGGGTAGCTGGGAGCTGCGCAATTCCCCATGGTTGTCCCAATGGGTTGTAGGAAAAACTTGTCATTGTGTACAAAATAGCTATGATATAAGGTGAATTGGAGCAGCTCTAAAAGGAAAATCTTCAAATCCTCTTTCATGTCAGATTTCAATAAAAAGAATTGGATTGCTTCGGTACCCAAGTCATGGGGAATGAAAGTGTAAAGGGCTGTTACGTCAATGTTACACAGGAAGATTTCTTTACTCCAATCAATTTTTTTATTTTTTTATTAGGTACAAGACTTGCAGTAGCAACATTTGCAACATGACACATTAACATGACAGTTTGTTCTTCATTATACATAATTTTTAACCACAGGTAAACATTATATTGTATATACATTGCAGGCCTGTTACTGAATGCATAGTATTCCAGTTCATTCATCATCGTCCGAGAATATTTCTATAGTTGGTGCGGTACAGATGCCTCCCCTAAATGTATTCCATTTTTTCCACATCCGCTCCACCTTTTTGGGGCACCCTCTGTGAATATACGTGGCCATGTCTATATCTTTACACCATTCTCCCAGTATTGGCGTAGTACGTGTTCCTCTGAGTCTGACAATGTTTCGCTTTGCTATTACCATACCCAGTGTTGCCCAAGTTTAGGCCGTATGATTCAAGTCTGTTGCTTCCCAGACGTTAAGGAGACATCATTTAGGGTCTGGTGGTACAGAAACCTCACTAACCTGTGTGATTGTGCTCATAATTGTCACCCAGTATGTTTTAATTGCTGGGAATTCCCTTTTTGTGTGATAAAAGGTGCCTATTTCACAACATTGTCTCAAGCAGAGTTGGTCGTTGGCCTTTCCCATCTTGCATAATGTCACACTTGTGAAATAGGCCCTGTGGAGCACTTTAAGGTTTATCATGCGCAGCCTTGAGGATACCGCCACCTCCCTTGGGGACTCTAGCTCTTCCTGCCAGTCAGTGCCATCTAAGTCTCCTACATTGGCCTGCCATTTTCCCGTAGTAATTGTGCAGTGTCTGGCTGATTGTTGACGATTTATCAGTTTGTTAGGGATATGGCTTTCTTATCTATGTGTTCTGTGAGGAGTCTATCGTCCAACGGTGAGGCCTCCGGAAGGACAGTGTCAGGTGGGATGACCGCTTCTAGGGCATGCTTAACCTGCAGGTAACGGAACATATCAGTGGGTGCCATCTCATATTGGTCTAGCAGCTGAGCAAGGGTACTGACTTACCCTGTTTTCAAAAGGTCACCCACCCGTGAAATTCCTATTGAGCCCCATTTTCTGAATTCCTTACTCTTGCCTAGTTTGCCCAGTTTGCCGGTTTCCCACAGTGGGGTTTGTTGTGTTAATTTATCGTTCCAACCCAGGTTTCTCAATACCGCGTACCATAATTGGATGGTATGTGCAGAAGGCCCCAAGAGGTCTGTTTTTCGCTTTTTATTATAAAGAATTCGGTTGAATCCCCCCATTCCCAAGGCATGTCTATCTAGCCGATAAGCAGGGTCGGTTTGGGGCAAATGGAGCCATTTGGTAATGACGGCCAATTGAGAGGCCTAGTAATAAGTCTGGACATTAGGGAGTGCGATGCTGCCGTCGTACCAGCTTTTGACCAGTTTAGCCATGGCTATCCAAGCGGGTTTGCCATCCCAGAGGAGACTATTCACCTCCGAGTTTATTGCTCTAAAATACGAGGCAGGAACCAAGAAGGGGGTGTTATGGACGGCACAGAGAAATCTTGTGAGTGCCATCATTCTGAAGAGCGCTGCTCTTCCCAGCAGGGTGAGGGGAAGTGACTGCCAATGCTTGGCATCTCAGCGCAGTCTTTGTAGAGGTCCCAGAAGATTTCTGGTCATAAAATCATCTGGGTCTGGTGTAACATGAATCCCCAAGTATTTGAAGATGCTTGTTACTATCTTCACCTCACAACCTCTAGGCAGCGCTGGAAGGGGGCATTTAGGATATAAAGTACCGATTTACCCCAATTGATGGTGTAACCAGAACAATTCCCGTATATTTTGCATATGTTTAGAAGTCTGTGCAGTCAGTGTTTTAGGGATGCCATGTATAGCAGAATATCGTCCACATAGAGGGAGAAGCGGGCTTCCCATCTCTCCATCCAGCGAAGCCCTCGGATAATTGGGTCTTTCCTTATGTAGGCTGCCAATGGCTCTAGTATTAAGGCAAAGAGGAGTGGTGATAGGGGGCAATCCTGCCTTGTACTAAGTTCCAGGGGAAATTAATTGGAGGTATGCCCGTTGGCTACTACATGTTGAAGCAGTTTGGTGTATAGATGCCTAACCCAGGAGCAGAATTTTGGCCCGAACCCCAGATATTTTAGGACAGCAAAAAGGAAGGGCCATTTGACCGAGTCGAAGGACATTCGTGCGCCCAGTGACAATATAACAGCCTCTTCTTGAATGGTGTGTTTACGGCTCATGACATTATGCAGGCATCTGAGATTTAGCGCTGTATTTCAACCCGGCATGAATCTGGATTGATCCGGATGCACCAGCTTCAACAGATGTGGTGTTAATCTGTTAGCTAGCATTTTGGCCAGTATCTTGGCCTCTCCATTAATCAAAGAGATGGGACGGTAGGAGGCGCTATCTTGGGGCGGCTTACCAGGTTTGTGTATGGCTACTATAGTCGCTATGCGTTGGTCTTTGGGAAGTTCTCCCTCCTACAGGCTGGCTTCGTACATTTTTAGAAAGTGGGGCAAAAGTTGGTGGCTGCTCGTTTGTAGAGTTCACTGGGTTTGCCATTGGGACCTAAGGCTTTGCCTGACTGTATATTTTTAATGGCTATCATTCATTTGTCTGTTGTTAGGTCTGCTTCTAACAGTTGGCCCTCGTCCTGTGTGAGTGATGGTAGTTGTATGTCTCTAAGGAACACAGTTGCATCCTGCAACTCTATTGTGGTCGTAGGGGCATAAACACGTTCATAGTGAAGCGCCAGTGTGTCCACTATTTCTTGCGGGTCTGTCGTGATTTCCCTTGTGTCTAGTCGGAGTACCGTCTCCCATCTGTCCGCTCGTGTTCGTTTGTCTAGCCAGGCCAGTAACTTACCGCCTTTGTCCCCAGCCTCGTATACTCTGTGTTGGACAGCTGTGAGTCTGGTTCTGGCGTCTTCCCATAAATACTCTTCATATTCTTGTTGCTTTACACGCAGTTGATGCGTGTTTGTGTCTGATGGGTCTTGGGAATGTAGTGCCTCCAGTTGGTTCACTTCTCATTCTAAGGCCGCTAGTAGTTTGCCCTTTTCCTTTTTATGGCCTGAAATCAGGGATATGGCCTGCCCTCAATGAACAGGTTTATATGCTTCCCAGAGGATCAGCGGGGAGGATACAGAGGGTTCATTTTCTGTAAAGTAGTGTTTTGTGGTAGTGAGTAATCCCTTCCAGATTTTGGGGCTCTGTCAATAGCCAGGATGTATTGGGAATATGCGGGGGTGCGTTGGGGCATATAAGGCATAGTGAGCGAAAACAGGGGAGTGGTCTGAGATGCCTCTGGGTAAGTGAGTCACCTCTTGGAATCTTCCCACACTATCTGCTAATGCGAGCATGTAGTCGATTCTAGAGAGACTATTGTGCACGCCAGAGTGATACGTGTATTGGCGCGCCTGTGGGAATTTGAAGCGCCAAGCATCTATCAAGCCTAAGGCTTCCAGAAAATCTGCAAAGTTGGAGTGTGTACGGTGTTGCTGTCTAGGGGGCGTTTGATCCAGAGTGTCATCAAGAGTAGTGTTGAAATCACCTCCTATTAATAGTTCTCCCTCTGGAAGCATGAGTAGGAATGCACCTAATGCTGGGAAGGCCAGTGAGTGGAGTGCGGGGGGAATATACACCGTAACTAGAATAAGTGTGCGCCCCTTCCATTGGCACGAGACGGCTGCAAAGCGAACTTGGTCATCCGTGTAGGTGTGTTTTATGATCAGTGGGAATTGCTTTCTAATTAGAATCCCCACACCTTGGGAACGAGATGTGAACTCAGAGTGGACCGCTAATTTGAAACCCCCCCTGTCTAAGGCCTTGCATGTCGATCCCACAAAGTGGGTTTCTTGTATCATAGCTACTGCTGGTGCCCTTCGCTTAAGATAATGCAGCGCGAGCCCTCTCTTTAACTTGTCCCTAAATCCATTTACATTCCACAAGATGAGTGGCAACTGTGGAGAATGCGTGGGGTGCTTCGAGGGTGCAGGAATACTACGGGTAGCCTGTGTGGGTGTTTGTGTCATGAGAGCGAGTCTTGTGGGATGTCCATATCGGATAGTGAGGTGGAGACATCGCTTGGAAGCTTGCAAGTCACATCATACACCATAATAAACAATACGAAACAAAGTAAATAAGAACTATCAAATCCTATTACTTGTCCCTCTCTCCTCCCTGCCTCCCTGCATGATGGACTTGAAACTACCCACCCCCCAAACAGTGCAGAGTGCCTATTTCCCATTTCCCGTTACCTTTGTAGGGGAGAGCAACTCCAGTATCCTCCCCAGAAAATCCCTGTAACCATAGTATATGACAATAATAGTTTTCTGTACGGTACATACATAAGTGAACATGCGTACAGTGGTCTACTCCAATCAATTTTGATGTCGTTGATTTTCATACAAAATTCTGTGGTGTCTTTGATGTACGTAGACATGCCTAGTACAAATTCCTGTAGGTGTCTATCAAGGTACTTGCCAACTGGTTCATGTATTGAACCCCTAGTGGATACTATGGGTCTCATGGTTGGCTTCCTTAGATCTTTGTGTATCTTGGGAAACATATGTAGTGTAGAACATTTCGGAAAATCCTGTATCAAATACCTCTGATCTATATCTGTAATGGTGCCCAGGGGCCCTACTTTGTCAATTAGCGCTTTAAGCTTGCATCGAAATGTCTGAGTTGGATCATATCCTAAATCCATGTCCATGTATGTTGTCTGATCCTCCACGTGTTCATTAATTCAGTGGTTCTAGTAAAGAGTATCCATTTCAACTAAAGCGCCACCTTTCTCTGCTTTAGCACACTTGATATTGGGATTGTTGGCCAGATGTTGTATGACGCTAATTTCTTTGGTACTCAAATGTGATCATTCGGATCTTTTGGTTTTGAAAATTTCTTGTGTATCATTTTTTTACAAAAGTCTCAAACGCATCCAAGATCTTATGACTGATGGGTGCCATATATGTACTCTTAGGTTTTAGGTCTTCACGGTATCTTCAGAGTTGGGTTGCTGCTCAGTGACGACGGTATCAAAGAAATGCCTTAACCTCAGTGATCGCATGAATCTGAATATGCTTACTTCTGCTTCCAATGCATTAGATTTGTAAGTAGGTACAAATGAAGTCCCTTTTTGTAGAACTTTGGTTTCCAGTGGACTCAGGTTGGTTGAGGAAATGTTAACAACTAAGTTCCCCTGGTTTATGTCTTTTGGCTCCTGGTTACTTGCTTGATTAAAGTCAAGTCAGTGCTTGTCTCTCCCCTTGCCCCTCCTGGTTCGTCGTTGCCTAATGGACCTGATCCTAAAATAGGAATGGCTGTGGTGTTGGATGTCGCTGATGTTGTTGGGGCCACTTGCATATTATCTTGGCTAGAACAATCTTTTAGACCAGTAAACGTGTTGGTTCGCTTGGTAATTTCAGAATCACTACCTGCCAATGAAGTGTCTGTGTCAGATGCTCTGTTGGGGGGCTTGTTTTGTCTCCTCCTTGCGTAAACTTCAGCCCCGGTGTACATCTCCCCAAGCTTAAGATCTATAGTGTCTCTCCGAAATGTTCTCACTTTGCACTTGTTGATCTCTTCCATGTGTCGGTACAACTGATCATTGATGTCCATCAGAACCTTAATCAGGTTAATGATTGCATTAAATTTACCTATGACATCAGTGATTCCAAGATTAACTTTTTGGATGTAATCATTTACATTCACAACCAACATTTGGAAACCACTCTATATAGGAGGGAGACAGACCGCAACAACCTGTTGCATTTCAGCAGTATCCACCAGAATGCCCTTAAGGTCTATCTACCCTACTCTCAGTTATTGAGGGTTAAATGAATCGTGTCAGATCCAGAACAACTCTCCGCCAACATAAACAACATGACGGCTCGGTTCAGTGATGGAGGGTACCCTACCAATATACTCGCCTCAGCCACAAACCGTGCACTAACTGTCTCCCGGATGCAACTACTGACAATCCCAAAAAAGAAAACGAAACAAAATAGAACGGTTATGGTTTCTAAATTTTCCACAAAAAGCTTCGGATTGAAGAAGATCATCCCTAAATCCTGGCCAATGCTGCAATTGGAGCCTGATTTCAAGGAATTATTTGTGGATCCGCCATTATTTGCGTATGAAAAAACAAGAACCTCAACAGGCTTCTAAGAACCAAAAGACCACATACCATTGTGGAAACATACATGGGTACCGTTCCATGCCTCAATTGTAGCAACTGCAACATCATTAAAGGTAACACTGTCAACCACCCAACCAAGGGATACAAAATCAGACTTTTCACCACAGCCACATGCGACTCAAAGAACGTAGTGTATTTGCCCAAATGCCCATGCGGATTAGCCTATATAGGCAAGACAGAAAGGAAAATCAAAACAAGAATGAACGAGCACAAGAAAAATATCAGAAACAAAAACATTAAATCAGTCGTGGCAACACATTTCATGGCCTACAATCATAACATCAGTCAATTGGAGTTCTTGATTTTGGAGACTGTGGAATTGAAGGAAGGAAGGGACAATCGTAAATTCCTCATACAATGTGAATCTTCTTCGATCAGGAGGATGAACACTTTGATGCCTCATGGTGTTAATGACCGTATCGAATACAGTTGCTTTATCTAAATCGTGTATCTTTCTTCCTGTATCACCTACCCTAATATTCACCCCCTTTTGCTTTGAATTCGTCTCATAGCACTTTCACCTTAATATTGTCCTTTTTGTGGGATTACTCACTTATAAACTTCCTTTTGTTTCATGATTTCACACTCCTCAATTTCACACTTCTTATACACTCCTATCTTGTCTCATAGTACTTTTATCCTCATTCCATCTTGTCTGTGTGGAATTATTCACCTCAAACACCTTTTTATTTAACACCCATCTATCATATGTGTTTACACTTCTCAATTTCATACTCTTTTTAAAATCTTAATTTTTGTCTTGCTTATTTCTTCCTGGTTCCACTTTGCAATTTTCTTTAAACTCTTTTTCTACCTTTTCTCAACCTTTTTTTCAACCTTTTCCTTTTTTCGACCTTTTCTTTTTTTCTTCAACCTTTTCTTTTTCTCTCTCTTTGAAGAGAAAATCTTTCACTCATTATGCCAACATGATTATGGTGTTTATCTTGTTTAGCTGAGTTTTTTACACGTTAGGCTCCTTGAACACCATTCCAAGATGGCGGCCATTACGGTGGCCGGAGCACGTTTTCTATATCTACTACTTCACTGTTACACCCGGGAGGCGTTTCCCACAAGGAGATAGACACGCGATTCGATCTGCATCCCGGAGCTGCGCAGATTCAGTTCATCGTGAAAGTAAGCATGCTTAGATCACGCTTTCACAGCTACTTGCACCACGTATTAGGAATTCCTGCACCTCGCTTTTCACACTTTAAAATAGCGTTTTTCAAGGCGCACAATTTGTATACTTACTTTTACTGTGTGTGACTAGTTTTTCTCACACAACCCCCAGACGCATATACAGAGATTACTGCCCGAATTTTCTGTTAAGTACAATTTGCATGTTCGTTTCACTTTTTGTATTACGCTGCTTTGAGCGTAAAGAATCTCGGTCACTTCGACTGTAGAGCAACGCGGCGGCGTACATTTTTAAAGCGTTTTGCATGTGCTTAAACTCACACAGTTCAGCCTTACTGGCTGTGATAATGTCAACAACTGGGTGCAATCACTTAGTCACCAGTTAGAACCCGTCTGGAACCGCTTTTTCACCCGTTTTTTCACCCACATCCTGCTTGACATTTTCATTTTCATTTTCAATGTGAGACGATCATCATTTGTTAACCCAAATGTATTGTATTCCACCAAATACTATAGTCACTTTGAAGCAGAAAGATCACTTTAATTGAGCACAGCGGATAGTGGCAAGCCCACACCCTCGTACAGTCACTTCATTTTCACCTCATTTGATTTTTTCTAGGAATGCACTCCCTGACGAAGGGCACTGAATATGCCTGAAATGCATCAGGGATGATGCATTTCAGGCATTTTGACGCTTCACCATTGATGAACTGAAAGTTTCTACATGAATGATGTGGAAAATTCATGAATTTAAGAAATACCCACATTGAGCTATGCACAATAAATATTTTCAATTGAAATATTATGGTTGAATTTTGATTGCAATAATTTAAAGAGAATCTGATTGGAAACAGGCAGTGCACTTGAGGGAGGCTTACCCATGGGGCAGCGCAACAGTTTTTCCTTTTAGAAAGTTGCCACTTTTCTGTCTAAAACAAAAGTGCCTTTCTGCCAGTGTCTAAGGTCCCATAACTGCGAACGGCTCTCCTGTGGTGTGATGTTTTTTCCTATCAGAAATGGAAAAAAGTGCCTTGGGTGTGGGGAAGGCTGGTCCTCTCCTGGCTTAGATGGTCTGAGGGGGTTGCATCTAACCCTTCCTGAGCTGCTGTGCTGAAAAGAAAAGCCTGAGGGCTGTGCCCAGCTCCTTCCTGACTTCTGAAGATGCCTGCTATGTCATTGGCAAATGCAGCTTACACCTGAGCCTGCCTGCCCTTTTTTCCCCTAGCCAGGCTAGAGAAAGAACCAGGTGAAAGGGGGGGCACTAACCAGAACCAGTTTAGGGGTAGGCAAAGGACTTAGGGGCATATGTATCAAACTCCCCTTTAGCGAATCCTAATTTGCGAGATTTTGTGATTCGCAAATTCAGATTCGCTAAACGGGATGTATAAAATAAATCGCTAATCATTTGCGATTACTTAAAAATCGCAAATAATTCGCAGAATCCCGTATTGCGATTTCTTAATAGCGAAATTCGCTAATTAAGAAATCGCAAAAACGGGAATCTGCAAGCCTGGTGCAGGCTGATGACATCACAAACAGGAAACTCTAGTGATTGCCTGCACCTGCTCACCTGAGCCACACCCAGAGGCTGCTTGTGGAGTGTGAGGAGGCTTTCCTGGAGACAGCAACCAGCAATGGATCCCAAACAAAACCAGCAGGGCAAAGATGCAGAAAAAAGAAAGAGAAAACACAAGTTTTCAGAAAAGGAGCAGGAGGTCCTCATTGAGGAGATGGTCTGCAGCCATGAGCTCCTCTTTGGGAAGAAGGCACTCAAAGTCCCAGAGGCCAGGAAGAGGAAAATCTGGCTGGGAATACAGAGCAAGGTGAATGCTGTTGGAGTCACCACACGCACCATCGAGGAGCTGCGCAAGCGGTGGTATGATATGCGCCAGAGGTCCAAGGAGAGGGTGGCAGCCAGACTCAAGGATGCCAATCAGACTGGAGGAGGACCATCCACTGCAGAGCAGCCAACCCCCCGTGAGGAGCTCGTGGAGTCTACCCTCCTGCCTGAGAGCGTTGGTGATTTGGCGGCAATAGACAGCTCCGACCCCTCATCCAGCAGACAAGGTAAGATGCATGCCAAATCACCCTGCACTCCTCCCCATCCCTTGCACACTCCCCCAAATGCGCATAGTAAACTCCCAACATGCCAATCCAGCCCAGGTCTTACAGCACACCCAGCAATGCATCATGGGACTCGTAGTACTGTGTCTGACTGTGTGTCCATGACACCATCACAATTAAATGCAACATATGTGTTTTGGGGATCATTGAATGGAAATGTGTCAGAGGTTAGCCGTCAAAGAATTGTAACTTTATTGAGTGCCACATGCAGACAGTAACACAAACTCATGTAGTCCCCTTTACATCCACAGCACACGGCATGCCACAAGAAGACAGCGCAGAGGGAGAGGAGCCTGCAGACCCTGCGGACTCCAGCGATGAGACAGAGCAGCAGCCAATTCAGCGCAGGAAGCACGCACATGTGCCCCCACTGCCTCCATTTGAGGACGAAGTCCCAGCAACTGGCGATGACACCGACAGGAGAGAGGGGAGTCAGGGTGTGACAGACATACCCCGTCATGACGCACCAACACCAAGGCAAAGGGAACAAGCCATATCCAGGTCAAGGCCCAGGAGCAGCACTGCAACAGAAGGAGAAGGCACTGTGTTCTCCGGCTTGGAACAGTGCATGCTGCAGGAACAGCACCTGCAAAGCAAGGCAATGCGGTCAATAAATCGCCAGCTAGGCCGCATACATCAGAACAATCGCAACATGGTAGCGGCAATACATGAGCTCTGTGCCACTTTGAGGGACACCCAAGCTGCCAATGACAGGGCTGGACGACGTGCCAATGCACGGCTACACAATTATACAAAGGCCTCTGCACCACCACCAGCGCACTCACACGCAGAAGCGTAACCATGCAGGTGGACATGGCACATTGCTGCCAGGACATTGCACGAGGGCTAGAGCAGGTAACCACTGCTGTGGAACAGCTGCAGACAGCCAATGCTGGTGGCAGCGCACTAATGGCCTCTGCTGAGAGTGAGGACACATCGAGTCGCAGCAGCATCACTCCAACCTTGCCAGGTGAAAGACGCCGCAGTGGCAGACAGGTAGCAGGCCAAGGGCGCACCATGGGGGGCACTCACCCTGGACGTCACCGACGGAGGTGATCATCTGCGGGGACACTGACTGCAACACGGGTGCATTTACCCGAAAAGGCTGTTTGCCCTATTACTTGTGCCTTCTCTGCACTGTGTGTACAACATGTGCTGGGGACAATTACAATTTCTTTCATGTGAAGTGTGATTAAACACTTGACACATCATCAGGCTTTGTAGTCTCATTTCCTCAATACTCACCTAAAAGTAGTTTCGTGTGATCTCAGTCCGTCTCTGGCGTCCAGCAGCTGCCCCAACTCCTGGTGCTGGTCTGGCAGGGGGAGCAGGGCGCTCGTCATCCGATGTGTCTGTATCGGTCACATCAATTGTGGTGCCTTTCCTCATTGCCATGTTATGTAGCATTGCACAGCTTGCCACGATTTTACAGCAGGTCTCAGGGCTGTATTGCAGTGCGCCTCCACTTTTATGCAGGCACCTGAAGCGGCTCTTCAGGATTCCGAAGGTTCGCTCAATGACACAGCGTGTAGATCTGTGTGCCCTGTTGTAGCTCCTCTCACTTGCATTTGCAGGATCCAGGTATGGGGTCAGGATGAAGTCGCGCACTGCATAGGCACTGTCACCTGCATGGAAAAAAACACAATAGGTGAGTCAATGTCCCCCCCCCTCAAGTGATGTAGTGGATGTATTGATGTGTGCAATGTATTTACCGAGCAGGTACCCCTCCCCAAACTCTCCAGCACTCAGACGTCTGTGTATTCCACTGTGTCGGAAGATGAAGGAGTCATGTGTACTGCCAGGGTATTTGGCTACGATGTCTGTGATGTGATACTTAGCGTTGCACACAATCTGTATGTTGAGGGAATGGTAGCATTTCCGATTCCTGTAGACATATTCAGTTTCTGCTGGGGGTGTGATGGCCACATGGGTCCCGTCAATGCAGCCTATGACGTGGGGGAAACGTGCAATCTGGTAGAAGTCCAGTATCGTTTGCTGTAATGCCTGTTGGGTGGTGGGGAAGTAAATGTGATGTGAGAGCCTCAGTAGCATTGCATCTAGGAAGGCATGGAAGAAGCGCGAAAGTGCACTCTGTGACACCCCACCAACCTCCGCTATGACCCGTTGAAAACTCCCTGACGCCAGGAGGTGCAGGGAGCACAGGACCTGCACATGTGTGGGAATTGTTTGTGTCCTGCGAGTAGGGTGCTCCAAGCGGGGTTTCAGCTCCTCAATCAGGCCCATTATGGTCTGTGGGTGCAGTCTGTACTTGTCATAGATCTCCTCTTCAGTGTTCTGGAACAGGGTGATGCGCAGCCTGAAGATACGTTCCTGTCTCATTCTCCTGTGAGCAAGGGCCCGAATACGCAGCCTCCTGGCTATCACGTACATTGCAGCCATTGTGGGTGTGTTTGTTGCATTGTGGGCTGGTTTTTGTACCTTGCACCAGTTTACCACCTGCAAGCAATTGGTGTTAATAGCGATTTCTTAAATTGCGAATTTTGTAAAATCGCAATTTGCGACAATTTCATACATGTGTTTGCGATTTCTTAGCTAGCGATTTCTTGTTAGCGATATTCGCAACGCTAAGGAATCGCAAATTAAGTATTCGCTAGGAAATTCGCTGTTTTCGTGTTTCGCAGCCTAAGAAATCGCTAATTTAGCGATTTCTTATTTTTCAATTTGGAAGTGTGTCATACATATGAAATAGCGATAAATCAGTCGCAAACGCTGTTTTTTGCGATTCGCAGCGTTTGCGACTAATTTTTCCTTTCATACATATGCCCCCTGGTTCCCACACACAGGCTGACACTACATATACAAGTGGTACCCTAAGAGCTTCTCATCGGAACACTCCTGGACCTGTGGAGAAGGAGTGCCCTGCTGTCTGAAGCCTGAAGGAAGACTGGGGCTGCTTACTGTGAACCTAGGACCCCAGAAGTGACTCCATTGATCAGTTGGCTGACCTGCTTGAGCTACAGGGACACAACAAGCTTCTAGATTCCTTCACTTTAACTGCCCAGCTAACCAATACCAACAGGACCTTCCTGCTACTGCCCTCTGCTGGAGTGAGTCCTATCCCCCAAAAGGTGACACCCCAGGTCCTGGACCCTTGGCTGGTGTTCAAGTGTACTTCTTCAACCCACAACTGCAAACAACTAGACTTCAGGTGAACCACAAGAGGTTCTGGGCTCTTCATGTTCAAAAGTACCATCCCTGGTCTCCTTACGAATGCAAGAGAGCAAACTTCACTGAGGTCAACGTAGACTTGCATTCAACTGCTGTTGCGACCTCCCCGGATAAATACCTCAGACTTCACCACCCAGAGTTCTTTGAATTGACTAAAATCGCCCTGCATTCCCCACCAACCCGGAATTCCAATCGTTGACCAGCATTTCCTGCCAGCGATGACTGCAATGCCAACCTAAAGTTGAAAACTCGAATAACATGCCTCGACAAGCCCCTCTCTGGATCCAGACTGCAGCCCAACCACTGACATGTCCTCATTGACAAATGTTTGTCATGTGAAAATTGACTAAATAAGAAAGTAAACCTTTTTATCCTTCATTATTGCAAATCCCATGCACAACCTCAATATGTTCTAGTCATACCAAATAGGTGTGTTAAATGGTAATTACTGGGGATCTCGCCTCTTGTATTCAAATATTTTAGCCAATTTGTTGTACCTAGATGAATAGAATTGAAACAGGGTTTGGTATTACTTTTTCATTCAATTGTCATAGTTGCCAGGTGCTGGAATCAATGACTAGAGCTTCCTTATGCTGGACCAACATTTGAGGCTATCACAGACTGTGAAATGCAAAGCTGCTGTATGGTACAAAGCATGACCATATGCTGTGAGACACATACATTGAATTCCACGGTACAAAATAATGTGTTGGGTCATGTGATTTGGTGTAAGAACATAGATATTGTACATAGTAGGACTGGATGAATTAGATTGTACCATTTCACCGAAAGAGGTTTGGGTGAACACCTAGATCCCAGGGGAATTCTAAATGGTGATTTCAATAATACTCTTAGCTGGACATATGCTATTGGGATGATAAAGGCATGTACTTCAAGGCTGCTTTTTAAGTTAAGCCATCATATTCTTCCATATTTCATGAACAGTTTTATTTGTGACACAGAGCAGTAATGGTACATCCAAGAATGAAAATGGCATGGTGAGTATTGGCATATGGTCCAGAAGACAAGCTAGCAAGAGGTATTTTAAAATGGAGATTTGGTAGTATCATTCTCTGTAAACGAGGAATTTAGTTTGCTTTCTAAAAGTTATAATTTTCCCTTAAGAAAAAGGCAGCTTAACGGTATGTTACACATTTTATATGTATAGTATATTTGCAGGGGACCAGAGCTAATATACTATTTATTACCATTGTTTAGTATGGAGAGGGACCATGACCGATGAGAGGTGAATGTTTGAGTGAATCACACTGTCCCTCCATTCTTCAACCCTAGTAATGAATAGATTACTACTCTGCGCCTCTGGATGAATGGTGTAAGCTATGCTGTTACTTCATGTGCATTAGTTAGCAAAGCATAATTAGGGATAGAGCCCAATTGCTTTGCATATGCCCACATAGTGGGCAGTGAAAATATAGCGGATGAAAATCCAGACAAATGTCAGTAGAATCTCCAATATACTGTGAAAAAACATGGAATTTTACATTTGTGCTGTAGTAACAATGGCCTTTTTATTTCTTCTCTTGCTCCAAATGACATGTTCTATTGGGACACCCTTATTGTCACTGTCATGGTGTGAATATATATAGGCAGATGGACATAATATAATATGTCATGTGCTACCATTGCTGACTGTATAGATGGGTGCATTTTTGAGGCAAAGCCTCAAATGGGGCATGATGCCCCTCCCTCCATCACCAATTGTAATTAATAGCATTATAGAAACTATTACTCTGTATATATGGTTTATGCTATGTTCTTCTATCATGTGCTGTAGTCATAAACAAAGATTTTCAACTAGATCCAGAACACAAGAGGTCAAATATGTGCATTGACACAGAATCACACAGAATAAACCTGATGATCATTAGTATAGTTCATATTACTGTATCATGCTTTCTGTGAGAAAGTGAGAAGTAATTTCTCAATTTGATTGTGCTGTACCGTCAATGTAAATATGCAAATGTGCATGTATTAGTACACATGCTCTAACACACATAAGGCCTAATTTTTTTAAAACATGCAAAATTCTGGTTGCAATTTGCAACCAGTATTTTCTGCAAACAGTACAGAATTTTATGTAGCTATGTACTTAAAGGTATTTTCATAAAATTATGATTTGGAGTGGATCTCACTTTGACCTGCATCATAAATAATAATGAAAGTACGTCCCAAATTACGACTCACTCATTGATGGCCATCACAGGGATGGTGGCCTGCTACGGTCAGCAGATCTGTGATTGCCTTTAAATGTAGTAAACGTTTTTAAATATAGCCATTTTCCTTAAAGAAAACAGTGAACAGTGCTATGTTTAAGAAATATATATATATATATACAGATATATATATTATATATATATATATATATAAATTACGTAAGGAAATGACAACAAGGCTCATCAAAGAGGAGGAGCTGATAAAGGAACGTAAAAAATACAAATTCAACCGTGACAAAAATGACTATGAGCGAGGTCAAATTTTTACGTTCGCCAAAAGATATGAGGCACTGCGCACATCAAAAGACAAAACCATAATACCACCTAAAATTGGAATAACTGCAAGTGGCACTACAGGCTCCAACTCTACAATCTCAGACCTTAGTTCCCCGGCTGAAAGTGGCTCAGATAATGAAATTTCAGGTATCACAGGAAGCAATTCTACCAAACCCAATACCCTTGTACAAGAGCTGTCTTTTTTATACCAAGATCGGAGACAAACCCTACGCCCCAGGAAACAGCGGAGCAACGAAGAAGAATCAAGAACTACAGGAGGAGACAAAGAAGACAAGCGAGCAGGCAAAGGGCCAAGAACCAGGCAACAAAGAGGACGCCGCTGGTAAACAATGTCACTGACACTGTTGACAAGACCATCATTAATCTGTCTAACATTAAACTTAATGAAGAAGAAAAAAAGATCTTGGGTTTGGGCTTATCATATTGCCCTAATAACAACTTTAATTATGCAAGAACTCGCACAGACATCTACAAAACAGTAAGGAAGCTGAAATTAAGAAAATTTCACAAGACAGCTACTAAAACCAAAATACCACCCCTTGGAGAAACGCTGAAGGAGATAACACAGAGTGACGGTCCCCTAGAGGAGATTCTGGAGGAACTTTGGATTCAACCACAGCACATGTCTGAAACAGTGGCAACACCAATATCCACTTTAAGTCAAGAGACAGCTATGCCTTCCAATAGACCAACTAAACACAGAACGAATTTCAGACCGAAATCGACTTTTAATCCTATTATGCTTAGAGATTCCATCGATGTCTTCCATGAACTAGTAACTGAACAAATTAAAAAACTTAACTACAGAACTCAAGGTCAACAAAGGAAATATCTGTGGCAAGATCAAAAATACAATGAGCTCATGATTAAACTAAAAGAGAACAAAACCATAATCATACGCTATTCTGACAAAGGAGGCAACATCGTGATTTGGAGCAAAACTGAATACAACAAAGAGGCATACTCCCAATTGAATGATAGGGAATGCTATACAAGAATCAGCAGCACCAACTTAAAAATGATTTATGAACAATATCATCAGATGCTACGTTCATGGCACAAACAGGACCTTATAACAACTCAGGAATATACATTTCTAAGGAATGAACATCCTGTGACACCAACGATCTACTTCATTTACTTAATTTACAAAGTCAGCCTAAATCAGTATTGTTAGAACAAATGCTCAATCCCTAGATACGAGTATAGACAACATAAGCATTAGCAAGGATACATGACCAAATATAATACTGATACATGTGGAAGCCAATTGCAGAGGAGGAATATAGCATTACATACAAAGCATACATTGATTATCCATTATGATAGCTAATTTTTAACATTGGGATTTTAGGATTATTTATTATTAATAACTGTTTAGGTTTTAATATTTTCCTGTATACCATGTTATTTAATAATTTAATAACTTATAATTTTTATTGCTATTTATTGTCAATGTACAAATATTGCACTGTAGGTAGGGCTACTTTCCTCTACACACAACGAACATTGTGCATTTCCATGACAAACAGGGCTAACATTGCATCTTAACATCGCCCTTGTTCAGTACTTGCAAATATCTTTTTACCTATGTATTTTACACATACATATCAATGATTTGACCAATTATGAATTTAGTCATATATCCTTTTGGGGTGTATCGTTGGTTTTTCACATCTGACCTTGAATTATCACATATATTTTTGCTATCACTAACGCATAATGCTTCTGCACATTCCTTTACATTTGTTATTTTTCACATTTAGCACTACAGTGAGGCAGCATACCACTAAGGTCCAAATCTCGTCATAGAGTCGCACTATGGTGACTCAGGACACGAATTTATTGCTAAACTGATTATTGACTTAATAATCTTATGTTTTGATATACTGTTGTATTTTTAAGATTTTAGCATTTTAACGTGTGTCTTTTATAGCTACATATGTCGTTTATTAGCCGCAAGGCACACACAAGTCTTTTTACCTTGTCTATGCTGACCTCATTGCACTGTCACTTTAAATATTGTAAGGTTACGCTGTACCCCTGTCATGTGATCAAGGTTCATTTTTCGAACCGAAACGCGTCAGACCGAACAAGCTAAATAAATCACGCTATCTGGCACTTAACTGTGGTCCGTCTCCGTCTTTGGCGCGAAGCTGCAGAGGGACGGAGTATTTTGATATATATATATATATTCACAGAAAAAAACATAGGTTTCAGGCACGTTATAGTTAGGAATTAGCATTTAAAAAACCTCAGAAATTCACTGAAAAAACTATAGGTTTCAGGGGTGTTATAGTTAGCTGGACTTTTCACTTGTACAAAACCATTGAAATTCCCCCGTTATAGTTAGTTCAGCTAACTATAACTCGCGCGCCCACAATGCACTGCTGATGACGTCACATATTACATCACTCATGACATGGTCAGTGACATCACTCATGACATCACTGGTTTTTTCAGTGAATTTCTGAGGTTTTTTAAATGCTAATTCCTAACTATAACGTGCCTGAAACATATGGTTCTTTCTGTGAATTTCAAAGGTTTTTTAAATGCTAATTTCAAACTATGCCTACAGAGATAGGACATGTGAAGAAAGAAGAAAAAATGCACAGAAAGAAAAAAAAGAAGTGCAGAAAGAAGCAACAGAAGTCCTCAAAGACGAAGAAAAGTGCAGGAAGAAGGATAACGTGCAGAAAGAACAAAAAGAAGAGCAGAAAGAAGCCTTGTTGCAAAATCATCCTGTACCCTCAACTTTTTCAGACGGATACTGGTGGTAACTGAGTCTGACTAACCAGTCCTAGAGCCAGTGCTATGTTAAAAGACACTTAGAATACAGTGAAAACACCTACATACACTAGTGAACATTATGCGTTGAGGTCCCCCTGTGATTAGCATGACCTCCTCTGTAAGCCCCTAGTATATATTAGGGCAGGGGGATTAAAACTACCTCTTAAAACACGCCACAGGGCGTTTTTGCACACGTTAACTCAGGCCACGTCCCCTCCCTTCACCACTGTGTAAACACGCCCTGTGTCCGTTTTTAGTTGGGAGATTAAGTTCATTTGAATCCTGAGGGTCCCTAGGGTCCAACTAGCCCACTAGGTACCTCCAGTAAGTGCCACAGAGCTGCGTTGCAGAGAGGTGTAAAAAGTGGCACGGCCTAGACCACCTCTCTGCAATGCAGCTCAGTGGCGCTTACTGGAAGCACTTGGTGGGCTAGTTAGCCCCCAGGGGCCCTCAGTATTGAAGGGAAAGTATATCCCCAATTTAAAACGTGCCATAGTGCGTGTTTGCACACGTCACCTCAGGCCCAGTCCCCTCCCTTCACACTGTGTAAACGCGCCCTGTGGCTGTTCTAAGTTGAGAGATTAAGTCCCCTTGAATCCTAAGGGTCCCTAGGGTCAAACTAGACCACTAGGTACCTCCAGTAAGCGCCACAGAGCTGCGTTGCAGAGAGGTGTAAAAAGGGGCTTGGCCTCAGAACACCTGTCTGCAGCGCAGCTCCCTGGCGCATACTGGAGATGCCTGTTGGGCTAGTTGGCCCTCAGGGACCCTCAGTATTGAAGAGGAATTAATTCCCCAACTTACAACTCGCCAGGGGGCGCGTTTGCAGAGTGCTGCAAGGAGGGGGCGTGGCCTCCGGCACGATGCCAGTCTTTTATTTATTTGAATTTTTTAAGAAGGGGGGCTGTGTGGTTCCCCTTCTTATTCTAATTTATTGGCCCTGATGACCCCATCCCCCAGGGCCTGTCTCCTAATTATATTTTTTTGACCCCAATCCCCAGGGCCGGCCACTGTTTTTTATTATTTTAAAAAAAAATATATTTATAGACACACCTAGGACATGCTGGACAAACCGTACGTACCTATCACCATGACGATTTGCGTGATATTCATTAAAAGGCGACTATGCATACAATGAATCCACGTGGAATGTATTTACACCACTAGTGAAGCTCTGACATGTCTGATGCCCTACCGTGCCTAATCCCAGTAGACACCCTTGTCATTTATCTATACAAACATGGGTAGCTATTGACGGGCACATTTAATACACATGCACACCAAGCCATTCAAAGGGGATTCGACAAAAATCCGACCAAAACTATGCAAGAAACCCCCCTCACGTTTAATAAAACACACATCCACTGCCAGATGTGTAATACTTTTATTTTACTCTCTGGAAAGGGGACGAACATCACTTGAGAGTCACAGCGCGCTCCTTGCAGAGCCCAATGCTGTGTTACACCCACCATTGCCTGCTGAGTGCCACACACCTCTGTGTTGTATTCCACTAGCTAGTGCATATGCTATGACACTCTCTAGCCCATGTGCACTGTAACACCACCCCGTGAATATGTCATGCCACACTTGTCTTCGCACGGGTTATATTGCCCCATCTAACGTGCCTTCATCGATGCCTATGTTATAACGCACAGTGCTATGCCATACATATTACAATCTGGCATCCATATCTTTGTCACAGTGCATATACAACGTTACACTCCCCAGCACATATTTTATATTACAACTTTAGAGACTAGTTAGGTTACACAACACTGCCCTGTGCATATTACACTCCAAGGTGCATATCGCATAGCAAGCGCTAGTGCCTGTGCTATCTCGCGCTCTCCAATGAATCTGTCATTGCGCACAATGTATTGCATATTATATTTCACGCCCGGTTCATCTTGTATCACACTTTTTGGTGCATAGTTTATACCATACACTATATCTAGTTTTCATTTTCAATCGTGCTCTCAGGACTATGTTCTATATAACACTGTGTTCACCTACCCTTTTCGCGGGCATTACATTTTGCGATAGGGAGTGGAGGGTCAGGGGGTGTTTCTGCCAAGTGAGCCTGGAGTCACAGTCACAAACGTCCTCTTCTTCCTGAATAAAAGTGAGATTATGCTGCATACTTGTTCATATTTTAAGTAGTTCGCACAGACAAACGTTTTAAAAACAATAAAGTTCCTAATACCCGCCTTCTCTGAACAGTTAGCTTGCTGCCCCATCCCCCTCCTCCCTATCCTCTGTTGTGTGAATCCATGGACTAGCCTCCTCCCTCCTGCCATGCATGGTCTGATGTGCTGCCACTGCCCTCAATTTAGTATGATGTACCAGTCCACTCCTCCTGCCCTCCATTTCCCAATTCTATGCCCCATCATTGACCTCCTGCTTAAACTCTGTGCTTAGCTTGCTGCCCCTATTCTCCTTCCCCCTGCCCTCCGATGTCTTTGTGCATGCCCCTGCTCCATCCTTTTTGCCCACCATGTTCCATGGACCTGCCACTCCTATCTACTCTGAGTGTTCTGTTGAGCTGCCACTCCCCTCCCACCTGCCTAGCATTGTCAGATGACTGTAACCTGTCCCTGCCACCTCCACCCTGCCTGTCCACATGCCATGCCCCTATCCTCTTCCTCCTGTCCTACATGGTCCATTGTACTGCCACACCCTTCTGCCCTCCCTGGTCTGTTGTGCTGCAACTGCTCCTCCTGCCTGCCCCGTGCGGTCTGTTGTGAGGCCCCTTCCCCTGAACTTTCTTGTCTGTGCACAGGTCCTGACCCTCCCTTCTATCCTCCATCGTCCTTTGTGCATGCCCCTGCACTCTCCTTCTTGCCCATCATAGCCATTGTGCTGCCACTAACCCTCCCACTTGCCATGCATGGTCTTCTGTGCTGCCATGGCCCCTCCCACCTTCCCTGTGTGGTCAGTTAGCTGCCCCTGAACCCCTCCCACCTTCCCTCCATGGTCTGTGTGTATGCCATCACAGTCTCACTGTTGCTCTTCATGGTGTGTCTTGCTTCTAGTGCCCATCCTGCCTGACCTCCATGGCTGTCTTGCTGCTCCTGCCCTGCCCCCTTGCCCCCAGCCCTCTGTTTACATGTGCAGACCCCTACTCCCTCCCTCCTGGCTTGTCTGTTCCATTGTAATGCCCCTGATCCGTCCCTCCTGCCCTTTATGGTCTGTTATGCTGCAGCTTTCTCTCCTGTCTGTCCATTATGGTCAGCTAGCTACCATTGCCTCTTGCCCCTCTGTTCATGTGCATGATCCTGTCCCCTCCCTCTTGCTTTCTATGGATTGTTGTGCTGCACTCCCGTCCCGCATGCCCTGTGTGGTGTATTGTGCTGCTGCAAACTCTGATGCCTGCCCTGCAGGGTCAGTTTGGTGCACCTCTCCATGTCCCTCCGGTCCTCTGTTATCCAAGTCCATGTCCCTACCCCATTTCCTTCCATGATCCAATGTACCATACTTGCGAACATTTTGAACTTGGTAAGAGGGAGATTTTGAAAAAAAACTGGGGTATTGATTTTCCCCTTTGAGTTACATTGAAAAAGAGGAGATTGTAGACAGGAGACAGATCAAATAAAGCCCATTTGAGCTTAAAAACATTGGACGTTTCCTGGCTGAATCCGGTCTGTTGGCATGTATGGTTGTACTACCATTGCCTCTTCCTTCTGCCCACAATGGTCTATTATATTGCCACAGCCTCTCTTGCAAGTCCTGTATTGTTGGTTTGTTGCCCCTGCCCCCCTTTCCACTGCCCTCCATAGTCTGTTGTGCTGCCACGGCCCTTCCTGCCTGCTCAGTGTGGTTAAATTGTTGCCTTTGCACCCTCCTACCTGCCTTCAATTTTCAGAGTCCGTGCCCCTGGCCTTTGCCTCTCAACAGTATCCTAATGAACAACTAGATTGCTAACATTCTATATTTATTACAAAAGTGTGGAACGCCTGACGTCATCTTGATGTAATCAAAACTGTAATACCTAGAGCATTTCCTTTAGAAATTACATATATGAGAGGGTCTTATTGGCATCAAAATTATGGTTAGTGCTCTAAAAGACTAAAATAAGGACATATTTTCTGAGTTTTCAAATAGCGACAAAGCACTTTTAAATTATTTGTTACCTTTATGTTTTTTTATCCAGTTGACCACTTGATTAAATGTTGCACTTAGGGGAGAGGATGTGGTGTTACTTCCAGAACTGCAGACTTTGCAACTGGGGAACCAGGTTGGAGTTTCTGCTTCAGCTCGACATTCTGTGATTCTGGTCAAATCACTTAGTCTCCCCATGTCTACAACCAAAATAAATTTGTTCTTGTGTGATGTAACCAATGCTCATGTAAAGCACTCCAATACCTGACAAGTCTGCACTATATAACACTGCAAAAACACAAAATAATAAGTGTTTTGCACATTTCTGTCATTGGGCTATATTTGGGCTACATCTGGGTGATTTTGGGCTACATTTGGGCTTTTTTGTCTCCGGTGGCTATCTTGGGAGATTTATTTGTTATGAAGTGTCCTAATTTCCTCATGTACTGCAGTCTCCTCAGTAGGAAATGCTTTCAGTTTTTTACTTTGATTCCATCATGAAGGTATTCAGATATGTCACACATTTGCCATAAATTCTGAATGTTAGCACTCTAGTTGCTCATTAGATCACTGTAGTAAAACTACTGTTCACCATGGAAGTTTGCTCCTGGTATTAAAAAGTGCATGTTTCAGTCTGCATGTCAGAATTTTTTAATGAAATAGAAGAGGATTTGAGAAGTCACTCAAAATGTGCCCTAATTTTTCTTTCTGCAGCACTAATCATACTTTTTATGGAAAAATGAACCCCCTCATTTTGTTCCTTTTTAAATTAAATGTTTTAAGAGTTACCACTTTAATCCAAGCAAGATGGCTTCAGGTGTGCCATACGTTTATCATAAGTAGGACTGTTAGCGCTCTAGTTGTTCTTTGGAACACTCTGGGAAGCTGCAGTAGAACACAAAGGAATCAACTGACAGTCTCTGCCCTTGTTGGATGTACATGTTTTACTGAGAATGTCAGACTTCATTCTCACATGACTGAGAAAGATAATGTGAATTTACAGAAAATAAGCTCTCAATTTAGCTTATAGATCACCTTCCTCTGTGGGAAAAGCATGAGAAAATATTTTTCTCTCAATCATGATATCCCAGCAGAAGGCTTTTTCACATGGAGAAATCACCTTAGAACATACCACAATTCCTAAAATGAGTATAGTACCATCAACAAATGATTTATAATGTAACTAAAGTCTTAAAACCTTCCATTAACTGCAATGCTTTTTAATGAGGTGCTATCATGTATATTGGTCCCAAGATGGCTGCCAACACTTCTTGGATGAAGTGCTGACAGCCAATCAGATCTCAGGATGAGATGTGTGGTTAGGCTCCGCCCACATATATATATGATTTTACTTTTGATTTTCTCAGGAACTACTGAACAGATTGACACCAGACCTGCAAAAGGCACATCCCTGACCTGAGGACTACCTCTCTGCCAAATTTCAAGTAATTCTGTTCAGCCGTTCGGGCTATACCTTGGACTAAAGGTCCCTATGGAAAATTTCATGGGGAAAACGCGTTTTGGGACCCCCCTTTTTTCTCAGCCCCCGCTTGACGAATACCCCCGAGACTTTCAGGGTAAGAGCGGAGCAGAGCGCCCCACCTATTTTGAAAATTTCGCGAGGATTCGTCAACCGGCGCCAAAGTTATTCCAAATAGAATGTTGCGGATTTCCTATGGAAACACGGTCCTAACTATAACTATCTACTGGCGACCGCCAGTAGATAATATATATATATATATATATATATATATATATATATATATATATATATATATATATATATATATATATATATATATCCGCCAGTAGATAATATATATATATCCGCCAGTAGATAATATATATATATATATATATATATATATATATATATACATATATATATAATCTACTGGCGGTCGCCAGTAGATAGTTATAGTTAGGACCGAGTTTCAATAGGAAATCTCAAAATTCTATTTTGAATAACTTTGGCGCTGGTTGACGAATCCTCGCGAAATTTTCAAAACAAATGGGGCGCTCCATTCAGCTCCTACCCTGAAAGTCTCGGGGTGATTCGTCAAGCGGGGGCCGAGAAAAAGGGGGGGGTCCCAAAACACGTTTTCCCCATGTATTTTTCCATAGGACCTTTAGTCGCAGCTACAGCCCGAACGGCTGAACAGAATTACTTGAAATTTGGCAGAGAGGTAGCCATAAGGTCTGGTGTCAATCTGTTAAGTATTTCCTGAGAAAATAGCATTTAAAACCATATCAATATCTATACGCGTGCAGCGTGCTTGCACTGTGCAAGCCCTGTGCGTGCACCCTGCCGTGCACGAGCGTAATTCTGATTGGTTGTTAGATGTCAGTAAACATTCGAATCGGTCGAAATCAGGGAGTGTCGGCCGCCATTTTGTCCGTCGCACTGAAAAGGAAAGGTGGAGAACGTGAATAGGGGGCAGAGTAGGGAGTTCTTGACCCCCTAGCCATTGTCAGGGGGTCACAGTAGGACCACGAAGGGCCAAAAAAAAAGATTTTAATTTTTTTTAAAACATCGCGGGGTGCGCGCACTCTGCGCAAACCCGAAACAAAACCTTAAAAAAAATAGAAATAAAAATCAAGTTTAAGTGTTTAGATATTAGGTGGCTCTAAAAAGAGCCCTTGTGTTTATTGAGTGTTTTTCGGTACCTACAAGTAAGTACCGATGCAGAGTCTAAAGTTCAAGAGGAAGACTCTGTTCCCTTCATCATTGAAATGTACACTGTCTCCTCTATAAATGTCTTGCATGTTGTAACGCAAGTTGTTGTGGTATATAGAACCCATACCATAGTCTCTAAGGAAAGCAGAAACAGACTTATTGACGTGCTTTCTTGCTTTGTCAATCTGTGGACAATGTTGGTTGGACCAGTTCCACTTTTGCCTTTGGCATATATTAGAAAATACAAAGGCAGTTTGTGGAAAAAGTGACATCAATTGCAAAAAGGTGTGCTTTACAAGCATTTCCAGACCTACCCCAGTTAAAGTGCCTAGGTCATTTCCACCACAGTGCACAATAATAAGGTTAGGCTGTGGGAGATGTAGAAAGGATTTCACCAAAGGCATTAATTGATGCCACTTTAACCCTCTCTGACCAATCCATTTAATGTCTACATTTGGCAAAGCAAGGTCTTTCACAATACCTCTTTTTTCTGCAAATTTTTCGCTCCAGAAGACATAGCTATGACCTACAATCCACACTGTGAACATCTTCCAAGGAGATCTGGATGCACTCAGGAGGTGTCTTTCAGTAGAATGGCAATATGAAAAGAAAGACAGTTGAAAAATGGAGGCATACATACTTTTTTTTAATAAAAAGAACTCATTGGCTGATTCAAACCAGTTTACAGTTAAAACTAGGCTGTATGTTTACATTTTTAAATCATGTTTTGGATTGGTTCAGAAACATGTGTTCCCACTGAACATTACTTTGGATTTGCTGTTAGGTTTGAAAAGTCAAGCACTCTTGCTCTTTGGATTAGAAACATTGTGTGCTGAACTTATGACCTCTCTTCTCACACCAGTGTTCCATGATCTGTTGCTATGGTAGCAGGCAGAAGTCATGTTGGGGGAAGGGATCATTTGGAAAAGGGTTGAAAGTTGCAACCAATAGAAATGTGTGATTCCATTTGAAAAAATGTGGGAAGGACTGTGATTTTACATTAACATGTATATGTGTGAAAAAAGTGAGGGAAACATTGCTATTTACTGGTTGTGGTGAGAGGAGAGAGGTGTACAGCTCTGAGATTCTGGCTCTGATAATCTGCTGTTTGAGTGCCAGATTTCTTTCTCAACTAACTAATTTTAAAGGTGAGTTATGAGTTTGAGAGGGGATGTATGTGGTGAGTTTTGATATAAATATTAGAATTGTCATTCTTCTTTTAAAGTTGTGTTTTACATTTTGTGTTTTAGGAGATATTTAACTGTCTTAAACTTGTAAGATATTATGGAGTATGTCTTCACTATAAGTTAAGGTGTACTGGTATCACTGAGGAATACTGTTTTGTGCCTAGAATCACATCATGAGTCTGTCTGCACACAGGATTTGTTGTCAGAGATTTAAGTTGTGTTGCTCTTGTTCTGTTAGCCTTGCACTCGCAGGAAAGGGGCAGTTTGTTTTCTTAAAGTGTGATGGTTAGCATTCAGCAGAAATCAGTTACTCACAAATGAGAGGCAAATGCAAACACATTTGAAAATAGCACGGTACATTTTCCTACCACTTTAAAAGTTGTGTTTTACATTTTATGTTAAGGAAGATATTTAAGTGCCTTGAACATGTTAGATATTATGGAGTATGTCTTCACCATAAGTTAAGGTGTACTGGTATCACCCAGGAATACTGTTTTCTGCCTAGAATCACACCATGAGACAGTGTGCACACAGGAATTGTTATCAGAGATTTAATTTGTGTTGCTCTTGCTCTGTTAGCCTTGCACTGGCAGGAAAGGGGCAGCTTGTTTTTTGTAACACATGGTCATGGTATCAAGGAGCTGTTAGGACATGTGGTCTTTTCTGCTTGTCTAAAATATAAGGAAAATGTGTCAGGCTGTCACAGTAATTATCACTTGCTCCACCACAGTAATAAATGTGCTTTCAAATTGCCAAAAAAAATATCGCTTTCTGCCTAGAATCTCACCATGAGTCTGTGTGCACACAGGAATTGTTGTCAGAGATTTAATTTGTGTTGCTGTTGTTCTGTAAAACTTGCACTTTCAAGAAAGGGCCAGCTTTTTTTCTTCAACTGTGATGGTTAGCACTCAGCAGAAATCACGATCTCACAAATGAGAGGCAAATGCTAACACATTTGAAATCAACAGGGTAGATTTTCCTTCCAATCTTGTAATGGGTGAGGTTGTTCCTACATGTTCAAAAATACAATTAACCCTTACCACACATGTAGTCTTACACACATCTCCGCAGTCTTCATGCAGTTGTGGAAGTCTCCATGCAGATCTCTCTTGCACCTGACAATACACAGTGTCCAGAAACACACTCTTTGCACACATGCAGCAGCTTCACCTACACTCCCATGCGTAATACTCAGCTCTGTGTTGTGTTTCAGATAGCAGTGTGTAACACAAACACATTCAACGTCACCAAGGCTCATTTCCTTTGCTGTAGTTTAATCACTCACCCTGTAACACATGGTCATGGTCTCAAGGAGCTGTTAGGACATGTGCTCTTTTCTGCTTGTCTAAAATATAAGGAAAATGTGTCAGGCTGTCACAGTAATTATCACTTGCTCCACCACAGTACTAAATGTGCTTTCAAATTGCCAAAGAAAATATCGCTTTCTGCCTAGAATCACAGCATGAGTCTGTGTGCACACAGGAATTGTTGTCAGAGATTTAATTTGTGTTGCTGTTGTTCTGTAAAACTTGCACTTTCAGGAAAGGGCCAGCTTGTTTTCTTCAACTGTGATGGTTAGCACTCAGCAGAAATCACTATCTCACAAATGAGAGGCAAATGCTAACACATTTCAAATCAACAGGGTAGATTTTCCATCAAATCTTGCAATGGGTGAGGTAGTTCCTACATGTTCAAAACTCCAATTAACCCTTACCACACATGTACTCTTACACACATCTCTGCACTCTTCATGCAGTTGTGGAAGTCTCCATGCAGATCTCTCTTGCACCTGAGAATACACAGTCTGCAGAAACACACTCTTTGCACACATGCAGCAGCTTCTCCTACACTCCCATGCGTAATACTCAGCTCTGTGTTGTGTTTCAGATAGCAGTGTGTAACGCAAACACATTCAACGTCACCAAGGCTCATTTCCTTTGCTGTAGTCTAATCACTCACCCTGTAACACATGGTCATGGTCTCAAGGAGCTGTTAGGACATGTGCTCTTTTCTGCTTGTCTAAAATATAAGGAAAATGTGTCAGGCTGTCACAGTAATTATCACTTGCTCCACCACAGTACTAAATGTGCTTTCAAATTGCCAAAGAAAATATCGCTTTCTGCCTAGAATCACACCATGAGTCTGTGTGCACACAGGAATTGTTGTCAGAGATTTAATTTGTGTTGCTGTTGTTCTGTAAAACTTGCACTCGCAGGAAAGGGGCAGCTTGTTTACTTCAACTGTGATGGTTAGCACTCAGCAGAAACCACGATCTCACAAATGACAGGCAAATGCTAACACATTTGAAATCAACAGGGTAGATTTTGCTTCCAATCTTGTAATGGGTGAGGTTGTTCCTTTATGTTCAAAACTCCAATTAACCCTTACAACACATGTACTCTTACACACATCTCTGCAGTCTTCATGCAGTTGTGCAAGTCTCCATGCAGATCTCTCTTGCACCTGACAATACACAGTCTCCAGACACACACTCTTTGCGCACATGCAGCAGCTTCACCTACACTCCCATGCGTACTACTCAGCTCTGTATGGTGTTTCAGAAATCAGTGTGTAACGCAAACACATTCAACGTCACCAAGGCTCATTTCCTTGGCTCTAGTCTAATCACTCACCCTGTAACACATGGTCATGGTCTCAAGGAGCTGTTAGGACATGTGCTCTTTTCTGCTTGTCTAAAATAAAAGGAAAATGTGTCAGGCTGTCACAGTAATTATCACTTGCTCCACCACAGTACCAAATGTGCTTTCAAATTGCCAAAGAAAATATCGCTTTCTGCCTAGAATCACACCATGAGTCTGTGTGCACACAGCAATTGTTGTCAGAGATTTAATTCATGTTTCTCTTGTTTTGTAAGACTTGCACTCGTAGGAAAGGGTCAGCTCATATGATAGGATTTGAAAAGCTCCAAAAAAAATTGTAATGAATTAAAATTACATAAAGGTATTTTTTTTTAGTTTCTTGCAGGTATTGCTGAGCAACAGTGAAAAAATTTAAAGATGCCTATAAAGTCAAGAAAGAGAAAAGAAAAGCAACCACAACTATATTTGAAGACAACTGGTAAAAAAAAATAGGAGGAGAAGCTCGTGTTGGAAAAAAGAAAAAGTCTTCTGGTAAGCAGACTAAAGAATTTTTAAAAAATATCTTCAAAAAAAAAAACATGTTAAAAAGATTTCTTCAAACAGTGTTTCAAGTACAAAACAACAACAGAGTCGACAGCAAAAACAAAATGCTAATGTACAATCAGAAGTAAGAAAGAGTGACTTAACACGAAAAATAGATTTTAAAAACATTCGTCGAAAAATGTTTCAGAGAAGAGTGATGTTGAATTTGCTAAAGGATGTGAAAAAATATAAGAAGAAAAACAAATTTTATAAGAAAAAGAAATTTATTGAAACTATTGTTACGAAGGCTTTGGAAATAAAAAAAAAACATTCATTTTAATTTTGAACAGGATGCGTAGATTACATAAATTAGTCAATGCAATGAAGTCACAAAGCAAAAGGAAAAGAGTAGTGAAAAAAATAAATTTTGTAAAGTGTTCTTAGGAGAATGGAAGCATAGTTCAAGTACTGAACCATTTTTTAATGAAGAGAGTTATCTTCAAAGTAATAGTTTGTTGCATGCAGTTGACACCAATGGTAGAGCATATGAAGTTAAAGATGGTTGTGTAATGGAAAAGGAGAAAATGGTTCCAAGAAATGAGGAAGAAGTGATGGCTGCTGAGTTATGGGGAGACGTCCTAAAGCCCCAGTGTACACTTGGAATTGTAGTAGTATTTGTACTGTGCGTCAGGAATCTATTGATAAATTACGTGACTTTCTAAGAGAATATAGTAAAAAGAGTGTTAAACAGAAGATTAAGGTGCTTCAAAGACTAGATCCATGCAGAGTGAGAGAGAATACTGGTTTGCAAGGACATTCTCTGGCTTGTCTATCTAGGAAAGTGTGTCAAAGTGTTTTTCACCATTTTAGGATGCTGGCAGCACATCATACTGAAATGAGAAAGTTTGTGAGAACACTGTATTTTGCTAAAAGTCCAGCACTAAAGTTAAATGAGTTGAATAATGCTCTGTTCCGTGGATCTGTATCAGATGTAGTGAAGGTTACTGATGAGATTCAGTTTTGTTACTTTGGTCCAGAACAAGAAAGTGCAGAAAATGACACAGGTATTGATGAAAATGTGGAAGAGAATGTAGAACTTACTGTTAGTAAAAATTTTGAAGATGAAATGACAAAATGTACTATCATCTCTAATGAAAGACTAAATATTACTTGTATTTGTTGCCGGAGAAGCCATTATAAAATTCAAAAAAGGAATGTTGATCTGTATAAAAAAAGTGAAAATGAAGATGATTATAAGTGGAAAGATTTTGCAACATATATATTTCTGGAAAATTGTTTTGAATTGGGTGAAGATCAGCGTATTTGTAAATACTGTTATAACAAGTTAGAAGAAAATAGAATGCCAGCTAGAGCTGTACATAATAAATTAGAATTGGTTGATATTCCTCCAGAACTTTCTGATTTAAATACGTATGAGTCTATACTCATTCAATGTGTCCATCCGTTTCAGACCATAGTGCGTATGGAGCCAAAAACAGGTAAATTACCTCCTTCGGATTTACAAAGAGGTTTAAAAGTAAGAGTTGTCTATTTGCCATTGGATTTGAAAAAAAATATGGAAACAATTGATGCAGATACTTTGGAAACTGAACCATTAGTTATTCTGGTTAATGGTGTACCGACAAAGAATAAGAAAATTTGGCAGGAGCTGGTGGATGTACGAAAAGTACAAAGAGCAAATTTGTATTTGAAAAAAAATAATAAATGGTATGAAGCAATTTATATGGATGAAGATGAAGAAGTTTTACTAGACGACACAGGAATACCAACTGGGCAAATGGAAAAAGTGGATAAGTCAAAAGAAGAAGAAATTTATGAACATTTCAGCATACATCCTCTTCATTCTAAAGAAGTTATGGGAAACACTATTGATCTGTTTCAGATGAAGAAAGCAAAAGGAACTCCTGTGAATGTATGGGAGGAGAGCTTGGAAGCTCGTTGTTTTCCCCAACTGTTTCCTACAGGAGAAGGTGGACGATATGATGAACGTCCAGTACAGATTCCTGCTTCGGAGCATCGGACTACAAGATTATATGCAGAAGATCCAAGATTTCGTCAAAGTATTCCTTATTTGTTCCATCTTTTATTTGAAAGTGACTTGTCAGCACTATCTTATGCAGTAAATCACATTTAAAAACTGGAGTACATCTACATAATGTGTCAGCAAAGGACTTTATCAACAAAGTGCAACAGCGAGATGATCATTTGGAATTTCAATTGATCAACTTGATGGCTTGTCAGCGTGGGACTAATGAATATTGGTACCGACGCCATGGAAAATTGAAGTGTATGTTACGGAATTTAGGAACTCCTACATGGTTGCTTACCCTAAGCTGTGCTGAGTACGCTTGGGATGATTTACTGGATTTTCTGCGAGAGGCAAATTCAAACATTAAAAACATACAATACAAGACAGCAGGAGAATTGTGCTCATTGGATCCGGTTAATGTTTGCAGATATTTTAATCATAGATTTGAGGCTATGATGTCCTTCATCTGCAATAAAAAAAATCCACCTCTTGGAGAAGTTGTGGATTTCTTTTGGAGAAAAGAGTACCAAGCAAGAGGTGCTCCTCATATTCATATGCTGTTGTGGATCAAGGATGCCCCAAAATTTGGAACAGATGCTGATGAAGCAGTTTTATCTTTCATTGAAGAATATGCAACATGTGCTATACCTAAAAGCACAGAAGAGAAAAACTTAAAAGAGCAAGTTTTACGTTTCCAAAATCATCGTTGTGGAAAATACTGTCGGCGAAAGTACAAGAGTAAAGATAAATTCTACACAAAATGTCGATTTGGATTTCCACGACCTGTTCCTTCATAAGGAAGAGTAAACAGTTTTATGTCAGCTGTGCGACATACTATTACAAGAAAATCGCCTAAGAATACCTACAACCTAAGAAGAAAAGAAGAGTCAAAATATATAAATTACTACAACCCAGTCATTTTATCCATGTGGAATGCTAACATGGATATACAGTATGTGGCTGACAATTCTATTGCTGTTGCTCGGTATGTCACATCTTACATCACTAAATCTGAGAAAACGGAATTGAAGGAAATGTGGGACGAGATTTCTCACGAGAAGACTGTCAGTAAGAAGCTATACAGTTTCAGTTTAAAGATGTTATCGCATCGAGAAATTGGATCCTACGAATGCTCAGATAGGTTATCATCTGCAAGTCTGTACTCGAAATCCAGAAGAATAATTTGGGTAAGCTTAGGCCTTGCAGGAATGCGAAATCGGGTACTGAAATCTATTCGAGAAATTGAATATTTAGCAGGGTTCGAACCAGAAAGTACAGACATTTTAAGAACAAACATGTTGGACACATATTACCCACAAAGAAGTCATCACCTTGAGAACATGTGTCTCTATGAAGTGCTGCAGAACTTCATTTTTAAACGGAATGCCACAGAAGACATCAACAATGGAAAATATAAAGTCAGTGGTGAGGAAGGATGTTTGGTGAAGCAAACAAAAGGAAGTTTGATAAATCACCGGAAGCTGAGTTGCGACACTCCTGACAAAAATGAATTTTACTACTTGGCACTTTTGCAGCTGTTTAAACCATGGCGTTCAGAGGACGAACTACTTGGAGAATTCCAGAGTTATGAAGATTCCTTCAATGCTAGCAAAGACAGCATAGAATGCAGTACTTTCACAACTTATGTTCAAATGTTAAATGAAGAAATTGAACAAGAAGCAACAATTGCAGCTGAAATAGCTAGAGACAGTTCTCAAGACAGTCAAAGTTCTGGGACGTTCAGTCAAGATCCTCTAGGACAACCAATCGTAGAAAATGAAGCAGCAATAGCCATGACTGAAGTCGAAACAGCTATGAATCAAGCTCAGGATGATTTCATAAACTTACCGAATTTGGAAGAACAACTGAATGATGAACAACAACAAGTTTATGAAGAAGTCAGGAAAAAAATTGATCACGGATTACTACATGAAAATAAAGAGTGCTCATGCACATCTTTTGAACCAATGAGAATGTATGTAAGTGGACAAGCAGGAACTGGAAAAAGTTTCTTAATTAATGTAATTAGAAGCTACCTACAGAACAAAACGGATTCAACTTTGTCTTGTGTTGTTACTGCTCCAACTGGGTTAGCAGCGTATAACATAAAAGGAGTTACCTTACATAGTTTGCTAATGTTACCAGTAGAGCATGAGAACAAAATACAATACCACAAACTAGTAGGAGAAGCATGCTTGGAAGTTTCAAGAGTATTGAAGAAAATGAAAGTACTCATTATTGATGAGGTAAGCATGGTATCAAACTTAATGCTTGCTTTTGTGCATTTAAGAATGCAGCAAATACTAAAGACAGACTATGACGTGTTATTTGGAGGAAAACACGTCATAGTTTTTGGGGATCTTTTGCAACTTACTCCAGTTAAAGGACAACCGGTATTCCATACACTTACACATGAAGACACGAAAAAGTCGTTAGGAAGTATAGGCAATGTAAATATTTGGACATATTTTGAGTATAAGGAACTCATTACCAATATGAGGCAAGCCAATGATGAGGATTATGCAAGTATTCTGAAAGATATAAGAATTGGACTACTCACAGAACATGGCAGAAAAGCATTACAGAGTCGATTGCTGAGTAATTTGTTTACAACAGAACAAATAGTTCCAGAGAAAATATACAAGGAAATTGCAGAAAAAAATACTGTAATCTGCTTAATGCCAACACTACATGAATGCTCTGTATTCAATCAAGAACTTTTGAAATTGGAAAATAAAGAGATCATAAAACTGGAAGCTGTGGAAAAAAATTCAACATGAACGAATAACTATTATATTGACAGGCAAATTGGCTACTAAATTGGATTCTCTGGAGAAAAACATTTCAAAAACAGCTGGTTTGGAAAATAATCTTTATGTATGTATGAACTGTAGAGTAATTTTAAGACGTAATTTGGATGTAGAAAAAGGTTTAGTGAATGGAGCTATGGGTAAAGTTGTGGGTTTTGTAAAGTACCAGAAAAAAGATGGAATTGGATTCTTAAAAATAAAATTTGATCAGATTGAAGAGGTTAAAGTCATTAGTCGTTGTTCAGTTCGTTTTTTGCTAGTGATAGACTTATATGTACGTAGGAAGCAGTTTCCGTTTTCTCTAGCATATGCTGTAACTATTCACAAGTCTCAAGGATTAACTGTAGATAGTGCTTTTGTAAACATTGGATCTAGTGTGTTTAAAGAAGGTATGGCATATGTTGCTTTGTCACGCGTGAAAAAATTATCTGGTCTATTCATGATAGACTTTGATGACTCAAAAGTAAGTGCTGATGCAAACTGTGTAAAGGAGTATAATAGATTAAGAAGAAGCTATGCTCCTCATTTAGGTCAGTATCCTGTGTTTGAAAAACGTGTTGTTTGTCGGAAAAGGAGATTTGAGAATATCTGTAATGAGGATGTACAGAAGAGAAAACAAAAAGACAGTGATGTGACTGCAAGCAAAAAGAAAAAGGACAGTGTGGAAGAGGTTGTTGGTTGTCATTTTGAAAATAGCTCTGGTGTCAACTGCTACGCAAATGTAGTGCTGAATGTTGTATTTTATCTTGAATTTTTGCAAGAGCAGATAATAGTAAATCAGGGAAAAAGATTCTGTTATTTGCTGAGTCTCCTTTATGAGAAGCTGAGTAATGATAAAACTAAAATAGAAAGTGCTTCTGATGTTAGAAATCTTTTAGATGTATGTTCTGGATGTACACAGTTTACACAAAATGTCCAGCAAGATGCGCAGGAATTCTTAATGTATATGCTGATGGTACTGGAAGATGAAGGGGTAGAAGTAGAACATTTATTTGGTGTCTCTTATAAATGGGAACATTGTTGTGAAAACTGTATGAACACATGCAGTAGTAATGTTGATTCTGAAAGGTTCATATATTTACCATTACCAGAAAGTAAATCAGTGACTTTTAGTAAATTAGTTAAAGATGCTAATCACAACATGGAATGTTCTGAATGTAAATCTGAAATGTTGTCAACGTTATTTTTAAAGAAATATGGACAGTATGTAATTTTAACGGTACAACGTTGTAGAGCTGATGGAACAAAATTGGAAACTTTACTAAAGAAGTTTGTTGGTAATCAATTATCTATATCTGGAAAAACTTTTGTAGCAGTTGCAATAATTTTTCATGACGGTCCTTCTATAACTTCTGGTCATTACACAGTTTATCTTAAATGTGAAAAAGGATAGACACTGTGTAATGATTCTCAATTGATTTTCAAGCAACGTTTGCCTTATGATTTACCCAATTGTTACTTAATTTTTCTGAAACCCAAATTTTAAATACTAAATTCAGCATCTGAAGAAAGCATTATTTAAATTTTAACCCCTTGTGTGCCCATGACGAGCTGGACTCGTCATGGGCCGCGGTTGCGCTGTGCCCATGACGAGTCCAGCTCGTCATGAACCCCGCCCGCTAATGCAACGTCCGGCACAGGGCGGGGAAAGGGCGTGGCACACAAGGGGTTAAAGGATTAAAATTGAATATTTCACTCAAAAAGGATTTTAAACTTACCATTTGGCCTCAAGGAAAGGTAAAACAAACAATTGTGGACTTCTTTGACAGATATTATTTTGGCATATGTTCTTTTGCAACAAGGTTTACAGACGTTATTTCTTGAAAATTATTATTGTACTTAAAAGGTATTTTTAATATATATGTGACATTTCTATCAAGGTATGTTTTAGTGAGGATACATTTTGGGCTTTTTTAAACAATCTTTCAGATTGTTTTTTTTTTTGCCCGCTGTTAAATGATGAATACAATTGATTTCACTATTTTCGGTGAAAATCAAAACATTCTGAAAACAGCAATAAAAGGGCAAAAAATTGCTTTGCTAAATATGATAAAACATGTACTGTTTAATAAAATGTTTTGTTGAATATTAATACTTTTTTTCTTTTTTTCAGAACTAGAAAGAAAATTTAGAAAATGTAATTCAGTTTCCTTGCAATTAAATAAAAACATTTATTTCTAAATAAGTTACTTTGATGGTCAGGTAAGTTTCAAATATCTGTATTTCTCACTCCTTTCGTTTCATGCTTCCTTTTCTTCACCTCTCCTCACTCTGCTTTTCTCATTTCTCTTCTCTCTCTCTCTTCCTGCTTTACTACTCTTTCGTAACTCCCTCACTCCTTCTCTACTACTCCCCTACCTTTACTACCTCCATCACTAATTTTTCATCCATGTTTCTTTCTCTGTATCCATATGTCTTAGTCTTTTTAACTGCCTTACTCCTTCTCAGTTGTTTGCTCTCTGTCTCTGTATCTGTCACTCTCTGTTTGTCTGTTTTACCCTTAATTTCCTTAACATCTCTGGGGCAGATTTACAAGCCACCTGCGCCACCACTATGTCACTTTTCTTGATGTACTAGTGGCGCAGGGTGCTCCTCCATATTTACAAGGAGAGGATAAGCCACTCTGTGTGTCTTTTCCTCTCCTTGTAAATACAGCCAATTCAAACGCAGCACTGTGTGTTGAAGGGGTATTCTATGGGAGTTGTTGTTTGTGTTCCCACACAACATTTATAGAACTGCACCAATCTCCTGATTTACGAGAAATCATAAGTCTGAACTTGTGTGTGAATACTACGCCACCCTAGAGGTGGCATAGCGAAGCACAACAAGGAGAAATGTTTTCATTTCTCTTCATTTTTTCCTCTTTCAGTGCGTGCTGCTTGCTACAGCATGTATTGAAAGAGGAAAAAGCCTCTTGTGATTGTTTTTTTGGGAGGAAGGTGTCTCACCATGCACAAGAACAGTTTCCCCACCACACAGGCATCCTTGCACCATGGTGCAAGGGAGCCTGCGTCGGCGTATGGCTGCAGTTTAGGCGCCAGTGCAAGGGAAGCATAGAGATGCGACATTTTCTTGTAAATATATCGCATCTCTGTGCTTAGAAAGTAACGCAGCATGGCGCAGCATTATGACTTCCTGCACAATGTTGCGTATATTTGTAAAAAATCTGCCCCTTTGTTTCTACCACTCCTCCTCTCTGCATCACTCATTTTCAATCTATGTTAATTTTTTTACCTTGTCCGTCATTCTCTTTCCCTCACCTTGCGTAACTGTTACTATCCTTTCCACATAGTCACTCCTATTCTCCTACTTCTCTTCCTTCTGTATGTATCTCACACTCCTTCTCCTTTTTGCAATCTTTCCTTCAATCTCCTTCACTCTGTTTTGCTCATTGACATCCTGACTCCCTTTCTCTCAGTGCAGTTTCCTAAATCCCTCCATCTCCTCACTCTCCATTTATCATTTTCCCTTATCCCCAATTTCTAATCCTCATGCCCTTTAAAAAAAAAAAAAAAAAAATTTAAATGTTTTGATGGTGGTTGGCTCTAAAATGAGCTATTATCTTTTTTGATAGGTTTAGGGTACCTATACGTAAGTACCGATGCAGAGTTTAAAGTTTAATAGGAAGACTCTCTTCCCTTCATCTGTGAAATGTACACCATCTCTTTTTTAATTACTCCCCTCTCTTTGTCAGGGAGTCCCTGAAGGTTTACTAAATTTGAACAAAATGATTATTTTTTTTAAAAAACATCATTGTGTGCACACAGAGTGCGAGCACCCTAAAAAAAAAATTGACGAATAGATTCAAAAAACAAGTTTTTGTGTTTAGATTTTAGGTGGCTCTAAAAAGAGCCCTTGAGTTAATGTAGGGACAGAGGAAGAGAAAAACGAAAAAAAAATAACAAAACTATGGCCTAGTGCAAGAGTGCTGCTCAAATCTTCTCTGAATGAGATCAACACTGCTCTCACCCATAGAAATAAGAGTACCACAATCCATGCACCGTGTAGACATCCTTGCAAAACAAGGACGTATATCCAGAGGTGTGGAAGAAGGTGAAGGCACCACCGCAGGAGAAGTGCTCGGCTGAGCTGCCGAAGATGTGCTCGGCTGAGCTGCTGCGGATGTCGTCGGCTGAGCAGGTGGAGGGTTTGCCCCAGAAGCTTGACGAAAAGTCTCAGGATGCATTTTTTTCAACGTGCCTCAACATTGTGCGAATACTAAAAGAGTACTTTTTATTAGCATTCCCACGTGATAAGGTCCGCTGACAAAGTATGCAGGTGACTTTTGGTGCATTCACCTTCTTTTGTCCCTCAGGAAAAGTGAAAAACTGCCATATAAAGGAGTCTTTCTGCTTCCTCTGCCTCTGTCTCTAAAGAGAGTCCTGTTCACTCTCAGAAGATGGCTGGTGCTCTGCCATTGTCTCACAAAAACAGAGTAGCTCCTTCTCCAAGGGAATCAGAACTAATAATGAGGGGAGTGGGTGTGGTTTTGGGAGAATCTGGAACTGAAAGTACTTTGAACCAATGAAAAGTGATCTTTCTTGATCACATGACTTGCCATGAGGGGATTGGGTGTGGTGTTGAAACAATCTGAAACTGAAAGTAATGAAAACCAATTAAAAGTGTTGTTTTATTAATCACATAACTCGAGGTGCGCGCACGGAGCAAGCTCAGAGCGCGCACGGTGCAATTACGCATGCGCGAACGTGTACGCGCGCATGCGCATAAGTATTATGCGCGTACGTAGCGCGCAAACGCAGCACGAGCGCATGTGCGAACGTCAGCGGGTGTACTCCGCGCGTATGCGCGAGTGTAGCGCGCGGAGCACGTACAAGGCACGCAAGGGTACGTGGAGAACGTACGCATGCACACACCACGTACGTACGCATGCGTACTGGGTGCATGCTGCGAGCACGAACTAAAACGTACGTATGCGTACGTAGATAACGTACGCATGCGTACATGAAAAACGTACGCATGCGTACTAGGTGCGCGCTCTGTGCGCGCATCCTAAACATTTATAGAAAAAAAAATGAATTAAAGTGTACATAAGTTAATAGAAGATATTAACTATGCTGTTCAACTTTATCCAAATTCAAAGTAAAAAAAAAATGAGCCACACCAAATTAAAGGATACAGATAATCTATAAATGTATACATAGGTAAATTTTTGTAAAAGAAATATATAAAAAATATATTACAAAATTCTAAAATTAGCATTTAAAAAACCTTTGAAATTCACTGAAAAAAACATAGGTTTCACACATGTTATAGTTAGGAATTAGCATTTAAAAAACCTTGCAAATTCACTGAAAAAAACATAGGTTTCATCAGTGATGTCACTGACCATGTCATGAGTGATGTAATATGTGACGTCATCAGCAGTGGATTTCGGGCGCGCGAGTTATAGTTAGGTGAACTAACTATAACGGTGGAATTTCATTGGTTTTTTACGAGTGAAATGGCCAGCTGACTATAACATATTTGAAACCTATGGTTTTTTCAGTAAATTTGCAAGGTTTTTTAAATGCTAATTCCTAACTATAACATGTGTGAATGTGCGGTAATATTGCACTTAACTGACTGTTTGAAACGAAATTCTATTGACATCGTGCTTATGCAAAAGATGGAACTATTGCCAGTATTGAAATATGCACAATGCACCTTGGGAGAAGTAGTTCATGACTTCAGTCACGTGGTGCACCGAATTAAATAACGCTCGAGCGCACCTGGGCGCTTGTGTTCCAGTTTGTGAGCAAGGCAGGAGCCGAAACGTTAAACGCATGGAACAGGCGCTTTTGAGACTCTGGAAATAAAGCCATTGCAACCGTATTGGGCCTCACCTTGTTTGTTTTTGCCAGGAAGGTGTTGATGGGTTCCCTGTACCCATTTCTGTGGGGCCACCCTGAAGGGCCAGAAGCTCACGTAACAGGGGAACGATTGTCGCTTCTTTTGGTATATATATATATATATATATATATATATATATATATATATATATATATATATATATATATATATATATATGTATTTACAGTATTTACAGTCTGCTTGAAAGTTCGACAGTCAACAACTGCCTACTCCCCAACAAACATTTTTGTACAATTCAGAAAGAGGAAGGAGTCACAAGGGGACCGCTTTTCTTTTGCAAATGTATTACCATCCCAACTCAGGAGTCAGTAATTTAAAAAAGAAATTGCAATTTTTTCATTCACAAAATATTGATACATTGATATATCTCATACCGAAATGCTATTTGGAAAGTACACCTACAACACAGTCACACCACTTCAAAAAACAGATTTGATATGGAGTCACAAAGCCAATTTAAGAGCTGGGAAAAATTAACTGAATCCTAAAATAGGCTCAGTACATTCTATAAAAACTGTTGTTTCTGATTGTCTGCACTCATAAAAACTACAATTGATCCACAGTCCACATTATCTTGACAGAGTAACAATGTACTAAACACACGGAAAATAAGGAATCTTTTTAACACTTTGTTGAGATGTGCTGTAAAGTGGAATGGTATTAGGGCATTGATGATGTATTTGGAATGGAGGGTTCGTCAATGTTCCAGGTAAAGCTGTTCATGATTCATTAGGCTTGAGGTAACAGTCACTCAAAGAAGGCCATCCAATAAAGGAAACTTCGGAAGGGAATTTCTTTAGTGTCTTTGATTAGTACAGATTTTGGCGATGAGTGACCAACAACTCTGCGCAGGGGGCTGAGACTAATGTGGTAACCTTCACCGCTGAAAAAGAGCTGTTACACGGAGCCGGACAGTGCTATGAAATATTGTCTTGCCTGCTTGTGCAACTGTGAGTTACATTATCCTACTTTATTTCTCTGGGAGTCTTCCTGTTAGTTTATCAGACAAGTTGTGTGGCATTCGTCATTGAGACGAAACATGAATTTAATTTTCTACTGGATTTTGCAAAGGTTTTATTTTGTGTTGTTCTACTCAATCCAAGCCTCCAAGGGTATATTGGGTCCCCCACGTCTTCGTACTGTTCTAGTCAATCAACATTTATAGTTCAGTGAATTAGTGGAAGTGCTGTGAAGAGCTGTACCAGCATTCCCTCTTGCAATGCATTCAGGAGGCTTTGCTTAGAACACCTTGAGCGCATCTTCATTACACATGAGCCGGCTCTCGGAATGTGACATTTGTAGCCTGGCAACCCGTAATCTGCCCGGATTGGTGTACTCAGAACCATGTTATACATGCGCGTGTCAGCAGGAATGTTGATGCATTGCTGACACACAAGTGGCTGTACTGCAAGGAAGGGAAATAGATAAAACTGTCATTTTGAATTGTGTTGTAAGCCCGCACTTTCACAGTTTACCTTAAATTGCTACAAAATTAAAGAGAGAAGAGGAAACTCACCATACAGGCCATCTTGAAGCTGCACAACGTGTTGTGCCCTAGAAGAATCTGAAGTCATCTGCATAGAAATAGGACTTCTATACTTATCTAGAATAAAGACTATTGTTATTTAAACATATTTGGAAGAAAGATTTTAACAAACTTGTTTTAAATAATTCTTTTAGATAATTATTTTAATTTCTTATTTCACCTTATTAAGTTTATTTTTTTTTTTAGTATATTGTGGTAGTTTGTTGTTTTTAATTTCTTACAGCTATGGCGGAACAAGGTATGGCTGCTCCACCCAGTTTTTTGACAATACCTTGTAAGCCCCTTATTCTGTGGAAAACATGGAAAAATATATTCTTCACAGATATGTTAGCCATTGGAGGTGATAAATATGGTCCATTGAGGAGACAAGCAATATTACTGCATCATTTAGGAACTGAAGGAAGGAGGATTTATGATGATCTTCCATACGTTTCTTCAAAGCATGGGAAATGGCCAATCTATGAATGTTTATGAAATGTCACTGCAAATGTTAGAAAAACATTTTTCACCTAAAGTAAGTGTGGTTTTTGAGTGACATAAGTTATTTTGTTGCGTGCAGGATCACAATGAAGAGTTTATGAGTTATGTAGCTGCATTAGGAGGTTTAGCAGTAACTTGTGAGTTTCAAAATTTGTAGGAATCTCTAATTTGTGATCAAATTGTGAAGTGTACAAATGACAGGAAGGTCAAAGAAAAACTCTCATCTATTGATCCCACACTGGAGGAATCCTTACAGATAGCAAGAAGTATAGACCATGACTAATCAAGTCGCTACTGTGGTCAGCACCTGTCTGGGTTTAATGAGACAGTTGCGGAAACTTGCCACCTTCTCTCACCCACCACTCTACAGATGATCGTGTCGGCCACAATCGTGTCCAGGCTGGACTATGGAAATGCCTTATATATTGGTCTCCCTGAGAAACTAATCCGAAAGCTGCAGGTGACCATGAATGATGCAGCCAGGCTGATTTTTAGGCTCCCTAGAAGTGCTCGTACTACCCCTCTGCTGCACAAGTTGCACTGGCTTTCGGTCAAACAGAGAGCAAAGTTCAAGGGCCTCTGCATTGCCCATTAAGCGATTTACGGCCAGGCCCCAGCTTACATCAAGGAGCGCATGCTGAACTATGTGCCAGGACGCACACTTCAATCGTCAGAGACAAACCTCCTGGCCTACTCACGGGTCAAAACTGCATCTAAAGGTGGCAGAGCTTTCTCTGTTTTAATTCCCCAATTGCCTGAGAACCTCGGCAAGGAACCCGCCCTGCTTCCTTTTAGGAAACGCCTCAAGACTCATCTGTTTAGGGAGGCACTGGACACAGTCTTACTCCTCTGCTTAGGTGCCATCGGGGATAGCAGATGGACTTTGGGTTTTCTCAACAAGCGTTGAGAACTGCAGGTGATTATGCGCTATATAAATTGTAGTTAACATAACATAGAGTACACTGCCGTGTGGATGAAAGAAATAGACGAGCAAATTTAATGTCAAGATTGTGTCAAAAGAAATGTCTACTATAGAAGTGAAGGAAGTCAAGTTCAAACAACCCACCAGATTATGGAATCTGGAAATAGTAGAGTGGAAGAAACAAGGAGAATAGCATGCTATCGGTGTGGTTGTCCTGAACATATTGCTACCAGTCTTGCGTGCAGAGCAAGGACTACCACATGCAGGGCTTGTGGAAGGAAGGGACAATTAGCCAATGTTTGTATGTCAAAAGGGAGGGTGCAAGACACTACTGTGAAAGTGGTGGAAAGTTCAGATGAAATTTAGGATGAATGTATATTGACAGTAAATGAAATTGAGGATTCTATTGTACTGGAGAGTAACAGTATGTTAGTTGTGAAGAGGGAAAGTTCAGGGGTTGCAACATTATCTTAGGTATCGTACAAGTTAAAGTGTTGGCAGATTTAGGGAGTCTGTTTACTTTAATTTCCGAAGAGACCTATGTGAATGATCTTAAAGGACAGGTTAGTTATTCATTGCAAGCATATGTGAAAGCAGAGGGATATGGTGGAAAGAGAATAAATATTACAGGATAGAAATGGATAGACTTTTTTTTAACAAAACAGTATACATGGGAGAATATATATAACAGATAAGGGATCAAATCTCTTGGGGTGGCACCACCAGAGGGATTTGAGCACTATACTTGATCCTAATGCTGTGGAACCAGTGATAAGTATTGAACCGATAAGTGAGAATGGTTTGCCAAAACATGATGTTGAGACAGACTGGGGTAAGGAGTTGGTAAAGGCATTTCCACATTTGTTTACAGACAAGTTGGGTGTGCTGAAAACATTTACCCATTGGATAATCTTAAAGAAAAATGCCATTCAAACTGTACAGAGTGGGACCCATACATTTTCTCATGAGGGAACAACTTTCTGCAAGAATTAGATAAACTATTGAAGGAAAAGATCATTGAACCAATAGAGTCCTCTGAGTAGCTTGCTCCTATTGTAGTTGCTCCTAAGGATAGCAATAAAATGTGCCTCAGAATTGACGTGCATGACCGTAACAAAAATATTTGGGTTGATCGTCAACCATTGCCCAAGACTGCAGATAAGTTGAATGTAATGGGAAGGGGGAAGGTATTCAGTGTGTTATATGTGTCGGCAGCCTATCACCAAATAAATTTGTATCCAGAGTCTAGATCACTTACATAATTTGTGACTCCACTGGGGGCGTATAGGTATTGCCAGATGCCATTTGGTTCGGCATCAGCTTCTGCAGTTTTTCAGAGGATTATGCACAATATCTTCCAAGGAATGCAAAACATATTGGGTTTCCAGGATGACATTATGGTGGTGGGAAAGTCATGGGAAAAACACTATCAGTTGTTGAATGAGGTGTTGAGGAGAATTGCTAACCATGGTTTAACTGTAAATAAGGAAAAATGTCAATTAAGGAGGAAGCAGGTGAGCTATTTGGGGCATGAGATATCTGAAAGAGGTATAAGACTGAATAAAAGTATCATGAAGGTAATTGAAGATGCACAGCAACCTGGTGACAATGAACAATTGATGTCTTTTCTGGGACTTGCAGAATATTGTTCCAAATTTATCTCCAGTTTTACCGATGTTGTAGAACCAATGAGAGCTCTGTTAAAGAAAAGTGTGGTGTTTGAGTGGGGAATAGCATGCAAAACTGCATTTGACTGTATCAAATGGTCACTTGCTAATGCACCCACATTGGGGGATTTTGATGTCAATAGAAAAACCTTTGTGACAACCTATGACAGGAATGTAGGCCTTGGAGGAGTTTTGATTCAAAAAGTGGACGACGAAGAGAGGATCATTGGATTTGCATCATGGCGTTTGCAAGAGGCAGAACAGTTGTACTCTGCTACTGAAAATGAGGTGTTGGCTTGTTGCTGGGGAATGAACTTTTTCAGATACTATTTGTGGGGTTTACCTTTTTTGCTTAAGACTGATCATAAGCCTTTGTTGCATTGTTTTGAAGTATGGCAGGGGTCTTGAGGGCAGTGTAAGACCTCAAATTTCTAGATGGGTAATGACTGTGATAGATTTTAATTTTACTGTAACATTCGTCGGGGGAAGAGAAATGTGATTGCTGATTGCCTGTCATGCATGCCTGCAATAGAGGGAGAGGAAGTTTCCTTTACGCATAGGGCTTGAGCCAGTATATGCTTCAATTGATGGAGAGCTTGCTTTGAGTCAAGAAGAGTAGAAGAGGTCAATACTTGGTGATGAAGAATACAAGGAATTGAAGGACTTGATAAGCAATGGGTAGCAGCAAAGTGTTGCTTTAAGTGAAGATTTGAAACAGTAATTGGTGGTGAAGGCCGAATTAAGTATTCAGGTGGAAAAGATTATGAGATGCAGTTGAATTGTTCCCCTAGGGTGTTGAGAAGTAGGTTGGTGAAGATTGTACATGAGGGAGATTTGGGGAGGAATCTGATGAAGAGTAGGGTTAAGACAATCCTTTTGGTAGCCGGGTATGGACAAGGAGGTGGAAGTAGCAGTGAGTGATTGCTATGCTTGTAGCACCAGGGACAAAATTAGGGTGGTCAGACAACCATACTTGGAGTGTGTAAAACTTCCTACTAGACCATGGGAGAAATAAGCAGTGGATTTTTTGGGCCCTGTGGGATAATTGGGGTTAAGAGAAAACTTCCTAATGGTTCGTGTGGATTACCATAGCAAATGATTTGTTGTCAAGTCCATAGAGCAAATCACAAATAAGAATGTGATAGAATTCTTAATAAAAAATGTTTTGGAGGAGGGGATAACCAAGGTTTTAGTTACCAATAATGGTGTGCAGCTAGTGTCCACAGCTATGACTGAGATTCTTGCAGGTTTGGGTATCAGACATGATAGAGTGGCATTGTTCCGACCGCAGGCCAATGGGCTGGTGGAGAGGGTCAATCGTATTATCATGGATAAAATTCAGTTGTCCTTTGCTAATGGCCTAGTATGGAAAGAGGAATTGAATTAAATGATGTGGGCGGATAGAGTAACACCACATTCTGTGACAGGAGTTTCCCTTTTTGTGGCTCTTAAAAGTAGAGAACTCGCGACAAAGGAATCCCCCATGTGGTTGCATAAGAAGGACCAGGTATGGGTGGATTGTGAGTGTGTGTCAGAGAGGGCGACAGATTTTCAAAGACGCAATAAAATTAAATACGATAACATGAAATGAGTGAAGGTTGTGGATTTAAAGTCTGGAGATTGGGTGGTAGTAAGGAAGACAGGGCATGTAAAGAAAGGAGAAAGCAAATTTTCCCAGCCACGAAAAGTGATTAAGGTAATGAATTCTGGGGTTAGGTTGGATGACGGAAGGGAATGGAGGATGGGAAATTTGTGTAAGGTTAAAACCTCAATTTGAAATTTGTTTAGTTCCTGTATTGATGATCATGCTCTTGCAGTCTGTATTTTTTGTGTTTTGTTGTTGTTAATTGTATCGTATTGCTAGTTTACTATTTTTCTTGCTGGCATATAACTTACATTGTTTTTTTCCACTGTATTTTCTTTTATTGCTTCTTGAAAGGGGGGAGATATGTGGATATGTACTGCAAAGTGGAATGGTACTAGGGCATTGATGATGTAATTAGAACGGAGAGTTCAGCAATGTTGCAGGAAAAGCTGTTCATGATTCATTAGGCTGGAGGTTACTGTCACGCAAAGAAGTGCATCCAATAAAGGAAACTTGTGAAGAGAACTCTTGTTGTGTATCTGATCACTACATACTTTGATATGAATTTGAAATAAACATGAATTAATGACGTATTTGTAAGCAGAGAATTATGTTGCTTGATGGTGTTGTGGATGAGTAGTAGCCCAAATAAATCCTTGGTGCAAAAGATCCTAGTTGATAAGTTAAACTGTAATGTGCATTTTAGTGCACTCAATTGTGCAATTCAAAAAAGGCTTATCTTCATTGTTACAGTGTTGAGTGACTCATTTTCAGTGTTTAACATATTAGTTATGAGTTGTATTTAATAATTTCTTGCATAAGAAATAATTTCAAAACAAATTGCTTTTATTAGACTTTGTTCAAACCACAAGGATGAAATAAGACACAGTTTTGAATGTCGAATGGTCATTCTGTTGTACATGACAGAACGCAGAGGAAGGTAGGGTGCAGCTGGGTTCCTATGTAATCTCATGTAGCTGTGACATCATAAGCATTAAGAATGACATTCTACATGTGAAGAATCCATTTGATCAGATTGGTTCATTTTTTTCAGTGATGTTGGTCTTCTGTTCAGCTGTGCAATATTCATTTGTTTTCCGCTGTACATTCATGCCAGATTTATTTCCTTGTCCTGCTACGAGAGGGAAATTAGAAGCATAACTTTCTGTATAATCACTACCTTTAGTAGTTTAATATTCATATTTTTGATTAAGTGCAAATATGATCTATTCTAATAAAGTGGTATAGAGTCTTTCTGTGGTGAAAAATAGAGACCTATTCCTCCTCTTTATAAATCAGGTCATGAAAACCAATGCTCAGTATTTATCTGTTCCCTATTCGGCAACATTTCTTCTTTGTCCTTCTGAACCTCTTAGAGGTTAGGTAGATCTGCCATGGTGTATCTAAAGCTCAGTCTGAACAAGTCTGACAGCTTTGTGCATGTTCTCCACCACTGTAAGAAAAGAGACAGAAAATAACATATGTTTAATATGAAAGTTAGTGCTAGGGTTGGGAAAAAATAACCATGGGTTATGAATATCTTCAGTTATTCACACCTGTGTATTCTGAGAACCATATTATTCTTGCTGGCACATACATCAAAGCTTTTTGCAATCGCAAACGGTGCGATTCGCAAAAAAACGGCCGTTTGCGATCGCAAAATTAGCTTTTGCAATGCATCAAGGGTCAAGGCCCTTGCAATTTGAGAATTCGCAATTAATTGCGAGTTCTCAAATTGCGATTGCATTTAAGGAATCGCATTTTGCGATTCCTTAAATGCAATGCAAGAACCACTTTGAAGTAGCGATTTCGCTACTAGGGTGCGCAAATTACCATGAAGTTGAACTTCATGGTAATTTGCAAAAACTTTGAAAAATGCGCTAAAGTACATTTTTCAGAGTTGTAGGTTACACACACACACACACACACACATGCCCTTGGGACATGTATGTCCGCAACATTTGTGCACAGATCAATTTCAGGGGTGCAACAGGGTGTCCTTTTGACACCCTTGTACCCTTGAAATTGCATAAGCAATTTGCGAGTACCAATTGGTACTCGCAAATTGTGCTTGCAATTTCCCATTCATTCCTATGGGCCTGTTGGCCCATAGGAATGAATGGGAAGCTATTCCTTATTTGCGACTCACTATTTGCAAGTCGCAAATAAGGAATGTGTAGGAATCGCTATTATTATAGCGATTCCTACATGCATAGGATTTTGCGAGTCCTTAATTGCGAATCCTTAATATTCGCAATTAAGGACTCGCTAAAGCCTAGCTTGATGCATGTGCCTGTTGTAGTACAGATATTTACATTGGAGTTTGAATGTTTCATAGTTGAATGCTTTGTAAATATCCACATTGAGGACTAATGAGTAAAAGTAAATTATGCTTTTATTTCGTAGCAGTTTGAACTATCTTGTGTTTTTTTTCCCCAAGGATATCTTCTAGCTAGCATTTATGTACAATCTATTCAAGGGTTGCCAATGCTAAAATCACAACTTTCTCTTTTTATGTTGTTCAACATGGACTGATTGTGGTTTTTTGTCAATATATCACGTGCTTAGCTAAAATTCCAGGACAAGATATGAAATATTGTATTCTTTTTAATTAATTGGCACCGATTTTGAGTGATAAGGCTGGCATAATATTACGTTTTTTGGGGGGGATATGGTGATTTTTTAAGTTGTTTTTTTTTTACTAGGGGTTTCCATTATTACTCAAGTTTCGCACCCTACCTCCTCCCCCTTTTTCTCTGCCCTTTTTCCTGCTGTTTTTCCTGTCCCTTTTCCTGTTCTTTTTGGTCTCCGTACCTTCTCTCTTATTGCTTTTCAAATCTCTTTTCAGTTCCTAGTCCCTTTTCTATGTCCACATGTTTTTGTTGCTTACTGACATACAAAATCAAAACCAATATGAGCCCTAGTATCCTCTGACATTTCGGAATTTCGTAGGGCTGCTTTGGTCTTCATTTTATGTCATAGTTTTTCAGCAATATGATTGACATTCCACTATGGAAGTACTACGACTCTCATATTGCTTTGTAACAGTGAATGGACATTGAGAGGACTTAGATATGGTAACTCCCTTTCTTGTTCTTTCAAACACTGCTCAGCTGCTGCAGAACAAAACAAAAGTGTGCCCATTAATAGCACTATATAATGTCTGCTCAGCAGCAGAAATAACAATAAACATTTCACTTTTCTAATTGCATTTTTTTTACTAAAGTTATGTTTTTATCTAGAACAGTATTTGACAACTTTGATATTTGTTTATGCGGTTGCTAATAGATTCCTGTCAAGTCTTATACCCAGAATATACGAATATGATTATTTATCACTGAAAAAGATAAAAACCAAAGACACAAGATGAAATCTAAAAGTATCAGTCACATCTTTACAAAGTTAGCATGTGAATGTAATCTGTACAAAAGGGCAAGAGGAAGTATGAAATTAACTACAGAGAAGAGCCCAGTGAAAAATAAACATAAGAACCAATGTGTCAACTCTTACGTAATGGCATGTCTTGCGGCTCATAAGTATACAGTCGATTTGAGTATCTTCCACCGATGTCAGCTCTAACAGTTAATGTGGGGTCTGTGAAAGAAAAACAGGATAATAAAATGAAGAAAACCCTGCTGAGGCAATCACCATGATCATAAGCTCATTTAATATTATTTCTTACATTAAACACTCACACTAAGGGTCTGTGCAATTTAAAATTGACTCACAATTTTTCCAACTAAAATATATTTTGCTACATAAACCTATAGGTAAGAGTAGCCCAGTAAAAATATTTTTTGCTAAATAAACCTCTAATTTTTCTAACGTTTTCTTGAACTGCGTTGTTTCACGGAAAACCTATTGTAGCTGCTTTTTCCAGCAATTTAAAATACTTGGTTGAGAGCGTGGAGAGAGTAGGATGGCTAGAGTTTACAGCTTTTAATTTGTTGACAATAAAGGGTCAGAAGTACTAACACACTGGTCACAGAAAGTGGCTGAAATTGCCCACCACCTTTTTATAACCATACTTCAATTTTGCGATGCAACCTATTTACTAAGATGTCACACCACACCATCTCTAGCAACAGGGGATTGCAGACCAATCTTTGTAATGAATATTAATAAGACAGGCCATGATTTATGACCTCCTCTGACTAACTTCATACACAGGGATGGTGGCCTGAAAGGTATTGTATTAGGGAGAGCACAGTGTGCTTCCCGGGACTGAGGTTGCCAGCAGTGATTCAAGAAGCAAAGCAAAGGTCTCACCTTTAGGACCTATTTGCTTTGTCAATACCTTTGTGAGAAGCTGTACACCATCAGCATTTTTGGTGATGCTTTGCAGCATCAATTAAATGAAAAAAAGAGTTACGATGATGCAGCTGTGTCATCTTTTAGGCATGCCCATATGTTATGATGTATGCACCATTTTTTATTTTCTAATCAAAGATGGATTGTGTTAGAAATGGGGGTCTCTAGTTGGCAGAGGTAGGCACCTTTGTCCAAATAGGGACCTTTGCTTCTAGTCAGGGTACGGGGATACACACTTTAGGTAACCTATGCTCACCCCCTGGGTAACATGGCACAAGCAGAAAAACTTACCCTAAAGGCAATGTGTAAAGTATTTGTATTCAAAACACACTTTATATAGTGATTACACCACAAATGGACACCACACCAGTTTGGAAAAACAAAGAATCTTTATCTAAACTCAAAGATAAAAATCCAACATACATGTAATAAGACTATGACTTTAGAAATGTTTCAAACAACTTATTCTATAGAAAACTATGGATGTGTGATTTCTCACAAAGTACCTGGAGATGCGTCAAAATTCACAAGGCCAAACAGCCGCAGAGATGGGAAGTATTGAGAAACAAAGACGCATCAGTTCCTGAGGTCATTGGGAGGTGATACAACAGTTCTGCTGCACGTAGGAAAAGTGGGGCGTCGAATCCGGTCTGTAGGTTGAAGTGATGTATCTACTTTAAGACGCTTCTGGTCCATGGGCGATGCATCGGCACAGGTACGATACATGGAAATCCGGGATGCGGCGGCGGTGAGTGGTGCTGTGTTGGTTTCTTCAGCTTCGATCCCTTGATGCAACAGTTTTTGCAGCGGCGCCAGGTGCTGCGTCAGTTTCGGCTGTGGCGTGACGATGCTTGGAGATTCTTCTTGCACAACTGTGCTGCATCAAAACAACAGACGCAAGAAGAGCGATGAGTCGATTCTCTTAGTTCTTCAGGTTTCTTCCAGCTCCGAGCAGCAAGCATAACCTTTAGAGGTCCGGAACAGGCACCTCCTGGCAAGTCAGAACTCTCAGCAACAGAGTTCAGGGGAGCTAGGGGTGAAGTCTTTGTGTCCATGAGACTTCAGAACAGGAGGCCAGCACTCACAGGCCCTTGGAGATCTTCTTCAAGCAGGTTCAAACCAAAGTTCCAGACTTTGGCCTTTCCTTGGCAAAAAATAGCAACTGCAGGCCAACCCTACACAGCACACAGCAAAGGGGCAGTACTACTCCTCACAGCTCTTCAGCTCTTCTCGTTGGCAAAGGTTCCTCTTGAGTCCAGAAGTGATCTAAATTTCTGGGGTTGTAGCTGTAACACATATACCCCAAAGTGTCTTTGTTCTCTTTGTGCAAGAGTCTCTGAGCCCAGTCCAAACCATTTCTGTCCTCAGTGGTGCCGTATGACCACAGGTGGTGGAGACAGCATTGTGAAAGAGAGACAGTACTTATTCAGGTGCAAGGAAACCTCCTCCCACTACTCTAATTGCAGCCAAGCCCCATTCAGCTCAGCTCTGAGTCATGTAGGGAGGGCAAGACACACATCAACTCCCCCGTGGCTGTCTACAGTAAATGCACATCCCCAGCCCCTGTCACTCCCAAACCAGACAGTCAATACACAAACAGGCAGAGGCACACATAATGGCTAAACAAGAAAATGCCTACTTTCTAAAAGTACTAACACAAAAAGGAACCTAACCCCGTTGTGCTTTAGACTCTTCACTTTGACGAGCTACAAACAGACAACCACTTTATCTATGTGAATGGACTATTTATTTATGCACTTCTATTTGATTGCTTTTTAAGAAAATTATTAATCCAAAATTGAATGTACCATATAAGAAAATACTTCAATTTCAAATGACAAACATCAAAACTTAACTCATTAGACTTCAAACAAATTCTTGTCAACACAAATTACATTAATACAAACATTAATTTACAAACCACATTCACTCATTCACATCATCCACCCAACAACTGAAACTAATCTGTCAAACGTGAACCACTCTCTATATCACACACGGGGAAATATTCTTCAGTACAGTTGTGTTAGTAGTTTAAAAACGGCCCTACCTGACCCCAGTCCAATTTGGGCCTATCCCCTTTTGTTATTACTTTCTAAAAGTGGCATTTTCAAACACACAATTTAAAAACCATCTTTACTAAAAGATGTTTTATTAAATTGTGAGTTCAGAGAGCCTAAACTTGATTTGTCCCAATGGGAAGTTATACTTGCAAGATGTTACAGAGTATTTCCCATTCTATCCTACGGGACAGATAGCCTTTCAACAGTGAAAAACGAAATTGGCAGTAATGCACGATCAGGACATGTCAGACACACCAGTACATGTTCTACCTTTCATAATCATTGCACACTGCCCATGGGGATATCTTGAGCCTACCATTAAGGTGTCCTACATGTAAGAAAAGGGAAGGTTAGGGCCTTGCAAGTGGGTACACTTGCCAGGTTGACAGGGCAGTTCAAAACTGTGCACAAACACTGCAGTGGCAGGTCGGTGATACCTTTTCAGGCTATTCATGTGGTGGCACAATCATGCTGCAGACCCTATAGTAGCATTTGATTTAAATGCCCTGGGCACACACAGTGCACTGTAGCAGGGACTTATCAGTAAATCAAATAGCCAATCATGGAAACACCAATCCATAAACACAATTTACACATAGAGCATATGCACCTTAGCACTGATCAGCAGTGGTAAAGTGCCTAGAGTCCTATAGCCAACAACAACAGGTCAGAAAAAAATAGGAGGAAGAAGCAAAACGTTTGGGGATAACCCTTCAAAAAAAAGTCCTACAGATTTATAAATAAATAAATGAAATTGGAGTAGTGTGAAAGCATTTTTTATAGGATATAAAAAAAGGACTACTGTTGTGGTGGGACTACAGAGGAGATGGTAGGGGGAGCAATAAAATAATAATAAAGCTGGATAGGGGAAGAAGGTGAAAGCAGTACAAAAGGGAGAGAGCAATACAGGGCAGGGAGAGAAGCACTTGTAAGAGAAAGCACGAGAGATCGCAGGCGAGTTTGGCTGAGGTGAAGATTTTTAAGGGAGAAATCTAGCAGCACACAAGGGAAAAACACAGAAGGCTGGGGAGACTCATGCATTCTCAATTAAGTGCTTAACAGAAAAAGAAAATCCCATACAAGTGAGCACTCAAAAGGATGGCAAAGAAGCCATGCTCAAGGTGAAGGACAAACACAAGAGGAGGAAGTCAAGCTAATGCAAACTAAAAACTAAGCAGCAATTAAACAAAAGTGACAATAAAGCTTATTAATTGAAAGCAAATAAAGGATGTAAACCCTCTGCAATTGTTTGGTAAGTCAGAAGAGGTCTTTTGCATACAACTCCACTGACTGATAGGTAAAACTTACAAAGGTAAAGGTGCCCCAAGGGTACATCTTCCTCTTTGTGAATACGTTACCACCTCCTTTGAGGTGTTGATAACTGATCAATGATGTGCAACTGCAGTTGTGGGTGCAAATCATAGATACATACCGTTGTGAATTGCAGGTAGGAGGGCAGGAGCGGCCCGTGCAGGTAAGAGCGGTGAGGCAGGGTGCGGGTTACTCGACCTACTGATCTTACCTGCACCGACCTCTCCTGTAGGAGAGCATCTCCCTTTCATGCCTCCTACTAATTGTATTTCAGAATTCATTGCATTGCCCATTTTGCGAGTCAGGAAGGTGTTTCTGAGTCACAAAATTGGTTTAGTACATTACATATACAATTCTGACTTCACAAACACTGATTTTGTGTATTGCAGGGATTAAATATACATGAAGGTTCAGTATATCAAGTCCAAAGTGTTTATCATGAATTAAAATAGAATAGACGTGCAAATAGTGTGACTATTCACAAGTAGCACCCACCATCTTTGTCAGCAAAAATGATGTGCCCCTATATGACTTTTGAAAACACCAAAATAAAAAATATTTTCATCACACTTGCAGACACTTATCTTCAACACTAGTAAAATGATCCTGCCACAACGGACTACAAGCAAAATCAGTTCCATCCACTGCATACCACAATAAAATCATAGTTTTGGAATCTGTTTTTATGTAAACACTCGTAACAGGCATTGTTTCCTTAGCTGTGCACGTCAGCTGCATTTAGTCAAACTACCTTGTAGAGTTATTATGAATCAGGAATGAAATGTACATTTCGTCTTACATGGCAACCCTTCCCGGGCTCCTGTCCAGGTGCAAACAGCAATCAAACACAATAATCTGTATTTATTAGATATTTCTTTGGCTTCGTTCAAATACTCATGAAATCCCTCAGACTTAAAAAAACTTGAATTGTGTTATGATGTTGGTGCTGGATGTCCTCCGTCTGGAATTTGTTTAGGGTCAGCTTCTATATTTCTTAGGTTTGGTCACTAATTAGGTAAAGGGCTTCCCTGCATAGTAATCCAGCCTGCTAGCATTATTACACCAAAGCTGTGCCAACGTAACATGAATCAGAATCCCTTTTGAACGTAGTACTTCGTTTTTCGGCATGCTATTCCCTATTCCATATATGTCTGAGTAATGTGTGTTTAACAATATTATTAGACTTAGCTGAGTTATGCACAATGTGGTTAGGAAGAAACATAAAGTGGTTGGCGAATGCCTTGTCTATGGAGAGAGTGAGAGTGTATGGGATGTTGACAGCAGTGATGAGAACATACTTCTTTAGTGATTTAGATAATTCCCTTTTTCCAATACTCATTCTTGTTTATGGTTGACAATACCACCTTCACAGCTGCCAGGAATGTACATTCCTGACAGGTGTAAATGCGTTTTTTGCAATGATGGTGGAAACATCTGCAGTTGGTAAATCTGATTTAAGGGGTGTGAAGTTCTTAAGCACCGTGTGCTTTGGAAGATTGGAAATGCAAACACATTCACATTTCTGGGCACTCCCAAACTTCAATCTGACCTATTCCCAGCCAAGGAATTAAGTTATTCCCCTCCACGATGGATGGATGGATGGATGGATGGGAAGGGTCATGGAATGGAAATGGATCACCCCAGGTTTTAGTAGGGGTGAGGAAAAATGTTTATCCTCATGATAAAAAAATATGCATTTTCAGAGGAGGCTCAAATCCTCCCTGTGCGGAGGTCTCTGTTATTTACAACTCCACACAGGGGCAATAATAGCCCTTGAGAACATTTCACGTGACATTTCCAATAGAACGCATGAACATCTGTGCCCACTACTGGGAATGTTTGTAAAAATATTCCCTTAATTTTATGGTGTTCTTCCTGAAAAGGCCACATTATGTTTTACAAGTATGAAAGATTAATTAGAAAACAGATTGCTACAAGTGCAGATTGGCATCCATCAAAACGTTATCGATTCACAGTGGGGCCCGTTTATGCACCCTTTGAAAGGTTTCAATTGGAGATGTTAACTAATGTTATTGAGGGCCACATTTAACCCCGTCCCCCACCACCAGACACATTGTGACACAATTTACTGACCTTTTAGGCATGGGAGTCATTCCATTACCTCAAACTATAACACATGCTTCCACACCAATTGGTCAACCAGAAATCAAGACTGACCAACATTTGTTGGATACATTTCATTGGATGCCAGAAAAAACTTTGTTTTAACTTCAAACTTTATTGCCAGTCCAAATTGGCCAAGGGAAATAATATACATTTCTCCCTGACGTTCTGTTTAACTGTATTGTGCCTATAAACACTGCTTCAGAAAGGACTCAATTGAGTTTAGTTGCATTTACAACAAGTAAAGCTAATTGAGTTGTCCCAAGCAGTTATAAATTTCACTCCTTTGAATAACTACCTCTTCAATTGCATTAACACAATTTGTATGTGAACCCTTTGGTTGAATTTTGTAAAAATTAGTTTGCTTCAGATTGAAGATTGAAGATCCTTAATGCAGAATATACAGCATTCTAGGTGGTCATAGTTCTTACCCAAGAGCAACTGCCATTGCTGAAAAGGATCTAGCTAGAACAAGGACTACTGCATTCTACCATGCCACAGTACTATAAACTGTGATGCTGCAATTAAATAATGCAAATTATCCTCCAACAGTCTCAGGCCGGTATTGATAACTTTCTAAACGTTACACAGGTCCCACTCTCAAATAATATGCAACTTACCTTTTGGTCAACAGGATGTGCCTCAGCGGAACATCATTGATTATAATCCGGTTTTCCTATGGGTCATTGGGAGATTTGGATGGTCTGAGTAGCAGGGTTTAAATGAAGTTGCAACATTCAGGCTACATCAAAAAAGCCTGAAGCCATGTTATCACTGTCACTGTAGTAGATTGGGCAGTAGGTGCTGCAGTCTCCAGGTGACATTTAATATTCCATGCTAGGGGTACATTTCTGCACCATACACTGTGACATTACAGTAACGTTAATTGAGCCAATCAGGTGTAAGCCAGTATTGACACATTTAAAGAGGGACTACAGGCACTGTACTCCTATTTAATAGGGGTAGCAGTGCACATAGCTCCAAGTACAGTAAAAATAGGGTTCAGCAGAAGGCACAAAATATTGGCTGACCAGGCAGAAAAGGCTGATTTACTAGGGATGGGTGTTGTGGGATTCATATATGGAGAGGTCAGTCCTCAGCTTGATGTGTCAAGGGGCTCAAACTAAACCTTGCTCGAAGGGCTCAGCAAAGCAGACTTGTATACGTTTAAGTTGCTCATGAGCATTGTACTGTGACTGTAAATCTGTTTGAATATGCTTCTCATACACTTTTATCATTCATCACTGTAGTTTTATGTTTGTTATTTGAGACAAAGGAAACTAAAATCTTCAATTTCTTCTTACCTACAAACATTATTCGGGGAACATACTGCCCATCAGGTGACAAATTTTTGTCTGTTGTTTCATGCTGACGGAAAATGAAAAAAAAAATTGTAAACATTATTGAAATTTGATATGTTAATTACAAAAATATAAAATAAATTGTTCCATATAACATTTGTCGAAGATTTATTATCGATAACATACGCAGTTATGGTATGCTGTGAATGTGTCCCATTTGACATCCTCCAGTTGAAAACATTGGTTTACCTTGTTTTATAATAAATACATTTTTTGAAACCACAGTGGGGCACTTTCACTCTGGTGTTTGATGTATTTATATCTCAGTTCTTATAACTGTTTTATATTCACGCTCATCAAAAGTAACAATATATTTGAAAAACTATGCACCCGATTCACAATCTTTTTATGTGTACAAGTAAAATTTACATGGTCACAAAATGAATCTGCTGGTGGAACTTACACATCCTGATTTGTAAAATGTCAACTTGCAGTTCAGACAATCTGCCAGCATGATGGATTTTTTGCTGTTGCAATTATAGGGCAGGCTTTTCTGAGGATGACTATGAACACTGTGACAAACATCCACAAACCCAGGAATCAGAAGGCATTTGCAACATTTTGCAGCTGCTTTCCCACCCTGAGAACATGGAAACCAAAGGGCACACTCCTATGTCTCTTGGGAATGTGGCTTGTCTAAGTGTGGACTAGTGGGCTATCTTGTGCCTCAAAATTCCTCGATTGTAAAAGATTATTTTTTTTTAATCAGAAAGAATGGACCTACAATTTGCTTAGGTGTTAGCATAATTTTGTGAACCTTTTGCTTTGTATGGCTGGAGTCTGAGAATGCTTTCTTGAAACCTTAAAATCTGCCCCTCATCATCAATGAGGGATACTTATTTTTTTGTCTAGCAAAATAAAAAAAACTGTAGATTCATATGCACTTTATGCTAGTTGTAGCCGTCTGCATGTCCTTGTAGTGACTAGTGGCAAATGCAACATAGCTAACGGCTTCATGGCCTTCACTTTTACTAATGGCTTTCTCAGTTTTTGTTAAATTTTGTGGGTCTAGATGTTCTGCCATATTCTTAGCTGGAGCATTGGGAGACAGCTATCCAGCTATAAATGCATATGTTTTGTCCCCTAATGATAGTGGGATGTTGTTTAGCCCTACTTGGCAAATGTACCTTCATGTAAAGCCCCAGTAGTTTGTAGCATACAATCTAAATGTCCTACCTAGGCTGTGGTGTAGCTTTAGTCCACCCTCATGAGAAGCATGCAGGCATGCCTTTAGGCTTGCCAATGCAGCACACAATTGGTTTAGCATAAGAAGAACAACAGCTTGTGTCAAAGTAGAAAACTTAATTTAGCCTTAGCTAAGTGACTACTAGGTGTGCCTTGAAAAAGCAGGCACCCATGACCAAATGCTCTTGGATCCCGGAGGCCTCTAGGAACAAATACCATTTTGCCACAGGTTCCCGCATTTTTGATTTTCTCAATTGTGCCACCACAGTCCTGGACCCTTGGAAGGGAGCTTGAAGGTACCATGTCAGTCCATCTTTGGACCCAGCAGAACCAAAATATCTCTTCTGCTGAGCGGTACAACCCCGAGCAGAACCAAAATATCGCCTCTGCTGCGTGTAATTTCCAGGAACAATGACTTTGCATCGCCCTCGGAGCCTACAGCCTCAGCAGAACGGCAATGCTTCATGAGAAATATTAATTTAGTTAAAAAATATATTTGTGATGTTATATGTACAAGCTTATACTGGTTGAATTTGATGTAGTTTTTCTCTCTACTATCTTTATCCATTTATGTATATTTGGGCTCCATGATGACTTTGTAGTAAGCTTCAGGTATGGTCAGATATTCCGTCCTGAAAAATATATGTGGGAGGATTACTGTTTTGTTGTTACTTTGCATTCCCCTGTGTTCCCATCTCTTCATTTATTTCTACAGGGGCCATCTCTGTGTGTTTTGAGTTCCTTAACGATAATATCTGACCTCACAATGCAGCCTTGCAGCTCCCAGGAACCGATGCTGTGCAAGGCATCTCTGAATCGACCTTGCATCGCCTTGGCTCAGCGACACATCCTTGGTGAGGAACCTTACAATGCCCTGCAACCAGGATTTAAGGTACTATTGTTAAGTGGGCCTTAAAGGTCCCTCTAGCTGACCCGCTCTCCATTGCGGTCGGCCTGAACTTATGACTTTGTCCCAGTCCAGTGTGACCAGATAACCCGAGTTGGCACAGAAATCTTTGACCTTGCATATCTCTGGTTCTAATGACTGGAGTTTTATTGCTTTAGTCATTTGATTTATTAAAACTTACTGTGTTTTCACTTTGTTACTGTTTGAAGTGCTGTGTAAATACTTTACACATTGCCTCTAAGTTAAGCCTCTGTTCTGCTCTGTGCCAAGCTACCAGAGGGTTGAGTCGGGGGTTTGCTTGTGATTTCACCTTGACAAGGATTGTGGCTGCTGCTTGAGTAGGGATTCACCCCCTCAACCAGTAACCCAATTTCTTACACATGGGCTCTCTATTTGCCTCAGGGCACCTGACAGCAGAGATTGCACTAGTTGTAACCAGCTGTACTGACTTGCCTAGTATCTTGATCAGTGAATTCTTAAGCAGGGTGTACCTAGGAATGTGTGACATTACATTTCAGTGAGATGGTGCAGGACAAGCACTAAAAGATTTGACTAACTAGTGATGTGTGCCACATATCAGGGTTGAATGCCTAAGGGTAGTATCAACTTAAGATTACATATATCTAGAACGACGTAAGGGGAGGAAAAGCAGATGTGGGTGGTATGCTACAGTCAGATGTCTTTAAACAATGTCATAAAGTAAAGAATAAAACAGGCAATGGATACTCTTTCTAAGTACTAGTAAGTGCTATCAGGTTAGAAAGAAAAAATGTTGATTCATTGAGAAATGACCAATCCAACTCAAAACAGAAGTGTTGTTCTCTTCCTGGGAACAGACTTTGACAAATAGTGAACCTGCATACATCATTTTTTGAGGGTCTGTCACAACTTGGTATAATTTGAAGTCTGTGGGGCCTAGTCACAAAGGTAAATTTACACAAGTGAAACTATATGTGCAAATTTACTTTTACTCTTTGCAGTAACACTACTACTTTTGGCTATTCACCATTTCAGAGTGTAGATTACTTCAAAGTGTAGACTTACATTTCTCCAATGCCTGACTTCAGGGGGAAGAGCCTCATTTATGAATTGCAAAGTTAATGCTAGTAGCTTTTCACAAGTAGGGTAGGGATCTGCCTATAGCAAAGTATAGACAAAAGTAAACATTTTAAACTTAAAAAAGTAGCACTTCAATTTTGTATAACATATTTGTAATGAATTTAAATATATTTAATTACATTAAAATTATTTTATAAATATATACTTTTTCCGCCTAAAGTAAAATGTTTATAGTTATTTATAATGTGCCACATAGTACTAGTTATGTATAGAATTATTTTAAATTCATTTAAATATTAAGTACTTAAAATTACATGTATGTTTATATGAAAAAGCTAATTGTATATAATAAATTAATATTCATTGTGTTAATATATACATATATTAACATTAAATTAAATGTACATATACCTTCAAAATTACAAAACCAATCAATCTATTTTGATATTATTTCCTATTGGGTTAAATATTAAGTCCCTGTCTCCATTATTTTCTATGGGAGAGTGATGCTGTACCTGTGGTTGGCCATGGGTTGTGTTGGATATACTCCAAGTCTGATCTGGAGTGCATTTACGACTTTTGTGTCCTTTTTGGCAATAGTAACTATAGAAGAACAGTTAGTGATTAGCAGCAGGCTTACTCTTTTAGGGCTGGGTTTATGTACATCCCTAAACCCCTTGTTAAACCCTCCTTAATTCCTCATCGGCACTCCCAAGCTCCTTCCATTTAGTAGTACTTCTCTTTTATATAGCCAGTTGCCAGTCCCTCCCACATTCGGTGTCTGGGTGAAGATCTTAGCACAGAAAAGACAGAATAGTTGGAGACAGAGACCTCAGCATGCAGGCTTGTGTGGAGCATTTTTGAGTATGTGATTACTACTATTGTAAGATACCTAAACCTACTAAAAGTACTATCAAATGCAGTTTGTGAATAGGCCTGCAAGTATCCTTAATTGTCTGGGTATTGTACCTCTGAAACCATAGACATCAGTTTCAGTCATGCAGTATATCAGAATGAAGTGTTACTTGAAGAAAACTACAATGGATTGGTACCTTTGTGTTCTAAATTAGAACTCTTACTTCTCTTCTCATGAGGCAGAGTAAAAAATGAATATGCTCTCCCTTGAAGGCCTCGGACATAACACCTGGAGTGTGCATACATGCCTTCATCACGGGTGAGTCAAAATTAGGCCCTATCGCTGCAATACATTTCTGCTGCTAGTAACAGTGCCAAGAGTCCCACAGTACATTTAAGAGGAGGTATGAGCTTAGGTTAAAGAATATGGTGCGTCTTATGATCAAAGTTTAATCGTTGCTTGCTTTATAGTAATGGAAGCTGCAAAGACTTGGACTCAAAAGTTTGCTCTTCAGTGTCCCAGCCACAGAGATAAGAGTGTAGTCCTTTTATTTCCTACAATGTGATAAATATGTGCAATCTCTAGCAAGCAAAACAACTTCTCATTTATTGCATACGTTTTATTAACCATTTATCCGTGCTATGTAGAGTGTGTGGTGCATTCTGAACTAGTCTGTTTCAATATTCAAATCTTTACAAAATCCACACAAAAGTGTGAATATTCCTTACAAAGTTAAGTTCAGAGAATAATTTCAGTTCAAATAATGTGTGCTGTGGCTTTCCCAGAGTATTGGTGGGGGCGAAGCAGCTGCATCAGTGTACTGTTAGACCTGCCAGCCTTAAGGGGTCCTCACCCCTACCTTATGCCTACCTCCTCTACTTTTCGGACCTATTTTTTGCTGGATTTAGGACTCAGTGCACTTTAACACTGCTAACCAGTGCTAAAGTGTTTGTAGTTTCTCCCCTAAAAATGGTAATGGTGGCTCATTCCCAATAGGCATATTTAATTTACTTTTAAGTCCATACTAAAGTGCACTGCATGTGCCCAGGGCCTGTAAATAATATGCTACTAGTGGGCCTGAAGCATGTATTGTGCCACCCACTTCAGTAGCTCTCAAACCGTGACTCAGGTCTGAACTTGCAGGCCTGTGTATGCAATTTACACTGCCATTTCCACCTGGCAAGCTATACCTTTTGCCAGGCCCAAAACTTCCCTTTTTGTACATATAAGTCACCCGTAAAGTTGTCCCAGGACAACCCACAGGGCAGGATGCAATGTATTTATAAGGCAGGAAGTGTTCTTTTATGTTTTATATATTCTGGGAGTGAAAAACTAACAAATGTGTTTTCACTACTGCAAGACATATCTCTCCCATAGGCTAACATTGGGATTACCTTATTACATGTTATATGTGTAATTCCCAATAGTGAAGAGATAGACTTTCAAGATTGGTGTCTCTGGAATCACAATTTAAAATCACAACCTATGGTGAAGTCGGATCTTAATTTGCAGATCTGAAAATGCCTCTTTTAGAAAGTTGCCATATTCTTACTTCAGCCATTTGGTGCCTCCTGTCTGTCTCTGATACACACCTGGGAAGGGTGAAAGGTGGGCTTTGTGTATCCCCCTAGGCAGCCACACACAATGGGGGCTTAGATGTGCATTGATGGGCCAACCTGGCAGAATGGGAGATAGGAGCTGGACTCAGCCTCACTTTCACCTGCAAAGGCTGTGTCCTGTCCCCACACAAAGGTCAGCATACCACCCTGTATTGAGTCCGGAGTCAGGGCAGGAAGGGAGGACCTCTGTGCACTTCAAAGACCTGTCTTTGACGTCTCCCCCACTTCAAAGAAAATAAGTACTGAACCTATGAAACCACCACTTCAGTACACTTCTGGATCTGTGAGAACTTAGCCAGGAAGAAATACTACTGTGCTGCTGAAGGACTGCCACTCTGCTGGACTGCTGCTTTACTGGACTCCTGCCTTGCTGTACTGCCTTGCTGCCTGCTGTTCCGCTGCCTGGGTGGGAAGGTCTGAATCTGCATCACTTTAAGCCAGAGTGACTCCAAAGGCTAGCTGGCTGGCCTCCTGATCTGAAGTCTCAGGGACATAATAAACTTCTATCGTACCTGCTTCTTCACCTGGACATCTGTGAGTCTGCCTTGCCACGTGGTGCAACTCCAGTTCTGGAACCTTGGAAGCGAGGTCTAAGGTGCTTGCTTCAGCAAAACCCACGCATCATCTGTCGAACCGGTGAATCATCCCTGTTGTGTGGATCAAAACCAGCGCATGGCCACTGTTGCATGACCAGAACCAGTGCATCACATCTGTTGAATGAATCTGCCTGATGCATCGGCATGGGAACAACCACTGCACCAGGTCACCACAGCTCCATTGACTGAATCCAAGATGATGATGCAGAATTTTGGCATCTCAGCTCTTCACTCATTGAAGCTGACGCTTCGTCGCTGCTGCGCTTGTCAGGACCGGCGCATTACCCCCCCTGCATGGATGGACACCGACGCATCGCTTCAGCTGTAGCCCTCATCTTCGACATCGACGCAGCCAGGATCAAGGTACTTTTGTTCAATGGGCCTCACTGGGTCCCTGCATCTGGCTGGCGCTCCATTGTGGTCGGCCTGAACTTGTCCCGGTCCATCACGGCCAGATATCCCAAGTAAGGCTTATTGCTTTTAAGCGCTATTTTATAGATTATTCTTTCACAATTCATATTCAAGTTCTACGTATTGGATTTTTGACATTTTGTTCTTGTTCTGTTAATTAAATTAAGTTCTATTTTTCTAAGCTGGTGTGGAATCATGTTGTGTTTTCATTGTTTTACTATTTGATGTGTTGCACAAATACTTTCCACATTGCCTCTAAGTTAAGCCTGACTGCTCTGTGCTAAGCTACTGCAGGGTGAACACAGGCTAATTTAAGGTTTGCCTGCTTCTTACCCTGAATAGGATTGTGGTTGAGGCTTGTGAGGGCTCATACCCCAGTCAACCTACAATCCAATTTCCACATGTACAAATATATGTCCAGTTTAAGTTATCTCATGTATCGGAGAGTGCATTTATCTTGGCTATTAAATTTCTGATTACTGAGAGCACATTTATTTTACAATTTAAGAAATCTTAGAATCTTAAATGTTTTAAAATTGCAATCAATACTAATTATTTCAGTCGATTTGCTTTGATTTTTATTTTGTAAAGCGCAGTGTATGCCTTGGGGTTAATAGTCTACTGTCAGGTCATCTACAACAACAGTGATAAACTAAAGTGGAAGAGCAAAAAGCAAAGTTTTCAGCAGCTTTCTAAAAATGTTCAGGTTAGATTGGCCACGCAAGTGATCTGGAACATGATCCCAGAGCTTGGAAGTGAGATAAACAAAACCTCTACCGTCCCAAGAGGCTCAATCAATTCTAGGCAGCAACACTTTTTTTCAGCAGCTGCAGATCATAAATGCCTATTTGGTACACACCACAAATATCTTCTTTTGAGGAGTTCAGGGCCAGACAGGTTAAGAGCTTTATGAGCAGTACAAAGCACTTTAAAAGCTACCCTCTTCTTTACCGGGATCCAGTGCAACGCCTCCAAGACTTTCGAGATGGAGTCGAACTTCCTGATATTTTTAAGCAGACAAACTGCTGCATTCTGTAATCTCTGCAATTTTAATATCTTTAATATCCCTTGCTGTAAACCCAGTTAAGGGGCATTGCAATATTCAAGACTTTTCCATCGATCATAAGGTATGAAGGGCAGAATCTTCTTTAATGTTTTTAGCAGGAAATAACAAGTTACACAAGCGGGTTAATAAAGACGAGTTTGGAATCAAACAAGATTCCTAAATTTCTCATCTTTGATACCAGAGGATTCAGAGGGTCCAAAGACAGTGGCCACCAAGCGTTATGCTAAAAAGAGTTAACATTTCCAAAGATGATCACCTCTGTCTTCCCAGGATTTAGCTTAAGGCAATTCATTATGACTCTCATACAATTCTTAAATTGATTAGACACCTCCTCTATGTTTTTGGCCCCTGAAGGAAGCCACACGGCAGAGAGAATGGTTTTGAGGTAAAATCTTCTAGGGCCACTGATTGTTCCCAGTCATCCTGAAAAGAGCAATGGAGATTAAAAGCGCCACCACCAATGCCTATTTCTGCCATTAGATGTTTCAGGACTGGGTGGCTGCCAGTGTCAAAGTCCATAAGGACCACTGCAGCCTTCCCAAATGTATCCATCATATCCGGAATCTCCTTGGTGGCTACTATCAAAGTTGATTTGGTGCTGTGAGCTTTCCTGAACCCAAACTGAGCTTCATCTAGGGTCTTATTTAGAATTCCGAGATTGAAATGTTTAAGTATCTCTCCATGATTTCTACTGGAATAGGAAGCATAGAAATCAGTCGATAGTTCTTCTCTTCATTTGGATTTAGAGACTATTTATTAATAGTGGGAGAATAGATGCCTCTTTCCACTTTTTAGGAAAACTTCCTGCCATAATGATGTTCTTCAATAACGTGGTAAACAATTTAACAATACATCCCGCAATATCATGCAGCACTTTAGGAGGACACGGATTGCTGGAGCATCTGATTTAATGATAGTCAAGAGTAGAAACTATGGAAGCCAAGACTGTTTGTAGGTAGAGGAACATCCTCTACCAGCTGATAGTAAGCCATCTGACTGACATTGAGCTCCTAGTAACTGGCCTCTACCTTTTTGCAAAAGTAATCAGCTAAACCATTGCATAGCTGTTAAGTAGGTGCTATTAAGCGACTGGCGGAGAACAGTGACAGCCACTGCACTGTTTGAAATAACTCCCTAGGGGAACTGCCAGCTAATTTGATTTCTTTCAGTAAAATAATTAATTTCCACCCTAATCATTGCTTCACACTACTGAGTGATCTGTTTATATTTCTTTCTCTCTTCTACGCAATACTGCTTCTCCAGACCTTTTCTTGTCACCGACAAGTCTATTTCAGCTCCTTTTGCGAAGCTGAATACCAGGAAGCTGTTGGACAAGATCTATGGTTTTTGACCATTTTGATGAAGGCCAGCTGGTATACCGCCCTGTTAATCCAATTAAAATAACTATCTACAGCTTCATTGGGATCTCCCCATAATGATGGTGTTGAGCCCTCCAAGATTTCACATAATTCTGTCTTGTTCATTTTACTACAGGCCCTGATAGCTTTTATCTGTCTAGCATTTTTATTCATCACCACCATAGGGTTAACATTAATACCAATATGCACCATCAAGTAATCCGACCAGGTAACGTGAAGAGTGTCCTCCAATTGTAGGCCCGGATGATTTGAAAAAACTCCGTCAAGAGTGTGACCTACAACATTTGTGGGAGCATTAGTCAACAGTTCCAAATTGAATCCATTCAGATTATCAATAAGCATTTTAGAGTCCTCAATTACTGTAAAATTTAGGTAAAGTATGCTTACATCAAGGAAGTCACTAAGGGCTTCCAGGAATTTCATTTTAGTGCCATGGTGTTATTTGACCAATAGACCATAAAACCCTTAAATTAGGATCCAATTTACAATTAAAGAAAAGAGCTTCACAGTCCATTAGTTTAACATTTTAGCACACCGAGTCAAAAGTAACCTCAAAATCACTTGTATACATTATTGTAGATCTCATCCCCGTTTTCCCTCTTAGTCTAGCCCACAGGTACTCATAGTACAGCCCGCAGGCCTCCAGCGGCCCGGGAAGCCTTCCCTGGCGGCCTGCGGACCTTGCAGACATTGTACCTGTGTTTTTTTTTTTAAATGTAAAGAGTGTCAGCAAACACTGCTGCAGCAGCGCGGACTCCGAGACACTCTGCTCTATAGGGGCTGGGCAATTCACGCAGAGTGGAGATGCAGGGGCGCTAAGAGGTGAAATACAACAAAGCCTCATTAACTACTTGTTAATGAGGCTTTGTTGTATTTCACCTCTTAGCGCCTTTGCATCTCCACTCTGCGTGAATTTTAAAGACCTGTGAAGTCCTCGGGTGTGGCTGTGTGTGTGCCCAGGAAGCTTTCTCAGCCCGGGCTGCCACACATGCAGGGTGAGGTGACAGACAGATGGACACAGAGGGAGGGAGACAGAGGCAGAGAGAGAAGGAGGGGGACAGAGGGACAGAGGCAGAGGGAGACAGAAAGAGAGGGAGGGAGGAAGAGAGAGGGAGGGAGTGAGACAGAAAGAGGGAGACAGAGGGAGGGGGAGACAGAGGGAGGGAGACAGAGGGACAGAGGGAGGGAGACAGAGGGAGGGAGACAGAGGGAGAGAGAGGGAGGAAGGGAGACAGAAAGAGGGAGACGAGGGAGGGAGACAGAGGGAGGGAGACAGAGGCAGAGAGAGAAGGAGGGGGACAGAGGCAGAGGGAGACAGAGAGAGAGGGAGGGAGGAAGAGAGAGGGAGGGAGTGAGACAGAAAGAGGGAGACAGAGGGAGGGGGGACAGAGGGAGGGAGACAGAGGGAGGGAGACAGAGGGAGGGAGACAGAGGGAGCGAGAGGGAGGAAGGGAGACAGAAAGAGGGAGACAGAGGGAGGGAGACAGAGGGAGGGAGACAGAGGGAGGGAGACAGAGGGAGGGAGAGGGAGAGAGAGGGAGAGGGAGAGGCAGGGAGAGGGAGGGAGAGGGAGGGAGGGAGGGAGACAGTAAGAGGGAGACAGAGGGACAGAGGAGGGAGAGAGAGGGAGGGAGACAGAGGGACAGAGAGAGAGGGAGAGAGAGGGAGGGAGGGAGAGGGAGGGAAGGAGAAAGAAAGAGGGAGACAGAGGGACGGAAGACAGAGGGAGGGAGACAGAGGGAGGCAGAAAGAGTGAGAACGAGGGAGACAGAGAGAGGGAGGGAGGGAGGGAGGGAGACAGAAAGAGGGCGACAGAGGGAGAGAGAGGGAGGGAGACAGAAAGAGGGAGACAGAGGGACGGAGACAGAGGGGGACATAGGGTGGGAGACAGAGGGAGGGAGAGAGAGGGAGAGGGAGGGAGGGTGACAGAGGGAGAGAGAGGGAGGGAGGGAGACAGAGGGAGAGAGACAGAGGAAGGGAGACAGAGGGAGGGAGACAGAGGGAGGGATATAGAGGGAGGGATACAGAGGGAGGGAGACAGGGAGGGAGGGAGACAGAGGGAGGGAGACAGAGGGAGGGAGACAGAGGGAGGGAGAGAGAGGGAGGGAGAGAGACAGAAAAAGGGAGACAGAGGGAGAGAGAGGGAGACAGAGGGACGGAGACAGAGGGACGGAGACAGAGAGAGGGAGACAGAGAGAGGGAGATAGAGAGAGGGAGACAGAGAGAGGGAGACAGAGAGAGGGAGACAGAGAGAGGGAGACAGAGAGAGGGAGACAGAGGGAGAAAGAGGGAGGGAGGGAGACAGAAAGAGGGAGACAGAGGGTGAGAGAGGGAGGAAGGGAGACAGAGGGACGGAGACAGAGGGACAGAGACAGAGGGAGAGAGGGAGGGAGACGGAAAGAGGGAGACAGAGAGGGAGACAGAGGGAGGGAGACAGAGGGAGGGAGAAAGAGGGAGGGAGACAGAAAGAGGGAGAGAGGGAGGGAGACAGAAAGAGGGAGACAGAGGGAGGGAGACAGAAAGAGGGAGACAGAGGGAGGGAGACAGAGGGAGGGAGACAGAGGGAGGGAGACAGAGGGTGAGAGAGGGAGGAAGGGAGACAGAGGGACGGAGACAGAGGGACAGAGACAGAGGGAGAGAGGGAGGGAGACGGAAAGAGGGAGACAGAGAGGGAGACAGAGGGAGGGAGACAGAGGGAGGGAGAAAGAGGGAGGGAGACAGAAAGAGGGAGAGAGGGAGGGAGACAGAAAGAGGGAGACAGAGGGAGGGAGACAGAAAGAGGGAGACAGAGGGAGGGAGACAGAGGGAGGGAGACAGAGGGAGGGAGACAGAGGGAGACAGAAAGAGAGAGAGAGGGAGGGAGACAGACAGAGGGAGACAGAGGGACGAAGACAGAGGGACAGAGAGAGGGACGGAGACAGAGATGGAGACAGAGAGAGGGAGACAGAGAGAGGGAGGGAGGGAGGGAGGGAGGGAGAGCGAGAGAGAGAGAGAGAGAGAGAGATAAAAAGAGAGTGAGATAGAAAGACGTGTGTATGCCGGGTCTGGTGGCTCAGGCCTGTGTTCAACCTCATGGTCACAGGTTTTTTTTTTTTGCTCTAGCCCCGCCCCCTCCTCCACTGACCCCGCCCCCACCGGTGCGGTCCTCGGCCACAAACCACACTGTAAATTTGGCCCCTGAGAGAAAGTTTGTGAGTACCCATGGTCTAGCCTATTGATAACACAGACTGACAGAAGTGCAGCAGCTATGTTAAGGTCAGAATACTTATCCGCCCAGGTTTTAGTGTGAAAGGAGATAGCAGAGGCAGGTGCATCCAGATACTCAGAAAGATCATGTCTATGCTTGATTGCCAAGTGGGTGTTCAGTAATATACAATTCAACTTACAAATCGAAGAAGGCCCAATGGTATGTCTGAACGACTAGGAACTGCTCATGCTGGTTCTAACTGGCACGCATAATGACAGACATCACAAACATAAGTGTGCTGCATTAAATCCAGTTTACAATTTTTGCATCTTACATACTTACCTACATATTTTAATTGTAGGAGAGAGTCTCTAGTATTTGAAAAAAATGTGTTCTGGTCCTGGCTCCTGGCAATCATAGGCATGGACAAGCACAGACTGGCTTGCCTTTGGTGGTCCTTTAGTGAGCCAGCGGTGCGCAACAGCGTTGGCTTTGGAATTTATAGCCAACTGTTGTTAAGCAGCTAGACTGGCAACTACCAAATTGGCATAAGCCCGGAAGTGTAAAAGAAAGACTTTGGCTTTCTCCTCTCAAACGCGAGAGCCGCGGCAGACTAGAAAGCAAAAGAACCTGTGCAATTAAAAGTAATGCCCATCAGAGAGACTCCTTCAAATGAGATGTCTCTTCCTTAGTAAGCAATTTAAAACCTTCTTAAAATGTGTGCTCTGATATGTAACTTGTCTGCAGTATCTGGCCGTACATCCATGCCGGCATCGGCATTCATAGCCGATTGGTGTTAAGCAGCTAGACTGCCAGCTACCAAGTCGGCATCAGCCCGGAAGTGTAAAAAAAAACAGACTTTGACTTTCTCCACTCAAACGAGAGACCCTTGGTGGACCAGAAAGCAAAAGAAGTGGAGTAATTAAAAGTAATGCCCCCGAAAAGAAACTCCTTCAAATGAGAGATCTCTCCCCAAGTAAGTAATTTGAAACTTTTTAAAAATTGCGTGCTCTGAAATGTAACTTGCCTGCAATATCCAACCTAATTGTGCATCAAGGATTCATCAAAACATGAAAAAAAAGTTCCAAATGGTTGTAGTACGCCTCACTGGAAACTTACCATGAGATTTAGCATGATAAAGTTATTTTGAGCCAATTCTTGTGCCTCTTCGCTTTCTGCAAAAGCCTTTTTCAGTGCTGGAAAATAGTGTAATTACTATTAAAAAGAACATTCATCTTGATTCTGGCATAGACATTTTTCAATAGTTACAATCAACTTGAAAATAATTTCAACTGAATTATCTCTGAATTCTTAAGACACTAATGCTACTGGTGCTTCCAAGCATTCTGTAGTTTTAGACAGAACTTGCTCAGTTTTACGGAATTCCACGGAGTTAAATAAAAACTCTGCGAGATTCAGCAGAGTTCCTCCCTCCCCTATGTAGTGCGGAATTCCTACTGCTGCCCACATACCCATGAAAAGGGGTGAGAAAAAGCGCACTTTAATTACTTGGTAAATAGAACACTATATACCGCTGCTCGGAGGCACCATTCGTGGCTCGCTGCTTCTGTCTCTGCTTGGTGCATTTTTATTTTTTGTATCTTGAGCTACATTTACATCCAAAACCATAATATGCTACTTTTGTAGAAGGAGCAAACAGTGAATAGGGTCGCTCGTGCACTCAAGGTGGGGAGTAGGTCCAATTCTAAATGGATGACTGGGATTAAGGCAGGGTGGAGACATGCCCCGGAACCATTTAATTGTACAATGCCAATTTGTAGCACAGCTGGTTAAAGAGGGTGGGGGAGCTGCTGCTATGTTTGTTAATGCGGATCCAGGGTTTTGTCACTCACTTCGAATATGCTACTTACCAGTATGCATCTGTTCTTGGCATGTAGGGCTGCTGACATTCATATCTGTGCATAGATCGCCGCCTAATGTTGGGTCCGGATGATTGCACATTGTTGTCCTGGAAGAGTCTTCGAAGTATCACGAGATAGGTGGCTCCTCCCCTGGACTACAGTGCGCATGGGCATCCCCTCCATCCTTAGATTGTTTTTCGCCATTGTGGCATAGATGGAGTGTAATACAGTGAATGATGACCATGGTAATTAGTAATTACTGAATGCTACAGCTGCTACAGGCGCCGGGGAGGAGGGTGGGCGATATGAATGTCAGCAGCCCTACATGCCAAGAACAGATGCATACTTGTAAGTAGCATATTCGGTTCGAGGCATGTGGGCTGCTGAATTAATATCTGTGCATAGATGATATAGCAGTCCCTCCATTTAGCGGCGGCTTCCCGTGCCAGCTGCAATAGTCTGAAAAAGAGTTTTGAGAACAGCCTGTCCTACAGCTGCCTGCTGTCTTGAGTGTACATTAACACAGTAGTGCTTGGTAAATGTATGTATAGTGGACCATGTGGCTGCTCTACATATCTCCTCTAAAGGAATATTTCCCAGGAAAGCCATGGAGGCCCCTAACCTCCGTGTGGAGTGGGCTCTTGGAGGAATTGTTAGTGTGCGCTTAGCTTTTTCATAGCAAATCTGTATACACTTAAGGATCCACCTAGCTATTCCTGCTTTGGAAATGGGGTTGCCTTTGTACTGTGGAGAAAAGGCAACAAACAGTTGTTTTGTTTTCCTGAAATTTTGTGTTCTGTCAATATAGTACAGGAGAGCTCTTTTGATATCAAGTGTGTGGAGCATTCTCTCTGCTACATTCTCAGGATTAGGATAAAACACTGGTAGTTCTATGGATTGGTTCATATGGAACTGCGAAATTACCTTGGGCATGAAAGTAGGGTTGGTGCGTAGTACGACCCTGTTAGCATGAACCTGTATAAATGGCTCTTGAATGGTTAGTGCCTGAAGTTACCTAACTCTTCTTAGGGAAGTAATGGCAACTAGGAAAGCTACTTTCCATGTTAGAAATTGAATCTCACAAGAGTGTAGAGGTTCAAAATGTGGTCCCATCAGTCTGGTGAGGACCACATTTAGGTTCCAGACTGGTGAAGGAGGGTGTCTTGGAGGAATCACACGTTTGAGTCCCTCCAAGAAAGCTCTGATGGCAAGCACTTTGAACAGTGAGAGGTGCTGCCTGTTCTGAAGGTAAGCTGCCAGTGCGGTTAAATGTATACGGATGGAATTGTATGCTAGATTGCATCGGTATAAGTGTAATAGATAACAGATAATGTTTTGCGTTGATGCATCCAGTGGATTGATGTCATTACTTTTACAATAAATGACAAATCTTTTCCACTTAGCCGCGTAGCAGGCTCTGGTAGTGGGTCTCCGTGCCTCCTTGATGATATTCATACATTCTGGAGGCAAGTTTAGGTAGCCAAATTCTAAGATCTCAGGAGCCAGATCGCCAGGTTCAGCTGTTGCGGATCTGGGTGCTGAATCTCGCCATGGCTCTGCGTTAAAAGCATGGGTGTTAGCCGTAGTCGTTGATGCGGTACCACGGAGAGTTCCAGAAACGTGGTGTACCATGGTTGGCGTGCCCACGTTGGAGCAACCAGGATGAGCGTCAGTGAGTGTTGCCTCAGTTTGCGTGCCACCAGCGGTATTAATGGTGCTGGGGAAAAAGCGTACGCAAATCTGCCTGACCAGTTCATCCATATTGCATTGCCCAGCGACTGTGGATGTGGGAACCTGGCGGCAAAGTTTTGGCATTTTGCGTTTTCCCTTGTGGCGAATAGGTCTATCTCTGGATGACCCCACCGTTGGAAGTACGGTTGGAGTACTGATGGATGTAACTCCCACTCGTGTATTTGGTGGCTGTGTCTGCTGAGTAGATCCGCCATCTGGTTGTCCTTGCCCGGGAGGTGTTCCGCCATGAGGAAGATGTTCCTCTGAATGGCCCACTTCCACATGCTCTGAGCCAGATGAGACAACTGTGGGGAGTGTGTCCCTCCCTGCTTTTGTATGTAGTACATGGCGGTCATGTTGTCCGTCCGGATCAACACGACTTTGTTGCACAAGTGTACTTTGAATGCCTTCATTGCAAGGAAGATTGCCATGAGTTCCAGAAGGTTGATGTGCATCCTCCTTTGCTGTGTCGTCCATAGTCCCTGCACTGTGTAATTGAGTACATGAGCTCCCCATCCCTGGAGAGACGCGTCCGCCGTCAGTATGATTTGTGGGACAGGCTCTCGGAACGGTCGGCCCTTGCAAAGGTTTTGTGGATTCCACCAATGCAGAGAGTTGTATGCCCGACCGCTCACCAACACTAGGTCCTTCAATTGTCCGTGAGCCTGATTCCACTGACGTGCCAGGCACTCCTGAAGCGGGCGCATATGTAACCTCGCGTGCGGGACTATGAAGATGCAGGAGGCCTTCATGCCTATCAACTGCATAAACACTTGTGCCGGTAGTGAGTGTTGAGGTTTGAACTTTGTTATGAGCAACTGCATGCTGTTGATCCTTACTGAATTGGGCTGTGCCTTGGCTGCCAGAGTGTCTATGGTCGCGCCTAGGTACTGCTGTACGTGGGTGGGTTGAAGGTGGGACTTTGGATAATTCAGGGAGAAGCCAAGGCTGTGAAGAAGGCGAATGGTGTGGGTTACGTGGTTGGCACACTGCTGGGCCGACCTTCCCTGGATAAGCCAGTCGTCCAGATAAGGATAGACATGTATGTGCTGTCTCCTTAAGTGTGCCGCCACTGTTGCCAGGCACTTGGTGAACACTCTGGGTGCCGTTGTTACTCCGAAAGGGAGGACTTTGAACTGGTAATGTTGGTTGAGAACAGTGAACCTGAGATATTTTCTGTGTGATGGGTGTATGGGTATATGGAAATACGCATCTTTGAGATCTAGTGTTGTCGTAAATTGGCTGCGATTAAATTAGCGTTAGCAGAATCCATCTGGTATTTACAGGCTATCCTGTACATTTTGTGGAATCCATTTTGTATTTCTGGCAGCCATTTTGTCTTCCCTTGTGCTCTGTTTAAAGGACTGGCTATACTTAGACTCTGCTACCCTGCACATGCGCAGGAATATCTAACTGTCCATGCATCTGTTTTTAGTCTGTAACTATCAGGTTGTTTCTACCAGAGTCAGCAACTGCTAGCTCCTCCTATACTATTTACGGTGCATTTCTGTATGACCATCTATGTATGTAACTCTTCTCATGTATGCTTGCATCGTCCTTTTCCTGAGCCCCTGTGTGGGTATAAAAGACCCATGGTTCTTCTACTCTGGGTGCTACCTTCATTCAGCACCACAGGGTGCTGGGTGAATGTGGTTCCACCTCCTGAGGTTTAATAAACTATGTATTTTCTATTTCAGATTCTGTGCCAACTTCTTTCTAATAGTCTGAGGACTCTGTGCAGAGAAGGGCGAACCCCTTGCACTGGTAGGCCTAGCTGAGGCCTATTTTCTACAATTGGCGCCTCAACTTGGGGCTCATCGGTGACTCGGATGCCCAAAGGATTGGTCGCGACGAAGGATTGGAATCTCGCTCTGGACGTGATCACTGCCCGATAAGACCAGAGTCTTGGCATCCACGGCGACTTTTCCTTTCTTTCTGATCTGACCATCCAGGTGGCACCGGTCCTCGACTGAGATCTCTTCTGTTGATTCACCGTGCAGTGACCATTTGGTCGATTTTAGAACTTGGCAGGATGAATCTGAACACCAAGTGATTGGTAAGTGTCTGCGGCGCTTGCTGTTGGTTTTGATGCCTGTGATTGGTAAGGTAGTTTAGTAACGCTTACTGTGGCTTTGAGTATGGTATATTTTGTGTTGGCCAACTTGGTTTGTTTTGACATATGTGACTTGCAATTCACATAGGCAGGTAATGAGGAGAATTTTCTCTAACTGAATTGATTTGAACGGCACATCGTACTAAAGGTACCTTAAGTGCTACTTTGATTATAATATTGCATATTCTGCACTATTTTTTGGCATATCTGTCTTTAGCACACTTCAAAAGATGTGTTGCCTTTGGAATGGTACCAAAATGAAACTTGATGAAGCACAACTGGCGCCCCCTCGGAGGGGACGCCTAATAGGGATATGTATATTAAGTATGGTCTTTCTTCTATAATGTACAGCGCATTATGGAATAAAAATACTTGTAAGTGGTGACTAGTACCCCGAGGAACTAAATATGTACATAAAAGGATCCTGGTCTGTGCACTTAGTAACATTCATAAGTGATGAGATGCAGAGCGTTTTTTTTTTGGTGTTCTGCCAGCCAAATCTGGTGAATATGACTTGCAACTAGTATTTACAAATGGTTTGGTTTAAGTACAGTCTGTGGGCTGTCTTTTGTTTCTGTCTTAAGTGTTGATCTGTGGGTTAAATGTGTGTTTACATGTTATGGTGTGGTAAATTGTGTTTTGGATGTTGCTAGCACTGGAAAAAGCGTGTGATTGAATGACTGTGAATATGTGAAAGAATTCTGAGAAGTGAAATTGTTAAGGAGTAAATTTAATTTGGTCTCATCACCATCAATAAGTCGCAAAAGGAAATTGAGAGGGGTGTAGCAAGAGAAAGAGCAACCCCTGTGATTTGATGACACCCTTAATGTACAAAAGTATTAATGAAGAGTAATTAGGGACCCGTTAAAAGTTTAGCTTGGAAAAATTGTGGGTATTTCGAATTTGCAAATTGTTCCTATGCAGCTTTGTGTTCTTGGTGGTTCAGTGAGCCAATGTGCTGGGTCCACAGGGTTGTAGGTTCTAATTTAAGCTGAACCTGCTAATCTGAGAATTGAACCTAAATTTATGACCCTTGAAAAGAAATTGTATATTAAAATAAATGTTTCCATAGGGCAAATTATTGCAGTTTAGATAACATTAGGAAGGCTTTTTGTCTTTGACAGCTTCAGGGCTGTGCAAGGCAGATTTTGACCTTGCAGCTTGTAAGGTGGGGGCTAAAAATAGAGGAGTGAACCAGGAGGTGAAATCACTGCTTAGAAAGCTTCACTGACATGAAAATGTGTAATGCTTGCAGCAGGACAGCCTTGGAGAAAGGTGGGGGCTAGGAGCACTCGCTGTGGCCCGGTTCTGCGCTGAGGTTTAGCTTCTCTGATGAGACAGGGCAGCTGAGGAACGAAACCCAAGGAGCCTTCCTCTGCCCTATTTTGTGCAAAGACCAGTTAGACTTTCCATAGAAAACTGTTTTTATTTTTTTTTTAAACTGTTGCATTAATCCTACACAAAAAGTAAAATGATGCTCTTGCTTGAAATTTTAAGGGCTATATGCCTATATAAAAACGATTTTCCAATTGAGAATTAATTTTCTCAGTGGAAATTGTGGCGCAAAATTAACATGGATTATCGGATAAGAGTTTTACCTTTAGAAAGTTAAAATTAAGATGACCTGTGTAAAGAGAAAAACGAAATTGTGTGTTTTACAATAGACTAAATTCAGATACAAAATGTCACAGCATTTATCTTTTGTATAGGGTATTCAAAGGCATTCACATTATACAGCACGACAGATTTGTGTTGGCTTGAAGGGTTGACTTGCAAGGCGTGTGAATTTCGACACCTTTACGTGTTAAACAGCTGTGTCAACAAGACCATTTCTATTTCGGACTCCGGCTACAGAGAATAGTTGAAGTCAAAAACACGGAGTAAAATTCTGCATTTCAGACTGCTGTTTCCAAAGTTAGAAATGTAGTTTCATTATTTTTGCAGATTGACAGTAGGGATTTCTTTTCTTAATGCCTTTTTTTTAAAATAAGGATAAGAGTGGTTTTTGATGTTCAATAATAATGGCTGTCCTTCATTTAAAAGTGGCGCAGACTCAAGATGTTTCAAGATAAGCTTCTGTGCTTAGGGCTAAGAATTAATGTGTTTCAATATAATAGGCAAGGGATGCAGCTCGCTTTTCATATGTAGACTCATCAAAATGATTAGATTTATTAACAAAAAATATATTTTGATTATATAAAAAAAAAAATGTTATTTCAAATAGGTGCAAAAACAAATTCGTTTTTTACTATTTATAATGCCTAATAATGATACTGTGACCTCCTAGCATCCAAATTGCATTTAAGCCGTGCTATACAGCAATAGGGGGTCAATTACATGTGAAAATGTCACTTTACCCAGGCGTACAAAACTCATTTTTATAAGGGTATACATTATACATTTTTGATGCCACATCTCTGGGATATGTAGAGGACATTCTGGGGATGACTATTATGCAAAAACATTGTAGGATGTTAATTTTTAAGTGCCCTGAAAATCAAAGTCGAAATTGGGTAAAAATTCACTATTTAAATGAGTTTTCTCCAGTCAGATCAGTTTTTAAACTGCCTTACGCCCCAGTAAATGCACATATGTAAGCATAGACCATCTATACTGCTAGACAAACGCTTGGCACACTGCTTATACATATCAATGTACAAAAATTGGCAGAAGTTATTAAGCTTACCTCTGAAATTGCTGGTAGACACACAGAGTGGGTTTTGCTGCTCTGTCTTCGGTCTTTAGGGTCACTTTGACTTGGAAGCACCACATGAAAACCTTGCATGCATGCTGGGGAACAGCTGCATAGGTTATAGGTCAAAGTCCTACATTTAGAAGCCTGTAGGGCTCAGCACAACGTTGCTTTGACATTTCGACATTTGAAAGACGAAATGGCAGGGGAAGAAAGAGGTTTTTGCTTACCCTTTTTTTTTTTGGTAAAAGCAAGTTTTTGTGTGCACTCAATGCACATAGTATATGTGACCTCTCTTTAAAGGACAATGGCTCTGCCATATATATATAGTATAAATGTTTTTAGGGTTGAATTCAGGAAGCAATGGGATTCAGTTTGACTTCATGCGGTCTCATGTTGCACTAGTACATTTGCTAAAGGAATATGTTCTTTGGCTAGCTGAAATGTGCTCTTTCGCTCCTCAGAGTTTGTTTATGCCCAGTTGCTACAAATTGGGGTTGATAGTGTTGACAGAATGAAACCTGGTACAGGTTTCTTACCGTCAAAACTGGGGAGTGGAGGCTAGCTCCTCTACAAATTAAGGGTAGGCAAATTTATGTGTTCTCTCTCTTTTTCTTACTTTTTTTTGAGCCTGTCTAAACTGTCTGTGAAATAACCATGAGACATTAAATTGGCTATTCAGTAATACTGTTTTAAACATTATTAGCATTAATAAAACGAATAAATATATTTTGCTATGTTACTACCCATCCTCTCTGATGGAATTATGAGAGGATGAGTAGTCTAGGTTGCTGTTTCCTTATTTGATCTTTAAGGGGAACTAGCTGTGGGTAGTTTTTGTTTGAAAATTCTTAGTTCTGTATGTAATAGGAATCCCTGTTAAATTAGCAGTGTTAGATTTTCCTGTTGCTCCTATAACATGAGAGCATGGTCCTGAGTATACAATATAGGTGCTTTAATTAAGAAAAATCATTTTAGAAGTGTCTGCAGTCCTGTACAAATAATGCAATGTTTAGGAGTAAAACGTGTATAACATTTCCTTTTTCTTGAGGGTCTTTAGAAATGAACACAGACTTCCTTGACTGCTTGGCATTGGGTGACGTATTACTCTTGTTAGTTCACTAAAGAGTTTTTATACTTGCTAATAGGTCCAGACTGTTGTTTTATTTACTCTCACATATATGAAAGTGGTTCCAGGGTGCCTTGTTAATATATGGGGCGTCCCTGGACTAGGAAGTATTCTGAGACTATCCTCTCTGTTGATAGATTATTTTTGTGCCTTGTCTAAAGACCTTTTGTTCTGTCCACCAATAGATATTTGCTGCTTTACAACCATTGCCAGAGGGGCGCGTACATCAGATCCAGCTTGAGGAGTCAGCACCAGTCCAGCTTGAAGTCAAAGTGAAGGTAACCTGCACAGGCACTGCTGGCAACCAGGACCTCAGTGAAGGTAGAAGGCCGGAAGCATTGTGATGAGCGTACCCCTGCTACTATCTTGGGCGAAAGACGGGGTCACAAATCAGAAAGGAGAAATCGTGGATCAAGCTTTTGATGCCCAGCCGAGAGTCACAGACCGACCAGGAAGGGAAGAAGGTTTTTGCTTGAGGTAACCCCCTTTGAAACAAGGGTTGCTTCAGAGATCCTAGCATCAGGCCTCTGAATCCTGGTCCCAAAGTGGCTGTAAAGGAGATACCTGGGCACACTGAATGCAATCCATGGCCCCAACGAAAGAGCAGTGTGCCAGCAGAGCAATACAGGAGTTAGGGAAGGACTTGAGTTCAGGGTACAGGTGCTGTGTCTCTGGTGCCTGTTAGATTGAAATGAAGAAAACTGGTGCACTGCCTGAGACACTGGACAGGATCGCTGAGCGCATTTGCCCTGGTGGGTGATTGCCCTATCCTGAAAGAAGAAACTTTTCCCTTGAAACTAGGCCATGATTCCTGAGTTGCGAGTTGTGCAGCTCCACCGTGGGAACAACAAGAGCCTGCCTGTGAGGCTCAAACGGACACAGGGAGAAGACTCCCCTCTGGTTGGTTGTACAGCGGCTTTAATTTCCCAAGGACTTCTTTTTCTTTTTGTTGAAAATGTACCCCATTGATCGTCCCATTTTTGAGGAGGAGCAACCCTTTGCAGCTCTTCGTCCTAATTCTCATGGTCCTCCTGGTCCCCTGGATCCAGGATCATTTTTGTAAATAATATGTCTGACTGCTTTAATGTTTGTATTGGGTATAATGATAGATACTCTAGCCCTCATAAAGGAAACACTGGAAAAGTCTAGCGAAAATGTTTTTATTAGATATGTACTGTTGGATACTTTGATATTGAAATTGATGGTAACTGAAATGCATGGGAACCTTGAAAATGTTTTTACTGGATGGTTCTAGGATTTGCTAAGGACTAGAAAGCTAATAATTCTGTTTCTGATAATAGTAATTACTCTCTCCTGCTATCTGTATGACCCAATTCTCTGTTCCCTTTGTACTTCTGTTTATACCTCATACATACCCGCTTAACAATATTTAGAATGAGAAATGCCCACCTAGCAATGAATTAGGAAATTTATGAAAAGAAAAAAAAAATGTTATTAAAAATTAATATGCATATTTTTCATTTTTCCTACTGGATTATGGGAGATGTCTTCAGCTAACGCTAAAAGGGTCGTCTGTCGTAAATTGGCTGCGATTAAATTAGCGTTAGCAGAATCCATCTGGTATTTACAGGCTATCCTGTACATTTTGTGGAATCCATTTTGTATTTCTGGCAGCCATTTTGTCTTCCCTTGTGCTCTGTTTAAAGGACTGGCTATACTTAGACTCTGCTACCCTGCACATGCGCAGGAATATCTAACTGTCCATGCATCTGTTTTTAGTCTGTAACTATCAGGTTGTTTCTACCAGAGTCAGCAACTGCTAGCTCCTCCTATACTATTTACGGTGCATTTCTGTATGACCATCTATGTATGTAACTCTTCTCATGTATGCTTGCATCGTCCTTTTCCTGAGCCCCTGTGTGGGTATAAAAGACCCATGGTTCTTCTACTCTGGGTGCTACCTTCATTCAGCACCACAGGGTGCTGGGTGAATGTGGTTCCACCTCCTGAGGTTTAATAAACTATGTATTTTCTATTTCAGATTCTGTGCCAACTTCTTTCTAATAGTCTGAGGACTCTGTGCAGAGAAGGGCGAACCCCTTGCACTGGTAGGCCTAGCTGAGGCCTATTTTCTACAGTGTCGCAAGAAAGTCTCCCTGTTTGAACAACGGCAGCACCTGTTGCAAGGTGAGCATGTGAAAATGCTCTGATAGAATGTAACGGTTTAGAGGTCTTAAATCCAGTATGGGTCTGAGAGACCCGTCCTTTTTGGGGATCAGAAAATACAGTGAGTACACTCCTGATCCCTGTTCTTCTGCTGGCACGAGTTCTATGGCTCCATTTTGGAGCATACTGAGAACTTCCTAGTGGAATAAGTGCAAGTGCTCTGCGGACATAGGACGGTGTCTTGGTGGTATGTTTGGTGGAGTGGATGTGAGCTCCAGACAATAACGTACTGGACAATGTCTCTCACCCACCTGTCTGTAGTTATGGACTTCCAGACCGGCAGGAACTCCTGGAGTCTCCCCCCGACAGGTGTTACGTGGTCGGGGGGCAGTGACAAGGCGTCACTGTTTGTTGGTGGCGGAGGACCTGGAGCTGTTGTTTCCTCGGCCTCTGCCTTTGACGTTGTTTTCACGGTATCCACCTCTGTTATTCTTATTATAGGTGGTCTGTGTACCTTGTTTAGTGTAATGCGACTGTTGGGAGTTCTGGCCTCTAGATGGTCCTCTGTTGGTAGAGCGACGAAAGGACCCACTCCTAAACTGCTGTGATTGCAGAGCCCCCATAGACTTTGCAGTCTCTGTATCTTTTTTGATCTTTTCTAGGGTGGTGTCAACTTCGGGGCCAAAAAGAGAGTCAGGGTTGACAGGTTGATTGAGTATCGTTGTCTGTATCTCTGGTTTGAATCCTGAGATTCTCAACCAAGCATGCCTTCTTAACATGACGCTGGTGTTAATAGCCCTAGCTGCAGTGTCCGCTACGTCAAGAGCGCACTTAATGGAAGCGTTGCTTATGAGCTTCCCTTCTGTAATAAGCGACTCTGCTCCTTCCTTAAACTGATTTGGGAGGTGCTGTAGCAGTGTCTCTAGGGTATCATAATGCGCCCTGTCGTATCGAGCCAGAAGTGCCTGAGTGTTGGCAATTCTCCAGATGTTAGCTGCCTGTGCAGCAACTCTTTTTCCTGAAGTTTCCAAGACCTTAGACTCCTTGTCAGGGGGAGGAGCATCACCCGTTGTCTGTGAATTGGCTCTCTTCCGAGCATTGGACACGACCAACTAGTCCAAAGGCAACTGGCCTCTTATGTAGGTAGGGTCCACAGGAGCTGGCCTATATTTTTTGTCAATCCTAGGGTTTAGTACTCTCGCCCTTGTGGTTTCCTTAAAAATGTCAGTTGCCGGTTTTAGGACCCCCTTCAGCATGGGCAGAGTCTTAACAGATCTTTCTGAGGTAGAGAAGGTATCCATCAGAAAATCATCCTCAATAGGATCAGTGTGGAGCTGTACATCATGATTTTTAGCTGCTCTCTCAATCAAGGCATTGAAAGCAGCAGTATCCTCAGTAGGAGATGATTTTACCACATATGCCTGTGTGTCTGGAGCAGTATGTGGGTCCCCTGTACCAATATCGTCCACCCAAGGTTGGTTCTGATCTTCAGGGTCAGTGTCCACAGGATAAGTGTCCTCAACATCACCAGCATCCCCTGCATCCACATCAAATTGTGTGGGTGAGAATGACTGAGGCTCCTGGTCATAATATGGAACATGTTCTACTAGAACTGGTGACGTGGTCCTCTTCTTCTTCAATGGAATTTTGTATGGCTCCATTGATTTCTCTGGCAGTATCTTTCTTTTATATATTGACAGTCTAACAGTCTCCGCATCGATAAACTGCCTTGGCTCCTCATCTTCCTGAGGTACTTCGACAGCTCTCTGTCCCATTGGCATTCCTGTTGGTGCTTCGACAGGTTTCTTCGGGTCGACCCCTTTTTGCGGCTCGAGACCCTTCTTGGCGTCGAACATCTTCGGTCGTACCGCCGGTGGTAGACCGAATTTTATGTGCGTCGACGCGATGTGAACTGTGCTGACCGTCTTCGGCTGCGGGGGTGCTTTTGCGCCGAGCATGGAAGCCGTGTCGTGGATGCGGAATAACGACTCCGACACCTTCTTCTTTAGGAAGGGAGACGGTGTTGTCGAGTCGACACGTTCCGTTGATACCCTTTTGGACGTGGCATCTAACCCCGAACTAGACGCCGTGTTCTCGACACGAGGACCGGGATGGGTCGGCCGTCGCGAGGCGCTCTGTAGTTTTGTGTCAACGATCCTCGGCGCCGATTTTTTCGGGTCGGCAACCTTGACCTTGGTTGTCGGCGCCGTCTTCAGCTCGACGTCCCCATGAAGTCTCTGTGCGTCGACGGCCTTCTTGTATTTGTTCGGCTCCGAGGGCTTCACGGCCTTGTTGCCGATGAGAGACTCTTTCACTTTCGGTTTCGAGGTAGGTGCCTGTGCCTTCAGTTTCGATTTCGTTTGATCGAATGATGGCGCTTTCGATACCGATGGCTCTTTAGGGTAGTTCGTAGCCGGGCCTTTATGCGGGGCTGTAGAACGAGAGGAATGATCTTGGGTAAGGCCTTGTGGCGATCCCTCGACCTGAGCCTTATCGAGTGCCTCTCCAGGCCCTGTACCGACATGTGGGCCTAGCTCATCTTCTTAGCCATCTTCCTCGGCCCCAAGGGCCTCCTCGTCGTCTTCTACCTCTTCGACGACACCATCTTCCTGTTCGTCTACTATACACTCGTCTTCAGCATCATAGTCCGATTCTCGCTCCGAAGCCGGATCCGAGAGCTCCCCCCGATCTTCAAGGTCCACGACCTCCTCATCTTCTGTCCCGAAGATGTTGTCCGGGTTCGGCGTCGCTTTCTGCGCCTCGAGCCGAGCTGCTCGACGAATGCGAAGGGTCTTCTTCGATCGAAACCTGGAACACGCCATACAGGTGGCTTCGTCGTTGTTTAGAGAGAGGCACTTGTTGCACACCGGGTGCACGTCGAAGCGAGCATACTTAGCGTTGCAAAGAGGGCAACGCTTAAAGGGGCTATTCGATGTCTTTGGTTCCATCGTTGATGATCTACTCGAGAACGCCCTCGACAAATATACTTGGCGCCGAACGAAAACAATACCGACGAAAGTAAAGGCCTAAATACTCAAAGAGCTAAGATTAGGACATCCAAACCCAATGGCGGAAAAAAACAATCTAAGGATGGAGGGGATGCCCATGCGCAATGTAGTCCAGGGGAGGACCCACCTATCTCGTGATACTTCGAAGACTCTTCCAGGACAACAATGTGCAATCATCCGGACCCAACACTAGGCGGCGATCTATGCACAGATATGAATTCAGCAGCCCACATGCCTCGAACACTGAGCTCGGTGAAGGGGGCGGGTACGCGTGCAAGAATAATCTTAGCAGGAGATGAGAAAGATTCACCCCTATGAGGTTGCCCACAGAGGCCCAATATTCCATCAGTGACAAGATTCTCATTCTGCACACATAAGGCACTGTGAATGATGCGCATGCACGCCTAAGTCATGTGTACATAATGTGCACACTGCAGCTATCAAGGCGCTGTCCAGTGTATAAGTCCATATGCACCCCGAAGATGTTTGTAAGTTGGCATCAATGCATAGCCAGCTGTAGATATGAACTTACATTCCTAGAATGTGTGTATTGTGCAGAGAATGTAAACAGAAGACATCAATATATGCCCCCATTATGAGTGCATCAGCCCTTTAAAAGTATGTCCGAGCATGACACTAAATTGGGTAGACTATCCATAAGTATAGAGAGACACTCTGCTGACAGGTAGTGGTGACTCTGTGGTGTTGGCTCCCTGTGCCGCAGACCTCGGGTCAGACGCTCCCCTACAACCTAGCTCACACACACTGTGGTGGCAGCAACAGCACGGGCAGGAAAAGGGTGGAGCTGCTGCCATAGCCCTTGCTGAAAGTGCCAGATGTGGCTCATAGGGTGGAGGCAAGGAATAGAATGCAGAAGTATGAACAGCACCGGCCGCAGTAGTGGTCTGTTTGTACTGTGAGTTGGGCCTGCCCTGAGCACAGCTCCCTGGGTCTCAGTGATCGGCCACTGACCATAACATCTACCCTCCATCTGCCAAATCCTTGCCAACCCTGTGCCATTGGGCTACTCTCCAGTTGCAGCCCCTCCCTACCGTACCTTAGCAGCCAAGCATATGCATTTTAAAAGTTTTAGAATGGTGGTCTGAGAGCGGAAACTGAGGTAGCAAATAGCGAGCCAGGAAGAGGAGCCACAGACCTAATTGCGTCTGGGCTATAAATTTTGGCTGAGAGTGCTACTCAGGTGGGTGGTAAACTCCACCACGTGATGGGTGGCAGAGCTTTTGCCGAACTCCATGGTCCAAGCGGAGCGCAGAGTGGCAAAACTCTGCAAACTTCGTCATCAGAGAGGAGCCACCCGTAATTGTTTGTAGTTTCATTTATATAGTATTTCCTACCTCAGACAAATCGCGCACTGCAAGTCCTTAACGCAAACGTCAGTAGATTTTCTACATAGTATCTAGTACGAACAAGTATGCATTATGGGTAATTATAAAAAAAGAAATGTTTTATTTTTCACCAGAAAAGAATACTTTTGCCAAGATTAACCCCCTCCACCACGCCCCCATAAAATATGGGTGGTTAACCTTTCTTTTACACTTAATCTTTTACAAAAAAAGTTTATATTAATTATTCACATGATGTGCATACAGTTTATGGGTTAGAATTATAAACATGTGTCTGTCCCATCACAAGTCATAAAATAACCCCAACATAGTATCCACAAAACCAGTAGATTTTTTACAGTAGTAAATCCAATCTGCAGGTGAAATGACTGCTGGCATTCATTTTCTCAACAAAGCTAATGCCTGTAGATCTGCTTTCACCTTTTACCTCCTGTGGTTTTCTCTAGTGTGGTATTTTCAATGTGCTTTGTTCATAATTTTCCATAATTTTCTCCAGTAATATTTCAGGTATAAGCCTCTTCTTTCATGTTAGCTCAGCATATCATGAATTCGCCTGATTGCTACCTTATTGATTGGCTTTAGTTTGTTTAAGGCTGTAGTTAAGGCTGACAGGCACTAGTTTTTCTAGGGCTCAGAAAAGAAATAATTTAATTCTAAGCACTAATACAAGTTAAAGCCAGCCTCTCATGTCCCTATCTCCTCGTCTCATTGGCTGATTTTCCAGATGGTCAGTCAGTAAGATGAGGAGGTAAGATCATGGAGTGTGAAGCATTCATTGCTGCCTGCATATGTCTACTTCACCATTCCAATACTTCTCTAGCTGCCACACTTGTATCCAGCCTTTTAACCTCTTGAACTCACCTCTACAGTTTAGCTGTCTGTGCTCATCTTCCTAAGGTCTCAGGAATTGAGAAGATGGAGTGGGAACGGGAAGGCATAGCACTACTATCGTAGCCTCTCACTTGATAAGTACTGGGTCACATAGCTTTTTCTACTCACCACAAGCTGCTTGGAGGACAACACCAGTAGAAACAACACCATTTTCACCTGGTGGTATATAGTGTAAGTGGATTGTAGAGAGAAGCCAAGTGTTCTGAATGTTTGTGAATGGATGTGAGCGAGTGTTGCAGAGACGTTTTAAGGCATGGATAACTTCCAAGGGGGAGCCCAGGGAAAGTGAGCTCTAGTTCTAGCTCACATGTGTACTTTTGAATCTTAACAGTATATACATATAATTCAGTATTGTTACTCAGCATATTGCTTGAATTTACAAAAGATGGGTAATAAAATTAAAAACTGATCCAAAGAGAGGCCCCCAAAATATTTCTCATCCAGCACTTGTGTGATTGTGGAGGCCAGCTTTAGAGAAGTTGAAGGGGACCAGAGGGATTCATCTTTGATTAATGGGGCACATATACAGTTTAGTGTGGGTATTCTTAGTGTTATACTGGCAATTACTACATTATAGTGCCCATCCATCTGTAAAATAACCTTGTTGGCCCTGGTGAAACACCCAAAATATGGCATATTTTCCTGGACTACCCTGACCTGCGTAAAGATCCTGTCACATGCATATAACCAGCCAAACTCTAAATCAAGCCTTAGGGCTTTTCAACTATGGCTGGGAAAATATTTGCCAGTTTCACATATGGCTTCGACTGTGGTTGGATAATCCTTGGAGGTCTTGCTTAAAAAATAAAGTTACCTTAGAATATATTAATGTTTATCTACAGCGGGTACGCTGAGGTGGCTCACGGAACAACGCTGGACGATCCGACACTCTGAGACGTGCCGCGTGCGTAGGACACACGGAGGATAGTTTGTATTTCTTACAGCGGGTACACTGTAATATCAAACGGCAGCAGTTCTCGAGGTGCCCAGGTATGATCTGTGCCTTGTGTAGACTGTTGTAGACTGCTTTGCCAAAGCCTTTACCTAGAAATATGACCTCTCTGACTCCACCCTACCAAGGGAGTCTTGGTTGAAGTGGGCTCTAAAGTCATCATTGGAAAGCTCCGGGCCCCTGCTGAAGCCCATCCATCATAAAGGACCACTGGTTATTCCTAAGTTTGTACTTTGGGTACGTGCTAAAAATACTGAAAACAGAGCTCAATGTATTTAGCCAACTTTCCATAGCTATACAGTATTTTATAATTAAGTGTACAACATATTTAGCAATGTTTTCTAATTAAAGAACCCCCTCTTTTTTCTAGTGTGCAAATTATATCATTCTGGTTTCCGTACACCAGATCAAGTTATAAAAATGAAAGCACTCCTTTTAGAGAACACTACTGAGCACCGTTCTAGGTTTCGATGCCCAGATGTGCCCTTTGCTGGTTAGTAATACACTATTGAAGAAAAATAGCAGCCTGTTAATACAAGTGTACTTTAAAACATAATATTTGACTTATGTAGCACAGAATAATAAATAGCTGAAAATACCTTGGCAGTACTGACAATCTTCCAAGTGATGGATTACCATCAATGGCTTGTTGCTGGAAAGAAAATGATTTGTTTATATATTAATGATACTAATACTAATAATAATAATAATAATAATAATAATAATAATAATAATAATACTGTGTGTTACAATAAAGCAAACATCTGTAGTTACCTAGTGATAAACAGGACCTGAGTAGGATCATAAAGTAACAAAAGAACCATGGTTCCCTTTACAAAGTTCTGCACTTTAGCATTTCAAAAGACCACATTTTGGTAAATTACAGTTAATATGACCCACTACCAACAGTGCACAGGGCAGCAAACAAGTTGAAAATAATTTAAAGGAAAGGAGTCTGGATGGACAGAAGGCTCATGAGTGGGAGTTGGAAAGAAGCAAAGAGACGGATATAGTACAGGAGTAGAGGAGCATGGAGAGAAAATAGTTACTCTTCTGCACTTCAAGCAAGGTCTGACATCAGCACTGAAAGGCTATTTCACCCATTTAAATCTTTGTGAGACCTCAATGCTCCTGGGTGGAACAGAGACAGGAATAGGGATTAAAACCTTTAAATTAGGAGCAGGAAAGGGAGATAGAGAGCAAACATCATGTGAAAGGTACTGATCGAAAAGCCACACTTATTATATGCTATGTATTGGAAATAATAGGTCTGCCTCCAAAGCTGTCTGTAGCCAAGACCTAAAAAGCAGCTGGGGGACAAGTGTCAGACTGCCTTAAAGGGCAATCAGGCATTGCCCAAAGGACTGGTCAGACATGTCAGCATATGGGCTGGATTTTACACTGTTTGAGACCTTTTTTGTGGTCTGCTGGGTTGGTTTTTACTGTTGATTTCCCTGCTATTAAAACAAACATTGTCTGCATCAAGCTGAAATCGATGCACATCTTCCATACCCTACAAACCACTTATACAGCATGTCTTTACAAGTTAAAAATTACCCCAATTTCCATACATGGGTCCCTTTTTAGCAATCTAATTTTTTTTTTAAACAAACTTTATTAGGTCACAGAACACAATGCAGTCAATCCCCGTCCCCCATAGTCCTCCCCCCAGCCAAATCAGGACATCTTGCAATAATCACCCCGGCACATAAGCTACCTCTGTACAGCATTCACCCCAATAATGTCCGTGCTACTAGGTAGTGCATCCACAGGAGTAATCCACCATGAGTGTGCGAGACAGCTAAAACACCCCCACCCCATCTCCCAACATCCCCCCCAACGAGCCCCTCCTCCCTACCCACCCACCCAAGCCTGTCGCCCGTACCTATCAGAAGTACATGTACATCAAAACCTCAGCCACCACCCGTCGAGTCCGCCTCCCAGCAATCCCAACAGACAGTACCGCAAGAGCAGAGGGGGGAAGCCCTGTATAGTGCACTCAAGGAACCGGGGTCCCGTCATCCCCCACCGGATCACCCCCATCCCCCATAACCGAACCTTTGAACAAGTCCAGGAGAGCCATCCATGCCCGGGCCCCTTCGTGCGATCTTTCATTGTCACTGCGTCGAGCCAAGCACAATCTATAAGTCCCCTCACTTCCCGCCCATTTCTCCATTTCCCTAGCCCACCGTAAGAAATTAGGGCCCTGCCGCGCCTTCCAATGAGAAGTAATCTCCCGCTTGGCCAGGACCAGCCCTAGATCAATAAACCTACTGGTGATCTTAGTCTTTGCTGTGTGCGAAAAGCCATGTAGCAAGCAGACCCCCGGGCCTACCTCCAAGTCCCTCTCTGTCACCGTCAGGAGTAGCGTCGCCACTTCCTCCCAAAACCCTGTCACCTGCGGACAGTCCCAGAGCATGTGTAGAAAAGTCGCTCCACTATAACCACATCGGGGGCAAGCATCTGGCCCACCAAAGTACTCAGCTATCTTGTGAGGGGTAAGGTATGCCCTATGAAAGATATAAAACTGTATAAGCTGGAAGCGTGCATTTCGTGTACACTTCCAAGGACGCTCCATGATTTCCTCCCAGTTTTTGTCCGTAAGAGGCGCTCCCAGAGCCGCCTCCCACTTGACGCGCAGGGCAGCCAGGGGTCGCCGCATATCACCAGTAATCCGCCTATAAAGGCAAGTCACCGCCTTATAGACACCCGCTCCCATCACTACATACTGACAGGCAAGAGATGTGTCCGGCTCCATCATCCCCTTCCGCCAGTGCTTTCTGACGGCCGCAGTCAAGGCTGCATGGAATAGGAAGTCCCCCCGCGGGAGATCATGCCGCTCCCTAAGGTCGTCAAAAGGTAGCAGGTTACCATCCTCATACAAGTCTCCCAATGTCATAACTCCCGCCTCCTCCCAGGCCAATAACCGGTTCCAGTCTCCCCCGTGGGGTAGCGCCTCACACATTCGCAACGGGATCTCGGGTGCATAGGGAATAATCACACGCGCCCTCCTAGCCAACCGCGCCCAGCATTGTCGAACCACCCTCAAGTCCGGAGGAAGTGAGGCATTCCTCATCGGCACCCGGAGCAGCACGCACGATAATTGGGACCAGCTCGGATCCGCCCCTCCCTGTTCTTCCGGACGCCTGATGTGCCCCGCCACCCACTTCATGAACCACTGGAGCTGCGCAGCATGGTAATAGGACTCCAGGTCCGGCAACGCAAGGCCTCCCTCACTCCTAGGACGCTGTAGAGTAAGCAGCGCTACCCTCCGTCTCCCCGCACCCCAGATGAACCCCGTAATCAACGAGGTCAGCTGAGCAAATAGCTTTCCCGGAATCCAGATTGGAAGAGTCCCAAAGTAATAAAGAAATCTGGGCAAAATCACCATTTTCACTAAGGCGACCCTGCCGGCCACCGACAATGGGAGAGTGCCCCAAAACTCAAAGCAGGTTTTCGCCCCTCTTATCGCTCGCCCCACGTTACCCTCTAACAAATCAGCGGGATCATGATAGATCCTGGTTCCCAAGTAAGGCAAACACCGGGATTCCCATGGGACATCCCCCTGGCGTAGCAACCCCTCTGGGCCCGTGGGAAATAGGCAAGACTTGGTCCAATTCACCCGGAGTCCCGCCACCCTCCCCAGCGTCTCCAGCAAACCCCGCGCCCCTTGTAAGGCCTCCCCAGCATTCGGCAAGAAGAGCAGTAGGTCATCCGCATATAATGCTATGTGCTGCTCTCGTCCCTCGACCAGTAGCCCTGGAAAATACCGCCCCAGCCTAGCATGAGCGGCCATGGGCTCCATTGCCAGTGCAAATAATAAGGGGGACAGCGGGCACCCCTGTCTCGTTCCCCGACCGACCGCGCATGCACCAGATATCAAGCCCCCCGTCCGCACCCTAGCAGTGGAAGCACTATAAAGAAGCGCCGTCCATTGAACAAAACGTTCCCCCATCCCAAAAGCCCTCAAGACATCAAAGAGGTAAGGCCACTCCAGGCTATCGAAAGCTTTTTCAATGTCGACCGCAAATATGCAGGCCTCCTCCTTGTCATAGGAGTCAGAACCCAAGATGCGCATCAGTCTGCGTACATTCATTGCAGTATTGCGGGTGGGAATGTCCCTTTTTAGCAATCTAATCTACTAACTTGTGCCATTTTTATTTTGGTGCCATGTGCTTTTTTCTGTTCCATGTCTGACCCTTCAAGGGACGATTTCCTGTCCAAGGTACATTATTGTAGACTTAAAATGCACTTTCTTCTCAAGGTCTTTCCTGTTAAGGGTTCATCTTTTAAAAAAAAAAAAAAAAAAAAAAAAAAAAAAAAAAATGATTATCAGCATTCTTTATTGCATCCTGTCTAAGCTAGCCCTTGTATTTAAAACTTTCTTTCAACCTAGACGTTTTGTTCCTCATTTCTCAATTGAGCCACAGCTTCTCTTCCCTTATCATGGATAAGAGCATTTCTGTAAACTTCTGCCAGGGCAATGAAAAAGAACTCTGACAATACAAAAAAATCATCTGCCAGTGGAAAGCAATATGGAGAAGATACTTTTGGAATAAAATTCTGGCACAGTGTAAGGGTGAGCACACTGACTGTAGACACCACAATATTGATGGCACACAATATTGCAGTAAAGAATATCAAACATTTTAAAAATTGACAGATAAATTACTCTAGATTTCTGAGATGTCATCAAAGATGTCACTGACCATGTCATGAGGTCATAAGCAGTGCATTGTGGGGACTAAGTTATAGATAGCTCAGGTCACTATAACTGCTGAATTTCAATGGTTTCATACGAATGAAGTCTGAGCCTTACTATAACGTCTCTTTTTCAGTGAATTACTAATATTATTAAATATTTTTAATGTGCATTTCTATGTTTTTTTAACTACTAAGTGCATTTGCACAGTGCTGGAGAAAGGGGACATGCCTCCGAGGAGCTCTCAGCAATCCTGCTGTAAGGGACTTGCTGTTGGTAACAGGAGGGCTTCTTGGCCCCCATCAACTCTCAGCAGCCATAGGGACTTCATTCCCCAACAAGTAGTCCGCCAAGAAACGCATTTGCAGAGGGGTGGACAAAGGGGGCGTGCCCTCCGACAATCTCTCAGCAATCCTGCTGTGTGGGACTCCCAAAGACTCTCAGCATTCAAGGCGACTTCATCCCCCAACAAGTATTCCACCAGGAGGCGCATTTGCAGAGTGGCGGAGGAAGGGGGCGGGCCTCGGATGAGCTCTCACCAATCCTGCTGTGTGGGACTTACTGGAGGTAACAGGAGTGGTTCTTGGCCCCCAAGGGCCCTCAACATACAAGTGGACTTCATCCCCCAACCAGTAGTGCACCAGGAGACGTGTTTGCAGAGTGGTGGAGAAAGGAGGTGGGATCTCCGATCACCTCACAGCAATCCCACTGTGTGGGACTTACTGGAGGTAACAGGAGGGGTTGTTGACCCCCAAGGACCCGCACCAGCCAAGAGGACTTTACCCCCCAACAAGTTATGCTCCAGAAGTCCCATTTGCAACGTGACTGAGAAAGGGAGCGGGGCCTCCATCAACTTCCCCCAGGTTGTTTAAAAAAATAAAACAATAATTAGGGTTGGGCCCATTTTGGCTCCAGGGACCCCATTCCAGGGGCCCAGCCTTTTTGTAATGGAGGAGGGAGCCATGCAGCCTCCCACCCTGGGCAGATTTCAGCCCAGAGGACCCCATCCCCTGGGGCTGTGCCTTTAAAAAAAAAAAAAACTAATAGGGGAGGGGTGCCATGTGAGCTTCCATCCCTAGGCTAAAATCGTCCCTGGATACCCCATCCCCTGGGGCCCAACCTTTAAAAAAACTTATATGTCAAGTAGGTGAGAGGTGCGCGCCTCCCTCCTCCCTGGACTGATTTAAATACCGGGACATGACATTGCTTTCAGACACAGTGAGCTGCTAAAGATGCAGCTCAGTGTGTCTGAAAGCTATTTGTCTGTGTCCCTGCTCCCTCGACATTGAGCAGAGAAATAGACGAATGTTCCGCTTCCACCATTTGCTGTGGCGTGGCGGGAGGGATTAAAGCTCTCAAAAAGCAGGCAACTACATAGAACAAACTGCTGCAGATTATTTTAACATTAATATGTATGTTTTATTTGCCTTTCCCTGAATAGAAAGTGAGTGCATTTTATAACTTCAACCTAATGACAATATACAGGATTCTGTGAAGGCAAAAGCTGCAGCACATCTGCAATTTTGTAACACAGATGCAATAGAATTTTGTTTTCGCTTTAAATTCCGAACATTTGTAGTTCTTTCTATTATTCCCAAAACATGTAAAGTAAACATGAGGCAATATTGATTCTTTGGGCAAGATTGAGAAAGGTCATTTGCACTCCTAAACTGAACTTGAGTGGAGAAACTGTTTCACATTTAATGGACATTCACAAATGTGAACGTGCAGGGGCGTAACAAACACCCCCGCAGCCCCCGCGGTGCGGGGGGGCCCCCAGTCTTCAGAAAGTGAAGGGGGCCCCCTCAGCTCTTCGGTGAGAGCTGTGAGAGAGAGGCTTGCTTTAGACTTGCTTTGCTCTAAAGCAAGCCTCTCTCTCTCTGAAGCAGCCTGCCCTGAGCTCCCGGGCTGACCGAGAACTGAAGACAAACAAAGTAGCAAGTTACATTGTTTCTCTTCAGTCAGAGCCGGCCAGAAAAGGGATGGAGGTGGGAGTGGGGGCCCTCAGGCCTGGGTCTATTTGTACCTTATATGACCAGGCACACAAATGCATCTACAAACACACACACTCTCAATATTAACTTGTTTTTTATACTGCACTTATGCCGCTTCTAAGCGCTGTAAATAAGAGATGTGATTGTTAACCTGAACTCTGTTTTCCCATTTCAGAAAAATGGAAGGCCGAGTCTACTTGTTGACACTTGAACTCTTTAACCCAGAACTGTTCATTTGTTGGCAGTGAGACTTCAGCTCACTGAGCCATCGTCCCTGTAATAAAACCTGTTAGAAAAAACACAAGTATGTGTTGTCGCAAACATCAGTACATCAGCATCTGATCATCAAAGAGTCCGATTTACATTAATTCGCTAGAAATTGCTGCACGAGTTCTGATACGTGCAGACAGAATGTGTGTATGTATGTGCCTGTGCGATGTATTTCTATAGGATAAACCTAGCCAAAGGCAGCAGATCGCTGTACAGGGACAAAGGCAATGGTCGACCAGTTAATCTGGGTGGTGTTGGGTGTGCCCACACGGAACCCAACTGTGCTTAAAATCTGACATTTAAACGGCCCCTATCGAGCCCTTTGTTTATGTCATTAACTTTACAGACAATTCTGGTAGAAACAGCTTGTGAATTCAGTTACTATAATTCGCCAGCAAACAAGCACTGCCTGTGCCAACACATAGTAAACAATCTACCTGTGAGTAAGCTAAAGTGAATGCACTCATGTACTGCATCTTGACGAACTAGTGCTGCCATGCAAAACAGTGAGCTTCCCTGACCTTTTGTCTGTGAACCCTTCCTTGGAGTTAGTAGCCAATACCGTCCACAGGCATTTACAAAGTGGCCTCCGCTGGTGCCGTGCGCAATGACGTCACCTTCGGTGTCTGCCTCTCAGTCTCGTACATTCCTGTGCTCTCTTTCTCGAGCCTTCAAGTCACAGAATCTTTAATATCGTCCTAGCAGTAGGAGCTAGAGATGGCAGGGTGCTAAAAGTAGATGAAAGGGGAAAAGGAAATGTGAGAAGTAAAGATTCATGCCAACCTTAGACTGCCAGCGATATCACCCTTGGCATGTTTCCCCATTGTCATCAATGGGCCATAGGGAGTGCATATGGATGAATGATGATACATAGAAGTCCTTGGACTGCCCCTTCGTCACTTCTAGGTGTATCCTTGGAGCAACCATCCTGGTGACGGTGAGCAGCACATGTCCTGTGGTGTGTCACTCCTCACTCCAGCCAGACCTCGTGTATGGGCTACCGATCCAAACCAGTAACCGCGGCCCTCATCCTCCTGGACCTGTCAGCCGCCTTCAACACGGTCTGCCACCGCACACTATGAACACACCTCTACGAAGCCGGAATCCAAGAGAAGGCCCTGGACTGGAATTCCTCCTTCCTCTCTGCCAAAACAGCGCGTCCACCTCTCCCCCTTCCGCTCAGAAGCCACCGAGATCATCTGCGGCGTACCCCAAGCCTCATTGCTCAGCCCAACGTTGTTCAATGTCTACATGGCACCGCTCGCACGTCAGCACGACCTCAACATCATCTCTTACGCCGACGACACCGAACTGATCTCCCTCACTAAGGACCCCCACACCGCCAAAACCAACCTCCATGAAGGAATGAAGGCCGTCGCCGTCTGGATGAGGAACAGCCGACTGAAGCTGAACTCGGACAAGACGGAGGTCCTCATCCTCGGATCCACCCCCTCGGCCTGGGACGACTCCTGGTGGCCGACTGCACTAGGAAGACCCCCAACACCCACCGACCACGCACGCAACCTAGGGGTCATCCTCGACTCCACCCTCTCCATGACAATGCAGGTCAATGCCGTCTCCTCCTCCTGCTTCAACACCCTCTGCATGCTTCTCAGGATCTTCAAGTGGATCCCCACCGAAACGAGAAGGACGGTCACCCAGGTCCTCGTCAGCAGTAGACTGGACTACGGAAACACCCTCTACGCAGGAGCCTCGACCAAACTCCTGAAACGGCTCCAACGCATCCAGAACGCATACGCACACCTGATCCTCGACATCCCTTGCCGCAGCCACATCACACCCCACCTGAGTGACCTACACTGGCTCTCTGTCAACAAGAGGATAACCTTCAAACTCCTCACCCACGCACACATGGCACTCCACAACACAGGGCCAGCGTACCTCAACAGCCGACTCAGCTTCTACACCCCGACCTGCCAACTCCGCTCCGCAGACCGCGCCCTCGCCACCGTCCCCCGCATCCGAAGCGTGACCGCCAGCGGCAGATCATTCTCCCACCTCGCCGCCAACACATGGAACACCCTCCCCATCCGCCTACGGCAGACCGAAGACCTTCTGACTTTCAGAAGACTTCTCATGACCTGGCTCTTCGAACAGTAGCAGCTTTGCCCCCCCTAGCGCCTTGAGACCCTCATGGGTATGTAGTGCGCTTTACAAATGCTATGATTGATTGATTGATTGATTGATTAACCACTAGACACAGTGGTGCTCCTCTGTTGCGCACGAGTATACGCTATAGTTAACCAACCTCCATATAACCATTGTATGCCAAAGGATGTTCTTCAGTATATTCTAATGGCCTTTACCAGGCAAAGTAAGTTGGGGTCAGATATACTATTTACAGGTTGCAAAATACTATTTTTGCAACTGGTAAAGAATTTTAAGAACTGACCTTTGTACTAATCGTCCGGTTCTTTAAATTTCGTTCACAGTCGGTTGGAATTTGATCAACCTTATAAATATCAAAGCAGCATCAGAAAGGGGTCTTCAAGGGCCAGGCCCGCTCGAAGAACTAGGCACAAGTAAATGTCTTGGACAAGGCCAGGGGAAGGGTGACGTTTCCATCTTTCTTATCTGAAGAGATGCATTGTATGTTGCAGCATACATCTTCTATCTGGCTGTCTAGAACCCACCTCTCTAGTGCCTAGGAGCTTTCCAAGAAGTTACCCAGCAGATCACACTAACTATGCAAATCTATAAAGGGAAATGGATGCGTTCTCCCACATCAGCGTTATATACTTGCACTCCCCGTGCAGACGCGTAGCTGAGATGTTAATGTATGATACATTTGTTTTTGAGTTTCCTTTAGCTACTATTTTCTTGGGGCTAGGTTTGTTAAGGAAGGATGTTGTAATGGTTTGATAACTTAGATACGATATGGGTAGGGGCTTACAGACTTCAAGCACCCACATCTCTTGTTTTGGAAAGGAGCGCGCCTGAATTTTCAGGAGAGCTGATCTATTCCATAGACAGAGTACCATGCATGCAATCACTGTCACTGTCTTTGTGACCTTTGACACAAGGGCCTTGCATGGTCTCCAGCTATGTTCATACAGCTCAGTGGCAATCAAGAAGCCCAGGTTCACACCAGAAGATACATGGGCTTCAATTGGAAATCTCTGCGGCATATTATCAAGCCCATTATCGCCGCTTTAGCGGCAGTTTGCTGCCACTAAAGCGGCGATAATTTTAACGCCGTTCTTGATAATATGCCCCTTAGTCATTTTTTGGTAAAACGCAAGCACACAGCCAGTCTGCTTTTAGTTATTTAGGCTCTCCCATTACAAAGAAGGGTGTTTGATGTATTTCTTCACTAGCTCTGATATATTGTGCCATTTTGATTATATTCCTAATTAATTTTGTAACTGCACTAGATTGTACCGACTCTGTTTAGGGAAATGAATAACATCTCCAAAAATGCAACATGCTATTGGCTCGAAGGTCAGGACTTCTGGAGTTTGTCAAACCTGGCATAGCTGACTTGGTGGGGTGTCACATAATTTATTTATTTTAAGTTTTTATAATTGCAAAGGTTGGCTCTGTTCTCAATATCTATCAGATATACAATCTCCTCTTCATCAGGCCCTCAGGCTGGTATTAATGTATAGTAAGTTTACCAGATAGGCCATGTCACCAGGGGCACCCTATTCAGGGCCATCTATTCTAGCATTGTAATTTGGAATCTATCTATCTGGCCAGAATAGAGAAATATGGCTTTACATTTTAAGGATCGTATATAATATTAATCTTTGCAATCAAGACAACCAAGGAAAGTTTTTCAGAGTGAGGAAATATGAATTTTATGATCAGTTATGTCCCCTATCGTAGACCCCAACGGTTCCATGTACATGCTATACGTTCCCTCCTGCTCCAGTTTTGAAGACGCAAATATATGTGCGTCCACCGTCAACATGTCCTCTTTCAGATCCACTATGAATGGGTCAGATATTCCTTTCCTAAGTATGAAAGGCCACCGACTTTATGTGGTTCACTTTCCACATTTTACAGATTCAGGCGAGTAGGCCCGAATTCTGTCATCAAGCCTTTTCCTGCCTTCTGCCTCTGAAAGCTCCAGTCTGAGCCTGCATCTGTGACCATGAACTTTGTCTCACTCCCTGCGCGGCTAACGGTGCCTGATCCAGCCCGTCGCCTGCCAAAAAACTGTATTTCACCTTCAAGATTATCTCCTCCGCCCCTCATCCGATGCATTCCTGTCTAGTAGTTTAGGTAAACATTCCTCCAGCTACCGTGCAAAGGGCCAGGCCTCGCTGTCCTCATGCAAGTAATTCATAGCCCTGTTACCATGGAATATTCCTACCCCCTCGCATCTAGTGTAGACACTTAGACCCTTGTACACGCACTAACAGTCAGTATAGTCAGTATAGAATAAGATTCTATCCTAAGAGACCTCTCTTTTTGGATAACACAGTTCTTTAAACATAGGATATTAGATATGATTTGGGATTAGGTTGACATAACCCCAGACTTCTGTCTCCACATGTAGAGCTAAATGTCAAGTCCCTTTCTCCCTCTAGTTGCACGTCAATCACACGTCATGCGGCTGCGCACGCATCTCTGCCAAATATTTCTGCTGACATTGCAGGATTCTCTTATGGATCCACCCACTTGTGACATCATGTATAATGACGTTTTCTAGTTATGCCTATTCTAGTTACGCATGCATATTCTATTTTGTCTTATCAGTTGATACGCCTACTGCATCTGTTTCACTGTAATGCCTTTTCTATAAAAATGATTACCTGTCAATAATATATGCCCTTCCTTCCTGAACTTTCGTGGTGATGGAATAGAACGCCTACAATTCGAATTGTATTCCTTTGTATAGGAATAAAGCCTTTTTAAAACCTCTAATACCACGGATTCTGCCTCTCATTTTACTGAGTTATTCTTAATAGACTTTACCGCATAAAAAATAGTACCGGTAACGAAATATTTACCACATAAATTGGCGCCCGAATAGGGACACTTTCTCATCTCACGCGCCGGCGGTGCGTTGCAGGCCCGGTCTCCTGCCACAGCTGAACGGACAAAAACGCATATCTGCAGGATTTCCTGTATCTCCCTCCGGCCAAGCGGGGACGACTGAGGCTGCGATCAACACCCAGACGAGGCGGTGAGAAGTGCGAAGTATCCCGACCAGAGCCTAGCTGAGAGAGCAAGATCCGAGGTATACAGAGACCCGCCAGGTTCCGAAGTTCCGAGTCCAGTCGAGTCGAGTCCAGTCCGGTCCAGTTTCAGTTCCGTTCCGAGGCCTTCCATTCCGAGCTACCCGGTGAGTACCATTACCGGGGAGGCATTTAACGTGCACATAGTCTGTGCCGGTCAAGACGGGTTTGGGTACACAAATCCGGTCTGCACTGTTTTAGCAGTGTATCTGTACTGTTTAGCAGTATATATAGTATGTTTTGCATATAAATGAATATAAATAAGTATTATCTAGTGTCAGTATAATGTCAGTAACTAGTTTTCTATTAGTTATCATTATTCGTAAAACTGTTAAGTGTTAAATGTTTTAAATACGTTCTATATACTGTGGTGTGAATGACTGTTCATTATTGTGTTTTCTTGTATAAAGTGTGTTCTAGTAATAAGGTTTAAAAATGCCGCTCTTCTCGAAACTAAGACAGATCAAAACTAGAAAAGGTGTACTCGAAGAAGCTGTTCCCATCCCACCTAGGGACACTCCAGGGTACTTTATGTATCATAAGCATGGCCTAGATGCCGTATTATTTCTTGATTTATGGGTAGACTACACCAAAGAATTACCAGAGAGTCAGAGATGGCCCGCAGCGGGGACCTGGGATGCAGATTGCATCATGAGAGTAGAAGAAGAATTATGGAAAAAGAAAGCCAGACAGTCACAGAAAGATGCCATTGAATTATGGCGTAAAGAATCGTATAGACGTACAGAAAAAGCACTCAGACAGGAAGAGAAAGGTAGAGAGAATTCAAATAAAGTCCGAGAAAATCTATTACTTGAGGAAGGTACCCGAGTAAAATCAGAACAAATAGACAGACAAAGAAACGCCCTTATGAATGGTATGTATCCACTTCTGGCCGAAGGGTTACCTAAGGCTACTCCGGAAATACCAAAAGACTTGCCACCTCCATTGTTTCCGATAAAAGCACATCCCAAGGGGCATCCTAGAACCGCAGAAGATGTTTTCCTTTCCTCTTATTTAGATGACGCAGCTCCCGAGTATGCTAATACCGCACCACATAGACCGCCTACCGATGATGCGCATCGCCAAGATTCTCCGTCTGTACCTCCACAACAACCAGCTCTGACACACATTCCGACAAACACATCTGTTTCTACCGCTTTTCCCGCAACGACGGTTGCTGTCTCACCTTCAACAAATCCTTTCACGTCCAGCACCCCAGATGGTGCTACAGGAGGTACAACAGACATTTTTTCTACGCCACCCAGAGGAAATAAATTTTCCCTTAGAGAATTAGCACACCAACGTACGCCCAAACTAGCAACTCCCGACATGCTCAAGGAACTTCTAGTAGATTGTAGATATGATCCTGTACCCGGTAAACGGGACGAAATGCTGCTGTCATCATTACGTATTCGACGAGCTGCAATATATTTAACGAAGCTACCAGGAATGGCTACACATTTAGAAAATATATATCACTTTGTCCAGTCAGGACGAGGTCCTGAAAGTATTAGTAGAGCTATGGAGTACCAGAAAGCGGAGGTACAGGGACAACTGTTACGTTTCCTCATAAACTGTGTGATCAGAAATCAAGACCGGCCTGGGGTAAATCCGGAAGAAATGCAAAAACTTGTCACTTGGGGCCAGAATATATCAGAAGGGAGACATGATAAACAGTTATGTATAGTAGCTATGTACCGAAAGATCCGCAAAGAAATAGAAAGAATACACGAAGAAAGATTAGAGATAGACGCCGCTGACCTAAACAGAGAGGAGGGGGAGCAAGAATCAGACCAATTAGATACAATAGCTTATGTAGGAAAAGGAAGATCCCATAATAATACCAGAGGTTTTAACGACCCAATACGTCCAATACGTCCAGAATGTAATAGACATCTTCCAAACCCTATGCTAAATACAAAATCCCCTGAACACTTATTCCAAGCCGCTGATAAATTACTCCGAGATTGAAGGGGATACCACGTGCTTGATTCCATGGACGAACAAGAATTAGCCAGGTCAGCAGTACTATGGGCTGACAGTCCCGGCGAATACAATGACGATGTACTTGCACACACGTTTCTGAATCTAGACCCATATGAACAGCGTTTAGCTAGTATATACATGATTCAACACCTCCTTATATTATATAAAAACCAACACTCCGATCCAGGACCCTTACCTGACATTTTGACAGAACTGCTCACGAATATATGGAGAGGGTCAGGTACTGATTTGATTAAGGAAATTCTAGAATCCCGAAATCAATATTTAAATTTCGTATGCCCAGAACACGTTCCAGTTCCCATCATGGGAAGAAAAATGTATCACATAGATAGACAGAATCCGTTACGCGAAGTACACCCAATTAGAGGTGCCGGTGATAATTTTACACGCGTGTTTGTGTACACGCCTATAACTAAACTGGAATTATTAGAAATGAAGAAAGTAGTACCCAGCCATGACAAGGACCCAGCAGGTTTCCACCGTGAGATAAAAGACATGTTACTCATGGGAGAGTATACCTACCCCGACATTATGAAAATATTAAAGGTCCTATTACCTGCCGGTGTTTATGAGAAACTCAAAGAAAAGGAATGGGAGGTGGGAGACCAAAAGATAGATTGGACAGCATTAGAAAACGAAGAAAAGGCCCGAGCTGCAGGAGCAGGGCTTGGGGAAAAGACTACAGCACTAGCAGGATTACTAATACAGGTACTGCCACGTTTATTAACTACGAAAAAGGAAGACTGGGGTGCAATCTCAGCCTGTAAACAAAAGCCAGATGAAGACACTAGTGATTTCTATTCCCGATTTGAAAAATGTTTTAGTATAAATAGTGGCATAAAAGCCAGTAGTGAGTCATATCCACATCTGTTTGTGACAAAATTAGTTGAAAATTCTCTGCTACAAGTCAAGAATAGAGTATTGAAATTCGAAAGTACCTGGCAAGGTAATACCCCATCACAGATGCTACAGATGTTACAATATCACCACAATAGAATTAGAGAAGAACAAGAACACGAACAAAGACGTATGAAAGATACAAAAATGAAAATGCTTGTTGCACAGTCAGTTCCAGCCGATAGTCATCAAAAGGGTGATTCCGCAAGTCCTGCGAAAGGGACATGCAACTATTGTAAACAACCAGGTCATTATATACACGATTGTCCAGTCCTGAAACATAATATTGCCACAGGTAGAACACATGAGAGACCACGTCCACCTAGACAGGATCAGAATCAACCACAAATCCCTCAGAATGCACAACCTAGGTTAGCTCCGCAACAATTAGCTCCGCAACAGGCAGCTCCACAACAGATCGTAGCACCACCACAAGCGCAGCCTGTCGCTGCAACTCAAGCAACAACACAACAAATGTATCAGTATGCACAAACAGATTATCCCGATTATCAACGATACTCATGAGATAGCCTAGAGAGGGAAGTTGGCTTACCCCTTATAGAGGTTCCTGTAGACCAAGAGGGACCTTATGTACATAGTGAACTATTAGGGGAAGACAGAAAGTTTTTACTTGATACAGGGGCAAGCAGAACAACTATAAGACGCAGTGAAGTTCCAGGGGCACCCCTCTCAGGCTCACAAAATATTTCCCTTGGATTCTCAGGAAAACCGATAATAAATGACGTAACACAACCTCTTCCACTTACAGTCGGCCCATTAACACGTACTACAGATTTATTGCTTACTAAATCATGTCCAGAAAACTTGTTAGGTATAAAAACATTGAAAGCTCTAGGAGCCATAATATGTTGTTCTCCGGAAGGAGTACGACTATTTTTACGTGACTTTAAAGGTCACTACGTATCCAGAGACATGGATCACCGACTGCAGAATTTACCTACACATTTATGGGCACAAGGCCCCACTGATGTTGGTTGCATGAACATTACACCATATCGAGTCACACTAAAGACAGGAGTGGTACTACCACGAATGCGACAATACAAGTTACCTCCAGATGCTGTAGTGGCTTTACTGCAAATCATTGACGAGCTCATTGCACAAGGAGTGGTTGTCGAAACTGACTCCAATGTATGTAATTCCCCGATAATTCCGATTCTTAAAAGAACGGATCCAAAAGCTCCGCCAGTATACCGATTAGTTATTGATCTGCGCGAATTAAATAAATGCATTGTACCACAATACCCCGTGGTCCCAGACATCTCTTCATTATTGACAGCCATTGACTCAGAAGCAACATTTTTCACTGTAATTGATCTCAAGAATGCTTTCTTTAGTGTCCCAATTGATCCAGAAAGTCAATATTTATTCGGTTTTAGTTTAAATGGACGAAGTTTTAAATTCACACGCGCACCTCAAGGATTTACAGAAAGCCCCAGCATCTATAGCCAAGCATTAAAACGAGAACTTGACAGTATCCACATGCCAGTTAACACTGCCTTGCTTCAATATGTCGATGATCTGCTGATCACCGCCCGAAGCGAACTTGAATGTGAAATAGCGTCACTGACGGTTTTGAAATTTCTGGCTGACAAGGGGCACAAGGTGTCCCCTTCTAAGCTGCAATTTTGTGTCCCGCGAGTTGTTTATCTTGGGCACTCGCTGTCCAAGGAGGGAAGGCAGCTTACACCCGATCGCATCCAGTTAATTGCTAACATGCCACCACCCAAGACACAAAAGGAGGTGCGGGCTTTTATAGGCCTCACTTCATACTGTAGGCAGTGGATCCCTCAATATGCATTTCTAGCAAAACCACTCATCCAGTTGACAACACAGGAGGCAGCCACATCGACTGTCCTCCCTTGGACTCCAGAACATACACATGCCTTTGAAAGCTTAAAGAAAGCTTTATGTCAAGCACCTGTCCTAGCAACACCATGTTACAATAAACAGTTTACACTCTTTGTTACAGAACGCGAAGGTACTGCTTTGTCAGTACTCACTCAGGAACAAGCAGGATCACACAAATCATGTGCTTATTTCTCTAGTACATTAGATCCAGTAGCTCAGGCACTTCCAGCGTGCCTGAAATCAGTGGCAGCAACAGCTTTAGCAATCAGACAAATCGATGCCATAGTGTTAGGACATCAATTGACAGTACAAGTACCACACGCAGTAGAGGTTCTCTTGAACCGCACACAAACACAACACTTGACTATAGCGAGACTCACCGGTTATGAATTCACATTGTTTCAGCCACACATAGAAATCAGACGTTGTAATACGTTAAATCCTGCCACACTGTTACCAGTAGGCGGAACAGATCCATTGGCACATGATTGTGTCGAAGTCATTACTATCACGACGAAACCCAGACAAGACTTGACAGACATCCCTTTGTCAGATCCAGACTTGACATTATATGTAGATGGGTCATGTATGAGAACAAGTACAGGAGAGTTAGTGGCCGCTTACGCAGTCACAACAGACACTGAAGTCATTGAAACAAATTGTATTAACACTTTGTCAGCTCAAGCAGCAGAGCTCATCGCTCTGACACAAGCCTGTATTCAAGCCACAAATAAAAAAGTCAACATATACACAGATTCACGTTATGCATTCGGAGTCGTCCATGACTTCGGCGTACTGTGGCGAGAGAGAGGTTATTTAACTTCTCACGGTGCCCACATCCAACACGGACCCCTCATTCAAGCCCTATTAGACGCGATTCATCTACCTACTGCAATATCGATTATGAAATGCAAAGCCCACACAAAAGTTACCGATATCATTTCTCAGGGTAATGACCTAGCTGACAGAACAGCTAAACAGACTGCTCAGAATCAGACTCACACAACTGACATGACAAAGACAATAGTCCTGACACCAACACATTGCATGACAGTTAAGGATCCCGCCCTTGATGTAATTGACATACAGACACATGCTACACCAGAAGAAATAAAGAAATGGACTGAATTAGGAGGGATCCAAACAGATCAAGGATGGATGAAGAAGGAAAAATCCATATGGTTCCTTCCCGACTCAATGGTCCAAGTCATCATTAACACTATACATAGTCCAGCGCACCTAGGAGAAAAAGCTATGCTAGACAGCATTCAACACATTTGGTTCAACAAACACTTGCGAGCCGCAGCGAAACAAAAAGTTCGTACCTGTATGATATGTTGTCAGTTTAATCCAGGTAAAAGCATCCCCGTAGAACAGGGTGGATTTCAAACTCCCGATCATGCTTTTGAAGTCCTCCAGATGGATTATATCCAGATGGAACGATGTCGAGGATTCAAATATGTTCTCGTAGTTGTTTGTGCTCTTTCCCGTTGGACAGAAGCATACCCGGTTTCAGATTACACTGCCCCGACTACTGCCAAACAGTTAGTTCGAGAATTCTTCCCACGGTACGGTTTACCACGTGTTGTCTACTCAGATAACGGCCAGCCGTTCTCATCCGAACTAATGAAACACGTTTCCCTTCTATTAGGATACCAATGGAAATTCCACTGTGTCCGACATCCCGAGGCGGCAGGTCTCGTGGAACGCCATAATCAAACTCTGAAAATTAGATTGTCCAAAATATGTAGAGAGAAAGGAGTCGATTGGATAGTAGCCTTACCAGTTGCGCTCTTTTACATGAGAATGGTAGCACATTCTCGAACAGGGCTATCCCCGTATGAGGTGATCTTCGGTAGACCACCAAATATGTGGGGGACGCCTATACCTCGTAAAATCACTGATGTTGACTGTAATATGCTGACAGATTACCTGGCTTCCTTGATGTCTGCACTACAATCTTGTCGTTCACAGGTATCCGCAGCTTTTCCCGACAATACTGAGGTGAAGCCCCATGACGTGGTTCCTGGTGACCTGGTTTTGGTCAGGAATTTCGACCGGAAGACCCAACTGGATCCTAGGTGGAAGTCACCGAAGTTGGTTCTACTTACCACAAGGACAGCTGTGAAAATCGAGGGAAGGAAAGGGTGGTTGCACTCGAGTCATATCAAGAAATTTTATGGACTACCATCCAGCGTAGAGACTCAACCCTGTATTCCCTCACAAACAGACTCAAAGCTCCCTTTGGCTGAATTAACGAAACCAGAACTGTATAAACTAAAATTGAGGTCCAGTAAGTCAGACAATTTGATTGTTTAAGTCCTCTCCAAGGTGAATCGGTTGAATTTGTCTCTGACATGTATCCTCTGGACCGGAATAGAGAAAGAAATAATCAAATGCTGCTCAAGAAGCATGCGTATTGTAAATCATTTCGTAGTCATTGTACAGTAACATTATTAATTTTGTTTTTTCTAAGTCTTCTGATCATCATTGTCAGCATCCTATTGCACATGTATTATCCTATTCCTAAGCGTGCTTATAATATAACTGCAGAACATTCTTTTAGTGAATTACCTCCACATGAATTGTCTTATTGATTTGCGCTGCGCAATAACACTTTCATTAGTATGCTACATCATTCCCATCAAACCAGCAATGCCACAAATTGTTGGATATGTGGCCGACTCCCTCCCTATCAGAACTATAAGGGAGTTTTGCCCCTCTTTCCTTATCCGTTCACACACAATGGCTCCTGTGGAGCATGGTTTAGTTTGATTAATTCCCTAGATTCAAATTCCGCAGTTTATCAAGACAACTGGGTATGGGGAAACCTGAACTTAGTTTTGCTTAAAGTCTGCTACCCTAACAAGGAGGGACTTCCCAAAAGAACAGGAACTGATCTAGAAAATGAAGTATATGGATTAGGTAATTTTACGCTTAACCTCATGATCCTGAACGTTGAATCTGAAGCTACACCAATCTTGCCCGCCATGTCCGTATTCCCAGTAAAAGGGGAACTATGTATAAGAAAGAATGGCTCCATACACATGGGCCATAGTAAATGCACCACTGTAATAAAATTCAGTGATCAAGGCAAGTCTACATTTAGAGCTTCTCGTCATTCCTACTTTATATGTGGCCAGACCGCATATATACGCCTACCTTTAGATTGGGATGGTACCTGTTACATAGCATTCCTCCTACCACCTGTTTTCCTAGCTCCTCCTGATTATTATAGAAATACCCATTTAGTACACAATAGACAGCAGAGAGATCTCCCAATTGTTGATTACACTGAAACAGCATGGGAAAAATACACGGATTTCAATAAAGGTTTCTTTCCCTATATAGGTACAGTCACTAATAGTAAGCTGATACGTAGATTAACCAGAACCCTTGAAGCAGTAGTGAACAAAACTATTTCCGCCTTAGGCAATTTAACAGAAGAGCAGTCTGCTATGCGGATTGTTGTGCTTCAAAATCGTCTTGTCCTTGACGTCATCCTGGCCGATAGGGGCGGAGCTTGTAGGGTCATCGGATCAAGTTGTTGCATTTTCATACCAGAAAATTCGCCGTCAGTATATAAAGCCATAACCCGCCTTCATAAGATTGTAAGCCAGATACACCAGAGTCCAGGCACCTGGACTTGGTCCGGTTGGTTCTGGGGCGTGTTGTCAGCCTGGGGATGGAGAATGCTCTCCTTCCTAGGTATTGGCTTTCTCATACTATTCAGTTGCTGCTTATGTCTACAATGTGGGCCAGCGATTTGTGGTCTGTGTGCCACCTCGTGTATCCCACATCCAAGTTTTCGTTCGAGATCCCGGAAGAAGAAAGAAGAGCAAATGATGCTATATGAACAGATCGATGGATTGATGAAGATTGATATCTCCTAAGGGTCCGAAGGGGACAAGGAGGGAATGAGGAAATATGAATTTTATGATCAGTTATGTCCCCTATCGTAGACCCCAACGGTTCCATGTACATGCTATACGTTCCCTCCTGCTCCAGTTTTGAAGACGCAAATATATGTGCGTCCACCGTCAACATGTCCTCTTTCAGATCCACTATGAATGGGTCAGATATTCCTTTCCTAAGTATGAAAGGCCACCGACTTTATGTGGTTCACTTTCCACATTTTACAGATTCAGGCGAGTAGGCCCGAATTCTGTCATCAAGCCTTTTCCTGCCTTCTGCCTCTGAAAGCTCCAGTCTGAGCCTGCATCTGTGACCATGAACTTTGTCTCACTCCCTGCGCGGCTAACGGTGCCTGATCCAGCCCGTCGCCTGCCAAAAAACTGTATTTCACCTTCAAGATTATCTCCTCCGCCCCTCATCCGATGCATTCCTGTCTAGTAGTTTAGGTAAACATTCCTCCAGCTACCGTGCAAAGGGCCAGGCCTCGCTGTCCTCATGCAAGTAATTCATAGCCCTGTTACCATGGAATATTCCTACCCCCTCGCATCTAGTGTAGACACTTAGACGCTTGTACACGCACTAACAGTCAGTATAGTCAGTATAGAATAAGATTCTATCCTAAGAGACCTCTCTTTTTGGATAACACAGTTCTTTAAACATAGGATATTAGATATGATTTGGGATTAGGTTGACATAACCCCAGACTTCTGTCTCCAAATGTAGAGCTAAATGTCAAGTCCCTTTCTCCCTCTAGTTGCACGTCAATCACACGTCATGCGGCTGCGCACGCATCTCTGCCAAATATTTCTGCTGACATTGCAGGATTCTCTTATGGATCCACCCACTTGTGACATCATGTATAATGACATTTTCTAGTTACGCCTATTCTAGTTACGCATGCATATTCTATTTTGTCTTATCAGTTGATACGCCTACTGCATCTGTTTCACTGTAATGCCTTTTCTATAAAAATGATTACCTGTCAATAATATATGCCCTTCCTTCCTGAACTTTCGTGGTGATGGAATAGAACGCCTACAATTCGAATTGTATTCCTTTGTATAGGAATAAAGCCTTTTTAAAACCTCTAATACCACGGATTCTGCCTCTCATTTTACTGAGTTATTCTTAATAGACTTTACCGCATAAAAAATAGTACCGGTAACGAAATATTTACCACAAGAGCGTACATTGCCAGGATGAATATATTTATTGCACAAAACAGAAAGCGGCTGACACAAGAAGTTTCTGAAAGTAAACAGTTCTTATCGGCATCCTGTTTGTCTTTTGCTCTTTATTTTGATCTACCTGCCATAGGTCGCAAGGGGAGTGCCATCGGTCGCAAGGGGTGAGCCATTGGCAGAAAGGTGTCGCAGGTGCGATCCCTGGCGACTTCTAAATGCTAGTCCATGGCTGCATCCTTCCTCTTGGTACTTTTCATTGTCTCCTGCCTCTGCTGCAGTGCCTCATTAGAGCCGCTGCCTCGCAGCTAGCACTGACTACTAGAGAAGAGCACAAGCTACCAACCTCTCGAGGGCCTAGGATGACTAGGTGTCTTGGATTTGCCAAGACAGTCCAGGTTTTTCACCAGCTGTCCCATTAGATTTCGACAAATTTAGCACATGTCCTAGTTTTCAGAGAGGGTCGACTAAAGACATGGGGAGGCACCTTTTTATGTGTTTCATGGGCCGTATGGCGGGTCGCTGGCTTGAAAGCTCTTGACAGGCACGAAGAATGGGGGCCCCCTCAATGTAGTTTGCAGGGGGGCCCCCACAAGTTTTGTTACGCCACTGTGAACATGCACTTACAAACGGATTTACTCATACATAATGGCATCCCAGTATGGAGTAATATTTTGCATGATTAAATCTTCTCTCAGGTTTGGGGAGCAGAAATTGCAGGGCGGTTATTAGCCAGTAGTTTAGGGACACACACACACTTAGATGTGTGGGTAGTTGGAAACATCTCCATGACCCATTAATTTCCAGCAAATAGAAATGCAATACTGTCGATCGCAGGTTTAAATCCAGTCGGAGGGTGAAATGGCTCGGAAAACACTTCCAATTTGGTAAGGGGTGTAGAAGAAGAGTTGTACCCACTTTACAAATGGCAACACATTGGATTTTTTTGTTGTTGCAAGAATCCAAAAGTAAAATTGCCAAAGCAGATCTGCACGTGCAGATGCACACTGTGCACAATAAGTAATGTGGAGGGGATTTTGCATGTAGGTAATGAGGATTACACAATATAAATCTTGTGAACCTGGAACGTATATAAATGTTCAGAAGAACTCTTGATATGTATATCAGCACCCATTTTAGAGAGAAATCCTACAGCTGAGGATGCACAGATGTTTAAAGAATCGGTTCCTCTATAATAAAGTTTAAGGAGAACAAAGGTTTTCGTGAGGTCCTAATCAACCATGGCACAATATGTTGACTTCATGAGATTCATAAATGTTTAAACGAGTTCTGATTTATCATTTCACAGTTTTCATTTAAAAATCCTACAATAACAAACCCACAATTCACTACATTCATTGTTTGATGCAACAAACAAGTTCAATGCATTATTGGTATACATTCTATTGCCACCTCCAAATGCTGCTGCCTAAGGCAGAGGTACAAATGTGTAAAAGAATACAATGCTGTTCTCTGCTGTGCATTGTTTTTACCCAGTAAAACTAAGGGGCATATCAGCAACAGCCGGCGATAATTATCGCTAAGTGCGCTTAGCACGAGGATAATTATCGCCGGCAATCGCTGGATTTTATCGCTGATCTCCAAAGTGATAAAAATCCAAGCGATAGCTGATAAATGTGCGATTATCGCTGGAAATCCAGCGATAATCGCACAGCCATAGGCGATAGCTTGTTGATAGGGCAGGGCAGACTTAGCCATAATATTCACCTTCCATTGGATATAATGGCTAAATCAGATTAAAAGCAGGCATAAGAAAAGTAGCAATAAGCGCGGTTAGTGCTACTTTTCTTATCGCTCTGCAGGTTAGCGTTCAGATTGATGATAGGACAAATGTCGGTTAGCGACATTTCCAACGTTATTTTGGCGTGGAACGCCTACTTTGCATCTCATTAGAGATGCAAGGCTGGGCGTTAAGGAAACAGGCGCTAAGGCATGGATTCACGTGATAGCGTGACCTTGCGATAAAATTATCGCCGCTTTTCGCCCAAAAACGGACGCTAAAGCACCAATAATTTTATCGCAGCGCCTTGATGATATGCCCTTAAATTGGAAGTTAAAGAGCAGCAAAGCTGTTATTTCTGCTATTATGGTACACACCTCCTAGTTTAGCTCTGTAGTTTAAATGAGCAACATTGTGTTTCTTGTTATCCTGGAGCTTTCATATTTTTTAGTGCATCACAGGTTATGTTATCTTTGACCTATTTCTTTTCTTTGTTTTGAGATATTGCACGTTTTGCACAAGCGTTAGCTTGATCCCACTAAACGTCTCTCCAATCAAAGTGTTGATAATAACAACAGTCCACACATGAAATAGTGTCTAAAGTTGTCAACTTTTCGAATTTACCTTAACTTCATTTGACTTCCCGGCAGCTGGTCAATGACTCACAAGCAAATATATGGTTGCAATCTGCAATCTGCAACAGTTAGACCTTTTGTAGAACACAAGGTGACGTGCAGTCCTGAACATTTTCTTTTGTATTACATGGATCTGAACTTACATTTCCAAACATTCTTTCCACAGCTCTCTGTTCTCAATCAAAATGGAAATGGCCCTGCTGCTCTTGTTCTATCAAAGTAACAATTTTAAGTCATTAAATGATTTACCTCTGTTTTGCTTGATAGAGGCCTTCTTCATATGTCTGCACCCACGTAATGTCGTCACCCCAGCCTGAAATAAAAACAGTTACATGAGTAATACACAATTTACGCACTGCTGTTGGTTCTGAATGACATAACTACTCAATTTTCATCCCGAATATCTTGGTTTTAATATTGACAAAAATAAATGTACGTTGTCTTTTAACAAACTATTTATTCATGCATGTTCATTTTGATCTTATTTTGGGACTTCTCACAAATAAATCGTTTTCTTACAGTCTTATACAATATATTTTAGTCTCACCAGCCTCAATATAAATATTACATACTCATATTTACGTACATACAAAGAGAGGGGCCGGTCATCACCGTCATCAACCATGGGTTGCTTGACTTGTCATCCAGATTTTGAAACAGTCCACAGGGCATCATTTATAGAGTGGGCAATTCGTTTGAACCCTCCAGTCATTGGCCTTGCCCCCAATGACATTCAAACCACAGTACAACCATTTAGTGGCTGGGTGTCACACAGTGTGATAAAAGCATTTTGCCCCATTAGTGTCAGTATCTACAACAAGAAGTGTCAAATATCAAGAGACAACATTACAGCCCCACACATATGGTGGAGGGCTGCACAGTTACACCTATTTATAGCAAAAACAGTAACACAATTCCTATATCAATCAATTGTGTTAAGCCCAAGGTAGGACGGTGGCCCACAACTCAGCATTTCAGCATTCCATAAAATAACTAGGGTCAGACGTAAGTGTAATATCAACAAGATAGCATATTATCTTTCACTGTCTCAGAAGGGATCTGCTCTTACTTCTAGCCTATATGTTTGTTTATTTTGAGTTGTATATAGTGCAAACACACAGCGCTTTACAGAATATGCACAGCAACATTTACAGACAATAAGCAAGGCAAACAATAAAAACAATGGGCATGCGTTTCAATAATATATAAACGATGGTGGAGTAGATAGGTGATATAGTTCAGAGGTAGCGATGGTAGGTTATTTTAAAAGTTGGGGGAATGCATAGTTATATTCTATTCAGAGGTAGATTTGTTCAGACTCTTTGAAGGTTGATGGGGGAAGTTCATTGGGGAAGTCAGGTATTTTAGGAGGGTGGGTTCAGGTATTTGGAGAGAAGAAGTAATTTAAGTTTTTTTCTGATTTGTAGAAATGATTGATTGTCACGTAGATCCTGTGGCAGAGCATTCCAAATTCTGGGCCCCCTCCATCAGTCCCATTGGGTCAGAATACCTCTACCCTGACCACTTATCCCTAATATCCTACTTACATAATATTGACCCCCCTTGAAAACCGTCTCTTGATTCACAAAATGGGGGCCCAGCTTTTCTCTCAAGTTGCAGCCAGACAAACACAGCATTGCTATGGGTGCGTGGATCTCTTGATATACCTAAATCTTTTTTTAATACCTCCAAAACTACTGAACAGATTACACCAAATTTCTGGACCAAGACCTAGCTTTCTGCCAAATGTGGTGTAATTCGTTCAGCTGTTCAGGCTTTAGTCATGTCTAAAATTCCAATGGGAAATTGCATAGGGGAAACTAGTTTTCAGACACGTGTTTTTCTGGGCGTCCGCTTGACAAATCACCCTGAAACATTCCAGACAACAGCTGAAGTAAGTGTCAAAAGAGTTTTAAATATTTCACAATGATTCGTCAAACTGCACCAAAGTTATTAGCAATATAAAAAAGGCTCCATCTATGGAAACTAGGTCCTCAAAATAACCATATATATATATATATATATATATATATATATATATATATATATATATATATATATATATAATATACATATTATCATTTTTGTTTCACTGAAAAAAACAAAGGTAACAGGGATGTTCTGGTTAGGCCCAGATTTCACTTGTAAAAAACCCAGTCAAATTCAGCAGTTATGATTACCTGAGCTAACTATAATCACGCCCCTGCAATGCACTGCTTTTGACCTCACATATTACATCACTCATGACATGGTCAGTGACATCACTGATGACATCTCAAATGATATTCAGAAAAAACAAAAGGTAACCCTCTACAATTGTACTTTTATGTTTTGGATGTGTGGGAGTAAAGACCACTATTAAAGTAAGTATATCCAATTGATCTGTATTTGTTCTTGTGCACCTAACACATGCTATTGGTTCTGACCCCCAAATGGAATTATGCTACATGTTAAACTTGGCATTTTTGGTGTGGTCTCGCCTGACTTTTTGACTCAACCTCCTGTATTTTTTATTCTGTGCTGGATTTCGGTTTTGCTGGCTTAGATGCTTTGGTCACTTTGCCACTGCTGATCAGTGTCAAAGTCAAAGTCCTCCCTGAGTAAATTGCTATTACAATTGGGTCTTCCTGATTGGCATATTTGATTTACTAGTAAGCCCTGAGTAAAGTGCACTGAGTGTGCCAGCGCCTTTAAATCAAATCTTGCTATAGGTCCTAGAGCACTGATTGTGCCACCCACATGGGTAGCCCTGAAAAGGTATCTCAGACCTGCCACTGCAGTGTTTGTGCACAGTTTGTAAACTGCCATGTCAACCTGGCAAGTGCACATACTTGCCAGGCCCTAACCTTCCATTTTCTTACATGTTAGGCACCCCTATGATGAGCCCAAGCTACACTCCTGGGCAGGGTGCAGTGTATGTGAAAGGTTGGACATTTACTGGTGTGTGTGTTGCCTGTCCTGATAGTGAAAGACTGCCAATTTAGTTTTTCACTATTGAAAGGCTATCTGTCCCATAAGATAGAATGGGAAATACTTTGTAACATCTTACAAGTATAACTTCTAATTGGGGCAAGATAGAGAGGTACAGTTTAGGCTCTCTGAACTCAGAATTTAATAAAATAACATATTTTACTGAAGATGGTTTTTAAATTGTGTGTTTGAAAATGTCACTTTTAGAAAGTAGGCATTTTCTTGTTTAACCATTCTGTGTGCCTCTGCTTGTTTGTGGATTGACTGTCTGGTTTTGGAGTGACAGGGGAAGGGGATGTGCATTCACTGTAGACAGCCACTGGGGGGAGGAGGTGTGCCTGGCCCTTCCTGGATGACTCAGAGCTGAGCTGAATAGACCTTGGCTGAATTTAGAGTAGTGGGAGGAGATTTCCTTGCACCTGAATAGGGCCTGTCTCCTTTGCACCTCCTGTGGTCATACTGCACCAGTGAGGACAGAACTGGTTTGAACTGGGCTCAGAGACCCTTGCACAAAGAGAACAGAATGATGTATAAGTAGGGATGTTAGGAGGGGGGCGCTAGGTGGCGCTAGAGCGCAATGGCCGCCTCTGGGTGAAGCTCCCGCAGCCCGGAAAACTTATCTGCTTATCTATCCTCGCCATATGCCGCTACGACAATTGGAAGACAGGGTACTGAAGTCCCGTGAGCCGCTGCACTAACGGTGCAAGTTGTGGCGAGAGCAGGACCGCGGGCGGACAGCGACCGCCGATAGAGCGTGGAGCAGGCTGGAACTGTGCCTCGCTGAAAGTCGCGGCCGAGCGGGGCGCGCCTACGAGAGGACGCGGCACCCGCGAGGTGAGGAGGCCCCGCGGGACCTAAAGTAGTGCTGGAAGGGGGAGTCGCGGCGCCGTGCTGCCCGCCGCACCACTGTTGGCGAGTGGGCTCAAACAGGAGCGGAGAGGCGCGCTACGGCCGGGTGCGGAGCTGAAGACATAGCTAACAGCTGAGGCCTGGTGATATCGGAAGTGCGGTGGCGGGACGGCCGCGAGTCCCGGAAGGTGGGATGCGCCGCAAGTATACTGCCTGGAGACGCGATGCTATGGAGGAGGCGGCGGGCAACGTAGGCGCTTAATCACCCGTAACAGCGTGACAAGCCATAGCTGACACCCCTGCTGCTGGTGGACGTGCTGGGTGAGAGGTGAATGACTGGAATCGAGGAGGCGCGGTGCCTGGGAGATGCGATCGTCGCGGTGAGGCAGCTCCGCTGAGAGATGAGCTTTGTGGAAGCCTGTGCTCGCCTGGACCCTCGGACGAGCTCGGGTGCCACGGGTGCGCTGTGGCCCAAGTCTGATGAAGTGTCCCCACAACTGAATCAGTGAGAACCTGGCTGCAGGGCTGAGAACTGACTGGCCGTCACGGGGTCCGCCCCTGGTAGATATCCACGCTCCGGCCACCAGACCCACAGGGCGTTACTAGATAAGAGGGAGTGCGGACCGGCGGGCTGGACTGTGCCGGTGGTGAGAGCCGATGGATGGGGTGATGCCACGTGTGACCGGGAGAGAGGATAACAAAGAGAGTCGCCCAGAGGTAGCCTGAAGCGGCACACTACTCCAGAAGGGAGCCATAGGTGGGAGAGAGGAGGACGAGTGTCTCCCGCCTGGACTGCGGAGAATAGACTGCTGGTGGTGGAGCGGTGTGAACTGGGGGCAGCTGGCCGGCCTCAACCGCCGCGAGATGGGGAAGACAGACACGCGGCAGTCGCGACTCCCTTTCGAGTCCAAAAAGAGCTCCAAGGCGGTCCCGGAGGGCACAGGGGCTGACGCGCCAGGCACTCGCGAACAGCCCCCAGAAGCTGAGACGGACATGAAGGCCATCCTTCTCGAAGTGCGACAGGGCATAGAGACAATTGCGTCCAAGATAGACTACATGAACACGAGGATGGACACCATAGTCCGCAAACTAGACGGGCACGAAGATAGACTTAAAGAAGCCGAAAAAAGAATCTCGGACTCGGAAGACGCCGCCACGCACATGCAGCAAACCGTGACCCAGATGGAGAAACTGCTGAAGGTGATCGCTGCCAGGAGCGAGGACATGGAGGCGCGCAGTCGACGCAACAACCTCCGCCTCCTAGGCATACCAGAGAGTACCAGCATGGGCAAGATGGAGCTGTACATAGAGAAGCTGCTGTTGGCGGTGGTAGGTGCGGAGGCCCTATCTCCCCAGTTTGTAGTTGAGAGGGCGCACCGCTCGCTGGGACCAAAGCCGCCAGTGGGTGGCCCGCCCCCGCCCATAGAAGCTCGCCTCCTAAACTACCGGGATCGAGATGTGGCACTCAGGGTGGTGAGGGAGAAGAAGCAACTCAACTATGACGGCATAACCTTCACGATCTACCCGGACTTTACCGCAGCCGTACAGGAAGACAGGCGGCGCTTCCTCCCAGTAAAACAAAAACTGCGTCAGACACAGATCGACTACGCCCTGCTCTACCCGGCGCGCTTGAGGATTACCCATCAGGGGCGACAGATGTCCTTCACCAGGCCGCAACAGGCGGAGGAATTCCTGAACCAAGTGAAACGGCGTAATAAAACATCCAGTTCAGCAGAGGGCTCGGGGACACCCACCACATCGACTAATGGAAGACAGGTGACAGGGTGCTTTTGGAACTGGCTAGGTGGGCTTGGTGAGGCCCCTGCACCCTTGGTCGCTGTGCTGTCCGCATACCTGGAATAGTAAGCACTTGGCATGCTGGAACTCACACGATCCACACCGGGCACCCTAGCTGCCTCTGGAGGAAGCGGGGTACTACTCTGCGCCTCTGGGGGGAGCAGGAGAAGCTGGCTGCCGCCTGGTGTAAAGCCCCCACTTGGGAGAACCCCTGACTACAACTGTGAGTGGTTTCCGCCTTCAAATGGCAGGCTTACTGGCCAAGTTGCGGAACTGTTTAATGGGTAGGGAGGGGGGAGGGAGACACAGTACTGGCATAATTGGGATGTTTCAGTGGGAGGAGGGAAGGGGGGTAGATGGGGAAACTGAGCTTCACAACTTTGAACTGATAGAGAGAACATGGTCGGGATGCTTGGGTACGGACACTGATGACACCTCACTAGAGTTACGGTCCGCCCTCCGCATAGCGGATTTCTTAGCAGGGATGCATGCCGCAGATAGGTGATATAGGAGTGATGACCTGGAATGTGAGAGGGCTGGGGGATCCCAGAAAGCGAAGGCAGGTGCTGTCCTATCTGGACCGTCATCACATCGGAGTGGCCTTTCTGCAGGAAACCCACCTTACCCCCCAGCGCTCTACCTTATGTGCTAGTTGGTGGGCTGGGTACCGCCTGTTTGCCTCTTACTCCTCATACGCCCGGGGGGTGGCAATTCTTATTAAACGGCAGGTGCCCTTTCAGCCTCTGGGAGGGATACAAGACCCACAGGGACGGTATGCCATAGTATGGGGAAGACTGGGACATGACACAATCACTTTGGTCAGCTGCTATGGTCCGAACGTGGACGCCCCTGAATTTTTCTCATTACTCTGGGGTAAGGTGATAGCACTAGACACCACACACATACTATGGGTTGGGGACTTTAATGGGACGCTGGATCCCCGGTTGGACAGGTCCGTCGCGCAGCCGCGACACTACACTAGATCGCAGGCCGTGCTGCTGGGCATCTTGGAGGAGGGAGGACTTGTAGATGAATGGCGACACAGACACCCACATCGAATATAAAAGGGGTCAGCCACTTAGCACGCACTTACTCCGATCACGCTCCGGTTCATTTAACGATTGACGTATTAGGGGGGGGGGGAACTCGCCCTCTCTAGCGCCTTCAGCCCGCGGCCTTGCTGGACGAGGTGTTCCGCACGGAATTGGAGGAAGAGATTCAAGACTTCTTTCAGCGGAACAGGGGGTCGGTGCAATCGATAGCCACGATATGGGAGGCCTTTAAGGTCACAATTAGAGGGGTGTGCATAGCCAAAAGTTTCGGAGTGTTGCGGGACATCAGGAGGCGGCTCCAGAGACTGGAGGAGACGCTGAGGGCATTAGAGGTGCGCATGGTGGAGGGAGATGGCAGACAAGCATCGACCGAATTTAGAGAACACTTGACGGAATATGTTGACGAGGCGACCCGGGAGGCCCGGTTTATGGGGAAATATTGGCAGGCCCGGAGATATGGCGAAGGGGAGCGACCGGGGAGAATGCTAGCGGATGCAATTAGAAAACCCAAAGGCTCCTCCTCTATTCTTGAGATACAGAATGAGGGGGGTGGCGTATGTAGAAACACGGTGGACATACAGGCAGCTTTCATGGATCACTATGCAACACTGTACGCTACGCAACGCGGGGATGATCTGGAGCTAGACTCCTTCCTCGGAGATGTGGCACTGGGGTGGCTGGAGGATCACCACCATGAATTTTTGTGTGCACCGTTCGAACTCGATGAAATACGGGAGGCCATTATGCAGCAGAAGTCCGGCAGGGCGCCGGACCTCGACGGCCTGCCACCTGAGTTCTATAAGGAATATATCGATATTATGGCCCCGGCCCTGCGGGAGGTGTACGGGGAATCCTTGGAGGCTGGACTACTCCCCCCCTCGATGAGGGAGGCGATGATCGTGTCCCTCCTGAAGCCTGGTAAGGAGCCCACGCTCTGTTGCTCCTATCGACCCCTGTCGCTCCTGAACTGTGACACAAAAATTCTGGCGAAGATTATTGCAAACCGGGTACTCCTCCTAATCGACAAACTGGTGCTGCCAGACCAGGCCGGCTTTATTCCTGGGAGGGCGACCTCCTACAATCTCCACACACTGTTCTCTGTCATGCAGAATTTAGCGCCTGAGCTGCCTCTGGCCGCAATTTTTCTCGACGCCACAAAAGCGTTCGACTCTGTGGAATGGGACTACCTGTTTGGAGTCCTGGGCAGAATGGGATTTCCCGCGGGGTTTTTATCCTGGGTAGGGCTCCTCTATCGGCAGCCATCAGCTAGAGTGTCCATTAATGGACGGGTGTCGGACGCGATCCCCATTACTAGAGGGACTAGACAGGGCTGCCCCCTATCCCCCCTGCTCTTTGCGCTGGCGGTTGAGCCCCTGGCATGCAGACTGCGGAAGCACCACAATGACCGTGCACTCCGTTGCCCTCTGAGACAAATACTGATCTCGTTATATGCCGATGACCTGACGCTGTATGTCAGAGACCCCCAAAGCAATCTGAATCCGCTACTGCGTGAATTTATAATATTCGGGAAACTCTCTGGCATTACTATAAATTGGGGAAAGTCGCAGCTATGGCCTCTGACTCCGGCAGTGCACAGATTTCCCCTTGATTACCCGTTAACCTGGTGTGATACGGATCTGAGATACCTTGGTATCCAGATATCGGGGGACAGGGACAAAATGATCCGACTAAACTACGGAATGGCTATGGGCCGGCTTGCCTCCAGTGTTACGCGATGGGTCTCCCTGCCGTTGACGATGGCGGGGAGGGCCTCGCTGATCAAGACGGTGGTGCTGCCACAATTCCTATATTTATTTTTAAACCTCCCCTATTACCCGGGACGAGAATTCTTCAGAACACTGCGGTCCAAATTACTGCGCCTCTTCTGGGGGGGTAAGCAGCCGAGAGTCCAGTGGGCGTCACTTACGAGACCAGTGGCGCAGGGGGGCCTTGATGTCCCGGACTTCGAATTATACCACGCTTGTGCTCAGGCACACTACCTGTACTACTGGGTCCACCCTCCGGATTGTATGCCGCAGGTGGCGGCGGAGCACTGGCTAGCGGACCCGATACCCCTGGATGGGGTGATTCACGAACCGCCCCGTACACGGGGGAGAGACATGTCGACAAGTACGAGCACGGTCGGAGCGTGGCACTACATTAGAAAGGTCATGGGAGCGCCGTATATCTACTCGGCAGCCTTGCCCTTGACATACCACCCTGGTCTATCACTGCTGCAAGAGACGGGTTTTCGGCAGTTGTGTGCTCGTGTGCGCAAGCAGACTTGGGGGGATCTATTCTGTAACGGGACCTTTTGTAGCTCCGCACAATTTTTCGGCGACCTGCGACCGACACCGTTGGAGATGTTTCTTTATGTGCGACTGCGACAGGGAATACGGACCCTGTTTCCGGATTTCCCATGGGAACCGGAATCTCTCAAGCCCATGCAGCAACTGTTGCTATGTAGGTCCCCTGGACACGCGGTGTCTAACCTATATCGACTGATACGAGCGGAAGGAGACTACCTCAGTGGGGACGCCCGAAAACAGTGGGAACATGACATGGGCAGATCGCTTACGGATGACCAGTGCCTTTATTGCTGCTTGCAGACAGCAGAGATCTCGGGCAGCGCTCGGCTTCGAATTATCCATTACAAGTACTTGCAGCGCATGTACTACACGCCGGCTAGATTGTGTCGATTCGGGCTGAGAGACTCAGATTGTTGCGATAGGTGCGGCAGAGAGGGGGCCGGGTTTATGCATCTGGCCTAGGAATGCCCGGCGGTGATGGAGTATTGGAACTGTGTTTTTGGGGCGCTCGCGGAGATGATAGAACAGCCAGTGGCGGTAGACCCGTTGATTGCTCTTTTAGGCTACACGAAGCACATCCCCAGGGCGTGCCGCAAATATGCTACGTTGGCCTTGCTGCTCGCCAAGCACAGGGTGGCGTGTCGCTGGGGGAGAGGGCGGGCCCCCAAGTTTAAGGACTGGTTGCATGACCTGACGTATAGCCAGGACCAACTGACACGGTATGCGGAGACGCTGCCCAGAGCCTCGTGACCCTCAGACATATGGGCCCCTCTCCAGAGATACATGCTAGCTCATACAGAGGATTCCTAGGTGGGGATGGGGGGCTGCCGCACACACTGGTCGGCCCGCGCACATAATGTTCGCTGCCATGTACGCTTGTCTGGATCCTGTGCACTTCACTAGCCTGGTGGGGCCTAGGATGCGGAGGGGTAGGCCTTGAGAGAGCTTGGGCAGAGTGGTTTGAGGTTGGAGTGTCTTGTTTCTTGATGTCTGTAACTACCTTGGATGTATGGATCGACGGAGAGGTACATGGGTCCCATGGATCTTGGACTGTATTGAGCTGTGTAATCCCTGACTGGCAAGTGATATCGCTCTATTTGTTCTCTTGTGATAAATTTATAAATAAAGTTTCACAAAAAAAAAAAAAGTAGGGATGTTAGGAGTCTCCAATCTTCATATCCCAAAAATGTGCATGTCTGAAAAAGGAGTCATGCTATGACAGTGGTTTACCCCTCTGGATTCATTTGAGACAAATTTTAAAATCAGAAATGAAAATAGTGTAACATCACGTTTTTGTTTATTAAAATGTACAGCAACTGAAGTATTGTTATATTGTGTATATTGTGAGGCGTATTTCCCATTTCTCAAAACACTTAAAGGTTGTTTTCTTGCAGTTCACCTGTTCCATGCCCTATTATAAATTGACCCGGTAATCCTTTCTAGTTTGTCTTTAAACTGGCATATGTCATGTGTCAGATCATGTTGAATTTTACTCTGTTTACCATGAATAAGCAAGGCAGCGCACAATACCTTGCAGAGTAGGATTTTTCAGAGTTGGTTCATTGTTTTGTATCAGCATGTCTCAGTTCATGCAGGTTGAATCTTGCAAATGTTCACAATCAAGGCCCCACATCTGCTACTGATGAGGCCAGTTTCCCAAGGCTCGACCCCTTACCAATTTTTAAATATCGAATAATGATTATCCACCCACAGGAAAAAGTTGGTGGTGGGCTCATCCTTTAAAACATTGTAGCTACTTATAAAAAACTGTTCTTGAAATGTCTTAAATGTACCTTTTTTAACTTTGCAAGGGAGAGAGAGCAGATATATGGTTAATTTATCTATTTTTTTATCAATTTATTTGTCAGTGTCGGTGTTTGACGAATGCTAATTGCTAATAATTTATTGACCGTACATGTGTACTAAACCATGTCACGATTTCTTTGTTTTATTTAACACTGATTATGCTGTTCGCCCATACAACTACGGTATATTAAGAGCCAGTGATTTCCTTTAATACAGGATTTTAAAGATGCTTCTAAACTAGTTTGCCCGGATCCATGCACCTGTATTATGAAATGAATGAGTGGACAATGGGCCTGGGATCATGACTCAGCTTGCACAGGCCAAACAGCACATTCTTTTAGCCCACCAGACCTTGTAAGAATATCCTTGGAGGTCGCTTCGCTCCATTGTTTACAATGACTGGCTCTTCAATATGTTGTTCCAGTTGACAGGCTAATGAGCACAGAAAGGGTTTTCAGGTTGGCAATTCTTTGTGACACTGCCCATTCGTCCACATGTCGGTATTTCTGGTAAACTGTTTGTCCGCCTATTTATTTAAAGCCCTAGCTATGATAATATGAAACCAAGACACACAGATCAATGGAGAAGACCATTGTTTATGTCTGACAATATGAATATAATTCTCTGCATAATAACAGAACTAAGGCACAGAGCAGCCTGGAGAGCATATTACTCATTGATTCATATCTGTAAATGTCAAGATCATTCTCAAACATATTCTACTTTCACATTTATTGGTGTTTATAACAATATAACGTCACATACTGACGTTACAACGCATGCCATTACAATGCATGCCGTTACAACGCATACTTTGCCCCGACTTGCTGTTGAGGGTGCGCTGGAAGTTGGAATAGTATAATTTACTATTCCAACTCCAGTGTGTGCAACAGTAGGGAAGGTGTTGGAGCAAAATCCAACACCTTCCCACCCTTGCAACAAGCCTTTCACGTTGCAACGACATGCGTTGTAATGGCATGCGACGTAACACTTCGATGTAAAGACAGTTTCCCATCTAGACAGACCCTAGATCTTGACCAAAAGGGTAGGTCTTGAATATCAACATTAGTACCAAATAAAGTTTAATATTCATTCACGGACCATAATCAAATTTCATGGCACCAATAACTTACCTCTACATACCATTCACACCATTGTATATTACATCACCAGTCTAAAATGTTGCCAAGCTGAAGAGGGAACCCAAAGGCTTTTGGAATGTCTGACAATCAAGCCATGTCTTCTAATTCGTGAATGACTGTTTGCACAATGAGAAAATATGAGTCCGCGCAGGCACTAGTGCACCTGAAGGGCACAAAAGGATTAGAGCACCGACAGTGATTACAATAAAGCACTGTTTGTTTCTCTACTAGTGTGGATAAAGCACCCAGTTTGGTGTGTGATGAGCTCTCACTTTAAGGTCTCTGTTTCATACCCTCATGTAACAAAGAGCCATAGCTTCACAAAGGGTTGGTGAGCTGATTCAACAACTGCTACACCACACCACAGGAACATCATAAGTCATTTTGGGGCGCCAGGCAAGACACATTTTGGCTCACCCTGCCATGAACAAGATTACATTTTTTACTCATTTTTTGCTAATTCAAGCCCATATGAGTGGTGCATTTGAAAAAATTATTTTTCGAGAGACGAATTCACGAGTGTTGGGTTGTGTGAATGAATGGAGTTATTGTCAGATGTACGGAAGGATGAATGGATCAATGGACCGCTATGAAAATATTGAAAACATGCTTACAGAGTGGTCTATTCATTGGTATGATAGACACGGGCAAGTGTTCTGTGATATACTCATTAACATATACTATGGTCATTTAAGATCATTGTTTGATTATTTAAAATCATACAATATATACTTATTTAAAAAAAATCTCCATATAATGAAATATATATCTATTAAAAATAGTACATTTGAGCACAAAAACGTATTATTCATTTTACAAATCTAGGGTTCATATTACATACTAAGACAGTTGTCTTGGACTCAATCAATACAGAGAAAAACCGTGCTTGGTTATTTATCGTGAGCACAATAGTTTGTATCTATTGAAAATATAATAGCAAACATGGGAGGGATACTTACGCGATATTATAATATTTGCTTAAATATACCATAACATTTGTTTAACATGGTGCTAAAAAAACAAAAAACATTAAAATGACGAATTGAGTAAACTGTAACTGTAATTATTGAATGAAGAACTGTATTTTGTAGTATAAAATCGATAGTTTTCAAATAATATATCATTGACACAAAATATAAAACTGACCTCTTGATAATGTTTGTGGGGCTCTTTTCTCTTTATTTATTGCCATGGCTAGGTTGTATGTTACAGCAATCAGCAGGAGGGACAAGGCCAACGTTGAACGCACCATTTTGAGTCTAATCTGCTTCTCAAACAGCAGCTCTAGTGAAAAAACAGAAAGCAATATCCACTCTGTTAGTAGGACAACATTTCCCCAAAATGTTCTGAATCAACATTGTTTTTCTTTTTTTTTAAAAAAAGCATCTTATTCTGCAAATCAATCTTTTGTTCTTTCCACAAGAAGCTCTGCTTGTTAACATTTTGCTAGGATACGTAGAGCCGAATGCCCCTCACAAAGATTACGCTTATGGTCAGTGTAAAATGGCAGAATGCATATGCCCTACAGAAGACAGCCAACAAGAATACGAACAAGATGGAACATGGCTCGAACAGCGGCGACAGAAATAAACAACAGACTTTATTTTAAAGAGTGAAGTAGAACATTCTTGTAGTTGAACATCTGGTAAATAAAGTTAGATTGGGGACTCTTCTCGCGCGAGTTTTCTTCTTCTAAGGGCATGCTTTAGAGTTTGGCTGATGGAGGTTTAAGAATTAGTATGGCGGAGAACTTTGCTCCCACCATACCAAGGGTCATCTCTGAACATTGGCAATCTCAATCAATTAAGGGCCATATTTATGAAAATGTATCACAACGCAGCAAGTCACCTTGATGCGCTGCATTACAGGGAAAGGCAGGAATGTTCTGTATGTATTAATTCCTGCCTTTTTCCAGTGCTGGCACACAATGTGCTGCCTAGCGCCAACACAAGCACCTCCTGCACAAAATAAATCTCTGAGGCAGTTTCCTTTTTCTATACATAGAAAGAGGACAAAGCGAGGAGAAATAAAAATATTTCACATAGGTTCACTTACTCTGGGAAGGCATTGCAATTTGGTGTATTCCCAGATCTACCATAAATGGTAAATCTGGAATGCATCAAATTCAATGGGTTTTGTGTGGGAAAAACCATGCACAGCCTTCTGGGGCAGAGTAACGCAAAGCAGTGATTTCCTCTGCGTTATGTTACTCTTGATTTACCAAGACTGTCAGGGCCACGCAAGAGGGCCGTGCGTGGCTTGATATATCGCATTTTAGGGTTGAGTTGTACATGCGCCCTGTTGCATGCTGCAAAAGTGAGGCAATGCATACATAATTATGGCCCTAAAAGTTTGACGGGCGGTACAGGTCAATATGTTCGTACCATCCGTCAAAACTTTAAAATGTGTTTGAATTTTCAAAAATAAAATCCCAAAGGGGGATTTTGTTTTTGAAAATACGAAAACTAATGGCCATTTAACAAGGGAGTTGTCTCTCTTGGTTGTGGAGGCAATTTAGCAGTTTTCACTGCCCTTAATGCCAGGTTTTACACAGAGGTGACGGATAGTAAAAACTGGCCTTTTGACCACCCAAATCTAGTGGGCAGTTGAGTCTCCAAACTTCTAAAGGCCCTTCCTCCACCATGGCGTCAGAGGAGAATGTCAGCGGAGTAGTCTCCAACACTGACATACTAAAGGTCTGCCCGTCTGGAAATCAGGAGGTTGGACCTTCAGTTTGGGGGTACTTCATCACAGCGGCGATGGAATACCCTCTCCACCAATCTCTGAATCAGCCCCTGAGTTAAGTCTTGTATTTTCGAAATAGTTTAGAGTAAACATGAAGGATTATTAAACCATTCATCTAAATTGAAAGTGACAACACATGCCTTTTAATAAATGCACCAGAAACTCAATGTAATTTGGGATTAGGATACAAATACAACATTTCACTATTGTAATTTGGTTTTAGAATTATGCTGAGGCGTTTAGAAGCTATTCGGCAAACTCCACATACATATCAAATATAATGTAATATAACATAATAAACATACCATAACATACAACAGCAAACAAATTAAAAAGAAATAAAGATGGTCAAACATTTCTAAAAGCAAACCAATCAGCCTACTCCTCACCCATAAATATAGGTAGCTTGTAAAGATCCAAATAAGCAAATGAAGGAAAGGGAAATAAAGAAGGTGGCTGAGCATGGTTGATCGGTGATCTCTCTTATTAAGTGAATGTCAATATTTCCCTTTGGAAAATACCTGATGTAGGTGGCTGGAAAACAAACAAATGAGAAGATAATCTGTGTTAAGATTTCCTTGGATTTAAAAAAAAAAGGATTATCTCAGGAAGCCTCAAATGCACTTAAAATATTTTGGATCACATGTATCAACCAATTTTGTCTTCACAAATGGGCCGATTCGCAGAATTGGCCCATTTGCGAATGCAAAAAAGGCTATTTACATGTATCAAACCCTATTTTCCATGAATCGCAAAATGGGTTAGCTATTCATTATTTGGAAGTGGCTTGTTTAGGGCGTCCCTTCCAAATAGCGAATCGCAGCGGTATGTATGAATGTTTTGTGACCATCAAAGCGGTTGCAAAACATTTGCAATTTACCAATAACCTCAAATTGGTCGTAACCCATTCACAAATAGGAAGGGGTCCCCAAGGGAATGGTGACAATGCCTGACCATAAAAAATTTGAAGAAAAATTTTCATTTTAGTTTTTTAAACGCAAACCCATTTTGGTTTAAGAAAAAAGGACTGGAGAAAAAAAATGCTTGTTTTATTTACAAGCAATCACAGACATGGTGGTCCTCTGACAGCAGGCAACTACCTCATTATTATTAATCAGGTAGGTTGATTTGTCAGCCCCTACGAATCGCTAATTGAAACTCTTGGAAATTCACACATTTGGAATAGTGATTACCTAACTGCAGTACACTGAAAATCGCAATTAGGTAATTGTTATTCCAAATCTTGATACATGTGGCCCCAAATCTTTAATCATAATTTTAATTGAAGTAGGTGGTGTTAGCAATACAGCAGTACCATAGTAAGATGGCGATATGTTGAAATTATAATGTGCAGACACATTGTGGTATTCGTATGGACAGTATACATGAAAAAAGACTACAAAGAATTTTCTGTTATGGAAAAAGACAGGAGCAAATCAAGAGAAGCATAGCATCCAACTACAACCCACCCTCCTCACCCCGCCGCTGTTACCCCTCAATGTCCAAGGTTTCATCAAAGGAGTCTGGACCCACAGTAACAAAACATGTCAGAGGGTAGGAGAACGCCTCTCCCCTAGGACTAGGTTGGGTAACCACTTACTAATGTGATAAACAAAGTGCATTAACATTGGTGTAGATAAAAAAAAGAAGGTAGAAAAAAAGAAATGTGTCAGCATCATCTTACAGTTGGCGTGTATCATATTTGGTACATTCAATGAAGCTTTCAACTAGGGAATCCCCATGAATAGGCTAGGAAATGTTTGCTTAGCCCAGTCCGCTGCTCTCAGAGCATTAATGTGCTCTCTGAACAAAAGCAAGAAATAGTAATTATTGCCCAAATTTCAATAGCTGGGGGTGTTGGATTTTTCCAACAAATCATATTATCATGCTTTACCAGCAAAAGAGCCAAGTCCAGGAGACTAGTGAGGCTTTGTCGAGTTTAGGGCAGGGGTATCAACCCAACAACATCACGTATGGGCAGTTCAGGAGAATGTAGCCCGTCATGTTTGACAGTGATTCAAGCATATTCGCCACTATGCAGAAAGTGATGGACATGACCAGAGCATATGCAATAAGTCAGCGTTAAATGGTGGACAGCGAAAACACTGAGCAGATGCTCCTGGAACTATAGTATACGTGGAGTGAGGTAGGCCCAATTCAAGATATTGAACTGTATATATTTAAATTGTGAAATATACAATGTTTTATGAGGGTATTCCAGCCTTTAAAATATTTTATACTAAAATGTCTGATACATGCTGTGAGAAATCAGAACATGTTAGCGGTGTCCCCACAGTTTTTTATGTCCCATTTTGACTACTATGTGCTGGTTTTGTGACTCTGCTTGTGCCCTGGGCTCTGCAAACCAGAACCAAAACCAGAGCCTATGGTAATTAGGTATAATTACAATTGCCACTGACAACCTACCTTTAAGCTCCTACTATATTGTAGGAAATGTACATTTAGAGGTCCAGTAGAATTAATACACTTAAATGTGCATTTCTGTGGTGCCTGCAGTCGTTTTAAAAATCAGCCCCATCTTGCAGACTGTTTTTAACATTAACTTATATGGAAATCTAACTTTAGAATTAAAGGAACTTTCAAAACCTCAAACTACCACATTTCTACATATATATTACCCCTAAGGTCTCTCCTAGCTGTCCCATGGGTATGGTGCTTTGTAACTATAAGCAGAACATTATAAAATATGTGTTATATGGTGAGATGAAAACTTCCCCCCAAAAATGCTAGCTTTATTTATTTGCATTTAAAGTCATAGACAAACAAAGAGCCAAGTGTAAGCAATTGACAATATGAGCAACGTTTGGTTAGATCTTCAGACATGGCCTCGAAGCAACATAGCAAACAATAGCAAAAAAAGGAGAGACTATAGAGACCAATGAAAACACAAGTAGCATCAAACAATGGCAATTAGTCCATGGAAGGAATCCATAAGGTGATCATATTCTACTTCCCCCAGGGGGACACAGTGAGATGAGACCAGTCCAAACCTGGTGATGGTTCCCTATATGGACATATGAGTGGTGATGGCATCCACACTGCTCTGCGCTGATAATTTGTCCTTGTTTACAATCCCTGAACAGGCCAGGCTGGGCACACACCGAGTAATTGACAGGCGAGAGGGGCTTAATCGGGGAACAACCTTTACAACGCAACTTTTACAACGCACTACCATTACAACGAAACTGTTACAACGCGAGTGCATTGACAACGCAGGATATTACAACGCAAGTCTTTACATCGACTTGCACTAGATGGCGTGCTAACATTAAAAATAGTGTAGTTTACTATCCCAAAACCTTCCCTACTGTTACGTGGACTGGAGTTGGATTAGTAAATTACACTTTTTTAATGTTAGCACGCCATCTAGTACAAGTCGATGTAAAGACTTGCGTTGTAATGTCCTGCGTTGTCAATGCACTCGTGTTGTAAAACTTTCGTTGTAACAGCATGCGTTGTAACAGCATGCGTTGTAACGTCATACATCCGGCTTAATCTAGAATATTTTGGCTGTCCTGACTGGAAGGGTTGGCATATGGGGGCGAATCAATGGAGCCCATCTTAGACTTTAAGTAATCACGTAAGGGTTCTTAGATATCTATAGGGTGAGATTTGGGAGGCATCACGTCCCAGTAGTGAGATAATTTGTCGCTTCAGGACGCGACATCCCAAAGCCAATCCTGCTCCCTAGGGGCATGGCGACTACCCCATACCATAGCCACCCTGCATTTTGCTAAGATCAAGAGGTAGCGCTTTTTGGGACTTTGTTGTTTGAAACCCTGCTGCTGTCTCCCCCTAGAAGGACCACAAATTCCAGGATTATTAGCGCACGGTCGCGCTATTTAACTGCACGCCGGACCGCAGCGCTTTGTAGCGCTTTTCGGGACTTTGTTGTTTGGAACCCTGCTGCTGTCTCCCCCTAGAAGGACCACAAGTTCCAGGATTATTAGCACGTGGTCACGCTATTTAACCTGCACGCCGGACAGCGGTGCTTTGTAGCGCTTTTCGGGACTTTGTTGTTTGGAACCCTGCTGCTCTCTCCCCCTAGAAGGACCACAAGTTCCAGGATTATTAGCGCGCGGTCACGCTATATAACCTGCACCCGGGACCGCGGTGCTTTGTAGCGCTTTTCGGGACTTTGTTGTTTGGAACCCTGCTGCTGTCTCCCCCTAGAAGGACCACAAGTTCCAGGATTATTAGCACGCGGTCGCGCTATTTAACCTGTATGCCTGACCGCGACGCTTTGTAGCGCTTTTCGGGACTTTGTTGTTTGGAACCCTGCTGCTGTCTCCCCCTAGAAGGACCACAAGTTCCAGGATTATTAACGCGCGGTCGCGCTATTTAACCTGCACGCCGGACCGTGGCGCTTTGTAGCGCTTTTCGGGACTTTGTTGTTTGGCACCCTGCTGCTGTCTCCCACTAGAAGGACCACAAGTTCCAGGATTATTAGTTCGCGGTCGTGCTATTTAACTTGCACGCCGGACCGCGGGATGTGTGCGGGGACGCGACCAGGCCACGCCAGGCGAAGCCCAGGCCAAGGGCGGGCCCGTCCAAGCCCGGAGGAGACTGGGCTGGGCCCCCCAAAGATCTGCGTTTTCAAAAGGTACCATTTCATTGACTTTATTAATACAGGGGGCATCGGCACTCGCATTGTTATTGTCCGCTCTCACTCCTGCTACGACGATAGGCAGCAGCGAGTAAACTGGGCAAGATGAGTAAGCGAGATGGAAAGGGAAAGGGTGCGCAAATAGGAGGAAGCATCGTGGGGACACTTGATCATTTTTTAACTAGGGCGAACTCTGCACTCGCACATGATTGAGATAACGGAGCGACGCCTATCTTTGGAGCCTTTCGCTTATAAAAGATCATCTCTGGGTGGCTTGGCATCCGGTATTACTCCCAGAAAATCTCTGAGCCCAAACAGAGTTACTGAATTAGAATCAAATCCAGACCTAGAGATATCCATGGGCCCGATATCTACTGTTCCTCCTGTTCCTGCCCCTGAACCAACCCAGAAAACCCAAAGGGCCACGAGGGCAGCAGTCCTGTCAAAACCTACGGGATCCACACCCGACCCTACAGTAAAGAGAAAGAGGGGGGGGGGGGTTCCGCAGAAACCGAAACCAGCTAAGACTTCAAGCCTAAACAAAAAAGGCGGGGGTGGTACATTAGACATAGACCCCGGAGATCTAAGCAAACTGGAAACAACAACATCCCCCGCCTCGTGCCTGGCATCTAAGGAGGCAATTTGGCAGAGATTGGAAACTTTAGTCTCCACCATGCTAAATCCAATACCACTGAGATTGAGCAGGATTGAAGGGAAAATAAGTGGCCTGGAAACTCAAGCCAAAAATAAATTCCGTGCTTTGGAGGCATTACTAGTAAGGATAAGGCCAACTTCAGATGGAGATTCCCAAACTACCCAACTCACCCAAGCTACCCAAGAAGCAAGAAAAACAGCTCCAACTGTAAAATCCTCAAAACCCACACCGATGTTGACTGCACCCCAAAATCCAGCACCCCTTATAGATAATAACCTTCCTACTAGCACCAATAGAACTAATACCCTCACAGCCAATACATCCAGTGAATTTGCCCAAAGTCATCCAAGTTCACCCTGCGCCAATGAACTGGACAAAGTGGCTGACAAAATTAACTTGCCACCGAACAATTTGAATGGTGCAACAATTGGGCAAAGAAGAACATCTCCATGGAAGGGCAGTCCGGGAGCCAACAAGAAGAATGTAAGATCGGCCCATGGATTATTGACACCCGGAACCCAGTCTTTACATTTGCCCCCAGCGGCTGCTCCACTGGTGGTAGTCTTGGGGAACGTGTCACCTTTGCGGGAGGGCCAGGCAGAATCAACATCTCAACTAATGACTAAAGCCATGCACTGGGTGGCCCAAAATTTGGAGGGGGAGGAGGGTTGGGGTCGGGGTAGGAACTTACAAAGCCAATTGATTATGGCTAGAAGAGTTACCTGGCTAGGGCCCACTAGGAAAGAAATGTGGGGAGACTGTGTAGTTTTACATTTTAATAACGGTTTTATTGTTAGATTTCTTTTGGACAGCTTTGGTAGAAATTCCAATATTATCGCACCACCACTGGGTTATTTTTACAGACCACAACCCCGACTAATAACAGGGAGTCGCCCCCAACGGATGGAGATGCAGATGGATAGACAGACACAGGGGGCCTTGTGGGTGACCCCCTGGCTGACTGATCTGACATCTGGAAATAGATTTGCACCCCTCTCCGACCTAGAAACCTGTGACTGACTACAGCCAGTGGAATTGAGATCTCTAGAGAGCATTGAGAGTAATGAAAGCCACCCCATGCAGGCCCCAGCTAATGGCGATACACAACATACACAATCACAGATTACAATAAGATTACAGGGGAAATATAAAGTGGTTTTAAAACTAGCCACCTGTAATGTAGCCGGTATTGCTTCCAAATTGAACGATAATAATTGGCTAAATCTATGGCAAGAGTATGATATAATATGTTTTCAAGAAACCTGGGCTGTGGGGCCAGTGTACATCAATGGCTATCGCTCCTTCCAGGCTAAAGCCATACCATCAATTTCCGGGAGGGCAAAGGGAGGCATCTTGACATTCATTAAAAATGATCTAAGTATCAAGGTGATAATGTGTGATTCCACAAACCCAAATTTCCACATCGTGATGATAGAGACACAACAGGAGGGGATATGGATATTAGTTAATTTTTATAACAATAGATTTGGCCCAAACATGCACTTAATTGTGGGCGAGCTGACTAGAGCAATAGAAAACATTACCCATAACCTTAAGGATGTGAACACAAATATTATTTGGATGGGTGATTTTAACATTCACCCATGTGGTTACAATGCACTCCCGGTTTGCGGATTAGAGGACATGGGGGGTAACACCATATATCACTTTACACATAATGAGTATGGTAATTCCCTAAATAGATTATTAACCTCTCTGAATATGGAAATAATCTGTGATATTGATCCTGACAAAGAAAATCTAGGGGGAACCTTCCACCAAAACTAGCAGGAGTCAACGATTGACTGCATACTCTTAACATCCCCACTCAGACTTAGGGTGTCCAGGGTAGGAAACCAATTTGCAACCTATAGTGACCATACTATTCTATCCATAGAGATGAAAATATCTATATGGGACTCACACAATCATCAGCAAGCCGGAACCCCATTAGTGGCAAGAAAAAATGGATTCCAACTGAAATGGGCACATATCGACAGACTAAAGTTATCCTCAGAGGTTATAACAAAAACCCATGATAATATATCAATATGCTTAGACCTAGAGGCTGATGCCGAGGGAGTGGTACGGGCTTTATTTTAGTGAAGGTAAAAGCGGCCCGTACACGAAAAAGAAAGATAATTAAAGCAAAGGAGAAGGGTTGGTTCGACTCACCATGCTCTAAAGCAAGAAAGGCATTAACACTAGCTCTAAAAACAAGGCCCAGAGTTCTGGAAGAGTTAAAAACATTACGCGCGTCATACAAACTGGCACGGAAAAACCGAGAAAGGGCCATTAAGGAAGAATTATGGGCAAATCTGGACAAAGCGGCCAGTACAGGTAATAGCCAAGAATTCTGGAAACTGGTAAATGCACCATATTTTAAAAACTACAGTGACCCATCAATAGACACAAACGTGGACGAGGAAACATGGGTCTCACATTTCGAAAACATATTTGCTTTAAAATTAGATTCTCCAACACGTCTCAGGACTGTAGAGCAAAGGCCCCGTGCCCCCCTTGCATTCTCACTTAATGAAGTCAAAGTTAGATTAGAATACTGTAGTAAGGGAAAGGCCCCAGGCCCAGACAGTGTCCCAATTGATTTTTTCCTAGAAAATCTGGATTTATGGGCACCCCTCCTGACAAATGTAATGAACAGCCAGCATAGTCTTGGTAGGCCCCCCACCATCATGGTCAACAGGCGTGATTGTACCAATTCATAAAAAAGGAAACAGGGACAATCAAAAAGAACTATAGACCCATTTCTTTATTGGATTCAACATCTAAATTGATGGGACGCCTCATCCTCTCTAGGTTAGAGGGGTGGGCAAAGGAGAATGACATCTTGATTCAGGCCCAGTATGGATTCCGCCAGGAAAGGGGCACGGTGGATCAGTGCTTAATTTTAGCACTGACCATCGAAAAATACACCAGAATGAAGGGTGAAAAAATCTATATGGCCTTCATGGACCTGACGGCCGCATTTGACTGTGTGGTCCATGCTAAACTCTGGAATACAATGGAGATGATGGGGGTCGATCCAGCAATTTTAACCTTTATTAGACAATTGTATATAAATGTTGAAGCGACAGTCTGCTATAATAAGGACTGAGATTGTACACGCCCCTTTAAAATTGCTAGAGGAGTGAGGCAGGGCAATGTCCTTGCCCCATTCCTCTTCTCTTTATATACTAACGGAGTTGAGAAAGCACTGATTATGGCCTCCCAAGATGTCCCTCTTTTTGAATCCAAAAGCTTACCTATATTGGCCTACGCGGATGACGCGGTGCTAATTGCACGAGCAGGTCTTGGTCTACAAAGTTTGATAAGTGCATATGTAACCTTTATGGATTCACTTAAGTTGAAGGTAAACCAAACCAAGTCCTGTGTAATAATAGTGGGGCAAAAGCAAGAGACAAAACACCGTATCTCCATGCGGATGCCAAGAGAATAGAGGTGGTGGATTCCTTCCCCTACCTTGGGGTCCTCTTTGACAAAGACCTCTTATGGTCCAAACTGATAGAAGGTAGGAAGTTGGTAATGGACAGAGGCATTGCTGCTGTTAAATCCTTCACTCGGAAATTGGGTGCTAAACCTATCCTACCCATGATAAACATGTATAAGGCTAGGGTTAAGGCAGCAGCTACTTATGGGGTGGGACTTCCCCATTCGACTTCTAACTACATCCTCCATACAGAATTGGCCACTCCTTATATCTCAGACTCTATACAGCTAGCCCCGATCCTCCTTTGGCACTCAATCTGGCAGAGAGATACAGTGACACTCACCCATACAATAATAAAGAGCTGTCTAAATATGGCTAAGTGGAAAACCTCGAGATGGCTAAGATACGTGGAATCTGTCTTAAAAGAGATTGGTCTACCTGACTTGTTTTATAATCCACTGACCTGGCAAAAGGTCTCCAAACAAAAGGTCACAAACATGTTTTTTTTAAGGTCGGAGCATAAACGAAAGGAGTACCATAAAGAGTATTATATTTCCAAAATCCCCCATTATTAGAAGAAGGGTTTATATATTTAACAAATGTAACTTGGCCACAACATAGATTTATTTTCCTGAGATTCTGCTTGAACATGATTCCTTTGATGTTAGGGTATCCAGAAAAACCATACAACCATCTAGATTTAAATGTATGCCCATGTGACAATCTTTCATCACCGACAGAGCTGCACTTAGTTCTTTTCTGCAGGCTCTACAAGAAAGAAAGGAATCAATACCTTATTCCAATTCTAAAACAAAGACATTCTAAACAGTGCTGAGTGGCATTACATTTCTTAAAATCATTATCCGACCCGCTGACCTGTTACTCGGTAGCGACATTCTTATGGGCCTGCAAAAGAAAGAGGAAGGGTGGTTTCTCAAGTCAAGTTCTGTGAACCTACCTTGTGATCAACATAGCTGTATAGTATTCTTTTTAAACACATGAAATAATTGTATGGATTTAAGTGTTTTATCCCATTTGAGAACTTATGGGGAATTAGAGGGGGGGATTTCTTCCTTTTCTTTTTTTCTTTTAAAGAAACTATGTGTTTTGTCATTTTTTGCTTTTATCTATCTGTGCTTTTATGATCATTTAAATTTGATCGAATAAAGATTGAAACTGAAACTGAAGAGTAAGGCCACCAGTTTACGTCTTGTGGCATGCACCTCCTTGACATAACCAAGGAGGCCAAGCAGCAGCGTGTCCGCAGTGTGGAATTCCGTTATGGCCTGGATGGCCCGGAACACTGCAGACCAGAATCTCGATACTCCCGGGCACGCCCATGCCAAGTGAAGGAAATCTGCTCCCAGGGCTCCGCATCCGGGGCAACTCACTGTGTCAGACAACCCGATTCTGTAAAGTTGCCTGGGGATACGATAGAGGTGGTGCAAAAAATGTAAGTGTATTTACCTATGTCTGTAGTTGGGAGACAGGCCATCCATTTGGCTGCAGCAATATTCCCAGTGTGAATCTGTAAATTCCGGGCCTTGGTCTATCTCCCGGGGAAAACTGCCAATGCAGTTTTTTCCCATTGTAGCGCATTGGCTCCATAGGCTAACATGGGAATACTTTGTCAAAGTATAACCTTTGATAGGAGTGTGCTAAAAAACATCATTCACGGACTTAAAAGACTAGTTATGATAAATTCAACAACTTGCCACTGTTAGATTTGTTATTACTATTACAGAAATACGTTATAGAACTTTCTTTTCTGTAAGCCAAAATCCGGCCTTCCAGATGCCCTCTGCTGATTTGAAAACTTCTGCCAGGCTCAGCCAAGCTGTCTTAATAAGGTGTGAAGTGGACTACTAGAAAGACAAAGGATTTCCTGTGGGTGGAGAACTACAGCTGCAAAAGGCAGGATGGGGTTGGAGTAGCCGACTAGTCTTCAAAGAGAGAATGACACTTTAGGACAGCACAGGCTCACCCCTACAACCTGCAGCCCCAGCCTCACAGGAACCTTTGTAATTAGATCAGTGAAGGGGCTGGAGGGGAGTGTTAGTGAATTTTAAGCACATCAGTGGGTCGGATTAGCCAAATCTAACTTTCTATGAGAGTGTTTCTCTAGTTTGGATTTTGGAAGAATAGTGCTTTCTGGGACAAGAATATGCCACACTTTGGAAGAAGTGTTCATAACTGAGGGTGGCTCCCTGCATTCCATTGGTCAGGGTGCCCCTTTGCTTGCCTCCCAGGAACACTGAATGAATTAGGCCTGGGCAGTGAACTTTGCGCCGTTCTCTGAGTTTTCTACAATCCGCACTCCGCGGAGCTCGCGGAGTGTAGAAAACTCTGCTTCGCGATGTGCAGCGGAGTTTTTTCGCCACTCGCAATGGGGAACGGTAGGTTTGCGGTTGCGAACGGTAAGTTTGCGAGTGCGAGCCGCAGCTCGGGTAGAATTTCTACACAAGCTCCCATAATACCAGCACAAACTGCAGTGTGCACTGCACTCTGCCACTCGCAGAACTTTGCAGAGTTTTTTTGTAACTTCGCGGAATTCCACATAGCAAATCTCCGCGAACTACACCCAGGCCTGGAATGAATATGGGAATGTTGCCAAGCAACTCAGATCCCTGCCTGGAGAAATCAAGAGAAGAAGGACTGCCATGCTGGAACCTCTCATCTGCACCCAGTACTCTACTGCACTCATAAGGACTGAAACTTGCTGAACACTTTGGAACTACAGCCCTTAGGACTTTGGTTTGCTTTTAAAAGATTAAGGAGAGCCTTCCTTAAAACAACAGGTGCAAAAGAGCTACAAGAGATCTACTGCCTGAAACAACAAGGAGAAGAAGGACTGCCCTGCTGAAACTCAGATCTGCACCCAAAGGACTACACTCTGAAGGACTGCACATGCTGCACAGTCTGGTACTACAGCCCTACGGACTTTGCCTGGCTTCACAATGATTAAGAAGTGGACTCCCTGAAAGCTACAGGTTAACAGAGCCCATTTGCATCATCTCCACCAGGAGGTCCCCATCCTGTGGTGCGTCCAGTGGACTTTTAAAGGATTTATCAAGGTGTATTGTGTGAAATGTGGTCCTACATCCCAAGGACCATCTCAGAGCTTCTAGACCCTTGGATTGGTGTTTTGGACCCTTTGAACCGACAAGAGGAACTTCAAGAAGAGGTTCCAAAAGTTTGGACTTGTTTGGAGCAACTTTTGCAAACAGCTCCATAGTTTTACCAGGTGCATTGTGGGAGTTGTACTCCCAGGCCCCAAGAAACAAACCAGAGCATCTGAACCTTTTGCTTGTGCTGTGGACCACTTTCCTGCATCAAGAACCACGTCTGGAAGTAAGTGTTACATTGTGGGTGGCCTGATCTCTGGACTTTGTACCGGTCCAATGCGTCCTTTTTTAACCCTGTGAGCGCTATTTGTTTCTAAGCGCTAGTTTTACTTTTAATCTTTAAAAAATCATATCTCAGAGGAGCCTAGCGCGCAACCAAGATGGCCGCGTAGGTGCGAGGCTCCCGAGGACCTCCGCGACCTCCTGAATTAATCCTGGCGATATCCTGTCCTTGTTGAGGGGACTGTGTCGGGGAACCCGAGCTGAGGCGCCACCCGTTTTTTGGGCTCGAATCGGACCCCGAACACCGGTGGGAGCATCGATCGAAGGTTGCGGCCTTCTCCTCGCCGGCCCCCCGGATTGGAGTAGTGGGGCGATCCGGGGACAAAGTGAATAACAGCGGCGAGCGGGGCTGGGCGACTCGCGTGCCCCGCACTTTCGCTTTCGCTTTTGCGCCCTCCTTGCTCTCAAGCGGGGTTGGGCTGCGGAGCGGGGTGCGGTGGTGCGGCCTTGTCCAGGTGCCCGGCTGACCCGCCGGCGGTGGGTTGACCCGCGGCTCGGTGGTCGCCCCCGCCCCCCCCCCTGACACCCGTGATTTGGTGTAGCGGCCCGTTTGGAGATCTTGGCACGACGGTGGAAGGGCCAGCATGGCCACCAAGCAAGATGGCGACCGGGCGAAGGTGAAGACAACCCGCCGTGGCACGGCGCACCAGGCCAACAGTATGGACCGCTACACGCTCCAGAAGGGTTCTCCGGAGACATCGCGGTCCTCCCCGGTGGGCCCGACGGAGGCATCTGCCCATCCGGTGGATCTGACCCTCCGGGACGTCATGGGCGCCATCGCAGAGATGAAGGCCTCAGTGGACCAGCGTTTCGACACCTTGGCGCAAAAAATTGACTCGGTCCTGGTGGATGTGAGCTTGGTGAGGGCAGACTTGTCCAAAACAAACGACCGAGTCGACTCCCTGGCCCACACCGCAACGAGCCTCACTACGGACGTGGTGGCCCTCCAGAAGGAGGTGCGCCGGCTTGGCCAGGCGAGCGCCCTGATGGACCGGCGACTGGAGGATTCCGAGGGTCGGGCCCGGAGGAATAATGTTCGTATTATTGGTGTGCCGGAGGGACGAGAGGCGGAGGCGGCGGATCTCTTCGTGGAAGAATTGATCCTGACCCATCTCCAGCCCCGGGGGCTGAGTAAGCTTTTTGCGGTGGAGCGTGCCCACCGGGTCCCCGGGGGCCGCCCTAAGACCGGTGCCCCGCCGCGGCCTCTTATTGCCCGGATTTTTAATTTTCGGGACAGAGATGCCATCCTCCAGACCTCCAGGCAACAGGGACCGGTCAAGCTGGAAAACATGGAAGTACACTTCTACCCAGACTTTACTCCGGCGGTCCAGAAGCAGCGACAGAGCTTTCTTGGTGTTAAACGTCGCCTAAGGGACCTAAACCTCAAGTACTCAATGCTCTTTCCGGCTAAGCTGAGGGTGGAGGTGGATGGTCGTACGCACTTCTTCGACCGGCCCGAGGCGGCTGGGGACTGGTTGGACACTTTGCCTGGAGGTCGGGGCCGGGGGGGCGGGGGGGGCGCGGCTGGCGAGGAGAGCCCGCCGGATCAGAATTGAGGGGTGACTGTATAGGCCTTGCTCTGGCTGTTGTTCCTTCACCATATATTGATTGCGTATGTTCCCCTCCCGTGGAGGTCGTGCGGGGTCTGCTGGGGGCTTCCCTCCTCCTCTGGGGGACTAGTTAGTATTTAGCTATGGGGCGACAGGCACACTGCACTTTGGGGGGGCTGTCTGGGCTCATGCAGGGGTGCAGGGAGGGGGGAGTTTTGTTGGGACCGGGGGGTGGGGGGGGTGTGTTGTTTGTTAGCACCGCAAGGCAAACCCGCTACTGTGTTGTTGTTTTTAAGATGCTCGGTGGGGGACGACCGATTGTTTCGACGTATGATGGGGGGTAGGGATTTGACTGTGTTGTCATGGAATGTTAACGGCCTGGGGGATAGGATTAAGCGTGGTGTGGTCCTGCAGTACCTAAAACGTATTTCACCAGATGTTGTCTTTCTGCAGGAGACGCACCTTATAGGTAACACCTTTCACGCAATGAATCGGCGGGGATATCGTTTGGCGGCCCATTCCGGCTTCACCTCGGGCTCGCGGGGGGTGGGTATTATGATCAAGAACTCGCTCCCGTTGGAGATTGACGAGGTGCGCCATGATGAGAGGGGACGCTACACTGTCCTGGTGGGACGAATGGAGGGTAGAGTGTTTATCTTTATATCAGTGTACGTCCCGCCTGGGTTACAAGCCACCACATTTGCGGACCTGGGGCGCCTCCTTCTGGACCTTCCGAGTGGCCTGCTGGTGGTTGGAGGGGACTTTAATGCGGTGGCCTCTGGGTCTATTGATCGCCATCCCCCTAGGGACCTCCCCCGGGCACAGGCGTGGCTGCCCGGCTTTTTGGACACGCTGGGCCTGGTGGATTGCTGGCGATTAAAGCACCCCGTATTGCAACAGTACACCTTCCACTCGGGTGCCCATGGTAGCCTCTCGCGGCTTGATTATATCCTTGTCCCGGCGGCCCATGCAGAGAGGGTGGGGGAGGTGCGCCATCTGGCGCGGGGTATCTCAGACCACTCCCCATTGTTGTTGCATTTTGATGTCTTCCCGAGGGGGGATGGTGGGGTGGCCCCGATCAATGCATGGTATTTGCGCGACCCCACCATTCGTGCCGATTTGATCAAATCCTTACAGCGATATTTCGATGAGAATGTGGGGTCGGTCCCGTCGGCCATCTCCCTGTGGGAGGCTTTCAAGGTAGTTCTTAGAGGGGAGGCCCTCTCCTTTATTTCCCATGCCCGGCGGCGCGAGCGGGAGGAGGTGACCCGGGTTGAGGCCGAGATTGCAGAACTGGAGGGTGACCTGGGGAGCGGGGTAACAGACGCCAAGTTGCATGTTCTACACCTAAAGCAGGCGGCCTATCGGGCCCTCGTCACGGAGGCGGCCAGGGGCCTCAGTAGAGAGCAACAGGGGCGATTGTATGATGTGGGTGACAAGGCTGGCAAATTGATTGCGTGGTTGGATAAGAGGGAGAGAGCGAGCCGCGTGGTGCCTTTGATTGAGAGTGTGGATGGTGTGTGTGTCACTGAGCCGGAAGCCATTGTCTCCTGCTTCGCGGATTATTTCCGCGAAGTCTACTCCCCGGTTTCTCCCTGCTTGGAGGAAGATTCCCATGCCTTGCTTCGGGACATCGCACTGCCCTCCCTTACGGTGGAGGACAGGGACTCGCTGGACGCCCCTCCCACCTCGGACGAAATTGCCTTGGCTATTCGCTCGGTTGCATCCGGCAAGGCCATGGGCCCCAATGGTATTCCCATTGAGCTATACAAGCTACGCCCGGATGTGTTGGCGCCCCACCTGCGCGCGATGTTCCTGGCGGCCCACTCGCAGGGTTCCCTCCCGCCGGACCAGCGTCTGGCCACAATTGTGGTGATCCACAAGGAGGGGAAGCCCCGTGAACGGGTCACATCCTATAGGCCGATTTCGCTTTTGAACGCGGAGCCCAAAATCCTCGCCAAGGTGTTGGCCAACCGGTTGGTTGGCGTGGTGGGCGATTTGGCCCACCAAGACCAATCGGGCTTTATACCTCACCGCAACACGGCGCTCAATTTGCGGCGCTTACACGGGGTGCTCGCGCGTGTCCCATTTGTGCGGGAGCCGGCCATCTTGGCGTCCTTGGACGCCACCATGGCGTTTGATACGCTTGAATGGCCATACATCTGGGCGATGCTGGCGAAGTTTGGGTTTGGCCCGGGTTTCATTAGCTGGGTCAAATTGCTATATTCGGGCCCGTTGGCGCAGGTGGTGGTGAATGGGCGAGTCTCGGCCCCATTCGCGCTGGGGCGGGGCACGCGACAGGGTTGCCCCCTGTCGCCTCTTCTGTTTGCCCTGGCCCTGGAGCCCCTGGCGGAGTGGCTGCGGTGGCACCCTTCTATCCGTGGTCTCCGCTGGACCCCCGAGCATGAGGACCGTGTGTCCCTCTATGCTGACGATATCCTTCTGTATCTCGCCTCCCCGCGTGAATCACTGATCGTCCTGGTTGATGTTTTGCGCTCATTCGGTCGCAACTCAGGCCTCGTCATCAACTGGGCGAAATCTTGTGTCTATGTGCTCTCCGGGGGGGCTCCGGTCCTACCACGGGACTGTCCGATCCAGATTGCCTCCCAAGGTTTTCGGTACCTGGGTATATATATCACTCTTGACCCGGAGGCCCGCTATGAGCGGAATTTGCTGCCCCCCCTCCAGCGTTTGAAGGAGGACGTGGTTCGCTGGCGGCGTCTGCCGCTTTCGCCGCTCGGTCGAGCGGCCTTGTTTAAAATGATGGCCCTGCCGCGCTTCCTCTACGCCCTCCAGAATACTATGGACTTGGTTCCGGCACGCTACTTCCGTGAGGTGGAGGGCCTCCAGCGGCGCCTGTTCTGGGACGGGAGGCCGCGTATTGCTCTGGCTAAATTGACGCTCCCGTGGTACGATGGAGGGGTCGCCCTCCCGGACATTAAACGGTATTACTGGGCCTCCCAACTAGCTGCAATTAATCATGGCCTTTACGGGCCCGCCTTGAACCCGGCATTTGAGATGGACAAGATGCTCCTGCCCGGTGGCGATTATAATCGAGCGCTCTACTCTGGCGCGCCCGACTCCCGTTTGACGGGACCGACGCGTGTCATGGTGCGTGTCTGGCACGCGGCTAATGCAGCTATGGGGTGGAAGGACCGTTTGACCCGGGCGTCACCGCTGTATGCGTCTGAGAGGTTGGGCTCCCTGTGGACGTCGAAGGGCTTCGAGAAGTGGGACACGATCGGAATCAGCACGGTGGGAGATCTCTGGACGAGGGGGGGATTTAAAACTTTTGAGACGCTGCAGGCGGAGTTTCAGCTGCAGGGCAGTGAGTACTTTCGGTACCTACAAGTCCGCCATGCGCTGGACTCCGTCTTCCCGGATGTCGCATCCATTCCGGAGTCTTCCCCCCTGGAGGACAGAGTGCTAGATGGCCATGTCCCGGACAGCACGATCTCCCTCATATACAAAAAACTGATCAACGATAGATCGTGCCTGCTGACTAGTCTCCGCGAGGCTTGGGTTGCCGACGGGCTGGAGCTGGACGACGAGGATTGGATTTCTGCGGTGGCCTCTCCGAAAGAGGTGGCCATCCCGGCTCGCCTTCGTTTCGTCCAGCTCAAGATCCTTCACCGGGTTTACGTGACGGGGCCAAGGCTTTTGCGTATGGGTTTTGCTGGTGACGGAATGTGTAAGCGTGGCTGTGGTGCATTGGCGACTTTCATGCATATACTGTGGGAGTGCCCGAAGGTGGAGCGATTCTGGCGTGGTGTGCATGAGGTCCTGCGAGTGGTGACGCGTGTCGCGCTGCTGCCTGAAGCGAGGAGATGCTTGCTGAATGTCTGGGAACCAAATGACTATTCGGTCCCGCAGACGCGGTGGGTGACTCTGGGATACATGATAGCTAAGCGTGATATTGCTCAATTGTGGGGATCCCAGAGGCCCCCTGCGGTGTCGGCCTGGAAAGAGCATATGGATTGGTGTATGTTTCGTGAAAAGGTGGTGTATGTGGCGAGGGGTAAGCCTGGGGCGTGGGTGAAACTCTGGGGCCCCTGGAACGCCTACCGCGGGGGTATTTGTGAACCGCCACTCCTACCGGCTGCCTCGCCTGCTCCGTCTCCCTAGACGGCCCCCCTCCCTCGGCCGCGGGCGCGCGGTCCCCCAGTCCCTGATCTACTCCCATTCCCCTCTTCAGAGTTTTGCTGCTGGTTTTGATCCCCCACTTATGGAGCACGTGTTGTCATTTTGGATTGCGGGTTGCCTTGCGGGTGTGGTTTTTTGGTGTTGTTTTGCTTTAAGAAAATGGAACCGTACTGTGGGCATGGAGCCGTGTGGCCTGCACCATCGATTACTCCTGTTTTCCTACTCTGCACTGCTGAGAGACTTTTACTGTATGTACGCAATATGCTTTTGATACTCTAGCGGCCGGCCGGGTGGTTGTAGGCCCATACCTGTAACTTTTGCAAACTGCAATAAACGGTTTCAAAAAAAAAAAAAAAAAAAAAAAAAAAAAAATCATATCTCTGGTTTCCTACATTGGAACTTTGCCATTTCAGTGTCATTTTAATCATATAAATATTTCCTATTTTTATAAGTTGGTGTTGTGTTTTTGTGGTTATTAAAAGCTTTGCACATCTGTCTCCTAAGTTAAGCCTGCTTGCTTGTTGCCAGCTACCAAGGGTTGAGCAAGGGAATAATTTATTGAGATCCTGACTAGACCTTTTATTGAGATTGTGGCATTATTGCCAGTGGTAGATACCAATAAACCATCTTCCAACACATGGTATTGTGTGGGTCAGAGGATTGTGAGTTAAACGTCCCTTGGTAATTTAGACAGTATGAGGGTCATTAGGAAGGCAGGCGGACTTTGTCCGCCCGCCATCCTCTCGGAGAATGGGACTGCCCGCCATCAGTGTGGGTGTCCTGTTGCAGACATTAGGATGTGCCCGTCACACTGGCGGGCGCATCCTGCATACTTGACATTGCGGTGGGCGGTGCTCTCAGCATTGCCCGCCACAATGCCAAGAAGGCATGTCGTGCACTTCCATGCACAACATGGCAGGCACCGCGCAGTGCCTCCCATGTTGTGCATGGAACTGCAGGGGGGTATCATAGGTACCCCCATGTGCACCCCACACCCCCAGGATCCCTGGGGGCCCGCTATGGGCCCCCAATGGCAAAAAACGCCTGCCTTTCCATGGCGGCGTTGCCGCCACGGAAAGGCAGGTCCCCGTCTGCATAATAATATGGATGGTGCTGTCTACCAGACACCCCCATCATATAAAATGCTTTTCCGCCCGGTAGGCAATCGGGCGGATTGCCTACCTGCGGAAAACCGGCAGACGGTCTTCCCGTCTGCCGGGGTCCCCCCCCCCGCCGGCGGGGGGAAATTTGTAGCGGGCGGAGGTTTTTGGCTGGCGGATCGCCATCGCCATACGGGCGGTGGCAATCCGCCCGTTATCATAATGGACCCCGTAGTCTCACAAATGGATTTTGATCTATATTCTTTGAAAACCTATTCTCAATGCTTAAACACATAAACAAGTAAGCAAAGGTTAGATTTAAACAAATATGGGTGACTCATTTACCTTGATGGATAATTGGTTTTGTAAAATGTCATCTTCTCTACAGTAACAGCTTTTTATATAAACTTCAGGAGTTAGAAGAAAACCATTTTAATTTAGATTGCCACACAGGGCAGCAACAACAACAGTACTATGAAGATACTTAAGTGTTTCCCTGTTTATCATGTCAAGGTAAATAAAAAACATTGAGAACAGTTTTGCTATTCAATGGATCTTCTCCAGGTCATGTCAATAATAATTGCTATATCTCTTGAACAGGCCAATAGTTTCTTAGTTTTCGTGAGCTACATGTGTTGTACAACTAATCTAAAATTAGGCTTTCTAGTCTCCTTTTCTCTTCACTTTGCATGTGGGAGCATCCTTCAATGTCAGCTGACACAAGTTTTATTGATAACTTTGTCAACATTGTCTGAGTTATGTAAATTTGTCTTAGCCCTGATGGTGGCACATCATTGCAGACTTTACAAAGTCCAAAACAGAAACCATTGTACAGGGTATGCTAGGGAAAGTTCCCAGAACACTATACTGCCACTGTATATTTTTCACTATCCATTCTTACTCCAAATTCGCTTAGCACTAGCTATCCACACTGAGGGGGGTAGCTTGGTAAGATTTTCCAACAATCAGGCTAGCATATAATGTTAAAACGCATTATACGACAAGCAGGTTGCATGAGAGGGGTCTAAGAGGAAGTAGAAAGGGAGGGGAATATGAATTGGTAGGAGTAATAAAAGAGAAACACAATATTTTGAACAATAACCAACACTTTTGAGGACTTTCAAAATGAAGAGGGATACAGTGTGTGTGCGTTTTTGTGTATGTGAAAATCCTAGTGAAATCTGACAGATGTCTCACCATAACCGACTGAAAGCACGTGTCCCCAACCATTTATCAGAAAATATATTTATTGGTGGGGTGCAAATCCCCTCACATCCCTTCTGAACATACGCCCCCGTCCACACAGCCTTGAACCTTTGCCTTCTTTTCTATCACATTATCATGTCTAAACATGTGACAGCAATAACCTGTGTCAGTATTTAGATCATGGCCTAATCTTCAATACATTTTTCCTGAAAACTTTCAGGCTAGACAAATTGTTGGTGTCAGAAAATGCACCATATTTGATTAAAAGACTTTAGGGTGCACACTTGTCAGACCTGGCATCCTTGGCATAACTTTTTGCGTTCAGACCTTCTGGTTTGCTTACCTTTTTGCTGGCCTTAGGACTCTGCACACTGCTAACCAGTTCTAAAGTGCTTGTTCTCTCTCCTAAAGCATGGTAGAATTATCTTATAACCAATTAGCATATCGAATTTACTTGTAAGTCCCTAGCTTAGTGGCACAACCTGCGCTCAAGGCCTGTAAATTAAATGCTACTTGTGGGCCTGCAGCACTGATTGTGCCGCCCACTTAGGTAGCACATTAAGCATGTCTCAGGACATTGCAGCCCATGTGTGCAGTTTTAAACTGCCATTTCAACCTGGCAAAATAAACCTTCAGCCAGGCCCATGTCTTTCTTTTTAATAAATATAAGTCACCACTAGTGTAGGCCCTGGGCAGCCCAGAGGGCAAAGTGCAGTGTATTTAAAAGGTTGGACATGTATGTTTACGTTTTACATGTCCTGGCAGACAGGATAACATTAGAGTTACCACAGTATATTCAATAAGCTGTTATTTCCAAATGGTATCAAGTAAGCAGTTCATGTTTGGTGTTTTACAATTATGAAAATGCCACTTTTAGAAAGTTGAAATGTTCCTGCCTTAGCCATTTGGTTCCTGCAGCCTGTCTTAGGGTCACATGACTGGGAGTAGTTGACAGATGGGCTTTGTGCATTCCTACTAGACAACCACACACTTTAGGGAGCTTAGATGTTCCTGGATGGGCAATCACTGGCAGGATGGGAGGGAGATGTTCGGCACAGCCTCACTTACACTTGAACAGGCTGTGTCCTTCTTCCACACAAAGGGATGTATACTCCCTGTCGTTAGTCTGGAATCAGGGCAGAGAAGGCGGGGCACCTCTGCACTTCAAAGCCTGCTTCTAGAAGTTCCAGCCTACTTCAAAGGCATAAATGGGTATAAATACTGGACCTCAGACACCAATACTTCAGTACACTTCTGGACCTTTGCATACTCTACCAGGAAGAAGGACTGCCGTGCTGCTGAAAGGACTGCCACTGTGCTGGGCGGCTGCTCTGAAGGACTGCTGCCCAGCTGTGCTGACCTGCTGCCTGCTACCCTCCTGCCTTGGTGAGAAGGACCTGCATCTGTTGACCCCAGAACCCAAAGTGACTCCAAGGGCTAGTTGACTTGCTTCCTAACTGGAGCCTCAGGGGCAGATGGCTCCAAAAACCTTGAATTCAGCACCTGGACTCTGCCATCTGTGAGTCTACATTGCCAACTGGTGCCATCCCATTCTTGGGATCCTTGGAAGTTGGCCTAAGGTGCTCAGACAGAGTCTGTGGTTCCAGCGGGACCAACACAACTCCTTTGCTGTGCGGCATGATCCCAGGTAGATTTGATGCATCACCTGGAAGTGTGGATTGGACCCGCATTGCCTCTGCAGCCTCTTCACAAGCGCCGCTGGGTGATGCATCTTGCATCCCTCATCGACGGCAACCTTGACTACGGACTCCGCATTGCAGCCTTGCAGCTCATCTGAACTGACGCATCATCCCAACTGTAAGACACATCCTCGACACTGGACTTCGCATCGAAAGCCCTTATCAACGGGATCTTGGATAATGATACAGGACCTCGCATCGAAGCCTTGCCTTGCTTTGTGACCAACGCATTACATCAGGTGCATGAAACATCTTCAAAATGGATCCTCGCAATGCTCCACAATCCAGGATTTAAGGTAGTTTGTTCAGAGGGCCTAACTGGGTCCCTGTAGCTGGCCCACACTTTATCGTGGTTGGCCTGAAGTAGTGACTTTTGTCCTAGTCCAATGTGACCAGATACCCACAGTTGGCGCTTTGTGATTTTTGGAGCTATTTTCACTTGGTTTGGGATTCCTTTTATGTGGTGTTTTTCACTTTATTACTGTTTGAAGTGTTGCATGAATGATTTACACATTGCCTCTAAGTTAAGCCTGACTGCTCTGTGCCAAGCTTCCAGAGGGTTGAGCACATTTTAATTTAGGTTTGGCTTGTGGCTCACCCTGACAAGGATTGTGGTTGCTGTTTGACCAGGGCTCACACCCCAACCAACCAACAACCCACATTTCTTACAACACTTAGATTAGGTGATGTCCTGATGTAGTATAGATTTACTATAGGAGGGTGAATTTTAAAAGCACCACCTCTTAATTGAATTAGCAGTCCTATACAGTGCTTATTTTGTTAACGAATTAGTGGCAGTTCCCAAAGCTCTGCTCAGAAGCCTACCACTGGTTCCATTAAATGTTGGCGCACCACATGCATAGTCTTGAATCCACTTCACGCCCCTTTAATCCATTGTTAGATACACCCTACCCTTTTACCATTCTCATGAGGGTTACTGCTTTCTCCCTTTGTGCTGGCTTTTCTGTGTTTCTCTTCCTCCTTTCCCTTTTGTTTGTTTTTCCCTCATTTGTGCTTGCTAAAAGTCTGATGAGGAACAATAAGAGCCACTCTCCAAAAATTAGAGCTTGTTGGCCCCCACTGACAACAACTGTCTCAAATCAAGCACTGGTTTCAATATGTTTTGTTACTGAGCTAGATTTTCCAACGGGATTTTCCAGGCAATACTTTTATATCGGTTAACTCTCTCCTGGGTGTGCTAGCTCTTGGTAGTGAAGGTGCTAGCTAGTGCAGATAATACACCTCAATACCCTAACCGCTGTGACATATCTGCTGCTTTGATTAGACAAAGGAACATTTTTGTTGCACTAGCAGAGGCTGTAGTTGTTTGTGTATATTTACCTACAAATGCCCAGGCAACAAACCTCAGAAAATAAATGAGTTGTGGCTTTACATGGTGAGTAGGCTATTCTGGTGCCTTTGAAATTTCTATGACAATGATCTAAGATCGTATAGCATCACTTGTGGTGTTATGGTGGTTACCGAGGTTAAAAGGATGTCATTCAACATATATAAAGAACTGTTTTGACTCCATTATTTGAAGGAGGTAAACCAGTACTTTGTGTGTCAAATAGTGGCATCCTTCATGGAACTTTAAATAGCGCTGCTGGCAAAAGTGAAGATCCTTTACCTGAAGATTTTGGATTGTACATGTGTCCCTGGAGCCCTTGTTTCCAGCGGGGAGTGGCATGTAGGGAGAGAAGAAGGTGCGTTTGGCCCTCTGCCTAATAGCCACCCCGTTCTCTTCACCATAGCTTGGAGAGTGTTGTGGCAGTACCCTAAGTAACTATCATGGGTGATACCCTTATATAGGATTGCTAATTACAGACCACTTTCAGATTACAATACAAAACACCCTATGTTAGGTGGCTGAGGAGTAACAATAGGTTTTAGGCTAGAGCTAAGATTCATTTTATGGCATGGGTACTACACTGCCTGCCATCCCTTATACAGCTCACACACTAATTATAATCTTCATAGCTGAATGACAAAAATGAAATAATATGCACTGTCAAGCATGCAATCTTGCCACTCTTCTTCTATCTGACCTAATGAGATTATCCTCCTGCTATCAATGTTAGAGTCATCTGTATATCCCACGTACTTTAGGGTGCTACCATAGTGTGAAGCCTAATTGATAAAATGCCTTGGTATCCTGTAGAGGGTCTTGAAATCATTGTATAAACTCTTTGCAACTTATAGTTTACTTCTCATTAAAACCAAAAACATGTGTTAAAAAACAAATCTATGTTATGTTAATTAGCTCATGAAGTGCACACACACCACTAGAGTGGCCACTCAGCATGATATAGAATCATTCTAATAGTTGTTTGGGGCACAGTCAAATAAATACCATCCATGTGATCGATGTACAGTTGATTTTCATTTAGTTGGTCTGGTGGAAAAGTTCCAAAGGCAATGAACTTGGGTGTGAATATTCTGACTGTGTGAGGTCTGCTGGACTTCAGGAAGATGAACTTATGTACATCTTAGAAACCTAGCTCACAGGATGCTAGTTGAAACTTGGCATCAAGGATAGTACCACAAAATGGACACCATCATGCACTGCTTAAAATGAACTGTGTGCTAGATGACCATGATAGGAGTTAAATGTGGAATTTCAAGAGGGGGAAATGTGGTCACTTTTTGAAGCCAGCAACAGACAGTTAATATTCCTTCTCTCCTTCACCAAGAGTACCACCCCCTTCCCTGCCATTGTCTATGTAGAAGAGTCCTGCACCTATTCTGGGATATTAGTTTAAAGAAAAGCAAGGGTGCAACTTTAATGTGCCAGCAGGTGTCAGGTCAATGCCGTCCAAGTGGACCGAAATGGGAAACTGTGACACATGGCTATGATCAAAAGAGTTGAGCAGGTCTTAACCTCTGGGAAGTACAAATTGGAGTCCACTCAGTACCCTAACCTCACTCTTCTTGCCGAGTAGGCCTTAGTGGAGAATTGTGCTTGATCCACTACTGTCTACACAGGGATGTGATGTGTTCAGCAACTTCTCCATATCTTCTGGGACTGCCTGCGTATTTTCTAAATAGACTGCTGTTAAGGAGGGCACCTAGGAATATACTAGCCAGTACCTTGACCTGACCTAGTACCGAGTACCTCTAGCCACTGGATCCCAGAAGTCGAAGGCCTTGGCTCAACTAACCCTTGGGCCCTCACAAAAGAGCAATGACTGGTCCATACTACTGAGACAAAATTGCTACGGGAAAGACACTAAAAGGGGCCAGAAGCATGGCACCCATCTCCTCTGAGACTGGTTCACAACTAGTCCCTTATGTAAAGTTTCAGTGTAAGCAAACACAAAAAACTACTGGAGAGTAATCAATCAGAATGCAGCAGTCACCATTAAAAAAAATCTGGAATATTCATCTCTTACATATTTCTTCCTTTCTGAAAGAGATACTGTTACACCTGTCAGCCTTAGTGTGTTCTTCCCCTAAATTCTTTGCCTTTACCCTCCAGTTTCTGACCCGGTTTCTGTTGGCTTTTTGAACTCTGTGCACCTTTCCGCTTGTAACCAGTGCTAAAGTGCTTGTGCTCTCTCACTTAAGCATGGTGAATTTAGCTTGCACCCAATTGGCACATTTAAGTTACTTCTGAGCCCCTAGTAAAGTGATACTACATGTACCCAAGGCCTGTAAATGACATGCTACTAGTGACCCTGCAGCACTAATTGTGCAACCCAATTAAGTATCCTTTGAAACATGTTTGAGGCCTGCCTTTGAAGCTTGCGTGTTTTTAAACTGCCAGTTTGATCTGTCAAAATAAACCTGTTGGCTGCCCTAGTCCTTCCTTTTTAATACATACTAGCCACCTCTAGGGGTAGGCCCTAAATAGCCTAGAAGTAGGGTGTGTTACATTTAAAAAGTTGGACGTGTACTTTTAATTTTTAAATGTCATAGTAGTGAAAAAGTCTCAAATAGTTTTTTACTATTGCAAGGCCTACCTCTCCTATATGATAACATTGATTTACCTTATTACATTTAGTATGAAATAATGTTTCATTGGGAGCAGGTAGGAAAGTCATGTTCGGTATCTGAGGAATTATAATTTAACCCCTTCAGTGCCCGCCCCTTTCCCCGCCCAGTGCCGGCCGTTGCATTAGCGGGCGGGGTCTATGACGAGCTGGACTCGTCATGGGCACAGCGCCACCGCGGCCCATGACGAGTCCAGCTCGTCATGGGCACTGAAGGGGTTAAGACCCTCTTTAATGGTAACGTCAGCTTTTACATAACAATATTGAAGTGGCATTTTTATGTCCTTATCATTTGGTGCCTGCAGCCTGTTCCCAGGTCACATGACTACATGCAGTTGGCACTGGAGCTTTGTGTATTCCTTCCAGAGAGCATAAAAATAGAGGGTCTGGGTGTTGGCAGAACAGGCCAGCTGTTACTTGAAAGGGGGATAGACCTGTCACCTACCACGCTTGTAGTTGGACTGCACCTTGAAACCAGGACGACGAGAGTGGCTCCAAGGGCTTCAACTCCCTTGAAACCTGCATCTGAACTCTGCCTATCGCAAGTCCTAACCCCAAGTGGTGCCACCTCAGTCCTGGAGCCTTGCAATCAGGTATATAGGTGGTCTGCCAGCCCAGCTGCAGTCCCTATCAGAACAGATGTAGACCAGAGCAACTCAATGCAGGATCTCACTTTGCAGCCCATCGAAACCGATAAAATGCATCACAGGACCCAGCATTGCTCTTTGGCATCACGCGGTGCAATATTCCACATCGAGGACAAAAGGTGCAATTCTCAACTGGCCTAAACTGGGCTCCATCGCAGTCTGTCTGAACTTGTGACTTTGTGCTGGTCTGGTGCAGCCAGGTAACAACAGTTGGTGCTTTGCAATTGTAGGCACTATTTTCCCTACATCATTAGCAGAGGTTTCTCCGGTTCTACTGATTGGATTTTTGTCATTTTGGTGTCAAATATTTTATTACATCTTTGATAGAAAGGAGGGTCTCTAGTTGGCAATGGTGTACACTCTGTCCAAGTAGGGACCCTTACTTCTAGTAGGGATGAGTAAAGTACACACCTAAGTTTGCCTGTGCTCTCCCTCCGGTAGCTTGGCACAGAACAGTCAGGGGGCAATGTGTAAAACAAGAACAAAAATGACATAATTCCAACATACAGAACTCAAAATATCCCTTGTAAAAGGTTTTTCTCAATTATATAGCTCTTAAAAGACGATACCTCCAACTGGGGCTATCTCAATGTTGTGACAGGTACAGAGCCAAAGTATGGCACTGACTGCAAGGTGCGGGGGCCAGCCATGGAGCAACACGGACTCCCAGAGATAAGTACCTTTTTGTGATGATCCAAACAATGGCGTTGAGTTGAGTTGATGCTGTGCCTGTGCCGGACGGCGTCGGCTCCTTACTGCCACAGGTGAGGTGAGGCGTTGGTTCCTTAATGCCACAGTGGAGGTGAAGCATTGGTTCCTTGAGGCTATGCAAGGGAGGTGAGGTGTCAGTTCCTTACTGTTGCAGGGGACGTGAGGCACCAGTTACTTTCTGTGCAGAGGATGTGAAGTGGTGTTGGCAGCAGCGCGCCAGTTCCTTATGACGGTGTGGTGTCGGGCAGTCACCCACGTTGGTTATTGACTCCATAATGATGTGTGGGAGGCGCTGGCGACATTCGACGTCTGGCGGTGCTTTGTGCACTCTATGAGCAGTGCCCTTGGCCCAGGTGCAGGCAGCGGCCTCAATGACGGTGTTAGAGTTGACGCAGGGAAAGCGTAACAGGCTAATCTAAAGTTCGGAGTTTTAAGGTCTACTACTTATATACCCCATTTTCCCTTTGTAGTCTTTGTTTCAATAGTCTCTAAGCTCAGTAAAAAACAGTTCTGTCCTCCCTGGTCCAGCTTCACTACAGGACGTGGAGACCTCATTCTGCAGAGCAGACACAGTCTATTCTGGTGCTAGTGAAAACTCCTCCCACCCCTCTAATTGCAGAAAGGTCAATTCAGCCTGTATACGAGTCACCCAGGAAAGGCAGGACACACCTCAATCCCCCTTGTGACTATCTAGAGTGAATGCACATCCCCAGCTCCTGTCACTCCAAAACCAGACAGTGAATACACAAACAGGCAGAGGCACACAGAATGGTTAAACAAGATAATGTCCACTTTCTAAAAGTGGCATTTACAAACACACAAATTAAAAACCACCTTCGCTAACAGGTGTGGTATTAAATGCTGAGTTCAGAGAGCCTAAACTCAATTTTTCCATCTTGCCCCAATGGAAAGTTACACTTGTAATATGTTACAAGGTAGCTCCCATGTTAACCTATGGGACAGCCAGCCTTTTAATAGTAAAAAATGACATACACAGTATTTTAATATCAGGCCATTTAACACACACCAGTACCTGTTAAATCTTTCACATGCGCTGCACCCTACCACACAAGGCTACCTTGAGCCTACCTGAGAGGTGCCTTACATGTAAGAGAAGGGAAGGTAGGGCCTGGCAAGTGGGTGCACTTGCCAGGACAACATGGCAGGTAAAACCTGTGAGCGCAGAAACTACAGTGGCAGGTCTGAGACACATTTACAGGGCTACTCATGTGGGTGGCACAACCAGTGCTGCAAGCCTAACAGTAGCATTTGATTTACAGGCCCTGGCACACTCAGTGCACTTTACTAGGGACTTACCAGTAAAAGGTATTTGCAAATCATGGATAACCGCTCATAATCACAATTTAAACAGGGAGCACTTGCACTTTGGCACTGATGAGTGGTGGCAAAATGCCCAGAGTACTTAAACCAGCAAAAACGAAGTCCAGTATACAGTCAAAAATACAGAAGGTAGAGGTAAAAAAAAGTCAGGGGAAACCACGCCAAGGATTCCAAGACTAGCAATCTTACCTTATTGCTCTAAATTGGAGTGGAATTTTTCTTGTGTTGTACTTTCACTTTAGTATTGTTTGTGTGCTGCATAAATACTTTACACATTTCCTTATCAGTTAAGCCTGACTGCTTTTGTTCCAAGTTATCAGAGGGCTAAGCACAGGTTGATTTGGGGTTAGCTTGTGTTACACTCTGACAATAATTGTGCCTAGCGCTTGAGTAGGGTTTTACCACCCTCAACTAGTAACCCAATTTCCTACAAGGAGCAAGCATCCCCTGTCCCCTTTGTTCCAGGTAGGTCAGTTAGGGCCAGTCAAGGGTAGCTGCTGCCCCCTCTCATTTGCCATTCGATGCACCTGTCATTGCATCTGTTACTCCTGGTTGTAGATGGCAGGAATCCACCTGCAAGAAAGTAAAGAAAACATAGCTCTAAAAACCCAGGGGACTTTCTGTAGCCCCCACTTCTTCCTCTTCCTCTAGGAAACAGGAGACTGCTGAGGATCAAAGGGTAGCAAACCTCTCAAAGTTCTGACGTCTTTAGGTTTCAAAGTGTGTGTGATATTACTTTAGCTACCCCTGGCAGTTTGATTAATCAATATCCATGACTCCTTTTTTCTTTTAAGCAAAGGTTGTTAAATTCATGTTAGTGGAACTTTAGTGCTGTGAATTTTTTTTGAGCTATTAAAACATGGTTGCTCCCCGATTTTCAGAAAGTTCAGGTACATGCCTGGCAGTATGTTGAAGACACCAATTAATTTGTGAGACATGGTGGCTCTTACATTACCGGTCCTAGTGAGTTACTGAAAACACAACCATAAAAATAATATTAGCCTAGAGGAATATTTAAACTGTCTTCAACTTTCTGCATGACTTTAACTGCGGTGGCGCATGAACTTCGGTGCTTCTGCCTTCATGGAGAGAAATGCGACACCTGTGCGGGAGTGTGAACTTATGCCTGACAGCCACTCCCAAAGTAAGTATGTGTTTGCCGTTTACTTATCCTATTTGACGGAGGCGGTAGTGGTTGCCATGGCAGCAACACTGTTGATGGATTAGTGCAGAAGCTTCTGCAGCTGAGCGAGGGAGGGAATTTACCACAATTTGAAGTTGCTCCTCCTAAAATAGGGCCAGCAACAACTACACCTGCAGAGATGTTCCAATTAACTGTAATGTCAAAGATACTAAATCTTTGATTGCAAGCTGTATTTATATTTTAGAAAGATGAAATAACTGGTCAATGACCATCTTCATACCTGGTAAAGCCTACCTCTTTTGTTTGTACTATGTGGGTTTTGTGTCTGCCCCTTCAAATCATTGGCTTGTTTGGCTGAACTCCCTTAAGTCATTGGCTTGAGAGATAGGCAGTCACGTCTTGAATACACCCAGAAAAGTATTTTAGTCACATCATCTTGTTATTATCTGTTCAGGTGTCTTACTCTGCCTCCAATGAAGTGCTTCCGTTGGAATGCATGAAGGACTGTTATACATCTGAAAAGTACATTCATTCATAAATCATTTGGTCACACTCATGTCTGCATCTCATTTATGAGCTATAAAAAAAGCAATCCATTTTCTATTTTTTTCTCTGCAAAGGTATCTGGCTTATTATTTCAGGAAAATGAAGGAATTGCCAGGAAAGCCAAAATGTTGCTTAAACTAAAAGAATGATTATTTGGAACCCTTAGCTACCACATTCAGTCACTTGGCTGCTATTAAGATTCAGAGGTCCAGGCTGCCTGCGACTGTGATATTCTTCACAAGTCAGGACGCTCTGCAGCTTCAGTAAAGAAAAATGCTTGGCTCATAAATGAAAATGCGTGCCAGAACGTTTGGTTTTGTCAGTGTTTGTTGTACGATGCATTTTGTTTTACTTTTATGTTTTCAAAATAAAAATGTATCTTCCATTTCCGTCGATTTTCAGGGACCTGTCACCTTATGTTTACTCTAATCATGTTTGCTCTCCTTTATTCATGCTTCCATGCCTGTTCCTATCAGCTAAAGGAATTAGGCTTACATTAGGTATGAGCCCTCATTCATCCTTATTCATAACAACATCTTCTACTCTTTTCAGCTGGGTGAGCTGTCCTGGAGCTTGCCATGTCTTTAAATGCTATGGGAAATGCATGTTGTTGCTATCTGCATCGATTTTTGCCATCCTGTGCAGCTCAGTAACCATCTCCAACCAAACGGTAAGCCAGGTGTTATCTCTTCAGCTGATGATCTGTTTTTAGTTATTGAACTCTTTTATTCCTCTTAACATCAGGACTCTGAAAATGTTATCCAAAGGCCTGCAAGAAGAGACATTGAGTAATCCAGCTGGCAATCCAGACTCAATGTTAGGCTATGTACAGCTAGAGCTGCTACAACCTATAGACTAGAGGCCCATAACTTACTTGAAGTAACACCAACTTGATCTATTATTTATAGTACGCGCACAACGTAACACTCCCTCCTCCCCCACTTCTGATTCCTTTCCTGCCCCCACCAGGCCCAATAACTTAGGAATCAGGTTATATTGTCCAAGGCGTGGACTTTTATTCATATCAAATCAGGTGACTTACCACAAACCATTGCAAGAGTAAAGTATTCAATTTAGACAAATATCATTAATTCACATCAAAACTCTAGCGACATTAACATGTCAAAGGCAGCAAGTCAATTAGGCATGACATTACATTTGAACTTCCGCTTGGCCTTACACTAGCCTTAAAACTTGGCCAACTCGGCCAACCCACTCAGCTGCGCACATTGTGCCGGCAGGCCCCAGCGTGCTACGGCAAACAGTTGTATATTACGAGCGGAAAGCATTGTACTTGGATATATCATTATTCACAGCTTCAGATTTTTGCGACATCCACATATCAAATTTGGCCGACTCGGCCGACCCACTCAGCTGCGCACATTGTGCCGGGAGGCTCCAACGTGCTACAGCCACCAGTTCATTACTTGAAATCCAGGGCACCGCAAAGCTTGAATTTGCCCAACTCAGTCCGCTGTGCACATTGCGCCGGCAGGCCCCAACGTGCTACAGCCAACAGTTCATTACTTGAAATCCAGGGCACCGCAAAGCTTGAATTTGCCCAACTCAGTCCACTGTGCACATTGCGCCGGCAGGCCCCAACGCGCTGCAAACAGTTCATTACTTGAAATCCAGGGCACCGCATATCGCACCGGCCCTCCGGGGTACCTGAACACAGGCAGCCTCCCCAAACTATCACTCCGTCCATAAGTTGCGGGTTAGGGCAGTAGAGTCCAGGACCACCGGCAGGTCTGTCCCCTCCCTGCCTACCCTTTGCACACTTCCATCCTACCCCCTCCTGGGGTCCATCCAGTCGCTGATCCTCTATCGCCGTGCATGCCCCTTTGATGTTATCTGTCAGCGCTCCGCCTTGCTCTTCTGCCGGGTGGGTGGGTGGTTTCAGATGCTCCAGCGGCTTCCCAGGGATCCAAGGAGACAAAGAGGACGAGATCCCTGGGACAACGCCTTAAATAACTTCGTGCTTAGTTTCAGTTTCCTTTACGTGTAGGAGACGCCCCCTCCATGATTTCATTTCTTCTACCAGCCCCCCGGAAGAGGAGGCTTGGCTCCGTGGCGCGACTAAGGGCGCCCCTCCCCTAGGCGTGGGGGGCGCCTACTCATAGTACGCGCACAACGTAACACTCCCTCCTCCCCCACTTCTGATTCCTTTCCTGCCCCCACCAGGCCCAATAACTTAGGAATCAGGTTATATTGTCCAAGGCGTAGACTTTTATTTATATCAAATCAGGTGACTTACCACAAACCATTGCAAGAGTAAAGTATTCAATTTAGACAAATATCATTAATTCACAACATCAAAACTCTAGCGACATTAACATGTCAAAGGCAGCAAGTCAATTAGGCATGACATTACATTTGAACTTCCGCTTGGCCTTACACTAGCCTTAAAACTTGGCCAACTCGGCCAACCCACTCAGCTGCGCACATTGTGCCGGCAGGCCCCAGCGTGCTACGGCAAACAGTTGTATATTACGAGCGGAAAGCATTGTACTTGGATATATCATTATTCACAGCTTCAGATTTTTGCGACATCCACATATCAAATTTGGCCGACTCGGCCAACCCACTCAGCTGCGCACATTGTGCCGGGAGGCTCCAACGCGCTACAGCCAACAGTTCATTACTTGAAATCCAGGGCACCGCAAAGCTTGAATTTGCCCAACTCAGTCCGCTGTGCACATTGCCCCGGTAGGCCCCAACGCGCTACAGCCAACAGTTCATTACTTGAAATCCAGGGCACCGCAAAGCTTGAATTTGCCCAACTCAGTCCGCTGTGCACATTGCGCCGGCAGGCCCCAACGCGCTGCAAACAGTTCATTACTTGAAATCCAGGGCACCGCATATCGCACCGGCCCTCCGGGGTACCTGAACACAGGCAGCCTCCCCAAACTATCACTCCGTCCTTAAGTTGCGGGTTAGGGCAGTAGAGTCCAGGACCACCGGCAGGTCAGTCCCCTCCCTGCCTACCCTTTGCACACTTCCATCCTACCCCCTCCTGGGGTCCATCCAGTCGCTGATCCTCTATCGCCGTGCATGCCCCTTTGCTGTTATCTGTCAGCGCTCTGCCACAGGGCGAGAAGGTCCCTGGCGCACTCGCCCTCCCCCCCCCCCCGGCGCTGACTGTGCTACCTAATAGCTCAGTATATTTTGGATAAGATTTCCCCACCCTTTCAGGTGACTCGCTGCAGCAGAACCCGACGGAACAAACCCTCTTCTTATCTGCAGGTAGTTGTGCTGATTTGTGGCCAGCGAGCGCCGTTCATGAAAACCCCCAACGACCTGCGGTATTAATTGCGACCACTATATTAACGGTGCCGGCAAGTATTGTGTAAACTTGAACATGACTGCAAAACTCAGGAAATGGAATGTCGTCCGGGAGCCGAACTCTAATGCTCTCTACCCCATAGGAAACCATTATGAGAAAAGCCATGCGTTGAAGATATTCCTGTTGATTCACAGCTTCCCCCTGCCTTCTGAGGTTGCTCCCCATGTTTTCGATATTGTAAATATACGGATAAAACCCGGGACAAAACGGCCACCCAAGGGTGTTACTCCTGGTGTACTTATGCTATTGTACCGCGTAAGGTGTAGTTCTATTGCACCGGAGATGAAAACTATGAAGACGTTGCCTTATCACCACCCATACAAAGGGGTCCAAGGTGTCAGGCCTTTTACCAGACTAAAATATTTAACTTGGATATATATAACACTATGCCTAGTAACCACTGCATTGACGTCCACCTCTGAACGGCAGTCAGGAAATTAGGCACGATATTGCATTTGTACTTCCGCTTGGCCTTGTATTCGTGAGCTGTGCCCATTATGTCAGCAGGCCCCAATGCGCTACCTTGTAATTTGGGCGCTTGACCATACCTTGAATTCGTATTTGGCCGACTCGACCATTGTACCAACAGGATTTAACGCTCCAAAGTCAACAGTTCCTTTACTAGCTGTTGGACAGGCCACACGAAGGGCTTGCTCCCTCCCCGCATGACAAGGCCCAAGCCCCGGCCCGCCAGGCGTGACCCACGAGAATCACCCGCACCCCGTCTCCCGACGGAACTCCTGCCCTCGGACCTCCATGTATCACGGGCCCAAGCCACCACCGGCCCCCTCGGCCGGGTCAAGCCGCCATCTTGGGCCCTGCGCCACGAGGCCGCGTGGCCTCCACCCGACCCTAACCCTGGGCCTGGCCGGCCTCGACATCCCGGCACCACCATCCACCCAGGAGGTGAGCGGACCACTTGGCAGGTCAATGGGAGAACGAAGCGCCAAGGACTCTCCCCCGCCAGGTGCCGATCGCCTCCAGTTCCCCCAGGCACCGGCTCCACCCCCCGCTGGGTGTCTGGACACCTTCATCCCGGACCCTCCGACCTCCAAGTGCGAGGGTCCGGACATCAAAGGGCGCCTGCCCTATAACTGGAGCAGCTCCGGAGCAGGAAGGCAGTTGTATCCTGGAGTCGAGAGACACCGAGAGAACTCAGCCTTGACGGACTACTGGCGCTGCCGTAGCCCTATCTTGTGAACTATCGTCCTGCCTGCTGGTGCTGCCGCGGCCTTCTGCAACATCCATCCTCGTCGGGACCTGCTGGCGCTGCCGCGGCCCGTTGTAACGACCATCTTCACCGGGACCTGCTGGCGCTGCCGCGGACCGTACCTCGACCATCTTCACTGGGACCTGCTGGCGCTGCCGCGGACCGTGTATCGACCATCTTCACCGGGACCTGCTGGCGCTGCCGCAGCCCGTACCAACTAGACCACCAAGCTCGAGGATTGTGAGCTACCCACCATACCATCTCAACTACCAGACTGGTAACCAGACTGTCCCGCTACCCCCTTTTCCCATCTTGAGAGACTTGAATCGAGGGGACCCCTGAGTCCAGACCTCCTTGTACCTTTTCATCGTACCTTAAGAAGTGCTTATAAAGAACGCTAACTCATCTCCTTGTGTGGTATCTGTCTGTGGGGGGGAAGTTATTTGTCTGTACGATCGCTGGAGACGGCTCTCCCCGGAGACCTCTCCCCTTGTCCTCGGCCGACCCTCCCGGTCCGTCTAACATTGGTGGCCAGCGGCGCGATCCGAATCAACGCGTAATCGTACAGAGAGTAGCTCACCCCACGACAAAACCACGATGTCAGCCAAAGATAGCGGTTCCACTGAAAAGTTCCAAATGGATAAGTTAGAAGAATATAGCCACCGCAAACTTAAACAATTCTGCATGGAACTAGGCATTGCTACCACCGGCCTGAGTACCAAAGATGATTTGAAGCGCGCCCTTGAGTCGTGGGCAGAAACTGGGATCACCGGATCCTCCGACCAAAACAGTGTCGCACCAGAGGGGTACGCCACGACTCCCGAGGAGCGGGGAACGGGCCTCTCGCAGGAGGAAATCCAGGAAAGAGAAAGGACAAGATTACACGAGTTGGAAATGGCACGACTCAAGATGGACGGTGAACTAAAGTTAGCCGAGCAGAAACTAAATCTAGAGCATCTGCGGCTCCGAGAGGAACGAGAAGAAAAACAGAGACAGAGAGAGCTTGAGGAAAAAAGAATAACACTCGAACACGAGCGCAAACTGGCGGAAATAGAACTTCGGAAACAGAATAAAGAACCGGGGGTGCCTGAGCGACCGCACACCCCAGGGGCAACCGAGAAAAAAGTCCACATCCCCAAGGATGTTGTCCGAGAGTATGTCCGAGAAGACGACATACAGCAGTGGTTCAAAGCCTACGAGATCGCCATGACCTCCCACCGGATCGACCGGAGTGATTGGGGAGCCGGACTATGGGGGAGGTTCGTCAACGAAGGTCGCGATGCCCTGTTGCAGCTCCCAGATCACCAAATGTCGTCCTACGACCACATGAAGGCTGCCCTCCTCACCCGCTACGGCCTCACACCCGAGATGTACCGCCAGAGGTTCAGAGATTGCACCCGGATCCCGGGTACAACTTGGGTGGAGTACGTAAACTATTTCAGCCGAGCCTTCGAGGGTTGGATCAAGGGGAGCCATGTAACGACCTACGAACAACTCTTTAACCTTATGGTATGGGAACACCTGTCGAACAACTGTTTCGTCGAGCTCAGGCAGCACCTCCTCGACAGTAAATTGACTGACCCCCGGCAGCTCGCCGCTGAAGCTGACCGATGGGAAAGCACCCGAGTGGGCCGGAGAGGACCACACGAGCAGAACCGAAGCAACCAAGGCCAGCACCGTCCTCGGGGAGGAGGAGGAGGCCAGGGGCGAGGGAGAGACACCCTCCCGGCAACACCCGTGGCCAGCACCCCGCCCCCGGCCGGCCAGGGAAACCCCCCGATGCGTCCAGGGTTCCGAGCCAATGTCACGTGCCACCGATGCCAGCGAGTCGGCCATTACGCCAATGACCCGAGCTGCCCGCAGAACCAAACGCCCAAGCCCCGCCAGGTAGCTGCCACCGCCCTGGGGGAAGAACGACTATCAGAGGAACAAGAAGAGTATGAGCCGGCCCAGCAAGAGTGGGAACCGGCCGCCATGGTTCTAGCGTGCCTAGGGGGAAAAGACATAGTCCCGCGGGCTCCCCTACCCGCCAACACCAGGAAATACGGTCAGTGGGTGACCATTAATGGGCATCGGGCCGAGGCCTTACGTGACACAGGCGCCAGTGTGACGGCCGTCCGCTGTCACCTGGTGAAACCCGAGCAGATCCTGCCGAACATTCTCTGCCCCGTCCGCTCAGCCGACAATTCCGAAAGTCTGTGTCAAATGGCCTGCGTCCCCTTCGAATGGGGAGGGGTCTCCGGCCTGTTGAAAGTGACGGTCCGGGATGATGCCCCCGTGGACTGCCTCCTGGGGAATGACCTTGAGAGTTCCCCGTGGGCCACCGTTGAGAGAAGAGAGCACCTGGGGATGCTGGGCCTCCCGGACTGGGCCTGCGTAACCACCCGGTCCATGGCCGCCCGTGCCGTCCCCCGACCAGAAGAACCGGAATGGCCAGCACCTCCGCCCCCGGTCGCCCCAGTAGAAGACAACGACGAGGCCAACCCCCCGGAACCAACGACCGAAAGGGACGCGCAACCCCAGGACCTCCCCGGCCTGGCTCAGTGGCGTCAAGAAGGGGGGCCCACCCAAGAACAGTTCCGCCAGGAGCAAAAGACCTGCCCCTCCCTCGAGGGACTCCGCCAACAAGCCAGCGCCCAGAGCGCAGGGGACTCCACCGGAACTCACTGGGTCTACTGGGAGAACGACCTGCTATACAGCGAACAGAGAATCGCAGAGCTAGGGGCCGGTCGAGTACTGGTGGTACCTCTCCGCTTCAGAGACTTCCTGCTCAACCTGGCCCACGATGTCCCCCTGGCTGGACACCTGGGCCAAGACAAAACTTACAGTCGCCTAGTGACCCACTTTTTCTGGCCGAAGATGCGGAACGACGTCCTGAACCACTGCCGGTCCTGCCCCACGTGCCAGGCCAGCGGGAAGAGTGGCCGTAAGCTGAAAGCCCCTCTACAACCCTTCCCAGTGGTCACCACCCCGTTCGAGAGGGTAGGAATAGACATTGTGGGGCCCCTGGACCCCCGCACGGCACAAGGACATAGGTTCATCCTGGTACTGGTGGATCACGCCACCCGCTACCCCGAGGCGGTGCCTCTACGAACTGTAACAGCTCCGGTGGTTGGCCGGGCCCTAATGGGGATCTTCTCCCGGGTGGGCTTCCCCCGAGAAGTCGTCAGCGACCGAGGCACGAACTTCATCTCCAAATACATGAAGTCCCTCTGGCAACAGTGCGGGGTCACCTACCGATTCACGACCCCCTATCACCCCCAAGGGAACGGACTAGTGGAGCGATTCAACCGCACTCTCAAGGGGATGATTGGGGGATTGGAAGAGCCCCTCCGTCGCCAGTGGGATGTACTACTCCCGTGCCTCCTCTTCGCCTACCGAGAAGTTCCCCAGAAGTCCCTCGGTTTTAGCCCTTTCGAACTCCTGTACGGGCACCCTGTGCGAGGGCCCCTCAGCCTAGTCAAAGAAGGTTGGGAGATGGCCCCCCTAAAGACCCCTCCAGACGTCTTCAAGTACCTCCTGGCCCTACGCAATCAGACCCGGCGCTTCAGGGAGATGGCCAAGGCGAACCTCGAGGCCAGCCAGGAAGACATGAAGAGATGGTATGATCACAATGCCTCCTCCGTCGAGTTCGAACCTGGTCAACGAGTGTGGGTGATGTCCCCCACCGAACCATGTGCCTTGCAAGATAAGTGGACGGGGCCCTTCAAGGTGGTCGAGCGCAAAAGCCCCGTCACTTACCTCATCGACATGGGGACCCCCCGGAACCCCCTTCGGGTCCTCCACACCAACAGACTCAAACCACACTTTGTGCGCTCAGAACTCAGCCTCCTGATGGCTACGGACAGGGGGGCAGAGGAGGACTCCGAACCCCTCCCGGATCTCCTGAAGACTCAGGAGAACGACGGTTCCGTGGACGGGGTCCGGCTCTCCGATGCCCTCACCCCAGAGCAACGCCAGGGCTGCCGGGACCTCCTGCTGCGGTTCGCTTCACTGTTCTCCCTCACTCCCGGGGTCACCCCTTGGTGCCTGCACGACGTGGACACCGGGGACAGTCCCCCTATCCGACACCGGGCCTACCGCGTACCAGATCGGGTACGGGCCTGCATACAAGAGGAAGTGGCCAAAATGCTCACGATCGGGGTCATCGAGCCCTCGGACAGTCCCTGGGCCAGCCCGGTTGTATTGGTCCCCAAAGCCGCTGCCCCCGGCACCACACCTGAACTGAGATTCTGCGTCGACTACCGGGGCTTGAACGCTGTCACCCGAACCGACGCTCATCCTATCCCCCGAGCGGATGAATTGATCGACCGGCTGGGGGCCGCCCGCTACCTCAGTATCTTCGACCTAACAGCGGGCTACTGGCAGATCGGTCTCACACCCCGGGCTCAAGAACGGTCCGCCTTCTCTACCCCCGATGGCCACTACCACTTCAAGGTCATGCCCTTCGGCATGAAGAACGCCCCCGCTACATTTCAACGTCTTGTGAACCAGGTCTTGGCGGGGCTCGAAGAGTTCAGCGCTGCCTACCTGGACGATATCGCTGTATACAGCCGCCACTGGTCCGACCACCTCCTCCACCTCCAGGAGGTCCTACAGGCCCTCCAGCGGGCCGGCCTCACGATTAAGGCCGGCAAATGCCAAATTGGTCAAGGGTCCGTGACCTACCTGGGGCACCAGGTGGGAAGCGGGCTGGTGGCCCCACTGCAACTTAAAATTGCTGCCATCCAGTCCTGGCAGCCCCCCGTCACCCAGACCGAAGTCCGAGCCTTCTTGGGGCTCACCGGCTACTACCGGCGGTTCGTGAGGGACTACGGCAGCATTGTGGGGCCCCTCACTGGTCTCACGTCCAAGAACCAACCGAAGCGGATTAACTGGACCCCCGATTGTCAAGCGGCCTTCGAAAAGCTGAAGGCCGCCCTGTGCACCGCCCCTGTGCTCCAGGCCCCCGATTACAGTCGGGAATTCGTGGTACAGACAGACGCCTCCGACCACGGCATCGGAGCGGTTCTTTCCCAAGTGAACCCCGAGGGTCATGACCAGCCGGTGGCCTTCATCAGCCGACGTCTCCTGGCCCGAGAACAGCGCTGGAGCACAATCGAGAGGGAGGCCTTCGCAGTGGTGTGGGCCCTCAAAAAGCTCCGGCCCTATCTCTTCGGTACCCACTTCCGGGTACAAACCGACCATAGACCCCTGCAGTGGCTGATGCAGATGCGGGGGGAGAACCCAAAACTATTGCGCTGGTCCATCTCCCTGCAGGGAATGGACTTCACCGTGGAGCACCGACCGGGCCAAGACCACGCCAACGCAGATGGCCTGTCACGCTTCTTCCGCCTCGACGAGGAGAGTCCCCAAGAAGATGGGTGACTCTCCCCGCCTTCAGCTGGGGGGGACGCATGTTGGACAGGCCACACGAAGGGCTTGCTCCCTCCCCGCATGACAGGGCCCAAGCCCCGGCCCGCCAGGCGTGACCCACGAGAATCACCCGCACCCCGTCTCCCGACGGAACTCCTGCCCTCGGACCTCCATGTATCACGGGCCCAAGCCACCACCGGCCCCCTCGGCCGGGTCAAGCCGCCATCTTGGGCCCTGCGCCACGAGGCCGCGTGGCCTCCACCCGACCCTAACCGTGGGCCTGGCCGGCCCCGACATCCCGGCACCACCATCCACCCAGGAGGTGAGCGGACCACTTGGCAGGTCAATGGGAGAACGAAGCGCCAAGGACTCTCCCCCGCCAGGTGCCGATCACCTCCAGTTCCCCCAGGCACCGGCTCCACCCCCCGCTGGGTGTCTGGACACCTTCATCCCGGACCCTCCGACCTCCAAGTGCGAGGGTCCGGACATCAAAGGGCGCCTGCCCTATAACTGGAGCAGCTCCGGAGCAGGAAGGCAGTTGTATCCTGGAGTCGAGAGACACCGAGAGAACTCAGCCTTGACGGACTACTGGCGCTGCCGTAGCCCTATCTTGTGAACTATCGTCCTGCCTGCTGGCGCTGCCGCGGCCTTCTGCAACATCCATCCTCGTCGGGACCTGCTGGCGCTGCCGCGGCCCGTTGTAACGACCATCTTCACCGGGACCTGCTGGCGCTGCCGCGGGCCGTACCTCGACCATCTTCACTGGGACCTGCTGGCGCTGCCGCGGACCGTGTATCGACCATCTTCACCGGGACCTGCTGGCGCTGCCGCGGCCCGTACCAACTAGACCACCAAGCTCGAGGATTGTGAGCTACCCACCATACCATCTCAACTACCAGACTGGTAACCAGACTGTCCCGCTACCCCCTTTTCCCATCTTGAGAGACTTGAATCGAGGGGACCCCTGAGTCCAGACCTCCTTGTACCTTTTCATCGTACCTTAAGAAGTGCTTATAAAGAACGCTAACTCATCTCCTTGTGTGGTATCTGTCTGTGGGGGGGAAGTTATTTGTCTGTACGATCGCTGGAGACGGCTCTCCCCGGAGACCTCTCCCCTTGTCCTCGGCCGACCCTCCCGGTCCGTCTAACACTAGCCATCTAGGGCGCGCGGCCTTACATTTGAACTTGGGCGACTTAACCGACTCACTCCGCTGCGCCCACTGTGCCAGCCGGTACCAACGGCCTCCAGTGAACAGTTTACCTCTAGCAATTCAGGGCATGTGGCCTATGACAACCTAAACCAAGCGGCCTCCAGAGAGGCTGGACCTGCTGAGTACTCCAACTGAAACACGACCTCCTGTAAATGACTCCGCTTACGTAGTGCTGCATTATTTTTGAGCCTGGCACGACTAGTGTGTTTCATTGAACTGGTGACGCGTATTCAGTCCCTTCCACTTATTGCTTCTATTTAACCCAAGTGCTTATCAATTGTTATGCAAAATGAGTGCCAAACAATACAAAAATTGTGTTGCCCTCGTTGAAGGCAATCAGTGGAGGTTGTCTCTATGATTAACTATTCCGACCCTCTCAACTGCATTCATTGTGCCAGCCGGCCCCACTACGCTGTGCTTACTGCATCTATTTAACCCAAGCACTTATCAATTGTTATTGAAAGGAAGTACCGACCAATAAGCACCAAATGAAGTTGCCCTTGTTGGAGGTAAGCGGTAATTGACGGATTCATTATTCGTTTACCGCGGCCCACTCAGCTGTGGACATTGTGTCAGCATGCCCGACGCGCTGCAGCAACCCATTCGGTACAGCAACCATTTCTTATGCACTCGTCTTAGGTTGTTCCTGCTACTGCGCTACGTGCCGCCACCATGGCTAGTAAGGTGGCACAGAAAGTTGTCTCAACCTCCCTTGACGTAAGGAATATAGCCCATTCAACATGGACAGGGGCCGATTGTGCCAACTTTGGGAGCAAGGTGTTCATCAAAAGACCATTGCCTCGAGAAAGATTGCGCCCTGGCTCTGTATCTCTATAGACTCATGAGAAGGATCATGTGTTTAGCTGCACGCATGGGTATGGAGGCTGGTACCCAAGTGACCCAGGCGAGTTAAGCCGGACCTACTCACTCTGGAGAAAAATTAACCCTTATTGGCACTGGTAGGAGTAATGTGACCGAACACGCTGCCAGGGCGCTCATCCCTGCGAGTTGTATCAACTCTGCAAGCAAAACTTTGCTGGATCTACCTTCAAAGTACTGTCTTATCCCTGGTTACTTAAAGGGGGCAGCTCCAAACCTTTTTTAATGAAACTTTTCTAGACAGTTTGAGGATCGTTCACATATGATTTGTGAATAAAAACAGGGTGTGGGGTTGCAACCAGTGCCAGAAACTCGCCGCGTTTGTAAAATTGAACATTTTGAGTCCAAACATTTACTTGTTAGCCGTGGCATTTCTTTTATATTTGAAAAAGTTGAATATCATTTTCTCCTGATGTATTACCTGCCCTGAGTTAGTCAATTTAGCTGAAGAACTTCTTAAATAAGCATAATATGCCCTTTTTAGGTAAATCCAATATATGAGTATACGATCCTCTGGCTTGAAGAGGCTCTGGAAGTACTTCATTTGACCTTTAAATCAAATATGCCAACAAACATGAAAGGCCATTTTTTGATCATTTCTTCTCAAATTGTTGCAGGTTAGTAGTAGGGGACCGGATTCCTTTAGTATGGTTTGACCATTTAGCAATCCCATTCCACTTTGTTTCCTCAGCTGCTCACTAACCCTGGGCCTAGGACTACACTACTCTTGCGTAGTTTGCGCAACTACACGCTACGCGAATTGCACGTAGCACAGTGCAAAAACCCATAGTGGAGCGGGCATTTTTTGCTTGCTCGCAGTCCTCAACGTCAAGTTGGCAACCGCGAGCGAGCAAAATAACATCCCGGCAAGACTTTTTCCTCGTTCGCAATCAGCAACATCAAGTTGCCGATAGCGAGCGTGGAAAATAAACCCCTCAGCGAGATTCTCAACACGGGGAGGTCAGGTTTCTCATTGCGAGTGGTCGTGTATGCTCGCGACCGCTCGCGATGAGAAATTACCAGTCCGCGTTGAGAAAGCTGCCGCTCGAGTACAAATCTACTTGAGCGGCAGAAAACGACCGCTTGCACTGTGCAAGATGCGTTTTGCAATGATTGCACAGTGCGGACATGCATCTGGCACTATGCAATCAGTGAGAACAGCATTTTGCACAGTGCACTACGCACTTCGCGTAGCGCTACTACGCAGACTACGCCCAGGGTTAGTGCTCACACAGGCCCTGCAATTCAGACATTAAGATGCTGGGAAAGGAGCTCTCTTAGGTCATAACCTCTTATTTCATTGATCATTTTAAAGCTCAACTTCATGCCAAGCCATATCATAGGAGCCTAATAGACATATACAAAGACGAGTCCTGAAAAAGCTACTGTTTACTTTATATGAAGGCACACAAATAGAACGTGAAGGACACGTTTTTAAAAAAAAGTCTGTGTACGAGCGTTAGTAGAAATAATACCAGGACAATACCATATTCACACTTGCGCTCTCCGCATTGTGAGAAGCGTATAAAAGGTTTATGTAATTCCACTGTGCTTGTATGCTTGTCTTGCATCTTCATGACAAATACATAGACAGCAACACAAGTTACTCCCAGAACAAAATGAAAAGCAAAGATCTGATCCTCAAAGAATACGTAGCAGGAGGCACAATCACTCAATAGAATAAGTTCACAATTAAACTCAGGAATACATTGGACACAATTCAAGTGATGGTCATGGGGTCAGAAACAATGTAAACAAAAAACTAACTTTAAACAGTTATACAGTTAGAAAGCACTGTCTATATTAAAACCCTTTGCAGACCATGATGATGAGAACGGTGAGCTTAAAGGTATCCAGGGCCTGGGCTTGGTATTAAACCTCCTATGCCCTCATTATGGGCGCCCCAGGAGAGTGTGGTATAGGTTCTGCATCCACAGAGTTAACAATACCGTGGTCGCATTCACTCTAGGGGTTTCATAAAGAGGAGAGATTCCGAGTTGCACCCTGAGAATCCCATGAGAAATGAGGAATTACCAGGGGAACCAGTAATTCCACGTTTGCGTCCACCAAAAATTCCTCATTTTCCACTGGACTTTCTCCAGCAACTAACATCTCTAAGTGAATCTTACAGATCTGGGACATTACCAAAGAGCTCTTTATACTAGTAGACACGGTAACTGCTGCCAGGAGTTAAAGGCAGCTCGTGGTGATGCCTCCAGGGCTAACAGTGAGATTTAAAGACTCTGTAGAAACACTCATTAAGGTACAAATAATAGGCGTCCATGCGTCTGCCCCTGCATTTATCCATATAAGTCACAAAACCAGAAATAGGAGTGTCATCCAAAACCGGGAAAATAGTGGATAACTTATTCAAGAGAAGTTAAGAGCATTCGGAGCAGCCTGCATGCTGTACGTATATTAAATGTTTAATTCTTATATTTTAAGAAGGTATTATGCTGCTGTATTTGGCATCAGCACGATGATTCAGTTGCAGACCAGGACAGTGTGTGATTTGGAGGCCCGTGTATTGAATCTCAGCATGGCCAACTCAGCAATTAATGCTTCTGCGGTCGATACATGCAGAACATTACACTGGGTAATGGTAACGCCTATTTTAAAGCAATTGACCTGGATAAAAGCAGTTACACATAGAACAGTCTTTGCATCCACTCATTTCAGTATAAAATGAATGAGTTTTTGTGATGCTTCCGGGGTTAATGAAAACCGATTACTTTTGAACCAATCAAGTGAAGTGATTTACATATTGGCAAACATACATCCTTTTAACTTGTCTCTCCAAATGAATTTGTAAATCTGTCTAAGATGGTGTCACGCTTGGCCTCGTTTACACGAATTATCGTGCACAGAAATAAAGCATGCCCGTTTAAGCAGCGCATATCATTTGCTTCTAAGTATTTGCCTAATATCCAAAAAATATTCAAAAGCCTGATTTGTGCACCTGCGGGCACTGCAAACAGTACCCAGGTGTGCAGAAAGATTAGCCCTTGCCAGGCGCGGTGACTCACCAAGACCTGCCCCTATGTACTGCTATTTCCGGCACTTGGGACAAAAGACATTACATTGTTTCAGGCAAAAGATAAGGTAAGTCACTTCTTGAATATCCGACAAGTTTTTGCCCTTCACAAGAAAAGAACATGGCCCAGACGTGTTTGTGGGTTACAGAAAATCCTACAATGATTTACTGTGCTCATTCTGCTAGTCAACAGGCAAACACCCACAGAGAAAACCACCTACCAACTAACCGTATATGTCACTTAATACCAGGAACTGATAGAAATTATTCATAAAACACGCACATTTACCAACAAACTCACCATACGAAAACAGTTTGTTGTATAATATGCAAAAAACTAACTTGAGATGAACAGAATACTTTGACAAATCATTAAGCTTTTTTCTTTTTTTAACGAATACATCTGAAAAAGTTGAAGACGTGTACTTACTGCAGGTGAGCTCCGGCACGAAAGTCCTTCCTGCTCTGAAGGCTTCTAGTCGAACTCCAGTAGGCGTGATTTACAGAGATAAGTAGGACACCTGACCTGAACAATTCGGGCTCCATGGCAACCAGGATATGGTTACCTGTGGAGCGCGCAGGCAGGGGAGGGGCAAGGTGGGGCAGTGCTGGTCACTTCTTGTCTGACGTTGGTACCTTCCCATGCCCACGCTGAACACTGGGCTCTCTTTCTGCCTCCATCTGGATCAGATTTCATCAAATTAGGAAAAATAAATGGGCGCCTGTGTGTGTCTCTCTCTACTCCGGGGGCTGGCGAGGGGGATCACTGAAAGAAGAACTGCACAGAAAGTTAGAACTGTGTGTGCCTTTTGTTCCACGTGAAAAGCTGGGTTCAGTGGAGCTTTGAGGTACTAGTAGCGGAGTGCAGTTACTACACGCATGTTAGTTTCACTTAAAAAAAAGTTGCAATTTCTTAACTGTGTCTTGATCAAAAAATAGATTTGGAGAACATTAAAAGGACCACTTTGAGTTTTAGAAAAACAACTTTAGTACTGCAAGTGTCGGGTGCACCTGTGCCTGCTTGGTACCTTCGCTGAAACCCTGCGTTAAACAATGCTGCTAATCCCTACATTGAATGAAAAAAATATCAAGGGCTGTAGCCAGAAACTTTGCACAGGTGCAAAAAAACACACACAAAAGAACCCAAACCAAATACATCTGCACATTTTCCTGCTTGCATAATGAGCAGAAATTGCTTCAAATCAAACATGTTAGATGTGTTTACAGAGTAGGACATTATACAATTTGAATGTTCTCACTTTCAGAATGGGGAAGAGTGGAATATGCTTCAGGTAAAATAAGTATTCTATTTCTAATTATAATTATGCAAAACCAGTATCTTTTAATTTTTTAGACCTTTAAGGATGGCATTTCAACTTAAAATCTGTATCATGCATTGGAAATGCTGTACAAGCAATACATATCATTAACAAGGATTTCAAAATAAATATCCCTTTTCATTAATTTTGTGATATGAACAGGAGTAAATTCGCTTGCCCGCCTCCTTATTACAGAAGCAGCAGATTAAGTGCAAAGAGTTTTGTTGTTTGTTTCCAGCATTGCAGATTCTATGAACAGGTTCAAAGTATATATCCACTAAAGGTAATGGGCCAGATGTATCAAAGGCCTTTACTCATTCTGCGTCTATAGGAGAATGCGTTCATACATAGGGCCCTATGGGCCGTATTTAGAGATTGGCAGACAGGGTTCTCTGTCAAAAGCGAACCAGATGTAGTGTCTGCCATATTAAGAGTGCATGCAGTAAAAGGCACTCGGAATAGTGTGTGTGGGACAGCTAGCATGTTTTGACGAAGTTCTCATCTGCTCAATTAAACAACATGGCATGCAGTGTGAATTATTTTTTTCAATTCAATTCAATTTATTGCATAATTAATAAAAATTATTACAATCCACATTTAATAAAAACAATTGTAAAACTTGCGATCATAAATTACTTGTTTCGTCTTGTCTTTTTTTTTTTTTTTTTTAAACCAGGTCACAAGTCCCCGGAAGAATAAACTTATAGTTTTTGAATTCTTAGTCTAACACGTTTTAAGATGTAATCACGTGGTAGAGCGTCCGGCCTTAATCACTGTGTTCCACTTTAGTTAAAGTGTAGGGCTGCTCATTTGCCCGGGAGTAGTTTTTTAGCTTCTGTCATGAATTTGAGTCCCCGGCAAGCAAAAGTGGGAGAGGAGCCACTCAACCAAGTTATTATCGCTTGCCGGCATGTTTTTATGTTCAAATTGAGACAAATAGCACTTAGGTATTTCCTTCTCAGTGTCATTAGCGCTGGGCACACGCAAAACAGATGTGTTAGGGTTTCATTATGGTATCCACATAGTCTACATTGGAGACTTTCATTCTGATATTTCCACGACGGTCTTAGATCTTTAGAATAATGCAGACCCAGTCTGTAGTCTATGAAGATTTTTTTTAAGTGTTGACTAAAGTGAGTTGCTAAATAGGTCTGCTGTTTCTGATAAGAGTAGGAAGAGATTACGGTCCAAGCGTGGCGTCGAGAAGCCAGTATAGTTTTGTCCTCTAATGAAGATTTCCTTTTTGCCACTCTGTTGGCTATTTTACAGAAAGTAGTATGTTCGATTTCTTTGTTCCAAGTTTCTAGGAGATTCGTGCAAACAGGAGTTCAGGTAAATTGCCCAAGAATTTCCGGTAGACTCTCTGTCTTGGGAGCTTATTTCTTGCCAACAAACGTGGTCCATGGACTTGGGTTGGGCTAGCCGAAGTTTATGACACCATTTTGCAAACCTTGACATTGAGCGAAAGTGTTGATTTTGTAATCCAAATTCAAGGCGGACTTGAGCCGCAGATGCTGATTTAGGCAGATTGAACACAGATTTGTAGATTTTATTCTGTAGTTCGTTTAAAATTTTGGCCTCACCTCCGAGCCAAGTGACTAGTCCGTATGATAGTGTAGGTTGAATTTGGGCAGACATTACCCTCAGGAGGTGCGTATAATTGGGACCCCCCATTTTTTGTTGAAGCTGTCTATATGCGTAAATCAGTGTTTGGGACTTTGCTTTTATAGTCAGAGTATGTTCTTTTTTTGAGTTGCCTTTCCCAATTGTCACGCCTAGGTACCGGTAGTAATTCTCTTCTTCCAGTACTGACTTATCAATCGACCATGTAAATTTAATCTTCTTATGTTCAACTAGTCGAAGAATTTTTGTCTTTTCCCTATTTAGTTCCAGTTTTTCTTGTACTAAATAGGAATGAAGGTTGGTTATCAGACGTTGTAAGCCTATTGGGGTTTTGCTTAGTAGAACAATGTCGTCCGCAAACTGCAGGATTGGAATGTAGTCATTCCCTAGTTTGGGTGCGTGGTTGTTTATTTGTCCTAGGTTACTACCTAAGTCTGCCAAAAACAGGTTGAATAGGCACGGGGCCAGGACACAGCCTTGTTTTAAGCCGTCCTGAGTTTTGATTTTTGATGTTAAGCTCGATCCCTGGCTTAATTTAACCCTTGCCCATGTGTCGGTGTATAGGCAGATTATAGCGTTTAGCAGCATCCTAGGCATCCCCCAGTCTTTGAGCTTTTCCCATAGTCTTAACCGGCTCACTCGATCGAAGGCTGCTCTTATGTCTATAAAACACCCGTACAATTGTTGGTTCTTTTTCTCAGCTCTCTCCATCAGCAGTGCCAGTGTCGTCAGGTTTGTTGTTGTCCCCATCCCCTGTCTAAAGCCGATTTGGAAAATGGGAAGTAAGTTGTTATTTTCTACCCATACTTGAACCTGCTCTAAAAGACATGAAGCATACAGTTTTCCTTCTACATCTATGAGAGAGATCAGCCTATAGTTAGCTGGGGTTCTTCTATTCCCCTTTTTGTAGATGGGGTGGATGATGTTTCCTTTCCACGATGTAGGCATACGACGAGTGATAAAGATTTGGTTGAACAAAGCTGTTAAGTGGTTGGACCAGAAGTCCTTATTCAATTTAAATATGGCTGTCGGTAGTCCGTTTGGGCCAGGAGCACCCTCGGGTTTTAGTTTCTGTAAAAGTTTTATTACACTTTTGCAGGATGTCAGTACTGGCTGGTCGTAATCCCGTTTTTCCTTGTCCAGGTCGATTAGCTTATTTAAACTTTCCTGGGGGCCCACTTGGTTACCTGAGTCCGTTGCGTTGGTTGCCCGTAGCATTTTGTTAGATGGGGCAGTGTCCTTTATTGCATAGAGGTTCCTTACGTGGGCTTCCCAGACATCGGCATTAATGCCAGGATCGTGAGACATCACTTCGCCTTTGTTCAAGTTGTTAATAATCCCCCAGAAATCCCGAGAGTTTTGCTGTTTACTGGCTGATAGAAGTTTTAGCCAGATTGATTCTTTGTATTTGGCCTTTGCCACCCACAGCATTTTACGGTAATTCTTCCTCAGGCTCCTTAACAGAGTGTAGTTCGAATTGTTTCCTTGATTTTTGGACGTGTGAACGTTCCGTTGCTCCCTAGATTTTTTTTTTTTTCCAGTCTTAGTTCATCAGTGAACCAGGGTTCTTTTAAGGTTTTTAAGTTGTTTGGAGTGGCTGGGGGGGCAGAATGTTTTTGAATTAAGGTGTCAACCAGGTTTTCCCAGTGTTTTACAAGCTCTCCATCCTCTGGTTGTTCATGTTCTAACATAAATTTGTTTGCTGTTGCCTGGATTTCTTCGATTTTTCCCCCTCTCCATCTGATTTTTCTCAAATTAAATTTCTCCGGCAAGTGAGTCAGTGAGATTATCTTGTTAAGCCTGGTGACTGCTGATTTCAACCTGATGATTTGGGGAAAGTGATCACTTTCTGTACGCTGGACTATGTCATAGTCTACAATACTATCTGTTATGCTCTTACTTATTATTGTAAAGTCTATGGTGGACTTGACTTTCCCACTCATATAAGTTGGTCCTGTTGTTGAGTTTCCCCTTTTTTCACTTCTGAGGATTGTCAGGCCCTGTGTTTCTAGTGTATTCAAGAACGTTGCTATATAACCTGATCCGAGTTTTGTGGTCTGGTTACGACTAGATGTTCCGTCTCTCATTAGGTTAGAATTAAAGTCCCCTGAAATTATCAGTGGACATTGCTCGTTTGATTTCTGTAGGACTTTAATGAGTTTGGCTAGTGTCTCCATTTTTTCTTCCTTGCTTGACCGTTCGGGGTGAATGTAGATGTTTACTAATAAAAATTGTTGTAGCAACTTTCTGGTTATTTTTACTACTTGAACCCAGCTTAACCCCACATCCAACATCTCGGTCTCCCAGTTAAAATTCTGAGATACGTATATCGATAGCCCTCCGCATGGATGTCCAAATTTGGACAGCTTCTTCGCCAAGATGTGGTGTTCTGCGAAGCCTGGAATTGCGGGATGTGTCAGGTTCCAGGTCTCTTGGAGGAGGAGTATGTCGTGTTTTTGAAAAAAGTGTTGAGTCTCGTGATCCTGATCCATGCTACTAAAGCCATGTGTGTTCCATGAACACAAGTTAATTGTTTACGGATAAGCTTTGTCAGTATGTTGGTTTAGTGTGTGTTTGTTAGAAAATCGAGTTGTGTCATTTTTAGGAACTCTGTTGATTTAGAGTCGAAGGAATCCATGACCAATCCTGGACTGGACTAAAGGGTCCTTTGTTGCAAGGCTGGATTGGATAAGTATGCGTTGTTCCAGGGGTTTTTTCCTGAGTAATAGAGCGGACACCACGGAGACATGATTTATGCTTGTGACCAATTGGTTCATTCCCTTTTGGTGAGGAAGTGCCTCCGGTTAGGGGATATGGGTATCTGGGGCGTTTATGTTGGATCAGGGTTATACCCCAGCTCTCGAATGATTCTTTGTTGGCAAGGATTTTAGCAGCTATGTCCTTTGAGGCCCAGGTGGTAACTGAGTCTTCAGTGTCTGGAAAGTGTTTGTTTTGCCGAAATTCCACTGCCAGCAAGTCTTGGGAAACTATTCCCCTTAGGTCTGGAATAGTATTGATTAATTTTATTATGTTCCCTCTGTTGAGTGTGTCGTGCCTGCCTCTTGTTACATATTCTGGTATAAATGATAAAATTGGTTCGATGTCTTCCTTGCAGATTGTTTGGCTTTCTCGGGAGTCCGGCTTGAGAGATTCAGCATTGCTTGTAGGCCTGAATTGAGCCTGACTTGAGCTTTTCTCCTTGTTCTTATCCCTGGGGGACGCCTGTTCTCCATTTGTGCTTTGGATAATTTTTACTTGATCATGATTTTTGCTGTGAATTGAACATTGACGTTCGTGTTCAATTTTTGTGATCTTAATTGGGGTCATGTCCCTAATGAGTCCCATCGCTCTTGTTTGGTGTATTTTGGATTCAATTTGTGCTCGGGTAGAACTATAAACCGCACAGTGCCTAGAGGAGCCCTTCGTCGTGATCTTCAATGGGGTCCGGTCAAACTCTTGGTTAACAAGCCTAGTTTTGTGTCGTGAGTGCTTAGAATTTTTATCATGTTCTCCGCCACCCCTTTTTTCTGTTATCTCTGTGCTCCGAGACTTTGGAGGGGGACTGGCCTCGGTGGAAGTAATTGAGTGAATTGAGAGTGATTGGTGGTTTGCTAAGTGCTTATTTCGAACGTCCTCTACTAATGTGGCCTTTGTCAATCCTTGTTTACTAGAACTTTCTGTAATAATTCTGGATGTTAGTAGTGACAAACGCTGGTTCGAACTCCCAGTTGGTGTTGAGCCTGGTTCGTAAGGTGACTCAAGTGTTGTAGATTTCTTGTTCGGAAGGCTTGACCGTTCTTGCTTTGAATCCTCCGTTCTACTAATCAAAGTGTTCGGGGGATTATGTAGCTTTACTGGTTCTCCTCTTGAGTTGTTTCTGAATATCGTAAAGAGGGAGTCTAGGGCAGTTGGTTGAATGCTTTTTGCCTTTGATCTTCCCTTCCTGACTCGTTTCCTTTGCCTTTTTGTCAGATTGGCTTGGGGTTGAGGGTGGAGAGTGACCGGGGGCATAGTTTGGTGAAGGTCAAGAATGGCGGGTTCCTTTGGCTGATGCTCTGTACGAACTGTTTGATTGTGTGACCTGTCCTCCCCTTTACTAGACTTTGTGCTTTGAGAACTTGAAACACTACTTTTTTCTTTTCTAGGCTTGTTTTTTTGTTAACTGATAGGTCTTGGTTGGTTTTGCGATTGTTTGATAATTTTACAACTCCCAGTATATCTTTTAGGATTTCAGGAAGAGACGCTAGTTTCTCAATGATACTCCCACAATCACAAATGGTTGGTGAAGGGTCAATGTGTCCTTTGTTGGATAAAAATTTGTTTGAAGTGTTGTTTAGGGAGCCCTCCACCCTTGGTCTGTTTACCAGTGTAGATATTATTGTGTCAATCTTGGAGCTAATGAGTGCGATGTGCTCTGCAATTACATTTATGAGGTCAATTTGCACATCCATTTTATCAGACTGGTAGTTGAGTGCATTTATAGCCTTGTCAAGTGTACTTATTAGTGCGTTCCCCTAGTGAACGTTGGGCTCTTTAAATTAGTATTTTTCAGTAATTCATGGACTTAAATGTAAAGAAATGTAATGCCGGGTCTGAAACTTTTGCGAAGCTTTGTTTGTTAGCACTTGTATATTTGATGATTCCTTTTACTGAATCAACAGAAATAATATATCAATGCTCTAGAAAAGTTTATAAACTTTTGCTCCTTCATACAACCCTGCTGCAGATAGAAAATGGCTGAATCATCAAAAATGTGCAGCTTATCTCAGCAAATACCAGAAGGGGAGGATTTGGACGATGGGTGATCTGCTTCAATTTGTGAGTCTAACAACAGGAAATGTATAGTGCTCCTGAGAGTAATAACATGTTGCTATTCTGATCCATGGTGAAGACAAATAACTGTGTAAAATAGCTTTATCAAGGATTCCTTTGATTGTGGTTGAATTCGGAGGCTGGGCTGTCCCTTTTCAAACTCGATTGAAAGCTTAAATTAAGAAGAATGAAAAAAGCACTTACTGGATGGTAAATTTGAGTGAGTTCTAACTTGACCTGTGATATAATGCATTGTACAGATGTGTAATAAGATGGACTTCTGTTCTCATGAAGCTTGCTACCCGCATTAAAGATTTCTTTTTTACCTTCCATATAGGTGAGCAGGCTGATATCAACACTTATCAATCTTGCTGCGATCGATGGCACTGTGGACCTTGATGTTCTACCAAATGAATCCACAATTAGCCTGTCAGGTACAGCAGAAAGGTCTCATCTTTTCTGTTCAATTGAATGCTACTACAGGTATGAATGAGGTATGAAGGACCATCGACTCAAAGGTTCCAAAGACGTGAACTCTGTCACCAGCAGTTAACTTGTAAAAGAATGAGTACCTGTGGCCAGGGCTCTGCTCAAATGCCCACGGCCCGTGTGATTGAATGCTGGCACACCGAACGCCAAGGCTGTGTGGTCCTAAATGCACCACAGCCCCCTTTGATCCACTTCTATACACTCCAAGCCAATTTATCCCAGTCTTTCAGGTTCCTGCTTTCTCTTTTTGTGATGCTTTTTACGTCTTTCTCTTCCCCCATCTTTGCTTTTTATTAGTTTTTTCCCTCTGTTGCTCTCTTAAATGTTTTGAAGCTGACAAATAAGTGCAGCTGTCCAAATTTAAGTGTTGGTGGCCCCCACCGGCAACCACTGGCTCAAATTAAGCAGTGCCTCTCACCCTGCTGTTCAAATTGTATGTGCTTATGTTGATATATGAACTTGAACCTTATCAAATGAGAACCACTTCAAAATGTACACTGAAGACATAGAAATGTATATGTGACTCAACAGCAATTGATGGACCTACATCAACATTTGGGAAGGATGCTTTACAACTAAAAACATTACCTTCTTGAATGGATTTAAAAGAGAAATCATGATGTTTGGAGAGTCAGACCACAACCACCCGGTCCCTAACAACCACATCACAACATTTTAGAAAGATGGGAGTTGTGTTTCTGTACTGAACTTTTATTTGCTACCAACGTGCTCCAGTTTTTAAAGCAGGCAACCTCAAATTGTTCTTACTTAGGAAGATTCTTCCTCTCCAGCAAACCAGACACCAGGTCATCGTGACACAGGCCCTCCCATCTACGCAAAACCATCTAATGTCCTAAACCAGCTTCTGAGCTCCAGTGAGCTGGGTCTATCTGTGTCTCCTGTGACATCATCGGAATGCCATCCTTGTTCTTTAGATGTTGTATTTTTTGGTAAACTTTATTTTTGGGAGTAGAAACTCAGATGCTGAGGCATTAATTCATTAACATATCCAGCCTGGTGCCCAGTGTTTGCACAGTACGGGAATTGACCCAAAGCAATGTATCTACATATCCCATAAAGAAAGCAGTTGAAACAATGAATTGGAAACATCGCCCATGTTGACTCTAGCATAAACTCGTAGGACACTACTGGATATAGGAATATTGTTTTTGAAAATCTACTGCTTAGTGTGCAGCAGTATTCAGAATCTGTAGTGATATATCATCCCTTCGACTGTGTGACTTTCATTATAGGTACTATCTGTAAATGCAAGTTTTATCATTGAGTAAGTAGAAGCCCTGTTCTTCTTTGAACTTATGTCATAGACTTAATATTGATTTTATTGAGCATTATTTAATATTTCCTACTTTAAAGAGGAAGCCTTGAATACTTGCCCTCAATACTTAGGGATAGATTCACGAGTCTAAAGGAAGTAACTATCAAGTCAATGTAGTGCAACAATGTTGTGACCGTAGATTACCAGATTAACCACTGCACTCACACAGGAGACTGCTCTGTAACCACGAAGGTCCCACTACCAAACGAAAGGTCCTCATTACAAGGCTCCATGTATACCACAAACAGGCGCATATGTAAACACAAAGGAAAATACACATGAATGCAGTCATACAGCAAACTCATACGGAAACACAAATTCAAAGGTGGACAGACAACCAGACACAAGAAGATGTAAAACTAAGAAATCTGATTGAGATCGGTGAGATGAGCAGGTAAACTCATGAAGTGTGATCAAGCTAGCCCTTGAAAAGAGCCATGGAGGCAGGAGAAACGTTACTCTGTGTTTACTTTTAACCAAACCTTTTAATGGAATGCTGTGACATGCAGATTAAGTGAACCCATCTCTTGTACTCACCTGCCTGGAATGAATTCCTCTGCTCCTTTTGTGAGGTAGCTTAATGACTTGGGTGGCACAAAAGAATGACGATTAGATGCCTCAGCGCCAAGCCATAGACAGCAGCAATGCAAGCTTCTCTAACAAAAGGTGTTGGTCTCCATAACGCAAAACACAAATATAGTATGAGAAACATCACTACAGTATTTCTTATTACTCCGTCACAACTTAAACTCACTCTTTCTCTCATCTTTTGTACTGAAGGGGTTTTGTTGACTGATTCTGCTGGAATCACTTGTACCAGCAGGTCCAGAAAATGGCATTGTGCAAAGGTTCTCTCTAACACACACACACACACACACACAAACAAACATTTGCACAGCCACACGCACACACGCTCTTTCCGGAAACACACACTCTTCCTGCAACAGGTCTTTTTCTCTCACACACTCTTAATCTTTGTCAAATGCACACACACACTCTGTCTCTCTCTCTCTACACACACACAAACTTTCACCAGACATGCACTCTTCTGAAGCGGGTCTTTTCTCTCACACATACACTCTCTCTTCAGACCGCACACACCCACACAAACACATACAAACACAAACAAACCCTGCACATGTGCACACACACACATGCTCTTCTCAGACACACACTTCTGCCACATATCTTTTTTCCATTACTCACTATTACACTTTTCCATAGATATAAACACTTTCTTTTGCCATACACACACACAAACATGTGCACGCTCACAAACACACGTTGGCGTTTGCTGCTTTGACTCTTAGACAGTATCAGACCACAGGAGGTAGCCCATAAACCACAGTGAGACTGGGGCAGTACATTATATCACGCCGGCCTCGGATACGCCATGGATTCCCTTTGGTTGATTAATTCACCTGGCATACAGTTCCAATTGACTGGGTTCCCCGCCCCTTACCAATTCAATCTTTCACGGACCTCCCTCACTTCCGCGAGGCCGTATTCAACTGGTTGAGTCTGTCCTCCGGTTACCCGCAACACTGCCCCAAGTATGTGTAACCAGTCCTGATGATGGCCTAAATTGTTACAGGCCGAAACGCCGTCGACTTCAACAGCGTTACTTTTGGCGCCCTTTTGGTCATGGGCATTTGCTCTACTGTTCTTTGAAAATTCCAACATTAATTGTGTTAATGCCCTAATCCGCCAGATTTAATGTACCATTGTTCTTTCTGTTGCGTCTTTTTCACCGCTGTACATACCACTTCATGTGTCACTTGCGCCGTCACAATTTTCACGAGCACTTGTGCACAGTATTTTGTTGGTTACATTGCCAGTAATTGTCACGCAGTGCTTCCTGTCCATATGATATATACATATGACGTAATATGTCCATCATGTGTTGAGCATTCTTAAATATATATATATCTCTACACCTTCCGTCTCCCTGTGTTTTCCCTAATTGGATTTATTCCTCTAATAAATTCTCTATTCCACGGTTTGCTTTGGCATAATTTGTCCTCCCAATGAATCCCACATTGAGACATTGTTGTTTGACTCTTAGACAGGTAGGCTCAGTGGTGTATGTATCTGCATTAGTGTCTACTAAACTAGGACCGCAACAATAATGTATGTACAATGTTTCTCTCTACTGGATAACAGTATCACTGTAGATGGTCACATACATCAGAGGCCCCTATACCGAAAGGAAAATGGATGCTTCATTGTCCTTTCAACAAATTCCTGTCCCTTATGAACATTAAAACATTTTCTTCTGTACTTCTCTTCAGGTGTAGAGATTGCAAACAGATTGTTTTCAGCAGCCATTGATGAGCTACCTCACATATTATATAAGTAAAAAGTAATGAAGATTGGATTGACTATTACCCATATAGTTATAGGCCATATGTTAGAAGGTAATGGTATATAGCTTCAAAATATTGACCAGAGTGAATGGGATCTGTTAATTTGATCTCTGTAAATAAATTAATTTCTCACATTTATATTGTAGGTTCCTATTTCTATGTGTTATTACTTAAAAAATGTTTTGAGCAAACTTGCAAATAGAAGATTGTAATCATATAGACTGCTATCACATTTTAGCCCTGGTGAAACTGCACAATCTACTCACAGCTGTGAAACCTGTCGACACATTTCTCCCTCCTCTGTCTTTACTAGATATGATTAAAGTGGTGGTAGTGAGCAACACTGCACACACATTAACAGTGTGGAGGTAGGCTAGCAGTTACTCTTCACATACGTACAAGTTTAGTTTTTGATTGTATGTTGTACAGATGAGGGTAAATGTTATGTTTTTCCTGCAGACCTCTTCTTTGATGGCGGCTCAGTGGTGCATGGGCACATTCTGACCAGAATTGAGATGGCGAGGTAGCTTACACCAATTGAAGTTTAGTATTAAAAAAAGTTTGTGATCATATTTGCACATATTGGTTTCAGGTTATACTTTTTTTTCTCTCTCCCTCGCTTCAGTAATTTTCCATTACCATATTCCCACATCACTTATCAATCTTCCTTTCCTTTTTTACCCTCTTTGATACATTCTCACATAATACAAACATACTCTAACATTTCCAGTCTTCATCATGACAACTAGCCTTATGCACCTTGTGTCTATCAATGTAAATGGCTTTACAAATTACATTAAAAGGAAGAACATTATTTCCTATTTCACCTCCAAACATACAGATATTGCTCTCATTCAAGAGACACATCTATCTGGTATAGAATCAGAAAAATTAAAACAAGATTGGGTAGGCCAGATTTTTTACAGCTGCAAACCTCCTTCTCACACATCAAGAAATCCTATGTCCCATACTATTACTAGAAAATGTGGTGTAGCCATTCTGATACGGAAAACACTGTAATTTCAAATACTACAGTCCTGGTCAGATGAAGATGGTCAGTTTGTTTTAGCCAAGCTTAAAATTGGTAATAACATATTAGGAGTGGGGTCTATTTATGGCCGTTGGAAACCAAGCTCCTTTTTTTCTTCATCTAAACAGAATTCTAACAGAGATGGGAATTTCCAAAATAGCTCTGGGGGGTGACTGGAATCTTGCCGCAGATGTGTTCTTAGACAGAACAGGCCCCCTAGACACGACACATGGCAGAGATAGAGCGATACTGGGAGATATCCGTGAAGATCATGGGTTGACTGACATTTGGCGTTTACTACATCCTTCAGATAAGTGGTTTACATATCACTCTGCAGTACATGATTCCTATTCTAGAATAGACTATTTCCTTATTTCACATTTTATCATACCACATGTACTTGATTGTGATATTTTAGAAATTGCACTTTCAGACCATGCTCCTATCAGTCTACAGCTTGATTTAGGTCTGAAACATCCTTGTAGGAAACCATGGCGTTTAAACATATCCCAATACAAACTACCGACAGAAAAATCACAATTACAATCACATTTGACTACTTATATGAAAGACAACAAAGGTTCAGTTTTTTCTCCACAAATTATATGGGCAAATGCAAAAGCCACCATTAGGAGGAAAATTATGAGAGATTCTGCCATAGCCAATAAATGTAGAACAGAACAACAGACTATTTTATAAAATGATATCAAAACCCTGACACATGCTCATTTTACCAATCCAACCAAAGCTTCCAGATGTAGATTGGAAAAGGCTAAAATGGAGCTTAATACACTATCAGGCACATGCATCAAGAAAAGCTTTTGCGAGTCCTTAATTGCGAATATTAAGGACTCGCAATTAGGACTCGCAAAAGCCTATGCATATAGGAATCGCTATTAAAATAGCGATTCCTTAACATTCATTAATTGCGACTCACAAATTGCGAGTCGCAATTAATGAATGGCTTCCCATTCATTCCTATGGGCCTCCAGGCCCATAGGAATGCATTGGAGATTGCGGGAGCAATTTGCGAGTACCAGTAGGTACTCGCAAATTGCTCCCGCAATTTCTCGGGTGCAAGGGTGTCAAAATGACACCCTATTGCACCCATGTATTTGTACTCTGCACACATGTTGCATACACACATGCACTAAGGGCATGTGTGTGCACAACGTGAAACTTAGAAAAATGCAAATAAGTGCATTTTTCTAAGTTTTAGCAAATTACCATGAAGTCCAGCTTCATGGTAATTTACTCCCGCTAGTAGCGAAATCGCTATTTTTAAAACTTTCATGCATTGCATTTAAGAAATCTCAATTAGGGATTCCTTAAATGCAATCGCGATTTAAGGAATCGCTATTTTGAGATTCCTTTAATAGCGATTTTTGCATTTGGGATGATGCATCCCAAATGCAAAAATACCGGTCGCAAAGGGGCAGATTCTGAGAATCTGCCCGTTTGCGACCGGTTTTGTGGTTGATGCATGTGCCTGTATATACATCGAAAGCAGAATATATGTTATATAGACTTAAGGCTCGAAATTACAAACAAGGAGAAAAAGCCGGTTGTTTAGTAGCGGCACAATTAAAACAGAGAGAAGCTATGACAGCTATTCCAGCTATTTATAATTCTGAAGGTAAGCTAATAACTGAGACTCAGGAAATAACTAATACATTTGCAGATTATTATGAGACGTTATATAGCTCAGAGGTTGATGAAGATCAACACAAAGATCAGGAATTTTATGATAAAATAACACTCCCTCACCTCAATTAACAGGATCGGCTCATACTGGCAGGCGAAATAACAAAAGATAAAATTGCCCAAGCAATCTCTAATCTTCCATACAATAAAGCTCCGGGAGAAGATGGTTTTCCTGGGGAATTTTACCGTTGGGTAAAACCAGAAGCAATAGACGCCCTTTATGAGGCCTATGAAGAAGCAGAGGAAACTAGTAGCCTCTCCTCTCTCACAAATAAAGCTATCATAACGGTCCTTCTCAAACCTGAGAAAGATCCATTATGCTGCAATAACTATCGTTGAATTTCCCTTCTGAATACAGATTCAAAGATATTAGCCAAACGACTCAAACAAGTTATCGCTAAACTCATACATAATTCTCAAGTGGGATTCATGCCAGGCAGAAATTCTCGTAAACATCTGTGCACTTTGGCACACATACTCTGGCTTTCCAAGGATGCTGGAAAACACAGAGTAGCCTTATCCTTAGATGCCGAGAAGGCCTTTGACCGTATTGAATGGAGCTATATGTTCCGTACACTACATAGGCTCAGGTTAGACAATGAATATATCTCTACGGTCAAATGGTTATATGAGACACCATCCGCACAAGTGAATTGTGGGGGTTTCCTTTCAAAATCTTTTTTAGTGCAAAGAGGAACCCGACAGGGTCGCCCTTTATCACCCTTTTTGTTCCTTCTTGCACTTGAACTGCTGCCTGCGGCAATAAGACAGTGTTCACAAATAGCAGGCATTCCTACACCAGCAGGGATCTCAAAAATACTTCTTTAAGCAGATGACATATTGCTCACACTTACCGATCTGCCTACTTCACTCCCTAGACTCATGTCTACCATTTCTCGCTTCTCAATCATTTCTGGCTACAAAGTCAATTGGAATTTAGAGTGAAGCTCTACTATTGTCCAGGGGTACAAATAAATCAGCTATTCTGGGCTATAATTTTCAATGGAAAGTGGACTGCCTGAAGTATTTAGGTATTTACATCAACACAGGTTTAGAACATATGATTCAAGATAACTTAGATTCAGAGTATGAAAAATGGTCCCATCTTAACTTGTCTTTTTGGGGTAGAGTACAGGCAGTGGAAATGATTATACTGCCCCGTTTCACTTATGTTTTAGGTATGTTGCCTTTGACAGTTAAAATATCAATATTGCGAGATATTGACAAAGGTATTAAAACCTTTATTTGGGGATCCCTGAGACCTAGACTTGAAATCTCAAAATTGATTGCTCACAGGCGATATGGAGGTCTTAGTTTACCGTGTATTGTATTACTATACAGCCCTCCATTTATCGCAATTGGTTTATCTTTGGCCCAGACAGGATGATCGCTCACTATGGGTTCTCATTGAAAGATAAACTGTACAGGCAACTTCAGGTTTGCACATGTTTTACACTCATAAATCACCTGCTTTACAAACTTCCAACTCTATTATTCAATCTATGCTTAAGATTTGGATACATGCCCACAAACTCCTTAAGAATGACCCAAGACTGCATGGAAAGGCCCCCATTTGGCATTACACGGATATTAGAATAGGTAAACAGACTATATCCTGGGATATATGGGAGAGAGCAGGTATTCTAATGTTGGATCACTTACTCAGTTTAGAAGGTGAGCTTAAAACCTTTGAAATGCTTCAGATAAAATTTCAACTCCCTGCCTCCCAAGAGGGGAAATACTTACAACTAAAACAAGCCATATTTCGTAGCCTAGGACCATTTCCTTGGATAGTTGAGGATTCCCCAGTGTTACAATAATTAAAAATTTGGGGGAAAGTCAAAGGCGCAGTATCTGGATTTTATAATCTCATAGTGCATAAATTACACTCATACCCATTACTAGCACAACTTCATGTCAAATGGCAAAGGTTACTTACTGCAGCTTATTCCGACGAGGAATGGGAGGATGTTATTTTTGAACATGGATGAGGGAATCAGAAAGGCCAGAATGAAATGTACTCTTTTAAAAATTCTTCATAACTGGTACTGGTCACCACAAAAACTCAAGTCAGCAGGTTTACTATACCAATCTACCTGTTGGAGGTGCCCACAGGAGGACTGCAATATACTACACATTTTATTCCGATGCCCAACTTTGAAGGAATATTGGTCTTCCATAACTGCCTCTCTACACAGAGCTATTCAAGTATCCATTCCTTTAACGGAAAAATGTGTTCTATTACATGATGTTACTGATCTCCCAAATCTCCCAAACCATACAAGACGATTGATAGCTATTGCACTCACTGAAGGAAAACTTTGTATATTAAGACATTGGAGAACACCACAATGCCCTACACATGATGAATGGCTTATTGAAATGTATAAAATAGCATCATATGAAAAACTCATTTATAAAATTGCAGGACAATGTTGTAACTTTCATCCAAATTTGGAACCCTTTTCTAGCTAATACATATTCTATTTCTGGTAATATTTCAGATTGAACTACAATAAGGTAATCACTTCTTTTTTCATGTCCTTATTAATTCATTACCATCATTATTTCTATTCATGCTGTTGATGTTATCATTAGGACTGTTGATTCTTTAGCCAGTAACACTGTTATTTGAATTAGGACTTAATGTTCACCTATTGGAAATTGTTGAGTTAGTTGTGATATCTTCACTTGAAATATTATATTTGTATGATATTATCGCTACTATCTTCCAACTATCTATAATACATGGTTTACTACATATTGTATACTATCTTTATGATCTCCTCCCTAGTCCACCTTTCCTATTTCTTCCTTTCCAGGTTTTATGAGTACCTCAACTATTGTATCTTTTGATATCTGTATTATCTTTTTTATATTTAGAAATCTGAGAAGTTAACATTTCATAGTAATTTACTGTGTGGCCATAATTTGATTTGTTTATACTCCTTTTTTTAATGTATTGTTTATAAACTGACGTGTACTTCTGAATAAAAATAAACCAAAAAAAAAAGAGAGATGGCCAGGTAGTCAGAAGCCTCGGCCAAGGCTGATTGGAGGTAATGCCCATGTACATCAAGTATTCAGAGTTCCAGCCCAAATGCCACACAACGAGTAAAACTGTTTGGTCCTAAAGAATCTACCTGACAGGAGCAGTGCTTATTTGATTCCTCGCTGGATTTTCCCCTTCACTTTGTTCTCTCCATATTTGATGTGTGCTGCTTCCTTCAAGCTGTTTAACACCAGGAAGTTGAAGCAAGCGAGGGAAGATCTCTCACCCCCACTCACAGATTAGGTCATTGGTGCTCCCTATCGGTGGGCTTTCCTTAGGACCTCATCCTGAATAAAGTTTGTAAGCTTGATAAGGGCCCTCTGTCTGCTCTTTAAAGCCCTGTAGGTACATAAAGCCTGGGTCAAAAAACCTTGGTCAAAATGCTCCAAATGGCCAGCATCCTCCCTCCCCCACGGCGATGGCCCTGCCTCTTAGACATCTGCAGTTTTTATATATGGTGGTTTCTAAAAATTCTAATTATCTGTTAAATATGTAAATACATTATTTGAGCATTTCATTCCATTTGGGATACAAAGCAGGTCCTCAAGTTGTAGTATATTTGTTTATTTAATGCGACTTTATATAGCGCAAGCTTTACCCAAAGGTGTCAGAGCGCTTTACAAAAGAACCAGTTACATTACATAAGGACTTTGGAGTACATGAGTTACATAAAAGTTACAAACAAAAAAACTCTAAATTTACATAAGAATGGTAGTAAGTACATACGCCTACTACAGATACTAGTGGGTAGAGTTACATATATACAAGTTGCAAATTCACTCAAGATTACGAAATAAAAAGGGATATTGCTAGTTCATAGGTGTGCTTGGATGCAACAATGTGAATTTTTGATGAGGCCTATGTGGAAAATACACTAGCAGCACAAGTGAAGCAAAAGGAGTGTGAGATATGAGGACACAAAAGACCTTTTTGAAGAGATGGAGAGGTGTGCGACTGCAGTGTGGCCTATGCCGGAAGTGTTTTAATGTCGTGTGTGCATGGTGCGGCTTCCCATGTAATGTCACTGTGAACATGTATCTGTTTCTGTGCATAGAGTGAAATGAAGGAGAGTGAGCTGTCCACCTGGTTGTGCCTACCATCCTTGTGGGTGATGTGTATCCGTTTCGAGTGGGTGTGAATCGTGATCTGAGTTCTGTGTCATCCATGCTCTCTTATTTCTCAAAGTCTTTCTGTCTAAAAATAGCTGGTGGGTTTGAGTGTTACTTAGTGGTGGTGTTGGGACTGGTCAGTGAACTTCAAGTTCAAACAATCAGTAAAACTAAAATCCATTTTAAGTATGCACAGTTTAATCTTGCTCAACAAATGCATAGCTGCCTGGAATTCATAAATCATATTTTTCACAGTGGTGACATAACAGCCAGAGGCACAACAGACACATATTTTAAGATTAGCGCCACATGCCAGTAGAGGGACACTCCCTAGGAAGAAGATCAACTGCTCAGCACTCCATAAATGAGACACCAGAATGGCTGGTGAAGAGGGGAAGCTGGTGGTAGAGGAGAGGCTACACTGTGACCCTAAAATAGTCAGATCTCCCCACATGTGTGTATGTACAATATGAAGTAAAATAAAAAAAAGCTGCCTGTTCCAACCATCCTAAAAAGACCCTAGCAAGCAGCATATTAAATATTGTGAAATACCGCAGAAGGTCATGAAAAGAATTTTAAAATCTGGACATTGCCTATAGCCTTAAGATTTGTGATCCACCACGTATTGTTTGTCCCAGCTATCTAGAGTTCTTGTCTGTGAGTAAAGGACACTGGCTACCAGTAATCAGTACTAGGGGTAAGCTCAACTCACAGAGTTTCACTCCACAGATTTCTGTGGAGTTACATAAAAACTCAGTGAGATTCTGCGGAGTTCCGTGAACAAGCGGAATTAGGTACTTTGTGCTAATTTTTTGAGCCACAAGCTCATTCTGCTCTTCAAAATCAGCACCAACGGCACCACATGGTATGCAAGAGGGCACTCAAGCAGCAGCTTTCTGACTTGTTGGGGAAATCTCGTCTGTGCCATCTTAGCAAACAAAAATCAAGCTAGGGTACACCAAGTCTTACTTGGCAACTTACCGCTGGTGATCTGCGTGCGAAAAAAAACTCCACCATGCAGTGCTTGGCGGAAGTTGACCAGAACTCCATGTTAAGTATACAATGCAGAGTGGCTAAAACTCCGCCAACTCCACCAGCAAAGAAAAATGTATCTCCCACCACTAATCAGTACATTCCTACATACTGCACTCCGGAGTAGCCCTGTAGGTGATAAAACTGACCCACTCTGGCTGAACCTCTCCTTCCTGGGTGTACCTCATGTATCTCGATTGGCGGTATACTTCCCATGCAAGTGAGTTGACCTCCACACCCAATGGGATACTAAATAGACCTTTCATTTTACTATCTGTGTGCCATGCATATTCCTAACTACTCCTGTCTCAAACAGCGTTGGATCAACATAAACCCAGGCTATCAGATATAATGAGGGAAGAATCAACAAAATAATAATGTGTAATGTATAAGCTCATTCCAAGCCACTTCTGACAATTACAGGCCTGGGCACAATGACCTAAGAGAATGTAAAAGCAACACTTTGGTCACTCACTCTTAACACTAAAACATAACCCATTTGGGCCAGTCTGCAATATAACACACATACAACCAAGCATTCCCTTAAGTATAGAGGGCTCCCCATCTGCCAACGACCTACGACACCGGTTCAGTAGTAGCCAGAGTGTAATTTTGCTGTACAATGAGTGATGTAGGAGTATCAGAAGTTTGAACATTTCTGTTTTTTTTAAAAATGCACTGCTGTTTTTTTTCCACAAAACATTATGCTACATTCCTCCTTCAAACTGTGCATAGCGTATCTGACTTGCTATGCTACTAGTTCATTTGTTCTGACACGGTGTGACACATTTGGAAAAGTCCATTACCCACTGACAACTAACAATGCTGTACTAACAATTGTTCTTTCACTGTGATGTCATTTCTGAAAGCGGGTGCTTTCCCAATTCCCAGGCTACTTTCTCCATGCCTTGACAGACATGCAATGACTCCCAATCACATTCCTTGCAGTCCTGCAAATGCGACATACACCGCAGTGTAGCATTTACCTGATCACACTGTCATTGACAGAAACACAGGCCGCCAGACTGTTTGGCAGACGATTTAGACCATCACAAATGTGAGTGACATCCCGTCTGCCTTATTACAAGTGCTATCGGATAAAATGCATGTAGGAAAGTACTGCTTTCTGACATGGTCACCCCCATTTTCTGCCTAGTACATGAAGTGATTTTGACTGGAAGTGCAATGGGTTCCTGATAACCAGGTCCTCAGTGCTAGATCTCTTTGCCAAAACTGAACAATAATTTTCCCCAATTGGCAATAACTGTAGCACCCTCTGTAAGTCACTAATTAATAAGTGCTACTTCTGTTACAGAGGGCCTGGGGTACTAAAGAGGGCCCCACCCACGGGCTTTAGCATGAATTGTGCTACCCTAAGGGGCCCCTCACCAAAAACATGCAACACTGCCACTGCAGGCTGTGTGTTTTGGTGCAGACAAAATTGAAAACACAACATGTCACACATCCCTGTGTGCCATGTCCCCTAAAACTGTATAGTATTTGTAAGTCGCACTCACAGCAGGCCTTACAGCCCTTAAGCAGGGTGCTTAATACTACATGTGAGGGCATAACTGCATGAGCAGATATGCTCTTGTGCTGCTCAGTTTCATTGCTGCCAGTATAAGTGAACAGGGAAGCCATTTTAGACCATGTGCTGGGCACTGGTAAAAACAAATTCCCCATCTACATGATAGATTTACTGAAGATAGGAATGTTTGATCTCAAGCATCTCAAATTAATAAACCCATACTGATTCCAGTGTTGGATTTATTAATACATGCGCCCAGCGGGTGACTTAAAGGTGCCCCCGAAAACCTACCAGTCTTTGGTATGTTGAGACAGATTTCTGACCTCTCAGGGTGAGGGACTTTGCTCTTAGGAGGTCAAAAACAAAGCCTGCATGGGAAGAAGGATTTCACACCCTCTTCCCCAGGATGACCAACTTATTAGTACTCCCAGGCCGGCGAGCTTCGAAGAAGCTCCTGCTTTTGCAATGTGAATCTGGCTCCCCTCTCAGGAGAGGAGGCCAATCCCCTTTTGTCTAGAGGCCTTTGGCACCTAAACAGGTGGGCAATTATCTTGTCACATAGGTATGGCCATTCCCCAGGCAAGTATCACCTCTAAGGTGGCTTAAGCTGATGTGGGCACGACTTTTCAGAAGTGGCCATCTTTGTGTTGGCACACATAGGAAGTGAGGGACAGGGTTTATGCCCACTTCCCACAGAAAGTGATCACATAGGGAGTGTAGTGACCCCAGGGGTAAGTAGCCCATTGACTACTCCCCTACACCCCTCTCAATGCTCCTAAATTCAGTATCTAGGGGAGCCCTGGCACCAGGAAATCAGATCCTTCCGACCACAAAGATGAAGAAGTTAGTGACGCATCACATCCTGCAAGACTGAAAACCAAGCAACGGACCTGGCACCAACCCTGCTGGCCTGCCTGCTGACTTCAATAATTGCCCCAAAAGTCGACTTGTCCTGCAGCTGCTGAGTCCCCAAAGCCTGGGAGACCTACCAGCACTACACCCAGGAACCATGACTCCCTGAGAAGTAGTAGATATACTTCCCTGCACCCTGCAGGCGACCAAAGACTCCTATGAGGACTTCATGACTGCCGAAACCTGACGTCTGAAGACATCACTTCACCCATCGATCTAAGCCCAAGTTGAAGTGGGCCAATGGTGTCATCGTGGTCTGCCAGCCCTCCAGAGACCAAGTCCACCTTGGTTTTGCCCAAAGTGAAGTCTCCGATGTCGCCTGCAGCCTTTGCACGGAGGCCCCCTCTACCGTAACTACTTCCGGTAAGGAAAACCTGCTGCCTAAAGACACCTCTGCACCCGTCGACCCTGGAGAAGAGGACCAAAGGTGTCCCTACATCCCCGATAATCGTGAGAGTTGAGGCCCCCGTTGGTTCAGCCCAACTGGTCTCCCAGTCCAAGCCTGTAGCCTCTTTAAGCAAAGACCGATCCTGATAGAGTAACCTAGGGCATCCAACGCTGTTTTGCACCCTGCACCTGGCTGCCCTAGTGCTGCTGGACGTGTACTGCTGGTGCTGTCTTGGTATCTTGCCCCCCTACTCACCTGCACTGATGGACATTGGTCTTGGACGTCAATGTACTATAGCTGAATGCTGCATTGTCTTTTCCTTCCATAGGATAACATTGTAGCTTCTGAAAACTACGCTGTTGACTTTTGGACTGAAAAGAATTTCTATTTAAAAACGTACTAACCTAAACGAATAGCTTTTGGTGCCTAAGAAATATATATAGATACATGTTATTTTTGTAAATTGGTGTCGATCTCCTTATTGAGTTGTGTGCATTATTTATTGACTATTGTGTGTATTTGTAGATGTCTTGCACTCCTCTGTGATAAGCCTAAAGCTGCTCGACCACACTATCCCCTTGAAGAGCATCTTGGGATTGTCATAGCAAGCCCCCTATCCACTCATAAGGGAACCCCTGGACTCTTTACATGATATATCTCATTTTGATATATCATATTCAGAGTCAGCTTCCTACAATGCACTTGTAACACAATGGATGGGATTTTGATTAAATTTGTGACAGAGAAACCCATCTGAGAAACTCTGAATAAGGCCCCAAGTATATGACTGGGGAATATATAAAAGATGCTGTAGGGCCAACTGACCCCAAACTAAGAGGAAAGCTGGAAATTGAAACCAGCTTTTGAAGTTTTCTGGGTGAACGTTTGTTTCATTCAAGTAGATATAACAATTCTATCTCATGGGGGTGCTTCATTTGTTTTAGATTGATATTGACCAGAGCAAAAGTCTGTGCTGGATTAGCAATACACACCAAGAGTACTCCCAACAGTAGCTGAAGGTGGCTAATGCCCTCTCAGAAGACTATGCTGAGACTGATGGTTGGTGCCATCCATTTACAAGTAAAGATATGTAGGTCATTTTCCTATGGCCAGGAAGAGACTAGGCTCACCTCATTGGAAATTATGATCAATTTCCATTAAATAAACTCTTCCACTTCCCCTTAGGTGCATGTAAAATGACTGTGATGATGTGTGGCAAACCTAGACATTGTGATATGAATTACATATTTGGGGCCTCATGTAAGAAGCCTAATACCGGTCGGTAACGGCCGATTTTCGGTAAATATACTGTTACCGACCGGTATTTAGGCTTTTGCTATGTAGGGGGATCATTTCATGATTCGGTAATTTACCGAATCGGTAAAATTACCGAATCGGTAATTTTACCGATTCGGTAAATACCGAATCATGAAATGAGATGTAGGGGGAGTGTGTCGTGGGTGTGGGGATTCGTTATTTACCACCAACTAAACATTGGTGGTAAATGACGAATAGGTGTGAAAAAGCATTTTTGTGCACTTTGAAGTGTGCAATGTAGCAGACATACAGCGCCACATGTGCACACATGGACCAATCAGGGGTGCAACACGGTGTCAATGTGACACCCTGCCACCCATGATGATGCCTCCCCCATTACCGAATCGGTATTTACCGAATCGGTATTTACCGAATCGGTAATGGCAACTGGCTTCCCATTCATTCCTATGGGCCTCCAGGCCCATAGGAATGAATGGGAAGCCAGTTGCCATTACCGAATCGGTAAATACCGATTCTAAAATACCGACACTTACCGATTCGGTATTTTTCTACCTACATTACATTTACCGATTCATAAATACCGAATCGGTAAAATTCGGTATTTAAGAATCGGTAAATGTAATTTACCTACATAAGGCCCTTGGTGAGGTCACACAAGACAGTTGGTTTTTCACAGCAAAGCCTAAGCCATTTGGTACATACTGAGTCCTATGGGAGTGGGCTGAGCAATGAGGATGCTGTTCCTGGTGGGGCACTTATATATAACTTGTAACCTATAACTTAAAAGATATCTTTTTCAATAAATCTACATCTTGTCACCTAAGTGAACCTGCTACCTCACTCCTGGCTACCAGGAAAGTATCTTTAATTGTAACAGATTATTCTTGGGAGAGAGCTTATCCAGCAGCAAAAACGACCAGCAACTCTGCTAACCTGCACCAAACGTTAAGCATATGTGAGACATCTGCAGCATGAGAGGTGTTATAAATGGGTTTTCTGGTTGGCTAGGGTGTGCACCTAAGCCAGGCAGAACCCACCACTTTAGTCAGGGTAAGGGAGTTAAACACCAAGATAACCCCTGCTCACCCCCCCCCCCCCCCCAAAAAAAGACTCCACATAATATAATATGAAACTATGATTCTGTATTGAATATAAACATAGACCACATAAACCAAAAATCACTTTGCCAGCTAGGCAATAGTCAAAACATCACAATTAGTGCAATAAGATAAACACTTATATGTTGGACACGTCAAGAAGACAATTCATGGTGTATACAATGTACATCCTGAAATAATATTTGTTATCCTGAAAAGGCAAGGCAAAAACAACTTAAATCATAAATCAGGGCATGAATGCAGCACTTTGTAATAAATAACATCACCATAGAACCATAAACACATATGATAAATTGCACTCTCAGTGGAATGAATTTGTGGAATCCCTTGACGTCGGAGAGCTGCGGGTATGCAGCTGCCTGTGAATGTATGGCACAGCTGATATTGCTGCTCCCACTCGGGCCGGCTCGGCCATGCGACCTAATACTCATCATGGGCAGGCAGCTGCAGCAAGAGCCGGCAGGCCTCATTTATGGCAATGGAAGCACTCAAGACTGCAGTCTCACTGGGACTGAAAGTTGGTTGGCAACGCTTGGCAACCAGAACATGGCAGGCTCACTGGAGATGGCGCGGTGCAGGGCCCAAAATGAGGCACTGCATTCAGTCCTTCGGCCTCAGTAGCATATAAAACCTGCATGCTCTGCCACCAATGAAGCACCCAACACACGCTGGTCACCAGGATATTCCTCTTGGAAAGGAAACATGCTCACCATGCGTAAGCTGTATGTATGAGGCTAAGAATGTAATGCTCACTACGTGGTAAATTGCAGGTGACGAGAAGCTGGACTCAGAGTCTCACGGCCAAGTCTGAGCAGTCACCGGTCCCAGGAGAACAACTTGGGGGCATTGAAGCAGGAAGGCAGGCACCAGGCCAGCACACTGGTTTTCTCAACAAAGTAGCCAACTCTCTAACACTCAAGCAGGTAAGAAGGTCAGCACAACAAAACAAAAAGTCCAAGTGGTGGTCTTCCTGGCAGTCCTCTTGCAAGGTGCAACATGTACAGTCAACAGCGTCTGGTTACATGTCCTATTCAGTGCCTAAAACTATGGGGCCAGAGCCCCTGTACTTATACTCAAAATGTCTTTGATGTGGAGGTAACTACAAAAGAAGTCTTAGAAATGGACAACATCCCCATTCAATCCCAGCCCTGGATTCAGAGATCAATAGGCAGTAAACAAGCCCTTTGTGTGAGGGCAGGGGCCAGCCTTTGCAAATGTAAGTGCGCCCTACCTCCCACTCACCCAGCCCAGGAAGACCATTCAGTACGCAGATCAATACAGATGCAACCCTGCTACACCCAAGCCTTCCTGTGTGAAGGCTGTCGGGAAAGTATGCACAAACCCAGCTTTCACTCTACTCTAGTGGGGTCAGGCTGCAAAGCAGAAAGAGTCATAAGCACATAGAAATGCCCACTTCCTAAAGGTAGCATTACTAAAATAGTAATGCAAAATCCACCCTCACCAATAAGCAGGATTTATTACCACTATTCCAAACATAGCAAACATGGCAATGCTATTCCTTTCAGATCAGAAATTACCACTGTAAAACATATCAGGGAATTCCCAATGCAAACCTATGAGAGGAACAGGTCTCACATCAGTGAGAAACTAAATATGCTGTTTGTCACTACCAGGACCTGCCACAGAATGAAGGCACTTGTCCGACCTTTTACCCACACAGCACACTGCCCATGTGGCCACCTAGGGCCTACCTTAGGGGTGACCTATATGAAGCAAACTGGGAGTATCAGGCTGGGCAAGTAACTTTAAATGCCAAGTCATTTTGGCAGTAAACTGCACATGCTACACCCAAGCCTTCCTGTGTGAAGGCTGTCTGGAAAGTATGCACAAGCCCAGCTTTCACTCTACTCTAGTGCGGTCAGGCTGCAAAGCAGAAAGAGTCATAAGCACATAGAAATGCCCACTTCCTAAAGGTAGCATTACTAAAATAGTAATGCAAAATCCACCCTCACCAATAAGCAGGATTTATTACCACTATTCCAAACATACCAAACATGCCAATGTTATTCCTTTCAGATCAGAAATTACACCTGTAAAACATATCAGGGAATTCCCAATGCAAACCTATGAGAGGAACAGGTCTCACAGTAGTGAGAAACTAAATAGGCTGTTTGTCACTACTAGGACATGCCACAGAATGAAGGCACTTATCCGACCTTTTACCCACACAGCACACTGCCCAAGGGGCTACCTAGGGCCCACCTTAGGGGTGACCTATATGAAGCAAACTGGGAGTATCAGGCTTGGCAAGTAACTTTAAATGCCAAGTCAGTTTGGCAGTAAACTGCACACGCAGGCCCTGTAGTGGCAGGCCTGAGACAGGTTTGAAAGGCTTCTTATGTGGGTGGCACAAGCAGCGCTGCTGGACAACTAGTAGCATTTAATTTGAAGGCTCTGGGTACATGGTATACCACTGTTCTAGGGACATATAGGTAAATTAAATATGCCAAATAGGTGTGGGCCAATCATACCAAGTTTAAAGGAGACAGCACTTGCACCTTAGCACTGAATAGCAGTGATAAAGTGCCCAGAGTCCTAAAGTCAACAAAAACAGGTCAGAAAAAACAGGAGGAAGGCAAAATGTTTGGGGATAACCCTGTACAAAGGGCCAGGTCCAACAAGACGGTTAAGCGTATGTCAGGGAGGTAGACACTGAAGATCTGTGTCTGTGAGCGATCCAGCATTGCTGCATCAAACTGCCCCCAAAGACACATCTCCCTCCTGTCTGGTTGTAAGACACTAGGGGTCAGATGAATCAAAATTGGATTTGCGAGTCTATAATAGCGAATTTTACCGATTCACTATTATAAACTCGCCTGTAGATTTCAGCAAAGTTTTTGCGATTCCTACACACTCCTTACTTGTGACTCACAAATTGCCAGTCGCAAATAAGGAATGGCTTCCCATTCATTTCTATGGGCCTAGAGGCACATAGGAATGAATGGGAATTGCATGCGCAATTTGCGACCCTGATGCACCCCTGAAATATGCATGTGTGCACACGTGTCGCACATACATGCCCTAAGGGCATGTATGTGTGTCACATGGCACTTAGAAAAATGCGAAATTGTGCATTTTTCTAAGGATTTGCAATTTACCACCAACTTGAAGTTGGTGGTAAATACCAATTCCTTAAAGCAGGGTCGTGATTTAAAAAGCGCTTCCTGCATTGCATTTAGAGAATCGTAAATTGTGATTCTCCAAATGCATTCGCAAAATAGGTAATCGCAAAAATTGTGATTCCCTATTTTGTGATTGTCGTTTGGAATGATACATCCCAAAAGGCTTTTTCCCATTCGGAAACGGGAATACATTTGATACATCTGGCCCTAGTACTGTTGCCTGGTGATGGACATGAGAGTAACTACAAGAAGATTACTGAATCCCCTTCCACTTTGTAGGTGTCTGTTTCACAGGGTCCTGGGTGCACAAAGAACTTTAGGGGTTCCTCTTTTTTAGTCTTAACATCTCATGTGTGTCCCTTTGGCTAGGCAAAGCATTCTTAAATTCAAAACCATTTAAACCATCATCATACAATTTACCATTCTCAAGGTTTCCTGAATAGAAAATTCAGTTGCATTGTCCAGTGCTTAATTTGTGAAAGAATGAGTGCTGTAAATATCACAGTTTGATGTGATTTAGATGCATTTGTAAAGGTGAGAAAAGAAACATCAGTTTACTTATTTTTTGTATTCTCTAATGTTAGAAAAAAAGTGAAGCAACAGACGAGTGCAATGTATCCATACAGGCAGTTTTGCAGCACTTTACGCTTCACAAACAATGTTTGGTCACAGTTGACAGGAACTGGAACAACATTTATTGATTTAAGCTGAGCAGGTCAGAATGGACTACCCATTGAATAATAGGAGTGGAGCAATGTGACCAAGAGCTCACTGTACCCTTCAGTGTATAAGAGACAAATGAGTAAATATACAATTTTTTTCACACACCACAGTGAGCAATGGAAGTTGCAGTACTGCATTGCATGAAAGGTTGAGAGGAGGACAGCCCCATTTCTACAAACATCTGGTGTTACTGTTGCTTCCTCAGCACTGGAGCACTTTCTAGTGTCTAGTACCATGCACACACCTTTGTAACATATTGCAAAGGGATCTGCATTAATCCAGCATAGGTTTTGTCTAATAGACAATACTATGCTTTGGCCTACATTTAATATTTCTGACTTTGTAAGTCTGCCTAAATTACAATTCTTGTAGAATGTTAGAAACGTTTGGAGAAAATAACACTTTTCTTCTTCTTTGCACCTTCCTTGAGGAGCCGTAATTGTTTGGCACAAAGGCCTGCCTGTAAATGTTATTAGATAAGGATTTGTGTTACATAAAACACGAAAAGCGCAAGAAGAACACTGTATTAAAAACCCTTAAAAATAACATTTGCTCTATGGGAAGGTATTTTGAAAACGGGTAAACGTAATACAAACTTATAGAAGTGAGAACATTCTTATTGTTCTGTGCAAAAAAGAGTGTCTTTAAAAACAAGAACAAATCATTGAGTAGTGCCCTCACCTCACCATTCTAATTCTTAGAAACGCTTCCAAGGTTGGTTGAACGGCCCATTTCGGCCTACGATCTCTCACCATCCCCCTACTTCATGTCACCATTTGCCATCGAGCAAATTGCTCCAACTTTGCAAGTACCTCCTGCGAACAATTAAGGCTCCTTGACCTTCAGGCTTGTATTTAATTGTCCTGATGATGATCCTAATATTGTTGTAAAGGATCGAAATGTCGTCGACTTGTTTGTACACCGTGTACACAATCTAAGTTTTTAATCTAGTGTAACGGTTGTCGTCTTTATTGCTTGTTCAAATTATTGCATCACAAACAAGCCTCCCTGCCCTGCCTGAATGTTTTGTTGATCCTATATGTTATGTTTTTGTCTTGTAAATGTGTAGGACGCAGGACTGTGTCCCACTTTATTGGTTCTTGTTCGATCTCTAATATCATTACATATTAAAACTGACTGCCGGGCTGGAACGTATTAATATAGTACTGATGCTAGTCTATATTTATTGTTCATTTACATCTGCCCCTTTTCAAGGACCACTTTTCTTAGAAAATACTGTCTACCCAAGGTCCTTGGTTACCTCACTGGGTCCCCTTGTTCTTTTTTAAACATGCAAAGATAGTAGCATCTGAAATGCCACCGGGCCATGACATTAATGTCCACAGGGCAGTAGCAAAGGGTATACAACTTGAAAAAAGCGAACAATATGTAAAAACTAACACCGCATGTACAAAAACAATTCAGGATCATGCTATGCATGTCGATGTAGGCCACAAAAAAATGCAAAGTGCAATGACTTAAGGCGTATGTCTTGTTTGGTGGAGAAGCAACTCGAAGTCTGAGTTTTATGAGGCACATGAAGCAGAATTGATCAAGATTTGTTGCAATGAAACAAGAGCAAAAATAAATCCATCTTTTGAAATCTCTTCATACATCCGGATGATCATATAAAAAGTGTTTGTGCTTTGACTTTACCGTGGCGAATCTTCACTGACCCAGTAAAAGCTGCCCGATGGTAGGTCCAATCTCTGGTCTTCACACTGCCACTGGCCATTGCCTTTAAGGTGCACTTGTAGATGGCTTCACACTTAATAGTTCCTCAGTATTCAATGCCACCATGCTCCGGGTTTCACTTATTTGCTTATTCTTATCACTTCACAGAGCTGAATGTCTTATTTAGTTCAATTCGGACTGTTTTCATATACTTTCCAATTTTGGCCAGCATGTCAGGCACTGTACAGGTTAAAAGCCATGAGATTGCCTCTGAGAAAGTCCTAATCTCATGCTGGAGGAGCATTGGCTTTAAGAGTGTCGAACGTTGTTGTATTAAAGCAGGGCAGCAACATACAAAGTGTAACAGGGACTCTGCTCTGTATTTGCACTTCCTGCATTTGATCACCTGCTTTAAGCATTACCATCCAGGGTTGAGTTCCTTGATTGGAAGTTGTACAATCCTTTCCCATTTAGGGCCTTATGTAGGTGGGCTGGCATTTACCACTTCATAAATACCGAATCATACCGATTCGGTATTTATGAAGTGGTAAATGATATGTAGGTAATTGGTCGGTAAATATTACCGATTCGGAATAATTCGGTAATTACCGAATCGGTATTTACCGAATCGGTAAATACCGATTAGGTAATGGGGGAGCACATGCAAGGGTGGCAGGGTGTCACATTGACACCCTGTTGCACCCCTGATTCGGCCATGTGTGCACATGTGGCACACATACATGCCCTAAGGGCATGTATGTCTGCCACATTGCACACTTCTAAGCGCTTTAAAAATGCTTTTACACATCCATTCTACATTTACCACCAACTATTGGTTGGTGGTAAATACCGACTCCAGACAACACCCACACACTCCCCCTACATCTCATTTCTGTATTCGGAATTTACCGAATCGGTAAAATTACCGATTCGGTAATTTTACCGATTCGGTAAATTACCGAATACAGAAATGATCCCCCTACATAGCAAAAGCCTAAATACCGGTCGGTAACGGTATAATTACCGAAAATCGGCCGTTACCGACCGGTATTAGGCTACCTACATGAGGCCCTTGATGTCTTTCAGGCATTTCTTGCCCAGTGCGCTCATCAAATATGGCTGCTCGATGTTTGCTTCATAGGAGGAAGTCGGCCTGGTAATTCTCCCTTTTTCTTCTGTTTAGCTATGTCTTCCACCCTCGAGAGCTGAAAAACTTGTTCATGTAGATATTTCTTTATTACCAAGTCACTCACTTCTTCCAGCAACCAATTGGCTATTGCTAAGTTCAGTTTGAACACTGCCACTTGCATGTACCTGTTCCATGGATTTGAGTCCCCTTCAAAAATAGCTTTAAGCATTTCTTTTAAAGATACTGCGTGTGCTTTGAGTGTCTGGGAGTAGTATTTTGTGAGGGTACTCATGCATTCATACTTTTGTTGTACCAGTCCGAACTCCAACCCGGTAAAAACAGTTGCTTGAGTACTTTGGTAGCTTAATGACGCGGTTTTAGCACTGGCACTGGGATCTTTCCAGGGAGAATTCCATCTGCCCTGGGAAAGCTTGCTGAGAGTATCTTGCAACTGCTAACAACTTAGATTTTTTTGCTCTCCTGATTGAATCGTCATGGGACTGCATATGGTCTCCTGCAGTTTACATAATGTGTATGTGGTCGCTTGTGTTTTAGCTTCATCTTGGCCTGGCGTGTCTTTGCTTTCCCTGTGTCGCATAACCATGCACCTAAATAATTGTAGGTTCTTACTGTTCCTATAATCCAGTTTCCCAGGCTCCATCTAAGAAATGTTTTTCTTACCTGTAGCCCAGAGACTACCACTTTGGTTTTACTTGCATTTGTTGCTAGCTCATTGGCCTCATTATATAAGTTCAGGGCGGCCAGACTTCTTTGTAAAGCTACCCTGTATGATGAAAACTTACCAGGTCATTCATGCACTGGAGTAGTTGCAATCTATGAGCCCCTATTTATGGGGTAAACAATTTGGCACCTTGAAGAGCCTTGCCTAGATCTGCCTTACAAAGGTTAAAAAGCATCGGGGATAGGACGCAGCCTTTTTTCAAGTTCGATCCGTGTACAGCCTTTGCTAGACCTTGTCACCAGTCAATGTTATCCTTACCCAGGTGTTACTATATAGTGAGATGATAGTCTTTAGAAGATTATCGGGGATATTCCATCTCTTCAGTTTTTTCCACAGGTTATTTCTGGAGACACCTTCAAACGTCACTGAGTAGTCCACAAAGCAGGCGAACACTGTCAAGTTGTGTGTGGTGTTTGTCTGCTCGGCCAAGTAGGATAATGCTACTATGTTATCAATCGTTGAACCACCCTTTTGAAATCCTCTTTGGTAGAATGGTAGATTGTAATTTTTCTTGATTGAGTCATTTAACTCATTTAAAAGAGAGCTGGCATATGTTTTCTCTTCTACGTCCAACAGAGCTAATAGCCTGTAGCTCTTCGGATTCATATTGTCACCTTTCTTGTACATCGGTTGCAACATGGAGCCTCTCCAGGAGTCTGGTATGTCTGCTTTTGCCCTGCATTCTATATAAAGAGTAGATAATGTGTCTGCCCAGTAAGCCAGGCCTTTTTTGAACATGCTACCTGGGAGGCTATTGGGCCCTGGTGCCCCGGCTAACCTTATCTTTTTTATAATTATTTCAACAGCATCCTGTTCCTGTGCCTTACCATCCTCCGTCTTTAGGAACCTTTTGCCTGACAATATTCTATCTGCCAACAGGGTCTTCATGGCCCCTTGCTACGATGCAGTTGGATCAGTAGTACTTCTATTCGCTACATGCGCTTGCCATGCTTCCACCGATCTATCTTTTCATTCTCTAGTTTGACTATATAATCCCGGAATGTCTTTTGTTTGTTGTTTTTGCACTGCTCATGTATCTTAATCCATTTGTCTGCTATGTGCATTTGTTTTAACTTCCAGCAGAGATATGTTTATGCTCTCAGTTGGACTGCTTGTATGGCATCTCAGTGATTTCTGTTCCAATTGTTTGGTGGATCCTTTTTGCCTGCCTTAGGGTTCGAATGCTATCCTTTTGGCCTCAACTGTCTTTTAACTTACTCCTGGCTTTCCAGTTCTCTTAAGAGGGAAGTGAGAAGTCTGCTATCTAGGTTCCCCAGTTTTGTAGGACAGGATAGTATTTTCTTTTTTCTGCCCATTTCCCTTCTCTATTATACATTCATCTAATTTTACTGTGTTATCTGTATTCCACTTAATGCTCTTTAGCTTGTTTTCCTCTGTGCCCCTGGTGTTGCAGATGGCCTCAATTTTTCCCTGTTGTTCAACGTTAAGGTTGAAGTTTGCCCTAAGCATGGCGTAATCGCTTAGTTTGCTTTGCAGCTTCCCAAATTTCAGCATCCATTGTTTGATGTTCTTAATAAAATTTTATAATCTATAGTGGTGCAGTTGTTGAAAGAGAGGATGCTTGCTACCTAAAATTGTGCTTCGGAGGCCTAGATCTCTTCTGAGGCCAATTCATGAGCTTGAAGCAAGCTGCCTAATTCTCTTTCTGCAGGTGTGCTCTTTCTATTCAAGGCTGCGTCTGTTCCCAAATAGTGGAGATCGAAATTTCCTGTTATAACTGAAGCCATAGATGGATATTCACAGAGCCTCTCTTCTAATGCGGGTTTGCCTTCTTTGTTGACCCTTGGTTTGCAACTCCCTGCCCATTTAGGTATTCATTTATAATTAACAGATCCTTCCCTCTTGTGCCATCATGAATGCCCTCTAGTATGACACTCTGAAGTGTCCTTATATAAGTGAGGTGGTCCCACCCCGATAGGCCTTTACAAAGCTAGTCTTTTCTTTATTTTTAATATACAAACCCCTCCCACCCCACACAATTCCTGTCAGTATCAAGACCAGACACAACAACAGTGGGTGGGAGGGAGGGAACCGGACTGGGATGAGGAGGAACTTAATTGGGGTAATGAAGATTATCAGTAAGTAACGACACATCACCCCCTCATAGGACCTCTTCGTCCCAGTCCTTACATGTGTGGGTATCACACTATCCAAAAAAGAAAAAACAGCATGACACAAAAGATACATTCTGAACACAAAGGTGAATCGAAGCAAGATACAAGATAGAGCTGCGTTCATAACACCAACAGCAAAATTCTCCACAGGCGCATGGAACACATCGAGATGACAATGCTTGATAAAAGCATGATGCGGCTGCCAGGCAGCCGCCCAATAAAATTCCAGGAGAGAGACACTTTCTGTCCAACCGAGGAAAGGGTCAGAGACCAAGTGGAGTGTCCCTGAACATGAGAAGGCGGATTCAACCCCACAGACAAAACACTGACAAACTGCCATGCGCATCCACCACGGTGAAAGTAGACCCCTTTTTACCCATAGCAGTACCCGCACAGGCCAAAAACAGAGCAGAGGAAAGAGGAAAGCTCGGAGTACGCTGCAGATACATCTGAAGGGCTCTCCCAACATCCAAAACAGAAGGAACGAGAACACCTTCCACCCCTGGCAAACCAGGAATAACTAGGAATTTAGAGGGGATATTAGGGAGAAATGCTGGATCCAACTGCAACACCACCTGTTTAGGCAAGAACAGCAAAAAGGGAAAGAAGCAAGCAAGGTCCCCGATGCACCCAACCCTAAGCCAAACAAATAGCCAACAGAAAGGGCAACGGAGCTCATAGCCACAGAAAAGCGGCCTCACACCAAGGTTCAAAAAGGTACAACCGAAGGCCAAGCAAGACAGAAGGCAGATGCCAAGAGGGAACAGCACAGAACCATGAAAATAACAGTGAATGCAGCTCCTGAACGCACAGTAATAGAAACGGAACATTCACACTTACTTCAGAAGCCACATATCGTGTTGCAAACATAGGACAGGAGAAAAAAATAGGAATGGTGTGGGGTGGGAGGGGTTTATATATTAAAAATAAAGAAAGGACTATTGTTGTAAAGGCCTGTTACCTCACTTATGTAAGGACTGGGACAAGGAGGTCCTATGAGGGGGAATGGGAAATAGCATCCTGAAATAATTTTTTCTGAATGTTTTTCTACATGTTTTGCTTTATACCATGCTATTTCACCTGCTTTGGCTGGAGAAAAAATCCACACCCATGGTGTGTCCACACAAAACGGCGATAGACAGTGGGGCCGTTACTCCCATAAGAGTCCCCACTGGAAATTACAGTTAGTTGCATTTGTAATCAAGCATTTAGTATGGAACCTTTAAGTTGCTGAGTATCTCTTAAGAGTCAAGAATAATCCCAAGTTATGACTCAGTAATTTGAAGAGTTTTTTTAAGTATGCAAAACTGTCAAATTCTTTATGTGTACGTGATACTACCTCTGACGTGTGCACAATTTGCTGAACTGCCCATACTGGAATATCTTGTTTTCTGTTGCTTGAGTGTGTCTTGGAAGGGAGTGCTAAGACTTCAACAATGTGGTCTGGCTATCTCAGCGTCATCTTTGAAATGGTTACTCACTGTTAGTCCTAGCGCATAGTTTTCAGTTCTTTCAGAGGTGTTCCTCCAGGCAACCAGCTTGGTACACTGAGCAGGAATAAGAAGGGTGGAGGCCACTCCCTCTGGCTCACAAGTAACAGAAGCACATCAGGAATTTGGAGCTCAGGCTGATTTTCCTGAGACAGAAAAAGGTAGATGACAGGGTGGATACAGACAAAAATAACTCATGTCATTAACGGAACGTTTTGATGACATTTCTTGTATTCAAAGAACTTCAGAAGGCTCAAAAGAAGAAAATAAAGACGTCATTATTACCTCTCTGGTATGTGACATTCAGTCTGAATTGAGCAGATCAATTGATAGTAGGTTATAATATGTAATGCATGTTATTAATTGCAATTCCCCATTTGGGGTGCACAAGATAGTTAGAGACAACTGGGCCATTGCGGCGGGGGCTGGGGTCATTTACTTCTACTATCCCAGGCACTGTCCCACTGTGGCTCTGCACACTGGACTAAATTCAACGTTGTCAGTATTTGACATCAAGTGGTAGTGATGGCGAGAAGTCACAGAGCTCTCAGGGAGTATGGTGTGGAGGTATCTAGGCTCCTCACTCATTGCTACACTAAGTAGCACAATAAAACAACTGCCCAGATCAGTGCTTCTATTTTGAAAAATACAAATAATTTATATTACATAAAAGCACAATATTACCCACTACAATAATTTACTAGATACCGGATACTTGGGTGCGAGTCCCTTGTGCTTCAAGTTGTGGCCATGGCTATTCAATCTCTCCCCCACTTCTCTCTCCACTCTATGGCTTGAAATTGTGGTGGCATACTCCCTGTCCTAAGTGCAGCACATGATCTGTCTTAGTCCATGGTCACTGCTGAGGGTTGAATAGCTTGTATGGTCTCTCACCCATTTTGTCCTGTTGGGAGTGTACAGCAGTGATGGGTGTCCCATGTGGGGCAAGATCACTGGTGGTGTGCGAGACCAAGAGCATGGCTTGTGTCAATACTGCTCAGATGACGAGGCTGCAGGTAGTATGGTGAGTCTTTGGAGGATGGTGGCAGGAGTGGCAGCTTCTGGCACTGGCACTCTTTTGGGCTTCGATGATCCCTCAGTGGTGGCAGTCTTGAAGGCTCAGTGGGTCAGGTTCTTCCGTGATTATGTTGTCATTCATACTAGGGCTTCACTGGTGGAGATCGTTCGGCAATCCTTTCTCCAGACCCAGGGCCCGTGATAATGGCCACTTCTAGGCACTGATGGGAGTGCATTGTTCAGCAGTCCAATTGGGCACTGAGGTTTACAGTGCCTCGTTGGCAGGTGCGAGTTTGGTACATGCCTTGAGGTGGTGGCCTTGAACTTGAGGGCAGCATAGTCAGCTTGGCACCCTAGAGGGTAAGTGCCAGTCTAGCCACTCACTGGAGGTACTCTGGGAGGACACCACAGGTTTGCAGTCTTCACTTTCAGAGTGGCTGGGACCACATGACACTGACAGTGTTGTTGTCACACCAATGGGGATTGCAGAGATGCAGCAGATGCCACAGGGCAAATAACAAACTCGGTTTCAGTCGAGCCAACTGAACAGGCACTCACCATGCAGTAAAAATGGGGATGAAATGGAATCATGTGAATCACACATTTAGTGAGTCTCTGGTGGATGGAACCTTGCACCAGGGTCAATTGTTTCTGCCCCCCTTTCAACAGTCAACTCCTCCTGCAAGGTAGGCTTGCTACTTCCCCTTAACTTAGGCAGGGCTCCTTGGGACAAGTAAAGCAGTTATTCCACCAGATCAGGCCCAGGTGATGCGCCCTCACATCTGGGAAGCTGGTTGTCACGCAAACAACCAACCCTGGTTGTGTAGTGCGCCTCTGAGTACTTTGTGAAGCACCTCATCCTTGGTCAAAGAGAACATAGAACTGGAAAAATAGGTGTGTCAATAGCTGTCACTTTTATACAGACAGGGGTTGTTGATTCGTTGTCTGCCTTAGCAGAACTAGTTTGTTTCAGTTCCCTTGTCATGTGTTCCTTTCAGGCTGTCCTCTAGTCTCAGTCTTTAACATGAGTGATGTTCTTCACAGCAGGGTCATTACGCGTTTGGAGCAATTACATTAGAAGTGAAAAGAGGTGTGAGTAATCTGCACCTGACCATCAAAAGCCATACTATAGCAATTTAGGAGAGAGACAAAGGACTGCCTCCCCTTCTGAAGCATCCTTCACACCCTGAGACAGAAATTACAGTCCCTCCACTCACCGGTGGCATCTGTCAAATAGACATTGCAGGAACACTAGTCAGTATCCCTGTGTATCAGAATGAACCTAGACTGATTTCAAGGGGGAATTCTATCTCCTCCTTTACCATTTCAGTGGTGGACTTCCCTCCCTCCAGTCTAAGGAATATCAGCAATGCATTTCCATTGACTAGGAAAGCACCATACCTCCATCTTAGTGCACAGGCACAGGTTTCCAAATTAGAAACAACAGGGCTGTGTCACTCTGGTTTACTCAAGCAATTATAGAAATCATTAAAAAAACTTCACTAACCTACATACATACATCCAAGTTTACAGAATCTCAGCAATAGGATACCAGGTTCGCCATTAACAGCAAACCTTTGGGTTAGTGTGCCTGTTGATTGTCATTCACATGCCAGAGGTAAAAAGGCCTGGCTATACTACAATCACTATCAAAAATAGTATGCTGCCATCACCATGCTACACATGTGAACCCATAACAGGATTGGTAGACTTCTTGTAACTGCAGAGGGTCCCCTTGGTGCATTCCTCTAGGTACAAGACAGGTTTAGGAAAATTTGTAAGTCAAGGACAGGCTTAGGTCTTTACACTCACTTTAGATTAGCAAGAGGCTGGGACCAAAGATCTGGAAACCATGACACCAGATATTTGAGTCAGGCATGCAGGGCATGGGTCATGGCTGCTCACCATGCAGAGAGCCACAACCAACGTTTTAGAACAACAAACTTTCACGACCCACCTCGCCTGGACAAGAGTTGGGCGATTTTTTAATGCGACTAAAGCATCATGTGGTAAAGCACAGTCATTTCCAGACAGCTAATTTTCCATTCAAAAGGCCACTACATCTTCACAAACATGCAATTTTATTAACAAAACTATATTGCCCGCAAATAATTAAGTGTGGAAATAGGGATTGAATGCACATTTATCATTTGCGCACCACCATGTAAAGTGTCTTGATTTGTTTTGGTCCTATTAAAATCTTTATTTCAACCACACTTTGAAATTACAAAAAATTGCCCTTTGTTTTTGTTTTGCTAACTGCTGAATGTGTACAGCTAATTTCAAGATATTTACTTGTTGTTGTGTGTTACAAAAACATAACATCCTACAGCCTTTCCTTTAAAACACCTGTACCACAGCAAGGTTGTCACATAATTCACTGAGCTTTTGTTTCTCTGACTGCAAAGTGAGAGGAGTTTGTAAACACCAACCACCAACCCCCTTTATGTTAAAAAAGGAGCAATTTGTCATAAGACTCCGACTGGAATATGACGTCTATCTTTGAAGCCTAGCAAATATGGCGATATAAATACAGACTTTAAAGGTTTCATTATGTATTGCTTGAACTTTCGGGACCCACCAAAAGTCAGCTCACGAACTATCAGTTTGGGAAACATTGCTCTAAAGTTTCTGACAGCTGTTTTCAACTTTTGTGAAGTCACACCAGTTGATCATAGATATAACACAACAAAACTGCAGCTGCATGCCACTCTCCCTCCCACATCGCAATAGAACCCATGGCAGTGGGGAAGACCAATACTGCATCGTGTCTCTCTTGCAAGGGGTTCCTACAGGCCAGAGGGCGATGGATGAGAGCAGTGAACTGTGGCAGGGAATGAGTTATTACCAGTGCAGCAGGTGCAGTGAAAGTAGGACACATGGATGTGAGGTGCCACTGGACTACAATAGCTGATTTTTCTGCTCAGCCTCGGTGTGCAGGCCCTCTTCTTTGCATGTATTACGTTCTTGTAACACCATTGAGTTGTTGTTTTGCTATGCCGCTAAACTGCAGCACTTACTTTCACTGCCTTCCCAGCCTTCACCAGATCTCCACAGTCAGTCACTCAATCAGTCACAAAACTTTACTCAGCCAATCATGGCCAAAAAATTACAAATAATAAAAACATTTAATAAATATAGCAACACCACAAGGTTCAAACACATCCAGGGCAGTGCAGTTTAGAGCACATCATAGAAGACATACCGATGATGAATGCCTTGAATATATTTAAAAAGCCCAGTAGGTCTCGGAATAAAAATGAAAAAGTTAAGAAGAGGGTAGGATTTTAAAAGACTAATATGACAAAAGGTGGAGGGATTACACTGATCCATATTTGTGTCTAACCCCCAGTGAGTGGTGGACATTTTATTTCCCACTGCCAGGAAACGTTTCTCATTCTCCAACCTTTGCAGTCGCTCAAAAGCCTCCTATAGGAGTTCATATTAAAAGAGCGAAAGACAGGACACAAAAAATGCTACCTGGCATGAGCATAGAGAGCGTAGAATACAAAAAAGTACAATGTGCTTTGAGTGGCAATGTTATTGAATAGACATCAAGGCAATGGTTCTCCCCAAGCTATATTTTGAGGAAAAGCATCTAAAAGGTGAATAGGCTTAATTGGAATCTAATTAAATAAAACCTAAGGTTCCCTTTCGAAAAGCAGGAAAGGTAAGGCTCACAGCCATTTGTCAAGTTGACTGTATTGTAAGTGTGGCTCACATGCAGTTTGTCAAAGTCTGCCTGCCTCTACGGAAAAGCCTCCTTTACTCAGGAAATAGCCCTAGAGTCAACACTTGTCAAATCTTTGAGATATTCCTGAAGAGCCTAAGCATTATTTCCTTATATAACTAAGCCTGGGTATAGTAAAAGCATTCTCTAAGAAAAGACAGTCCTGAAGTGCATCCTTTGAGTGTTGGGCATGAGAGTTCCCTCATATCCTGAGCCATAAAAGTAGTGGTGCTAGTTTTATCTTGTCCCCTATGGGTGCTTGGCTCACATCTGAAAGACACATAAAAGCAGGGCGAGATTGGGGAGCAGCAAACAGCCTACGAGCAAATTTATTTTCTTAATACTGAGTTGGTCAGGGACCTTAATAGCCCCATACCCCTGCACCATAGCAGGGCCGGATTTAGTGCTGGTGGCGCCCTGTGCGACAGTGTTTGTTGGCGCCCCCCCCCCAATGACCACCTCCACCACGGATTCTCTCAATAGCCCCCTTTCACAGTGATCAAGTCACCATATCCACACTCTCTCAGATGCATTGAATTAGTTATAATAGCACCACTCATACCAGTGTAGGGTGTCCGAGCACTGTGCATCACACACACATTACACAGAGACAATCAATCATACGTGTGTCAAAGGACTAAAAGTGTAGGAGTCACATGTCATCCTTACTGGTAGGCAGTATAGTTTAAGAGTGCTTGATGTGGAGAAGCACAAACTCCGAGTCGAAAAAGAAACAACATAGTTGAGAGTTTTCTTTAATAATAAGAATCGATTTGTAGCCAAATTACCCCTTTTTGCAACATTAATCAATGTTCTAATAATGTATACTTTGCAGTGTGTATGCAGTTCTAGGATGAACGTTAATAGCTCACTATTCTATATTAGGACTTTAAGTTCTCTTTTAAAAGCAGTAACCTGCTGATCTGTTTACATTATACGCACTCTGTAATCTACTTGGTACACGTTCTTTGCAACAGGCATATTAGCCCTCTGCAATAACTTCACCTAAGTCAAAACCTCAACTATACAAAATGCTGATCTCTCTCCAGGAAGATAATTATTCACACAAGTTATTTTGACATTGATGTGAGGCCTGGTAATTGCCGGGGGAAAGAAGGCTGCAGCAGGTGCTTCAAAGGCATAATAAACTTTCAAACATGGCGCCCCCAGGAATCCAGCACCAGGTGCGGTGGCACCGGTCGCACCGCCCTAAAGCCGGCCCTGCACCATAGATCGCCACAGAAACACATTTACTTCGATAAATCTCAGTCAATTCTTTGATCAGTTTATAACGCAGTCTTCTCGTAAATGTGACCAGGTCTTCACAGCTCTTTGAGTATGAGCAGCCCTAGATTGGTGTAAGCATTGTCAGGTCAGGCTTTTGTCAAAAAAGCCCCAAGTAATTAAAACATTTCTCTCTATGGATTTCTATTCCCCCCAGAGAAAACTTTATCACATTTCCAGGGCCTAAACTCATTGTAAAATATTTTTTTTACTTTGTTTTAAGATCGAGTCCCTCCATAAAATTATAAAATCTGTCCAAAAGAAGCTGGAGGCCATTTGCAGTCCTCTGCGTACAGCAGCATGGGGAGGGCTCTTGTCTTAATTCTTGGTAGATCCTTCTCTATCCTAGTCAAATTGGATTCTAAATCATTGATATAAATGAGGAACAAAAGAGGGACCAAGACACACCCTTGTCTCAACCCAAAGTGTGACCTAAAATTTTCTCTAAGTTCCCCATCTTTACCAAATCTGACCCTGATACTAGTATCCCAATGCATTCTTTCTAGCAGCCCAATTACATCTGGTTCAATCCCCCATCCTAGTCATACAGCCAGACACCGTTCTCCTGTTCACCATGTCAAAGATGTAGGAGAAGTCAATGAGCGCAAGGTGGATGAAACCTCTCCTAGCTCTACATTCCGGACCCTTGGTCGAAATCCGTACTGGGCACTGGAGAGGGACTGATTCTCCTGAAGCCAGGCTTCAAATTTTGCAGTAAGTATCATTCCCAAACATTTTGCAGCAAATATGCAGCTATCCAGAAGGGACATGAGACAATAACATGTCGGAGTTCCGATCCCCCTTCTTAAATATTGGAACAAAAATGGTTTTGGACCAAGACAGGATTAGGTCAGCTTTTATTGAGACTTTAAAAACATTGGTTAAAATGGGTGCCATTTGAAGCGGTCCAAAGGGCCCCCTTCAGGCCCAGTAGTCTTGCCCGCCAGGCTACACCTTATAGCTGTAATAAAATAATTGGTGTCAATCATGCCACTGAATGCCTCATATGTTCCAGCCCTGCAACTAACATCTTGGCGTGGGGGCTGATAACCTTATCATTTCATTTCTAGGATTGAAAATATTACAAAAATGTAATGTAAACCCAGGCTTCTGCAGGCTTCGGGTGGTGCTAGACTAGGGACATATGGTGTGCATTCTGAAGGGAGTTGTGGGAAAGGGTTAAGTAGGCCATACATTAGAGACTCTTGAGTTGCCTTTGACAGGCTCTCTTGACTTTTTCGCCCTTGATGAACCAACACGCTCCCCATCCTCACATCCCACCGGCTTATTCTTAGTTCTCGCTATTGCTCTTTCCTCTCTTTGAACAAACAGTCCTTTAATTGGCAGGGTGGTACCTCCCAAGATGTGTGCGCTAGTGGGTAAGGTGCAATGCCACAAATTATGTCTCTGATGGGGATTGGAGTTGGGAACTGGCTTTACAGGCTGATGCATTTCTTTGGCACAGTTCAATTTCACAAACTCCTTCTCAATAGTTTCTAGTCGAGCAAACAATGGGTTAAAGAAGCCTGATATGCCTTTCACAACACGGGTACACACATCCCCCACTAGCCCCATCTCTACCTCCCCCAATATCTGAAACAGTTCATTGGGAGAGCAAGTGGGACAAATGCTCCCAACCTCGCACCTCCCCCAAGTCCTGTTCCTCTTGCCCAACTGTCTTCTTGTCTCAACTCCATTAGGCATACTTAGTTTGTAATTTTCTTTGCCCTCTGAATCCCCAACAAAGACATCTCAGGGGGCCCTGTCAGTGTTGGTGTCTATTGAAAAGACAGCTTGAAAGCCCAGAGAAGGAGTAATTGCCTCCAATTCCTCATTCTCCTCTGAAGGACACACAGTTGAATCTGCAATTAGCTGAGAGGGCTCGGACATGAGCCGCACATCAGTGGATGAGTAGAAAGACATCTGTATTTCAGCCGAGTCTATCTCCCTGCTAATCATCCCCACCGGCCGCTGTAGGAATCAATCCTGTGTTGTTCCCTGCACAGGGAAAGGGGCATTCAAATCTGTTCTCCACTTCCTCATTATAACTCTGTGTTGAACAGTCAGTGCCTTCCACACAGTAAGACCTACAATAACAGATATAAAATAAAGTATCTTAGTGAGAGTGTAAGGGGGGTGGCCCAGCCCAGCCTCTTTCAGTATATGACAGACACAGGATGGGCCTGCTCTTGACTCAATCATACTTATGTAGAGCTGATTGGCAGCAGGTGGAAGCCCAGCAAAGCATTCTGGGACTCGTGGTCCCCAGCGGATGCAGTCCATGACGGCTCTGTCCTTTAGTGCAACAAGGTGAACAAGATGTAAGAGGGTGCTCCCCCCCTGCAGCAGAAATCCAAGGCAATTACTTGGAAATGGCCCGGGCAGTAAAACCAGCACACGGCAAACAGCACGTCCCCCATCTATACAGTTATGAGTGAGAGACAGGTGCTGCAGTGCTGCCTCCCTCTGTCTCCATTCACCACGACTCAGAGACCGAACATAATGAAACCAAAAGTGAGTGCTGCTGCACCATGCCAATACAATTTTAGTGGGCCCCTAAAGACCTCAAAGAAGCAAGTGAAATGTACCTGTGTCTGTCACTCTGTGCAGTGTATGCTCCGTTCTCATTGGGAGCAGCAGAAGCAGTCAGTGCATGGAGTGACTTAACTCTGGCCACATACGGAAACCAGGTCAACTGACTGTTGAGTGACTATCATGGTGCAAAATAAAAAAACACACTACCCATTCCTGGCTATCTGTTTATTTGTCCACTGATTGGCATAGTTAACCTTAAAATTAGCAAGTTCAGCAATTGACAATAATGTTTCCTACTGTCTCATAGAGAATTCCCTAATAACATCTGGAAACATATATTTGTACTGTAAGATTCATTTAGAGTTTGGTAGATGTAGACAAACCATCAAAAACTTTGGTTCTCCTGTCCACTGACAGAGCTTACCATCTGCCCTATTGAGAGTCATGGTAATACCAAAGGGGATGATGGACGGAGTGTTTGAGCAAATCAAACACTCACCCCCAGTCAACAGATCTGGGTTTAATCCATCATCATTCTTTAGCTCACTCCACCACCCCAGTTCAGACATGGCAATATGCCTCATGGGACTGTTTCCATGAGGCACAGGGTCAAGACTGATTTGCATATGGCTGGGTTCAAACTGGAACGGCATGGCGAGCAGAAAAACAATGGATTTAGGCCCAGATCTCTGTACTGGGGTGAATGTATGACATTGTTCTGCATTCTGTCCACCAACTGTTGTTTTTGCATTTGTCACCCAGAGTGGGAAGGGTATGCCCAGACGTGGGTCCTTTGCTCTCCATGCCACTGGAATCAAGCTATCCTAGCTGAAGAGGGGAGAAGCCCTCGAAACCGGTCCTAGGATGCTTTTTTTCAGTCCAGGGAGGGCCTGGTTGGCTCTTCGGGCTGGACTGTTCCCATGAGGCACAGGGTCAAGACTGATTTGCATATGGTTGGGTTCAAACTGGAACAGCATGGCGAGCAGAAAAACAATGGATTTAGGCCCAGATCTCTGTACTGGGGTGAATGTATGACATTGTTCTGCATTCTGTCCATCAACTGTTGTTTTTGCATTTGTCACCCAGAGTGGGAAGGGTATGCCCAGACGTGGGTCCTTTGCTCTCCATGCCACTGGAATTAAGCTATCCTAGCTGAAGAGGGGAGAAGCCCTCGAAACCGGTCCTAGGATGCTTGTTTTCAGTCCAGGGAGGGCCTGGTTGGCTCTTCGGGCTGGACTGTTCCCATGAGGCACAGGGTCAAGACTGATTTGCATATGGCTGGGTTCAAACTGGAACAGCATGGCGAGCAAAAAAACGATGGATTTAGGCCCAGATCTCTGCACTGGGGTGAATGTATGACATTGTTCTGCATTCTGTCCATCAACTGTTGTTTTTGCATTTGTCACCCCGAGTGGGAAGAGTATGCCCAGGCGTGGGTCCCGTGCTCTCCATGCCACTGGAATCAAGCTATCCTGGCTGAAGAGGGGTGAAACCCTGAAACCGGTCCTAGGATGCTTGTTTTCAGTCCATGGAGGACCTGGCTTGGCAGTTCGGACTGGGCTGTTGACATGAGCCACAGGGTCAAGACTGATATGCATATGGCTGGGTTCAAATTGGAACTCCATGGCGAGCAAAAAAACGATGGATTTAGGCACAGATCTCTGTACTGGGGTGAATGTATGACATTGTTCTGCATTCTGTCCATCAACTGTTGTTTTTGCATTTGTCACCCCGAGTGGGAAGGGTATGCCCAGACGTGGGTCCATTGCTCTACATGCCACTGGAATCAAGCTATCCTGACTGAAGAGGGGTGAAGCCCCGAAACCGGTCCTAGGATGCTTCCTTTCAGTCCAGGGAGGACCTGGTTGGCAGTTCGGGCTGGACTGTTCCCATGAGGCACAGGGTCAAGACTGATTTGCATATGGCTGGGTTCAAACTGGAACGGCATGGCTAGCAAAACAACGATGCATTTAGGCCCAGATCTCTGTACTGGGGTGAATGTATGACATTGTTCTGCATTCTGATCATCAACTGTTGCTTTTGCATTTGTCACCCCGGGTGGGAAGGGTATGCCCAGACGTGGGTCCCGTGCTCTCCATGCCACTGGAATCAAGCTATCCTGGCTGAAGAGGGGTGAAACCCTGAAACCGGTCCTAGGATGATTGTTTTCAGTCCAGGGAGGACCTGGCTTGGCAGTTCGGGCTGGACTGTTCCCATGAGGCACAGGGTCAAGACTGATTTGCATATGGCTGGGTTCAAACTGGAACGGCATGGCAAACAAAAAAACGATGGATTTAGGCCCAGATCTCTGTACTGGGGTGAATGTATGACATTGTTCTGCATTCTGTCCATCAACTGTTGTTTTTGCATTTGTCACCCCGAATGGGAAGGGTATGCCCAGACGTGGGTCCCGTGCTCTCCATGCCACTGGAATCAAGCTATCCTGGCTGAAGAGAGGTGAAACCCTGAAACCGGTCCTAGGATGCTTGTTTTCAGTCCTGGGAGGACCTGGCTTGGCAGTTCGGGCTGGACTGTTCCCATGAGGCACAGGGTCAAGACTGATTTGCATATGGCTGGGTTCAAACTGGAATGGCATGGCGAGCAAAAAAACAATGGATTTAGGCCCAGATCTCTGTACTGGGGTGAATGTATGACATTGTTCTGCATTCTGTCCATCAACTGTTGTTTTTGCATTTGTCACCCCGAGTGGGAAGGGTTTGCCCAGACGTTGGTCCTTTGCTCTCCATGCCACTGGAATCAAGCTATCCTGGATGAAGAGGGGTGAAACCCCGAAACTGGTCCTAGGATGCTTGTTTTCAGTCCAAGGAGGACCTAGCTTGGCAGTTCGGGCTGGACTGTTCCCATGAGACACAGGGTCAAGACTGAGTTGCATATGGCTGGGTTGAAACTGGAACGGCATGTCTAGCAAAAAAACGATGCATTTAGGCCCAGATCTCTGTACTGGGGTGAATGTATGACATTGTTCTGCATTCTGATCATCAACTGTTGCTTTTGCAGTTGTCACCCCGGGTGGGAAGGGTATGCCCAGACGTGGGTCCCGTGCTCTCCATGCCACTGGAATCAAGCTATCCTGGCTGAAGAGGGGTGATACCCCGAAACCGGTCCTAGGATGCTTGTTTTCAGTCCAGGGAGGACCTGTTTGGCAGTTCGGGCTGGACTGTTTCCATGAGGCACAGGGTCAAGACTGATTTGCATAGTGCTGGGTTCAAACTGGAACGGCATGGTGAGCAAACAAACAATGGATTTAAGCCCAGATCTCTGTACTGGGGTGAATGTATGACATTGTTCTGCATTCTGTCCATCAACTGTTGTTTTTGCCTTTGTCACCCTGAGTGGGAAGGGTATGCCCAGACGTGGGTCCCGTGCTCTCCATGCCACTGGAATCAAGCTATCCTGGCTGAAGAGGGGTGAAACCCTGAAACCGGTCCTAGGATGATTGTTTTCAGTCCAGGGAGGACCTGGCTTGGCAGTTCGGGCTGGACTGTTCCCATGAGGCACAGGGTCAAGACTGATTTGCATATGGCTGGGTTCAAACTGGAACGGCATGGCAAACAAAAAAACGATGGATTTAGGCCCAGATCTCTGTACTGGGGTGAACGTATGACATTGTTCTGCATTCTGTCCATCAACTGTTGTTTTTGCATTTGTCACCCCGAGTGGGAAGGGTATGCCCAGACGTGGGTCACGTGCTCTCCATGCCACTGGAATCAAGCTATCCTGGCTGAAGAGGGGTGAAACGCCGAAACCGTTCCTAGGATGCATGTTTCCAGTCCAGGGAGGCCTGGTTCGCAGTTCGGGCTGGACTGTTCCCATGAGGCACAGGGTCAAGACTGAGTTGCATATTGCTGGGTTCAAACTGGAACGGCATGCCAAGCAAAAAAACAATGGATTTAGGCCCAGATCTCTGTACTGGGGTGAATGTATGACATTGTTCTGCATTCTGTCCATCAACTGTTGTTTTTGCATTTGTCACCCCGAGTGGGAAGGGGATGCCCAGACGTGGGTCCTTTGCTCTCCATGCCACTGGAATCAAGCTATCCTGGCTGAAGAGGGGTGAAGCCCCGAAACCGGTCCTAGGATGCTTGTTTTCAGTCCAGGGAGGGCCTGGTTGGCTCTTCGGGCTGGACTGTTCCCATGAGGCACAGGGTCAAGACTGATTTGCATATGGCTGGGTTCAAACTGGAACAGCATGGCGAGCAAAAAAACGATGGATTTAGGCCCAGATCTCTGCACTGGGGTGAATGTATGACATTGTTCTGCATTCTGTCCATCAACTGTTGTTTTTGCATTTGTCACCCCGAGTGGGAAGAGTATGCCCAGGCGTGGGTCCCGTGCTCTCCATGCCACTGGAATCAAGCTATCCTGGCTGAAGAGGGGTGAAACCCTGAAACCGGTCCTAGGATGCTTGTTTTCAGTCCAGGGAGGACCTGGCTTGGCAGTTCGGACTGGGCTGTTGACATGAGCCACAGGGTCAAGACTGATATGCATATGGCTGGGTTCAAATTGGAACGCCATGGCGAGCAAAAAAACGATGGATTTAGGCACAGATCTCTGTACTGGGGTGAATGTATGACATTGTTCTGCATTCTGTCCATCAACTGTTGTTTTTGCATTTGTCACCCCGAGTGGGAAGGGTATGCCCAGACGTGGGTCCTTTGCTCTACATGCCACTGGAATCAAGCTATCCTGACTGAAGAGGGGTGAAGCCCCGAAACCGGTCCTAGGATGCTTCCTTTCAGTCCAGGGAGGACCTGGTTGGCAGTTCGGGCTGGACTGTTCCCATGAGGCACAGGGTCAAGACTGATTTGCATATGGCTGGGTTCAAACTGGAACGGCATGGCTAGCAAAACAACGATGCATTTAGGCCCAGATCTCTGTACTGGGGTGAATGTATGACATTGTTCTGCATTCTGATCATCAACTGTTGCTTTTGCATTTGTCACCCCGGGTGGGAAGGGTATGCCCAGACGTGGGTCCCGTGCTCTCCATGCCACTGGAATCAAGATATCCTGGCTGAAGAGGGGTGAAACCCTGAAACCGGTCCTAGGATGATTGTTTTCAGTCCAGGGAGGACCTGGCTTGGCAGTTCGGGCTGGACTGTTCCCATGAGGCACAGGGTCAAGACTGATTTGCATATGGCTGGGTTCAAACTGGAACGGCATGGCAAACAAAAAAACGATGGATTTAGGCCCAGATCTCTGTACTGGGGTGAATGTATGACATTGTTCTGCATTCTGTCCATCAACTGTTGTTTTTGCATTTGTCACCCCGAATGGGAAGGGTATGCCCAGACGTGGGTCCCGTGTTCTCCATGCCACTGGAATCAAGCTATCCTGGCTGAAGAGAGGTGAAACCCTGAAACCGGTCCTAGGATGCTTGTTTTCAGTCCTGGGAGGACCTGGCTTGGCAGTTCGGGCTGGACTGTTTCCCATGAGGCACAGGGTCAAGACTGATTTGCATATGGCTGGGTTCAAACTGGAACGGCATGGCGAGCAAAAAAACGATGGATTTAGGCCCAGATCTCTGTACTGGGGTGAATGTATGACATTGTTCTGCATTCTGTCCATCAACTGTTGTTTTTGCATTTGTCACCCCGAGTGGGAAGGGTTTGCCCAGACGTTGGTCCTTTGCTCTCCATGCCACTGGAATCAAGCTATCCTGGATGAAGAGGGGTGAAACCCCGAAACTGGTCCTAGGATGCTTGTTTTCAGTCCAAGGAGGACCTAGCTTGGCAGTTCGGGCTGGACTGTTCCCATGAGACACAGGGTCAAGACTGAGTTGCATATGGCTGGGTTGAAACTGGAACGGCATGTCTAGCAAAAAAACGATGCATTTAGGCCCAGATCTCTGTACTGGGGTGAATGTATGACATTGTTCTGCATTCTGATCATCAACTGTTGCTTTTGCATTTGTCACCCCGGGTGGGAAGGGTATGCCCAGACGTGGGTCCCGTGCTCTCCATGCCACTGGAATCAAGCTATCCTGGCTGAAGAGGGGTGATACCCCGAAACCGGTCCTAGGATGATTGTTTTCAGTCCAGGGAGGACCTGTTTGGCAGTTCGGGCTGGACTGTTTCCATGAGGCACAGGGTCAAGACTGATTTGCATAGTGCTGGGTTCAAACTGGAACGGCATGGTGAGCAAACAAACAATGGATTTAAGCCCAGATCTCTGTACTGGGGTGAATGTATGACATTGTTCTGCATTCTGTCCATCAACTGTTGTTTTTGCCTTTGTCACCCTGAGTGGGAAGGGTATGCCCAGACGTGGGTCCCGTGCTCTCCATGCCACTGGAATCAAGCTATCCTGGCTGAAGAGGGGTGAAACCCTGAAACCGGTCCTAGGATGATTGTTTTCAGTCCAGGGAGGACCTGGCTTGGCAGTTCGGGCTGGACTGTTCCCATGAGGCACAGGGTCAAGACTGATTTGCATATGGCTGGGTTCAAACTGGAACGGCATGGCAAACAAAAAAAACGATGGATTTAGGCCCAGATCTCTGTACTGGGGTGAATGTATGACATTGTTCTGCATTCTGTCCATCAACTGTTGTTTTTGCATTTGTCACCCCGAGTGGGAAGGGTATGCCCAGACGTGGGTCACGTGCTCTCCATGCCACTGGAATCAAGCTATCCTGGCTGAAGAGGGGTGAAACACCGAAACCGTTCCTAGGATGCATGTTTCCAGTCCAGGGAGGCCTGGTTCGCAGTTCGGGCTGGACTGTTCCCATGAGGCACAGGGTCAAGACTGAGTTGCATATTGCTGGGTTCAAACTGGAACAGCATGCCAAGCAAAAAAACAATGGATTTAGGCCCAGATCTCTGTACTGGGGTGAATGAATGACATTGTTCTGCATTCTGTCCATCAACTGTTGTTTTTGCATTTGTCACCCCGAGTGGGAAGGGGATGCCCAGACGTGGGTCCTTTGCTCTCCATGCCACTGGAATCAAGCTATCCTGGCTGAAGAGGGGTGAAGCCCCGAAACCGGTCCTAGGATGCTTGTTTTCAGTCCAGGGAGGACCTGGTTGTCAGTTCCGGCTGGACTGTTCCCATGAGGCACAGGGTCAAGACTGATTTGCATATGGCTGGGTTCAAAGTGGAACGGCATGGCGAGCAAATAAACGATGGATTTAGGCCCAGATCTCTGTACTGGGGTGAATGTATGACATTGTTCCGCATTCTGTTCATCAACTGTTGTTTTTGCATTTGTCACCCCCGAGTGGGAAGGGTATGCCCAGACGTGGGTCCCGTGCTCTCCATGGCACTGGAATCAAGCTATCCTGGCTGAAGAGGGGTGAAACCCCGAAACCGGTCCTAGGATACTTGTTTTCAGTCCAGGGAGGACCTGGCTTGGCAGTTAGGGCTGGGCTGTTCCCATGAGGCACAGGATCAAGACTGATTTGCATATGGCTGGGTTCAAACTGGAACGGCATGGTTAGCAAAAAAACAATGTATTTAGGCCCAGATCTCTGCACTGGGGTGAATGTATGACATTGTTCTGCATTCTGTCCATCAACTGTTGTTTTTGGTATTGAGAGTCAGGAGCATTGATGGATGAACCTCCCTGTTGCATCTGCTGCCTCATCCACATTCCTGCTGTGCCGCCAATGGATGATCTGAATTTTGTGGACGGGCCTTGGGAGTCAGGACAGTAACAGGGGGTTGGCTCTCAGGGTCTCCAGTAGATGACAGTGTTCTTTTCACCAGGACCCTCCTATGTTTGTATGTTGTATCAAGCATGGGGAAAGCAGATGCTGGCTGACTATGATAAGAAGCTGCCAGATCAGAGGCTACTTCTGCGAGTATGTGTGCAAAATTCATCTATAACCCATTAACAACCCAGATAAAATCCTCTTTACCATAGTTCCCTGCTCCAGCAGGTCATTATGCACCTCAAGCAGCCTGATGCTATTTTTCCTGCCATTGATTCGGCTGAGTAGTCACACCCATCAAGTTTTGACATATGAAAGTGACACCAATGACTGGACCCTGTACCTCACTCCCTTGTCTTGTCACATCAGATTGGTCAGGGCCATGAGACACAGGTGTTGTAGCCAGCATGTCTCTCATGTCTTGCCAACACTGATGTTGTGGTATGCCTGAATGCATCTCGAGACAGGGCAAGGGGGACCAAAGATGGACTTCTGGGGTCAGGGGACTGAAGGATGTAATCTGCCAATCCTGGTGTCGGGAGTAGAAGACAGGACACTAATAGATGCAGATGTAATTTTGTCATCTCGGAGAAGAAGTGAACAAGGGCATAAGCAGTACGTTTGGCCACATCATTCCCCTTAGTTTTCTGCTGTGGCAAGGGGTAAATGCTCTCACTAAATGCATAGGAGAAGTTGTCATGTCATGAACTAAACACTTTAGTCATTGTTATTATGGCATGATTAATACTATGCCCACACATTGTTAAGGTTTCACATGACCGGGCATAGATTGTTTACTACATACACAGGGTGTGTGTCATGCTGTAGGTCCCTACTAATTAAGAAGGACTTTGCATCTTGACAACATAGGTGTCAGAAAATGGGGAATAAGTCCACTCATATTATTAGAGTATGTTGGCCTAGTTCCTGGCTAGCTCACAGTGCACCTTCTGTACCTCTAACCTGACAGGGTATCGGATGGTGTCTGCAGCCTCAGAAAATGACCACTCTAATTCCCCAAGGAAATTGTAGAAACAGATCTACCCTTTCGTTATTACCTAGGCATTCCCAAAGGGAGGCACAAGAAATACACTAATTGGCATTTCAAACATTTATTGAAACAATTGTATTCTTGTATACAAAACTTAAGCTGCAATTATTAGCAGAAGGAAACAAAGCATTGGTACCAGCCTTACCAGCCTTAGAGGAGAGGGCTTTGCTGTCTTGTTTAGTGTTCCCTCAGCCTATTTTTACACTATATGAAAGCGTGATTTTATATTTACCGAGATTTTAAGTATCAATTGCACCATCTTTTAATTGTTATTAACCGTGCGGCTTCTGATATTGGCACTTGTATTTTAAATTTGCTGTTCAAATCGCTTGCACTTTGTTCATTTGCACAACGTGTATCGAAGGTTTTAGCTGCATTATTGGGGGAGGTTTTCTTTGTTTGTTATCCTGCTGGCATTTTAGACGCTCAACCCAAGTGGACCCGGTTGTAGGCGGGTCCGCATTGCACCTGGGCTCGACGCGTCAGTGGGTGGGCGTGGCTAATGCACTCAAAAGTGGCGCTGGGAGGGCCGCGCAGCAGGCACGCGCAGCGGTCCGCGCCCGGATCACGCCCAGTGCCAGGACCCCTGCCCCTCCACACACATACCCCTACAGCAGAGGTGAGTTGTTGGCTTTGGATAACTCCCCATGCAGGCCCCAGGACTGGGATCCATCTTGGGAGGTTGCAGGGCTCGGGTCCTGCACTGGATGTGATTTTCAGAACCAGGGACATTGCAAGGGGGCTGGCCGGAAGAACCTGCGGGACAGGCAGCACATGGTAGATGCAGCGAACAAGGGTGAACTTAATGCCCACTCTGTGACGAGAGCTAAACAGCCCCAAACGTTAAGTTGTATTTTGGTAAACGTCCGTTCGCTACATAAACATAGTTATCAAATTTATGATTTAATTGAGAGTGGTGCGCCTGATATAATTTTCTTAACTGAAACCTGGACGGACAATACATCCGGTCCGGATTGGAATATTGCCTTACCCAGTGGGTATGTTGTTTCCTCCCAGGATAGAATGGGTAAGAAGGGGGGGGATAGCAATTGTTCATTCAACACACCTAAAAATGTGTGTGGAAACATATCTAGATCTTCCCGCGGAAGCTCTTTCTTTTACCATCTGTAGGCAATTCCTACAAATTCCAAGGAGTATTAGCTTACCGTCCACCTGGGCCTAAGTCCACTTTTCCTGCAATGCTTATGCATTTTTTAGAATCCTTTTATGATCCTGGGCGATTAATTACCACCTGGAACGCACGGATCAGGCAGAAGTGGCTGTGCTGACTGACAATTTAGCAGCATTAGATTTTAACCAAGTAGTTAAGGGCCCTACTCACAGCTTGGGCCACACTTTAGATGGTATTTTTATCAACAACATGGACCTGAAGATTGTCGATATTCTGACTCTTCCCTGGTCTGATCATAGGGCAGTTTATTTTAATGTTATGACTGGAGTATCAGTTATTCCCCCTGGTCCCAGATTACAGAAGCAAAAGATCAGACCATGGTCTCAGGTGACCACGGATAATCTTCTTTCTGTATTGGGAGGCTCACGTCCTACCTACAGTAATGATATCTCCGAGGCGGCTTTGCTCTTTAAGGGATGGCTGGCGGCCGCGGTTGATATGGTAGCACCTGAGAAGTGGCTTGGCTCTAGGAGATCCAAACCATCCGCGCCCTGGTATAACAACAAACTTAAGACCCTGAAGGGCACTTGTAGGAGGGCAGAGCGTCTGTGGAGAAGGGACTATAGTGTTGAGGGTAAAGAACACTATAATTGCACTCTTACAGCCTACAGGCAAGCAATAATTGTAGCCAAAAGTGCCTTTTTTGCAACCAAGATTAGGGAAGCTGGTAATTCGGCCAAGGAGCTCTTTAAGACTATATCTGCTCTCTCTAAGCCTCCTCAGGACAACACCTATCGACCTGACCTAGAAACCTGCCAAAAGTTGGCCGTGTATTTCCAGGATAAGGTACAGACAATTTATAATGAGTTTGTGAGCTTGGCTCACGGCTCGGAGTGTTGCGGCCAGAGGCAGGAACTTAGTCTTAAGGGCAACACTGGCCTTAGTAACTTTGCCCCCATTACAGAGGAGGAAACGTGTAGGCTGATCACTTTAACAAAATCAGGATCACCCTTGGATCCCTGCCCCCCTGCAGTTTTTCATCTTGCGGGAGAGTTGATTGCGGAGGAGCTGTCCCAGTTAATCAATAAAGTAATTGAATCCGGCTGCTACCACTCAAGTTGGAAGAGGGCAATAATTAGACCATTGTTAAAAAAACCTACGCTGGATCCCCATATTTTAAAGAACTATCGTCCAATTGCTGCACTGCCTATGGCTGCCAAGATTCTGGAGAGGGAGTTAAATCGCTCATTAACGGAATATTTGGGCTCCCACGATCTGCTTGACTCCTCTCAGCACGGTTTCCGTGCTCAACACTCTACGGAGTCAGCACTTCTGGTGGCAGAAGAGAAAATTCGTAGCATGGTAGACGGAGTAGGTCGGGCAGTCCTGGTGATGTTAGATCTGTCGGCTGCCTTCGATACTGTTAACCACGCGGTTTTGATTCGGAGGCTCCAGGAGATTGGTGTTCAGGGCGCTGCATTGGCCCTCCTATCCTCATTTTTGGAAGGAAGGGAGCAGAGCCTGCTATGGGACGGCTTGCAGTCAAACACTTTTCATCTGCCGTGTGGAGTACCGCAGGGTTCAGCCTTATCACCGACGCTATTCAACATCTATGTAGCCCCTTTGGCCAAGCTCATTAGGAAACATGGCTTTACAATAATCTCCTATGCTGATGATTCCCAGCTCATAGTTTCGGCTGTAGAACAATCAAATGACATGGCTTTCAATTTTCATAGTTGCCTGTCGGAAATCATGAGCTGGATGCGAGAAAGCTTCCTGAAAATCAACACTGAGAAGACGGAGATCATAGAGTTTGGCCAGGGTACCCCCTTGTGGAATGGATCTTGGTGGCCGGCGGAGGCCGGGGAGTGCCCCTGTCCCATGCCCAAAGTTAGAAATCTGGGCGTGTTGTTTGACAACCAGCTCAACTTCTCGGCGCACGTTAGTAATCTTGCGTCATCCTGTTCCTTTTTAATAAGGACCCTGCGGAAGATCTTTCCTTTCATTGAACCTGACCTTCGCAAGACGGTGGTAGTGGCCCTCGTGTTATCTAGACTGGACTACTGCAACGCCTTGCTGTTAGGGATAAATAAGACTCTGATGAAGAGGCTGCAGATTCTGCAGAATGCTGCAGCAAGACTTCTGTTAGATGTCCCCAGAGATCAATCCATCGCTGTGGGAAACAAAACACTACACTGGCTCCAGGTTCAGCAGCGTATAGACTTCAAGGCTATATGCCTAGTACATAAGGCTGTGTTTGGGGGGGGGAGCCAAGGATGTTCAGAAGCTCTTTATTCCTTACTCTCCGGGTCGGGCACTTAGGTCCTCTACTCAAAGCCTCATTAAGATAAATCGGATCAGGAAAGCTAGATGGGGTGGTAGAGCCTTTTCTTTCCATGCTGCTAGTCTCTGGAACAAGCTCCCTTGTTCTTTGAAATCAACAGATAGCCATCAGGCTTTCAGAAAACTGTTAAAAACATGGCTCTTTGACGAGATCCGTTGCTAAGATGGTGTCTTTCTCTCTCTGCTTACCAGCGCCAAGACGCTTCGGCATTCGTTGCGCTATATAAATGGCTATCCTATCCTATCCTACAAGAATGGTGAAAAAGATGACCAATCACTCTGCATACAGTCTGGAAAACGCTGACAAACCCAGACCCAATCACTAAAAAATGTACTATTCTCGCAATATTTGAAGCATTAGATATGAGGTGCACAAGTTCACCAAACAGTTGAGGGAGGTTTTTGCAAAGTAGTGATTGTATTTCAGAGGAATACCTTGCTACTTGGAGATCAAACATCTCTTTAGCAGATGTTAAGGACACCTCCTTCTAAAACAATAAGTCATTCAGTCTACTCAACATATCAACTTATCAATGTTCACGTTAAAAATAGCTATTGAAGGCCATACTGTCACTTCGCTGACTGTACACGCAGGTGGAAATAACACATTGTTACAGCAGGTCACAAGCCTGGAAACCATCACCACATAGGGAACTACCCACAACAACCCTGGTAGTTCAGCATCAAATAATTTCCATTTGAAAGCAATCTGAATGCCGGCCGTATCAAGGCAGCTGGGGCACCTTTCATATGACATGCTAAGTTTACCATAGACACATTACAAGCTCTGTGAAGCATGACTTATTTACAAATGAGAGAATGTCCAAATGAAGTTTTACATTTGTTTCAGTTTCTCCATTCCTACACCTGTAGTCGAAAGGCAGGACCCATGTCTCATGTACAACTCTTTCCCCATCACTTCATATCTGCCCACTTGAAAATGTTCCAAAGGAGATGTGAAATGAAATGTTGAAATTTGCAGTGAGATAAAACAGTGGATCAACCATATGGCAGATGGTGTTTCAGCTACTATGAAAGGCAATTTCTCCAAATACTCAATGCTTAACATTGTGTAAGGTGTGCCCTTTTTTGTAATTATTTCCTGTCAGTGTGTTAAATTATAAGGGAAAAAGAAAGCAGTCGCATTCCGATATTTCAAGGGCACATGACTAGATTTTAAAATCTGCAACGTTCAACTTAATTGTATAATTGATCGAAGCTGACTTTGCATGATGTTGATTGCTGATGACACAATGCTATTTAGAGAATAAACCCTAGTTGATAATGTGGTCCTGCTGTCATCAACAACAGCCAAACCCTTTTCCAAATTAGCCCCGTCCATTTCTCGTATGAGTTCAGCAGCATACTGCTAGGAAACTTTCCGCAGTTCATTGAGTACAGCATATAGAAAGCATTTATGACATGGTGATCTAAGACCTACCAAAAAATCCAGTAAAACCATTTCTTTAGAAACGAGAGATAAGTGTTCCTTTACTCCATCTAAAGGGGAATTTGGTAACCAATTCTAGCATAACGTTCCCACACTGTATGTAGTACCCACTCCTTGCAATTATGTCTGCACATTACATGGGTCTGGCCTGGTTTTTTAATAAGCCCTTTGTGTTGTTCAAAAAACATGCATGACAGCCATAAGCTGAACTGGAAAGTGAAGAATTGTATGTACCATTCTATATTGTATTATTGAGCTGTTCCTCTGTGTAATTTACAAAATGTTGCCAATTTTCAATACGTGCAATAGAGGGTATGTTTGGTGTATTCATGTCGTAATTTTAGCCAAACCCAGACATGCTGTTTGTTTACTGTCTTGTTCAGAAAAATAATTTGTCTTGGTATTAGGCATGCTCTAAAGAAAACCTTACTGCCTTGGACTTGCCAATCTTTCATTCCCCAATCAGATTTTATATCAATGTTGTTGTTCCAAAATTCATAACATTGTATGGACAATTGGGAAATAAAGAAAGCCGAATAAACAAATTTAGTTTCGGTAAGAATATTTTTCTTCGTTAGGGAAGGGGAAAGTTTATAATAATAAGACACTAGGTCTACTGGGTTTTTGCCTGAAAAATATCCAAACTTCTACAGGTATATTTTTAGGCTACCCAATTGTGGTGCTGACCAATGTTCCCATTGTGTAAAATTAAAAACTGGAAGTGGAGTTCTTGCTCTGTGTAAACAATGATGTGCATAATGAAGATAAAAGGAACATTTCACCATTATTAGCCGACATACTGTACATATTTATATTTTCAAATACAGTGTAATATTCTAATTCAGTAAGCACACATTTCACTGTATTTACATCTTAATCATTAGACAAGATGCCAGGAGTAATAACGTCACTCATTGATTCTTTAAATACATAAGGGATCTGTAAAGATTCTGTAAGTCCAACAATATCAAATGGGACCTCATCCCAAACAATACCATCAGGGACAGTAAATGCAAAAACATTCTCAAGGAACAGGTCTCTTTGTACTTTATGTGATGACGAATGAGGCTTCAATACCTCAGCTACCAGTTCAACTCCAAAGCATTCTGGGAGTAATGTCTATTTGGGAGCAAAAAGAAAACTTTCACAAATCCAATCCAAAGGAAAAGGAAAAGTAATGAAATGGCAATCCCAATGCAAGTTAAAATCAGGGAAGTCATTTCTTACCAAAAAGTAAATGCACAAATCCCATGCAATGGTGTGTCTGATGAATCAGAAGAAAAGTCATCAATGTTGGCAAAAAAAAAAAAATGCATTCCGTGCAAAAACAAGGACATCACAGGTCAATATAGAGCTAGTAGACACCTCCAAAGGTGGATTATAATAAAGAGTTTTGTTATTAGAAATAGTAATTGAAGGCTATGAGTTCACATATGGTGAGTACACAAAGTTAGCTGTAGTACCAAGAAGTAGTAAAACTTCAGTATCTGATATCCCCCACTGGGGAGTAATAATTTCTGTATTCTTTAATGCTTGTAGAGGGATTTCCTGTGTGGTAGTGAGAGGAGAAAGGTAACTCCTCAGGACCCCTCATAACCTACTGTGTAGGACTGTGCACATGGTGCGGTTCTATAAGATCAATTGAGACAAATCTTTTGTTTTTACAATCAGCAGAAGGTGGCAAAAATGCTATTCTGGTACCTTCAACTGTCAGGACTGACACCAGTGATCTGTATGATGGGCCTAATTCCTTCTTCTCGATAATATTTTCTCTTACTAGATTCCCAATCTTTGGAATCCAGCCTGGAGTTGCTGGTTGCACCTGCACTTCTTCAATGACAGAACGTTTGAATTGTTGATTAAAGCAGTCATCTTGGAAGTCTTGGATTTCCTGTAAGACAGCAAAACGTTCATTGATGTCAAAAGGCGTATCTGCTGCCACTGTGCCTGGATTATCAAGGTCTGGAATGAACATTTGGAAACCCAACAGGACTTCAAAGGGAATCTGGCTGCCCAAGGGTCTTGTAGGCAGAATATTTAAAGCTCTCTGGACTCCATACAGATGATGGAGCCAACTACCACCTGAACCTAATACTCTAGCTGTTAAAGACTGCTTTAAGTCATGGTTTTTCCTCCTTACTATAAAATTTCCCTCAGGATAATGGGGGGAATAATGAACAGCCACACCCAGTTTGCCCATGGTATCACTGTAAGCCTTAGAGGCAAATGCTGGTCCCTGGTACTAATGAAATGCAGCTACTGGATATGTCCAGCTGAAGACTTGCAGATCTTTTATTGCAGCTCAAGTGCCAAATGATCACTGTGGTCACACCCATAGGAATCTAGAACATGAATCCACTGCTAATAGAATGTATTTAAAGGAACGGTCTGGGTTTAGAAGACCTCAGTGGTCGGGTATACACAATCCAATGGTTTGTTTGAGACTGAGAGGTGTCTGCAGTGAACGTGTTGCAGGGGGGTCTTTTATTTGTTGAAAAATGTCACAGCTAAGGACATATTGTTTAGTCTGTAGAAATCATGCCATCAATAGGTCTGCTGTAGTAGTGAAACTGTAGCCACCACACCTGCTTCGGCATAAGCTAACCCCTCATGAACGGCTATGATTAATTCTAGCCTGCAATCTGAATTTTGTATCACTTGATTCCCCACTCCAAGAATAAGAGGTATGTTTTGCACACTCAGTAGGTAGGAGTAATTTTCTGGATATCTTTTAGGTAATGAAGTGCCACAGTGTGAAGCAGTGAAAGCTACCATGATGTCTCCATCCACTCTCATATGGGAACAAGTAATCACAGCTAAAACAGCAGTCTAGAATGCTGCCTTTGCAGCTTCTTCAGACAATAAATTCCCAGCAACATGTATTCCAACATGTTGATAATTCAATGTATGAATAAAATGAGGCCGTGGCAGACATTCTTTTGAATGTGCCACTTTCCCCCAAAGCACTGTACGCTTGATAGCATTCCCTTTTGAGTCTCTTTAATCCATTCAGGTGCTAATAGTGTAAGTGTTCATTGAAAGACTGTACACAATAATAGGAATCACAAACTATAAATATGGGGAATTCAGGATTGGTATTTTCTAGTGCCAGAATTAGTGTTTTGAGTTCAGCCAGCTGTGCAGTACAATACCTAGAGATTGTGTAAAGGTTTTGTTATGTTGGATTACTCCATCCTTCATCACTCCATGTACTGCTCAGCAAGTTGCAGAGCATCGTTGTTTACTTCCAACTGTGATCTGGGCTGAACAATCAGTGTAGATAATGAAGTCATAATGGTCTTGTAATTGGGCACAGGGTATTCTTGTACATATTTAAGGAATTCTTGTGTTTGTAGTGTAGGATCAAAGACATAGTCTATGTCAGTAGCTATTAAGTAGGTGGCCCACTGTATCCATCTAGGATGTAAGGCTTTTGTGTCAGCCATGCTGGCCTTTGTGACAGTTTCTAAGGCTGTAATGGAAGTAACCACAATTATGAGTCACCCCTTAGCCTATGATCTTTCCCTAGTACAACCATCTGAACTGGAGTCAGTATTTTTTCAGTAAGTGTAAAATGTTTTTCTGCATTGGAATATAAATGTGAATTATATGCAATCAGTGCTGAATCATCTTCATTGAAAGTAACATATATATAGCTAGAGGTTCCCGCAATTATGTGGACCACCAAAGTTGTAGTGGTAACACGTGTGTGTAAATCTTTAGATATAAGCATGTCAGGTAGCAGGCTTCACAAACTCTGTGTATGTTCTGATGCCCAATGTGTGCCTGAGAAGTCTGGACGTATTAAATCATAAAATGGTTTCACCTGTTGTGAATAGTATGGTGTGTATGTATGTATGTATGTATGTTCCACCAAAGCTGAGAAAGTCCAAAATCGATTGTAGCTTTTGTATTGTGTTTGACAATTGAAAGAGTGCACATTTATCTAAGTCATGTGGTGCTAAGCTTCTGCCTTCATTTGATAACTCCTATCCCAGGAACAGGACACTGAGATAGGCAATTTTTGTTTTCTTGAAGTTGAAATTGTAGCCTTCTTCAGCAGATCCCATGGCAATGCGATATACTCTGGCTTGATGTGTGCTTAATTCAAAAAACAGGAGAGGGACCCCAATGACAAAGGAGAGGGGCACCAACAAAGACCTCAGTCAGGAAAAAACCTCCTTGTCAACACACCATTCAAACTTATACTCCTTTCATACCAAGGGGATGAGGATGGACAGCAGCAGCATAAAACACCGATAAGAAGAAATAAATCAGACAAATTTATTGGACACAATAAAAGCAATGTACACAATCAATAAAGTTACTGGTGCAACAAAAAAAAACCATTTCTTTGTATCAGTATATGAATATTAAAAAACATGTAATGTACTCAAAATTAAAACACGACCTATACAATAATGAGAAATACAACATGAAAATTGGGAGCAGCATAGGAGGAATATATTTTACTTATAATCCTCTTCACATAAGGAAAACACCAAATCAAAAAGTTGCATTAGTTGTGACCCGAATCAGTGTCCTTTTCAATAATATGTCACACAGATCAGTATTACTGGATTTTGAGTGGATTCCTTTATAAAAGCATCGACGCGTTTCGGTGGGCCAAGATTCACAGCCAGCACCTTCTTCAGGAATAATATAGTACAGTCCCAACAGTTAAAATCCTATAGAGATACAAAAAAGACATTATGTAGTCCCAGTTGTAGCAGCTCTATAGGGAGCATAACATTAAAACAATCATTGTTAACATATTATGTCTACACCAATAGTTATCAGTGTTATTTCTTCTTGAAAAAATGCTAGCTGTCCAAAAGCATCCTCCGTACTTTATCCATTCTCACCCTAACCAAACAACGATCAAACTCCATTCATATCACACCACGAGGTGGAGTATTAGTGAAATATCACTAGCACATGTACTGATGAAAAAGAAATAATGTCATGTGTTAAAGCGACCAATACACAGGCTACATTATGAGTAGCAGTATTGAAAATACCTAGTTTGGGGTCACATAGCTAAAATATATGCGTACCCATAATCACACAACTTAGTTCACCATATTATAGTACTAATTCTAGTATAATACATGTCCCAGATATAATATGAAAAGAGGACTTACATGAATCCTTTCATGAATCCTTTAGTAGGCAATGTCCATAAGGATCCTGCCAACACTTCTGAACTTTAACTTATTTGTATTTTCTTTGACGATTCTTTAATTGCAAACACCCTATTTGAAAAAATGGAAATACCGTGACAATCTGCTAGGATTTAGTCTGGGCAGTGATATCAGGTTTAAACAATCTCGGATCTAGATATAGCTGATATATACCTGGTATTTGATTACATCCGGGTCTTAATGGACCAAAGGATAGCGCTTCTTGCCTGACTCACAGACATGCCACAGTGTCTATATATTTTGAGCATGGGTTTTCATAAGACCTAAAGAAAAAATATATATGTATTTGGTTTACATTCTATTGTCAGTAGCCCCATATTACCAAATTTTTTACAATTTTGTCTACGTTGAAGTCTTTTTTTAAAATATGAGACTATTCTTTTAACAATGGGCAAAAATTATGATTAGCACAGCTCAGTAAGCCTTATTAGAGCGAGCCTATCGCTATAGAAATGCACGCTAAAAGCGGCACCCGACCAGACGGGTGGGAAGAGCCAGCATATCATGAATTGCGAGCCCCAAAGAAAACTAGGCAGTGCCGAATAAGCCTAATATGCAACCTATAATGGTATCATTATATCTAACCATAATGACATCTATACGCCCACCAGAACTCACACGTGATCATAAGGCAATATGGAGATATAACCAAAATATTCATGACAGGGCATCTAGGTACACGGATGACACAGAATGAAAGTACCCCGGCACGACTGTATGTCGTAACAACCTGAAAATGGGCTGAAACTAGCTATGACCGAGAAAGGCGGTCCGAAGGCAAATGGCGATAAACCGGCATATGTTAAGAGACCTAGCGTCAATCTGGGGCTTAGCTAGGACCCAGCGACACGGTCCAATCTTCGTTAAGTAAAGTGTCACCCGGTTACTCATAATGAGAAGGCAAATCACAAAACAACACAAATTGGCTAATATACCTTAAGTGCTGTCTCTGTGGTCGGTAACCGTGCCAACGTCTGATGTATAAAAAGGGATAAGTTGTATCCAGAGACGGTGCCGAAAGATCACTAAGGAAAGAGTAATCTAATCAAGCCACGTATACTGAAACTGGTCAAAAATACCAACAGCCCATCGCTGACTATGCTGCAGCCTTACCTCAGTCTCCACTTGCTCAGATGTACGTGGCACGGTCTTCCTCGTCGGGTAAATATGAAACTCGGACAACGCCGGAATACAATACCGGGCATTAAATAGCCATACAGGTCGGAAGTGAATACATCTCTTCCGGGATGTCCATGCCTAACTGAAGGTCCTATACATGATGTCAACAAACGAAAGCGCCATCTTGGAATGGAAAATTAAAATAAAAACCAGCTGGCATCCATATCAATATAGCTAGCATCCAGCCATATATCTAGGATTCGACCCGAAAAGGTTTAGTGGTATTTAATATCCTATAGGTACCTACACAACGATGTTGAGCTGGGAGACATTAAAGTGTATTAATACTGTCTACATCGGGGAGGAGCCTAGCCTGCAGCCGAGATGGCCGCCTAGCTCTTCGGCTCCGCCGACCCTTTCGCCCTTCGTCGATATCCTGGCAAGAATCCTGCGCCTCCGAGCCCTACGCTTACCTGCGCCACGTCCCTGACCACGATACTTTGACTCCGGTCGAAAACGGAGCTCCCCCGGCGGAGTTGGGCCCCGGTTTCCATTCCGGCCTTCCAGGCGGTCGCGGCCGGGCCATTGTTTAGTGGGGACGGCCGGCGGCGACAACGATAGCAGCGGCCGCTGTGGAGAGGGAGGAGCCGGTACACCGGACCTGGAGCGCGGCGCTGGGATTCTCACAGCAGCCTTTTTCGTGCTCGGCTGCCCAGCGCGCCCCGCTCGCAACATTGTATCCAGCTCCCGTATACTGTATCCCGGCCCAGCTGGGAGAGGGCCGGGATCGCTTCTTTGTTGCAGCCTACAGCAGCGGACGCCATCTTCCGCATCGGAAGCCCTGGTCTCGCCGGTGGGTCTCCCTGCACCACAGATTCTCCTGTCCCTGAAGCCTTTCCACGACCGGCTGCCTCCACGTTTCCTGCACCACCGGGGCCCCGCAGAGAGCTTATCACCTTCCAGATACCGATGGTTGGTGAGGGGGGCTTCCTCCCCGAGGCGCTCGATGGTTGCTTGCCTAAGATGGCGGACGCAACAGCACCCTCCATCCTTGATCCACCGCTGGGGCTTCGCGACATCCTGGCAGCACTGGAGGACCTGTGGTTGGCCTTCCGCGACTCTGCCACTGGTTTGGAGGACCGGTTTGATCGGACTTTTTCAGCTGGCCATGATGATTCTCCAGTGCGGCATGTTAAGCCACATCTTCAGTCGACTGTCGGTGGATCACCCGAGTTGAGGTATGTGGCGGTGACGGGGGGACGTGTCCCAGTGCCCGCTGCGGTACTCCTCGGCTCTGCCCTGGAGGAGTCTGACAATCCTGCTCCCTTGGTATGGCCGGAGCTTGTGCCTCAGCCGCCGTTTTGCCCATCTCCTCTGTCCTTTGGTGCCACGTCTCTGAGCGTCCTCCTGGACTTGCTTCCTGTACATCGGCCGGCCGCTACTCTGGGATTTATGCATCGTCCTGCTCCCTGTTGTGCTAGCCACCGCATAGCAGTGGCGCATTCTGTGGTCCTTTACTATCGAGCTTCGCTCCAGTTTGACTTGTCTCTTACCCCTCGATTGCTGCAACGGACTCCATGGTGGCCCATCCCGTCCAGGTTGGCTGTACTGCAATTGGACTCTGTTGGACTGCAGATTCGAAGGGGCCAAGGCTGAGGAAGGGGGTTTTTCTTGTTGCACATTGATACGTATATGGCTGGGACTGGGACTTGTGACTGTTGGAGGTACATTTAGCAGGGTGTTAGGTCGGGGCCTGGGGTTGGGTGACCGCGGGTAACGATTTTGCTTGTATTGAATAGATCCTTGGCCCTCCTCCGATCAACCGTGACATTCTTTTTCTTTTTCTTCTCTTTCTCTTCTCCTACATTTCGGGTACTCTTTTGGGGCGACAGACACACTGCTAGGGGGGGTAGGCCGTAGCCTCTGCATGCGTGTAGGGTGGGGGGTATATTTCCTTGTTGTTTTTTTTTTTTTCTATGGGCCTCCTTTTTCTTTCTTTCTTTTCTCTCTTTCTCTTCTCCCTTTCTACTCTTTACCTTTCTCGTTTGTTCTCTCCTTTCTTATTTCTTGGGTCGGGGGGAGGATTGGGAACTTGTGGGTAGTGCTTGGGGATCGTCATGTGATATGCTTCTTTTCTATCCTGATTTTATTGAGTGCGATTGATTACCTTACGGATAATGCTTGCTGACTCTTCTGATGATCGTTGCCCACTATAGTCCTAACTGCATTGCTCTGATTCGGATCCTTCCAGACCTGTTGCTATGGACTTATTTCAAAACTTTATAAAACTTAAACCTCATCATCCTGCGCTCGGCGGCACAATTGTGTATAACGTAATCTGGTCTATTTGTGCTTGTACTGATATGCTGCTGAATCGTATAATTGCTTGCTGATGTGCCCTTTTTTTATGTCGAGGCCGGCCTGAGGGTTGTAGGCCCGTATTTGTCTGCACATACTGTTAAATAAAGGTTTTCCAAAAAAAAAAAAAAAAAAAAAAAAAATACTGTCTACATCAGCAATTACAGAGCCTATTCCATCCACGGAAAGTACGTTATGTTGAAAAAAATATTGGGTTGCAGCAAGCAGTACGATCACGTGGTTGATAGTAAAACCAACCGGCCCTTGAGAGTTTTAGAACGCCATATTGGAAAGGTGTGACAGATACACACACTCACCATAAAAGTTAGGAGAACACAGAGTGTATAAACCATAATAAATCCAGAAAACTAATTTGTAGAAAGCGTATTGTGCTAAACCTACAGAGATACAGAAGTAGATGATATACCTCCACTCGCTAATAACAAGCACCTAGATGGACCTATACAGAAAATTAAGGTTGCCCCAGTACGATACAGGGGTCTGAGTAGGAATATTTAGAGCACAGAGCCGTATATGCCTGATAGCACTAATTACCTCGCAAAAACGGTGTGAATATAGGTGACATAACAACAAATTGACTCTCCCAGTATATAGGGAATAATGGATCGCAATTCATCATACTCACTGTCAAACTAGAAAAGTGAGAAGATAGATATCACGACACTAAAGTATGAGCGGCATGGCAAAAAAATGACTCTCCCAGTATATAGGAAAGTATGGAAGCAGACCCTAATTCCTGGCTTAGTCGCGTTTTAATAATACTACTAGCCTGTCTGCAAAGGTAAGTGTACAGACTACACAGCACTAAAGTTATTCTGCCAATCTCGATCATCTTGCAGCCAATAAATTGTCCCATTCCTCTCTTGAATTCAGACCCTTGTAGACAGTATTGAGATGGGAAATATACCATTGTTCACGAGCTTTGCGTTTGCCGGCAATATTACCACCTCTTCTATCTATTCGGACCTTTTCCAGAATGAACCACACGAAGTCATTCTCGCCGTGTCCAGAATCAAGGAAATGGGAAACAAGAGGGGCAGTGAGCTATTTTGTTTTGATTGCCGATCTATGCTCCTGTAATCTAACTCGTAGCTCCCTACCTGTTTCCCCCACGTAGCCTAAACCACATGGGCATCGGAGAAAATAAATCACATTTTTACTCCTACAGTTGTTCAGAGTATTTGTTCTCATAGTGCGACCGTTATGGGTGATCTCTTTCGTTGGTAGGCATAGAGGGCAGATATTACAAGTGCCGCATCGATAGTTACCAAAGGCGGGATGGTTGTCAATTGTTCTCTGGCTATCAACCCTTTCATCCCGGTAAGTATGCACTAACATATCTCGTAAGTTGTTGTTCTTTTTAAATGCATATAAGGGTCTTTCTAACTTGACCTCTTCATCGTGGTTGAGAATATGCCAGTTTCTGTTAACAGCATTCTTAATTTGATTGCTCAAATTGCAGAATTTTCTCACGAACACGACTTTATTCAATGGCTCCTTGGTTGTAGCCGGTTTGTTGACCAAGGCAGTTCGATCATAGAACCGTGCACGTTTCAAGGAATGAGTAAGAAGTTTTTTGGGATAGCCCCTATCTCTAAACTTGCCTTTGAGAACATCTGCGTGTTTATAAAAGTCCTGTAGATCCGAACAGTTCCTCAGAAGACGGAGGAACTGGCTAAACGGTATGCTCTCCCTTTGAGATTTAGGGTGAAAGCTTGAAAAGTGTAATAGAGTGTTTTTAGCCATTGGCTCTGTGAACAACTCCACTTCCAATGCCCCGCTTGCCGCTTTGATTGTAATATCTAGAAAATCAACCTTGGTCCTGCTATAGTGAGAAGTAAACCGTAGGTTGGTATCACCGAGATTCAACCAATCCAAGAACAAATCCAAATTGTCAGTGGTGCCATCCCAGATGAAAAAAATATCGTCAATGTAGCGGTACCAACCTGCTACATTTTCGAAGAAGGGGGCCACCTCGTTATAAATGTGCTTGACTTCAAATTGGCCAACATAAAGACAGGCCAGACTAGGAGCACAGGTAGCCCCCATGCTGGTCCCTTTCAACTGTTTAAAGTATTCATCCTTAAACAAAAAGATGTTGTTTTTTAGAATCAAGTCCACACAACTAACAATAAAGTCTGCATTAGCTCCTCCAAGATCACGGTCCACCAGTATATCTCGAATTACTTCAACCGTGTCACTCTGAGGGATGTTAGTGTAGAGAGACTCAATGTCCAAAGTGACTAGACACTGAGTCTCTCCACAAAAAGGCTTCCCTTCAATGAGGGAGATGATATGGGCCGAATCTCTAACATAAGAGCGCAGACCACATACAATGGGCCGTAAGAAGTGATCAACATATTTACTTAAAGGCTCCAGGAGAGAGCCAATACTGCTTACTATGGGTCGCATGGGAGGATCAGTACAGTTTTTGTGAATCTTTGGCAGACCATATAGGGCAGGAGTCCTGGGTTCTAAGTTGTTAAGGAACTTAAACTCGTCTTCACATATCCAGGATTTATCTCTCGCTTCTATGAGCAGGGTAAGACATTCTCTAGATACAGACGCTAGACTTCTTTCATTTGTACGTATATAATGTTCCTTAACATTCAACATCTCAAGCATCCTATGCTCATAATCAATGGTATTGAACAGCACTACGCCTCCTCCCTTATCGGCAGGTTTGATGGTTAAACTGGCGTCTGCTTTCAAGGAATTGAGAGCCTGTTTCTCTGCCCTACTCATGTTGTTCTGTCCATGAAACTTATTGGATTTATTCAAGATATTTTGAATATCACTTTCCACTGCTCTTTCAAAAACTTCAATATTTTTGCCAACCATAGCCAGACTAGGGGTAAACTGGGATCTTGGTTTAAGGCCTGAATGATTAATACGTTCTTGTGTATCCCTATTCTCAAAGAATCTCCTTAGTCTAACCTTTCTGAAAAATGAGCGCAAATCCTTCTCTAATTGGAACCTGTCAATGGATGCTGAGGGTACAAAACTAAAGCCTTTGCTTAGGATACTAATTTCTGTCTCACTCAAGGGTCTATCAGACAGGTTAATTATTGGTGCTCTGTCTGTCTCCAATAGCGCTGGCTCCGTGTGCGCATGTACTCCTGTTGTTGTGGAGGACCCCTGTTCATCTGGCCTCTCCCCGGGTTCCCATTGAACCGAGCTCCTCTCCTCGGACGTGAGTCTAAAAAAGGAACATAGTCTCTGCTGCTATCCCTGTTACTAGGCTCGTCCCTAGACATATCGTCATCTTCACTACTGGAGCCAGAGGTGTTGGAGAAGGTAACTTGTTTTCTCCCACCTCTGTTGTATATTGGTCTATTGTACGGTTTTTCCCAAGCCATATCATTCCTTTGTTGGAAGTAATTTTCCTTCAGGAAAGGATAGACCTTTTCCTGAGGGAAACGCTCCATATCCTTTCTCAATTTGTTGGTTTTTTTGTTTAAAAGGTAATCTCTGTAGCCTTCCACGTCTTTGTTTATTTCATCCAACTTTTTTTTGGCTTCATCTAACGCTGAGCAGTTGTTAAGTTCAGCCTCCAATTTATCGATTGCTTCTTTTTCAATAATGATCAATTCCTGGGCCGTTTCAATGATTAGAAGCATCCAATCACGGCTGCATCTATTAGATATCATGGCCCAGGTTTCTAGAAATTGTTTATTTTCTATAAATAGCCCAGGTTCATTTCGAACCTGTAGCCCAATTGGGATAGTGCCTGATTTGACATATTCTATTAGAAATTCGGCATGAGCCTCTGTGCGTATTAGTTTCTTTTTTAAATTCAATAGCTTACCCCAATTATCACCTCTGCCTGATATGACAGTGATCTTATTGCCATTTTTCGTATTAATAATTCTATTTAATTGATCATCACTGAACCCAAAAGTTCTAATGAGGCCCGGTATTGTATTCCGGCGTTGTCCGAGTTTCATATTTACCCGACGAGGAAGACCGTGCCACGTACATCTGAGCAAGTGGAGACTGAGGTAAGGCTGCAGCATAGTCAGTGATGGGCTGTTGGTATTTTTGACCAGTTTCAGTATACGTGGCTTGATTAGATTACTCTTTCCTTAGTGATCTTTCGGCACCGTCTCTGGATACAACTTATCCCTTTTTATACATCAGACGTTGGCACGGTTACCGACCACAGAGACAGCACTTAAGGTATATTAGCCAATTTGTGTTGTTTTGTGATTTGCCTTCTCATTATGAGTCACCGGGTGACACTTTACTTAACGAAGATTGGACCGTGTCGCTGGGTCCTAGCTAAGCCCCAGATTGACGCTAGGTCTCTTAACATATGCCGGTTTATCGCCATTTGCCTTCGGACCGCCTTTCTCGGTCATAGCTAGTTTCAGCCCATTTTCAGGTTGTTACGACATACAGTCGTGCCGGGGTACTTTCATTCTGTGTCATCCGTGTACCTAGATGCCCTGTCATGAATATTTTGGTTATATCTCCATATTGCCTTATGATCACGTGTGAGTTCTGGTGGGCGTATAGATGTCATTATGGTTAGATATAATGATACCATTATAGGTTGCATATTAGGCTTATTCGGCACTGCCTAGTTTTCTTTGGGGCTCGCAATTCATGATATGCTGGCTCTTCCCACCCGTCTGGTCGGGTGCCGCTTTTAGCGTGCATTTCTATAGCGATAGGCTCGCTCTAATAAGGCTTACTGAGCTGTGCTAATCATAATTTTTGCCCATTGTTAAAAGAATAGTCTCATATTTTAAAAAAAGACTTCAACGTAGACAAAATTGTAAAAAATTTGGTAATATGGGGCTACTGACAATAGAATGTAAACCAAATACATATATATTTTTTCTTTAGGTCTTATGAAAACCCATGCTCAAAATATATAGACACTGTGGCATGTCTGTGAGTCAGGCAAGAAGCGCTATCCTTTGGTCCATTAAGACCCGGATGTAATCAAATACCAGGTATATATCAGCTATATCTAGATCCGAGATTGTTTAAACCTGATATCACTGCCCAGACTAAATCCTAGCAGATTGTCACGGTATTTCCATTTTTTCAAATAGGGTGTTTGCAATTAAAGAATCGTCAAAGAAAATACAAATAAGTTAAAGTTCAGAAGTGTTGGCAGGATCCTTATGGACATTGCCTACTAAAGGATTCATGAAAGGATTCATGTAAGTCCTCTTTTCATATTATATCTGGGACATGTATTATACTAGAATTAGTACTATAATATGGTGAACTAAGTTGTGTGATTATGGGTACGCATATATTTTAGCTATGCGACCCCAAACTAGGTATTTTCAATACTGCTACTCATAATGTAGCCCGTGTATTGGTCGCTTTAACACATGACATTATTTAATTTTCATCAGTACATGTGCTAGTGATATTTCACTAATACTCCACCTCGTGGTGTGATATGAATGGAGTTTGATCGTTGTTTGGTTAGGGTGAGAATGGATAAAGTACGGAGGATGCTTTTGGACAGCTAGCATTTTTTCAAGAAGAAATAACACTGATAACTATTGGTGTAGACATAATATGTTAACAATGATTGTTTTAATGTTATGCTCCCTATAGAGCTGCTACAACTGGGACTACATAATGTCTTTTTTGTATCTCTATAGGATTTTAACTGTTGGGACTGTACTATATTATTCCTGAAGAAGGTGCTGGCTGTGAATCTTGGCCCACCGAAACGCGTCGATGCTTTTATAAAGGAAACCACTCAAAATCCAGTAATACTGATCTGTGTGACATATTATTGAAAAGGACACTGATTCGGGTCACAACTAATGCAACTTTTTGATTTGGTGTTTTCCTTATGTGAAGAGGATTATAAGTAAAATATATTCCTCCTATGCTGCTCCCAATTTTCATGTTGTATTTCTCATTATTGTATAGGTCGTGTTTTAATTTTGAGTACATTACATGTTTTTTAATATTCATATACTGATACAAAGAAATGGTTTTTTTTTGTTGCACCAGTAACTTTATTGATTGTGTACATTGCTTTTATTGTGTCCAATAAATTTGTCTGATTTATTTCTTCTTATCGGTGTTTTATGCTGCTGCTGTCCATCCTCATCCCCTTGGTATGAAAGGAGTATAAGTTTGAATGGTGTGTTGACAAGGAGGTTTTTTCCTGACTGAGGTCTTTGTTGGTGCCCCTCTCCTTTGTCATTGGGGTCCCTCTCCTGTTTTTTGAAATACTTGGTACAGCCTGTTGTGCTGGAGAGTTGTTGCTGGGTATATCCCCTCTCTGTTGACGAGTCCTATTGTGACCGTTGGCTTCCTCATGGACCACTTTAGAACTTTTGGGTTCAGTGATGATCAATTAAATAGAATTATTAATACGAAAAATGGCAATAAGATCACTGTCATATCAGGCAGAGGTGATAATTGGGGTAAGCTATTGAATTTAAAAAAGAAACTAATACGCACAGAGGCTCATGCCGAATTTCTAATAGAATATGTCAAATCAGGCACTATCCCAATTGGGCTACAGGTTCGAAATGAACCTGGGCTATTTATAGAAAATAAAAAAATTCTAGAAACCTGGGCCATGATATCTAATAGATGCAGCCGTGATTGGATGCTTCTAATCATTGAAACGGCCCAGGAATTGATCATTATTGAAAAAGAAGCAATCGATAAATTGGAGGCTGAACTTAACAACTGCTCAGCGTTAGATGAAGCCAAAAAAAAGTTGGATGAAATAAACAAAGACGTGGAAGGCTACAGAGATTACCTTTTAAACAAAAAAACCAACAAATTGAGAAAGGATATGGAGCGTTTCCCTCAGGAAAAGGTCTATCCTTTCCTGAAGGAAAATTACTTCCAACAAAGGAATGATATGGCTTGGGAAACACCGTACAATAGACCAATATACAACAGAGGTGGGAGAAAACAAGTTACCTTCTCCAACACCTCTGGCTCCAGTAGTGAAGATGACGATATGTCTAGGGACGAGCCTAGTAATAGGGATAACAGCAGAGACTATGTTCCTTTTTTAGACTCACGTCCGAGGAGAGGAGCTCGGTTCAAAGGGAACCCGGGGAGAGGCCAGATGAACAGGGGTCCTCCACAACAACAGGAGTACATGCGCACACGGAGCCAGCGCTATTGGAGACAGACAGAGAACCAATAATTAACCTGTCTGATAGACCCTTGAGTGAGACAGAAATTAGTATCCTAAGCAAAGGCTTTAGTTTTGTACCCTCAGCATCCATTGACAGGTTCCAATTAGAGAAGGATTTGCGCTCATTTTTCAGAAAGGTTAGACTAAGGAGATTCTTTGAGAATAGGGATACACAAGAACGTATTAATCATTCAGGCCTTAAACCAACATCCCAGTTTACCCCTAGTCTGGCTATGGTTGGCAAAAATATTGAAGTTTTTGAAAGAGCAGTGGAAAGTGATATTCAAAATATCTTGAATAAATCCAATAAGTTTCATGGACAGAACAACATGAGTAGGGCAGAGAAACAGGCTCTCAATTCCTTGAAAGCAGACGCCAGTTTAACCATCAAACCTGTCGATAAGGGAGGAGGCGTAGTGCTGTTCAATACCATTGATTATGAGCATAGGATGCTTGAGATGTTGAATGTTAAGGAACATTATATACGTACAAATGAAAGAAGTCTAGCGTCTGTATCTAGAGAATGTCTTACCCTGCTCATAGAAGCGAGAGATAAATCCTGGATATGTGAAGACGAGTTTAAGTTCCTTAACAACTTAGAACCCAGGACTCCTGCCCTCTATGGTCTGCCAAAGATTCACAAAAACTGTACTGATCCTCCCATGCGACCCATAGTAAGCAGTATTGGCTCTCTCCTGGAGCCTTTAAGTAAATATGTTGATCACTTCTTACGGCCCATTGTATGTGGTCTGCGCTCTTATGTTAGAGATTCGGCCCATATCATCTCCCTCATTGAAGGGAAGCCTTTTTGTGGAGAGACTCAGTGTCTAGTCACTTTGGACATTGAGTCTCTCTACACTAACATCCCTCAGAGTGACACGGTTGAAGTAATTCGAGATATACTGGTGGACCGTGATCTTGGAGGAGCTAATGCAGACTTTATTGTTAGTTGTGTGGACTTGATTCTAAAAAACAACATCTTTTTGTTTAAGGATGAATACTTTAAACAGTTGAAAGGGACCAGCATGGGGGCTACCTGTGCTCCTAGTCTGGCCTGTCTTTATGTTGGCCAATTTGAAGTCAAGCACATTTATAACGAGGTGGCCCCCTTCTTCGAAAATGTAGCAGGTTGGTACCGCTATATTGACGATATTTTTTTCATCTGGGATGGCACCACTGACAATTTGGATTTGTTCTTGGATTGGTTGAATCTCGGTGATACCAACCTACGGTTTACTTCTCACTATAGCAGGACCAAGGTTGATTTTCTAGATATTACAATCAAAGCGGCAAGCGGGGCATTGGAAGTGGAGTTGTTCACAAAGCCAATGGCTAAAAACACTCTATTACACTTTTCAAGCTTTCACCCTAAATCTCAAAGGGAGAGCATACCGTTTAGCCAGTTCCTCCGTCTTCGGAGGAACTGTTCGGATCTACAGGACTTCTATAAACACGCAGATGTTCTCAAAGGCAAGTTTAGAGATAGGGGCTATCCCAAAAAACTTCTTACTCATTCCTTGAAACGTGCACGGTTCTATGATCGAACTGCCTTGGTCAACAAACCGGCTACAACCAAGGAGCCATTGAATAAAGTCGTGTTCGTGAGCAAATTCTGCAATTTGAGCAATCAAATTAAGAATGCTGTTAACAGGAACTGGCATATTCTCAACCACGATGAAGAGGTGAAGTTAGAAAGACCCTTATATGCATTTAAAAAGAACAACAACTTACGAGATATGTTAGTGCATACTTACCGGGATGAAAGGGTTGATAGCCAGAGAACAATTGACAACCATCTCGCCTTTGGTAACTATAGATGCGGCACTTGTAATATCTGCCCTCTATGCCTACCAACGAAAGAGATCACCCATAACGGTCGCACTATGAGAACAAATACTCTGAACAACTGTAGGAGTAAAAATGTGATTTATTTTCTCCGATGCCCATGTGGTTTAGGCTACGTGGGGGAAACAGGTAGGGAGCTACGAGTTAGATTACAGGAGCATAGATCGGCAATCAAAACAAAAAAGCTCACTGCCCCTCTTGTTTCCCATTTCCTTGATTCTGGACACGGCGAGAATGACTTCGTGTGGTTCATTCTGGAAAAGGTCCGAATAGATAGAAGAGGTGGTAATATTGCCGGCAAACGCAAAGCTCGTGAACAATGGTATATTTCCCATCTCAATACTGTCTACAAGGGTCTGAATTCAAGAGAGGAATGGGACAATTTATTGGCTGCAAGATGATCGAGATTGGCAGAATAACTTTAGTGCTGTGTAGTCTGTACACTTACCTTTGCAGACAGGCTAGTAGTATTATTAAAACGCGACTAAGCCAGGAATTAGGGTCTGCTTCCATACTTTCCTATATACTGGGAGAGTCATTTTTTAGGTCTCGTGAGCCAAAGGCTCGAAGAGACATTTTATATGTGGGATTTTCAAAGTGCTACCCACACTTTTGGCTGGCCTAAACCTTGAGTGCACGAGATCACATGCACGTGCACAGCTGCTCCTCTGCTAATTGCATTTCCCCCTCCCTTCTCACCCAGTCCTTTGATGCTCTGCTCGATTACTTTCACTTTCGCCGCTTTGACCCTTGCATTCCCCCCTCCCTTCTCACCCAGCCCTTTGATGCTCTGCTCGCATCTCCCTCCTCCCTGGGCGTGAAGGGAGACAGAGACATCCTCCTTAATTGCTGTTTCCCTTCTGAGCCGAGAACACATCGGGTCCTGTGGACACGTTATTGATCAGCTCCAAACTCCGATACATTGCTCTCAAGTGACCATCTGTCAGAGGAAACAAGCAGCAGGCACTTAAATGACCTCTATACATATTTATGCTTTATTATATGCCACATAATTTTACACCACTCAATGCAACACAATTCCACGCCATGCTACACAATTCTATGTCACATAATTCTACTCCACATCACATAATGCCACTCCACATCATGCCACATAATTTGACAGAACACCACATAATTCAACAAAGTGTAACATAATTCCACTCCTCCCTACATGACTCCACTCCACACAATGGCATTCCACATCACACAATTGCACTCCAAATTACACATCTGCCCTTCATGCCACACAATTGCTCTCCATGCTGCACAATTCCATGTCTCACAATTCAACTCCACACCACAGAATCCCACGCAACCAAGTTCCACGCAACGTAATTCAACTCCACACCACATAATTTCATGCCATATATTACCCCTCCAAGTCACATAATTCCACTCCACCTATTTTCAATCCACTCCATACCACATCATTTCACCCCATGCCACATAATTCCACACCACTCAAGGCCTCGCAGTTCCATGCAACACAATTCCACATCTCATAATTCCACTCATGCCACAAATTTCCACTCACACAATTCCATGCCACATAATTCTACTCCATACCACATAATTCCACTTCATTGCACAACATATAATTCCACATCATGCCACATACTATGCCACATAATTTCACTCCCTACAACATAATTCCACTCTGTGTCACATAATGCCTCTTCCCTTTCGTGCCACATAATTCAGATCAACATATTTCCACTCAACTCAATTCCTTGCCATGCGACACAAACACATCACATAAATCCATGCCACATAATTCTACTATATGCCACACACTTTCACTCCACACCACATAATTCCACACCACGTCACATAATTCCACTCCACATCACTTAATCCCACTCCACACAATTGCACTCCATGTCACACAGTGGCACTCCTCACAATTCCATGTCTCAAAATTTCACTCCATGGCACACAATTGCACGCCATACAATTTCACACCACACAATTCCATGCCAAAAAATTCTGCGCCACTTAAAGCCAATCCATGGCATGTAATGCCATGCCACACAATTCAAATCAACATAATTCGGCTCCATGCCACATAATTCCATGGCACGTAATTCCACTCAACACCACACAATTCATTACCATGTCACATAATTCCACTCCATGCTATATGATTTCCACTCCACTCAGTGACACTCCATGTCACCCAATTGCACTCCACATCACACAATTGCATTTCATGCCACACAATTCCACGTTGCACAATTCCACTCCAGTCAACACAATTACACTCCATGCAACACAATTCTGAACCACACAATTCAACTCCATGCCACCTAAGTGCACTCCACCCTCATATTTCCAATCCAAGCCACATAATTCCACTCCATGTCGCATAATTCCAATCCTCTCAATGCCGCACAATACCATGCCAAACAATTCCATGCAACACAATTCTTCTCCACATAATTTCACACCACCTAATTCTACTCTACACCACATAATTCCACTAGTCAACACCCCACAATTCCATGCCACACAATTCAACTCCATCCCACATAATTTCACTCCATGCAACATTACGACTCCACATCATGCTACATAATTCCACTCCATGAGACATAATTCCACTCCATACCACATAATTCCACATTGTACCACACTGTACCACCTAAATTTAATCTCCCCAAACCAACATAATTTCACACCACACACTTACACACCAGACAATTCCATGCCAGACCATTCCATGTCACATCTCATAATTCTACTCCACGGAGCATAATTCCACTCCTTGCCACCTAATTCTATGCCACACCACTTGATTTCACACCATGTTACATAATTCCACTTCACGGCACTGAATTCCTCTCCACACAATTGCACACCACATCACATAATTGTAGTTCAAGCCACACAGTAACATGTCTATCTCAGTGAATGCAAAATAATTCCACTCCACATAATTCCATGCCACATAAAGTGCTCTCCACTTCTCATAAATCCACACCACATAATTCCATTCCATGGCACACAAGTGCATGCCACATAATTCCATACCACACCCCATAATTCCACACCACATCACATAATTCCACTCCACCCCATACTTCCTCTCCGCAGAATTGCACTCCATGTCACACAATTGCATACCACGCCACACAATTCCATGTCTCACAATTTCCCTCAACACCCCACAATTCTAGGCCACACCACACAAATCCACACCAATTAATTCCATGCCATACCACATAATTACACTCCATGGAACGTAATTCCATGCCACATAATTCACTCCACTATTAATGAATCCACTCAATAACATAATTCCACTTAGCGGCACATAATTCAAGTCCACCACATCATTTCATTCCATGCCACATATTTCCACTCCATGACATATACTTCCATTCCTCTCAACACAATTCCACGCCACACAATTCCATGCCACACAATTCCACTCCACACAATTCCACACCACACCATATAATCCTACTCCACGCCATGCCAACTAATTCCACACCACATCCCTTAATTCCACACCATGCCACATACTTTAACTCCAGGTAACATAATTCATTTCCATACAATTGCAGTCTATGCCACACCACGCCAAAGAATTCCACATCTCACAATTCAGCTCCATGCCACACAGTTCCAAGCCACTCAACATACTGTCATGCCACATAATTTCACCCCACACATCATAATTTCACTCTGCATATTTCCACTCTACTTGACAACACGTAATTCTACTCCCCTCTACATTTGCAGAACAAGCATGCAATAGGTCTCGCATTTACGCAAGTTTGAGCTACCCACATTACAAATAACAATGCCTTTTATTTTTGTTTTCTTTTTTAAAACTTAAATAAAAGGCAGTGTCATTTACAATGCCAATAGCTTAAACTCGCGTGAATGCGAGACCTATTGCATTGCAAATGCCTGTTTACCCTTGCATCTGTTCATAAATCCTATCATTTTTCCTTCCTTCCTTTCTTGGTTTTTTTCCTTTCACATTTTCTTCCTTTAGCCGTTTCTTTTCTCCATTTCGCCTGTATTCTTTACACTTCCTACTCCCAATCTTTCTCTCTTTTCTCATCTTTTTTTCCCTTTTACATTTCTCTTGTTGTGCTGCTTCTCCATTGTGGAAGTTTTCAAAATTTCTCTCTCCTTAAATGAACTTGGCTTACTGAGCAGCCCCCAATCCCCAGTCTCAGTCCCGACCTGGTATATATTTAATGAGCTTATGTCTGCAGAATCAAAAATGAAACTAATAAAAGGTTCAGTGGATCGATTTACGAGGATATCGGGTCCTGTGGTAACCCCCACATTACCTGTTAAAATCGAGGTGTGGGGGTTCTGATGCCACTGGCTGTTTTCCAATGGGAGGCCGACGTCAAGGAAACGCCCTCACCATAATTTTCAGTCCTGCCAAGTGTCACTCATCGGAGGTTACTGTACTGCTAATTTGTAAATTTTCCTGCATCACTTCATTGGATTGTTGTCACCCTAATTGGTGCTCTCTTAGAAGTCAGCCTGGTCCCTGGAGTGCATTCATTGCACAGGCATGCACCTGGCTGTACATGAGCCGATAACTTTTGATGAAGCATGATTTTTGCGAAATATTCTTGCTTGATCAAATCTGCTCATAACTGTGTTATTAACAATACAATGATTAATGGTGTGAATTTTTAACATTATGCACATGGAGATATTTGAAGGTACGACGTGAAAGTGTGCAAGAAAGACACAACATGTTTAGTAAAATAGAAGCTGCAACGCTTAACATGCTGAAAGCATGGAAAATTCTATGAAGTGGTTTTACATGTTATGAGAGAGAGACTGGAATAAATATGCATTTAGAATCATGCATGTAGAAATTTGAAATAGTCGTAAATAGCAAACGCTTACAGAAAATGTTTTATGAAATGTTTATCCTATTTTCATAACAAGAGAAAAACAAATCTTATTAAGTTTGATTATTGAAAAGTTAGATTATACTTATGAATGTAATGAGGAAAATGAATCTTTAATTCCTAATTCTTTATGTGTTTCTTTCTAAAAAAAAAAATATGAATGCATGTGTTTTATTCCTCAGGAAAAATAACGATTTCTGTTTTCTTTATGAAGGCCTCAAACCCTGCTAGAGTAATTTTCCTTTCCCTAATGTAGGCCACAGAAGAATGTATTTTGCCCTTGACTATTTCTAAAAAGATGACTTTTTTTTAACTTTGCTTACCTTATCACTAGGATTTCCTCTCTACAGTTAAAGTATTTCTTTCTATGAATAATTCTGTCAACTAATGTTGCAAGCTGATTGGAAGTGAGCGCGAGGACATGGAATTCTATTTCAGGACCGGAGGCTTGGGATTAGGCTGAATCTTTCTCCATTTATTTACTCCAGCAGCGTTTATCAAAGAAACCAGTAATAATAACAAGCATTTGCAGTGCAATAGGTCTCGCATTTACGTGAGTTTGAGCTATTGACATTGTAAATGACAATGCCTTTTATTTTTGTTTCTGTTTTTAAAACATAAATAAAAGGCATTGTTATTTACAATGCCAATAGCTCAAACGCGCGTAAATGCGAGACCTATTGCATTGCAAATGCTTGTTTGCCATGCCGCTCATACTTTAGTGTCGTGATATCTATCTTCTCACTTTTCTAGTTTGACAGTGAGTATGATGAATTGCGATCCATTATTCCCTATATACTGGGAGAGTCAATTTGTTGTTATGTCACCTATATTCACACCGTTTTTGCGAGGTAATTAGTGCTATCAGGCATATACGGCTCTGTGCTCTAAATATTCCTACTCAGACCCCTGTATCGTACTGGGGCAACCTTAATTTTCTGTATAGGTCCATCTAGGTGCTTGTTATTAGCGAGTGGAGGTATATCATCTACTTCTGTATCCCTGTAGGTTTAGCACAATACGCTTTCTACAAATTAGTTTTCTGGATTTATTATGGTTTATACACTCTGTGTTCTCCTAACTTTTATGGTGAGTGTGTGTATCTGTCACACCTTTCCAATATGGCGTTCTAAAACTCTCAAGGGCCGGTTGGTTTTACTATCAACCACGTGATCGTACTGCTTGCTGCAACCCAATATTTTTTTCAACATAACGTACTTTCCGTGGATGGAATAGGCTCTGTAATTGCTGATGTAGACAGTATTAATACACTTTAATGTCACCCAGCTCAACATCGTTGTGTAGGTACCTATAGGATATTAAATACCACAAAACCTTTTCGGGTCGAATCCTAGATATATGGCTGGATGCTAGCTATATTGATATGGATGCCAGCTGGTTTTTATTTTAATTTTCCATTCCAAGATGGCGCTTTCGTTTGTTGACATCATGTATAGGACCTTCAGTTAGGCATGGACATCCCGGAAGAGATGTATTCACTTCCGACCTGTATGGCTATTTAATGCCCGGTATTGTATTCCGGCGTTGTCCGAGTTTCATATTTACCCGACGAGGAAGACCGTGCCACGTACATCTGAGCAAGTGGAGACTGAGGTAAGGCTGCAGCATAGTCAGCGATGGGCTGTTGGTATTTTTGACCAGTTTCAGTATACGTGGCTTGATTAGATTACTCTTTCCTTAGTGATCTTTCGGCACCGTCTCTGGATACAACTTATCCCTTTTTATACATCAGACGTTGGCACGGTTACCGACCACAGAGACAGCACTTAAGGTATATTAGCCAATTTGTGTTGTTTTGTGATTTGCCTTCTCATTATGAGTAACCAGGTGACACTTTACTTAACGAAGATTGGACCGTGTCGCTGGGTCCTAGCTAAGCCCCAGATTGACGCTAGGTCTCTTAACATATGCCGGTTTATCGCCATTTGCCTTCGGACCGCCTTTCTCGGTCATAGCTAGTTTCAGCCCATTTTCAGGTTGTTACGACATACAGTCGTGCCGGGGTACTTTCATTCTGTGTCATCCGTGTACCTAGATGCCCTGTCATGAATATTTTGGTTATATCTCCATATTGCCTTATGATCACGTGTGAGTTCTGGTGGGCGTATAGATGTCATTATGGTTAGATATATTGATACCATTATAGGTTGCATATTAGGCTTATTCGGCACTGCCTAGTTTTCTTTGGGGCTCGCAATTCATGATATGCTGGCTCTTCCCACCCGTCTGGTCGGGTGCCGCTTTTAGCGTGCATTTCTATAGCGATAGGCTCGCTCTAATAAGGCTTACTGAGCTGTGCTAATCATAATTTTTGCCCATTGTTAAAAGAATAGTCTCATATTTTAAAAAAAGACTTCAACGTAGACAAAATTGTAAAAAATTTGGTAATATGGGGCTACTGACAATAGAATGTAAACCAAATACATATATATTTTTTCTTTAGGTCTTATGAAAACCCATGCTCAAAATATATAGACACTGTGGCATGTCTGTGAGTCAGGCAAGAAGCGCTATCCTTTGGTCCATTAAGACCCGGATGTAATCAAATACCAGGTATATATCAGCTATATCTAGATACGAGATTGTTTAAACCTGATATCACTGCCCAGACTAAATCCTAGCAGATTGTCACGGTATTTCCATTTTTTCAAATAGGGTGTTTGCAATTAAAGAATCGTCAAAGAAAATACAAATAAGTTAAAGTTCAGAAGTGTTGGCAGGATCCTTATGGACATTGCCTACTAAAGGATTCATGACAGGATTCATGTAAGTCCTCTTTTCATATTATATCTGGGACATGTATTATACTAGAATTAGTACTATAATATGGTGAACTAAGTTGTGTGATTATGGGTACGCATATATTTTAGCTATGCGACCCCAAACTAGGTATTTTCAATACTGCTACTCATAATGTAGCCCGTGTATTGGTCGCTTTAACACATGACATTATTTAATTTTCATCAGTACATGTGCTAGTGATATTTCACTAATACTCCACCTCGTGGTGTGATATGAATGGAGTTTGATCGTTGTTTGGTTAGGGTGAGAATGGATAAAGTACGGAGGATGCTTTTGGACAGCTAGCATTTTTTCAAGAAGAAATAACACTGATAACTATTGGTGTAGACATAATATGTTAACAATGATTGTTTTAATGTTATGCTCCCTATAGAGCTGCTACAACTGGGACTACATAATGTCTTTTTTGTATCTCTATAGGATTTTAACTGTTGGGACTGTACTATATTATTCCTGAAGAAGGTGCTGGCTGTGAATCTTGGCCCACCGAAACGCGTCGATGCTTTTATAAAGGAAACCACTCAAAATCCAGTAATACTGATCTGTGTGACATATTATTGAAAAGGACACTGATTCGGGTCACAACTAATGCAACTTTTTGATTTGGTGTTTTCCTTATGTGAAGAGGATTATAAGTAAAATATATTCCTCCTATGCTGCTCCCAATTTTCATGTTGTATTTCTCATTATTGTATAGGTCGTGTTTTAATTTTGAGTACATTACATGTTTTTTAATATTCATATACTGATACAAAGAAATGTTTTTTTTTTTGTTGCACCAGTAACTTTATTGATTGTGTACATTGCTTTTATTGTGTCCAATAAATTTGTCTGATTTATTTCTTCTTATCGGTGTTTTATGCTGCTGCTGTCCATCCTCATCCCCTTGGTATGAAAGGAGTATAAGTTTGAATGGTGTGTTGACAAGGAGGTTTTTTCCTGACTGAGGTCTTGGTTGATGTGTGCTTAAGCCATCATCCGTAAGGTACATGTCATCACAAAGAATAATGCTTCTGTGTCAATTTCTTTAAAATATTGATTTGACACGGGTGGAGAGCAAGCCAGGGCTGTTCTTATACCCCTGTGGGAGTCAACAAAATCTTTCTATGACCCCCCTATGCAGTGAAAGTGGTTAAATGTCAGACAAGCTTTGTGATTCCTTTTGCGGTTTCACATACTCTTCTGATCTGAGCTCTGATCGTCCTCCTCTCTCTGAGCATTTTTTGGATGTGTCATGAAAGGAACAAGAAGAACGTGTATCAGTATAATGATACCTATCAGAATGTTTAATTGTTTCACAGTTAAGTAAATTATAGTATTTTTCCTTGTACTCCGGTTGGGAAGACAAACCCTTTGACTTTTCTTTATTTTTTGGTTTAACTATTTTGTTTTGTTTTTTTTCCAATGGAGAACGGAATTTCCTCCCCTCTGGAAAGAACCTTACCCAAAATTGTGTTAATAGTAACTAAACTAATTGCAGGCTTTGCAAAGTGCAGCTGCACTGCTTGAACAGGCCTCACTGGGGTTGTTGTTATTGTTCTCATGATGAACTGTGTTAAACGTATGTATAGTCTAACTAGACCTGTGAATTCTTGTGTTTGTAGTGTAGGATCAAAGACATAGTCTATGTCAGTAGCTATTAAGTAGGTAGCCCACTGTATCCATCTAGGATGTAAGGCTTTTGTGTCAGCCATGCTGGCCTTTGTGACAGTTTCTAAGGCTGTAATGGAAGTAACCACAATTATGAGTCACCCCTTAGCCTATGATCTTTCCCTAGTACAGCCATCTGAACTGGAGTCAGTATTTTTTCAGTAAGTGTAAAATGCTTTTCTACATTGGAATATAAATGTGAATTATATGCAATCAGTGCTGAATCATCTTCATTGAAAGTAACATATATATAGCTAGAGGTTCCCGCAATTATGTGGACCACCAAAGTTGTAGTGGTAACACGTGCGTGTAAATCTTTAGATATAAGCATGTCAGGTAGCAGGCTTCACAAAATCTGTGTATGTTCTGATGCCCAATGTGTGCCTGAGAAGTCTGGACGTATTAAATCATAAAATGGTTTCACCTGTTGTGAATAGTATGGTGTGTATGTATGTATGTATGTATGTTCCACCAAAGCTGAGAAAGTCCAAAATCGATTGTAGCTTTTGTATTGTGTTTGACAATTGAAAGAGTGCACATTTATCCAAGTCATGTGGTGCAAAGCTTCTGCCTTCATTTGATAACTCCTATCCCAGGAACAGGACACTGAGATAGGCAATTTTTGTTTTCTTGAAGTTGAAATTGTAGCCTTCTTCAGCAGATCCCATGGCAATGCGATATACTCTGGCTTGATGTGTGTTTAAGCCATCATCCGTAAGGTACATGTCATCACAAAGAATAATGCTTCTGTGTCAATTTCTTTAAAAAATTGATTTGACACGGGTGGAGAGCAAGCCAGGGCTGTTCTTATACCCCTGTGGGAGTCAACAAAATCTTTTTATGACCCCCCCTATGCAGTGACAGTGGTTAAATGTCAGACAAGCTTTGTGATTCCTTTTGCGGTTTCACATACTCTTCTGATCTGAGCTCTGATCGTCCTCCTCTCTCTGAGCATTTTTTGGATGTGTCATGAAAGGAACAAGAAGAACGTGAATCAGTATAATGATACCTATCAGAATGTTTAATTGCTTCTCAGTTAAGTAAATTATAGTATTTTTCCTTGTACTCCGGTTGGGAAGACAAACCCTTTGACTTTTCTTTATATTTTTGTTTAACTGTTTTGTTTTGGTTTTTTTCCAATGGAGAACGGAATTTCCTCCCCTCTGGAAAGAACCTTACCCAAAATTGTGTTAATAGTAACTAAAGTAATTGCAGGCTTTGCAAAGTGCAGCTGCACTGCTTGAACAGGCCTCACTGGGGTTGTTGTTATTGTTCTCATGATGAACTGTGTTAAACGTATGTATAGTCTAACTAGACCTGTGTAATGAGCACAAAGTTCTAAGACATTGAGGTGTTTATGTTGGATATGGTGTATAGCCGGCTAGTACTGGCTGTGTTGCTCTTTCATTGCTGAGGGGACCCAGTCATACATTGTTTATTATATGTGGTAGGGCATATTAGACCCAATTTGTATGTTCTTGAAATGCCAATGGAATTTCTAGATCCTCATATGCTCTGTATTGCCCTAATATTACAGATGTTCTGTATGAACAAACTATTTGTGTAGTGGCATCTGCTGCAGGAAAAGTGACCCATGAATAGAATACCTCTGTTTTATGCGCTTTATGGGCTCTACCATGAAGGTAACATATCCCCCATAGGAGAAGCTTTTTGTGTAGTAACATCTGTGTTACTGAATGTCTGCAATTCAGTGGAATTCATTGGTACTGCATTCTCCATATTTAATTAACAAAATTCAGCGTAGGGACGACTATAGTGGGGTGATCCCTTTAGAAGTTCAAGTTTGAACAGCCTACAGACAGAAATAGGGGTTTCTTATTTAGCTGAGGAGGATTAATCCCTAACATCATGGACTTCTCCTTATATGTTGACTAGGGGTTTGGGGCACACGTAAGAACTACTCAGGAGACCTAGTAAATAAGTACCTGACCTATAACATTGGCGGCGGCATGTCGTACAGTTCCTTCTAATTAAGTAGGACTGTACTTCTGGACAAAATAAGATTCAGACTATGGGGACTGGCTCCACATATATCATCAGAATATGTTGGCCCAATTCTTGGCTAGCTCATAGTGAGCCATCCGGACCCCTAACTTGACAGGGTAGCAGATGGTGTCTGCAACCTCAGAATGTGACCACTATAATTGCCCCAAGGAAATCATGGAAAGAGATAGACCCTTTTGTTGTTACTTAGACGTGCAGAAAAGAGGGACACAAGAAATACACTTATTGGCATTCCAAACATTTATTGAAGCAATTGTATTTTTATGTAAAAAGCATGAGCTGCAATTATTAGCAGAAGGAAACAAAGCATTGTTACAAGCATTACAAGAATGGTCAAAAAGATGAATAGTCCAACCATCATAGCTTGCCATGATTGTATGATTATATGAAAATACGTCATACTGATACTCCTACCTAGCACTACCTATCCTATAGAGAGTGTAGTGAGAATGCGTTCTGCCAGCTCGCTTGCAGCAACCTAACTCCCCATACCTGTATGAGATGTATCAGGAAGCCAGTCTGGTGTTGAACAGGCCGCTTTCCTTTGCAGGATAAGGACTGGAGTCAGTAGGGTTGGATCACAGTCGTGGGCGAACATTCCAGGATAGCCCATCAAATAGCTCCTCTGAGGAACTGAGCACAAAGGCAGTTAATATAAAAAAAACCTGGTTCCATTTGCACTGTGTCAGAGATGCAACGCTGGTGTGATTGTTGTCTTTCTGATTCAGAGCTGCCACTGAGCGGACAACAATAAACAAGAGCAGCATGCTCAATGTTCTTGCAGCCTTGGACAGAATGTACAAGTGTTGTGATAAAATCCTTATGAAGAAAGGTGCTTGCAAGCAGAACACTTTTGGGGTATGTTTAGTGTGCGTGTAAAGCATGTAAAAAGTCACATGCAAAGCATCTAAAGATATGTATAATTTAAGTTTTTGTGCAGGGACCATGTCGAACCCCACGACAGTCAGTCCACTCTTATCAGTTATTATTCTGGAGAGGACTTGGCCATCACGGCTAGAGCTGCCGGCTTGGCTTAACATCCTGTGACTCTGGAGTAAATCTCGTGCCTTCCAAATGAGTGTGTCCTTAATTGGTGCTCTATGCGTCGGTGCTGAAGATGAGGTGCCGGTGCTAAGCACCAAAAAGCATAGTCTCAAATTATGCACTGAATATATTGAGCCTGTGTATACATAGAACCTACCTCCCCAAGAAGACTTTTACTCTTCGACCCGCGCTACCACTGAGAGTCAAGTGCATGTAGGACTTAGCCAAGTTCCTCAAGACCCACTGTATGCTGGGCCCAGGACATCAGAAGTAAAAGACCTCAACTGCCACGGTTGAGCCAAGTAGCTTTTGCGGGCCCGGTGGTCCTCTGAAAGGATTCTGAATTCAGTTATGTTATGGATGGTATCAAGATTTCACAGCGTCCTGTCAAATGCAAACGGGATGGTAATGGCTAAGGGACAATGGAATAGAGAGAGGTGTGTTGTGGCAGAGTGTGACATAGGAGGTGGAGTACCTTCATGACATATATAAATTTCAATCTTGTCATTCCAGAATGTGCTTATTACCTTGTTGGTAGATGCTGTTTATATCAGTAAATAGCTATTGTTTTTTGGGGGTTTTATTTAAACATAGTTTTATTGATTTTTCAAATAAACAACATACAAAAGTTGATTGTCAATATCAATAAGAGCTGTGCATTACAAAAAAGGGTGTAGTAAATGACATATCATCATGTCCATATGAGATATACCTGAGATTTTGCAGAAAGTAAAAAAAGTGAGCCATCTGATCAATATGTAATGACAGCAAAGTAAGATAAGCGTGATTCAAAGATCATTAACATGTAATAAAAGAAGTAGTCTAGGCAGAGATAAAAACGCACTGAATATTGTCTCACCAATTCTAATGCTAAAAGGAAAAAATGAGAACAAATTTAAAGAAAAGAATAAACAACTTCCCCCCTCCACCCCTGGTCACTGGTTCGTAAATTCCTAATAATAATCCAATTTCCTTTGGAGCCACCCAATGTGCATATTGATACTAAGGCACATGGTGGTACATAGAGACATCTGTTGGCAGCCTTGATGGGCAAATATTTGTGTACATTCATACAGTAATTAGAAAGCTGACAGTTGATTAGATGGATATAGTCAAGTCATTTAGGGGCGATGCAGGAGTGGCTGGGGAAGTCTGAGCTATCAGTGGCGATGGGGGTGTAGGGAATCCATGGCTTTGAAAGTTTCCAACATTTGATCCCATTCCAGGGAGATGGGGGTCTTACGCAGCCCCCGGAATGCCTCCTGTCGAATTATAGCACTTTCGGCCATTCCCCATCGTGTCAGTTCTGTGTGCCAGTGTAGTGGCGTGGGGGGAGAGGCAGACTTCCACCTCATTGTAATTGCCCGCTTAGCAATGAGTATCGCCAAGTCTGCAAACTTGAGTTGGACCTTCTGTGTCTTCGGCTGACCGTGGAGGCCCAGGAGGCAGGCTTCTGGTGTCAACCATCTGGTTGTATTAGTAACCTACTGTATGACACATGTAACAGCATGCCAGAAGAAACGGAGGCAAGGACATGCCCACAGCATATGAATGAGGTTTGCATCTGCTTCCTGGCATCTAGGACAGGAGAGTTGAGCATTCAGGTATATAGTATTAAGACGGTGAGGTGTGAGATAGGCTCTATGTAAAATCATGGATTGGATGTATTTAAAACAAGCATTTCAGGACACTTTCTTGGGGAATTCCAGTATCAAAGTCCAGTCTTTATCTGTGAATTCTTTGCCTAAGTCTAGTGGCCATCGGGTACCAAGTAAAAGTAAGGGATTATTGGAGTGAGTCCTGATACCCCTAGACAGCCAAAAACGTGTGAGATGTCGCCCTTCCCCCATTAGGTGCGTCGCATTGACTAAAGCATGAGTAGGAGGTTCGGACCCGTCAGGAGCCCACTGTTGTTTAATATAGCGGACTAGTGTAGCATGAAGGAGAAATAACATTGAGGAAACCCCTTGAGTGCGCAAGAAGTTGTCATGGTCGGCCAGGATGCCCTCAGTAAACAGTGCCCCCACCGTCGAGACTCCCTCATGTATCCATGGGGTTAATAGTTTACTAGAGACTATGCCAGTAGCAGTAGTGGTATATTGGCAGAGTATGAATTGCTTTCTTGGTATATTTGAGTGTTTGTTTCCAGTATAGGAGGGCCGTGTTAAGCAAGGAAGGAAGGGTATGTGGGATCCTACCAGTTGGTAAGAGCATGTTATGCAAAGTGGCCTGGTGTAACATTCAGGGGGTATATTCTATTTCCTGCAGATGACGACACGCTAACCAGTATGATAGCCACTGTAGTTGGCTAGACAGACAATAGGCCTTAAAATCAGGTGCTCCCAGACCTCCCTCCTCTGGACGCAGCTGTAATTTTGCCAGCCCTATCCTTCTGCGGCCATTGCCCCAGATAAGCTCAGTCAATAAAGTATATAGAGTTTTAAAAATGGGAGCAGGATTAACTACAGGTATGTTAGCAAAAAAATAAAAAAGTCGAGGAAGCAGCACCATCTTAGAAAGTGCAGTTCTGCCCATAACAGATAATGGTGAGGAAATCCAAAAGCAGATCTGTTTCCAGAGGGAGCCTATCACTTTCAGTGCCATCGATTAGGTCCTGTGGGGTTCTATATTTTTGAATACCTAGATATTTAAACGTGTCAGGCACTGTCTGCAACGTTAAGTTACCAAATACGATAGGGGAAGACTCTCCTTGTATCGCATAAAAAAGGCGTAAGATTTAGTAGCATTAATCGCCAGACCAGAAATTTGTTCAAATCGTTTAAAAATAGATGGGATGGGCTCCAAAGTGAGATTGAGGTCATTAAGGAAAAGAATCAGGTCATCAGCATATGCCAATACTATATGTAGTGTATTGTTAAGTCGAATTCCAAGATTCACTGCATCCTTTCGAAGTTGAAGGAGAAGAGGCTCCATCGCAGCACAAAAAGTAAAGGCGACAGTGGGCAGCCCCGACGGGTGCCCCTGGTTATTGAGTATGTTGCAGAAATGTGCGCGCCAGTACGGGCACGCGCTGTGTGAGCACTGTATAGCAACTTTACCAATTGCAGGTAGCCCTTGGGAATACCAAACCGTTCCAGAGCAGACCACATGTAATGCCAGGAGAGGGTATCAAATGCTTGTTGCGTATCAAGGGAGATACATCCCACCGTACGGGAAGTGGCCGCTACTGCCTCAATAATATAATGAAGCCGCTTTATGTTGAGTGATGTACTGCGGCCCGGAACAAAGCTGCATTGATCCATAAGGATTAGTTTAGGAAGATAAGGTAATAGTGGCTTGGCTAATAATTTACTGAGTATTTTATATTCAGTGGACAATAAAGAGAGAGGGCGGGAGCCAGAGATGTCACGGAGGTCTCGGTTGGGCTTAGGGAGAGAGGTCACTAACGCTTGCATGGTCGCTAGGGGTAACGTAGATTTATCCAGTGCTGTGTTGTAGAAGGTCTCGAGACGTGGGGCCAGTTTTTCAGTGTAGAGTGCATAGAATTCTACGGGTAGGCCATCAAGGCCTGGGGTCTTGTTTCTAGGCAGGTCTTTAATGGCCTCCCTAATTTCAGTGGAAGGTATGTTATAGGGCCTTCTAATTCAGATTGAATGTCATCTGACAGCTGGTAGGTCATGCAGAAAGGCCATGGCGTCATCGTGTGAGATGGTAGTAGGGGCAGTGTATATGCATTGGTAATATGTAAAGAATGCTAAATTAATGTCAGCTTGGGTAGACACAATTGATCTGTCGGGGAGAAAGACTTCTGTAATAGGCACTGCGGGGGGAGAGTCCTGGATAAGACGTGCAAGGAGAGTCCCCGATTTGTCGGCATCTTTGTGACTGTATTGTGTGTATGCCTTATGGTCCATTAGCCGGAGTTGCTCCAGCAGCTCAGAGTGTTTAATTCTGGCCTCCTGAAGGTATGGGAGCTGGGACGGGTCGGTAAGGGCAGCGTTCTCAAGCCTATTAAGGGAGGTCTCTACTGTGGTAAGATGGAGAGTTACTTCTTGTCTGCCCCAATCGTAGTTTCAATTGCAGTTCCCCGGATGACAGACTTGAATGCATCCCATTCCACCAGATAAGAAGATGCCGTGCCACTGTTTTCAGTGAAATAATTTGTAATCGTGGTGCTCAAAGTGTTACGAAAGACCACATCTTCCAACATTTGTGGCCAGAGTTGCCATGTTGGGACCGGAGTAGGAATTCTACCCCATGCAAGTATCACTTCCAGTGGGTTATGGTCGGACAGTGTTTTCCCAAGGTATGTGAATTCAGCCATTTGGGGCATCAACAGTGTAGAGCAGAATATTCTGTCTATTCTAGTGTGCAACTGGTGTGGAGGGGAGTAGAAACAATACTGTTGACAGTCAGGGCAATGAACACGCCAAATATCTTGTAATACCCACCCCGCTGCCCAGGCCTGTAAAAACTCTGCATATTTAGTGGGTACTGTTCCTCGTAATGGGGGATGTGAGCGATCCAAATGAATATCTAGAACCGAATAAAAATAACCTCCGATAACCCAGGGGATATGTGCCCAGTCAGATAGTACTGTATTAAGCTTGGTAAGATAATTATTCTGGTCGAAATTTGGAGCATAAACACACCCTAGGATCACCAGAGAACCGTCCAACTTCCCAAATAACAATACATAGCGTCCCTCAGGGTTGACTCGTTGTTCGATTAATGTAAAGGGCACCCCATTCCGGATTCAAATCAATGACCCCCTGGCAAAAGCCCAATAAGAAGTGTTGAAAAACTGTCCTTTCCATTTCTTACGCATTTTAGATACTTCTGAATTAGTCAGGTGAGTTTCTTTAAAGAAAGTTTTATATGAACTTTGCATCTGTTCAGCTGGGCATAAATATGATGTCTTTTATGCACAGACCCCATTCCCCGGATGTTCCATGTCAGTATTTTATATTTACCCAAAACAGCCATAAGTCAGTAGGGTATCGCAGCAATGTACCATATAGTAGTAGCCTGTAAAGCACAGTGGGAGACAGAATATATCCAGAACCAGGAACCAAACACCCTTACCAAACAAAACCCCCACAATTCTAGGACCAACGAGCAAACTAGGTTGGCCCAAACTTGTTCTAAAACGCTTTACATTCACACTGTTATATACTGCAACAACTGCAGGGGGGGGCGGGTGCCAAACAGAGCATGGTCAAGCTCCTGGTATCAAGGCTACACCCTAGGCCAGACCCTATAATTGAAAAAATTTAAAGTGGAACCTGGGGGAAAAGGAAATGTTATAATCACATTTGCATACCGTGCAATTCCCTGTAAACGGTCCGGTCCCTCTGATAGGAACAGAGAAGACAGGAACCTAGGGAGGCAAAATGAATGAGATTGTACATTGATGTGTACATTATGTCCAGGTCCCTGCAAACAGTAAAAAGTATGCTAGGAATAAGGTTATACACTATGAAAGTAAAATCATAAGGTCCCAATGAGCAGGTAGAAGAGTCGTGATATTGAAGCAATAATTATCCATATAGATCTTTCACAATTTGTGGGGTGATCGAAGGAAACAAGACAATCTTACTTTCAGAGTCTGACGGCAGCAGAGTATCGTCTGATTGTTCTGGAGACGCGGCCTGCGTGGGGTCACGTAGGGAGGCAGCAGCGCAGACTCTTGTCCTGAGATAGCCTGCGCTGGAGTAGGTTGTTTACCTGAGAGTATTCGGGCCAATCCGGTGCGACGGGACTTCGACCCCTCCTGATGTAATGACAGACGACGTAACTGTTTATCAATGTTGCCCAGAGATTGGGGCGGTAGTGTAGATTCCAACCAGGCGTTCGCTGCCTCAGGGTATTCAAAAAATGAGATCTTTGATTATAAATACTTTGCAGGCGCAATGGAAACAGAAGAGCATATTTCAAGTTCAAGACTTGAAGCTTTTTCTTGAGTGGCTGATAGGAGGCTCTCTGTCGTTGCACCTGGATGGTGTAGTCCGGATCGAGTGAGATACGAGTATTGTCATATTGGATGGGGGCGTTTTCACAAGCCTTTTGTAGTACGTGGTCTCAGTCTCTATAATTAACGATACGGGCAATAAGTGGTCTAGGTGGGAGACCCACAGTTGGCCTGCCCGTGGGTATACAAAGCGCCTGCTCCACGCAGAAGAAGGTGGAGAAACCCTCCGGGGCAACATGCTCTTGAAGCCATTTTTCAACAAACCAAGTCACATCTGGCCCTTCTGATCGCTCCGGCATACAAATAATATGGATATTATTACGCCTGGCTCTTCCCTCCGCATCTTGTGCTCTGTCTAGGAGGGTGGTGAGTTGTTTTTTGCATTTGTGTCAATTGGTCGGAGTGTTCTTTTTGCTGTGGCACAGACTCTGCAAGAGTTTGTACGCGCTCCTTGACTGTGTCTGAGAGTTTGGCATGGTCTGCGCAGAGGAGGTTAAGGTTAGCAGTCAGAATCCCCATCTGTTGTTCCATAGGTTGGTGGGACGCCCTGATCTCGTGAAGTATTTGATCCAGCTTGTCAGGAGAAGGCATCAGAGCTGTTGGTGGAACACAGCTGATCAAGGATGATTGAGAGGCTGAATCTGAGTCTCCCTGCAGCGGCGTTTCCCATTTGTGCGTCCCGTGACATCACAAGAAAAGAGCGTTTTGTAAGGAAGAACCCACAGGCTCAGTGTATGGTGTCTCAGGCAGACTCAGTATGTGCAATTAAAGTTAGTAGTGCTCACCTTGATGTACTGTGTAGGGATAACATACCAGTCTAGTACCCAGAGTCGACAGCGGGTCCAGCGTGCACTACACCTCACTAGGAGGCTCAGGATAAATAATGGTGGATCGTGTGTCCACCTCCTTTGTACTATTTCCTTTTTCGGGGTCCTGTGTGGAGGACACTGGGCACAATTGTGTTGCAAATAATGTTCACAGTGATAAAAAATGTTGTCTGATATGTCCATGTGGACGAACAATAGAACGTCAGGCCGTGTGAGCACCGGCACCCGGCAGTTAATGGAATTGAACACAGGCCGACAGCATATATATTCTAGTGACTGGTGAGGAGTTCACTCAGCAACGCAACAATTTCCTTCATTCGCCTCGGTTTCGTGTCAATTTCAATAGTTAACGCAAAGGTTTGCCAGCAGGCCCAGGAAAGCGGCAATTCAGCTCAACACAGAGTGCCTTTCACATATAACGTAAAGCAGTTCTCACAGAAGCAATCACTCGGGTCACAAAGTCATGTCATTTCAAGCACTCTAGTGGGTAGAGAATCTCGAAAACCCTCCTTGTCAGTACAACCAGGGATGGGCTGGGAAGGTGATACAGGAGTATGATGGTGTGCAATCAGACTTAATTGCCCCCAGCTCCTCACCTTGGGGCCAAGAGGTCACTAGCAGCGTCGTCGTCGATACAGCGGCTCAGGCCAACACCCCGTCAGTGCCAATTCTAGTCCGCTGGCCCAGGAGGAGTCAACAAACCACCACAGTAAAGCAGCAGTATCGGCCCGCACTCACACTGGCGTATGCTGAGGGGCCGAAGTTGCAGTTCTCCGCCGGGGCCCAATGCCGCACAGTCAATTAGGCGGATCGGCAAAGCACTGCCAGGTCCGCAGCACGACAATGAGGGTTAGAACGTGCCCAGCAGAGTTCATAGAACTGTAGACCTCCGACAAGGCATCGCGCACTGGTACAATGAAAGTGCGTCATGGGCATGCATTTAATACAGGCCGCGGTGCGCGGGCCTTCAGGTCACGTCGGATCTTGTCTCCGGCAGTTAAAGGGGGTCATTAACGCACCTCAGAGTCGGCCACAAAGTTCGTCCGTGATCAAAGTTGGCCCAAACGCAGTTGATATGCCGGTGTGAACCGGGACGCACACCAGGCTCCGTTTCAGGAAAGCTCCCGGTCTCCGCCTCCACAGGCCGCGCCTTCCGGCAGCAGACCCCCGCAGCAGTTCTCAGCAACCGCAGGGGCTAAACAGACCGCTGTCGTGCTCCGACGATCTCCGCCACGTCCCAGAGGGTAAACTCCCAGGTTCCGTTGCATACAGCAGGGTATATCGCACTAGGATGCGGCCGCAATGCTTGGCAGCAAGCCACGCCCCCGTACATAGCTATTGTTTAGGTGATGCGTGCTTGATTGAGAGGCCAGGTACATATTTGGAAGACATTCATTGATGGCAGTGATGTGATCAATGCTCAGTGAACTGAGTGACAAACAATGTCTGGGTCCTGCAGGATTTCACAGATGAGATTTCTGCACATGATACTTCTGAGGGAATTTTTGCACGTGCTACTTCTGCAATGTTGCATGCCATGTCTTGCCAGTGATCAGTCTTTACAGTTGATGGACGTAGACAAGGGCCTACATGGTAAATGGGGCAATTGTTGTATGTACCAAACTGTATATCAGGCGCTAGATACTGGTGAGGATCCATGCAGTTTCATATAAGATATTTAGCTCTGTGGTGCTTTGCGGTTTGAATGTGTCGATGTGTGACTAGGTCCTGTTTAGCTCCTGCGGTGGTGTTATTGTTAATGATGAATAGTGGTCGTTATAATGATTCCTCACTGCTTTCTTGACTTCAGTATGTTCTGTTATAATATAGCAACAAGTTTGGTGTTGATGTTGTGTTATTCGCATATATCAGTGCCCCTTTGTGATTGACATACATTTACATATATAATTTACACAAGGAATAGCAAAATATTTGTACTGGTGTGTTGCTTTGATGGATTTCTATGACGATGTCTGCTCATTAAGAGGATTCAAAATGGAGCTTAGACTTTAGTGTGTTCATGTAAGTTAGTTGGTAGTTAGTTTCTGCTGTGTAAGAGTGATCTTGCAGTTACAAGGATCTGGAATATCTGATAGAGTCACTTACTGGAGGTACATTGACATCTATAGTTTTTTGGTTTAATGGCAGTTTAGAATGTGATTTGTAACTGTCAGATTTTGTGCATCAGTGACAATTGTTCTGCACACTGTTGTTCATCTGTTCTTGTAAACAACACCATGGACATAGAGGGGATGTCATTGCATATGCCACTAGTTCAATGACATTGCCCCAGTGTGCTTTCCATTTATGTTTTGACAAGTGGCATTTAGAGACATGCTTTATTTATGACATTTTTAATACATATTGACTTCGTGAGAGCTAGATATACAGGTTAATGAAAGCAAAACCTTTACTATGTCATGTGGGAGGAAATCCAAGAAACAGCTAGTACACTACATCAATAAGCATTCGGGTAGTTGATCGGTTTCTTTCTCCTTTTTGAGTGTTCTTTTTTATAGGAAACTGATGATTTCAAATAGAATTGCCATTATGGAAAAGCCAATACGGGGACTACAGAGTTTCTGTAAAAAAATGGGTTCCAAACCTATGAAAGGGGCTTTTGACCACCTATGCAGCGATGTTGGTGGTGAGTGCGACACGTGGGGCTCGCATATGGGGCATGGCTGATAACCATGGTATACCATGAGTAGAAAATGCCTTTTTTAAAAATGCTGCACAAATACTCTTTGCCATGACGAGCTGGGCACTTCCTATATTGATAATAAAATAAAATTAGCATCACTTCTGCTGGTGCACTCCACCTGGTCCAGGGAAACTTCTCCATTAAATCGACTTGGCATAGATGATTGGAAGAAACTGCAAGCAGCCCTTGACATACCTTATGTGAAAGCAACAGTGGAGAAGATTGGGTGTCCTCGATATATGCCTCTCCAAATTCCTGCTTGAGTGGTGACAAGGTCAAGCTGGCACAGTTGTTTCTATTGAAAGCCAGGGCAAACAGATCCCTGTCATATAGACACAAAGTTGTAGTGTGCGTGCAAGAGGGTGTTCAAACCTACTTATCCTCAATTGAGAACCAGGGAAACTATTATGTTTTAACTAGATTCCATTCTAATGAAGTCCCCCTCACGGTAGGCAATCCAGCGAAATTGTTATTCCCTATCAGATTTAGACCCTTGCCCCTCTGATGGTGTATCTATTCAATCTAATGTACACATTGTGCTCTTTTGCACTTTTTTTGAAGAAATGTGAGTTTGCCACTTTTTGAAGTTTTTAAATTTTGTCAGTGTAGACCGGCACTGTTGTTTATATACTAATTTTACTCCTCTCTGATCTTTTACTTCACTACGGTCTAATGTGTTTTTTAACGTATGGTGAGGTGCAATAAGATGGCAATGATTTTCGGAGTAGCGTCAACATTTATGTATTGACTCCATTCCTCTGTGATCTGTTTTTCCATTACGTTTCAACGTGTATTCTTCTAACATATGATGATGTGCAATAAGCTGCTAGCTTGTATGATGCCACTGTATTGAAAATGAAATTTAATTTCACCGCACTTTAGTGAATTTTATTGTATTGATATTCTTAGCTGAAATGCTCTCCCTTTTTTTTAACTCATATCATTGAGTATGATTACTGAATATATTGCTGTTTTATTTGTGCTTTTATGCCACAGATGTGTAGTGAATAAAGACATTTTCTGATTCTGACTATATGTGTTTATGCAGTTCATGAACACAACTTTGTGCAGCATCTGTAAGTATACCAGTGGTATATGGGTACAATGGGATATGACAGACCTATATGTAACTGAATACTTATGTGGTCTCGAAGGTGTGGCAACATATTATGAGTCCTGCTCTGTGTGCCATTAGTACATTGTTCCTGTATCTGTATGCCAATATTCTGTATAGCAATCAGTGTTTTATTTCACTGTCTGAGAGTGGTTCTTTGGATGCATCTAACTTTACAGCGCAGGAATTGTATTACAACATCTGTTTAGGAAAAGTAAGTAAGCTGCTTCTGTGTGCGGTGGGGCAGAAACATAATTTGGGAGTGGAGGAGAAGAATCTTGGCATGTTTAAATTTACTGACTTCAAGCAGACAAATGAATGCAAAGAAAAAGGTTTACTTTTCATCAGTGAGCAAGAGTAGCAGTTGATTGGAGAGACAGAAGAGCATTCCCCTTTTCTGACTCACTGCATATTAGGGATGTGTAATGAATGGGCTACTGCTGAGAGCAGAGGTCTCTGATAGGTCTCTCTGGATTGTAAGGAGAGAAAAGTGCCTGGTTATACCGAGGAGCAGATGGATGAATGACCCAATGGCACAGGCACAAAGTTGTAAATAGGCTGCATTTCATTGAGTACCAGTACTCAATGGAATGTCCCTAGATGGCTGGAAATGCACAAACGCCTTCTGAAGCTTAAAGTCAGATAAGCTGCTGAATTCTGAAATATCTGAACATGATTTATGAGATATTAAGGAAGTCCAACATAATGGGTATTACCGTAATGCAGTCTAAAGAAGATAAACGTCAGAACATCTGTTTTCGTGAAATTGGTTTATAGTAGAATTTTCCTTAAAACTTTCAAAATAGGAAAATGAGTGGAAGTAAGCTTGGTATGGTCTTTAAAAGAGAAATGTGAGTTGCCAAAGGCAAGATCCCCTGTCTTGGAAGCCTTTATGCATTAAGAGTTATCATTTATCCAAGTTGCAACACATGCAGTCTTTCAATTTAGTTTGAAAAAAGACTTGCCACCATCAAGATGTACAAGTTGAGTTTCATTTTATTTTAAATGGCCATTGTTTGCCTGGTGTCCCTCCAGATCTTTGCCTTGGCGGTTTTACTAGCCGTGGAACCATTTCAATATGATGACACTGCGTTAGCCCAAATTGGTATAGTTAACTTACTTATAAGTCTCTAGTATATGGTACAACATGTACCCAGGATGTTTAAGTTAAATGTCACTCGTGGGCTTCAGCATGAGCAAACATGAGTACATGTCTATCATTTCTAGCCCGGCTGTGCAGTGTTTAAACAAACTGCCATCTCGGCATGTCAAAATAACCTCTTTTGACAGGTCAAAAGCTTACTTTGAATATTAATGTCACCCTAATTAGGCATTATTGTCCATAAGGCAGGGTTCATGGTATTAAAAAGTTGGACATTAGAAGTTTAATGTTACTCATATCTTTACAGTGAAAAGACCCCTAAAGCTATTTAGAACACTATAGCAGGGTTGGCTCTTCCATAGCAAAGTATTGGGATACGATATTAGATTTAATAGTGTTATCTCCCCCTAGGAAGCACCTAGAAATACAATTCATGCACTCTTTAAAGCAATTTACTAAAAGCCAATTTCACCGGTGAAACAAGAAGGCCTACCCTCTCACAGGCAAATGTTAGCTGACACCTGGGCAGGGCCTGTCTTTGTACACCCAGTCAGACAAGCACCAATTCCATTGGGAGAGGAGCTGGCCGCAGAACCGGTTTAGAGTGACCACAGAGAAGGGGTTGCTCATTCCCCTCACCCCACATACGGGATGGGCACAGGAGATCTGACCATGGGAAGAAAGGTTTTGCCATCTTTGTTTTAGATAGAGCGGGGCACTGTGGGATTGTTTGCGGCAGGGCACAGAGAAACGTTTGCAAAAGTGGGTAGGTTTACCCTTTAGAACTTTTACCCCATTGGTTAGGAAGTGGCCAGAAGCTTCCGCCACCCAAAAAGCGGTGCATTGCATAAATGTGGTATCTTCAGTAGGCCTGGGTGGAGTACACGGAGTTCCCCTAGCGGACGGAGTTTGCGGGCACGCCCAGTTTGAGTTGCGATGGGAATGCGGAGTGAGTCCTCGCACTCCAATTGATGTGTAAATGACACTACACAGCTCTCAAGTGAGTTCTTGCATTCTAAATTGTGCGCGAACGGCATCTTGTGGTCCGCATGGGTGCGGCCACCTTGTTTTTCTGCTCTCTGTTATGGTGCTGGGCAGATATCTTACTCTTTCTTTAAACTCTCTAATTCTCCTCCTTAATTACTTATCTATCCTTAATTTTGTTTGTCTTTTATAATAGTGTGTGTCTTCGTGTTAGTATATTTTACGTTTTTGGGAAAAAAATGTGTGTTTTTTAAAACTTTTTTGTTTTATTTCCCCTTACTTCCTTATTTCTTTCTTTATACCTTTCCCTTCCTTTTCCTTCTTTTATCTATCCCACCCAGCGCCACGGCAGAGGGACTACTTCCTTGCGGGCAGCACCGCCACCCAGTTGTGCAGCCCCGGGCAATCTTTGGAGAGGAGGTGGCAGCACTAGTTTGTGCAGTGCCACCTCCCCTCTATGCTGACAGCAGGCCCGGTAGTGGATACCCCAAGTGGAAGCTTTGGCAGCGCTTGGCAATGGTGCGCCGGTGCATGGGACTCACCAGCCAGGTTCGGCTTAAAGCCCGGCAACTGAAGTACCATTGGGCTGACATTCTGGACTGCGAACAGGACCTGCTCGACCTGCTGGGGCATCGAGTTTCAGGGGCTTGTTGAGCATATTCATTATTTATTGTGTTTGTGTTCTACAATGCTAAAACAAAATCCAAATAGCATGCTGCCCACACTCGGAGGTGAGTTACGTTTAGTTTATGCTGGTATATTATTGTGTGATCCAGTTTCTAATTTCTGCGTGGCAGGTACTCAGTGCTTCCTAATCGTACTCTTCATTGGCGCTTACTTTGGCTAATTAATTAAGACACCATTGCAGACTGTTCTCCTGTCACTATACTGAATCAGAGAGTAGTGCATTCTCTGTGTGACTTTGTTTATGTAGCTCATACAATTCCAAGTTATTCATTCCACAGCGATGTGTAGTATGCATCTATGCATTGCAAAAAAGGGAAGCCTGAGTTGGTCCATCAAGAAGTTTGAGAAATGGGAATAAAATCAATGATCATTCATTGCAAGGCATTAGTTCCAAATTTGTTAAGGACATTTGGATTAGGGATTTATGAGCAACTCCACAACAGTCGATATACTCGATTCAAGACTAGTAGTACTATAGACGATCTGTTTTAGAGAAGTACAATGTGACTGTGTTTGCGTGTCATAAAAAATGTTTTGGAGATTATTATCTGAATCACTAATCAATTTTTTTTTATCATCTAAATGTCTTTCATCAGGACCCAAGGGCAAGAAGAGGGACATTTCCAAGGGCCGGGAAGAAGCTGGTCAGCTGGCACAGACCACCAGCGCCGCTGCCGATGGCTCTGCTGATCCCAGTAAGTCCTTCAATGATTGTTGTGGACTTCTTAGAGTAGAATCTTGGGGTATTGGAATGTTGGTGCTGTCTATCGTGAACATTCAGATAGCAGGCCCAAGTAAGCTAGTGTTATAAATCAAATTTACCATGTGTACTTTTTGAGAAGGCTTTCCTTTTCCTGCTCATGCCTAGCCATAACACAGTTGAGTTCACGAGAGAGTGGCCATGGTCATCATGGACCGCCTCCACCCCACCCAATGAAGTGTGCTGCTGTCTCATTCATTTATAGTTACAGTACACCAGCAGTTTCCCTTGACAGTGCAGTTTGGCAGGAAAAACAGCATGAGGCCCACTTCCACTGAATTTACCAAATACCACAATATGTCTTTAAATGACCATTATTCCACCCCTGGCTTGTCTAACTTTGTGAACCAACCAATCAAATGCCCAGAGTGATAGCTGGAAGATTCTGCATTGCTATCTGAACTGTAGTACTGTATTGCTGTTGCATTTGGGGTTGCTTTTCTGGCATCTAAATTATGTGTAATAACAGCCACACGGAACATCAGTGATGCCGGCTCCAGTGCTGCAGTAGGAGGCGACGGGCCAGTTGGAGAGGGAGAAGCAGCAGCAGGGACAGGCACTGGTAAATCACATAGGGGCTTATTTATGAGCCCTTGCATCAATTTTGCATCACCAGTACGTCACTTTTTGTGACACACCAGCACGGTAAATAATGCGCCATGTTGCGTCATATTTACAAAGTAATGCATCTAGGTAGATGCGTCACTTTGTAAACCCCTGCGCCACATTATACCTGAGCCAGGTATAATGTATGCAGGGTGGGCGTTCTGACACAAATAAGCCTCGTAAAAGTGACGCAGTGAAATCTATGAGATATCACTGCTTCACTTCTAGGACGCAAAAGCGTCAATATCTTACGCCTGCCTCACAGCAGGCGTAAAACTGATGCAGGCACATTTGAAATGGGACTTGCCCATGTGAAATGACCCATTGATGGAGTTGCGTCACTTTTGTGACACACTCCAGCAATGCGTCATTTTTGCGCCTACAGATCCATCAGAAATACTGACGTATCTGTAACTCCTTGCGACATGATGCGTCATACTGTAAATATGATGCATCCAGAATGTCGCACAGAGGGCGCAATGAAAAGTGACGCATCGCTGTTTTCACACAGCGATGCGTCACTTTTCATAAATGAGCCCCATAATTTCTTGCAATTACTATGCTCACAAGCTATTGCCATGGCATCATCATCATCAACATAGGACTGTGAAGTGAACCCCCCCCAACTATACCAGCCACAGCAGTTGGTGTGTTATTATTATGGCCTCTTCTATCGGCAACTCAGCAAAAGCTCACATAATGAGCGTTGATGGTTTGAGGAAGACATGATAGAATGGAAGGTTAAAAGAAAGGAAATGGCATATGAGTGAAAGGGTGGGTGGGTGAAGAGATGGATGGGCGAAAGGTTGATTTAAAGAAAGGGTGGCTATTGAATGGATGAATAATGGATTGGAAATTTTGCTGAAAGACGATGAGAGAAAGTAAACGTTAATCATGGTGGCTACGGGTGAATTTGAATGACAGGATGAATTAATATTTGGATTGTTTGGATGAATAAGCAAGGCAGCTGTTCCCATGAGGAACATGCTGCTCACCTACTTTGCTTACTTGGTTTATGTAGGGTTATCATTATTAAAGCTATGGTTCTAAGGGGGGGGCATTTTTATATTCTTTGTTCTACTCCCTTCACTCGCTGTATATGTTAAGTGAGCCAGATGTATCCCGCCCATCATTCATCATCCCCCCCCCCGCTCATGGCATTTTTGCCAACTGTGACTGAAGAGCAGTATGGGTCAATTCTTGACTGGAGTGCAGGCTGTATAATGTGCATCTGCTTCAGTTAATGGAGCATTTACAATTTTTTCAAAGCATTAAAACCAAACACAAGTTGGCACTTGAAGAGGAGGAGGAGGAAATTAACACACTCAGCCGGGCCCCAGTGCTGCTGGGCACTTTCAGCCTTCAGCCTCCCAGCCATCCCAACGCTGGCGCTGCCGCCAGCCAACTACTGTCACCCACTACTGCTGGAGCAGAGTTTTCTGTTGAAAATTTATCGGGTTTTGAAGCTCCAGTTTGTCTATATGTTGTGAATTAAAATTATTAATTATAATCTCTAATTATTTGTTTTGTGTGAAATTCTAATTAACCAATACGAACTAATAAGAGAAAACTACACGTGGGAATGCATTCATGTGCTTAATAATAATGTGCAGGTTTTATTAAATGGATATTGCTAAGTGTTGTTTGTTTTAAAGTACAAAAACGCTTTTGAAACAACGTGTACTAATGCTTTTCTGTGTTGCAAAGGCTAGATAATTACATACACATAAGGGTATTAGTGGGGTTAACACTGTTTAATCACTATGCTGTGGTAACGTTGTTTTTGTCTCTTTTAATTAAGATGGTCTGTTTTGGCCTATCGAAAAATGGCTGCTGTTTAAAGCCTACATTCGAGTGATGAAATTTTGATGAGAGGGCCTTGCTGAACCTGGTCGAGAGTCATCTGACCACAGTCTTCGCCTGGTTTAAAAGTTTCCGTGAGGACAGCAGTTCTGGGCTAGAGTCCAAGTGTCCTTGGAGGACAAGGGAGCCACAATGAACTTTGTGATCACAATTCTGGTTCCGAGGAAATATGAACGTAAAAAGAAACATTTGCAAATTCGAGTTTCTTTCTTCCGTCTTTTTATTTTTGTGATTTTTCTGAGCGGAGATTTTTCCAAATGTAGCGATGCTACATCCTTTCCTGTTCGCTCTGCTCAGCGGTTCAGCGGATATCTAAAACATTTTATGTTGCTTTCTTTTGTTAAATTTATTATAAATATACTAGACTAGAGAGGATCTGTGTCATTGCGTTTTGAATTTTGAGGCCACTTCTTCCCAAACTTGCGTTGGTGAGGATCGATGCTGTGAGGACGGCGACTTGAGAGACTTCTATCGAGAGACCTGTCCTGACCCATTTATGACATTTAGCTAGAATAGGTAACTATGAGAATAATGATTTTGCTTTTGAATTGATTTTCCATTTGAACTAATTTTTAGATAAATTATCGTTATTTTAAAACAGTGTTGGTGGTTATTTCTTGTCAATTATTGAGTACTTTATTTTGATTATTGTTTAGATTGTTGTTTAAATCATGACTCAAGACAGTGTCAATTTGGTTTTATCGATCTTAGTGCAGATGCAGGGTGTTTAGAAGGGTTTCTCTCCACAGGTTCAGTGACAATAGAGTAATTGAGTGTATGTTAGTAAAATGGGCCCAAGTGTATGGTGAGTGTATGTGCGTGTAACTGTGAATTTACTCTATCTGTGGAAGTAGGGAGAATTTATATACCCTGATCTGGAGCAATTTCCTGGTAGCAGAATTTGATGGTTTTGATGATTGTCTTGATCTGATTAGATTGCTTGTACATTGGCTTTTTGATTATTGATTATTGATTGATGTTGGTATATGTACTAATACTATATGTTGGAGTTGTCGTGTTGAGTTTTATGTAGTGCTTCTGGAATTTAGGAGCTGGTAGCAGTTCCGTAGTAGGGCAGAGGGAAGTATATACTGCTCTCGGGAAAGACGGGATTGTTGGTCCTGTATGTATGCAGGAGAAACGTGTGACAATTGAAGTTGCGCGTCACATTGTCTGGGTTCGGAATCAGTGACATCGTCGTGTGTTACTATTAGGGATATATTTCTGGTATAAAAGGAGTGTGTATGATAGCGAAGGTTATCTGTGAAACTCTGGTCTTAAGTCCCAGGGATCCGTAAGGTTGACCGTTAAAGCTTATCGCGGGAGAAGTAATAGGTATTCTCTGAGCTTGTCTGAAGGACTGGGCGGAGGTAGACACTGCTTGGTTAACGTGTGTTATAATTCTGTAGTAGGGCAGATTGTTCGCTGTTCTCGGGAAAGCAGGATTCTGTGTGTATGTACTACATTTTCTTGTATGAATGTGCGTGAATGAATGTATGAGTATTTAGTTGATTGTAAAACTCTTTGGAGCAGTCCTAGAGGAAACAGTTAATGAATGCATGATAGAAGGGCAGAGTAGAGAGATGTGCTACTGTGTCAACGAGAGTATTAATTCCGCACTGAAACAGAAGTGAGTGAAAGACGGGATTCTTGTGAAATAGAGATATTTCTTTACTATTCTATGGTTAGTGAAACAGACAATGGAGATGTTTATATGTTGTAACTAATAGATTTTGTAGAATTTGACACGAAGTCTACTGAGAAATTTTGTAAAGGAGGGGTAGACGAGTGACAGGAGACAGGAGTAGGAGCGACTGCAGCGACTGCTGACGTCAAACAGACCGCGCTCTGATTGGATATTGGATCAGTACAGTGCTCGCGCTGAGATTGGTGCGTTGGTGTGAGCCGTGCAAGAATTGGAAGGGATACAAGGTGACGTAGACGCTCCAGGATTGGTGCGTTGGTGTGAGTCGCGCTGTTATTGGATAAAATATCGTATTGTATAGTTGTAATACGGAAGGGATTAGAAAGCTTTGGTAAACGCTAAAATGTATTACCAAGAAGAGAAAAAGAAAAAATCTTTGTTTGGAAAAATAAAACAATGGTTTGACAAGGATAAAGATGTTAAAACAAGAGAAGGTGAATTGTTAGCTCCAACGAAAACGCCTGCATCCTTCATGGCTGCGAGATATGGGTATCATACCTGTATATGGTTGGAGAATTGGGTTAGGTATACTAAAGAAGATGGTGTCCTAGCATTCCCAGAACATGGTTCATTTAATCTGGCCGTGTTGAGAAATTTACGGGAAAAGATGTTGTGTCTTGACCCAAGACCAAGGCCGACACAGTTTGAGGCTCTAGTGGAATGGGAAGAGGAAGTACATGAGCGAGAAAAACAGAGGTCTGGAGGAAATTACAGATACATGTTTGGAAAGAGACATGATCGTGAAACTCATCATGATCGAATGAAGAGATGGCGAGATGCTAGTATGTCAGAGGGATTATATCCTATGAGAACAGTTGAGGAAAGGGTTCCGGAGGCAGAAGTGAAAAGATATGGAATTAATGAATATGAGGATGAGGTCTTGAATGACATGATTTACAAGAGACCACCTCCGTATAGACCAGAACCAGAAGAGAGCACACCAGTTGTTTCTCCGATAAGAGATACATTGCGTATCATTGAAACAGAAAATGTGACACCTGAGTTAAGAAGTGGTAATCCTTTCAGGGAAAAGGAGAGAGAGAAAAGATGTGGTGATGAGAATACGAGAGAATTAGCCAGAACTACATCTGAACTGACTGAAAAGATTAGAGAGCTGACAAAGAATCTAGAAGCTGTTACGGTGCCTGTAACAATAGGTCCAGTTATGCCTATTTTTGATAAGCAGAGGACGAGTGAGAATGGTTTGGTGGTTCCATATGTTGGAAATAAGATAACAAGTTTGGCTGGTCCCTCAGGAGATTCAGGAAGAAGGACAGAAAGTAGTGATTTGAGACAATCCAGACATGACACATGTAGTGGAGGATTAGAGGTACAGTCTAATTCGAGATTGGATGATGCTAGTAATGCTGGTTGTTCAGGGATGCCAATTTTAGAACCACAGAAGAAAGTGGTTCCAGTGAGAAAATCTACTGAAATAACAGCTGAAGATTTGAATGATTGGATGAAAGTTCTTCAAAAGAGGGATAAAGATTCACAGGCAATTGATGTGGCCAGGTTACGTGTAGAATTAGAGGAGCTTGTTGCAGGGACAATTCCTACAGAAATTCTCAAAAATCATCATGATGGAGAGTTGTTATTCATGTGCAAAAACATCACCTGGAGAGCTAAAAATACACATGACAGGTTAAGAGCAATAGCGAATGAACAAGGAGTTGACATTGATAAGGTGAAAGCCTTGCAGAAGTCTTACAGGATGGATTTTACGGATAAAGACATTGAAAATCTGAATGGTGCTGGTAGAACAGGACAGATTAAGGAAATGGTCGCATTGTTGCGAAAATGGGGCGATGTAGAAAAGTGGAAGGATAGGTGGTATAAGAAAAGGGAAGAATCAGTAGAAAGGACTTATTCAGCATTTCCTGTGAGAGAAAAAGAGAAAACAGTGGATGCTTATCCCATGAGAGAAATACCTGGAGGAGGATATGTACATGTTCCATGGACCAGACAGGATATTTTATCATTTACAAATGATTTCCCTCGACTGAGAGAAAAGCCCGTCGAGTGGTATAGGCAGGTAGATAGGTTTGTGAAATTGTCAAAAGTGCTGTGGATTGATCTGAATAGTCTGTTTGATATAATTGTTCCAGCAGACTTGTGGGCTGAATGTAAAATAGTTGTGAGTTGGCCTACTGAGGAATATCCAAGAGATCAGAGAACAGGAGCACCAGATCCAGAGGTAATGAGGAAGTATGATCAGGTGATTGTATACCTGAAAAGTAAAGTTCCTCCCAAAGAAACAGACTGGGTTAAGATAGATCGAACACATCAGGAAGCAAAAGAATCAGTTCATGCTTTTTACGAGAGGCTGATACTGGCGTTTAAACAATTCCGTGGAGATGAGCACCTGGGTGACAAGGATTTGAGTCATTTTGTATACAGATTTGTATATGGCCTGAGACCTGAGATTAGTGAGAGAATTCGTGAGCATACAGTGGACTGGCAGAGTAAGAAAATAGATGAGATTCTGAGACATGCAAAATACTTCAGTGATGAAATTGAAGCAAAACAGAGAAAGCTGAAAGAAAAGGCAATATGGGCACAAGAGAAGGTTGCGGAAAGACAAGAAGCACAGTTGGTGGAACAGGCAAATAATACAGGGAATAGGCCCAGATATGCAGGGAAAGGAAAGGGGAATCTTGAGGAAGCTAAAAAGAAGTTCCCGTGTCAGAACTGTGGCCAACTGGGACATTGGAGATCTGAATGTACAAATCCACCATTAGCGAATTATGAAAGTAAAACCTTAAATCAACAGGTGCAGAACGAGGGGAATAATCAACAGCAGCAACAACAGAAGGTTGTGAGACAGCAGAGCCAAGAGCCAAAACCGCCCTTGCCACAGAATAGAGGGTCACAAAAGTACAATCAGGATTCGGGATTCTACAATGATGAGCAGGTAAACAAACCGAGGCGTTCTAACCAGGTACAACAGTACTTGTTAAAGAATGAAGGGAGTGAGTCTGAAGGTGACTATTGACGGTGCCGAGGAGAGGAGGAAGAGTGCATACTTGGTGCAACTCTAGAAATAGACCAGGCAGGACCATTTGTAGATGGGAAAATAAATGAAGAAGGTGTTACTTTTTTAGTAGACACAGGTGCGACTAGATCAACTGTCAGGTCAGCAGATATTAGAAATCTTCCTCTCTCGGATGAAGCAATCCAAGTAGTTGGTGTAGCCAATACACAAATCAAGACACGTCTTACTGAACCAGTAAGGGTACAAATAGGGAAATTTTCAGACATGCACAGATTTATAGTCTGTGACACTAGTCCAGTGAACTTGTTAGGCAGTGACTTGTTATGTAAAATGAACTGTACAATTTTTTGTACGCCGGATGGAATAGCTTTTGAAACACCAGATGAGGATGTTTTGTACCGAATGACTCTAGAAAATAGAGAGAGTGAGATGATTGGTGCATATGCTGTGTTTTATCCGGAGGATTTGCCTCACGAGCTGAGAGACACAGTGAAAAGAACAGTTTGGGAATTTACTGGAGAGGATGTGGGATTGATGAATAATGTAGATCCTGTGAAAATTTCAGTGAAAGAGGGAATTACTTATCCTAACATTCCTCAGTACAAAATGACACCAGAAATAATTGAAGGAATAACTCCTATTATTGCTTTACTGAATCATCTGGCAGATGGAGGGTTAAAGGTATCTCCAGCTAAATTGCAATTTTGCAAGAAAGAGGTGCATTATCTTGGACACAATATTGAAAAAGGTTTGAGAAAGGTGACTGATGACAGGATCAAAATCATCAGGGAAATGAAAGCCCCAAGGACCCAGAGAGAAGTGAGGATGTTTCTGGGAATGGTGGGTTATTGTCGTCAGTGGATAATTAATTTCTCCCTGATAGCAAAGCCACTGATTAAGCTGACAAAAAGTGAGATGACAGACCCATTGGAACTAGATGGAGAACAAATGGCAGCAATTGAGGAACTGAAAAGCAGAATGTGTGAAGCCCCTGCTTTGGGTATGCCAGACTATGAAAAAGAGTTTGAGCTGTACTGCAGTGAGAGAAATGGATGTGCACTTTCAGTGTTAATTCAGAAGCATGGACAGCTGAGGAGGCCTATTGCGTACTTCTCATCGACACTTGACCCTGTAGCTGTGGGTTTACCAGGTTGTTTGAAATCTGTGGCTGCAACATGCAGAAGCCTGGAACAGAGTGAGGGAATCATAATGGGATATCCTGTAAGGGTATTCGTACCTCATAATGTGGCAATTCTTTTGACGAGAAGCAGAACTCAGTACATGTCACATAGTCGGCTGACTAAATATGAGAAAGTCATTCTGGGAGCATCAAATGTGACTCTTGAGAGATGTGTGAATGTGAATCCAGCGACATTGTTGCCGGATATTGAAAATATGGGTGTGAAGACAGAAGATGATCACAATTGTTTGGATGTGCTGAATTACTGTACAAAACCGAGACCAGACATAAAGGATCTTCCATTACTTGAGAGTGATCATGTGCTGTTTGTGGATGGATCATGTCTGAGGAATGATGAGGGTGTGCTGAGGGCGGCATATGCAGTGTGCAAGGTTTCAGAAGTGATGGAAGCTTCACCATTGAAAGGAGTGAAATCTGCACAAGTTGCTGTATTGGTGGCATTGACGAAGGCTTGTGAAATTGGGAAAGATTTGAGAGTAACTGTGATGACTGATAGTCAGTATGGATTTGGAGTTGTGCATGATTTTGGCCAGCTTTGGCTGCAGAGAGGTTTCTTGACGTCGAGTGGGACTCCAATAAAGAATGCAGAAGTGATTGGAAAATTACTTGAGGCAATACAGCTGCCTAAAGAGTTAGCAGTTGTGAAATGTGCTGCTCATGGACAAGGAGATGATTTTGTAACTGTTGGCAACAGATTTGCTAATGACATTGCTCAGTATTGTGCGAAAAATAATCAATCGATTAACAGGGAACGAGAAGGGGAAATGTCTTTTTGTTCTGTGATGTTTACTAATGTCCTAGAAACGTGGGATGAAGTGAAACAGTTGCAGGATGAGGCAGGAAAGGAAGAAAAGAAAGACTGGATCAAGGCAGGTTGTGCCCCAAGAGAAACAGACCATGTTTGGGTCTATAGAGATGGTAGACCAGTCATGCCTAATTTCATGTTGTCGACAATGGCAAGGATGTATCATGGCCAGGGACATTTGGGAAGGGATGCGATGATCAGGTCTTTTAAACAGACTTGGTACAATGCAAAGTTCAGGAAAATTGCAGAAAGCATCTGTCAAAGATGTTTGATTTGCCAGCAATTTAACACTGGGAAAAAGACAGTGGTCAGTCTGGGAACGATAGGCAGAGAAGGTGGTCTTTTTACGAGAATGCAGATTGATTTTATTGAAATGCCCCAAGTGAACAGATTGAGGTATGTTCTAGTGGTAGTCTGCTTGTTCTCAAGATGGGTGGAGGCCTATCCGACTAGGAGAAATGATGGAATAACAGTGGCAAAGTTACTGTTAAGAGAGCTGATTCCTAGGTACGGATTTCCAGTAACGATTGAGTCTGATAGAGGTGGACACTTCTATAATGAGCTCATGAGTTTGATTTGTGAAGCATTGAGCATACAGCAGAAGCTACATTGTGCTTACAGACCAGAGGCTTCTGGTGTGGTTGAGCAGATAAATGGCACAATCAAGAACAGAATTGGTAAGATGTGTTTAGCCACTGGAATGAAATGGCCTGATGTCTTGCCTCTAGTGCTAATGACTATTAGGTCTACTCCAGATAGAACTACTGGTTTGAGTCCACATGAGATTTTGATGGGACCTGCAATGCGACATGCATTTGTACCTGTCAATAAGTTGATGACAATAACTGATGATATGATTTTGGATTACTGTAAAGGCCTGGCTGACGCAGTTCATTCTGTGTATCACCAGGTTGGAGAAGAAGCTACTACACTTGAGAAGAAGCAAGCTCATGATCTGAGTCCAGGGGACTGGGTGAGGATTAAAGTGCACAGAAGAAGAAATTGCTTGGTTCCAATGTGGGGAAGGCCAAGACAAGTCATTCTGACTACGACAACTGCAGTGAAGTGTGCTGGTGTGAAAAACTGGGTACATGCAAGTCATACTCTGAGAGTTCCAAACCCAAAGGATGGGACTGGTAAGGAGTATTTTGAAGAGTCAGATTCCAGTGATAATGAAGACACAGAACCAGTGAGAAAAAATCGGAGTTCAGAAAAAGAAGCAGAAAAGGCTTCAAGAGAACCATTGAGAGTCTCAGAAGGGAGATCAGATTCTGTAAAAGAGCCTGAAGTTCCAAAAAGCAGTGGAGGAAAAAGAAGAGAAAAGAGCAATTCCACAGACACTACTCCTGAATCAGAAGAGGAGATTGAAGAACCACTTGAGATTATACCTGAAGAAGCAGGGTCAGAAGAAGATAGAGAGGGACAGATTGCGGAAGACCCCCGAGGAGGTGTAGGGAACATTCCTGATAAGCTATGTGAAGGGACAAGTAGACAGCAAGAAGATTGCGTGTCGGAGACCCGAGGAGGGACAGAAATAGGGAAGTCTCAAACAGTGGTGGAAAAGACTGTGGAGCAAAAGAAAACTGCTGAAGAACGAGAGACATTTGAAACAGAATCGGATGAAAGTGAGAATGAAAAATCAGAAGGTCGAGTTCTGAGAAAGAGAACTTGGATTGGAGAAAGAAATAATAAAGAAACACGACCGAAAAAGATTGTGAGAGGAGATCTTTGGCCTAACAACAGAATAAAGAGGCTGAGATACAGATTGATAAGAGCAAATACCTCGAAAGCTGAACAAGTGAATGAGGTATCGAGTCAGAATCCAGCGAAAGGTGAAAAGCGAAAAGAATCAAAAGAACCAGAGGAGATCAAGAGAATAAGAAAACCTAACCAGAAGTATAGGTCGCCGGAATGGACGTACGTAGCACTGTCTGAAGGTAAAGAGGCAGAAAGTCAGGGAAATCCAGAGGAGGCCATACGTGAAGTGGTTGAGGAAGATACAGGTGAAATCCTGAAAGTAATCTTGACTGACATTGGAGAAAAGTCGGATACTGAGGATGATGAAATGAAAAAAGGTATTTGATAAAGCGCACTGTGGCCAAGCGGCTTCCTGGCGCTGGGGAAATGATGTTGGAGATCTAATACAATTTGATGTTGAAGAACATGAAGTGAAGAGTGATGAGTATCCAAATTGAGTGAACAGAAGAAATCACTTGGAGAAAAGTGAAAAGGAAAAAGTTTGAAAATTGATTGTTTGAAAAATCCAGAGTTTAAGAAATTCCAGTAGTGGAGTAGTAGAGGCTAAGTCAAAAGACAAGGTCAAAGTAGTAAAATGGCTAACATAGAGAATAACCAAAGTAGATGTGCCTTTTTGAAAAGATGGTGTAGAATGTGCTGTTGCTGTACTGGATTATTAATGCTACTATGGGGTGTATTAGCTTTATTAGTTACTTTTAGAGTTACAATAGGTACATTTGAGATACATGCAGAGAATGTGACTAATATAGAGAAGAGTTCACAGAAAGTAGTTCCAACTAGAATTAGTAATACTTACATACATAAAGATAGGTCAATTAATGATTTTTCTAGTAATGTTTTTTCAAAATTGTTATATGAATATGTGAAGACAATGGAAGTAAGGGATTGCTACGTATGTATGCAGTTACCTGCATCTGTTTCAGAGGGTGTTACTTATCACCATTTACCAGCTACGTATGGAATTTCTTGTAGTGTGTTAAGTAGTATTTTTTATTTGTTAGGGAAAATAGATTATGTGATGTCTAACAAAGATAGTATTTTTGGGCACTTGCCTATGAACAAAAGGCTGAATCCAGCTAAAGAAGCTAACATTTTTGGTGAAATTTTTATTGAGAAAGAAGAATTAACATTAGATTACATTTTTAAGAACAATTTAACTTGCAGTTTGAAAGAAGAGGAGAAGGCTTTCCTAAACATGGTAGAGGAAAGGAGAATGAGTATGCATGAAAAGGCAGGGAAATACAAAGTGAGTGAGACAATTTGGGACATTGAGATGGGGAAAGAATTGAAAAATGGGGCTAGTCCAACTTTAGCTCTAGATGCACCACAGAAGGGTAAGCTGTGCATTACAAGAAGGAAATCCCAATATGATACATATTTTGTTGGGACTAGTGAGTGTCATGATACATACTTCATTGCAACAGGATGGGGTTTCAGAGGTGGAGAAGATCCAGTTTTCCCAGGAGTGTATTATGTTTGTGGGAACAAGGCTTATTACAAGTTGCCTGACCATTGGTATGGCACGTGTTATGTGGGCCTGGTTTTTCCAAAGATTTTTCATATAGATAGAATAGAAGATGTAGAACATATTAATTTACTACCGCGTTTTAAGAGAGAAACTTGGTCAGAAATAGTTGGTGATATATTTGGAGCTTTAATTCCAGCAGTGGGAATTTCTTTGAATGCATATGGAATTAGAAAACTGTCAACAGTGGTGGATCGCTTATCGACAAATACCGCTGGAGGGTTTGTTTTGGTGAATACGGAATTGATTGCCGTACGTGCCATGTCTATGCAAAATCGACTTGCCCTTGATATTCTATTAGCTAAGGAGGGTGGAGTTTGTGGAATGCTGAAAGTTCAACATTGTTGCACTTACATTCCTGATGAAAGCAAAGATCTGAAGGTCTATATCAAAAATATTACTGATTTGCATGAAGAATTAGTACCACTGGAAGCTAAAAGTATCTGGACTAAAATAGCTAATAAAATAGTTGCTGTTAAGAGTTTTATTGCAAAAATAGGTAGTACTATTATAGGTAAGATATTGTTTCCTTTGACTTGTATAATTGTTGCTTTATTGATACTGAGATTGGTGTGTTTGTGTTGTAAAGACAGGGGAGGGAACAATACATTTTTAATTAAAAGAAATATTGAAAAGAGAAATAAAAGGTCAAAAAGAGATCCACAAGAAATAGAATTAGAAGAATTGAGGGAGAGTGGTTACTTGGAAACAAAGAGGGATGATGAAAGGGAGTCTGGTGTCTAATGTTGTGAAAAGAAAAAGACATTTCCAATTTCTCCTAAAATGGGACAAAATTTTACTAAATTTTTGTTTTTTTTGTTTTGGGTTGTTAATTTGGTGATAAAATCACCAAAGGGGGGATTGCTGGAGCAGAGTTTTCTGTTGAAAATTTATCGGGTTTTGAAGCTCCAGTTTGTCTATATGTTGTGAATTAAAATTATTAATTATAATCTCTAATTATTTGTTTTGTGTGAAATTCTAATTAACCAATACGAACTAATAAGAGAAAACTACACGTGGGAATGCATTCATGTGCTTAATAATAATGTGCAGGTTTTATTAAATGGATATTGCTAAGTGTTGTTTGTTTTAAAGTACAAAAACGCTTTTGAAATAACGTGTACTAATGCTTTTCTGTGTTGCAAAGGCTAGATAATTACATACACATAAGGGTATTAGTGGGGTCAACACTGTTTAATCACTATGCTGTGGTAACGTTGTTTTTGTCTCTTTTAATTAAGATGGTCTGTTTTGGCCTATCGAAAAATGGCTGCTGTTTAAAGCCTACATTCGAGTGATGAAATTTTGATGAGAGGGCCTTGCTGAACCTGGTCGAGAGTCATCTGACCACAGTCTTCGCCTGGTTTAAAAGTTTCCGTGAGGACAGCAGTTCTGGGCTAGAGTCCAAGTGTCCTTGGAGGACAAGGGAGCCACAATGAACTTTGTGATCACAATGCTGGTTCCGAGGAAATATGAACGTAAAAAGAAACATTTGCAAATTCGAGTTTCTTTCTTCCGTCTTTTTATTTTTGTGATTTTTCTCAGCGGAGATTTTTCCAAATGTAGCGATGCTACATCCTTTCCTGTTCGCTCTGCTCAGCGGTTCAGCGGATATCTAAAACATTTTATGTTGCTTTCTTTTGTTAAACTTATTATAAATATACTAGACTAGAGAGGATCTGTGTCATTGCGTTTTGAATTTTGAGGCCACTTCTTCCCAAACTTGCGTTGGTGAGGATCGATGCTGTGAGGACGGCGACTTGAGAGACTTCTATCGAGAGACCTGTCCTGACCCATTTATGACATTTAGCTAGAATAGGTAACTATGAGAATAATGATTTTGCTTTTGAATTGATTTTCCATTTGAACTAATTTTTAGATAAATTATCGTTATTTTAAAACAGTGTTGGTGGTTATTTCTTGTCAATTATTGAGTACTTTATTTTGATTATTGTTGTTTAGATTGTTGTTTAAATCATGACTCAAGACAGTGTCAATTTGGTTTTATCGACCTTAGTGCAGATGCAGGGTGTTTAGAAGGGTTTCTCTCCACAGGTTCAGTGACAATAGAGTAATTGAGTGTATGTTAGTAAAATGGGCCCAAGTGTATGGTGAGTGTATGTGCGTGTAACTGTGAATTTACTCTATCTGTGGAAGTAGGGAGAATTTATATACCCTGATCTGGAGCACTACCACACTGAGAACAGTCCATTGGTGCACTGCATCCTGCAGTGGCTAAACACCATCAAGGGCCGCTCACCAGAATGGATCAGATCCTGGACCTGCTCTGGATCGATATCCATAATGCCCCTTCAAGCCCTTTTAAAAGAAAATTTGTTTTGTTGGGAGGGACTTGTTGTTTGTTTGGGCTGGGTAGAGAGGGTGGGAAGGGAGTTGGGACTGGAGTGACTTTTTCCTTGAACATTTTGAGTTTTAGGACTTGGGTCAGTATTGTTTGCGGAGAGAGGTGGGCATGTGTACAGGGTGGGTTTCTTTGTAAATAAATAAAGGGGGAAACTACTTTATTCAATCTAAGTTTATGCCTGAAGTAGTTTCTTTTTCTTTTACTTTTACTTTGCACTGCTGCCTTCAAGTAGTTTTACGCAGCCTGTTTATGCTTTAACTTAATAGAGAGTATAGCGAGTTATACTTCTCTAACTATCTTAACCATTAGGGGGAATGCTACCATGATGACCTATATTATGTGCAACAACCTAGATAAAAACAGCAGCAGTTGTTTATTTACTTATTAAGTTAAATGTCATCCATACTGGTTGCCTTACCTAAATATAGATGAAGCAATAACAGGGAAGGCATCACAACTTCACAAGCAAGGTCCCACTTCCACTTCCACCCCGGTGAGCTCAAACTGAAGGATTAATCCGAATGATTGATTAATTATCCATCGTAGGCAACTAAATGGAAATAGAAAGACTGAGTTAGTGGGTTATATATTTATCAAAGATTTACAAAGAATTGACACCACCTGGGTACTACATGTTGACACAACAAGAAAGCCTGACAGTGCTAAAATACAAAAAATAGCAATAGTAGTAAGTTGTGGCTAATGTGTAGCTGGTGTTTATCATTTGTGAGAGCCCCAAGTTATAAAAAATGGACTCAAAGTCCGGAGTGGACAAGCTTAGGTTAGGCATTTGTGGTTACGCAACACAAGGCCCGAATACTGATGCTGAAAACTGATGTTCTCCATTCTATATCTAACATCTGGATCATTGCACGGGTGGGTATTGGGCCGTTGTGGGCTATGCTTAGAAGATCTTGCAGTAAGTTGGTGTTGCTTTTACCACATCCACCCCACCAAGCGTGTGATACATTGATGGTGTAAATTAAGCCACATCTCAACAAATCACACAGCCCTGGGGAAGAGGGTTAGGGGTTTGATGAATGGATGGGAAAGCGGATTTGTGGAAAGGTTTGACAAAGACAAACACTACAACACAAGGACAACATCCCGCTGGTCAATGAGCAGCTGCACATCACTCACCATCAATCTGTTTTTAGAAAGAAACAAAGGAATGAATATGACAGAGTACAGACAAATGCATTGCAAACAATTCATCTGCCCCCGAGACCCGAGTTATCAGATATCTAAATGTTCTGTCTTCTAGGTTGGGAAGTAAACCCACCCACCCAGTTCTCTTAATATGATTGTTAAAAGAAAATTTATACTTTATTGCAAAATTAGGTGGTGCATCTGCATTCTCCTCTGGAATGTCCACTCTTTGGTGCCTGTCTGGACTGGTCCAGTAGGTAAGCAGGAGTGTTGTAGAGCTCATCTAGTTTTTGCCTTTTATTCATGCAGGAGACTAGAAGAAGGCCTGCGGATTATGAAATAGAAACTGTATTTTAGAGTCAAGGAGAAGGACAGAATGAAGGTAAGCTTCATAAGAAGTGCATCAAGAAGACTCAGAGATAGAGCAAGAAAAAACAAGAGGGGGACTCAGAGTTTCACTTCTGTCATAAGTCCAACACACACACACACACACACACACCCACACCCCCCCCACACACACAGACAGAGCAGCATTTCACAAATGCACCTCTCTGTTCCATTTTTCTTGACTAGACACTAGCCCTCAGACTCTTAGTTTACTTTTGAACTGATGGCAACACTCGATAACTTCTTGTTTGTAGCTGTTGATGAAGTAGTCCCACAGCTCCCACCCTGAGTTCTTCCATCATCTTCCTCCTGACTCCGTGTAACTCTGTCCCAGACCATGGCAGTCTTCAAAATCAAACAATTGTCTAGGGAAGCCATCCTAGATGATGAAAAAATCAGAAGGATCATAGGAGTGGACCATGCAGGTTAATTTATTTTCGCTAAGTAAGTTTAGTAAGTTTGTGAAGGACAATCACCTCCAGGGAAAAAATGATCGTCGTCACTCAGGCCCCAAACATTGCAAATCAATCATCTCAGGCAAGTTCACACATTACAGTTCAACACCCTCCCTCACTTTCTGCCACCACATGAATCAGAAATCATCATCACTCAAACAATCAGTCACTCACTGTTGCAATAGTTGTAGTTACCTCTTCCAATCCAAGAATGGGTAGTTTAGGTATTAGATATTCAGTCATCTTTGATGTTATGTTAATGCTATTTCTAAGCGCACTTATCACCCGGGGGCAACTCGGCGCTATTGAGGAGCATGATAGGGAGGAACCAGCGGATATTAATACAGATAGGCTTTAAGTTGTTTTCTGAATTTACTGTAGATAGGAGTCTCACGGAGAGCTATGGGTTCCAGTACCTTGGGGCAAGATAAGAAAAGGCCTTGCCCCCAGTGCGAGTTTGACATATTCAGGGCACACACAAAAGGGCTTGGGTGCTTGATCTGAGATTTTGGGACGGCACGTAAGTAGTACGTTTTCTTTGAAGATAGCGTGGACCTTTGCCTCTCAAGGCGTTATAGGAGATGCAGCAAATTAAAAGTAGGATCGCTTCTTCACAGGTAGCCAGTGCAGTTCCCTCAGCAAAGGTGTGGAAGGGGTGCCCGCAGGACGGTTCAAGATTAATCTTGCCGCGGTGTTCTGGACAACCTGTAACTTTGCAAGCAGAGTCTCACCCACTTCGTCCAGCAGAGCATTCCAATAGTCCAGTCTTCTGATCACAATCGCCTAGACATTGGTTCTGTTGGAGTTAGTGGGGAGAAAAGGAAAGATTCTGCGCAGAAGGCACAAGTTATAACAGGAACTGGTAGTAGCAGCAACATGGTCTTTCATAGTTAAAGTATGGTCAAGTTTTATGCCTAAGTTTCTTACACTTTGTTTGGGCACGGGAACTGCTCCCAATTGGTGTGGTCACCACTCATCTGACAAAGGGTTGGGGCTGTCCCCATTAGCATGATCTCCAGTTTTTTTGGGTTCAGCTGAAGGCAATTTCAGTCATCCAGTTGGAGATTGCAAGCATTCCGGCCGAGAAGCGCATTTTCTCTGATTCTAAATTCGGGCCAACGGTAAACATAAGCTGCGTATCGTCAGCGTATGAAATTATCTCAAAGCCATACTGATCTACAATCTTTGCTAACGGAGCCGTATAAATGTTGAATAGCATCGGGCTTAGACACGATCCCTGGGGTACACCCTTATCCAACTGCAGGCAACACATTAGAATTTGGTATTGCCAGACAGTCTTGTAGATAATAAATGATCTTCTGGGACAGACCTTCTAGTGCTAAGTGACGCAAAAAGGGACAGGCAATAGGCAGGCAAAGGGGGCAGGCATTGTTCAATGCCATGAAGGAATTGTGGAGGCTTCTTCAATGTACACTGGTCCAACTGCAATCTGGCAATATATGTGACTAATAAAAAAAGGTAGGGCAGCATAAATCTGACATAAAAATAATAATGTTCCTCTAGCTACTTTTATTTTTTTGTCAATAAAGAACTAAGTTCAACGAGAAAAAATGAAAAAGTTCTATAGGGGCACTGGCATACTTATTGCGGGAAGTAGACTTTGTCCTTAAATTCAGGTCATTCATCCAGAAGTTGGTCAGCTAATACATTTGATTCATTTTTGGGTGAATCACCCTCCTCCTCTGCTGCTGTTTCAAGAACGGTGTAATTGTGTGGTATAAAATGGTTCATTTTGATCATAGTCAATCTCTCCACGTTTTGAGGTCGAGAGACTAGTCCTTCTCCCTGTAACAACCACAGCAGCTGCCTTGAACAAAATTTCAGTAGACACACTGGTGACAGTACAAGCCAGATACTTAATTGCCAGCCTGCTGAGTTCTGGCCATTGGTGCCACTTTCCATACCAATAGACCAATGAATTTTGTTCCACCTAGACCTCTTTTAGCTCGTCCAGATACTCCTGGAACATCCTGTGGGTGTTCCTTGGTGCTGCGGCCTGATCAACCTGTTTTGCCATCACCTCTGCCCTGCAAATTAGAACCAATACAATGCAGAGGTTGGGTGCAGTCCTTCTGTTCCTGTTGTTCTCGGTGTTCTGGTTTATGATGTTTTTGGCTGCTGTGAGATACGACAGTCCTCTCTGGAAGTTGAAGGTGGCACCCCAGAACTGTGGGGTGGGACTCGAAGTTCCAGGCGTTCTTCCAAGTCTCTGGCTTGCTCTACAATCCACCTCTTGTATTTTAAAACGTCCCCTTCAGAATAAGAAATGAAAGTGAGCAGAAGTTTTTTGTACTGTGGATCAAGTAGTGTGGTACAGATGTACTCTTTGGACTCGATGATGTCATGTTGCAGTCTTGTATTACAAGCCAAGTGTAGGAGTAAGTTCTCAACCAAGGCATGCCCTTCTGTGTTATCAATCACACCTGTGGGGGCGAACCTTTCAGACACCTTCTTTACCTGGTCTTGTGGGAGATGTAACAAGTGGATAGCTTGGCCCATCGTACTGTTCTCCTTGCTATATAAACCTCAAAAGGGGGAGCATCTGTGTCAGGAATTTGGCAAGGCCCCATTTGTCCATATCCATGGTCATAATGTTTTCCCAATTACATCCCCTCCTCTTTGAATGACATAGTCATTGATCTGTTTGTACTACTCAAACAGACATTACAACTTGTAAAAGGTCGAGTTCCAATGTGTAGGCACCTTCCTTATCAGAGCTTTAACTGGTGCTCTATTATTATGCTGAATAATCAGCAACTGTTTCCGAGCTTTAAAAGAATAGATGAAATGAGTTCAGATTCTGCTGCAGGTGGTCAGTATGTTGCTGACTACGTCTTCCATTGTGAGGAAGTCTTGCACCACCAGGTTAATGCAATGGGCCACACACAGGATCCTCAAATAGCCTCCACCTGACATGGCCTTGGCTATGTTACTGTCATTGTCCGTGGCAACAAATCCAATTCTGAGACCTCTGGGGAGCAGCCATTCATACACCTTGCTGTTAAATTTCTCTAAGATGTTTACAGCTGTATGGGGTTTCTCCATGGCGAACATGACCACTGTTGCATGGCGCCGAATGCTCTTAAAACGTTTTTCAGGGCCAAGACCTGAAGATATCTTTTGATTTACCCCCGCAAAAGAGAACCAGTGTGCAGTGCTGTACATGAAAACAGTCACCTGAAAACTGGTTCACATGTTTGTCATCAGGTGGATGGTATGAACAACACTTTGCTGCAAAGTTTGTCCAACCAACTGCAGCACATCATGATGCAGAGCTGAAACAGCAACTCTGGCAAAATAGGTCCTACTTGGTACCTTCTATTTTGAGCAGATAGCTTCCACAAATTCTAAGAATCCCACTCCTTCCACAAAAGAAAAAGAGAGGCGGTCCAGCGCTAACATTTTGCCAGCGTCCCATTGAACAAACGTGCGGGTGGGTGGTTCCGCTCATTGGGCCCCTCCTGCGTAAACATGCTCGTAATAGAAGCCTGAATTTTCTTCTTTTCTTGGGGCACTGACACCGGCGTCTTTTGAGAAGTAGATGGCATTGGTAGCCTCAATTTGTGTTGTGGTGGGACAGTTACTTATGCCATGGTGTCCGAATCTTGTGCCATTGTGAAGTCGCAGAGGTGGGTGAATCTTCTGGCCCATTGCTGGAGACAGGGCTGCTTTGCGTGAAGTTGACCTCCTCTTCTTCCTCTTCATCACCTTCCACCATGAGTGGACTTGTAGCTGATGTTCCCCAGCTCTCCTCACCTCAACCACCACGTTCATCAAATCTTTTTTAAGGTGCTCTTCCCACTTGACTGAATGGTGTTTCTATATGGGTTGCCTAGCTTCCAGTACCATAATGTGTACCAGGCTTACCTCAACGAAAATTTGTGTGGCAAAAAGTGCATACTTCAATGTGCTCTCCCTCTTTGCTAACCGTAAAAAAGTCCCAAACTGTGGAGGAGTACTTTTTTTACTGTGCCACTGCCAATGTCTGAAGAAGAACTGGAAGTAGGTGGGCGTGCCGTTTATTGCCTCTCTGCTTCTCCTGAGGCAGGGGTTGGTGCATGTCTCAGCTGGGGCTTTGCAAATATGAGAGATGGTGAAGGTGCTACCTCTTCCACATCCCTCAGAGGAGGTTGAATAGCAATGGCAGACTCCTCTGTGTCACCTTTCACCATGACTACCTTGTTGTCGTCATCCTCCTCATCATACCCTTCCATGCGTCTAAGTCTTTTGGGAACTTTTCTTTTCCCTTGCCTCTCCAGGTGTCTCCTGGGCTCTTCTGCTGTCCACTCCATGCCTCTATCATCATCATCATCAGAGGTGGTGCTTGGAGAAGATGATGCAGTAGTATCCTTATTTACCTTGCTGGAGAACTGAGAGCCAATGATTCAAAAACAGGAGGTTCAACTTCTTGCTCGGAAGGAAGCTCAACCTCCTGTTCTGCTCCAACATGAGACAAATGTACTATTGCTTTCTGCTGCTGTGGCTGCTGTCCACTTTGCTCTGTTTCCTGTGCGCTACTTTGTGAAAGTGACACATTCAATTCAACATCACTACTCAACGGCGTCAATATGATTGCACTGGCTGCCTCACTGACAGACATGGTCTTGGGCTTAGGTTGGGGAGGTGGCACTGTTGATGCAGGGGTGCTGGTCTCAGCTTGCTCCCTGGTGCAGCAGGCAAAAGTTTGCCGAACAAGGTTGTGGTCAGCATGCCAGTGGTGGAAATATGCTCCTTCTCCTCCCCACTGGCCACTTTCTTGGCAGCACCTTTCTTGGGGGCCATCTTGAAGCTATCAGTTGGCAGTGTCACTTTGTGCACAGTCCTTCTGTCTGTCAGTACTGTGGGTGATGTCTCTTCTCTTGTGCACCTAAAGGCAAACAAGCAGAAAGAACAGCAGTGAAACCTGGCATTGTTGAAGTCCAATTAGTAGTACAAACAAATAATATAATTTAGTGTGGTTACTTCAGTTATTTTAAATAAATAACAATACAGTCTAACCATTCGTAAAACCACACCAACATAAACTTTCATGGTGTACAGTTGTTGGACCCGGCCTCGTAGGATGGCCCTCCGTGCCCCCGCACCACCGAAACCTGGTGCCTGCAGCCCTAGCACGCGGCCCAGCGGACCTTTCCCACCAGGACACCTGCGCCAACTCCGGACATCCCCGTCCATGGCCTCTCTCCTTTCGGCCACCCCGGGCCCGCGTGCCCACTCCCTGCAACAAGATGGCCGCCCGGCCCCAGCGCGACCCGGGCCTAGAGGCGCCACTCCGGCTGGAGGACATCACGCTTCCAGGGGATGAGAGAGGGAGGAGCAGTTTCTATCGCACCTCTGAACGCCCCTGGGACGATGGGTTTCGATCGGCCCTCCGGCCTCCCTGCGGGCTGGCTCCGTGCCTGCTGGGTGTCTGGGACTCCTCCCGACCCGGCCCTGAAAGGATCAAAAGACAATAGCAGGAAACCCCGACAAGCGGCCCCCAGGTGACAAGACCCCTGCCTGCGCAGACTCCGGACATCAAAGCAGGGTCGACCTATAACAAGGGGTGCTCTGAGACTGTCCGGCAGATTCGACGCTGGAACAACGAGAGCCTGCTGACGTGGTCGCGGCTCCTGGAACTGGAACTCACCTGAGCCCTGCTGAGTGACTCGCGGCTCCCTGAAGATCGTAAGACCTCCGAACTTGTACCTGAGCCCTGCTGAGTGACTCGCGGCTCCCTGAAGATCGTAAGACCTCCGAACTTGTACCTGAGCCCTGCTGAGTGACTCGCGGCTCCCTGAAGATCGTAAGACCTCCGAACTTGTACCTGAGCCCTGCTGAGTGACTCGCGGCTCCCTGAAGAACGTAAGACCTCCGAACTGGTACCTGAGCCCTGCTGAGCGACTCGCGGCTCCCCCAGACTCTCACGGTCCCGCCGGACCCCAACTCCGACCACGTATCCCCCAGCTCGAGGATTGTGAGCTGTGCGCCGGATACGTCCCTGCTTTGAACCGTTACCAGAGACAGTCCCGCTACCCCCTACCTTTCCGAGACTCTTGAGCCCGTGCTCACCTTGTACATATTTGCAGTGATACCTATTTGATAAAGCTTGTTCTAAGAATACCCAGTGTGGTCTCTCTGTGTCGTGGGGTGCCAGAAGTACGATCCTAGTTGCGAGATTCCTCCCCCTGGGGAATCTCCCGCCAGTGCCCGGCTACAATACTACACGGGTGGGACTCAGGGAAGTCAGGACCCCTTTCCGGGCTCCTCTGAGGTCGCCGTCTAACAACAGTACAGTCAGGAAGGATCAGAAAGAGCAACAAGAGCACACAGATGTAACTGTTTGACTAATGTGCATCACTTTGTGATGTGACACTCGGAGGTGCAGGTGACAATCGAATAATCCTTAGACAATGAATGTTGTTGTGCAGTGCACCTATAACAGTCGTTGGGTTGATGCCAGATGTTAGGAAAATGTAAAAGACATTACAATCAAAATTTTACATAAATGTAAGTTAAAAAAAAAGAATAAAAAAGAACAATACATGTACAAATGCAAAAAGAAATACAAAATGATTTTTTAACCCCTTCGCTGCCAGGCCTTTTCCCCCTCCTGTGCCACGCCCTTTTTTGGCTATTTGGGGTAGTGCGCGCTGAGGCCCCTGTAACTTTTTGACCACATAAGGTATCCACGCCAAATTTGCGTCCTTTTCTTCCAACATCATGGGGATTCTGAAGGTACTCAGGGTTTGTAGATTTCCCTGGAGGGGTCACAGAAATGAGCCAAAATACAGCAAAATTTAGTTTTTTGGGGGGAAAATGGGAAAAACGGGCTGCAAATGAAAGTATCTGGGTTTTTCCCTGCAAATGTTATCAAAAAATGGTTTGTGGGGCTGAAATCACCCTTTTCCCAGCTTTTAGGGGATACCAGACTTTTGTCAGAAACCCAAAATCTTTTACACGGTTTTGGCATTTTTCTGGGACATAGCCTATTTTTGCTATTTTTTGTGCTTTCAACTTCCTTCCAGTTAATGGTAGAAATGGGTACAAAAGCAATAATGGATCCTGGAAAGCTATACATTTTAGAGAAGTAGATAACATTCTGAATTCAGCAGGGGGTCATTTGTGTAGATCCATCAAGATTTCTTTATAGAAACTAACAGTTAAATATAGGATAAATTGAAAATTTGTTGAAAAAAAGCGCCTTTTGTGTCAACGTTTTCACCTGTAACTTCTTCTAATTTTGACAGCTCTTTGAAAGCAATAGACCGTTACATCCGCTGGACATTACTGGTTGTGGGGATATATAGGACTTGTAGGTTCACCAAGAACCCGACGAACCCAGAGCCAAAAATGAGCAGCAACTTGCAATGTTTTTTTATTATGTACCGGGTATATAGTAATTATTCTGTAAAAATGTGTACGTGGAAAAATCGGTATGAAAGACACCTATGTATTTCTGAAATGGGAACAAAATATAGAGTTTAGAAAAAGTAGATATTTGCACATTTCCGAAATTGGGATACTCATACTAGCATGAGAATTATCAGTCATTTTTAGGTCTCGCTTGAGACAGCGCTTTAGCGCTGCTCTCGCGAGAGCTTTTGTAAAAGGGGGATCTGGAAGTGCAAACTAGTGCTTTCAGGCCTCCAAATACAGTGCATGTGTGCCGGGCGCGCGCACCATTTGGCAGCCTGAAAGCACTAGTTCACACTTTCAAATCCCCCGTTTACAACAGCTCATTTCGCGGCCGCTTTGATGAGAACATCAAAGCGGCCGGAAAGTGCTCACCATTTGCCACCCCCTCCCTTATCCCACTTCCCTCACAATGACGACAGCTTGTTCACCCTTTCGTTTTACTCAAATGGCTTTTGGTAAGGCAGGCTGTCGTCTCCAAACCCCCTGCTTCCCACACATCGTTACATTGATTAACGTTTCAAGGAGGGAAGAAGGCCGTGCCAGGGAGCATTTAGTGCCACACTGATTGCTATTAAAATGTTTAAGAGTGGTTATTTTAGTTTTCCTTGCCTACTTATAACGAAGTATTTAGATGACACTGGTGAATACTAGCGAGATCTGAGCCGCTAACACCAACAGACTGATTATTCACACACATCTATTTGTCTGTCTCCCTGTCGCACAAATTTGACTTGGCCAGCGTTGTAATATATATATACTATATATATATTATCTTTGCTGCCATTCTCGACTTTTTCCTGAAGCCTTCAACCCTTCGCTTCACCACACCCTCCCCCTGCAAGACAACGTACTCCCACCTTTTCCTGCTTCTACAGGGAGATTAAAACATTCCCCTGTGAGCTCGAAACTCAGATGTCCTCGTAGCTGTTTCTCGCCCTTCCATCTCTGGTTGTATTTATCCCCTTCACCTTGCTTTTTTTTGCACAGAAATACAAAACTGTGCATGTTATAATAAAGTCACTATGTATCAAAGCACCAACGCCCTGAGTTTGTAATATTGTCTAAAAAAAAAAAACGATGTCCGTCATCAGAATTAAAGGTGTGAAGTCATTTCCTCAGTTGTCATTGTTATCGAAGGGAGCGTGATGTAATTTCCTCTAACGCGGTGTTCCGATTATGCCTCTGCCTTTAGACCTGCAGCAGTGTAGAATTTGGTGCCATGCTGAGCTACAAAGCTGTCTGAAGGACGGCATAACAAAAGAGGTGGCCCCCTCCGGGGTGACCCCTGCCCTCTGCAAATCCAGGTCACTAAAAGGATGAGGTCGGAGCAGGAGCGCCTCACAAGAGGAGAAGACAAGGCCATTCATGTAACTAGACTGCGAACAAAATCATGTCTGCGATATTACGATAAAATGAAAATCAGCTGTTGACAAATAGCAAACTTGTGTTTTTTTGCTGGTGACATTTTAATTTGGGCCTTTTAGTCACGTTATACAGCAGGATGTCTAGAGCACCAGCGCCGACAGCTCCCTTAACTCAGAAATGTGTTTGTTATTCACCCCCATTTTATACTGCCGCATACCCCTCCCCCATACCCCCCTCTGCAAGTTGAGTTGTGTCAGGTCTTTGCTCGTGCCTTCGCAGCACGAGTGCCTATTGCACAAATATATTTAAAGAACAGGGATAGCAAACTTCAAACACTGAAGCATCGCGAAGCAAAACACATTATGTTCAATTAATGGGACTCTGAAAGGTTACGTGATTTGGCAGGCTCAGCTCAGCACATGATATAGATAAAGATGTTCTGACGATAATCACCATATTTCTCGGATGAAAGATTTAGATATATTTAGATTTCTCTGTGCTTTCGGCCGCTGAATTATACATTCGTTGCCACTTGAAAGTCGAGTCTTCAAGCAAAGAATTGAAAACTTCATAAACGGTTGCATGTGTTTTATACCTTTTCATTTAACATATATGCCAATATTAATAGATACGGCATGGCAGTGTCCAAAACCTCGTTATAGAGCAATGAAGATGAAATGCATTTTTTTAAAAGATGTACTTAATTGCAATGCTTGGCTGATGAATGCACCCAAAAAAAAAATGGGTGGGAGGTCAAGAGCAGGGAAAAGCAGGTCTTCAAAAAAGAAAAAAAAAAGAAAAGAATGCACCCAAATCTAGCATTCATATGTATAGAATTGGCTACATAACATGCAAGTATTTGATTCAAAGGTGGTCTGCAAGAAGATTAGCACTTTTTCAGGGTTGTAGTAAAAAACCTTCTTGACTGGCCCCTCTGTGGTGTCTCTACTGGGGCTATGATTGAACTGGGTAAATGACCTGTAGACAATGTTGGTTTATTGTTGTTTACATCCATTGCTGTGGGAACAGGGACTTGATAATTATGCACTAAAGGAGTCGTATAGGCTCTGAGTCGCCACTGTTGCCTCAAGTGTGCATTTTGCGATGCAGCGCGCACTAGGAAATTCGTTTTATTTATTTAATTGTTTACTTACCTGCAATTATCCATATTCCGGTTTTTAGAACCCCCCACCCTGCCCCTCCCCCGCCCCGCCTTACCGCCCCACGGAACTCCCTCCACAGGCCGCGGCTGTTGGTGAGGTTGTAAAAGGTATTTTCGTGCCTGTAGAATTTTTCAGGTGTGTCTCTCAAATTGTGGTTCTGCAAATGAGTAATTTGTTGTTTTTGTTTTTCTAAGGTAAGACAGTCACGGTTTTTACTTTTCTATGTGGCTGTAGTCATTCAAACGAGTTTTACTTACTCATTTTGCGTCCCAGGGGATTTGCAATTGTGGTATTATTCCCAATTTATTCAATATTCCTTTTGGTTAGGTGTTTGATGTTGTAGGTTTTGGGGACTGTGGACTTGGTTTAGTGTTGAGTTTAAACAGAAAATCCTCTAATTTCTAGGAGAAGTCCTAAATCTGCAGGATATACAAAACCAGGAATTTATCTCCTTAGGATAAAACTGTGAAGAAAATTCCACCTATGCATTTTAAAGAATTTCTTCAGAAATTGGCGTATGTTCTATTGTCACTCAAAACGAAACCATGCCTACTGTTTGATACTATATTAGTATTCTTTTGTGGTTATAGTCTCACTGTATCATGTTCATACTAGATGCTAAGTTGGAAAGCTGTTTTTTCCCATAGAACAATTTAGGAATGGGGTTTCAAGAGTAAATCCAAGGCATAGTCTACCGGTGACTGCTCCATACCTACCTTTTTTAGGTCTCGCCTGGCCATCACATAAGCGATCGCTCAGCGAGACTTATGTAGGGGCCTCAGAAAATGCTCCCAAAGGCTTCCCAGGTGGATCGGGTGGCGGTTACGCGCACAACCACGCGCATTCCATTTGCCACCAGCTACTTCCTGCGAGTGCGCCGCCTCACGCATTCAGAGAGATTTAGTAAGGGGCACAAGACCTTAGGAATGCGGTTTATGGCCAGTGCATGTGAGGCATTCAAGCGCGAAGCTGGCATCTGGCATCGGACTTGAAAGCGCGCTCGGCCTCACTTCCTGCATCCCCTCTTACAACAATTAACTTTCGTTATAACTCACACCCCATATGCTCGTTCCCTCCCACCCTTCCTTTGATGTCCGCTTTTCTTGTTGTTTACAAACCACGCCACACACTGCTGCACGCCACACACTCCTGCACGCCACACGCTGCTGCGCACACCACTGCATTACACACTGCTGCACACCGCACACTGCTGCACGCAGCACACTGCTGCACGCCGCACACTGCTGCACGCCACACACTGCTGCACGCCACACACTGCTGCACGCCTCACACTGCTGCACGCCTCACACTGCTGCACGCCTCACACTGCTGCACGCCTCACACTGCTGCACGCCTCACACTGCTGCACGCCGCACACTGCTGCACGCCACACACTGCTGCATGCCGCTGCACCCCACCCACTGCTGCACGCCACACACTGCTGCACGCCACACACTGATGCACGCAGCACACTGCTGCATGCTGCACACTGCAGCATGCCGCTGCACGCCACACAGTGCTGCATGCCTCACACTGCTACACGAAACACTGCTGCGTGCCACACACTGCTGCACGCCGCACACTGCTGCACGCCGCACACTGCTGCACGGCACACACTGCTGCATGCCGCTGCACCCCACCCACTGCTGCACGCCACACACTGCTGCACGCCACACACTGATGCACGCAGCACACTGCTGCATGCTGCACACTGCTGCATGCCGCTGCACGCCACACAGTGCTGCATGCCTCACACTGCTACACGAAACACTGCTGCGTGCCACACACTGCTGCACGCCGCACACTGCTGCACGCCACACACTGCTGCACGCCACACACTGCTGCACTCCACACTGCTGCACTCCACACACTGCTGCACTCCACACACTGCTGCACTCCACACACTGCTTTTATGCGAGTTTATGCTACTGACATTGTAAATGACAATGCCTTTTATTTGTTTTAAAACCAAAACATAAATAAAAGGCATTGTAATTTTACAATGCCAATAGCTCAAACTCTTATAAATGCGAGACCTATTGCATTGCAAATGCTTGTTTAGAATGACTTCTTTTTTACACAATGTCTTTCATTTGGAAGGCAGAAATGCATCGAAAGTCAATAGGTAATAACAGTTCCTTCACCAATCTGAATTACCCTAAGTCTCCCGATAAAAATGGTACCTCACTTGTAGGGGTAGGTATAGTGCCCACGACAGGAAATGGCTCAAAACCCAACTTGAACACACCACATTTTCACAATGCAAAATTACCCTTTTTTAGCAAAGTGCCTAGCTGTAGTTTTTTAACCCTAGCTCTACCGGCACCTAGGGAAACCTAGCAAACCTATACATTTTTGAAAACTAGACACCCAGGGGAATCCAGGAAGGGGTGACTTGACTGCCTCCCACCAGGTTCTGTTACCCAGAATCCCTTGCAAACCTAAAAAATTGCCCAAAAAAACACTTTTCCCCCACGTTTCTCTGGTGGAAAGTTCTGGAATCTGCATGTATCCACAAATTTCCACCCATCCCGCATTCCCCAATGTCCTCCGAGAAAAATGGTACCTCACTTGTGTGGGTCAGCCTAGTGCCCGTGACAGGAAACGGCGCAAAACGTAAGGTGGATACACCTCAATTTCGCTGTGAAAAATGACCTTTTTTTGGCAAAGTGCCTAGCTGTAGTTTTTGAACCATAGCTCTGCCGGCACCTAGGGAAACCTAGCAAACCTATATATTTTTGAAAACTAGACACCCAGGGGAATCCAGGATGGGGTGACTTGACTGCCTCCCACCAGGTTCTGTTACCCAGAATCCCTTGCAAACCTAAAAAATTGCCCAAAAAACGCATTTTCCCCACATTTCTCTGGTGGAAAGTTCTGGAATCTGCGTGGATCCACAAATTTCCACCCCCCCCGCGTTCCCCAAAGTCTTCCGAGAAAAATGGTACCTCACTTGTGTGAGTCAGCCTAGTGCCCGCGACAGGAAACGGCGCAAAACATAACGTGAACACACCTCAATTTTGTTGCGAAAAATGACCCTTTTTAGGCAAAGTGCCTAGATGTAGTTTTTGAACCATAACTCTGCCGGCACCTAGGGAAACCTAGCAAACCTATATATTTTTGAAAACTAGACACCCAGGGGAATCCAGGATGGGGTGACTTGACTGCCTCCCACCAGGTTAAGTTACCCAGAATCCCTTGCAAACCTAAAACATTGCCAAAAAAAACACTGTTTCCCCATATTTCTCTGGTGGAAAGTTCTGGAATCTGCGTGGATCCACAAATTTCCACCCACCCCGCGTTCCCCATAGTCTTCTGAGAAAAATGGTACCTCACTTGTGTGAGTCGCCCTAGTGCCCGTGACAGGAAACGGCGCAAAACGTAACGTGGACACACCTCAATTTCACAGCGAAAAATGACCCTTTTTTGGCAAAGTGCCTAGCTGTAGTTTTTGAACCATAGCTCTGCCGTCACCTAGGGAAACCTAGCAAACCTATAAATTTTTGAAAACTAGACACCCAGGGGAATCCAGGATGGGGTGACTTGACTGCCTCCCACCAGGTTCTGTTACCCAGAATCCCTTGTAAACCTAAACAATTGCCAAAAAAAACACATTTTCTCCACATTTCTCTGGTGGAAAGTTCTGGAATCTGTGTGGATCCACAAATTTCCACCCACCCCGCGTTCCCCAAAGTCTTCCGAGAAAAATGGTACCTCACTTGTGTGGGTCGGCCTAGTGCCCGCGACAGGAAACGGCACAAAACGCAACGTGGACACACCTCAATTTCGCAGTGAAAAATGACCCTTTTTTGGCAAAGTGCCTAGCTGTAGTTTTTTAACCATAGCTCTGCCGACACCTAGGGAAACCTAGCAAACCTATACATTTTTGAAAACTAGACACCCAGGGGAATCCAGGATGGGGTGACTTGACTGCCTCCCACCAGGTTTTGTTACCCAGAATCCCTTGTAAACCTAAACAATTGCCAAAAAAAACACATTTTCTCCACATTTCTTTGGTGGAAAGTTCTGGAATCTGCGTGGATCCACAAATTTCCCCTCACCCCGCGTTCCCCAAAGTCTTCCGAGAAAAATGGTACCTCACTTGTATGGGTGTGCCTAGTGCCCGCGACAGGAAACGGTGCAAAACGCAACGTGGACACATCTCAATTCCGCTGTCAAAAATTACCCTTTTTTGGCAAAGTGCCTAGCTGTAGTTTTTTAACCATAGCTCTGCCGGCACCTAGGGAAACCTAGCAAACCTATACATTTTTTAAAACTAGACACCCAGGGGAATCCAGGATGGGGTGACTTGACTGCCTCCCACCAGGTTCTGCTACCCAGAATCCCTTGCAAACCTAAAAAAGTGCCAATAAAACCACATTTTCCCCACATTTCTGTGGTGGAAAGTTCTGTAATCTGCGTGGATCCACAAATTTCCACCCACCCCGTGTTCCCCAAAGCCTTCCGATAAAAATGGTACCTCACTTGTGTGGGTCGGCCTAGTGCCCGCGACAGGAAACGGCGCAAAACGCACTGTGGACACACCTCAATCTCACAGTGAAAAATGAACCTTTTTTGGCAAAGTGCCTAGCTGTAGTTTTTGAACCCTAGCTCTGCCGGCACCTAGGGAAACCTACCAAACCCACACATTTCTGAAAACTAGACACCCAGGGGATTCCAGGGAGGTATGGCTTGCGTGGATCCCCCAACGTTTCCTTACCCAGAATGCCCTGCAAACCTCAAATTTAGCTGAAAAAATTACCTTTTTCACACATTTTTGTGTGGGAAAGTTGTGGCATCACCGGGCTGACACAAATTTCCTACCACCCAGCGTTCCCCCGGGTCTCCCGATAAAAACGGTGCCTCACTCGTGTGGGAGGCCCAAGTACCCGCGACAGGCAAGGGCCCAAAACGTATTGAGGCGACATGAAAATTGCCTACCTCAAAACGACCTGGTTTTGCAAGGGGGGTCACCTGGGTTTTTGGCCCGGTGCTCGGCGGCCACCTAGGGGAACCTACCAAACCCACACATTTCTGAAAACTAGACACCCGGGGGATTCCAGGGAGGTATGGCTTGCGTGGATCCCCCAACGTTTCCTTACCCAGAATGCCCTGCAAACCTCAAATTTAGCTGAAAAAATCACCTTTTTCACACATTTTAGTGTGGGAAAGTTGTGGCATCACCGGGCTGACACAAATTTCCTACCACCCAGCGTTCCCCCGGGTCTCCCAATAAAAACGGTGCCTCACTCGTGTGGGAGGCCCAAGTACCCGTGACAGGCAAGGGCCCAAAACGTATTGAGGTGACATGAAAATTGCCTACCTCAAAACGACCTGGTTTTGCAAGGGGTGTCACCTGGGTATTTGGCCCGGTGCTCGGCGGCCACATAGGGGAACCTACCAAACCCACACATTTCTGAAAACTAGACACCCGGGGGATTCCAGGGAGGTATGGCTTGCGTGGATCCCCCAACGTTTCCTTACCCAGAATGCCCTGCAAACCTCAAATTTAGCTGAAAAATCACCTTTTTCACACATTTTAGTGTGGGAAAGTTGTGGCATCACCGGGCTGACACAAATTTCCTACCACCCAGCGTTCCCCCGGGTCTCCCAATAAAAACGGTGCCTCACTCGTGTGGGAGGCCCAAGTACTCGTGACAGGCAAGGGCCCAAAACGTATTGAGGTGACATGAAAATTGCCTACCTCAAAACGACCTGGTTTTGCAAGGGGGGTCACCTGGGTTTTTGGCCCGGTGCTCGGCGGCCACCTAGGGGAACCTACCAAACCCACACAATTCTGAAAACTAGACACCCGGGGGATTCCAGGGAGGTATGGCTTGCTTGGATCCCCCAACGTTTCCTTACCCAGAATGCCCTGCAAACCTCAAATTTAGCTGACTGCCCCCATCTGCCCACCAGGGGGGGCAAAAAGACTAAATTTGGCCAAAATTATTTGGGGGGAGCAAATGCCCTTGCCCAAGGGGCTGCTCCCCCCTCCCTGGTGTCTAGTGGGTGGATCCCTGCTTGGGGATCGCCCTCCTGTGGCGATCCCCAAGCAGGGATCCACTGGGGAGGGGTACCATTGGAAAGGGGAGATTCTCCCCTTTCCAACGATACCTCTCCCGTCTTTCTACGTGCTCAGGGGGCTGAGATAGCCCCCTGAGCACATACAAACTGAAACAGAAATGAGCCTCTTGGCTCATTTCAGTTTCAGTTTCACTGTAATGACGTCGGCGCGACGTGCGCGCCGATCGTCATTACACTGAAAGCAGGGGGGGGGCCTTGGGAGCTGGGGAAGCTCTTCCCCAGCTCCAGAGTCTATTTTCACTAAAAGGGAATCCCTCTGGTGCCCGCACCAGAGGGATTCCCCAGGGGATGCCTCATGACGAGCTGGACTCGTCATGGGCACAGCGCGACTGTGCTCCATGACGAGTCCAGCTCGTCATGGGCACACAAGGGGTTAAACAAATACATAAAAAAAATAAAACTACAAACATTTAAAAAGTAAAACAGCACAAATTAAAACAAATCAAAATAAAACAATTAAAGATAAGTGAAATTATCCGCAAGCATATTAATTTATTAAACTGCTATCGTTCTGAACCATCCATGCAAGCCTATGGCAAAGAGCCACACTGGCTGAATGCGCAAAATGGCTGCCAGCCAGTGCCACATGGTCATCAACAACTAACACTGAGCAAGGAGGCATGGCTACAACAAAGAAGACATGCAGACCTATGTCAAAAGCACACTGGCTGCCTATACAAAATGACCACTGACCACATGCTTAAACAGCAAGCAAGGAGGCATGACCACAATAAAGAAGACATGCAGGCCTATGGCAAAAGCACACTGGCTGGCTACACAAAATAGCCGCCAGACACATGGTCAGAAGAACAACAACCAGCAAGAAAGCATGGTCATAACAAAGAAGACATACAGGCCTATGTCAATAGCATACTACCTACCCAAAATGGTCACCAGCCATATGGTCATAACAACAAGTAGGAGTCCTGGAAAACTAAGAACACAAGCAGGCCTATGGAAACTGACTATACAAAATGGCCCCTATCCACATGGCAAGGGAAACAAAGACAAATGGTGACCTATGGCACACACAATCACACACTGGTCAGACAAAGAAGGCATGGTAATACAGAGAACACAGCATTCATTCAGCAATGACAAAAACAAAAATTATAGGGCTAAAAATGTTTACAGGAAGACACATCCTCCAAAAGCATTACCCCCACACTGTAGCTGATTCTTTGGAACCTCACGGAGAAGGCATCTGGCCTTTGTGGACTCTTCTCCGGCTACAGGATGCAGTCTTGTGTGAGAAATTGGTTACTGGTTGAGGAGGGAAAACCCCTACTCAAGCAGCATCCACAATTCTTATCAGGGTCAGACACAAGCAAAACTCAAATTAACCTGTATTCAACCCTCTGGTAGCTTGGCATAGAGCAGTCAGGCTTACCTTCGAGCTAATGTGTGAAGTATTTATGATGTACTTCAAACAGTACAAACACAAGGAGATGATTGATGGAGCGCTGAAACATTTCAGACACTCACCCCCAGTCACAGATCTGGGATGAATCCATCATCATTCTTTAGCTAACTTCGCAACCTCAGTTCAGAACCATCTATATGCAAATCAATCTTGACCCTGTTACTCATGGGAACAGTCCAGCCTGAACTGCCAAGCCAGGTCTTTCCTAAACCGGAAACAAGCATCCTGGGACCGGTTTCTGGGAAACACCCTTCATCAGCCAGGCTAGCTTGAATCCAGTGGCAGAGTAAGCAAGGGACCCAAGTCCCGGCATACCCTGCCAACTTAGGGCAAAGAAAGCAAACACAAGGAGATGATGGACGGAGCGCTGAACCTTTTCTGACTCTCAGCCCAGTCACATATCTGGATTGAATCCATCATCATTCTTTAGCTCACTTCGCCACCTCAGTTCAATCCAGAGAAGATAAGTGATATCTAAGAACTCCCTCAGGTTAGCCCTAGCCTGAGGTCGAGTCCGTCCTGGTAGTACCAACTTAGCAGGGTGGGATCAGGTGGAAAATGAAGAAGCATGTCACATTACGTGAGTAAGCTATCCTTGTCCAATTCTTGGAACTGCCAATAAATTGGGAGCGAAGTAGGTAGCGGGAGCAGAAATGTCACTGCATACCATCCTCAGGTTTTACTAAATAGCGAGCTGGGTTTAAACATCGGGGTGTCACACCAATCTTTGTCTTTTTAGACCGGAAATAAGTCACAAGTTCAGGCTGACTGTGATGCTGCATGGTTCAGATATAGGGACCAGCTTAGTACCACTGAAATGTTACGTTCTCAGTCCAGTGCGAAGAGTCCCGTTCACAGTGGAGGGAGCTGCGGGAGCTGGGAAGCTTTGTGGATGGTCGTCGTTGTAGCACAAAGAGTAGGCCTGGCGTCATTAAAGGGTGTTGCTGTAGCATGAAGTTCCTGTTGTTGTCTCAAACAGTCAGGCTCATGGTTCGAGGTGACACTCCCCGTGAGCGGTCAATGCTGGAGCATGAAGGGCCTTGCTGAAGGAACTTTGCATTTGTTGGCTGTACGAGTGGCAATGTTTCAGGGCAAACAAGTCCATTCGCTGCAGCGAAGAGATGAAAAACTTAAATTCAGCCTCTCTGAGACCACACCATGGGTTCAGGACCTGAGGGGCACCACTTGAGAGTGGGGGGCTTGCTCCAGCTGGATCTGGGTGCTGGATCAGGTGATTGGGGGCCTGTTATGTCTCTATTGCTCTGAACAGTTGGCCAGCAGACTAGCCCTTGGGACACTCTGGGAGTCCTGGTTTAGGTGCAGATCCAAATCCCTCTGACTCAAGCAGGAAGGCAGCAGGGCAGCAATCTAGCAAGGCAGCAGTCTAGCAAGGCAGTAGTCCAGCAGGGCAGCAGCACAGCAGAGTGGCAGTCCTTTCAGCAGCAGAGCAGTCCTTCCTGGCAGAGTCTCCACCAGTACAGAGGTGTATCTGAGGTCCAATATTTATACCAGGTGCCTCCTTTGAAGTGGGGGAAGCTTCTAGAGGCTTTCCTTTGTAGTGTACAAGGTTCCTGCCTACTCTGCCCTGGTTCCAAACTAACTACAGGTGGTATGCAACTCTTTGTGTGGAGGCAGGGCTCTTCAAGTGTAGGCAGGGCTGTGCCCAGCTCTGCCCTCCCATCCTGCCAGTGATGGCCTATCCAGGCACACCTAAGCTCTATATTTTGTATGGCTGTCTAGGAGGAATACACAAAACCAAACTGTCAGCTACACCCAGTCATGTGACCCAGAGTCAGGCTTCAGGCACTAAATGGCTAAGGCAGGAAAATATCAACTTTCTAAAAAGCTGCATTTTCGAAATTGAATTTAAAATCTGAGTTTAGCATAAGAGAGGATTTTTCCTTATAATTCCAAAGATATGAAACATGAACTGGTTACCTGTTGCCATTTGGAAGTTATAGCTTATTAAACGGAATAAAGTACTCCAATGTTATCCTATGAGAGAGGTAGGCCTTGCAGTAGTGTGAAACGAATCGAAGAATTGTTCACTGCCACAACATTTAAAACTTAAAAGTACATGTCCAAATTTTAAATACGCTACACCCTGCCCTTTGGGCTGTCCAGGACCTACCCTAGGGGTGACTTACAATATTAAAAGGGAAAGTTTCGGCCTCACAAAAGATTTATTTTGGCAGGTTGAAATGGCAGTTTTTTAAACGTATTTTTTCAAAGTTTGTATATAGTACAGTGTCTACAAAGCCAGTGTCACATTTACTAGATACATACATAATAGATACACCTGTTCAACATATACATTTCCACAGCAGTATATTCAGCTTATAGACATGTGTGGGGTTTTTGGTGAACACAGCCCGTCATGCCAGTGGAATCCAGTTCCCCAGGTTGGCTCGGGCATGTAACGCCTGCCGCTCATGATGTTCCCATTGCCTGAAGTGTTGGCACATGCTGCATGTGCATATCAGTAGTGGTGTCTAGCGTGAGGAGTTAGGATAGTAGTGGTTGCCAGATGTCACAGGGTCTATCTGCATGTAACCCACTATTAGCGTCTCAGTGGATCAAACTGTGGAAGCACATTTTTATTGGGCGAGTATTTACTGTCCCAATGTATGGCTAGTTCCCTTTTAGCGAGAAGTTGCATGATTGCTACATACCGGCATGATGCTTTGGGGATTTTCTGTAGATAGCCTAATAGTGTCAATAGTGGGGAAGGTTTGATAGTGGATTGTGTCATAAGGGAGAGTTCCCTAAAAATGTCCTGGCAGTACGATGCTATTGTACTGCTCTTCCATGTCCTGTGAGCAAAGTCTGCCAAAGGAGCATGGCATCTGAGACAGTCAGCCGGGCGATTGGGGTCTATGTGGTGTAGTTGGGGATCGCATATGCCCTCCAGAGAGACTTAAAGTGCAGCAATTTATGGCGGTGGTTCAGTGAATCCATCTTCGTTTGTGAGCAGCACGCATACCACTTCTGACCAGGCAAATTATATTCCAAATCACGTTCCCATGCAACTTGTATGTTGGCATCATGGGTGGGGAGCAATGCTAAGCTGGCGTGGTATAGTTTAGAGATGAGATGATTACCACTTGCGTCAGTTATAAGTATGGTCAGCGGGTGGAACTCATCTGGTTCCAGTGGGCATGTTGGCTTTCGAGCCCTGAGCACTCCCTGCAGTCTTCACAATACAAATTGGTCTATCAGGGGGGCAGTTTGAAAGCACACATCTTCAGTGCATGAGCATATATGTCCATCTGGTAAAAGGTCCCCAAATGTTTTCAGAGAGTACCTAGAGAGGATACGCTGGACCAGAGCCTCTTGTGTAATGGTATCCAGGGGTTGGCAGCTAGTGGAAGTGCCGGGGAATATAGCAAGTGGTCTCCTGTCATACGAAGCAGCCGCATCCATGCCCAGCTAGTTGTAGATAGCGTTTGCATGTCACGTGGGTCTTGGAGCAGGCCCGCCGGCAATATGGCAGCTAAACCTACAGGGAAAGCCAGATCTGCCTCAGGTTTGGTGTAGGGTATTCAAGCGTCCGGTGGTATCAGTGTCTGGTGAAGCAGCGCTACACTACCAGGTAATAGAGATGGAAAGTGGGCACACCAAAACCTCCACAGTCATATGGAAGAAGCAGTGTGGACCATACGATGTGTGGTTGTTTGCCACCCCACACCAGTCATGAAAAGGTGGTACGAAGTGTCATGAAGAATGCATTCGTCATTGAGATGGGAATGTTTTGTAACAGATGTAGATATTGGGATAGTACCACCATCTTGATGATGGCGATTCAGCCCGCCATGGATAGGAGGATCTGGATCCAGCTTTCTACCCGTACAATCAGTCTATCCACCGCCAGGCCATAGTTAAGCCGTAGTATTAAATCTTTCTCTTTGTGTTTGTGTATCCCTAGATATTTTGTAGAGGTGCCACTTCATAATAGGGAGAACTCGCTTACCACGGGTTATGTTGCTGCTATCAGGGGTAATAGCTCAGACCTGCCCCAGTTGATATGCATGCCTGACTGGGCTCCGTATCGTATTATTTCTTGAAGAATCGGTATTATATTAACATTCAGGTGTCTTATATAAAGGATAATATCGCCCGCATGCAGCGTGAACAGGAGTGGGCCAGGCTTTAAATTGCAATCCCCTTGGTAGATGGTTCTTTTGTGGGTGCCATATCAATGGGTCTAGTGCTATGATGAATAACAGGGGTGACAATGGGCACCCCTGTCTGCTTCCCCGCAACAAGGGAAATGGCTGCGTTATCATGCCATTCAGGTGAAAGCAAGCTAGAGGCTGTGTGTATAATAATTTGATAAGGGAGGTAAATCCGAGAGGGATCCCAGTCTTACATAATTTGTCATATAAAAATGACCACTCCAATGTGCCAAACGCCTTCTTGGTGTCTAAAAGTGCTGCCACAGCTGGTACTTAGGGGTTCACTCTGTGCAGTACCACAAAGAAGGGACACACGTTCAAAGCCATTGATCAATGTGGGATGAATCCCGATTGGGCTGGGGATACGATTTGTTCCATGAGAAGTGAGAGGTGGGTCACCAGCATTTTTGCTAATAGTTTTTGCCAATTGAGCAGTGAAAGTGGCCGATAAGAATCTCCAAGTAGCAGGTCTTTGCCAGGTTTAAGAAGCAGAATGATTACCGCTTCCCAGAGTGTGGGCAGCGGTATACCTTGCTCTAGTGCCTCCTTGTATACTTAAAAAAGGTAGGGGGTGAGTAGATGTTTCAATGTCTTGTAAAAGATTCCAAAGAATCCATCTAGGCCTGGTGCTATTGAGCCGTCCATGAAGTTAATGGCTTGTTGTATCTCCTTCCTTGTCAACAATGGCTCAGCAAGGAAATGTTGGTGTGTAATGGGAAGCCATACCATTGAGACCTCTTTCAGGTTTTGAGTTCTATTCTTGGCATCTGTCAATACTCAGGAATTGTAGAGATCAGTGTAATATTCAAGAACTTAATTCTGGATACCTATGGTGTCTGTGATGAGCGTACCGTCAGGGGCCTGATAGCAGTGATATAATATTGGCCGCGGGGGGTGGCAGTAGTCTGGCCAGCGTGCATCCTGGTCTCTCCCCCTCCCCATATCTTCGGACCATTGAACATTTTCCTAAGTAGCGAGCTTCCCTCTAAGCAGCTATAGTTCAGGGTCTGGTATAAGGGCTGGTCCTAGTCCAGCACAGCTAGTTTACCCTCAACCTGTGACAAGGTATTATGTATGTCTCACAGGATCCATGCATGTTTGGAGATGCATATTGCCCTAGAGTATGCCTTAAAGGCTTCCCATAATGTGGCCCAAAATTTTACAGTGCCCTTGTTGATCTCAAAATACTCTATGATTGCGGTACGGAGTTCCGTATGGAATAGGTCCTCCTGCAGGGCCTGTCCTGGGGACCTCCATTGCCCCTTGACACCACCCACCCTGGGAATATGTAGCTTTAGTATTATAGGAGAGTGGTCCAAAAGTGTACATGGGGGTGCGATATGGAGGTCATACATGGACGGAGGGTAGTGGTTAGCATCCAGTAATCAAAATGGGTCCATGTGTTGTATTGTGTGGAGAGGCCTGTGAATGCAGGTTAGTGGGGGTTACTCTGGCACCAGGCGTCCACCAGTGTGTTTGGGTCACAGAGTTACTGTAAAGTGTACCTCATGCTGGGTTTTGCAGAGGGAGCGTGTGCCAGGCTATCTAGTTCAGGGTCAAGTAGTATGTTGAGGTCTGCCCTCAGGCAGATATAGTCTGCCTCGATTAGGGCCATCTGTGTCTGTAGGTGAATGTAAAAATCCAGGCTATCAGTATTCGGGGCATATATATTCACTAATAGAACACTGTGTCTCAGTAACTGTCTCGATACCAGTAAGAGCCTTCGCTCAGTATCAGTGCGAAGCTCCAACAGCTGGAAGGACAGTCGTTTATGGATCAGTATGAATACTCCCCTGGCATATGAGCTGTAACTAGAGAAGAAACAGTGTTGATCCCATGCGGATGCAAATGTGTACGATGTCTTAGGGGGCAGGCGTGTCTCCTGAAGGAAAGGTATGTCTACCTGGTGTCGCTGCATATAGCGTAAAACCTGCTTTCCTTTGCATTGGTTGTCAAGTCCCCGAATATTCCATGTTGCCAAAGTGTCATGCTCAAATGGATGTATATTATCATACATCAACATGAAGTGCTATGCAGCTTGACATATGTGGCTGTAGCAGAGGACATGACACTAATGATGATAGGTGTAAATGCAAATATTACCAACAAGTAACAACGTCCCTTTTCCCCGCTCACCTACCATCCCCAGATTCTATGTCACGGGGTCAACCGCCCCTAAACAGAAGCAATAGGAACATTATCCCTTTCAACAGAAAGTGGAGTCTGATCTGGTTATGGGTGTACCACACACGGGGGTGGCAACTCCTCGCCGGGTCCCCACTTCATATTGGTGTGGTGAACAAAGGAAAAAACTTCATGTTTCGCCACATCATGAGTCTAGAAGTGAGCCACGTGGTGTAGCCCATGGTAGTGTGGAGGTCCAGAACAATCCCCTGACCACTCTGGGCCTTACATGGTGATACTATTGCCGCATTTCAGCGCATAAGTTACTGAGATGAGGTCTGCATTGGCACTGGAGTGGATATCCAGTGGTGAGCAATCAGGCAAGCCACGCCTCGACGAAGGGAAATCTGCAGAGTATTGCCCACAGAAGTCCGGCACATATGTGGGGTTATCAAAGATTAGCAGCTTGCCATTCACGTCCACTTGAAGTTGGGCAGGGTAGATCATCCCGTAGCATAGTCCCAGGTATCAGAGCGTGGCTTGTCGCCCGTGTATTTCCATCTAGCCTCCTGGACCATCTCTGTAAAGTTTTCTTTTGCCAGCCGCAAGGCCGTGTTGCGATCTCTATAGTTCAATAGACAGGCAATGAGCAGCCATCAGGGCACCTTGGGCAACCCGGGTTCAGTCTTGGTCCAAGAGAGAGGTAGGCCCTCTCTACCACAAACGAGACGTGAAAGATTCTCTCCCAAAGCGTTCCGCAAGCAGTTTCTCCACAAAATAGTCCAGTCAGCCTGTGTTCGTAGACTTGGGCACTACTATTATTCAGATATTATTCTGCCTGTTCCTTACCTCCAAATCTTCATTTTTCAGGGCCATTGTTTTCATGTCCTTTTCCAGGTGCTCAAGTTTCCCCGCTGTTTGTGCCGCCCCGTCCTCCAGGTCCGATAACCTGCCCTCAGCAGTGTCTAGCCTGTGTTTACGACGGTCCATTCGCTCTCCCATTGCATCCAGTCTTTTGTCCAAGAGGTCAAAGCAGCCATCCAGAGCCTAAAATCTTGACCACAATTCTGCCATGATAGCATTCATTTCAGGCAGCGCCACTGCAGACGTATCAGTCACATTCCCCCACTCCACCATTGTGGACTCTGGTGCAGCAATTGGGGCCCTGGTTTTGTCAAAGGTCAGTCGGCGCTGTTTAGGGTCTCGGCGTACCATAATCTGGGTCTAGTGAGGAGGCTGGCAGGGGGGGAGCAGCGGTTTATCAGGGAAATCAATTTGTCTCAGGTGTGCAGAATGAGAGCATGCCTACAGCAGTAGTATCAGCAGTGGCGTCCCCTTGCGTGGCAGCAGCGGGTCCCCCAGTCTGCAGGGGCAGCACCCCAGGTATCACGCTCCCCGGGGGGGGGGGCCGACTTGGCCCTGAGATGGTCAACTTACTATAAAAAATAAGCAGAGGATGCATGACGCCAACCTCCACCTCACAGCGAGTCCACCCCACCGGGCAGGTGGTAGAATGGGCTGTACATGCACACTGGGCAGACAGGGGGTGCGTAGTCCTTCAGCCAGGGCACACGGGTCTGGCGCATAGGGGGTTTCCCCACTGGAATGGGCAACAGTAAGAGTTCCAGCGAATTGGAGCAATCAAAACTTCACTCGTCCCCAATAGTGCCGGCACAGCACTCAAGCGGGTGGCCCAAGGTCTTTATGGGTCGCTGCCTGTGTGTGTGATCCAGGGCAGTGATTTCCCCTGCAGTAACGGAGCGGTACCCAACCACACCATACATCAGGCTTTTGTGGGTCCCTCGACAGAGCAGCAGCCCTGGTCCCAGGCCGCATCTGAAAAATGGGGCCTTTGCAACGCGGGCAGGAGAGGATGGGGTGCGGTGATGCAAGGAGGAAGCCAGTCTGTCAAGGCCCACTCGGCTGGCTCACCAGGCTCACCTGTGATCCCTATCATCACGGGGCCGACAGGGAGAGTACGGGCCGGTCTCACCTCAGTCCCCAGCATTCGTCTGCAGCAGTGCTCCCCTTCGGTTCGGCTTCACCAGGGGCCCAATTGTCACCGCTCTGCCTTCTGTGCCGCAGCGGCCTGCATCCACCAAGGGGCCCAGCATCTTCATGTTCCCCGCAGTGGGCCTCTCAAGGGGTCTCACCCCTACGGCATCAAGTCACGGCCCCCCCAGGGCAGCATGACCGCACAGCACCTGAGTGACCTCCCTGTCAGCACCTCACCGCTCACACTCATGCAAGGCCGGGCCTGGGACAAGCCATCTCAGAATCTGCAGCGCAGCGGACCAGAATGGCAGCATCCATGTCCCCCCCACTTCGGCAATTGGCTACCTGATGCCATATTTTAAGGTGAGAACACAGGCACTTTATCACTGGTTAGCAGTGGTAAAGCATATAGAGTCCTAAAGGCCAACAAAAACATGTTTAGTAAAATGGAGGAGTTAAGGCAAAAAGATCAGGATGACCCTGCAGAAAGAGCTAAGTCCAACACCTTGCCTGCAGCCTTTCCCTCCTGGAAGAATCTGAGCTCCAAATCTTCACAGGTGAAGGTGCCAATAGTATTCAGCCAGCAAGGGACATTCTCCCTCTCTGATCGTTCCCAACAGCTTCACAGATATCTCATCCAGTTGCTACCTGATGATGTGGAGCTCTCATCGGGCACAGCCTGCTGCCTTTCCTCACTGAGGATTTTTAACTTCCATTTCAGGGACCAAGAATGAAGAGAAATGCTTTGAGTGGGTCGAACTTAATTTGTCTGTCGAACTGAGCTCAATCGTAGTTGTCCTTAACTTGCGCCTAAGTACTGGTTATTAGACCTGTCATCCTTAGGGTGGTCTCCCCCCAAACGTTCTGCCTGCTTTCCTCTTTTTCCTGTATCTTTTTTGTTGGCCTTAGGACTCTAAGCACTTTATCACTGCTGGCTAAGGGGCATGTGGTTCTCCCCTAAACATGGTAACATTGGTAGATACACAATTGGCATATTTAGTTGACTTATAATTCCCTTGTAAAGTGGTTTACCATATACCTGTGGTCTGTAATCTAAATGCTGCTAGTGGGCCTGCAGCACGTGCTGTGCCACCCACACAAGTAGCCTTTCAAACCTGTCTCAGGCCTGCCATTGCAGTGCCTGTGTGTGCAGTTTACTGCCACTTTGACTTGGTACTCAAAACCACTTGCTAAGCCTTAAACTCCCCTTTTATTACACATAAATCAACCCTAAGTAGCCCTAAGGGCAGGGTGCTGTGTAAGTAAAAGGTAGGGCATGCAACTTTACGTTTTACACATCCTAGGAGTGACAAACAGCTAAACTTGTTTTTCACTACTCTGATGCTTGCTCTTGCCATAGGTTACCATTGAGAATTCCTTAAAACCCTTTTAAGCTGTAGTTTCTGATTAGAAAGGAGTTTCTGCATAATCTTTGAAATAGTAATGATAAATCCTATCTAGTAGTAAATTTGGATTTAAAATTAACATTTTAGAAATGTCACTTTTAGAATGTGTTTCTTTCTACCCTTAACTTAGCCTGTGTACCTGGAGCCTGTTTCCAATTCACGTGTTGAGAGACATCCAAATTCTGTGCATTTACTCTTGACAGCCACAAACACAGGAAGGTTAGGTGTGTTTTAGAACTCATCTGCATTCATCTGCATTCTGGTGGCTCTTCCTGGGCAGGAAGGGAGGGAGGTACTGGCACCCATACCTGAAAAGGCAGTGTCCTGTCCCCAACAAAGGGCTGATTTACCCCTCAATAGCTAGTCTGGAGCCAGTGCTGCAATGAAAGAAGGGCCTATGTACTTAAAGCGCTGCTTTGAAGACACCCCCACTTCAAAGGTACAATTGGGCATAAGTACTGGTTAAGCCTTGAACTCCCCTTTATTTAACTTAAGTGGACATAAGGACTGCTACTCTGTGGGACTGCTGATATGGAATACTTGATTTTCTACTCTGATGAGCTGCCTGTTGCCTGCTACTTGCTTCCCTCTGCCCTGCGGCTATCAAAGAGTGCTCCTGAGGCGGAAGCCGGGAGCCTTGCGCGTTGTTCTAGGAATTAACCTGCTGCAAAACTGCTTTTATTTGTGTGCTTTTATTTGTGTGTATCCCTACCTTGAGTACTCTCCTGAAATTGAGTTGCCGTTCTCACCGCACAGCTGATTGGAACGCTGCTGCGGGTGTAACCATCCCCGTGCCGCCAATCACGCGGACAGTGAGGCAACGCCCACCGCCACGAGGACACGCCCTCTCTAGTAGCATTTAAACCGCGCTAGAACTCAAGCGCGCTGCTATCAAAGATTGCTCCTGAGGCGGAAGCCGGGAGCCTTGCGCGTTGTTCGAGGAATTAACCTGCTGCAAAACTGCTTTTATTTGTGTGCTTTTATTTGTGTGTATCCCTACCTTGAGCACTCTCCTGAAATTGAGTTGCCGTTCTCACCGCACAGCTGATTGGAACGCTGCTGCGGGTGTAACCATCCCCGTGCCGCCAATCACGCGGACAGTGAGGCAACGCCCACCGCCACGAGGACACACCCTCTCCCTCCCTCCCCTCATAAAATATGTGCCTGGGCCGGACGCGCAGCGGACGTGCGCAGCGGGCGCGCCGCGGGCGCGCCGAAGGCGTGCCAAAGGCAAGCCCGTCTGCGCCCGTCCGCGACCCGCCGGAACTAGGGGCTACCCCCCTGCCGGTTCGGACCAAGCATCATCCTCACCCATTCGCTACTCACGTAGCGAACTGCTAGCCTTTCATAACAGTAACAAGGGCATAAAAACACATCTATGCACTAAAATGGGGCCAGGACTATCGTACGGACCATTTTCCTGCCTCGCCTGTCGCTGGTCCAGCATGGGTCCAATTTCATCTGGAAACCACACAATTTATGACAAAAACCATATGACTCTGAACTGTCTGTATTTCAATGCTAGATCTCTATCCAGACATGCCCTGGACATCTGTGATCTACTTATATCGAAAACCCCGGATCTAGTTTTCATTGCTGAAACTTGGTTATCCGAGACCAATGCCCCAGATTTAGCAAATGCCCTCCCCCCTAATTACAAAGTCATCTCACAAGACAGACTTGGGAAAAGTGGTGGGGGGGTCGCTGTGATATTCAGGGAACAATTAACATGCCTAGTGGAACCTATAACTGCCCACATTGAACATCAGACCTTACCCTTTAAAGTACTTCACGAGGGTTTTACTATCTTAGCTGGTGCCGTTATTTACAACCCCCCTGGACAACAAACTACTCTCGGCGCGAAATTACTGAATCAACTATTGCCACTCTGTTTGACACACAACAATTATTTAATCGTTGGCGACTTCAACATTCATTACGAAAAAACGGATTCTCCGATCGTTTCCCAGCTTGAATACGACATGGGAATTCTTAATCTTAAGCAGTGGGTAGTGGGCCCCACTCATATAGCTGGCCACACTTTAGATTTACTTTTCACTAACATTGAATCTACCAGCATACGAGAGATCCAACCTCTACTTTGGTCAGACCATTCCCTCATTTCCTTTTCATTGGGCCTTCCCGGTAAACCTTCGAAACCTAAGGTTGTTTCTTATATTTCCAAACGAGCTTGGAAGCTAATCAATGAATCCAGCTTTGAAGAACACTTCCAATCGGTCAATGTCAAACCATCGGAGGACTCCTCTGTTTGCGATGACGCTGCCCGATTGGATGCTGAAATATTACAAACATTAAATAAACTAGCCCCGATACGGGAATCCAGAAAAATCCCTCAACAGAAAAATGGTACACTCCTCATCTAAAAAATCTTAAAAAGGAATGCCAAAAAACTGAACATTTATGGAGACAATCCAAAGATAACATAACAAGACTAACCTACGTTCATAAACGGAATCTGTATATCCTTGCTATTAAAAATACAAAAAAGAATTACTTTACCCAGCGCATCCAAGAAAATAGCAATTCAGCGAAAGAGCTGTTTAGGATAGTGAAGGAGTTCAGTAAACCACCTAGTACCTCACAAACACTCACTCCCTCGATCGAGGCTTGTGAGCGCATCAATACTTTCTTTTATGAAAAAATTAAGAAAATATACTCTTCCTTCACTCCTCAACATACTCATAATAACTCAGACAAATTATCTAAAATCGTGACGTTACCAGAAACATCCATGACCCTACCAGATCCAGGAAATACACCCTGGCTAACCAGCTTTGAACCATTCTCAGAAGCGGAGGTTCTAGCAGTCCTAAATACGGTTAAGTCAGGATCACCCTCGGACCCCTGTCCTCACTTTGTGTTCGCAGAAATTGCGTCTACGCTCTGCCCCATGATCACTCAACTCTTCAACAAATCACTAACTACTGCTACCTTCCCTGATGTCTGGAAGCACGCCTCTGTGACCCCCCTATTGAAAAAGCTGGGTCTGATATTTTCAAATCCTGAGAATTATAGACCGATCTCCCAGCTTCCCTATCTTTCTAAGGCTCTGGAGAAATTGGTCAATGTACAATTGACTAAATACCTAGAAAGTAATTCCCTTCTAGACATTTCCCAGACTGGCTTCAGAGCCAATAACAGCACCGAGACAACGCTGCTGGCAGTATCAGACAGTATCAGATCCTCCACCGATCAAGGTGGAGCAGTGGCACTGATACTGCTGGATCTGTCAGCGGCGTTTGACACGGTGTCACATAAGTGCCTGCTGAAAATACTCCAGAGTAAAGGAGTTCAATCTACGGCGTTAAACTGGATACACTCTTTCCTGAGCAACCGTACCCAGGCAGTACATATGGGTCAGTTCCATTCGAGGCCCAATTCCATAGACTGCGGGGTTCCTCAGGGTGCCTCACTGAGCCCCACCCTTTTCAATTTCTATATATCATCTCTCGCTGACACCGGAAGGAAGTGGGGTATTGGAATCTGCTCTTATGCGGATGATACGCAGTTGATGGTGACGATGGACGAGAGACCTGAGGTTTGCAAAACCAAGTTACATGACTGTCTCTCTGAAATGGCACGATGAATGCATGATCACTGTTTAAAGCTAAATACAGGCAAAACAGAGATTCTTCTGTTTGGTGGCGCCAAACGTATGTGGGATGATACATGGTGGCCACCCTCATTGGGACCGGCCCCTACTCCAAAACAACATGCCAGGAACCTAGGAATTATCATGGACGATGCATTGTCCATGAAGGACCATGTTCGATCCCTTTTGGCAAGGGCTTTGCCATACTAAAACTCCTTGCAAGGATATTTCCCTGGATACCCTTAGACTGCAGACGTTCGGTCACACAGGCTCTATTGGTTAGTCGCCTGGACTATGGCAATGCGCTGTTTGTAGGGATGAATGAATATCTATTCTCCCGCCTACAGGTTCTGCAGAATCTGGCGGCTAAACTCATCTGCAATAAAGGTTATCGTGACTCGGCATCGGAATGCCTAAAAAAACTTCAGTGGCTCCCGATGCGTCAAAGGGCTGCTTTTAAGCTGCTTAGCCATGCCCATCGGGCCTTACATAAGACCGGCCCCACAATCCTTCACGGAAAAATTGAATTCTATGTACCCAACAGAAACTTACGCTCCTGTCAATCCGCCTTAGCTAAAACGAAACGTATTTATAAAGTTAGAACAGGTGGTCGCTCCTTTTCATATCTAGCAGCAAAAAGATGGAATGAGCTACCTACCGACTTAAGACATAATACTAATTATCTCCAGTTTCGAAATAATTTAAAAACCTACCTCTTCCCCAACCCTCAATGATTTCAGCCTACGCCAGCAGTAGCTTCTTTGGTATATAGCGCCGTGATATCCCATGGGATGAGTGTTGCGCTCTACAAAAACCATAAAATAAATAAATAAATAAATAAAAGGACTGGACACATCTCACTTGAACCCAGAGTGACTCCATGGGCTTGCTGACTTGCCCCTGTTCTGAAGTCTCAGAGACATCAAATACTTCCTACAACTCAGCAACAGCACCTGGACTCTGCCATATGTGAGTCCTGCCCTGCTAAGTGGTGCCAATCCAGTTCTTGGCCCTTAAAGGAGAGATTTTGCTGAGCAGAACCATCTTAAATCGACGCAATGACAACTTTGCATAGATCGAAACGGGACCTGTGTGAGTCTGTAGCCAGCCTGCCCTCCATAGTGAACTGACTGAACTTAATTTTACCCCTGTCCAGTGCGACCTCAAGGTAAATGTAAGTGCTATTTTTCTTCTAAGCACTACTTTTTCATTTATTCTTTAAAAACTCATAACTCCGGTCCTATATATTGACATTTTGTCATGTTGGTCTTGTATTATAAACTTATTGTCAATTTTTCTAAACCTGTGTGGAGTATTTATGTTGTGTTTTCATTGTGCTATTGTGTGAGAGTGTTGCTCAAATACTTTACACATTGCCTCTTTAGATAAGCATGACTGCTCTGTGGCAAGCTATTAGAGGGTGAGCAAAGGTTATCTTTTAGTGTGCATCTAGTGCACCCTGACTAGGATTGCTGTCCCTGCTTCGACAGGCTGCATACCTCTGCCAAGATTACTGTGGTTGTGCTTAAGCTTCTTGGCTCTATGTTTAACACTCAAACATCGAATTTGATAACTCTGTCTTCCCTTCTTGGAATTTTTGTCATTTTGGTGGCATTTTAGGTATTACAAATAACCAATTTTTTCTAAATTGGTTTGGGATTTTTTTTGTCTTGTGGTTTGACTTAATTACTGTTTTGATCAGACATAAATACTTTACACATAGCCTCTTAGTTAACCCTGTCTGCTCTGTGCCATTGGTACCAGGGAGTCAAGCTCAGGTTTATTTAGTGACTTTATTGGTTCACCCTGACAAGCATTTAGTTTATTGTTTGAGGTTGTTACTCACCTTCCTCCACTTATACCTTTCCCAATTTTCATAGGACAGGGATGCAAAAAGGAGGTGAAGAGATTAGCATGAAATCAATAAGTGCATCCTCCTCCATAGCTAAGGAAAAGGAAGTGAGCATTGTACCAATAACAGAATCAAGAACAACACAAGGATGCACATACGTACAGTATGAGTCAAATTATAACTGAGCAATTTGCAAGGATCGAAGAGAATTAGAGGTTTTAAAATGAAAAAACAGATAAAAGTCAATAGATTATCTGCAGTCCTTACACTTAAAGGCAGAAACCTGAGAAAACGCGAACAGTCCCCACAGTTCCAGTAAACACTCACGTTCTCCCATGTTCCTTCTTGTTCTGCCATAATACTTCACACTTCAAAAAACTTCCGCCCAATAACCAAAAATCTGAAACATCTCTACAATCATTTGCATTAAGCCACTGCTTTCAAATGGTTCTGCTATTTCAACCCTTCTTTCATACAGTTCTCCACATTCCCTATGTTTGCCTACAGGTGCCCACATTCTAACACTCCTCCTCAAACTCCCATGCCTCTTTCAACAATCTCATAAATGTACCTATAATTTCCCATATTCCCAATATTCCTTACATGAGACAGCTACTAGTTATTATTCAGCTTATGCCACATTATTTTACCGACATTCCTCCTTTCTTTACCTTAGACAATCTTCCACATTTAATCCATAGTACTTCAAAGTCCCTTATCTAATATTCTCATAAACTCCAAAAACATTTTTCACTATTCCAGCATTCTACAATCCACCACCGTGATCTCCAATTCCCCCCCACTATCCAACACATTCTTCCAAACCCAACCACAATAAATACACTCTCCTCCACTTCCTTACACCTTTGATTGTTCCCAACTTCTTCTACACTTTTTCTTACAATGCTCAACAACACAATGCACCACATTCATCCATATTCCCCATGAATCTCCACAATCACTTGCAAAGCATACTTTTTCACATTTGCCATAATTCCCTCCACTTCCACTTCCTCTCAAACAATCCCTATATTCACTCATTACTGCACCCCTAATTACTATACACTGCATTTAAATACCTCACAAAATTCACTATCCCTTCTATATTTTTTGGAAGGCTTCACCAGGCGTATATTTCTATTTATGCACATAGTAAAGCACTCGTGGCATTTGCATAATAGGTAGGCATTGTAGTTCTCCAAAAGGCTCTATAATAAAAAAACAGATGACCTTCATGAACTGCCGCATGCCCACTCTTCCTTAAAAATGTTTGCACTCACAAATACATGGAAATGCTTGACTCAATGATAAACATTAGTATAATATGGGTTCATGACATACAATCATTTTCCGCCTGTGTGCCATTTAGATGAGTAATCTTATGAGTAATCTTATGTGACATAGGTAAGGTCAAGTGTTCAAATCTGCTGTGCAATTAAGGACGCAAACATTAAGTCACCAACCTAAAATTGTCAAATGGTTGTGTTTCTATATAGAGGAAATGTGAGTTACCAGTTTGGAATGCAATGCCGTTGTGTGGTGGGGCAAAGAACAATTTGATTATTGTTGGCATCTGAATGTCTTTGCAGAGACAAGCAAAAGCAATAGGATAGTTTGCCACAAAGTAATTACCAGTGATTTGTATTGACAAATATAATTGTAAGTTGCTTATCATAGTAATGTTTGTTGCACACCATTACTGGGTAAACCTCTATCTACTTTAGATCAAAGCGAGAGTAGAAAAGGGGAGGGTTCACATGGGTTATTTCAGCTTCTTCCTTAACAAGCAACCTGTGCATTTCACAACCACTCTGATCATTCATGGCTTACCGTTTAGGGGCTGGAGATGAGAGCCAGGTGGATCTCAGGATGTGATCCTTTGAAAAACATGTGACTACAAGGAGCACCTCTCTCTGGCACCCTAAGGGGCAATAAATGAAGCAGTCCTCCTGGACAGGTTATATGAATTTTTTGAGTAATTGTGGTAGAGCAAAGTTTGCTTGTTATGGTCAAAATTACGTAGGTATTCTGGGGAATGCCGGGACCTGATTTGGTCCGACATGTAGACTGAAATAGATGCTCAAGTAATAAAATCTGAAAGGCATCACTTTTAGCTTTTTATCTTGCCACACGGAACCATATTCAAATGCAAGCCTAGGGCACTGTGTAGACAATTTCATTTTCTCAAGGTTCCTCCTAATATACTTAGTGCTCCATTGAGGATTGAGGTCATAAGCACGCCCTGATACATTATGTGTCAGTTTTTTTTTTTAAATTAAAAATATTTCCCCTCTAGGTACGTTTATGGAGTGATACACTAGTAGATCTTGATTCACACCATGTTCACTCCTTTTTGTCACTCTGGAGTTCTGGTGTTTTGGCTGAGGCCTGCTATTCATCTGATCTCTTCAAATTGTTTTTAAGCTATATAATCCACATTTGTCACTATTGCATATATTTACTATTTGTGATGAGCACATATTTTTAGGAAAGTGTGCCTAAGTTCTTATTTCTTATTCCCATACCACTATGGATTTAAAGCACTTTATAGAGTAGAATCAGTTTCAGAACTAAAGTTGAGTAAGATTAACAAACGTAAATAAGTAGCCATACAAGGGTTCAACATTTTGGTATACCATATACAAATTAGCATTCCACATGATTGTATGAGAGTTCCACACACTGGGAAGGAAGCTGGGTACAAAAGAACAGTTGGTTGACTATAATGAAATAAAAATAGCACATTCATATAAAAGTAACCATAGGAGAGTTCACATTTTGGTGTAGAATTATAAGATACAAATTACCATTTCACAGAAAAATCTGAGAGTTTCTGAAGCTGTGGTAGAAAAGAGGAGTTTTTTGGGTTAAAAGTGGGCTGGGTCTCTGGAATAGTAGCACTTTAACCCCTTTTGAAAGAATCATCGGGTGGATTTGTTTGTATCGTGAGAGGTATGGAATTCCAGATCACTGAAGCGCTAGCTGTAAAGTACTGAGCCAGGGTTCATTGTGTCAGGCACAGAGGAATTTCCAGGAGTAGGAATTCTCTACTTTGCAGTATCCAAAGGGTGTATGATTTTAGGTAGGTATTTCGGGGGCCTTTTTGAAAGGCTTTGTCTACAATACAGATCAACTTGGTAATGGTTCTTGCTTCTATATGTAGGCACTGAATAGTAATAAGTATGGGGGTGATGTGTCACAGCACTTGTGTCATGAGATTAGCTTGAGTCTAGCCTGTTCTATGTATATGTCTCACACATGTGCATTAGGGATGGCAGTATTACCATCCTTAGGATAGGTCATATGAAATAAACATAATAGCTAACTAACTAAGCTTTGAAAGTGTGCATATTTCCACCATGAGTTCTCATGCTACTGTTCTTATCATATGCCATGATCACAAGAATACTTATCACAAATTAATATAAAGACATAGTACTCTGTCCAAAGGCAGAGAGGACTAATCTGGCCAGGGAACAACATCTACAAGGACTTTTAGCATATTCCCAAGGAACAGTCTGGTAAGATCTGTGGACTGTTTCAGCTGATGCTGTATTCAGCATCGGATCAGCTATGCATATTTCGTACCTCATTTCTCCTGATGGCCACTAGTTATTCGAGCTAGATCATGCAGGGAATATATATATAGGTCATCGTAATATTCAGTTTCTTTACTCTCCATACTTCCGGCACATTTGCTGTGCTGTTAGCAGTTTAGACTGACTGTTTTTAACTATATATATATATTCACTGAAAAAACCATAGGTTTCAGGCACGTATTAGTTAGGAATTAGCATTTAAAAAACCTTAGTCAGTGATGTCATTTGAGATGTCATCATGTCAAGAGTGATGTCACTGACCATGTCATGAGTGATGTAATATGTGACGTCATCAGAAGTGCATTGCGGGCGCGCGAGTTATAGTTAGCTGAACTAACTATAACAGGGGAATTTCAATGGTTTTGTACGAGTGAAAAGTCCAGCTAACTTTAACGCCCCTGGAACCTATGGTTTTTTCAGTGAATTGCTAAGGTTTTTAAAATGATAATTCCTAACTATAACGTGCCTGAAACCTATGGTTTTTTCAGTGAATTTCAAAGGTTTTTTTAATTCTAATTTCTAACTATGCCTTCAGAGATAGGACATGTGAAGAAAGAAGAAAAAACGCGCAGAAAGAAAAAAAAAGAAATGTAGAAAGAAGCAACAGAAGTCCTCAAAGACGAAGAAAAGTGCAGGAAGAAGGATAGCGTGCAGAAAGAACAAACAGAAGAGCAGAAAGAAGCCTTGTTGCAAAATCATCCTGTACCCTCAACTTTTTCAGACGGATACTGGTGGTAACTGAGTCTGACTAACCAGTCCTAGAGCCAGTGCTATGTTTAAAGACACTCAGAATACAGTGAAAACACCTACGTACACTAGGGAACACTATGCGTTGGGGTCCCTCTGTCATTAGCATGACCTCCTCTGTAAGCCCCTAGTATATAATAGGGCAGGGGATTAAAACTACCTCTTAAAACTCGCCACAGGGCGTGTTTGCACACGTCACCTCAGGCCCCGTCCCTTCCCTTCCCCACTGTGTAAACACGCTCTGTGGCCGTTTTAATTTGGGAGATTAAGTCCCCTTGAATCCTGAGGGTCCCTAGGGGCAAAATAGCCCACTAGGTACGTCCAGTAAGCACCATTGCAGAGAGGTGTAAAAAGGGGCACGGCCTGCACCAGCTCTCTGCAACGCAGAGCAGTGGCGCTTACTGGAAGCACCTGGTGGGCTAGTTGGCCCCCAGGGTCCCTCAGGATTGAAAGGGAATTATTTCCCCAACTTAAACCGCGCCACAGGGTGTGTTTGCACACGTCACCTCAGGCCCGTCCCCTCCCTTCACCACTGTGTAAACGCGCCCTGTGGCCGTTTTAAGTTGAGAGATTAAGTCCCCTTCAATCCTAAGGGTCCCTAGGGTCAAATTAGCCCACTTGGTACCTCCAGTAAGCGCCACAGAGCTGCGTTCATAGAGGTGTAAAAAGGGGCGTGGCCTCAGAACACCTGTCTGCAACTCAGCTCCCTGGTGCATACTGGAGATACCTGTTGGGCTAGTTGGCACTCAGGGACCCTCAGTATTGAAGGGGAATTAATTCCCCAACTGGCCAGGGGGCGCGTTTGCAGAGTGCTGCAAAGAGGGGGCATGGCCTCCGGCGCGATGCCGGTCTTTTATTTATTTTATTTTTTTAAGAAGGAGGGCTGTGTGGCCCCCCTTCTTTTTCTAATTTATTGGCCCTGGGGACCCCATTCCCCAGGGCCTGCACCCTAATTCTTTTTGTTGAAAAAAAATAAATTTGGCCCTCCCAAGGCCTTAATTAGCCCCGGGGACCCCAACCCCCGGGTCAGGACCTTTTTTTCTTTTAATTCTTTAGGAGGGGGGCTGCGTTGCCCCCCTCCTCAGGCCACTTATGGCCCCGGGGACCCCATCCCCCGGGGCCGGCCTTTGTTTTTTATTATTTAAAAAAAATATATATATTTATAGAAACACCTAGGACATGCTGGACAAACCGTATGTACCTATCACCATGACGATTTGCGTGATATTCATTAAAAGGCGACTATGCATTCAATGAATGCACGTGGAATGTATTTACACCGCTAGTGACGCTCTGACGTGTCTGACGCCCTACCGTGCCTAATCCCGGCGCCCCCACCGGTGGGTACTCTCCAAGTAGACACCCTTGTCGTTTATTTATACAAACATGGGTAGCTATTGATGGGCACTTTTAATACACACGCACACCAAGCCATTCAAAGGGGATTCGACAAAAATTCGACCAAACTATGCAAGAAACCCCCCTCACGGTTAATAAAACACACATCCACCGCCGGATGTGTAATACTTTTTATTTTACTCTCTGGAAAGGAGACAAACCTCACTTGAGAGTCACAGCGTGCTCCTGGCTGAGCCCAATGCTGTGTTACACTCACCAGTGCCCGCCGAGTGCCACACACCTCTGTGTTGTATTCCACCAGCTAGTGCGTATGCTATGACACTCTCTAGCCCATGTCCACTGTAACACCACCCCTTGAATATGTCATGCCACACTTGCCTTCGCACGGGTTATATTGCCCCATCTAACGTGCCTTCCTCGATGCTTATGTTATAACGCACAGCGCTATGCCATACATATTACAATCTGGGATCCATATCTTTGTCACAGTGCATCTGCAATGTTACACTCCCCAGCACAACTTTAGAGACTAGTTAGGTTACACAACACTGCCCTGTGCATATTACACTCCAAGACGCATATCGCATAGCGCGCGCTAGTGCCTGTGCTATCTCGTGCTCTCCAATGAATCTGTCATTGCGCACAATGTATTGCATATTATATTTCACGCCCCGGTTCATCTTATATCACACTTTTTGGTGCATAGTTTATACCATATACTATATCTAGTTTTCATTTTCAATCGTGCTCTCAGGACTATGTTCTATATAACACTGCCTCCACCTACCTTGTCAATGGCATTACATTTTGCGATGGAGGGTGGAGGGTCAGGGCGTGTTTCTGCCAAGTGAGCCCGGAGTTACAGTCACAAACGTCCTCTTCTTCCTGAATAAAAGTGAGATTACGCTGCATACTTGTTCATATTTTAAGTAGTTCGCACAGACACACATTTAAACCACCTTCTCCCTATCCTCTGTTTTCTGAATCCATGGACTAGCCTCCTCCCTCCTGCCATGCACGGTCTGATGTGCTGCCACTGCCCTCCATTTAGCATGATGTACCAGTCCACTCCTCCTGCCCTCCATTGCCCAATTCTATGGCCCATCATTCACCTCCTGCTTAGCCTCTGTGCATAGCTTGCTGCCCCTATTCTCCTTCCCCCTGCCCTCCAATGTCTTTGTGCATGCCCGTGCTCCATCCTTTTTGCCCACCATGTTCCATGGACCTGCCACACCTATCTACTCTGAGTGTTCTGTTGAGCTGCCCCTCCCCTCCCACCGGCCTAGCATTGTCAGATGACTGTAACCTGTCCCTGCCACCTCCACCCTGCCTGTCCACATGCCATGCCCCTGTCCCCTTCCTCCTGTCTTCCATGGTCCATTTTACTGCCACACCCTTCTGCCCTCCCTGGTCTGTTGTGCTGCAACTGCTCCTCCTGCCTGCCCTGCGCGGTCTGTTGTGAGGCCCCTTCCCCTGAACTCTCTTGTCTGTGCCCAGGTCCTGACCCTCCCTTCTATCCTCCATGGTCCTTTGTGCATGCCCCTGCACCCTCCTTCTTGCCCATCATAGCCATTGTGCTGCGACTAACCCTCCCGTTTGCCATGCATGGTCTTCTGTGCTGCCATGACCCCTCCCACCTTCCCTGTGTGGTCAGCTAGCTGCCCCTGACCCCCTCCCACCTTCCCTCCATGGTCTGTGTGTATGCCATCATAGTTTCACTGTTGCACTCCATGGTGTGTCTTGTTTCTAGTGCCCATCCTGCCTGACCTCCATGGTCATCTTGCTGCTCCTGCCCTGCCCCCTTGCCCCCAGCCCTGTGTTTCCATGTGCAGACCCCTATTTTCTCTCCAGCCTGGCTTGTTTGTTCCATTGTAATGCCCCTGATCCGTCCCTCCTGCCCTTTATGGTCTGTTATGCTGCAGCTTTCTCTCCTGTCTGTCCATTATGGTCAGCTAGCTACCATTGCCTCTTTCCCCTCTGTTCTCTGTTGTCCATGTGCATGGTCCTGTCCCTTCCCTATTGCTTTCTATGGATTGTTGTGCTGCACTTCCGTCCCGCATGCCCTGTGTGGTGTATTGTGCTGCTGCAAACCCTGATGCCTGCCCTGTAGGGTCAGTTTGGTGCACCTCTCCATGTCCCTCCTGTCCTCTGTTATCCGAGTCCATGACCCTACCCCAATTCCTCCTGCCTACCATGATCCAATGTACCATACTTGCAAACATTTTGAACTTGGTAAGAGGGAGATTTTGAAAAAAAACTTTGGTATTGATTTTCCCCTTTGAGTTACATTCAAAAAGAGGAGATTGTAGACAGGAGACAGGTCAAATAAAGCCCATTTGAGCTTAAAAACATTGGACGTTTCCTGGCTGAAACGGGTCTGTTGGCATGTATGGTTGTACTACCACTGCCTCTTCCTTCTGCCACCAATGGTCTATTATATTGCCACAGCCTCTCTTGCCAGCCCTGTATTGTTGGTTTATTGCCCCTGCCCCCCTTTCCACTGCCCTCCATAGTCTGTTATTCTGCCACTGCCCTTCCTGCCTGCCCAGTGTGGTCAAATTGTTGCCTCTGCACTCTCCTACCTGCCTTCAATTTTCAGAGTCCGTGCCCCTGGCCTCTGCCTCTCAAAAGTATCCCAATGAACAACTAGATTGCTAACATTCTATATTTATTACAAAAGTGTGGAACGCCTGACGTCATCTTGATGTAATCAAAACTGTAATACCGAGAGCATTTCCTTCAGAAATTACATATATTAGAGGGTCTTATTTGCAGCAAAATTATGGTTAGTGCTCTAAAAAACTAAAATGAGGACATATTTTCTGAGTTTTCAAATAGCGACAAAGAACTTTTAAATTATTTGTAATCTTTATGTTTTTTTATCCAGTTGACCACTTGATTAAATGTTGCACCTAGGGGAGAGGATGTGGTGTTACTTCCAGAGCTGCAGACTTTGCAACCAGGGAACCAGGTTGGAGTTTCTGCTTCAGCTCAACATTCTGTGTTTCTGGTCAAATCACTTAATCTCCCCATGTCTACAACCAAAATGAATTTGATCTTGTGTGATGTAACCAATGCGCATGTAAAGCACTCCAATACCTGACAAGTCTGCACTATATAAAACTGCAAATACACAACAAATAAGTGTTTTACACACTTCTGTCATTGGGCTACATGTGGGCTACATCTGGGTGATATTTGTGCTGCATTTGGGCTCTTTTGTCTCTGGTGGCCATCTTGGGAGATTTATTTGTTATGAAGTTTCCTAATTTCCTCATTTACTGCAGTCTCCTCAATAGGAAATACTTTCAGTTTTTTACTTTGGTTCCATCAAGAAGGCATTCAGATGTGTCACACATTTGCCATAAATTCTGAATGTTAGCACTCTAGTTGCTCATTAGATCACTGTAGTAAACCTACTGCTCACCAGGGAAGTCTGCTGCTGGTATTCAAAGTGCATGTTTCAATCTGCATGTCAGAATTTTGTTTATAAATAGAAATAGAAGAGGATTTGAGAAGTCAAAATGTGCCCTAATTTTTCTTTCTGCAGCACTAATCATAATTTCTATGGCAAAATGAACCCCCTCATTTTGTTCCTTTGTAAATTAAATGTTTTAAGTGTTACCACTTTATTCCAATCAAGATGGCTTCAGGTGTGCCATACTTTTGTCATAAGTAAGACTGTTAGCGCTGTAGTTGTTCGTTAGAACACTCTGGGAAGCTGCAGTAGAACACAGAGGAATCAACTGACAGTCTCTGCCCTTGTTCGATGTACATGTTTTACTGAGACTGTCAGACTTCATTCTCACATGACTAAGAAAGATAATGTGAATTTACAGAAAATATGCTCTCAGTTTAGCTTATAGATCACCTTCCAAACCTCTGTGGGAAAAGCATGAGAAAATAGTTTTCTCTCAAACATGATTCATGATATCACAGCAGAAGGCTTTTCACATGGTAAAATCATCTTAGAACACACCACAATTCCTAAAATGAGTATGGTACCATCAACAAATGATTTGTAATGTAACTAAAGTCTTAAAACCTTCTATTAACTGCAATGCTTTTTAATGAGGTGCTATCATGTATATTGGTCCCAAGATGGCTGCCAACACTTCTTGGATGAAGTACTGACAGTCAATCAGATCTCACGATGAGATGTGTAGTTAGGCTCCGCCCAGATACATCTATCTTTTTAACTCTAATTTTCTCAGGAATTTCTGAACGGATTTACACCATTTAAGCAAAAGGCATGAGTCTGAACTGAGGACTAGCTCTTTGCCAAATTTGGTGTAATTCCGTTCAGCAGTTCGGGCTGTAGCTGCGTCAACGGGGTCCTACGGGAAAATGCATGGGGATAATGCGTTTTGGGACACCCCTTTTTTCTCGGCCCCCGCTTGACGAATCACCGTGAAATTTTCAGGATAGGAGCGGACCGGAGCTGGCCAAAAGTTTGGAAAATTTTGCGACGATTCGTCAATCGGCGCCAAGGGGAGCGAGGGAATTGTTCAACCATGGGGGTTTGCGTCCCATGGGGGTTGGATGCAGGGCCTGACCACTCACCACACACAGCTGCCCACAGGGTGTTGTCTGGAGATGGCTGAGTGAACCTTACCATAATCCCACTGAAATTTTGAATGAAATAACTGCGCATACACAATATGGATGTTCCTTATGCTAATGTATGAAAGGGGGGAGACAGTCCTTTCTCCTCACACCCTATAGCTGGCATTACCTTCGCAGACTGGGGGCCATGAGAAATCTTTTGCCAGATTCCAAAACCTTTGGCATGCTCCATCTGTGTTCTGGAAATCATTGCCTTCCAATTGGTGCAGAGGGAGAAACTATGCAAAGATTGGTTTGTGTACCTCATTATTCACAGGTGCTACCATGTTACACACTCCACACATTTTAAAAGTTGTTTTTACATGCGAATAGGGCAAGAAAAAACTGGCGCATTTTCCACATTTTCGTTTAGGAACAACTTAAAAAATTTGCACTAACTGATAAAAAATGTAGCTTACACACCTATGCTAATCATAACACTGGTCATATGCACAACATGGTAATCAGGCATATGGAATGAATGGAATGCCACAATCCCTGTATCAAAACCTGTCTCTAATTTCTTCATAATAGGTGACTTGTGTCACACCCATTCACCTATTATAAAGAAATGATTAGACGTTGATAGTATTACATTTGAGTTCTGATGTCAAAATGCCTGCAGCTGTGGGCAAAGGCATGTCAGACCAGGAAGCATTATTAAAGCAACTTCTTAAAGGACAAAAACTTTGCTTTTCTTTCTTAACTGCCAGAGCGGGCATTCTTTCATCTGAAATCTCAGACATAATCATCAAATAACCCTCACTATTGGTCCTATGGATATTTGTTAGTTGACAGGAAGAAGGGATAAGGAGCTTTCATCTAAATTAATTGCGATTACAGTGAAATCCAATTGAGACTTCCAGGAAACAACAAGGAGATTTAAAATAATTTTAAAGGAATGTATTTAACAAATTATGTCAAACCAGATCATTAAGTAGTCAAATGTAATCATTGTTTGACATGCGCAAATAGTCTAAAAGTCGATATTCTTTAAAAAAAGTGTGTTTGTGAGAATTACAAATAGAATGCAAAAGATGCAGCAAATGTGTTCTAAAGGAAAATCCCTAATCTAAATTAAAGAAGAATTGTGTGAGAATGACGTTTAAATAAGCAAATTAGGTAAGATGTCTGCCTCAGAAAACTAAATAAAGGTTTCTGATGGGAGAATAGGAATGCAATGGCATGAAACTTTAGCGGAGATTTGCGGAAGCTAGAAGGGTTTTTCTTAGCGCGAAGTCAGTAAGCATCTCTAAGATCTGCCTTAAAGAATGAAGTCTTATAATTCAACAAACACTCTAGTTGCAACATTTGCCTGTTTTCACTCCCATGAACCAATCAATCTTTGGGAGAAGGTAAACTCCCCTGTTTCACATGCCTTTACAACGGATCATACTGGGTTATGTCCTACAATTGTTACTTTGAACAGAATCTTGTGGTACAGACAGCTCTTGTCATGAGTTGCGCTTCCAGGCATCTTCCTCTCCTCCTGGTGAGAATCTGACTATCAGTTTTCTAATAAATAACAAATGCCTATTTGCTAGCTAACAGAAGGCTTCTGGAAAAAAACAACATTTGCACTGGGAAGAAAGAGAAACACATGTTGTGCAAAGCAAATTTTAGAATACCTAAACAGGTCTATTTGCCTTCAATGTGTAATGTCAACATTCAAAATGGCATCAGTATCAATGCTAACCAGTGTTAAACTGTTTGTGCTCTCTCATTATAACATGTTAGTTTAGCTTATACTCAACAGAATGTTTAATTTACTTGAAAGTCCCTAGGAAAGAGGCACTACCTGTGCCAGTGTCTGTAAATTACCTACTGCTAGTGGACCTGCAGCACTGTTTGTGCCCCCCCAACTTAAGCAGAACTTTAAGCAAGTGTCCGGCATGCCATTGCAGCCTGTGTATGCGCAGTGTTACAGTGCCATTTTGACCTGGCAAAGTAAACATTTTGCCAGCCCCACACCATTCTTTTTAATACGTATAAGTAACCCCTAGGGTAGGCCGTGGATAGCCCAGAGGCCAGGGTGCAATGTATTTTCAAAGAAGGAAAGGTGCTTTTACGTTTTACAGTTCCTGGTAGAGAAAGTTGTTTTTCACTACTGTAAGGCCTACCTCTCTCATAGGATAACATTGGAGTTACCTTATTACATTTTGTAAGAGCACTTTACAAATGGGAACAAGTAACCAGCTCAAGATTGGTGTCTGTGGAATTGTAAAATTCAACCTTATATTGAAGTTGCATTTTAAGTTACAATTTTGAAAATGCCACTTTTAGAGAATTATATGAGCAAATGATGGACGGAATACTGAACAATGCAAACATTCACCACCAGTCACAAAGATCTGTGTTTAATCCATTGATCTTTTGCTCACCACTCCACCCCAGTTTGGGCCCAGCCAAATTCAAATCAGTCTTGACCCTGCTCCTCATGGGAACAGTCCAACCCGAACTTCCCAGCCAGGTCCTTCCTGGACTGAAAACAAGTATCATGGGACCTGTTTCGGGGCATTACCCCTCGTCAGCCAGGCTACCTTGAATCCAGTGGCAAAATGAGCATGGGACCCATGTCTGGATATACCCTTCCCACTTAGGGCAACAAAAGCAAAAGAAACAAATGATGGACAGAATGCTGAACAATTCAAACATTCAACCCCAGTCACAAAGGTCTGGGTTTAATCCATTGTTCTTTTGCTCACCACGCCACCCCTGTTTGGACCCAGCCATATGCAAATCAGTCTTAACCCTGTACCTCATGGTAACAGTCCAGCCCAAACTGGCCGAAACCGGTCCCAGGATACTTGTTTTCTGTCCAGGGAGCACCTAGCCAGGCTGTTCGTGCTGAACAGGGTCATGACTGATTTGCATATGGCTGGGTCTGAACTGGAATGGCATGGAGAGCAAAACAACAATGGATTTAGGTCCAGATCGCTGCACTGGGGTGAATGTTTGACATTGTGTAGCATTCTGTACATCAATTATTCTTTTTGCATTTGTCACCCTGAGTGGGACGGGTATGCTCAGATGTGTGCCGTGCTCTCCATGCCACTGGAGTCAAGCTAGCCTGGCTGATGAGGGGCGATCCCCGACACCGGTCCCAGGATGCTTGCTTCCAGTCCAGGGAGGGCCTGGCAGTTCAGGCTGGACTGTTACCATGGGGAACAGGGTCAAGACTGATTTGCATATGGATGGGTTGAACTGGAATGGCATGGGGAGCAAAACATTTTTGGATTTAGGCCCAGATCTCTACCCTGGGCGAATGTTTGACTTGGTGCATTATTCTGTCCAACAATTGTTCTTTTTGCACGTTTAGAAAGTTGGCATTTTCTTGGCTTGGCCAGTTGGTACCTTCAGCCGGTCTCTGGGTCATTTGCCTCTGTGTTGTTGACAGTTGGGCTTTGTGTATTCCTCCTAGACAGCCACACACAAGGAGGAGGTTAGGTGTGATTGGATGGGCCATTACAGGCAGGATAGGAGGTAGGAGCGGAACCTAGCCCCACCTACACTTGAATAGGCTGTGTACTGCCTCCACACAGAGGGCTGCATGTCTCCTGCAGTTAGTCTGGAGCCAGAGTCAGGAAGGCAGGAAACCTGTGCACTTCAAAAGCATGCCTCTAGAAGCTTCTCCTCTCTTCAAAGGCACAACTGGGAATAAATACTGGACCTCAAACAGCAACTCTTCAGACCACTTCTGGACCTGTGGATACTCTGCCAGGGAGAATCACTGCTGTGCTGATGAAAGGACTGCTTCTCTGCTGGACTGCTGTTCTGAAGGACTTTTGCCCTGCTGTGCTAACCTGCTACCGACTTGCCTGAGTGAAAAGGACAGGACCTTGCTCTTTTGAACCAAGAGTTACTCCAAGGGCAAGGGCAGGCAAGTTGAGCGGCATCCTGATCTAAAACCTCAACAACATCACACCTGAACCTGCACTCTGCCAGCTGGGAGTGTACCCTTCCAATTGGTATCACTCAGTCCTGAACCCCATGTAAGTAGGCTTAAGGTGCTCTCTGCCTCTGCGGATCTAGCAGAATTGATTCATCTGCTCTGCTGCCTGGCACAAACCCGAAAGGAACCAACATGTCACCGCTGCTGCATTGACTGGACCCATAGCAAAGACCCGCATCATTTTGCAGCCCTTTGTAAATGCCACTGCATGACAAATCCTCGACGCAGGTCCTCACATATCTTGTTGATGGCAGCCTCAACGATAAAGTCGGAGTCCACATCACTGTCTCGCTGCTCCTCAGAACTGACACATCACCCTGACTGTGACCCGCATCTACGATGCCGGACTTCGCATCACAAGTCCCAACGATGGGATCCTCGATGAGGATGCAGGCCTGTGCGTTACAGCCACGCCTCATCTCGGAACCGACGCTTCGCTATAGCTGCTCGAAGAATCTTTGATGGGGATCCTCGCAACGCTCCGCAAACCAGGATTTAAGGTACTCTGGTCAGAGTGCCTAACTGGGTCCATGTAGCTGGCCTACAGTCCATTTTAGTCAGCCTGAATTTTTTATTTTGTCCTGATCCAGTGTAACCAGATATCCACAACTGGCTCTTTGTGCTTTTTGGTTCTATTTTCACAAACAAATTTAAAATTGCATACCTCCGGTCCTCCTAAAGTTCTTTTTTTCTTACTTGGTATGGGATCCTTGTTGAGTGGTGTTTTCGCTTTGTTGCAGCTTGAAGTGTTGCACAACTCCTTACCATATTGCCTGCAAGTGAAGCATGGCTGCTTTGTGCCAAGCTACCATGGGGTTGAGCACAGGCTAATTTACAGTTGGCTTGTGCCTTACCTTGACAAGGATTATAAATACAATGGAACACAACACAATGCATGTGTGTAAAGCATGCCGCTACCTCCAAGGAGGCGTCCTGGCGCGGGCGGAGAGATCTCCTACAACAAACCTAGCAGAAAAGATTCTAAAAGGCGTCTAGGTAGGAGTCAATGAGTAAGGTTTTTAAGCTCTTTGTGAAGACAGCTTTGAACAGGCAACTTCTCAAGCCAAGAGGAAGAGCATTCCACAACTTTGAAGCCAAGGTAAACAAATTATTTCCCTCCTCTTCTGGTCTTTTGAATGTGTGGGAGTCGGAAGAGTTTGAGTTTGTTGGATCTCAATGATCTCTCCTGGACATAAGGCTTAAAACAGCACCTGAGATAGAGAGGTCCTTTTTGGCATTATGCCCTGAAGGTGAAGATGAGTACCTTAAATTGGAACCTTTTATTCACTGGAAGCCAGTGATGATGACGTAAAAGTGAAGTAGCAGGTGGCAGATCATGCCTTGATTTGGGGCTCCAAGATAAGATCGGAGTCAAATTACTCCCTGAGATTTCTTATCACAGGTGTCGGAAGGTGAGGAACCCATTTCCAAAGGCCGACAAAAGCTGGGTTCTGGGGAGATCTTAATGTCAAAGAAAAGAATCTCAGAGTTATCTGAGTTAAGCTTTAAACAGCTTGCATTTATTCAGTCAACAACTGATTTGAGACAGAGATTCCATGAGCCCAAGCTAGTAGGTGTTTTTTCTTCAAAGGCCAGGAGGAATTGGGTATCATCCATGTAGGATAAAACTCTCACTCCCGTAACACAGGCCCCCACAGCCCCCGCAGTGCGGGGGGCCCCCCAAGTTCTAGGGCGCACCCTCAGCACAGTGCTCTGGCGTCGGCATTAAGAGGCATAGAATTATCCACATCATTGTTTCTAAAGGGGGAATGTTTATGTTTAGGTCTTTTTCTTAAGTCAACTCGCTGGATTGAAAATACTTCAGCGCGCACTGCAAAACAATTAAACAATAATGATAATTGACCTGCCGGTTAAAAAAACTAAGGTCCTCCACATTGCATCCATCTTCCAGGACGGTGAGACGATTTAGGCAGAGATGCCGGGGGCCCGCATTGAAGCAAGTAAGTGCACTCTGCATTTTACAGAGTGCTATTTATTTCCTTGTGATTTTCAATCCGGAGTGCCAACCCTAATGTATTACTGCAAACGTGTGTCCCAATTGGGTATTCACATCGGAGACATGTTTTACAAAATGTATTTTAAAAGTATGCGTGTCATTTAATCTCATACACGAACGCAGCAGATTTACCACTAATCCTTGATTCACATCATGTTTTATGACGGGTAGTGCCCATTTGCGCACTTCTCAGCTGAGTCCAACCAATTGGATAAATATATTTGTAAAAAATATACCTCTAAAAACAGCTATTTCCGATCACCTTACACTTCCCAGGCACTGGTCTTTTTTTTTGTGTCCGATGTTAGTGCTTAGAAGCAAGCACTCTAAGTCGTGCATTATCCGTGCTGCTCAGTCTTTTCACTAGGGAGGTTGAATGTTTCTTTCCCACTCAGCATGCCCCTTGCCACCTCTTTGCTTCCTAAGTGCCCCTCTATTTATGGTGCTTTGCAGCAGTTTTAAAATCTTCTTAAAGTTTCTCATTGCTCAAATTGGTATAATTAATATGTTTCACTTGTCCTAATTGCTTGACTTTTCACATGGGAAAGTTTCACTCATAGTTGCTGAAATGTCACTCATAATTCCGCAGAAATTATGAAAATGTCACACATAGCAATCTGAAACCTTGGCAGCTATGATGCGCTATATGGATGTGGATGGTAATTATAAAAGCAATTACCATTAGCAAAATGGAAAATGGCCTGACGTCAGAGCGGTCATGTGCACTTAGCAGTTATACGGTGCATGCTTCTGTATTCTGTTTAGAGCTGCAATTGAGAGGCGATTTCAGGAGTTGCAGCTGGGCCTCATTGAAAGGAAGCACCGTGGACTGTTCTGATGAGACACCGACACCTGGCAACATGACTACTAGTGACGGGTGAGTGCTTTTAGTCCTCCTTGGGTGTCGGAGTGTCTGCTTCACTTTCCCTCCCTAAAACCCTTCCTCTCTTCCTTTACCCCACTGCCCTTGGCCTGTCGCTCTCTCCTTTAACCTCTATTTCCTCTTGAGTAGCAGCAGTGGGGACGATTCATTCAACTAGTTTAAATTAAGTGCGTTAACTGAAGTGTCCTTGAGCCCGTCTCCTGTGCTGTAACCCCAAAGCCTGGCAAACAGTGTGCTTTCTGCCTCAAAGAAATGTAAATGGGGCCTACTAGTTATTCTGCAAATGTAAAGGGAAATATCTGCAAATGTAATGGGTGCTTGGGAGTTGGTACGTGTACTGGATTTAATTGATCAAAGGTTGGTGATGGCAAAGACATTCTTTTTGTGTGGTAGTGCAAAGAGTTAACAATTGAGTTGTTCAGTGACTGTTTTTAATTGGCATGGTGTTGAAGGGATACTAATGTAAAAAAACTATTACGTACAGTCTCTGTATTATTAAAATATATATTTTGGGAACACCATTTTATCGTAACCTTTTAAGCATGTTGTAGCAGTATATCTTCTACTGTGTGTACTGCAAGTTTAAAAAAGTCAATTACATAATCTCAGTGCTTTCTGTCACAGACTGACCTCGTGACACTAGAAATACACAAGTAACTATTCTCCACTGCACTAAGATTTGATGCTGTGGCTCTCTGGTTACACACAGACCTCTGCAGTGTATTAACTAATAGACTTTCATAATGTACTACAGTGCATTTGCCACTATTACTTAAAAAAAAAAAAAGTAAGTTGCATGTTATTTTATGTGTAGCTACCTGACGGTAAAACTTTCATAATATTTTTAGCTTTTTTAGCCACACCTGAACTCACATATTTAAAAGTGCATGCATACGTGATAATAAAGAAAATTGAGTTTTGGTAAAATAAAATATTTGCCTATGATCACACCATTTAAGTTGGGTAGCCGTGATATATCAATATTTTCTGGTTTCGCTTTGTACAAATCGGCCACTAAATGAGTTTCTATTTGTCATTCATTATGTTAAGGCTTTGTTTTCAATCTCTTTTTGCAGTCTTTTTATACCGCAAACTCAACCCGAAGTAATAGAGTGCTATATGAGCACCAGTTATATTACACAAGGTCACATTTATTTTTTATAGACACATGTGAAATTAACTGATATACCCAGAAATGCAGACAATTCAATTAAGAATTACACCTGGTTCCCCAGTTCCTAAAAAGGCAGCTCTGCCCATAACATCACATCCTGCGTGCAGAAAGGGTGGCAGGCTGAAGCCAGTATTAGAACTCTGGGCCTGATTCAGAAAGGGCCTCCGCACTGTATGGGGCTTTGGAGCTCGAATATAGAACTGTAAGGCACATTGAAGGATCACAATTAAAATTCTCATAGTTTTGTGGAGATTGTAGATTAAAAAGATCTGTGAAGGCCCATGTTGCTGCTACACTTGGGCCTTTCCTAAACTCTCACCCTGGCACATATGCTCAGTGTGCATGCCTGTGCATTTCAGAAAGAAATTGCCTTGACTTCAGACATGAAAATTCAGGAGTCACAGCCTCACAGGTATCCCTCCTGTCCCATTTTCCATTGCCTTTCACCCTCAATCTTTGCCATGGCAAACCTCCTCCTCCCATCCTCAATAAATACTTACAACCGTTTGTGTTGAAAATGAAGTCCTATGTCAGAGACACCACCGATTTCATTACCAAAATCAATGAAATCACTTTTAACGACAATGATGAATTCTGGCTATGTACAGTCGAAGTTAAAGCACTCTATACTTCCATTCCTCACGACCTGGGCATTTCTGCCATTGAAAACACCCTTGTTCAATCTGATTTGGATCTCCAAATGCAGCTGTTTCTTATGAAATTACTTTGCTTTACACTATATCACAGCTACTTCAAATGGGAAGATCAATGGTTTTTACAGCTCAGTGGCACTTCAATGGGCAATTATGCTGCGCCGTCATATGCAAATATTTTTATGGAGAAATTTGAGGAAGAAAACATCTTGAGTACTAACATCTGAAAAGAACATGCCATATTATTTCTCAGGTATATTGATGACATTTTCATCATATGGAAAGAACCACTACAAGAGCTCATTGTAGCTTTAGATTCTTTAAACACCATCAGTAGCGGATACAGTTTACTTTTGAAATGCATCAACACACCATGACATTTCTTGACGTTCAGATTAGTCGTATTTCTAACAGACTAGAAACCACTATTTACCAGAAAAAAAAACAGACAGAAACAATCTCCTACATTTCAACATTTTCCACCAACTATCTCTTAAAAATCTCTTACCCTACTCACAACTGTTACAAGTTAAGCGCATAGTATCACAGCCGGACACCTGTTCTGAACAAATTGAAATGATGTTGACAAAATTCGCCCAACGTGGTTACCCACAACAGATTCGAGATCAAACTAAACAACAAAGTACACTAAAGACTCAATCAGATCTATTATCAAAAACTGTTGAACCTGTTCGACAACGAACAGTAGTAGTATCAAAATTTTCAACTATGAGTAATAGCTTAAAAAAAAACATCAAGAGACATTGGCCTATATTAGCCCTAGAACCTGATTTCAAGGGTCTATTTGCAGAGAAACCTATCTTTGGATTTAGGAGAGGCAAGAACTTGAAAGAATTACTCACTCAACACATAAGCGAGACACATTCGAAAACATACAAAGGAACTAGACCATGCTACAACTGTAGCAACTGCAATAACATCATCATTGGTGCATGCATTAATCATCCGATGAAAGATACCAAAATCAACCTCAAAGTTAATGCGATGTGCAATACTACCAATGTCATTTATTTACTTAAGTGCCCCTGTGGTTTTGTTTATGTGGGGAAAACTGAGAGAAGGATCAAGACCAGAATATTGGAACACAAAAGTAACATCCAAACTAAGAACACAAAATCTGCGGTAGCCACCCATTTCAAGGAACATCAACATAACATCAGCCAATTAAAATTTATGGTCTTGGAGACAGTTGAAGAAACTGAAGTGAAGGAAAAGACATTCACAATTTTTTACTCGAAAGGGGAAAATCATTGGATTAAATTTCTGAATTCTTTGAAGCCTCATGGACTCAATGACCGGATGGAGTTTCTATGTTACCTGTAACCCTCATTTCTCTTTGTACTATGTCTGAGAGCCTCGTTTCCATCGTTTTCATTCCAACCTGTCCTCTTTCACTAACCATGCTACTGTTTTTATAAGACAGAGGCGTTCTCCGTCCTCGTTTCTAAACTCGGTGAACTTGGCAGTAAACAGCGCATTTTTCACTGGTAAGTACTTAGAGACACCGGACTGTTTCTTTCACTGCTCATTATATCACCCACTAATTGTACACGTTTGACCCACATTCATGACTGTTAAGCGCTTGTCAGCTCATCACTTGAACACTTTTTTCAACTAGACTATCGCCATTAATTTCCTTGTTTATTCATTCACATTTACGATGTTTTATTTAGCTACTTGTCACGGTTTCTTTTGGACACTAACACACACGTCTTTTGCTATTTTCAGTTTTTGCCTGAACCCCGCACTCCGTTCGTGACTTTTAATCACTTCATTCTTCCCCAAAGTCTATCGTTTTCACTCAGTTTCATTATCTATACGTATGATTAATGCATGGATTGTTTTTTCCCCACATGGTTTTTCTTTAAGGCTCTTTTACCGTCCGTATAGACGTGTAATTGTTTAAACACTTTGTGTTTTCTTTGGTTTCCCCCTGATTCATTGCTTTATATTCGTCATAGATCTATGTCTCCTGATGAAGGTCTGTAATGGACCAAAATGCATTGGGCAAAGTTCACTGAAATTAATTAATACTTTGGATACACATTGGAATAATTCCTCATAATATGAATAAATAATATCATTGGATTAAGGAATCAACATATAGTCTTGCGGCTATTTTCCGTTTCACATACAAAGGATTGTGTACTGATCTCACAAACACATACCCCTTATGGGCCTGGTGCTGTGCTCAGGGGGACGTCCCCTACTTTAGGAGATGCTACTCGCAGTATATTTTGTTTACACTCTTGACCAGAGAGTGAAACCCCAGAAGCATGCTACAAAAATTCAAAACAAATAACAAGTGTTAGTGCGCGTATGAACATTGTTTTCATACATTGGAATATACAAAGACAGTTTGAGGGAAAAGTAACATCAATTTTCCAAAGGTGCCCTTCTTAAGCATGTCCAAACCTACCCCAGTCAATGTGCCTAGGTCGTTTCCACCACATTGCACAATCATGAGGTCAGGGTGTTGGAGATGAAAACAGGTTTTAACCAAAGGCAACAATTGGTGCCACTTCATTCCTCTCTGTGTAAACCATTTACATTTTGTAAACCTAGGTCTAAGTAAATACATCTCTGTTCTGCATACCTTTTGCACCAGAAAATATAGCTCTGTCCTACGATCCACACTAGCATTTTGAAGGTATGGCTGGAAGGTATGGAAAGATGTCTGTAGCTCATGCAGTTCCTTGGTAGAATAAGAGATATATTTAAAGATGGGGAACTACCATTTATTGCCATATAAAACGATACATGATTGGATGACGAAAAGCATACTTTTTTTAAAGTAGGGTGCACATTCGTTTTGTGGAAAAGCATCTTTGTGATTGGTTAAGAAAAAGCAGTTTCAACGTGGAGTACATATCATAGGATAAAAGTTGTCAACTCAACCACACCTGCTACTTGAATTTGGAAGGCACTGTTCGAACTTAAAACAATCATGAACTTTTAACCTGCACGTGCCGTTAAATATTCGAGGAAATGTTGCAAAAAAATATGGTTAAGTTTAAAAAGATTGATGAACTTTTAACCTGCACATGTTGTAGAATGTTCTAGAAAGTGTGTTGATAGAATACGTTGCACTTGTGACTTCTATGTGTTGTTGAATATTAAAAAAAACTGTTTATATGGAAAATTAAAAAGAAACCAAGAGAGAGAAGTTTTGAAACCTAAAATAATCAAGGAACTATTCTATTGTGTTCTTTACATGTATTTATGTTTGGAGCAAAAAAATTATAGACAGAACAGCACCAGGAAGAGGAAGAAGCAGGGAGTAGGGGGACGGGGGGAGCTGGGCAGAATGGCAGACATGCACAGTGAAGTATAGCCCAAGTATAGACAAACAATGGCCAAAATGAAATACACCAACAAGGAGCAAAAGTCACACAGCTCACCAACATCACACCAGTGAACGAGCATAGAAGTGAAAATCACGCTGCATTCATAGAGGATGTGTACAAAGGCGGGTCGTTGGTGTTGTGGGATGTCTGCGACCATGGTCATCATGGATGAGATGCCCAGCACATGGCACATGGGTGAGTTCACTGTCACGTTGCAAACAGCTGCTCCTTTCTCCCACGAGCTGCCACACTTTTGTACGGTGCGGTGTTGCATCTCGTGCACTCGTACGGCACATCATTGTAATGCCCATTTGCGCATGTGCTGCTGCATTCCAACTCCACCATCACAGGGCCGTTTGGATGTGGTGCATGCCACTTTACAACATCAACTGCTGCTGCCCTTGTGGCAGGCCACACTAGAACACAGAGACACACTTACCACACTTCCTGTACACTGAGATGTCCGAGACACCCCGTTTCCGTTGTCGGATAGGCACACCCATGCGCTGACCTGTGTACTCCGGACCAGCACATGCCGGTTGTGCATGCAGGAGGATGTGTGCATAGCTACATGTCCAGGCTCACTACCAACGCTGAGGTGATAGCACACTGTAATGTTGCAGGGCTGGTGCCTATCATGCTAACACAATGACCAGAGGGACACACTTGCTGAGATACGGGTTTGGGGGGTGTTGGCGGTCCCGGAGTTGTTCCGAAGAGTTTTGCGGCCCTCATGGGTATCCCTATATCATGCTCATTTATTCTATGGCACCTGTGGGTGTTCTGGTGTGGCTCTTGGCTGTGTTCTCTTTCATGGTGCAGGTAGTCGTCCTGCTTAACACCATCAGAAAGCAGGTGTAAAATCCATAGTGCTAACGTGGCTTATCGCCGAACTTTGTTTCGCATTGCAGTTGGTGTGAAAGTTGTGATGTGATTTTTTGCATTTGCAGGACAATATACGAACTGGGCAGTGTATCTCGTCAAGATCCAGCACCTGAGGTAGTGCAATTCAATATCGGATTTTAGTATTTAGAATAAATCGCAAAGGTGCACCTCGTGTCTTTTTGCACGTGAACGGCTAGCCTGCATTTCATTATCAGCACTTTAATGGAAGTAAAGTTGAGATAAATCTAACACACTATTCAGAAGTTGGTGGAAACTGCAGACATCACCAGTATTCCCGCGATAAGTCCTACAAAATTTAAGACCATGGTGGACTTCATCAAATAACTGTAAAAAGAACAAGAAAGAGTTACACAGCAGTTAAGAAAACAACCAGAAACGTTATTTTATTTTTTTTCAAACTTTATTTTTGTATGAACATATATCAACGATAAAGTAATGAACAAAATTTATTTAAAAAAATACAAAATAACAAGGTGGAACACTGCTGTGGGGAGCATGGATGTGGACGACAGAGCCTAGAAAATAAAGCACAAAATAAGGATGTGTGTAATGCGCATATCAAAGGAGAGAGACATAGAGAAAAAGGGAAGGAAAAAAAAAGTCAGAGAGGGAGGGAAAGAAAGGGAGTGAGAAAAGGAGAAGGAAGAGAGAGATAGAAGGAAAAGAAGGAAGAGAGACAGTTAGAGAGATAGAAGGAAAAGAAGGAAGAGAGAGAGAGAGTTAGAGAGATAGAAGGAAAAGAAGAGAGAGAGTTAGAGAGAAAGAAGGAAAAGAAGAGAGAGAGAGAGAGTTAGAGAGATAGAAGGGAGAGAAGAGAGAGAGAGAGAGAGTTAGAGAAATAGAAGGAAAAGAAGAGAGAGAGACAGAAAGAGAGAGAAAGAGAGAGACTGCCGCCCCTCCGTATCCATGAGCAAATAATTACCTGGTGCCACTCCACGTCCCCCATCAAAACTCCGCGCATCCCAGATATGTCGCTGGGTCCTGAGTCCTGAATGGCGGAGACCACATCAGGTGCTTGGCGGATCGCACAGATGTTGCTTAGTCCTGAGTCATGAATGGCGGAGACCACATCATCTTCTCCACAGCCCAGCAGATCTCACACATGTTGCTGAGTCCTGAGTCATCAATGGCGGACACCACATCAGCTTTTGGGGCCGCTAAGCCTGTGGAAGTTAAGTTCGTGCCACGTGGTGGTAGGCCCCTGATGACCATATGAGCTTTGGGTGGCACTAAACCTGTGCATCTGAAGTCCGCGCCAAGGGAGTGGTAGGCCCCTGAGGGCTATACAGATTAGCGTGCAAGTAACCTTCTGTGGAAGTTTTGAAAGACTCTTTATGGATGAGACCGTGGAGCGTCCGGCATTTAGTCAGCACCAGCAATAAAGGATGTGACGTTGTCGATCTATTATATTTGCGTCATCACATGGCCTGTGACACATGTGCCGGATGGGTGTGGTGTGTGTGCAAACCTGCCCTGAGGGAGTTTGCGGGAGATGTGGAGAACTAGACCACTGACCTGCACACCAACAGTGAGTACGCCTGCGACAGGTAGCTATGTGGGGCCATAGTCGGAACATAATCTGGGTGGCGTGGCGTACGACGGAACAAGGCAGGGATAGCTACAATGACGCGGACATCTCGTAGTACTTCGTCTATGAGTGGAGTGGACGGGCCGCAGTTGTCCCTCTGCGAGCCTGGGTGCAAACTGTTCATAACTCACACTACATTAGTATTGAAAAATCATTTTGTGATTCAGTTCGTCAGCTGGCATTTGTCCGAGGTATTTGTGAAAAAATATCGGAGTTCTTTCTGTGATAGATACCCCTTTGACGCTGCCTCTCCCCACATCAGCAGGTAACGCACCCTCTTCCCATCATACCCCCAACAACCTTCTTGGGCCCAGAAGTGTCCCTGTGCGGTTGGACAAAGAAGATTCTTAGACATGTATAGATTTACATATAAAAAAAAGTATTTACATTAAAGAACAAGTAAGACTGAAGGGAGTCTGGTGCTGTGGTCGCTGGCACCAAGTTGGGGTGACTGCCATTCAGGATTCAGGACACAGTTACACATGTGGGATCGGTTTGTGTTAAAGAGGGTTAGTGGCATGACGTGCTGTTGCCCTTGCATATGGTAATATGCCTCACTGATCAGAGGGAGTCTGGTGCTGTGGTCGCTGCCATGGACTTGGGGTGACTGCCATTCAGGACTCAGGACACAGTCACACACGTGGGATCAGCTTCTGTTAAAGAGGGTTAGTGGCACAAGAGAGTGTATGAGCCTGTGATGATGCTTGGTGTGGACGGGCTGCACTGGGAGCTATAGGACTGCGTCATGTAAAATCACAACTCTATCTGAATTTTGAGGCCTGCTGATCGTAGTGTAGGCCAGAGGTAGCGGCGAGCAAGGGCCCACAGCCACATGCATACATTGGTGGTGTCACCGGCCTGCGTAGTGCAGGTTCAGTGGCACCACTTGTTGCCAGCCTTCAATATGAAAATACTCCTCACTAATCGAAGGGAGTGTGATGGTGTGGTCGGTGTCATGAAGTTTTGGGTCACTGCATATGGAAATATGTCTAGCTGATCAAAGAGAGTTTGCTGCTGTGGTGGCAGCCATGGACTTAGAGTCACTGCCATTCAGGACTCAGGACACAGTTACACATGGGGGATCGGCTTGTGTTGGACAGTGTTAGTTGGCACCACGTGTGCAAAATTCAAATTGCGAGGTCTGCTGCCCGCAGTGTAGACTGCTGAGTGTTCGTTTGTACTTGAAAATGAATTTGGTAATTGTACTAAAGGTATAACTGATATAAAAAATGTTCAAAAAGAAAGGATACTAAAAGGATATTATGTAGATTTGAGGCCTGTTACTTGCCTAGTGACTCTGTAGTTAATGAATGAAGAAATCATTTGCATTGGGAGCACTAGTGAGTGCAGTGTAGGCGTATAATGAAAAGATGAAATAAGTATAGAATTCACTGACAAAGTGTTGTATTTTCTGAGTACAATCTTGTTGTTAGAAATTAAAAAATGGAATTGCGAGCTGTACTGCCTGCAGTGTAGACGGCTATTCCATTTTAGTTTTTATTTGAAGATTAATTTGGTCATTGTAATAAAGCTATAACTGATATAAAAAAAGTTCTTGAAGCAAGGATACTAAAAGGATACTATGTAGGGTGTAGGACTGTGATACTTACTTGCCTACTGGAGTCTGTAGTTGCATATGGAAATACCCCTCACTGATGAAAGGGAGTGTGGTGGTACGGAGTTGGGGTGACTGCTATTCAGGACTCAGGACACAGTTACACATGTGGGATCGGCTTGTGTTTAACAGAGTTATTGGCACCACGTGTCGCCGTCGTTGCATATGGAAATATGTCTAACTGATCAAAGAGAGTATGCTGCTGTGGTTGCTGCCACGGACTTGGGTTCACTGCCAATCAGGACACAGTTAAACATGTGGGATCGGCTTGTGTTAAAGAGGATTAGTGGGACTTCGTGTCATTGGCCTTGCATATCGAAATATGCCTCAGTGATCGAAGGGAGTGTGGTGCTGGGGTCGCTGCCAGGGATTTGGGGTGACTGCCATTCAGGACTCAGGACACAGTTACACATGTGGGATTTACCTGTGTTGAACAGGGTTAGTGGTAGTACATCTACATTCCTAGTTTGAATTTTATAATGAGCTCGGTCAACTGACTGTACAACGCGTATTTTGAAAATACACATGCACCCGTCTCCATACGATTCAATGGCCAAGGCGTACGCCTGTCTCGGACCATGCCTGCCCGACGCGTATGCATGATAGTCACCCACGTCGGACCTCATTGCATTCAATTGCAAAGCGTACGTACGGCTCGGTCATGAACCGTGCAATGCGTACGCATTATCACCCGCGTCGGACCTCATTCCATTCAATGGCAAAGCGTACGCACGGCTCGGTCATGAACCGTGCAATGCGTACGCATTGTCACCCGCATCGGACCTCATTGCATTCAATTGCAAAGCATACGCACGGCTTGGTCATGAACCGTGCAATGCGTATGGATTGTCACCCGCGTCGGACCTCATTGCATTCAATGGCAAAGCATACGGTCGGCTCGGTCATGAACCGTGCAATGCGTATGCATTGTCACCCGCGTGGGGCCTCATTGCATTCAATGGCAAAGCGTACGCACGGCTCGGTCATGAACCGTGCAATGCGTGCACATTGTCACCCGCGTCGGACCTTATTGGTGTTACTATTCTACGGATTCAACACACAATTACTAGCCAGGGACACCTGTGCACACCTACCACACTACAGCATTGGCCACTCAGTGTCCCATGGCATGTAAGGCTGCATTCCCTGGGTGTTTGGGGGGCCACATCTGTTTTTTTGGCTGGCACTTTGTGCAGCCACTCCCAGGCTGTGCACGTGTACATGGGGGCAGAATCCTTTGTGTGTTGTGCACATTAACACTGTGATGTGCAATTGGACAGTAATGGGCATGAGTCACGGACACAGTGTCAGGTTGGATATGTTTAGGACAGGTCACATACACCCTGAGTCCTGGGGGTGATGGCATGTACGTCACAGTGAGACCTGTAGCCACAATACTGATGTGCACCCACAGTCTGTGTGCATGTTGTGTCTCGGATGTGTCTGATCAAATGTTACCAATGGGTGACATCCATGTGGTATATGCATCAACCTTGATGGGGTGTGTGTCTAAGAGACGTACATGTAGGGCTGGCAGGAACAACAGTGGCCACTACCTGTGGGACTTATGCTTGCCTTGGGGTGTGTACGTGCTACGCCATGTCCATTGCTGTGTTGATGTGGCAATACAGGGAGCCTGGGTTTCTACATGGCAAAGATCTGTGATGCCTGGGAGACATGACGCCTCAATTGTCACTGTGGTGTGTTTTTGGAACGTTGCAGCGGCACATAGGTTGGGTGACACAGCCAGATGATTGGCCATTGCACTACATGGGACTCATGTGGACATGTGGAATTGAGATGTGAGGTGGTGGTCTTGTAGGTGACATATGTGTCCATGACCAACAGCACACACCTCAGTACATTGTGTAATGTCATGAACTAGCATGTGATAGTGATTGTGGTCATGGCCACATGGGTGGATGAACTAACAATCTCCCTTTGTGCATCTCTCTACTGCAGGGCACCGGCTGTCCATCGTCCGTTCCCAGACCTTGCAACCATGCAGGAACGCGACTGCATCAGACGGTACCGCTTCACCAGGCCACTGATTGCAGAGTTGGCGGAGCAGTTGGCGCCACATCTGCTACCTGGGCGGACATACCCTACAGCACTGACCCCAGAGGTGAAGGTGATGGCAGCCCTGCACTTCTTTGCTACTGGTACCTTGCAGTACACTGTGGCTACTGCTGGTGGGATGTTGCAAACGATGTTTAGTCGGGTGCTACGCGATGTCTTGGAGGGGATGTTGCAAATCCTCGACCTGTATATCAAGTTCCCGAGCCCAGCTGAACTCCCTGAAATAAAGGATGCCTTTTATACACTGGGGAGGAAGCCGAACGTCATCGGTTCTATTGATGGGACACATGTTGCCCTGATACCACCACAAGCACATGAGCAGGCATACTGGAACAGGAAGCACTACCATTCGATCAATGCTCTGGTGGTCTGTCTTGCTGACATGTCGATCACACATGTGTGTGCACGGTTCCCTGGTTCTGCGCACGATGCCTACATTATGAGGAGGAGTCGCATTGCAACGCTGATGTCACAGATGCCAGCTCAGCATGCCTGGCTTGTCGGTGTGTACTGACTGTTTCTCATTGTGTGTGTTTGTCAATGTTGTATTCCGCACTCTGACAAAACTCAGCTACTTGTTCATTTTTGTGTGTGTAGGTGACTCCGGATACCCCAACATGCCGTGGTTGCTGACACCCCTCAGGAACCCTGTGACACCAGACGAGCTGCGCTACAATGAGGCACATGGTCGTAGCAGGAGGGTGATTGAGCGGACATTCAGCCTCCTGAAAAGCCGCTTTCACTGCCTGGACAAGACCGGAGGGTCCCTCCCATATGAGCCTGCAAAGGTGTGCAAAATAATCCTTGTCTGCTGCATGCTACAAAACATGGCGGTGCGGAAGGAGGTGCCTCTCATCCAGGATGACGATGACGACGATCAACGTCCGGCACCTGTGGAGGATCCTGGCCTGGGCCAAGATGCCAGTGATGATGAAGATGATGGTGACATCCGCTCCCAGCTCATCAACAACTTCTTCACCTGAATGTGAGTTTCCAGGGTTGTTATGGAGGTAGCCTGGAATGTGTTGTGCCAGCTCTGTTGCTGTCTGAGTGTGTCTGTGTGCCACTTGACTGGATGCGTGCTGTGATGTGTCCATTCAGGTGGTGTGTACTCCACAATAGGGTAGTACTGCTAACTAATGTTTGTGTAGGTGTCTTGCAACATGTTTTGTGCATGTGTATTGCATTTCTCTCCTGTTCTTCTGTGCTTTTGACTGTATCTTGTCTGTCCTTCCCAGGGTACTTTGCCTGTTGTGTGGTCAACTCTGACCCCCAACACCCAGAAGCCAACACCAGTGTGGAAGTTGACAATTCCCATCAACTGATGTACCACACATCTCTGGACTTCCATTCTCCAACACATTGCGAGCGTCCACTGTTGCGTAGAATTACCGCGCAACTAGTGTGGAATAAACGTGTTGCTGATGTGTAATGAACCTGTCCTACGCTTTGTTATGTGCGTTGTCTGTCTTCCCACATCTGCGTGACATCTGCTTACCTCACCTGTGGACTTGTTACCACTGACTGGGCTTGGTGTTGTATCTGTGCATGCCAATGTGTTTCAGGTCAACATCATTGTGTGTGATGAGTAACATGGCCATGGTGAGTATGTTTTGTGTTGCCATAGTGGTGTGTCTCCCTCACATGTGTCACATCCCCACGACTCACCTTACCTTGGTCACATTGTTGCAGTATTTGGCATGCACTGTGTTGTGTAGCAGATCGACATCTCCCTGAACATGACAAGTTGGAATCACAACAGAGGCAAGTATGGTGTACTGGTGAGTTTATTTACAAACATGTGTGAGGGAAGTGCACAGGATGGTAGGTGCTGTACAGTTGCTTGGGAATCCAAAGTGTTAAGGCTCAAGTGCCCTGCGCAGTTATTAGACTACCCATCCCAGAATGCATGGTCAGGGAGGAAGGTTGTGTACTGACTCATGCTGCTTCTGACCTGGTTACATGATGGGGAGGGTTCTTAAGCCTTCCCTTCCGGTGCCTCCTTGCTTGGCTTTCAACGTCGTGATCCTGCCCCGGACCTCGTTGGTGGTTGTTTCCTGAAAACGCTTGAAGACCTTGCCGTGCCGTGCAATCTACTCGTGGATTCCCTTTTTTCTCCATCGCTCGTTCCTTTGTCAGGTGCGAGCAAAACCTAAGCTTCCTGGTTGAGGGAAGTTTTCCCTTTCGTGATAGTTTTGGTTCCGTGGCTGCCCCCGTATTGTTCTGCCCCCTCCCGTGTGACATCCAATTAGAACGCGAGGGTGCGTTTCAGCCTCTGGACTCTCTGCCCCCTCCCGTGACGTCCATTCAGAACGCGAAGGCGCTCCCGCCTCTGGACAATCCCCCTATTATTATTATTATTAATTTATTTATAAGGCGCGACAGCAACTTCCAACGGAAGTGTCCCGGCGCTAATGTCCTACAGGCGCAAGAGATTAAGCAGAGAGCGGCCTGAGCCAAACTCTAAGGTAGTCTGAATAGCCAGGTCTTCAAAGCCTTTCTAAACGGGAGTTCCTTGTCAATGAGTCTGAGATCATTAGGTAGATTGTTCCATAACATGGCCGTTTTCACGGAAAACGCACGTCCACCCGTCAATAATCAAAAGATTTTGTTTGCTGGATCTGAGCGTTCTTGGTGGAAGATATTTCTGCAGTCTCTGTTTCAGATACCGAGGGCCTACCCCTCTAGAGGCTTTATGAGCCAACACGATGGCTTTAAACTGCACTCTTTTCGCTACTGGCAGCCAATGAAGGCTTTCCAAATGAGGCGAAATATGATACCGTAGAGGCACATTCCTCAAAAGTCTGGCTGCGGCGTTTTGGATACGCTGCAGCCTTCTCATCAGGAAATCTGGGAGGCCAATGTACAAACTGTTAGCATAGTCAAGTTGGGAAGTGATGAGGGCATGTACCACTGCCTTCCTACAGTTCATAGGAAGGAAACGTAAAAATCTTCGTAGTGTCTTCAATCTCCAAAAACACAGAGAGGAGATATGCATGATTTGTGCCTTGCCAGACAGTTGCGAGTCAAATCTGACCCCTAAGTTCCTTGCCACCGGTACCGGTATCGGGGGTGGATTCAATTCTACTGGCCACCACAACTCCGTCCGTGGAGGGGTAGGTTGATTGAAAAATAAGACCTCAGTCTTATCAGTATTTAATTTAAGACGGTTTTCGGTCATCCAGGTAGAGATGTTTAGTAGGCAGTGTTTAAAATTAATGAAAGCTGTGTCATCATGTTCCTTGAAAGAGAAGATTAGCTGTGTGTCGTCTGCATAGGAGACAACTCGCACACCCCATTTCTCAATGATTGCAGCAAGGGGCGCAAGATAAACATTAAAGAGCGTCGGACTGAGTGCCGAGCCCTGTGGCACCCCCTGCGCCAAGGATCTGGAGTTGGAAACATGTGGGTGTAAAACCACCTGTTGGGACCTGCTTTCCAGGAAAGTTTGAAACCAATTCAACACGGTCCCCGCCACTCCTATCCCAAGTAGTCTATTTAGGAGGATTTTGTGGGAGACCGTGTCAAACGCTGTCGATAAATCCAATAGTACCAGCATAGCACAGCTACCCCGATCAAGGGTTTCACGGATGGATTCAGAAACTTCCAGTAGGGCGGTTTCCGTACTGTAACCGGCCCTAAATCCTGATTGTGAGTCATGTAAGTGATTGTTTGATTCGAGGAAGTCTGAGAGTTGTCTCTGGACTTCCTTTTCCAGGACTTTTGCGGGGGCTGGCAATAGGGAAATAGGCCTAAAATGTTTCAGCTCCGAGGGGTCTGCATCCTCTTTTTTCAGGATGGGGCGGACAAATGCCTTTTTCCAATCAGATGGGAAAATACCAGTTTCTAAAGAGGAATTCCATACAGCATTCAAGGTATCATTCAGAAGAGGTGCTAAGAGTTTAAAGATTCTGGCCGGACACGGGTCAAGGGGAGAGCCAGACTTGATTTTCAAAAGTTCCGTCAGAGAGGCTGCCTTCTCAAATCTGCGGAAATTTGACCAGTTATCTACTGTACTGATCGGAGGTATCACCTGATTTTCAGTTGAGGGAAAAGTGGAATAGATGGTCAGAATTTTATCCTGAAAAAAAAACGGACAATTCCTCACAGAGATTCAGAGAGGGTGAAATGGAGCTTTTTAAGGCCTGAGGTTTCAGGAAGCCCTCTACTATCCTGAAAATCTCTCTGGATGGATTGTCCGCATTCAGGATTTTTTTAGCCATATACTCTCTCATCACCTTACGTTTTAGTGCATGGAATTCTTTTAGGGCTACCTTATATACTACTTTAGCAGTAGGTTCATATTTCTTCCTCCAGACTCGCTCGAGTCTCTTACATTGGCTCTTTTCACTACGGAGCTCCGTGTTAAACCAAGGTGCTGACGGTTTATTCCTGACCACTTTACGTGATTTAATTGGAGCCGATTTATCTAAGGTTGCCGTAATCCATGCACTAACAAGGGAGGTATCGAAGTTAGGATTCCCAGTCAATTTGGGGGAGGTATTAAGTAGTTCGTCACTCATAGATTGAGGCATAACTTTCTTCCAATTTCTCCTGTACTCTGTCACAGGCCTACTGATGTTGCACTTACACTTCAGACTCAACCTAAACTGGACCATCATATGGTCAGACCATGTGACGGGAAGCAATTCTTCCATCTTTAGAAGAGGATCGCTGGTGAAGAGAAGGTCTAAGGTATGGCCTGCACAATGAGTGGGGGACAATACTTTTAGCGCTAAATTCAGACTCTTTAGGGAGTCTTCTAATTGATTGGCTAGAGGGCAGCTTGCATTGTCCATATGCACATTAAAATCACCCAACACGGTGAAGTTAGAATAACGTAAGGACAGATTAGCAATGCAGTCAAATAGCGCTGTCCAGTAAGTGGCCAGTGTGTTCGGGGGTCTATAAATCAATAAACCTGCCATCGAAGATCTGTTGGAAAATTTAATATGAAAAGCTATGGCTTCAATAGGTCCCAGGCCTTCAATTTTCATATGAGTCATGTCCCATTCTTCCCTTAGAATTATTGCAAGCCCTCCTCCTAACCTATTGTCTGCCCTTTTTACGTTGACCAACCTATAGCCTATCGGGACCGCTAAGTAAATGTCCGGGTTTAAGCATTCTCTAAGCCACGTCTCTGTCAAGAATAGAATGTCCCACTTGTGAATCTCCAGTAGTAGCCAAATGTCCGTAGTGTGTTTAGGGAGGGATCTACAATTAATCAGGCCGGCCTTGATCAGCTGGCCGTGCTTCAGATTTTGTGGGCGGTCATCCCGAGACCGTAATGCCTCCCTTTAATGGATGATAGCCTCCCTTCTGACACAACTATTTAGCTCATACTTACAAGCCTACTTGCCTCCTTGACTCCCGTGCTATTTTTTCTTCTAGTTGGTAAACGCGAGGTAGCGTTTACGTTATTTATGTGGTCATGTATTAATAAACGGGAGCAGCGTTTTACTTGATGACACTGCCTAAAGGACCTTACCCCTTCTTTTGGTTCCGTTGTGGGAAACGCGATGAATTGTTTCTTAATCACGTGACACTCTCTGAGTCTGACTCCCGTTTGAACTAGTGATATAGAACGTCAGGTAACGTTCAATCTCGGCCGTGGACTTCTTTTGTTTCCTTTGCATCGGCCAGCTATTTTGTTGGACTATTTTCATTTATCTGCTGATATTACCAGACGCTGCACATCTTTGGAAGAGACTCCTACATCAGCAGTATAAGCCAATCTACTTTAAGTCACAGGTGAGTGTGAAGCAGTACACAACCTAGAGGAAATTGATGTAGAGATGCAAGGTATAATTGTTCTGATGGTTGTACACATGATAGTTTTTCCTTTTTCTTCTTTTGTCCTCTCTTTCAGCGTCTACTGTTGTGGATCCCACTCCTATTGGCAGTTGAGAGACTAGTCTGAGGGGTCTCGGTTGTCTCTCCATTTTTAGAGGATACTGTTCCTACCTATGTCTATGTCATTACGATACTAGGTAGAAAGTGTCTTAGAGAAAGGGAGAGTCATTAGCATCGCTCCTGGGGAACCAGGTTCTTCTGTCTGGAAAGCCAGCCTACGCCTGACAGAAAGCCAAGCCCACGATATATATTCCCCCTGAGCGATAACGGTTACGTCTCATTCATAATGGACGAGGCATTATCGGGCGAGCCCCCAGAAACCACAATGAGGGAATTGGCAGCTGCAGTTATTAATCTCCAGACAGAACTTAAGTTGGTGAAAGGCGAGAATCAACGCCTGATCTCCGAATTAAGCATTTTGAAAACACGAAGACAGATGGAGATTAGAGTTACCGACACTACTCCTAACTCAAACGCAATTACATACAACCAGCACACTTTCAAGTCCCTTCCCCAGACCCTCCTTCCATTCCGGTAGAGTCTAGTTCTTCTCCTGTTAACGTAACAGTGGTCACCCCGCCGCAGACCCCCCTTACTATGCCAGAAAGGTTTAATGGGGACAGTACTAAATTTGGAGTATTTATGAATCAGTGTCAGTTACAATTCTTATGTAGAGCAGCCTCTTTTCCCAATGATGCAGCAAAAGTAGCTTTCATAATCTCCTATCTCAGTGGTAATGCAGCTCTTTGGGCGGTGCCTCTCATTGAAAACGATGATCCTATTTTGTATGATTTGGGTTTGTTTAAGGATAGGATGAAGAGTCTTTTTGCCAGACATTCCTATATGCAGGCCAGTGACAACGAATTGTTAAACCTCAAGCAAGGGACTAAAGATTTATTAACTTATATCACCACCTTTAATCGTTTAGTGACAGAGACTCAGTGGCCTGAAGATAAGAGGACTTCCTTGTTTTATAGAGGTTTGAAGGACGAGCTTAAGGATATACTTTCTCAAATAGTGGATCCCCCTGAAGAGTGTTCAGAGTTTATGGATTTAGTAGTGAAATTAGATCACCGTCTCATGGAGAGAAAAGGGGAAAAAACAAGAGGTGATTAGTCCCGCTTGTTTTTAGCAAAAAGTGACAAGAAAGAAAGTAGAGACACCAGTGAACCTATGCAGATAGGAGGAATTAGAGGTCCTTTATCCTCCGAGGAAAAAAAAAAAAGGAGGAAATTGAATCTCTGTCTCTACTGTGGTAAGGGGGGACACTTTGCTAGAGAATGTCCGGTCAAACCTAAGACACCTCAGAAGACCAGTAGCGGTCGAACAGGTCTGGTAGTACAGTCGGAAAACTAACAAACTTGGAGAGTATTGAGGTCGCTTCTCCAAGTATGTCCTTTGTAGAGACCTCCAAACACTTAGCAAACACTTTGGCTTTAGTGCCAAAACATTTCACTATCCATGTGGTCTACCTACTGTCGACTCAGATAAGACGTACCTTGGCCATATTGTTAGATTCTGGAGCAACAGGGAATTTCCTAGACATCACTCTTGCTAGAACTATGGGTCTAGAGTTCATCCAGAAGACACATCCTGAAAAAGTAATGGCCGTAGACGGGTCTGATTTATCTTCTGGTATGATAACCTATCAAACACCTGACATAATTATGCAGTGTGACAACGGTCATACAGAAAGCATAGCTTTTGACTTGATTGATACTCCCAATTTTGGAGCAATTCTAGGAGTTCCGTGGTTACAGAGACATAACCCTCAAATTGATTGGGTGGCCCGGACAGTCACCTTACGTTCCCCTCATTGTATCAACCATTGTTACAGAGAAAACGCTCACTGGCAGTCGCCATTGTATTGCGCCCTGTCAACGATTGATAGCACTCAACTACCTAAGGAATATCTACAGTTCTCGGAAGTCTTTGACGAAGTCAAAGCTATAGCTCTGCCACCACATCGGGCATACGACTGCCGCATAGATCTTGTACCAGGCTCAGACCTGCCTGTCAGCAGAGTATACTCACTCACTGAACCAGAGACTAAGTACTTGTCTGAATATCTCCAGGACATGTTAGCAAAGGGGTTCTGTTGGACCCGGCCTCGTAGAATGGCCCTCCGTGCCCCCGCACCACCGGAACCTGGTACCTGCAGCCCAAGCACACGGCCCAGCCGAACCACCCCACCAGGACACACGCACCGACCCGGACATCCCCGTCCATGGCCTCTCTCCTTTCGGCCACCCCGGGCCCGCGTGCCCACTTCATGCACCAAGATGGCCGCTCGGCCCCAGCGCGACCCGGGCCTAGAGGCGCCACTCCGGCTGGAGGACATCACGCTTCCAGGGGATGAGAGAGGGAGGAGCAGTTTCTATCCCACCTCTGAACTCCCCCGGGACGATGGGTTTCGATCGGCCCTCCGGCCTCCCTGAGGGCTGGCTCCATGCCTGCTGGGTGTCTGGGACTCCTCCTGACCCGGCCCTGAAAGGATCAAAAGACAATAGCAGGAAATCCCGACAAGCGACCCCCAGGTGACAAGACCCCTGCCTGCACAGACTCCGGACATCAAAGAGGGGTCGACCTATAACAAGGGGTGCTCTGGGTCTGTCCGGCAGATTCGACGCTGGAACAACGAGAGCCTGCCGACGTGGTCGCGGCTCCTGGAACTTGGACCCTCCTGAGCCCTGCTGAGTGACTCGCGGCTCCCTGAAGATCGTAAGACCTCCGAACTTGTACCTGAGCCCTGCTGAGTGACTCGCGGCTCCCTGAAGATCGTAAGACCTCCGAACTTGTACCTGAGCCTGCTGAGTGACTCGCGGCTCCCTGAAGATCGTAAGACCTCCGAACTTGTGCCTGAGCCTGCTGAGTGACTCGCGGCTCCTTGAAGATCGTAAGACCTCCGAACCTGTACCTGAGCCCGCTGAGTGACTCGCGGCTCCAACAGACTCTCACGGTCCCGCCGGACCCCGACTACAACATCGTATCCCCCAGCTCGAGGATTGTGAGCTGTGCGCCGGATACGTCCCTGCTTTGAACCTTTACCAGAGACTGTCCCGCTACCCCCTACCCCTTCCGAGACTCTTGAGCCCGTGCTCACCTTGTACATATTTGCAGTGATAACCTACTTGATAAAGATTGTTTTCTCAGAATACCCGGTCTGGTCACTCTGTGTCGTGTGGTGCCAGAAGTACGATCCTAGTTACGAGATTCCTCCCCCTGGGGAGTCTCCCGCCAGTGCCCGGCTACGATACTTCGAGGGTGGGTCTCAGGGTAGTCAGGACCCCTTCCAGGCTCCTCTGAGGTCGCCGTCTAACATTGGTGGCAAGCGACGGGATTCGGGCCCATCACCTAGAGATCGTACCGTGAACAACGGAAGCACTACCGACAAAGATGGCAGAAGGAAGCGCCGTGAGCCCCGCAGAAACCAACGTCAACAGGGTGTTCCAGGTGGAGCAGCTAGAAGAATACACACACAAAGAGCTAAAGCAGTTTTGCAAAGAACTTAAAATCGCTACCACTGGTCTTAACACTAAAGAGGATTTACAGAAAGCACTGAAAACTTGGGTGGAGACCGGGGCCTCCCGCCCGGAAGGCACGGGGGAGCGCCCCGACGAAGCCGAACCCCCCCAAAGTGAAAGCAGTAGCAATCAGGTGCGAAGCATCGTACCGGACGGGGGCCTATCCCCGGAACAGCTCGCGGACAGAGAGAGAAGCCGCAATCATGAACTCGAGTTAGCCAAACTCAAAATCGAGGGCGAATTGAAGTTAGCGGAAAAAAAGCGAGCAGTAGAGCAAATTCGTGTACAAGGCGAACTAGAAGAAAAGAAGCTCCAACGGGAGCACGAAGGAAGGAAGCTCCAACTGGAGCACGAACGCAGCTTGAAGGAACTCGAGCTCAAGGCCAGAAACGAGGAAGGGAGGCCCCCAGGAAACTGAGAGACGGCCTCCCCAGCGGAACAGAAGGTCCACATCCCCAAGGATGTGGTCAAGGAATATTATAAAAACGATGACATTCAGCAATGGTTCAGGGCCTACGAGGTCGCCATGACCTCCCATCGGATCCCGCAGAAGGACTGGGGGGCGGGGTTGTGGGGGCGGTTTCTGAGAGAAGGAAGGGACACCCTGCTCGACCTACCTCTCTCCCTGCAGACCTCCTACAGCCACATGAAAGAGGCTCTACTCACAAGATACGGATGTATGACGTTACAACGCATGCTATTACAACGCATACCTTTACAGCGCATTTTTTACAACGCTAGTACTACTACAACGCATAACTTTACAACGAATTCTCTTACAACGCCAAACCTATCAAAATACTGAAAAATGCTGTTACAACGAAATCTCTTACAACGCATACCATTACAACGCGATTTTTTTTTTTTTTTTATTAAAAGTACAATAAAATCTGGCACGGGATGCAGGGAAATTAGGGGTTTTAGGGTGGGGAAGTGTATTAAAATGTGGAGAAAAACTGAGCGTAAATCTACTGAAACGCATTACCAAATTAATACTCGAGTATTAAAATTAATACTCGAGTATTAAAATTAATACTCAAAATCCCCCCAAAAAATCCGTTTTCACACATTACTAAGTTTTTTAAAAATAACGAAAAAATAAATAACAGAACAAACACATTTTTTACATGATTAGATCGCAAAGTAAGTAAACCAACTAAAACATAACACACATACACATAGGCGCCATTTTACCCATCTCACTTGTAAAACTTGTCCTACCACAGTTTCTATGTAAACAATACCAAAAGACATGTTCCAAAATGGATGCCAAAACGGAGCAAATGAATGAAAACAATATTTGTTAAAAAGCATTTTTAAATTAACATTTTCCACAGTAAAACAAAGCATTAAAAAAAACACATCGAACGCAGTTTTTAAAAAAATTAATAGTGACACAGAGTAAAACTTATAAATACAAGGGAGACACCATTTTGCACTCAGTTGATTATCAACTAGCAGAGAGAGCAGACGTAATAAGCTGACCCTCTGTCACCTGCACTGCGACCTCCTCAGAGAGAGCACGGAATTCACTCGTGAAAGCATAACAACAGAACAACTACTAGTAAGTTATTAATATATTTCTAAACGTTAGTTTTTAGAAAAATATATTTTCTTAAGCCACAAAAAATATATTTTTAATTAATAATAAAAACTTTACAAATGTACTGTTTCCAATATATTATCAATAAAATTAAACACAAAATTAAAACAAGTATTTTATTTTCCACAACCAGAAAATCGGAAGATTTTTACATTCCACAATAGCTGAACCTATTTGGGCACCCCCACCACGTTAACGACTGACAAACTCAATAGTTCAGGTAAATGTTATTTATGTGTAATGGTTTTACTTGTAAAAATTTTTTAAAAAATTTCCTAAAGTCATGTATGGCAAAGGTGTTTTTTATTAATACTCAATCTCATCACATAATAAACGAAATATTACCATGATGCTGGAGTAACAATTTCTAATAAGACTTCAGTTAGTTACCACATCTGCAAAAGCGTTTCATATTACTAGGGCAAATATTTCTATTCTAAGTCCATGAATGTTCTGCATTTTACGAATTTAGTAATAGTTTCGAAATTACCTGTTATGTTTTTTTTGAAAAATGCATCATATGTGCAGTATGTTTACTCTCACCAATTGTTACTCATACTCCTTTTTCATATTACAAATGGTTTTTATATTTTCTTTTTTTTTGCAAACCAACGTTGACAAAGGAACAATTATTTAATTTTTTTTTTTTCCCACCAGTGAACATCTGTTCCCCCAAAAAACTTTAACCTCCTACAAGCATCAGGTTAAAGGCACGAAAACAAAAAAACAACTGGAAAAGGTATGTTACCTTTTCCATTGTATTATTACTATACATTATTAATCCTTCCTTTTGCAATTATTCCTCCTCTAACGTACCTAATTTGAAAAGTAATGGATAGTTTAGAGAAACAATATACTATTTCTACTCTAGAAATGAGCAACATTAGGGATATTTCTGTGTAGTGTAGGGGTACATATCTCTATTTCTACTGCAGTAAGGTGCATTGATTAGGACAGTGTCATGTAGTACTAGTTATATTGTATGTCAGTATTATTTTAAAGATACTCAGTTTCAACATTTCTAACCACCGTTAATTAACTTTTTATCCTCTTTTTTTTACCCAAAGAAAACAATTTTAAATCACAACTAAAATCTTGAGCCAACAAAGGAAATCATATTCAGCCACCTCATCCAGAAAAGCGAGTTCTACAAAACAAGGTATTTATTTACAGCACGGGTTCTTAACCTTCAAAATAGTAGACTAACTATCACATTGCTAAAGTTTTCCAAAAAAAATCAATGCAATTATGATTACATTTCCCCATTTCAGAGTTATATTTCATGTGTAAAGGATGGTTTAGCATTACGGAAATTGTTATGTGCTGCAACTTATATCACATGTGCAATTTTTTTTGAAAAATTTAAAAAAACGCATTTCTCAAATTCGTTCTGTTATCAAATTTTTTTCTTTTATCACTTTTCCAGACATTAATTTATCCATTCCACAACAAATCACCTCTTAAGTGTCTACACAAGCCTACACACCAATACCACTGAACAAGAGTCAGCAAGAAAATCAATTTCGAAAGAAAAAGGTAATTTCAACCAACATTGTAAGGTGCAGCAGTTTTTAAAATGTACCATGCTGTAGAGGTAACAATTTACTATTCAAAATCCAGGAAGGGGCAGCAGTAGGGAAAGTGTTGGATAGTGTAGGGGTATCAATTTACTATTCTAACTCCAGGAAGGTGCATCAGTAGGGAAAGTGTTGGATAGTGTAGTAGTAACAATTTACTATTCTAACTCCAGGAAGGTGCATCAGTAGAGAAAGTGTTGGATAGTGTAGGGGTATTAATTTACTATTCTAACTCCAGGAAGGTGCATCAGTAGGGAAAGTGTTGGATAGTGTAGGGGTATTAATTTACTATTCTAACTCCAGGAAGGTGCATAAGTAGGGAAAGTGTTGGATAGTGTAGGAGTAACAATTTACTATTCTAACTCCAGGAAGGTGCATCAGTAGAGAAAGAGTTGGATAGTGTAGGGGTATCAATTTACTATTCTAACTCCAGGAAGGTGCAGCAGTAGGGAAAGTGTTGGATAGTGTAGGGGTATCAATTTACTATTCTAACTCCAGGAAGGTGCATCAGTAGAGAAAGTGTTGGATAGTGTAGGGGTATCAATTTACTATTCTAACTCCAGCAAGGTGCATCAGTAGGGAAAGTGTTGGATAGTGTAGGGGTATCAATTTACTATTCTAACTCCAGGAAGGTGCAGCAGTAGGGAATGTGTTGGATAGTGTAGGGGTAACAATTTACTATTCTAACTCCAGGAAGGTGCAGCAGTAGGGAAAGTGTTGGATAGTGTAGGGGTAACAATTTACTATTCTAACTCCAGGAAGGTGCAGCAGTAGGGAAAGTGTTGGATAGTGTAGGGGTAACAATTTTCTATTCTAACTCCAGGAAGGTGCTTCAGTAGGGAAAGTGTTGGATAGTGTAGGGGTAACAATTTACTATTCTAACTCCAGGAAGGTGCAGCAGTAGGGTAAGTGTTGGATAGTGTAGGGGTAACAATTTACTATTCTAACTCCAGGAAGGTGCAGCAGTAGGGAAAGTGTTGGATAGTGTAGGGGTAACAATTTACTATTCTAACTCCAGGAAGATACAGCAGTAGGGAAAGTGTTGGATGGTGAAGGGGTGCAATTTACTATTCTAACTCCAGGAAGGTGCAGCAGTAGGGAAAGTGTTGGATAGTGTAGGGGTAACAATTTACTATTCTAACTCCAGGAAGGTGCAGCAGTAGGGAAAGTGTTGGATGGTGAAGGGGTGCAATTTACTATTCTAACTCCAGGAAGGTGCAGCAGTAGGGAAAGTGTTGGATAGTGTAGGGGTAACAATTTACTATTCTAACTCCCGGAAGGTGCAGCAGTAGGGAAAGTGTTGGATAGTGTAGGGGTATCAATTTACTATTCTAACTCCAGGAAGGGGCAGCAGTAGGGAAAGTGTTGGATAGTGTAGGGGTAACAATTTACTATTCTAACTCCAGGAAGGTGCAGCAGTAGGGAAAATGTTGGATAGTGTAGGGGTAACAATTTACTATTCTAACTCCAGGAAGGTGCAGCAGTAGGGTAAGTGTTGGATAGTGTAGGGGTAACAATTTACTATTCTAACTCCAGGAAGGTGCAGCAGTAGGGAAAGTGTTGGATAGTGTAGGGGTAACAATTTACTATTCTAACTCCAGGAAGGTGCAGCAGTAGGGAAAGTGTTGGATGGTGAAGGGGTGCAATTTACTATTCTAACTCCAGGAAGGTGCAGCAGTAGGGAAAGTGTTGGATAGTGTAGGGGTAACAATTTACTATTCTAACTCCAGGAAGGTGCAGCAGTAGGGAAAGTGTTGGATGGTGAAGGGGTGCAATTTACTATTCTAACTCCAGAAAGGTGCATCAGTAGGGAATGTGTTGGATAGTGTAGGGGTATCAATTTACTATTCTAACTCCAGGAAGGTGCAGCAGTAGGGAAAGTGTTGGATAGTGTAGGGGTATCAATTTACTATTCTAACTCCAGGAAGGTACATCTGTAGGGAAAGTGTTGGATAGTGTAGGGGTATCAATTTACTATTCTAACTCCAGGAAGGTGCATCTGTAGGGAAAGTGTTGGATAGTGTAGGGGTATCAATTTACTATTCTAACTCCAGGAAGGTGCATCAGTAGGGTAAGTGTTGGATAGTGTAGGGGTATCAATTTACTATTGTAACTCCAGGAAGGTGCACCAGTAGGGAAAGTGTTGGATAGTGTAGGGGTATCAATTTACTATTCTAACTCCAGGAAGGTGCATCAGTAGGGAAAGTGTTTGATAGTGTAGGGGTATCAATTTACTATTCTAACTCCAGGAAGGTGCAGCAGTAGGGAAAGTGTTGGATAGTGTAGGGGTATCAATTTACTATTCTAACTCCAGGAAGGTGCAGCAGTAGGGAAAGTGTTGGATAGTGTAGGGGTATCAATTTACTATTCTAACTCCATAAAGGTGCATCAGTAGAGAAAGTGTTTGATAGTGTAGGGGTAACAATTTACTAATCTTACTCCATGAAGGTGCATCAGTAGGCAAAATAATGGATGGAGTAAATGTTATGTTTTTAAAAAACATTAAATTATATCAGGCTAATTTTTTTATCTTTCCTCCTTTTTTCAGATAATGTCTAGCCTTGGAGCAGCCAACTTCATTAAATCCAGGAAGGGCAAAAATTTGTTAAACCATGGTGGATACATATATAGTAAGGAAAGAATAAGTTTAACTAGAAATCATTGGAGGTGCGTGCAATACTACACTACCCATTGCAGTGGCAGAGCGGTTACTGTTGATAATTTGGTTGTGAAAACCACAGAACATAACCACTCTGCCTCTGCAATGGATGTAGAAATCAGAGAGACAATAAATGAGATGAAAGCTATTGCAAGCACCTCCAATGATTCTACAGGATCAATTTTAAGGGAGGTTGCACAGCATGTCCCCAGTCATGTTGCTAGTAACATGCCTATAATACCCAATTTGAGAAGAATTATTCAGAGACAAAAGCAGGCAAGTAACATTCAATTGTCTACACCACATACATTCTCTGACATTAGAATTCCTCATGATCTTTCTATTTCTTTTTCTGATGAACCTTTCCTTCTGCATGACAACGAAAACCCTCAGAAACGTATTCTAATTTTTAGTACCCCACGTAACCTTGCTAAGTTAGAAAGTAGTGAAATTTGGATGATGGATGGGACGTTTAAAAGTACACCCCATCCTTTCACTCAAATTTACACTATACATGCTAAAATTAACAATAGTGTTATTCCCTTAGTGTATAGTTTGCTACCTGATAAGACTTCTGCAACATACACTGAACTTTTATCAGTGATTAAAAGTAAAACATCTGCAAGTCCTCGAAAAATAATTATTGATTTCGAATTGAGCATGATCAATGTGATCACTAAAACGTACACGGATACCCAAATTCAGGGATGTTTTTTCCATTTTTCGCAGGCATTTTGGCGTAAACTACAGAAAACATCCCTAGTTGCAGAATATTCTCGGGATAGCAAACTACAGTTTGAACTAAAAAAATTAACTGCACTTTGTTTTGTTCCTCCCGATAGTGTGGACGAGTACTACACTGCAATTATAGAATCTGTTTATTATACGAGTAACGAGGAAAAATTGGCACCCATTCTAAATTATTTTGAGGACACATGGATTGGACACCTAAGCAGATCGGGTCGCAGGAGGAAGCCACGATTCCATGTGGAGTGGTGGAACTGCTACACGAGTTGTTTAGAGGGAGAGGCCAAAACAAACAATGCCATTGAGGGGTGGCATAACTCCTTCAATCATACAATTGGAAAACCACATCCTAACTTCTACTCATTTTTGGAAACTTTGAAGAAGGAGCAAAGTTTCCAAGAAATGAGAATAGCACAAGCACTCGCAGGTAGTCTAAACCCACGAGTAACAGTCAAAACAAGGGAAATGTCTGAGAGACTATTGGCAATTCTACAACAGTTTTCGTTGTGTGTGGCTATAGACTACCTTGAAAATCTTTCTAACATTCTTTCTTTTTAAAACAATGAATTTACTTACTTTCCTGCTTTGCTTTAAATTATAGCAATTTGTAAAATGCAATTGGCATACAAAGATTTTTTTTAAAAAAAAATTTTCAAACAAACAAGTCGGGTTTTTTTTTTTTTTTTAAACAAATCTTCATTTCCACCAAAATAAACCAATGATTACAAATATACTGTTCCATAGTATTTGATCCATTTTTCATTATCGGAACACCATTTTTCAAATTACCGAAAAAATCCAAATTAAATACCGTCAAAACCAATCACCAAATCTCAAACAGATGTATAATATACAAATCAAACCATATTCCAAAATGCACTTTGCAGCTGAATCATCATTTGCATTTCAATTTTTTATTTACAAAATTACAAAGTACGCTCATTTTTTTAACTTAGAAATGAAGATCGACAGTACGTTTTTTAATACGTAAATAAACAAATAAACTGTCTGAACAGTAACTTTTAATTTTGTAAGAGTTACATACTTTTTTTAAATAACTAACTTACTTTTAGCGACCCGACATAGGCATGTATTAATGACATTAATGTGGACATGTTTAACAACATTTAAGACATCTATTAGTTTTCCAGCAACATCCCCTTATTCTTTCCTTACTATATATGTATCCCTTTTAAAGGTTTAATCTATAATATCAACTGAAAATATTTCCTACCTGGACGCAGATCAGCTTCCTGCTGCTTCCTCCTCCGATGCTCTGCAAAATGGCGTATTACGTCGACGCACACGTCCTTACGTCATCGCGTGCATCTCAATTTATGGCGGACTATTTTTTTAAATTCATCTGTAAATAAATGTTAATATATGTAAATAAAATATATATATTTTGTTTAAAAAATAAAACTTACTGTGATAAATTTTTGAAAAATATGCTTTTTTTTTTAATGATTTTTAAAACAAATAAAAATGTGAAATCAATAATTGTTTGCTGTCATTATTTTAAATTAAGTTTTTTAAACTCCAATATTATTATTAAATAAATGTAAATTAACTAAATATGTTCCTTACCTTGACTCTATTATCTTTTCCCTTCAAAACTTTCTCTTTCTACACTTTCTGAACCTTCTTTTCTTGTTCCGCGGGTTGTATATTCTGAGGCTGCCAAAATAAATAAAGGACAAAGACGCTCATAGACTTCAATGGAAAAGCGTGGGAATTTATTTCAAAAAGTAAGTTATAATTGTTTTTTCAAATTTCTAAATTTTATTAATGTTAAATTGGTAAATTTATTACTCTATTAATATTTTAAGTTTTTTTTTTTTTTAAAGAATAAAATTATAATATTTTTTTAATAATTAAACCAAAAATACTCTTCCATTTCTTTACAAAAGGGCACTTTCTTTTGTACTTATAAATACTCTAGTCTATTCATATGTGATAAAAATACTCTAGTATTTAAAATTAGGTACTCACTCATATTTATTTAAATTCTAATATTAAATACTCTTTAATTTTTTTAAAAAATCATTCAATTTAGAAAAATACTCAACTATTAAATTTGGTAATTATTAAGTATCAACTTTTAATATTTAAATACTCTATTAGTTTTTTAACTATCCAACAAAACATTCCTACTAAACTAAATGGCCAAGTATAAATATTACAATACTCAAGTATTAATTTAACAGCTATCCAACCAAACATTTCTACTAAATAAAATACTCAAGTATTAATATTTTGATAATCTACTCACTTTTTTCAAATTAATATTGCTTTATTAAAAATAATTAAAATACTCAAGTATTAATTTAACTGCTATCCAACCAAACATTTCTACTAGACAAAATACTCAAGTATTAATATTTAAATAAACTACTCACTTTTTTAAAATTCCAATTGCTTTATTAGAAATAATTAAAATACTCAAGTATTAATTTAACTGCTATCCATCCAAACATTTCTACTAGACAAAATACTCAAGTATTAATATTTTGAAAAACAAATAACTTTTGTCAAATTACAATTGCTTTTTTTAAAATAATTAAACAAGATAAATATTTTTTTAAATGGAAACACAAAGAAAAAAAAATGCGTTGTAATAGTATATGCGTTGTAAAAGAACTTACCATATAACATCTTGCGTTGTAAAGACATGCATTAAAAATGCATGCGTTGTAAAGGCATTTTCACATAATGCGTTGTAAAGGTATATGCGTTGTAACAGTACTTACCATATAATGGCACGCGTTGTAAAAGCATGCGTTGTAAAAGTTTTTGCGTTGTAAAAAATGCGTTGTAATAGCATAGCGTTGTAAAAGTTGCGTTGTAAAGGTGGTTCCCCACAAGATACGGCCTCACCCCAGAAATGTACCGGCAGCGATTCAGGGACTGCAGGAAGATCCCGGGCACCACCTGGGTGGAGTATGTAAACTTTTTCAGTCGGGCCTTCGATGGGTGGATCAAGGACAGCAAAGTCACCACCCTTGCCGAACTCACTGACCTCATGTTGTGGGAACATCTGGCTGCAAACTGTTTCATAGAACTACGTCAGCATCTGCTTGACAGCAAGCTCACAGATCCCCGGAAGCTGGCTGTGGAGGCCGACCGCTGGACCAACACCCGGGTCTCCCGGGGCATGGTAGGATAGTACCCCCGAGCCAGTCAGGGACCACCCCGCCAGAGAGGGGGAGGGAACCAGGGAGGGCCGAGAGAGTCCCAGCCTAGCCCCCCGAAGACACAACCTCCACCTTTCCCGGCGCCCCCCCCACCGGTGACAGGGCCCCCTGGGAGACGGGGACACCGGGTGACCGTCACATGTTTCCGTTGCCAGAAACCCGGGCACTACGCCAATGACCCAGAGTGCCCCATGGCCACCCAAGTCTCCCCTACCACCCCTGCGAGACAGATAGCCAACGTAGCCCTGGGGGAGGAGGTTGAGGAAGCCGAGGAGTGGGAACCCGCAGCGATGGCCCTAGTATCCCTGGGAGATAGGGAGATGATCCCTGGTAGCCTCCTACCCTCCAACACACAGAAATACGGGCAGCTCGTCAAGATCAATGGCCACCAAGTAGAGGCCCTGCGGGACACCGGGGCCAGTATCACCGGTGTCCTCAGGCACCTAGTCCCCGAGGAGCAGATCCTCCCCAACGTCTTTTGCCCCGTAATATCCGCAGACAATAGAGAAAGTATGTGTCAGGTAGCCCTGGTGCCGTTTGAGTGGGGAGGGGTGATAAGTAAACTCAAGGTGGCCGTAAGAACCTCCCAGCCGGTCGACTGCCTCTTAGGGAACGACCTGGAGAGCTCTCCCTGGAAGCACGTCGAGCGCAAGGCCCACCTAGGAATGATGGGACTCCCCGAGTGGGTGTGCGCCACCACCCGATCTATGTCAGCCCGACTCACTCCCCGGAGAGAAGTCGGGAGCACCCCGATCAAAGAGACCAGTCCAGTCCCCGCCGAGGGTCCTCCCGTCCCCCCATCAGAAGGGTCCGTCGCCCGCGACGAACCCGCACCATCCGACCCCGCCCCGGTCCCCGAGTTGGGAGATCTACCCGAGTTGGCCCATTGGCGCCACGAGGGCGGGCCCACCCGGGAGGAATTTTGCCGGGAGCAAGCCACTTGTCCTTCCCTGGTCGGGCTGCGGCGCCAGGCCGAGGGCCAAGCCGCAGGTGACCAGACCGGGACGCACCGAATCTATTGGGAAAATAACATCTTGTACAGTGAGCAGAAGTCGGTGGAGCTGGGATCCGGACGGGTACTGGTGGTACCCCTCCGCTTCCGAGATTTCCTCCTGGGCTTAGCCCACGACGTCCCCCTCGCCGGCCACCTGGGTCAGGACAAGACCTACAGCCGTCTCGTGACCCATTTTTACTGGCCTAGAATGAGAGCAGCGGTAGAAGCCCACTGCAAGTCCTGCCCCACGTGCCAGGCTAGTGGGAAGAGTGGGGGGAAGTGCAAGGCTCCCCTCCAACCCTTCCCGGTCGTCAGTACCCCTTTTGAACGAGTCGGAATCGACATCGTGGGACCACTGGACCCCCCCACCTCCCAAGGCCACTGTTTCATCTTGGTCCTAGTGGACCCTGCCACCCGCTATCCTGAGGCTATTCCCCTATACACCATTACGGCCCCCGTGGTGGGCCGGGCCCTGATGGGGATCTTTTCCAGGGTGGGTTTTCCCCGCGAGGTCGTGAGCGATCGCGGCACGAATTTTATCTCGAGATATATGACGTCCCTGTGGCAACAATGTGGGGTGTCCTATAAGTTCACCACCCCGTACCATCCCCAAGGGAACGGCCTAGTAGAAAGGTTTAATAGGACTTTGAAAGGGATGATCGCTGGCCTAGAAGAGCCCCTCCGGCGTAAGTGGGACGTCCTGCTCCCCTGCCTCTTGTTCGCTTACCGGGAGGTCCCCCAGAAGTCCTTAGGGTTCAGCCCGTTTGAATTACTCTATGGACACCCCGTCCGAGGTCCCCTCAGTTTGGTTAAGGAAGGGTGGGAGGCAGCACCCCAGACCACCCCCCGAGATGTGTTCCAATACGTCCTGGCCCTCCGGAACCAGACCAGGAAGTTCCGAGAACTGGCCGAGGCCAACCTGGAGGCAAGTCAAGAAGAGATGAAGCGCTGGTACGACCAGAATGCCACTCTGGTCGAGTTCCAGCCGGGCCAGCAGGTGTGGGTCATGGCCCCCGTGAAGCCTGGCGCCCTCCAGGACCGATGGACTGGGCCCTACAAAGTGGTTGAGCAGAAGAGTGAAGTCACATACTTGGTGGACGTCCAGTCGCCTCGGGATCCCCTCTGGGTCCTGCACGTGAACCGCCTCAAACCTCACTTCGAGCGGACAGAACTGAGCCTCCTACTGGCCACCGATGACGGGGCCGAAGATGAGTCGGATCCCCTCCCGGACCTCCTGTGTGTCAAGGAGCAGGAGTGCTCCGTGGAAGGAGTGAACCTCTCCCCAGCCCTCACTGCCCAGCAACAAGCGGACTGCCGCCAGCTCCTAAGACAATTTTCCGACCTCTTCTCCCTGACCCCCCGGGTCACCAACTGGTGTGTTCATGACGTGGACACCGGGGACAGCCCGCCGGTGAGACACCGAGCCTACCGGGTTCCTGACCGGGTCCGGTCCTGCATTCAAGCGGAAGTCTCGAAGATGTTGACCCTGGGGGTGATCGAGCCATCTGACAGTCCCTGGGCCAGCCCCGTGGTCCTGGTCCCGAAGGCAGCGGCCCCCGGTGTCGCCCCCGAGCTCCGATTCTGCGTGGACTACCGGGGGCTCAATGACGTTACCCGAGCCGATGCCCACCCCATTCCACGAGCCGACTAACTCATTGACCGACTAGGGGCAGCCCGGTTCCTCAGCACATTCGACCTCACCTGCGGATACTGGCAGATTGCGCTCACCGAAGGGGCCAAGCGGCGGTCCGCTTTCTCCACCCCCGATGGGCACTACCGCTTCCGCGTAATGCCCTTCGGGATGAAAAATGCCCCGGCCACTTTCCAGCGACTGGTGAATAGGGTCCTGGCCGGGCTAGAACAGTTCAGCGCGGCATATCTGGACGACATCGCTGTCTTCAGTTCAGAGTGGAGTGAGCACCTCCAGCACCTCCGGAGGGTGCTAACCGCCCTGCGCCAGGCAGGCCTCACAGTAAAAGCCAGCAAGTGCCAGATCGGGCAAGGATCCGTGGTCTACCTGGGGCACCAGGTCGGGAGCGGCCAGGTCGCCCCTCTACAGCCAAAGATCGACGCCATCCTGGCCTGGGAACCACCCATCACCCAAACGGAGGTCCGAGCCTTTCTGGGACTCACGGGCTACTACCGAAGATTCATTCGGGGGTATGGCAGCCTTGTCGGCCCTCTCACAGAACTCACGTCTAAAAGACAGCCAAAGAAAGTGCAGTGGACGGCTGCCTGCCAGGAAGCTTTCGATGCCCTAAAAAAAGCCATGCGTACTGCCCCCGTCCTCCAGGCTCCCGACTACGCCAAGGAGTTCATAGTCCAGACCGATGCCTCCGAGCATGGCATTGGGGCCGTCCTGTCCCAAGTGAATGACCAAGGCCTAGACCAGCCCGTCGCCTTCCTCAGTCGGCGGCTGTTGCCCCGAGAACAGAGATGGAGCACCATAGAGCGCGAAGCCTTTGCCGTGGTCTGGGCACTCAAAAAGCTACGACCCTACCTGTTCGGCACCCATTTCAGAGTCCAAACTGACCATCAGCCCTTGCGATGGCTCATGCAGATGCGAGGAGAAAACCCCAAGCTACTGCGGTGGTCAATCTCCCTCCAGGGGATGGATTTCACCGTAGAACACCGCCCTGGTACGGACCACGCCAATGCTGACGGCCTCTCCCGGTTCTTCCGCCTCAGCGAAGAGAACCCCCCAAACTGATGGGCAGTTCTCTCCGGCTTTCAGCTGGGGGGGACGCGTGTTGGACCCGGCCTCGTAGAATGGCCCTCCGTGCCCCCGCACCACCGGAACCTGGTACCTGCAGCCCAAGCACACGGCCCAGCCGAACCACCCCACCAGGACACACGCACCGACCCGGACATCCCCGTCCATGGCCTCTCTCCTTTCGGCCACCCCGGGCCCGCGTGCCCACTTCATGCACCAAGATGGCCGCCCGGCCCCAGCGCGACCCGGGCCTAGAGGCGCCACTCCGGCTGGAGGACATCACGCTTCCAGGGGATGAGAGAGGGAGGAGCAGTTTCTATCGCACCTCTGAACTCCCCCGGGACGATGGGTTTCGATCAGCCCTACGGCCTCCCTGAGGGCTGGCTCCATGCCTGCTGGGTGTCTGGGACTCCTCCCGACCCGGCCCTGAAAGGATCAAAAGACAATAGCAGGAAATCCCGACAAGCGACCCCCAGGTGACAAGACCCCTGCCTGCACAGACTCCGGACATCAAAGAGGGGTCGACCTATAACAAGGGGTGCTCTGGGTCTGTCCGGCAGATTCGACGCTGGAACAACGAGAGCCTGCCGACGTGGTCGCGGCTCCTGGAACTTGGACCCTCCTGAGCCCTGCTGAGTGACTCGCGGCTCCCTGAAGATCGTAAGACCTCCGAACTTGTACCTGAGCCCTGCTGAGTGACTCGCGGCTCCCTGAAGATCGTAAGACCTCCGAACTTGTACCTGAGCCTGCTGAGTGACTCGCGGCTCCCTGAAGATCGTAAGACCTCCGAACTTGTGCCTGAGCCTGCTGAGTGACTCGCGGCTCCTTGAAGATCGTAAGACCTCCGAACCTGTACCTGAGCCCGCTGAGTGACTCGCTGCTCCAACAGACTCTCACGGTCCCGCCGGACCCCGACTACAACATCGTATCCCCCAGCTCGAGGATTGTGAGCTGTGCGCCGGATACGTCCCTGCTTTGAACCTTTACCAGAGACTGTCCCGCTACCCCCTACCCCTTCCGAGACTCTTGAGCCCGTGCTCACCTTGTACATATTTGCAGTGATAACCTACTTGATAAAGATTGTTTTCTCAGAATACCCGGTGTGGTCACTCTGTGTCGTGTGGTGCCAGAAGTACGATCCTAGTTACGAGATTCCTCCCCCTGGGGAGTCTCCCGCCAGTGCCCGGCTACGATACTTCGAGGGTGGGTCTCAGGGTAGTCAGGACCCCTTCCAGGCTCCTCTGAGGTCGCCGTCTAACAGGTTCATAAGACACTCAACCTCCCCAGTCTCCTCCCCTATTTTTTTTATTCCCAAGAGAGAAGGAGGTCTGAGAGCGTGCTTGGATTATCGCGCCCTCAATAAGGTGACTGTCAAGAACAAGTACCCTCTTCCACTTATCTCCACTCTCTTAGATCAGGTGAGGAAGGCCACCATTTTTACTAAACTTGATCTTAGAGGAGCCTATCATTTGATCAGAGTTAGGGAAGGAGATGAGTGGAAGACGGCGTTTCGCACCAAGTTTGGTCTTTTTGAGTATTGCGTGATGCCCTTTGGGCTATGTAATGCGCCAGCAGCTTTTCAGTTTTTTATAAACGAAATATTGAGGGAATATCTGGATGTCTTTGTCATCGTATATATAGATATCTTAATCTATTCCCAGAATGAGACAGAACACGTGGATCATGTGAATAAAATATTGAATCGGTTACTCGAAAACAACCTCTTTGCCAAATTGGATAAATGTCTATTTCATACCCGCAAAGTGGCTTTCCTTGGGTTTGTTATCTCCCCCGAAGGGATACACATGGATCCTGCCAAGGTGTCAGCCATAACTAACTGGGCTAGTCCCACCACTGTGCGAGAGGTGCAATCCTTTTTAGGTTTCGCCAACTTTTACAGAAGGTTTATTAGTCATTTTTCTGATCTGATCACTCCCATCACTAGACTCCTGAAGAAAGGAGTGGACTTCAACTGGGATCAACAGGCGGAAAAAGCCTTTCAAGCCTTAAAGGACAGCTTTACCTCCGCCCTCATTGTTCGTCATGCAGACGAGACACAACCGTATTATGTGGAGGCCGACGCATCCCAGTTTGCGGTAGGCGGGGTATTATCACAAAGAGACCCACGATCTGGTACTCTCCATCTTGTGGCTTATTACTCTAAGACCTTATCTCAAGCTGAACAAAATTACACCATTGGCGAAAGAGAAATCCTTGCCATTAAGATGGCTTTTCAAGAGTGGTGCCATTATTTGTTAGGATCACCACATGTGATTACCATCTATTCTGATCACCGGAATCTACAATATTTCCGAACAGCCAGAGCTCTTACTCCTAGGCAGATGAGATGGGTGTCCTTTTTTAGTGAATATGATTTCGTGATACATTTCCGGCCTGGAGTGAAACAAGGAAAAGCTGATGCCTTGTCTTGTTTGGTCAAAGAACCTTCTACCTCTGTGGACATACCTGGATTTATCATCCCTGAGCATAAGATCAGTGCTGTAGTAGATGGAAGAGAAACAGACTCTGACACATTCTTCCCTCACATTGAACAAGCATTCGCTTCCCTGGATCAGGAAGAATGGTTAGCAGACCCTCTTAATTCAATAAACAACAATCTCTTTTTTCATGATAATAGGCTGTTCCTCCCTACAAAAGACACACAGACCTTGATTATCACATGGTGTCATGCGTTACCTATGGCGGGACATCCGGGGCCTGAAAAAACCATACAGACTTGTCAGCGATGGTTTTGGTGGAAAGGGATGACCAAGGATATAGCTGATTATATCAACACTTGTCCGACCTGTGCCCGACAGAAAACTACACACTGTGCTCCTGCTGGTCTGTTGCAACCTTTACCTGTACCTACTTGCCCATGGGAATCCATTACTATGGATTTCATAACAGATCTACCACAGACTAGAGGATATACAACCATCTTAGTGGTAGTAGATATGTTGTCTAAGATGGCTCATTTGTTCCTCTGAAAAAGATGCCCTCTGCCTTAGAGCTCACGCAGGTTTTTCTACATAACATAGTTCGACTACATGGATTGCCCTCCATTATTGTATCAGACCGGGGTCCCCAGTTTATTTCCAAATTTTGGCAAGAGTTATGTAAGGCTCTCCACATAGACCATGGTCTCTCTACAGCCTATCATCCGCAAACGGACGGCCAAACAGAGAGAACAAACCAAACACTAGAACAGTACTTGAGGTGCTTAATCAGCACTGTAACAGATGATTGGGTCCACGCCTTACCCTTGGCCGAGTTTGCATACAACAACACCACTCACTCAGCCTCCAAGATTTCACCCTTTTATTTTACCACAGGTTATCACCCCAAACTCATACCTTTGAATTTCCCTTCTTCTATCCAACACACACCTGCGGTGGCTGAGCATCACGCACGTCTCATGACTATATGGGAGCAAGCAAGACAGGAATTGATGAATGCCAAAGATAAGATGAAAATCCAATCAGATAAGCACAGACGCCCTGCACCTGACTACAAGGAGGGAGAACAGGTTTGGTTATCTACTAGAAACCTTAAGCTTGCTGGGCCACGCAAACTACAACCCCGATACATAGGCCCCTACACTATCACTAGAGTAGTCACTCCAGTAGCTATGAAACTTCAACTCCCCCCAGAAATGCAAATTCACCCTGTGTTCCATGTCTCTCTTTTGAAACCTTACGTACCCCCTTTGACTCCTGAACCTCCTCCTCCTCCTATCAATGTAGAAGGTCAGATGGAGTATGAAGTTAAACGTATAGTGGATTCCCGAAGACACAGAGGTAAATTGCAGTATTTAATAGACTGGGTGGGTTATGCCCCCGAGGACAGGACCTGGGAGCCCGCTGAAAACGTACACGCTCCATTGTTATTTAGACGTTTTCATGCCTTGCATCCCTCCAAGCCCAGATCTGTGAGAAGACCTTTAGGGGGGAGAACTGTTAAGGCTCAAGTGCCCTGCGCAGTTATTAGACTACCCATCCCCGAATGCATGGTCAGGGAGGAAGGTTGTGTACTGACCCATGCTGCTTCTGACCTGGTCACATGATGGGGAGGGTTCTTAAGCCTTCCTTTCCGGTGCCTCCTTGCTTGGCTTTCAACGTCGTGATCCTGCCCCGGACCTCGTTGGTGGTTGTTTCCTGAAAACGCTTGAAGACCTTGCCGTGCCGTGCAATCTACTCGTGGATTCCCTTTTTTCTCCATCCCTCGTTCCGTTGTCAGGTGCGAGCAAAACCTAAGCTTCCTGGTTGAGGGAAGTTTTCCCTTTCGTGATAGTTTTGGTTCTGTGGCTGCCCCTGTATTGTTCTGCCCCCTCCCGTGTGACATCCAATTAGAACGCGAGGGCGCGTTTCAGCCTCTGGACTCTCTGCCCCCTCCCGTGACGTCCATTCAGAACGCAAAGGCGCTCCCGCCTCTGGACACTCCCCCTACTTGCCTCCTTGACTCCCGTGCTATTTTTTCTTCAAGTTGGTAAACGCGAGGTAGCGTTTACGGTATTTATGTGTTCATCTATTAATAAACGGGAGCAGCGTTTTACTTGATGACACTGCCTAAAGGACCTTACCTCTTCTTTTGGTTCCGTTGTGGGAAACGCGATGAATTGTTTCTTAATCACGTGACACTCTCTGAGACTGACTCCCGTTTGAACTAGTGATATAGAACGTCAGGTAACGTTCAATCTCGGCCGTGGACTTCTTTTGTTTCCTTTGCATCGGCCAGCTATTTTGTTGGACTATTTTCATTTATCTGCTGATATTACCAGACGCTGCACATCTTTGGAAGAGACTCCTACATCAGCAGTATAAGCCAATCTACTTTAAGTCACAGGTGAGTGTGAAGCAGTACACAACCTAGAGGAAATTGATGTAGAGATACAAGGTATAATTGTTCTGATGGTTGTATACATGATAGTTTTTCCTTTTTCTTCTTTTGTCCTCTCTTTCAGCGTCTACTGTTGTGGATCCCACTCCTATTGGCAGTTGAGAGACTAGTCTGAGGGGTCTCGGTTGTCTCTCCATTTTTAGAGGATACTGTTCCTACCTATGTGTATGTCATTACGATACTAGGTGGAAAGTGTCTTAGAGAAAGGCAGAGTCATTAGCATCGCTCCTGGGGAACCAGGTTCTTCTGTCTGGAATGCCAGCCTACGCCTGACACAAAGTTCACATTGGAGTTGGAAGTGCTGATAGATGAAATGTCCAGAGTAAAGTCCACAGTCATCTGATACATTGGCCCAACATGAACCCTCCATGTCATGTGGGCGAGTTGTGTGCGATTGGACAAGGTGAACGGGTTGCGCACAAAGAACATTGTCCAGAACAGGTTTAGAGGCCCTGGGGGATATGCTGGGACATCTGCCAGAGTCCTCCTCCCTCCCTGTGGCGCTGGCCGATGGTGTTGCGACAGATGTTATAGGCACACAGGGGGGGTGTGGACAGGTTGGTGTTGATCTGGTGGAGGCATTGTAGTATGTCCCGATGCACCGCAGTGATGTCATCCCACTTGGCCTCCATGCGGGCTTGGTGGGCGACCTGCTCGTGTTGCATGTCCTTGAGGATCCCCACTACCTGGCCAAATCCTCCAGTGCTATCCTGGTACGCATCTAAGATGCGTGCCAGGTGGGGGTCATCATGCAGTCCAGACCCCTCTGCAAGGCGCGCCCTGTGCCTTCCACCCCTCCCAGCACCCCTCTCCACACGGGCAGGAACAGCAGCAGGATGCACAGGTGACACTGGGACCCCTTGGGTGGTGTTGCTGGTGGTGTTGGCTGTAGCTTCCGGGAGGTCCTGTGTCCCTGTGCTGTGGGTGTTGATTGTCCTTGGTCTGTCCGTGTTGGCGGGGGTGCCCTGTCGGTGTCCAGATGCTGGAGGCGTGGGTACAGGGGGGGGCAGATGTTGATGCTGCTGGTGCTGCATGATGGCTCACACCAGAGGGGCCAGGTTGGTCATCGTCATCTGAAGAGGACAGTGAGAGAGTCAGACCAGAGAGCTCACTGTCCACCAGAGTCTGGGACTGGGTATCCTCATCATTTGGCACTGGGTGCCCGGCACCACCTGTGTTTGGAAGAGACACACAATGTGATTTATGTTTCTACATGCATCGTTGGTTCACAAGCATGACATTTTCTACTTTTCAAACAGATGCCTGCCTGTACACTGCTTTTTCCCAGCTTGTCACGGACAGAGTTTGATATTTTTGTTGGCCATTTCCCAGCATGGCCTTGTGCTCCCCACAACAGAGCCCAGTGTCAGACATCTTGTCAGTCCCTTCCCACTCCCTGTGATGCGAGTATGGTTCAGTTTGATCTTGCTGGGCCATGTGGGTGGGTGTAGGTTGTCTGTGACTGCGAGTCCCATCATACTCTTGGCTACACCCCCCTTCCCAGAATGCCCATACTTCCTCCCTCTTGACTCTGCTTCCCTGTGAGGGGGTGTGACAGCAATGGCAAGACGGCTGACTGTGAAATCCTGGTGTTTGTTAGGCTACAAGTCCCAAGTGAGCCCCTGTGCTTCACACAGCAGTACCCAGTACGGGGTATCTTTTGCTGATATTTCAATGAGGTGTGTGTCAATGCATTGTACCCGGTGAGTTGTGTGGAGTTTATGTTGAGGGGGGGTGTCTCCCCATGCTGATTAGTATGGTCAGGGCTGTCAGTCCTCCTTCCCATCATGAAACGTGCTTCCATTGTAGGGTGTGCAAGTTGTCTTTCAGGATGTCAGTCAGTGGTGTCCTGCTTTTGATTTGCACACAGGCCCTAGCAGGGCCTTCTGCTCCCCACAGCAGGACCCAGTGTCAGCCATCTTGTCAGTCATTTTCCACTCCCTGTGATGTGGGCATGTTTCTGAGAGGTCTTGATGGGCCAATCAGGAGGGGGAGCATTATCTGTCACTACAGGCCCCATCATGCTTTTGTCTACACTCACTTCACCTGCATCCCCACTATTCCTTCCTGACAGTCAGCTGCACTGTGAGGTGGTGTGTTTGTGGTGTCAAACTCTCTGGCAGATAGTATTTGGCTTAGTACCACTGGCTTGCTCTATTTGTTTTTAGGTTGGTGCATGTCATGACACAGTTCCCAGTCACTATGAGATGGCAGGTATTGTGTTTGTCTGACTGGCATGCACATCTTGGGCTCATTATCTATTGGTTAGTGTAGCTTTGCTTGCGGTGCATGGTTTCGCTGTCCCCTTGCCACACAATCTTGGGCATGCTGTTTGTGTACTCACCAGGCTCTGGGATGTCTATTAGGCCATGGACGCTCTCTGGTGGTAGGATGTCCCGCACCTTCTCCTCCCGGAGGTTGCTTGTGTGTTGTGGATTTTTCCCCAAATTTCCCTTCTTCTGTAGCCTCTATGGGGTTTATTTCCTCCGTTTTTACTCCAACTGCATTACAAGAGGCCTTGCTGATAGTCTGTTTAGTTGCAGCAAGCCTTTCTTCCACGTTGCATAATTCATTTTTAATTAGGCCCACGGCGTTTGTTATGTGATTAGTGATCGCATTGGTCGCTTTCAGATGCGGTTTTCCAGGGGATACTTCAATTAACTTCCTTTCACCTATTTTCAGCTTGAGTGTTAGTACTCAGCTACCAGAGACTAATCAATTATTACAACTGCCCATAGGTGATGTATCTAACTGTTTCCTTTAAAAAATAAAGACAGTTCTAGAAGCGTGCCACTAATAGGTTAACAAGTTGAAAGTGAAGAAAATATAAGTCACTTACAGTTCTTTTTTGTCCAGTTTTCTTGGCTTTGGATAAAAAGGGGGGTGACCCTGTCTTGGCTCTCTCTGGCAATGATGGATTAGGACGGGCCCACCCTTTGCCCGTGCGTTGCTGTGCATGGCCCTCACGTGTCCTGCGCCGCTCGAGATGCCGCTGTGCTATTTGCGCAGGGCGTGAGTACCCTCCCCCTTTTCATTGTGGTGTTCCCTGGGACTTCGAGTCCCACCAGGAAGTTGACAGATGAAAACAGCCAGGTGGCAGCAAGCAGAGGTATCCCGCGTCATGTGAGATGGCGTTTTGCTATATGCGCAGGGGTGAGTCACCTCCCCTTTTTAGGTCTCGGCTAGGCAGCACATGCGCTGTCTCGTCGAGAGATGCTCTATACAGTATTGTGGGGGGAATCTCCGCCCACTTTCCGGCCATATTTTTGATTGGCTTCAATAATAAATGCTGCATTTTGATTAGTTTTTGGCTTGTTAGTCCCTCTTCCTCATGGCCATGTTCTCATTTATATCCTTCCCTGGCTATTGGCCCCTTTACTTCAAAAAATGTTTTGGCCCTGTGTCCCCCTCCCCTCCCCCTCTGCAGTCCGTGACATTTCGCCCCCCCCTCACCTGCCTACTCCCGTTCATGCAGTCCTGGACCCCCACCCTCCCATTTCCTATGCAATAGGTCTCGCGTAAGTACGAGTCCTATTGCATTAAGAAATGCTTGTTTGTTGTGGGATTTGCTGGGTGATCACACTCTTTTTTGGTGTCACGGAAATTTTGCCTGACCAAAGCATGGCAATGTGCACAACACATGCACAATACAGACGGTTTTGTTTTGATGTCTGTATGCTGTGCTTGTTATTGCCGTGAGTGCTCATTTTGTGGGCTCGTCCTATTTCATCCTTTTTCTTCGGATAGTTGGGCTTCTATCGTTACTACACTTGCTGCTAGCTCTGCCGCGAAAATGACAGCGGTGTTGTTGCGGAGTGTTTTGGGGCTGCCTAAATCTCTACTGCCACAAGGATATCTAAGAGCGGAAGCCCACGGGTTCGGGCCGATTTCTCCTGTGAGCATTGGGAGATTGTGAAGCCGTCCATTTCCAACTTGACATGGGAGGGGCACAGTAACATCCTCTGCACCGTGCAGGGTTGCGGGAAAGTGTTCTCTAACCCGACCACTCTCAATATGCATCTCGTTAAGAGTCACGGTGTTCAGGTGTGGTGTCTCAATCGGATTACTAGTTTGTGTGTATCGTCTCAATATTCTCCAGTTCTGCCTCCCTCTTACTACATCTTTCTATCTCACCTGTGTCCTGACCCAGCGGGCCGTGCCATCCACCATGCTACACTACACCTGTCCTCTTAACCATCATTATGGCTCGGAGGTGGAGACTTGCGCCAGTCCTGCATTAACGAGCTGCCGGCCCTAGTGTCCCCGTAAAGGACTTCTTCAACAGTTTTTAGTCATTAATAATCTCTTCTCCCTTAATTCGTGTGGCTCTTCATCTATGGACCGTTTTAAATCAGTTATACATTTAAAACTACTCACTTCACTCATTCTAAATTTAGAAAGGTGAGGAAGTGGTCTCAGGATAGAGCTGCCGACTTTGGTGCTGGAAACCAAGGTTCGAGCCTCGTCCTCCTCCTGTGATTTTGGGCAAATCACATAAACTCCCAGTGCCTAACAAAAAGAAATTTAAAAAAATGAATGTTCTTGTGTAACGTAACCGGTGCTCATGTAAAGCACTTACGGTCGAGTTCGCGCTATATAAACCTTCAAAAAAAATGTTTTTCGCAGCTGCAGGCAATTTTAAATCCTCTCTATAATGCTTTTCTTTGAATCAATTAACACTTAAGCCTAAATAAGGAAAACCTGTGTTATCCACACAGGTATTTGCACCTAAATACACCTTATCTGTAGTTAAACTATTACATTGTTAGAGAATTTTACTTTTCATTTTAAGACCTACACATGCAGTGTTTGCCTTTCTCCTGACACACCGAATATGAATTTTATAGTGCCACACTGACACTTAGCCTCGTTAAACAACAATTTCAAAGCGGCTCGCTGGGGTGCATGTATTTCCATATAAAGCAATACACATAATTATATACAGCATGTGAAAGAAACCGGGCTCCGTTTTAATAATGAAGGCCTGAAAGAGAAATAGAAAAACCAAAGGTATATTCATTTGAACAATTTTACAAACTCTATTCTACCTATCCAAGAAGTAACCATTTCAAACAATCTCTTGTAGTCAATATGAATCTCTGAGAGCAGGGGCATGTCATTTGCATTAAAAAGGTCTGCTAAATATGGTGTGATTTTTAGCCCTGAGGTATTTAATTTAGCGCAGGGTCTGAAGTCCTTGGAGGGGAGGTACACTTGACTCTTTCATTGCACGACGTGTGTCAAATCGGACCTCTGCTTTCCTGTCAGTTTAAGGATCAGCAGCACAAGGATTTCCAGACCTCTCCATCGTAAGATCCTTTCATTCATTTCCCTGAGGTGGGAAGGGGAGGGAGCCAGGGCCGGACTGGCCGTAGCGGGCACCGGGCAATCCCCTGGTGCGCCGCACGGGTGGGGGTCGGTTTTGGGCCCCTGGGGGCCATTTTTGTTACAGGGCCGTTTTTGCAGCTTAGCTGCAAAATCGGCCTTGTAACAAAATCGGCGGAAAACCGGCCCTGGAAAGAGCTCGGCGGCACCCCCAACCCCGCGGGGGGGGGGGGGGGGGGGGGCGAGCACTTTGCCAGGGCCGGCTTTGGTTCCCAGTCCGGCCCTGGAGGGAACTCGGCAGTGCCAACAAGATTTCAAGTCCCATCTCTCTGCCTCATCTCGCCAGTGTACCATCCCGGCATCTCTCCTCTGAGCCGGATCTCTCGAGTCAGCAGTGCAGTTTACTGAGGGGCTGTGCAGGTGTTGGAGGAGTACTAGAGAGACTACACTGAACAGTCTTGAAAGAGTACTTTTGACTGCGGCTCACGTTCACTTTTGCTGGAAAGCAGTCGCCTCCCCATCTCTTTGTCTCCACTGTCGGCGAGTCTCCGTTTATCATGGGGCCATTCCCCAGGATGAGCACATACAGAGCTCACTTGTGCCACCTCTCTTCATCTTGGGACGATATCTAGCCACTTCCTTAATCGCCACTTAAATACCCCTAGGATTTGAAATCATTTTACTATTGATGGGTATCCAATCACTCAGCCTGTTTAATTCAGTTGTCTTCTTTTGATTTGATTACTTACTTCCCCTATTGTAATACTTAAAAGCGTTTTGGTCTCCGTGCTATGATTGGTTAACTTGTGTCCTTTATTACTTACAATGCTTGCATTCAGCGAAAATTATATGTTTTTTAATTTAATTTATGCAGTTCAAGGGAGTGCTTGTGTTTTCTTGTTCACGCCGCATTTTGCTGCCCCCTTTGCTTAACTCCCATAACGCCATTCCCTGTTCTAGTTCTTGTGTTGCTTTTGCTGCCCCACCCATCCCTTCCTTGCTCCCATGACCCTCTACAAGAGTTTTCATTTTTTTACCTGGTGTACTACAGCCAGACAGCCATCTTAACATGGGGTTTTACCCATTTAAAATTGGGTGCCTGTGAATGCGCAACTGGCACCAAGATATGGATTTGTAATATCTGAACATACCCATTCACCGATGGCCACTGTCAATGCACACACATCATCCTCTGCCATATTTGAATGGGGTTGTTGCTCGCTTGGACCTACATCATTTCTATGCCGCCCAGGCCATGAACCAAACCCGCTCCCAGGGGAAGTCTATGTTTAAAGCGAAGGGCGGGGGGGGGGGGGGGGTGGTTGAAAGGGTCTGGGGCATCTCTTCCATTGGGAGCGGAGTGTAAACCTCCCCTTGCACCCGAGCAGTTGCAGCCAGGCTGTGGCCTTAGAGAAAAGGGAGGGAGAACGATGGCTCCTGGCCCCCTAAGGTGCTTCTCCGCATTTTATTTAAAGCTTAATCTGTTAGAACTATAAACGCAGGGTCCCGGAGCCGTTCTCAAGAGCCTGGCGCTGGTTCTGCCAAATGTCCGCATTCACTTACACCGAGACAGCCTCGTCTTAATCCCAACTCGGGGCTCTTTCTTCCACCTGCCCTTCCTGTCTCTCTATCTTGCTCACTGCTGGTTCTTTTTCATCCCTGATTTCTCCCTTTCTCCAATATTTCTCTTCCTCCTTCTTTCCCCCTTTGCTTCCTTTCTCATTCTTGTACTGGGTCAAAATCTGAGGGTTAAAAATAAGTGCGGGTCACCAAACGTCAGTACATGCACCTAACCACCAGCACAAATTAAGCAGTGTTTTTATGAACGGACAGCCCACTTCATGCAGTTTCTCACAGCACTTTTAAATAAAGGGCATGCGACTTAAGTGAGCTAATTGGCTGCTGAAACCCACCATTCACCCCCCGCCCATTCCACAGTCTGCAAGATGATGAATGCCTCCTTTCTTGTATAGCGCTGCTGGCTCGGCGCTTTGTTATAGAAGTAGTACAAACATGCATATCCGAGCGTGCTGTCCTGCATGCCCTCCCCAAAAAGCCGGCACAATAAAAAATAAAAAAAATAAATAGGAACAACAACCGTAATAATAATGATAAATATAACAATAATGGCAATCATAATTGCGATTTACATAGCGTTTTTTTGTTGCACACACGCACTCAATGGGGGAAGGTGCCTCGCCCTGCAATGGTTATGATTGAGCAGCCACTCAAGGTGCCAGATTGCTGCCACTGCCCCTCATTGCAAGAGAGCGACTGCATCTCTGTTGCCATTGTTACCTTGCAAGCATCTCCCGAGTGGTCCTCTGTACAGTGCGCTGACACCTTACTGGTAGAGTTATGTTGAATAAAACAGTCAAAATAAACTCACTGATTGTACTGTCAACACAGTTCTGACACATAGGTACCATTGACTAAATTCGAACAATGCTTGCATTAACTTTCACAATCCTTCCAAACAGGGAAACACATGCACTGCTATTGCATGCTTCGGTGAAGACCTGTACTGCTTGTGCAATGGTTTTGTCTATCGCCGTTTCACCAGTGGGTTTGATACCAGGTTTCGGAGCAGAGAGAAAAAATGTGCAGTTGTGTGTGTATGTATGTGCTGAGAACCTAGAACAGAAATGCAATGCAGGGGTTGCAGCTAATGGCACATGGTGATTTAGTAGTGGTTTGTGGGAGATACCATTGAACTTTGGAAATCATGTTATTGGAATTGCTGCTGTGAATTGGTTTATGAGTGATGTGAAGTATTTTTATATTGTCTGCTACTTGTATGGCCTTTGACTGAAATAAAGTTTTCAAATGAAATTAAACGAATTAGGTTGTGTCTCAACGATTAAATACACAGCCTCTGATCAGAGAGGGTGCTATGCTTAAAGTTTAACGTGACAATTAAGGTGTGATGATTGATGCAAAGACATTGAAAGGCAGTGCCAACTGGCAAGGACACAATCACACAGAAAATAACTGTTTTAGCACCCAGGTTAATGTGCTGCAAAGCTAAATACATATACGGTCCATAAGGCGAGACGGATTGCATTGCAAATGCTTGTTTGTTGTGGTGTTCCCAAAGACTTTGACTCCCACCAGGGAGTTGACAGAGGAAAACAGCAGGGTAGCAGCAAGCAGAGGTATCCCATGTCGCGGGTGATGGCATTACGCTATAAGCGAGGGGGTGAGTCCCCACCCCCTTTTCGTTCTGGTGTTCCCTGGGACTACGAGTCCCACCAGGGAAATGACAGAGGAAAACAGCAAGGCGGCGGCAAGCAGAGGTATCCCGCGTCGCGAGAGATGGCGTTCGCTATATACGAGGGGGTGAGTCCCCTCCACCTTTTCGTTCTGGTGTTCCCTGGGACTTCGAGTCCCACCAGGGAGCTGACAGAGGAAAACAGCAAGGCGACGGCAAGCAGAGGTATCTCTGAGGGTGGTGTATTTGAATATGATCTCAAATTAGTGAGTTGGCTACTGATTAATTGGTCCTCATTAGGTGGCCAACAATTTAACATCTTACTCTTTGCCCCTCACTGCGACCAACAAGATCCATCAGAGCAGCAATGACTCTGAGGGAAATTAGTTACAAAAATAAAAACATTTCCGCTGCAACAGAACTATATAACAACCAGGTTTGTGTTTGAAAGTACTATGTGGAGTACCTAGTCTCTCCCTTTGCAGTCAAGGTTTGTGTTCTTGAGAGGGTTTACTGGTTAGAGAGTCATAGAGGAGTTACACAACTAGAAGGTGAGGATAACCTTTTTTCAATTAAACTGAATGGAACAGGAAATTGTATATATATATGCTGGCCTTTCACTTGTGAATGTGTGAGCATTGCCTGGATTGAAGTCAAAGTTCATTAGGCACATGTACATGCACAATCTGCTTCCAATTAAAGGTCAACATTATTGGTGATTATCGAGGACAAAAATATGGACAGGTAAGTATTCATACATTTTCAATATCTAACTTCGCAAGGATGTACCTTGACCATAAATGTATGGTCAAGGTACATAGCGGAGGAGTTTAGTATTATAAATCTATACTCTAGCCCTATATGCACTTACCCTTCAATATGTTTGCCCTCAATGCTTTGGCTACAATATCCAGATATTACAATATTTCCTATTCAGGATACCAGACTACAACTGGTCCAGACTGCATCTCTACCCTTACAGTTAAAAAGCACCCTAAATTTGGCCAGCTAATTACTTACCACTTTTTAAAAACATTGTGCACTCCTGATGAGCTTTCTCAATAAAACCTATTTGCAAAAGGTAGATAGGAGAAAACCTTGCCACTTTTTGACGCATGCCGTTTCTTGAATCTGCCAGTAGATTCTTTGGCAGCGTCCTATGCCGGATTTTGGAAGAAAAGGTGCGGTCTGAATAACAATAACAGTCCGCCTTTGAGCCATGCCTCAGCACATCCTATCAGATTTTCTTTCTGTGGTTCCTAGCATGGAAGCCCACCTTGGAATGCAACCTTTATGCATGCTTTGTGAACGTAACAATTAGCATTTTATTTAGTAGTCTAGCAGTATTTATAGGACAATACAAGCTCCTTAATGGGCCAAGTCTGAACAAAAGAAGACCAGCCTAGAGAGCCAATAGAGATATTAAATGGCTTAAAACATGGATGAATATTGTCACTCCTGTTGTATGCCTTATTTCTGTTTGACTTTCCAGCTGACCTTTCTCAAGCACAGGGTAACATACCTAAACCATTTGAATAAAACATAAATGTTATATTGTACAGACAGATCAGACAAAGATAGGGCTACAGCAACATTTAACACCCTTAGGGGGATATTCTCAAGAACGTGTGATAATCATCGCCAAAATCGGTTAATGCAATGTTTCATATCACCGTCTATCACAGGAAAATAACTCCGTGTTAACGTCCTATTCACAACACATTAATAACATGCAATAGTTTCCCGATAATGCGTCAAATGGCCGCGATAAAGTCATCCGGGACGGCAATAAAAATCTAAACCCCAACATGAAAAAAGTTGCGATGGGCCCAACCGCAATAAAAAAATCCGCGATAATCTTCACCAGGCCTGCAATTCACACACGTCAGGTGGGAAAAATCACTGTAAAAGTAGAGAAAAAGAACACAAACAAAACCAAAACAACTGCGAAGCACAATGGAGGTAGCCGGAGCAAGTACAGAGGACAACCAGAACCCCACAAGCCCCACGGAGGACCAGCCTGGGACCTCGGGTCAGGGAAGGGCAAGGAGAAGAAGAAGAGGATGACATGGTTCAGTCCGCAGGAAAACAGGATCCCGATAACGGAGGTGACACTGCCACCATCTAATTGCCATTGGTGAAATTGTAAGCACTAAATGTTGCACTTGTCAGAGTGATGTGCTAATGCAGAGGAGTGACATGCACACAGGGAATATGTCTTGGAATGAATTTATTTGCGCTTGCTGTACCTGTAGTCATTTTGTCCTGTCCCATGATTGCTAAGGACAGTCCCAATGTGACGTGCTCATGTGAAGAAATTGCTAATGATAGTGTCCGTTCGGGTTATTCCTGCTGCAGCTGCACTGGAGTGTGGTCCACCTGCCTCATCCTCATCAATATCGTCCAGTGCATCTGGCACATGGATCCATGGGGCATTGGTGCGTACACATATGTTGTGCAACACACAACATGCAATGATCATCTTGCACTCTATTTGCGGGCTTTAAAGGAGTCTTCCACCTGTGATGTCCAGGCACCTGAAACGTAACTTCAACACGCCAAATGAGTGCTCCACAATGACCCTGGTGCATTTGTGGGCCGCATTGTACTGCCTCTGAGCCTGGGTGTTCGGGGCTCGGACGGGTGTCATCATCCACGGGCATATCCTTGATCACCTGTGACAGGGGAGAGAGATGTGTCAATCCGTGGTTCTGCATTCTGTGTTGGCATGCTTATTAGTATATTGGTGTGTGATGTCTGGGACTTTGGGATTCATGTTTGACATGTCTTGCATGTGGCAAATGAGCGACATCCAAGTGTATTATGTTGCCTCACAGGTGCTCCTCACTCCCACCGAGCCTATTAACTTGTGTGCGCTGCGCGGTTGCAACACTTGCACTCATAAGACACACCATTGTCATGAATGCGCATGTCCACAAGCCTGACAACGACACTGTGATATTGGCCGTTGAAGGTGGTCAGCCACCTATGGTCAAGATATGGCAGACCCAGAGACACACGCAGTAGCCGCTTTGGTGGCCATCTTGGAAGTGAACCACGCACTGAGCCCTGGCTTTTTAATTTCCACTCCTACGCTGGCACAGCCCACTCAGCTTACGCTTACAGGGGGGGATGACATAGCTACATGTCTAAGGTCTACCCCACTGCCTGAGGTGATATGGTTGCGTCCACTGTCTACGACACCACATACACCAGCAGTATATGTCCACATGGACATGTCTGTGCTCTGCATACTTGAGTCTGTACAGCACATCACCGCCTCACTTGGCATTGTATTCATACTGATTAATGGGTCACTTGCCTCCTTCGCACATACTTGGTTCCCACCTCTGACCACATCCCGCTATTGTGTGGCAGAGGTGCCATGACGTGGATGGTTTGTCTACATGGCTGGCCCCTGTTACCACAGTTCCTTGTTTTGTCGTGTCTGGTCGATGGGCATGTTGTTTAACATGTTGTATGTGATGTTGTAACATGTGCATTCCCAGAGCTGTGAGTTGCATGGTTGTGGAGTTGAGGTGTGTGGTGTGTTCATTTGGTACTTACCAATGGGCAGTGCATTTCTGTAGGTGCCATCCTTGAAGCGCTGGTTGATGATGGACTGTCGGAAGTTGTAGGAATCATGCACACTACCTGGGTAGTTGGCGACGAGGTTGGTGACGAGTCCCCGGTGGTCCACTATTGCCTGCACATTGATGGAATGCGTGTGCTTTCTGTTGCGGTAATTGTGTGCAGTGTCGGCAGGGGGAACAAGTAGGATACGTGTGTAGTCAATTGCCCCCAACACATGCTGGAAGCCAGCTATGGCGTAGAAACCTTGCTTGGTCTCCAGCTGTTCCTGCGCAGTGTGGGGGAAGTGAAGCTGCTGGGGTACCAAGCTGATGATGGCATCCAGGACAGTTGTGATGAACTTTGATAGGGCTGGCTGTGAGACTCCTCCGACTGGCGGTTGTTGGTTGGAAGGTACCAGAGGCTAACAGGTGCAGCACAGCCAGCCGTTTTGTCTGCGGAGGTATGTTGGTTGTCCACTGTGTTAGTACTGTCTTACAGCAAACAAATGATGGACGGAATGCTGACAATGCAAACATTCTCCCCCAGTCAAAAGATCTGGGTTAAATCCATTGTTCTTTTGTCCACTACGCCACCCCAGTTTGGACCCAGACATATGTAAATCTGTGCCCCATGGGAACAGTCCTGACCGAACTGCCAGGCCAGGTCCTCCCTGGACAGGAAGCAAGCATCCTGGAACCTGTTTCAGGGTATGTCACCCTTCTTCAGCCAGGCTAGCTTGAATCCAGTGGCACAGTGAGCAAGGGACCCATGTCTGGGCATACCCATCCAACTTAGGGCGAAAAGTGTTACAGCAAACAAATGATGGACGGAATGCTGACAATGCAAACATTCGCCCCCAGTCAAAAGCATTCTGACAATCAATTGTTCTTTTTGCATTTGTCACCCCAATGCTTGTTTCCAGTCCAGAGAGGACCCAGCCTGGCAGTTCAGGCTGGACTGTTCCCAGTGGGTGCAAGGTCAAGACTGATTTGCATATGGCTGGGTCCAAACTGGAATGGCATGGTGAGCAAAAAAACGATGGATTCAGGCCTAGATCTCTGTACTGGGGTGAATGTATGACATTGTTCTGCATTCTGTCCATCAATTTTTCTTTTTGCATTTGTCACCCTGAGTGGGACGGGTATGCTCAGACGTGAGCCCTGTGCTCTCCATGCCACTGGAGTAAAGCTATCCTGGCTGATGAGGGCTGAAAGCCCGAAACCGGTCCTAGAATGCTTGTTTCCAGTCCAGGGATGACCTGGCCTGGCAGTTCGGGCTGGACTGTTCCCATTGGGTGCAGGGTCAAGACTGATTTGCATATGGCTGGGTCCAAACTGGAATGGCATGGTGAGCAAAAACACAATGGATTCAGGCCCAGATCTCTGTACTGGGGTGAATCTATGGCATTGTTCTGCATTCTGTCCATCAATTGTTCTTTTTGCATTTGTCACCCCGAGTGGAAAGGGTATGCCCAGACGTGGGTCCCGTGCGATCCATGCCACTGGAGTCAAGCTATCCTGGCTGATGAGGGCTGAAAGCCCGAAACCGGTCCTAGGATGCTTGTTTCCAGTCCAGGGAGGACCTGGCCTGGCAGTTCGGGCTGGACTGTTCCCATTGGGCGCAGGGTCAAGACTGATTTGCATATGGCTGGGTCCAAACTGGAATGGCATGGTGAGCAAAAAAATGATGGATTCAGGCCCAGATCTCTGTACTGGGGTGAATGTATGACATTGTTCTGCATTCTGTCCATCAATTGTTCTTTTTGTGTTAGTACCGTCAGCTTGTGGGCAATGTGGGTCAGGATGCAGAGGACGGTTGTCCATTTGAGCATGTAGTGGGCAATGACTTCCTCTGGCGTTAAGTCTGTGAGGCTGATGCATTTTTAAAAGGACTGCTGTCTTATTCTGCGCTGCCTCAGTGGTAGTCCGGGGGGATCTGTGGGGGGGTGGTCCTGGTGGAGGTGGCCCGGGTGGGCTGGGGGTGGTGGCAGTGGTTGTTGTGGGCCTCTTGGGTGTCCGAGCTGCATGATCAGTAGCTCCATGACACGTGTTGGTCTGCCGATGTGGCTCTGGGCTGGGCTCCCTTTCATACTGCAGGTTGTCAACCTGCTTAACACCAGTAAAAGGCAGGTGTTAAATCCCTGCTGGTAACCTTGCCTTATCTCCTGTTTTTGGATAGCTTCGCCTATCTGGTTGGTCGTTGAGAATATAGCGAAGTGGTGTTTTCGTGTGTTTTTGCATGGGAACGCCTACTCTGCATATCATCAGCATTAGTTGTCACTCTCATCTGTGGCGATGTTTTTTCTGGAAGCTATCGCTGGATAACTGGCGATATCAGCAGTTTGCACCGGCTTGAGAATGGGGCGATAATTATCTTGCCACTTTTACTGCGCTGAAGTGCCCAAACTCGGCGATAAGTCCTTGAGAATATGCCCCTGAGATTCTTACTGTGAGATGAATAACTGTTTACTCCCTCTTTTAGCATCCAGATTATCATAATTAGAAGGAAGCACCAGCTACCTGAGTGGAAACTAGGTGAAAATGCTCTTTCAGTAGTTGGTTCTTGAAAGTCACATTCAATAGTAACTAAATTGTACACCCTTTGGTATGTGGTCTAACACCTAGATGATTATGCATGATTGTGCTAAATTGTATTATTTGTTGAAGGGGCAAGAGCCCACTTAAAATAATAATCACAATCCTTGTCAGGGTGAACCACAAACGTCACTAAATAAACCTGTGTTTAACCCTTTGGCAACCTGGCACAAAAACAGTCAGGGTTAACTTACAGGCAAGGTGTAAAGTATGGATGCAGTACTCAAACAGCAATAAAGTGAGAACACACAAAAAAAAATCCCAAACTGTTTCAGAAAAATAGAGTGAGTTATAATAAATAAAATGACACCAAAACAAACTACCAGAAAGTTTGAATGAAAAATAGCGTTAACGGTTATGTGGTCACATTAGACTTGCTCAGGTTGGGTACAGGGACCAGGTTCATCCTGATGCACAGTTTACCTTCCAACTTAGAAACGTTTATGAGAGATGTAGTTGTCGACGAGTCTTCGATTTGGCAAACTACAAGCTGGCTCTGGTGCGGTCAACGAAGGTGGGACAGCTCAGGAGTAGTCTAATATCTGTACCTATGTGGCCTCAACGTTGAAGGGTTATTGCTTGGCTTCAGTCCCAATGAAGTCCTCAACATTCGGTCTTAGAAGCTTTTCTGGGAGTCAGATTTCCTTCATTAGGGCAAAATAGCAAGTTGAATCTGATAGCTCAATGGCAGCCTTGTTCTCCCATCCGGTTCTCTTGAGGAAAGTTGGCATTTCCATTGTGGCTAAGGGGAAAACACTCTGACACCAGCCACTGGTCCAGGACTTGAGGAGCACCACTTGGAGGTTAGAGCTTAGTCCCTCAAAGGCAAACAGCATGGACCAAGGTAGGTTTAGCTGGGACTGGTCAGCTGGGCAGTTCCAGGAAACAAGGTCTCTGGAAGCTTCTTGTGTCCCTGTGGCTCAAACTGGAGGTCAGGCAACTGACCATTGGAGTCATTTCTGGGATCCTAGATTCAAGACAAGTGGGTCCAGACTTTCTTCAGGTTCTATAGACAGCATGGCAGTCTTCTTTAGATCCACATGATCCAGGAGTGTTCTTGGAGAAGATCTGTGGGGTTCTGTTTTAAACCCAGTGCAAGGCTGTGTATGTAGGGCAAACCTTTGTCCACCTCTTAAAGGAGTTCTGGTCATGACCTTTACCCCCACTGGGTTTGGTGCCTGTATGACTGAAGAGGCAAAGGACAGGCAGGCCCAGGTGTGAGCTCCATTTGCCAGTGACAGTGTAGGCCTCCTTTGATGTCAGGAAGGGGCTGGTTACAGCCCCCAGGGGAACTCTTCGAAGTTCAAACAGAGGCTGGTTACAGCCTTGAGGCCATCATGCCCCGGAGAGGATCACCTCTCCCCCTCAATGAAGGCCCTTTTTCCGCTGTCTGGGAGCCATACACGTAACACTCCAGGGGAGCCATCAGGGGTCAGGGGTCAGGTGACAGTGAACACTGGCAGAAACCCACATTTGGCTTAAGCAGGAACAAACCAGCCTTCTAAAATGTGTAATTTTCAAATTAGTAATATGAAATCCGATTTTAACATTACGTTGGATTTTAAATTACTATTCAAATGAGTCCTTCAATCATGTTTCTAGCTGCTCCCAAACTGAAATTAACCTTAATTATACATGTCCTACTTTTCCAATACCATGCACCCTGCATTATGGGCATTTAAGGTCTAGCACAGGGGTGCTTTATAAGTACTAAAAAGGAAGATTTATTTTGCCATGTCAAAATGGCAGTTTAAAACTGCACGCATATACAGCGAGGCAGGTCCGGAGACACGTTGTACAGGGCTACTTTAGTGGGTGGCACAATGAGTGCTGCAGCCCACTTGTAGCATTTCATTTACAGGTCCTAGGTACTTACAAGTAAATAATTCGTGCCAATGAGTTGTATGTCAATTGTACCATGTGAGAGCACAATAACTTTTCCCTGGTTAGTATGAGTAAAGTGGGCAGAAACATGTGGGCAGCAAAAACAAGTTCAGCTAAAGAAGGCAAATAAGTCTGAGGGATTACCATGCAAAACATGGTAATTTCCAACAATAATCTCATCTGTTTTAGCCACAGGTTTGGAGGACATTGGCTGGCTCCATTTAGGAAGGCTTATAAAAAAAAGAAATATGTCCTAACTTTAAAAGGCTTGTGAGCAGGGGCTTAAAGAAAGCCTTGAAGCTACAGTGGACATTGAAACAGTTCTAATCAAACTCGGTCTGCGTTCCCTGGACATTACGGTAGATGTACAAGATTTGAATGTCTTAGTAGGCTTTTGTCCATAAAATATTCCATTACTCCTTTGTGCATTAAAGACTTAGAGAAAAGCAACGTACAGTGGGCCAGTTCCAGTATCGCGGCTCTCCATGCACCTCTTTATTAAATGTCTTGTATAGATCCCTTAGGAGTGTTTACTTGGGGAGGTGGGGTCATCTGGGGAAGGTTGGTGTCAAATTAAAATGTATATATTCTCAAATACTGTTTAATCAGACCAATGCTCACTCCTTGAAATGTCAGGTAACTTGATATTTCCCTACATCCAGATCTTAGGTAAATTCTTATGATCATGCAGCAGGGATATTCCACTGCTTGTTTGCCCTACATTTATTGGCATATAATGTACCTTCAATAGGCCTTGAAGGGGAGTGGAGGCAGAGCTTTTCATGATGCATTTATCTGTTCGATTTGAATACTCCATGCCCTCCCACTATAGTAGAATGCTTTCTGATGAATATCCTAATTTTTAAGAATTTGTCTTAAATATGTTTTTATGTAAATGTTACTGTGATATTGATTTTGTGAGTGGATATGTTCTATGGACCATTGTTTGTCTTAATACATTGATTTTGAAGATGACCCAGTGGAACGATTCTTTTTTGTTCCATATGTGTGACCATGGTAGAGAATCTCCAGTTCCTTTTGCGTCTTCATCTTTGCCTAAGCACATTTAACTATTTTGTGCAAAACTTACAAATATCGCCCAGGTACATCCATACACTGAATTCTTGTGTTTCTTTGGGCTGATCAAGCATGGCCGCAGGAAAGCTGTACACATGGCAAGGTTGTGTTCCAGTTTCACAAAAGCTAAGGATAAGAAAGGTACACAGCAGACCGGGCCATGACGCAGGTGTGCAAGAAACAGAAAGAAGGTGGAAGCGGGCCATGACGCAGGTGTGCAAGAAACAGAAAGAAGGCGGAAGGGAACAGCAGGTGGAGACCACTTATGACATAATACATAGAGCAGTGATGCAGGTGTCAGCAAGCAGGGATTAGGGAGATCCTTGACATAGTTATGCAGAAGTCAGGTAAGCGGTACAGTCACAAGACATGTTCTCATCAGGCGGAGAGCAGGCACAGCACTGGCTCTGCAGCACAGCACAAAATGAGGACTTGATAGGGAGTAATCGGGGCCACGTGGTAGATACACGGGGAGAGTACAGTGAGGTCTTCTCAAAGGTAATTGCATTACATATCACCACCTCATGTTTTGACCAGAAAGGTAACAGGTATTGCGTTCTGTAGTGTTAACGATTTTTTTTAAATAAAATATCAAGAAAAAAGATGGATCTCTCCTCTAACGTCCATGAAGATTGCTATGCGTCAGTTCTGATCATGATGTCAATGTTGACAGTGAGACACACCTTGGGGATACGCCAAGTATTAAGTACAGCGATAAGGAAGTTGAACCATGCCCGGTCTATAAACAAAAGTACATCAATAAAAGTGGGTGTGGATCCTCTAATCCGCGACTTGTCAGGGCAGCACCAGGAAGAGTAAATGTGAAAGACGTTTGTTGTACTACTTCACAGACATACAGCAAATAAAAATTACTCCAAGAGTCCTCTTAATAAAACTTTTATTATTGAAAGGTCAGTGCATTCAGTTTTTTTTTTACAAGTCTTTAGATGTTATTTTATTGCAAGTATATTGTTGCCAATTTTAGATTAAATCTAGACATAGATTGTAGTAAATCTCCTCCAATGTAAAGATTGCATCTACAATGGACTAGTTCACGCCTGTGCAAATCAGCCAAAACCATAAACTGGAAGGTATGATTTTCAGCATTGGTTCGGACTACCTACTGATAGATTCCTCTAACTACAAGATGTTACTGGGGGAGAGTCCAACGAGGTGCCCCCGTATGCCTAATGCGTGGGTCGGGATGCCTGACTGGCATGGTAGGAGAGGATTGGTTAATGTAGGGCTGAATGGAACGAGTGTGTTTCTAAGGTCTGACTTTTAGAGGATGTAGGCACATTTGCCTTTTCACCAGCACAACAGCCAGAGGTCTCATTTCAATCTATCTCATTGTAGCCTAGGGTTTTGCAGGAGATTTGGGTTTTTAGGGGAAGGAAAGTTCCGTAACGTGTTGTTACTACTTGTGCCCTGGCACTATTAATGTTTGCAAGATGTTTTTAGGGGGCCATTGAAATGGGCGATTTAGGTCAAGCCTATCATACATTATACAGTGCATGTGCTGTCAGTGGCGAGACATAGTGTGGCTTACAAAGAACATTGAGTGGCTTAGCTCCCACCCATTGTTTACAATTGGTTGGCTTTACTTGTCATTCTTATATACCTGCTTTTTATTTATGTTCCAGTTTGCCAATCTCGTGTTTATATTTCCTGTGAAACAAGGCCTCTTTACAATCTTTTTGATTGGTTGGCATCTCTGCTTCTTTCTTTTCACAAGTACGTCAAACGTGGACTCGCCCTATCTACTCACTAAGGACATGGTACTTATACAAATAGCATGGACAGTTGTCCTATGAGATTCATTTCACGAAGCTTACACCATATAGATTGTACCTCCCTGAGTTTATCAATCATTTCTCATGTTTAATCACTCCAGTCACATCAATTGAAAGCAATGAATGCATATAGGGTCACTCTTTTTTCAATGTTATGCATAATTGTATTGGCATAATATTTCACATATTTACATCGCCTATATTCCAAAAAGTGCAGACGGCGCTCTGCTCGAACATATGTGAGTGAATTTACAAATATCCTCAAAACTTCAAAGGATTGTCAAATTGTTCTTAATGGAAGGTCGTAAATCAATCTGAAAAACCTCAGTGCTACTAATTAAAACCAAGACAACCACTGCTGTTACATCAGCGGTTCGACCCCAGTGTGATTTTTTCGGGTCTCATCAGCAGCATACCATCTGTCTCAAGCACTATTTTTTTCATTTGAGTTAAGGACTCCAGAAGAGAATGCATGTGCTTTCACTGTATCCCTCGTGTACTCTCTCCACTTGCAGGCGGGCGGGTGGTCGGGGCTGCTCTGCTCTCCGAGTAGTAGTGCAGGGGAGGAGTGGTTTGCCCAATCCTAAGTGTGCAATGACTGCTGGGTCGGCCCTCTCGGGCCGCCCGAAACAGTCATGTGCCCTTTCCCTGTTCTCCATGCCGGCTGCATTACAGCCTGTGTGAAGAACATGCCCGGCCCCCATTCCCTGATTGAGCGTCAAACCATGTCGCTCAAAACCAATCTCAACACTGCATTGCAGCGTTGTGATTGGTCAGGGAAACCTGGCTGTTGTTCCTGGCTTCCTGTTCCTCGAGTTCCACGGCTACGTGGAGAGCAGGAGCAGAAACACGGGACCTGGCGGCTAGGTGAGTGTATATATATATTTTTTAGCATTGCGCAACCCCACGCCCCCTGCCCCCAACTTCCTGCACCTGCCTCTGCCCCGCCTCAGCACGCCACCCTCGAGTCATGATGGCCGCCAGTGCCCACAAGAGCTTACCCCTCACTCCACACCAACAACAACCTTAGAACCAAACATTCAAAACAAGTTAATTTGACTATCTGACACCCTCGCATGAACAGTATTGCATCAGATCTGTGGAACTGGACAGCAAAGCAGTCTAGACAAGTCTGGCTAGGCAGAGCAGTGAAGGCCGCTCATTCCAGTAGAAGGAAACACGACTGAATCCTCAGCACTCTTGTTCAGATGTATTTATTTTGCACATTAACCAATAAAAGAACCGGTGCAGTATAATAATTTGCACAAACCAATATTCACTAACCAAACACTATGAAACAAATCTGCCTGGAAAGGGTGCCTAGAGTCCAAAAGTGTTGCATTTCTACATAAATGCTGATAACCTAAGATTGAAGGTTTTTATTTTTTTATTAAGGTACTTACTATCTACAGACAGGATAGTGAATGAGCAATACTGGGTACGGGCCTCGTTCCTTGCATCTGGATGGTTCTTGATTTGATTGATTGATTTGGCAATTTATAAAGTGTGAACAAATGCCCGAAGGGGAAAAGGCGCTAATGCGGTTAGTCTACTGAAGAAGGATAAGTGCATAATCCCTGAACTAAAGGGGGCATTAAAAGGCAAAGAGCCAGGTCTTCAGGGCCTTACATAAAGGAAGATGGGCTTCCAGGCAGGAGATGGAGTAAAGAAAAGTGTTCCAGAGCTTGGATGCAGCCGCAGCAAACGTTCTCGATCCCCATATTGCTCTCCAGAACCTGGGAATAACCAGCAGATTTAATCCAGCAGAACACAGCTGTCTAGATGGTATATATCATTAGTACCATGGTCAAATTCCTTGTTCCTGTTGTAAACCTTTCGCTGCACAGTTATTTTAGGTTGACACTACAGGGGTGTACAAAATTAAAATGCAAATAAATAAACTAAATATGCTTGAATCAAACATTTTTGACCCATTACTGAGTTGTTTATTGACATACGTTTACCTACTTTACTACTTCAGGCCTTTTTATGTAAACCATAAATGTGTGGCATAGCTATTAACTGGCCACATGTCAGGAGGTGCCACATTCCTACTTATAACTGGAGAGCAAGACTACAATACCCAGTGTGCACAGTGTTTTTGTGTAAAAAGCCAGTCAGTTGTTTTGGTAGTAGTTGAAGGGATGTGATGTTCTAGAGTCGACTGAAGATGTGAACTTTATAAAAAGGAGACTGGAGTTCTAAATCCTGCTTCCTCTGTGATCCTGGGCAAATCACTCTTGTCTGCCTGACACAGGGGCACATGTATCAACTTTGCAGTTTGCGCATCCTTATTAGCGGTTCGCTATTAAGGACTCGCAAAATTTAATGTATGTAGCTTTCGCAATAATAATTGCGATTCCTGCATATTCCTTGATTGCAAATCAAATGTGATTCGCAATTAAGGAATACCTTCCCATTCATTCCTATGGGCCTAGAGGTCCAAAGGAATGAATGAGAATGAGAATGAGAATGAGAAGACATTCGAAATTTGCGAGTACCCAATAGATACTCGCAAATTGCGAATGCAATTTCAAGGGTGCAAGGGTGCCAAAAGGAGACCCTGTTGCACCCCTGAAATATGCATGTGTGCACATTTGGCACACATACATGCCATAAGGGCATGTATTTGCGCCACATGGCACTTTGAAAAATGCAAAAAAGTGTTTTTTTCAAGGAAATTGCAAATTACCACCAACTTGAAGTTGGTGGTAATTTGAGATTTCTTAAGGAAAATTTGCACAACTTGGGTGCTTCCAGAATTGCATTTAAGGAATTGCAATTTAAGATTCCTTAAATGTATTCGCAAAATAGGGAATCGCAGATTTTGCGATTCCCTATTTTGTAAGGGCCCTTTGGGATGATACATCCCAAAAGGCTTTTTACCGTTCGCAAACGGGCTGATTCTGAGAATCGGCCCATTTGCGAACGAGAAAAAGGCTTCATACATCTGGCCCAAAGTGCCTTCATTTCTTTGAACTGAGAGCTGCTAGAAGTAACCCAACTGGCTTTATTTGAAGATTTATAAAAATGAGACATAATATTTTGCAATTATCACAGTAAAAAAGTTGTAATATCAGCTTTTTGGTCTTCTAGGTGCAGCTTTGAAAGTGCCTTTTTGATGGCACAGTGATAACCCTCGGTCCCGGCATTCTATTTTCATCAATTGTGTCCCTATCCGATTGAAGTTCAAAGGGTGAGCCTCAGAAAATACGTGGCCATCTTTGTAACCAGCAAACTGGCAAATAGCGGCAGGCTTTTGTGATTGCTGAACTTTAGCTGTGCTGCACAGCATCCGGGATACTGCTCAACACTGCTAAAAACCATTGGGAAAGCCAGTAGGTCCACAAAGCGACCCATTAGCCTTGCCAATGCTTGTTTTATGAAATTAGTTGTTGCTGGTGGGGCACATTTGATAATTTGAACTGGAGGCTTGGACAGATTGGAGTGGTCACAGGAGATTTATTTAACCATTGTTCTAGGGAGCTGTTGCGATGTGAGCCTATGTGCCTCAGGGATTATAAACAGGCAGGAGTAGTTGTCAAGCAAAAAGAATGGAATGAGTAAGGAGAGGGGTACCGAGGAAGAATACACAGCACATTGCGAGGTAAAAGGATGCTGAAACATTTAGGAAGTTTTGGGAACGCTGTTGGTTTAGGAGGTGAAAGGGTAGAATTTATTGTTTGGTATGCTTTTTCTAGTGAGGTGGGTTATCAGGCTGTAAAAAGGTAGGCAATTTAAATATGAGTATAGATCTGCCTCGTAAAAGTGGTATTTTCCACTCTAGGGAGTGTTTTGCTCCATCTCACTTGGAATAAAAGTGCACAGAAGAAAATAAGGGGTGCATTAGTATGTTGGGCGGTGGCACCACCGTGGTGCTGGGGGTGCGGAAAAATCTATTTTTCCGCCAGAGAGCAGCGGTACTCATGTTCACCATATTAGTATGGCCAAACACAGTCCATTTCCCGTCCGCCGCGGTGCGATGCGTACCGCCATCAAAGTGCGCCCGCCACTGCCGCGGTGGGAGCCAATGGAGACTCACCACCGTGCGGAATGACGTCCGCCCCGCCCAGCAAATTAGGATGCCCCAAACAAGCAGGCGCACCGCAGCAGAGAAACTGCCCAACCAGAGACGGCCGAAGCTTGACAGCGGAGCGCGAAACCAGAGACCCGGTCCACACCACCCGGTCACGACCGCCATGAATCCAGCTCTACACGTAATTCCGGAGCTGTACCTGCTACATCACCAGCAACTCATGGACCGCCGTGGACGCCGTCCCAGATACGCAATAACAAAAACACAACACATGGGATGACACAGGGTCCAAATCCACATCTGACACCCTGGTGGGGACAGGAACACATCCACAAGGGCACCCACACATCACCCACCTGCCACCAAGTCACCCCTCTGCATCCTGGACACACATCTTCCGCGATCATGCAGCAATGTCCCAGTCACGTCACCGCAGCGGTGAACACCAGGGAAAACATGCACACAATGCAGAAGGCAGTGCCAGGCATGGGCAGGGCACAAAGACCATAGGGCCACACCTTCTCCCACCACACATTAGCACACCCCATGAAGGCACATGCCATGTGCCCCTCCTGTGCACCCACATGCACAACAACAAGCCAGGTAAATCCACTCCCTGCACCACACAACAAACAACCAGGGAGACAGGAAACCACAACACACAGCACAGTAGCACAGGGCCAGGGAAACACACACACCCCAACAATTCCACACGCAGGGAAACAAAAATGAGTACAAGCACCAAATGAACACATACAAGGAACAAACATCCAAATGGACACACAGCCTGCATAGTCACACATACATACCACAGACTGACACACAGACACATACACACCCCACATGCCAACAGCAATGGAGCACAACAAATAGGAAAGCCAAAGTGGGCTGCACACAAATGGAAAGCCATGGAGAAACACAACAAGCATGTGTACATCACATGCAAGACAATGAACAGAGAACAACACCCTCAGACCATCAAAGCACACATGGCTGGCACAGTCTGTGAAGTCAAACCACAGACATCACAGTGCAACAACACAGGGAGTCAGCAAGGCAAACCATGTATAGGCACAAGGATGAAAGGAAGGCCCTGAAGTCAAACTGTGAACAGCCACACATATGTATAAAACTACTTCACAGGAGTACACTAGCAACACAACACACAGGGCCCATTGGCACACTCCATGACTGCCAAACACCAGTAGGAATCTACACACATACCTCCCCTCACACCAGCAGCACACAACACCAGTGTCAAACACACTGAAGGCTGGAAATACTTGCCAGTCAATACACACACAAACAATCACACACCCTGGGGGTAGCCGCAAACATCACACAAACACAGGGATGCCAGAACAAATGTCTGCACTAAAACAACAGACAAACACATAACCCAACAGAAACACACACAGAACCACAACAAGAACAGACATGCCCTGTGCAGCTAAACTGTGGAAAGGCAATAGGAGCACAGACACAACAGGAGTGCAAAACCTCATCACTCAGGAACAATGCACAGACAACATACCACAACACACACAAGAAGTGCACCATCACAGAACAACACAGCCACATCAAACAAACAACAGATGCACAGGCAAAAAAATCACATAGCAAACACAGCAGGACATCAGGGGATGCACAGCAGGCAATGACAAGGCAACATACACACACAGCACTGCATGCACAAAAAGCAGTGTGTGCACACCAAGCATACCAGCCACACACAGACATGAGTGACAGAACATCAACCCACACAACACCAATCAGCACATCACAAAGACAACAGCACACCATGGAAGTGAAGCAATGCCACAGCCAACACACATACATCCAACACAACACCAACAGATGCACAAATCTGGAACACAAAGGTGGAAACAACTTGACCAGAGGACTGCACAGCACACACAGTTGAACTGCATATGAACAACCATGACTGCCAAACAGCACAAGAACATCACACATAACCCATTGTGGAAATGCCCTGAGTGACACATTGATCCTGGCGGCCAAAGAACTGCACCACAAAGCACAGTGTCACAAATGAAGTGATGGGGAGGGACATACACATGTAAACCAAGGGGACAACTGACATCAAAGTGAAATGTACTGCATGTCAGTAGGGGACATGGCAGGAGTGTACCAAACACAAATAGAGGGAGTGCAGACCCACAATGGGTAGGCATCTGAGGAACAGATAGGGGATGGTATTACACCACACACAACATATCACACTGGAGGCAAGAAGGCACCACGTGACAGCAATGCATGAGAAAACACAACCACAATGGCAGTGTGGAGCAGCAGGTCTGCACAGTCACCACAAACAGTAACAAGAGACATGGATGATCAAAAAAACACAACACTGACTTGCCAGTCACACACTCTGCATACTCACAAGTGACAAAAATAACAAGTAGGAGTCAGACAGAACTGTAAGGACACACCAACACACTGCACAGTGCACAACATACAACTCACACATGTGCATACAACCACATCCATAGGGCTGAACAATCAAAACAACAGGCAGACAACTCCTGGGTGACACATGTGTGTAGTTGACAATGCAAGGGCATGCACACATCAACACTCCCCACAAACACCTCCCCTGTACACTGCACACTTCCTGACCATCCAAAAGCACACATGGAAAGTAAGCCATGGGACTAGGATAACTGGCCAGCACAAGATGACCACACACATACACCACTGGGCACATAAAAGGAACAATACACATACATGATGACCCTGGCCAGCTTGTCTGCAATACTGTGGATAGAATCCCACTCTGTGCTGGCAGTGCCCCCCAACCCGACATGTGTACAACATAGCCAACATGAACAAATTAAGAAAATGACAACTGCTTTCCATTAAAAATTGACATCATTGCCCCCACAAGTATCTGGGTCAGGAAGCACTGAAGTCCCTGTCACCCCTGTAAAAAATACAGTAAGTGAGCCAAAACATTGACTATGTTGAAGTGCCACACAGACCATGTGGCACAGTAAACCATTTATACACAGAAAAATAACTTTATTCAGTAAGGACACTGACAAAATAGACAACAGGGGCAACTGTCTTTATTCACATATTGCACAGATAGGTACCATGAGAAGAGAAGAGCAAGGTACAAAATGCAGAGCATGTCCATGAGAAGCTGCACAGGCAAGGGCAAAACAGGAGTTAATAACAAGGCCAGTGGCCAGGGCTAAGTGCAGAGTAGGTCCATAAGAAGCTGCACAGGCAAGGGCAAAACAGTAGTGAACAACAAGGCCAGTGGCCAGGGCTAAGTGTAGAGTGTATGTCCATGAGAAGCTGCACAGGCAAGTGCAAAACAGCAGTGAACAACAAGGCCAGTAGCCAGTCCAGGGTGAAGAGTATGTCCATGAGAAGCTGCACAGACAATGGCAAAACAGCAGTGAACAACAAGGCCAGTGACCAGGGCTAAGTGCCGAGTAGGTCCATGAGAAGCTGCACAGGCAAGGGCAAAACAGCAGTGAACAACAAGGCCAGTGACCAGGGTTAAGTGCCGAGTAGGTCCATGAGAAGCTGCACAGGCAAGGGCAAAACAGCAGTGAACAACAAGGCCAGTGGCCAGTCCAGGGTGCAGAGTATGTCCGTGGGAATCTGCACAGGCAAGGGCAGACCAGCAGTGAACAACAAGTCCAGTGGCCAGGGCTAAGTGCAGAGTATGTCAATGAGAAGCTGCACAGGCAAGGGCAAAACAGCAGTGAACAACGAGGCTAGTGGCCAGGGCTGGGTGCAGAGTATGTCCATGAGAAGCTGCACAGGCAAGTGCAAAACAGCAGTGAACAACAAGGCCAATTATGGTCCCCATGTTTATGAAAGGGGATCATCAAGATGTAACATGCTATCGACCAATCTCACTATTGGATTCTGTGGGTAAAATGGTGGGGAGGATTATCCTAGAATGCCTCCAGGGCTGGGCTGAGGATGGACAGATCCTATCGGATATCCAGTTTGGGTTCCGGGAGGGCCTAGGGACAGTCGATCAGGCCTTAAACCTGACATTGTTGTTGGGAAAATATGTATCTGCAAAGGGAGGCAGTGTCTACATGGTATATGTGGACCTGTCTGCAGCCTTCGATTGTGTTAGTCACGTGAAACTGTGGTCCATATTACGAGATATGGGAGTAGATATATCACTTCTAAATTTCCTACATGAACTGTACTCCAATGCCTCAGCCAGGGTAAGGTTTGGGGTAAATGGAGAATTAACTGCGTCGTTCAAGGTGGAGAGAGGAGTCAGACAGGGTTGTGTCCTGGCCCCCTTTCTCTTCACGCTCTATACTAATGGCTTGGAGAGTGCCATGTTGAAAGGGAGTCAGGACCTCCCATGCATAAAAGATCGCCAGATTCCGGCCCTACGCGGACGACGCAGTGATATTGGCCAGAACCCCGATTGAGCTACAAAGGGCACTGAACAGATATTCTGATTTTATGGGTAAGCTAGATCTACGAATTAATATAAAAAAAACGTTTGTTATGGTTTCTGGCCCGGGTAAAAAAAGGACAATGGAAATATATCTGAATCAGGAGAAACTTGCCATTACAGCTCAATACCCATACCTGGGAATTACCATTGATCGCAAACTAAATTGGAATGCAGCTAATGAATCTAGAAAGTTCCAGCTTGTAAGAACCACTAGGGCCCTTGTTAATTTCGCTACAAAATTGGGAAAGAGACCCCCTGTAGAACTCCTAAAAAGCTACATAGCCAAATGCCAATCTGTAGCCCTATATGGGGCTGGAGTGTGGGGGCATGTAAATACAAACTCCCTGCAAGTGATAGAGAACGCCTTTTTGAGATACCTCCTATCCCTCCCCAGGAGCGCATCGACTTTCTCATGTCATTTGGAATTGGGGATTGCTCATATATCAGATCCAGCCAGAATTCAACCTCTCTTGCTCTGGCACCGTATATGGTGCTCGGATAAGAATATATTCACACAGCAAATTATCCAAGACTGTATGGAGCTGGACTTTGTAACCAAGATTGGCTGGTTAACCCATATAAAATCTTTCCTAACTGATCTAGGTATGGAAAAGAATTATCTGGTTCCAACCTCGATTCGATCGGTATCTAGGAAAACACTGAAAATGGCGTCCCTTAGCCATCTTGAAGAATTACGGACTGTTAACGAAGTGTCAAAATTAACCGTACAACAAAGTATGGCCGTGCAAATTACTCTTAGCATTCAGCCATATCTAACCTATGATTTTACCACCTTTGAAAGATTTATCCTGGTTAGATTTAGGTTGAATATGTTCCACTGTCTGGTAGCTTTTCCAACAAGCAACAACGGGGACAAGGTTCTACCTTGCTGTCCCTGTGATAATATCTCTAGACAGGCAACAATTCATACAGTCTTTTTTTGTCAATTCTATTGGGACCATAGAAAAATATGGCTAATACCGCTGTAAAATCTCACAGGCATCAGAAGGTGCCGTCCGGCATTATTGGCACTACAGCGATTGGGTGAGGAATGGATAACAAGGCTTATTGTTAAGTTTTTGAAATGTATTTTTCGACACCGATTGAACCTATAAAAATTACATGGCTATAGAGTCTAGGAACTGACTCGCTAAAATTTGAACCTGAATAGATAAACTTGTCTCTCCAAAACTAATGATCTGTAATATTACAGAGACACCTTAGAGCATGATAACAGTACTTTATAAAGAATTTTTAGTTTTTTTTTTTTTTGTAATACTTCTGAAATATTTGTAAACTAGTAGCGGATATTAATGCACAATATGAGATGTATCTGTTTTCTTTTTATGTAACTGCTTTTATGGTTTTTAAATTGACAAAAGCCGAATAAAGTAATTTTCTATTCTATTCTAAAAGTGCAGAGTAGGTCCATGAGAAGCTGCACAGGCAAGGGCAAAACAACAGTGAACAACAAGGCTAGTGGCAAGGGCTGGGTGCAGAGTATGTCCATGAGAAGCTGCACAGGCAAGTGCAAAACAGCAGTGAACAACAAGGCCAGTGCTAAGTGCAGAGTATGTCAATGAGAAGCTGCACAGGCAAGGGCAAAACAGCAGTGAACAACAAGGCCAGTGGCCGGGGCTAAGTGTAGAGTAGGTCCATGAGAAGCTGCACAGGCAAGGGCAAAACAGCAGTGAACAACAAGGCCAGTGGCCAGGGCTGGGTGCAGAGTATGTCCATGAGAAGCTGCACGGGCAAGTGCAAAACAGCAGTGAACAACAAGGCCAGTGGCCAGGGCTAAGTGCAAAGTAGGTCCATGAGAAGCTGCACAGGCAAGGGCAAAACAGCAGTGAACAACAAGGCTAGTGGCCAGGGCTGGGTGCAGAGCATGTCCATGAGAAGCTGCACAGGCAAGTGCAAAACAGCAGTGAACAACAAGGCCAGTGCTAAGTGCAGAGTATGTCAATGAGAAGCTGCACAGGCAAGGGCAAAACAGCAGTGAACAACAAGGCCAGTGGCCAGGGCTAAGTGCAGAGTAGGTCCATGAGAAGCTGCACAGGCAAGGGCAAAACAGCAGTGAACAACAAGGCCAGTGGCAGAAACTAAGTGCAGGGTATGTCCAGGAGAGGCTGCACAGGGAATGTGAGTTATCAGTGGATTGCCAAGCCAGAGGGCTCCTTGGACCAGGTGGTGTAGTGGTACGTGGAGGCGGAGTCATGCAGACGGGAGACACGGTGTGGCTGTGAGATTGTGGAGGGGTGCCTTTCCACTCCTTGCATCTGGATGGTTCTTGATTTGATTGATTGATTTGGCAATTTATAAAGTGTGAACAAATGCCCGAAGGGGAAAAGGCGCTAATGCGGTTAGTCTACTGAAGAAGGATAAGTGCATAATCCCTGAACTAAAGGGGGCATTAAAAGGCAAAGAGCCAGGTCTTCAGGGCCTTACATAAAGGAAGATGGGCTTCCAGGCAGGAGATGGAGTAAAGAAAAGTGTTCCAGAGCTTGGATGCAGCCGCAGCAAACGTTCTCGATCCCCATATTGCTCTCCAGAACCTGGGAATAACCAGCAGATTTAATCCAGCAGAACACAGCTGTCTAGATGGTATATATCATTAGTACCATGGTCAAATTCCTTGTTCCTGTTGTAAACCTTTCGCTGCACAGTTATTTTAGGTTGACACTACAGGGGTGTACAAAATTAAAATGCAAATAAATAAACTAAATATGCTTGAATCAAACATTTTTGACCCATTACTGAGTTGTTTATTGACATACGTTTACCTACTTTACTACTTTACTACTTCAGGCCTTTTTATGTAAACCATAAATGTGTGGCATAGCTATTAACTGGCCACATGTCAGGAGGTGCCACATTCCTACTTATAACTGGAGAGCAAGACTACAATACCCAGTGTGCACAGTGTTGTTGTGTAAAAAGCCAGTCAGTTGTTTTGGTAGTAGTTGAAGGGAGGTGATGTTCTAGAGTCGACTGAAGATGTGAACTTTATAGTAAGGAGACTGGAGTTCTAAATCCTGCTTCCTCTGTGATCCTGGGCAAATCACTCTTGTCTGCCTGACACAGGGGCACATGTATCAACTTTGCAGTTTGCGAGTCCTTATTAGCAGTTCGCTATTAAGGACTCGCAAAATTTAATGTATGTAGCTTTCGCAATAATAATTGCGATTCCTGCATATTCCTTAATTGCAAATCAAATGTGATTCGCAATTAAGGAATACCTTCCCATTCATTCCTATGGGCCTAGAGGTCCAAAGGAATGAATGAGAAGACATTCGAAATTTGCGAGTACCCAATAGGTACTCGCAAATTGCGAATGCAATTTCAAGGGTGCAAGGGTGCCAAAAGGAGACCCTGTTGCACCCCTGAAATATGCATGTGTGCACATTTGGCACACATACATGCCCTAAGGGCATGTATGTGCGCCACATGGCACTTTGAAAAATGCAAAAAAGTGTTTTTTTCAAGGAAATTGCAAATTACCACCAACTTGAAGTTGGTGGTAATTTGCGATTTCTTAAGGAAAATTTGCTCAACTTGGGTGCTTCCAGAATTGCATTTAAGGAATTGCAATTTAAGATTCCTTAAATGCATTCGCAAAATAGGGAATTGCAGATTTTGCGATTCCCTATTTTGTAAGGGCCCTTTGGGATGATACATCCCAAAAGGCTTTTTACCGTTCGCAAACGGGCTGATTCTGAGAATCGGCCCATTTGCGAACGAGAAAAAGGCTTCATACATCTGGCCCAAAGTGCCTTCATTTCTCTGAACTGAGAGCTGCTAGAAGTAACCCAACTGGCTTTATTTGAAGATTTATAAAAATGAGACATAATATTTTGCAATTATTACAGTAAAAAAGTTGTAATATCAGCTTTTTGGTCTTCTAGGTGCAGCTTTGAAAGTGCCTTTTTGATGGCACAGTGATAACCCTCGGTACCGGGCATTCTATTTTCATCATTTGTGTCCCTATCCGATTGAAGTTCAAAGGGTGAGCCTTAGAAAATACGTGGCCATCTTTGTAACCAGCAAACTGGCAAATAGCGGCAGGCTTTTGTGATTGCTGAACTTTAGCTGTGCTGCACAGCATCCGGGATACTGCTCAACACTGCTAAAAACCATTGGGAAAGCCAGTAGGTCCACAAAGCGACCCATTAGCCTTGCCAATGCTTGTTTTATGAAACTAGTTGTTGCTGGTGGGGCACGTTTGATAATTTGAACTGGAGGCTTGGACAGATTGGAGTGGTCACAGTAGATTTATTTAACCATTGTTCTAGGGAGCTGTTGAGATGTGAGCCTATGTGCCTCAGGGATTATAAACAGGCAGGAGTAGTTGTCAAGCAAAAAGAATGGAATGAGTAAGGAGAGGGGTACCGAGGAAGAATACACAGCACATTGCGAGGTAAAAGGATGCTGAAACATTTAGGAAGTTTTGGGAACGCTGTTGGTTTAGGAGGTGAAAGGGTAGAATTTATTGTTTGGTATGCTTTTTCTAGTGAGGTGGGTTATCAGGCTGTAAAAAGGTAGGCAATTTAAATATGAGTATAGATCTGCCTCGTAAAAGTGGTATTTTCCACTCTAGGGAGTGTTTTGCTCCATCTCACTTGGAATGAAAGTGCACAGAAGAAAATAAGGGGTGCATTAGTATGTTGGGCGGTGGCACCACCGTGGTGCTGGCGGTGCGGAAAAATCAATTTTTCCGCCCGAGAGCAGCGGTACTCACGTTCGCCATATTAGTATGGCCAAACACAGTCCATTTCCCGTCCGCCGCGGTGCGATGCGTACCGCCATCAAAGTGCGCCCGCCACTGCCGCGGTGGGAGCCAATGGAGACTCACCACCGTGCGGAATGACGTCTGCCCCGCCCCACAAATTAGGATGCCCCAAACAAGCAGACGCACCGCAGCGGAGAAACTGCCCAACCAGAGACGGCCGAAGCTCGACAGCGGAGCGCGAAACCAGAGACCAGGTCCACACGACCCGGTCACGACCGCCATGAATCCAGCTCTACACGTAATTCCGGAGCTGTACCTGCTACATCACCAGCAACTCATGGACCGCCGCGGACGCCGTCCCAGATACGCAATAACACAAACACAACGCATGGGATGACACAGGGTCCAAATCCACATCTGACACCCTGGTGGGGACAGGAACACATCCACAAGGGCACCCACACATCACCCACCTGCCACCAAGTCACCCCTCTGCATCCTGGACACACATCTTCCGCGATCATGCAGCAATGTCCCAGTCACGTCACCGCAGTGGTGAACACCAGGGAATACAATGCAGAAGGCAGTGCCAGGCATGGGCAGGGCACAAAGACCATAGGGCCACACCTTCTCCCACCACACACTAGCACACCCCATGAAGGCACATGCCATGTGCCCCTCCTGTGCACCCACATGCACAACAACAAGCCAGGTAAATCCACTCCCTGCACCACACAACAAACAACCAGGGAGACAGGAAACCACAACACACAGCACAGTAGCACAGGGCCAGGGAAACACACACATCCCAACAATTCCATACGCAGGGAAACAAAAATGAGTACAAGCACCAATTGAACACATACAAGGAACAAACATCCAAATGGACACACAGCCTGCATAGTCACACATACATACCACAGACTGACACACAGACACATACACACCCCACATGCCAACAGCAATGGAGCACAACAAATAGGAAAGCCAAAGTGGGCTGCACACAAATGGAAAGCCATGGAGAAACACAACAAGCATGTGTACATCACATGCAAGACAATGAACAGAGAACAACACCCTCAGACCATCAAAGCACACATGGCTGGCACAGTCAGTGAAGTCAAACCACAGACATCACAGTGCAACAACACAGAGAGACAGCAAGGCAAACCATGTATAGGCACAAGGATGAAAGGAAGGCCCTGAAGTCAAACTGTGAACAGCCACACATATGTATAAAACTACTTCACAGGAGTACACTAGCAACACAACACACAGGGCCCATTGGCACACTCCATGACTGCCAAACACCAGTAGGAATCTACACACATACCTCCCCTCACACCAGCAGCACACAACACCAGTGTCAAACACACTGAAGGCTGGAAATACTTGCCAGTCAATACACACACAAACAATCACACACCCTGGGGGTAGCCGCAAACATCACACAAACACAGGGATGCCAGAACAAATGTCTGCACTAAAACAACAGACAAACACATAACCCAACAGAAACACACACAGAACCACAACAAGAACAGACATGCCCTGTGCAGCTAAACTGTGGAAAGGCAATAGGAGCACAGACACAACAGGAGTGCAAAACCTCATCACTCAGGAACAATGCACAGACAACATACCACAACACACACAAGAAGTGCACCATCACAGAACAACACAGCCACATCAAACAAACAACAGATGCACAGGCAAAAAAATCACATAGCAAACACAGCAGGACATCAGGGGATGCACAGCAGGCAATGACAAGGCAACATACACACACAGCACTGCATGCACAAAAAGCAGTGTGTGCACACCAAGCATACCAGCCACACACAGACATGAGTGACAGAACATCAACCCACACAACACCAATCAGCACATCACAAAGACAACAGCACACCATGGAAGTGAAGCAATGCCACAGCCAACACACATACATCCAACACAACACCAACAGATGCACAAGTCTGGAACACAAAGGTGGAAACAACTTGACCAGAGGACTGGGCAGCACACACAGTTGAACTGCATATGAACAACCATGACTGCCAAACAGCACAAGAACATCACACATAACCCATTGTGGAAATGCCCTGAGTGACACATTGATCCTGGCGGCCAAAGAACTGCACCACAAAGCACAGTGTCACAAATGAAGTGATGGGGAGGCACATACACATGTAAACCAAGGGGACAACTGACATCAAAGTGAAATGTACTGCATGTCAGTAGGGGACATGGCAGGAGTGTACCAAACACAAATAGAGGGAGTGCAGACCCACAATGGGTAGGCATCTGAGGAACAGATAGGGGATGGTATTACACCACACACAACATATCACACTGGAGGCAAGAAGGCACCACGTGACAGCAATGCATGAGAAAACACAACCACAATGGCAGTGTGGAGCAGCAGGTCTGCACAGTCACCACAAACAGTAACAAGAGACATGGATGATCAAAAAAACACAACACTGACTTGCCAGTCACACACTCTGCATACTCACAAGTGACAAAAATAAGTAGGAGTCAGACAGAACTGTAAGGACACACCAACACACTGCACAGTGCACAACATACAACTCACACATGTGCATACAACCACATCCATAGGGCTGAACAATCAAAACAACAGGCAGACAACTCCTGGGTGACACATGTGTGTAGTTGACAATGCAAGGGCATGCACACACCAACACTCCCCACAAACACCTCCCCTGTACACTGAACACTTCCTGACCATCCAAAAGCACACATGGAAAGTAAGCCATGGGACTAGGATGACTGACCAGCACAAGATGACCACACACATACACCACTGGGCACATAAAAGGAACAATACACATACATGATGACCCTGGCCAGCCTGTCTGCAATACTGTGGATAGAATCCCACTCTGTGCTGGCAGTGCCCCCCAACCCGACATGTGTACAACATAGCCAACATGAACAAATTAAGAAAATGACAACTGCTTTCCATTAAAAATTGACATCATTGCCCCCACAAGTATCTGGGTCAGGAAGCACTGAAGTCCCTGTCACCCCTGTAAAAAATACAGTAAGTGAGCCAAAACATTGACTATGTTGAAGTGCCACACAGACCATGTGGCACAGTAAACCATTTATACACAGAAAAATAACTTTATTCAGTAAGGACACTGACAAAATAGACAACAGGGGCAACTGTCTTTATTCACATATTGCACAGATAGGTACCATGAGAAGAGAAGAGCAAGGTACAAAATGCAGAGCATGTCCATGAGAAGCTGCACAGGCAAGGGCAAAACAGGAGTTAATAACAAGGCCAGTGGCCAGGGCTAAGTGCAGAGTAGGTCCATAAGAAGCTGCACAGGCAAGGCCAAAACAGCAGTGAACAACAAGGCCAGTGGCCAGGGCTAAGTGCAGAGTAGGTCCATGAGAAGCTGCACAGGCAAGGGCAATACAGCAGTGAACAACAAGGCCAGTGGCAGAAACTAAGTGCAGGGTATGTCCAGGAGAGGCTGCACAGGGAATGTGAGCTATCAGTGGATTGGCAAGCCAGAGGGCTCCTTGGACCAGGTGGTGTAGTGGTACGTGGAGGCGGAGTCATGCAGACGGGAGACACGGTGTGGCTGTGAGATTGTGGAGGGGTGCCTTTCCACTTCTTGGGGTTCCTAAATGGCTTGGCTGACTCTGGATCAATGGGAGGTGGTGTGGACACAACAGGAACACTCACCACCAAAGCTGCATCAGGTGCAGATGCTGGCACCCCCTCTGGTGATGTGCTTGACCCAGCGGTACGCTTTGCCAGGCTTTGCCTCTGCCCCCCCTTCCCCTGTTTACTAGGTGTCACCCCTATAGTGCCCTCCTTCCCCTGCTTCACTGGCCTTGGAATGGGAGTCGAGGTGGTGGGTGATTCTGCCTTGGAGCACTTCCTAGGTGTACCCTTGGCATGCACCACCTCCTTGGTGGGCACAGAAACTGTATGCTTCCCTTTGCGAAATGCTTTAGGGACAGGAGAGTCCTTGGATGGGGATGCCTCTGAGGCATGTGTGCCTGAGGTCTGCTACTTTGCTTTTTGTCCCCTGGTGTCGCCTGACGGGCTTTTTTCTCTGCGCTCTGGGGTGGCTTTGGTCTTTTGTGGGGATGGTGTCTGTGCCCGGGACCGCTTGGGTTGCCACTGCGGTGTGCTTCGTGTGCCGTATCGTGACTTTGATGTATGTGGACTGTGGTCACTATCATCAGACGTGGCCACTGTCAGGGGGGTGGACAAAGGGATCTGAGCTGGACTGTGAGTATGGGCCTGTTGAAGGGCAGACATCACTGTGGAGGACAAAGCCTGGACAGTCCGGTGCAGCCCACCCACATCTGAATGTATGCCCTCCATTAAAGCAACCACCTGGGCCAATTTTTTTGTCGTGGTCAATGAAGGCATAGAGGAGAGCTGTCTGGCCTACACACAGCTGGCGCAAAAGGTCCACAGACTCAGCACTGATGGCAGCAGGGGGGGCAGAGGCAGCGGTGCCAGGGGTGAAGGACACTCTTCCCCTCTTACTGAGGCGGACACAGGCAGCACCAGAGGAAGTGGCTGGGAGGGTGGGCACTGGCCGCTGTGTGGTAGAAGATGATGCTGGCATCAGTTGATGTGGTACTTTGCATCCTCCAGCAGACTCCTGTCCCCCCTGAGGTGCTGGTGACGTCTGTGTCACTGGGCTCCTGTGCAGCTGTTGTGCTAGCTTCACCCCCACTGGTGTCCGTCTCCTGTCTCTCCGTGACAACTGGGGATGCTGCATGAGAGAGAGAGATGTAGGGTCAGGTCAGTGGCAGCAACAGAACAAACATATGCAAGCAATGCATAACAAAAGATGATCAAATCTACATGTTGCACACCACCCTGTGCAAGCACATCGTGCCAACTCACTATATAGACCAGGGTTACTCATAGTACGGCCCGCGGGCCGGCAACGGCCCTGCAAGCCTTCCTCGGTGGCCCGCGGACCTTGCAGACATCCTACATGTGTATTAGTGTTATCAAACACTGCCGTTGCAGCATCCCGGACTCTGAGACTCTGCTCTGTGGGGGCCGGGGGATTCCAGTGAATGTCAAAGTGGAGATGCAGGGGGATTCCAGTGATTGTCAAAGTGGAGATGCAGGGGCCTAAGAGGTGAAATACAACAAAGCTTTATTAACATGTAAATGGTCTTTTAAAGACCTGTGAAGTACTCTGGTGCGGCTGTGTGTGAGTGCTGGGAAGCTGTCTCAGGGCGGCTGTGTGTGCACGCTGGGAAGCTGTCTCAGCCCAGGCTGAGGGCTGACACACACACAGGTGAGATGACAGAGGGTGACGGAGGGAGGGAGAGGGAGACAGAGGGAGGGAGGGAGATGGAGGGAGGGAGACTGAGGGAGGGAGGGAGATGGAGGGAGACTGAGGGAGGGAGACAGAGGGAGGGAGGGAGAGGGAGGGAGAGGAAGGGAGACAGAGGGAGGGAGAGAGACAGGGAGACGGAGGGAGGGAGACGGAGGGAGACAGAGGGAGACAGAGGGAGACAGAGGGAGGGAGAGAGAAAGGGAGGGAGACGGAGGGAGGGAGATGGAGGGAGGGAGAGGGAGGGAGGGAGGGAAACGGAGGGAGGGAGACGGAGGGAGGGAGAAGGAGGGAGAGGGAGGGAGAGGGAGACAGAGGGAGGGAGATGGGGGAGGGAGATGGAGGGAGGGAGACGGAGGGAGGGAGATGGAGGGAGGGAAACGGAGGGAGGGAGACGGAGGGAGACAGAGGGAGGGAGGGAGACGGAGGGAGAGGGAGGGAGGGAGGGAGGGAGAGGGAGGGAGACAGAGGGAGGGAGACAGCGGGAGACAGAGGGAGACAGAGGGAGGGAGACAGAGGGAGGGAGACAGAGGGAGGGAGACAGATGGAGGGAGACAGCGGGAGGGAGACAGAGGGAGGGAGACAGCGGGAGGGAGACAGAGGGAGAGACAGAGGGAGAGACAGAGGGGGAGACAGAGAGGGAGACAGAGAGGGTGACAGAGGGAGGAGGGCGACAGAGGGAGGAGGGCGACGGAGGGAGAGAGACAGGGGGAGAGACAGGGGGAGAGAGAGAGAGAGGGGGAGAGGGAGAGAGAGAGAGATGTGTGTATGCTGGGTCTGGTGGCTCAGTGGACGAAGGCGTCTGCTGCAGGGACCTGTGTTCAACCTCATGGTCAATTGTTTTTTGCTTTAGCCCCGCCCCCCCCCTCTGACCCCGCCCCCACCGGTGCAGCCCTCGGCCACAAACCACACTGTAAATTTGGCCCACGAGAGAAAGTTTGTGAGTACCCATGATATAGACTAACCCTGGGTGGACAACTATGCTACGCTCGCGAAGTTTGCGTAGTTTGTGCTACTTTGCGCTACGCGAATTGCTCGTAGCACAGTGCAAAATCGCGTAGCGTAGTTGGCATTTTTTTTCTCGTTCGCGGTCCTCAACATCAAGTTGGCGACCGTGAGCGAGCAAAATTACATCCCGGCGAGACTTTTTCCTCATTCGCGATCAGCAACATCAAGTTGCTGATCGCGAGCGTGGAAAATAAACCTCCCGGCGAGATTTTCAACGCAGGGAGGTCAGGTTTCTCATTGCGTGTGGTCGTGACCGCTCGCGATGAGAAAACTTCCAGTCCGAGTTGAGAAAGCTGCCGCTCGAGTAAAAATCTACTCAAGCGGCAGAAAACGACAGCTTGCACTGTGCAAGATGCCGTTTTCAATGATTGCACTGTGCAATCATCGCGAACAGCGCACTACGCAATTCACGTAGTGCTACGCGTATCTCGCGTAGTGCAAAGTGCACTTCGCGTAGCTACGCGTAGCGCTACTACGCGAACAATGCCCAGGGTTAATATAGACTCAAACAGTGCGTGGAAACTGGAAATTCAGGCATGAGAGAGCCATGTGATGACCACACAGCACAACACCCTGCTTGTAGCTCTGTTCAACCAGACACACAACTAGCTCTTAGCACACCTAGGGACTACTTGGAACACTACTTGTTGCCACTGACATATCTGGATGGAACAGGATGGGACAACACAGACACAGACTACAACATGACAGTCCACAATGGCCATGAGCCCATGCCACCCATCATGTTGTACTTTGGGGCCCAAAGACTGGTGCACATTGTTGTCAGATGTCTAAGCCTCCCCAATCTGGGTGCATGCAATGGACGCATTGATGAAGGCACACTCAGATCGGTAACACTGCTGTTCCCTCCCATGGGATTCCCCAGACTACCCCAATGCAGAAGAAACCTGAAGAGCACAACTCATAATGCAATGGGAATGCACAGCATTCAAGTTACCTTTGTAAGTACAGGTTGGGCAAATGCGTGACATCGGCAACCAGCCCAGCAGCCACTTACATGCCACTGCATCACACTACCAACATCACATAGGCCAGCGCTGGCACAGGCTCTGTACACATGCAGCCACTCCCAGCCAATGTCACCCTCCCCAAATGCTCACCCCTGGCTTGCTGCTGATGCTCCTTCAAACGTGCATCCAGCTCAGGCTGAGTCATCGCCAAGATGCTTCCCATTAGTGGGGTCGTGCTGTGGCATGCCAAACGCCCAGTGTGGAGAAGCAGCCCCAAGGTAATCTCCGCCATGTTCTTTGCCAGCCGGGTGATGTCGTCCCCCCTCTTGTGGCAGTGGGTGTGCTGTAAGTTTGAGACCCCCAGAGCTCGCACCTTGGCTGCAATGGCCCTCCACACGGCCTTACGCTGGTGTACATTGAGCTGCAGGCATGGGAGACAAGAGGGGGAAATGATCAGTAACACAGTGTTATGTACCGACATCTATCAGTATAGCAGCAAGATACAAATTCATCACAAATCCAACAATATGTCTATCAGAGAATAGAGTACATATCACATGGTACATCTGCATGGGAAAAGTTGATGTAAATGCATGCAGGTGTGAGGGGGAACACAGTCCCTGCACATCTCACACACAAGCAGGATGCCAGCACTGAAACCCCTATGTAGCCTGGTTGTATGACATAATTTCGAAAGACAAAAATTCGACCTACAAAAATATCGCAACAAAAATATCGTGGTCAAGAATATCGACATCCTATCTACAACATGGTAAGTACAAAAATATCGATAATTTAATATCGATGTCAAAAATATCGTAATTCAAAAATATCGGTTTTTTTTTAGTTTAAAAATATATGTAAAATAAACCAAATAATACTTATAAATCAAAGAAACATAATTAAATATATTGTATAATATGTAAAATTTATAATAAATATATATAATTAAATGAAACTTTAATTAAACATATATATAATATATAATATATACACTTACTTAATAATTACTTTTAATAATAATTTCTATAACATATAAATTATTAAATATTTATTTAAATTACCAATACATCTATACACATAAAACAATAACATTAATAAATATTAAATAATTACATATAGCAAATAATAATCAATAATTTTAATTTGAATAATTTTTATTATTAATTATATATTACAATAGCTAAAATATTACAAAACATATTTAATATCAGACACAATAAAACTACTAGTCCAACTTCAACAAAAACAACAGTAAGGAAAATGTTGGATAGCGTAGGGGTAAAAATATCTATTCCAACTCCCGAGAGTGCAACAGTAGGGAAAACATTGGATAGCGTAGGAGTAAAAATTACTATTCCAACTCCAAAGAGTGCAACAGTAGGGAAAGTGTTGGATAGCGTAGGGGTAAAAATTACTATTCCAACTCCAGAGAGTGCAATAGTAGGGAAAATGTTGGATAGCGTAATGGTAAAAATTACTATTCCCACTCCAGATAGTGCAATAGTAGGGAAAGTGTTGGATAGCGTAAGGGTAAAAATTACTATTCCCACTCCAGACAGTGCAACAGTAGGGAAAACGTTGGATAGCGTAGGGGTACAAATAACTATTCCAACTCCAAAGAGTGCAACAGTAGGGAAAACGTTGGATAGCATAGGGGTAAAAATTACTATTCCAACTCCAGAGAGTGCAATAGTAGGGAAAGTGTTGGATAGCGTAAGCGTAAAATTTACTATTCCCACTCCAGAGAGTGCAATAGTAGGGAAAGTGTTGGATAGCGTAAGGGTAACATTTACTATTCCCACTCCAGAGAGTGCAACAGTATAGAAAACGTTGGATAGCGTAGGGGTAAAAATAACTATTCCAACTCCAAAGAGTGCAACAGTAGGGAAAACATTGGATAGCGTAGGGGTAAAAATTACTATTCCAACTCCAGAGAGTGCAATAGTAGGGAAAGTGTTGGATAGCGTAAGGGTCAAATTTACTATTCCCACTCCAGAGAATGCAATAGTAGGGAAAGTGTTGGATAGCGTAAGGGTAAAAATTACTATTCCAACTCCAGAGAGTGCAACAGTAGGGAAAACGTTGGATAGCGTAGGGGTAAAAATTACTATTCCCACTCCAGAGAGTGCAATAGTAGGGAAAGTGTTGGATAGCGTAAGGGTAAAAATTACTATTCCCACTCCAGACAGTGCAACAGTAGAGAAAAGGTTGGATAGCGTAGGGGTAAAAATTACTATTCCAACTCCAAAGAGTGCAACAGTAGGGAAAGCGCTGGATAGCGTAGGGGTAAAAATTACTATTCCAACTCCAGAGAGTGCAACAGTAGGGAAAGCGCTGGATAGCGTAGGGGTAAAAATTACTATTCCCACTCCAGATAGTAAAACAGTTGGGAAAGCACTAGATAGCATAGTGATTCTATTAACATTATAACCAATTTAATAATTTCTTATAAAAAAATTGCATGTTAACAATGTTTAAAAAAAAAAAATATTATTAAATACCAATTATGTAAAATAAATATTTAAATAAATAAATTTTAATTACATCCCACACTATTCCCCCTTTAACACACAACACACTACACATAAAAATTCACATAATTAATTTAATTATGAATTAATCACTTAATAAAATTAAATCACCAATTAATTACTAATTAACAATTAATAATTAACTATAACAATAAAGAAATATTATTAATAAACTAATTATAATTTATATAATTAACAAAATAATAAAGTAATTTTACAATTAATAATTAATTAAAAATTAATTAATCTATTAATCACATTAATTACCAATTATTAATTGATTACAAATTAATTAATCATAAATACCAATGAAACAATACATATTAATTCATTAATTATAATTACATTACTTCCCACCCTATTCCCCTATAAACCCACAACCCACTACACATTAAAATTCACATAATTAATTTAATTATCAATTAATCACTTAATAAAATTAAATCACCAATTAATTACTAATTAACAATTAATTAATTAACAATAAATAAATATTAATAATAAACTAATTATAATGTATATAATTAACCAATTAATAAAATAATTGTACAATTAATAATTAATTAACAATTAATTAATCAATTAATTACCAATTATTAATTAATTACCAATTAATTAATCATAAATACCAATTAAACAATACATATTAATTCATTAATTATAATTAAATTACTTCCCACCCTATTCCCCTATAAACCCACAACCCGCTCTGATACTAAAACGCTAAATTAAATGTAAAATAATTATAAATCTCTAAACATTTATTTTTAAATGTATTAAAATACATTACAATAATCTTTCACATACAAATAAAATACATATTAAATGACATTACACTAAATAAATATCGATATTATTGACATCGAAATTTTTACTTACGATATTACTTACATCGATATTAATTACTTCGATATTATTTACTTCGATATTACTTACCTTGAGATCGATATTCTGTCCATCGATATTCTTGACTTCGATATTCTGTACCTACGATATTAAAAACACGATATTATTGTAGGTCGAAATTTAAAACTCGATATTTTGGCTAACCACCATGTAGCCTGCCCACATCTCCAGTTTGTTGGGTTGAGCAACACATACATCACATATCAACCTGTGTCTGGGGGTAGACTCACTGTGTCCAAGACATGGATGTCACATTGAGGGACATGATCTCACAAATTCAAAATCCTCATCACAGCGGGTTCACACTCTGCGACTCTGGGCAATAGCTTGCTTAATCTCCACAACGGCCCCTCGCGGCGGGATGCCTGACTTTCACCTTGTGGATACCCTGCTATCTCACAGGGGAATACCAGGACGGGTTCCCTAAGCAAGCGCCGGGAAACCCACAGAGGGTAGCTGTGCGCTATATAAGCTCAACTACATTTACATTTACAAGACCGGTCGTGTGCAATCTACAGTGCTGAGATGGCCCATAGCTGGAGTGCAAGGAGGAAAGACTGATGTAATACTATGTAAGTGAAGTGATGTGTCCTTGTCTTTTTGTGCGGGGACTGTGCAGGCCAGCTGGGCTCACACTGAGATGGACAAAACCAACATCTAAGTAAAAGGGAAACGAAGAGACTAAGGAAAAAACGTAATAAACGCAGTACAGTGACCCAAAATACGACTAGTGACCCCGCTATGTCGAAAAGGATAACACACGACGTGGCTTAACCAATTTTGTTAGCTATGATAGCACTTCTTCACCATCACAAAACTCATCTCTGCAAGTAACCACAGAGTCAATCAGCAAGACACCATCATCATCTGTCCACAGCAAAAACTATAAGGATTCACCCATGGCCAAGGGTGAGGTCCTAGTAAAGTCCCCAAATCATTTGACTTTAGACGAGTCAGGAAGAGCTATCAAGCCGGAAACATTGCCTCACACAGTTAAAACCGTACTTGAAGACCCGACAGCTTCAACAGATATGGCAAACTTACCAAGGGAAAATAAAAACAAAAACAGGGGAAAGATAGATCAGCATGAGAATGAGTATAGGTTAAGACGCAAAGAGAATTTGCAAATAACACTATTCAAGAACCGGGACTTAATACAAACGGGTAAACATCTCCCCAATACAGAGGACTACCAACCTCAAGAAGAGCAAGAGGGTCATAAGCAACAATCACACCGCACACAAAGGAGAATTGATCCACCACAGATAATAGATCATAAGACCCTTGGTCAGGTCTCCACAATAACAAACCTAAAAACCAAATTGTTATTTATCCCCGAATATCACACTCAAGGACCACATGACATCCTGAATAGAGAGAACATCTTGAAACACTTTAAAAATATCCCTGAACTGCGTCATATCGAATCCAATGATATAATTTCGATCGAATTCAAACCCATTGGAAATAATCAATTCACCGAATCAACGTTAATCACCTTTTCAACTGTGGTAATCAAGGAGCAGGTTTTACTAATGTCCGATTTACTTAACACTTGGGGAATTAAAATAGTCCAACAAGCAGAACCACGGTACCCATTGGTCCTTGCAAAATCTCCGGCATCATTAGATCAACCAGGACCACCATTATACTCAATACTAAGATCGGCCAAAGGCCGATCCCCAGGAAGGGCCATGTGCCCTAAAACAGAGGAGATCAAAATAACGGCGTCTGACTGGGCCTGGCTGCCAGCGGCCCTGGACGGGGGAAATTATAATTGAACTGGTATTCTACCCGGTCTTTCAGTATGCTTATGGAATATCAATGGTCTCACCCCGAAACTTCAATCTATCGACGTGATAAAGTTCTTAAAAAACCACGAGGTCATACTATTGCAAGAAACATGGTCCCTGGTCAGTCTCCCAATAGAAGGATATCTGGAATATAGAGTCCCCGCTCAGAGGCTGCATAAATCTGGCCGACCCAGCGGTGGTCTCACAATCTATATTTCAGCCAAGTTAAACGTCAACATCGCTCAACTGACATTCAAGGAAGATTGGATCTCCGGCGTAAGGATAGATAACATCAAAAATACTGACCAATTGATCTTGATCAACGTTTGTATTGCACCAAGTACTAGGGGAAAAAAAAGAAGTTCAACCACCTAATTCAGACCCTGTGTAATATAAAAAGTAGTTACAAAAGCCCTGCCTGTCTAGTATCCGGTGATTATAACACAAATCTCTTCCAAGAACTTACAGAAGAAAATGCTGCATCATGGCCAGACATCTTAGAACAAACAAAACCTGTCGGCACCAAATACAGCAAACTCGTTGTATATATATTATGCTACAATTCAGTGCTCTGGGCTACACAATCTTGAATGGTCGTTTCCCCAAGGACAATCCACCGAACTGGACAAGATAAAATGGTCATACTCATTCCTTCATAGACTACACCATCTGTAACAAGGAAATCCTCCCCATGATCGAGAATTACACCATAGCTGCTCGAGGTGACAGTGATCACCGTACCCAAGTGATCACTATGTCATTTCACCTAGCACATCATGCTGTGACAAGCCAAACATCAGGAGGAGATTACACCGAAAATCTCAAAAGGTTGAAATGGTCACATCCAATTATACCAGCAATAATGAGCAAATGCAGAGTCTTGCAAGACATAAGGAGTACCGACGAGCTATCGCCAATTACAGAATGGGATCTCTTCTCCCGGGAACTGCTCAAAAACTTTACACATACTTTAGGAAAAACCAAAAAATGCAACTCAGTAATAATAACAGATGAAGTCAAGAAATTAAAATCAATACGTAACAGTACATTAAGACAAGTTCATAGGCACCCCGGGGGAGATCACAAACTCAATAAATATAAGGAAGCCCAGAAAACTCTTCGACAAGCAATATTCCTTGAAAAAAACAAACGTTCTGAACAGTTTTGGCTAAAACTGATACACGCAAGTAGAAGTCATAATCCAAAATCCTTCTGGTCAATCGTCAACTCCAAAATACATAAGCAAGGAGGACAAAATAGCGCTAATATCTCCGAAGCCGCATGGGCATTCTACTTAATAACCCACTTCGAGGGACAAGAAAAAGAAGCCGGTCCATTGGCCAAGCCCCTGGTAATGGCCCTACAATCTAACGGCTGCCAACCATCAGGTACAATGGATGCAGGCTCCGGAAAGAAAAAAGTCGAATCAAACACAAGGACGCAACTGGCAACTAATACTAAAGGTTCGTTCCAACCCGCAGAACTATTCCAATATCCATTCACAACATTGGGAATTACCACGAAAAAAATAGTTCAAACTATAACTGAGAGCCGCTCAGATGGAGCCCCAGGGCCAAATGGCCTACCCCAATCTTTGTTTAAACAAGACACAGAATTTTGAGCCCATCAATTGGCACCCCTTTTTTCCTACTGCTGGTCCAACTCGGTATTACCAGAATCATGGTGCGGTGCCATCATACACCCAATTTATAAAGGAGGCAAGAGATCAGATCCCAAAAATTATAGGATGATTACTCTACTGGACGTAGGATCAAAATACTATGCCAAACTGCTCCTTCAAGACCTGGTGTCCTGGGCAATAAAAGATCATCTAATACCTTTTAACCAGACAGGATTTGTGCAAAAATCAGGCACCATAATAAATGTGCTTGCCATATCTGTTCTGTTGGACAAAGCGGCTTCATCAGGATCGCTAATGCATGGCTGCTTTGTGAACTTTAAGCAAAAAACAAAACCGGGTTTTGGCTCAAATAGCTCAGCTGAACTGAGCCCAAAATACTAGAAAAACAGAACAAAAAGTTCAAGCTGAGGCTTACTCAACCAGATACCTTAATAGCTCCTAATAAGAAATAAAACAAAAGAGGAGGGTTTTTTTGAATTTCCTGATTATTTGACGGAAATAATTTTAATTAGTTTCACATAACCAAATTGATTTAGCGCTGAGACCAATGCTTCATTGCGCTCAGATAAGATCATGAATACAAACTCTACAAAACTAGTGATACACCAACACATAAATAATGCTCCCCTCAGTGAATCAAACAATCATACCAACACTCTTCAAGCACTCATGGCCATTATCCTCATGCATACACCAAAACAAACAAACCCTGTAAAAAACTAGGTCCTTGTAGCGACCTTTCTTTGACTTTATAGATTGATTACATCTCAATTTTCAATCTCAAAAAACATTTTGTTTTTTCGTTAAACACCATGAATTGATCAAATTCTTTTGAGAAACACAAGGCAAACAAAAATATCTTGAGAAGCGGTACAAAACAAGGACCAGACTGGTCGACGCGTTTCGAACCACTGAATATAGGGTTCTCCTCAGGACCAACCAATTTCTTGGAATATCAGAAACTATCTGCCTGAAATCGATCCAAGTGCTTTTCACTCATGGTTTGACACGCAGAGAGACAGACGGACGAAAGGTGCACTCCCGATACCGGCGCGGGAATATCATCCGCAATTTACAGATTCACTTATCCAAAAAAGCCAACATCTAACTAGTGGTAGCCGGAAAAGAGGACACGTTCCCCTGATCCAGTGCCTTTTCATTGGAAACAACTTGGATCGATTTCAGGCAGATAGTTTCTGATATTCCAAGAAATTGGTTGGTCCTGAGGAGAACCCTATATTCAGTGGTTCGAAACGCGTCGACCAGTCTGGTCCTTGTTTTGTACCGCTTCTCAAGATATTTTTGTTTGCCTTGTGTTTCTCAAAAGAATTTGATCAATTCATGGTGTTTAACGAAAAAACAAAATGTTTTTTGAGATTGAAAATTGAGATGTAATCAATCTATAAAGTCAAAGAAAGGTCGCTACAAGGACCTAGTTTTTTACAGGGTTTGTTTGTTTTGGTGTATGCATGAGGATAATGGCCATGAGTGCTTGAAGAGTGTTGGTATGATTGTTTGATTCACTGAGGGGAGCATTATTTATGTGTTGGTGTATCACTAGTTTTGTAGAGTTTGTATTCATGATCTTATCTGAGCGCAATGAAGCATTGGTCTCAGCGCTAAATCAATTTGGTTATGTGAAACTAATTAAAATTATTTCCGTCAAATAATCAGGAAATTCAAAAAAACCCTCCTCTTTTGTTTTATTTCTTATTAGGAGCTATTAAGGTATCTGGTTGAGTAAGCCTCAGCTTGAACTTTTTGTTCTGTTTTTCTTGTGAACTTTAAGGCCGCCTTTGACCGTGTTCCCCGAAGCCTATTATGGCTCAAGTTGCAGAAATGGGGGATTCCACCAATGCTTCTTCGAGCAATAACCGCGCTTCACACCAACACATGGATCCGCATAAAACTTGGAGATGGATCATATACCTCAAGAAAAATACAAACATCACGCGGATTGAACAAGTTTGTGTGTTGGCGCCCCTTCTTTTCAATCTCTTTATTTCCGACCCGTCGGAGTCACTCGATGAAGTTAATTCTCATTTACCAAAATCGCCGTGGTAAGAGTTAGTAATTTGTTGTACGCAGATGATTTAGTCCTGCAAAGCCACACTAGGGTCGGATTGCAGAGACTTCTTGATCGATTGCCCCTTTATACCACCGGAAACAAACTGGAATTGAACTTAACAAAGACAAGGGCAATCACCTTTGGGTCAAGGAAATACCGAGGCGGTGGTTGGTTATACAACAGTAAAAGTGTTGATAGAACCGTCTTATATAAGTACCTGGGGGTCCACATGGACAGAAGGGGCTCATTCTCCAAACAAAGAGATGAGGTAGAATCCAAAGCCTTGAAAATCCAGGTGGCATTTAGGATCCTTGCCAGGCAACTGTCTGGGTCTAACCTGACTCCACTCATAACAGTTATGAAGGCAAAAATTATCAACTCCCTTACCTACAGCCAGGAGATCATGCAAGGGAAGGACAACACCTTTGTGAATAAAATATCAACAAGAATAATATTCAAACAAGTGTTGAGCCTTCCAAAATCTTCATCTCCCATTCAAATACGTCTTGAGTTTGGCCTTTAAGACCACCAAGCAGTAGGAGCTGGAGCATTCATCAGGCTGTGTAATAAGTTGCGTACCTCCAGAAAAGGAAGCCTGGAGGCTTTCCTGTGGCAGGAAATCTCAGCCGGTCAACTTGGAAGATCATACTGGCGATATCTGCAAGACTCCATAAAACTCCTGGATTCAGAAGATATCTGGAGCTCGAATCCATCGCAGCAGGCACTCAAAATCCACATCAAAAGGAATGTCCGCCTTTGGTCCTTCCACTCGGATAGAGCCCAAGTGACCCAACTTAAGCATGCCTGGACAATTGTATCACGATTCAAGCCAGGGACTATGGTCCCATATCTGTCAAGCACCTACTCCGTGCTGTGGAAAAAAAGATTCATAGCCCTCAGAATGGGCGAATGGCCATTCTTGCACCATCTGCCTAGCTGGCAATGCGTAAACACCAATGTAATGTGCAGAGGGTGCGGGAGTAGCAAGGAACCAATTGAGCATGTGGCATGTCTCTGTCCCACATTACTCAACGACCGGAAGATCTTGTTAAAGAGCGAATGGAATAAACTTGGCATTCGCACGTACCGACAAGCTATCCTTGCATCAATGAACTCGGATAACTCACTGCTCAACATCCGGTTCACAAAGTTTTTGACAAGAGCATTAAGAAGATTCACAATCAGAGAGCCAGCAAGCAAACAACGGTCAACCACAAAAGGGAGGATTAAGTCCTCTGCTCTACTGAACAGCAGTTGACCATGGCCGTCTTCATACGGATCACTTCTTGCCTTCTTGCGCGCCCCAGGATCATTCAAACCCCTACATGTAGGGATTTTACCATATTAATGGAACTGCGCCACTAGTGGTATTAATCACTTACTCTTAATGACTAAGGTCCTGTTCTGTGGCCCTAGTAGACGTTAAACCAGAAGGGCCAACCACAGCCCCCTATCTGTCTTCTATATGTTCCCAATGAAGTTGTATCGCCTAGATGAAGTCAATATTTTATTATATAAACAAACATAGATTTTTAGATATTTTTTTATTTTTATTTATAGATGAACTCTATCTTTCAATTCACTGTGACAATGCAAATGGTCTAATTGGCCGCTCCTGGGAAGATTTTTAAATAAGAAGGAAAATATTGATTCATGTTTTTATTATTATTATTGATGTATGTTTACTATTGTAATGATTTTTATTAATCAAGCAATAAAGTTCCTCCTCCTCCTAGGTGCCTTCAACTTCTACTTGTCTACATACAGTCCATACTCCTGGTACATTGTGATCATGTTGAAGACTGTACATCCTGCAATAAAGATGGAGCAGACACGACAACATGTGTGTAAGGATTTTTTATTTACAATGGTGACATGTGAGGGGGTGAACATTTACATTGAGGTGGTGGTGGAGCAGTGAGTTGACAGTTATGGTAAATGAGATAATCGAGTAGTCACCACATTGATGTGGTGACCCAGTCCAACAGACAGATGCCATTCACAAGGCAGTGTGGGGAAGAACAGTCCAAAAAGTCAATGCAGTGGTGAAGAGGGTTGCCATCAGGGCTGGCTCCATGACTGGCGTGACTGGCGTTTGGCAGTGCTTTACCTCCAGATACTCCCAGGGTCTTCTTAGGATGGCCCCTTCGTCGCTTGGCGGGGGGGGGGCCCTGCTGCAGGGCCAGTGGGGTCTGAGGACTCACCCCTCTCTGTGGGTGCAGGGGAGGATGGTGAACTGTCATCCTGCGGCCCACCAGGGGGAGGTGTAGGTGTTGTTAGTGGTGCATGCCTGTCCCTCAGTACTGACACTTGCTGGCCCAAGAGGTCCACAATATATCCCATGCTGGTGTCGATGGACCTCATCAGCAGGATGAGCTTGCGTAACAGTTCATCCAACCGGCCCATTTGTCCCTGGGCCTGTTCATATGCACCAAGGACTCTGGTGATGTGGTCCAGGGATTGGGTCCCAGCCTCCTGGTGTCTGTGGGTGACTCTGTCCCTCCCACCTACCCTGCTGCTACGGACCTGTTGCCTCACCACTGTGGGCACCCGCATCCTTTCCCTGCCCTCCTCAGTCGGTGTTGTGGGGTGGTCATACTCTGGGACAGGGAGGGTGTTGCAGGCAGCACTGGTGGTGGTGGTGGTGGCGGCGGTGGACGCACAGGCCGTAACAGCAGGGGTCTATAGTGAAGTTATTATTGCAGCAGATGTGGTGGGGGGACGATGGGGTCCTGGGACCTGTTGCTCCCTGGCATACCAGATGGACCGGCTTCGAGCTCATCGTCCAGAGAATCCTGGGACTCAACATCCGAGAGTCCATGTACCGGGGGGGAGACTAGCTCTGCAGGTTGCTGGTGTTGTCCTCTGTAGGGAGTTCTTGGTCACCTGTGGATCAGATGGGAAATGGTCATTTTACTGCACCCTGTAGCTTTGTGTTAGCTGTGTGTCATTCACTGTTTGTACACCACACAATTGACTGATCATCACATTGTTTTCTATGTGCACTACTGTGCCTCCTGACATGATGCAGTCATACATGCATTACTTGTCCATGGTGTGAGGTGTCAATGGATACCATGCGACCCGTTCATAATTCATGATTACAGAGACCTATTGCCATCTAGGGACTGGCACAACATGTTTTTCATTGAGGACTCTTTGTTGATTTGTCTGACCTGGCAGACGTCACATCTGGCCATGGACTGTCCAGTGTCATCTCCTGCATACCTTTGTCCTGTCATGTGCATATCTTGATTTATACCACCACACATGCTTTCTTATTTTTCGAATGGTCCTTGTTGCTCTGGCCCCATGGCGATGCACATGTCAATAGGTGCTGTGCATGAATGTGCCCAGACTTTATTCTACATGTGCATTGGTGTGTCACACTTTGGTAGCTGTGACAGTTTCCTTTGCTTACCTGTGTGCACACTGTGCGTGGCAATGGGGTCGTGTGCATATTTGTGCAATGAGAGGGCTGGTGTTGTCATAGGGCACCATTTATTTTGTGACAAATGTGTGGGTGTACGTACTGGCTACTTACCTGTTACGTGCTCACATTTGGCTTTGTAATGTGACACATCTGTGTGTGCGTGGTGGAGGCTTACATCCTGCTCAGTGGTGTCATCAGACAGAATAATATGTCTACCTACCTGTTAGTTTGTTTGAGGTAGGCCATTATATGCCACATACATCTGGGTGGTATGGAGAGCTCCATCTTGCTGTACTGGGGGACAAGGGTACATGGTGGGAGTAGTGGGAAAGGCCTCCCACCCACAAAGACCCTCCCAGGGAAGTTGGCAACCTACCTGTAAGTTTGTTAGGTGTGCTGCAATGGCTTCCAACTGTTTCTGGGTGGGAGAGTGCTCCATCATGCTGAGGTGTGGGGCAGGGGGCATGGTAGAAGTACTGGTACAGGCCTCCCACCCACAAACACCCTCCCAGGGAAGATGGCTACCTACCTGTAAGTTTGTTTGGTGTACTGCAATGGCTTCCAACTGCTTCTGGGTGGGGTGGGGGGAGGGCTCCATCATGCTGAGGTATGGGGCAGGGAGCATCGTGGGAGTAGTGGTACAGGCCTCCCACGCCCAGACACCCTCCCATGGAAGATGGCCACCTACCTGTAAGTTTGTTTGATGTACTGAAATGGATTCCAACTGCTTCTGGGTGGGAGAGTGCTCCATCATGCTGAGGTGTGGGGCAGTTGGCATGGTGTGAGTAGTGGTACAGGGCTCCCACACCCAGACACCCTTCCAGGGAAGATGGCTACCTACCTGTACGTTTGTCAGGTGTACTGCAATGGCTTTCAACTGCTTCTGGGTGGGGTGGGGGGAGGGGTCCATCTTGCTAGGCTGTGGGACAGGGGGCATAGTGGGAGTAGTAGTGCAGGCCTCCCACCCACACACACACTCCCAGGAAAGATGGCTACCTACCTGTGAGTTTGATGTGGGTTGTGTAATGGCTGACACATGATGCTTCTGGGTGGGGTGGGGGAGGGCTCCATCTTGTTGATGCAGTGGGACAAGGGGGACTGGTGGGAGTTGTTGTGCTGGTTGCCTGTACACATGCCCCCATGGTAATGTTGGTAGCTACGTTTGGGGTGAATGGGAGTGGGTGAATGTTGGATCTGTGAGACATGTTTTTGTGAGTGTGTGGTGCAGATTAATGCAATTTGTCCTAGGTGGTGTAGCTTTGTAGTTGTGCAAGACAGTACATATTAGTGTGGTGGTAGTCATTTGTTTGTACTTACCAGCCTCCACTCCCCTGGTTACTCCTGTGAGGCTCTCTGGATGCAGTATGGCAAGCACCTTTTCCTCCCATGGTGTGAATGGTTTTGGTGGAATGGGAGGGCCACCGCCAGTACTCACAGCCAGCTCACGGTTCTTCCTTCTCCTCTCTTTGACAACCCCCTTCAGATCATGCCACCGCTTCATGATCTCCTTTTTAGGTCTCGCCTGACCCAGCGCATGCGCTGGTCTGGCGAGACTTATTGAGAGGGCTCCAAAAAGTGCTACCCGGCCAGCCTAGAGCTACAGTGCATGTGCGCGTGCGCGCGCGCCCCGCTTTACCGCGATTACTTTCACTTTCGCGGCCGCTTTGAGGTTTGATTGCGATCACTTTCACAGCCGCTTGGCATAGCCAGTAGGTCTCGCTTTTGGGACTTTATAAGTATTTAGTTATGCAACTGTTGCATGGCTAAACACTTATAAGCTCCCAAAGGCGAGACCTATTGGCTATGCCAATGCTTGTTGGATCTTGGGGTGGTCACTACTGCATTGACCCTTTGAACTATCCTTGCCCACATTTGTGACCAGGCTACCAAACAGTTGTGGTTCCACTCTGACTATCTCATTTACCATGACTCTCAACTCACTCTCTGTGAATTTGTGCATTTTATGTGTTGACATGGTGTGTGGTGTGCAAAGTGGTTGTGGGTGCAGGGGTGTGAGTGGTGGTTGTGATGTGTATGGTGTGTGATGTGCAGGGGTTAGTGGTGCAGGTGTGGAAGTGGTGGTGTTGCTGTGTGTGGTGTGGCTAGTGATGTTGTGTTCTTTGCCTCTCCTTTAAGCTGTGGTGTATATCCCTTCTCTCCTGGAGTATTGCAAAGGATTGTGGTCAGGGAAGGGGCTGGTTTTATAATCAGCTATGTGGGTGTGTCCAAATGGGATAATGCTGTCAGGTGTGTTGTGTGTGTTGTCCTGGGAATTGTATTTTTGTTTTTGTCATGTGGTTGTGTCATTGGGGTGTGTTTTGTGTATTTTAGGGGCATGGCTAGTTTGCTGTGTGCAGTTTTTGACCTTATAGTGATTTTTTTGCTTCGTCTGCCATATTTTTCACGGATCGTCCGAAGCGGTGGCTATGCTGCAGCTCTTCCGCTGGCTCTCCCATTCATCCCAGTGTGCGACGGCGGCGGTCGGAAACAGCGGAACGTACCGCGGGACCATCGGGGATATCCTAATTTCGTCTTCCATGGCGGTCGGGGTGGTTTTCCGACCACCATCCTAATCGGCCCCTTTGACTCTTTTTAGAGAAAACCTTTCATGGCACTGCAACTCTCTGGGGCTGATCACCCCAGTGATCTAATCATCCTTCCCTTCTCCTGAAGAGGCACCATTGGTTGTTATTACAAGGCAAACACTGCTTGCTTCTAGAGGTGTGCAAAGTCTGTTTCTTATGCATACTAGGATTTGCAAGTAAAATCAAGTGTACAAGCCGAGAATAAGAAGAGAACTGCAAACTATGGGTAATCACGCACGACTAGACTTCCATAATAAACATTTTCCATATCCCTAATGGTTCCAGCATTTGTTAGTGTTACCAATAATGTTTCAACAGGTGAACATACCATTTGTGTCTATTCTAAGCTTGCTGGAATGTTCAAATAAACCTGTTAGGCCTAAAAAATGCAGGCACAGACTTGACCTTCAGCATGCTGTTGACATATGCCAAATGGTGCGCAGTCAAAATATCGATTTTTTTATATCGACCTACACTAATATCAATTGTTTTCATATCGTAGGGACAGAATATCGATATCAAGAATATCGGTGACCAGAATATTGACCTTAAGGTAAGTAATATCGTTTTTTTTCATATCGAACTAAGTAATATCGCAGTAAGTAATATCGAAGTAAGTAATATCATTAGCAAAAATATAGTTGTTAATAATATCGATATTTATATTAGTGTTATGTATTTTAGTATGTATTTTATATGTATGCTTTTTGTAATGTATTTTTATTATTTTTAAATATGTGTATTAAGGTGCCGATTCCGATCCTGTAAAACCCGGGTACAAATGGTCGTACGGAGCATTTTCTCCGTACGACCTTGTACGGGACTTGTACCCGGGAATTTCACCGTACAAACCAGCAAGTACGATTCGTACAGAAATACCATTTCCGTACGAATCATAAAAAACACCGTACGGCAAAAAAATACATACAATTCCGATCCTGGATAGCGCGTCCGCGACGTCCGCACGGAGTCAGGCAGCGTTTTACGGACCAGCAAGTACGATTCGTACCCACAGCACTCCGCACGGCTATATTTTTACGGGAGCCAAAAAGTGCCGGAAAAGCTAAGTACGCCACGATGCATGAGGAAAAGGGGGCCCTGTACGCGCCGTACACGCCATCACCCACATCGTACGTGTTATCATGTACGGTGCGTCCCCCAACATTGTATATGTACGGACCATACCCCCAGCCCCCCGTATGTATGTGCTGTACCCCCAGCCCCCCGTATGTACGTGCCGTACCCCCAGCCCCCCATATGTACGTGCCGTTCTCCCAGCCCCGTATGTACGTGCCGTACCCCCAGCCCCGTATGTACGTGCCGTATCCCCCAGCCCCCGTATGTATGCACCGTACCCCCAGCCCCATATGTACGTGCCATACCCCCAGCCCCCCGTATGTACGTGCCATACCCCCAGCCCCGTATGTACGTCTGTCTGTGTTTGTGTCATACACGCAGCTTGTTGCTCCGTCTTGTACCCGCTGCAAGCCTGGTAGCCGTGGATTGAGACAGACAGACAGTCAGACACCTACCACACAAACAAACGACACGCACCCGCAAAATGGCACACACACACAGGGGATACACATCCTGGCCACTAACAACAGGCCACCACAGGGGTCAGCACCATTACCACCCCCAACCATAGGGCTTCTGTTCCCCAGCACCCCTGCCACCCCCAGCCATAGGGGACCTGTTGCCCATCACCCCTGCCACCCCCACTCATAGGGGAACTGGTGCCCATCACTACTGCCACCCCCACTCATAGGGCTTATGTTGCCCATCACCCCTGCCACCCCCACTCATAGGGGAACTGGTGCCCATCACTACTGCCACCCCCACTCATAGGGCTTATGTTGCCCATCACCCCTGCCACCCCCACTCATAGGGGACCTGGTGCCCATCACTACTGCCACCCCCAGCCATTGGTGACCTGTTGCCCATCACCCCTGCCACCCGCACTCATAGGGGACCTGGTGCCCAGCACTACTGCCACCCCCAGCCATAGGTGACATGTTGCCCATCACACCTGCCACCCCCGGCCATAGGGGACCTGGTGCCCATCACTACTGCCACCCCCACTTATAGGGCTTATGTTGCCCATCACCCCTGACACCCCCAGCCATAGGGCATATGTTGCCCATCACCCCTGCCACCCCCATTCATAGGGGACCTTGTGCCCATCACTACTGCCACCCCAGCCATAGGTGACCTGTTGCCCATCACCCCTGCCACCCCCACTCATAGGGGACCTGGTGCCCATCACTACTGCCACCCCCACCCATAGGGCTTATGTTCCCCAGCACCCCTGCCACCACCAACTATAGGGGACCTGTTGCCCATCAGCCCTGCCACCCCCACTCATAGGGGACTGAGTGCCCATCACTACTGCCACCGCCACCCATAGGACTTATGTTCCCCAGCACCCCTGCCACCCCCAGCCATAGGGGACCTGTTGCCCATCACCCCTGCCACCCCCACTCATAGAGGACCTGGTGCCCATCACTACTGCCACCCCCACTCATAGGGATTATGTTGCCCATCACCCCTGCCACCCCAGCCATAGGGCATATGTTGCCCAACACCCCTGCCACCCCCACTCATAGGGGACCTGGTGCCCATCACTACTGCCACCCCCAGCCAGAGGTGACCCGTTGCCCTTTACCCCTGCCACCCCCACTCATAGGGGACATGGTGCCCATCACTACTGCCACCCCCAGCCATAGGGGATCTGTTGCCCATCACTACTGCCACCCCCACTCATAGGGCTTATGTTGCCCATCAACCCTGCCACCCACAGCCATAGGGCATATGTTGCCCATCACCCATGACACCCCCACTCATAGGTGACCTGGTGCTCATCATTCCTGCCACCCCCACTCATAGGGGACCTGGTGCCCATCACTACTGCCACCCCCACTCATAGGATGGGTGACATCGCCATCCCGGATGGATACAAGATCATCAGGAGGGACCGCGTCAACTAGACCGGAGGAGGCATCGCCATCGTCCACAAGAACACCATCCGCATCACGACCGATGCCGACGACACCCTCGCCACCGCCGAACACCTCCACTTCCAGATTCACACCGACCCAAAGACGACCCTCAGAGGCACCCTCATCTACCGACCCCCGGGACCACGCACGCAATTCGGCGAAGACATCACGGACTTCATCAGCCCACACGCCCTCCCCTCCGCCGACTACATCCTCCTAGGGGACCTCAACTTCCACCTGGAGAACAACAAGGACCGCAGCACCGCCACCCTGCTGGACAACCTCGCCAACCTCGGCCTCAAGCAACTGGTCAACACCCTCACCCACTACGCCGGCCACACGCTTGTTCCCGTCTTCTCATCCAGCAAGCACATCAGCTTCAGCCACTCCACCGAACTCCACTGGACCGACCACAGCTGCGTCCACTTCAGATTCAGAAAAACCACAACCCACCACCACCCGCAACAGGTTCCTCACAGGAGCTGGAGCAAGATCACCGCCGACCAGCTCACCACCTCCCTCTGCCAGAACCCACCTGCCAGCACATCAGACGCCAACGAAGCAGCCCGCAACTTCACGCAGTGGCTGACCGCCTGCGCCGATGACCTTGCACCATTGAAGAACCCTCCCAGCAGACCCAGAAGCAAGAAAGCCCCCTGGTTCACCGACGAACTCAAGGACTCCAAGAAGACCTGCAGCACCCTCGAGAAAGCCTGGCTCCACGACCGGACCACTGACAACATGACCGCCCTCAAACACGCCACCCGCAAGCACCACCAGCTCATCCGCACCACCAAGAACAAATCACTGAAGGAGCGACTGGACAACAACGCCCACGACAGCAAGGAACTCTTCAGCATCGTCAAGGAGTTCTCCAACCCCAGCACCGGCAACAACGACATCACCCCTTCACAAGATCTCTGCGACTCCCTCGCCTCGTTCTTCCACCGCAAGATTGCCGACATCCACAACAGTTTTGGCGCACCATCCACGCACCCAACCACCGAACCAACGAACCCCACCGCCACCCTCCACACCTGGACCACGGTGACCACCGAAGACACAGCCCGCACGATGAACACCATCCACTCCGGCTCTCCAACCGACCCCTGCCCCACCACGTCTTCCACAAGGCCGACTCCACCATCGCACCCCAACTCCGGGACATCATCAACACCTCCTTCAACACCGCCACCTTCCCGGAGAGCTGGAAGCATGCCAAGCTCAGCGCCCTACTGAAGAAACCAACAGCGGACCCCACCGACCTCAAAAACTTCCGACCCATCTCGCTCCTCCCTTTTCCCGCCAAAGTCATCGAGAAGATCGTCAACAAACAGCTTGCCGCCTTCCTCGAGACGAACGGATCCCTCGACCCCTCACAGTCCGGTTTCAGAGCCAACCACAGCACCGAGACTGCCCTCATCGCAGCCACCGACGACATCCGAGCCCTGCTCGACAACGGGGAAACAGCGGCACTCATCCTCCTGGACCTCTCTGCAGCATTCGACACTGTGTGCCACCGCACCCTAGTCCAACGCCTCGACAACACCGGCATCCAAGAGAAGGCACTGAAGTGGATCATCTCATTCCTCGCCGGAAGAACACAGAGTCCGCCTCCCCCTGTTTCGATCCGAGGCCACCAAAGTCATCTGTGGAGTCCCACAAGGATCATCACTCAGCCCCACCCTCTTCAACGTCTACATGAGACCTCTAGCCGCCATCGCACGCCAACACAACCTCAACATCATCTCCTACGCCGACGACACCCAGCTGATCCTCTCCCTCACCAGAGACCCAGACACCGCCAGAACCAGCCTACACGAAGGGATGAAAGACGTCGCCGAGTGGATGAAGAACAGCCGCCTGAAACTGAACTCAGACAAGATGGAAGTCCTCATCCTGGGACCATCACCCTCCGCCTGGAACGACTCCTGGTGGCCCCCAGCCCTGGGCACCGCCCCCAAGCCAACAGACCACGCACGCAACCTGGGCTTCATCCTGGACTCCTCCCTCTCGATGACCAGACAAGTCAACGCCGTATCCTCATCATGCTTTCACACCCTTCGCATGCTTCGCAAGATCTTCCGATGGATCCCGACCGAAACCAGGAAGACGGTCACCCTCTACGCCGGAACCACAGCCAAGCTACAGAAAAGACTCCAACGCATCCAGAACGCCTCTGCCCGACTCATTCTGGACAGCCCCCGACGCAGCCACATCTCCGGCCACCTGAGGGACCTGCACTGGCTCCCCGTTGACAAGAGGATCACGTTCAGGCTCCTCACCCACGCGCACAAGTCTCTCCACGACCTGGGCCCCAAGTACCTCAACGACCGCCTGACCTTCTACACGCCCACCCGCCAGCTACGGTCTACCAGCCTCGCCCTCGCAACCGTACCACGCATCCGAAGAGCCACCGCCGGAGGCAGATCCTTCTCCTACCTGGCGGCCAAGACATGGAACTCCCTCCCCATCCACCTCCGGCTGACCCAGGACCACCTCGCCTTCAGGAGACAACTCAAGACCTGGCTATTCGAGCCGTAGCGGACCCCTTCCCCCAAGCGCCTTGAGACCCTTCCGGGTGAATAGCGCGCTATACAAATGCTATGATTGATTGATTGATCCATCATACTCCAATATTAGGTATGTCAGCAAAATACATCCCCCTAACATCATGACAATAGTGTGTTGTCTGTGACAAATGCCCACAACAGTGATTATGACTCCGAACATACAATGTAACTAACAGCACATGTGTGACCAACAAATGAGTGTGTCCTACACAAGGTAAGCATCACCATAGCACTGTGTCAATGTAAAAAGAACACCCCCTCACTGTGTAGAACAAAAGTTAAGTGTAGGCTTCCATACTGCAGCATATGTTGAGCATTGTGGTGATGGGGTCTAAACCCCCCTCATCACAGTGACCAAAAGGTAAGTGTCATCATGGTCAAAGCTGCAAATAGCAAACAGCATGTATGATCCCTGCTCCCAACACATTAAACACTTCTGGGGTGAAGTAGTGGTTGTGTGGTAAGGCTAACGGTCCTGTGAAAACATAACACACTCTCGGCCATGTGCAGACAGGCACCACACATGGGGGCTGACAATGCATACAGTGTACAATGACACAAGAGCAGAAGTGACCATCACAAAGCATACACACATCTTGAAAATAGACACACTAATCAAAACAACCTGTGTAGACTGTAGGTGTCAGCTCACAAACTCCCATTCCATGCCAGCAATGGCACCTAACAACCAGGATGAATGTGCACAATGATGTGAAATGACTCACAGGGACAGCAGGGAAAATCACAGAAACAGCATCCAGACAATGGTCTACGACAGCAATACGAATGCACTGATGCAGATGCACAATCACAAATAGGCAACCTCACACTACACATCTGACACAACATGTGTGTGTGTGTGTGTGTGTGTGTGTGTGTGTCTCAGTATCCCCAGGCAACTACACAACACATGAGGGGGTTTGAACCACAGTGACACAGATGTGGACACAGTGCCATACAAAAGTAAACCAACATTGGGACACCCTTAGTGGGCAATCAGGCAATATTAGATGAGAGGGAGCACAACAGACACATGTGACACAAGCTGGAATGAACACCAACTAACACAGCAAGAGACTGACACACAACAGCACTACCCCCAGTGACCGGACATTGGGGTGACACAAGCATGCATCACATCTCCACTGTGATGACAAAGGCAGATGTCGTACAAACTGGGAAACCCAGACATGTCTCCTGTTCCACAAATGTACATCACACATACACAAATCACTCAGCATGGCCCCTCATCCATGGACAAACGGGAGCTAGGGGACAATCCATGCAAACATTTACATCAGTCCACCCTCAACACCACACACCCTGAACTGCAACAATGTGCATCTGTGAAGCCCACATGGACAGGTGACATTGCACATGCACCAATGAACATGGACAGTTTACAACCCTGGAGAATAACAGACATACTGCACTGTATGCGGTACATGGCCATGACGTCAAAGCTCACGTAACCTTCAAAATACCTGCCACAGTCCCAGGACAATGCAGAAGCCAAGAAGAACCACAAGGCACACATGCTGACACCTGCCAACATTGCAGCCCTGAACCCGACAAGTGGGAGCAGTCACACACACACATGTCTCAATCACTGAAAGGTACCACCTAGGGACAACTACATGACATTGCAAATAAACAAGTGTCTTGGGGAACCCTGACTGTGTCCCATCTGTGTCTGACAACATCATCACCACTCAGAACTGACAAATCCCAATGATGATACACCAATTAACAGTAGTGTGTCATGCACCCACACATCTGGTAGCCCATGGCAAAGTAGTGGGATGAACCCAGTACCACTCAGAAAGCATCAACAACAGGAACATATCAAGGGAACACTGCCTGTGTATGAAAAGGGATGTGGACACACACACATGTCCATACAACACACACCATGGGCCCAGGCTATATCACGGGACAACACACTTACTTGAGGGGACCCAACTCCTGTGGAAGCCCAGCTGTGCCAAACATATTCACAGCACGTCTCACTCATGTCAGCAGAACACTTGGTCAGTCAGCCATCAGTTACCACACAATGAAGGCTCTGGTCACAACAGCCTGGGTACGTGAGTCTCCCCTAAGTCATCTGCACATACTCAATACATATGTACAGCAAGTTGCACAGAGGACCCAGTTGCTCCTATACCAATGATGCCCCCACCTGTAGGTCCAGTGGCGATGCGCACAAAGTCTGTGAAATTGACAAATTGGACAATGGGAAGCACATCATATGTGCATGGGTGCAAGCCAGAGATGTGACCATGCAAATGAAATGTTCACAGAGATGTCCACAAATAGTTGCTCATGACACGCCCAGGTAGCTGCAAAGGATGACATGGATACCCACCAGAATAGGATACATATCTCATGGACCACATGGAGTACCTCACATCAACACATCAGTATTCTACATTGGAAACCAAGCATTACAGGTGCAAGGGCATGTTAAACATCATCAACAAAATGTACAGCTAAATCAAGTTCACAGGGATAAAGAAAAAAGCTTTATTCAGCATATTAAAAGTTAAACGTCCGTTCAAACAAAAGGCCAATGGCCAGTCCATGTCCAAATGCCAAGGAGTGAACTAGAGTGACAACTGTCACACGTTGCTTGCCTGCACTGCTAAGGACCGGGGTCATCCCCTCGGAGGGGCATACATGGGGGCAGGCCAGGCACCACAGGGACAGGATCAGGGCGCAGCAGAAGGAGGCAGTGAAGAGGTGGTGGATGCAGGTGAGACACTTGCAACTGCAGTGGAGCTGACTGAAGTGGTGGGGCAGGCACAACTGTGGGGCACAAGTCAGATGGGGTGGGTGCCGGCACAACTCCAGTGGGCAGGTCAGATGGAGTGGATTGGGTCCCCACTGCAGTGCCCAAGTCAGACGGGGTGGTCGTGGACTCCACTGCAGTGCCGACATCCATGTGAGCGGAATGGGGTGCAGGTGTGGTGGGCAGTACAGGGGGGACACGGTCCCCACATCAGTGGCACTAACCGTCTGACCAGGTGTGGAGGAGCAAGTGGTGGGGGGGAGGGCCTTAGCATTTTGGGGATGGTGTATCTGTGGGTGGGGGAACCCGGGGCAGGGAGTGGCGGGGGAACCTCTGGAGTGGTGTCCTGGTGGATGGAGGACGGAGACTTTGCCTTGGAGCTGCGTGGTGGTGGGGGGGTCTTGCTCTTCCGGCTCCGGGGGGACTTGTGGGTGGGGATCTCAGTCTGACTGCGCCTGGGGGAGGGTGTTGGGGTGTGAGGGGCACTCCCCTCTGTGTGTGGGGACTTCCTCTTCTCCTTGTAATTAGGATCTGCTGGGTCGGTGGGGAAGAGGCCAAGGTCACAGAGGAAGAGCTGCTGGGGAGATGGGGTTGCAGGTGAGGCGAGGGAAGGGGGCTGGGAGGGAGAGGTTTCGGAGGACTGCGGAGTGGTTGTGGATGACTTTGTGTGTATCTGCAAACCAGCCCCTGTTAGTGTGGTATCAGTCCCCTGCGCTTGCTTGTGTGCACGTCTAGACCTTGGTTTGGGTGTTTGTGTGCTGCCCGTATCTGTGGCTCTGGGAGAATGTGCAGGTGTTTGTGTGCTTGGGACAGGTAGGGGGCTAGGAATTGTGGGTGGTGCAGGGGTAGGAGGGGTGCGCGACTGTTGGAGGAGGGACACTGCTGTCGTCAGGGAGGAGGCCATGGACTGATTGGTCCTCTGTAGGGCAGACATGCCTGATGAAATGCCCTCCATGAACGACACCAGTTGTGTCAACAGACGTGTGTGCATGGAGGACCTTCAGCATCGACGTCTGCCCTACATGGATCTGTCTAAGTAAGTCCACAGACTCGTCATTCAGGGAAGCAGGGGACACAGGTGCAGGGGGTGCGGTGCCTGGCACAAAGGAGACATGCTCACGAACAAGGAAGCCTACAGGGACCTCTGGGATGGGAGCTGAAGGGAGGGTGGTGATGGTGGTGGTGGTGGTGGTGGTGGCAGGGACAGCCTCACTAGCTGGGGTTTGGTGGCTGCTGACATCCGCCTCCACAAGGGAGTCATCCTCAGAGCTGCTGTGGCCCTCAGCTGGGGGGGATGGTGCTGACGATTCCTCTGTGTGGCTCCACTCGCCCTCCATGCCACTGGGTCCCCCCGACTCCTCTCCTTCTGTCCCTGTCAGGCTCTGTGGCTCCTCCTCTCTGGATGGGAATAGGAAGTAAGAGAACAACATCAGTCACCTGCACCGACTGCATACACCACAGTGAGTACATCACATCACAGGGCAATCCCTGGCATCATCAGCTGAACACAGCTCAAAGTGCCAACACTGTTTAGAATAAGCCAATTGTCATTCTCAACATCAGAGCAAAACCAAAGGAAATGATGGACGGAGTGTTGAACATTGCAAGCACTCACCCCCAGTCAACTGATCTGGGTTTAATCCACCACCGTTCTTTAGCCCACTCTGCCACCCCAGTTCAGACATGGCCATATGCAAATCAGTCTGACCCTGTGCCTCATGGGAACAGTCCAGCCCGAACTGCCAAGCCATGTCTTCCCTGGACCGGAAACAAGCTTCCTTGACCGGTTTCTGGCATTCTCAACATAAGCCATGGCACACATATCCCTCCTTGACTTGCATACATATGTCTGTTGCATGTTGGATGCGAATACCCCAATGTGCCGACATGCAACACCCACACATTATTTGGACATGCAAGTGAACATGTAGGAGTATGTCACTATACACACAGCACATCTCTTGCTACTGACTCAGTACAGGTGTCCAGATGAAGGGATGGGCAGAGACTCATTTCACATGTTTGTGATGCATGCCAGCAACACACACTATAATGTTCTCATGTCCTGATGGGCAATGCCACAATGGGGTGCATGGTGCACACTTGAACACAATGCAGGATCACTCATAGCAAGTTAAATGCCATGGCACTGGAATGCCCTGAAAGTTAGTCAACACTGTCTCCTGTCACAGGGGCAGGGCATCCAGACAACAACAATATGCACTGACTCACAATCCTAGCTCAGGGCTAAAGCTAACTCTGAAGATGACCGGCACACTTGTCCATATACAGGACCCAGAAGACCCCAAATCATGCAAATCAGACATATGAGTTTCTGCAAACACAACTGCCTATACATTAACACATCACAGTCTGCCATGCATGTAACCGAGCTGCATGAAGGACACAGTTGCATACACCACTGTGCACGGTCAGATGATCACACACCTATATGTCACACAGGTCTTGTCTCTCACAGTCACATCTCAGATGTCCTGCTGACCCTCTGAATCATGGACATCCCAGTTGTATGTAACAAGCCACACCCTAATGACACAGAGGCAGACACCTGAGGGCACATTTCACTAAGCACAACCTGTAATTTAATACACAGGAGTGGGATTACAGAGTGTTTCTAAATGCCCTTGAGGAGGCATGACTGCCCATGTCTCCATGAAACAGTGTTTGTCCCTGGACCGTAGTCAGGTGGCTAAGCAAGTGTGACATACTTGATATGCATACTCCTGAGGCCCCACAATTGGAGTCCCCCGCTGCATGGGTTTGTTTGGAATACCCCAGCCACATGTGGCGAGTCAGACCAGCAATTGGAACACATCTCAAGGGCACACACAGATCACATGTCAGATCTCAGGCATTGGGCAAATAATTGACCCACCCATGAAACACACAACAGAGTCACGGGAACAGATGCTGTCCGGTAGATGAAGCATAGCTGACTGCAGGGACACAGTGCCCTAGTGACACAAGCAACAGGCTTTAGGGGCCACACCTGTGGAACAGATGAGGAGGGTGCATCACACAATTGAGGGACCTGAGTGTTGGACTACAAGACCTACGTAATGTGGAAGTGTGATCAGGCCAAAAGACTGCAATTAGCATGTCAGACATAGTACACAGATTAGGCATGGACTTACCCCCTTCCTGCTGCTGTCTGACCTTTAGCCGCCTATCCAGGTCCGGGAAGACCACCGCCAGTATCCGGAGCATGTGGGTGGTCAGGGTCCGGTGTCTGCTCATCCTGCGTGGAGATGACAGCTTCAGCTGGACTCTAGATATCCACCGGGTCCAGCCCTGAAGGTCCTGCCACCTCTTCTGGCAGTTGCGGATCCGGCGCTTGTAGACCCCCACCGAAAGAACGGCCCGGGCGATGGTCAGCCAGATCTCCTGCTTCTGGTGGGCATCAACCTGTGAGCATGGCAAAGTTAAAAGTATATTAACACACATGCACCAGATTTGTGCCTCACACATTTGGATATACATGTCATCATCACAAAGGGAAATGAGTTACACAGGTAGTGCAACTATGGGGAAGGACAAATCACCTGCATGTCTGACATGTTAACAATGCCTGGATAGTTTAAGCTTGAACTAATGCACTTTAGCAGCAGGACACCTGTTCATTACATGTACCTACACACTTTGGGGGATGAAAGTAGTCAGTGAGAATGCTTGCCACTGGTGTACACACTGCTAGTACTGGACAACATGCATAATTAGGAAGGCAGTGGACTGCACACTCACCTGCTCCCGCTTTCCCATATTTACAAGGCCACGTAAAGTCACGAGAGGGACTTTTCATGGCCTTGGATATGGGCCCCTTTCACGCATTACTCTGCGTGAAAGGGGCATTCCATGGGTGTTGCTGTGGGTGTTCCCAAGCATCATCCATGGAACCCAACACATTCCTAGATTTACAATGCTTGGTAAAGCTGGGAATATGTTAGAATCCTACGCCTCGAGGCATAGGAGTGGTGCAACAAGCAGAAATACTTACATTTTTCCTCAATTTTTCGTCTATTTACGCATGCTGCATTCTACAACACGCATAGAAAGAGGAAAATTCCATCACTGATTCTTCTTGTGCAGGAAGGTGCCCCTTCCTGTACCAAAACTATCACCCCAGCAACGCAGGCATCCTCGCAACATGACGCAAGAGTGTTCAACACATCGCTGTGCTTTTACAATGACGCAGCTTGGCACAGCAAAATGGCTTGCAGCATCGCGCTGCGTCATTTGTAGTAAACGAGGCCCTATGTATTCATGTGGTCCAAATGATGCTGCCAATCAGCTCCTGGCAGCTCTCCCCTTGGCAGCCATGGAAGCTGGACTTGTTGGACGTGCAGCAACCTGTCTGTGTGCAATAGAGGGTGTGAATTCCAGATATAACTGGACTCGGGCACTGTTCTTGTATCTCAGTGCACACTGTGGAGGATATTTCCAACAACACAGTAGGACAACTATATGTGCCCTGCGTCTATAATTAGAATTTTCGAAAATTATAATCAGCATCACCGGATATGTGTCCTACTGTTTGATTGGCTGAAGCAGCATGATTCGGCCTGTTCTGCAAGAAAAGCAAAGTACTGACTTTTGACTCGACAGGCAACACACCTGTGCGTCTTTGAGTATTGTGACTTTAATTGGCTAGAGTGCATGTCACGATTTGGATGCTACAGTCCACATTGGCAGCTTTAATAATTTTTCACTCAATGTTGCGGGAAGGGAAGCAGAGCTAAGCACTTTTTGCACTGAGAAAAGGGCACCTTTCTGGACTAAAATGCTAATGCATTCACTTTCCAGCACTGTGTTGCATTGTGTTGCATCACTTTGCGTCATTTTCTAAAGCCGTAAAACCTTACTAAATATGGGACTGTACTTCCTTTTTCTATGTAAAGAAATGTGTAGGGGGGGAACAAAATAAAATAGAGTAGACTTAGAGGACAGCGCCACCATGTGTTAAACATTTTAGTGCAGTGCCATGTCCCAGTTGCAGTACTCAGTATTCTTCAGACACCACCCAGAGCTCATTAAGGTGTCCCGGAGATAGCACAGGCACATTCTGGCACAAATTAAGCAATGGACTGATCTAGGTGAACACCCCACAAATTAAGAGGTTAGTGAGTATTGACATACTTGTTTCTGGAGGTTATCCACTTTTGAAGTGCACACACATTTACGACTTTCATGGGCTTGAGTGTGTTTTCTGGGAGTCAATAGGAAGAAAAGTAGCCCCGTATGTAATGGGAGTATAAAAGAAGAGCTTTCTTTGGAAGGAAAATAGATTCCTTGTGGGGGAAACATAAAGGTATAAGTGCAATGCCACAGTTGTGTCTCATGTAAGATATACACGTTTTCACCACGTTAAAATTTTGCTTGTATAATTTTATGTTCTGAAGTGCTTTAGGAAACCAATACCGGTAGAAGATTTCCTGGCCTTCACCTGGAATTCGTTAGAAGACACGTGAAAGCGGTCTCTGGGCAGTAATACTACAGGAACAAATGTCATATATTTTTAAAGATTGGGGCATAATTATCCACTCTAGGAATTGCCTACATAAATAGATAAGAAAACATCTTTTAAGATAGTTCACTGGTTGAATGCAACTGCTTTGTGTTGGAAATGTGGTTATTGGTTGAGCTGGATGGAACCCTACTCAAGCACCAACCACAATTCTGGTCAGGCTTAAACACAAGTAAACCCCAAATTAACTTGTGCTCAACCGTCTTGTAACTTAGAATAAAGGCAGGTAGGGCTAACTTTGAGGCAAGGTGTAAAGTATGTATGCAGCACCACAACCAGTAATAAAGTGAAAACACAACACAAACAAACCTCACACCAATTTAGGAAAATAGAGTAAAAATCTTAAAAAAGAGTTTACACCAAAACAACAAAAATCCAATTAGTAGTGCTGGGGGTATGCAATTTTATGGTTTACATCTTTTTATTTGCAATTCGTAACAAAGGCCAACAGTAAGCTTCACATACGTTTACCAGCGCAAGTCAAGTTAAGCAACAGTGAATTGCAGTTTATGGAGGAAGCCAGCTCTTTTACTTCTGCGAACGGCCAAAAAGGAAAACTTACCCTACCCTCTCCACCCACCCCTACCAATGCCAATTCAAGATAGGCTTACTTCTCCTCAGTCCGCGAGGCTCCCTGAGAATCCCCTCAGGAGGTGCTGATAGACGCAGCAAACAGAGATGTCTTAGGCAGGTGAGCTCCCTAAACGCAGTGCTGCAATTTTAAAGATTTAGGTAAAAATAGTGTTTAAAGCACAAATCAGCAACTGTAGTTTTCTGGTCACACCTGATAGGGACAAGTTCAGTCCGACCATAGAGAGCAGGATATATACAGGAAACAAGTTAGGCTCACTAAACAAAGTATGTTGAATCCAGGTTGTGGAGCGTTGCGCGATCCCATTTAGAGGATGCCTTGCACAGTGGTGGTTCCCATGAGCTGAGGGAGATGCAAGGTTCTGGATTAGAATGCATCTCGCAGTGGTTGTTCTGAGGAGCTGTGGGGCTGCAATGCGAGATCCTGCATGGAGATATGTAGCGCAGCAACAGTTCTGAGGAGCTGTGTAGCAATACTCTGCTCCACATCAGTTCTGCTAGGACCACAGCTGGGCTGGCAGATCATCCTCGAGCCCACCTCCAAGGCTGCATTACTGGGTGGCACCACTTGGTGGAAACAAGACTCACAGCAGATAGTATCCAGGTGCTGGGTTCAAGGTGGTGGGAGCCTTTTCTGTCCCTGAGGCTCTGATCAGGACGTCAGCCAACTAGCCCTTAGGGTCACTCTGGTGGCCCTGGGTTTTAAAATGTAGGTCCTGTCGTTCTCACTCAGGTAGCAGGACAGCAGAGTTGCAGGATTGCAGAGTAGCAGTCCTTCTTGCAGCAGAGCAGCACAGCACTCATGCTTCTGAGATTTCAACAGGTCCAGATGTGTACTGACGAGTTGAGTCTGAAGGTACAATATCATTTTTTGGGGCAAGCTTTAAAGTATGAGAAGCTTCTAGAGGTTTCCATTCCCAGAGGTGCTTGGAATTTCCTGCCTCCTTGTCCTGGCCCCAGTGTGTCTGGGGGCACAATATACTGGTGTGAAACCCTTTGTGAGTGTGCTGAGGCACAGTCTTTGTGATGTGCAGGTGTGGTAGGTGACAGCTCCTGCCCCCATCAAGTCAGATATGGCACATCCTGCCGACCCCTATTTCCCCTTTGTCTCACTTTCTGGGAGTAATACACAAAGACCAACTGCCAGCTTGACAAGAAAAGGCTATCTTTCTAAAAGAGGCATTTTCAGAATTGTGACTTAAAATCTGACTTCACCATTAAAGATGGTTTCAAGTTACAGTTCTTTAGACACCAATCTTAACCTCCCTACCTACTCCCAATTGAAACTTAGCACCTATTAAATGTAATAAGGCAACCTAATATTATCCTAGGGGGAAAGGTAGGCCTTTCAGTCATGAAAAACAAATTTCACTGCCAGGATATGCAAAACTTAAAAGTACAAGTCCAACTTTCTAAATACACTGCACCTTGCCCTTGGGCTGGGTAGGGCCTACCCTAGGGGTGACTTATATGCAGCTCCACCACTAAATGAGGCCTCCCCCGAGGCCCTGCACTCTCGAGTGTTGGTGTTCGAGGCCCTCCTCCACCCGCAGTTTATACCTGAGCCTCATCCCTGGTGGTCCAGTAGACCTCTGTCTCCTTCTCTCGCTCTGCTTTTTCTCTCCTGCTCCATTTTACTTGTTTTTTCACCCTCATTTTTATCTCTCCCCTTTACTCTCCTTCTATCTCTTTCCTCCACTTTTGTTGCACTTTTCTGTTTTATTCCTCTTTTATTCCAATCTATCCCACCTTCTTCGCCCGCTTTTCCCTGCCGCTGCTGCCCCTGTAGCCCCTCCCCCCCAGCACGACCAGCGTGACCGGCCCAAGCCAGTTCCTCTCCCCGCTCCAGCCTCCCAGCTGCCCAGCCCTCCCAGACCCCTACTTAATGTCAGCCGCTGTGCGGCCTCGCAATGGACGCGTGCAATGGGCGTGACGCGCCAAAGGTAAGCCCGTCTGCGCCTGTCCGTGACCCGACCGCCACCAGCGCCAGGAACCCTGGACCTCCGCACCACCAACGATACAACCCAGCGGCACTCCATGCACTCAACCCAGGCCGCAACAACAACTGTAAGCTAGCATCACCAGCCAACACCCACAGACCCTTCAGCTGTCACCGCTGCTGGCACACCTACAGCACCGCCAGGAACACGGAACCAGCACAACCCGCTTGCAAGAACACACCCGAACCGAAGACCCTGCAATGCATCCTCTTCAAAGTCCAATCACTCCACAAACAGCCACCGAAATCTGGGATCTACTCGACAGCACCACCCCGGACGTAGCATTCTTCACGGAAACATGGACCAACACTACCTCTGGACCGGACATCGCCATCGCCATTTCCCAAGGATACAAGCTCTCCCAGAAGGACCCACCAGGGAGGAGGAATCGCCATCGGCCACAAATCCACCCTCCACCTGAGCACACTCCCCGACGAGCCCACAGACCTGATGGAACACCTTCACTTCAAGATACAGGCCAGCCTTACCACCACAGTCTGGGGAACCCTCCTCTACTGACCCTCTGGACCCCACGGACCATTCACCAACTCCATCAGGGACTTCATCTCCCCACAAACCATCACTTCCACCAACTACACCCAACTGGGAGACCTCAACTTCCATCTTGACAACCAACTAGACCCCAACACCACATCCCTCCTGGACAACCTCCACAACGTTGGACTCTGCCAGATTGTGACCGAACCCACGCACTCAGCAGGACACACCCTCGACCCCCTCTTCGCTGCAGGAAACTCCATCACTTTCAGCCACACCACCAAACTCCCATGGACAGACCATCGCTGCATCCACTTCACCTTCAGAACACCCACCATCCACAGACACCAGCACCTGCTCCCACAGAGAAACTGGACCAAAATCACCGATGACCAGCTCACCTCTTAACTCAGCAACTCTGCACAGATGGATCACCGACAGCGCCAACACCATAGTCCCCCTCAAGAAGAACAACAACACACATGCCAAGAAAGCTAGATGGTTTACCACCAAACTTCGAGAGTCCAGGCGCGCCTGCCGCCGCCTCGAGAAGGCCTGGAGGAACTCCAAATCCACAGACGCCCACAACAACTTTAACCATTGTAATATAATAAGGTAACCCAAAAACATGTCCATGGACCTGGGTAACGATCGTTATGGAGAACAGATGGTCCTAGACTAATTAATCTTACAGATGAGTTGTACACTATTGAGGATTCGAAAAACACATTAGAGATGTACTTTGATTAGCATACTGTCGGAATGCTTACATAGTTTATGTAGAGACATATATAGATAGGCACACTCTCAAATACACAACGGCACCCAGAGAAAAACAAACTTTTATTTCTTTTCTTCAAATATGCATAATGCAATACAAATCGCTGGATTTAGTAATAGAAATGGAAAGGTTGCTCTAAAAGGGGAGGAGAAGGGAAATGGGTGTCCTCATGTGTGAAAATAGATAGGATCAAAGGAAAACAGAATCCAAAAGAACATCCAAGGGAGATCTTCATTATATAAAACAACTGGCTACAGTTAACAATGAGACCAGTTTCTCATCTGGGCCTGCCCTTAGCTAGTCGTTCAGGTAGTTATTTATTCATAACACGATGCACAGAGAGCCATCATCTGTGAGTTGGACCGGGTAGGGGTGATACCGGGTACAGGCCTACTGGGGGAAATAATGTCGATGTTTCGACCCTGGCGCATACAGGTCTTCCTCAGGACAAGGCAGGGGAGACAACCTATGGATAGGTAATGGTAGTAATAAGTCGGATATTGCCCCCAATCGGGGGGTAATCCGCACTTTAATGGTGGTGAGACATGCACTACAGATCGGTATGCGCTGTCAAAGTTAATTGTAGAAAACTCCAAATTGGTGAGTGGATTGCCCAAACCCTCTTGGATTTAGACCTCTCAACTGCAGCCCGTGCCGTCCATGCATATTTGAAGAAAACATACAAAAGTTTGTTTTTCGCTGGGTGCTGTTGTGTATTTGAGAGTGCGCCTATCTATATATGTCTCTACATAAACTATGTATGCATTTATGACAGTATGCTAGTCAAACTGCATCTCTAATATGTTTTTCGAATCCTCAATAGTGTACAACTCATATTTAAGATTAATTAGTCTAGAACCATCTGTTCTCCATACCACAAAAACTTCAAAGCAACCACCAACGCCCACCACCAACTCATCAGAAACACGAGGAAAACAGCGATCAAAGACAGAATCTGCACACACGCACACAACAGCAAAGAACTCTTCAACATCATCAAGGAGTTCTCCCAACCCACCAGTGAGTCTACTGACATTCCTCCCTCACAAGACCTCTGCAACAAACTCAGCACCTTCTTTCACCACAAAATCAAGAACATCTACGACAACTTCAATGAAGACAAACAACACACTGAACCATCCCCAGCCACCCCGACATCCTAAAGCCAACTATTGACAGCTGGACAGCCCTCACCACTGAAGACACACTGAAGACGATGAAGTCAATCCACTCTTGGGCCCCACTGACACCTGCCCCCACCACATCTTCAACAGAGCCACTGACACTATCACACCCATGCTCCACCACACCATCAACCGCTCCCTGGTGAACGTCTCCTTCCCCGATGACTGGAAGCACACCGAGATCAACCCCCTCCTGAAGAGACCCTTGGCAGACTCCACCAACCTCAAAAACTACAGACCCATCTCCCTGCTCCCATTCCCAGCGAAAATCATCGAGAAAGCCATCAACAGCCAACTTGCCACCTTCATCGAAGAGCACAACATCCTCGACTCGTCCCAATCAGGCTTCCGAAAAAACCACAGCACAGAAACCGCCCTCCTCACCGCAACAGACGACATCCGATCCCTACTGGACAGAGGAGGAACAGTAGCCCTCATCCTCCTCGACCTCTCAGCGGCCTTCGACACAGATTCCCACATCACCATAATACGCAGACTCTACAATGCAGGGATCTGGGACAAGGCCCTCGACTGGATCCCCTCTTTCCTCTCCAGCAGAACGCAATGGGTCAGACTCCCTCCTTTCCTCTCGCACCCTATACCAACCACCTGCGGAGTCCCCCAGGGGTCCTCCCTCAGCCCAACGCCCCCATCGTCAGAACCTACCGACTCAACATTGTTTCATAAAGCAGATGACACCCAACTCATTCTCTCCCTATCCAGCGAACCCAACGCAGCCAAACACAACTTTCAAGAAGGCATGGAAGCTGTCGCCAAATGGATAAAAAGCAGCTGTCTAAAACTCAACACTGACAAAACTGAAGTACTCAACATGGGCCCACACCCCGATGCCTGGAACGACACCTAGTGGCCCTCCGCCCTCGGAAGCCCACCCACTCCCATGGACCACACACGAAACCTGGGTATCATCCTGGACTCCGAGCTCAAAATGGACCACCAGATCAACTCAGTCGCATCCTCCTGCATCCTCCTACTTCCACACCCTCCGCCTCCTACGTAAGACCTTTAAATGGATCTCCTCGAGCACAGAAAAACCGTCACTCACGCCCTTGTCACCAGCAGACTTGACTACGGCAACACACTCTACACCGGAATAAACAAAAACCTCACCCGCAAGCTACAAAACATCCAGAACGCTGCCACAAGACTGGTCCTCAACCTGCCAAGACACTGCCACATCACCCAGCACCTGCGAACACTCCACTGGCTCCCCATCGAGACTAGCATCACCTTCAAGATTCTCACCCACGCACACAAAGACCTCCACGACACAGGACCACCATACCTGAACTGCCGACTCAACTTCCACGCACCCCAAAGAACCCTACGATCAGCCCAGCTCTCCTACGACGTGGTTCCCCATGCCAGAAAGACCAGATCCTTCTTCTTCCTCGCGACCAGAGCCTGGAACGCCCTACCGCTCCACCTCAGACAGACAACATCACTCCCCATCTTCACGAGAAACCTCAAAACCTGGCTCTTCGACAGACCCCCTCCTTGATGGACTGGAACCTGCACCTCCCCTCTTCCGCAGCGCCTTGAGATCCTTACAGGTAAGTAATCACGCTTAACTAACACATGATTGATTGATTGAAATGGCAGTTTTAAAACTTCACATATACACTGCTGTGGCAGACTTGAGACATGTTTTGAATGACTACTTAGGTGCGTGGCACAATAACTGCTGCAGACCCACTAGTAGCATTTAATTTACAGTCAATGAGTACATGTAGTACCACTTTATCAGGGGCTTACAAGTAAACTAAATTTGTCAAATGAGTCTAAGCCAATTTCACCATGTTTAAAGGAGAGAGCACAAGCATGTTGGCACTGGTTAACAGTGGTAAAGAGTGTGGAGTTCCAAGGCCATCAATCAAATGCAACAAAAACAGGAGGACTGAGACAAAAAGTTTGGGGGAAGGTTGGTCTGACAAGTTTAACACTTTGGAATTCACAGAATCACCTATAAAAAATGCACTGCGTATTAGAGCTAAAAATGAAGCATATTGAGGCTGGTAAAAGCAAGAAAATAATCTTTGCCATAGGTGTCTGTTGACATCACAGTTGTGCACTTATTACTGTGCGTTGGTTTATATTGCCATGCAATGATTTCTTGTATATTAGACATTTTTTTTACCGAAAATGTAATTAGTGTTACTGAACATGCATACGTATTAAGGTTCCATTAGCCAATTAGTAAAATAGAAATTCTTTTATTTATCTTTCTTGTACATTCTACTTACATTCCGAAAGATTAACAAATTCTGTTGTGCTTTTGATTGATCCTAATGGGCTCAAAAAGAGACGCTTTTGATAAGGTAAGTAACATTTTAGAATTGCAAAGAGCACAAAAAATGCAAGTGCAATGGTAGGAATTCTATATGAACAGTGAAATTGCCACTAACTTAAGTTGCCAGTTGGAATAGAATTGTGGGTGGTTTAGAGAAACAACAATGGGTGGTGAATAAAAAATGTGTAAACTCCCAAACGGTCACACCCTTTTCTCAGATATTTCAGTGGAGTTTTCCATTTAATGCACACACCTTTAAAATTACTGCCCCAGATGGTTGGAATATGTATTTAAATGGGTTGAAAAAGTCCCCAAATGGCCTTGTTTTTAAGCAGGCATTCTGGATGGGCTTCTTCAGGAGTATATACGTTCTCGTTGAAAAAGAAACCATATTTTATTCACAATTACACATTTACCACTCACACACTCAAGCCAATGATCCTTCTGGAAGAAATTCTGCTTGCATAAGTCTGTATGATGAATACTCATGGAAATCAACAACATGAATAATTTTCCAAGAGTACTTCGTGGGATATTTGTAAATACACAAAAAGTCATATTTTCCCAGAGAATTTAGGACATCAAAAGGCGCTGATTAATTTTATTAGCAACTTTAAATGCTTGATAATATTCATAAATATGCAGGCTTCTTAGAATCTTTAGTACTGTTCATGATGAAGCTTCTTGGCACTGCCTTTTTCTCTTTCTCCTAATTCCATATCCTCGATTGTGGGTGTTTGAAAATGAATCATTAATCGGGATGGAATGTAGTCCGTGTTATGTTATGTTATGTTATTTCCACTTGTACCGCGCTCGGAGACTACAAGAGTGTCCCGGCGCGAACCTTGAGAGGAGGTACATGGTCAGCTTAGTTAAAGCGAAGGCTTTTCATTTTTTTTTTAACAGGGCAAGGTCCTGGATGCTGCAAAGAGTAAGCGGAAGCGCATTCCAGGCCAGAACTGCCTTCACGCTTAGTGAGCTGCCTCCCATCCTTTGTAGCCAAAACCGTGGAACCGTGGCCAAAAGTAGATGTATAGAACGGAGTAGTCCTGAAGGAACATAAAAGGAAAAGCGGTTTTGGAGATAGCTTGGACCCAAGGCGTGGAGCGCCCGGTGGGCTATAACAAGGAATTTGAATTTCACCTGCTCAGCTACAGGCAACCAGTGTAGTGCTCTCAGATGTTGTCTCACACTATTTCTAGCGGGAATATCAAGAAGGAGCCTGGCAGCCGCATTTTGGACTACCTGCAACCTATTTATCAGATAGCCTGGAATGCCAGCATAAAGCACGTTAACATGATCTATCCAAGATAGAATAAGGGCTGGGTGACCGTTTCCCTTGCCGCTCTAGGCAGGAGAGGAAGACATTTTCTGAGAGTTTTTAAAAGCCTAAAATATGTACCGGCCAGCTTCTTAATATGCATAGAGAAGGTGAGGTTTTCCTCAAACCAAATCCCCAGATTTTTTCCGGGGTGGCCAGTCGACACTGGTAGGGCTGAGCCCGGCGGCCAGAGTGTTTCTCTAAAATTGGAGGGAAACTTCCCAAAGAGAAGTATTTCAGATTTTTCGTTGTTGCACTTGAGTTGCGCGGAGGACAACCAGTGAAAAACGTACGTCAGGCATTTTTGGGCCGCATCATCAGAATGCTAATTTTTACTCCAAGTGAACAGAAGCTGGGTGTCATCAGCATAAGCGATGATTTTTGCACCCAGATCCTCTGCCAATTGAACTAGGGGCGTGACATAAATATTATAAAGGAGAGGGGTTAGGGAAAAACCCTGTGAGTTACCTGTGGCTACTTTCTGGGTCAAGGACGAGGCTGGAGGGAGCCAGACCTACTGAATGCGGTCTTCCAGAAAAGATTTAAGCCAACTCCAAGCCGTTCCATTGATGCCTATCTCAGCCAATCTGGTCAGCAATAGTGAATGAGAAACCGTATTGAATGCCACTGAGAGGTCAAGCAAAATCAAGGCTGCCCTCCTACCAGCATCCAAGCATTCACGGATAATCTCAGAGACTTCCACCAAGGCAAGTTCGGTACTATGGTTAGCCCTAAATCCCGACTGAGCCGGATGGAGCAGGCCAGCACCCTTTATAAACTCCGTCAGCTGCCTGTTCACTACTTTTTCGTAGACTTTGGCCATACTAGTAAAGAGGGAAATAGGGCAGTAGCTCCCAGGGCACATAGGGTCAAGAGAGGGATTTTTCAAGAGGGGCAAGATCTTGCTCTGCTTCAAAGTAGGCAGGACACACGCCTCCTGAAGGGACATGTTAATAAGCCTGTTGACTTCTGGGTTGACTGTCCACGCAACAGCGGCCAAAAGTCTAGCAGCACATGGGTCTGATGGTGAGCCAGACTTCAAACTTTTAACAATTCTAAAACAGCTAGTTAGGACAATAGGGGCAAAAGCGACTAGGGTTTGAGAGGGAGGAGGGCACACTCTATCTGCCAGAGGGAGACCTGAATCTAAACTGTAGGAAGGAAAAGATGCCTGAATAGAGTGGATTTTCTCCAAGAAGAAGTTGGACAATTGTTCACACCAGGAATTGGAAGAGGGGAGAATACTTGTTTGTGCCTCGAGAGTCAGAAAACTCTGGACTATGGAGAAAATCTCCTTCGAGTTATTCCTAGCGGCATCAATGCGGGTTGCATAATATGCCCCTTTGACATGCGTTATGGCAGTGTAATACATTTGTTGTTTATATCTCAGCCTAAGTTTAGCCTCTAGGCAATAGTCCTCCCTCCACACCCGTTCCAATTTTTTGCACTCCTGTTTGAGTTCCTACAAGGTGGGAGTAAACCATGGTTTGGGGGGGACTTTCTGGAGAATCTGTAGGGGGCCGCAGGGGAGATGAGACCCACAGAGCTAGCAATCCAGTTTGTAAAGTGCAAGTCCCTCGAGATCCTCAAAAGGTCTAGGTCTAGATGTGTCCAAGGCCTGGCATCACAAGAAATAACATCACTATCTTGGTAGGTCCAATTAAAGGTCACAGTAATGTAAACCTGAGCTCAACCCTTAGTAGCAATGTCAGAGAGAAGGCAGGCTTCACCTAAGAAATGTGTAAAACATTTAGAAATACTAAAACTGCTAAATAGTCGAAAAGTACAACACAATAAAAATCCCTCTCCAATCTATAAAAAGGTGGAATAATTAATGACAACATGACACCAAAACTAAATGACAAAAGTCCAATAGGAGGGTATGAGTTTTAAATCTTGAATTGAAAATAGTGCCAAAAAGGGCATAGGGCCAATGGTAGTCAATGGTTGTAGACTGAGACTTAGGCATGATATCAGGCCAACCACGATGGAGTGCAGGCTGGATGCACCAGCTTCGGTTTGACCTGGTCGGATGTTTTACATTGGGAATTGGTATTTGTTTCTGAAAGTCACATTCTTTCAGCATAGCAAGGCAGCAGCCTATATCTGAAGAGGGTGTCACATGTCAGATAGACATTAGAAGAGGTTCAGCTGAAGCCATTGGTCGGAAATGATCAGAGCAGAAGAAATTTAAATTTTGCACAAAAGGAAGTTCTTTTGCCTGCCGGATACTTTTGGCACCTTCGCCTGGTCAAGAATTCTAGCTTTGGACTTAGGGTCTGGTTTAGAATTTGGGGGACATGGTACTCCATCACAAAGTTGATGATTGTCCCATCTGCCATATTGCAAGTCAATTATATACTATAGAACTGGTAATACTGTGTGACCTGTCTGATAAACTCTAAATCAGGCTCTTAGTTACTTTTACAAATCTTGAATCCTCCAGCTGTGAAACCTATGGGTTGTGTCTGATAAGGGCTTCACACGGCCAGATACATTTTTTAAAAAGTTCCGCTGTGTAGAAGCTGCGAGAGGGAAAACATTTTCTTCAGCACAAAGGTAACTCATCTTGAGTGGTTTGGCTTGGTAAGATTGTCCTAGGTTCTCTGGGTTGTTTGGAGAAATTCAGTTTGACACAGCAAAGGGTTTCAGGACCTCAGGAATAGCACTTGCGTGTCAAGCCTCATTTCAGCTGAGGCAACCAGCAAGGACTCATCTGGTACTGGCCAGCTGGGCACTTTAGGAAAAAAACCTTTCATAGTTTGTTGTGGTGCTGTGGGGGGCCATACAAGAGGCCTCTGAGGATCACAAGGACCCTGTCTCCCCTGATGTAGCCTCCAGACACACTACTTGGGACAGGCACAGCCCAATTCAGGTGCAAGTGCTCACTCCTCCCTCCCAATCTACATCAGTAAGGCTCATCAGTCTGGTGATCAGCCATCAGGATGCAAATGTCACACCCCAGCACCCTTTGTGTGACTGTCTAGAGGAAATGCACAAAGCCCAGCTGTCACCTTAACCCAGACGTGGATTCAGAGACATGCATATGTACAAAATTGGTTAAAGTAAGGAAATTGCAACTTTCTAAAAGTGGCATTTTCAAACCTGCAATTTAAAAACCAACTTTACTAAAAGATGTGTTTTTAAATTGTGAGTCCAGAGAAACCAAACTCCAATTTTATATCTGCTCCTACTGGAAAATTAGTCTTAAAAGATGTTTTAAAGCAATCCCCATGAAAACCTGTGGGAGTGATAGGCCTTGCAGTAGTGAAAAACGAATGTAGCAGTTTTGCACTATTTATTAAATACACTGCAACCTGCCCATGGTGCTACCTACCTCCTTAATTAGGGGTGACTTACATGTAATAAAAAGAATAAAGCAGAGGGTCAAGAATCACTGCGCGTGCGTTGGGTTTCTTAGTCCAGCAATAACGATATGATTTAGACCTCAAAAAGATAAAAGAATCTTGGAGGTCTGGGAATAACTTCCAAGGGTTAATCCTTATGGGCCAGTCGGATGATTTACATGATCTGGTGGATGCACGTCTCTCCAGTTCTCAGTCCGAAGCATATGTAATAATAATAATAATCTTTATTCGGTTATATAAAAACAGTTATAACCATAAAAGCATTTACAGAAAACATATCACCCACAATATACGCAAAGTGTAAAATTATTTGGAGTAACATGGATACTTTCAACCAAGGTTTGATCTATGATTATAAATACACTTTAAAAACGTAACTACACTTTTTGTAATCAGTGTAGTGTTCAGAAATTGTAGGTGCAGCATAGCAGGACGACATCTTCTAAAACCAAGCATTCTTAACAGTGGAGTCAGCCATAAATTGCGGTGGACAGCATAAAACTTACAAAACAAAACAGTGTGCATTGTTGTTTGTACTGAAATTTCATCGCAAGGGCACACCACTAGAGTCCCTTTCCAGGAATTGCATTTGGGGAAGGCTACAAGCCTATGGAAGACATTCAGTCTGAAACGCGTCAACAAGAGGCGCTCAAATTGGGACTCAACGTAGGTCAAGTATGGTTCAATGGTGAGAGTGGTCTCAACCATCAAAGAATGTTGAACCGATGTTTTACTTGACTCTTTTGTTATCCGTAATTCTTCCAGATGAGAAAGGGCTCTTATTTTTAGGTCTTTCTTTGAAATCTCGGACATTGATTCGGGGTTAACATAGTATTTAATCAAATCTAAATCATTAAAAAACTTTTTTATGTACAGTAGCCACTCAATTTTTCCTGCGTGCTCCAACGACATGCAGTCTGCTATAATCTCCTTTGTAAGTAGATTTTTTGATGACATCCAAATACGGCACCACAGTAGAAGAGGTTGGATTTTAGCCAAATCTTCGATGTGGGCCATACCAAGTTCAGCATGACAAGAAAAAGTGGATACACGTTTAGGGGTCATCAGGAGAAATCTCATGAAAACATTCTCTACAATTTGGAGTACGTTCGTGCTTTTATGGCCCCACAAGCCTGCCCCATAGAGTGCGATAGAGTGGCACTTCGCTGCGTAAATGCGAAGAAGTTCTATGGGTGGTCTTTTTCCTAGTTTCTGGGAAAATTTTATAAGTGCCATTATAGCGCGCATGAGATGATGTTTTCTGGCATTAATGGCCGCTTTCCAATTAAGTTTTTCGTCAATCAAGACTCCAAGGTACGGGTATTGGTTAGTGAATTCCAGCATCTCTTTGTTTAAGAATATAGACTTTCCCCTTTTCCTGTCCTTTGCTGCCACCAACACATAGGTTTTTTTAATGTTTATTTTTAGATCCAAAGTAGCCATAAACTGAGAGTACCTATCAAGGGATTTCTGCAACTCTCGCGGAGTACGCGCTAAAATTACTGCGTCGTCCGCGTAGAGAAGCGCTGGGATTAGGCGATCTTTTACTCGAGGGAGGTCCTGGGCCCCCTTCAACATTGCGACCTCCAGACCGTTGGTATACAGAGAGAAGAGGAAAGGGGCCAGGACACAACCCTGCCTCACACCACGTTCCACCCTGAAGGACTCAGATACTTCGCCCTGTGTACCAAAACGGACCCTGGACGAAGCATTAGAATATAATGCCCGAAGGAGGGTTACCAAGGCTGGATCTATTCCCATGTCAGTTAGGACAGACCAGAGCTTTGAATGGGAAACACAGTCGAATGCCGCGGAAAGATCGACATATACCATGTACAATCTGCCTTCTTTTGCTGTTACGTATTTTCCCATCAATAAGCTTAAGTTCAGTGCCTGTTCTATTGTTCCGAAACCCTCCCGGAAGCCAAACTGAATATTAGATAGTATGTTATAGTCTTCAGCCCACTCTTGGAGTCGCTGTAAGACCACCCTACCCAGCACTTTGCCGAGAGAATCCAGTAATGATATTGGCCGATAACAGGAGACCTCATCTCTGTTTCCCTTCTTAAAAATCGGAATCATAATTGATTGTGTCCAAGTTTCAATTAACCCGTGCTTCATTGCAGCATCAAACACCCCTTTTAAGATTGGTGCCCACAGGTCAAGTTTAAATTTAAAAAAATCAACTGGAACTCCATCTGGGCCGGGGGCTTTTCCTCCTTTACTAGCTTTCACAGCCTTAATAACTTCGTGTAATTCGAAGTTTAGAGGGATCGGAAATAACATTTCTTGGGGACTATCATCGTTCTTCTCTTCCAAATCGACTGTTTGAGTTTTACTAAACACTTTAGCGAAGTGGTTTACCCATGTCGGGCCATCAATCGCTACTTCGACTGTTGGCTGATCACGGCAGTCAGTCAGGAAGGGAGTCTTCACTATCCTCCAGAATAGCTCTCCGTTTTTGGACTGGGAACTCTCGTGCAGTTGGTCCCATAGGGATTTTTTTATTTTCTGCTTCCTTAATCTGCAGGCTAGACGGTATGAGCTCCTTAGCTGGCGAATTTCGTCTTGATCTCTTACAGATTTTGACAAGGCTTTTTTCAAAAGTTTGTGGGCTAAGGTGCATTCATGGCTAAACCACCCTCTTTTCTCGCCTTTTTTCCCTTTATTGGTACATGTTAAAAGATTATTTACTTTCTCCAAAATTATGCTAAAATTAAACAACAATTCTTTTTGATTGGTATTGCTGTCTATACATTTCACAATAGCGGGGTAAACCGCTTGAACCACCTTCTTGGTTATAAATTCTGGTTCTATCTTGCCCCAACCTACGGCATAGCCATTTAGTTTTGCCAAGTGAATGTTATTTTGGGCAAGAGCAGTCATCATCGAATATGGTTTAAATTTCCCCACATCGAAAATTAAGTTAAAAACCAGCGCTGCATGGTCACTTAGTGTATTAATTATTAATCTAAAACTCTGCGCTCTACTACCCAGTGAAGCTGTGATCAAAATGTAATCGATCGTTGTCTCCCACCCTCTCCCCAAATAGGTGGCCTGCAGTTGTCCTGATAGAATATTAGATTTATTTAAAATCATTAGACCTAATTCCGACATCATTTCATTAAGTAGGTCTCCTAACTTTGTATGACTAAAGTGAGTCACATGATTATCAGTTTCTTCCCCTACCCCACAGATACTACTGTTTGTCACGCTGCAGGGGTGATGATTGAAGTCACCCCCCCAGACGATACTTGGGGCATCTGTCCCTTGTATTCTGCTTATCAGGGTGGAAAGTTTATTACGAATAGCCTCAAGTAGTTCTGGTCTCTCACATTCTGGAAGGTTGTCGTAAGAATTTACTAGGAAAATAACCCCCTTCCCCTCAAACGAGAGTTTTAAGATCTGGTGGTTAGTGTGTAATCTAAGGGGGGTGACTTTTAGCCCAGGTATGGTATTTTTTATAAATACCGTCAAACCCCCCTTCGCCCTACCATGTGGACCTGCGATAGCCGGTGAAGAATAAGTTTTATAGCCCAACAAGTGTTGATCGTTGGTGGACCATGTCTCTTGAAGACAAATTACGTGATATTCTTGAACAAAGTTCATTACAGTCCCGTCCGTTATTTTGGCACGTAGACCCGCAATGTTCCATGACATAATCTGTACTGTAGTGCAAGCATTTCTTAAATCTGAACTTTTATGTATGTTAAGTGCTTTCACTACAGGGGAGGTTTCTACAGCTCTTGATTCTATGGCCCCCAGCTGTTTAGGTGATAGACTATGTGGGCTCATTGGAGTAGAATCGAGATCCCTATGCTGTGGAGGAATTGGTGCAGAAGGGGGGATCGCGATTTCTATTAATCTAATTTCCGCGTTTTCAGATGCATAGTCAGTATCGTTAAAAGGAGATTGATGAGATGCATTGGGTTTTCTAGTTTGAGTATCTTTGGTATTGAGTCAATCTATGTCTTCCAAACCATACAAAGCTGCGTAGGAGTTAGAGGTAGGAATATTAAATCTCTGGTATATCTGGGGATTATTATTCCTTGGTACCTGATTTAGGGCTTGAAATGGTTGGTGATTATTATTCATGAGTCTACCATTCAGCTGTGGGTAAGAAGCATGATTATATGCAGCTTGAAAAGAGAAACGATGATCTATTTCCCCCCAATTCGTAGAAGAATCTTTTTTGACATGCGGATTGGAGTGAGAGATCAGTTCTCTAGGGTAGAAGTAGTTGACCAAGTGTGTAGCAATAGCAACCTCCCCTCTAGCCTCATACCAATCACCTATGCATCTGACCGCTCTGTGATCTCTAAAATTTATAATTATCACGTCCCCCTTCTTTTCTTTCGGTCTAGTTCCTACCCAGCATGTACGTCTCACCATAAGAATTTCCCCATTTATGTGTGCAGGGAGGGGTCTGTTTTGGTTCAACCAATGCATAGTTTTGTTTTTTAGCGCATAAAAGTCCTCCCTTACACCCGCTGTTAATTCCGGAACCCCTGTCATAATAATCGTGTATGGGGCTGATTCTGGGGGTAGATCCACTCTTCTGCTTACTGGGATATATTGAGGCTGGGTTAACCATTCGCACTTCTCTTGATCTATTATATCCTTTTTCTTCATGATAGGTATTGCCGAAGAATTATTTATATTTTTACTTTTTTGTTCTTCGGTATCTCGTTGGGTACCAGATTTGGGGCTATTACCCGCCTTTTTGTCCCCTTCTGATTCTTTGCTGTTTATTGCGTGATGTTTTCTGCCTAGATCTGCGGTATTATTGGATGGTATATCCGCAGAATTTACCCCCGAAATAGTGCGCGATTTCGTCAAGTTATCATTGATGGAGGATCGCGCTATCACGGGAGGAAGAAGGGGGACTTGTTCCTTCATATTATTTTTGGTCTGGGTATTTGAAAGTTCGGATATAACTAGATTGTTCCTTTCCATTTGTTTACTTAAATCCTCTAGGTGAAGGGTTATTAATCTAGACCTTTCAAGAAGAGGAAGTAAAAGGGATTTGACCATAATCTCTAATTTAGCAAGTAGGTCGGTCATGATATCCGGACTAGGTGACAATCCTGGGGTGTTCATGCTTAGAGGAAGAGTGTTTGTTGCTACAGAACCTAAATGATTCGATTTTTGGGCAAGAGGTTTGACCTTTTTCTTTTTGATCAGGAGTGGTCTAGTAAGGATACCTCGTCTCTTTCTTACTGGTTGTCTATTTACCACAGGGGGGGGAGAGATAGCTAGATTGGGTGAATCTGATAGCCCCGATAAAGTTAGGCTGCTTATATTATCAGTGGGGGGGGAACCGAGCCAGGGGGGTTAACATAAGACATATTTTTAGTTGTTCCAGGCGTCGAGTAGGGTCTAGAAATTCCTATACCCACATTCGCCACCTCTGGAGAAAGGGTTTTACCGATTGTGCCCAATGAAGAGCGCTTGCCTGTTAGCAAGTCTAAAGATAATCGCTTTTCCGTATCCGCTATCTCCTTCTCCAAGACAGTAGTCACGCGCTTGAAGAATTGATCGATAGTTCCGGATACTAGGCCTTTAGAGGTGTTTACAGTTAGAGTACGCGGTTTATCAGCACTTTGTGACATAATTGTATGATGCAGTAGGGCTACAACGAGGAGATACAAATAGAGTTCAACTATACACTGTGAATCAATGTCCACAACAAGCGAAGATTTCAGTCAGTGTATAATAAATGCTCTCACCGTTGAACGAATGTTAGGGAGGTGGCCCGTCCCGTCCACGATCGTCCTCGGACGGCCTCAGACGGCCCACCCTTTGCCCAGGCTTCGCCCCAGTCTGCGCCCCGCACGCGTCCCGCTCACGCGATGAGGGGCGTGAGTTAAATAGCGGGAGGAGGAGGGGCCGGGAAGAGGCACCAGGTGCGTCCTATGACAGCGAGGCAAGGCACCCTGGGCCTTGCAGACCCAGCGGGTAGTCAAGAGCAGCCTTCAAGGGTTAGTTCCACCAACAAGTTCCATCTGCTCCAACCACGTTAAAGGAGGGTCTTTAAAAAGTGTCCACGTTCTGCGCCTACGAGCGGCTCCCGCGAAGCGGGGGCCGCGAGGCGTTTTGTTGAGAAAGCTTGACGGGAGGAGGGGCCGGGAAGAGGCACCAGGTGCGTCCTATGACAGCGAGGCAAGGCACCCTGGGCCTCGCAGTCCCAGCGGGTAGTCAAGAGCAGCCTTCAAGGGTTAGTTCCACCAACAAGTTCCATCGGCTCCAACCACGTTAAAGGAGGGTCTTTAAAAAGTGTCCACGTTCTGCGCCTACGAGCGGCTCCCGCGAAGCGGGGGCCGCGAGGCGTTTTGTTGAGAAAGCTTGACGGGAGGAGGGGCCGGGAAGAGGCACCAGGTGCGTCCTATGACAGCGAGGCAAGGCACCCTGGGCCTCGCAGTCCCAGCGGGTAGTCAAGAGCAGCCTTCAAGGGTTAGTTCCACCAACAAGTTCCATCGGCTCCAACCACGTTAAAGGAGGGTCTTTAAAAAGTGTCCACGTTCTGCGCCTACGAGCGGCTCCCGCGAAGCGGGGGCCGCGAGGCGTTTTGTTGAGAAAGCTTGACGGGAGGAGGGGCCGGGAAGAGGCATCAGGTGCGTCCTATGACAGCGAGGCAAGGCACCCTGGGCCTCGCAGTCCCAGCGGGTAGTCAAGAGCAGCCTTCAAGGGTTAGTTCCACCAACAAGTTCCATCGGCTCCAACCACGTTAAAGGAGGGTCTTTAAAAAGTGTCCACGTTCTGCGCCTACGAGCGGCATATGTAACCAATCATATGGACATAATCAAAATTTGTATCCTCCCAAAATAACCTTTTTGTGATTTCTCTATCTGTCATACTACAGTGTATCGTCTGTATTTACCACTACATGTCACTCCTTCTTCACAAATCTTTCAATTGTATAATTGTAGCCTTGTTTATTTGTTATTTCCTTTTTTCTAAAAAATAATACCGATTGAAAATTTCGCTTGGGTGTGTTTTATTTACTTATGGATATGTGTTACATGTAATGTATTTATACTGTGAACACCCTAAAGCAATTGAAACTTCCCCGACAGAACCATTGAATTTATACAATACTAATCTCAGAGCTGGCAGCCCTGACACACTGGTCTTCCCACTGTAGAAAGCTTCCCCCCTCCTGACCCTACATCTGGGTTTCTGTACCTCCACAGTGGAGCGGTACCCCCAGAAACCAGAACTCATACGGCGCTTGTGGAAGCCACCCTCCTGAAACTGGGGGACTCCAATCAGTGGATGGTTTCCTGGTACAGACCAGGCCCCCCTGCTTGTGCACACTGTGAGAGCAATCCAAGCACTGGGGCTGGAAATAGGGCACCCTAGGACTCTATCCACCACCACCCCTCTTTGAAAGGACCAAGGACCCCTTTCCCACCCACTAATCTGGGACCTGTCTGGGTCACTGTGAGCCCCCGTCAAACCTGAGCCACCCTCCATAGGATAGCTCCCCATTGCCTTCTCAGATACTCTGGCAGTCACCTAGAAGTCTGTCTCCTTTGCAAGCTCCCTGGGGCAAGAGAACTTAGATTCCTCTAGGTGTTGGCGTAGCTCTGGAAAAAAGTGCCTGAACATATGTTTTCTAGCAGGCACATTGTGCTGCCCTCAAACATGTTCACCATACCACCCTTCACCCCACCATCTATTGCCCTGTAAAAGTGACTGTTAGACTGAGTATCATTGGTGTGGTTTTCCCTGTCTTTTCGGCTCTACCTTCTGTATTGGTTTGACTGTGTGCTGGACTTCGATTTTGATGGTTTATGCACTCTAGGCACTTTACTACTGCTGATCAGTGTTAAAGTGTAAGTGCTCCCTCCCTAAATTCTGATTCTGATTAGTTATTCATGATTGCCATATTTGATTTACTGGTAAGTCCCTAGTAAAATTGTTGTAAACTCATCCTGTGCCCTAGGCACCCCCGTGTTTTCTGACTGGTACTGATAGTAACTGACGGTGCCTGGGCTCTGCCTAACCAGGCTCAGGGCCAGTGCTATGCTGAAAATACACTTAGAATAGAGTGAAATACCAGGGGGGGCGTGGCTAACCGAGCAGCGTGATGGCCGCTCTCTGAGCGAGCTCCGCCGGCTGCACACAAATTAATCCTTCACAATCCTGCGCGACGCTGCTGAGGGGCCCGAATTCCGTTGGAAACTGATGCGGCAACCCGGAGGCACGACCGAGTAAATCCTGGCCGCTCGCGAACGGCTGCGCGCGGTGATCTAGCGACCGCGATTGAAGCCGGCCCGCCGGCTGGAGCCTGCCTGACACTGCGGAGCCCGAGGCGGCTGTGAAACCTGATCTGACCCCGGGGATTCCCAGGCCCGCGGAGATCGGAGGTGAGGAGGTCGCCCTGACGCCCTTGCTGTGGAGCTGGGGGCCACCGGCGAACACTGTGTGGTGCTGCCTGTGCGCGGAGTGTGGAAGCGGAGCGGCCATCCACCTGAGATAGCAGATCGGGGGAGGGTCGGGGCTGCAGCCGAGGAGCGACGCCGCCATTTTGTACTGTGACTGGGGCGACTGAGCAGAAACTGGGCTCCCGCTGTGCTGCATAGCCCACGCTGTACATGCCCCTTGATTGCTGCACCCTGAGGCCCCGGCTGTTCGCCGGTGGATGTACGGGTGTTGATCGCACCCTGACGCCAGGGCTCCACTCCCGGGCATAGAGCGACGTGCTGACGGCCTCGGCCTGCTCCCGCCGGAGCCTCCCACGCTCCTCACCTTGGAGACCGCAGACCACACTTGGAGGGGTCGCCGTCGGACACTGGGCAGCCCACTGGTTTTGGGGCTTCTGTCCTCTTGCTCCCTCCCGCAGCGCCTCGAGCTGTGCCGGCCAGTCCTAGGAGCCTACGCAACGCGCCGGTGAGCGCTTCCTGCCTCGGACTGCGCTTCGCGCCCGGCGCGGGTCGAGGATGGGGGGCACAAAGGACGCAAAGCAGACCAAATTGGCTTTCGACCACAAACAGAGGGCCAAGCAGCAGGCGGTGGACACGGGGGCCACGTCGTCACCCCCAAAGAGCCCCGCAGCCGAAGTCGATTTTGGCGCTTTGATGATGGAGGTCAGATCAAGCCTAAAGAGCATAGACGCAAAACTGGATGCCATGGCTGCACAACTGGAGGCGGTAAAGTCCAAAGTGGAAGTGCACGAAACGCGGCTAGACTGCCTAGAGAGCAAACATACCGAATGCGCCGAGTTTCAGCAGCAGGCGAAAAACCACATCACAAATATTGAGCGCGAACTGGAGGCCATGCGAGCTAAGGCGGACGATCTGGAAGCGCGCTCCCGGAGGTCCAACGTCCGCATTACGGGCATTCCAGAGACGGACAACACCGGAAAGATGGAGGTCTTTGTGTCTGATTTGTTACACGAGCTGTTTGATCCGGACCTGTCCCAGGTATTCACGGTGGAGAGGGCGCACAGGACACTGGGCAGGAGACCGCCACCAGGCGCCACCCCACGCCCTATATTGGTCAAGCTACTCAACTTTCAGGATAGGGACCGCATCCTGCAGTTGGCCCGGGAAAAAGGCAAGATCATCCATAAAGGGAATCACATCTCGTTTTACCCTGATTTCACCCCCCTCGTCCAGGCAGCCAGGAAGGAGTTTATACCTGCGAAGAAGCTCCTGATGCAAGCCGGAGTCCAATACTCCTTGCTCTACCCAGCAAAACTGAAAATCTTTCATGAACGAACTGCTCACTTCTTTACTGACGCCAAGGAGGCCCTAAAGTTCGCTAAACACATCGGAGGCCCTGGTGCCAAACGCAAATCGCCGAGGCTGGAGGAGGACGTGGCCCGCATAAGCGACAACGATTGAGGTACAGGGGGTGCATTCATCTGGGTTTGTCCCTTCCACTACAGTTGACATTTGCTGGACTGTTTGGTCCCCTCTAGATGCGCACTGGGGCCGCTACTGGACCTGCTGGAGCTGGCCCGCTCGTGTCGGGTGGATCTTGGTTGCTGATTGTGTCGCAGGTCTGGGGCGCACTGGACGGCATACTACTCCGGTGCTGTGTGTTCCATACCGCTGGGCGCCCCTCGGGTGTCGCGTGGGGTCTTTAGTGTGCGGCCACCCTGTGCATTCAGGGGTGTCAGCTAGGAGCACCTCGCCCCATGGGGAATCTCCTGTTGTTTTTGTTCTCGATTGACTCATGTGCGTTTCAGAGCACAAATGGGATTTTAGCGCAACCTATTTGGGGGGTTGGCGTGGGTGGGGGTTGGGAGGGACTTTTGTTTGTTTGTTTACCGGTGCTGGTGCAATGCATTGAAATTTATCATTACATGTCCGTGCTGCGCGGGGGCGAGCGGTGGTCTGGGCCTGTTGGTGTGGTGTGGGGGGGCGGGGAGGCGGCCTGGTCGCCTTGGCTGTGCCGTCAACATGGGGGGAGTTAAACTGTGGACTTGGAACATTCGTGGCCTTGGGGACTATAAAAAAGCCAGGTTGATGCATACTATGTTGACTAGACACAATGTAGACATCTGCTTGTTACAGGAAACTCACATTAACTCTGCCCCATCGCCCAGGCTAAAACACCACAGGTGGTCACATGTATATTCCGCTATATACTCTAACTATGCCCGGGGGGTGGCTGTCCTCGTACGGAGGGGGCTGGACTGGAGAGAGCATCAATGTGTACTGGATAAGGAGGGTCGTTATGTACTGGTTCATGGCTCATTGCAGGGGAAGCCACTGGTTTTAGCCGCTGTATATGGCCCCAATGTGGATGACCCTGAATTTTTCCGAACTGTCTGGGCGCAAATTGTGTTGCTTGATTGTGACCTGATAGTGGTGGGGGTGATTTCAATGTGGTGTTGGATGATGAATTGGACAGAAGGGGCACTAGTAGGCCTACACATACGAAGGCGAGACAGGCGTTGCTAGATGTGCTTGAGGAGGGGAGACTGACTGACGTGTGGAGACTCCGACACCCCGGAGAGAGAATGGGGACCTGTATCACGTGCCACCACGACGCTTGGTCCCGTCTAGACTTTTGGCTGCTGTCCCCTGAGGTGGCTACCTGGGTGGGGGAGGTGGAGATTCAGGCTAGGTCGCTTTCGGACCACGCCCCCTGCATGCTAGAACTGCGTATACCCAACGTGGCCCCCAGGGCGTTTTCGTGGCGACTGCCGCCTCACGCTCTTACGGATCAGGTGTTCACGGAAGAAATTAGGGAGGACATTGTTAAGTACTTCGAGGACAATGAGGGTTCAGCCTCCTCTGAGGCCGTGGTGTGGGACGCCTTTAAGGCGGTAATACGGGGCCAGTGCATAGCTCGGCGGGCGGGGGTGCTACACTCCATACGCCGGACACTGGCTAAGTTAGAGCAAGACCTTAAGGAGCTGGACTCGGCCTTCTGCCGGGACCCGTCGTTGGCTAATGCAGGTAGTCTCAAAACAAAACTATTGGAATACAATGAAGAGGCGCAGAGAGAGGTGAAGTTCTTGGGGAAACAGGCGGAAGCTCGTAGATACGGAGAGGGTGATAGACCGAGCAGAACACTGGCTAGGCTGATTGCTCCCCAGACTCAGACGCACTATATACACACCATCATGTCCAGCGAGGGGACGCAGGTCACGGGTCAGGAGGCGGTGCTGAAGGCCTTTGCTGACTTTTATGCCTCTCTATACACGTCCAAACACTCGGCTGCCCCGACTTCTCTGGACGATTTTCTTGACTCTATAGCCCTAGTCTGGTTCAATGACAACCATAGGCAATACATGGACCTGCCTGTCTCGGCTCAGGACATAGCTCAGGTCATTAAAAGCATGCCGGCTAATAAGGCTCCCGGGCCAGATGGCCTTACCACAATGTTTTACAAGACATACGCTGAAGAACTAGCTCCGAAATTGCACTCTGTATTCGTGGAGGCGCTAGAGCTGAATGCCCTCCCAGACTCCATGCGCGAGGCACTCATTGTCACTCTCTTAAACCCCGACAAAGACGAACTACATCTGGACTCCTATCGTCCCCTCTCTCTCATAAATGTAGACGCCAAAATCTTTGCCAAGGTCATAGCGGACAAATTACAGCCGCTGCTGCCGATCATTGCTCTTCCAGACCAGTCGGGGTTTATCCCTGGCCGTGCCACCTCGCACAACCTCAGAACGCTATTTTCCGTCCTACATTATCTTCACCCCTCCGTCCAGGCCGCGGTCGTGTTCTTAGACGCGACTAAGGCCTTTGATTCGTTAGAATGGTCGTACCTCTTTCGTATCTTGAGCAGGATGGGATTCAGTCGTAACTTTATTAATCTCATCCAATTGCTCTATGACAGACCCCGTGCGCGGGTGCGAGTGAATGGCCTGGTGTCCGAACCCTTTCCCATCTCCAGGGGGACTAGACAGGGGTGCCCTCTGTCGCCCCTCCTCTTCGCTATTGCGATGGAACCACTGGCGGCCAGAATACGCCAACACCACACGGCGAGGGGGATAGGCTTCAGCTCTCGCAGCCTGCTTATCTCGCTTTATGCAGACGACGTTACTCTGTACGTCTCCAACCCCGCAGAGAATTTGAATCCCCTGCTCCGAGAATTTGTACGTTTCGAGGGACTGGCGGGTGTGTCTATAAACTGGTCCAAGTCCGTTGCATTCCCTCTCACTGACGGGACAGCTCCACCTCCTTCGGACTACCCCCTCCGTTGGGAGACTGATGCGGTCAAATACTTGGGCATTTGGATTAGTCGGGACACGCAGGAACTATGGTCTCTAAACTTCGGCAGAACGGTCGACTGGCTGGAGCGGAGGGTGGAGGTTTGGAACAAACTTCCCCTGTCCCTGGTGGCGAGGGTGGCGCTGGCAAAGATGGTAGTTCTCCCGAAATTCCTTTATCTGTTCGTAAATCTCCCGTTGCCCATGACTGCATGCTTCCACGCACGAGTCCGCTCCCTACTTGTGTCTCTGGTGTGGGCTGGGCGGCAGGCGCGGACCTCTTGGGCCTTGCTCACGCTCCCGCTGCGGCAGGGGGGCCTTGGAGCGCCTGACCTTCAGCTTTACTCGCTGTGCGCTCAGGCTCAGTTTCTACACTTCTGGGCGTTCCCCACCCCCTACCAGCCGCACGTGGCGGTGGAATTGGCTGCGGTTGCCCCGCTGCCGCTCCGGGTGGCGTTGTATGGCAGGGTTTCCCGCCCCTCGAAGGAGGTGGACACCGTTGAGATGATCCGCTGGTCATGGAAGGAGCTACGCCGGAGGGCGGGCCTTCCCTTGCTCTATGCGCCGGCCATACCGCTGCGGAGCAATCCGATGCTGCCTTGCCTTAGCGCTAGGGGAGATACTCTTACGCTCCAGGGGAGACGGGTGGCCACTTTCGCTGACCTCTACCCTGACGGGACGTTTGGTGAGTTGGATGTCCGCTCGGACGGTCAGCCTACCTCGTTCTCGGACGAGCTCCTGTATCACTCTCTCCGGGAGTCCTGCAAAAAGATGTGGCCTCAATTCCCGAGGAACCCCCGCAACTGAATGCCCTTCAAAACTTGCTGTCACGACCCTCCCCCGCGAAGCTGGTGTCCAGGCTGTACAACTGCATGCAGGAGCAGGCACCGCTCACCGTGCCTAGGGCCAAGCGGGCTTGGGCCACTGATCTGGACGACGCCCTGTCAGACGACATGTGGGAATATTGCTGTAGGCAACTAACAGAGCTGTCGCCGAACTATAGACTCCGACTGGTCCATTTTAAATTCTTGCACCGGTACTACCGCACACCAGTGCTGCTGCATCGCATGGGGATCCGCACTGACGCTTCCTGTTGGAAGTGTGGCGGAGCTGACGCGTCCTTCATTCATGTGGCGTGGAGCTGCCCTAAACTAGTTGAGTACTGGTCGAGCATCTTTGAGGCCATCAACCGCATTTTAAACAGGACTGATGAGCCCTCTCCGCTTTTGGGGCTCCTGGGATACGTTAAAGACACCGTACCCGCTGACAGGAAACTGCACGCGATGCTGCTACTTTACGCTAAACGTCAGGTGGCGATACACTGGGGCCGTGGAGCCCTGCCTACGTTCGCCGAATGGGTTCGTGACGTCGCGTATGGTCAGACGCAGCTCACGACCTACTGGGAGTCGATGCCCACCGCATCTAGGCCCAATGACATCTGGGAACCCTTCCTGCAGTGGACAAGAGAGCGGGCGGATTCGGCTGCATCTGTGGGCTCCCCCGGGACGGGCGTTTCGGATGACATGGGGTAGGCCTTTGAGTCCTACCCACACCGTGATGAGTGGACGGATGCCTGCTTGGTGGGTGCGCCTGGGTGTTGCGGAGTGTGTTGCTTTTGCCGGATCCCGTGCCTGCCGCATGCCTGTTGGATTTGTCGTGTTACCTCCCCTCCCCATCCGGGAGGTCTCCTGCCTTGTCCTGCTGCGTTCCCTCCCCCCCCCCCCCCTGCCCTATGGCTGCTGCCCTGTGCTCCTCCTACAGCCACCGATGATACTTGTGGTCGTCCCTCCAGGACGGACGGGTCCTTGTACGTGAGCCCCTGCGTGAGCAAGCTGTGATGTCTGTTGATTTATTGCACTAGTTCTGCACCGAAAGTTTTCTGTTTCCCTCCGATTGTTGCGGGGGGGTTGGGAGGAAAGGTGGCTGTGGATGATCTATCTATACATTGCCTTTTACAAGAGCTGCGGTCCCAGTACTTGCTGGAGCGATTAGACGGGACCGGGTGCCTAGGATTTGTTTTTAGTCCACGAAGCCCACAAATGTAAGACCTTCCACTTTTCACTGACTACGCCATTGTGCCGCTCATCAATGGCATTGGTGTGTATATCCCTGTATGTTACGTTGTTGTCATTACTTATGACTTCTGCCATGGAGCGCCTCAATTGGACACACTTGTCGATATCGCGGCCTGCCTCCGGGTTGTTGGCGTGACGCAGTGTAATCATTACTTTGCTAAATAAAGGTCTTTCAAAAAAAAAAAAAAAAAAAAAAAAGAATAGAGTGAAATACCAACATACACTATGGTACACTCTGGGTTAGAGTACCCCTATCATTGGCATGACCTCCCCTATAAGGCCCTTGTACATAATAGGGCAGGGGGATCAAAACTACTTTTTAGTCCCTAGTATATAATAGAGCATGGCAGTTTAGAGGCCAGCAGCCATTTCTGCACTTGCATGTGTGCACTGCTGAGACCTGAGTTTATTTTAAAAGCAGTGTTGCAGGACTGCATTTCACATGCAAATGGTGCCCAAACTCTACTTTGCTATTTGGGGCACTTACAAATTAATAAACCACACTATTATGGCTTATTAGGTAGCCCCAGGGTCTCCACTAGGTGTCCCAGTAATGGGGAAGGGGTCAGGTACTTATAAGGAGGACCCTTATAAATAGGTTGTATATGACTTGGGTTTAGTGAACTTGCACATTTAATTCCCATATTGTAGTAAAGTGTTTTCCCAAATCGACTTTTCAGCTTGGAGCACTGTGGATTGAGATCTGCAATATATTTGCATATTCAGAACCCCTAAAGTCTCCCCTAGGTGTTCCAGGGTTGGGGTGTCATGTAGATATTGACAGGAATCTTATAAAAGATGCCCTGGTGTTAGAGACATTGCCCAGTTCTCTTTCACCATTGCAGATCCCCAGCCACATAGGTTAACATGGCAAGAAGTTATTAATTAATAATTCCCCCTTGGAAACCCAGAAAATATCACTCACAGACTTACTAGAATGGTTTCGATAAATCCAACACAATACTATTATTTTCTTTATCCTAAACAGTACAGACAAGCAGTTATAAGACTTTCTTGCCATTAAGTGGATTTGTCAGGATGCTTTGAGGAGGTGATAAGTAGCCCCTGGGGTGAAAGAACCTTTCTGGGAGGAGAGGGTTCTGCTGCATAGGAATGCCAGAGCAAGGCGGAAGGGTGGTAAACAATGATCATCGAAGGAAGGAGGAGACAGGCAGAATGCCAGTTTCATTTACGCTCCTACCCTCTGAACCCAGCCAGATGGCAGGCTCAAGGAAGGAATGTGAAGATGCCAGGGGGAGGGAGTCTATGGAGATGAGCCATCCTGAAGGTTGGTTTAGCCAGCTCATTGGGCAGGAAAGCCCTCCTGTGTGATCCCAAAGAACACTGAATAAGTATCTGAGAGGGGCATGGCCTCTCAGATCTGCTACTTGAACCTAAAGGAAGAAGAAGAAGGGTCCATGCTGGAAGTTTGATTTGCACCAACCAGGCCCTACACTCTGACTGACTGTGCCTTCTGCACACTCTGGAACCTGTGGATCAAACATACTTCAAAAGGACTAAAGAGTGGACTCTCTGCAAGCTACAGGTTAACAGAGCTCTACTGGACCATCACCACCTAGAATCCCCAGCCTGGAGTACTATCAGTGGATTTGTAAGGGTTTTGCCCAAGTGGATTTTTGGAACTTTCAAGGACCTTCTTGGAGCTTCCAGATCCTCGGAGTAAGTTTTGGACACTTTGGGGCCCTACAAAGGAACTTCAGGAATAAGTTCCAGACGATTGGAGAAGTTTGGAGCAACTTTAAAAAAAACTCCATAAGTGGACTGCCTCGACCTGGCCAGAAAAGCCAGCGACCCTCAACCGTGAGCTGGTCTGCCCTCCAGGTTCGTCCCGCTGAAAAGCATTGGAGGTTTGACTTCCAGAGTTTGACCAGGATTTGGTCGAAATCCAAGCCGGTGTACCCTCACTGAATCCGGCCTGGTGAAAAGCATTGAGGGACCTCAGAAGAAAAAGCTCCGTAAAAGTTTTTAAGTTTGAATATAGAAAAGGTGACAGGACCAACCGCGAGGGTCAAGCCACCCACCTTCAAACGCGATCCGGCCTGGATCTCTGGTTCGTCCTGCTGGAAAGCTCCGGAGTGCGGACTTCCATAGCTTTGACTGGAAGCTCATCGAAAGGCAAGCCGGCGAACCCTCATTAAATCTGGACTGGCTGAGAGATTCGAGGGACCCCTGGAAGAAAAGCTCCAGAAAAGTTTCTGAGTCAGAAGGTAAAAACTTTGACCGAGGCCTACCGCGAGGGGTAGCCATGTATGGCTCCATCGCGGTTGGCCTGAAACTTTGACTTTGTCCCAGTCTAGCGCGACCGGATGCACCAAAAGGCGCTATAGGTTTTTATGTGCTATATATTGCTACATCTTTAAAAATTCATATCTCCGGTTCCCTCTATTGGATTATTTTCATTTTGGTGTCATTTTAAAGATAAAACTATTTCCTAAATTGGTGTTGGATTTTTATTGTGTGTTCTGTCTTAATTGTTACTGAGTTGTTATTTTTAAATGCTTTACATACCTCTCTCTGAAGTTAATCCTGTCTGCTCGCAGCATACCTACCAAGGTTTAAGCATGGGAATCATTTTCTGAGACCTATTCGGAGCCCTATATTGTGTTAGTGGCCTTACTGCCAGTGGTAGATATATTTATCACTACTAATAATCCATTTTCCAGGGCCTGAAAATCAAATGCCACTAGTGGGCCTGTAGCACTGATAGTGCCACTCAGATGAGTAGCCCTGTAAACGTGTCTCAGGCCTTCCATTGCAGTGTCTGTGAGTGCAGTTTTAAACTGTCATGTCGACGTGGTAAGTGCACCAACTTACCATGCCCTAACCTTCCCTTTGCTTACATATAAGGTACCCCTAAGTTAGGCCCAAGGTACCTCCATGAATAGGGTGCAGTGTATGTGAAAGGTAGGACATGTACTGGTTTTACATGTCCTGAAATACTGCAGATTTTATTTTTCACTATTGCAAGTCCTATCTCTCCCACAGATTATCATTAGAGATGCCTTGTAACATCTTCCAAGTGTAACTTTGAATTGGGAAGAGATAGATATTTGGTGTTTGGGCTCCCTGAATGCAAAAATGAAAGATACATCTTTTAGTGAAGATGAGTTTTAAATTGTGTGTTTGAAAATGTCACTTTTAGAAAGTGAGCATTTTCTTGTTTAGCCATCCTGTGCCTCTGCCTGCCTGTGGAATCAACATTTGGTTTAGGATAACAGGGGCATGATTGTGCATTTACTATAGACAGTCATACAAAGATAGCTGAGGTGTGTCCTGCATATCCTGAGGGCGCATCACCAGGCTGATAGGTCTTCCTGAGCTAGAGTGGTGGGAGAAGTTGCAACTGAGATCTTTATAGGGCTGTGCCTTTCCTCTCACAATGCTGTCTCTACTCCCCTGTAGTCTTTCTGGAGCCAAGGCTGGGCAAGGCAGGAACTTTTAAATTGCAAAGTCTTTCTTTTGAAGTATGCCTACTTGAAAGACCAAAAGGGGTATAAGTATTGGAAATAAAACCCCAGGCGTTTAGAAAATGTCTGGATCAAGAGCAACCTCTCCCAAGTAGAAGAGCTGTGAGAAAGAGTACTGCACTTTAGTGTGTGTTGCTTTGCTGGCTTGGCCTGCGGTTGCTGCTTCTGCTTGGGAGACAAAGAGGACTAGACTTTGCTGTGTATCCTGCTTGTAAAATTTCTCCAAGGGCATGTTTGTGCATGCCTCCTGTTAAGAAGTCTCAGGGCCATCAAAGAGTTCATCTGCTGCATCCCTGAAATCCACTGCTCGGATTTCCGACCTGTATTGTGGTGTTTTTTCCAGTTCTGGGCCCTTGGAGGTTGTTTTGCTGCTTGAAGCCATAAAATTTGATGCATAGCCCTTCCAGCGCCTGTTTTTCCGATGCAGCACTGCAATGCAGGATAACTTTCCACACACCGCTGCCATGCGGCCTCAGAAATCAATGCAGCACCTTCCCATGGCTGAAGAAACTGCCGCAACCCGGGTTCAGAGAACCGTGTCTTAGAAGTGTGAGACCACTGCACTGACTCCGATGCAGTCCCTGCTCTGCGGCTGAAAGAATCAATGCATTGTTGCACTGCAGCTAAAGAAATCGACGAAGCACCTGTTTGCTGCAGCTGCATTGAGCATCACACCTGTGCGCCAAGCTTTCCGACACATGATCCACAGACCAAAACCATCTTGGATTTTGATGCATAGCTTCCCCTTACAGTCAGGATTCGCTACAACACTTCTCCAGCCTGCAGCAGAACTGACAAATCGCCTACCCAGGGTATCAGGAACCGATGCATTGCTATGTTTTCCCGACGCTTCCCTCCTCTCCGACTGTTTTGCCTCGTGAACTTTGAATCATCGAAAAAGGTACTTTGTGTAAAATCACCACATCCATAGAGTTCTATGGACAGAATTGCTAAAACCTTTTAAAAGTGATATTTTGAGATGTGTATGTTGGATTTGTTATGTTGTGGTCTTGTTTGCTTTAGATAAAGATGCTTTATTTGTCTAAACTGGTGTAGTGTGGTGTCCATTTGTAGTGTATACAACGTGTTTCTGTGTGTTGTGTACAAATACTTTACACATTGCCTCTGAGAAAGACCTGCCAGCTTGTTCCAAGCTACCAATTAGGTGAGCAGGAGTTATCTTGGGTATATAATCCCCTTATACTGACTAGAAGGAAGGGTCCCTACGTGGACAGGGTGCATACCACTGCCAACTAGAGAGCTGCCATTTCTAACCGTGACCCACAAAATCACCCAAGGGCTGATGAGGAAGTTTACTATTGCCCCTGAATCTCAACCTGCGCTCTTCTGGTTTGAAGGTATATCTCTAGACAAGGGTTTACTTAATAGTGGGATACCTCAGCCTGTCCCTCTCATCTAGGGCCAATAGGGCATCCATTTCTTTACCAGGTATATGCCTCCATAGGACAGCAGCCCCAATCCTCCTCAGGGGTCCTGTTCGCTACTAGAGTGACCTCATACACCTCAAACCACTGATCTATGTCATCCCCCTCCCTGAAGTCAGGCACCAAATCTCTGGGTGTGTGGACCTTTCCTTCAGTACTGGACATGGTATTTTTGCTGCCATCACTGGAATCTATTTGGTTTGCATTTAAGTCCAGTTTGTTTAGACTCTGCTCCTACGCCTACAAGATCATTCTTTCTTCCATGGTTTCCTTAGCCACAGCAGCCTCCATGGCAAGTTTTTAACTGGCTAAGGCTCTCTCAGCCTCAGCACTCCTCTCTTCTGCCAGGGCTTTGCCAGTCTCAGCTCCTCTCTCCACTGCAACCAGTGGGGTCAGCCACAGCTGCAGGGCCCTCTCAGCCTGTTTGTCTTTGAACTCCTCAGGGAACAAGGTGTGTGAAGAGACACTGCTCCAAGCTGTAAAAACAGCATGGGACGCCCTCTTTGTGGGCTCCCCTCTTTCCTGTGGCACTTCTGCCAGTCATTTTTCTCCTCCTCGTCCTCCTTCTCAAGGCCACTGGCCACACTGGCCTCTGGTTTGGCATCCAGGAGGTTCGAAGGCATTGCATTCTTTAGAATTTCAGAGGGGTCCTCCCCAGAATCATTTGTTTGTGCTGCTAGCCAGCATGGTTCCTCATAATTAGATAGGGCAGTCTGAAGATCCTGCTGTGTGGATTTCGTCTTCATAGCCAGCCCCCTATCCTTGCAGAAATCTTTCAGCTCCTTTGTAGTGTAGCATGATAGGTGTCATACTGTTAAGGCCTCTGAGGTGCAACAACCAAACAGAATTCCAAGTTGATGGAGATGAAGGAGGAGTAAATATAGAAAAAATGACAAATTGAGAAACACATAATGGTCTTAAGGTGTGGATGGTAGTGTGCACCAAATTACTGTATGCTACTGCACAAACACAAGTCCTATCCTCACCGCTGATCTCCAGTGTTGAAAATAGGATCTCTATTTGGCAGAGGTTTTCACCCTGTCCAAGTAGTGGCTACCACTCTAGTAAGGGTAGGTCAGATACACAACCTAAAATAGCCTGTGCTCACCCTCTGGCAGCTTGTCACAGAGCAGTCAGGCTTAACTTAAGAGGCAATGTGTAAATTATTTGTGCACACTTTAATTGAAGGAGCTCAATGAAAACACCACAAAAGACTCCATAGCAGTAGAGAAAATGTATCTGAATAAAACAAGACCAAAACGACAAAATTCCAATCAGTAGAAGTCCAGATATGATTTTTTAAAGATGAAATCCCAAAACAGTGCTTAGTAGTCAATAGCTCTAAAGGGTTATTTGAGGTTGCGCTAGACCTGGCCAAATTTGAAAAGCCAAGCTGACCACAATGAAGTGCAGGTCCTGCTGAAGTTTTACCTTCTCAGGTTGAGCCAAGAGTCCCGTTCATGGGGAAAGAGTTCGCTGGGAGTATGATGAGCATTACTTGCTGTGGTCTGCAGGGCACGAAGAGCTGCTGGGCATCGGGGACAGATGGGCTGGGTCCTCATGGTTGCCAGCAGTGATGCTGGTGTGTGAAGAGTGATGCTGGTGTGTGAAGAGACGCACTTGCCCCCCTTGTGCTGATTCGTTGAGCGAGCTACGCAGTTCTGGAGTGAATGAGCCGTACGCTGATGCGAGGAGCCCAAAAGATTAATTTTAAGGCGCTGTAGTGCACGGAACCCACTTCCGAGGCCCTGAACTGGAGGGGGCACCTCAGGCAATGGTAGGACTCACAGATGGCAGAGTACAGCATCACCAACAGAGTTGTAAGAAGACGTTTGTGACCCTGAGACTTCAGAGAACAGGAGGCAAGCCAGAAAGTCCTTTGAGAAACTTGAGTTCAAGGATATAGAGAACAGGTCCAGTCCCTTTCACTCCCAGGCAAGAAGCAGCTTGCAGCAGGCCAACACAGCAGAGTAAGTGGCAAAGTGGCAGTCCCTTCTGTAGCACAGCAATTAGCAGACAGCAGGCAAACTCAGCAGAGCCAATAGCAAAGTGGTAACCCTTCCTCAAGCAAAGCAGCACTTCTTCTAGGCAGAATGCCCTTTATTCTAATGGAGTTCTGAGTTGTTGGTATCAGAGGTTCAGTACTTATACCCAAATGTGTCTTTGAAGTGAGGGAGACATCAAAGAGGCCTTTGAGGATCACAAGGTACCTGCCTCCCCTTCCCTGACTCCTATTCAGGTGCAAGTGTCAGCTCCTACCTTCCAATCTACCTCAGGAAGGCCCATCAGCCTGGTGATGGTGATGGGTCAGTGTAGGAAATCACCCTCACCCCACAAGATTCAACCATAGCCGCAAAGGGGGAAAGGTAGAAGTTGAAAAGAAGAGGACACAAGGCAGAGCCCTGGGGTCCCCACAGAGCAGGTGTTTCTCGTTGGAGACAAAAGGATGGAGAGAAACTTGTTGAGTCCGGTTACCCAGATAGGATAGGACCGTGTCCAGGACAGGGGCGTGTTTTGAATCCCTAAGTTGTTTAATCTATCCAGAAGGATAGGATGGGAGACCGTGTCGAACGCCGCAGATAGGTTGAGAAACACTAGCATAACTGGTTTGCCCGAATCCACGCATTCACGGATGGTCTCAGAGACTTCGAGAAGGGCGGTCTCAGTACTGTAGCCGGATCTGAAGCTGGACTGAGAGTCATGGAAAAGGTTACAAGATTCCAAGTGGCTGGAGAGTTGTTCCTGAACTACTTGCTCATGCTGGTAGAAGGGAAATAGGTCTAAAATTTTTAAAATCAGTAGGGTCGACATCCGTTTATTTGAGAATAGGCACTAGAAGAGCCTATTTCCACACTGAGGGGAAGGTACCAGAGCATAGAGAGACGTTCCAAATCTGATTCAGTGGGGTATTGATGAGGGGAGCTAAGATATTGAAGAACTGAGCCGGGAAAGGATCCTTGGGAGGACCGGATTTGCATGTTAAGAGTTTGTGAAGTGAGGTATCGGAAGAGATAGGACGGAAAGTGGTCAGAAAATCATAGTTGACAAACCTAGCAACAGGGACTGGGGAGTGAAGTGGAGGAGACAAACGTGGAATAAATATCAAGAATTTTGTCCTGAAAGAAATCTGATTGCCCATTGCAAAGGTTCGAGGTAGGGGAGACTACACTTGTGATGATGGCAGGCTTGGTAAAAATCTTTTACAATTTTACAAAGAGTCTTAGCCAAATTACCTGCAGAGTGAATTTTGTTAATAAAATAATCTCTCATCGTAGAGCCTTCGAGTTTGTGGAAATTCTTTAGGGCAGCTTTATAAACGAATTTAGCCGTGGAGTCGTAGGATGATCTCCAGCTGCGCTCCAATTTCTTGCAGTGGCTTTTCTCTAAAAAGATGTTTTGAGGCAATCCCCATGTTAACCTGTGGGAGGGATAGGCCTTGTAGTACTGAAACTCAAATTTAGCAGTTTTTCACTACCAGGACATGTACAACTCAAAATGACATGTCCTACCTTTTAACTACACTGCACCCTGCCCATGGGTCTACCGAAGGCCTACCTTAGAAGTGACTTATATGTAATAAACTTGAACATTTGTACCTGGTAAGTAGGTTAACTTGCCAGGTAGAAATGGCAGCCTAAAACTGCACACACAGGCCCTGCAATGGCAGGCCTGAGCCATGTTTAAAGGGCTACTGAGTATGTGGTACAATCAGTGCTGCAGGCTCAGTAGTATCTTTCAATTTACAGGCCCTGGGCACATATAGAGCACTTGACTAGGGACGCATAAATATATTAAATATGCAAATTGTGAATAAGCCAATCTTACCACATTTTAGGAAGAGGGCATATGCACTTAAGCACTGGTTAGCAGTGATAAAGAGCACTGAGTCGTAAAGATGACAAACAAGGTCAGAAAAAAGGAGGAGAAAGGTAAAAAGTTTGGGGGTGACCCTGCAGAAAGGGCCTGGTCCGGGTAGCTTTTCCTATTACATCACACCATAAAACATGGCTGGATTAGCTTGAAAAAATATAAGCTTTTTAAATTGACAGAGTTTCATCTGCTTCATGTACACTTACATAGCACAGTCTGAGCCGGATATATTTTTTTCATATGAGTAATTCCGAAAATATGTTCACCTCTGCCAAAAAAATAAGAGAGGTCTAACACTTTTACTGATATTGACATTTACTTCTGTTTCAACTCATAAAATACGTTCCCTCTGTTCTTTACACATAAAGAAATAATTCACACTGTACTCACCTTCAGAGATAACTTTGTATAATTCCAAGTAGCGTGCTCTGAGTAAATAAATAGGAGTAAATGCCAGTAAAATGAGTGAAGTACAGGCTTGCATTGATTCCTACATTGATTTTTGATGAGATTTAGCTTTATTGTTTTTGTAGATTGCAGGGCATTCTTGATCTCGAAGGCTAATTTGTAACTGTTGATTACGCCACCAGCTGCCTGCATCATCCATTCCTGGTATCACAGTCTTCTCATTAAACTGACGTGAGAAAACAGGAGTTTTTACAGTTTTTGCCCCCACTTTCTACCCCCAGTTGGACTACTGGATGCTGGTTTTCTGACTCTGACTGTGCCTTGGGCTCTGCTAACCAGGGCCAGTGCTCTGTGTGATACGTACATGGTAATTATGTGTAATTACAATTGTTACTAACAACCTACACGTAAGCTTCTAATATATGGTAGAGCATGTAGGTTTAGAGGCCCAGTGGATTTAATGCACTTAAATGTGCACTTCTGTGTTGCCCACTGTCATTTTAAAGCCAGCCCTGTTTTTCAGGCTACTTTTAAAATAAAACTATGCCCAAATTCGACTTTGGATTTAAGAGTACTCTAAAAGTCTTAAACTACCTTATTTATACATATAGATCACCCCTAAGGTCTGGCCTATGTGCCCAAGGGTAGGGTGCATTATCGTAATAAGCAGGGACATTATAAAATATGTTTTATATGATCTGGTGTGTGAAAAACTGCCAATTTCATTTTTACCCATTGCAGCTCCATAGGCTACAATGGGAAGCCTTTATTAAACTTTAATAAAGTCTAACTTTTGACAGGAGTGAGCTAAAAGATTAATTCAAAGTGTTAAAATAATATTTACAATAAATCCAACGACTTGCCAAGGTTAGAGAAAGTAACTTTAGACCTGCTTTCCTTAAATTAACTAAAATCAGCCCTGTAGCTAGGAGGGCGTGGCTTGGCCGGCTGCAAGATGGCCGCACTCTGAGTGGGCTCTGCCGGCCAAGCTAGAAAATCCGTCGTCATCCTGCAGACAACTACACTATACCAATTCTTGAACAGCATTCCCTTACCTGGCATCTCCTGAGGCGTTGATAGATCCCGCTCCTGCCTCCCGGCGATGACTTGGGCCCAAGATCCACTGCCCGACTACTGCACTGGGCCCCCGCCTCGAGGCCGCCCCGGATCAGCCCTCCTCCTTCTGCTGCTGGGCCGGCTCTGGGAGCTTCACATTGCCTGCGGGACGTCTGAGGGCTCCACGCTGCACGGACCGGTGAGTGGCGCTGCCGCTGCGGCTTGCCCGGGCGGGGTTGGGGGTCCGCGGGCTGCACCGCTGGCCTGGGCCCTATCGACTTGGGCGCCATCTTCTCTACCTCTCCGTCGCTCACTCCGGCGGCTAGAGGTGCCCGCGCCCGGTGACGGAAGCGGCATACCCCTGCGTCCCTCTGCTGGTGAGGCCCCAGACTGGCGCGTGCTCTCGGCCTCTCCCCCGCTGCGTTGTATGGGGTGACCTGACTTCATCTGCACCCTGGCCTCTGCCCCCTACAGCCTGACATACCTGGATCTCGCCGCCCCTGGCGCCTGTGCTCTGCCTGCAACTGGGAGGTTTCGGGCCCTGTGCCCTCACTAAACACTGCCCCCATTACGGAATTGGTGGCCCTTGCCTGCGGATCGGCGATGTCTTGGCCCCGCGGGCCTGATCCTGACTCGGGGCTCTGTGGGAGGCTTGATGACTGCACACACCTCCTGCTGATTCTCCCCGCTGACCACTCCTCCTCTCTGTCTCCGCAGCGGGTGCAGCTTCTGTTACTGTGTCGCGCCGGCTGCGGTCCTCATCTGCTGCGGTTGCTCTGCCCTTGGGCCTGTGCTCCTTCATTGGCCGGACCTGCTATAGCCTGGGGGCTTGTGCGGTTCTAGTGGGAATTCGCCGCACTGTGGCCCCTGGACGGCCATCCTGCACATTGTGTGTTAAGCACTTGCAGCTTCTACGCCAGGCACCCGTCTCTCCTCCGCTCCTTGTTTGCATCATCGGAGGAGGCTTATTCGCCCTGCCTGAACCTTGCGCTGCGAGCTTCGAGGTCCCCGTCATAACAGGCCCTGCAGGGCGGGCCTTGTGCTTGGTGCTTGCCTGGCCTTCGTGGGGAGTTTGTTTCGCCACCCTGCTTCCTTTTTCACCTTCGGATCCTGCTGGGTGCCGCTCCGCCATCTCCTGGCTGTGCTGACATCCTGCTATCTTTGCTGTCGGCCGCATCTCTCCACCGCCATCCCAGCGCCATTGTTTTTTGGAGGCCGGCTGCGACTGCGCCCCAGTACCGGTATTTTGCCTATCTCTCTTAGTGTATATCCACTTGCTGGGGGGATGGGTCCACCCACCGCGCCCTTTGCCGCAGCATTTCTTGGTCGCTTCTCCTCCCCCCTGCTCCTTGGTGGCGTCGGCTGTCTGGGACTGGCCACCATGGGGAGGACTGACCCCAAGCAGCCCAAAATCACCTTTCACCAACGAAGATCGACACGCCAGGACGGCGCTGGCTCAGATGGTGGTGAGACTGCGACCTCCATGGATGCACCTCCGGCCCGTGACGATGACCTGAAGGCAATTATGCTCGAGGGGAAATCTGCGGTCACTGGAATAGCGACCCAGCTGGACCAACTCTTTGCTTGTCTGGACTCGGTGAAGGCCCGGGTTGACTTCCACGATAATCGTCTCCTCCATGTTAAATCCAGGGTCTTAGACATTGAGAACGCAGCTACTCAGGACCATCAGAAATTGCTGCAGATGGACAAAATCCTAGATATAATTTAGAATAAAAATGAGGACTTGGAGGGGCACTCCCGTCGGAGCAATCTCCCCATTACAGGTGTACCACAGTCCACCAATATTTCTCGCATGGAGGACTTTGTGGAGCAACTGGTCAAGGAACTCTTCAGTGACTTCTCTCCTCAGTTTTTATTGTTGAACACGCACGTCGCTCCCTTGGCCCACGCCCTGGTCCCAGATTGCTTCCTCGCCCCATTATTGCAAAAATCCTAAATTTCAGAGAACGGGATGCCATTCTCCGTGCAGCACGCGACATGGGCAAAATTAATCATCAAGGAAACTCACTCTCATTCTACCCAGACTATTCTCTTACTGTACAGGCTACCCAGCATGAATTCCTTCCCGCAAAATGGATCAAAACATGTGGTCTCTTATTCTCTAGCCTATCCGGCAAAGCTGAGAATCAGACAGGGCGCAAAATCGCTTGTATTCCCCGATCCCAGAGACTCCCTCGCCTTCGCTAAGAAACTCGATAAATCATCACGCTCCTCACCGTCTGGTTCTCAGCTTGCTGCATCCGATCGCCTCAGCGACAATGATTGAAAAAGCTGTGACTTGCTAGCCAGTCCTTTCCTGAACATTGTCCGTAGTTATTTCAGCTTGGTTGCAAGGGGGGACGGTACGGTGGGGGGCGGTCTATGGGGAATGTTCATGACTGCACTTGGTTTGTTTTGGCTTTGCCAGAAACAGGGTTTATACTGCATCATGTGCGTGGGGTTGGTATGGGTTGGGGTGAGGGGGTTCTCCTGTGTTTTTCATTGCTTTTTGGTGTTTTTCATGTTTTTGCTTTCACATCTTCCAATTTCTAGCTGTATTATCGGGGCTGCATGTCGGCACATGGTATCCTTTCCCCCTTGACAGACACAAGTTCCTCCTTCAGAGCTTTCTGCTCCCTGAAGCCTATTGACATGGCTTGGTTGTTCATGACTGTAGATTTCCGGTGGTCCCAGTGCGCACTTCAAGTGCCCGCCCGGCTCCTCCTATTGTCAGGCTCTGCTTGCCCGAGCACACTTGGTGGCTGTTTGCGCTCCCTGGCCTCTTGCACTGCACTCTATTTTATCTCAAATTTCACAACACCATGACAGATACCACATGTTGGACCTGGAACATCCGAGGTCTTAACGATCACCGCAAAGCCAGGCTCATTCACTCACACCTACACCGGCATACGGTCGACATCTGCCTTCTGCAGGAAACCCATCTGCTGCCTGCAAACTCTGCCAGACTTCAGTCGCGCTACTGGGACGAAGTGCACTCCTCTTTCCATTCCTCCTACTCTAGGGGTGTGTCCATTTTGATAAGAAGAGGGCTCCCTTGGCACACCACTCAGGTGATCACTGACCGGGACGGACGTTATGTCATCTTGCACGGCACCCTCCTGTCTCAACCCTTGACTGTTGCTGCTGTGTACGGACCCGACTCGGACAATCCTGATTTTTTCACTCATGTATGGCACCTTATTTCTTCTTTGGGACCGGCTGCCCTTCTTTGGGGGGGGTGATTTCAACGTCACACTCTCTGCAATCCTGGACTGCTCCGGCCACCACTCTTCCCACCCCCGCTCCACTGCTTTGCTCCAATCTATATTTACCAACAACTCGTTATATGACGCCTGGCGTCACTTCCGACCCGAGGCCCGTGAGGGAACTTGCGTCACTGGTGCCCGTGGCTGCTGGTCCCATATTGATCTTTGGGTTACCTCCCCATACGCTATCACATGGCTGACCTCTGTGGACCATATGGCATGCACCTTCTCCAATCACGTGCCAGTTCAGCTTTGCCTTCATCTCCCCGACTCTCCGCGGCGTGCCTTTACATGGCGGCTCCCTCCGAACGCCCTACGGGATGCCGTCTTCTGTGATGTGATCCAAACAGCGATTACCAACTACTTTGACCTAAACGTCGACTCCATGGACTCCGCGTCTACCCTCTGGGAAGGCTTCAAGACAGTGATACGCGGCGAGTGTATCTCGAAACAAGCTGGTGTCCTTCGCACCATCCGCACCTCTCTAGATAAGTTAGAATCAGAGATTAAGGCCCTCGACGATAAACATGCGGCCCACCCCAGGCCAGAAACCCTTGCGAACTTGTGTGTAAAACATACCGAATTCGCTGAGGAGGCGGATAGGGAAATCTCCTTCCTTGGCAGGGAGGCCCTAGCGCGTCGCTTCGGCCCAGGCGATCGACCAGGTAAGACCCTGGCAAACTTCTTACACCCTCCCCGCACCGCGTCGTATATCACGGCTCTTCGGGACGGTGGTCCCACCAGAACCACCTCCCCAGAAGAAATCAAGGTCCGTTTCATGGACTATTACTCGCAGCTCTACGCCGCCGGCCCCTCACCTTCCCGCGAGGCTTTCGAACAATATTTCGATACCCTCGGGTTGGTTTGTATCTGGAGCACCAATATAATGTCCCCTGGATTATATCAGCAATTTTGGCAAATTATTGGTTAAGGCCATAGCCCCACTAAATTTTCAATGCACTAATTTCACAGTGCTTTGAGATTTTATTGTCCACATGGATTAAACCAACAACAAATGGGCCACACAGTTGAGAGAAGTGATGAAGGAGTTGAATCTTCCACTACAAGACAGAGAGCCCACACACCTCAAAGAGCAGACTCTAGATTTAGGTGCCGATTCCGATCCTGTAAAACCCGGGTACAAACCATCGGATGGAGTGTTTTCTCCGTCTGACTCGTACCCGGGAAAAACACCTTACAAACCCGCAAGTACGATTCGTACAGAAACACCATTTCCGTACGAATCGTAAAAAACACCGACCGGCTAAAACATACCCACAATTCCAATCCGGGACACCGCGTACGCGACATTCGCAAGGAGTCATGCAGCGTTTTACGGACCAGCAAGTACGATTCGTACCCACAGCACTTCGCACGGCAATATTTTTACGGGACCCAAAAAGTGCCGGAGAAGCTAAGTACGCCACGATGCACGGCGAAAAGGGGCCCCGGTACGCACCGTTGCCCCATCCCTACACGTCCATGCCGTACCCCAGCACCCCCCCATTTCCGCGCCGTACCCCAGCACCCCCCCATGTCCGTGCCGCACCCCCACCCCCGTAGGCACGGAGCGTACCCCCACCCCACCCCCATAGGTACGGAGCGTACCCCCACCCCCGTAGGTACGGAGCGTACCCCCACCCCCGTAGGTACGGAGCATACCCACACCCCGTAGGTACGGAGCATACCCCCACCCCACCCCCATAGGTACGGAGCGTACCCACACCCCCGTAGGTACGGAGCGTACCCACACCCCCGTAGGTACGGAGCGTACCCCCACCCCCGTAGGTACGGAGCGTACCCACACCCCTGTAGGTACGGAGCGTACCCACAACCCCGTAGGTACGGAGCGTACCCCCACCCCACCCCCGTAGGTATGGAGCTTACCCACGTCCCCGTAGGTACGGAGGGTACCCGCACCCCCGTAGGTACGGAGCGTACCCACATCCCCGTAGGTACGGAGCGAACCCACACCCCCGTAGGTACGGAGCATACCCACACCCCCGTAGGTACGGAGCGTACCCACACCCCCGTAGGTACGGAGCGTACCCACACCCCCGTAGGTACGGAGCGTACCCCACCCCACCCCACCCCCGTAGGTACGGAGCGTACCCACACCCCTGTACGTACGGAGCGTACCCACACCCCCATAGGTACGGAGCGTACCCACACCCCCGTAGGTACGGAGCGTACCCCCACCCCACCCCCGTAGGTACGGAGCGTACCCACACCCCCGTAGGTATGGAGCGTACCCACACCCCCGTAGGTACGGAGCGTACCAACACCCCGTAGGTACGGAGCGTACCCACACCCCCACCCCACCCTGAAGGACTGGGTTATTCTAAGACCCAGCTTGCTCTACAAACAATTGTTCAGCTGGCGCAACAGTGTTCGATGAAGTGAACGACGAATCAGACCTTGGGTTCTCTGCTACCGATGACTCCACATGTGGGTTTGGCAGTGACAAATCATCCCCTACAGGTTGAGCGTCACTAAACGGCACAAAGTGTAAAGGAGTCTCAGTTTCCGCTGCCGAAATCCCAGTTCTCACCCAACCGTCTGTTGGTAAGGGGATCGGTGCCTTTTTCGTGTGGCTAGCGTGGACCCAGTTCTTCCGGCCCTCCAGTCGAACCGCAGTCCTCGTTGTCAACAAGACTTGAAAGGGTCCTACGAATCTTGGCTCCAAGTTACGTTTCCGACCAAAATTTCGGGTAACGACCCAGTCGCCTGGCCGGAGCTGATGTCCAGGACCCTCTGTCTGCGCCGGTAGAGCTTCAAAGACCTGTTGATGGATTAACCGTAGTTTAGTGGTCAAATCATGAAGGTAATCGATTAGCATTGGATACTCAAGACTATCAAAAGCCTTAGGTCTCGGGACTCCCCAAATGTTCGCAGGGTGGCCGAACACAATTTCATATGGGCTAAGCCCTACTCGAGAGTGTACAGTCGCTCTGGTTGGTAGGAGAGCCAGAGGCAAGGCATCTGGCCATGATAGACCAGTCGTGGCTTGTATCTTTGCGAGTTTGAGTTTCAGGGTACCATTGTACCCTTCAACCAAACCCGCTGCCTGAGGATGATTAGCGCTATGGAATTTCTGACGAATTCCAAGGCCCTTACACACACTCTGCATTACACTTCCCACAAACTCGCTTCCATTATCCGACCACACGATCCGTGGCATTCCATACCGAGGAAAGTATTCCTTCAGCAGGATTTTCGCTGTGGACAGGGCAGTATTATCCTTCAGAGGATAAGCCTCAATCCATCTGGAGAACGCACAAACCACAACCAAAACATACTTCAGGTTATTGCATCTCTCCATATGGATAAAGTCCAGTTGGATAACCTCAAAGGGACAGACAGGAGGAGCAAAATGACCAGGTGGAGTGGGGGTGCCCTTGCCAGGATTGTGCATCAAACACACCATACAATTCTTAACCACTCTCTCGGCACACTTAGCAATACCCTCATTCTTCCATACAGGGGACAAGAACCTACATATTCCTTTTGCACTAATATGTGACAACCCATGAGCCATCGTCACGACAGCTAATACGTACGCATCTGGTAACATCCACCTCTGACATTCCGTCAGGTCAACCCAACATCCATGCATATCCAACTTCCCCGTACTTTCTTTCCACTTGGTCTTTTCAGCTTTAGTAGCTTCGTTCTGAATTGCTTTCACACTCTCAACAGTATTTTCACACATACCAGTCTCCGTCGGCCACCTCACTGAACTCGTAACATACATTCGGGTCGTAAAATCCTTAGCCGTTTCCTTAGCAATCTCATCCGCAAACGCATTACCACGACCAACATCATCCGTCACTTTCCGATGTGCACTACATTAAACGATCGCCACTTGTTTAGGCAATGTAAGTGCATCCAAAAGGTCATTCACGAGCTGCCCGTGTTGGATCTTCGTACCATGCGATGTCATAAATCCTCTTTCTCTCCACAGTCTTCCAAAGTTGTGCGCAACGCCGAATGCGTACTGACTGTCGGTAAACACATTCACTCGCTTTCCTTTAGACAAAACACACGCTCTTGTCAATGCAATCAATTCTGCCGCTTGTGCTGAATTCTGATTCAATCTCGCAGTTTCCACAACCGTGCTCAACGTCACTACAGCATACGCAGTCGTCACATCGCCATTCGGCAACTTGAAGCAAGAACCATCCACATACAAAGTACCATCAGGATCTGTCAAGGGAGTGTTTTTCAGGTCCACACGACCCTTTGTTTCTTCCTCAGTTAGTAAATAACAATCATGTGGCGGTATATCATCTGATTCCATATTAATCGGCAACAATGTCGCCGGATTCAGTACATTACAACGTTTGATCTGTATATGACTTGCCAAAAGGGTCAGCTCGTACCCAGACAACCTTGCACTCGTCAGATGTTGAGTTTTTGTCCGGTTCAAGAGAGTGTCAACCGCATGCGGAACCATCACCATGAGCATATTATCCATGACAAGACCTGCGGACTGCCGAATAGACGCCGCTGCTGCCGCTGTCGCCCTCAAGCAACTTGGCAACGCTCTGGCTACCGGGTCTAAGGTCGAGGAAAAATATGCACACGGGCGCTGCTTGCCACCAAATTGTTGCGTTAAAACACTTAACGCACAACCTTCCCTCTCGTGGACGTATAGTGTGAATGGCTTGCTGTAATCAGGAGTACCTAACACAGGAGCCGAACACAACGCATCACGTAGTTCAGAAAAACTTTTCTGACATTCCTCCGTCCATGGCAAGGGAGTCGAAACATCCTTGCACGTGAGAGCTATCAATGGCTTCGCTAACAGTGAAAAATTTGGAATCCACTGTCTACAGTATGACGTGATACCTAAAAAGGCACGCACATCTCTCTGAGTCGTCGGCACAGCCATTCGAGCAATTGCTGCGATTCTTTCAGGGGTCAACCTTCTTCCTGCCTTTGACAATAAGTGACCTAAGTAGGTAACTTCTTGACAACAATATTGTAGTTTAGAAGGTGACACTTTGTGGTGTAAATCACAGAGATGCTGTAACAGTGACACAGTAACAGTCTTGCAAACTTGTTCAGTGTCTGCAGCTACCAACAGATCGTCGACGTACTGAATCAAAGCCGCACCAGTCGGCAGCACAAATGCATCCAGTTGACTCTTAAGAGCTTGGCTGTAGATCGATGGGCTCTCACAGTAGCCTTGAGGTGCACGTTTGAACCGGAAGCTGCGACCTCCTAATGAAAAGCCGAACAAATCACGACTTTCCTCAGCAATCGGAATGCTAAAGAACGCATTCTTCAGATCGATTACCGAGAACCATGATGCAGAGGCTGGAATCAGAGTCAGTAAAGCTGTAATGTCGGGTACCACAGGAAACTGCGGGACAACAATTTTATTTACTTCCCGTAAGTCAATAACTAGACGGTACACGGGAGGCTTGGAGGGATCAGTTCGCTTCAAAATAGGCAACACAGGACTATTACACACGTTACCTCGTGTCTCCTCGATAACATCTTTATCAATCAGATCATAAATGATCGCTAATAGTGCCCGTTCACCATCAAGGGAGATACGATACTGTGGTATGCGTGGTAAGCGCGCATCAACTTTCAATTGAACAACATAAGGTGGTATATCCAGCAGGCCCACATCATTGGGACCTGTCGCCCACAAAGAAGCCGGAAGAGAACTCAATTCCGGTGGGAGCTTATCGATCGATAGATACATAGGAGAAATCACCCTCTCACCCAATGTAAGCTCCACACCTGTAGGAGAGCAGTACAAAGTCGCATGTAACCTCTTCAACAAATCCAAGCCCAAAAGATTCTCACCACAACCAGTAGTCAAAATCAAAGGAGCTTCTAACTCATGAGACCCAATCGTAAGGGGCAAGGGGCTAGAAACTGGATTGCTAACGGGGGCGCTAGAGAATCCTACGGAAACATTCGTTAAGCCAGACAAAGGTGCGCCAGGGAGTTTCGAATGCATAATGGAACTTTTTGCTGCACCAGTGTCCAACAGAAAAGGCTCAACGACGCCCAATGCAGCAACTGCAACATAAGGCCCTCTCTGATCAACCGGAACTGATACTTCTCCCTTCCTTTGTCTATGGCTGTCGTAGTAGATACCATCCGTATCAACATCACGCTCGACGTAATAGTCATCCACATGATACTGTGCAGATCTACCAGACGAGAGGTCGCGTCGATCGAAACAATTCTGCGAATCTGAGGAAGTGGCAAGACGCTCGGCCTGATTCTGAGTAACTCCACGACCTCTACCACGTGAAGCTTGTTGAGGACCACTACGACCTCCTCGAGCTGACACACCATTGTTCCTATCACGGAGAACTGGACAATTAAACTTCAAATGGCCCTCCCCTCGACAATACGCACACTGATTATATCCCAACACAAAACGAGGTGCGGGAGAGTCATTTCGCGTCTGCGACCTGGAAAACTGTGATTGTGATCGATTTGGCTGTTGCGAGTCACTGAAATTTGAGCGCGGAGGATACGCTTGCTGCAATAAGACCTTAGTTTTAAGATCCTTCGTTTTCTTATCTGCACGTTCACTTTCTTCCTTTTCTCTATTTTCGTAATATTGGGCCGTAGCCAATATTTGAGCAGTGGTGGAAACAGCCCACGAACTCTCAGAATTTTATAACTTGTTGCTAAGTTCGGGCAACAAGTTCGATACAAACTTATCAACGAACAACCGCTGACCACCCTCCGAACTCATGTCCTGACCACTATGATCAACAAATGCTTCCTCGAATCTCGTAAAGAAATCGGAGACGCTTTCATCCCTCTTTTGCTTGCACGCGGACAACTTGTCCCAATTGACGCGCATCGCTGGCATAAGCGTTTTCATAAGGGTAATTATCCTCTGGGGCAGCTCCACAATAAGCTGTTCAGGTTTAGCCCCACCAACTTGCTGAGCATCTGCCGCCGTAAGGGCAGCCCAGTCACCGCCTAACTCGGCCGCGTGATTCTCGTGACGAATTTTCGCCCAAATCGGCTGAGGCACTACATTGCCAAACAACATGTCAATATCAGCAAGGTTCATAACAGTAGCATCCACTAATTGGGACAGCTCCTTATAATAACCTGCAGAATTTTTACGAGGATCAGGCAAAGTTTGCTTCACCTGTAAAACTTCCGATCGTTTCCAAGGGAGGTGTATCCACACTCTCTGAAAACGGCCTGGGACAGCAGGGTTAGCATTAGGATCACCTGGCATCCACACTGGAGGAACTTCCCGCATAGGATATTGACCAGGTTTCGCCATCCACTCTGCGGTCTCTTCTTTAAACAATGCTCGAGGTTGCACTGTACACCGAAAGGATAACAGGCGTTCTAGAGCATCTCGAACCTTATCACCTACAATCACGCCAGTCGTGAATTGATGCTGCAGCTCAGAAACCTCAGATGGTACATTATCGACCACATCATGATCCCACTCCTCCCTCAACGATTTACACATTTCCTCAAACACGAGTCGTTGCGTGGGCGCATTAAACTGAGAAAATGTTTCAAACACTACACGCGAAGTGTATTTGACAGGATTACGAATCCATTTACGTGCCATTTTTACCAACGATTCACGTTCCCTACCATCAGGAAGCTGGCTGCGCCTCTGGGCAACATCTGAGAGAGTCGAACCGAGTATTGGCCCAAAAAGCGGAGAATAAAGAGTAGCAACAGCAGTCAGGAGACGGCTACGAACAGAAGGAGAAGAGGAAGAAGGTGCAGGCGCAGCGACAGTAGGAGTGGAGGCAATAGAAGTAGACGCGGCACCAGGAGTAGCGGGAACGACAGACTGAGGAGGGACTTGGAGAGGCGCAGTAGGAAGAAAAGCCGGTAAAGGAGGATGAACGATCTGCGATACAAGAGGATTCGGGAGAGCGGGAGGAACGGCGGGCTGACCAGCAGCCACCAAAACAGCAGGTTGAGGAAGAGGTAGAATCACAGGACCCACAGTATCAGGAGCATAGGGAGGTGGTGATTTCAACAAATAAGATAGTAGCGAATCCTCTATTGCTTCTTCACCCGTCTTATCGGCATTAGACGGTAACACCGGATAACATTTATCCACCGCCATATGATGAAGTCGAGCACTAATTTCTTGCTCTTTCTCATCTTTGTCTCGCTGATACTGTTCTGCATTTCGCATCACCGTAATGACACCTTCTTTTTTATTTTTCTTACTCTGTTTGATTTCTTTCTGCTTGGCCTCTTTCCGCCATAACCGGAAGGAATCAAACATGGCCGGCCTAGCCTTCTTTTTAAACAGTTTAGCTTCCAAATTATCTAAGACGGCAGTTTCGAAACTACCATGTGATGGCCAACTAAGAACGCCATCATTTTTAGTGTATCGGACCCAATATTCATTATATACGATAGGACCCACGCCATGGCGACTATAGAGCTCGTAAATTGGAGTTCCAACCGGAGGTATCGGACACGAATCCTCCAGCCGGGAATCCATTCTGCAACATTTGAAAAATCCAAACAAAGTACTATGGCCAGGCATCGTGCACACTAACCGAGTATACAAACTTCAAGGGCTATCGAATTATGATGTCCTCGCACAAAAATGCAAGACCCTCGGTTTTTGGCAATTGCAATCGTCAAATAAAATCCAACAACTAAGAACCACAAATGCTATGGAACCATGCAAACAACAAAGGAACACGGGGAGCGACCCACAAATACTTAACTGAGAGAACAATGGCGTCACCAGGAAGACCCGTCTATCGTCTCGCCGTACAAAGGACTACGCCAGGCGCCAAAACAGGTCGACAGTCAGGGCATCAGTCCGTCGCAGCCGTCAGGAGGCGGGGATCTTCGCGGGAAAAGTCTTCGGGCCACTTATTTCGACAACTGGATCGATGAAGCGGGGTGCACCTTCCCTCAGAGATTTCACACGAAGTTCCTCACGATCGTCGGGCTTTGGACCGGTACCGTTGATGTCGCCCGACGTTGGGCGCCAACTGAAGGACTGGGTTATTCTAAGACCCAGCGGTGCCAGGGAACAACACCTGAAACCTTCATGGGTTACCTGTTCTGGCGTACAAAACACAGAGACACGGGACACTTCCAGCGACGTCAGAGATCAGCGTTTATTTACTGCAGGGATACAGGAGTCACAAGAAGTACACAACGTGTAGGTTCTCGGAGACTGCTTCGATTTGCAAAAGTGTATCGCTCCTTTTTATACACGTTTTTGCCATTGCACAGTATGGCGAACAAAGGTTACAACTCAGTTCCCACAATAAACTTCAAAAGAGTCGTGTTCATGTTTCAGGGGGCCGGAACATAATTACAACAGCATTGCCGGTTCCCAACTGTAAAAACATATCTTTTCTGCAATAAAACACATTCCATCCTGACCGTAAACACATTAGGAAAAGGGACGAAAACAGATGCAAAGAAAGGACAAGGATGCACAACAGATTAAGAAAGAGTGTTGGGAGTAATAAAGGAAACTTGATAACGGGATCAAAGACCTCGTGTCCAATGTATGCATGACTGAAACAATAGACCGGCACGGCAAGATGAGCCTCGAGCGGGGCCATCTGCCTTCGCCGTGTCATTTCCCTCATCGTAAAAAGTCACCCTCAAAGAAACACGTGTCCCTCGTGTAAGCTTGGGAATCCCAGGGTCACTAAGCGGACAAAGTCCGTTCGCTGGCTACTTGAGGGCAAGAAACAAAATGGATGCTGTATCTAAAATGGAACCCGAGGGTTCGGATGAACAAACCCAAAAATAAGACGAACCATACGTGGTTGCATAGCGAAACTGAGTACACCCACTATACTCGTCATTTGCGGTTCGTAGACACCAAACTCATCCATTTTCGTCACCACTCAAAAGTGTCGTTCCGTCCCACACGGAACCTCAACCCCCGTAAGTACGGAGCGTACCCACACCCCCGTAGGTACAGTGCGGACCCCCAGCACGTAGCACCAGTGATGCAAGTGCCCTCCCGGGCCTCGGGCATCATATAACGAGTAGTTGGTAAAGATAGATTGGAGCAAAGCAGTGGAGCGGGGGTGGGAAGAGTGGTGGCCAGAGCAGTCCAGGATTGCAGAGAGTGTGACGTTGAAATCACCCCACCAAAGAAGGGCAGCTACGCGCTGGGGGTCCGCACCGTACCTACGGGGGGTGTGGGTACGCTCCGTACCTACGGGGATGTGGGTACACTTGGTACCTATGGGGGTGTGGGTACGCTCCGTACTTACGGGGGTGGGGTGGGGGTACGCTCTGTACCTACGGGGGTATGGGTACGCTCCGTACCTACGGGGTGTGGGTATGCTCCGTACCTACGGGGGTGGGGTGGGGGTACGCTCTGTACCTACAGGGGTGGGGTGGGGGTACGGCATGTACGTGGGGGGGCTGGGGGTATGGCGCGTACTCGGGGGTGGGGCTGGGGGTACAGCACGTATGTGGGGGCTGGGGGGGTGTTCGGCGCGTATGCGGGCACATGTTTGGACGTCTCCATGGTTGCTATGGGAGTTCGCTCCGTACGGTGTTTTTTTCATACGGTTGTGCATTCGGACGGACGGGACGGATCGTACTTGCGCGCTCGGACTTCAGTTTACCGATTCGTACGTAAAACTGTCCGGGGATGTGTCGGACACTGTTTCCGACCCGAGGACGTGTCGGGGAATTTTCCCAGTGCGATTCGTATGGATTTTTTAACATACGAATCGTACTTGCCAGTTTCGGATCGGAATCGGCCCCTTAATGTTTTTCTAATTTGCCTGATCTAGTCTATTTTTCACCGTATCTAGTAATCTGGTCAGACCATTATCTAGTTCTTTTTCATTGGTATTTGCCAGATTATGTTACAACAGCCATCAATACAGCTATAGAAATCTGTCCATGGCACATTATCAGAGGCGAATATAACCAATTTGCTCAACCTAACAGATATCGAAACTGGGCCGAATCTAGATGTAGCTGTAGAAATATTTAACGCTTCCCTCATCCAGGTCTGGATGAAGTGGGACCTATCAAAAAGGACTCTTCGAAACGTAAATATCCCTCAACTGCCTGGTTTATATCCTTGCTACAGGCAGAGAAAAGCTGATGCAAACTATAAAAAGAATATGGAAGAAAGGATATGACCCCAGAGATAAGGCAAACCATAAAGCAGCTCTCAGTTCTAAGAAGATTCTAAAAGAAAGGGTGGATGCTTTTACTGAACAAATTGATGAAACAGAAAAAGCGGGCATTTTTACTGAAGCAATCTTTCATGTAGAAATTGATTTCCTCTGCCCAGCAGGAGCTCCACAAACGTAGAGGCCTATCAAGTCTTGTGTGATAATCTATTAGATTATTTTCAGGAGAAAATTACTATCATGTATTCCAATCTTGTCACTGATAATGTTGACCGCGATCTCTCTCCTCAAATAGAAGTTTCACAACTTTCACGGAGGCAAGAATTAACAGACTGTACTGAAATCTCTCTGGCGGAGTCTGAAAAAGGGCTTCTGATGGCCAATTCCAGATCCCACTTTATCCGTGTCCACTGAGAATCATTTAACTGGTGGTGACGAAGGTAAACAAACAGATAAACATGCTTTTTAATCAGTCCCTGAAATTAGGCACCTTTCCCAAAATGTGGTAGAAGCCATTGGTTCTTCCACTGTCAAAAAAAGGCAATGCAGATCCAACCTGCCTGAGTGATTACAGACCAATCTCTCTCCTTTCAGTCTTGGGTAAGATTGTCAACACACATATTTAGCGATTCATGGAAAGTAATGCTAATCTACGCTACACCCAGTCAGGGTTCAGTAAGGGCTTTTTAGTACTAAAGTAGCCTTTGTTAGGGGTGGCGGAATTTGTAAAATCCATTTGGACACTGGGAAAAAAACTGTGGTCATCCTTCTGGATCCCTTGACTGACTTTGATACAATCTCTCATGAGATCCATTTGAACTATCTGAGAGAATACCTAGAACGGCAAATAACTGGCTAAAATAATTCATGTCTGATAGGGAGCAGGCATTTCATCTTCCAAGGTTCACCTCAGGATTTAAGAAACACGGAAAAACCCTGATCACCAGTAGGCTAGACTTTGCCAATGTTCTTTACTTCCAGCAGAGCTTCTTATTAAACTACAGCTGGTCCAAATCACAGCAGCTCTCCTAATTATGAACAGTCTAATGTGACAATCTGAAATGCAAAACCTTAAGGAACTTCACTGGCTCCTGATTAAACAGAGGGGCACGTTTAAGGCACTTACAATTACCCACAGAACTCTGCATCAAGAGGGGCAACTTTATATACAAAGGAAAGTGAAAAATAAGACCGTGGTATGGCTCTAGGTTCCTCCAACCAGGGGTTGCTGCATATCGCAAAGATATGCATGGAAAGATTAGGAGGAAGGTCCTTCTCCTATTTGGCAGCAAACAAATGGGATTCACTCCAAAATGCCATTAGAGACTTAGATTTGGAGAAGGCATTTAACTCTGTGTTAAAACACAGTTGTTCAGGGAATGTTGAAGTTAGCCGCCCCCCCCCCCCTACCCCCCTCAACTGCTCTACTGGTTTCCACGCCAAGACACTTCTTGTGAAGCAGCTGTGTGCTTTTTAAGTGTAATTCACTAATTAATTTTGATCTTGGTTGTGTGCTCCACATCGGTATTGTTTGTTTAATGCCTCCTGGTCTCTACATTTTCACCTTCTTTCCAGAGCAGATTTCTTCAGCTCCTCTCCTCTGATGAAGGAAAGTTCAGTGCTTGCTTTCCTGCCCTTTTGCTCCTCTCAGCTATGACCTGCTCCTCTGTTTCGTGTCCTGAAAGGGGTTTACCGCAACAGCACACCGTGACCCTTTCTGCCTGTATTCTCCAGGCCCCACATTTACCTAGCTAGTTGAGGGCACCTGTGTGTCCAGCATGAGGTCTGGGTTGCCCCTTGGAGGTCATCATCCTACAGAACCAGTTCACAGAAATTCCAGGAGGACCCTCTCTTCCTGGGTCCTCAGCAAGTCTTTCCTCCACTGTCCCCAAGAAGTAGAGAAGCCAGTGCCAATAGTTCTGGAGGCACAAAACCACACAGCCAAGTAAGTACGGTGTCCCACTCCTTCACTCAGGGATTTGGCCTCGGGAATTCCATCCTCTGATGCTGTCATGCAGAGTTTAGTGTTTCTCAAGGTCTCTCCCTTGCGCCAGGGTTTTACGTGGGGATGAAATGTTCCAGAAAGTAGGCAGCTCTGCCCTTTCAAAGGTTACACATCATCACTCCACTCCATCTCATCTCATTTCTCCTACACAACATGTTGGGACTTTCCAAGAAGGTGACTGCAGATGGTCACTGATCACAGCTCTCTGAGAGCTCTAAGCACTGTCCCTAACTGCCTATTACTAACTGGTTCCTTCCCACCAAACATCAAAGGGAATCAGAAGTCTGGCGTCTCCCCTGTTGCTTCCCCGAGAAGGGCCTGTCCAGACTAGTCAAGCAGTATGAATGTAATCAAAATTTACAGATTCTGCCCCATCCTCTTCCCCTACCAGATACAGGATTAATCCCTTTTAGACCTGCCTATCAAGCAGGGAACACTTTGATCTACCAGACAGCCATCAAATTAATTCAAGGCACAATGTAATTTAAGGCTGTCTTAGAGAAATATGAACAAACTTAAACTACAGTGAAAATATGATTAAAATAACGTTATATTTGTACTTAGGCCCCTTTCTTATTACGAAAAGCGCAACTCTATAGGCTCATCCAATATGAAGTTATTGTTTCGTGAAGCTTTCACAGTGTAAAAATAGTTAAGCCCTACAGACTCTCAGTGAAGCACTGCAGACTTACACTATAGTTAAAAAGATGTGGGAGCATTTATTTTTGAATGCCCAACTAAATGGGAAAGTCCACACTGGACATAAACAATGTAATTAATTAAAGTTTTCATCTGTGGTAGGCTACCTGTGCTCAGGTAAAGGGTTAAGTTCACATGCAACCATACCAGAGCTTCTTACCTCAACTGCACAGCAGCAGACCTATAGCCTCATTTATTATATTTTGACACACAGCAGCGCAGCAAGCCATCCTGCTGCATTGTTGTGCATCAAAATATAAGGACAGCAGCCGTGAACCAACTCAGACACCCTCGTGTAAGGGTGCCTGCGTTGCAGGGATGATTGTTGTGTAGGAAGAGACACCCTCCTGCACAAAAACAATAATTAATGGCATTTTGCTCCTTCTATTTGTGCTGCAGAATGCAGCACACATAGGAAGAGAAAAAACTGGGGAGAAATAAACATATTTCTCCTTGGTGCGTCATTACCAGGTTTACGAAACTTTGCAAATCAGGGATTGTGTCAGGTTCCATGTATGTTGCATGGGAACACCCAGAGCAACAACCATTTAATGCCCCTTACAAAGAGTGTAATGTGTGAAGGGGCCCATATTTACAAGGCCATGAAAAGTCATACAGGGTGACTTTACATGGCCTTGTAAATATGGGCAGTGACACTGCGCTGCTAGTGCATTTTAAAAAGTTATGCACCGGGAGCGCAATGGGCTTGTAAATGAGGACTCTTATTTTTAAAGGCAGGCACTGGTTGTTAGCAAGCAGATCCATATTACTAGAGCTCACAGTGAGAGACTGTGTTAGTGAGACTCACTCACAGCATAGATCCCCAAACTCGGTGAACCAAAAGCAAACATAACCAATGGAGGCCAAAAAGATCAAACTCATACCTCACTTTCAAGAATGTGTTTTTGCATCACATGTCCTAAACAGAGCTTAGTCCAGGCTCCTTTTGAGTCACATTAAGGCACGTGCAGTTATATAACTTTATTGTTTGATTAATAAAAATCATTACAATGATGGACGTTAGAAAGATAAAACATATTTCAGTTAGTAAATACAGCCCTTAGTCCATTAATGGTATCACATATAAATAGCATGTAAAAGGGAGGCATGATATTTAACAGTAAAAATTGTTTAAGACCTGATCAATACCCGTTAAAAGTTTCGTAATCTCTTTAAGTTTGTGCTACTTGAATTTAGACTGTATTTAAGCAAAAAGCCCCTTTGGTTTAATCACAGTTAAAAAACAGTAATAATTCATTTAGTTTTAACGCCATGCTAAAAGGAAGGGATAAGACACTAATCATTACTAAAAACCTACTAACAGTTCCATGAACTGTGCAATTCTATATGAGAATGAGTAGACCCCCAACAAGGAATGGTAAAAAACTCTAAAATTGCACGAGACTCAGAAACATAATAAAGGAGTAGTGTGCACAATGCCAGACTCGGCCGCTATCAGAGAGTGCAGTAAAATGGGCAAATTTGCATCTCAATGGGATTAGAGCAGTCCGCTGCAGGTAGACAATTATTAACTCGCTGACTCTCACAGTGAGTCACCCTTTTTGCTGCTCTTGTAACAAACTTGGTGAACCGGATATTAAGCATTGAAATGTCTGGGTTCATAGATATGAGAATAGCTTGTCGACAGGAGCGGACCCCAAGTTTGTTCCATTCACCCGCAACAGAGTCTTTTGGTCGTTATGAAATGCGGGGCAGAGACATACCAAGTGCTGTATTGATTCCTTACTGCTCCTGTACCCCCTGCACATTGCATTGTTGTTTGTGTGGCGTCAACCTGGTAAATGATGTAGCAAGTGCAGTTTTCACATTCTGAGGGCCAGAAATCTTTTTTTCTAGAACACTGAGTACGAACACGACAAGTATGGCTCGGCAGCCCCCATCTTTAACTCTGATATAACTATCCATGTGTGCTTACATTGTACCAATTGTGATCTATCTGAGTTAAAGGACCAGAATCCGGCTTTCCATTTGATATGCATTTTGAGGGTCTTCTGGGATGGATTGGAGCTCCAGATTTCTTCCGCTTCCAGGAGTTGTAAAGAGTCTTGTAAGTGGTGTGGATGTGGTCGTCCCAGCTGACTAGTTGATATTTCGTGCCACAGCATAGCCTCCAAGCTTGCTTCTCTAGACATGCATGCAAGTTGTGCAATACAACTTGATAAATGCTCCAGCCCCTGCCGCTCGATGATCTTGGAGACCAAACTCAAGTTGTATCTGGGCAGGGGATGAGGTTTTTGGGTTTAAGATCCTCCCTGTGTTTTAAGAACATGCCCCTTCTGTCCATGTAGACCCCTACATATTTGTATGAGTCAGCCCTTTCAATACTTTTTGCATTATACTGCCATCAGCCACCTTGATATTTCCTTGACTCGTAGGTGATTGCCCTTGTCTTTGATAGATTTAATTCCAGTTCTCTTTTGGTGGTGTAGAAAGACAACCGATCAAGTAGCCTCTGCAAGCCAACCCTGCATACAATAAGTTGCTGACCCTAGTTGCACCAAGTTTTGGAGGATGGGAGTTGACATCTTCAAATAACTCCGATAGATCCGAGATGAAAAGGATAAAAAGGAGGGTGCCAGCACAAAACATTGGTTTACTCCGGGTAATGTTTGGATTTTTCTAGAGATGTGGGATCCATATGCCAGTTTTATGCGGATCCAAGTGTTTGTGTGTAGCTGGAATATAGCTTTTAGGAGCGCAGTTGGAATCCCCCATTTATGCAGATTGGACCATAATTGTCCCATGGGCACATGGTCGAAAGCAGCCTTAACTCGACAAAGCTGCAGCGAATTAGCATTCCTGAGGCCACCGCTTTGTCCAACAGGACCGCTATTGCAAGCAAGTTTGTTACGGTTCCTGATTTTGCCTCAAATCCTGTCTGACTGAATGGTATAAAGTGTTTTTTTGTGGCCCATGATAACAGGTCTTGAAGCAGCCAGCTAGCATAATATTTGGATTCGACATCGAGGAGGTCAATCATTCTATAATTTTTAGGGTCTGATAGAGATCTTGCTGCCTTTATAAATTGGATGTAGGATTGCTCAGCACTAGGATTCCAGTATGAGCTTGTTGGTCCAGCAATAGCCAAGTGTTTAACCCAGAGGTCGGTATCCTGTATATACATGGCTTGGGGTAGACCGTTCGCCCAGGAGCCCCATCTGAACGGCCTTTGGTTATAATTTGTGCCATTCGAGTCGTCAGTCCTTCTAATGCTTTTGATGTCTGTTGAGGAGGCAAGTCCTGCTGGGGCGGATATTTCGTTTCAATTGCTGGTGATGTCCTGGTAGCCAAGTCTACAAGTTGCTCAGATATCCCGGCTTGAGTTGTACCTAGGGGAAACTGAAGTTGGCTTGAATTAATCAGTGCGACCGGTGGTAAACGTGTAGCCAATGGGCCTTCTTCCTTTTCTGGTGTTTTGAAATGAGCTGTTAGAAAGGATACCCATTCGTCTTCACAGATATTAGTACTGCTTTGTCCTCCTTGGCTATGTATTCTCCCGTTCACTAGGGACCAGAATGTCTTCGAGTTGTGATTTTTGCTTGCAAGGATTGATTTTTTTCAGAACGGGTAGGAGCATTTTATTTTCTCTAGAAATATTGCTTGCCGAAGCACATTTTGGGGTTGCTTGTAGGTGTTTAGTAGCAGGTCATTCCTTGGGCACCTCTGTGCTTGTCTTAATGCTGAATTACGCAAGGCTTTTTATTTCTTCATTTCTACCCTTGTAATTGCTGGGTTGCCTTTTTTTATTTCTTGTGGGGTGTATGAAATATTTGTAAGCAATTGACTAGAAAAAATCTCCCATGATGTGATGAATGGAGTGTCATCGAGGCTCCTTGCACCTAGCTGCGCTCTGCATTTTGTCAATATTTTCGGTATCGTAGAGTCTGACCATTTTAACCTTTTAAGATTCTCTGTGTGGATTCCTCTTGATGTCCGGCTTGTCACAACATGCCATTCTACATGGAATGTCATGTTGATTACTTGAGGTCGGTGATCGCTGTCTCCTCGCGCAGCAATGGTGTAGTTTTCAATCAAGAGAAGCTTTTCCTTGATGCATATAGTGCAATCTAGAAAGAAGTGGGTGCGGACATTTGTTCTTGTTCAATATAGGGGGTTATCCATGGGGAAACGACCATTCAGGATTATATAGCCCAGAATACTGAGCTGTTGCACCATGTGTTTGCCAAGTTTGCTATGTCTGTTACCAATACACTGTGTTTGTTCCACAGTGTGTAAGCGTATTGCATCGTGCTCTTCAGGGAGTTCTTGGAAGAGGATTGTATTGTAATCGCCAGATATTGAATAAGCTGTGCTTACATAGTTGCTTAGTAAATTACACATGATCGGGGTCAGATGATCAAACTCAGACCTTTTCTCCCTGGCACTTGGTGAGATATATACATTGATCAGGAGCAGTTTTTAGATGGATTTTGAGTTCCTGATCCATATACCAGTGATCCAATTTCCTCAAATGTTAGATTGTCAATGTTAGCATTTAGCTTACCAGCTACGTAGATTGAAAGGCTACCGCTAGGTCTGCCGAACTTGTGCGATCTCTGTGCGGGGGACCTGTATTCCAAATATCTTTCTATTGGGAGGCTGACCTGGGACCTTTTTTCCTGTAGAAGTATGACCTCATGTTTTTTTAGAAATGTTGTCACATCTAATGACTAGAGTTTTGTGGTAAGACCATTGATATTCCACGAACACACTTAAAGACCAGGTTGGGCGGTTATTCAATTGCGGTTTTCCCCAGAGAGGGCCCCTGGAAACCAAACCCAATCAGCCTTCATGGTTTTGGATTCCTCTATTGCCAATTGATTGATTCCTGCAGGAGTCCAACTTTGGGCAGATTTTAGTATTGAGAATGGTGGATTTCCAGTGTTATGAAGGGGAGCCAGGGATTTAGCAAGTTCCGACGGGTACTGTGGTTCTGTTTGAGGGACTATTTTGATGCCCAATTTATTAAATTGGTCAGACCTTGATATTACCTGCTCTTTAATTACTGCTGATGCCAGGGTGATTAATGTTGGTTCAGTGGTGGTTTGTTTGCCTTTGATGGGTATGAATTCTATAGATATTATATCATTGGATTCAATGTGACGTAGTTCAGGAATGAATTCGAAAAACTTGAGGATGTTCCCTCTGTTCAAGATATTGTGTGGTCCTTGAGTGGAATATTCTGGAATGAATAGCAGTTTAGATGTTGGGTTTATTGTGGTCAGATCCTGACCAGGGACCATATAGTTGCTCTTATCCTTTCTCTGAGGAAGATCGATCCTCCTTTGCTCGATGGTTACTCGTTGCGTGTATCCTGCTTGTTCGCCCTGAGGTTGATAAAGTTCTTTTTTGTTAGGGATGTTTTTACCCATGTTTATCGAGTCCAAGTTTTTTACGTATGTTATCTGGATGCTCTCTTTACCATTAGACTTTAATTCATCGAGGTCCTTTTCTATAACTTGCTTTTTTATTCCAGCTTCCGTATGTTACCCGATTTTTGTAGGAGTTGTTGGGGCATCAAATCCAATCACTAGAGAGTGCAGTGATGATTTTTGCTCTTCTGAGGTCAAGGGTTGTGATTTCTTCACTGGAACCTCCCTCCTATTTTCAGATAATTGCCTGTATTCTTTATGGTTCCATGATGCCGGTGTTGTATTGCGTGTCCACCCTGCTAAACTTTTTGGAGATGATTGTTGTGACGGAGAGGATCTGCTGTCGGTGCATGCGGTACTAGTCAAGCCAGATCGTGTGTTACTTTTATGAATTTGAAGGAGTTCGCTGATTATATTTTGGATCACATCACTGCGCTTATTGCGCTTCTTTCGCAGTCTTGTTTTTCCCTTTTGCTCAGATGTCGTTGTTTTGGAGATTTTGTCATTATTCCATTCCCTAGGCCGGCATCCGCAATGTCAAATGTTAGCATTGTCTTTGACAAGATCTATAGATCTGTCTTAGGCTGAGTTTGATCCTTGTTGTCTGGCATGGCTTGTTGGGAAGTTCTATGCTTTGTGGTTGCCACTTGGTTGTCAAGGGGCCTGGCTACTGCTAGGGTGTATGTCAGTGGGGTGTCTACATTTGCTGCTGGTTCCTTATTTCCTTTATTGATTTTTTTTGGGTTTACACTGTGCTCTTTTCGGGATGTCTGGGTGGTTAAATCAGTTGGTTGTGAGTCCAGGAGGTGAGGCTGGTCCTGCAGTCCTGTTTGTAATTTCCTAATTGCCGTCAGACCAAAGTGATGAACTGGGGAAGGGAGGACAGACTGTCTATTATTGGAGAGCAACAACATACTGATTGTACCATGTTAGCATTGGATTGTGCTTTTATAAGGCCTTCCAGTTTGTTATCTATCCCTGATGTGTGTATACTGCAAGTGTATTTAAAAGGTCGACTTGTAAATCAAGTTTGTCGTGGTGGTAGTTTAATGCAGTCACTGTGGATTGTAAAGTTTGCAGGAGTTGAAGCCAAAAGGCGTTAGGGTCAGTCACATCTGGGTCACGACCTTCGTACATGTCAGCTGTCCTGTTAAGATCGGTCTTAAAGAAAGATGGATCCAAGAGGGAGCGATCGTTGGGCTCCCCTTTCTTTGTTTCGGGGTGCTCGTGGTGAACCAAGGCAGGGGGCGTCATTGGAGTAAGTAATTTAATATTACCTGGTGAAATCCTGGTCCATTGCGCAGCCTGAGGACTGAAAATGTTCTTAGTTCCAGCTGATTCTGTCTTATTAATGTGAGGATTAATGTCTTGTTGTAGAGGTGACCTCAGGCCAGTGGGAGAACCAACGCTTGAGATGGTGATTGGCGAGGGGCTTTGTTTCTTGTTGGTTTGTAGAGCTGGTAGCAAGTGATTAAATATATCTCCTGTCTGGGAGATTAATTTTGACATAGAGTTTACTAGGGTAGAATGCTCATCCCTCATAAGGTGGCGGTCCCGGAATGACAGGTGCCCCCCACGCTAGGGGAGGGTCGCCCGTAGTAGCGCCACGGGACTGGGCCTCCTCCAGGGCCGAAAAGGGGGCTGGATGAGGTGATGTCATCGGGATGCGCTGGAAGGATATTTAAGTCCGCGCCCCGGGATCTTCAGCCTCTTTGTCCCCTTGGACCTCCGGCAAGCTGCAGGGGCGCATCGTCTGGATGGCCCCAGGAGGGGGTAGGATCCACGTATGCAGAGGGTAGGCGGAAGGGGGGACTGACCTGCTGGTGGTCCTGGACTCCTCTGCCCTAACCCACAACGTATGGACTGAGTTGAACCTTGGGGAGGCTGCCTGAGTGCAGGTACCCCGGTGGGCATGCTAGTGTGCCATGCGGGGCCCTGGTTTTCAAGTAGTGCAACTGTTCGCTGTAGCGCGCTGTGGCCTGCTGGCAAAATGTGCGCAGCTTGGTGGGCCGAGACAGCCAAGTTCAAGTGTATGGCCAAGTTCAAGAGTTCAAATCTAATGTGGTGCATATCTTCTTTACTGCCTTTGACAGGTCAAGGCCACTAAAGTGTACGGCCAAGCTCAAGTTCAAGTGTAATGTTGTGCCTAATTACCTTGCAGCATTCGTCATGTTGATGCAGCTAAAGAGTGATGCTGTAATAACTTTATATCCAAAAAGGATACTGTTACTCTCGTGTTGGTCACTAGTGAATTACCTGTTTCGTGAATAAAAAGGCTACGCCATGAACAACACGTTATGATTCTGAGATTTCTTGAGCAATTGGGAGGAGTGAATGTCACATTGTGCGCATACTATGTACAGGTAACCTGATTATGAGGCTGCTCATGGATCATGGATTGAGTTTTATTGGCATGAGATCGACTCTCTGGCATGTTTGTAGGGGCTGTGAAGGTGAGGACGACATTTCCTTTGGGTTATTTAAGGCTGAGGATATGTTCCTGCATTTCTTAAAGAAATCTCTGAGAGTCCTCTTTTTTGGGTCGGCTGCAGTTTTGTCACCGATGTTATGTTGTTTATTTGGTTGGTCGTTGAGTGTTATGGTTTCCGCCTTGAAGGTACAACCTGGAGGGGTACAGGTCCTGTTTTAGGCCCTGAGGAGGAGAGTCTGAATACCCCAGGGGTTAGGAAGGCTGCTCCGAGGTGGAGGGTGGTAGTGCCCCTCCCGCATACATGGGCTCTTTGGTGGTTTCTTTATTCTGCTTTTTATGGTTTTCGCAATTTCTTTCCTTAGTCTTCCAGACCTCATTGTGTTTTGGCTGTAACTCAGTGTGCTGTAACTTAGTGGGGCTACTCTGCCTTTCATTTGCCAATAACCTCCACTGATAGTGGGAGGAGAAGGGCACTGTAGTTTCTCACCCATTGTGCGGCCCTTTACCTTTCTAGTGGGGTCAGGGTTCCACCTTCCCACTGCGCCCCTTGAGTAGGGTGACCAACCGTCTGTAAATTTCACTGACCGTCCGTAAATTGCACCTCACATCCGTTGTCCGTGAGGATCCTTTTTACGGACACCTTTTGTCCGTAATTTTAGGCCTTGCAGTTGCCTGTGAGAGGCCTCAGCTCCCTGATGGGGCCGCCGCACACTCATCTGCGAAGCACAAGAGCACCCGCACCCGCCCATTGTCATTCTGTATGTGGCTGATTGTGGCATACAGAATGACAATGGGCCAGTCTGGTGTGTGAAAGCATGTGGAGGCCTCCTCCTGCCGCGGTCTAGGTCTGGGCATTCCCTTATGGTTAGATGGACGACATTTAAATGTAAGACTCCTCTTAGGCGGTTGTATGGAGCGTGACACTGAACACTAGTCTAGATAGCCTTCAGAAGTACAAGGCTGACTTGAAATTTCATAACTTGAAACCCCATTTTGATTCTCACACAAAGAAGCTATTATAGTTCTTTCACAGTCTCATCATTTCAGAGCTGAAGAATTAATATTATATACAACGAGCCATAGTTGCTGCTTTTTAATTGATTTTATGTAACTAACATCCATTGGCAAAGGCAATAGTCATGGCTTGTTGAAGGTCTAATGTTACTGGATGCAATGACAGAAACAGCAAAATACCAGTGGGGCGGCACACTATACTCAGCACATATTTTTAGCTTAGGTGTTTTAAGCCAAGCCCTTAATTAAATCAGACACACCCCTTGGAGCGACCCCCAGTTTTTTTTATCCCATGTAAAGCCCTGGAAACAACACCATGTCACAGTCACCTTTTGTCCTGGCACTGTGCATCATGCATGACTTCCAAGTTTTCAGATTGCCTATGTGCAGGTGCATAGTGAACCCTCCCCCACCCCTTGCTTTAGGAACTACAGCGAGGGTGAATTTCTTGATGGGCCTCTTCTGTCTGCAACTGGATGGGTGGGTGGATGGGTAAAGTGTGGCTGAAAGGCTGGGTGGCTAAGTGAAAGGGGCATGGTGAGAGAAAGGGAGAATGGATGGATGAGTGAAAGCATGAATGAATGATTGGCAGAATGGATGGGTGAATGGGTGCATGAATGAGTGAAAAGAAGTATGTAAAGATGGATGAGAGAAAGAATGCATAATGAGTGAAAGCTGGATGGATGTATGAGTGAAAGGGTGGATGGATGAGTGACTGCGTGGATGCACGAGTAAGTGAAAGGATGGCTGGATGGGTAAAAGGGTAAATGGTTGGATGGATGAGTGAATGGATGGATGGGTGGAAGACTGGATGGATGAGTAAAAGGATGGCTTGGGTGAAAGGGTAAATGGTTGGATGGATGAGTGATTGGATGGATGGGTGGAAGAGTGGATGGATGAATGAAAGGATGGATTTGGTGAAAGGTTGGATGAATGGATGATGGATGGATGAGTGAAAGGGTGGATGAAGGGATGGATGAGTGAAATGATGGATGGAAGGATAGATGAGTGAAATGATGGATGGATGGAAGGATAGATGATGGATAGGTTGCAAATGATTGAAAAGGTTTGGATATGGATGACACACAGATGGAAGGACAGAATGAATGGTGAAAGACTGAATGATGGATGACAGAATGTAAATTATCATATGAAATACCACAAAAAGACCTGCACAGTTGCTCAGAGCTGCATGCATACCAAATAAACGTGAAGTGCACGATTGTCTCAACCTCATATAAACGTATTTATTTTGACTTGTACTTAAATGGTTGTCTATTTACTTACTATCATAGTATTGCGCAACTTCCTCTGGTGTGTCTGTAGAACGTACCTTTATTCAAAAAGTTTTGTCCTGAATTTTGACCTTCTGTCCTGAATTTTTGTCCTGAATTTTGACCCTCTGTCCTGAATTTTTAAACTTGCCGTTCTGAATTTGTGCCCATGCCAGTTGGTCACCCTACTCTTGAGCTCCGGTGCTGCCACCTGCGCCTATCCTCAATGCCTCGCCGAGCTGAAGATAGGGCAGAGCAGGGCCGAATGGATTTAAAACTGATGCAGGGGCGGAATCCCGGCGCCCCCAGAGGTAGCGACTGACGATAATCCTGGTGATCTCAATGAACACGGGGCTGATGACGGGCGATAACGATAACCCCTCCAGCACCGCTCTTGCACAGCTCTCACTTCGTCTCACGCTCCGTCTGCTTCTTCAGCTCACGCTTCTTCACTTCCGGTGGAATCAGGGAAAGTGGCTTGGCTCCTTTTGCTTGCATACCACCCTGGCTCTCCTCACATCAAAAAAGAAATAGGGACAGCACACAACCCTGTTATTGGCTCAAGGTGTTCTCTTGCTGGGCAGGCTTTGGGCTTTATATATTACAGAGCCAAAGTCAGAGAAAAAATCCAACACAGTGAAAGAAAACACGATTTCAGAGGATGTTGGAAGGGAAGTGCCATGGCCTGAACACATTCTAGTAGAAAGAATGCTTAATGGTAGCCAGTCACCGCAGTGGAATATCCATTTTGGGTCCCAATCATATGTCTTTCTAGAAGGTTGCCAACCAAACTGTTAACGGGAAATACACAGTAAACGCACCAAATACCTCTCAGAGCTTTGGAAGAGAGGGCTCCCAATCATTAGAGGCTCATTGTGTCTCACCTTCAGAACCAGATGTCTTCACACCCAGGGTTGTCAGGTGTAAGGCCTTTAACCTTGCAATCAGTTATTGATTCTCTAACATCCACCATTCTTCCCCTAGCTTAATAAGAGTACAGTAGCTACACAACTAGGGGCGAGGGCACACTCTGAACGAATGCAAAGTATACATATGTGTTAAATTACGGGCTGGGTTGTTGCCCTGCCACATGACAGGCACTGTAGAAAGGAAAGTTGTAAAGCATCATTATTTTATTCTCGTTTTATTCTATTGTGTGCAGGGTGAGTGCAAATGACATGTGTTTGATGTGTGCCCAAGGGAGAGGGGCAAGATGTGTGGTGTTTGAGGACAGTGTGGCACAAGTAGATCATTATGATGCATTTGAAATATAGAGGTGTTTTGTTCTTTCCTGCCATGACGGTGAAATCACCTCAAACAGGCAGACCATACTACAGGTCAGAGTACATGGCAGAAAGGATATATTCATCATTGGGGGGTGAAAGTGATCCAGCGCGAGACCGGAGAAAAAAGGGGAAAAGAAGAAGACAAATATATATATACAACTATCCTCCCTGCGTCGCAGACCCGATGTCACACTAGCTCATTCACACACGCACTCATTGGTGGGGCCCATAACACCAACACTCACACGCCTCCACTCACGAGTCTGCACACAGGAGGGATAATGATTTCACGCTGGACATGTGGGGGGTACCTTATTACCTATAGGGAAGAAAAGTTATTTTACTATAATTAGCATTCACCACCTATAGATTCCTAATCCCAAACATCAAGGCTCTCCACCCACTTGGTCGACGGATGCAACATTGTTGTAGGTTTGCTTGTATGTCCCAATTGTTCATTTAGACCAGTTTTTACTGACTGAAGTTTGGCAGTCCACCAAGATCCTATCCTTGACCAGGAACATGGTGAACTGATGTCATCAGGAAGTACATGGAGCCATCCAAGTCTGCGCAGTAGGCATCGCGCTCACGACACGGTGGCCACTTCTGAAATCGATTTCGAACGCCATTTTTAGGTAGGCCCAAATGTCAACTTAAGCGAAACAAACACAAAAGAATAATTAATACAAATAAATGATGATTCTAATGTTAAACCCTCACTAATACCTTTATGTATTAGTATTTTCCTAGCATATAGCAACATTTAAAGCGATAATACTCACCTTTAGGATCCAAACATGAACGCAAACATCACATAAGCAGCATAAATCATGTGATATCTTATTACCACATGTACTACTATTAATATGCCTACATATTTTAGTTATTAGAGTTATATTGCCATGCAAATAGAAATTTCCCACGTGTAATTGGTGTATGCAAATGGTTGGTTTAGTTTCACACTAAAGGTATACAAAATTTTGTTCTACCTGCTCCATAAAAAGGAAGAGTGGATAAGGGGTGGCCCTTTAAGAGCCTTTTCCCACCTGTATCATGGCAAACTTCTCTGTCACCTACCTCCCGTCTTCCTGAAACTTTTCTTTAAATCTCCCATTGTGTGTACCTCTGTCCTAGTGCTATCACTGGGTCACTGGGTCTCTGAGCTCCAGCCACAGGGCTGCTTTCGCCACTCCAGTGATCCTATGTGAAAACAGACCTTGTAATGCCCTGTAGCATACCACTAGAAAACTAATGTCATGCTCTGCCTCCTCCTCAGTGAAGTTTATCTTCCTCTTGAGTGCAGTGACCTGCATCCGGGAGGCTGGGGCTAATATAAGGAGTCTGCCAGTCACTTAGAACCCAGGGTTTGGGCAGTATTTATGTGCTTGCAAGGTTAATGTTTGTAAGATATGCATGATTTTGCTCAGATGAATGCTGTTTCAATATTCTGTTCTGTTCTTAGTTCTAGATAACAGAGGTGGATATCTGCCTCTGTTGCAGAAACCTCTGCTTGCATGCATATGCCTGACATCCAGTATCAGCATTATTGGTAGCAATTTTAGAGTTGTAATGACAAATGTATGTGATTCCATCTCCTTATGTAAAGGGGTACCAGACAGGCATTGTTGTGTTTTCACTTTATTACTCTTTGAGTGCTGCATAAATACTTTACAACTAGCAAATAAATGTAACCTGAAATATTTGTGCCAGCCTACCAGAGGGTTAAGCACAGGTTCATTTATTGACTTTGTAGTTCACTTCAACAAGGATTGTAGCTGTTGCTAGAGTTGGGTTTCCACCCCTCTCTAACAATTACTTGATTTCTTACACCGTTAATTTTTATTGGCATTTGTAGTGCACAAGCCCCTCGTTTGCACAAAACGATTCCATCCTTTTTCTTTTATAACAATTGTTTATCTATTGTTTAAAAACCTTAGTAGTTCTGGCACATACACATTAAACTAAGAACTGACCAAAGATTAGAAACACAGAAAAGAAACAAAATGAAGGAAAGCCCACTTGCTTAGTTGAATTTTTATAGCTATGCTTGGTGAAACTCCGAGCCTGATTTAGAGTTGGCAGCAGGGTACTCTGTCCCAAATGCAATGGATTACCTGACCCACCAAACCCTTGGTCTGTCTGCCTTAATAAGAGACAGACGAACCTTAAGTATTCCATCGAGGAGTCCCCTGTTGGCTCCATTATTATAATACTTTCTCTGACAGACCAATGGATTATGGGCCATTGGAGAAAGGACATCTTACCCCCCTGTCCCGTTAGGGTGGAGAAGTGTCATATCTATTTTTCCTCTGCCCTTAATGGCAAGGAAAAAACTGATGGTGAGGGATAGGAAAAAAAAAAACAATAATGACACCCACATCCGTGGAGAAATCTCCCTGGGTGTAAAGGCCATCAGTTAGTTGTTTGTTCAAAAGCAAACTCCCATTTTGGGAATTTGTTTCTGTAAAAGAAACCAATGTAAAAGGTTTGATGGATGGCCGTCAAAACCGATGAAGGCCATCAACGCAACTTTTAGTACATTGAAAACAATCATCATGAATGTGATTCCTTTCTATGAATAGAGATGACCACTCATCTCTAAATGTGGCGTATAATGTACCACTGAGATGGCGGAGGTAATGGCCTCCACCATTCTGATGGACACTATTCCATTCATTAAACCCTAAATCAGACGCTTTGCTATTTCACTCCCTTTCTTTCCAATGGTTGCATTTGCTGGTTCACCAAGTTGAATACAAATTATACAAGACCCAAAGCTATTATGGGTATAAGAACCGTATTTCCTAGTGTGTTTCATATCAAACCTACCTATAGATGAGCAGCCGCAAATTATCAGCTGAAAGGTATATTGTTTGCCTCCTAGCATGATGAACAATTAGGAACTATATGGAGTAGCCATAATATTTGAATTCAGGAGCAGGGCATTGCAGTCTTCGAAGGATTGTGGAGAGCATAGGCTCAAGAATGGATCCAGGAAAGCACGCTACTTATCCCTGATGAGGATATTGAAATTCTATTGACTTAAATGCCTGATGACAGAGTGTAACCCGGTAAAAACCTGTGCATTGACAGCAATACCCATTGGCAGGCTAAAATGCAACATATATATTTCCCATGAATGGTGAGATTATTTTTATTATTTATTTAAGTGACCAGACTATTTTAGTATACCATAACATGGGCATCGTAACACCATCTGAATATTTTATCATGCATGAATTGCGGCAAATTGATGTCAAATTTATTGTTCATTAGTTAACTAGATGTGTAGCATGACAATACAATTTGCAATAATGTAGAATAAAAGCTCATGAAGGCACTGGGAATTTACCTGGTCCTGCATCTGAGTATCTCGAGGACTTGCCAAAACCACCGACAGGGATGGCACTTTAAGGGAAATGTCCAAAGGTCATGTAATCACAATGTGAAGCTTAACCATCTCTTACAAACATAAAGGAGAAGTTGGTAGAATATGATATGTGCCTACGTTGTTGGTTTTGTACAGTGCGTGTTTTCAGACAAACTATGTAAATGCTGGGTGTTTGTACTCCAAAAAACAGAAACATAGGGGCGTATGTGCAATCCCCTTTGGCCACCACAACGTAACTTTTTTCGACGTTCCTGTGGCGATAGGGCCTTTGCCTTCTTTACAAGGCAGCGTTGAGCCACTTAAAGTGACTTAACGCTGCCGTGTAAAGAAGGCACACTTTCACACTATGCTTAGCATGAAAGGGTTGGGCAGTGAGTGTTGCGGTGGGCGTTCCACTGCAACACCCATTGATTTTTATGCTGCCCCCTATGTACAAGGCTGGTATACGAAGGGGGCATCGCCAAAATTAAGACCAGAGAAAGCCTGCTCTAAAATTGGCAAAATGAGGAGAAATGCTTTATTTCTCCTCATTTTTGCTTTTCCATGTGTGCTACTCACATTTCTCAGATAACAATTATTGAGAATAACAATTTTAGCAGAATCATTTCATAATATGTATGTTACAATGCCACACATCTTTCATTTTGTCCCTTCTTGCTTCAGGTCTAGAATTCCATTTTAAAACTTAATAAGGATGGTTGTTTGTATCCTGTTTCACAAACCATGATGGCATCGTATCAAGTTACAAAATTTTAACACATGTGTGGTGTCAGTAAAAACTAACAAAGAACCAGACAGCTCACTCTGAACAAACCTGCATCGGTACTAAATGAATAGTGTTGAACCGGTCCTTCTGCACAGAATTCTTTGCATCTGAATTCTTGGATAAATAGACATTTGGTACCATCTCTATTTAATTTTTTTTGACAATTCTTAGCAATGTGTGGTTTTTGGATGCGTTTCCTCCAAATTAAATCAACATTGTGCTGACAGGCACGAATTTTAAAAGGTGGTAAATTGGAAAAATGAAGTTACATTGATCATAGTATTGAAGAAAATGTTTTCTCACTTTTTACGTCTAAATTGTTGGAAGTTCAAAAATAAAAATAAATGTCACATAACAATGAAGCCTCTTTTGGTCAAATGATCACGTTCTTATGGTAAAATGTCAAAAAACTATTCGGACAAGTTCGTAAAAAAATAGGTTCGAATACGTATATGTGCAATCAACCAAAATTATCGTAGCACTGACGAGAGAAAAAGTGTAGCAATTAAGATGTAACCTCCCCCCCCCCCCCCCCCGAACATGTTAATGTGCTAAAGATAATACGGTCGATCCCCCTTCCACTCCCACTCCCTTCCACTCCCACTACCTTTCACGTAACACGTTATATGACAATTGTGATATATGATTAAAGGGTTACAATTAAAAAAGATTCTCCTGTTACTTGCGGTACCTTCTATGAACCACAAGATGGCAGGCAAAGCAAATCCATGTGGTGCTTACTTCAACACATAATAAGAGTAGTACATTGCTCAATAAAAACTTTAAACGACAAGCAAATCAGTTGGTCAACAAAGACTCCCTCCCCCTTTGTCGGAGGCGAGTGTATTTATGATAATGCTATAAGTAACACCTTATAGTCAAACGCTAATTACGGTACGATAGAGACGATTAATCAATAAAAAATTAGAACTCACCTGAATTGGAATAATGGACAATGCATAATTCGTAACTCATTATTTTGTGAATATTAAGAGCACCGAATTTGTGTACTTTAGTCTTAGGCTAAAGTTGTTTTATTTATTTGGTGTTGCGTGTTTATGTATTTATTTACTAATGCATTTCTATGGATTTTTATGCATCTGGTATTAATGGGTGCCATTGATTTATGGAATAACTTTTCAAAGCCTAAAGAGACACTGGAGCAGATTTAAAAGGAACTGATGCATCCGCATAGATGCCACAGTTTCCTTGCGCCAGTGCCAAATGTCCTTGCGCCACCATGGAAATGCTCAGTGACCCAACAAAACGTGAGGGGGCCTCCCTGCAAGCTGCAGGGGCCCCTCACGCTCATATCAGTAGGGGCTGAGGGGGCCCCCTCGAGTATGTGTAAGCCTGGGAACCCCCTAACAAGAGTCCCTAAAACCCAAATAAAATAAATAGACCTTTCTGTTTGGCCCAAGGAACTTTTTTGTCCTGGGGTTAATTTGCTCTCACGGTACACACTACCGCTGGAGCAAGCTCTATCATTGGCTGTCAGCAACATGGAGAAAAATGTTGCTGACAGCCATAGCAGGACTTGGCGGACACAGTCCCCTGTCCTGATGTTTAAAAATAAAAATATTTTAAGGTAACAGAGTAGGAATACCCTGCCCTACCAGGTCCTGTGGTGGTGGTGGTGGTGGTGTGTTCGTGTGTGTGTGGGGGGGGGGGGGTGTTGGCACACCAAGGCCAAAATAAAATAAGCATTTGCAATACAATAGGTCTTGCATTTAAGGTAGTTTGAGCTATCAGCACTCTAAATGACGATGACTTTTATTTAAGTTTTGGTTTTTAAAACAGAAATAAAATGAATTGTCAATCACAATGCCAATAACTTAAACATGCGTAAATGTGAGACCTATTGCATTACAAATTGCTTGTTTAAAGCAGTGATGAGATGCAGGAAATCCTTATGTGTTATTTTAGCTTCTTTTATATATCTGGGTGTGGGTTATAGATTTATGACTTTGATTGTGGGAGGCGATAGGAGTTGATTGTGATCATTGGGAGATGTAGAGGGAAGATGGAACTCACTAAGTGCATTTGGTGGATTCCCATTGTTGATTCTTTTAAATGCACAAACAGCATTTCATCTCCGACTACATTATTCGGGATGCTCCCAAATTTAAGAGCTGTTGGTGGCAGTCGCGGAGTGGATGACCGCCAACTGCCTCCAGCTCAATGCCAATAAATCTGAGGTGTTGCTGGTGGGGAGAGACACCGAGTTCTGGAGTGAGCATTGGTGGCCGAAGATTCTTGGGTGCCCACCCACCCCTAAGTTGGTGGTGAAAAATCTAGGGGTGTGGATGGACTCGACCCTCAGTTTTCAGGATCACACCAAGAAAGTGGCTGGCACGTGTTTTGGCTTACTTCGGGGATTGAAACCCCTTTTGGGGTACTTTGATCCATCCACCCGACAAACGATTTTCCAAGCGGCTATCTTGTCAAGGCTGGACTACGCCAGTTCACTCTACCTGGGGACTATTAAGGCTTAGGTCACACGTCTGCAAATGCGGCAGCCAGAGCCCTGCTTGGGCTCCCTAGAAGCTGCCTGACAACCGGTGCCATTCGACGGTTACATTGGCTACCTATGGCCAAGCGTATCGAATTCAAGGCCCTTTGCCTGGCCTTTAAAATTCTGAAGACCTCCTCCCCGGATATGTTGGCCAATCTGTTAGTGCCTTATACACCTTTGCGCCTTTTGCGCTCCTCGGGGCAATGCCTGGTAACCGTCCCTCGGGTGAAACGTGTACGTGCCGGTGGACGGTCATTTCGCAACCTAGCGGCTAAAATTTAGAACTCTTTTCCCTCCCAAATGGACAACTACCTGATGTTTCGGACGGCTATCAAACCCTAGCTCTTCCCCCCGGCTTAGGCCTTAGCCTCTATGTCTTGCTGCTGGCAGCGCCGGGACGCCTCTTTGCTGAGGCAGCTGTTGCGCTATATAAGTTGGGTTAACATAACATAACATAACATTACGGTGCTCTGGAACATTTTTACTGTACAGAAGCTTCTAGGATATATGTTTTACATATTTGGAAAAACACATCCTGAATGAAAACATTAATTATTTTACCTAACTGAAAAGCATTGCTATAAATTAAGCTCTTGGTTCATTACATCTTCATAGAATGTGAACGGATTAAAAACAAATTACTATTCTAAACAGACAAGACTGGAGACGCACAGCCAATGGATTAGCCATATAAATCCTACCAACATGGCTGCACGTGTGCAGTGGCGCACAGCCCTTTTTTTATTTGCACTGGAGCGCATTATTCATGATATGGAGTTTGATGTTTGTTTGACTCCAAAAAGTAAAATGTAGGTACCTTCATTCCATTTCTAGATCCACTGAGAAATGTGTGATCCTCTTGTTTTATCTCCATTTCTATTCTCATATCTTTTTCACTTTGCACTGATTGATATGATAAAATATTCCTTTTGCATTATCCTCTGGCAGTTCTTAACATGGTGCTAGAACTCTGCTCTTTATGGGAGCACTGCTCTCTGTGGGCCATAAAGGAGACTCAAACTCCACCTTCTCCTTTAGCACATCTTTCTTGTGCTGAAAGTGAACTCTCACGACGCTCTTTCATTTTTACTTGGCTTTGAATCCAAGGTAAGAAAACGTCAGTTCTCCCTTTGCAGCCTCACTCCCCCATGTCAGCAGAGCTATCCCCCAAGTAGCCCAGAGAACATGCACTGGTCTCTCTCAGAAAACTTTACTTTAGGTTTCACAATACTTAACAGGCTCAGCGGTTATACAGCAGAGCTATCTCCCAGGTCACACAGGACTCTGGCAATAAAATATCCTCTCACCTTGAACTCAAAACGCTCATCCTGCACTTGCACTATTGACATACTGGTCACCCTATACTCGCACACCTCTTACCTTGTACAGGGCATCATCTTTCACCCTCTACAATCACACAATTCTCATTCTGCACTGACAACACATTAATTACTATGTTTTGAGGCACTTTCACCCTGCACTTAGACACAATCTTCATCCATGCAGCACTCATCCTGCACAGAGAGCACTCACACCATTCTCCCTGCACTCATACCCTGCTCCCACACCTCTTATTATTAATGCACTAGGCTAAACCTAATGCATTTACCATTGCATGTTTATCATGGTGATTGGTGTTTACAAATGCCACTCACCTGCTAGTCAGAGAAAGGAAGTAAATGATGTGACAATCTTGCTGTGGTGCACAAAGTGTGAAAGGAAAGGGTGTAGGCTTTCATTTTTTGTAACACACAACATACAAGTAAATACTTGCAAATGAACTGTACAAATTCAGCAGTAAGGAAAGCAAAAAATAAGCTCATTTATAATTCTGAAGTGTGAGGGAAACAAAGATGTTAATAGGATCAAAACAAATCAAGATACTTTACTTGGTGATGGAAAATGATAAATATTCACAGCAACTCGATTTCCACACATTATCATTTTTGTGCAATATAATGTTATCAGTAAAACTGTATATCTGTGCAGATTTAGCGGCCGATTTCAATGACAAATATGGTATCTAATTGGCAGTGCGCTACCACGCAATGCTTGAGTTACATAAAAATTGCCCGTCTCATGTCCATTAAAGATATGTGGTTCATGAAAGTTTGTCATTCTAAAAAGGTTTGGGAACCACTGCTGTAGGGGAAGAATGGAATGGCTTACACACTCACACAGACAATTGAGAACCTTTAATGACACAATGATGCAGTTTTTTTTTTTTTGTTTCTTTTTCTTTTTTTGTTGTTTTTTTTGTTTTTTTTGTCCAAATTTGCCTGCCCCACTATCTCCATGAAAAAACGCCACTCCCCTTAGATGTCGTCTGGAACTAGATACTATTCCATCCCAAACCCTGACATCAAACGAGTATAAACCGGCGAGAGACGTTCTCGAGGATGATGTTGTGGGAGGAAAGGGAAAAATATGTGAGGGCTCACAACCCCTTGGAACTCCATCTTAAACTTGGAAGGCCTTCCGAAAGAGACCACCAAGGCACCTGGAGTATGATGGCATAATCATCGGACCCGGGGAAAAAAGAAAAAAAAAAAAATAATCCTGGAGGCTCAACGGAGCCAATTATTTCCACTGGACCAACAGGTTCCAAAAGGAGAGGTTGCGTTGCTGACATGGTCTGGCCATATCCACCTTTGATGTGTCATATAAAGACTCTAGCCAACCTGCGTGTGATGGTGCCTTCTGGTCTACCCAGAATTTACAAATCTGCCGTCTAGCCAGCAGAATTGCGTAAAACAGAAAGCTCTTTGCCTGGCCTGTGGTTTTGTCGTCCACCCCAAATATAATTAACGGCAGGGGTATTCTTCTTAAGGATAGAGTCCAACGTGATCTTAACTTCCTCCCAAAAGGTACTGATAGATGGACAGTCCATGAACATGTGTACATCAGAGGCTGCAAGAAGATTACACTTGTTACATGATTTCTCGGGCTGGTATTTAGATAGCCTTTGCGGGGATAGGTAAGCACGATGGAGGGTGAATAGGTGATTCCGCCTCAACCAGGCCGGCTTAACCAGTTAATACAGGAGAGTGAAAGATCTTATCCATATGTCCTCGCACTGCATCCCCGTGGGCCCTCCCCACTGTACGTCGGGTAAAGTGAAGTCCCCGTCCACCTCCTCCAAAATGGCCCAGTACCAAAAGGCTACCTCTTTCCCCCCCATTTGCCTCTCTACCAACTGTTCTTCCAGGTGGCAGCTCGTCCCCAAATGTGTCTTTTTCCTGATCAATTCCCGGGACCAGCTGGCTAACTGGATGTATTTAAATCTGGAAAGTGTTGGGCCAACCTTCTTGTATAGCTCCTCCCAACCCACCAATGCCCCCTCCACCAACAGCTGCCCCCACCTTTCTATCCCTGCCTCTCTAATAGGTGTTGCAAGACTGTCCCTCAAACACAGAGGAAGCCCCGGCGAGTCCCAGATTGGAGCGAACTGAGAATAATAAGGCAACCCCACCCTTTCTCTGATCGCTTTCCACACCTTGGCCAAGGATAGTAAGATCTTTAACCTCACCTTCTTGAAGAATTTCCGGTCTCCAAATTTAAAAAGAAAACCGTCAGGTGGCAAATCAGCCCCATTCAGCATGGCCTTAAACATTTTACCAATCGATGCAGTTGATGGAGCCTTCAACAACATCCTGGAGTACGATAACTGAAATGCCCAGGCATAGTATTGTAGGTCTGGGAGTGTGAGCCCCCCCTTCTCCCTCCTCCTTCTCAGTTTTTTCCAGGCTAGTCTGGTGGTTTCTAATTCCAAATGAAGGAGTTTATGTCTTGTTGACATTTATAAATTTGTTTCTGGTCAAAAGCTAGAGGGATGGTATTAAAAATAAAGGTGTACTTGGGAAGGATGGACATTTTTACTAGACTGACTCTCCCCAAAATTGTCAATGGAAGAAATACCCAAGCTTTTAGTAATGCCCGACATTCTCTTGAAACCCGTTCCAAATTGGTGTAAGCGATTTTACCTAATTCCTGGGTGATCCTAATTCCCAGGTAGCGCATAAATGGAGTAACGGCCAAGTTTAAGTTTTGGATGTTCCAGGTCATTACCTCAGTCTTTCCTTCGTTGATTTCGTATCCCGAAATCTGCCCGAATTCCTTAGCTCTCTCGATGATAGCGGGGAGAGCCTGCACAGGGTCCGATGTATAGAATATTATGTCATCCGCATAGAGTCCTATCCGCTTAGCCCAACCTCTGAACTCAAAAGAGGGAATGTTGTTATCATCTCTCAATATTTGAGCTAAAGGTTCTATATACATATTAAATAGGAGGGAGGAAAGCGGACAACCCTGTCTGGTACCCCTCATAATTTTAAATTGTTCAGTAAGAACTCCATTGACCAGAAGTCTGGCCCTTGGGTCGTTGTAAAGAAGCGAGATGGCACGACGAAAATTATCACCTAAATTAAATCTTTTCAGCACCGCGGCCAGGTAGGGCCAGTTGACCCTATCAAAAGCTTTGGTGGCGTCCAGGGTGAAGGTGGCCAATGGGAGACCGAATGAGGTAGCAATGTCTATTGCTCCGACCAGGTCGTGGGTAAGATCTGCTAGCTGTCGCCCTCTTATAAATCCCTTCTGGTCCTGATGGATTACTGAACCAATCTCACTCCCCAACCTTCCTGCAAGGATAGCCGCAAAGATCTTATAATCGTTGTTTAGGAGTGAGATTGGTCTGTAGGACCCGCAGTCGGCCGGGTCCTTGCCAGGTTTAGGGATCAACACGATAGTGGCCTCGTTCCATGATTCTGGCGGGTCCATACCATCTAAGAATATAGCATTAAAAAGGGCAGTCAAAGATGGGACTATAACTGAACCCAAGGCACTATACACCTCCCCTGGAATGCCATCCGGGCCTGCGGCTTTCGCTCGCTTGAGTTGTTTGATGGTGTTACTAACTTCGGCCTCGGTTATTTTGGTCTCCAAATGATCACGCTGGACTGACGAAAAGGTAGGGAGGTGGGCCTGGTCTAACCATGCCTCCCTGGCCTCCCTAGCCGAATGATCATTGACGATATCCTCCTTGTAGATGTTTTGAAAGAACTCCTGAAAGGCGATCCCTATTTCTGTGGTGGTGGATCTGACCCTAGCTTCCCCAACCATTTTTATTTTCTTGATATATTTCTTGGCCTGATCCGTTTTTATTTTCCAGGCCAAGATTTTCCCGGCCGCCTCTCCATATTCAAAATGTGAAAGCTTAGATGCCTCCCATCTCTTGGCCACCCTGTCCTGAAGTAGGTTTTCAAGCTTTACCTTCAGCGCTGCCCGCTTTTCCTGTTCCTCTACCGAGAGTGACCCGAATTTTACCTCTATCTGCCTGAGTTCCTGCTCTATGTTAGAGACTGCACTTCTATAAGCTTTACACCTATAAGAAGCTCTGTTTGTTATGCAGCCTCTTAGGAAAGCTTTCAATGCTTCCCATACAGTGACTATTGAAGCTGAGTTTATGTTGATGTCCAAGAACATGCATGCCTCAGCAACAAGGAAGCAGATTTCCTCTTCTTCAAGTAGGATCGTCCGATCAAAGGACCAGGAGTTTTGCCTACTCTGCTGATGGTATGAAGACAATGGCGGAATGGTCAGAGAGGTGAGAGGGAATGTATGTTATATCCTTCAAGTCATCCTTCAGCTTATAACTGAAGAAAGCGTAATCAATTCTTGACTTGTGTTTGTACTTGTAGTTATGGTAAGAGACCCCTGGAGTATTATCCTCTCTCTGCCTCCATTCATCCACCAACCCAAGATTCGACAAAATAGATGTAAGAGTTCGCCTGGATTTAGAGGTAGTTATTGCTCTTGAGTTAGCAGATTTGTCCAGCTTGGGATTTAAGACAATATTGAAATCTCCCACCCAGACAATGAGGTCTTGACATGTGATCAAGTGGTTCTGAATTTTATCCAGAAATGATGGGTCATCATGGTTCGGGCCGTAATACCCCACTGGGGTATAAACTAGCCCTATCAGCTGCACTTTTACCAATAGCCATCTACCACTAAGATCTTCTTTCTGATCTATAATTTGGGCACAAATCTGCTTTTTAAATATTATAAGTATCCCTCGTATATTGGCGTTGTGATCCGTACATATGAATTTATCCACCCATTTCAAGTTTTTCAGCATGTCCTTGACCTCATGTTTTAATAGGTGGGTCTCTTGGATGACTATTATCTGCGCGGGAGAGTCTTTTAAATATTGTAAGATCCTGTGTCTTCTAGCTCTCACCCGCAAACCGTTGACATTCCAGGATATAAACTGCAGTCCAATCATGGTGGATTAGCCTTTCCTGTCCATCCTATCCTTCCACCTTTTAAACCCGACTCTCTAGCACAGTCCACCTGACATCTTCCAACCTGAAAACCTATAAAGGCTGAATTATATATCATGAAGAATGTTGAGTCAAACTTAAGAGGACTTTTTGAATTTCTCCCCCCCCCTACCCCCCTACCCCTACCGCCCCCCCCCCAAACCCTGGAAAACCATCCCTTGTTGATACTGGCTTGGTGTTTTGCCAGTTTGCGTCAGAAAAAGACCATACCTGAGCCCCCGAAAAGCTAATTGGAACGAGGGACCAATGTACCTCCATGTCAGGATCTATAGTGAGAAGAACGTAGGTGATGTGATAGTGTGATAGTGTGATAGTGACGCGATGGGATCAATGCATAATGAGAGGGGACCTGACCCCTTAGTACCCAACTTAACTAGCTAACGTGCTTATCGCCCATTGTGAAATAAATAAAAAAAAAAATTTTTTTCCTTTCTCCTTCCCCTTTTTCTC